>NC_085844.1:98664003-103464003 GCF_035594765.1 Anolis carolinensis
TAAGACAGGCCCCCAAGATTACTCTGGAAGCAAAGCACTTAAGGATGCACGGATGCCTCTCTATATGAATCTCTTGTTTTTCTCCTGATGGAACATTAGGCTGTGTATTCACTTGGCCTCCCCATGTACGTTTGTAAAGAAAAAAAAACATTACTTTAATATATTAAATCTCCATTCATTGCTCTTTCCAAAGAAAATAATTGATTGTAGGTAAGCACTGACCCTGTAAGTCTCAATTGTACAGGATATAACAAGACAGCTATATTAAACAGTATCTCCCATTATCTCCTCAGAGTATTTTTTTTTTTTTTGGGTTAGAACTAGAGGCACACTTCATTTTTACAAACACTCATTTTCTCTTTCATTTCCCAGAACGGCCTGGCATCTCCCTTGAAACATTGGCACAGTTCAGTTAATATTGTCTTATAGTATTCTATCCTACCTTTCACCTTTCAGCCAGAGTTTTGGCCTCTGTGGACTCCCTTAATCTGTCTGTAGTGCAGACAGTGCATCAATCATGCTCCTCTAATAGTGACACAAAGGCGCATGGAACACAGTAAGTTGGTTTTTAAAGACACAATTCAGCTCCTCTCATAGCATGCAAGGATACAGTCTGTGAACCACACATGTACAGGGAAAATATGCATCAATTATGACTGAAAGCCCAAAGTACAACACAAAATATATTTTCCCTGTACATGTGTGGTTCACAGTTTTATGAATTAGAATAGATACCAAATCGTGACAGCTGTCATTAATATACTCATTTTACACTATGGGAGATCATAGGTAACCCAAATAAAAACAGGATTAAGCTGCTTAAAATTGAGAAAGAACTGCACAAATGCAGGATTTACAAACAGCTTTGCTATGGCCAAACAAATAGCATAATATTGAGAAGCAAGGCAGAATATGTTATATAGACAAGATCAGAAAGGGAGAGAGGAAGTGAGAGAAGGAGCGAATGCTAGCTAGCAAGTAGGATTGTCAAGGTTAGCTGTATTCTTCTCCCATGAATGTACCTTGTGCTGAAGATAAAATTATATTATATTTTTCACCAGGTCCATAGAAAACTAATATATATCATAACAATGGTTTATCCAGCTCAATATTGTATTCACTGACTAGGAGTAGTTCTCCTGAACATCAAATATGAAACTTTTTTTTGGAAAAGCTAGGGACTGAACAGGACAATTCTACATTGAAATTGTGCTCCACCACTGAGTTATATACAGTCATGTGTACAATATTTTGAGTTGTATAACAATACTAGTATATATACTTGGCACTGCTTGGGTGTTGGAAGAAGGGCTACTGCCCCCTGCTTTCATCCCTTCTTTGTCTTTCCATCACATCATAACTTTCTCACCTTTCCTTTCTCTTCCTCACTTCCACATTCCATTCCATTCTAGGCCACACCACACCTTTCTTTTCCTCCCTCCCTCCCTCCCTCCCTCCCTTCCTTTCTTCCTTTTTCTCCCTCCCATTTCTTCCTTCTCCAGGTCTGAGAGGGCCTACCTCACAATGTCTCCATGGCACCATGGCTCTCTTTGTGGCTCCTTTCTCCCTTTCCTCATACACATCACCTTTCTTTTCCACTGACATCAAAAAGGCCACTTCACCTAGCAACAGCCAATCCAGTTATAGCAGAGAGGGGCACTTCACCTAGCAGCAGCCTTTGTGGTCCAGACAGACAGAAAGACAGAGTTTGACTTTTGTATAGAGAGATTATTGTTTTAATGTCCCCATAACTCTCACCATCCTGAAAATCCACAGAGACAACAGAGCTGGAAGGACCAGCACAGCATCACCAGTGTAAAGCAGAGTAGATAGACTTTGAGGGCCTGGTAAGGGAGAAGCAGAGCAATGGCAGTAGTTGTTTCTCAGGGATAAGACTTTCATTGCATGCACATGAATGTATTACTGGTCCAAAACAGTGTTTGAGCAACAGCAAACTAAGACTGAATCAAGAAAAATATGGGAGTATTACTGACTGGTTTTTCATTGTCCTGAGTGAAAGAAAGAATATTTGAAAATACTCAGAAGACAATTGGTGAAAATTATGTTACTCAGATTTTGAAAAATTTTGATGAGGAGAATCCTTAATTCATGAGAATCTTCACCTTTTCAGACGTATCTTGCACAAAATTCACAAGTCTTTTTTTGCACATAAAATAGAATTTTTTTCAAATGTTACTTTCTGCACAGAAAATGCAGAAAGTCCACACTCATCTGTGGTAATGAATTGCTCTTTGTGTGTGTGTGCTGAGCTCAGGTTAAAGTGACTTCTAACTGCTTTGGCTGACATACCAGAGCTAAACTTGCAGAATGCATTGTTGCAATTGTTTGCACTCTGTTTACTTCCTGTTTACTATACATTTCTGGGATGCCCTGTATATGGGGTGACCTCTAAAATGGATTTATAACAGCAGTTGTAACAAAATGGGACTTCAAGAATGTTAACTAAGGCTGGACTATAGTTGGGCCATGTTACATTTCTAGTTTGGGTTAAAGTTCTCAAGATTCCTATATGTCTTGAAATCTCCTTACTGACAACATTAGTTTATATGTTTATTGTGAGCCACCAAGATAACTTTGCCAGAATGAGGCATAAAAATATAATAAAACAAACAACAAACAAATGCTGTGTGCCAGGTAGTACTTTGAAAGTTGTACTAGAAGACTGTGAAATTGGGGTTTTAGCCACAGAAACCACCAGGTGTCTGGAGAGCAAGTCACTTTCCTTCGGTCCCAGGAGAAGGCAAAGGCTTTTGAACAAATCTTGCCAAGAAAGCCCCATAGTTTTGCTAAGGGTTACCATAAATCAGAAATGACTCAAAGGTAACAAATAACATCAGGAGAAACAACATATAAGGATGTGAAATTTTATTGACTGATCTTAATTTTTTTTTTAAAAAAAAAAAATCCCAAGTCTATATCTAATTCTTCTCAGGCAGTCATCACATGTTCTTGCAACCCAGAATGAAACAAGGATGGGGAGAAAATGCGGGCATAATGCTGAATTTTTTTTGCAGTGAAACATAATTTCACAACGGTTGTTGTATGTCTTTCGGGCTGTGTGGCCATGTTCCAGAAGCATTCTCTCCTGACGTTTCGCCCACATCTATGGCAGGCATCCTCAGAGGTTGTGAGGATGCCTGCCATAGATGTGGGCGAAACGTCAGGAGAGAATGCTTCTGGAACATGGCCACACAGCCCGAAAGACATACAACAACCCTGTGATTCTGGCCATGAAAGCCTTCGACAACATAATTTCACAACCTTTAGTAAAATTGCCCTGTTACTATATTCCCTCTGAGCTACTTTGCTTTCCTTTGAAGCTGCTTTCTTTCTTTCTTTCTTTCTTTCTTTCTTTCTTTCTTTCTTTCTTTCTTTCTTTCTTTCTCTCTCTCTCTCTCTCTCTCTCTCTTTCTTTCTTCCTTCCTTCCTTCCTTCCTTCCTTCCTTCCTTCCTTCCTTCCTTCTTTCTTCTTCTTCTTCTTCTTCTTCTTTTAAAAAACGCCAAACTGTCAACATTTGCAAATATGAAGAGTTTACAAATTATAAAGAGTTTACAAATTTGTCAATATTATTATTTTATCATTAATATTAGGTAATATCTTCTCATTTTAAGAACTTCAAATTTCACATAAATGAAAACTACAGTCTATCCAAGCTAAACGGACTGGCAGAAGCTTGGATAAGCGAATATCTTGGATAATAGGGAGGGATTAAGGAAAAGCCTATTAAACATCAAATTAGGTTATGATTTTACAAATTAAGCACCAAAACATCATGTTATACAACAAATTTGACAGAAAAAGTAGTTCAATATGCAGTAATGTTATGTTGTAATTACTGTATTTATGAATTTAGCACCAAAATATCATGATATATTGAAAACATTGACTACAAAAATGGCTTGGATAATCCAGAAGCTTGGATACGCGAGACTTGGATAAGTGAGATTCTACTGTATATTTGTGGATATGCTCAAGTATTCATTGTGTGCCAAGTGGGTGTTCTCCAGAATTAATAATTCAGTTTTGTGAGATATACTGATTATCATAATTGCTTACTGTGAGGCAATACAGGAAGCAAATACTTTTATTTTAAAACCAATGTTTTTGTTGGAATAAAATGGATACCCCACCAGTCTGCACTATGTCTGATTACAAATGTTTAGATAGTGGCAAAACAAACGTGGAAAATGTGGCAGAATTGTTATTAAAATGAAGAAAGGCAGACTCCATCTCTGTTAGTGAATAAAGACAGACTGTATCTCAGTCAGTTTAAGCATTTTCCAGACGTGTGAAAATAACAGCCTAATCTGTGGCTTCACAATCTACACATGTGCCTAAACATCCTGTGCAGACAGCTTCCTTCAGTCAAATTCAACTTGCCACCTCACCCTTTGCATAACAAATTATGTACACTAGATTTTCTTTTCAATGTGCTTTGCTATGTTTTTATTGCATACATTTTTTTCCAGATCTTAAAAAAGGCAGTATTTCCAGAAAAAAAAAGAATGAATGGTAAGAGACAGTGCTTTAGACACTAGGACTATTAACACTCAATTGAGACTACTGTACAGTTAGGTAACCCTTATCCAAAATGCGTGGGACCAGAAATGTTTTGGATTTCAGATTTTTTTCTTCAAATTTTGAAATATGTCTATTTGGATAATCTTAGATTCAAAGCTAAATATGAAATGCATGTATGTTTCATATACACTATATAGAGTCTCACTTATCCAAGCTTCACTTATCCAAGGTTCTGTATTATCCAAGGCAGTAGTCATTGTTTTTGTAGAAAATGTTGCAATGTTTTGGTGCTAAATTCGTAAATACAGTAATTACTACATAACATTACTGTGTATTGAACTGCCTTTTCTGTCAATTTCTTGTAAAACATTATGTTTTGGTGCTTAATTTGTAAAATCATAATGTAATTTGATGTTTAATAGGCTTTTTTCTTAATCCTTCCTTATTATCTAAGATTTTCAGTTATCCAATGTTCTGCCGGCCCGTTTATCTTGGATAAGTGAGACTCTATTGTATGTATATATATGACTTGAATAAATATTTCTGCAATATTTTTAATAATTTTGCATATGAAACAAAGTTTGAACTATCCGAAAGCAAATCTCAGCCACCCATGTTGACAATTTTGGATTTTGGAATATTTCGGACTTCACATTTCTGAATAAGGGATGCTTAACTAGCCCTTTCCCAGAATTTTGCAACAAAAGTAAGAGGGAATAATAAAATAATTGCAGCTACAACATTTATAAATGATACAGATAGGTGATCAAAACATTTAGCAAAGGAGCCTAACACATGAGAAAATGTTCCATCACAAGCAAGTCACCTGGTTGATAATATGCAGTTCTTTTTACTTCAAAACATTTCTGTAATGAAACATCTTATGCTTCCTTTGTTTAAACTGAGATGTGAGACTATGGGACTCCTGTCATATTATTTATTGGTGCTCAATGTTCATGCAACTGTCCATTCTATATGCTCTTGCAAGGTGTCACCTTGGGCCTTTTGATGTTTGCAAAGCCCCTATGTTGTTGTTAATGTTGTTGTTATTCATTCCCAGCTTAGGACTCAGCACTGTTTACAAAGGATACAAAAGTTGATAAAACCCCACAAAAATGCAAAACACCCACACATCCATATGGATACCAGCACAACAAACCCAGCACATTAAATAGATGGGGCAGACCTTCTTCAATCAGTTCTCAAAAGCCTATCAAAACAGAACAGTCTTCACTTGTCTTTGGAAGCAGAATAGGGAAGGTGCCCCAATCTAATTCTCTGGGAAAGGGATTTCCAGAACCTTAGGGCAACTACAGAGAAAGTCCTTTCTCCACCAGATGCCTATGTGGATGGTAGGACAGAGACAAGGGTCTCCCCAGAAGATTTTATAAAAAGGGCAGGTTTGTCACAGAAATAACCAGGACCTGAACTGCATAGGACTGATAAGTAAAACCAGCCCTTTGAATAGTGTTCAGGAATTTTTGCAAGACTGATATCTATGGTTTCATTTATCTGTGTCCATTCTAACACATCATCTCTATGCATTTTCTAATCCTTCAATACAACTTTGTGATTTCCCTCAGCTACAAGTACTTAATTTCAAATAGGGTTTGCTATTCTCCATCATTTCATGTATCTATGTGAAGTCTGGGAACATATTCTTCATGAATATGATGGTCGTACTATATTTCACACCAGTTTAATTACTAAAAAAAACAAAGTGCAAAGTAATTCTGGCCAATTAGCCACATTTATTCATTCAGGATTTTATGTTAGATTTTATGCTATGGTAGGAATATTTTTCTAACACTATGTTAAAGCAACATTTTAATAAAATCTACACTGGCTGAGATCCAAAGAGCTATACACAAGTCTTTTGGGTGTCCTGTGCAACTACTGAACATTTTAAATAGGAGAGTTGCCTATTAATATCAGAAGTTATTTTGAAGCTCCTTCCTATTTCTAAAGAGAACATGGAGCTCTTGTTTGATAAACATAAGTTCATCTATTAAAAAAAAAAACCAAGGGAAATTGATTGAGAATTATGTCCCTGTGATCTGGAAATGATGAAAATCGCCAAGTCCAAACATTCATTCACTTATTCAGTTTCAATTAAAACTCCCACTCTGGGCTGGGTAGAAGATTTCTACATACATGGACAACAGGCAAGTTATTGTGGTGACTACTGGTATAGCCTCAGTGGCATTTATGGCTTTGGAAGCTGCACATATATACAGTAGAGTCTCACTTATTCAACATAAACTGGCCGGCAGAATGTTGGATAAGCGAATATGTTGGATAATAAGGAGGCATTAAGGAAAAGCCTATTAAACATCAAATTAGGTTATGATTTTACAAATGAAGCACCAAAACATCATGTTAGACAACAAATTTGGCAGAAAAAGTAGTTCAATACGCAGTAATGCTATGTAGTAATTACTGTATTTATGAATTCAGCACCAAAATATCACGACATATTGAAAACATTGACTACAAAAAGGCGTTGGATAATCCAGAACGTTGGATAAACGAGTGTTGGATAAGTGAGACTCTACTGTAGCTTTATCTCTGAAACAATAGGAAGATGCTTGGCTGCCTTAAAATAGTAGTAACTCCCCAAACAGGCTAAATTGTGAGGATGAAGTGATAAGAGCTCTGATAAGATTGATAAAACAACACACTAATTCTTGTAGCTGGAAACTGTCATAAAACTGCAATCCTATACACCTGGGAGTACATTAAACTGAACTCAATTGGGATTTAATCCTGAATAGAAATGTATAGGATTATGCTGGAAGAGACAGAACCTGCTTTACTTCGAGGATGAACAGAGATTGGCTTTACCTGAAATCTACTGTGATATCATTTTCATATCATTTTAATTCTCTTGCTGCCATCTTAAGGAATTCTGGGCTTTCATGTGATACTCACTAGTTTCAAAACCCTATCTTGAAATTACCTTCATATAAAATATAAGTCCTTGAAGCTTCGTGGGAAGTGAAGCAAATAAATAGAATATAATCACTTTCTAATCTAGAAAGTATTACAGTGTCGCTGAAGAACTGATTGCATAGCTTTCTCAAAAATGACTGATGTGTGATGTGCTAATAATTAAAACAAAGATATAAATTCCCAAAATTAATCCAGTTAGAGCTGCAACATTTTTTTCAGCAATTTAAATCCATGAACACTGACAAGGCTTTTTTTGTACCTTTACCTAAGATGTTTATGCAGTGCCAAACAATACTGGCTCTGGTAAATCAACACTAACTCATTAAAGAACTCTTAGGTGACATATGGAATTAAAACTCTCAAAATTATGATTTCATTTTAAAGACATTTTTCATTTATTTTATCTACAAGAAGCTCATAGGAAAAGAGGACCGAATCAGCTGTTGAGGCCATACTGACCGCAATTAGAGTTTGTCATTATAACCACCTCTCCACATTTACAGGTTAAGTATCCATGGATTTTAGTATTTGTACATTTCTGTATTTGGCATCACCTCACCTTGACTGCTACCCTAAACTGGATGGGGGAGAAAATTCTCTCTATGCATTTGTGGATTCTCTACCATGGTTTTATGGTCAACGTCTGGTAGAAGATGATCATAAAATTTCATTGACAAAACTACAAATGCCTTGAGAGGTGTTCTAATTTATTCATGGTTTTTCCCCCTGCACAGGGGTCCTGTATTCCTAACTCCAGTGAATGTAGATGGTCAACTGTCATTAATAAACTGAATATCTTATTTGATTTAATATCTGATTCTGCTCCTTCAAGGTCATAAAGGATAGGAAGTCAAATTGCTCTATCTATCATAATTTATACGTTGGTCTTAACCTTTCAAACAACTGTCTTGGAAAAAAAATTAATCCTCTTATTTTTAAACGATCTTTCACACAACATTTTTTTTGCAGAGATTTAATCTGGTAATCTTAAATAAAATGCCATCCTATTGCTATCACAGTTATTCCATTAGAATCATTTATACACCACTAGTATTCCTGCATAGTAATGTATGAGACCTGTTCCTAACAGGTGATCAAGATAAAAAGACTTTTCACTGAACTCTAGGGCATGATTGGTCTACTTCAGAAAAAAAGGAAAGTAAGTCCCTTTAAATCATGTTTATGCATATGTATATGTAATTAGGAAATGCTCTTTTTATTAAAAAAAACCCCACAGTGCTTCTTTTTCATGTTAGGAAGTTATGTTGTTTTCTTCCTTAGATATCCAACAGACTTGAGCCCAGGTCAATTTTTAGCCATTCCTTCACCAATCCGGCTTCTCAGTTTTGTTCAAGTGCCTGAAATGGCAAGGGCCCAGCTGTCACGGATTCCCATGCAAAAAGGAACCACGTGGCAGCCAATCACAGTTCCTCCTCCCCTATTTGCCATCACAGTTTAATCTTGTTGATTTTCCTTTATTTTCCTGATTTTTTTTATTTAGTGGGACTGACTGGGAGTTTGGGACCTGAAGGATGGTGGGTGGGGTGCACGTGCATTTGGGGGCTTGGAAAGTCACCCATTTACTTTAGCTTCTTTTTCTCCTTCCCTTCCTCTCCTTCAGAAAATACTTCTAAAAGATAGTAATAATTAATAATAATAATCCCATAAAACAAAAAGAGAAGCCTACCTCTCCTTTAGAGAAGAAAGTAGAGACAGCTGTAAGGAAGCATTAAACCAAAGTAGAAAGGAGATTGCAGGCAGTAGAGAAAACGGGGGATTTTTAAGGTAGTCCAGGGAAGATACAGCTCCACTGAGCTCCAGGTCATCACTCTTCCTTCCCTGGGCCTTTTTAAAATGCCTTGGAAAGCTACGTCGCGCACTGCTCATGTGGAAGAGAAAGTGCATGTGTCTGCATAAAGTAGAAACAGCTTTAAGAAGCATTAAAAACAGTCTCTTCAACAAACAGAAGGAAAAGGATCCAGAAAGAGTGGCATCTTAACTCTGATGCTTTTTAAAATCTAGGTCTTAATGCAGGATATGGAAGGGGAGCTTGTGTTAAGCGCCCCCCCCCCCCCATAATGGGCTGGATAGGATGCTTCCTTAACCCCATTGCTGAAGCCCAGGCTCCCTTAAAGAGAGGAAAGGAAAGGCTCCCAGGGGAAAGGGGAGCCTCCTAAATTCCCCATTGCTCCCAATGCCGAATGAAAATGCCCATTTGGCAATGCACCCATTTTTGGAGGTGTGCAAAAATGGATATAGAGGGTTTCTGGTATCCGGCAAACAGAAACAGATAGTGAATCACACAAAATGCACAAGCCTAATATCCAATATTCATTTTATCACTGTCAAATGGGTTTCACTGATCATTTTCTTTTATAGTGAAACACTTGAATTTCTATTTATTGTGGGAGTGGGCCAATTTAATGTAGTTTTTTTATGTGAGTGAATTAATAACTAATTCCGATTTATATCTTGTGCATTTATATCACAGTATAACTGTGCCTGATTTGTAAATTTCCATCTGGCTGCCATGATAGAGTAAGCAAATGACATTTCAAATGCTGCATACAATACTGTATAGTGAAAAGGTTTTGTTTTCGTGCAGCCCCATCCTGTATTTTCAATAAGTGTTGGCTCCTCTTTCAGTCTTCCCATACTGCTCTTTTTTCACTTTCTGGCTTCTGCTTTTTAAATCTGATCTTCTCTCATCTATATTTTTTCTTTTATTTTCCTTCCTTTGCTTCCATTTTACTCCTTTTATCTACAGTTTACATCTGCCCATACTCTTCTTTGCTGGTTTTTCTCTTGTCCCTTCTGTCTTTCTATCCCTCTGCCCACCTAATCTGAACTATAAAGGGCTCCTTCTCCCAGTCAGTAAACACAACAGGGATGATTGAGGCTACACAAAAATAAAGGGGGAGAAGGGAATGGGATATGCAGGAGGCGGCTATGCAGGCCGACTCAGAAGAATCACAGAGTTCAGTGGGAAACACATAAGACTGCATTCTTAAAGACAGATCATGTTGGGCAGGGGGCGGGGCAGATGAATACAGAAATTGGTAAATGAATGATACTGGCTCTTGCTCTATGTGTGTATTTGTGTGTCTTGAGGCTTTGCCTTCAATGGTTACATATGTCTGGGTCTAGTACTTTGGTGAGGAAGTGTGTACATTTTTGTTGAGTATGTGTGTGTGGATGATACACCCACTGGGAAAAAAGACAGTGAAAAAGTTGAGCTGTGAGTACTGTAGAAGCAGCAAAAGGTTGGTTCCCATGCTAAGGAGGAAGTAGTAGTTTTGATGAGAAAGGCATTGCAAGAAAACATACTTTGTACTAACACATTATTTGGTGTCATGGGACCAATTCCAAGAGCTGAGTTTGCAAGCTCTTGAATCGGAGCCATAACAAATTACACTCCTCTACATCTCGCACGGAACATCTGGCAGAGAAGCCTGGGAAACTCAGGAGAGTAACCAAAACAATTTTAATGAGTAACTGTTTTGTGGTGATGATAATTACGTGTGATGTGATGTTGAAACAAAGGTGATAAAGGTGATTGTATGTAAACATTATGCCATTCTCGACTTTGTTCATGTCGAGTGTTCTTCAATAAAGATCCTGTTTGATAACAGCCACCAGTGGTCTGTCTTCATGCCGGTCGTTTGAAGTGAGCGCGACATAAAGCGAGAATCCCTGATTCTCACCCTCCTGCGGAGCTGCAGTGAAGTGACGATGAGCGGAGGGGGCGATCGGAGCCCGAAGGGGGCAGAGGGCCCATCACCGGATGTTCATCTGGAGGAAGGGGAAACTCCACGGGCCATCGCTTCCTCTACCGGCTACCCTAAACCTAATGGAGTGACCCACAGAATCCCTGGAGGAGGGAGAGGAATTTCGGCAGTTACGGAGACCAGTTGGGGATCCGGTGGGAATATGCCAGAAACCGTGGCACTACGGTGTCCTGCTCACTTCAAAGGATCAGTCTGAACGCAGATCAGAGATGGCTGCTCTCAAATCCAATCTTTATTGAAGAACACATGACTTTGGAAAAGTCAGGAATGACCCAATGTTTACATACAACTATTTTTATAACTTTTGATGCTACGTAACACCACACGTAAATATCATCATCAAGTCCCACCCCCAATATCACATTACTACCATTTTCACACACTAGACCAATTATAATTGTTTATACTTTCGGCCCCAAGTTCCCAGGCATATTCTATCTTCTTCTGCCAGGTGCTCCTGGGATTGTTTATGTTATGACTCCCAGTTACAGGGCTGAATTACCAAAGCCCTGTAACTGGGTTCCATGACATGGTGCCCTCCTTTTCTTCGTCCTCCTCTTCGGTTCTTCTTTTATCACAAGCCTGAAACAAAACAATATTTCTATGTGTCCATTTTGTCCAAAGTACCCATATATTTTTTCAGTAAGCTACGATGGAATACAGGGTGTATTTTCCCTAAACTTTTTGGCAATGCCAACTGGAAGGTCACCTCGTTGATAACACCCTGTATTCTAAATGGTCCAATATATTTAGGGCCCAATTTTTTCGAAGGTAGCCCCAGTTTGATGTTTTGGGTACTTAGCCACACTAAATCTCCTTTCTCCAATTTATCACCTTCCACCCTCTTTCTGTCTGCGAATACTTTATACTTTTTATGTGCTTCTTTTAAGGATGCAGTCACTTGACTCCAGCATTCCATCATTTGCGCTTTCCATTTCCCTGCCTCTGTTCCCTCATTCTCTGTCCATCTCGGCAGCTGGGGCAGAGGCTGTATTTCATACCCGTAAACTACTTCAAAGGGGGTTTTATTTGTTGCTGAATGTATAGTCGAATTAAAAGCTAGTTCTGCAAAAGCCAACCACCGAGACCAGTCATTTTGTCTCATGTTAGAGTACATTCGAAGGAACTGCCCAAGTGTCTGCTGAGTACGTTCTACCGCCCCATTTGTCATGGGGTGAAAAGCAGAACTTAAACTCCTTTCTGCTCCTAGCATTTCCAGGAATTTTTCCCAAAATTTTGCTGTGAATTGTACTCCTCTGTCACTGACCACTCTACTGGGACATCCATGCAGTTTGTAAATGTGGTTTATGTACAATTCAGCTAGTTTCTCGGCTGATGGTAGTTTCGTCAGTGCTATAAAGTGGGCCTGTTTAGAAAACAGGTCCAATACTGTCCAAATATAACGATGTCCTTTGCTAACCGGTAGTTCCCCCACAAAGTCCATAGCTACACATTCCCAAGGTCTGGTAGGTTCTGCTACTGTTTGTAATAATCCCATTGGCTTCCCTCCTCTCGATTTATTTCTGGCACAATCATCACATTGAACAACATAATTTTTTATGTCCTTCCTCATCCCTGGCCACCAGCAATGTTTTGCTATTGCTTTTGTTGTTTTTGTAATTCCTGTATGACCAACGCTCTGGTTGTTGTGAAAACGATGCAAAATCTTGATCCTTAATGTTGCTGGGATATACAGTTTCTTGTTCACAAACCAAAATCCCCCCTTCTGCTCCCCCTGTTCTGCATTGGATGCGATCCACTGGTCTCCTTCATAAGACTGTTTCAGCTCGTTTCCCCAATTATCTTTTCCGTCGAGTTCAACCATAGCAGTGTTCTCCTTTTGGGTTTGTGCTCTTGTTCTGACAGCTAAACCCCATTGTTTGTCAGAGAATATTGTTCCCTCTTTTGCTGTGGGTATTCCTTCGTGTTGAGGCATGCGTGAAAGAGCATCTGCCAAGACATTCTGCTTCCCCTGAAAAAACTTTAATTGGAAATCGAACCTGCTGAAGTATTGTGCCCATCTAATCTGTTTGGGGGACAATTTTCGAGGGGACTTTAAATACTGGAGGTTCTTATGGTCAGACCAAATTTCAAATGGGATTCCGCTTCCTTCGAGAAAGTGTCGCCAGCATTCTAAGGCTTTTAATATGGCTAGTGCCTCTTTTTCCCATATCGGCCAACATTTTTCAGTTTCGCTGAACTTCCGGGACAAATATCCACAGGGTTTTAAGTTCCCATTTTGATCCTTTTGCAATAGTACTGCCCCATACGCACAGTCTGAGGCATCGCAATGGATTATGAAAGGGCTCCTGATATCGGGGTGTTTTAGAATGGGTCCTTCTGTGAAGCATTCTTTTAGGGTTTCAAATGCCTTTTGGCATTCTGGCGTCCAACTTAGTTTGGCGCCAGGAGCTTTTACTTTTGCTGTCTCTCCTTTCCCTTTTGTTTTTAAAAGTTCAGTAAGGGGTGCAGTTATTTGCGCGAAGCCTTTTATGAAGTGTCAGGCTTACTTCAAAGGACCAGTCTGAACGCAGATCAAAGACAGCTGCTCTCAAACACAATCTTTATTGAAGAATACATGACTTTGGAAAAGTCGAGAATGACCTAATGTTTACATACATCTAATTTTATCACTTCTGATGCAACGTAATATCACACGCAAATATCATCATCAAACCCCACCTTCTGGATCACATTTCCACCAAGGTTTCTATCCCCCCCACACTACAGCAATTATAATTGTTTATACTTTCACCCCTGAGTTCCCAGGCTCATTTTATCTTCTCCCGCCAGGTGCTCGCATGTTTATGTTATGAAGTCAGATTCAGGGCTTGGAAATTCAGCCCTGGGATCTGGCTGCATGACATGGCGCCCCCGTTTTCTTCGTCCTCCTCTTCGGTTCTTCTTTCACCATAGTCCTGAAACAAATCAAACAATAACTCTATGGGTCCATTTTGTCTAAAGTCCCCATATATTTTTTCAGCAAGCTGCGATGGAAGACTGGGTGTATTTTCCCTAAACTCTTTGGCAATGCCAATTGGAAAGTCACTTCATTGATAACACCCTGTATTCTGAATGGTCCAATATATTTGGGGCCCAGTTTTCTTGAAGGTAACCCCAATTTGATGTTTTGGGTACTTAACCACACTAGATCTCCTTTATCTAATTTATCGCCTTCCACCCTCTTTCTGTCTGCGAACGTTTTATACTTTTTGTGTGCTTCTTTTAACGAAGCAGTCACTTGATTCCAACATTCCATCATTTGCGTTTTCCATTTCCCTGCCTCTGTTCCTTCATTTTCTGTCCACCTCGGCAATTGGGGTAAAGGTTGTATTTCATACCCGTAAACTACTTCAAAGGGGGTTTTGTTTGTTGCTGAATGTATAGTTGAATTAAAGGCTAGTTCCGCAAACGCCAACCACCTAGACCAGTCATTTTGTCTCATGTTAGAGTACATTCGAAGGAACTGCCCAAGCGTTTGCTGAGTACGTTCTACCGCCCCGTTTGTCATGGGGTGAAAAGCAGAACTTAAACTCCTTTCTGCTCCTAGCATTTCCAAGAATTTTTCCCAAAATTTTGCTGTGAATTGTACTCCTCTGTCACTGACTACTCTACTTGGACATCCATGTAATTTGTAAATATGGTTTATGTACAATTCAGCTAGTTTCTCAGCCGATGGTAGCTTCGTCAGTGCTATAAAGTGGGCCTGTTTAGAAAACAGGTGTAATACTGTCCAAATATAACGATGTCCTTTGCTGACTGGCAGTTCTCCCACAAAGTCCATAGCTACACATTCCCAAGGCCTGGTAGGTTCCGCTACTGTCTGTAACAATCCCATAGGCTTCCCTCCTCCCGATTTATTTCTGGCACAATCATCACATTGGACAACATGATTCTTTATGTCCTTCCTCATTCCTGGCCACCAACAATGTTTTGCTATTGCCTTTGTTGTTTTGGTAATTCCTGTATGACCAGCGCTCTGGTTGTTGTGAAAACGATGCAGAATCTTAATCCTTAATATTGCTGGGATATACAGTTTCTTGTTTACAAACCAAAATCCCCCCTTCTGGTCCCCCTTTTCTGCGTTGGACGCGATCCATTGATCTCCTTTATAAGACTGTTTTAGTTCATTTCCCCAGTTATCTTCCCCGCCGAGTTCGACAAAAGCCGTGTCCTCCTTTTGGGTTTGTGCTCTTGTCCTGACAGCTAAGCCCCATTGTTTGTCAGAGAATATTGTCCCCTCCTTTGCTGTGGTTAGGCCTTCGTGTTGAGGCATGCGTGAAAGAGCATCTGCCAAGACATTCTGTTTCCCTTGAAAAAACTTTAATTGGAAATCGAATCTGCTGAAGTATTGCGCCCATCTGATTTGTTTGGGGGACAATTTTCTAGGAGACTTTAAATACTGGAGATTCTTATGGTCAGACCAAATTTCGAATGGGATTCCGCTTCCTTCGAGGAAGTGTCGCCAGCATTCTAAGGCTTTTAATATGGCTAATGCCTCTTTTTCCCATATTGGCCAACTTTTTTCAGTTTCGCTGAACTTCCGTGACAAATATCCACAGGGTTTTAAGTTCCCATTTTGATCCTTTTGCAATAGCACTGCCCCGTACGCACAGTCTGAGGCATCGCAATGGATTATGAAAGGGCTCCTGATATCAGGGTGTTTTAGGATGGGTCCTTCAGTGAAGCATTCTTTTAAGGTCTCGAATGCCTTTTGGCATTCTGGCGTCCAACTCAGTTTGGCGCCGGGAGCTTTCACTTTTGCTGTCTCCCCTTTCCCTTTTGTTTTTAAAAGTTCTGTAAGGGGTGCGGTTATTTGTGCAAAGCCTTTTATGAAGGGTCTGTAAAAATTTGCAAACCCCAGAAATGATTGTAATTGCCTCCTTGTTTGAGGCACTCCCCATTCTTTCACATCTGCTACTTTAGCTGGATCCATAGCTAACCCTTCTGGAGACATCCGATATCCCAGAAAGTCAATTTGAGTTTTATTAAATTCACATTTGGACAGTTTTGCGTACAGCTTTGCTTCTCTTAGTCTCTGCAAAACTTCCCGGACCAATTTTACGTGCTTTTCCTTATCTTCAGAAATGATCAAGATATCATCAAGGAATATGAACACCCCTCTGTACAATAACGGGTGTAGTATTTCATTTATAAGCTGCATAAAGCAGCCGCTTCCATTTTTTAACCCGAAAGGCAAAATTTCGTATTCAAAATGGCCGAATGCGCAGGAAAATGCGGTTTTCCAAGTATCCTCCGGTTTGATCCTTAATTTATGATACGCTTCAATTAAATCCAGTTTAGTAAATATGCTCCCTTTCTTCAATACGGTAATTAAATCCTTGACTAAGGGCATAGGGTATTTATTGTCCTTGGTAATTGCGTTTAAATTTCGATAATCAATGCACAATCTTAGGGAATTGTCTTTCTTTCTCCTAAATAACACTGGAGCCCCGAGAGGAGAATTAGATGGCTTAATGAAGCCTCGAGCCAGGTTTTTATCAATGTATTTTCTCAATTCCTCCTTCTCTTGCACAGACATGGGATACACTTTTGGTTTTGGTAAGTCTGCTCCTGGGGTTATTTCAATCCCTACTTCTATATTTCTTTTGGGAGGCAATTTACTGGCCTCTTTCTGATTGAAAACATCCGCAAAGTCTCTGTATTCAGGTGGCAATAGCTGTGGGTCTATTTCCCCTGCTTCGTCTTCCTCGTCCTCCTCTTCTGCAATTTTGCTTATCTCCCATTGCATCTGCTGTTCTTTAAATGCTAAGCTTTTTCCTCTCCAATCTACTTCAGGATTTGCTTGTTCGAGCCATGGTATCCCCAATATTACATGGTATGTGGCAATAGGGGCTATCACAAAGGATATTCTTCCTCCCCATTTGCCTATTTTGCATGGAACTCCCCGTAATTCCTTTGTAGATACTTCCCCAGCAGCGACTGATCCATCTAGCTGCGAAAATGCAATTGGGGAGTCAAGTGCCATCTGCTGGCATTTCAGCGCTCCTGCTAATTCTGGGGTTATAATGTTCCTAGAACACCCGCAGTCTACAAACGCCTTGCAGGTGGCCCGATTTTCTAGCCCCGAGAGGCAAATTGGTACTACTATCATGCGTTTGTCCCGACTCACCAATCTTTCCGAAGATTCTGGGGCCTGCACCTCCTCCTCCGCACGCCTCCCGGTTGCTGGCTTGGGCTTTGGGGCTTTTGGCGGCTCCCCCTTCCGGGCCCAGCATTCCGCTGCTCGGTGGCCCGTCTTCCCACATACAAAGCATCCCGGTTTAGGTTTGTTGTCGTCTCCTCTGGAGGGAATCCCCGGCCTCCCTCCGGGTCTTTCTTGCTTCCTCGTTTCTCCTCGACCTCTCGCCACCGGTCTTTGCTGGCCGCTGCTGCTCCTGAAGCGCTTTACTTGTGCCAGGGTAGATTCGACGCGCCCCGCTAGTTGAATCCATCCCTGGAGCGTCTCGGGGTCGTCTCTGTGCGCTGCCCAGCTGAAAATCTCGGGGCGTAGTCCCTCTTTAAATAGTTCCACTTTGGTTACTTCAGACCACTCCGGTACCCTTTCCGCGAGGTGGAGGAATTCCTCTGCGTACTCGGGTACCGTTTTGTCCCTCTGTTTTATTCCTTTCAGCTGGTCTCGAGCCCTCAATTGCTCTAGCCGGTCTCTGAACCGGTTCTCCAGTGCGGCGAGGAAGCGGGGCACTGACCTCAGGCATGGGTCGCGTCTGGCATGCAATTGCACATACCAGCTGGCTGCTCCTCGCTTTAGTGTGTTGCCGATGGCTCGAACCCTGCTTGCTTCGGAGGGAAATGTGTGTGCGTTGTCTTCCATGTATCCTCTAATGCTAATTAGAAAAAAGTTCAGTTCCTCTGATTCCCCTCCGTATTCCAACTTGAGATCTTCCCTTCTAGGCATCCATTCTGCAGCCCTTTGATATTGTCTGGGCGGCATGGGGAAGGGTTGCATCAGGTTTCCTCGGGCGGCTCCTTGGAACACGCCGCGCCCCACTCCGGTGGTCATTCTGCGCGGCTCCTGGAAGTCTGCCGCCGCTGTTGGCTCTTCCGCCCATCCGCATACTGGCCTAGCTGTAGCCCCCTCATCTCGCCTTTCCTCGTCGTACGGCACATCCTCCTCCTCTTCCTGGACCCCCCGCTCCTCTCCGCCTTCGTCTGCGAATCCACTGGACCCGATCCCTGGCCCCAGTGGCCTTTCCACCCCGACGCCCATTCGGGGGGTTGGGAGCTCTGTTGGAGACGGCGGCCTCAGGGTCCCCAGGGCTCGCTGACGCTCCACTTCTCGCGCCATGCTGTCCCGGAACTGCAGCTCCTGCCAGTATTCCTCATCTCCCTCGTCCCTTGCCGCCACGGGGCTCTGCGTTGACGCCCGCTGGCCCCTCTGGCTCCAATCTCCTTCTTTGCTTGGTTCTCTCTCGGCGCCATATCGGCTGGCCTCCTTCTGGAGATTCTCTTCCAATAATGGCACCAATCTCCCCACGGTTTCCGACAGCCTGGATAAATTAGTTTCCAGGATGGATAACCGCAGGGCCACGGTCTCCGGCATACTTCCTCCAGATCCCCAACTGGTTTCTGCAGCAGCAGAGACGCCTCTTCCGAGCCTGGGAATTCTCTGGGTCACGCCGTTCGGCTTGGGGTACCCCGTAGAGGAAGCTATGGCTTGCAGCGTCTCTTCTCTCTTCGGCCGGGCCCCTTGCAAAGGCCTCTCTGCCTCATTTGGGCTTTGATCTTCTTCCTCGCTCATTATCACTTCACTGCGAATTCCGCAGGAGGGTGAGAAATGGGATTCTCGACTTTAATGTCAGGCTTACTTCAAAGGACCAGTCTGAACGCAGATCAAAGACAGCTGCTCTCAAACACAATCTTTATTGAAGAATACATGACTTTGGAAAAGTCGAGAATGACCTAATGTTTACATACATCTAATTTTATCACTTCTGATGCAACGTAATATCACACGCAAATATCATCATCAAACCCCACCTTCTGGATCACATTTCCACCAAGGTTTCTATCCCCCCCACACTACAGCAATTATAATTGTTTATACTTTCACCCCTGAGTTCCCAGGCTCATTTTATCTTCTCCCGCCAGGTGCTCGCATGTTTATGTTATGAAGTCAGATTCAGGGCTTGGAAATTCAGCCCTGGGATCTGGCTGCATGACAATGAAGGATCTATAAAAATTTGCAAACCCCAGAAACGATTGCAATTGCCTCCTTGTTTGAGGCACTCCCCATTCTTTTACATCTGATACTTTAGCTGGATCCATAGCTAACCCTTCTGGAGATATCCGATACCCCAGAAAGTCAATTTGAGTTTTATTAAATTCACATTTGGACAGTTTTGCGTACAGCTTTGCTTCTCTTAGTCTCTGCAAAACTTCCCGGACCAATTTCACGTGCTTTTCCTTATCTTCAGTCACAATCAAGATATCATCAAGAAATATGAATACCCCTCTGTACAACAATGGGTGCAGTATTTCATTTATAAGCTGCATAAAGCACCCGCCTCCATTTTTTAAACCGAAAGGTAAAATTTTATATTCAAAATGGCCGAATGCGCAGGAAAATGCAGTTTTCCAAGTATCTTCCGGTTTGATCCTTAATTTATGATATGCTTCAATTAAATCAAGTTTAGTAAATATGCTCCCTTTTTTCAATACGGTAATTAAATCCTTTACTAAGGGCATAGGGTATTTATTGTCCTTAGTAATTGCATTTAAATTTCGATAATCAATGCACAATCTTAGGGAGTTGTCTTTCTTTCTCCTGAATAACACTGGGGCCCCGAGAGGAGAATTGGATGGCTTAATGAAGCCTCGCGCCAGGTTTTTATCAATGTATTTCCTCAATTCCTCCTTCTCCTGCACAGACATGGGATACACTTTTGGTTTTGGTAAGTTTGCTCCGGGGGTTATTTCAATTTCTACTTCTATATTCCTTTTGGGAGGTAATTTACTTGCCTCTTTCTGATTGAACACATCCAGAAAGTCTCTGTATTCAGGTGGCAATAGCAGTGGGTCTATTTCACCTTCTTCATCTCCCTCGTCCTCCTCTTCTGCAATCTTGCTTATCTCCCATTGCGTCTGCTGTTCTTTAAATGCTAGGCTCTTTCCTCTCCAATCTACTTCGGGATTTGCCTGTTCGAGCCATGGTATCCCTAATATTACGTGGTATGTGGCAATAGGGGCTATCACAAAGGATATTCTTCCTTCCCACTTGCCTATTTTACATGGGACCTCCCGTATTTCCTTTGTAGATACTTCCCCAGTAGCCACTGATCCGTCTAGCTGCGAAAACGCAATTGGGGAGTCAAGCGCCATCTGCTGGCATTTCAACGCTCCTGCTAACTCTGGAGTTATAATATTCCTGGAACAACCACAATCCACAAATGCCTTGCAGGTGGCCCGATTCTCTAGCCCCGATAGGCAGATTGGCACTACTATCATGCGTTTGTCCCGACTCACCAATTTTTCTGGAGATTCTGGGGCTTGCACCTCCTCCTCCGCACGCCTCCCGGTTGCTGGCTTGGGCTTTGAGGGTTTTGGCGGCTCCCCCTTCCGTGCCCAGCATTCTGCTGCTCGATGGCCCGTCTTCCCACATACAAAGCATCCCGGTTTAGGTTTGTTGTCGTCTCCTCTGGAGGGAATCCCCGGCCTCCCTCCGGGTCTTTCCTGCTTCCTCGTTTCTCCTCGACCTCTCGCCACCGGTCTTTGCTGGCCGCCGCTGCTCCTGAAGCGCTTTACTTGGGCCAGGGTGGATTCAACGCGCCCCGCTAGTTGAATCCATCCCTGGAGCGTTTCGGGGTCATCTCTGTGCGCTGCCCAGCTGAAAATCTCGGGGCGTAGTCCCTCTTTAAATAATTCCACTTTGGTCACTTCAGACCACTCTGGTACCCTTTCCGCGAGGTGGAGGAATTCTTCCGCGTACTCGGGCACCGTTTTGTCCCTCTGCTTTATTCCTCTAAGCTGGTCTCGAGCTCTCAATTGCTCTAGCCGGTCTCTGAACCGGTTTTCCAGTGCGGCGAGGAAGCGGGGCACTGACCTCAGGCATGGGTCCTGTCTGGCATGTAGTTGCACATACCAGCTGGCCGCTCCTCTCTTTAGTGTGTTGCCGATGGCCCGAACCCTGCTTGCTTCGGAGGGGAATGTGTGTGCATTGTCTTCCATGTATCCCCTGATGCTAATTAGAAAAAAGTTCAGTTCGGCTGATTCCCCTCCGTATTCTAGCTTGAGATCTTCCCTTCTTGGCATCCATTCAGCGGCCCGTTGATGCTGTCTGGGGGGCATGGGGAAGGGTTGCATCGGGTTTCCTTGGATCACGCCGCGCCCCACTCTGGTGGTCATTCTGCGCGGCTCCCGAAATCCTGCCGCCGCTGTCGGCCCTTCCCCCCATCCGCATACTGGCCTCGCTGTAGCCCCCGCATCTCGCCTTTCCCCGTCGTACGGCACATCCTCCTCCTCTTCCTGGATCTCCTGCTCCTCTCCGCCTTCGTCAGCTAATCCACTGGACCCGATCCCTGGCCCCAGTGGTCTTTCTACTCCGACGCCCATTCGGGGGGTTGGGAGCTCTGTTGGGGTTGGCGGCCTCAGAGTTCCCAGAGCTTGCTGGCGCTCCACTTCGCGCGCCATTCTGTCCCGGAACTCCAGCTCTTGCCAATATTCCTCGTCTCCCTCGTCCCTTGCCGCCGCGGGACTCTGCGTTGAAGCTCGCTGTCCCCTCTGGCTCCAATCGCCTCCTTTGCTTGGCTCTCTCTCGGCGCCATATCGGATGTGCTCTTTTTGGAGATTCTCTTCCAATATTGGCACTATTCTCCCCACGGTATCCGACAGCCTGGATAAATGAGTTTCCAGGATGGATAACCGCTGGGCCACGGTCTCCGGCATGCTTCCTCCAGATCCCCAACTGGTTTCTGCCGCCGCCGGAACACCTCTTCCCCCTCTGGGAATCCTCTGGGTCACGCCGTCCGGCTTGGGGTACCCCGTAGAGGAAGCTATGGCTTGCAATGTCTCTTCTGCCAACGGCAGAGCTCCCAGCGGAGGCCCCTTTGCTCCGTCATGGCTTTGATCTCCTTCCCTGCTCATTATCACTTCACTGCAAATTTGCAGGAGGGTGAGAACTGGATTCCTGACTTAATTGTCCTGCTCACTTCAAAGGATCAGTCTGAACGCAGATCAGAGATGGCTGCTCTCAAATCCAATCTTTATTGAAGAACACATGACTTTGGAAAAGTCAGGAATGACCCAATGTTTACATACAACTATTTTTATAACTTTTGATGCTACGTAACACCACACGTAAATATCATCATCAAGTCCCACCCCCAATATCACATTACTACCATTTTCACACACTAGACCAATTATAATTGTTTATACTTTCGGCCCCAAGTTCCCAGGCATATTCTATCTTCTTCTGCCAGGTGCTCCTGGGATTGTTTATGTTATGACTCCCAGTTACAGGGCTGAATTACCAAAGCCCTGTAACTGGGTTCCATGACACTACGGTTATCTATTCTGGAGACCAACCTATCCCGACTATCGGAGACTGTGGGAAGGTTGGTGCCGTTGCTGGAGGAGAATCTCCAGAGGGAGTCGACCCAATACGGCGCCGAAAGAGGACCGGGAGAGAGCGAAGCCTGGAGCCAAAGGGGCCAGCGCGCGTCAACGCAAAGCCCAACGGCAGTCGGCGGCGACGAGAGCGAGGAGTATTGGCAGGAGCTGGAGTTCCGAGAAAGGATGGAACAGGAAATGAGTCGCCAGCGAGCCTTAAGAACCCTTAGACCACCAGCCCCGACGAGAGTCCCAACCCCCCGGCTTGGTGTTGGAGTCGAAATACCATTAGGGCCAGAGGTCGGGTCCAGCGGGTTGGTGGGGGAGGACTGAGAGGAATCAGATGCCCCTAAGGACGGGGAGGATGCACCATCCGACGACAAAAGGGCGACAGGGGGCCTCGGAGGAGTCGGAGGAGCAACAGCGGCGCCTGCGTTCAGATGGACGGAGGGGCCCACGGCAACAACGGGAGGCGGATTGCTAGCAGCATCGAGAGCGAGGATAGCGGCACCGGGACTGGGCATGGGCCGGGGTCCAGTCCAGAGAAACCCGATGCAACCCACTCCCATGCCGCCCATCCAAAGGCAACCCATCGCGGAGGGGAGACCCAGGAGAGATGAGCTCAAATTAGAATATGGAGGGGAATCTTCCGAACTGGACTTTTTCCTCGTTTGTATTAGAGGATACATGGACGACAACGCGCATACGTTCCCCTCCTAAGAAAGTAAAGTTCGAACCATCGGAACTACCCTCAAAAGGGGGGCAGCCAGCTGGTATGTGCAATTACATGCTAGGCACGACCCGTGCTTGAGGTCGGTGCATCGATTTCTAGCTGCCCTAGAGAACCGTTTTAGAGACCCGCTGGAGCAACTGAGAGCTCGCGACCAGTTGAAAACCGTAAAGCAAAGGGACAAGACGGTGTCCGAATATGCAGAGGAGTTCCTCCATCTCGCTGAAAAGGTACCAGAGTGGTCTGAGGTTACCAAAGTCGAGATGTTTAAAGAAGGACTGCGCCCAGAGATATTTAGTTGGGCAGCACACCGAGACGATCCAATGACTTTGCCGGGATGGATCCAGCTGGCAGGGCGCGTAGAATCTACTCTGTCCCAAGTAAAGTGCTACCGGAGCGGCAGCGCCCAGCAACGACCGCCAGCGAGAGGTCGAGGGGAAACAAGGAAGCAAGAGCGCCCCGGGGGACGACCCGGATCCATTTCCAAAGGCGACGACTGCAAAACCAAACAGGGTTGTTTCGTGTGTGGGAAAGCAGGCCATCGGGCGGCGGAATGTTGGGTCCGGAAGGGGGGACCACCAAAAGCCCTGAAACCCGTGCCCGCGGCTGGGAGGCGAGCGGAGGAGGAGATACAAGCCCCGGAGCCTACGGAGAAGCTGGTGAGTCAGGACAGACGCATGATGGTAATACCAATTTGCTTATCGGGACTAAAGGATCGAGCCACCTGTAGAGCGTTTGTAGATTGTGGCTGCTCTAGGAACATTATAACTCCGGAATTAGCAGAGACTCTAAAGTGCCAGCAGACAATACTAAAAGTTCCAATTGCGTTTTCGCAGTTGGATGGATCACTTGCTGCTGGAGGACTAACGAAGAAAGAAACACAGGGTATTCCATGTAAAATAGGCAAATGGGAAGGAAAAGTACCCTTTGTGATTTCCCCTATTGCCACGTACAGTGTAACACTTGGGATCCCGTGGCTAGAACAGGCAAATCCCGAAGTAGATTGGAGGGGAAAGAGCATGTCTTTCAGAGAACAACAAGCGGAATGGCAGATAGGTAAGATAGCGGAGGAAGGGGGCGAGGGGGAAGAATCAGAAGAAATAACTAAAGAACTATTGCCCCCGGAATACAGAGACTTCGTAGATGTGTTTAATCAAAAAGAAGCAAGCAAATTGCCTCCCAAGAGGGACTTAGAAGTGGGAATCGAAATCACCCCAGGAGCAAGTTTGCCAAAACCCAAAGTTTATCCCATGTCCGTTCAGGAAAAAGAAGAGCTGAGAAAATATATTGATAAAAACCTGGCACGGGGATTCATCAAGCCATCTAACTCCCCTTTGGGGGCCCCGGTTTTATTCAGGAGGAAAAAAGACAATTCATTAAGACTGTGCATTGATTATAGAAATTTGAATGCCATTACAAAAGACAATAGATACCCCATGCCCTTAGTAAAAGACCTTATTACCGTACTGAAGAAAGGGACCATATTTACTAAACTGGATCTAATCGAGGCTTACCATAAGTTGAGGGTTAAGCCTGGAGATACTTGGAAAACTGCATTTTCCTGTGCTTATGGACTTTTTGAATATTTAGTTTTGCCTTTTGGATTAAAAAATGGGGGCTCTTGCTTCATGCAACTCATAAATGAAATACTACGTCCTTTATTATATCGGGGGTATTCATATTTCTAGATGACATCCTTATAGTGAGTGAGACTAAGAAACAACACATTAAATTGGTCCGGGAAGTCTTACAAAAACTAAGGGAAGCCAAGCTATATGCAAAGTTCGCTAAATGTGAATTCAACAAAAAACAAATAGACTTTTTGGGGTATCGAATATCTTCAGATGGGTTAGCCATGGACCCAGCTAAAATATCGGATGTACAAGAATGGGGGGTCCCCCAAACAAGGAGACAATTACAATCATTCTTGGGGTTCGCAAATTTCTATAGATCTTTCATAAAAGACTTTGCCCAGTTGGCGGCGCCCCTCACCGACCTTTTGAAAACGAAAGGGAAGGGGGAAACTGCAAAAGTAAAAGCCCCTGGTGCTAAATTAATTTGGACGCCGGAATGCCAAAAAGCTTTTGAAATTCTAAAAGAACGCTTTACCGAAGAACCCATCTTAAAAGATCCAGACATGCAGAAGCCTTTCACAATACATTGTGATGCTTCAGACTGTGCATATGGAGCGGTACTGTTGCAAAAGGATCAAAATGGGGATTTGAAGCCATGTGGGTATTTATCAAGAAAATTTAGCGAAGCCGAAAAATGCTGGCCCATATGGGAAAAGGAAGCGTTAGCAATACTGAAAGCATTAGAATGCTGGAGGCATTTCCTCGAAGGGAGTGAAATCCCATTCGAAGTGTGGACTGATCATAAAAACCTCCAATATCTAAAATCCCCACGAAAATTGTCTCCTAAACAAATTAGATGGGCACAGTACTTTAGTAGATTTAATTTCCAATTAAAATTTTTCCAAGGAAAGCAAAACATTCTGGCCGACGCGCTCTCCCGCATGCCCCAACATGAGAACACAACCGTAGCGAAGGAATGAACTTTGTTTTCTGAGAAACAATGGGGTTTGGCAGTCACCACCAGGGCACAAAAAAAAAAAAGGATTTGGCCGCAGTCAAAATTAACGAGGGCAGTATTTGGGAAAAGGAACTTGCCCAATCATATGAAGAAGACCAATGGATTATGTCCAACCCCGACAAGGGAGAACAAAAAGGAGGATTATGGTTTGTGAAAAAGAAACTATATATCCCAGCAGCTCTAAGAGTCAAAATACTGAATCGTTTTCACGACAACCAAAGCGCAGGACACATGGGGATTACAAAAACTACCAAGACTGTAGCGAAACAATGTTGGTGGCCAGGAATGAGAAAGGACATAAAGAATTATGTAAACCAATGTAACAGTTGTGCTATGAATAAATCGCCGGGGGGGAAACCAATGGGACTATTGCAGCCAGTGGCGGAACCTACCAGACCTTGGGAATGTGTAGCAATGGACTTTGTGGGGGAATTACCTGCCAGTAAGGGTTATCGTTATATATGGACTGTATTAGATTTATTCTCCAAACAGGCCCATTTCATAGCACTTACAAAGCTACCATCAGCAGAAAAACTGGCTGAGTTATATATAAATCACATCTACAAACTACACGGATGTCCCAGCCGGGTGGTCAGTGACAGGGGTGTCCAATTCACAGCCAAATTTTGGGAGAAGTTTTTAGAAATGTTAGGGGCAGAAAGGAGCATGAGTTCCGCATTCCACCCTATGACGAACGGGGCAGTGGAACGCACACAGCAAACACTTGGACAATTCCTTCGCATTTATTCAAACAAAAGACAAAATGATTGGTCTAAGTGGCTAGCATTTGCTGAGTTAGCGTTTAATTCCACGATTCACTCCGCAACAAATAAATCCCCATTTGAGGTTATCTATGGACACGAAGTTCAACCTTTACCCCAATTGCCGAAGTGGCCAGAGAATGGAGGAAAGGGGGCCGAGAAATGGAAAGCTCAAATGCAAGAATGTTGGGACCAAGTGACTGTAGCTTTGAAAGAAGCTCAAAAAAAATACAAAACATTCGCAGATCAGAAAAGGAAGGAGGGCGATAAGCTGGAAAGAGGAGACTTAGTATGGCTAAGCACAAAAAACATAAAACTAGGACTACCGTCAAAAAAGTTAAGCCCTAGGTTTATTGGACCCTTTAAAATACAGGGAATCATAAACGAAGTAACCTTCCAATTGCAATTGCCAAAAAGCCTAGGGAAAATACACCCTGTGTTCCATCGTAGCTTACTAAAAAAATATATGGGTACTTTGGATAAAGTGGATACATAGTTTCTGTGTTTGTTCTATTGCAGGATCAAGACGAACGGGATACAGAAGAAATCGTGAGACGGGGGGGAGTACCATGTCATGGGACCAATTCCAAGAGCTGAGTTTGCAAGCTCTTGAATCGGAGCCATAACAAATTACACTCCTCTACATCTCGCACGGAACATCTGGCAGAGAAGCCTGGGAAACTCAGGAGAGTAACCAAAACAATTTTAATGAGTAACTGTTTTGTGGTGATGATAATTACGTGTGATGTGACGTTGAAACAAAGGTGATAAAGGTGATTGTATGTAAACATTATGCCATTCTCGACTTTGTTCATGTCGAGTGTTCTTCAATAAAGATCCTGTTTGATAACAGCCACCAGTGGTCTGTCTTCATGCCGGTCGTTTGAAGTGAGCGCGGCAATTTGGGCTTGTCAAACAGTACAAAATATTTAATATTAGTTTCCAAAGCTTCACAGTCTTTTTCAGTAGGCAGAGAGGGTAATATGACACATAGGGGAAATAAAGTTAGGGTGTTGTGATCCTGGCATCTGCATTCTGTTTTGAAAGTTATATGATGAGTATGTCATTGAAGAGTAAGCCCCCACCCCTGCTTATACGTTAAGTTAGAACAAAGACAAAAAACTCACAGATAATATAGTTTTTCTGCTTCTTCTTTGTTTGAAGTCAAAAAGCATTCCCATCAAAGAACTGCATTTGCGGCTATCTAGTCTGATGTCATGATAGACCACTTAGGAAAATCTGTTTTTCCAGCCATGGGGAACATTTAGGTGATTGAATGGGCAAAAGTGTATGAGTCGAGATTAAATCAGGTTGTGTTACATTGTATGTTATGATAAGAACAAATACTACACTTGATCTTAGTCAAAAGGCCAAGGACATTGTGCATATTTTGTTTGATTGTTGTCTATATGCTAACATGAGATCTCAATATTTACACTGCTCTTGATTATTTATTTACAACATTTTTCTCACCTGAGGGGACTCTGGATGGTTTACAACAACCAGCAAAATTCAATGCCAAACAGATCAATAAAAACAGAAGCACATTTAAAACCATTAACAATAATCCATAAAATACATTAGTCAAGCTTAAAACATACGTAATACCATTCTTCCAAGGAACCATTGCACATAAACCTAAGTTCAGACCATGTCAATATAATACTTATTCATTAAATGTTTGCACACAAAGCCATGTCTTAACATTCTTCCTGAAGCCCAAAAGTGTTGAGGCCTGCCAGATGTTACTGGGATCCAATCTTCAAATCGTCGTATTTTCTTTCTGGGGAGAATCTACACCTAGTCAGCTGCATAGCCAAATTCATTATGAAAGCCACCCACCTGAGAGGTCTCTTTATATCACAAAATCTGGTCCCTTGTCATGGCAATGAACTTATCCAAACTCTGACTGATTATTTTACACTTGTCACTCTAAGCCCTCTCCCACTGCCTGTATCTTGTAATTTAATCTTATTTCACCAAACTTATTATATAATCAAGTTTTATTGTGTTTTAATTTGTTTTAGTTAACTATTGGAGGAGTTTTAGGATAGCGATTTGTTTCTACGTGTGTGCATTTTTTGTTTTTGTCTTTTGTTTTTGACATGGTCAGTAGACTAATCAATAAACAGATCTATCACTGTATGTTATGCCTTTTGATCACAATATTATGACAGGATAGAATTTGGATCCTGTTGATTTTTTTTGTTTTGTTTTATATGCAACATGGCTGATCCTAAAATATTTCTAGAAAAACATAATCATTCTAGTCAAGTAAGCTTGATAAATACAGCTACACCAATGCTATAAAACATCCTGTTTAACTTGACCAATATAATAGCCATAGGGAAATCTTGATATTAGGAACAAACCTAATGTATAAAGAACTACTCCCAAAGCCAATCATCCTTATTGTGTAACCAGATCATGTGCAACACACTTCATTTGTCTATTATAAGGCATATTATATTCATTATTGTTTCTTTCAGACAGATCGATGTATCAGATAAAAGTATAATAAGCTTTCAGCAGCAACAGCTAATGTGGATATTGAAAAATGTTTTCCATACTGATGACATTATATTTAATCCTTGTGTCAGCAATGCATTCTGTCTTGTAAATTACAAACAAAATGTGACAATAGGGAGTATACTCAAGTGACTTTCTGACATAGTTAAATAAGTGTAGTTTTAATTATGGTGATGTTAATGTCTTGTAGCTATGTATAATGATTCATCAGGAAAGTCAAAATAGTTAAATTGTAAATAAGGCATGGGGACTGAATAGTAAGGCTAGATAAATAGGCCTTCCATTGTTTTATTGCTTATTTTTTCATTGTGACTAACATTTTGAAAACATCTCTTCTTGCATGCACGCACACACATACAGAGTGAATAAAGTATGTCAGTTCTAATGAGGTTTTTGACACTGAAAGAGTTTTAAAAATAATCTAGGTCCAGAGTTAGTTTCTAGAAAAATAATTATTTAATGCAGCATTGGCTTTCAAATGATTGTGATACCCAATGAACTAAAAGAAAATAATCTGATCAGAAGTAGGCAGGAAACAAATGAAGAAAATTACAAGACATCATTTGACTTCCGGTCTGACGGCCATAGGGTTTGCAGCGGTATCCTAGGGCTCTAAGAAGGCGTCCTGAAAACTCAATCCTGGAGGGTATGTAACCCCCTCTCCTATAGCGGACAGAGGCTATGGGGTGCTGATTCTCTGCGCCAGTAGCCGAAGGTGTCCAGCGGAGGGTCTCCCTGAAGGAGATTCGCCCAAAGACACCCGGCATTGAAACGCAGGGAAAGCGGATCGAGCTCAGGTAGAGGGGACAAACTTCCCCGATAAGCTTACTGACCAACAGACTCAGCAGATTCAAGACAAAAAAAAGCATTAAAAAGTCACCAAGAAAGCATCGGATCACTTTGAAGACACAACTAACTCCAGAGAAAGAACAAACCCTGAGGCAAAGACGGACGAAGGTAGGAGAAGGCAACTGCGGGGCGTGCGACGGGAGGACCGGTGGATGGGAAAAGGGACGCGAAGGGAAGAAGAAACTGCGGAACTTTACCAGGGAGAGCTAATTTACCAACGTAAAAAATCCCTCTAAGAGAAAGTTGAAGGAACAAAGAGAAGGAGTGTAGGCAGCCATTATTGTAAACTTGAAGCTGTTTTGTTTAGTCTAGCAGACTCCTTCTCTATAAACAATCTGAAAGGTCAGCTCATACAGCTCATAGAGCTAGAAATACAGAAGGTAAATACTAGATAGAAATAGAGAGGAGAGCTAAGTGAAGACCAGGAAGTGACGAACTGACTAATGACTAGATAGACACCAAAAGCAAGAATCACATAGTAAGTTAATAAAGGTATCAGAAAGAGGACAATTTGATGCCAAAAACGAAAAACACTATACAACTCTAACAAACTACAATAAAATACGAAGAACATAAGAACTAACAATCAAGAAATATCCAACAAAATAAAAACATAAAAATTAAATAAATAAAGAAAAATACAACAAAGTAGTAAATTACTTATACTGTGAAATTCACAGCCAGAATTACAACTACAAAAGGAAAAGCTCCACCAAATCAAAAGCTTCAGGCATGAAGAGACTCTCTTCCAGAAGAATCAGGATTGAAAGAAATTCTTATGGAAATTCATAAAATTTCACTGAAACAAGACGAACAATACAGAAAACAGGATGCACAAAACAAGAAAGTACAAGAAGAATTGCAAGGATTAAGACAGGAAATCAGAGAAGAAATGAAAATGATGAAAGAAGACATAGAAAAAGTCAAAAAAGAAAATCAAAAATTGATGAAATAACATGATAAGTAAGAATACAGGCTGGAAAAATTAGAACTACATGCAGAAATGTTAGAAAACGAAGAGCTAGAATATCAGCTCAGAATAAGAAACTTGGCAGAAACAACACATGAAAACTTAAGAGAAATAATAAAAGACTTATTGGCAGAACTTTTGGAAACACCTGTAGACATCATTGATCAAGACATGGACAGAACATACTGAATGACTGGATACTCAAGAAGACACAAATCAACTAGAGACATCATTGTAAGCTTTAATAGGAAAAAAAATCAGAGATGATATTTTGAAAGAAAACAGAAATCATATATAAAGATAAAATAATTATTATTATGAAAGAAATCTCACGAAAAAGTTTGGATAAAAGAAGAAAGTACTACTTTCTAACTGAAGAACTAAAAAAGAAACAAATCAAATTCAGGTGGGATAAAACTGAGGGAATTACATTCACGATGAATGATTCAAGGTTCTGGATAAACACAGAAGAGAGAGCAAAAAGGGAATTATAAATCAACTGCTGGAGGCGGCAAGGACAGAAAGGCCAAGCAGGAGGGAAAAACGGGCATAGACCAAAAAGACAGCTATACAGAAGAAGAAAAAGAACAAAATGACCAGGCAATAAGAGAAGCAAAAAGACTGAGAGAATTCTTGCCTGCAAATTACCAATTAATAAACCCACAGGAGTTAATACAGTGGGAAATGACCGAGAACAAAGAATGAATATGGCCTTAAAAATCTACTCCAACAATGTCAATGGGCTAAACTCACCAAGCAAAAGGGGGAAAAAATCAACTACCTAACCCAGAAAAAAATTGACCTAATTGCCTTACAAGAATCCCATACTATTGAAAAACACGCAAAACATCTTATACAAAAGAAAACAGGAAAAGAATACTATGCCTCTGGAAAAAAAAATGTGGCCTTAGTTCTGTACCGTGAAAAGCAATTGCACTAGGCATGACAGATTTGGGGAGGATGGGTGGGTAGTTTGAATTTCACAGGTGACCACTTGAAGAAACACAGTTACAGGTAATCAACCATATCTTCTTCTTGCGTGGTCACTGTGGAATTCACATTTGTGGTAGACTAACAAGCTTAGTGAAGCATGGTGGCTGTCATGCTACTGTAGAAAAAAAGAATTGCTCTCCCGAAAGCTGCATCTCTCTTGGAGGTCAAATCTAACTTATAATGACTAATAAAAATGTGTGGTGTCAACCAGATAGCCGCACAACAAATGTTATCTAATGACACTCCATGCAAGAATGCCATTGATGCAGCCGTCGCTTGGGTAGAATGTGCATGGATCTGAACAGGTAAGTCTAGTCCTGCCATTTCATAAGCTAATCGGATGGTTGAAACTATCCAAGCTGCTAATCTCTGAGTAGAAACTGGAAGGCCGAGGATGTCACTTAACAAAGAGTCTTGGTGACCTTCGCAATGGAGCTGTGTGATGCACATAAAAAGATAGAGCTCTACGGACATTGAGGAGGTGCAATGAACACTCAAGAGGTGTAGATGGATTTGGAAACAATGCTGGAAGCACAATGTCCTGGGACATGTGAAACTGAGATGCAGCCTTAGGCAAAAAGGAAATGAAGCACAACTTTATCTTTATGAAATTTAAGTAGGGATTTTCAACCCGAAGGGCGGTGAGCTCACTGGCATGACAAGCAGATGTAAGGGCCACCAAAAAGGTTGTTTTCCAGGAGAGGTAACATATCTCTGAAGTGGCCATAGATTCAAAGGGCGATTTTATCAGAGCTGAAAGGACAAGTTCCAGTTTCCAGGTGGGAGGCACAGGACAAACTTGCGGCCAAAAGTTTTTGAAACCCTGCAAGAATCTTCTCACTAGTGGATCAGCAAAAGGAGAAGGTAGGTAATGTTACTTCTTAAATGAAGCTATGGCAGCCAAATAAACCTTGAGTGATGATAAAGATAGCCCATAGTGAGATAAAGGAATTAAAAACTGGAGAAGAACAGGAGTAGGCACCTGCAATGGTTGAACTCCCTGTTGTTCAGCAAACTTGCAGAAGCAACGCCACTTACAGATGTACGAATGTTTAGTGGTAGGCCAAAGGGCAAGATCCAAAATGTTTTTTACTGCTTGAGGAAGAGATGCGGTTGAATCCTCCACGCTGTCAGTCGCAGGCATGTAATTTGTGAGATCATATCTAATTGGTCTGTGTATTTTCCTCATTCTTTTTAGTCTGATTCTAAATTGTGCAATAAGAAGTTTTTGATCTGAAGTACAGTCAGCTCCAGGTCTTGTTTTCACCGACTGGATGGATGTCCGCCACCTTTGGCTGCAAAGGATGTAGCCAATCTGATTTCAGTGTTGACCATCTGGTGAAGTCTATGTATAAAGCTGTCTTTTAGGTTGTTGGAAGAGAGTGTTTGTTATGCACAGTGAGTTTTCCTGGCAGAATTCTATCAGCCTACATCTTGCTTCATTTTGTTGTCCCAAACCATGCTTGCCTGTGATCCCGGTTGTCATTTGACTGCCCACCTTAGCATTCCCATCTCCTGTAATGAACATAATGTCTCTTTTTGGTGTATTATCCAGTACGTGCTGCAGATCCTCATAGAACTGATCTAATTCTGCTTCTTCAGCAGCTGTGGTTGGGGCGTATATTTGGATCACTGTGATGTTAAATGGCTTGCCTTTAACTCGAATTGAGATCATTCTATCATTTTTGGGTTGTATCCAAGCACTGCTTTAGCAACTTTGTTATTAATTATGAAGGCTACTCCATTTCTTCCGTGTTCCTCTTGTCCACAGTAGTAGATCTGGTGGTCACCTGTTGTGAAGTGGCCCATTCCAGCCCATTTCAGTTCACTGACTCCCAGAATGTCTATCTTTAATCTTGACATCTCACTAATAACCACGTTCAATTTGCCCTGGCTCATAGATCTTACATTCCAGGTTCCTATAGAGCATCAGATTTGTCCTTCACCTCCAGCACCATCGGCCGTTAGCCTTCCTTTCAGCTTTGAGCTAACTGCGTCATCACATCTGGGGCTACTTGGACTAGTCCTCTATTCCTCCCCAGTAGCATTTTGACCATCTTCCGACCTGGGAGTCCTATCTTCCGATGGTATACTGACATTTCTCTGGTTGTACTGATCCATTTAGTTTTCATGGCAAGAATAATGGAGTGGGTTGCCATTACCTTCCGCAGGGATCGTATTTAGTCTGACCTCTCTCCCATCTTGGGTGGCTCTGCATGGTATAGCTCGTGGCATCATTGAGGCACTCAAACTCCAGCACCGTATCAAGGATCTATTTAGAACTACTGCTAGCAGTTCTAAATAGTTCATGTGTTTGTTCCCCTCTGCCATGGTCCAGGCATCATGAGCTGTAAGGCTGCCTAGATGAGCTCCCCAGGCCATTAGGGAAGCATCAGTTGCTAGCAGCATCGAAGGCTGGGGGGGGGGGGGGGCAAAATAGAAGTCCAATGCACAGGTTGGATTGATGAGTCCACCATTGCAGAGACTGGTGAATGGCCGCAGGGATTAGCAGACACTTGCTGGGGCTGTCGTGTAAAGGATGAAATGCTCAGATAAACAAACCCTGAAGTGGTTGAAGATGCAGTCGCTTAAAAGGGGTCACCCCCGTAGTAGATGCCATATGGCCGAGTAGGCACTGGATGTCCCTGGCTTGAACGAATGTCTTCGTTACAATTCAAAGAACCAGTGTAAGTAGATTTTGGAATCTCTCATCTGGGAGGTAAGCTCTTGCCTGACGAGAGTCCAAAACAGCCCCAATGAATTGAGTAGTCTGGCATGGTTGGAGATGAGACTTGTCCTTGTTGATAATAAGCCCGTTTCTATAGTAATGACAAAGTAAACTGAATATTGCTTTGTGACTGTTCATATGTTCTACCGATCAATAACCAGTCATCAATGTAGGGATAGACCACTAAGGTGAGCTGCCACCACCGCCATCACCTTGGTGAACACCCTGGGAGCTGTAGTTGCCAAAGGGGAGTACACAAAAATAAAAAGCTTGGCCATTAGTCAAAAAGGACAAAAAACTATGGTCTTGCTGTCTAATTGCAACATGAAAATAAGCATCCTTAAGACTGATGCTCGCAAACCAAACATTGCTGGGCAAAAGGGGAAGGATGGTTGATAAGGTCAATGATGGTAAATAATATACACATTTAGTGCTCTAAGATCCAAAATAGGACGGAGACCTCCATCTTTATTGGAAATTAAAAATTATGCAGAGAAAAAGGAAACATAGAAGGTGGCAGGGGTGCTATAGCCCCTTTCTCAGGTGAAGTAAGAACTTCTTGTCAAAGTGCAGAAGAATGAGGGGTAACTTGAACAGTTCCAACTGAGGGTTGTTCAAAAAACTCAATGGCATAGCCATGTTCTACAATTTGTAACACTCAAGCATCTGACGTAATAGCATGCCAAGCTTCTGTAAACGGGGCTAACCGGTCTCCAAAAACAGGGGAGGAGGTTTCAGCAGAAGAGGTGCAGGGTTCACCCAGTGAAGAAAGAAGATTCCCATTACCCAGAGAAGAAGGTATAGGGTCATCAAAAACAACGCCGCCCCTGGTCCTGTTGTGTTCCTTTAATTGACTGACATCCCTTGGTTGAAGAATTACATCTACCGGGGACTGAAAATCTACGATTTTGGCCCTTAGAAGGCCTAAATGGAGCAGACCACAAAGGCTGATGGTATAAAGGTTGAGGGGTTGGCCACCGAAATCTTGGCTGATAAGTGGATTGTGAAAAACCAAACTTCTGTACTGCCTTCCATATCTTTTGCGTATTTTTTTAACTCAGCATCTGTGTCTGGATGAAACAAGTTGTTCTCTGACATTAATAATTCTTCCACCATGGCTCTACCTTCTCCAGATAGTGTAGAAGACCTTAGCCAAGCATGGCGGTGAATAGCTATTGCAGCTGCAAACATCCTCCCTGCTATGTTAGCCCCATGTTTCGCTAAGTCCCCCTGATGAAGCGCTAAAGTAATTCCCTCTTGGTGAAGAGTCTTTGGTAGTTGTTGATGTTCTGGGGGAAGCATGTCCAGGCAAGGTGTTAAAGTGTCCCATAAGTAAGACTGATAGGCCGCCATATAGGCCTGATAGTAAGCCATTTGCGTAATTAAGCTGGCAGCAGTGTGGACTTTTTCCCCACAACCATCCATCTTCTTCCCTTCCTTATCTGGTGGAGTAGATAGTAGGTTTTTAGATTTCTTAGGTTGTACTATCTTTACTACAACTGAATTAGGTTTTGTAGGCCTCGTTAACAATTGTTAACAAGAAGTATCTATACGGTAGAGGAAGTCTACGTGTTTCAACACAACAGGAACAGAAGATGGGGGACCAGCTTGCGTTTTTGCCAGTTTTAACAAATAATGAAGTGCAGGAAGCACAGTGCTGGGTACTTGATCCTTTTGTTGGTCGAAAGAAAATAATGTCATCAACCGGATCATCAGCCACAGATACAGCAGGCAATTGAAGAGAGTGAGCTAAATGCAAAATTAGTGAGGAAAAAGAAGGTGGATCTTCTGATGTAGAAACTGAGGATGAACAACATTGCATTAAAGTCTCCTCATCATCTACAGAGGAATCAGAATCTGAATCAAAATCATCATTTTGCACCTGAGGAACCTGAGGGGCAGTAAAATTACTGAGCTGGTTAGGTTGGATGAAGGGACCCCCAAAATTATAAGTATAGTAATTGGAATTTGAGGGTGAGGCAAATAATACCAACCACTTTGGTGTGTGGCTGGCCAAATAGATTGGGAAGGGGCAAAAGGAAAGATACTTGCTGTTTGTAGTGAAGCCAACTGGGTCAGGCCATGAGGAACTGCTCTAGGCAGGGGGCAACCAGAGGGACCCTCCAGGGGGTCATTCTCTAGGGGCTAAGCCCCAGTGCCCTGGCAAGCCATCGCTCGAGCAGGCAGCGTGGCTGCCAATATTTTGTTCTCCTGTGAGGGAGGCAGCAGCATGGCAAGGAAGGACAGGCCTCCTGCCTGCTCCAGCAAATGTGGTGTAAGGGCTGGGGGCTCTAACGGCCATGCACGCCCGCAAAGGAAAGAGAAGGGAAAGTGAGAGGCAAGGCCCTGGCCCTCAGAAGGGCCAGAAACCGAAAGCCGCTTGGTCTTCCAGTGGCATTTGGCTCGTGCTGGCCCCATCTCCTCCTGAGCGTCCGCTGGAGGAACGGAGAGTCTTTTTGCCACTTTTTTCCCTCCCGCAGAAGCAGCAGCTGAGTGAGTCTACGACTCCAAGGGCTGAATGTATAGCAGCCTGCGCCTCAATAGACATGGCAGAGACATGGGAGGTAGCTGCCGGGTCTCCCTGGCGGCACAAAACGCAAAGGGGGTGGGGGTCTCCCTGGGGTAGCTTCCTTCCACATCCCATACACTTCAAGCCCAAAGCTGACATACTGGCCTGACCAAAAGAGTCCAAAGTAGAGTCCAAAGAAAAATGTACTAGGTTAATCAATGTAGATATAGCTGATGTTGCTGCTTTTGCGGACGAAAGGAACTAAGACCTCAAGCCCCGCAGCCTGTATTATTACTAATGGGGAGAGGCAGGGCTGGAGTCCTCAATAAAGCAAAGCTTTGTAAAAGATCATCGGGAACAGATGCGTGGATGCAGGAGATACCACAGGTGTGATCATGAAAGAACACTTTTGCTAAAATGAAATATCATGCTTTAAATCTTTTCAAATGAATCCTGTTTTCAGTAAGATGTATTTATATATTTATTCATTCATAATGTTCTGGCTATAATATATTTTTTAATTTTATGGAGCTTCAATCTATGCTGTGAGATAACCTGACTCATTGGAAGAAAAGGAGGCTATTAAATAAAAATATGATAGACTAACTTCCTGGCTGTATTGTAATAGAAAGAATTGATGAAAATCATGAAGCAAGGATGCTAACAATAAAGTCCATATGCTATATACAACTCTAGCCTGTTTTCCATGCAGCTGGATATGGATTAGCATTAGGAAATGGGGTGACCAGGGGGTGAAGGTTAACCTAATAGAACAGATACATTTCTATTCCTAGCTACGTCACCATAACTTCACCTGGATTAATATCAGGTTTCATGAGTTCAAAGATGAACTTATTTCTCCATTGTTCTTAACCTCACACACAATGTATTTAATAACTTGTACTTAGTAAACATTTCGTTATGCCTTTCTAGAATTCCATCTCCCTCTCTGCCAAGCCTCCTATTTTTCTGCTCCTGTCTACCTTTCTAGCAGGACTGACTGTTATAAATGTGGATTGATGAACCTACATCTGTCACTGCAATTATAGCCTAATGTTTTTTCAGGTTTAGTAAAGTCCACTTAAATTAATAACCACTAAATGGAGTTATTCAAACCATGTTGACAGATCTAAGCCAACATTTACCAAGTGTGAGCTATAAAGAGTATTCTGACTCAATAACCTGGCTGCAAGTGTGAGGCCATGGGAGTGTCTGTAGTAATCTCATTTGACCAGTACTTACACCAGAAATTTTGTCAGATAGTGTCAACTCAGCTGCAGAGAGGCAAAACAAGATTCCAGGTCCTTTATTCTGGGCAAATCTTGTTAAACATCACACTACAGCAGGTGAAAAAATGATAGTTTCCCAGAGGCTGGGCAGTCATGTTCTCTCTTCAGACGAAGTACAGGCCCCAAGAGAGTAGGGAGGAGCTATTGCATCATAACTAGGGGTAGAGAAAGCCAAGAGGGCCAAACTACAAAGGAGGAGCTGTTGCATCATAACTAAGAGTACAGAAAGCCAACAAGGCAAAACTACAAATCAAATACAGTATGGCAGATGCATATACCATGCCCTGGGGAATAACAAAGAGAAAATGCATTCCACAAACTTCTAAAATCTGTGAAATTTCACAGGAAGCTTTACAATTACAGTGACAGAGGCTGATTCCCGAATGTGTACAACTTCTCTGTAATAAATGATGCACCATGTTTTTTTAAAAAAAATACAATAATGGTCTCTGTAGATATGTCCTTAGACAAAATCCAAGAGGCCTTCATTATAATCAAAGTTATTATATCATGTCATTATTTATTACTTTCTTAATGCTAGTGAAATTGTATTTTACTTCTTCCATGCAAATTAGCATCAAATATACATTTTAAAAGGAATAACATCGCCCACTATTATATCATGTGTGCACAATTTGTGCAGTTATACTAACAACTTAGGAAAAGAGGTTGTCCCAATAGTTCATCATCACTGTTCCTTTCTCCCCTCTTTCTGCCCCTCCGCTATTGATTCACTGAAAGTAGCTTGAATGAGGATTGCAGAAAAAGGGTGCAGTAGGACTATGGGCCTTATCACATTTGACTTTTTCAGCATCCTAGGATGCTTCCAGGACACTGGGAGGACAGAGCCTGTTGGATCCCATCAGATGATGCATAGTTACTTCCAGTGTCATCCATCCTCCTAGCATCCTATGACAGAGCCCTAAGAGCATGGGAGATATCATGTGTTCCCATAGGACAAGGACAGGGAAAGCATGGGGGAAGTTGGGTGGCAATAATTCCCCCCGCAAAATGGGGAAGGGGGTGATACAAGTGGAGCAATGGCTTCCTCTACTGCCCACCGGATTTGCCACAATGCTTCACAATGCCCCTGCTTTCCCCCAGATTGAGGACCTCCGTCTGATGAGATCTTATCTGGAGTGGCCACTTATAGCTGATAGTACAATCTGTATTGGAGGGATACACAGCGTGGTCTTCTAGATGCTGTTGAAGTCAACTACCATAATCTCTGACCGACACAGCCTATAATGAGAAATGTTGGAAACCTTGCCCATCTGTAGCATAATGAACTCATTCCCATCCCCCTCCTCCCTTAATAAGACTGAGTTTTGTAATTATTATTAGATACCAAACTGCAAATTAAATAATTTGTTTTTACCCCCCTTGTCTTGTTTCTTCTGTATTTAGCAAAATTCCTAGAGAATCCATGCCCAATTCCCACATTTTCTATTGTTATTCAGTTGCATGGGTGCTAGCATAGTATTTGTGATGCTTGTTCATGTACACATTTATTTCAGCCTGATCATTATTTTCTATATTCTTCATGCAAGGCAATAATGTCTTTGGGCTGAAGGCCCTGCTTGATATGGCTGCAGCGTCTCAATTGATACTCTCTGAATTCTTAGCACTCAGAACAATGATTTCATACAGTTTTTTGCTAGTCTACTTTCCTATTGAAACCATAAGTGGTGTAAGGCCTATACGTGGAGGGGGTGTGTGTGCTGATTCTCAGCACATACCTACCCAGTGTCACTTGACTTCAAACTGTTTCCCATCTTGTGCAACCTGGCAACAATACCCATGGGTTGAAAATATTGCTGGTGAATGTTGGGTCAGTGAACTGCAGAACTGGTGAGTATGTTGTCCTGGAGTGTATCCCAGATACCCGTTTGGATGGGGTAGAGAGAGGGTAATCACTGTCATGTTTGTCCCCCTGGGTTCTCTTTGCATGTAAGACTTGGGGGGGGGGGGGGTAAGGAGGTGAAATTTCAGCTGTCTGCTGGAATTCAATGACTCTCACTTGGTGCCTTTTTACACAATTTTCTGGGTTCAAATGTGCATACCTGAAGCTGGGGTTGATTAGGGATTTTGCTGCTGAACTGCCAGCCATATTGCTCAACAGTCTTTCTTCCTGAGCTAGCTAGGGCAGGCTCAGAACTGGTGTTGGAGTTCCCACAACTGTAATACTGGGGGACTTCAATATCTGCTAAATAATGTCAGCCTTATATGGTTCAGGGCTGTTTGAAGGACCTGTCCATGTTTGAGAACTCCTGGGAAAGTTCTGCTTTCTGTATCAACACCCTCACAGAAACATTTGCTGGGAACATTGAAGGAAGTCTTCTCAATAGCTATTTCAGGCTCTAGAACTCTTTTTAGAGGCTAGGCTGGAATCCATCTTATTGGCCTTTCACAAGCACATAAAGCATTATATTTTGGTAGGCTATTGAGAATCTTTTGTTGGAAGTTCTCAAAAACAGTAAACATCTGCAAATACACATATAGATATATGAAGAAAAGAAGGAAACTGCCTTAGAAACTAAATAATAAAGATTAAACAGCTAAGAAAAATGTGGCTTTCATTCTTCCTTTCAACTGTTACATAACTCCATAATTTTTTCTGCCTCAGACTAAAAGTCCTACTTTTTTTATATCTTATTCTCAGCAACCAAAGATTTTCCCTTTTTCAATAATCAACATGTCCAACATTAATATATAATGTACTATTTTTCTTTATAATTATATTAAGCCTTTAAATCTAGACTTGATTCTTCAGGGGAAACAGGCCTTGTATAAAGTGCTGTACTTCAAGCTGCAGCTGCTATTTTAATTAGCTTTTCTGGTTTCAATTTTGTGATTGTTTTAATTGCTTGTTAGCTTTTGCACGTTGTTGCTTTATTTTAAAGATTTATCCATCTACCTGGGCCACATATCCAAAAGTGAGCAAGAAGTCTCTCCTTGGCATCCACATAACACACAGGAACCTCTTGCCCCCAATACAATTGCCCTACTTATTTCCTTCTCCCTTCTTCAAGTCATGTGGGAGAATTTGATAACACTGTCAATGTTTAAAATAAAGATGTCCAGTAACCAACAGGAGCTCCATAGCTGCTGCTATGGCAACAAACAAATGATACAGATGATGGTGGGCATCTTGTGGGATTGAACTGGGGTTGGCCCCATTGGATGTTATAGACTTCATCCCGCTGCTGCAACAAGATGTGGGGAGACAGTATAGTAATTCTTTGGACTGATCCAGAGTATTGCTACCACATTGCATGGCCCATGGTCAGTACCACATTGCATGGTCCATGTAGATGGGTTCTCTGCTTTAACTGTTTTAAGCCACCTTGTTTCTCAAACTGGGGAAAAGGTGGGATAATGGTGGTGTTGATAATCCTGGCGGAGAGCTTCAATAGCCACACTAGTACAAAAGCTTTTGTTTGAAGAAGGGCCAGTAGCTGCTAGACACACTTTTATCTTCACAGCATGGAATGCACAGAACCCATCTGTCAGTTATAGGAGGTGTAATCATGCAGACAATTTGAGAAGGGTTGTTATTGGGGGGTTTTTTTTGGCTGATTCTGTCACAAGCTTTTAACTTCTGCTCTCCTGGCTCAATGGAAAAAATATTTCTATTTCAGGATTATGTATTTCATTATTTCAGGAGTTTTACTTGCTAGTGACATTTATAAGCTCCTTTATAACAAAAGTACTTAAAGCAATGAACAATAAAATAAGTAAGCAAAGCTTTTGTTGATTCTATGTGCCTTAAGGTTGACTGCAGCATATGATCCCATCAAAAGACTTTCTTGGCAAGATTTATTCAGAGGAGGCTTGCCTTTGCTTTCCTTTGAGTATACCCTACAGTACCTGGATTTTCCTGGCAATACTAACTAGATCTAACCTTGTTTAGCTTTTGAAATCACTTTTTGAATTGGGCATGTTCAGGGTATTTAGGCAGTGTACATTTTTTCTTGTTAAACGTTCCTTGATATCCAGAATGTCATTAATCAAAATCATTTGATGTCATTAATCAAAAAACCATCATCTGAAGAATCTATGTCTCTATAAATATCACTGAATACAACAAACACCAGAACAATAGCATAAGGCTGTGAACTCATCCCAGATGATATAAAGAAAGTTAAACATTATACAATTTATCAAAAATTAAAATGTTAAAGGTATTATTTAAATTATAACATCCTAAAAAGCATTTCAGAATGAAAAAAATTATTTGGTACCAAAAAAGAAATCAGTGTAGGAATGTGATAACCCTCCCTATTCTGTAACTTTAGAGTCACTACAGAGGGATGCCACTCTATTAGAGAGTGAACAGATTTATTTAGAAATATGAAACAATGCATCTAGTATATTCCATTATATTCAAAGGGCACTGAATGATTCTGACATATCCCATTATTGGGAAATAATTTAAGTGATAGTAGCCGAACATACATGTAACACTGACCTTGACTGGATCAATATTTTTCTTGGGCAAGAAAGAACACACATATATTAAAGTGAGAATATATCCCAAAACTCCATTCTCTGAATTGGTAGATGTGGCTGCTAGAATATTACATCTCCACACTTCTTGAATTCTGTTATTTTTTTATATGAAAAATGTGTTAGTAATGACATTCCAGACAGCTAAATAAATTTTCCCTCCAAGCCTCATAAAATCAATCATTCACACTTTGGATTCATTATTGGTCAAAATTCAGACTGTCTACTGTCAGAATCTTATTGCTATACAATGTATGAATTTCAAATGTGCCTTTATTTTTAGACAGATAAACCATCTATGAAATAATATGCTGAAGTTACATATAATTACAGGAGATACTTTACAAAAGAATTATACAACAGATGGTGGGCCATTTCTCTTCACTCTGAAAATATTTTAAAAATGGCGAATGATGGATTCTGTGAGCAAAATCTTCTTATGTAAGCTCCTCAGGGAGTTTCACAGATCTGAAATTTCACTATTTCCCAGATGCCTGGAAAAATCAGTTTCATCAGAAATGTGCAATGTATGCAAAATGGTGCAAGCAATGACTGCTCTGGAAGTATTTCTCCAAATCAAAACTGGTCTCTGATTATATCCTTCCATTCAAGGTTTCTTTAGGTGACATGTCATTTGTGCTATACCACTTTCTCAAAAGAATGCAATCTGGCTACAATCTGTAAAAGACTGTAATCTTATTCAAGACTAGAATCATGCAGTTACAAGGTGAGGAGTCAATCTTAAACTTTGATTACTCTTTCAACACATGTTGGTAACAGAAATTATTAGTAGCATTCAACCTGCCTGTGATAGCTAATTAGGTAAAGGCAAAGGTATCCCCTGACGTTAAGCCCAGTTGTGACCCACTCTGGGGGTTGGTGCTCATCTCCATTTCTAAGCCGAAGAGCTGGCGTTGTCCATAGACACCTCCAAGGTCATGTGGCTGGCATGACTGCATGGAGCGCCGTTACCTTCCCGGTGGAGCGGTACCTATTGATCTACTCACATTTGCATGTTTTCGAACTGCTAGGTTGGCAGGAGCTGGGGATAACAGCAAGCGCTTATTCCGCTCCTGGGATTTGAACCTGGGACCTTTTGGTCTGCAAGTTCAGCAGCTCAGCGCTTTAACACACTGTGCCACCAGGGGCCCCTTGATAGCTGATTAGAGAACTGGATTTCTTAGACTTACATATTCTTCTGAACAGATTATGTGCTTTCTGCCACATTTGCCCAGGCTGCCCTACCGTGTCTCATCTCACTGGTCACAATAATCTTTTCTTTGGGATTATAGCTACCAAGTCAGATCAAATCATTTGCCACTAGCCTATATAGTCCGGCATTTATACTTTTATCCATAATTTATCAGCTTGCTGACCTTGTGCTCCTGCTGGTGATCTCCCTGGAATCAAAGACTGATGGAAATGGAAGTTCCAAGCCATAAACAGTTGTTTTATTTACATTACAACAGAACAAAAGGTTTAACACCCTTCCTTCCCACAATATCTTGTTCAAATTAGGAATCATAGGTTTTTTTCTGGTACAATATTTAGTTCCAAAATAACTCCCCATATCCTCACTTTTTACTGTCCAACTGGCAGAAAGGTCATTGTGCTCTCAAGTGCTGCTACCTGGTTATCTTTTTAAATTATGCTTTAAATGTGTTTTAAACTGTTTTAATTGGGTGTTTTTAATTCATTGCTTGATTATTTTGCACTTTTCAACTAATAGCTTTTTCATTTACCTTGCCTTAATAGGATGTAAATCATCTTGAGCCTGTATTAGGAGAAATATGGGTCATGAATAATTTTGAGTTTGGATAGTGAGAATGAGGAGCTGTCACGACCCAGGCTGCAGAGCACCAATAACCATACACAGAGGCCAGAATCTATCTAATATCTTTATTAAGAAAATATATAAAGTCAATAAAAATAAGTGTAGAATGTAGTTCAGAAGAAGACCTTTCAGGAAAGGTCAATTATAGTCCAGGAAAACAATGTCCAATATAAAATATTAAGGTCCAAAGTTGTAATCCAATAACCGAAACACCCACTTTGCCAAGCAAAGTGAGGGGAGATGACAAGGTTCTTAGTCCAAGGAACTTGAGGCAAGGCTAGGAAGTAAACTTGATTCTTGGAACACAAGGCTTGATACAAGGCAGCAAGGAACGAGGAACGAGGACAAGATCCGTGGTAAATACTTGGCAAGGTCCGGGAAGCAAGGCAAGGTTGGAAACGTGAACGAAGGCTTGGAAACAGGAACGAGGCTTGGAAACAGGAACGAGGCTTGGAAACAGGAACGAAGGCTTGGAAACGGGAGTAGCGCTGTCCACACACAATCTACTCCAGTTGCTGACGAATTGACTCCGCAAGATTCCTTTGGGGCAAGGAACCTAAATAGGGTCTCGTTTTCCCACCAAAGAACACTTCTCTGGGGAATCAGAACCGAAAGTCAATCTCTGTGTCCAGATGCATGACTCCCTAGAATTTCTCATGGAAGCAGTCTTAATCAGCTGAATGCTTGGCTGCGATTCTCAGGCTTCTGCGATTAGCCTGCTGAACTCCTTTTTGTTGTTGATAATAACTACGGCGAGAAAATGGGGGAGATTCTGACTCAGGGCTTGTTTGGCAGATTTCTGGAAGGCAAACCTCTTGCAGGTGCAAGGGCTCCAAATCAGGCTGGGAAAGTTCCAATTCTGGCTGAAATGGTGGAAAACCCAAGTTTTCCTCTTCATCTGCCACAACAGCGCTAGGAACGGGACTACATGGCCCATGAGTCATCACAGGAGCACTCTAACTAATGAAAGAAGGGGTGTATAGAAAGTAGACTGTTTATTCTGAAGTTTATGCTTCAAAAGTATGTGGCCTGCTGGCTATTGCTGTAGATATTGATGATTTGGTGTGTAGACTGCAGAGCACGAGCTTTTTGGTTGGCTACGTAGATGTGCATGGGGTCTTAAGCACAGCAAGTTTTATGTATCTTTCAGGCATGATTCCTCCTGCATTACAACCAACACTATTCTTCTGTTCCCACTGGCTGTTACTCAGTTCTTGAGTCAGACCAGGTTTGGGTAGAATAATCTTTCTCTTGGGGTCACTACAGAAGAATCCCCTCCTATAATTCTCCAGTATGCCTTCATAACATGATGAAACCTGTGTCTGGAATATCCTGATGCTCAAAATAACAAACTAATACAGTAAGAATGTACAATAAGAATGTTTTGTTATCTTTATTGTATATGCTTGAAATGCTCTGGTTTTTAAGAAATGAGATTATTATTAATTTCTCTGACCTAAAATAAAATAGAAAATGTTTACTGTAACTGGGAGACATCACTATACAGTATGAACTATAATTATTATATTCAACAAATCTTATTTAAAAAGAACTTAAAAGCATAAATGGTACTTAATACAAAACCACAACTAATATTTAAGTAGCTTTCACAGAAGTGGTATGATGGCTGCAAAATCTTTTAAGATGAACTCAATGTACCAGAGATTGATTATTTTGACAGTTGATTGCTTTCAATCAGTTATAAGGTTTAAGCAACTGTAGTTTGACATATGTGCTTTCTTATCTAATACCGCCTTCTCAGAAGGAAGCCTATTTTTGGACATAGTGCTTTTTCACACAAAATATACAATTGCCTACTGTCATGGAACCCAGTTACAGGGCTTTGGTAATTCAGCCCTGTAACTGGGAGTCATAACATAAACAATCCCAGGAGCACCTGGCAGAAGAAGATAGAATATGCCTGGGAACTTGGGGCCGAAAGTATAAACAATTATAATTGGTCTAGTGTGTGAAAATGGTAGTAATGTGATATTGGGGGTGGGACTTGATGATGATATTTACGTGTGGTGTTACGTAGCATTAAAAGTTATAAAAATAGTTGTATGTAAACATTGAGTCATTCCTGACTTTTCCAAAGTCATGTGTTCTTCAATAAAGATTGGATTTGAGAGCAGCCATCTCTGATCTGCGTTCAGACTGATCCTTTGAAGTGAGCAGGACAATTAAGTCAGGAATCCAGTTCTCACCCTCCTGCAAATTTGCAGTGAAGTGATAATGAGCAGGGAAGGAGATCAAAGCCATGACGGAGCAAAGGGGCCTCCGCTGGGAGCTCTGCCGTTGGCAGAAGAGACATTGCAAGCCATAGCTTCCTCTACGGGGTACCCCAAGCCGGACGGCGTGACCCAGAGGATTCCCAGAGGGGGAAGAGGTGTTCCGGCGGCGGCAGAAACCAGTTGGGGATCTGGAGGAAGCATGCCGGAGACCGTGGCCCTGCGGTTATCCATCCTGGAAACTCATTTATCCAGGCTGTCGGATACCGTGGGGAGAATAGTGCCAATATTGGAAGAGAATCTCCAAAAAGAGCACATCCGATATGGCGCCGAGAGAGAGCCAAGCAAAGGAGGCGATTGGAGCCAGAGGGGACAGCGAGCTTCAACGCAGAGTCCCGCGGCGGCAAGGGACGAGGGAGACGAGGAATATTGGCAGGAGCTGGAGTTCAGAGACAGAATGGCACGCGAAGTGGAGCGCCAGCGAGCTCTGGGAACTCTGAGGCCGCCATCTCCAACAGAGCTCCCAACCCCCCGGATGGGCGTCGGGGTGGAAAGACCACTGGGGCCAGGGATCGGGTCCAGTGGATTAGCAGACGAAGGCGGAGAGGAGCAGGAGATCCAGGAAGAGGAGGAGGATGTGCCGTACGACGGGGAAAGGCGAGATGCGGGGGCTACAGCGAGGCCAGTATGCGGATGGGGGGAAGGGCCGACAGCGGCGGCAGGATTTCGGGAGCCGTGCAGAATGACCACCGGAGTGGGGCGCGGCGTGATCCAAGGAAACCCGATGCAACCCTTCCCCATGCCTCCCAGACAGCATCAACGGGCCGCTGAATGGATGCCAAGAAGGGAAGATCTCAAGCTAGAATACGGAGGGGAATCAGCCGAACTGAACTTTTTTCTAATTAGCATCAGGGGATACATGGAAGACAATGCACACACATTCCCCTCCGAAGCAAGCAGGGTTCGGGCCATCGGCAACACACTAAAGAGAGGAGCGGCCAGCTGGTATGTGCAACTACATGCCAGACAGGACCCATGCCTGAGGTCAGTGCCCCGCTTCCTCGCCGCACTGGAAAACCGGTTCAGAGACCGGCTAGAGCAATTGAGGGCTCGAGACCAGCTGAAAGGAATAAAGCAGAGGGACAAAACGGTACCCGAGTACGCAGAGGAATTCCTCCACCTCGCGGAAAGGGTACCAGAGTGGTCTGAAGTGACCAAAGTGGAATTATTTAAAGAGGGACTACGCCCCGAGATTTTCAGCTGGGCAGCGCACAGAGATGACCCCGAAACGCTCCAGGGATGGATTCAACTAGCGGGGCGCGTTGAATCCACCCTGGCCCAAGTAAAGCGCTTCAGGAGCAGCGGCGGCCAGCAAAGACCGGTGGCGAGAGGTCGAGGAGAAACGAGGAAGCAGGAAAGACCCGGAGGGAGGCCGGGGATTCCCTCCAGAGGAGACGACAACAAACCTAAACCGGGATGCTTTGTATGTGGGAAGACGGGCCATCGAGCAGCAGAATGCTGGGCACGGAAGGGGGAGCCGCCAAAACCCTCAAAGCCCAAGCCAGCAACCGGGAGGCGTGCGGAGGAGGAGGTGCAAGCCCCAGAATCTTCAGAAAAATTGGTGAGTCGGGACAAACGCATGATAGTAGTGCCAATCTGCCTCTCGGGGCTAGAGAATCGGGCCACCTGCAAGGCATTTGTGGATTGTGGTTGTTCCAGGAATATTATAACTCCAGAGTTAGCAGGAGCGTTGAAATGCCAGCAGATGGCGCTTGACTCCCCAATTGCGTTTTCGCAGCTAGACGGATCAGTTGCTACTGGGGAAGTATCTACAAAGGAAATACGGGAGGTCCCATGTAAAATAGGCAAATGGGAAGGAAGAATATCCTTTGTGATAGCCCCTATTGCCACATACCACGTAATATTAGGGATACCATGGCTCGAACAGGCAAATCCCGAAGTAGATTGGAGAGGAAAGAGCCTAGCATTTAAAGAACAGCAGACGCATTGGGAGATAAGCAAGATTGCAGAAGAGGAGGACGAGGAAGATGAAGAAGGTGAAATAGACCCACTGCTATTGCCACCTGAATACAGAGACTTTGTGGATGTGTTCAATCAGAAAGAGGCAAGTAAATTACCTCCCAAAAGGAATATAGAAGTAGAAATTGAAATAACCCCCGGAGCAAACTTACCAAAACCAAAAGTGTATCCCATGTCTGTGCAGGAGAAGGAGGAATTGAGGAAATACATTGATAAAAACCTGGCGCGGGGCTTCATTAAGCCATCCAATTCTCCTCTCGGGGCCCCAGTGTTATTCAGGAGAAAGAAAGACAACTCCCTAAGATTGTGCATTGATTATCGAAATTTAAATGCAATTACTAAGGACAATAAATACCCTATGCCCTTAGTAAAGGATTTAATTACCGTATTGAAAAAAGGGAGCATATTTACTAAACTTGATTTAATTGAAGCATATCATAAATTAAGGATCAAACCGGAGGATACTTGGAAAACTGCATTTTCCTGCGCATTCGGCCATTTTGAATATAAAATTTTACCTTTCGGATTAAAAAATGGAGGCGGGTGCTTTATGCAGCTTATAAATGAAATACTGCACCCATTGTTGTACAGAGGGGTATTCATATTTCTTGATGATATCTTGATTGTGACTGAAGATAAGGAAAAGCACGTGAAATTGGTCCGGGAAGTTTTGCAGAGACTAAGAGAAGCAAAGTTGTACGCAAAACTGTCCAAATGTGAATTTAATAAAACTCAAATTGACTTTCTGGGGTATCGGATATCTCCAGAAGGGTTAGCTATGGATCCAGCTAAAGTATCAGATGTAAAAGAATGGGGAGTGCCTCAAACAAGGAGGCAATTGCAATCGTTTCTGGGGTTTGCAAATTTTTATAGATCCTTCATAAAAGGCTTCGCGCAAATAACCGCACCCCTTACTGAACTTTTAAAAACAAAAGGGAAAGGAGAGACAGCAAAAGTAAAAGCTCCTGGCGCCAAACTAAGTTGGACGCCAGAATGCCAAAAGGCATTTGAAACCCTAAAAGAATGCTTCACAGAAGGACCCATTCTAAAACACCCCGATATCAGGAGCCCTTTCATAATCCATTGCGATGCCTCAGACTGTGCGTATGGGGCAGTACTATTGCAAAAGGATCAAAATGGGAACTTAAAACCCTGTGGATATTTGTCCCGGAAGTTCAGCGAAACTGAAAAATGTTGGCCGATATGGGAAAAAGAGGCACTAGCCATATTAAAAGCCTTAGAATGCTGGCGACACTTTCTCGAAGGAAGCGGAATCCCATTTGAAATTTGGTCTGACCATAAGAACCTCCAGTATTTAAAGTCCCCTCGAAAATTGTCCCCCAAACAGATTAGATGGGCACAATACTTCAGCAGGTTCGATTTCCAATTAAAGTTTTTTCAAGGGAAGCAGAATGTATTGGCAGATGCTCTTTCACGCATGCCTCAACACGAAGGAATACCCACAGCAAAAGAGGGAACAATATTCTCTGACAAACAATGGGGCTTAGCTGTCAGAACAAGAGCACAAACCCAAAAGGAGAACACTGCTATGGTTGAACTCGACGGAAAAGATAATTGGGGAAACGAGCTGAAACAGTCTTATGAAGGAGACCAGTGGATCGCATCCAATGCAGAACAGGGGGAGCAGAAGGGGGGATTTTGGTTTGTGAACAAGAAACTGTATATCCCAGCAACATTAAGGATCAAGATTTTGCATCGTTTTCACAACAACCAGAGCGTTGGTCATACAGGAATTACAAAAACAACAAAAGCAATAGCAAAACATTGCTGGTGGCCAGGGATGAGGAAGGACATAAAAAATTATGTTGTTCAATGTGATGATTGTGCCAGAAATAAATCGAGAGGAGGGAAGCCAATGGGATTATTACAAACAGTAGCAGAACCTACCAGACCTTGGGAATGTGTAGCTATGGACTTTGTGGGGGAACTACCGGTTAGCAAAGGACATCGTTATATTTGGACAGTATTGGACCTGTTTTCTAAACAGGCCCACTTTATAGCACTGACGAAACTACCATCAGCCGAGAAACTAGCTGAATTGTACATAAACCACATTTACAAACTGCATGGATGTCCCAGTAGAGTGGTCAGTGACAGAGGAGTACAATTCACAGCAAAATTTTGGGAAAAATTCCTGGAAATGCTAGGAGCAGAAAGGAGTTTAAGTTCTGCTTTTCACCCCATGACAAATGGGGCGGTAGAACGTACTCAGCAGACACTTGGGCAGTTCCTTCGAATGTACTCTAACATGAGACAAAATGACTGGTCTCGGTGGTTGGCTTTTGCAGAACTAGCTTTTAATTCGACTATACATTCAGCAACAAATAAAACCCCCTTTGAAGTAGTTTACGGGTATGAAATACAGCCTCTGCCCCAGCTGCCAAGATGGACAGAGAATGAGGGAACAGAGGCAGGGAAATGGAAAGCGCAAATGATGGAATGCTGGAGTCAAGTGACTGCATCCTTAAAAGAAGCACATAAAAAGTATAAAGTATTCGCAGACAGAAAGAGGGTGGAAGGTGATAAATTGGAGAAAGGAGATTTAGTGTGGCTAAGTACCCAAAACATCAAACTGGGGCTACCTTCGAAAAAATTGGGCCCTAAATATATTGGACCATTTAGAATACAGGGTGTTATCAACGAGGTGACTTTCCAGTTGGCATTGCCAAAAAGTTTAGGGAAAATACACCCTGTATTCCATCGTAGCTTACTGAAAAAATATATGGGTACTTTGGACAAAATGGACACATAGAATTATTGTTTTGTTTCAGGCTTGTGATGAAAGAAGAACCGAAGAGGAGGACGAAGAAAAGGAGGGCACCATGTCATGGAACCCAGTTACAGGGCTTTGGTAATTCAGCCCTGTAACTGGGAGTCATAACATAAACAATCCCAGGAGCACCTGGCAGAAGAAGATAGAATATGCCTGGGAACTTGGGGCCGAAAGTATAAACAATTATAATTGGTCTAGTGTGTGAAAATGGTAGTAATGTGATATTGGGGGTGGGACTTGATGATGATATTTACGTGTGGTGTTACGTAGCATTAAAAGTTATAAAAATAGTTGTATGTAAACATTGAGTCATTCCTGACTTTTCCAAAGTCATGTGTTCTTCAATAAAGATTGGATTTGAGAGCAGCCATCTCTGATCTGCGTTCAGACTGATCCTTTGAAGTGAGCAGGACAGCCTACTGTACCAAAGGTAATTAGTTGCAAGGGAGGTTGAGCTCCTATAGTTTTAACAGTCATATAGGAATGGTGACTGTTGAAAGTTGTAACAGAGGGGTAAAGCACAAGCAGTATATAACGAGACCTGTCTTCTACAAAACTCTAAAAAGTACAGAAGCACTGTCATCTTTTGTATCCTAGCCCCATGACTATTTTCTGGTGGCCTTCTAACACTACTTTTTTACCATTATAACTATTGCAGAGAGGTTCTGAGACTAAGAAAGTGTGTATGTGAAATGGAATGACAGCATGAGACATATATACATCAAACCATTATTAAGTACTGCACATATTCATGCATGCATCTAGAAATCTTAGTTAAAATATCAGCCCCAAAACCCCAAGTCAACTTATCCACTGGTCAATGTGGGTATTGGGCACTGTACACTGTTATGAAAAGAATAATAATAATAATTATTATTATTATTATAATTATTATTATTATTATTTATTCATAACCCGCCTCCACCTCCCCGAGGGGACTTGGAACAGTTCACATGCAGACCGAGCACAAGAATCAACAGATAAAAACAGAACAAATAACAACATATATAAATAAAACAATAAAATAAACTATCCCTTTCTCTGAATAGATTGGCAAAAGATCAGAGTTTAATGTGCATCTACACTGTAGAATTAATGCATTTTGACACAATGATCACAGCTCAATGCTACGGAATCCTGGGACATGAAGTTTGGTGAAGCACATACACTCTTTGGCAGAGAAGGCTAGTCTTGTAAAATTACAATTCCTAGGATTCCCACTGAGTCATAGCAGGTAAAGTGGCATCAAACTTCATTAATTCTACAGTGTAGATACACCCTGGGTCACGTCCATCCCAGTAGAAGCTAAAAAAAAACCTTCTACTCTCTGATGTAGTGCCTTTTTGAGTGTCTGAATGGGTAAAGGGTGGAAGCAATTGCTCGCCCCTGGCGTGGAGCTGGCACTTTCCCTTTTCTGTGGAGTGACCCTCTATACCAGTGGTTCTCAACCTGGGGTCCCCAGATGTTTTTGGCCTACAACTCCCAGAAATCCCAGCCAGTTTACCGGATGTTAGGATTTTGGCGAGTTGAAGGCCAAAAACATCTGCGGACCCCAGGTTGAGAACCACTGTTCTATATCCATGTGTCATATCAAAATCCATAATTTTGCCCCGAAATTTGCCTGTGACATATACATGAAGTCAATTTATATGCGAGTACATACAGTAGGGTTTCTGTGTTGTCGAAGGATTTCATGGCCGGAATCACAGGGTTATACCTCACAATCTCTGAGGATGCCTGCCATAGATGTGGGCAAAACATCAGGAGAGCATACTTCTGGAACATAGCCATACATCCCAGTAGGATTTCTTTTGGCTTCAAGTTTATCCTCCCTACATCCACAATGCCATTCAGCTTCTTGTTTCCTAGAGGTATATCTGTACAGAGTTACTTTTATTTTCCTACTGGGAAATAAAGGGAAGAGAAAGACCTTGGAATTGCTCTGTAACTATAATTACTATAATGTTAAATCACTTATCGGCCTTTTGGACATGATCAAATGAAATACTGCTTTGATATGCTTTGTACATATTATTCTCTGAGGCTAAACTGTAGAAGAAAACTGGTTTTGTAAGTTTCAAGCAGAAGCTGGCTATGTGAAAAGATGATTGTCTGGCCTTAATAGTGTCACTGATGAGAAATGTCCCCAATGTTTTCTGGGATTTTAAAACATTTTTAATTAACTAGGCTATAAAGGAATGGAGAAGTGGGTAAATTGTAAATTTCTGTATCAATTCTGTAGAAAGGCATGTGTATGAGACTGAAGACTGATTTAGCACTCTACATCATAAATAATGTATCTTGGGGAGCGGGGTATTTTGACAATTTTTTGCTGATGCAATGAAATTCTCCAATTGCTCAAGATCTGTTATATTTGCTAAGTTCAATATCACCATTCTGTGCTTGGTAAAGGTTACTTGCTTTAGACCAGTGTAAGTAATTGCCTGTAACAAGCAATCATGCATATTATAATGAGAATAATGTTCCCCTTGTGTGTTAGATCTTCTCCTAATGTAATGTCCTAATGCATTTGTTTTAAACTCTTGCTGTCTATATAGGCATCAATTTCCCTAGTGGTAGATGACCCACAAAGTGGGGTGGCTAAATGTTCTACATATCTTTACAAAGCTATTTTTAGTCACACATTCCTTCATCTTTATGCAGTTTCAATTCCACCCAAGCTCTGTTCAATCTAGCTAAATGCTCAATTGCACTATGCTTCTGAACATCAAATGCTGGAAACAAAATAGCACTTCAAGAATTGTTGAACTCCAAACTGTCTGTAGATAGTTTTGGAAACAAGAGTATTAAACTAGAGAGGTGATTTATCCAAGACCAGAAAGAAGGCAGAGGTGATATGATCAGAGTGAATTTATATGCAAAAAGTAATGAAACTGCTGAGAAAAGTTTTAAATGGGATAACCAATGCTGATCATTTCACTTATTATCAGATGGTTTTTATTATTCACCAACAGTTTTGTGAATCCCATTTTCATAATGTAAATGTCAATATCAGTAATTTCTATACATAAATTTACTCTAACCTCATTTTCAACATTGTACCCAAATCCATGTGCACTGTACACCAAAAATACCTATGCATATTAAACAATGATAGTAACCTATTTGTAGTTTTAGTTGGTAAATTAAACAAACAAACAAACAAACAATGCAGAACAATGCAGAAACACAGAGGCCTAAAAGAGCCACACACGCTATTTAGTCCAACAAAAGGTTTATTGCAAAAACAAATAAAAGCTCAGAGACACTTAGCTTCAGTGTTTCTGACCAAAACTTAAAGAATTTACCCAAACTGGGCTCCAAAAGGCAAACGGAAAATAATCCTGATTAAACAGGAGGAAAAACCGGATTAAAAAGCAGTCAAAGTAACCAGCAAACAAGCAACACTGTACACGAGAGTTCCAACAGACAGCGCTGCCCCCAAAGAGTTAACTGCAAGAAGGAGTTGCCAAACCCAGCCGTAGTCCAAGAGTCATTGCCGAAGAAGCCAAAGGATACATCGTTTCCAAGTCTGTCAAACAAAGTCATCGTCAAGTCAGTCCACAATCCAGGGATGGAGAAAGCCACATTCACGAGAAGTCAGTCCAAGTCGAAGATCCACAGGTAACACAAACTCCAGGCTGCAGAACCCAGACCCAAAACCCAACACGAGAACAGGCAGCGACAAATACACACGATACGTAATCGACACTTTGCCTTCTGCAAAGATTCCCCATTTCAGAGCCTACTTTTAACTTATTATTATTATTATTATTATTATTATTATTATTATTATTATTGTGAAGGCACACTGGGGAAAATGGCTATCTCTAGGTCTGGCTACCCAAGCGGCGTTCGGTTTACCCTTTAATTATACCTCAAACCCCAAAGTAAACACTCTTGAAGCTGGTTAAAAATAACCAAAAATATATTTATTGAACACAGGAAACAGTCCTTTTATTGTATTAGAAATAATATGAGGTAAAATTGCTGAAATTATACAGAAATAAAACTATATTGATAGAGAATGAAGGTTATAAAGGCTATAAAGGATAAACACACAAGCTATGAGGAAAGGTAGGTACTAGGCAGTGAGGTGAGGTAAGTATCTAAACTATGACCTATGTGGTATGTACCAGCTATGGTGAACTATCTATAATGTCTGTGAGGTAAACTATGAGGTAAGTACAAAGCTATGATAAGCTATATGACTATAATGACTATGAGGTGAACTATAAGGTAAGTACATAAGCTATGAGGTAAACTATGAGGTATAATAACTATATGATAAATACATGAGGTAAGTACTTCACTATCAGGTAAGTACATGATTTATGTTGCCTGTTTGAATTTGCCAGGTCAAAGAACCCAGAACAAATTCTAAGACCTATCTCTAAGAGGTTTTTCTCTGGAATGCCAAATGGAGGGAAAAAAGGCCTCTAAAGATTAGCTCCCAGGCTGAACCATCCCATCCAAACCTACAGGGGAGTCCCAAGCTCTACCCCCAAAACAGGAGCCAATGGAACATTCCACCCAAGAACAGCAAAGCAGGAAATAATCAGGGGATAGGAACCCAGTAAGACATCACAATTATTATTATTATTATTATTATTATTATTATTATTATTATTATTATTATTTAATTTATATACAGCTCTTCTCCCCCAAGGGGACCCAGAGCGGTCTTACATAATGGCAAGATTGCTGCCACATATAATACAAAATATAGTAAAAACCAACAATCGTAAAACACACTTAAAAACCAATATCACACTCAATTTAAACAGTGTGACCATTACAACAGGGCCAGTAGCATTGGGCCAAACGTCAGAGCCAGTCTGTATTCAACTTCACATTAATCCAGCGAATACATCAGGTATTCAACTCATATCCTGAAATGGGCCAAAAGCTTGGCCCCACATCCAGGTCTTCAGCTGCTTCCTAAAAGACATGAGTGAGGGGGCTTCCCTAATCTCCCTTGGCAAGGAGTTCCACAGCCGCAGAGCCACCACCGAAAAAGCCCTGTCTCTCGTCCCCGCCAAATGCACCTGTGACGGCGGCGGGACCGAGAGCAGGGCCTCACTTGAAGATCTTAATCTGCGGGGCGGCTCATAGGGGGAGATACGTTCGGAGAGGTAAGTTGTACCAGAACCGTTTAAGGTTTTATAGGCCAAAGCCAGCACTTTAAATTGTGCCCGGAAGCTAACAGGCAGCCAGTGGAGCTGCTTCAACACAGGCGTTGTATGCTCCCTGAATGGCGCTCCAGTTAATAACCTGGCTGCGGAACATTGGACTAGTTCCAGCTTCCGAACAGTCTTTGAAGGCAACCCAACGTAGAGTGCATTGCAATAGTCCAAACAAGATGTAACAAGAGCGTGGACCACCGTGGCCATGTCAGGCTTCCCAAGGCCCAATGATGAGCTGGCCTCCACCCCATCATCATCTCTTACAGCTATCCTTGTCTTCACACGTGAACCCTTGTTTCCATCCCTCCAGTTCCCCCGTCTCTTGTCAAGACTTAGGTTTCCCCATGACTTGGATGTATCTCCCATTTGCCAATCCTCATGTCCCGAAAACCCCACAAACGTGTCACTAGAAGTTGGCTCTGCACATATATCCCTTATCTCTTGTACCTTAGTCCAATCCATTGTGTTCTCCCCATCCTCATCACTCCCAGACCCATCATTCCCAGAGAAACCCATAAACGACTCATCATCTGTGGGAGCAGTAAGTATATCCTGGATCTTCTTCCTCTCCCATTCTTTATCTGATTCCTGCTCCCGAGTAACCCTCTTTGTGCCTCTATTCCTATCCACCACATCTCCTTCCTTGCTCATTGACTCCTCGCCACTTGAAAACCTTTCGAATGTGTCTTCATCAGTAGGTGCCATAAGTATATCCCGGATCCTTTTCCTTTGCTGTTCTTCATCTGACTCATCGCGAGTAGCCCTTTCCCCCCTTCTGATACTCATACTACTGCTTGCAACATTACTTACTGGCTCTACTACAACACTATCTATCTAATGCCTATGGAACTCATTCAGAAAAGGCTGTACTGTATTCTTAATCACAGATCACATTTTCTACTAACCAGCAGTATCTCCATTTTCTCTAAACTGAGAAGCAACCTGTGAACATCACAGGGCAAGGAAAATTTTGAAATGTTATCATTCTTAGCATCAGTTGGCAAAAGATGAAACTGGTTATCATTGATATAGCAGTAAAACTCTAATACAGTTTTCTGGCTAATATTTTCCAAGTAGACCTAAAACAACTACCTGACATCTCTTGAGTGTCTTTAGGGCTGAGAAATTTTCCCACCACCTCCAGGCGAGTGTTCAACCAGATAAGACTGGGACCAGTGCAATACTATTTCTCAAAATTTCACAGTGATCAACCACTCCTGAAGGATACCATCACTGATTGTATCATGATAGTATCAAGTGCCACTGAGGCTGGATCTACACTGCCCTATATCCCACGATCTGATCCCAGGTTATATGTTTATCCCAGATTATCTCATATAATCCAGTTCAAAGCAGACAATCTGGGATCAGAATCTGGGATATTGGGCAGTATAGATCCAGCCTGAAATGTAAAACCAAACAAATAGGCATAGACTCCCCCCTTTTTTACTTGATTTAGGTCAGTGCTGTCCAACGTTTGGTCCTTCAGGTGTCTAGGACTCAATTCCCAGAACTCCTGGCCAGCTTGTTAAGAATTCTGGGAGCTGAAGTCCAAAACACATGAAGGGCCAAATGTTTGGCACCACTTTAGATCATTTGCCAAGACAATCCAAGCTGTTTCAGACTACAGGTCTAGCCTCAATCCATATTGGAATAGGACCCTAATAATCAGTAGATAATCTAGTAGGTATTTTTAATTGGCCATATAAAAAAAATACAGATGAACAATGAAACATCGAACACAGTGGACTGTTAATGCTAAATTGATACAGTGACTGATATGGAAATAATCTATTTTTCTCTGACTACTTCTCACTTGTTCAATAATCTTTTAGCTTTGTTGCAGATAAACTACTCTGAAGGTTTGTGACATATTTCCTTAATAGTTTACTATGTTTCACTACTTTTTCACCCATTTTCTGAAATGTGCAAAACCCATGGCAATTCTCCTTTGAGAAGAGGCCAAATTATGATCACATTCCAAACAAGCAAGCAAGCAAGCAAACATACATATTAGCTAGTTGCCAGAAGGTATCACTAAAATAATATTAACATCCTCTTGAGTCGGACTGAACAGCTTGCACCAAGAAGAAAGACTCCAGTGTCTATTTTTTTATCCATCTTAAGTTATTTAGTAATATACAAATCCTCAGCAGAAAATTATACATATTTTTGTACCATTCAAGGAAATCATTCATTGACTAATGTCAGCTCACTATAGCCGCTCCCAAATGAAGACACAAGACTTGCTCTGTGACCACTGGAAACTTTTACTACAGGAAACATTGACATGTACAAAGCCGAGAGTGCCAGGCGGCGGTCGGCACTCCTTTATATATTCTCCCCCTCATTCAAAGATACAATTTCTGCCAAGAGAAAACCCCGCGAAGTCCACCCGCCAAATCCGACAGTTATTTCTTCTCAGGGTCAAGAGCTGCAGGTGCCTTATCAGCTCGGAATTTCAGTTGCCCTGATTTCTGGCGCCAGAATACAGGCCCAGAAATCTGGGTCCTGACAGACTAATATATGATTAGTATCAAAAACTGTACAGATCATACTGCACCCTTAAGGAACAATCTCTCCAACCCTTGCTTTAAAAAAAAAAAGATAATATTTGTGCTTAAAACTTCTCTCTTCTGCCTCATTTTGTTTCATAAGACAAGCCATGAGCCAGTACATTTAAATCTTGGTTCTATTTAGATCATGAACATTTTTTTAAATGCAATGTTTCCAAGCTCTGGTGATGCTTTAGTTAGGTCCTATGTGTATTCAATCAGCTTCTTGTATACCTTATCTCAGGCAGACTTTCTAACTTGGAGGCTGCATGGTGAGCCAGAGCAGGGTGGGTGGGCCAAGCGGGAGGGGGTTCTCCCCAAGTCCCCTCCCTGCCCTTTCATCCCTTTCCTTTTCTCTTTCAGGGGCAGAAAGTGAAGGAAAGATGGAAAACATTTGGATCCCAAAAGGGTTAGGCTTGGTCAGGATGAGATGGTGGATGAGAGAGTAAAAATGTATCCACGATACCCCGTATTGCCTACTTCTGATTTATAATCCTAGAATCCTAGAGCTGGAAGACACTCCCAAAGGCCATCCAGTCCAACTCCCTACCATGCAAGAAGGCACAATCAATGCACTCCCCATAGACAGCCTCTGCAGAAAAGCCTCCAGAGAAGGAGACTCCACCACACTCCCAGGCAGCCTATACCACTCTCCTGGAAGTTCATCCTAATCTTTTCAGTCAAATCTCTTTCCCTGCCATTTGAACCCATTGCTTCCTTGTGCCCTAGTCTCTAGAACAGCAGAACATTAGTTCCCCTCCACCTCAATGAGACACCCTTTTAAATCTTGAAACAAGGTTCTCATATTCCATCTCTACCTTCTCTTCTCCCAGGTAAACATCCCCCAGGAGGAAAGGAGGAAGGAAAAAGAGAAGGGAGGGAGGAAGGGAGGAAGGGAAGAAAAGAAAGATGGAAGGAAGGAAGGGTGGAAGGGAATGGAGAGAGAAAGGAAGGAAAGAGAGAAGAAAGGAAAGACAAAAGGGAAGGAGGCAAGGTGAAAGAGAGGGAATAAAGAAAGGAAGGACGAAAGGAGGGAAGGAGGGAGGAAGGGAGGGAGAAAGAGGGAGGCAAGGAAGGGAGCTGGGGAGGGAAGAGGAAGGAAAGAGAGAAGGCAGGTACGATAGGATGGTGGGAGAGAGGAGGGTCTGAGAAAGGAGCCCAAAGGGCCGCATCCAACCTCTGGGCCTGTGTTTACCCATACCCGCCTTATCTAATTATTAAGTATCAGAATCTTTCCCCCATCCTTATAAAAAACTAGCACATTACTAATTTCTCAACTTTTCTCATCACACATAACCCAGCTACTATAGAAATAATCATAACAATAACTGCAGTATGTTCTCAAGTTGCTTCTGACACGATAAGAAATGGTTAAAAAAAACAACCTCTATGCACATCTTGGTTCATTTAGTCCTTGCAACATTTAAAAAAAATGTCATATATTAAGTGTGTGATTGAATATTTATTACTTTTCATCTCAGGTATTAGTACTGGTGTAGTACATTTAGTTAAAAGATCCAGCACATGTAAATTTAGGTACATGTGCATGATTAGACAATTATAGATGAGAATATTTAGCAACAAGAGGCTCACATGCATGCAAACATGACTTGCTCATTATGTGCATGTCCACTTTTATTGGGTTCAATTCACCTAATAGGCTGGAAAGATGGGCTAAGAAGGTTTAAAAGACAGCTACTTTCTAATCATCTCACTAGGCTGTATACTGCAAGAATTTCTTGATTAGGAAAAGATTAAGAACGATCTTGACAGACTAGAGAGATGGGCCGAAACTAACAAAATGAAGTTCAACAGGGACAAATGCAAGATACTTCATTTCGGCAGAAAAAATGGAAATCAAAGATACAGAATGGGGGACGCCTGGCTTGACAGCAGTGTGTGCGAAAAAGACCTTGGAGTCCTCGTGGACAACAAGTTAAACATGAGCCAACAATGTGATGCAGCAGCTAAAAAAGCCAACGGGATTCTGGCCTGCATCAATAGGGGTATAGCGTCTAGATCCAGGGAAGTCCTGCTCCCCCTCTATTCTGCCTTGGTCAGACCACACCTGGAATACTGCGTCCAATTCTGGGCACCACAATTGAAGGGAGATGTTGACAAGCTGGACAGCGTCCAGAGGAGGGCGACTAAAATGATTAAGGGTCTGGAGAACAAGCCCTATGAGGAGCGGCTTAAAGAGCTTGGCATGTTTAGCCTGCAGAAGAGAAGGCTGAGAGGAGACATGATAGCCATGTACAAATACGTGAAGGGAAGCCATAGGGAGGAGGGAGCAAGCTTGTTTTCTGCTGCCCTGCAGACTAGGACACGGAACAATGGCTTCAAACGACAGGTAAGGAGATTCCACCTGAACATCAGGAAGAACTTCCTCACTGTGAGGGCTGTTCGACAGTGGAACTCTCTCCCCCGGGCTGTGGTGGAGGCTCCTTCCTTGGAGGCTTTTAAGCAGAGGCTGGATGGCCATCTGTCGGGGGTGCTTTGAATGCGATTTCCTGCTTCTTGGCAGGGGGTTGGACTGGATGGCCCATGAGGTCTCTTCCAACTCTCCTATTCTATGATTCTATGATTCTAAGAAGTGAAAAGGACAACCTGGTATTCAAGGGGTTCTATGTAGGCAAACTGACTAGAACATCACACTACACTTAAAAGCATAGGTGTAGGGCAGGGGTCCCCAAACTAAGGCCCGGGGGCCGGATGCGGCCCATCAAAGCCATTTATCCGGCCCCCACAGCACAAGGGCAGAAGGGGGTTGGGCTAAATGACCCAAGGGGTCTCTTCTTCTCTTACAACCATTATTATTATTATTATTATTATTATTATTATTATTATTATTATTATTATTATTATTATATTATGACACAGCAAACAAGATAGATATGCTGGATTTCATATCACAAAATCACAAGTCGAACACTTCCCAAGTGTTTAGGACTGTGTGATGTGTTTTCAGATGATGCGCGCAGATCCCAGCAGGGTGGCCTTTTGCAGTTGGCAGATCGTAATTTTGTCAATGTCTATTGTTTCCAAATGCCGGCTGAGATCTTTTGGCATGGCACCCAGTATGCCGATCACCACCGGGACCACCTGTACTGGTTTCTGCCAGAGTCTTTGAAGTTCAATCTTGAGGTCCTGAGTTTTTCCTGTTGTTTTTCATCAATGCGACTGTCATCTGGGATGGCAACATCAATGATCCAAACCTTTTTCTTTTCCACAACTGTGATGTCTGGTGTGTTGTGTTCCAGAACTTTGTCAGTCACATTATTATTATTATTATTATTATTATTATTATTATTATTATTATTATTATTATTAACATTGAGGCTGGGTGGCCATCTGTCAAGGGTGCTTTGCTTGTGCTTTTGGTGCACAAAGGCAGAAGGGGATTGGACTAAATGGCTCAAGGGGTCTCTTCTAACCTTCATTATTAATATTATTATTAACATTGATTCTGGGTGCCATCTGTCAGGGGTGCTTGTTTGTGCTTTCGGTGCACAAAGGCAGAGGGGGATTAGACTCAATGGCCCAAAGGGTCTTTTCCAACCCTATTTTTATTATTATTATTGTTATTATTATTATTATTATTATTATTTATTAATTATTATTGCTCGGTGGCCAACTATAGTTCGGCCCTCCAACGGTCCGAAGGATCATGAACTGGCCCCCTGTTTAAAAAGTTTGGGGACCCCTGGCGTAGGGTTGGCATCCAACTTTAATCCTGTGGCTACTTCCTGCATAATTTGGAGGTTTGTAGTTAGTGAGGCCCAAGGCCTCTCTGGTTGAGAATGTCAAAGGCTCCTCCCTACACTCTTTAAAGCAGGCCAACACAATCTGTGGCCCTCCAAGTGCCTCCAATTGCCAAAAGCTCTTGCCAGCTGTTCCAATACTCAGAAATTCTGGAAGCTCAAAACACCTGGAAGGCTACAGGTTGTGCAGGCCTGCTTTAAAGTGTAGGGTGATAATGCACCTAGTCAGGTTATTTTTAAAAAGGATGCTCAAAATGATGTCTTGGAAGCACAATTTACCAAGTCAGTACTTTCATCAAATAGAATCATAGAGTTAGAAGAGACCACATGGACCATATAGTCCAAGCCCCTGCCATGCAGGAAAAGCACAATCAAAGTATCCCTGGCAGATAGTCATCCAGCCTCTGTTTAAAAGCCTCCAAAGAAGGAGCTTCCACCACACTCAGAGGCAGAGAGTTCCACTGTTGAACAGCTCTTAAGGTTAGGAAATTCATCCTAATGTTCAAGTGGAATCTCCCTTCCTGTAATTTTAACCCATTATTCCATTGAGTCTTAGTCTCCAGGGCATCTGAAAACAAGCCTGCTACCTTTTTTTTATTACATCCTTTCACATATTTATACATGGTGATCATGTCTCCTCCTAACCTTCTCTTCTGCAGGCTAAACATACCCAGCTCTTCAAGACCCTTCTCATAGGGCATGATTTCCAGACCTTTGATTATTTTTTAAGGAGGAACAATGAGCAATGTAATAATCAAGAACATTGGGTTCCAGCCATGAAAGCCTTCAACAACACAGTTTAGATTATTAATGAATCATCTGGACTCTGGTTCTTTTCAAGTTATATAATGTGATGTCACAGAGACCTTCGGGTCATGACCCGGTACTCGTTGCGGACCAGAGCGATGAGGATTTGGGAATTTTGCCGACTCAGCAAGAGCCCGCTTCCTTTCAGATGCTCCCTGTTGACAATTCAAGCCCAGGGCTTGAAAGAGCCCTTGAAGCCGAGTCTGTTCCCAGCGGTTCCCCTCCTTTTCAAAGGCGGCTGTTTTGGGAATCGAGCCACTCAGAGAAGGCCAGTCTGAGACGAAGCGCAAGATTAGCTGCCAGAGAGAATGTTGATTAAGCCGGTTCCCTTGGGAGTTTTCAGGGAGGTTTGCATCTGCTGAAGATGTTGTCTCTAGTCAGTTTTTCCCCTGGGAAAAGTGCTGGACACCTGTTTGAAAGGGAGATTTGAAGTCCCTTAAAAGTTCTGCGCACTGGCCAACCAGTGCGGTGTCAACGTGTCAGTTGGAGTGTTAACTTCGCCTCTAGTCCTTGTGGCGTTCTACTCGTGTGTAGATTGGGCGCGATGCCTCGCCTTCGAGTCAAGTTCGGATCGCGTTTGGATCCTCTATCTCCAGCCTTGCCTTGTGTCATGCAGCCAGATTCCAGGGCTGAATTTCCAAGCCCTGAATCTGACTTCATAACATAAACATGCGAGCACCTGGCGGGAGAAGATAAAATGAGCCTGGGAACTCAGGGGTGAAAGTATAAACAATTATAATTGCTGTAGTGTGGGGGGGATAGAAACCTTAGTGGAAATGTGATCCAGAAGGTGGGGTTTGATGATGATATTTGCGTGTGATATTACGTTGCATCAGAAGTGATAAAATTAGATGTATGTAAACATTAGGTCATTCTCGACTTTTCCAAAGTCATGTATTCTTCAATAAAGATTGTGTTTGAGAGCAGCTGTCTTTGATCTGCGTTCAGACTGGTCCTTTGAAGTAAGCCTGACATTAAAGTCGAGAATCCCATTTCTCACCCTCCTGCGGAATTCGCAGTGAAGTGATAATGAGCGAGGAAGAAGATCAAAGCCCAAATGAGGCAGAGAGGCCTTTGCAAGGGGCCCGGCCGAAGAGAGAAGAGACGCTGCAAGCCATAGCTTCCTCTACGGGGTACCCCAAGCCGAACGGCGTGACCCAGAGAATTCCCAGGCTCGGAAGAGGCGTCTCTGCAGCTGCAGAAACCAGTTGGGGATCTGGAGGAAGTATGCCGGAGACCGTGGCCCTGCGGTTATCCATCCTGGAAACTAATTTATCCAGGCTGTCGGAAACCGTGGGGAGATTGGTGCCATTATTGGAAGAGAATCTCCAGAAGGAGGCCAGCCGATATGGCGCCGAGAGAGAACCAAGCAAAGAAGGAGATTGGAGCCAGAGGGGCCAGCGGGCGTCAACGCAGAGCCCCGTGGCGGCAAGGGACGAGGGAGATGAGGAATACTGGCAGGAGCTGCAGTTCCGGGGCAGCATGGCGCGAGAAGTGGAGCGTCAGCGAGCCCTGGGGACCCTGAGGCCGCCGTCTCCAACAGAGCTCCCAACCCCCCGAATGGGCGTCGGGGTGGAAAGGCCACTGGGGCCAGGGATCGGGTCCAGTGGATTCGCAGACGAAGGCGGAGAGGAGCGGGGGGTCCAGGAAGAGGAGGAGGATGTGCCGTACGACGAGGAAAGGCGAGATGAGGGGGCTACAGCTAGGCCAGTATGCGGATGGGCGGAAGAGCCAACAGCGGCGGCAGACTTCCAGGAGCCGCGTAGAATGACCACCGGAGTGGGGCGCGGCGTGTTCCAAGGAGCCACCCGAGGAAACCTGATGCAACCCTTCCCCATGCCGCCCAGACAATATCAAAGGGCTGCAGAATGGATGCCTAGAAGGGAAGATCTTAAGCTGGAATACGGAGGGGAATCAGAGGAACTGAACTTTTTTCTAATTAGCATTAGAGGATACATGGAAGACAACGCACACACATTTCCCTCCGAAGCAAGCAGGGTTCGAGCCATCGGCAACACACTAAAGCGAGGAGCAGCCAGCTGGTATGTGCAATTGCATGCCAGACGCGACCCATGCCTGAGGTCAGTGCCCCGCTTCCTCGCCGCACTGGAGAACCGGTTCAGAGACCGGCTAGAGCAATTGAGGGCTCGAGACCAGCTGAAAGGAATAAAACAGAGGGACAAAACGGTGCCCGAGTACGCAGAGGAATTCCTCCACCTCGCGGAAAGGGTACCGGAGTGGTCTGAAGTAACCAAAGTGGAACTATTTAAAGAGGGACTACGCCCCGAGATTTTCAGCTGGGCAGCGCACAGAGACGACCCCGAGACGCTCCAGGGATGGATTCAACTAGCGGGGCGCGTCGAATCTACCCTGGCACAAGTAAAGCGCTTCAGGAGCAGCAGCGGCCAGCAAAGACCGGTGGCGAGAGGTCGAGGAGAAACGAGGAAGCAAGAAAGACCCGGAGGGAGGCCGGGAATTCCCTCCAGAGGAGACGACAACAAACCTAAACCGGGATGCTTTGTATGTGGGAAGACGGGCCACCGAGCAGCGGAATGCTGGGCCCGGAAGGGGGAGCCGCCAAAAGCCCCAAAGCCCAAGCCAGCAACCGGGAGGCGTGCGGAGGAGGAGGTGCAGGCCCCGGAATCTTCGGAAAGATTGGTGAGTCGGGACAAACGCATGATAGTAGTACCAATTTGCCTCTCGGGGCTAGAAAATCGGGCCACCTGCAAGGCGTTTGTAGACTGCGGGTGTTCTAGGAACATTATAACCCCAGGATTAGCAGGAGCGCTGAAATGCCAGCAGATGGCACTTGACTCCCCAATTGCATTTTCGCAGCTAGATGGATCAGTCGCTGCTGGGGAAGTATCTACAAAGGAATTACGGGGAGTTCCATGCAAAATAGGCAAATGGGGAGGAAGAATATCCTTTGTGATAGCCCCTATTGCCACATACCATGTAATATTGGGGATACCATGGCTCGAACAAGCAAATCCTGAAGTAGATTGGAGAGGAAAAAGCTTAGCATTTAAAGAACAGCAGATGCAATGGGAGATAAGCAAAATTGCAGAAGAGGAGGACGAGGAAGACGAAGCAGGGGAAATAGACCCACAGCTATTGCCACCTGAATACAGAGACTTTGCGGATGTTTTCAATCAGAAAGAGGCCAGTAAATTGCCTCCCAAAAGAAATATAGAAGTAGGGATTGAAATAACCCCAGGAGCAGACTTACCAAAACCAAAAGTGTATCCCATGTCTGTGCAAGAGAAGGAGGAATTGAGAAAATACATTGATAAAAACCTGGCTCGAGGCTTCATTAAGCCATCTAATTCTCCTCTCGGGGCTCCAGTATTATTTAGGAGAAAGAAAGACAATTCCCTAAGATTGTGCATTGATTATCGAAATTTAAACGCAATTACCAAGGACAATAAATACCCTATGCCCTTAGTCAAGGATTTAATTACCGTATTGAAGAAAGGGAGCATATTTACTAAACTGGATTTAATTGAAGCGTATCATAAATTAAGGATCAAACCGGAGGATACTTGGAAAACCGCATTTTCCTGCGCATTCGGCCATTTTGAATACGAAATTTTGCCTTTCGGGTTAAAAAATGGAAGCGGCTGCTTTATGCAGCTTATAAATGAAATACTACACCCGTTATTGTACAGAGGGGTGTTCATATTCCTTGATGATATCTTGATCATTTCTGAAGATAAGGAAAAGCACGTAAAATTGGTCCGGGAAGTTTTGCAGAGACTAAGAGAAGCAAAGCTGTACGCAAAACTGTCCAAATGTGAATTTAATAAAACTCAAATTGACTTTCTGGGATATCGGATGTCTCCAGAAGGGTTAGCTATGGATCCAGCTAAAGTAGCAGATGTGAAAGAATGGGGAGTGCCTCAAACAAGGAGGCAATTACAATCATTTCTGGGGTTTGCAAATTTTTACAGACCCTTCATAAAAGGCTTTGCACAAATAACCGCACCCCTTACAGAACTTTTAAAAACAAAAGGGAAAGGGGAGACAGTAAAAGTGAAAGCTCCCGGCGCCAAACTGAGTTGGACGCCAGAATGCCAAAAGGCATTCGAGACCTTAAAAGAATGCTTCACTGAAGGACCCATCCTAAAACACCCTGATATCAGGAGCCCTTTCATAATCCATTGCGATGCCTCAGACTGTGCATATGGGGCAGTGCTATTGCAAAAGGATCAAAATGGGAACTTAAAACCCTGTGGATATTTGTCACGGAAGTTCAGCGAAACTGAAAAAAGTTGGCCAATATGGGAAAAAGAGGCATTAGCCATATTAAAAGCCTTAGAATGCTGGCGACACTTCCTCGAAGGAAGCGGAATCCCATTCGAAATTTGGTCTGACCATAAGAATCTCCAGTATTTAAGGTCTCCTAGAAAATTGTCCCCCAAACAAATCAGATGGGCGCAATACTTCAGCAGATTCGATTTCCAATTAAAGTTTTTTCAAGGGAAACAGAACGTCTTGGCAGATGCTCTTTCACGCATGCCTCAACACGAAGGCCTAACCACAGCAAAGGAGGGGACAATATTCTCTGACAAACAATGGGGCTTAGCTGTCAGGACAAGAGCACAAACCCAAAAGGAGGACACGGCTTTTGTCGAACTCGGCGGGGAAGATAACTGGGGAAATGAACTAAAACAGTCTTATAAAGGAGATCAATGGATCGCGTCCAACGCAGAAAAGGGGGACCAGAAGGGGGGATTTTGGTTTGTAAACAAGAAACTGTATATCCCAGCAATATTAAGGATTAAGATTCTGCATCGTTTTCACAACAACCAGAGCGCTGGTCATACAGGAATTACCAAAACAACAAAGGCAATAGCAAAACATTGTTGGTGGCCAGGAATGAGGAAGGACATAAAGAATCATGTTGTCCAATGTGATGATTGTGCCAGAAATAAATCAGGAGGAGGGAAGCCTATGGGATTGTTACAGACAGTAGCGGAACCTACCAGGCCTTGGGAATGTGTAGCTATGGACTTTGTGGGAGAACTGCCAGTCAGCAAAGGACATCGTTATATTTGGACAGTATTAGACCTGTTTTCTAAACAGGCCCACTTTATAGCACTGACGAAGCTACCATCGGCTGAGAAACTAGCTGAATTGTACATAAACCATATTTACAAATTACATGGATGTCCAAGTAGAGTAGTCAGTGACAGAGGAGTACAATTCACAGCAAAATTTTGGGAAAAATTCTTTGAAATGCTAGGAGCAGAAAGGAGTTTAAGTTCTGCTTTTCACCCCATGACAAACGGGGCGGTAGAACGTACTCAGCAAACGCTTGGGCAGTTCCTTCGAATGTACTCTAACATGAGACAAAATGACTGGTCTAGGTGGTTGGCGTTTGCGGAACTAGCCTTTAATTCAACTATACATTCAGCAACAAACAAAACCCCCTTTGAAGTAGTTTACGGGTATGAAATACAACCTTTACCCCAATTGCCGAGGTGGACAGAAAATGAAGGAACAGAGGCAGGGAAATGGAAAACGCAAATGATGGAATGTTGGAATCAAGTGACTGCTTCGTTAAAAGAAGCACACAAAAAGTATAAAACGTTCGCAGACAGAAAGAGGGTGGAAGGCGATAAATTAGATGAAGGAGATCTAGTGTGGTTAAGTACCCAAAACATCAAATTGGGGTTACCTTCAAGAAAACTGGGCCCCAAATATATTGGACCATTCAGAATACAGGGTGTTATCAATGAAGTGACTTTCCAATTGGCATTGCCAAAAAGTTTAGGGAAAATACACCCAGTCTTCCATCGCAGCTTGCTGAAAAAATATATGGGGACTTTAGACAAAATGGACCCATAGAGTTATTGTTTGATTTGTTTCAGGACTATGGTGAAAGAAGAACCGAAGAGGAGGACGAAGAAAACGGGGGCGCCATGTCATGCAGCCAGATTCCAGGGCTGAATTTCCAAGCCCTGAATCTGACTTCATAACATAAACATGCGAGCACCTGGCGGGAGAAGATAAAATGAGCCTGGGAACTCAGGGGTGAAAGTATAAACAATTATAATTGCTGTAGTGTGGGGGGGATAGAAACCTTAGTGGAAATGTGATCCAGAAGGTGGGGTTTGATGATGATATTTGCGTGTGATATTACGTTGCATCAGAAGTGATAAAATTAGATGTATGTAAACATTAGGTCATTCTCGACTTTTCCAAAGTCATGTATTCTTCAATAAAGATTGTGTTTGAGAGCAGCTGTCTTTGATCTGCGTTCAGACTGGTCCTTTGAAGTAAGCCTGACACCTTGTCTTGTTTCCTTGCCTTGCCTTGCCTTGAATTCCTTGCCTTGGGACTGGTCTCCTTGGAACTCTTGCTTAAGATCCGGATTATTCCCACTCAAACTGCTTGGAAGTTTGAGTGTGTTTCGGTTAACTGGATTTTCACCTTTAAACTCTAATATTGGACATTGGACTTTATAATACTGGACTATATTTGACCTTTCCCAGAAGGTCTATTGATGGACTATATATTCTGCTTATTTTTGTTCTAATTCTTCAATTCTATAATAAAGATATTAGATTGTTTATTGGCTCGGTGTCTGGTTTCCAGTGCTCTCGCAGCCTAGAGTATCACAGATAATGATTTACATCCTAAAAAGGTCTGGTCTAGCATATCTAAACAAGGAGTTACAGCAAGAATTAAGTTATTGTTCTCTATATGTACCAGAGCTGTGCTTCAAGAGAAGTGCTATATGGAGTACATCACAGTTAAGTTGGCCATTTGTATCAATGGATTCTGTCTACATGGATTCAACCATCCAAAGCTTGAAAATATTCAGCCCATATTTTTTTCCAAAAGCAAAACTGGATTTTGCTGTATTATATGAGGGGCATCATTCTACTATGCCATTGTATACAATGGGATTTGAATGTCCATGGATTTTTGTATCCATGGAGGGTCCTAGAACCAAACCATTCTAATCAACCAGTGGATCTACAGGCAGCAGTGGTTGGTGACTTCCATGTCAGAGGGAAAGTAAATCTACTCAGAGTTTTAATATAAACCTTAAAAGTACTTTCTGAAGGGATGAAACTTTCCCACATAGGTTGGGCACTGTGCAGTTACTTTAAAGTCCAAATTAAAGCCTAAACCAAATTCACTACTTTACTGCCATTGTCTACAAGAACATAATTCTGTCCTGCATTTTCAAAATGTTTTAATAATACTTTGGCATTTCTCCTAATTTTAAATAAGTGAACACATAATAAGACTTATATACAAATATAAGCTAGGGTTTATTTTCAGCACTAAGCTCCAATACTCAACACTAATCTATGCAAATGTCTCAGCTTTGCCATTTGTTTCCTTGGCAATCCTATTACTATTCTATGTTCATGCTATTTCCAACCATAACTACAAAAAGCAAGCAAACATAATGGAATATAATTGTTGGCAATTTCTTAACAAGATGAATTTCTAGAACAATTTATCATTTGCACACAGGAAATTAGATGTATCCTTAATATGATTAGCTAATGCAGACATTTTTATTTTATTTTATTTCTGCTATTAAAAACTGTCTTGATTTTGCTTCATTTCTGCAACTCATTTGAATTTTGAAACCATCCATTGTTCTTATGAGTTTGCAAAACTTTCTGCCTGGAAATGTGTACACTTATTCTTAATGGACATCTTCAGAAATTTATGCACACAAATTAAAGTAGTAGGACATGATGGTGAGAACAGACAGGGGATGGATAGCAGGAACATTAGTCCCAACCCCCCTAGATTAGGGGCATTGACTCTAATGTACTTAGTGGCCTTTATCCTTTTGCGGTGATTTGAGACAGCCCTTGTTTTAGCTAAACTCTTTGGGAAAGACCTTGCTGTTATTTCCAGCTATGTGCGAGATTTCCAAAGCATTTGTCAAGTGTGCCTTCCTTAATTTTTCTTTTTTATAGCTCTAGTATGCTCAGGAACTGAAGTTTTGTTTCTTTTGTAGTAAGTCTATACTTTTTTGTGCATTCTCTCATTTCATATACTAAGAAGCATATGCCAAAAGGACACTCTAGGGAAGTATATGCTAAAAGGGGTGTATCTATACTGTAGAAGTAATGCAGGTTAACATCACTTTAGGTGCCACGGATCAATGCTATGTAATCCTGGTATTCCTATTTTGGTGAGGCATTATCCACTTTGGCAGAAAATACTATGTTGTAAAACTACAACTCCCATGATTCCATAGCATTAATTCTATGTAGTGCAGAATTGGTCAAACTGACAAAGATTTTACTTACAATGTTGTGTCCTCTACTGTCTTCACCAACTTGATTTCTGGCCTGAAACCTACTCTTTGACAATTCTATTTCCCATGAATTTCACAGGCTGTCTTGCAAATCAATGTAAAATCTTGCTTGCTTCTGTCTTTCCCATCTTCTTTAGCTGCCATGCAGTAAGAGTCTGTCAGTCCTTGGAAGCTATAGGACAAAGCAGGCTCACACAGGTAGCTCAGTGGGAACAATTTATTGAATCCTTCTTACCAAGATGAGCAGGCCACAAATCAATCCTCCTAGCCAGATGGCTCTTATCAATTAGGCTATCTCCATCCCAATTGCTCTGGCAGGATGGGAATAGATCAGCTTCGTGATCAGCAGAGTTTGTGTTGGGCTTTTAGAAGCAAACAGCAACACAGCTGCATTTTCTTGCCTCTCATAGTTCAGCTCATCTGCCTGCTATGTGCTGCACTCTGTTCAGTGAATTTCTAGTCACTTGACAGTCACATCTCACACTATCTGAGATACCTATAGAGGGTAGAGATCATCCTTATTTGATGCAGAACTGGCTATATACATGTGTGACCATGCAAAGTACAGGCTGGATTCCAGGATGAGAGCACATGTCTCTCTTCTAGAGGCAAGGCATTTTCTTCTTTGCTCTTTTAATTCACTATTGATGCCACTGCCTCATTTCACTGCCTTGTACTTTCTCTCAATCTCACACAGACATCAAATAGATACATTCTCTTTCAGCACCTCATAATCATATCATTCTGTAATTATGTATGCAGGTGTAATAATTTTTATTGTAAAAAAATATGTTGCCACTAAAAGGCATATAATTTTAGGTTTAATACAAACTTACCATTTTTATGGGAATATTAGAATGTTATGGTTATTTAGACATAGTGTAATAATGGATAAAATTAGTCACAGATAACAAACATGCATATATGTGCACAATGTAAATTCCTTAATTTTGGATTTTTCTAGTCCTGATAAACAGTGTAATAATAGTGTTTTTACAATCACATGTAAATAATAATTCTTATTGTTGAAGGAAAATACTGCGGTGGCTGCGAAGCTATGCATTTTTACCTGGAGAAAATACAATTATATTCATTTGCTGAATCAATGTTTTGTTTTGTTTTTTTGTTTTTTTTCCAAACCTGGAAACATAAAACCCACAATTAGAATATCCATAATGTTTTAATATTGAAAGAAATTGCAAAGTCAGTTTAATAAACAACCTGCCCTGTTTTATTGAATAGCATTATATTATAATAGTGCTCATAATAAGAAGCATATAGTTTATAGAACACTTTTTCAATGAGCTTAACTTTCCACTGATGCTCATCTACATCTAATACAATATTGGTTACAGCTGATAGTAGCAGTTAAATCAAGTGTCAGTTTTTGTCCTCTATTATAAATGAAGAAAATAAGAACTACCCCAGTGGTTCTCAACCTGTGGGTGCCTAGGTGTTTTAGCCTACAACTCCCAGAAATCCCAGTCAGTTTACCAGCTGTTAGGGTTTTTGGGAGTTGAAGGCCAAAACATCTGGGGACCCAAAGGTTGAGAACCACTGAGCTACACCATCCCAGTTGGCCCTGAGCTTTGGAGAAATCCTAAATCTTTTTTCATAAGATCTCCCTCCCCACCCAATAATACCAAGAAGGACAATTCTCAGCAATACTTTAAAGAAACAGGCAGCCTAATGATTACACTTCCTTTTTGAACAATACATCTTGGAAATAGGTTGGTTTTCCCATTCTGAATTAGCTGGTGAGCTATCTGGTCTGGTGTTACATTTGCATGTCCATGGTTGACCAGAGGGTCACTATCCAGGCATCTCAGCAATTGCCAGGCTCTTCGGCTGCTCTTGGACATATCAAGATTCTCAAGTAGCTCTATCCAATGGTTTTTCTTAGCATTAGCTAAGGCTGTAGATAATTTTTGGCCTGCTGCTATAATCTCATCACAGTATGGATTCTCTTGAAATAGTCTGAGATATTCCTGTAGCTGATTTAGCGATTCTTCATTTTGGCCTGGTAGGTAATTTGTGTGACAGCCTCTAGGGATTGAGAGCCTTGATGATCTTTTCACAACTTCTACAAACAGGTCATAATTTTCTATAGAAGGTTCTATATTAGAAATAGCAGCTTCCAAGGTCTCTGTAAACTTTGTCCAGTTAGCTTTATTGAAATTATATCTTCTGCGGAATGGGACACTTTTTGGTCTTGCAGCTGCATATGCTATGCAGCATATTGGTCTGTGTTGGTCTGTTTTGATGCATTGGTGGATTATGCTTTCATTTACAAAAATCAGATTAGGGTTATAACCACGCTTCCATCGGCCGCTATTAAATGATGGTGGTAATTTACTGTCATGAAGGAGGCACATTCTACTATTATTGGCCCACGTTAGAACTGCTTCGCCATTTCTATCATCTTTGTCATAGCCCCAGACACAGCTATGGATATTGAAATCCCCACAATAAAAGGGGGACATAGAAAGAGCCTCCTCAAAGACAGTTGGGCATCCCCCGGGCAACGTTTCTTGTAAACTGCTAATCTTTCCAACCCAAAAGCATTTCTTTTAAACTTTTAAGTCAGATTGTTGAACTCATTGATGGGGTTGGTTGAGGCCTGGATCCAAACCCAGGTAGATACTAATCCTATTTACAGCTGAAATCAAGTAAAGCTGTGGCCTATTTATTTTCCATTCAGTGGTATCTGTGTGATCTGTGGGTTTACAGAGAACAGAACTAGCTCCTGAGCATAGCACCTTTTGAGAAGTGGGCCTCTGAAAAGTAGTACATCTTCCTATGTGCTGTTGTTGCCATCAAGGGACAGAGCCTTGCACATATACAGGACCTACCCTAGCTGAAAAGAAGACAGAATGAAATAAAAAGCAAAGTGTATTGTTGTACTTCCTCTCCTCCTCAACTGTAAACTGAAATAATATCTGAAAGGGCATTTATGTTAGATAAGCAAGTCATGTTCCATTGCTTTCAATTGAACAGAGTTAGAAATTTGACCTATTATATCGTGGGTGAATAATTATATTTTAGCTATGTTGATCGGTCTTGTCCCCATGTAAGGCGCCCTGAGTCCCTTCGGGGTGATGGAGGCAGGATACAATAATAATAATAATAATAATAATAATAATAATAATAATAATAATAATAATATTGGGTGATTAATATCTGAGTTGTGTTAGAAATAAACAACTCAAACATGAAGTGTTAATTCCTCAAATTTCTCTCTCTCTCTCTCTCTTTTTTAAAAGACCCTCTTACAATACATTTTGAAATGCCATTTGATTGTTCTTGTTGTAACTACAATCCTCAGGTTTAAGGATTTAATTAGTTTTTGAAAGTTCTCTTTGCAAATTATTTTGGATTTGCATGTTTTTGCAGATTATTTTCTGCCAGTAAACAGAAACTATTCCACTGTAACATTTGAGGATCATTGCTGTCATCTCCTTTATGCCCAGTTTCCAGTCATTTGCTGATTTAGATACTTAATGAGTTCTCCAGTTATTACAAGTGATTACATGTTCTGCTTTGTTGGTGATCAAGGGTGGTCCTGCTAGGAATCTATAACACATGATGTAATAATAACTATAGTCTTAACTATTGTTGTTGCCTTCTCTCTGTAATTCAGCTCTAGGCCCAGTTTCCTTACAGAGCTTGTGGTGTTTGAAGATTTTGGAGAAGCCACTAGACAGAATGGATTTATACTAGCAATGATACGGATAGCTTTTCCGTCTCACAGGGAGCTCTAAATCCAATATTACTTACTGTCAGAAAGCTCCTGTTATTGTAATGGGCTGATCATTCTTCTACAGCAGCTGCTAATGAGATCAACCTTTTTGGCTCTAGTCTGGACCCTTGACAAGACGGTAAATACTCACCTAAGTAAACCTCTCTGAAACTGACAATATATGAGACTATTAATCATTTCCAAGTTGCTGAATGACATTTTTATTAGACCTATTCATTTATACTTTTTTAAAATGCTAATATTTCTTCAAAAACACAGCTTGTAACAGATTCCATACAAAGGGCTACCTTTCATATTTCGTTCTCAACACTGACATAAAACCTGTTCTATGTCTCTCTAAAATATGTGTATAGTACTGGTGCACACCCTAGAGACCTTTAAAATTGTTTATCTTTATTTTATCTACAAAACAACAACAACAACAACACCCCCCAAGCAAGCCAGTACAGTTAGAAACCAGCAAAATTGTTCATATCACAGTAGTGTCATTTGTATAAATGGATCTGGAAAGAATGTGCTCAGGGCTATTTTCTTGTACCTTCCATTAAAAGGGTAAAATTGTCCCTCTCCCACTTTGTACTATGAGAGTGCTTAGAAATTTGTTTTCAGTAATTGAGACAGCATCCCAGAAAATGTTGTATAATATTAAATGAAAGACTATCAGTATGCCTTGAGTGTTATACTCACATAAATAAGTAACTCTTTTTAAATAGAATGAAAACGTTGTTTTCTTTTCTGCTTCCCACAGTACAAGTTATCAGCAACAAATATCACTGAAAATGACATAACACTAGGGTTACATGGCCGGCCCTAGGTATTTTTAAGGGTAAGCAAACAGTATTTTGCCCCCCCCCCCAACCAATCACTGAAAAATACACTATATATGTGTGTGTGTGTGTGTGTGTGTGGCTCAGTGTGGCTTTCAACTGCATATCGTAAGTGGTTTATCCTATATTTTGTTCTTTTTTAATTCCAAAACGTCATGTACTTTCTGGATAGCCCTCGTATATATATATATATATATACACACACCATATCTTTCTATATAACATATCTTGGGACCCAAGATATGATCCTAATAATTAAATAATTTTGTGCATGGAATCAAAATGTGCCTGGTGGTCGTGCTGGGCACCGATGGGGTCTTGGAGGGGCTGGGGCTGGAGCCCATCCTGGCCTCGGGCGGAAGAATGTTCCTTGAGAAGGTGTCCACAGCGTAGGAGCGCAGAGAGGATCATACTCGGGAAAAGTTGCCTGCCCTAGCCATCGCAAATGGGACCTACGCTGCTATAGAATGCAGGTTGGAGCTGCATTCTTCTATAGTCAGTGCAGACTCATACCATGCAGTTTATTCACCATGTCAGAAGCCACCTGAGGGTACAGTTTTAAATTACATTGGAATGTCCAGAGTGGGAGAAAGAACTCTTTTCTGTTTGAGACAATTGTGAATGTTGCAATTGGTCAGCTTGATTAGCATTAAATAGCCTTGCAGCTTCAAGGCCTGGCTGCCTCCTACCTGGGGGCATAATTGCTGGGAGGTGTTAACTGGCCCTGATTATTTCATGTCTGGAATTCCACTAGCCCAGAAAAGCCACACCACTCTAAGCTGGAATGTGTTCGGAGGAGGGTGACTAAAATTATCAAGGGTCTAGAGAATAACCCCTATGAGGAGTGGCTTCAAGAGCTGAGCATTTTAAGCCTGCAGAAGAGAAGGCTGAGAGGAGACATGATGGCCATGTATAAATATGTGAGTGGAAGTCATAGGGAGGAGGGAGCAAGCTTCCTTTCTGCTGCCCTGGAGATTAGGATGCAGAACAACGGCTTCAAACTACAGGAAAAGAGGTTACACCTGATCATTAGGAAGAACTTCCTAACTGTGAGGGCTGTTCAGCAGTGGAACTCTCTGCCTCAGAGTGTAGTGGAGGCTCCATCTTTGGAGGCTTTTAAAGAGAGGCTGGATAGCCATCTGTCAAAGTTGCTTTGAATGCTTCTTGGCAGGGGGTTGAACTGGATGGCCCATGAGATCTATACCAACTCTATGATTCTATCATCATCATGAAAAGATGGTGCCTGAGAGAACTGGATCCTCTTTCCTGGGGTAGGTGACCATATTCCTTGGGTTACCATTAGTCAAGAAAAGCCATGCCACTTTCCAAGAAGACCACTTGTCTTTCTATCATCATCATCATCATCATCATCATCATCATCATCATCATCATCATCAAAAGGTGCCTGAGAGAACTGGATCTCTCTGCTGGGAGAGGCGAGTGTATCCCTGAGACTACCATTCGCTCAGAAAAGCCACGACACTTCCCAAAAAGAGCACATGCTTGATTATTGGGGGCAGGGCTGTGATGAGACGGGGGCGAAGCCCAGAAGAGGTCGAGCCCCTGCATCCTCAGAGGTCGATCCCCATGTGGGGCTCCTCCCTCTCCCTCCGGGGCTTGCCACTTCCCTTCCCAGTTCTGGCGCGGTCCGAGGGAGAAGGTCTGCTTGGTTGGGGCGATCTGGGAGCGGCTTCACAGGGTTTTGCCTCAAACCCGCCCGCCTGGTCCCCTCCTTTCCTCCGCGCGGCTCCTGTGAAAAAGAACACATAATGTGGAGGAGGCGCATGGGACAGAGGGAGGGAGTGTGGAGGACTCTCCAGGACTGCGGGCAGTGTGAGGGAAGTATCTCTCCCAGGCCCGTGAAGGAGCAGCACATGGCGGGACGGAGGGACGGGAGGGGGTTGGGAGGGTTGTTGGCATGTTACCTGCTTGTGTGTGGGGAATTTGCTTGCTCCCGGATCGAATACTGGGCTCCAGGTTCTGATCTCAGCCGGAAGCTGGAGCTGTGCCAGAAGCTTGGACCCCTGCCATCCCATGGGCACCATGGGAACCATAGTTCAGAGCTGGGAGAGGAGGGATTGAAGGGCGGGACATGGGAATGGCTGGGACTCAGTGAGTGGATTTGGAGGGCATAGAAATACTCCCATGGTGGGAGTAGAGATACTCCCACTCTACGCTGGGGAAGGAGTGCCAGTTGACACTTCGACTTTGAGGATGATGATGATGATGATGATAATAATAATAATAATAATAATAATAATAATGCCATTGAATCACTGGGTTGCTGAGAGTTTTCCAGACTGTATGGCCACTTTCCAGAAACCTTCCTTTCCAGGCACCTCAACAGCGCCCCTAGTGATTTGGCACCACCTGCAATAGTGTAGCTTTGGCTGCCCCTGGTCATATAAATATATAGTGGGTTACCACTATCTATCAGGATTTTGTTCCAGAACTCTCCAGTGATACCAAGCATAATGCTCAAGACTGCCTCTGAATTAATCAGCTAGTGTAGACAAGGTCTAAGATATTATAAGGTGCTACCTGACCATGAGCATGTGTGTCAGGTAGCAGTTCAATACTTCCAGCACAATTGGCCAGCTAGCCAATGACAAGGAATGCTGGGAGATACAGTTCAACATTGTATGATTCCCACCCCCAATGTTGGGGGTTGTTGGCCATAGTGAGTAAACAATTTCCTAGAAAAATTGAGACTCTCAGAGCTAGCAATAGCTAGATTAGAACCAGAAATCAATAATCAGGAGTGCATGAAGCCAGCCATTAGGATCAAAGAATAAGCCTTGAAATTCAATGTCATGTTACCATTACACTTGTTATGTTCTAACTTTTATAGTCCCATTACATATTGTGGTGCTTATCTTTGTTTCCAGTAGTGGCCAATAATTAATAATTTGGCAGTAACTGAAAATAAAATGTAGACCCTTTAAAATATTTTCTAAATCAGCAATAGCAATTCTTTGTGATATAATGCCAATAAGATATGCCTTTTTTGCATCAATCTTCAAATTTGTTGCCAATAATACACTATTCCAAAGCTGTCCCAACAATGAAATTCTTTTAATTTCTACTTTGAAAATTATAAATAAAAACAAATTTAGAATCTTCTGAAGATTTTCATTTCTAATGTTTTTATTCTCCTACTGAACTTCTGACAATGTTATCATTGGATGCAGATTAAATTACTTTGGGTACATAATTATGTATATCAGGGGTTTGTTTTCCCTTCTGTCCTTCATAGATGCTATAACATTTTAGTTTGGACTGTGAAATGACCAATGCAATATGGCTCCTCTGTCAAAAGCTCCTTCTCAGTAAAAAATGGCATATTGATAAACCATCATGTGATAAAAATGAGAGAGATTCCAGGCAAGTTGAAAAAGACATGCACAATATATTGTCTGCTTCAAGCAATCCAACTATTTTACTAAATATAAATTCTTATTTTTGAAAAAAATATCTATGTATGAATGAAATTATCATCTAGAGCTGAAAACAGCACAGTCTTTCACTTTCTGGTTCTCGCAGAAGCAGAGGCAGCAGGAGGACATTTTTGCTCCCTGGCTTCAGGTAGGATTTGGCTAAGATTTGGCTAAGATTTTAAACTGAGTGTGGGCTTGGCTCCTGTGGTCAAAGTCTAACTGTTGTGTGACTGTTGTGTTGAAAGAGAGCCAGGTACTTAAGTTGATTGACAGCAGGCATTGTCCCCTGTTAATTGAGTTTCTGGGAAAGCTTTATTTGCCAGTGTGAGTTTCTGCCAGAGCCTGATCCCAGAAGGGCAGTTGGTTCTCGCAGAAGCAGAGGCAGCAGGAGGACATTTTTGCTCCCTGGCTTCAGGTAGGATTTGGCTAAGATTTGGCTAAGATTTTAAACTGAGTGTGGGCTTGGCTCCTGTGGTCAAAGTCTAACTGTTGTGTGACTGTTGTGTTGAAAGAGAGCCAGGTACTTAAGTTGATTGACAGCAGGCATTGTCCCCTGTTAATTGAGTTTCTGGGAAAGCTTTATTTGCCAGTGTGAGTTTCTGCCAGAGCCTGATCCCAGAAGGGCAGTTGGTTCTCGCAGAAGCAGAGGCAGCAGGAGGACATTTTTGCTCCCTGGCTTCAGGTAGGATTTGGCTAAGATTTGGCTAAGATTTTAAACTGAGTGTGGGCTTGGCTCCTGTGGTCAAAGTCTAACTGTTGTGTGACTGTTGTGTTGAAAGAGAGCCAGGTACTTAAGTTGATTGACAGCAGGCATTGTCCCCTGTTAATTGAGTTTCTGGGAAAGCTTTATTTGCCAGTGTCGCGCGCGCCTTCAGGCACCTTTACTAACTATCCTTTGCAGTACATACAGGAAACAAAGCAACATAAACAAATACACAAAGAGGTGGTTTGTTGCAGTTTGCACATAAAGTGCGTGCATATTACTTAACTGTACAAAGATCCCACTTGGCCACCACGCTCACCAAGAGATGCAACAAAAGCAAAACATTCCCATCACATGCACCAGCTGTGGCATGTTCCACTTTTTCACACAAAAACTAGACAACTACATCTGCTCCAAATGCAAACAGATGACTCTGATGGAGCAGAGGATCCAACAGCTCGAGCACCGTATTAAGACCCTTAAGGACATTCAGGCACTCGAGCTCTTCTTGGACACTGCACAACACGCTGCTGTAGATCAGCAGCCTGCATCACACCAACACCACCAAGACCATGATCAGGAACCTTATGGGGAGATCAACTCAAAGGTAGACAACCCTCAGGCTTGGAAGGAGGTCACCCATAGAAGGAGACGCAGGACCAGGCAGCCTCCGCAGAACTCCTCTGCTCAGCTGCATTTACACAACAGATTTGAAATTCTTACATCATTAACATACAATCAGGAAACACATCTTGTGGAGGACCACAGTTTCTTAGATACCACTCAGTGGACCACCCTGGATCAATGCGCAGGGGATAGCCCTGACGGAGACAGTGCATCACCACAGTCACACTTATGTAATCATGCAAATGCTCCATCCCCAATCATAGACCAGGAGCAACAGGAACATCCTTGGGAGAGTAATGGGCTCTCGGATGTATCTCAATGGATTGTCATTGATGAATGCACTGGGGATGTTGAGGAGGAGGACAACACTTTACACCTACATGATTCACTTCAACAGGAACACTCTTCAGGGGACATACACACTGTCTTGCACAAAAGGGACCCTGTCAATCCTCAAAGGAAACAGGTCTTGGTAGTAGGTGACTCCCTCCTTAGAGGAACGGAAGCCATCATTTCCAGACCGGATGGGATGGCTCGAGAAACATGCTGCCTCCCGGGGGCAAAAATACACCATATCACTCAGAGGCTCAGCAGGCTCCTAAAGCCCCATCACCCTCCCCACCTTATGTTGATACATGTAGGTACCAATGACACCGCTAGGCATACTTTTCAAAAGATCACAAATGATTTTCGAGCTCTGGGAACAAAGCTAAAACTGTATAATGTACATGTGATCTTTTCATCCCTCCTCCCCGTTGTAGGACACGGCTCTACAAGGGCCGGAAAAATAGTACAGGTCAATAACTGGCTCAGAAAATGGTGTCAAGAGGAGCATTTTGGCTTCCTTGACCATGGTCTACTCTTCCAAGAGGATGGACTACTGGCAAGCGATGGGGTGCATCTCACACAAGTAGGAAAACATCTTTTTGCACACAGACTCACAAACCTCATCAGGCGCACTTTAAACTAGATCCATTGGGGGAGGGGAACAACAGCCTGGCGAACAATATATTACCCACGACCACAGGGAACCGCCGAAAGGCTAAACGGAGGGCTGCACAAACACAGCAAGGACCAAGTACAGAGAGCACAATAATCCCAAATAAACAGTTCGAGAGGAGGTCACAGGGGCTTACATGTCTTTACACTAATGCTCAGAGCATGGGAAATAAGCAAGACGAACTCCAACTCCTAGCACAGCACCACACATACGATGTCATAGGCATCACTGAAACCTGGTGGGATGACTCCCATCACTGGAATTTAACCATTGAGGGCTATAACCTCTTTCACAGAAATAGAACAAAGGGGAGAGGAGGGGGAGTAGCTTTATATGTCAAAAACAGTTACGTTGCAGAAGAAATGCAAGACTGTAATCCGGGAAACCAGCTTGAAAGCATCTGGATAAGAATCAAGGGAACCGGGACTCAAAAAGATCTTGTCGTGGGTGTCTACTACAGACCTCCGAGTCAGGATGAAGGACTTGATGAAGCCTTCTGTCAACAGCTGACCAAACAGGCACAAAGAAGAGATATAGTAGTCATGGGCGATTTCAATTATCCCGATATCTGCTGGAAAACAAACTCAGCCAAGAGTACAAAGTCCAACAAATTCCTCACTTGCCTTGCAGATAGTTTTATGGTCCAGAAGGTAGAAGAGGCAACAAGGGGATCAGCAACTCTTGATCTAATCTTAACAAATGTGGAAGACCTGATCAATACAGTTGAAGTGGTTGGATCCTTAGGGGCAAGTGACCATGTGCTCCTGCAGTTTGCAATACAAAGGAATGCTGAAACTAAGACAAGTCAAACACGCTTTCTGGACTTTAAGAGAGCTGACTTCCAAAAAATGAAGGAATTACTGAGCGGCATTCCATGGACGCCGATATTAAAAAACAAGGGAGTTAAGGATGGATGGGAGTTTTTCAAAAGTGAAATACTCACGGCGCAAATGCAAACAGTGCCAACAAAGAAGAAAAATAAGACAAGTGCAAAGAAGCCAGAATGGATGTCCAAAGAACTTCTAACTGAGCTAAAGCTCAAAAGTGACATGCACAAGAAGTGGAAAAGGGGAGAAATCACCAAAGAAGAATTCAAACGTATAGCCAACACCTGTAGGGAAAAGGTTCGCAAGGCTAAAGCGCAAAATGAGCTCAGGCTTGCCAGGGACATAAAAAACAACAAAAAAGGCTTTTTTGCTTACGTTGGTAGAAAAAGGAAGAAAAAGGAGGCGATAGGGCCATTGCAAGGAGAAGATGGGGTGATGGCGACAGGGGACAGGGAAAAGGCAGAACTGCTCAATACCTTCTTTGCCTCGGTCTTCTCAGAAAAAGAAAGCCATCTTCAACCTCAGCAACACGGAATGGACGAAGGATTGGGGGAAATCCAACCCCAAATAGGGAGACACGTTGTCCAGGAACACCTGGCCTCTCTAAACGAATTCAAGTCCCCAGGGCCAGATCAGCTACATCCAAGAGTACTGAAGGAACTAGCGGAAGTTATTTCAGAACCACTGGCAATTATCTTTGAGAGTTCTTGGAGAACGGGAGAAGTCCCAGCAGATTGGAGGAGGGCGAATGTGGTCCCTATCTTCAAGAAGGGAAAAAAGAACGACCCAAACAATTACCGTCCGGTCAGCCTCACATCAATACCAGGCAAAATTCTGGAAAAGATCATTAAGGAAGTGGTCTGCGAACACTTAGAAACAAATGCGGTCATTGCTAATAGTCAACACGGATTTACCAAAAACAAGTCATGCCAGACTAATCTGATCTCCTTTTTCGATAGAGTTACGAGTTGGGTCGATACAGGGAATGCTGTGGATGTAGCGTACCTGGATTTCAGTAAGGCCTTCGACAAAGTCCCCCACGACCTTCTGGCAAACAAACTAGTAAAATGTGGGCTAGACAAAACTACGGTTAGGTGGATCTGTAATTGGCTAAGCGAACGAACCCAAAGGGTGCTCACCAATGCGTCGTCTTCATCATGGAAAGAAGTGACAAGTGGAGTGCCGCAGGGCTCCGTCCTGGGCCCGGTTCTGTTCAACATCTTTATTAACGACTTAGACGAAGGGTTAGAAGGCACGATCATCAAATTTGCAGACGACACAAAACTGGGAGGGATAGCTAACACTCCAGAAGACAGGAGCAGAATTCAAAACGATCTTGACAGACTAGAGAGATGGGCCAAAACTAACAAAATGAAGTTCAACAGGGACAAATGCAAGATACTTCACTTCGGCAGAAAAAATGGAAATCAAAGATACAGAATGGGGGACGCCTGGCTTGACAGCAGTGTGTGCGAAAAAGACCTTGGAGTCCTCGTGGACAACAAGTTAAACATGAGCCAACAATGTGATGCGGCTGCTAAAAAAGCCAATGGGATTCTGGCCTGCATCAATAGGGGAATAGCGTCTAGATCCAGGGAAGTTATGCTCCCCCTCTATTCTGCCTTGGTCAGACCACACCTGGAATACTGTGTCCAATTTTGGGCACCACAGTTGAAGGGAGATGTTGACAAACTGGAAAGCGTCCAGAGGAGGGCGACTAAAATGATTAAGGGTCTGGAGAACAAGCCCTATGAGGAGCGGCTTAAAGAGCTGGGCATGTTTAGCCTGCAGAAGAGAAGGCTGAGAGGAGACATGATAGCCATGTACAAATACGTGAAGGGAAGTCATAGGGAAGAGGGAGCAAGCTTGTTTTCTGCTGCCCTGCAGACTAGGACACGGAACAATGGCTTCAAACTACAGGAAAGGAGATTCCACTTGAACATCAGGAAGAACTTCCTCACTGTGAGAGCTGTTCGACAGTGGAACTCTCTCCCCGGGGCCGTGGTGGAGGCTCCTTCCTTGGAGGCTTTTAAGCAGAGGCTGGATGGCCATCTGTCGGGGGTGCTTTGAATGCGATTTCCTGCTTCTTAGCAGGGGGTTGGACTAGATGGCCCATGTGGTCTCTTCCAACTCTACTATTCTATGATTCTATGATTCTATGATTCTTCTTGTTCAGTATTGTCAATCTCTGTTTTTTGTGCATATGTAACTGAAATCTGGTTAACTGAGAGGGAGGTGGTTAACAATCTAGTTATGCTCAACAGTTTACAGTGGTTGGCTTACAGCAACAAGCAAGATCTGATGAGTAGAGAGTCACAATGATCTATTATGAGTCCACTTCTCTACTGAGGTAGCCTGCCCAGTAAGCTCAAAGGTTTCAGTATATACACCTGGCAATATGACAATGAGATGGGATTAGCCTTTTGTTGGTGTACCATCATTCCTGCTACTCAGCCCTTTTCCTGACTGAATTGCTGGAGTTGATGTTCAAAGTGGGGCATTTAACATTCATGCTGGGTTACTCTCATTAGCAACAACTCAGGGTATCATGACTTTCATGGCAATCTAAATTAATGTATCTGACTCTACAAATGTAGCAGATCACATTCTTGACTTGGTTTGTATTGATCAGGGGGAATTTGAAATTGCCTCACTGTCATGGACAGATCACTACCTGATAGGCTTTAGATTTGCTGGGACTCCTAACCTCTGCTGAGGTGGTTGCTCCAGAGACTACTGCATCCAGAAGAATTCCTCAGTACTCTGAGAGATTCTTCTAGCTGTTAGAGTCAATTATTCTGTTAATGCCCTGGCTGAGCTGTGAAAAAGAGAGATGACCAGGCAACTGGCACAGCTACTTCCATGTTTCGTTTATTTGGTTGCAGAGTATGGGCTCTCCAAGAGACTGTTGAAAGAAGACACAAGAATGACACTCAGCTGTATCTCTCCTTTATAACTGATGCCAAGGAATCATAGTAGTCTTGTATTGTTGTGTGGATGCAGTGAAGAACATCCAGGCTTTTACTGCATCCACACAGTCTGAGGCTGAACCCCGAGAAGATGAAAGTGCAAATCTGTAGAAAAACCAAGCAGAGATTAGGATGGCAGCCTAAAAAGAGGGGCTCATGCCCGAGTTACCTCCCAATTAGATTACTCACTGTGGAATTTCCCTTAAAATCTGTAGAAAAACCAAGCAGAGATTAGGATGGCAGCCTAAAAAGAGGGGCTCATGCCCGAGTTACCTCCCAATTAGATTACTCACTGTGGAATTTCCCTTAAAATGTGTTTGGAAGATGCAACTAGTGCAAAATGCAGCAGCCAGATGATCCTACAGCAACTCCATGAGTTTCATAAGATTTTCTTGAGCAAGCAATACTCAGAGGTGGTTTTGCTCATCCCTTCCTCCAAAATTTAGTCTATACCACCTGGTATTCACTGGTGGTCTCTCATCCAAATACTAACCCATCTGATCTCAAAAGCACCAAATCAGATGGAATCTGGTGCTTTTAGAGCAGTGGTTCTTGCCTTTTGGTCCTCCAGGTGATTTGGAATTCAACTCCCAGAACTCCTGGCTTACCAGCTGTTAGAAATTGTGGGAGCTGAAGTACAAAACACCTGGAGGACCAAAGGTTGGGAACCACTGTTAAAGGATATTTAGACCATTGAATAAGACAGGTTCAGTGCAATACCCACTGAATGTCAGTTCCTGGAAGGTGTAGGACACAAAGATAGGCTCACACAGCTTGGAGCTATGGAAAACTTTATTGAATCCGCCTTGCCAAGATGACCGCAAAGCTTCTACTGCCCCTCTTCCGCTCTTTCCCCAGTATATTAAGTTGTTGCTTCCCTCCTCCCCTCACGTCTCTTCTTCCCCATTCACACCACCCCTTCAATTGTCCTTTCCCACTTTTGAAGACCAGGTCAAGTCATGAATCAGCCTTCCCAACCAAATGGTCTTCCTTATCCGGCTTGTTCTGGTCAGGTGTGGAAAAGGGCAGCTTGGAGAATGCTGATCTTTTTGCATCCTAACACTGAATCAATTTTATGAAAGACCAATTGTGACAATGGGTGTCTATTAACATGGTGTGCACATTATTGTAATATACAAATAAAAAATAAAGGCTTAATGGTAATTGTCTGAATCCAGGCTCTAGTTTCCAAAACATCCTATCCAGTTTCTTAGTTGGGACACCCAGAGCAACATACACATATATACATACTCCCAAAGGTGGAATCTCCACTTGTGTGCTGCAAACTCTCTAGAAAGAGTCATATCGTTATCTGACAACTATCTTCTTATCCGAGGTAACTGGGTTTCTGGTAAATGCAATTGCAAAATCTCTCTGCACTGGCATGGGAGTAAAGGCAGGACCTAAGGAAGTTGGGAATAGCAACTCCTTTTATCTGTCCACTGAATCTCATGGGAGTATTCCAATTTGCATTGCCTTTTCTGTTGGCCTGACACTATATTTTCACTGATGGGGCAGGATTGAGCTCTAGTAAAGAATCATGTTTCAATTAAGTGCCATTCCATATCACATCCCAAGAGCATTCATTTTTGCTCTTCGTGTAGACAGTGTCACATTATGATATGTCAGCCTATGTGGTGCCAAACCAGAATGGATCTTTGATTCTGGCATTTCTTTTAAGTTTTGACTGGAACTGCAGGGACATAAAGCATGACCATGTACATGTTTACTGTGAAATTACTCACACAGAAGTCAATGGGAGTTTCTGCAAAATAATTCACATTGCACTGCAGCCATAATTACTATGTTATTTTCACTGAAGGCAGTTTAAATGACAGGATGTAAAGATAGCATTAAGTTAATGTTAAGAATGGTCACATTGTTATGAGAATGGCACAAGAATGAAGAACATAATGCACATTTCAATCTAGCAGCCTTCAAATTGCAATTTCCTACCTTCCATCCATTTGTATGAGTAATTTTAAACAGCAAGACCTACTACTAAACCACCAGGTTTAGTCACCCATAATTAATAACAATTAAAACATGACTAGATCTGTAAGAAAATATTAATTATTGTTATGAGCGTAGTCAAGCCTTGTTTATATTTCATTTTTATTATATTGTCCTTGACTCTTTGAAAAAAATTAACTCACATTAAGTTGATACTAATTTAAATGCTATTTGTATTCTGCATTCAAAACACAATGCAGCGAAAAATAGTATTATACTCTAACAAGCATACTTATACTGTTCTGCTGTTGGGAGCCCTAGGAGGCAACAGCAGATTTTCCCAAGCAGATTCATGTTCAGGACTCATGCCTACTATCCTGGTCTGCAATAGGTTCTCCTAGGCCAATTGGGGTTGTTAATAAGCAAAACTGGACTGGACCGTGTTACTTTTCCACTCACCTACTGCACATCAGTTTTGAGTTGGACGTATGTACATAATTAATTATCTAAACATGAGCCAAAATGTTTTGTCATGAGCCAAAATATAAAAGCACAAAGGTTTCTGAGCGTGGTGTGTTATAAGAGATTGGTATTATAGAAATACTTACACATGTCTTTGTATGCTTTCCTTCCAGTGATTCCAGAAATATTTGCAGTAGAAGCAGCAAAAGTCTTTAAATGTTTAAATATATTCCTCTCCCCCATTGGCAAAAAACAAAAACAAACTACTTTTTGGGAAAAGTTGACCAATGTGGAATACTTTTTTAAACACCCAATATCCTGCTGGAATAAAAATAATGGCATGGATCCTAAGGTAAGTTACAAAGTTCACACAAGGAAGATTTCTCATCCCCTCCTGGCTGCAACTACCTGTGATCCAAAAACCTTCTTCAAAGAACTGAGGAACGACCCTGGACAATGCATCATGTGAGATGAGGAGAGAACAAGAAACCTTCCACTTATAAACTTTGTTAACATAAATTAATATCCAAGACATTATCTTAACCAACATCTATGTTTAGAAAAGGCTAGTTACTATAATACACTATTTTGTATTCAGTAGACACTAGACTTAATGGAAATTTAATTTGTTATCAAGATTGCAATATAAACAATAACTTACAAAAATACTCATAATTAGGATTACATGAAACATAGCATTAAGTTAATGTTAAGAATGGTCACATTGTTATGAGAATGGCACAAGAATGAAGAACATAATGCGCATTTCAATCTAGCAGCCTGGGCTGTAACTGCATATAATATACTTAACTTCCCACCCATGACACTACTTGTATGCGGTGGTGAAACTGCATGCTCCTGAAAGGCAAGAGGGTATGTTGATGGCAGCAGTGTTGCTAGTAGTGTCTCCCATGTTATTCAAGCTTTTATGAGAACCATAATAAATGTGCAGTAGCAGCCATGGGAGTGACACTGATGACCGCATCACATGGAGGCAGAGCAGTGCTTCTCTACACTGCCAGCACGCTGCCGGCACAGAGTCCGCCAAAGCCCATCAGATGATGCAGGGCTATTTCCGGCAGAGCTTCGTTGGACTCTGTGCCAGCAGTGTGTGGGCAGCACAGAAACATGAAGCCCTGAGGAGTTGGGTGTACACCTAACTCTTCATAGAAAAAGCTGAGGAGGATGCGAGAGCAAGCCATGGACAGTGAAGAAACATTGTGGGAAGGGAACCCATGACCAACCATGATAAGGGGATGAAGCAGTACACTGCCCCACTGTTTTCCCTGTTATCCCCCAGTTTCTTGGCCTCCAAGTGATAAAGTCCTGACAGAGGATCTTCAGAGATAATGGCAGTGGCACCATAGCTAATATATGTTAGTATTGTGCAGAAGGAGGCCTGATAAACCCTTTTGAATGTACTTTGTCAATATCATGAAAAATTATGACTCACTAGAAAAGACAGCGATGCTTGGTAAGGTAGAAGGAAAAAGACCACATTCCAGATAGATAGACTCAGTCAAGGTGACCACAGCCCTGAATCTGCAAGATCTACGAGAGTTGTTGATGATGTCTCATAGGGTCACCATAACTCAATGTTGAATTAATGGCAGTTGATAACAGCCATATTTAATTCATTCGTGATAGTTTAGTTTCCTGAGAATTAGGGATTGCAACACAAAGGGAATTAATTAGAAGGGTATCTACTTCTGACAGAGATAAACCATTATTTTATGTTTTGTTCTTACGGTATATCTTTCTGCTCAAAAGTAAGCAGCTGAGGAACAAAAGAAGCCAGTTTATCAGCAAATAGTTCTTTTTAAGTGTAAAAATCATAAAAAGCACAGTCAGCAATAAATAAAATTTTATTCAGTCTTGCTCATCTGCCTCTTTAACATTCATCAGCCTCTCCCTCCCCCCCCCTCTCTCTCTCTTGGACAAACTGTCATAATTATGGGGATTTATAACAGTGAAAGACAATTTGCATTAATAGTGGCAAGTATGTTAATATCTATTGCTTATAAACAAACATACAAAACATGAGAGAATTGTTAATCTTATACTGTTGCTGACAGATGAAGTGCCAAAGACTACAAATGAAGTAAAGACTGAAGTAGTGCTGCCACCTTTTGACTCATCGTCGTCTCACTTGTTCAGTTGTCTCCGACTCTTCGTAACCTCATGGACCAGTCCATGCCAGAGCTCCCTGTCGGCTGTCACCGCCCCCAGTTCCTTCAAGGACAAGCCAGTCACTTCAAGGATACCATCCATCCACCTCACCCTTGGTTGGCCTCTCTTCCTTTTTCCTTCCATTTTCCCCTGCATCATGATCTTTTGCAAGCTTTCCTGTCTCCTCATGATGTGGCCAAAATACTTCAACTTTGCCTCTAATATCCTTCCCTCCAGGAGCAGCCGGGCATTATTTCCTGGAGGATGGTCTGGTTGGATCTTCTTGCAGTCCAAGGCACTCTCAGGATTTTCCTCCAGCACCAGAGTTCAAAAGCGTCTATCTTCCTTCGCTCAGCCTTCCTTATGGTCCAGCTCTCGCATCCATAGGTTACTACAAGGAATGCCATTGCTTTGACTATGCGGACCTTCGTGGCCAGTGTGATGTCTCTGCTCTTCACTACCTTGTCAAGGTTGGCCATTGCTCTCCTCCCAAGAAGTAAACATCTTCTGATTTCTTGGCTACAGTCTGCATCTGCAGTGATCTTTGCACCTAGAAATATAAAGTCTGTCACTGCCTCCACGTTTTCTCCCTCTATTTGCCAGTTGTCTATTGGTCTGGTTGCCACGATCTTTGTTTTCTTGATGTTTAACTGCAGCCCGGCTTTTGCACTTTCTTCTTTCACCTTGGTGATAAGGCTCCTCAGCTCTTCCTCACTTTCAGCCATCAGAGTGGCTTTTGACTAGTGGATAGAAAGTGTTTATCTGTATTTAAGGACCACTTACACATGATGCAGCAGAGAGAGAGAGAAATGGTATAACAGAAGTAACCTACCCGCAAGATGCTCCTTGGCTTTTACATTTATCTTCATTTAAAGAATAAAGCCAATTTATTCAATAGTCCATGCTACTATAAAGCTAAACATGTGATAATGGTTTCTCTGGAACAGTAACATAATAATTTCCCATGGGGAACATGAACACCCAAAACACTAAGAGTATTACAAAACAGAGATTGTGCATGTATCAGAAATGTTTATAAGGTTGTCATTCTTCCAAATGTTATACTGGCCTACAAAGATGTTGATTTTTTTCTGTACTAAGAGTAAAATTATGCAAGATGTAGAAATTAAACAAAAAGACAAAAGTGTATCAATATATCCAGCTATGCACATTCTAACTCACACAATCTATATTCATTTGGACTACTCATTTTCTCGCAGTGTGATTCTGTTACCAAGGATGATCATCAGATTACTTGTGACAGAAATGGGAAAGTTTTATATAGTCTGCCCTCATTTCCCCTGAACTGAAGCAGAACTGCTAACAGTTTTGTTCTACTTTAAGTGCCCTAAAGTCAAGAACTGTCCTTCTGCAATTGTCTACTCTGATGTGGTTGCAGATTTTAGCACTGGCATGATGCTTCCACTCTGAAGAAAAGACTAAACAGTTCTTCTATCAAAAAGGCACCAAAATGGCTTTTACTAACAAATAGTTCAGCAGGATATTGGCAGAGGTAATAGGTTTTAATTTCTCCTTCCTGTCCTCTTTGTAAGGAAGATGAAGCTGGCTTGTTTTCTGCTGTTATTTTAAAAGTACAACAGAAAAAATAAATTACTTAATTTTGTTGATTGCAACTAAAAGTATTGAATGTAGACTGCTAACAGAATTCCTTGAAAAATATTTTTTTGCAGCAGGTTTATAGTTTATGAAAAGAAAAAAAAGAAAAAATGAAACAACAATATAGGGTTATTGTTTGTTACACAAAAAGAAACAATGATGTGATAATAAAAAGTGAAATGGTAATATAGTTCAGAGATAAAATATTTTATATACAGCAGTATTTTACCAATAATCTATAGGTAATGTAAGAAATGAGATATATAAACCTCAGAGTTAGAGCAACATCACATAATTGCAGTGTAGTAGAGCAAAGATGAAATCTGAGTTCTTTATTGTCCCTATTCTTCTGCAACACCATCTAATCTGAAATAATATGTTCATATGTCCCAGGAGATGTGCAAGTTGTTACTGAGTCAGGAATCTGTGTGTTTCCTTTGTGAGGGGAGAAATAGGCATTTACTGGAAATCCCCAGTTATTGCTTTCTCTCTTAATATTAGATAATGAGACACATGTACAGTAAATATAATTTGTCTATGACCACTAATTCTGGAACAATTCAACTCAGTTTATCCATAATCTGGCTGTAGGTATACGTGGTCTGTCCCAAAAATAATGAAATATAAAATATAAAAGTAAATTTACTGTTGTTGTTGTTGTTGGTGGTGGTGGTGGTGGTGGTGATGCAATTTTTAAATAGAACTTGTATGGAATTACAGTGTATCCCCTTCAAAGTAGACTCCTTTTGATCAGATACTGTGATTCCAGCTGTAGCATTTCGTAACAGTGGAGGAAGTCTTCACCTGAGATGTTGTTTAAAGCCCTCCTCACAGCTAGTAAGTAAGTAAAACTTTATTTATATGCCGCTCTATCTCCCCGAGGGGACTCAGGGTGGTTTCCAATCATAAATCAACAACGTACACTACATAGCCAGCATTTTCCCACAGCCAGGGGCTACTGCCAAGAAAGCTCATTCCCTCATCCCCTTCTCCCCACCAACCGCACTTGGGACAGCAGTGGAAGGGAGAGGAGGGCCTCCCCGGCCGATTTCAAGGCCCGCACTGCTTCATAGGGGGAGATGGAATCGTGGAGATAGGCAGGGCCCGAGTCGTATAGGGTCAATACTTGCATGTTGAATTGGGCCCAGCAGTTTATCAGCAGCCAGTGGAGCTGCTTTAATAGGGGCGTTGTATGCTCCCTATAACCAGCACCAGTTAGAAACCTGGCTGCCAACCTTTGAACCAGCTGGAATTTCCGGACCATCTTTGCGGGCAGCCTCACATAGAGAGCATTGCAGTAATCCAAACTGGATGTAACTAAAGCATGGACCACCATGGCCAAGTCAGACTTCTCAAGGTACAGTCGCAGCTGGCGCACAAGTTTTAATTGTGCAAAGACCCCCCCCCCCAGCCACCACCGACACCTGAGCTTCAAGCATCAGCGATGATTCCAGAAGGACCCCCAAGCTGCAGACCTGTGCCCTCAGGGGAAGTGCAGCTCCCGTCGAGCACAGGTTGCCACCCAATACCCCAACTGGTCCCACAACTGACCAAGATGGCTTCTGTCTTGTTTGTATTAAGCTTCAACTTGTTAGCCCTCATCCAGTTTGTTACTGCTGCCAGGTAATTGTTTAGGGTCTGGGCAGCTTCCTTGGAATTCGGTGGAAAAGAGTAGTAGAGTTGGGTGTCATCTGCATAGAGATGGCACCGAACTCCAAAACCTTGGATGACCTCACCCAGTGGTTTCATGTAGATGTTAAAATGCATGGGGGATAGAATAGAGCCTTGTGGGACCCCACAGGTCAGAGGCCAGGGGTCTGAGCAGGTATCCCCCAGGCTTCACCATCTGGGTGTGATCCCCCAGAAAGGAGTGGAACCACAGCAAAGCAATGCCCCCAAGACCCATTGTCAAGAGTCCCCCCAGAAGGATACCATGGTCGATGGTATCAAATGCCGCTGAGATGTCCAAGAGAACCAGTAGGGATGCACTCCCCCATCTAGCTCTCTGCAGATGTCATCCATCAAAGCGACAAAAGCCATCTCAGTCCCATGACCAGGCCTGAAACCAGACTGTGACGAATCCAGATAATCGGTCTCATCCAAGAATTCCTGGAGTTGAGAAGCAACCACCCTCTCCATGACCTTGCCCAAAAATGGGAGGTTGGTGATTGGTTGGTAGTTGTTCAATAACGATGAATCCAAGGCCGCCTTCTTCAATATGGACCTCACAATTGCTTTTTTGAGGCAAGATGGTATATGCCCTTGTTGAAGAGAGGCTTTGATGATTCCCATAAACCAATCAGCCAACCCCCCACTGGCAAGTTTAATAAGCCAAGATGGGCAAAGGTCTAGGGTCTAGGCCTCTCCACTCCATGAACCTTGTCAACATCATCAGGTTGAACAAGTCTAAATGAATCCAACAAAACCTGACAGACAGGTGCGTCAGTTACATCCCTTGGTTTTGCACTAAGGCAGGCGTCTAGGTCAGAGCGTATTCAAGTGACTTTGTCTGCAAAATGATGTGCAAACTCACCACATCAGGTTGTCAGGTGATCAGGGCCCCCTCCCCCTCAGGGGGATGGAGGAGCTCCCTGACCACCTGAAACAATTCTCTTGGCCTATTGGTTGCAGATGCAATGCAGGCAGTCGAGAAAGTCTTTCTGGCTGCATGCATTGCCATGGAGTATGCTTTAAGAGAGGCTCTAGCCCATATTCGGTTGGATTCTCTTCAAGTATTCTGCAAGTGGCATTCTAGCCCCCACCTCATAAGCTTCATTTTTGCCAGTTCCCCAGTAAACCAGGGGGCTGGTTTGGATCATTGGGACAAGAGGGGGTGCTCAGGGGTGATTGTGTCTACTGCCCTTGAGACCTCCAAGTTATAGAGGTCTACCAGAACATTGACAGGATCGTCAGCCAGCATGGCAGGAAAATCCCCAAGAGATGTCAGGAACCCAACCAGATCCATAAGTCTCCAACTTAATGGGTCCTCCACACCTGGGGAGGTTAAAGGCTACGGTAAGTCTAAAGCTGATAAGGTGGTGATCGGTCCATGACAATGGAATAATTTTTTGCTCTTCCACACCGACATTTCCCCCATCCGCAATAAAAACTAGGTCCAAAGTGCGGCCAGCTACATGGGTGGGCCCAGACATCACCTGGGACAGTCCCATGGTCGTCAGCTTCCTAGATGTTTTCAGCTGTTTCAAAATGATATCTTTTGAAGTGGAGCCAAGTCAGGGCTGTATGGTGGGTGGTGATGCTTTCAGAACAGCTTTCACATGAACCATATTGTGCTTAGTTCCTGAAGCTTAAGGACACTGATCCAAACTCTGCTGCATTTCCACTCATGATAAGACACAAAACTAGTGCACAATTTCCTAACATACCGACTGCTACAAAGGTGTGGACCCAACTGAGAAAGGTCAAATTGTATGCCTGGCTTCCCCTTCCACCTGCCTCAACCCCCACTTTCCTTTCCTGGTCGTTCTGCGCTGTGCCAAACAAATCATTCCCAATACTTTTGGGACAGACCAAGTAGTTCCCTCCAGTTCTCTCGCATTGTTGGTTTACTTTTAAATGTTGAGTTACTCTTGTTTTATATATTTGAGTGTGGCTACCTTTTTATTTTGTCTGTGTACAAGACAGAGAGAAGTGGGAGGAGACAGATTACTTTTTGAAATTAACTATGTCTGAATTTGATGACTGGTGCTCACAAAAGTTTACCTGCTGAATCAATAAGGCAAACTCACTGAATCAATACATCCATTCCAGACCCTGGGGGATTTACTGAAGGAAAGTACAGAAATATTTCAAGTAAATAAATAATTGGCATCAACAAGCTACTACTGCATCCTGCAAGCCAAACCTTACAGTATATAGTTTGGAATCTGAATTTTAGTTTAAAGTGGGCTGCTTTCACTACATCTGAAGAAAGAAGGGTAGCTTGGAATTGTGTGCAGTGTGCAGTATACACACAAGCCTGTTTTTCTATACATCTGTCACCACCAATTGCCATTTCTTAGGATTTGCTTCCTAAAAAAATCCAAAAGAACTGCCTGCAAGGCTACTTGTGGCCTCTTTAGATGAATGTGCTGAGAGCCTCCAACTTCTTTGAGCAATGTATAGGAATGAGTGTTAAAGCACTCCTTAAAATTCAAAACAGTAACATATTTGAAATATTTGATATGCAAAGGGTAGAGAGAAATGCGCTGTTCCTCATAAGGCAAAGAGTAGTATGTCCACCATAAAAATGTTTCACTTAATTACATGCTACAATTGGACACCAACCAGAGATGAGGATAAGACTGGAACCTTAGGTAGATGATTCTTCAACTTGTTAAGTTGGCTATAAACATTTTTTCTATCAGATGTAAACGCAATACTATATTTTTTATTCAGTTGTAATGGAATAATATACCGTTTATTAATAAGGAGTGGATATGGAAGAAATAGAAAATAGCCCGAGAACATGCAACATGAATGCAAGCATTACTCATGCTTCCTGTTGCCACATTTCTATGTCTTATTTAAAATTTGGATATGGATTTTATCATAAGACTTACCTCTGACACAAAAATCATACTTTCCTCAGAAAATGTATTTGTGACTATGTGTTGTTGAAGGCTTTAATGGCTAGAATCACAGGGTTGTTGTGTGTGTTTCCGGGCTGTATGACCGTGTTCCAGAAGTATTCTCTCCTGACTTTTGCCCACATGCTTCTGGAACATGGCCATACAGCCTGGAAAACACACAACAACCCTTGTATTTGTGACTGTTTGCCAGTGTTTAAGATGCCTTAAACATCCCTGCAATCATTACAATTTAATAGAGGTCAGGCATTGGGAATTATATTATAGCTTGCATCATTCTAAATGTAGCAGCAGTGCACAGCAAGCACTCTTTGCTTTGATACAGCTTAGATTTATGTGCCATGTAGCAGAGTGGCTGCCTTATCACAACCCATACACTATCAAGTGTTTGAACAAGATAAGAACACATTTGCATTTTTAATAAGGGCTTGAATGTCTTGAGTTCTTCTGTAGATGCCACACTAATACTTAAGTGATGCTACAAATTTTCACTTCCTCAAGGCTGATGACAAATAAATGCTTGGAGAAAATATTACCAGGGTAAAGACTGAAGCACTCACCTAACCTAGTTGATGTAGGTAACTAATTACATATTCTTTTTTTGAAAATTGAATTATATGGCTGAGATGGGTATACTGTCAAATTTGGCAAATACTTGATTTCAGTCCCAAAGACCACATAAACTTGCACAACATACGTGTTAGTGGCAGTGACAAGTATTTTTTTTAGCCAGTATGGACATTCACTATAAACACAGATTAATGTTCTCAATTTCCTTCCACCTTCCAATTTCTTTGAAGTCATCTCTAATCCTCCTAGCTGTTACAGGCGAATCCGAAAGACTAGACACTGAGCACATGACAGTAGCATTCATAAACTAGCTGAGGCAGACAGGACTCTGGTATTATATAAGCTATTTCTAGCCATCTAATAATCATGAAGTAGCTCATTTTCTTGAAAACTGTAGTTTTCAACAGCCAGTAACACACCTGGAGCCATGAAAAAAACAACAGATAATGCCGGGTTTGCAGTCACTGAAAACTACTCAACTAGTGATTTTATGTTTTATAGGAAGGATTATTCTTTGGCAGTGGTTCTCTATACTCTCTGACATTCTCTAGATTATTGTTATTGCAATTTCATCTTGAATATATAAAATAATTAATGGGGTTGTTGTATTTATTTTGTAACACAAAATAATTAATGTTTGGGTGTTTGTTTTAGTTAGCATTCAGTTTCTTCTTATGAATATTATTTATTTGATCTAATTCATAACCTTAAACTAACAATTTTATTTTGGCAGAAAATATGTGTTTGTGTTTGTGTGTGTTTCTCTGTGATATGCACACACATATTTTAAAATGTTATTTCAGGGTTTTTTTCCCCTAATAGATTTGTGATTTGGCAACACCATTATTAAAATCAAGATTCACTCAGGGGAATTTCCAAAAGTGTTTTGATATTTCTCCATAATCTTAATATTTGCTGCAAATAATGTGCAAGGCAATCCAATTGCAACCAGAAAAGGGGGAGGGAAAGTATATCACTGAAAGAGCTTAGATGATTAAGCATTATGCAGAAAATGGAAAATGAATGCAGCTAATTTGCAAGATGCCTTAATTACTAAAATGAGGGAATCTGTTTCTATTTCCTTTGAAAGGTGAGATGCGATAAATACTATATGAAAAAGATAGTTATAGTACTATCACATTACCTAAAAAGTTGTAAAAATGCTATACATTTAGAAAATGGTGAATGCCAATGAAAAGATGGGGAAATCAGCACACTATCCCTCTAAACCACATCTTGGGATAGAATATCACATATTTATATATGGCTATCATGTCTCCTCTCAGCCTTCTCTTCTGTAGGCTAAACATGCCCAGCTTTTTCAGCCACTCCTCACAGAGAAAGAGCAAATTATCCCTGAAAGATTTGTGAAGCACTTTTGAGTTCAAAGTAAATTTCCCATCTTTCAAACTCTATGCTTTGGTGACAAGTCCACCCTCTGGACATTAACTGCAGCATCTAGACATGCAGGCCTGTAGCGAGGGGGGGGGGGGGGTTTAGGGGTTCAAACCCCCCCCCCCCCGAAATTTTTCAAGTTATAAAAAAAATCTCGTTTACTCATGAATTTTAACTGGTTAACCAAATCCCCATGCTAAGTCTATGAGATGCAAAACATTAAGAGTCCCTCCAGGCACTATCTCAAGCAGATATTGACAGGTTTGTAGCGGGGAGGGGTATGTGCTAGGGGTTCAACCCTCCCCGAAATTTTCAAAACCCCTCCCGAAATTTTTTTCTGGCTACGGCCCTGTAGACATGGGATGCATTTCAGTCACTGCAGCATGACAGGATAAGCCAGTTCTACCCCATGCTTTCGTGAACTTTGACCATCATGACCTTTGAGATTTAGCTGAAAGGAATGACTAGGTGGCTCCAGTGTTAATGCACATTAAAGGGGAGGAAACACCCACCTCATTGAAGAAAGCAATGCTGAATTCCAGGTTGAGAGGATCTCCTTGGACCTTGATGTGTCATAAAATCATAGTGTTGGAAAACCGCATGGGCCATGAAGGAAAAGCACAATCAAAGTACCCCTGAAAATACTCCTGACACATGATGTCATCATAATTTTGAAAAATTAAATGTGGTAAGGATATATTTTAAAACAATTCCTTAAACTAAACATTGGAAACTTCAATAAAGATTTCAGAATAGCTTATGAAATATAGGAATGTGTAAAATTTGGATTTTACAAAAGAGGAGAGGGGCAGACAATTTCTTTATCACAGCTTCTGATAATCATATTAAAAACATATTAAAATCATATTAAAAGAATCATATTAAAACATACTAAAACATATTTTTAAAAGCTGCTGAGAATCAATTATTAAAATAAGGTTTAAAGGCTCTAAAAAGAGAGTATGAACTGGAGGTGATCTGTCCCTGCTTATTCCAAAGTTTGTTTGATTCCTTTCCAATTCTGAGCTCTCTCCCCGAAACAATGGAGAAGAAAAGATCATTATTGTACTGACTTAATCTTATCTTATAGTGTGACTAACACTTTTTAAACATATGAATCAAAACCACTCAGAGCAGAGTATATTTTCTTTGTCTCTGAAATATTGTGGAGAATTTAGTACTTAAATGTCTTTCTCTGCTCATGATAGATATGAATAGCAACACCATCAAATGCCATTGTACTGAGCCATCCTCTTAAAGCCCTGGACAGTTGCGAAGGGTCAATTTATATTTTTTAAACCTGTTGCAGGCCATTCCTCCTCTCTCCCTGCCTGACCAGTAGAGAGGAAGTCCAGGCCCAGGGGAACAGTAGGAGGCCAGTGAAGAGGCTTGGTTTCCCCTTTGCTGGTCAACCTTTTCCCTGTGTGGCTTCCTAGTCAGGAAGGCAGGGAAAGGGCTGACCAGTAGAGGGGAAGCCCAGCTCCTTCTGTAGCTACAGTTAAGTCCTTTGTGGACAACATCCAGCCTGTGGGTCGTACATTCTGCAGGCATGATCTTGAGCACAATTGCAGTGTAAACATTATCCAACTATTTCCAAACTCTAGACCAGAGTTTCTCAAATTGTGCTCCTCCAAATGTTTTGGACTTCAGTTCTCACAACTCCAAACAGGTGGTAAGCTGGCTGGGATTTCTGGGAGCTGAAGTCCAAAACACCTGGAGGCACAAAGCTGGAAAAACTCTGGTCTAGAGTTTGGAAATAAGTTTGAGAAACACTGCTCTAGACATTTGAAAGGGGAAATTGCTTCCTTGTCAGGGCATGACAACTGACATCCAATTTTTGCTATAGCAAGAACAACAGCAACTATTGCTAACCATTGCTAACAACAACCCCACCAACACCACCAACACATTCCCACACTATTTCAATTAGCAAATATATTGTAAGGTTAATTTAATAACCAATATAATTGTGACATGGGTATACAGTGACCATATTATTACCCAGCACTGTGATTTTGGGAGGTTGTAGAATCTTCTTTGCTTGCCTTGTATATGGTCTATGAATTAGAGGTGTGATTATATCCCAGGCATAAACAGAATAGAAGGTATAGGAACAAGGTGGGCAACAAAAATGTTTGGGTTTTTTTTTTGGGGGGGGGGGAGATTTCCTGCACCTTGAATTTAGCATGAGCTGCACCAGCTTAATCTACTTCCTCAAAAATTAATGTTGGGGCTAAAACAAAATATATTGAGCTTTCAAAAATTCCAGAAGTGTAATTCTAATTTTGGGAGGATTTTTCCCCAGATGATGTCAGAAAAACTCATAGAGATCCCTCCATCGATGGCTGGAAAACCTTGGCAGCCTGATGTAACTGGCAAACCACACAATTCCCAATCCCTGCCCAACTGTCAAAGCAACACTTTCTCTTCTTTTTCTCAAAGATACTTCCAAAACGTCAAGGGAAAGGGAAAGATTTTCCCCTGACATTAAGTCTAGTCGTGTCTGACTGTGGGGGTTGGTGCTGCTCATCTCCATTTCTAAACTGAACAGCTGGGGATCATGTGGCCAGCATGATTGCATAGAGCACCAACCGTTTCCCTCCTGCCGGAGTGGCACCTATTGATCTACTCACATTTGTATGTTTTTGAATTGCTAGGTTGGCAGAAGCTGGGACTACCATAACAGTGGGAGCTCATCCTGTTCCCTGGATTCGAACCATCGACCTTTCGGTCAGCAAGTTCAGCAGCTCAGCGGTTTAACCCGCTGAGCCATCAGGGGCTCTCCCCCCCCCCCCAAAAAAAAATTAAGAGATTGTAAATTACTTTACAGAATTGGGTGTGTATATGTGTTGGCTTCTATATCAGAAGAAAGGGATATAAATAGATGATATATGCATATGCTGTTTTCTTTGATCCATGACTTATCACTTCCTATTGATTTCTATTGCTACAACAAACTAACCTCAATGTTCGGTTTATTGCCACCTCTAATATGACAGGACCCATCATACTGAATTATCTCTCTTTGACACATTGACTTGCCCTCACAGTTTAGTCTTTTTCTACCATAACGGACCTTACCATTTCACGATGTGTGGAATTTAATTCCCCTATTAGCATGCACTAGTGTATTAATGCTTTGTTCTACAAATAAATAAAACATACTGTGTTGAGGGGAGAATTATCTGAAGCATTTCATTCTAGTCAGGAAGTTTGGCAATTACTGGCTTGAAAAGTGCTTTTCAAATGAAGAGTTGCCTCTAGCTTTTCATCTCAGTATCATAAAAGAGCCAGATAAACCACACATTGCATTTCAAAGCAGAATCCCCTATCATCCCAGTGTCATGATAAAACTTAGCTCTGGTCATTGATTGCCCACTGGCACCCTCAGAACTGCTCCTCTTGGGTACAAAAGAATTAATCATCAGTGGTGCTAAAACTAGAGGCTCCCTGTTCTTTCTAAAGCTACATTATTATTTCCATTATTTGTAATACAGTTTGTACTGCCAGACAGATAATTCTCACCTTGGTTTTAAGCAAAATGAAATGCAAAATGCAAATTGTTAACTACTTTCCAGATTCCACTGTAAAAATGGAGAACAAAAATATGTACCATTATTTCCCCTTTGCCTTCTTCCGGGCTCTATTGCCTTTTCAAGTAACTTGATCCTAATTGAAGCATAGATCTAGAAACTTTTAAATATAAACTTATATCCATTTTATAGTATGTTAAATGAATTTGCTTTCCCTCAAGTTTTTTAGGAGCTGAATGTTGGTGAAGATGCCGAGAAATGTCTACCCTTTTTGCAGAACTAAAGCTCCTCAGTTCCCAGATCACTGGGGAGAGTTTGTTCACTAAAAGGCTGCAGCCTACAAATATTCCAAAAGTGTATTCAGTAATTGTAGCACTGGGTTGGATACTGCATGGCCTGTGTCTTACTGACCACTAAGAAAAATCTCTTCTTCCTACTTTTACATTTTGCCTGATTTTGCAGAGGAAGAGAGCTTTGCCATTCTTCTCTAATTCTTCAAGTGGAGAGAAAAAAATGTCAGATTAAGAAACACTGGAGGCCAAGACCCTTATGTATCTATGTGAGGTAGCTTCCAGGTATGTACTCCAAACTCCATTCACCCAGCTCTTTGACTTGGTCCATAGCAGGGACTGTAAAGTTTAACAGTCTGATGTGTTGTTGAAGGCTTTCTTGGCTGGGATCGCAGGGTTGTTGTATGTTTTCCGGGCTGTATGGCCATGTTCCAGAAGTATTCTCTCCTGATGTTTTGCCCACATCTGTGGCAGGCATCCTCAGAGGTTGTGAGGTAGACACCTCACAACCTCTGAGGATGCCTGCCATAGATGTTGGTGAAACGTCAGGAGAGAATACTTCTGGAACATGGCTATTCAGCCCGGAAAACATACAGGAACCCTCTAGCAGTCTGATGTTTTAGACTGAACATGGGACTGATAATCTGTATTTTTTAAAGTCTAATTCCCAACACAAATAGCTTTTTCGTTCTCTGAAATATAAACTTCAGATTTGCACTAGGCACTTGCAAGCACATACGCAAAATCCAATATAACCCACTTTTAAATCTTAGCGCATTCATTTCCCATGTGTAATACAAGTGGCATTGCAAGTTTAATGACTTGAAACCCTCCAGATAAAATGAAACTGCTATAATCCCAACTGACAAGAAAAATGCAAAATAGTTTGAAATAGTATAGTATAGCACACAGCTTAGAAGAAAGCACATCTTAAGAAGAATTTCTACTAGCCAAGAATAACCTCTGAACAAAAAGCATTGTATATTAAGTCACTGGTTTTACTCAATTTACACAGAGATGATGGTTTCAGAATATAAGAATATTTTAAAATAACAATAAAAGTTAGCAGTGCATAAAATGTACCTCCAGACTTCATGTTATGCAAGGCGACACTCAATTAGAAGTTTGGACTCTACAATGAACTAGGAAGTTTATGACACTTAGTAATGTTTGCTGTTGTACAAGCAAATGACATCCCCTTGCAGGGTGTTGTAATGTCTGCCCTGGTCTTCATTCCATGCAAAAAGGAGCTGTAACTGCCAATTGCACAAAGCTGTTTCTTGGCCTAAAACTGGGTGGAGATGAGATGGGCCAGATTGCAATTAAACTACAAGCAAGACTTTTCAGTAGCAGAACAGCCTGTTACATTAAAAGAAACAGGCACCTAACATCTGGCACTAAGCTATTAGAATGGTTTTGCAACTAACAGGAAATCTATTGGTTGGCTCAGACCAGATGTTGCTGTAGATGCATTGGTATTTAGATCTTGATGCTCTGTCTCAGCTACATAGTTATCAGGAATATAAATCAAAAGTGGTGTCCTACCCAATTTACCAAATGATCTTTTTCCTCTAAAATTGTGCTGACCAATATTATGGATGTTCAGTTCTACACTTTATTTGGTAGCATACTTTGAAAAAGCAAGAAGAGTGTGGAGGCATTACCTATTATCTATCTTTTGCCTATGGAAACCTTCTTTGGAGGCTTTTAAGCAGAAGCTGGATGGCCATCTGTCGGGAGTGCTTTGAATGCAATTTCCTTCTCGGCAGGGGGTTGGATTGGATTGCCTGTGAGGTCTCTTCCAACTCTATGGTTCTATGGTTCTAGTGAATAACATTTGTTTTTCAGACATTCTCCTATTCTTATCCTGTTCTGACTTCATTTTGGTGGCTGGGCCTATAGCCACAAAGCAAACCTGGAACTTAGACAGTTGAGTCAGACTTGGAAGTTATCTTTATGCTTTTGCTTTGTTTTGTGTTGTCTCCGTGGATTTTAGTTGCTTGATATTTTAACTGTTGTGGCACAATCAAACCATCTGGAATGGATTAAAAAAACCTTCCAACAGAGTATTTATTTTTACTCAGTGGGGAGAAGAAACAAAAAAACCCCAAGAAACTCAATTGATTAATGCATAATGGCACTGGAAGGAAAGGAAATGCCAACAATATGAACACGAGCCTCCTTGAGCTTTACAGCCTCCTTGAGCTTTAAGTTCTTTTGGGGAGGGCTTTCCTTTTGTTTCATCACTGCCACAAGTTTCTTTGGTAAGGACACAGGGGAGCCCCAAAGCTGTGGAATTCCCTCCCCCAGGAGGCACAATTGGCGCCCCTCTCTGTTTTCAACAGAAAACAAAGGGTTTAGTTGTGCTTTACTTAAATTTAGGCTGATTCTAGACTCAATATCTATGTTAATGTGAACCTTTAGATTCAGTACTTGGGGGCAGTAACTTCAGGAAAGCATTTCTGGTAGCTGTTGGTCAGTCTATTACATTTCTGTCAATTAATTTTGTCCCACTCACCCTACCCCAACGCATTTCAGAATTCCTTCAACTCGGTGACAGCTCTATTTCATATTCTAGGGCAATATTCCTGTAGGGTGTACTTGCCATGTATAAAAATGATTGTTCTTCAGCCATGCTTTGACAAATCTGTCTATTTAGGATCACTGTCATGTCCCATTTTTGTTAGGTGCAATTTTAAATCTAATGACTTGGCATTTTTCTCTAAGATCTTCTGATGTGCTCCAGAATTCATGATTACATCAGAAATGGCAAGCTGTCCAGGTTCTGAAGTAGCAAAGGAGACCCACACCTTCACATTCAAAATCACTAGGCTTGATGGACAAGAAGTGATTCTTCTATTCCAACTGAATGCTTGTTTTTAATAATAATAATATAATAATAAAATTTTATTTCTAACCTGGCCTCTTTTTCCGAAGGGGCTCAGGACAGTTTACACTTACAAAAGGCAAATATTCAATGCCGTATACAATCATAAAAGGTAAAGGTTTCCCCTGATGTTAAGCCCAGTTGTGACCGACTCTGGGGGTTGGTGCTCATCTCCATTTCTAAGCCAAAGAGCCAGCTTTGTCCATAGACATCTTCAAGGTCATGTGGCCGGCATGACTGCATGGTGCGCCGTTACCTTCCCACCAGAGTGGTACCTATTGATCTACTCACATTTGCATGTTTTCAAACTGCTAGGTTGGCAGGAGCTGAGGCTAACAGTGGGTGCTCATTCCGCTCCTGGGATTTGAACTTGGAACCTTTTGGTCTGCAAGTTCAGCAGCCCAGCGCTTTAACACAGTGTGCCACCAGGGGCACAGTCACACAGAAGCAAATATACATAAAAACATAACACGATAAAATTCAGATCATGACTAAAAGCGCATATAAAATAAGCTCTATGGGAGAGGTAATATTTGGGCCTTCTAAAGTGCAATAACCAAATACTATTCAGATGGAATCTAGTGATACAACATGTAGGTATGAAGTGTCCCTACAGTGTTTTATCCCTTAGTAAGAAAGCAGTTGGGGGGTCTCCTTTTCCTCCTCCATAGGCTATGGAGCAAATATTAGTTTTAAGGTATTTTTTAGAGGGGAGGGAAGGGGCTGTTCTCACTTCAATAGGGAGGGCATTCCAGAGAGCCGGAGCAACCACAGAGAAGGCCCTCTCATTTGTGCCCACCTGCCGTGTTTAGTCAAACATAACTTTTCTCACTGAAAAGTTCTTGATTTTAAATACCCTCTTTACCAGTTATTAAATATTTTCTTCTGCAATGAGGAATGTCAGTACATTTGCACCTACTCTGACATCTATGTATTGATTGCTTGGCAAATTTATCTATCATTTTATTTCACAAAACACAAAATTGGTTGGTATGAACCATATAATATTTAGAAAAGAACTGGTTTTGATCCATTTAAATTATAATGGTAAAACAATGGAGTTTTTGTAGTCTTAATTAGGGTTCACAAACATTTTCATCCTACTGTCGACCAAAGTTGCAAACAGATAAAAAGTTACCAAAGGTACAATAAAAGACAACTAAAGTGTTATAAAGTTGAAATAAAATTCTTCAAATTAGGGAAACAGATGATTAAATGGAGATAAAATACAAGTCTATTTAGAGCTTGGTACAGTTATTTTGACTGCTTTATATAGTAACTTTTCCAAGCTTGGTTTAACTTATTAATGTGATATAAATACGTCTTCTTTCTCTCGTAATACTAGAATTTGGAAAGCGATAATTTACAAAACATGTGTTGTTGGAATCACAGACGCCTTAAAGGGCCAGACTTAAAAGTGTCTTCAAAACAGAGTTTATTGAAACAAAAGGAAAAGGATGCAGGGATACTTAAATGCAGTTCCACTGGTCAAAAACTCAAAAACCCAAACCAGACCTGGTCCAAAAGGTAAACAGAAATGTAATCCAGATCAACTGGATGCAAAAAGCAACAAGTCAAACAAAGTGCTCTAAGTCAAAACAAAAAGGCACAGTACACAAATGGTTAACAGAGAAAGTTGCAAGAAGAGAAGCATCGTCAGCCGAAGTCCAAGGTCAAAGCAGGAGGAATCCAAAGCAGTGTTGCTCCAGTGTCCGCAGAAGCAGCGTCTTTAGCCAAACCGGTTCAGGTCCAAAGTCCAACGCTGAACATGAAATAGGCAGCAGCAAGACTACAAGAAACTTTCCCACAGCACACGAATGCACATCAACACCTTGCCTTCTGCAAAGACTCCTCACCTCTGAACCCACTTTTATCTACAAACCATCATCAGAAGATAAACTGACCACTGCCCCATCACCATCCCCCGCAGCTGCTTCCAGCTCTTCATGTGAATTCCCTTGACTCTCCCTCCAATGCCTCCATGTCCTGTCAATACTTAGATCCTCCCCCCCAAGAAACAGTTGGATCCCCTGATTGTCAGTCTTCACTCCCAGAAACCCCCATAAAGGTATCACTAGTTGTTGGTGCCTCACAAATAGCTTGCACTTCTCTTATCTTAGTCCAATCCATGGTGTTTCCTTCTTCTCCTTCACTCATTGACCCATCATCCCCAGAGAATCCCTCAAACAACTCTTCATTTGTAGGTGCTGTAAGTATGTCCCGAATCCTCTTTCTCTGCTGCTCATCATCGGATTCCTGCTCCCGAGTAACCCTTTTTCCCCTTCTGGCACCCATACTACTGTTTGTAATGTTACTCACAGGCTCTACTACAACATGTGTAACTTGAAGAATTTATTGCTTTAAGAAAACTGCCCCTAGTTCATGCTATTTTAAAGGATTTAAGTCAGTTTTACAAAAGGTGGGATATTCATATAATAGCTATGTGGATTCTTATATTCAAGTCTCACAATATGAATGACTATAAGTATTATTATCCCCCTTTCCCCTCAGGATTGAGATCTATAGGGGCTCATTACTAAAAAGGAAAAAAAAATGTACAAAAGGAAAATGTTAAAATGGAATTAAATTTGTATCATTACCACAAAAAACCAATTTATTAAGTACCTTACATGTTTTGGTTCAGTCTAGAAACAACCAAGTGTTTAAAATACAGAATGATAGAATGTGATAAATGGTTGGTTTTATCCAGCAAGGCAATGTGCTGGATAAAACCAACAACAGAGTAGCAACTCTCCAAAATGCTGGGAAAGACACAGAAGGAAGGCAAGAACTTGGAAGCCATGCAAACAAACTAGACTTTTAAAATCATATTTCGAAACAGCAGACTCTGGAAAGTGAAGACATCATTGTAATAGCAATACATATACAGTAGAGTCTCACTTATCCAAGCTAAACGGGCCAGCAGAAGCTTGGATAAGCAAATATCTTGGATAATAAGGAGGGATTAAGGAAAAGCCTATTAAACATCAAATTAGGTTATGATTTTACAAATTAAGCACCAAAACTTCATGTTATACAACAAATTTGACAGAAAAAGTTGTTCAATATGCAGTAATGTTATGTTGTAATTACTGTATTTACGAATTTAGCACCAAAATATCACGCTATATTGAAAACATTGACTACAAAAATGGCTTGGATTATCCAGAGGCTTGGATAAGTGAGGTTTGGATAAATGAGACTACTGTATAACCAAACATTAAAAAAGAAAAAGAAATCCTGATTTCTCACAAAATATAGCACTACCCCTATTTCAATGATTCCTGGATTCTATTCCTGACTTAAGTCCTAAAACACACTATTTTTGTACAATAATACATAATATACTATTGACAAAAATCCAATGTTGCAATATAAACAGAATAAGATTATCCAACTTCTGTGACATCAGAAGCACATTAAAATTATGCACAAAATGCATTCAAATCTATTCAAATCTAGCACCTATTTAGAAAATTGTTGCATTGAAATTAGTTCTAAAAGCTTGATCTTAAAAAACTATTCTGCATCTGAACAGCAATGTCTTTGGGAAGGATGGAATAAAAATAAATGTGATTGATCAGTGAACTTTAAAGCAGGATGTTTTAGGATAACTGAATAAAGCGTATTTGTTTAATTCTGCAACCATATTAGAAGTGATATCATATTTAGTTTTGGCCTTCAGCTCCCTGAAACCGTAACAGCTGGTAAACTGGCTGGGATTTCTGGTAGATGTAAGCCAAAACACCTGGGGACCCACAGGCTGGGGGACAACTGCTTTAATACAGGGTGTTTGAAAAAGAACTCTCTAGTTTTAATGTGTTTTAACACTCCAGTAGCAACTCCGGTTGCTCCTGACACGAAAAACAAACAAACAAACAAACAAAACTTAAAACTAGGGAGTTCTTTTTCAAACACCCTGTGCATATCTCAGCATGAATTCCCGTGGTCATTTTCATGTCTTGCAGCTGCATTAAATTGTCGGTATAGATGGAGCCAAAAATACCAGATAAACTACTGGGTGTCCCCTGCTTGCATTTTTATTTCCAAAAGAGTGGTCTTTGGCAATTGTCATTCCAATTTATAAAGGTGGATTTAGAAGAGACTCAGAAAACTATAAACCCCTTGGATGTGATTAACTTGAAAAATATCAGCAAAGTGATTAGTGGTGGCAGTCCTGCTCTCATTCGTCTGGGTTTAAGGAGGCCCCTTTCAGGAGAGGGTCCACTCTACTGAGCCAACTCCCTGAGAACGAAAATAACCACCCAATCATGCCACCTCTCTCAAATTATGCCAGCCAATATAGGGAAGGCCGAGTTTATGCATGGTGTTATGGAGTGATTTAAGTGTCTTGACATTTTGAAGTCTATTGAGTCAATAAGAAGAAAAGCAATTTGCAAATCTGTTTTTGGAATGCTACATCCAGGTCAAATCCTATGAATAGGCATACCTGTGCCTCTCTTGGAAACTTGTGGTTTCTTATTGGTATCTGCTTTATATTCCATAAAGCTCATCACAAGTCTAACAGAACACCCTGCCTTTAAGAAATGAATGCTGGAATTAGCCTGCCAAAAGATTTATCAGAGAATTATTTGTATAGCTGAGCTAAAATTATGTGCAATAAAATTAATGACTGAACCCAATTCATTTTAAAGTTAATCAGAAAACAAGCTTATTCATAAAAATATGTCTCCAAAGTATTTTTGCTGGCTTTGGATCTATTTTCTGAATCAGGAAATTAGCCTATTGTTGTATACAAATCAAACTTATTAAGAATTGCAACCAACTCTTATTTTACAACACCAGCAATGTCTGCCAGCAAGATAATGAAATCAATATAATTCATTTAATATAATGGAAATAAAATTGCTGTTCTAAAAAAAATTCCTGGTCTTGAGATCAATGTATCCTGCTAAGAAAATACAATTGTGGTATCACATGAATCTGTATTTCCTTCCTTTATTGCAATGAATTGGCAGTGTGACTTTTAAGTAACAGCAGGAAACTATTGTCACAAGATCAATGAAACGGTTGATTGATTTTGCTCACATCTTCCTAAAACATATAATAAAGTACCAGTCAAGTCCTGATTTTTACTCCTTTCAATTTAAGAAAATTGTTGTGATGAGAAGACACAATCCCAGAATCAGCATTTGTGTGACAAGACTATAACAGCTAATATTACTTGGATTCTCAGAATGTGTTGTAGCATTTTCAAATATAATACTTTTAATCTCCTGAATCTGTTCTTTGTACATACAGTATAATTGTTAATGGCACCTATAAATAGGATGCCAGCCATCTTTTAATCCAATGCAACATACAGAAAGCCTATGATTCATAACCCAAGTAAGGTTCATTACATAGGCAGAGTAATTCATAATGGTCTTGACATACCTCCTGTTTTTATGTCTGAAGGGCTCTTCAAACAACACTTTAAACAGAAAAGGCATTTATTTCGTGTATATTTCCTAAGCTCTAACATCATCTACAAGATAATGCATGGAATATGAATTATGTGGTATCTACTTTAATATATTTTTAAAAGTACCCCCGTACTTTTAGTTATCTAGATGCTATAATTTGCAAAGAATATTCAGAGGTTAACATTGCTGTTTTTAAAAGAAATGTGTGAATGTATGCATGTTGCCTAAAATTTATCAATTTCCTACATTGGACCCAGTGTAAATACTCCAAATGTGTATTTTGATACTCTTTAAAAAAAATGTTTTTTTTTTACATTCCAACAATTAACAATATTTTTGCGATGCATGTCTTATTTCAATATACATAATACCAAAAGTAACTAATGCTTAAATGACATTTTAAACGATCCTTTGGAATGTATCTCCCACCCCCTGCCCTCCCCCCGTTCCCCCCTCCCCCCCGGAACAGCAATTCGATATATTGTCATTGTATCATTTTAACCGTGTGGAACGCCTGATTCAAGGTGCTTTATCTTTCATCTCCATCTATTTTGTCAATTAGGACTGACCATTTCCTGAACCAGTCTTCTTCTTTTAGACTATTTGTATATTTTCTTTTCCTTTGATTAATGAAATCATTAATTATGTATTTTGATATATAAGACCACAAAAGTTTCTACATCCCATTTTGTCTCATCCCTCCATCCTCGGGCTATCATGGCTTGTATTGTGGCTGTCATATAGTTTAGAATCTCAGTCCAATTATTGTTATCGTCCCTTACCATTATTGTGAGGGACATAAATCTGGCTTTGTCCCATATTAATTCTTTCCCTATCATTTCTTCCATTTCTTTTCTTATTTTACTATAAAAGATTTGAATTTTTCTACAGTCCCACCACATGTGGGAGAATGAACCTATTTCCCCACATTTGTGCCAACATTTGTTCGAGGTATTTCCCGTTATATGAACTAATTGGAGGGGGTTCTATACCATTTTGAGATTATTTTCCTTTGTGTTTCTTTGATCCTTATATGATTAATTTTATGAATATTATCAATCCAAGACCCGATTAGTTTCTCAGTAAAGTTTCCTTCCTGTTTCCAATTCTCTATAAGCATTGCTTTCGTATTATAAGTTAATGTAATTAGTTCATCATACCATAACCCAGTCATTCCTTTATCTATTTCTAATTTCCTTCTAATTATTCTATCCAGGGGGGTTTCACCTGCTTCTCTTCTTTTCATGGCCTGGGCTTTACTGGACAGACCTAACCATGCTATCCAGGTTCCCTTGGCCACATTTATCTTTTATTTTATCCCACTTTAATATTTCTCCATTGGGGTCCATAAGGTCCCCAATCCTTTTAATACCATTTTCCTTCAGTGCCTTAATTATATTCCTAAATGTCTTGTCCTTATTTTCCAATGTTTCTAATGGGAAAGGGTCAATTTTATTTATTTGTAATTTAGTTTGCCATTTTTTTCCAGATTGATAACATTGTTAAGCAAGGGCCTGCTTTTATGTTCTTTAGGTCTTTTCTATCTATTCTCTCTCCCATTGATGTTCCCTTTTGCCAATTATTTGCTTCCTTTTCTATTTGCCATTTTTTAACCCTTCCAATTCAAATTCTAGTAACCTCACTAACTGACTTGCCTCATAGTATATTACCAATGAGGGAGCCCCCCATCCACCCAATTCTTGTTTACTATAATATAAGAAGTTAGCAATTCTGTTCTTTATAGAATAATGAATACAACAAGGGAGCAGAAAATAATGCCAGAATCTTGGAAGGAGGCCCGGATTACTGTAATACATAAAGAGAATTCCAACCCAGAAGAAATAAAAAACTACAGACCTATCTCATTATTAAATGTTGACTATAAAATTTTCTCAAATATAATAGCGGAAAGATTAAAAGCATTCTTGAGAAATTGGATAAAGGAAGAGCAATCAGGATTTCTTCCCAATAGGAATATCAAAGACAACATAAGACTAGTAATAGATTTATTAGAATACTATGAAACCCACAGCCAAACTGAAATCTTATTCTTGGCAATTGACGCTGAGAAGGCATTTGATAGGGTCAATTGGGATTACTTCAAATTGTTAATTCAGGAACTCGATATGGGATTTTACTTCCAAAACTCAATAGAGGCAATATACCAGAAGCAAAAAGCAAAGATTATGGTTAATGGAAGAGAAACAGAAACCCTAGAAATTGAAAAAGGAACCCGCCAGGGATGCCCTCTCTCACCCTTAATCTTTATTATGACCCTAGAAACCTTACTAACTAATATTAGAAGCAATAAAGATCTACAGGGAACAAAGATCCAAGGAATACAATATAAGGTACAGGCTTATGCAGATGATCTGATATGTTTTATTGAAGACCCGATTAACAAAGGGGAAAAATGGATTGCGACCATTAAAGAGTATGATGAAATCTCTGGCTTTAAAATTAACATAAATAAAACAAAAGCCCTCACAAAGAATATAAATAAGAAAAAACAAGTGTTAATTGCAAAGAAATTAGGCATAGAAATAACTACCAAAATAAAGTATTTAGGCATAAATATTTCCCCCAAAAATTCCCAGTTATTAAAAAATAATTACGAAAAAATTTGGAAAAACATAAAAAAGGATTTAGAGGTTTGGAAAAATTTAAAACTCTCCCTTTGGGGCAGAATCTCAGCAGTGAAAATGACTATCCTCCCGAAAATGTTGTTCTTGTTTCAATGTTTGCCCATATTAAGATCCCAGAAAAACTTTATAGCATGGAATAAAGACCTGAGCAAATTTATATGGCAGGGGAAGAAACCCAGAATAAAAAGGATAAACTTAATAGATGATAAAAAAAGGGGTGGATTAGCTATGCCGGACTTAAAAACATACTATGAAGCCAGTAACCTAATTTGGATAAAAGATTGGATTCAGTTAAAAAATAGGAAAATTTTGACGATAGAAGGATTCGACTTACGGGCCGGCTGGCACTCATATCTATGGTACGATAAAACTAGAATTGAGAAAAATTTTAGCAACCATTTCATTAGAGCAGCCCTGATAAAAACCTGGAATAAGTATAAATTAAGAATGTATAGTAAAACTCCGACTTGGATTTCGCCCATGGAGGCAGTCCAAAGGAGACTTTTAGGATGGTCACAATGGCCAAAATATGTAGATTTAATAAAGTGGCAAGGACAGGAGCCTATACTAAAATCTCAGCAAGAACTAAAAGAAGAACAACTTAACATCACATGGTTACAATTCGGCCAACTAAGGGAATATTACAAAAAAGATAAAGTAAAGGGCTTCATGGGGAAAAACAATCTATGGGATAAAATATTATTTTCAGAAGGCCGACTAATTTCAAAAATATATAAAATTCTATTAGAATGGAACACAGAGATGGAACTAGTGAAAAGTAATATGACTAAATGGTCCAAAGATATAGGAAGGCCCATCCTAATGGAGGAATGGGAGGCTTGTTGGGGCAGGAAATTAAAATTCACATATGCGTATCAATTAAAGGAGAACTGGATGAAGATGTTCTATAGGTGGTACATCACCCCTAAAAAACTAGGAATGATTAATAAAACTAATAATTACAAATGCTGGAAATGCGATAAAAAAGAAGGGACATTCCACCACATATGGTGGGAATGTAAAAAAGCTAAAGAGTATTGGACTAGGGTACACGAGATAATACAAAAAATGTTAAATAGAAAATTAAAAAAGCTCCCAGAACTGTATCTATTAGGAATTTTTACAGAATCTCAAGATCAGAATGAAGAGAAACTAATGACGTATTTAACTACCGCTGCAAGAATGACCTATGCCAGACTTTGGAAACAAAAAGAAACTCCCAAGAAAGAAGACTGGCTTATTAAAGTTGCCGAAATAAAAAATATGGACAGATTAACTTACATTATAGCAAAAACTCAGGGCAGACCAAGAAAAGAGACAAATTGGCAACAGATAGAAAAATACCTGGAATTTAAAAATACGTAATAGGGAATTGAACTATTCAAGTTCAATGTAAAAACTGAACACTATATCTGAAGTAAGAATAGACTGAAACCCCCACCGAAAGGAGGAAGAAGAGAATGAACAGCAGAAACTGAGAAGGAAGAAACGAGTGTGGCCACAGATGAAATAACCAACCATTAGAGAAAGATAGATCCATTTCGCCAGAGATGTGGAAGTCAAACCACCGATATTTTAAACTTGTTTTGTGATTCAATGTATTTGTTATTCTTGTTGGTTTTTTTTTCTCTCTCTCTCTTTTCTTTCTCTTTTTTTTTTCCTCCCTTTTTTTTCTCTCTTTCTTTTTTTTTCTTTTTTCTTTTTCTCTCTTTTCTTCTTTTCTCCTTGTAGGTTTTCCTTTCCCTAGTATATCTGTGTGCACAATCTTTATGTATATATGTACACTAATATGTCAAAACTTAATAAAAAAGACTTGATAAAAAATAAAAAAAAGCAATTCTGTTCTTGTATCCTCCCACTACCCATTTTTTGAAAGAGTTATCCCATTTCTTTAACAAATTGATAGGGATATTCACCGGGAGGGTTTGGAATAAGAATGAGAACTTGGGCAAGATCTTCATCTTGTAATTTTTTAGCCTTGAGGAGATACTTCAAAATTTCTTTCCCCATGAAATGATTTGTTTGCTCATATTTTTCCACAAATGATTGTAGTTCATTGGTATAATATTATTACAGTAGAGTCTCACTTATCCAACATAAACGGGCTGGCAGAATGTTGGATAAGCGAATATGTTAGATAATAAGGAGACATTAAGGAAAGCCCATTAAACATCAAATTAGGTTATGATTTCACAAATGAAGCACCAAAACATCATGTTAGACAATAAATTTGGCAGAAAAAGTAGTTCTATACGCAGTAATGCTATGTAGTAATGACTGTATTTATGAATTTAGCACCAAAATATCATGATATATTGAAAACATTGACTCCAAAAATGTGTTGGATAATCCAGAATGTTGGATAAGCGAGTGTTGGATAAGTGAGACTCTACTGTAATATTTTTGGTATATCTACTCCCAGGTATTTCATCTTCTTATTCCCCAGTTTTATTCCCATGATATTTTGAACCTTCTTAAGTTCTTCCCATGTTAGATTTTTAAGTAGAATCTCTGATTTCCCTAAATTAATTGTGAGGCCTGAAGTTTTACCAAAATTCTTGACTGTTCTGACTAGTGATTGAAGTGACTCCTCCACCTCCCCTAAAATTATCATAACATCGTCAGCATATAAATTAATCTTGATGACTTCCTTGCCCACCTTATAACCTTTAATAGCTGGGTTGTTCCTTACTAAATTTGCTAAGGGTTCAATGGCCAATGAGAATAGGGCTGGGGAAAGGGGGCATCCCTGTTTAATTCCCCTGTTAATGTTTATTTGTCTAGTTTGTTCCCCATTAACTGAGATAGTAGCTTTGTTTTTATTATATAGTTCTTTTATTACTTTACATACTCCCCCCCCCCCCCCCCCATATTGCTTTCCTCGCAGAGTCTGTTCAAATATTTGTGGTCTAATGAATCAAATCCATTTTAGTATAAGTAATTTAGATTTTTTCCTGTGGCATGATTCAGAATGTTCAGAATATTCCTTATAGGGTCCGCTAATTTCCTTTACAAATCCGTATTGAACTTCGTGAATTATCTCTGGGATTATATCATTCAGTCTATTAGCTAATATTTTAGTGAATATTTTGTAATCCACATTGCATAGGGATATTGGTCTGTACGAGTTAGGATCTGTTTCATCCTTATTTGGCTTTAAGATTGAGAATTTCGGAGAGTTTCCAAGAATTTGGTACAAATTCTTTCTTCATTATTTTATTAAAGAGTATAAATAGGTTGGGAGTAATTTCATCTTTGAATAATTTATAGAAGTTTGTTGTAAATCCATCTGGCCCAGGTGATGTATTTGTTTTTAGATTTTCTATTTTTTTTAATTTCTGATTTAGTTATTGTACTATTTAGAATAGATTCTGAATGTTCATTTATAGTTTTTCCCAAGAGGCCAATTCGTTTGGTTAAGTCCTTACCTTTGTAAAGTTTTTCATAATAACTAGCCATAATCTCCCTAATTTCCTTATCTGTAGCTCTCAAATGTCCTCTATCATCTTTCAGCTTAAGTATTCTGTTTCTAGCTTGTTTTGATTTTTAGGACTCTGGCCAGCCTTTTTGAATTATTAATTGAGTTTATTTGATAATTGTTTTTAATCCATAGGTATTTTTTGTGGTCTCTATTTTATCTAAGTTGTCCAATTGCTGTTTTTTCTCTTTCCATTTTGTTTTATTCTCGTCTGATGGGAGTTTTTGAAAACTAAGGAATGCATCTTCAACCTCTCATCTTAATTTCTGAACTGTATTCTTTTCTATTCTATTGATTCCCATTTCCAATGACATACAAGTACCCCTTATGGTTGCTGTAAAAGCATCCCATAAGATTGCTTCTTTTATTTGGAGTTGTCTGTTAAATAGAAAGAATTCTTGAATCTGCTGTTTAATGACCTGTTTATCCTTTTCATTAAAGGTTATCTTTGGGTTGAAAATCCATTTCCTTGGGGACTTTCTTATTGGGATTCCTAATTTTAATCTTGTTGTAGATAACTTCAAGAGTATCAGAATAAAATTAGAAATAAAATTATTCTGATACTCTTGAAGTTATCTACAACAAGATTAATGGCTGGGTTCAAATACCTAACAATGAAGGGGGAGGGGGCAAACTTTTCTGTTTCCTCTTCCCAGGAAATATGCAGAAGTACTGAACAAATACATTTTATTTATTTATTTATTTCCGACATTTCTACCCCGCCTTTCTTCCCGAGGGGACTCAGGGTAGCTTACACAACTGGCAGGATCACTACCAGTATATCATCTATATATATAAAAGGGTGATGGCATCAGGGCAGCGGACAAAGCAACAAAACTACAGGCCCCCCAACCTCGAAATTTGACAACACAACCCATCATTCACGGCACTAGGTTGATACAACAAAAAGAAAAGAAAAATAAAGTCCTAATTACAGGGAGAGGAATAATAGTTTTTATCCAATTGCTGCCAGTTTGAAGGCTAAGCTCCGCCCACTTGGTCTCCTAGCAACCTACTTAGCCCAGGGGACAGGCACAGTTAGGCCTCACTTAGGCCTCTTCCACATATTTTAACTGGATTATATGGCAATGTAGACTCAAGGCCCTTCCACACAGCTATATAACCCATTTAGAATCTTATATTATCTGCTTTGGATTATCTTGACTCCACACTGCCATATAATCCACTTCAGTGTGCATACTAAACATAAAAACAACCATACAACAGACATTCAATGCCACCACTACCTCAACAATTTCTCACCAACACCACCAGACAACGCCACAGCAACGCGTGGCTGGGCACAGCTAGTAATACAATAAAATAATAAAACAATTAAAATAGTTAAATAACATAGTAAAATACAATATATATAAGATTTAACACAGTGCAACACTGAATATATATGCCAGTCATCCATCAGACCTTGTCCAAGAGCCTTAATCCAATCCATGTCAACGCTAACTGAGTTCATTCATTAAACTCTTGCGCATATAGCCAGGTCTTCAACTTCTTTCTAAATCCCAGAAGGGATGGAGCCTGCCAGATGTCACTGGGAGGGAGTTCCACAGCCGAGGAGCCACCACCGAGAAGGCCCTGTCTCTCGTCCCCACCAGCCGCTTGTGAGGCAGGTGGGATCGAGAGCAGGGCCTCCCTGGATGATCTTAAGGTTCTCGTGAGCTGATAGGAGGAGATGCGTTCGGACAGGTAAGTTGGACCAGAACCGTTTAGGGCTCTGTAGGTCAAAACCAGCACTTTAAATTGGGCTCGGTAGCATATCGGCAGCCAGTGGAGCTGGCTTAACAGGGGGGGTGGTACGCTCCTTGTAAGCTGCCCCAAGAAATCTCTCCCTAGGCTGAATTAATTTTGGTCTCCCTTTCCCGCATCTCCTCCTCCCCTGAATTACTTCAATGGGGGCTCCTCGACTAGCGGACATCCCCCCTCCCTCTACATGGCCCCTCTCCATATTCTCTAACATCTGGCGACACTGGCTGTATATGTAAACAACAGCCCTGATTTAATTGTAACATCCTTTATAGATTAAAGTTACTTTGAAAAGATACAGTGTTACTTGTTCCTTTGGAAACATAAACTGCATTATGTGTCACTAGGTTTGGCATAAATGAACTATGTTTAATATATAAAAAGTACAGTTTGCTCAGAAAATAATTATAAATTACTTTTTTATATTTAACATTTTATTTATTGTTACAAATAGAACCACAAGCTCCTGAATTGCAAGGCAACCTCATAACTATAAGGAACATCTTTGCTTTCTATCTGTCTGTCTGTCTTTATAACAAACACTGCAGCAGTAGCAACAAGCTGTCAATATTAGTAAAACAAAAAAATTACTTTTGTCTCCTCTAGTCCTCCACGATATCAAGGTAGTATAATAGAGTTCCGGTTATTCGACATAAATGGGCGGGCCGAATGTCGAATAACCAGATCTGATGGATAATAGGGAGGCCCTATTATCCAGCAAGCTGGTTGAAGGAAGCGCCCCATGCGTGTTGCTAGGTAGCTTGCTATCTACCTAGCAACACGCACAGGCACTTCTCTAAGCTGAGTGCTCGCCGCCCCACCCCTTGTGAGGCGCCCGTGTGCGTTGCTACGTAGATAGCAAGCTACCTAGCAACACGCACAGGCGCCTCCCAAGGGGCGGGGCGGCGAGCACTCGGCTAAGGGAAGCGCCCATGTGCATTGCTAGGTAGCTTGCTATCTACCTAGCAACGCACATGGATGCTTCCCAAGGGGCCTGGCACGTCAGATAATATGGAGTGTCGGCTAACCGGAAGTCGGTTAACTGGAACTCTACTGTATATGATGTGCTCATTCCTGTAACAATGAGAAAAAGAAATCAAGTACAGGAATTATAATGAAATAAGGTAATGGCGCTCCATGCAGTCATGCCGGCCACATGACCTTGGAGGTGTCTACGGACAATGCCGGCTCTTCGGCTTAGAAATGGAGATGAGCACCAACCCCCAGAGTCAGACATGACTGGACTTAACATCAGGGGAAACCTTTACCTTTACTTAAGGTAACATATACTAGGTCTACCTGCTGCAAATCTTTTAGAAATAATATGGGTGAGGTAAGCATATACACACCTTTGCAATGGTGAGAGTAATGGTGAGAGTGCTGAGCCCTGATGCATACAAACATTGATGTAAAAGGATTGTGGAATTCCATCAGGGCAGCGGACCATACTTGTTGTATTATTGTATAGTAGCTTTATCCATGTCACATAGTCTAAGATCTACATAACAGTTATCCATCCAGTAACCCTCTATGGGGCAGAGTGTGTTATGGTTTGTAAAAACACTGTGATGTATGTGTTTACTGGAAAACTATGTGTAAGAAGCCAATTGGCTGAACCTACGCAGAGCTGGGAATTTGATTGGATACTTTTTCTGTCATGATGCCGGAGAACCGGTTTGAGCAGGTTCTCAGATAGAGCATGTGTAAGCTGACTGAGATACAGCCTGGATACAAGATGGCTGCCTACTCTCTGAGGCCTTGATATTTCTGAGGCAATGAAGCAGATTTATGGACTTTGAAAGGACTGTTAATGACTACTGATCTCTGTAAGCAATCAGAGGGACTATTGTTAATACTATTGCTCTATTTACCTTTCAAAGTTAGTAAAGTTCCTGTGTTATTTGTTCTACAATTCGGAGTGGTGTGTCATTACCCTGAAGGGTGACTTTGGGTTTTCAGGCACACTTAAGAGCCTCCATTTAACATCTACAATCTCCTACAGAGTGCTGGCCAGCAACAAAGAAACATGAACAAGCTCTTAACACAATGGAAATGAAAATGCTGAGATGAACACTTGGCTTGACACTTCTTGACCATGTACCAAATGATGACATCCATCAAAGACTAGGAATAAAAGCTATCAGAAAGATAATCCAGGAAGAAAGATATGTCATGAGAAGAGAACCAACATCAGTATCACAAACAGCACTACATTTGGAATTTGCAGAATGACGAACATGTGGATGGCCAAAGAAGAGATGGACACCATCAAGGAAGACATGCGTGCTGCCAACCTGAGACCTGAGGATGACCAAAGCAAAGCCCCGTGGAAGTAACAGCCACGATGCTAACCCCTTCATTGAGAAAATAGCTTAGAAAGAAGAAGCTTGTTAACAGAAATTACCCGTATGACACCAATCTCTGTTTGTGACTCTGGCCCCTTCCACATTGCCCTTATATCCCAGGATCTGATCTCAGACTATCTTCTTATCTTGGATTATCTGGCAGTGCAGACTCATATAATCCAGTTTAAAGCAGATAATCTGGGATCAGATTCTGGGATATAGGGCAGAGTAGTAGGGGCCTCTGTTAGGGTGGGTTGGGGAAGTGGAGAGGGTTCTAATTTGGGAGAGAGGTGATCTGTTCTTGCTGTTCTTCTCATTCTTAACGTTCCACTTCAGTCTAGTGTATTGTGGGTAGGTTTGTTCAAGTGGGAAAGTACTGCTTCTTTCTAAATCCAGGGTAAGGGTAAGTGGGAGATAATCATTAAGCAAGTAATTGTCTACAGCAAATGAATCAATGCCACTAGCTATGGAAGGTGAAATTAGAAAATAGTCTATTACACTCCAGCCCCTTGATGAGACAAAGGCATATTCTCTAGAGTTAGGAAATCAAGTAAGTCCATTCAGCCAGGACAGGTTGAGTTGCCATTTTGATCAAGCACCTTTTGACTTGGTTGCATACTTGGTCCTTAGAGTGTTGGGCTTCTGGTGTCAGTAGACAGTTGAAGGGATCTTCATCCAGGCCCTCTTCTCTCATCAAATTTACCAAACTAGACCTTACCCTTGCATTGAAGTCACCCGCTATAATGAAGTTGCAGAAGGGATTCTCAGACTTAAGATCTAGTATATAAGCTGTTAGTTTATCCCAATGATTGATTGTTTCATTTTTCTTGGGCTACTTGGAATATAGGTGTTAACAAAGACTATTTTTCTGGTTGCAAAAGTTAGCTGGACTGCTTGCACCAATGGTGGGAGATTTGTTAAACTAGAAATAGCTATGTTAGATGAAACAGCTATAGCCAGCCCCCCCCCCCCTTTTTGGGCGACCCAAGGACTTTGGTTTGATGGCTAATCGGTTGAATGTGCAGAACCCTAGGTTATCAACATTTTTAAGGCCCAAGTTTCTTTTCATTATCTGAGAGATTAAAAGGATAGTTAGCATAACAATGCACATGATGTCAGCTTCCAAGCAGGCATCCAGAAACATAAAAAAGTAGGATTCAAAAGAAACAAATCAAAATGGAAAATGTCACAGGTTCTTGGGGGGAAAGGCCGAGTGTAGAACAAGACAAGAGATAGCATTGTGAAAGGAACATTTCCTTTTTTTCTATGGCTATTTTTTTTACCAAAAAAAAAAGTTCATTAAAATGTACACTATACAACATTAGATTTTGTACTGCAAGGTCAGGAGCAATCATGTAAATGAAATTTCAACATAAATTATAGCAAGTGAATTTAGGTCTTTCTATTATGTTCCACATTTACTTTAGTCATCTTTAGCTCAATATAGCTTTCCATAAATGAACATGAAAATTAGTGGGAGCTTTAATGATCTATTGTGATTTTAATATGTAGTAAGGGAAAATCAGATCTCATAAAAATGTCTTCTGATGGATGATTTCTTATTACCTTAGTGCACATTTTCACTGAAATATGACAAATATAACAGGCAAGTAACCTAATTCAATTTCTCTCTTAATATTCATTTGTTGCCATCCTTTCTTCCTCCTCAATAACCTCTGTCCAAAATTGGCTCTCTACTTTTCTATGCAGTCTCATACGTACATACATACCTGCAGCAGTACATTGACTTTATCATTTATTCTTAATAAAGGAAGTTTGTAACTAGGAATTGTATGCAAGTCAGGTGTTTGTAACTTGGGGAATGCCTGCCTGTAATCTACATGCACCAATTTTTTTGCAATGTACCAAATTTATCCTTATTATAAAATAAGGTGTGGCAAAAAAAGAGGAAGGAGGTGTAATCAGCTTTCCCCACTATTTCACCAAACTTCTATATGATTTTTAAAAGGGAGTTACTAACATTGTATCCACCTTTGTTTTTAAGTGTGAAAATGAAAATGAAAGATTCTGTAGTTACTCTACTTTTTCTGCTTCCGCTGGGAACTTTGTTTGAGCCCATGTCTTACAGATTATCCTGATAAACTGTTTAACTGAAAAGCTTTATACATTACTATAATTTCAAATTAGGAGCTACTGAATTACCATCATATCTATCTATCTATTGGGTTGATTTGACTATTTCTTGAAGATTATTGAGAGTACTTGATTTTTAAGGTTAATCTAGATCAGTGGTTTCCATATTCTGTTCCTCCAGCTCTTTTTGACTTCAACCCTCCAAAGCCCCAGCCAGCTTCACTAAAAATCAGGAATCGTGGGAGCTGTGGTTCAAAACTTATGAAGGAACAAAGGTTGGAATGGCATCATCTTAGGCATTCATGATATCACTAATCTAGATAACAAGAATGCCTAAGCTGATGCCATTCTACCTAACCAAGACAAGTTGAGATCCTCCTCAAAATTAATAAGATGTTGACTAATTTGATTAAAATGAGTTTAAAAGAACAGATAAAATTAAGACCAATTTATATAATTGACTAGGTATCCTGTTCTTGTGTGCTTAATGTTTATTGCCTGAATTTGAATTACTGTATTTCTTCGATTCGAAGACTAACTTATTTCCTAGATAAACCTCTCCAAAATGGGGTGCATCTTAGAATTACAGCTCTATCCCATGTATTTTGTTGTTGTTGTTGTGGTGGTGGTACTGAAATAAAGGTCTGTTTTACAATTGATATCATCTTACAATTGAAGAAATATGATAAGTAAATAAGCAGTCTACAAGAGAATATGGCTTTCCTTGTTAACTTCATGAGGTAGTTGTTGCTATATTTTATAGCTAAAACTCCTCTTTGAAAACTCTTTATCAGTTCCCTTCTCTCATAAACATTTATTACAACAATAGCTTAATTGCAACCTATCAAAATATGTAGTAAACTGAAACTGGCTGCAGTTTAAGAGCAGTCTGATGAGTTGATTTTTATTTCACGACAGTCTCACAACTCCACACAGTGACTGGCATAGAAAAATGCCATTTGCTTTGTGTCAGAAAACAAAAGAATAGGAGGAGCTATCCCAATCTCATTTTTTGAGCTATCCCAATGAAACTTGCTACAGTGGTAGAATATATTTACCATTGTTAGCTCACCAAATCTAAGAATGTTTGCCTTATCCTCAGATTTTTGGCAAATTTTCAAAGTTTTTATAAAAAAAACATTTTTAAATAATTAAAAATCTGTTCCTGGTTTGAAAGTGTTATTTCCTGTTTCATTGGGTTTTCTAGGGCTGAGAATGTGTGACTTGCCCAAGATCACCCAGTGGGTTTCCATGGTTGAGTGGGGAATCAAGCTACAATCGTAGTCCAACTCTCAAACCACTACACTACACCATGCTGTCTCAAAACCAGCTGCTGCTAGCCCCAGCCAGGAGAGAAAATGCTCAGGACTTCGTTGCTTTCTATGGGGCTGCCATTAAGCCTGTGGCTAGCCCCAGCCAGGAGGGAAAATGCTCCGGACTTGGTTGTTTTCTATGGAGCTGCCATTAAGTCCATGGCTAGCCCCAGCCAGGAGGGAAAACGCTCAGGACTTGGCTGCTTTCTATGGAGCTGCCATTAAGCCTGTGGCTAGCCCTGGCCAGGAAGGAAAATGCTCAGGACTTGTTGCTTTCTATGGAGCTGTTATTAAGCCCAGATGAAAAGGCTGTTCCCTTTCTGCACTCAGCACTGATTGGGCAAAGAGGCAACCCCAGGCTAGGCTGCTGTTCCCTGCAAACAAAGTTTGGCTGAATTAAAAACTCTTTCTCATATATCCAAAGGTTTTCTGAGGCCATTAAATAAATGGGCTCCAATGCTTCGAATTGGAAGGTTAAGTGTGAATCGCCAGACCTCCTCGGAACCCCATTCGGAACCCAAAATAGATACAAATTTATTACGATTAATGACGATTCCAAGGAATTCGCCCATATGATGTCTGGGACATTGCTCGTGGGGAGGTTTGTGCCTTCCTTTACAATGTATTCTGAACCTGATGTCCATTTAGATATGCTGATGTTCCCAGGGAAGGTATTATGTTGGGGAAAGCTGTTCTAATATCTTGTCTAATATTTCTCATGTAATTTGCTCTGGGAAAGGCTGCATGAGTAAGATACATACTAGCGTACATACCTGATGGTGGTATGCAAGGTCTCATTTCCATTGTAATTCAAGGTGAATCTACTCAAGCAAGAAAACCTGATCTCACCCCAAATTGACTACCTGTCCCCATGATGTCTGCTTACTTTCAGTGAGTATCACAGATTTTACAGGGTTAAAACCACTTTGCAGTGCTTCAGGAAAGGTCACAGGATACTCTGAAGCTTGCTGGAAACTCTTAAGTAACCCATGGCTTTGGGACAGTCTGGCCAGCTTGATCAGATGTGATTCAGGACCGTTCTACACTGACATATAATCCAGATTATCAAATCAGATAACCCACATTATCTGCTTTGAACTGGATTATATGAGTCTTCACGGCCATATAATCCAGTTCAAAAGCAGATAATCTAGATTTTATATGGAAGTAGGAGGGCGCTCAGACTGGTCACTTTTTTAAAGTGTCTGGAGTGACTTGAGAAACGGGTTGCTGCTGGTGTGAGAGAATTCGTTGCCTGCAAGGATGTTGCCCAGGGGGCAACCAGATGTTTTGATATTTTACCATCCTTGTGGGAGGCTTCTCTCATTTCCCTGCATGGGCAGTTGGAGCTGAAAGAGGGGACTCACCCGCTCTCCCCAGATTCTAACCACCAACCTGTTGGTCAGCAGTCCTGCTGACACAAAGGTTTAACCCATTGTATCACCAGGGGGTCCAGACTGGTCACTGTGCAAATGGAACACAGAACCACCCCACTTTCCCTGCACCCATCACTGCAAAGAAAAGGGAATGGATCATGCCCCTGCCCCAGACACTGCCACTCCCAGGAGTCTCCAGAGCTCCAGCTCAGTTCCTGGTCATCATGAGTTCCTATTGTGACATAAAAAGAGGGCCTTGCATGACCAGAAAGAAAGAGAGGAAATCATCCCCCTCCTTCTTCCTGGTCATATGGACCCCTGTACTATGAAGAATAAAACCAAAAGATCAATCTAAAGACTTCATTCTATGAAATAATTAAAGCGTTGGGAATTGTTTTTCCCTTAAGCTTCACAACTCCCCATTTGGAAATTAAATGAATGATTTTCCTACCCGCATCACATGTTTTCTTTTGTTCAGTTTTCTTTTTGAAATTATCCATTTGCCTTCCCATCACACAGGAAAGTTATTTCTCCTTCCACTGTCTCTTCCCATTTTAAAAAAAAACAGGGGAAGAAACAGTGAAATACCTGAAACCCATGCTATGAGCTTGTGTCATGTGATGGGCTCTGTAGTAGATATTTCTTAAATGTGTAGAAATGCTGAGAGTCTATGGAACATGTACTGCATTTGATTTTTCAAGCAACCAGGAGCAAAGCGACAGTGAATATTTTTTCATTAACCTTTATTTGAAACAAGGTAAATACATCTACTATGATCCAACTGGTTCTTTTCCTATTTGAACATACTCTAAATCTATCTGGTCTAAATTGATCTATTTTGTCCTTTGTGTGCATGGTCACATTTCACTCATTCAGGAGGTATCCCATTGTGCTTCAGCTTCCAAATATGACCTCACTATGGCTGTTCTTCCTATTTGATAAACCACAACTCTCTGCTTTCATCTCTTCCTACTCAAGCACAGATGTTAGGAATAGATAATACAGTCCAATGTCTTATGATTATATATCAATCATTGGTATAAATAGTCAATCTTTCCTTTTATATAATTTATAGCAAAATTTGTATGCTGCAAGTATTATGTACAATCTATATTACATGTGCACAATGTCTTCACAAAAGATTGCATTTTAGTTCATTGTTCACATTTGTAGAGATATGAGTTCACTTGCCCATGTAGATAGATATTCAGTGACAGCTAAAAAGGATGTCCAAGTATAGAACAAGGCTAAGAAGGAACCAATCAATGACGTTTAAAGGGCCAGTTTAGATATTATTGGCATTCTCTGTATTTTTCTTATATATTTTTTAAAGGGTAGCAGTTTCAAGTACCAAGAAATGTGAGTTTTAAAAAAGGTTATGCATGAGAATAAGAATAAGCAGAGGGGGAGAAGGAGGGAGGAGGGTAAGGAGAGAAGAGAAGGAATATTGCTTAACCTTTTCCCTCCAGATTTTTTGTGCTTAGTCACCTCCTTAACCAAAAGCCACATTTGCCTTCTTAACAGGGTAAAAGCAGCTTAGAAGGTTAGGGAGAACATTTCACCTTACTGCTTTTACATTTAGGCAATTTAAATAAAAGGCAAATTCTTTGAAAAGGCAAAATATGATTTCTGTCCAAGACAGCGGCGCAGGGTCCCATACAGGAAGAGTAACTTGGTGACTAAGTGTATGCTTTGTGATGATGCTGTTGACAAGAAAAAGAGATTGAGTTGTTTCTATATCACAGCTCAGTTTATATACATTATAGACCAGGAACTACACTGTCAACAACAAAATATTAAAAATTAAACATGAGATGTGTTTTATTTAAGATAGGAGAAAAAACTATTTATTCATTTTACATCTACCTACCCATCTATTCATCCATGCATAAAACCTGGCATATAAAATGAATAAAAAGGACAATAAAAAGCTAATAGAATCATCATCTCATGATACTTTCTTTATGGTGTTGCTTGTCGAAATGTTAGATTATCCTCTTTGAACTTGACTATATGAGTCTAGATTGCCATATAATCCAGTTCAAGGCAGATAAACTGGGATCAGAAACTGGAGTACATGGCAGTGTAGAAGGGGGCCCCCAATGGGTTTTGTCAAAAGTCAGACGCCAATTAGAGAGCAAAATAGAGTTTATTAAAGCAACAGTCCAAAAAATAGCTCAAAAAACTAAAAAGACTTAAAACACTTAACTTTCAGTGTTATTAAGTAGAACAAGCGGGTAAAACCCCAAAAAACAAGAACTGGCAAATAATCCGGATTAGCCAGAGATATAATTCGGGTTAAACTTAGTTCTAGAACTTGACCCAAAAGTTCACAATGGGCTGAAAAATGGAGGCATGAACTAAAGCAAGCAGTATTGAAGCCCACAAACCTTTCCCAAAACTCAAAAGTACAAAAAGGAGTTCAAAACAAACAAACGCCCAAACTGAGCTAGGGAACTCCCAGTTGAGAGCAGCAAAGCCAGCGAAACAGCGAGACGCTGGTGAGCTCGCAGCAACCGCTGCTGGAACATACACCAAACCAAGAGTTAAAGGAGCACAGCGGGAGAATGTAATCAAGCCGGTCCGAAGTCAGGATAAGCAGACAGCGTTGGTATCAGGAGTGAAGGTAGTAGTCAGCAATAGCAGACAGCCATGGAATAGAGAACGACGCCAAGCCACGGATTGAGAGCGAAGAGCAAAGCCGAGTCAACTTCCAGTCCAAGGTCCGAGAGGTTGAAATCATCCAAGAAGGTCACAACACAAAATGGCACAGAGAGCCAAAGCAATGAGGGCGAACAGCAGCTAATACAAAATAGTAATAACAGTGCAGTCCAGGAAAACCCAAACAATTCCAGCCCTCCATTGCAGAATAACCCAGATTAAACTTACATCCGTTGCAAAGTCCCAGTCCAGTCTTCAGGAAACCCAATGGCGCCCAGCAACACCTTGCCACACGCAAGGTATACTGGCCAAACAACCCCAATATATCCAGGTCTCCCTGGGCGTCCAAACTATTTGCGCCCAAAGAGCAGGTGTCTCAACTTCTTAATCGGAATCAGAACTCCACACAGCCAATGCCTTTGGGTCAGGTGTTCCGAATTCCTCATCAGAGTCCCAATCATCCTACCCATGCCCAACTCTATCCACACCTGTGGACCCCCTCTCACTCCTCCAAGCAGAGCAAGTGGGATCTGCTTCTGAAGACACCCAAGCTTCCCCAGCATCAGCAGTATCCATGGGCCCTGATTCGTCCCCAAGCATCTCCGGTGCCCGTGCCCAGTCCGTGCCCAATTCCTCCATTAACACCTGTTCCCCAGCATCCATTTCCCCACATGAACCCTCCTCAGAAGACTCCCCATCAGTCTCCCTGACCCTTTTCCTAAACAAATCCTCCAACGAGCCCTCCTCGCGAGGGTTTTTCCTTCCTCTCCTGATCCCACCACTATCATTCACAGTCTCCGAAGGCGCATTCACAACAGGTTTCCATGGCCAAGAGTGGAATCGATCTCTGGTCTCCCAATCCTCATTCAGTACTCAAATCATGACACTACACTGCCTCACATATTTTGGATTTTTTTTCAAGAAAAGATCTTCTGGAAATCTTACATAAAATAATATATAAACTTTAAGGAATTTGAAACCATGAACAGTAACTAGAAGACAACATGGTGCAATCATAGTTATCCAAGCAATAAATCACTCTTTTCAATGCTGCAATAGCTGAAGAAATAAGTAAATAGTGAGTAAAATACATTCAGATTTTAAACTCTTTGATGGTTGGCCTTTACAAATACTTTATAGCTAATTCATGTGTAAAAGTAACAAATGAATAGTGTCTTTTGTCTCCTGTTTTCACATACAGCATGTGTGTAGTGACAACCAATCAAACAAGACACAAGAGAATTATGTGTAGTGAACTGGTGATCATACCACACATTTCAACATAGCTGTGTGGAGTAGCAAGGGTTGTGGAGATGATGTACTTTCCCAGTTTAGAATCACCAGCCTTTATACAGTCTGTATCAAATTAAAATTTTACTTCAGCTTGTAAATAAGACCAACTCCATTTCAAGCTGAACCCATTTACTTCCCTTTTTCCAAAATGTGCATTTCAAGAGAAACAAGGGGAGAGATGTGCTCTAGCATAAAAGGAGAGTTACTGTTCCAGCTTTTGTTGAATCCTAAAATAGGTGGAAGGGAAGGCAGTGCTCTTCTCTGATCTTCTACATAGCAAAAGTAGGCAGCTGGAAGCACTGCAGAGCTAAGGTGATATAAGAAACAGTTCCAATTCTCTTTTTCTAAGAGAGCTACACTTCATAGCTTTTGGTTCCTTTAGTTTAAAAGGTATTATTCACCTAATAGTGACAGCTATACTTTTCATAGCATAATTTCATTGAGAGGCTATCAGTATCAGGCCTATTGGGGAAGAATTGGATGTAGAATGAAGTAGCTTCCACAATGCTCCATTAACAGCAATACTACAGAGTACGTGGGAAATACAAACTCCAGCTTAGTCACTCACTTACAACAGTTGACTGGCATGAACGCCTCATACTGGCAGCTCAAAAAGTGCCATCACAATAATCTAAATTGCTTTCCAAGGAGTAATGAAATGGAAATGACATTAAAAGTTACCAAGGCAGTCTAGCATAGTGTTAACACTCACTCTGGACACAACCTTGCTGCATCAGCTGTGTATTTGTGAAGCAACAAAAAGAAGACTCAAATGCAGGCTTTCAATCACTGTCACTTTTAACAGTTACTCTTCAGGCACTGTCTTCCTATACAAGAGTCCCAGTGAATGGGTCCTCTATTGCTCTGGCTATTGTACTTGCCACTAGATGACAATCATAGCAAAACCTTGGAACAAGTCCAAATAACCTGCTCTTTAATAACAGCATACCTAGTTTTCTCCAATGAAATCTTAAAACCAAAGATTTGTTGTAAAGCATGGTTAGTCTACTCGTTTGGTGCACCTACAGTGCCTCTCTAAATCAGCTTTCTCATCACTACATTAATTTGGTGATTGTATTTAATCATTCATATTCACAACTACATTTTAATTAATCCGCATCATCTGTGGAAGATAGTGTTGAAGCTACTATTTTAAAGCTATCTTTGGAAAATGAATGGAGGCAAAAGATTTATCTACCTAGGCATTATAACCTGGATTTATGAGTTTACTCCTGGCATCCCACGGTGTTTCCCCACAGGGTTAATCTGGTGTAGCCCTGTGCTAGAAAAGTCGGTATGATGCTCCAGAGTTTGCTTGAAACTCCAGAGTAACCCTGCAGCTTCAGGGTAGCGTACATAGCAGGATCAGGCCCGATTCAGAAAAGTCCACTTTCCACATGGGGCACTGCTATCACCCCCCTTTTCCTGAACTCATCAGGTAAATGGTCACTGGTTCCAGCCAGTGGCAGAGATCAGTGTGAGATCCTTGAATTTCCACCATGAAATAAGGAGACCAGACACAGGAAAACTGACCTAAAGGGCCATTTCCTGATCTATTTATTTATAAGTACTTCTGGAATAACCTGTGAAGGAAGAAACACTGTTAAGGGATATAATCTGTAAGACATAACTCACGGTGCTAGTTACCTATCATCTCATCAGACAGCTGATGGCAGAAGGAGGTGGTGGTCCACTTTGCCACGAGGCATGGAGAATGTGGTGCCTCACGCCTTGCATTGCTTGCCTTGCCAGGAAGGTGATCACATGGAGGAAGTGTGATGTGTGCAGCTTCCCCCATAGATTGGGCAACACAGGCAGTGGTGCCATGCCAGTTCCACCCCTCTGCACCCACAGAGCTGGCATGATGTTGTGTGATGGGAACTGGTTGGATCCAGGGCTAGATGACCAGGGCTAGATTGGCATTTGCCGCCGAATCTAGCCCTGTATGATGAGGTTGTTGGTGAGAACTGTCCCTGGGCCAGGTGTCACTCCCTCTGACCACCTCCAATGACATGTGGACACCAAAGATCCCAAAGGCCATCCAAAATTATTTGGCTGAACCTTTGGCCAATCATTACTGGAAGGTCATCTAAGTGTGCTCCCTCCCAAACTTCAGTTGTTTTTTTAATTTATGTATGTATTTATTTACATTCCATCCTTCTCAATGTACATATACATGGCAAACATTCAATGCCATTAGACATACAACACACAGAGAGACACATTTTCCAGCTTCTGGCTTCATGAGAGTATGCTCGATTCCGGCCACAGGGGGAGCTGCTGCTTCATCATCCACTGTGACGCCGAGTCCTTGACGGAGTACTTCCTCATCTTCTGGCATGCACGCTGCTGGACATTTTTATGGTGATGTAAATTAGTTAAATTAGCCTCCCCACATAAGTGGTCCCTAAATTTCCTACTTGACATATACAACTGTCTTTCGGGTTGCTTAGATAAACAAAGAGCTGGGGCTATTTAATGGTCAAGCACTCAATCCAGCCCAGGCTTTGAACTCATGACATCTTGGTCAGTAGTGATTTATTGCAGCTAGCTATTAACCAGCTGCACCACAGCCCGGCCCCCTTAAGAGTGAGAACCCTCATTTCAGCCACAAAAGTAGCCCCCAATCCCCAAAATTCATAGGAACTGTTATGGAGGTCCACACTTCACCACCTAAAGGCAGGCAGGTGTCACAGTGCCTACCAGGTTTATTTCACCTTTAACATGCCATGGATCATTTTTAACTTACTCAGGAAACCTATTGAAATGACTCCATGCAAAGCCAATTACCACACCCCTCCTAAACAGTGTGGGGTAGGCAAAAAAAAAAAAAAAAAAAAACTTCCAAGGAACACTTGGGGCTGGGGAATTCCTGCCTCACCCATGTGCAACCAGTGTAAACTCACATTGCCCATAGGGTTGGTGGGTGGGCCATGCTGAAGCAAAGAGGATGGCAGAACCTTAAATAACCTGCAACTTTGCCCTGTCACATGATTGGGGCCAGTGAAATCAACCAGCTCCAACAAGTTTGCCTTCTTCACGGGGGCCTTCAATTCCCCCCCTCCCCCACACACACCACCTGCTGTCCCTTAGGCTTTGACTGCATGCCGGCTGTGGGCAGACCTTGTGATTGTGGGCAGAGGTACCCACACAACTAGCAAGACTAAGGGGCTCCCTCGTCCTTTCTGGTCATATAGGCATCTCTGCTGATGTCAGCATGGGATGACCACAAATGGCCAAGAACTCTCACAGAGCTTCTCCACTGTCTGAGAATGGTAATGGGGCCATTAATTGTCCCCAGATGTACCAATCAGTGTAGACATGGCCAGAGAAAAGTCTATCACCCTTGGCATTAGAGTCACTTCTGCTGGAAGGAAGAGTTCTGCCCCATCTAAACTGTAACGTTTCCAAAAAAAGTTAATGAAACCATTCAGTATTGAATGATAAAGTATGTCTATCAAACTAAAATGAGAGACACCATTATCAAGTCTTATATGTTTACCTTCTTGGGATTCCAGTAGACCACAGGATACTGTATGCAATATGCAAATTAAGATGAGTAAGAAATAAAAGCTGCCAAAAATACTATGGTACTAAAGATATTGTGAAAGGGCTCCAAGATTAAGATTCAGCGACCAAGTCACAATAAGAAGAAATTGGGATTTCTACTTGAGATAGTTGATAGAACAGCAAAAATCCAATTATAATATGTGTATCCATTAGATAATTTTATAACAAATATGAATTAGTTGGGATTAGAATGGATTAGCTAGGACTGTTTTTACTGGTTTACTTCATTCAGTTGTTGTTTATCATATATTGCCAAAGTGCCACCTTGGGCAATAATAGACCTTGATGTTCTCTTTAATAAGGGTGGGGGAGGGAGGAAAAAAGCACAATGAATAGGTTTTTCTCTTTCCCTGGAGCACCTGGAGACAGGACATACAAAAAACCTAGAAAATTCATCCATGTTCTCATCTTGACTCCGCTGCAATCTATCATGATAAATGTGTCCTTCATTAAAGCAGTGGGTAATTATCTTCAAAATTCAGTGGACCAGATAGGACAGAGGTTTGGTGCACAGAGGGATAGGGAGGCTGACACACAAGCAGCTTTAGACCCTTGAGCAGTGGGCAACACAATACTGTCAGCCAAGTTTTCTGATCTGGAGGATAGGTAATAAAGAAGGATTGTTGAAATCCATAAGGGGAAGGAAGATGAGCAGTCACTCCATAAATCTTATTAGCAATTTCTTGCTTACTCTGTCAAATGATGATATGCTTAAAATGGGAGTGAGCCCACTATTTTCATATATACCACCAGCATTCCCTCCCCACTGAAAAGCATAGGAACTCAAATAGTGTAAGAAACTGCAGGCGCTTCATGAAGTCTAAGATAAAGGTAAAGATTTCCCCTGACGTTAAGTCCAGTCGTGACCGACTCTGGGGGTTGGTGCTCATCTCCATTTCTAGGCCGAAGAGCCGGCATTGTCCATAGACATCTCCAAGGTCATGTGGCCGGCATGACTGCATGGAGCGCCGTTACCTTCCCGCCAGAGCGGTACCTATTGATCTACTCACATTTGCATGTTTTCAAACTGCTAGGTTGGCAGGAGCTAGGGCTAACAGCGGGTGCTCATTCCGCTCCCGGGATTTGAACCTGGGACCTTTTGGTCCGCAAGTTCAGCAGCTCAGCACTTTAACAAACTGTGCCACCAGGGGTCCCCCTGGTCTAAATGCCTAGAAAATTCAGCTACCATCTACATTTTAAAATTGAGATCACTGCAAAGGAATATGCCTAAGAACCAATTTCTTGAGGAAATTTCCAGTCTTGACTCTAAGAAAGCCACAACATGTAATGTTCATTATGTTTACAGTATATATATGTAGGTACTTTATTTTAGGAACTAGAGAAGAGATGATTGTGAGAATAAGATGAAACTTCCCACAAGAGCTTTGGAGGAAGAGTGGGATACAAATGTTCCTCATAAATAAATCATACATTGTTAAAACAATTACGAGATGTGCATAATTGGACTTCCAGTGTCATTGCCATTTCTGTCAGTAAATGCCACCCTTTGAATGGAGGGCTGATATTGAAAGAAGGTTTTTGTCAGCTCTCGTTTTAATTATTAATAATTTGATATTTCACGTTGGGCTCACAGTTCTGATTTTAGCAGCCCAGGGTCCAATAAAAAAAGCTTTTGGGAAGAGCTGCCAATTAAACTGGTGTGCATCAACTGGCACGCATGTTTGTTTAACACAAAAGGTGCTGTAAGAAGCATCTGCTCTGAGTAACACATTTTAAGGTGGGAGACAGAAGGGTGGCTTCAGCGTTTAAGGTTTTCAAGTGAGTGATGTTGAAAAATATTCCTGAGAGCTGGAATTCTATTAGAATCTATGTTTCCAAAAACTCATAAAACAGTTGATTATGTGAAGTAACTTCATGCCAGCCTCACTCTTAATGAATGACAGACAGATGAGACTGCTATGAGATGCAGTAACTTGATTAGTAATACTATGACTTCTATGTGACATGCTGTTACATAAAGTATTTTTGCTAGCACTCATTCCATTCAAATGCTGAAACAGTCTTGAAATGATTAATAATAGTGAAAAATGTGGACACAAGTCCACATTTTATAGACTAGTACATGTAATGGGCTTATGAGCCCATTAAAGGTTTCCAGCCATTAAATGTGACTGCATATTTAATATGACTCTCTGTTTGTTCTGTTGACTTTAAATACAAAGTATGAAGGGATAGTGATCTTACCAGGATGTTCTACAGGTGTGTGCAAGCATGAATGCATGAGCCTCTCGCCCCCCCCCCTCTGTTTTTTTAAAAAATCTTTCCCTCCCAGACCACTCCTGAGATGAAAATTGGCCCTTATCTGTTACTTGACCCAGCAGTGAATCCACTATTAGCTTCTAAGTTTACACTTCCCATGGTCTGGACTGCTCTCCTGTTCCCAGTTAGAGAATTTGATATGGTAAACTTAGAGGGATATTATTACTGCTTTTCAAACAAGCAAGCCTCCTGTTTCAAAGAAAAAGGTATGCATTTTAGTGCTACATAGACTCCCCTTGAATTTTGCTAAACTCTCAGTTTAAAAAGTGGATAAGAAACAAAGATATAAAACAAGACTGGGGGATGAGTGGCTTTTTAGATGCTTTTGGACTGCAATTCTCAGTATCTCGTCAGTGGCTACATTGGCTCATTACAGTTGATAGGGCTTGCAATCCAACATCATGTGGGATAATACACATTTTTCATCTCATACAATCATAGAATCATAGAGTTCGAAGAGACCTCATGGGTCATCCAATCCAACCCACTGCCAAGAAGCAGAAAATCTCATTCAACGCACCCCTGACAGATGGCCATACAGCATCTGCTTAAAAGTCTCCAAAGAAGGAGCCTCCACCACACACCGGGGCAGAGAGTTCCACTGTTGAACAGCTCTCACGGTTAGGAAGTTCTTCCTAATGTTCAGGTGGAATCTCCTTTCCTGAGGTTTGATGCCATTGTTCTGTGTCCTAGTGTTCAGGACAGCAGAAAGGAAGCTTGCTCCCTCCTCCCTATGACTTTCCCCCACATATTTATGGCCAGCGTGTCTCTTTTCAGCCTTCTCTTCTACAGGCTAAACATGCCCTGTCCTTTAAGCCGCTTCTCATAGGGCTTGTACTTCAAACCGTTGATCATTTTAGTTGCCCTGCTCTGGATACCTTCCAGCCTGTCAACATCTCTCTTAAACTGCTTTGCCCAGAATCTGACACAGTGTGATTTCAGGTTTGGTCTGACCAAGGCAGAATAAAGGGGTAGCATGACTTCCCTGGATCGAGACACTCTACTCCTATTTTATGCAGGCCAAAATCCTATTGGCTTTTTTAGCAGCCACATCACATTGTTCGCTCATGTTTAACTTTTCACATGTACTGCTGTCGAGCCAGGTGTCCCCCATTCTGTATCTTTGCATTTCATTTTTTCTGCCCAAGTGGACTATCTTGCATTTGTCCCTGCTGAACTTCATTTTGTTAGTTTTGGCCTATCTCTCTAATCCATTAATTAGTTAGAATTAGTATATCAGAAGTGATTTCAAAACGGACATAAAGGGGAGTAAAACCATTTCTATTTTTATAGTCACAGCTTTCCAGTGCTGCTATGCAAGAGTTGCCATTTCCCTGTTCACAAAACATATGTGTTAAAGCACTTGTTGCTAAGGGTCCAGTATTCCTGTGCAATCACCTTAAATAAATTGCCTCACCCTCATTATTTATCACACTATCCATCTTTGTCGACAACATGATCAGCAATGATTGTTTTATATGTGTTTGAAGATTACTCTGCTCATGCTTAACCTTACTTAGCACAAGCACAAATTCAAACATGCTGTGAGCGAGAGTGGAACAGGATGATACATCTCTCAACCTTCAGTGGAGAATATCCTATTAGTAAAAGTCCAGAGAAGGTGCCTCCTTTCATCTGAAATCCTCAAATGCCACAGTGATAATAGTTAATGCTAACTTGAGCATACCATCTTTCACAAGAATTACTTTGTGCACTTAAAACTGGTGACATTTACAGCTGTCTAAACAGAATACTGTTCTTCAATGCAGTTAACCAAAAGTCTGTTGCAATGTTTTAGTTGATGTGAACACTTGTGAAACATGGTTAGTGAGTGGCAAAGCGTTTTTAAACCTCTATTTGAAGCTTAAAAATCCTGTGCCCAAATCACATGGGCATATATAATAATTGACACAGGGTATGTTTTAGCTTTTCAAATGGTAGGATTTTAATTGTCCCCCCCCCCCCCCATTGCACCTGAAGTTGATGGATGACAATACTGGAGGATATGGCAACAAAAATATGAATTGTGTAGTTTTAATAATTGGGTTTACGACTGAGATGTTTTTCTAACTTTTTGGTTTTAATGTATGCTGTTTTGTTTTATTGTATGTATGTTTGTATATGCGGCATCAAATCGTGTCTTTTGTAAGCCGCTCTAAGTTCCCTTCGGGGTGAAAAGGGTTGGGTATAAATACAGTAAGTAAGTAAATAAACAAACAAACAAATGTATGTCACAGATATATAGATGCTATATATCTGGTGAAGTCCAGTACACATCTTTCTCTATGAAACCATCTTATAATGTCTCCTAAGTTAAACAAAGCAAAACAGTTTTGAAACTGGCTTAACAAAACCAGGTGAATGCAAATGCCACAGCCACTTAATTTGTTAGCTGTTCTTGTGCTAAATAGGATTTAAAAAAAAAAAAAAAGCAGTCTGCATGTTTTGTAAAATGCAGGCTTCTGATGACCACAAACATTTCCTTTTGGGAAATGGCCACTGGCCTTGAACTAAAAGAATGGTAGGTGACTATGACTCTTCTGAATGCTTTTGGACTATAGCTTCCATGATTCTTCACCATTTACTATGCTTCCTAGGTTTCCTGGGAGTTGCAATCCAACAACTACAGGGATATATTTGTTCCTTCCTGGTTCCAAAATTCCTGCATGTGATAATTCTTTTGTATGGGCAATACTAGACACGAGTGAACATAGTCAATGTTAAAATGTTACTCTTCATTTATAGGTTTCTCATTTATCCTAGAAGCAGTGGATCAAAATTGGTGACAGAAAAATCAATCAGAAAGTTCTGCAGGTTTGTTCTTAAGTTGAATTTGTTTGCAAGACCAAATTAAATGGCTGGAGTTAAATGTACCGTATATACTCAAAGATAAGCCAAGTTTTTCAGGCCTCTTAATCAAGGGAATGTTTTGAAAAGGGAAATACGCCCTTGCAAGTCAGGAAGAAGAAAAATATATATTCATTAATCTTATTAAAGCATTTTCCCCTGAAATATTTGTTAAACTCTCTTACAGATATATAGGCATTAACCCCTTGCAAGCTTTTGCAATCCTTATATACTAGGTGTCAGCTCACTACAGCCGCTCCTGAATGAACACACGAGACTCTCTGTGATATCACCAGAAACTTTACTGCAGGAAACAGAAATATCAGAAAAGCCAATAATGGGAGGCTCCGGCCAACCATCCTTTATATACCCTCCCCCTCATTTGAAAAGTCTCTTCCCGCTCAGCAAAACCCCGCGCAGATTCCCCGCCAAGTCCAGCAGCCGTTTCTTCTCTGAGTCCTGAGACGCAGGTGTCTTATCAATGTCAGTGACCCTGATACTCAGAGCCACATCCAGGCTCTAGTAGCAGGGTTCTGACACTAGGGTTGTCCAAATATTCGTTATGTTTCTCGTTTCGTAATTATTTCGGATTGTTCTCGTTTTTTGAAACGAGTATTGAAACGTTTTCCCTGGGCGCAACTGGCAATGTAATTCGAACCATCGTTGGCCCATTCTCTAATTGTTTCTTAAAATTTTCGTTAAATTTTTTCCTTCCAAATTTTTTTTAAATATTTTTTTTAATTTTTTTTAATTTTTTTTTTGTTTCTGCAACCTAACATGAATGGGAACCTAGCGCAGCCTAACATGGCTACCGCTCCCTGGCCAATCAGAGACTTCCACGATGGCTGAAAAAGGTGGGGGCTAGCGTCCTGCGCGTCCACGTGGAGGATCTCTATAAAAATCCCCTCCCCAACTGAGCCAAGCCATTCTGGGTTGGGATACCGAGGAGAGAGGGTGTTTTGCGCGCGCTGGGAAGCTGCTTGCTTGCTTGGGGGAGAGAGGGCTAAGTGACTGGGGGTAGAGTGTTTCTGTTGTTGCTGGTTCGATATTGTGTTTTTTGGGGGGAAAATTGGCTGGGGGCTTGGGGCAGAGTCCTTGCTGTGGCTGGCTTTAGGGAACTTTTTTTTCCAAAGGACGTCTGCGTCCCTGCTAGTGCTGAGCTTGGGGTGCTTTCCATCTACTCCTGAGGGAGACCTTTTGCCTTTCTGTTTTCTTTTTTGGAATTTAGCAATCACCACATCAGCCCTTCTTTGCAATCCTGAAAGGGGGGGGGGGGCTTGAAAATAATAGTTTCCAAAGGACATCTGCGTTCCTGCAAGTGCATTGCTTCCCTCCTGCTCTGTTTGTAATCCCAAGCTGAGTGTTATTGCAGCAATCACAAAGACACACATTGTTTTCAAACCTAAAGGGTACATTGGAAGAAATAGTTTCCAAAGGACGTGGGGCACCCGCCAAGGCATTGCTTCCCTCACGCTCCATTTCTATTCCCAAGCCTTGGGCTGAGTTTTATTTCTGCAATCACAAAGTCAGACATTGATTTGATTCAATAGAGAGTCCACAGCAATTTATAGTTTCCAAAGGACGTTGCCAATCCTGTCAAGGCATTGCTTGGCGTGTGCTGCATTTCCAATCCAAAGTCCTCAGCCAGAGTTTCATTTTTGCAATCACAAGGTCAGCCAGTGGCACCATTGATCAAAAGGTTCAAAGGCATTTTATAGTTTTCAAAAGACGTTGCCAATCCTGTCAAGGCATTGCTTGGCGTATGCTGCATTTCTAATCCAAAGTCTACACAAGTAGAAGAGGGACTTTTACAGTGGTAAGAACCCAATTGAACAGGAAATAAGATTTTCAAACCAGGAACAGGTTTCTTCAAATATTGAAAAATAGTGTATTATAAAAAGTTATGAAAATTCACCAAAAATCATAGGAGACAGGAAACATTCTGCAATTTGTTGAGCAAAGAGTGTGGAATGTGTTCTCCCACTGTACCAAATTTGATGAGAATAGCTCAAGAAATGAGGGCGGGAGACCCCCAGAAAAGTCCCCCCCCGGTTTCCTGTTTTTTGGCGATTGCGCATGCGCGTCCGCCATTTTAGAAACATTTTAGAAACATTACGAATTTTCGGAAATATCCGAAAATTTTGGGTGAAACATTAAGAAATAATTTCTATATCGAAGAGCCGGCACCCCCTACTTTAGAAATGAGAATTGAAACATTTTTTCCATCGATCGGACAAGCCTATTATATACCTATATTGTCGTCGTTGTCTCACTCGTTCAGTCGTTTTTGACTCTTTGTGACCTCATGGAACAGTCCACACCAGAGCTCCCTGTCGGCCGTTGCCACCCCCAGTTCCTTCAAGGTCGAACCAGTCACTTCAAGGATATCGTCCATCCATCTCACCCTTGGTCATCCTCTCTTCCTTTTTCCTTCCATTTTCCCCAGCATCACGATCTTCTCCAAGCTTTCCTGTCTTCTCATGATGTGGCCAAAATACTTCCACTTCGCCTCTAATATCCTTCCCTCCAGTGAGCAGTCAGGCATTATTTCCTGGAGGATGGACTGGTTGGATCTTCTTGTGGTCCAAGGCACTCTCAGGATTTTCCTCCAGCACCAAAATTCAAAAGCGTCTATCTTCCTTCGCTCAGCCTTCCTTATGGTCCAGCTCTCGCAGCCATAGGTTACTATGGGGAATACCATTGCTTTGACTATGTGGACCTTCGTTGCCAGTGTGATGTCTCTGCTTTTCAGTATTTTATCGAGGTTGGCCATTGCTCTCCTCCCAAGAAGTAAACATCTTCTGATTTCCTGGCTACAGTCTGCATCTGCAGTGATCTTCGCGCCTAGAAATATAAAGTCTGTCACTGCCTCCACGTTTTCTCCCTCTATTTGCCAGTTGTCTATCGGTCTGGTTGCCACAATCTTGGTTTTCAAATTATCTTTGGGCTCCAAATGAAGTTTTATTGTTGTTGTTGTCGTTGTTGTTGATGTTGTTGTTATTAATAAAGTTATTGTTGATACCATATTGTGTTTGTTGCCCCTACTTTTCCACTTATAGAGCTAGTTTATTGTTTTTCTTTGAAATACAGTAAATATTCAAAAACATTTAACCTACTGATGCCTTGATTAATGTAATTTTATTGGTATCTATTTTTATTTTGAAATTTACCAGTAGCTGCTGCATTTCCCACCCTTGGCTTATACTCGAGTCAATAAGTTATCCCAGTTTTTTGTGGTAACATTAGGTGCCTCAGCTTAAATTCGGGTCAGCTTATCTTCGAGTATATACAGTAACTCCAGCCATAGATAGATAGATCGATACACACATATATACATATACATACATACATGCATATTTTGGATAGCACATGAAAGGGTTAACACCCCTCTGGGGTCTGTGCCACTGTTTGGCAGATTTCACCTCACTTCCTGTCCCTGTGATAATTAGATTTTGAAAAATGTGGCTTGTTGTGGAAGCAAGGATTGGTGATAAAGCTTCAGTGGTGACCCCCTTTCCTCATGATAACTCTTTCAGGATTGAATTTCACTCACTTCCTGTTCTCCTACCCCTATTCTTAACTATGAGTCATTTGCAAGTCGGATGTTTGTAACTCGGGGACTGCCTGTACTTACTTTCAAAATGTAGAAATTATAGCAGGGTATGAGTTTTTATTTAGTTTTTCTTAGTTAAGGCTCAAAATGACAGCAAGCTAAGAAAGGAAAGAATTCAAACTGGAAGCCTAATATTTCTATTCCATTCAAAACAATGCAAAGATATGACACTAGATGATAAACAGTAAATTGAATGTATTTGGAGAAATAGTGTTTTGTAACGTATTGCTTTTTGCAATATGTTTAACTGCTAAAGAAGGTGTTTATTGAAAGCCTGGAGAGACAATACACATTTCAACTCAAAACCAAAGTTATTTTGGTGGTGACTAGTCACTTTTCTGCATTCTATGTGTATACTTTTGATTAGCAATAATTTAGAAAGTTATCAGCTTCCACCACCATAGCTTAAATACTGAGAAATGTACAAGATACAGTAAGAGCAAATAACAAACATAAGGATACTAGACAGTATCCTAGGCAGTTATTTAATTCAAATATGAATTCAGTGTTAAAAGAAAATAATAACAAATCTTTCTAACTACACTGGTGTCGGCAAAGTTAAATGATATAAGATATTTCTTTTAATCAGGTGTAAGTGATCAGGGGGTCATTTGATAAAAGACTACATTACACATCCTTAAAATAAATAATAAATAAATGCAAATAAAACTAACATAGATCCACAAAACATGTTGATATAGTAGATTATAACTCTGTCATCCCACCAATGTCAGTGGTCCCCGAAGGGGATTAAATCAAACTGTGACTCAATATAGTTCAATCTCACAGTGTATTCAAGTTGTAAAGTTAGTGCCATGCCTCCACCCTATGGAATGCTGGGATTTGTAGTTAGATGAGTTATTTAGAAGGAAGCAACATACCCTGAAGAGAGAGCTAACTTCCATTTTTAACTGAACATGTACCTTAAATTATTGTAAGCTTCTCTAGGTCATTTCAACAGAAATGTGGTATGTACATGAGATGACCAAAAATATGAGTAGAGTTGAGAATTATATAAGTTTAATTCAATAGTGTAGCAAGCAAGGGACTCTGAGTTCACTGGGAATCATAGTTCGTGGGAGCAAACTAGTGTTCTCCAAATTTCAATGCAGCCTTCAAAGGGTAGGTATTTCTTTGATGTTTGTAAATAGTGGGCTCTTGTGATCTCCTGGGGTTTAGTTCCAAAATCCTGCATGGATGCCAAAATCCATAGATGCCAAAATCCATAGGTGTGCAAATCTTATTCTGTAAAATGTTGTATATATAATGGCAAAATCAAAGTTTGCCTTGGGATTTTTTAAAAATAACATTGCCAAGACATGGATGGTAGAATGGATATAGAACCCATGGATATGGAAGGATGGCTATATTAATGTTTCTAGACGTTTGTCAGAGTTATTTGTCTAAGGTCTTCTCTGGTTAATTTTTCATACTATAACTTGTTGGAAAATTGCATAGCATTGAATTCCTATATACTCTTTACTTTTTCTTTTCTTTTTGTTGAGTTCTTGAACTTGAAGAAGAAAACTGGATAAGTAGCTGGCAAAGTGTTTAGACTTAAATCAATTGGCAGCAATTACCTTTAGAACAAGGAGTTGTACATGATTTTATTCCAGAAAACATCATCTAAAATAATGTTGTTTACATGCCACAACATTGTTTAAAAAAACACACATACACATTACATTTTAAGCAGAGATTACTAGGTCAAAATGCTACATCTGGAATTGCAAGGAAAGAATATTTATTTATTCATTTATTTACAGTATTTATATTCCGCCCTTCTCACCCCGAAGGGGACTCAGGGCGGATCACATTACACATATAAGGCAAACATCCAATGCCTTAACATCTCCACTAGCTCTCCAGTAAACCAGGGGGCTGGGGCAACTCCATGAAGCGAGAGGGGACGTTCGAGGGCGATCATGTCTATTGCCCTTGACAACTCGCTATTATAGCGATCGACCAAGGCATCAACAGGATTATTAGCCTCCATGACAGGCAGATCCCCAAGAGACCTCAGGAATCCATCAGGATCCATAAGCCTCCTGGGGCTCCACTGCTATTCAGATGTTATTCTTTTTGAGATAGGGAATTGACAGAATTAAGAAGATGGAGAAGTGGAGAAAATTCATAAATACTGTATAATGAATAATTTGCTAAGCTATGAGTTGGAATATTGAAACATTTCTACTTTTGGTAGGTTTCTGGGAGTAGAAGCAATGTAAAAAAAAAAGCATGTTTTTATCAATTACACCATCACATTTGGATGGTAAATACACAGGTGGAAGCCAGGTAGACCATGGGAGTGAGTACAAAATACTACAGTGGCCAGAGTGTGTTGTCCACTCTGACCTATAGATTTATGCATCTACCTAAATCAGTGGTTCTCAACCTGTGGGTCCCCAGGCCTACAACTCCCAGAAATCCCAACCAGTTTATCAGCTGTTAGGATTTCTGGGAGTTCAAGGCCAAAACATCTGTGGACCCACAGATTGAGAACTACTGACCTAAATGTTGAGACCATTGCTGTAAGCCATATTTACTAGTCAACCATTTCAAAATCTGAGGTTGGAGGCATTAGAAACTGATTGTCTCTGTTCTACACAATTCCCTTCTGAGAGACAGATGGCTGGCTCTGTATGCTATTTATTTTATGAAGGTTTAAAAAAGTTTGTTTGTCTTTGGATTTTTAGTAAATATGCTTCCTATTTATTTAAAAATTGGCATGCCTTAACTGATTCATACTTTTTAATGACTTTTTCAAGAGAATTGGAATTCTTGTTTTATGTTGTCAGATGGATTTAGAAAACTGCTATTCTGAGAGGTGCTTAAGATATGCAATAAATAATAAAAAAATAAGAATGATGTATGAAAAAGCCCAGATTTGAGAAATTATATAATTTCTGATTTTTGAAATAATGACCATGAATGATTTCCTTTGGAAGTTACATCCTAAACATGATAAAAAAATGAATAGAAAAAAGAGTATTCCTTTCTCATAAAACAACATCTGCAAAGGATCGATTGAAATCAAAGCACATAAAAGGTTCCCTTTAGGGAGGACATGACTCATCTTTCCTGATATTGTTGAGGAAATTTTCTTTTCTCCTTGAGTATCTATGCACCTCACATGTACTACAAACTGGCTCTTCTTATAAGCAATTAAATTGGGCTATATTATAAGCAGAGCCGGTCCAAGGTAATTTTCAAGTGTAGGCGAACAGAAATTTTGGTGCCTCCACCTAAACCAATAACTGAACTACTAGGTTAGCAGAAGCTGGGGCTAACAGCAGGAGCAAACCCTGCTCCCCAAATTCGAATAGCCAACAAATTATTGGGTTCCTGACCTGAAGGTGGCAGTGGCGGCCGTTACCTTCCTGCCAGAGCAGTACCTATTGATCTACTCACATTTGCATGTTTTCAAACTGCTAGGCTGGCAGAAGCTGGGGCTAACAGCGGGTGTTCACTTCGCTCCCCAGATCTGAACCTGCAACCTTTCGGTCAGCAAGTTCAGCAGCTCAGTAGTTTAACCCGCTGTGCCACTGGGAGCTCCCTATATATACACATACACACACACACATATATATACACACACACACGCGCGCATCCATATTCCTCCTCCAGGACCGTCACCTACATTGGCCTATATCCCAGGATCTGATCCAAGATTATCTGCTTATCCCAGATTATCTGGCAGTGTAGATTAATATAATCCAGTTCAAAACCTAGAATGAGATCCTGGGACCATGCTCACCACTTGCACTAGATTATGACTGCAAGGATCATTTTCCCTAAGGCCCCTTTCACACAGCTGAATAAAATCCCACATTTTCTGCTTTGAACTGGGATATAAGGTAATGTGGACTCAGATAACCCAGTCCATATTTCAAAACCTCTGAGGATGCCTGTCATAGATGGGGGTGAAACGTCAGGAGAGAATACTTCTGGAACATGGCCATACAGCCCGGAAAACATAAAACAACCCTGGACCAGAAGCGTTTAGGGCTTGATAGGTCAAGACCAGCACTTTGAATTCAGCCCGGTAGCAGATTGGCAGCCATTGGAGCTGATGTAACAGAGGTCAGGATAATATATTCCATACCACCTACCATAGGGAGAGAAAAAACTCATTGAAAACTTGAGCCTTTTTGATGCTACCTTTCTTAGGAAGAACCAGGGAAACGACAGATTAAACCAATGCAAGTACAAAGTCTCATTTTCTTGGCAGAAGCCAGGCAGGAAAGAAGGAAAGCATGGGGTTGCTGTGAGTTTTCCAGGCTGTATGGCCATGTTCGAGAAGCATTCTCTCTTGACGTGTCACCTGCATCTATGGCAGGCATCCTCAAAGGCTGTGTGTGCAGTTTGTTGGAAACTAAGCAAGCGATGTTTACATATCTGTGGAAGGTCCAGTGTTTGAAAGAACTCTTGTCTGATGGAGGCCAGTGAGAATGTTGAAATTGATCATCTTGATTAGCATTGAATAGCCTTGCAGCTTCGAGGCCTGGCTAATTCCTGCCTGGGGAAATCCTTTGTTGGGAGGTGTTAGCTGGCCCTGATTGTTTCCTGTCTAGAATTACCCTGTCTGCATAGTGTTGTTCTTTATTTACAGTTCTGGTTTTAGAGTTTATTTTAATACTTGGGGCCAGATTGTGTTCATTTTCATGGCTCAAAGCAACACAACAACAACAATAATAGTAATAATGATAATGACTTTGGTAATACAAACTACTTCTCTCTTTCCACAGTTACCTCCCTGGGGGAATCCTTGGTTGGGAGTTGTTAGCTGGCCCTGATTGTAGTTTTGTTGTTTTGTTCTAGGCCAAAATTTCATTACCCTATATACACACACACACACACATACACACACACACACACACACACACACACATGCACACACAGTTGAAGAAGATATATCTCAACTTTCCTGGGCGTCTGCGCGCTTGTAGTTTATATTAACTCCGGGGTTGAGTTTCCCTCCTTCCCCTGTTTCCCTCTCTTGTTCCTCCTCCTCCTCCTCCTTCCGAGGACACTGATCTACTCTTTAAATGTTTAGTGATAGGCATGTAAGGGGGAGGGGCGTGACTTGTTTATTGGCGGCGCATACACATTTTGGCTTGTCTTTTTTAAAGGGACGGTAGCACTCCGGGTTAGGGCACATTTAAAGAGAAAGAGGCTCCTAAAATTGTCAGCAATGAATGGAAAGGAGAACCAGAGCCTGCAAAAGACTCCCCGACCCCTTCTTCCCAGGTTTTGGAGAAGATTTGAGTCCTTGGGTTGTTGTGAGTTTTCTGGACTATATGTCCAGGGTGGGGGAAAGAACTCTTGTCTGTTTGAGGCAAGTGTGAATGTTGCAACTGGCCAGCATGATTAGCCTTACAGTTTCAAAGCCTGGCTGTTGCCTGCCGGGGGGGGGGGGATCCTTTGTTGGGAAGTGTTGGGAAGAGAAAGGAGGAAACTGAACCAGGATGCCCTGGTGAAAGCTGCCGCAGATGCTCCAGGGCATGGGCTCTCCTCGGGGAAGAGGAGGAGGAGGAGGTAGCCCTTGGAGCCTGTGCCTTGAGCCCCCTTTCCCAAGCCACCAGTGGAAGAGATGAGCAAAGGAGGGAAAGAAAGCTAGAGAGAGAGTGTGCGCCCCTCTCCTCCCCCCCTTCCTCCTGCTTCTTCTCCTTAGGAGCTTCGCCACAACCTCCTACACCGGACAAGAAAGAGGTGGTGGTGGAGGAGGAGGAGGAGGAGGAGGAGGGGAGAGAGACTGAGAGAGAGAGAAGCAGTCGCTCGCCTCTTCCTCCTCCTTGGCTTTCTTTGGGCTTCAGCTGGGGAGGAGAAAAGAAGAGGAGGCGGGGGTGCACCCTGGCTTCATGAGACGCCCATTCCCCTTACCCTCCTCACCTGGGCACCGCGTCCTGAAAGAGGGCCGTGATTTGGCTGGCCTTGCTGCTGCGGCCTGCCTGGGCCTTCCTGAAGGCCCGGGCCAAAGGGGAAGGAGGCGGGGTGGCGCCATCCTCCCGGGGGGCTCAAGGGCACCCCCAGGAGGGCAGCACCACAGGCAAATGACTATATTGCCTGGCGGTTGAACCGCCTCTGATTATAAGGTACATTTGAATGCTCAAACTTTTGCTTCAAAAATAAATAGCTGCAATTATAATGTGAACTGTGGATATAACATTCTTAACATTATAGTATGAAGTATTTAAAAAGCACGATAAGGCACTATATACTCAGGTTGCAAAGTGAAACTTGGGACAGATCTTCTGTCCCTTTAATACAGTGGTTCCCAACCTTTGGTCCTTCTGTTGTTTTGGACTTCAAATCCTAGAAATCCCAGCCAGCTTACCAGTTGTTAGGGTGGGAGCTGAAGGCCTAAATACCTGGAGGACCAAAGGTTGGGAACGACCGCAATAGCTGTATGGAAGAAGCACAAGACTATCTCTTCCAAGCAATGTCTACTGAAAACAGCTGATTGATTAAAGGTGTCATAGCCCTGTCCTGTGTTTTATGTGGCAACCCTATGATACATTCTTAAATTATGCTGCCTTTTCATATTGAAATTCTACTCACACTAAGATTCCAATGTACATTTTTGGTGACAGATTTGAAACAAAGAACAGATGTCATTTTTTTTGGTATGAAGACTCAATCTTGAGATGGCTAAGTTAAGAGTATAATATATTTCAGATACCTTTGTGGCATATTATGACACTCCTTATTTTGCTCTGTCTAGCTTTTTGCATTGTGAAATTGACAATTTGTATTGTCAATTGTTTCTACTATCAGTCCTCTGACATATTTAACAAATGGTTTACTCTTATAGACTGTACATCTGCAATGTCAGAGTTTGGAAGTAACTGGCATATATACATACACCACAGAGAGGGAGCTTGGATCCTAGCTGGATTGGGGCTTGGAGACGCTTCCAGCACTCTGCTAAGGTTTTGGGAAAAAACCCCCAAAAGGGTTCCTATAGAATACTGCTACATGGATTCCTTTTAACACCTGTAGCCAACATATATTCTCTACTAGTGAGCCTTTTTTTAAACTTTTTAAAGTGAATCATGAAGAGTTGTTCCATAACGCAAAATAATTTAGAAATCAGGCTCCATCAATAAACTTCAGTGGACACTCATGGATATTTGGTTAACCAGTTAAAATTCATGAGTAAACCAGGTTTTATTTTAAAACTGAAAAATGGGGGGGGGGGGGGGGTTGAACCCCTAACCCCCCCCCCCCCCTTGGCTACAGCCCTGATTGTATTCTCATGACATATGTTGATCAGCTATATATGGCAGACAATGGTAGAGGTTGATAATGCAGGTTATTGCCATACCATCAAGAGCAATGACACAAGACCAGAGATTTGAGTTAGAACTGATCACAACTTTATTCACTAACCAAAATCTGCAATACATCAGAAGCTGGGCCTGAGGACACTGGATTATGGGAGGCCCAATTACGACAAGCAGATGGGAATGAATCTTCTCAGTTCATCATTGTCTGTTATCTCAAAGAGATGTGATGTTTCAGTTTATTCCCTCAAGCAGTGCTGGTTATGTTAGCACTCCTGAAGAGGGTTCAAATCTGGTAGAGGGAACCTCTGTCTTCACACCTCTCACTGGTTAATAATGGTAGACATATAGGTGAAGCTTCCCTCACTTTCAAGTGCCTTTGGGAGAGCCTTGACTATAGCTGTAAATAAGTAAGTATCTGCATCCTGCCAATTGTAATGTATCCCAGGGTATTTGTGCAAACTTGGGGCACAAACACCCAAATAGAATGATGTAAGCAAAACATTGTAATCTTAACCCCCAAAAGTGACTAGCCACAGTTCATGCTACATGGTGATTAAGGAGAATGACTTTCCACCTGCCAGCAAAGGAGGCTGGAGAGCCTGACAGCAGCAACATCTCTCAGGATACTTCCAGTGCTATCCTTCCCCACCAATAAACTAGAGATAAAATCATTTTGGCCAATAATAATAATAATAATAATAATAATAATAATAATAATAATAATAATAATAATTATTATTATTATTATTATTATTATTTATTCTTGTACCCCACCCCATCTCCCCGAAGGGACTTGGGGCGGCTCACATGGGGCCTTGCCCAACATCACAATATAAAATCAAAACAAAAACACAAATTTACAACAATAAATCAACAATATCAGTAAAACAATCGAAAAGGACAATCTTACAAGATAAAATGTTAAAACAGGTATATCAAACACAAGTCTGGGCCGAAAGGTGAATGTGTCAAGGCGCAGGAGTGTAGACTTGAGACTTAGATTCATGTTTTTTTTTGGGGGGGGGGAATGATAATGCCAGTAGCCCCGATTATGTCAAGTGCAAAATAAACCTTTGATTGTGTCTTATCATATTTTATCCTCATCTCCTATTCATTTGAAATCCAACGTTACTCTCAGCAAAATCCAGAACAGAAGATGGACCAGGAGGCAGCTTTTCCCGTATTGTTTCCAGGTAAGTGCAAGTTCGACCTTCAGTGTAAAACGTCATTGACAATTATTATTATTATTTACTAGCTGTGCCTGGCCACGCGTTGCTGTGGCAAAGATTTATTTTTTTTGTCTGTTCGAGGCAAGTATGAATGCTGTAATTAGGGGAAATGATTAGCATGTAATGGCCTTGCAGTTTTAAAGCCTGGTTGTTTCCTCCCTGAGTTAATTTTTTGTTGGGAGGTGTTAGCTGGCCTGGATTATTTCCTGTCTGGAATTCCCTTGTTTTCAGAGTGGTGTTGCTTGCAATATTTTATGTGCTTCCACTGTCTGTGGCCCTCAGAAAACAGAGGATTTGCCAGACTTTGGTGATGGGAATACTTTGTTGGGAGGTGTTAGCTGGCCCTGATTGTTTCCTGTATGGAATTCCCCTGTTTTCAGAGTGTTGTTCTTTATTTAGTGTTCTGATTTTAGAGATTATATTGTTCTGTATTACTCTATCACAGTAATTATTTCATATTACAGTAGAATCTCACTTATCCAACATTCGCTTATCCAATGTTCTGGATTATCCAATGCAGTCTGCCTTTTAGTAGTCAATGTTTATGTAGTCAGTGACTTAAATTCATTGTGATATTTTGGTGGTAAATTTGTAAATACAGTAATTACTACATAGCATGACTGTGCATGGAACTACTTTTTCTGTCAAATTTGTTGTATAACATGATGTTTTGGTGCTTAATTTGTATAATGATGACCTAATTTGATGTTTAATCGGCTTTTCCTGAATCCCTTCTTATTATCCAACATATTCACTTATCCAACGTTCTGCCAGCCTCTTTATGTTGGATAAGTGAGACTCTACTGTATATTGATAATGTTATATTATCTGCTTAGAACTGGATTATATGAGGCCCCTTCTTCACAGTTGTTTAAAATGCACACTGAAGTGGATTATATGGCAGTGTGGAGTCAAGATAATCCAGTTCAAAGCAGATAACTTACGGCAGCTGCACTGGTTACCAATTGAGCACTGGATCACTTTCAAAGTGATGGTGCTTACCTTCAAGGCCTTACATGGTCCAGGGCCGATGTACCTGAGGGACCGCCTCACCCCTTACAAACCCCAGAGATCCCTCCGTTCTGAGGACCAAGACCTGCTGGAAGTCCCCAGTTTTAAGACCTTGCGTCTAACTGCAACTAGACGCAGAGCCTTTTCAGTAGTGGCGCCATCTCTGTGGAACACCTTGCCACCTGAAGTTCGTGCCTTGCGGGACTTGTTGGCCTTCCGCAGGGCATGTAAGACACACCTGTTTCGGCAGGCTTTTGAGTTCTGTTGCTGATGTTTTAAAAGGTGCTTTTAGGATGTTTTAAAGATTTTTTTTTTAAATGATGTTTTTAAAATGTTTTTTAAATTGTTGATTTTAGCCGGTTCTTGTAAGCCGCTCCGAGCCCTAGGGGAGTGGCGGCATATAAGTTTGAAAAATAAATAAATAAATAAATAAAATAACGGATTCTAAATGGGTTATATAGCTGTGTGGAAGGGCCTTGAGTCTACACTGCCATATAATCCAGTGCAAATTAGATAATCTGTGGAAGAGGCCTAAGTGAAGCCTAACTCTGCCTGTCCCCTGGGCTGAGTAGGTTGCTAGGAGACCAAGTGGGCAGAGCTTAGCCTTCTAACTGGCAGCAATTGGATAAAAACAATTATTCCTCTCGTTCTAATTAGGACTTTATTTTTCTTTTCTTTTTGTTGTATCAACCTAGAGCCGTGGGTGATGGGTTGTGTTGTCAAATTTCAAGGTTGGGGGGCCTGTAGTTTTGTTGTTTTGTCCGGTGCCCTGATTCCATCACTCTTTTATATATATAGATTATTTACAGCATTTATATTCCGCCCATCTCACCCCGAAGGGCACTCAGGGCAGATCACATTGCACACATAAAGGTAAACATTCAATGCCATAACATAGAACAGAGACAGAGACAAGACGCAGGCATGGGCTGGCCTCGGACCCATAACCTCTTGGTCAGAGTGATTTGTTGCAGCTGGTTTGCTTTCCAGCCTGGGCCACAGCCCGACAATGAAGGCTTCATGATGAAAACTTGGCAAAATTATTTTTAGAAAGCAAAATACCTTGACTATGTTTATAAAAAAAACCCCTCTAGATTTAACCAAGACACTAACAGCTCATCTACATGAGCATTATTACTCAGACTCACCTTGAGTTCACTCTTTGATGTTCCTACAATGTTTCCCTACTTTTGGTAAGTATCATGGGATAAACTAGCTTAATCTGGTTTAGCCATCCATTAGGAAAAGTCAGGGAATGCCCCAGAGTTTGTCTGAAAGTTTGAAGTAGTGTGGACAGCCGGATCAGGCCTGAGTCAAACCAATCTGCTACCCACCCAAGGCACCCTGACATCTCCTTTTCACTGCACTCATCAATGCAGAACAAAGGGGCAGAGATTGGCTCTCTTCTTCTTCCTGGTCATGCAGGCATCACTGCTGATGTGTGAAGTACCTGTAATGGCCAGGAGCTTACACAGAGCTTGTGACTGTCTGGGAGTGACAACAGTGGCATAGATGGTGAAGTGATGGTCCACTTGGACTGATGCAGTCTCAGCCCAGCTGGATGGTATAGAGTCCAACACACTACTGCAGTGAGTTCAAAAAAAGAAAGGGTACATGTTGCTGCTACCACAGCCAGTCGGGAGCATTTCCCCCCATACTAGCCCAGATTTACCATCCAGTGTACTCTCATTTTAGATCAATAAATCATGCAGCCCTTCAATTTTTTCCTAAAAGAAGCTTCACAATTATGTACTTTAAAAATGGGGAAACAAGTGTTATGAGGCAGTTACAATTACTACATCATCTAAATTCAAAGCAAATTCTCTACTAGTTTGTCTGTTTTCTTGCATGCGTGCAGTGATGTCAGGATGCACCACAAAACTGTAATCTTTATACAAGTCTTTCAAAATGATAGCACCTAGACCAGTGATTCTCAACCTGTGGGTCCCCAGATATGTTGGCCTACAACTCCCAGAAATCCCAGCCAGTTTATCAGCTGTTAGGATTTCTGGGAGTTGAAGGCCAAAACATTTGGGGACCCACAGGTTGAGAACCACTGACCTAGACCAACTTACAGGGAGTAAAGGTATACTATAGTCTTGAAATTATCAGAAATTGTGCCATGTAGCCATGACATATTTTCAGAAGTTTCAGAAGGAACAAACAAAACCCCCCACCTTAGTTCATTTAGATCCTAGATTGCCCACTTTGATCCAAAAGCACTGAGTCTCTTATATTTTATGACTATATTATAGATTTGGGATACAAAATATTATTCTAATACCAGATTGTAGGCTTTCCATTAATGAAAAAAGAAGATTTTTGATTTGTCTATTTAACATATTTTTTGTGCATCTTAAGCCTTTTTGTTCCTAAACTGTAGTTTTTGTAGTTATGTCATTATTATTTTTTAAAAAAGTGCTGAAACATATTTTTCATTTTCATGATAAAATAATCAACTCCAGCATTTCTATGTTCTGCTTGTCTAGAAAATCACCCCAAGCCTCTTTTAAAACCATTCAGTGGAGCTCTTCATAGTAGTTTTATTATGTATTTGTTCTGATTCATAAAGGTCTGCAACACCGAATCCCATGGTAACTGGTTTTCCTCAAAAGTATGGCTGTAGCAGCATACAAATGGGTAAGACTTATTATGACACCAAGTGTATCTCTTTTCAAGTGCCAGATCTAGTCTAACTGTGCATTTCAAAAGTCGAAAAGGCAAGAAATGCTGAGTACTTGCCAAATCAACACACATAAAGAAAAAGAAGACAAGGCATCAGTTCTAAAGGAAACAATCAATTCAGTTCAGAAGTGATCAATTTATAACTCAGCAAGAAAAGAAAGCAGCTGAGATCAGCTGGATACTATATAATTAATATGAGTATGGATGATTAACTGCTCTGAAATGTGTTACAATAATATACAATTAGATTATAAAACACTGAGAGATCCACATACAAGATTTACACCTCCACTCTTGTTTGTATCATAATTTATTTTACCAAATATATATCAAAGTGTCAAAATTCTGAGGACATGAATTGACCTGTCCCACTTGTGTACTGAAGAAATGAACCACTTGTACTGTTAAAACAGCTTTGACATCCCATTACCAAAACACAAGATGTGACTTCAAGAATTAATACAAAGAAAACGGCAATAGAATACAATTGGGCCATATGATATATTGGCTCTTCTTACTCTGTATGTTCTCTTGAAATAAGACTGTCTATGGAGAAAGGAAAGAGAGAAAGAAAGTAGGCCTTTCTCACTTTCACCTCCTTCTATTACAGTTTATTGTGAGACAACGAACAACATTCAGATACACCACCTTCCTTTATCTCTTTGATAGTTTTCTGATTCTTTTATACCAATAGAACTGGAAATTACAGGTTATTTATAAAGGCTGTGCTGAAATGTGGGCGCAGCTACATAATATGGCCTTTCCTCAGAACAGTAACCATAGTTTATTATTGTCACAGAATCTAGAAAAACTATCATTGATTTTAACTAATATTTATTGAACCATTTTCAAGTAATGGTGAACTATGGCTTATAAAATTGATTCGTTTTCCTTTGAATAATACCAAAGATTCTATTAAACACTTTTAGTGATTTCACACAATGAAAGACAAATATAAAATAAGAGTAAAGGATTATGTTCTCTTCTATACAGCCATAGCACATGAAGCAAAGAAAGGATAAGCACATAAGTCCAAGGTCAGTGAGTGCAGCACTAACAACCTTTATTTTTCTGCCAAAACTGGCCCAGAAGAACTGTCTGGTCATGGTCTGAAGGATTCCCTAACTAACAGAGTAAACAATGACAAAAGAATTCATTCTGTTCAAGATGGGAGCTTGAAGAAAGGAAAGCATGCAAGTAATTTGTGAGTAGTAAACTATGGCTTATAAAACAAGTATTTTAAAGCTGAATGCACTCTTTTCCATGAAAACATTGGAGATGACCCTCCCCCCCCCCCCCCACACACACACATACACATGCACCTACACTTTAAATGTCTCAGTAATATCTGAAAGAGAGCATTCCTATTGGCAGGGAAAACTGAAACATGATATATGTCAACCATTTCCACCAAAATTTTGCCATCATTTGGTGGAAATACACAGTAGCACATTTGAACAAAAATGACAGTAGATCCCCAGGAATCAGCACACATAGTTAAAAATACAAATTTATAGTATTTAGAAACAATTTAACACACCTTTTAATCAATTTCATGTATATGCACAATTATTTTAATTAAGCAATGTTCCAAGAGCATTTTGATTATTATGTAATTGGTTTATTTTATTTTCATTTTATATGTTTCCTTAATTTTCAGCAGTACATTTTAATCATTAGGAAGTTGGAATTTAAACAGCTTCCTTAATTATATGGAATTAGGCTCAATCAAACATCTGTCCTACTATTCATGAGCCAAAGACTGGATTCTCATCAATATTACATAACTATGCCTACCTGAAGAATGTTTCAAGCATCATCTAGTAAAGGCAGTAATCTTTTTTCTACTATAAATTTGCTTTATAAGCCAAATCAAGCTTCCAGCCAAGCAAACCAAGCAACACACCTATATTTAGTATTCCAAGCACATTCTTACACCTTTCAAAACCTTTAAAAGTGAAATGCAGTAACAGCTTTATAACTCTGCATACAGAATCATGTTACTTGCTTCCCCAAAACATTTGGCACTTTATTAGAAAAAAACAGATTTCAGAGTATGATAGTTAAAACCATACATATTTTAAGGATTGTAAATTAAACTAAAATGATCCAACTGGAAGAATACGCAAAAAGGTTATTCTAGAATATGTTTCCATATAATTAGGTTTATGTGACAGTAAATGACCTGCAGCAGTTTGTGCAATTCCATACTTCACAGAAATGGATTTATTCTTCATGCTTTTTCCTTAGGCTAGTCCTTGAGGGGGGAAAAAAGCTCCACCAAACAGATTCATAAGCCCTGCAGTTTTATCACCTCAACAAATACTTCTTCTATCAGGTATTTACCCAAGATTCTTTATCAGGTAACAAATAAAAGAAAATAGCAAGGTAACTTAAAATTATTTTGTGTCTCTGCTAAGAAAAAATAAATCCCATTCAGTCTGCAGTATGTCACAGAAGAATGATCAATACAGTCTATTATCAATGCCAATAAGTTATTAAGAAACAAGAAAGTAACTCTCATTCAGTACCTGATGCTGTTCATGCTTCCAGTGTCGGATCCAAGTTTACATCTCTCCAGCTGGCTAGCCACAATCTGGCGTTCGGCCTCAAGTTCTCTTGTAAGCCTTTCAAACTGTAACTCCTGAAACACAAAACACAGATATTCATGTTATGGTCTAGATAATATGCAATAGAGAGCTTTTTTCTTTGTTACTGGTGTTAAAAGGAACCCCTTTCCCCTCCCTCCTACATGTAGAGCAATCAAGATTTGATTTAAAATCCCCTGCTGATCCACAATAGTGTTAAAACTCTTCTGGAACATTACTCAGAAAAGCCTTCATGGGTGATCCTAGTGCCATTTGACATGAGCTAGGCAACTATAATATATCAGGCTTGAGGATAGAGATTCAGAATTTGGAATATTATGCCTAGAGAGATTCACGTATCTCAATCTCTAAACATTGCCAATTACAGGATCCTGGGAGGTATAGTCCCTAAAAAACTATCATCATTCACTGAAATTTCATAGGGCTGTTGAATGTTTCTGTTATCTGATTCCGTTTTTGTATTGGGTTCTGCTGGTTTCACTTTTTGTATTATATATTGATTCTGTATACACTCTAATACCCAATGGAAACCAATCTAAGACATAATCAATAGAGAAGATAACTTTGAACGGTTTTTTGGGTTTCCCAAAACTTTGCTGAAAGAACAAAAGGTGAAGGGAAGCACATATATAAATCCTGCAAACAACAGATAAATCAAAACATAATGCACATCATCATATATAGAATGTGTTCCTGGCCTCTTGAAAGAGACTGCCTGTTAGGTTCCTAAGTGAGTTATCTTGAGTGTAGGTGAAGTAGTCATAAAATAAAATACTACACACAAACACACTAGTGGACAATGTTTCTGTTATCTGGTTCTGTTTTTGAATTGGGGTAGTAATAAAATAAAATGATAATTAATACATATACTACAAATAAACTGAAGTCAGCTACACACAAACACACACTAGAGGCCAATGTTTCCGTTCTTGGATTCTGTTTTTGTGCTCTCAGTTTCCTAGAGAGTTCATGGTCACACAAATTATGTATTTCGGCATGTACTACTCCATAGTGTTAATTTCCATGGAACCCGGAAGAAACGTAAGTAGGAGTAGGGAAGTAAATTCTCAATTAATTGATCCTCGTCTATGAGGACAAATAATTATAGTATTTGTCTTCTCTGTCTTCCCACTTCAAGACAACACAAATATTCTTCTGTGGTGTATTTATTAGGGTTGAGCAAATTTTTCGTTATTCCGTTAAAATCATTTCAAATTCAGTTCGAAAGCACTTTTGAAGTGATTTTTTGAAACATCTGCTCACTGCCTTCCTAATACTACGAATTTGAATCAAAAGCACATTTTTTCATCTGTTTCTGATGTCTTCGGATGTAGCTGTAGCCCCTCTGAGAGGAGAAGCCATGTTGGCATGCCTCTCAACCAATCAGAGTGGAAGGAATAGGGAGGGAGAGGTGTGACCATCGTTCTGCTAGCGTTTTAAAAAAATGTTGTTTCAAAATGCCCCAAAAATCAGTGGATGGGTCAAACATTATGAAACTTGATAGGCAAAAAGTGGTGAATTTTTGCTTTGATTGAGGCAAATTATATCCCAATAGCTTTCAAAAAGCAGGAGACCAACGCCTCTGAATTTTCTCCATTTATTTAAATGGAAATGAAGCAAGCAGCAGACATGGCCTGGATAAAACTCCATTTCCCAGAAGCCTTCCACTAAGCCAATCAGAGTGGGAGAGGGAGGGAGGCAGAGGCATGGCCATTGTTCTGTTAGCGTTTTAGAAAAATGTTGTTTCAAAAGAAACCTCATGGGCCATCCAGTCCAACCCCATTCTGCCAAGAAGCAGGAAATCGCATTCAAAGCACCCCCAACAGATGGCCATCCAGCCTCTGCTTAAAAGCCTCCAAAGAAGAAGCTTCCACCACAGTCCGGGGCAGAGAGTTCCACAGCTGAACAACTCTCACAGTGAGGAAGTTCTTCCTAATGTTCAGGTGAAATTTCCTTTCCTGTAGTCTGAAGCCATTGTTCCATTGAGTCCTAGTCTGCAGGGCAGCAGAAAACAAGTTTGCTCCCTCCTCCCTATGACTTCCCCTCACATATGTATACATCATGTCTCCTCTCAGCCTTCTCTTCTGCAGGCTAAACATGCCCAGTTCTTTAAGCCGCTCCTCATAGGGCTTGTTCTCCAGACCCTAGATCATTTTAGATGCCCTCCTCTGACCATCTTGACCAAACTTTCATACGGTATGTGAATTCTTGGAAGGTATGTGAAGTTTAGAGAGGGGGGGGGAGAGAGGGAGGGAGAGGTTTGAGTGTTGGACTCCGATTGTGGCTTGATTCCCCACTCAGCCACCCACTTGGGCAAGTCACACACTCTCAGCCCCAGAAAAGCCAATGAAACAGGAAATAGCACTTTCAAACCAGGTACTGATTTCCTTATTCAGAGGCTGATGGCCATCTGTCAGGAATGATTTGATGGTGTACTATGATTTCTGTTCCTGGGTGATAAGTGTCATTTCCTAATTGGTTCTGTCATAGAAACATGGCAAAATTTATGACACTGCCTGAACTTTGTCTTTGTGCAAGGGACATGGAGCACATTATGGTTTCCTGAGACACTGTCCACCAATTTAACAAAGTTTCAGCCACAAAAACAAAGTTTCTGAGGTAGAACAATGACTTTCAAAGTAAAGACAACCCAATGAAACAGGAAATAAGACTTTCAAACCAGGAACAGATTCCTGCAATTATTAAAAAATGGTTTATTATAAAAGCTATGAAAATTCGCCAAAATCAGATAAGGGAAATTTTGGTGAGTTAGCAGTGTTAAATGTGTTCTACCACTGTACCAAGTTTGAAGATAGCTCAAAAAATGAGGGTGGGAGAGTCCTGTAAAGTCCCCCCCCCCCCGGTGCTGTTTTTTGGGCACTGTGCATGCGCATCCACCATTAATGAATTACTTTCGAAATTAACGAATTTTCATTAAATTTTGAAATTTTTGAAGACGGAAAATTCGGAAATGACATCAGAAACTAAACGCTAGCGCCCCTTACTTTTGAAGCCAGTTTAGAATCAATTTTTTCATGGATCGCTCAAGCCTAGTATTTATATGTCCTGAAATGTATGGAGAAAAACATATGGAGGTTTGCACACATACAAAAATCTGCATAGAAAACACTGGCTCTGTACAGAACACAATGTTTCTTCTCAGAGAACAAGTTTCTTTTTGCCCTCCAGACCCACACATTTTCTTCAGCAAAACCATATCTTTGAACATTTTAGAATATCAAATACTATGAAAACATTCTGCAAAATTTTCACTGTTCTAATATTCTTTATGATGGGATTTTCTTACTGTTGACACCACTTTTTCTTTGACCTGGGATCAGATCATTACATAAATTCTTTTCATTTCTAAATGACAGATATCATTCCCTTAGCAATCAAACATTCCTGAAACAACCTGGCTCTACACAATAAAATATTTAGTACTGACTGAACAAAAAGAAAGCAACAATAATTTCCATTAATCAGGCAATGCTTCTACAGAGCCAAACCAGAACTGATTAAAACTGTGGCTGGTGTGCAAGCCAAATCCCACTTTTTTTCCAAAATCAGCATTGGCAATAAGAAATATAGAAATGAGAAATATTTTTGCTTGGACTGCAAATAAAAAAAGGTAGCTTACCTTCTCTGTCATTTGTCATCATTTCTTTAACTACACTGTTTTTTGTTTTCCATTGTTTATCATGAGTGATTTCATGAAATATTAATCTAAAACTACTGAAGCATGTTGCACTGACAGGGTGGGTTGTTTTTTTTTTTAGAAATTCTGGTGGTAATAAAGTTTTATGCAAATTACATCCCATTTTTAAAAAGAAACCTAAAGAACTTTGTCTGCAAATTTGCAGAGACTAGACTAGAGCGTGAAGTTAAATATACGCAAAATTATGTTGAAAAGTATGATGTTGATGAAGAGCTGGAGTGCCAGAATGATAGCATAACAACCTCAAAGAGAAACGAGGGAGATGACATTACAATGGTGTAATGACCTATCATGATAATAGGGAAAGACTTGGAGAGATGAAGTTCACAGCAATGTCAAGGACAGAGGAAAAGAATGTATGATAATATCAGTCTCCAAAGAATACCACATATGTTATTAAAGGACACTTTTCACTTGTTATGAAACATTAAGGATCAACACAGAGCAAAAACACACTAAGCCCTCCACATTTGTGGATTTCATTTTTTTGAATCTCATTAAAAGGCTCTTTCTAGGAATTTCTAGGGGCCCATCCAGACAAGCCCTATATCCCAGGATCTGATCCCAGGTTTTCTGCTTATCCCAGATTATCTGGCAGTGTGGACTCATATAATCCAGTTTAAAGCAGAAAACCTGGGATCAGATCTGGGGATATAGGGCCTGTCTGAGAGGACCCTAGGACTTCCAATGCAATTCTATGGTCAACTTCGGATGAAAGGTAAGAGACTGACTTATAGTCATTGTCCCATATTCATAAGGGTTGGAGTACAGAAGATCTGCAAAAAAAAGAAAAAAAGAAAAAGAAAAAAAGGGGGGGGGGGTAGAAATGATAAAACCTACCTTTATAACTCAAAAGAACATTTTCTCTAGGGATTTCTAGGTGCTCCAGCATGACTTTATGGTTAGCAGGTACTTTGGACAATTTAGACATTCTTGGAGAGAACATGTTAAATAAATCTATGAATAGTTGCAAAAAGTAAACCTCCAAATGTGAAGATCTAACTGCACACTCTTCAACACCAGTTCCTTTAGGTCTTTATTTAATTAATTGCTTCCCCACCTTTTCCATTTTGTCTTGCAATTCTCTAACAGTTTAGGAACCTATCTTTTCATGGTTGATATTTTACCATAACTATGGCTCCTTTCATCTCTGCAAAATTACTCTAAAATGCTTTCACACTTCAAAGACATTAATCAATATTTGATAATATTTCCTGACAATATTCATGATCTATTTATAATTTTACAGTTATATTCTTAATTTTAAAACTTTCACCTTTACTTTGGAGGGCATCCATATGCACCTGCCCATTAATTAAACCACCAGTGTCTGTCTTAACTTTCTGAAATGAAGTACATGACTAGCATGTATGCTTCTTATGTTGTTGTACCCAGATTTTGGAATGAAACTGTTGCTTCAAAATAATCATATCGCAAAATGTTTTAGCATGCATCTTGTTTCAGACAAAAATAGCTTTTTCTCAAAATTGCGTTTATAAAATGTACATAAACAGCTTTTGATATAAATTTAATGTGAAAATAAGATATATGCTTTAAAATAACCATCTATCTAATATATATATATGTGTGTGTGTGTGTGTGTGTGTGTGTGTGATGGACTCACAGCAGCAGACAAAACAACAAAACTAAACACCCCACAACCTTGAAAACTGACAGCACAACCCTCATCCACACCTCTAGGTTGATACAACAAAAAGAAAAGAAAAATAAAGTCCTAATTAGAGGGAGAGGAATAATTTTTTTATCCAATTGCTGCCAGTTACAATGCTAAGCTCCGACCACTTGGTCTCCTAGCAACCCACTCAGCCCAGGGGAGAGGCAGAGTTAGGCCTCACTTAGGTCTCTTCCACACTGCCTATAAAATACAGATTATCTGATTTCAACTGGATTATATGGCAGTGTAGACTCAAGGCCCTTCCACAAAGCTATATAACCCATTTATAATCTTATATTATCTGCTTTGAACTGGATTATCTTGACTTCACACTGCCATATAATCCACTTCAGTGTGCATTTTATACAGCTGTATAGAAGGGGCCTCATATAATCCTGTTCTAAGCAGATAATATAAGATTATAAATATACAGTAGAGTCTCACTTATCCAATATAAACAGGCCGGAAGAACGTTGGATAAGTGAATATGTTGGATAAAAGAAGGGATTCAAGAAAAGCCGATTAAACATCAAATTAGGTAATCATTATACAAATTAAGCACCAAAACATCATGTTATACAACCAATTTGACAGAAAAAGTAGTTCCATATGCAGTAATGCTATGTAGTAATTACTGTATTTACAAATTTACCACCAAAATATCACAATGAATTTAAAACACTGACTACAAAAACATTGACTACTAAAAGGCAGACTGTGTTGGATAATGTTGGATAAGTGAGATTCTACTGTAATATGAAATAATTACTGTGATAGAATAATACAAAACAATGTAATCTCTAAAACCAGGACAGTAAATAAAGAGCAACACTCTGAAAGCAGGGAAATTGGGAATTCCACAAAGGAAACAATCAGGGCCAGCTAACACCTCCCAAGAAAGGATTCTTCCAGAAAGGAAGCTGAGAAGGGAGTGAAGTAGTGTGTATTACCAAAATCATTATTATTATTGTGTTGCTGTCAACCATGAAAATGAATACAATCTGACTCCAAGTATTCAAAAACACTAAAGTCAGAATATATAAAAATTACTGTGGTATAATAAAACACAAGAATACAATCTTTAAAATCAGAACACTAAATAAAGAACAACACACTGAAAACAGGGGAATTCCACACAGGAAACAATCAGGGCCAGCTAACACCTCCCAACAAAAAATTCACTCAGGCAGGAAACAGCCAGGCTTTAAAGCTGCAAGGCCATTACATGCTAATCATTTTCCCTAATTGCAACATTCATACTTGCCTCCAACAGGCAAAAACACCAATCAGAAATACTGTATATCCACAACCTTTACGAAATAATATCCCCTGATGGCGAAGCGTGTTAAAGTGCTGACCTGCTGAACTTGTGGACCGAAAAGTCGCAGGTTTGAATTGGGCGAGCGGAGAGAGCCCCCACTGTTAGCCCTAGCTTCTGCCAAGTTCAAAAACATGCAAATGAGAGTAGATGAATAGGTACTGCTCCGGTGGGAAAGTAACGGCGCTCCATACAGTCATGCCACATGACCTTGTAGGAGTCTATGGATAACACCAGCTCTTCGGCTTAGAAATGGGCATGACCACCGAGCCCCAGAGTCAGACACCACTGAACTTAATATCAGGGAAAAACCTTTACCCTTTACCTTAACTACCACCAATTCCTCAATACTTTTTTCCCATACCACCATACTTGGCCATAGCAACGCATGGCCGGGCACAGCTAGTACCAACTAAATAGTGGCCCTGAACTTATAATACAGGGTGTTTGAAAAAATAACTCCCTAGTTTTAATGTGTTTTAAGTTAAAACTAGGGGGTTCTTCTTCAAACACCCTGTACTTTCAACAACAGAGGCCCCATCTAAACTACACTATAATACAGTATAGGGAGTGCATTATCATCCAGATAAAAACTCACGATAATTCACATTAACCCAGAATAAACTTCGATATTTGGGTTTATTTCAGGTTTAAAAAAACATCTCCAAGGATCTGGAGATTTGAGTTAAGCGCTGGATCTTTGCAGGTGTTTGTGTGTGTGTGTGTGTGGGGAGGGTACCACCCTTTACTCTCTCGCCCCCCTTTTAGGCATAAAAAGGTTTAAAATTCTGAGAAACTTCTTGATGTACTCTATGCAAGTTTTCTCTTATTTCATGAGGCAGGGTAAGAAAATTTTTACCAGTCCAAAGTTTTCTACATCAGACTTTCACAAACTCTTGATTTCAGTTGTTTTGGACTACAGTTGATCCTCACCACTAGACAAGATGGTTGGGGTTGATGGGGATTGAAGTGAAAAGCAACTAGATGGCATCCAGCTGGGTAAATCTGTTTTACAATATAATTAAAGGGAATAAGAACTCCGTCTCTGCTTCTGATTTGTATCACAAGGTGAGCAGGATGAATTCACATCTGAACTCATATCACATGATAAAAGATAAGGACATTTTGCATGTATTATTCTGAAGACTCATCAATAAAAAAACAAAGTGATTTCACCATGTTCTCAAATCATAGGAATTCAGCACTAACGCAAGGGGAAAATGATGCCATGGTCTGTAGCCAGAAATAGCTGAGATATTTAGAGAGATGATCATGCTAGATGTGATCAGATAGGACAGGTCTCCCTTGATCTATGAGGAGAAGGAGATCAGCTGATTTATATTTTTCATGACAAAAAAGAAGATGAAAGAACTAAAGAAAGAAACGAAAAGAAGAAAACAATCTCACCAACTTTCCAGAGTGCATATAGGTCTGCATACTACAATTATGTTTCAAAAACCATTTTTTCTGCACTCGTTTTCTTCATCCCTCCCTCAGATAGTTTAACTTAATTTCACAACACTTTGCTGAAATACTGAACGTTGTTTAGGTAAGTTGTTATTCATGGAATCAACTCCCCCTCACACTCTCTTGTTATTCTCATGTCTTATCTTTGTTTTCCATCACCACAGTCCTCATTATTTCCCATCCTTCTCCCAAAATTGGGACTCAAATCAAATTACAAATGAAAACAAAACAAAACAGCTAGTTAACCTGAATTGCAAGATGCAATTTACAATACCTGATTAAAAAAAAAAAAGAAACCAGCAGCATATAAATGGGTACTACTTGCATAATCCTCAGCATCCAGTCAGTTGGAAAACACTCAAAACTAAACAAAACAGCTACAATTCATCATCATATATACGTCATTTTATAGTGTTGTGTACTATTGTCAAGTTAGCTTTGACTGACAGTGACCTTATCACTATCACGTCACCATATCATCAACAGGCTTGTTCAGGTCTCACAGACTTAGGATCATAATGTGGTATTTTTCTTTTCCTCGTGTCTTTATCTTTATTAAACACAATTATATTATCTACTGAGTCATGTCTTCCCGTGATATGACCAAAGTATGACAATCTTAGTTTTTTTTAACTGTAGTATTCATTTAAATATCTTGACACTTCAGGATCTTGTAGTATTTTTCATAGCTGCCTTTCCAAATCCTACCTGAACATTAGGAAGAACTTCCTCACTGTGAGGGCTGTTCGGCAGTGGAACTCTCTTCCCCAGACTGTGATGGAGGCTCATTCTTTGGAGGCTTTTAAACAGAGGCTGGATGGCTATCTGTCGGGGGTGCTTTGAATGGGATTTCCTGCTTCTTGGCAGGGGGTTGGACTGGATGGCCCATGAGGTCTCTTCCAACTCTACTATTCTATGATTCTATGATTCTACCCTTTTTCTCATTTCTTGGCTGCTATCTTCATTCTAATTAATGACTGAGCCAAGGTAAGAAAAATCATGAAGTATTTCAACATCTTCATCATCTACTTTAACGTTATATAAACATAGTCATTAGTTTTGTTTTCTTGACATTCAGTTATAAACCTGCCTTTGCACTTTCTTCAAGAATTGTTCCTCCTATTTTCTACTAGCAGTATGGTGTCATCTGTAACTCCGCCATTCCCTAAGTCTAATTCTACTTTGGACACACACACTCACAATCATATTTTTTTCTGTATGACTATTTTAGTCATAATCTCATTTTATTTTAATAGGACATACTAACAACACATATTCAGGAAGCTCATTTTTTTACCACTTCCAGCATGATTAAACCATGTCTGTGTTGGCGCTGCTGCTTTTTCTATTGTTCTTGCAAGAAGGAATAAAGAGAGAGGGGGGTAACTATAAGCCAACATCAGTTGAAATGTGATAATTATGTTTATGTTTATACTCTGCTTTTTCTCTCCAAAAGGAGACTCAAAGCAGCTACTTTCCTTTTCTTTCTTCACACTCCTTCCTCACTTTTCTTTCAATGCAACTGCCCTTCTTGCCCTTCTTATCTGAACAGAGTTTATACCTTATAAATGTAATTAATACTATCAGCTTGACATTTTAAAAAGTTGACTGTGACGGCTAATAACATATACAGTGTTCCCCTGCTACTTTGCGGTTTGCTTTTTATGGACTTTCACGGGTTTTCTTGGATGCTTATGGGACATGGCCATACAGCCCTCCCTCCCTCACCCCGGCTGAGGTGTGCGGCCTGGCCTGGCCTGTCCTCCTCAGCCGCCTGCAGGAAGTGCCAGGAGTGCCTCATCTCCTCAGTGAAAAAGAAGAACCACCACAAATATGAGGCTGAGGAGGCTTGTGTGTGTGTGTGTGTGTGTGTGTGTGTGTGTGTGTGTGTGTGTGATGAAAGATGGAGCTCCTTTGGCCCCAGGGATCACACATATCCCTCTTAAAATTGGCTTCTCTCTTCCCTGCAAACAGGGCTCTCTCTCTCTCTTTTTAACCATATGTTCAGAGGCCAAGCAGCCAAATGCCATGTAAAGGTTAAGACTAGGCTGAGGAGGCATGTGTGTGTGTGGTGAAAGAGGGAGGGCTTCCAAGTCCATGTACAAAGCCCTCCCCAGCTTGATGGCCACAGCTTCGAGGAATACATTAAAAGAGGGAGGGAGGGAGAAAGGACAAGGCAGCCAGAGCACGGAGTAAGGGGGCAGCTCTGAGGAGAAGTAGCAGCAACAACACCTCAACAGAGAGCTGCTCCTGAACGCCGACGAGAGGGAGAGTGGGGCGGGAGCTGGAGGAGGTCACAAAGAAAAAGTGCAGGAAGAAGAAGAAGAGCAAGGGGCCCAGCGGCGCTGGTAGGGAACGCTTCACTGGCAAACAGTGTCACATACAGTGCAAAATGGCCCACGAGCCTCCCTGGGGCTTGCGAAGGGGAGAAAGGCCACCTAACTACTAAAATAATGTATAAATATCGAAATAAACGGAGCCCCGGTGGTGAAGTGCATTAAAGCACTGAGCTGGAGACCAAAAGGTCCCAGGTTCAAACCCCAGGAGCGGCATGAGTGGCCGCTGTTAGCTCCAGCTCCTGCCAACCTAGCAGTTCGAAAACATACCAATGTGAGTAGATCAATAGGTACCGCTCCGGCGGGAAGGTAACGGCGCTCCATGCAGTCATGCCGGCCACATGACCTTGGAGGAGTCTACGGACAACACCGGCTCTTCGGCTTAGAAATGGAGATGAGCAACAACCTCCAGAGTCAGACATGACTGGACTTAATGTCAGGGGAAACCTTTACCTTTACCTATGTACTGTAGTTACAATATAATGACATTTTGCTGGATCATTTCACATCATTTAGACTCAAGAACACATATCCACACAAAGTGCTATTTAAAGCTAGAGTCCTGTACAAAATAAATTTTTGAAATTTTGATTTGACCAACCAAATGGAACAAATGGGGAAAAATCTTATACAAGCTTGATATTTCATAGATATCAGCGAACAAGAGTCAGCAAGACAATTTTGGGGGAGGCAGAGAGAATATACCCCAAAAACTTCTATTCAATCTATGACTGGAAACATAAGACAACTTCGGTGACTACTACCTTGCCCTTTGCAGCGGAAATAACAAAATTCTTGCTAGATTCAAACTGCAGGAAAATAGGTTCCACCTAAACTTTGGGAAGAGCTTCCTGGTGGTAACAGTTATTCAGTAGTGAAATATGCTACCTCACAGTCTGGTGGAGTCTCCTTCTCTAGAGGTTTTTAAGCAAAGGTTGAATGGCCATCTGTTGAGAGGACTTTGGTTGTATTTTTCTGTATGGCAAGGGGTTGGACAGGATGGTCTTGTGGTTTCTTCCAGCTCTATAATTCTAAGATTCTATGAACAATTATTTTATTCCATAGAAAACCCACACCTTCTGAAGTGCACTGCGTGGACACTCTGCTTCTTTCTCCTAAGAAAGGTTTGTAAAATGATCATTTCAGCCATGGAGCCACTATAACCATAATGAATGTAGAAGTCTTTAAGATACAGTTATGAATTTCTCTTTGATCTCTTGCATGCTTGATGAGATGCTAGCATTTCAGTTTTTAAAGCTTTAGGCACTGGATTTAGTCTTACTTGCAGTTTTATTTATGTTTTACACATTGATTTTTGTTCTCTACTCTATTGTAGCTGACAGTTTTCAGAGCAAACTCAGCAGCAAATAATTAGTTAATGTCATCACTTGTGAGCAATCTAATTTTGCATTTTTATACAGTTCAGGTCTGTCAGGGATATCAGCATTATAAACTTGTATAATAATCTAGGATTGTATAATAATAACTAGCTTGGGTCCCCAGCGGTGCCCGGGTTATTTGAAAAGGACCTTGTTTGTTTTTGGATGTAAGGTAATATCATTTTGGTCATATGTTATGCTATTCCTTAGGGAAAAAAATTCAGTCTTTGCTTTTGTTCTTTATGAATGCTCCCATCAGAAAATGCATAAGCATGTGGGTGAACTACAATTCCCAAAAATCTTGGGTCAATCCTCCGAAAACTCCCCCAGTATTCACAGTTGGCCATGCTGGGTCTGTGTGCCAAGTTTGGTCCAGATCCATCATCTGTGTGTTCAGTGTTCTCTGGATAAGGGTGAACTAAACTCCCAGATTCCCAGGGCAATCACCCCAAAACGGTACCAGTATTCAAGTTGGCCATAGTGGGCCTATGTGCCAAGTTTGGTCCAACGTTGGCTGGGTTTAGTGTTTTCTGAATACGGGTGAACTGTAACTCCCAGATGTCAAATTCAATCACCCCCAAACCCCACCAATATACTAAGTTGGCCGTGTTGGGTCTGTGTGGCAATTTTGGTCCAGATCTGTTGCCAGGTGGGTTCTCTGTTCTCTGGATTTGGCCAACTACAACTCCCAGATTCCCAGGGCAATCTTCCTGAAACATCTTCCAGGATTCACAGTTGGCCATGTTGAGTTTGTGTGGCAGGTTTGGTCAAGATCTGTCATCTGCTGGATTTAGTATTTTCTGAATACAGGTGAACTATAACTTTTTGGGATCAAGGTCAATCACCCGCAAAGCCTGCCAGTATTTACAGTTGGCCATGTTGGGTCTGTGTGCCATCTTTGGTTCAGATCTATCACTGGCTGGGTTCAGTGTTCTCTGAATATGGGTGAACTATAACTCTCTGATGCCAAGGTCAATCACCCCAAGTTGGCAGCATTGGGTCTGTGTGCCAAGTTTGGTCCAGATGCATCAATGGTGGGGTTCAGAGGGCTCACAGAATACAAGTGAGCTATAACTCCCAGAGTTAAAGGTCAATCATCTCCAAAGACAACCAGTGTCCCCAGTTGGCTATGTTGAATTTGTGTGCCAAGTTGGTCCAGATCTATCATCAGATGGGTTCAATGTTCCCTGAATATGGTTGAACTATAACTTCTGGATGTCAAGGTCAATCACCCCCAAACCCTGCCAGTATACAAATTTGGTTATGTTGGGTCTATGTGCCAAATTAGTTCCAGGTCCATAATTGGTGCAGTTCAGACTGCTCTTAGATTGCAGGTGAACTTTACATCTCAGTCCTTACAACTCCCACAAATCATGATGAATTCTCCCCAAACCTCTCCAGTATGTTCAGTTGCTGATCCTGCTGCTGCTCGGTCGTTTAGTTGTCTCCGACTCTTCGTGACCTCATGGACCAGTTCACGCCAGAACTCCCTGTCGGCCATCACCGCCCCCAGTTCCTTCAAGGTCAACCCAGTCACTTCAAGGATACCGTCCATCCATCTTGTCCTTGGTCGGCCTCTCTTCCTTTTTCCTTCCATTTTTCCCAGCATCGTGATCTTTTCCAAGCTTTCCTGTCTTCTCATGATGTGGCCAAAATACTTCAGCTTTGCCTCTAATATCCTTCCCTCCAGTGAGCAGCCGGGCATTATTTCCTGGAGGATGGACTGGTTGGATCTTCTTGCGGTCCAAGGCACTCTCAGGATTTTCCTCCAGCACCAGAGTTCAAAAGCGTCTATCTTCCTTCGCTCAGCCTTCCTTATGGTCCAGCTCTCGCATCCATAGGTTACTATGGGGAATACTATGCTTTGACTATGCAGACCTTTGTTGCCAGTGTGATGTCTCTGCTCTTCACTATTTTGTCAAGGTTGGCCATTGCTCTCCTCCCAAGAAGTAAACGTCTTCTGATTTCCTGGCTGCAGTCTGCATCTGCAGTGATCTTCGTGCCTAGAAATATAAAGTCTGTCACTGCTTCCACGTTTTCTCCCTCTATTTGCCAGTTATCAATAGGTGTAGTTGCCATGATCTTGGTTTTCTTGATGTTTAACTGCAACCCAGCTTTTGCACTTTCTTCTTTCACCTTGGTGACAAGGCTCCTCAGCTCTTCCTCACTTTCAGCCATCAGAGTGGTATCATCTGCATACCTAAGGTTATTAATGTTTCTTCCAGCAATTTTAACTCCGGCCTTGGATTCCTCAAGCCCTGCATGTTGCATGATGTGTTCTGCGTACAAGTTGAATAGGGAGGGTGAAAGTATGCAGCCCTGCCGCACTCCTTTCCCAATCTTGAACTAGTCTGTTGTTCCGTGATCTGTTCTTACTGTGGCTACTTGGTCTTTATACAGATTTCTCAGGAGACAGACAAGGTGACTTGGTATCCCCATACCATCAAGAACATGCCATAGTTTATTATATACAGATTTTCACTTTTATTATGTTTATAGATGGTGAATATGGCTCTGCTTATTTTCATTAAATGTTGCAAACTAAATACGGAGTTATGAGGTAAAATCGATCTACGTGATGAAGGTTTCCTAGGGTGCATTTATGTTGTAGAATACAGTATGAAACCACTTGAACTGTAATGGCTCTACAGAGAAGACAAATGGAAATTAGCCCTCTTTAAGCATTCCCAATTCAAGTGACTGAGCAAGTGGTGGAAGGTGGCCTTTACGTAAGTAAGGCATTGAATTTGTGTTGAGTTTGAGTCTGAAGTCTTGAAGATTTATCCAAATTGATCCATCGTTAGCCTCCAACAGTTTCAAGCATTTCAGATAAGTTCTTTAAAATTCAGACTAAAACCCAGAACAAATCTTGTACTCCACAGACATGGAGGAACCAGTTACTCCTAGATGAAAAACATGAAAACAGAAAGTCCATTAGTGCCTTTGCTACATTGCTTTTATCACATAGACGACTGTATTCTGAAGAAGAGAGGCACTCTTGTTCTATGAGGTTCTTCATGTGATTATCAATGCTAATCCAAATCACACAAAGAACGTCTATAGATAAGAAGCCTTTCATCTTTAGAAATTCATTTTCTATGAATGGAGGGTGCTGCAAGCACCAATGAATAAAGCAGAAATTGCATGTTCTTATTCTACATATTTCAAGTGATTTGGATCCAGGTTACCTACAAAATCGCCTTCTCTCACCAGACACTGAGGTCTTTCTTCTAAGAGATGCATACTTTGGTCAAATCTCAACAGGCAACTGTCACATGGAGGACCTTTACATTGGCTGCCCAAGACTGTGGAATGACCTGTCAGAAGAAATTCAATAGCTAAATGAGCTGTCAAAATTTAAGACACAATAAAAGACATATCTCTTCTGGTAGGCCTACCGAGTCAATTTTAAACAGTGAAGTTTAGCTTTAAATTTCATTAGTATTGCTATTTTAATATTTGCCTTTTGTATTTTAATGGTATTGCATTTTATTTATGGTGTGTGCTTTAACTATGTTGTACCTGTGAGGAGAGATGTGTTCCAAATAAAATTGATGATAATGGTATTATACTTGAAGAACAGACTGAACAAAAGGGTTATGGTTATCATTAGCATGCCACATTAGCAGACATGTGGCTAGCCATTGGTAGGTTAAATAGGCTTTGGGCAAAATGATTACATTTCTACTAACCAATTAACTACAAACAGATTGTTGCATGAGATTGAAGCCTCAAATACTGAACATTTGAAAGATGAGTTGTGTATGCCTAAATAAGCATTTCATCTCAGTAAAATAAAAAGTTAAAATCACACTGGCATGGAGTAACATCATAGTACTTTCAGTGCCTAAAATTCTTCTCAGTTTAACAGTACTCAAGACTGTTAATCTAATTGCATGTTCCAGCTAAAATAGACCTACTGAATCAACTGGTGAAAAGCGTGTCAACACTGATATACATTCCGCTGGTTCACTTTATACACCTGTATAGCTCCTACTAGTATTTCCCTAATAGTTGAAATAATTTTATAAATCTACCTTGCCTTAGTTCCTTAATCATTTTTTAAAAAAAATCTGGACCAAGGCATTCTTTTGATATCATTCTTACTGGCTATGTTTCTGAAAATGAAATTTAATTCCTTCTTCAGTAGAGCAAGCCAGCATTCAAATTCCTTGGAGCTTCTTTCATGGCTTTAATAGAAAGTTAAGTCAGTTCAGGTCTGCAGCTAATGGTGGGTGAGTGTGCAGACAGGCCACAAAGTAGGAGTTTTCAGGATTGTAAGACTCACTGACATACTAGGTCTTAAAGCTTCTCTCTCCCTCTCTCCTTTTCTCCTCCTCCCCTCTCATATACACACAGCAGAAGGAGAATTATTTCTCATAAAAGTATAGTCCAGAAGTATGTGCTCTTTGGTTCTGATATACAGGATGAAAACCTAAACAGAAATTAGGATAAGAGCCAAGGGCACCTCAGTTTTAAAGAATTAGATCCATCGGGGATTTATGGATAAATGGGATGTTCGCCTCAGTGCAAGAAAGCATTCATTAGCAAATTAAACCACAATGTACAAATAGGCACTTCTCATTTTGGTGTATATCACTGGCTTGACTCTTCGGTTAGCACAATTTTCCAGATCTCAGCTTAGTTCTTTGGCACTAATATTAACAAGAAAATCACATTTGTGGCAATTACCCTCCCCTCCCTTTGTCTTAGTTGGTGGGCCATAATCAGTATTTTCCTTTCTGGGTGGGCTGCCTATTTCCAAAAGACATTGGGAAGTTCTGCTTGGGCCCTGAAAAGAGAGGCTGGTTCAGATAGATTCGGAAAGTCTGAAGTATTTGTTATCTTTTTTAAAAAAAATCTCCGCTTTTAACTATCCAGGACTCAAGTGTGAAGAAAGAAGACCAGGTTCCTCTAAAAGGCGATCTGGATGCGTTTAGAACTGTACAGATGAGGGCTGAGGCTGGATCTACATAACTACATAATCTAGTTTCTGAATGCAGATTAACTGTATTGAACTGGATTATATGACAGTATATACGCATATAATCCACTTCAAATCCGTTAATCTGCATTCTGAAACTGGCAATGTAGATCCAGCCTGAGCTTCCTCTCTACATGTGCCTTCTTAGAATCATAGAATCATAGTAGAGTTGGAAGAGATCTCATGGGCCATCCAGTCCAACCCCCTGCCAAGAAGCAGGACATTGCATTCAAAGCACCCCCGACAGATGCCTATCCAGCCTCTGCTTAAAAGCCTCCAAAGAAGAAGCTGTCTGGGGGAGAGAGTTCCACTGCCGAACAGCTCTCACAGTGAGGAAGTTCTTCCTGATGTTCAGGTGAAATCTCCTTTCCTGTAGTTTGAAGCCATTGTTCCATGTCCTAGTCTCCAGGGCAGCAGAAAACAAGCTTGCTTCCTCCTCCCTATGACTTCCCTTCACGTATTTGTACATGGCTATCATGTCTCCTCTCAGCCTTCTCTTCTGCAGGCTAAACATGCCCAGCTCTTTAAGCCTCTCCTCATAGAGCTTGTTCTCTAGACCCTTGATCATTTTAGTTGCCCTCCTCTGGATGCTTTCCAGCTTGTCAACATCTCTCTTCAATTGTGTTGCTAAGAATTGGACACAGTATTCCAGGTGTGGTCTGACCAAGGCAGAATAGAGGGGTAGCATGACTTCCCTGGATCTAGATGCTATACCCCTATTTATGCAGGCCAGAATCCTCTTGGCTTTTTTAGCAGCCGCATCACATTGTAGGCTCATGTTTAACTTGTTGTCCATGAGGATTCCAATATCTTTTTCACACGTACTGCTGTTGAGCCTGGCGTCCCCCATTCTGTATCTTTGCATTCCATTTTTTCTATTGAAGTGAAGTATCTTGCATTTGTCCCTGTTGAACTTAATTTTGTTTTAATAGGCTGTGTGGGAGTAGGATACAGGTGGGTTTACTAGGCATGTCAAAAAATCATTTTGAATCTTATATCGTATTGATATCGGATTGTTCTTGCTTTGTGAGACGCATTCCGATATGTTGTCTCACGGCGCAACCAGCAATGTATTTTGAACCATTGTTGGCCCATTCTCTAATTGTCTCTTAATATTTCGCTAATTTCCTCCCCCCAAAATTTTTTTTACTATATTTTTTTAAAAAATATATTTTTTTTGTTTCTGCAACCTAGCTTGAATAGGAGGTTAGCGCAGCCTAATGTGGCTGGCGTTCCCTGGCCAATCAGAAGCTTCCACGATGGATGCAAAGGTGGGGGTTAGGGTCCTCTGCGTCCACGTAGAAGATTAGCATAAAAGCCCGGTGCATAGGCCGGGCGAGGCATTCTGGGATGGGTTTTGCACGGAGAGGGTGGTGGCCTACAGTGCCAACGGAGAGCAAGCAAGCCTGTCTTGAGGGAGAAAGGATGAAGGGGCTTGTTCTGGCTGTTCTGACAGAGGGGTTTGGGTTTGGGTTTGGGTTAGGCTTTTGTTTCTGGTTCCTTCTCTTGGGATTGACTAAGTGTGTCAATTTTGGATAATTGAAGGCATTGGCTTGAGGGTTGTGGGATTACAGCCAGAGACACCATTTTCCAGAGTTCTTGCTTACAAAGATAGCAAGGGAATTTATAGTTTTCAAAGTAACTTGGCACTCCTGGCCAGGGCATAGCTTGGCATGGTAGTCACTGCTCCATTTCTAATTGAATGGAAGGCATTGCCTTTCAGGCTTGTGGGATCACATAGCCAGAAACACCATCAATTTCCAGAGTTCTTGCTTACAAATATAGCAAGGGAATTTATAGTTTTCAAAGTATCTGTGCACTCCTTGCTAGGGCATTGGCCAGCTTGCTCACAGGTACATTTCCAAAGGAAGGCAAAGCATTGCTTCTGTTGCTTGTAGGATCACATAGCAAGATACACCATTGATTTCCAGTGCCCTTCTTGCTTAAAAATATAACAAGGGAATTTCTAGTTTTCAAAGTTTCTTTGCACACCTTGCCAGAGCATTGCTTGGCGTGGTCACTGGTCCATTTCATAGTGATAAAAACCCAATTGAACAGGAAATAAGACTTTCAAGTGTATTATAAAAAGTTATGAAAATTCGCTAAAAATCATAGGAGACAGGAAACGTTCTGCAATTTGTTGAGCTTAGAGTGTTGAATGTGTTCTCCCACTGTACCAAATTTGATGAGGATAGCTCCAGAAGTGAGGGCAGGAGAGCCCTGTAAAGTCCCCCCCCAGGTGCCTTTTTTTTGGCGATTGCGCATGCGTGCCCGCCATTTTAAAAACATTTAGAATCATTACGAATTTTTTGAAATATCCAAAATTTTTGGGTGAAAAAATTGGAAACGGTTTCTATTGTGAAGCGCCGGCGCCCGCTACTTTAGAAACGAGAATTGAAACATTTTTTCATCGATCGGACATGCCTATTGTTTACTATTCTAACTCCCTCTGCCAATATACTCAGCTAGAAAAACAAAACCAAGTATCTCTTAAATCCCCAGTAGCTCTCTCCAGAAGGTGGCAAAGCAAGGCTTCTTCAGATTTAACAGTATGTGAACACTAGGTCTGGATGTCTAAATCTAAGTTATGTTTTCACTACACATTGTGAGAACTAACCAGGACTAAAAGGTAGAAGTCTGAGGACTAGGGTCATTCCCAATGAGTCTCAGAGTCCTATACTTCCTCCACAGCTATTTTTTAACTGAAAAGGATTATCATAAGGAATCAAGCTCAGTATATTATTGAATTCCATAATATTTGGGGATCAGGAGAACATTTTTTTTGAAAACAGGAAGTGATTTTCAATTCAAAGGGAAAGATCCTCAACAATAACATGATTATTCCTAAACATCATAAAGAGTCATATTTAGTAAAATAAAAATGGGAATGGGAGCATAGTATGGTGATGGGCTGCACTAGGAACCTTTGGACCACATTTTACAACTTCTTCAGCAAAGCATGGTCAGTCCTTATTTTAGCTAAATATTACATCTGCTCTACATTGCTTGATTTGACAAGTGAATATTTCAGTAAAAGTTCAGATAGTGACATCTGATTTAGAAATAACCAATATTTTGTTATCCATGAGTATCAGATTATTTATGTAGATCACTGAACATTTGATTTGCTTATTCATGGCTACACAGAAGTTTCAATGATGACAAGTCAAATCCCAGTGGCAGAACACATGCAATTGTCCTTATTTGCAAATTGAAATATCATTTTTGCACTTCCATGATTCACAGTATGAATGTATATTACCTTATAAACTTATATATTCAAGTATGAGCGTGTTCACAACAAGAAAGAGTGTCAAAGACAGAACGCTCCAAGTAGAATACAACACAGTTTATTGAGGTTACAGAACTAAAAATTGCCCGTAGGAAACAAAGGACTAGGCAAACACTTGTCTTCAGTGTGAAAAGTAACAAAAATAACTTCGTTTGAGTCTAGATAGTTCAAAAGAATAAACCGGATTAAACAGAAGTTTAATCCAGATTAAAACAAAGGTGCTTACTTCAGCCTGGCAATTAAACAAACAAAAACTGGTTAACAAAAGGTCAAAATGAACACAAAACCCAGCAGCAGATTCCCCTCTGCTACTCAAGAGCTACAGAAGTAACTCGGGCTGTTGCTCCTCCGTGCAACGGGCGAAAACCAGGTCCAGGCACTTCAATCAGGGTAACGACGGTCAGCGGGGTCCCAATCCGGTCCGAGGTCGAAAGCCAAATGCAGACGTCTAGGTTCCACAAGTTCCACCGATAGCCACAGAAGGGTTAGTCCAGAGTCGTAGTCAGTCAGTCAGTCCAGCGTCAATCCAGAGTTGGCAATAATGTCCGACAAAAAGACGACGGAGGTCCAAGCTATCAAGATTAAACACAAGTTGCACAGGAAAAGCCCACACAGTTCCTCCCGCCGTCTATGCCCAGTGTCCTTGGTAACTTACGTATTCAGCAAACGAATCACACCCGTCTTCAGGAAGTTCCCCAACAAGAGCCCAAGCGTTCGTCCAGATTACCTTGCCCAACGCAATTAGCCATTGATTCTAAACCCCATTTTATGCCAGTTCATAACTCCTCATCGCTGTCAGCTGCTATCCTAATTCCAGGTGCCTCCTCATCCTCATCCTCATCAGAACTAACACACCTTTGACTACGCCCCACAGCATCCCCAGCTGTGGATCCCGTTCCATCCCTCCAGCCCGTCCACGGGTCCGATCCTGCAACCCGCCAGTCGCCTCCCATGCTATCATTACCAGGAACACCCAAATCCTCCCTCACACGAGTCCATTCCATGTCATCCTCCTCTGAGCTAACCATCTCTTCCTCCATACCCTCGGTAAAACCCTCGAAGGAGTCTTCGTCAGTTGGTTCTGCAAATAAGTCCCGGAGCCGCTTCCTTTCACGCTCCTCAAAAGAGTCTGACTCTCGAGGAGTCTTACGACCTCGTCTCCTAGTATCGGAGCCAGAAGGCTCAACCATAACAAAGAGACTGATAGGCTTTTTTTTTTACATTCCTAATCTGATATTTTTGGAAGCAAAAACAGAATATGCCAAGTATTTTACAATTAGCAAAATTGCTCTTTTTATGCATATACTTTTCCAAACCACTTATCCATGTGAAGCTATTGCTCTAATTTCATTCCTACACAGGATGTTTTATAGTCGCAAATGATCACTGCCTTGCAGTTTTCAAGTCAGTGTTTTGTAACATGAGTTCAAAGATGCAGCAGACTGCAACTCCGAAGCTGATGTAAGCACTTAGTAAAACTAACATTATTTTGCTGTTTTATAAAACAGTATGTTAATCTGATACACATGACCAGTGTAAAAAATACAGTGCACACACAGAAAGTAGATCTAAGTATATGGAAGCATATTTTAAAGATAAATTTCCCTATTACTATAATCATGTAGAGAACGTCACTATGTATCATAGGGGGATGGGACACCACCCTACAAATTATATAGAACACACAAAAACATATCTTGTGTGTACTTATTTTATACGCAGAGAAGAGATTTTGTTTGTTGGTGTGGTGCAATCCTTTGTAGCAATGACACTTTCTAAATTTAAACCACATGCACACATTCTTCCTATTAGCCACAGCAGGGAAAATGTTTGTGTGTCTATATATTTCACCCTCCACAGCTATTAGCAGATGATAGTGGGTGGAGCTCTGGATCAGAGTCACAGATGTTAGATTACCTTCTATCATCTCATGGACATGATTCAATTATCCTTTGGCTTTATTTTAAGAAAGAAAGAGAGAAGAAGCCAATTATCCCTTGAGTTTATTTTGGGAAAGAAAGAAAGAAAGAAGAAAGAACTGAGGTATCCCAGTCACAATCTTTCCACAAAGCATTTAGTTTGGCCTTCAGCTGAATACATGTAGTGCGGCTAATTTAATGTGTTTTTATTCTGCTTGAAATTGCCAGCACTTCTTAAAATATTCTGAAGCACAACAAATCAACTGAGGAATAAAACATAAATGAATGTGCAAAAAGGGAAGATGTGACATATGTTTCCTTATATTCAGCCTAAACAAACATGGTACTTCTCATATTTGTTCAACATATTATTGTGATTCTTCAATATGGAGCTTTATGAATAATCATGAATAATCTAATAATCTGATTTCTTAAAATCAGGTGATTCAGTACATTAGGAGATGTAAAGGATCTAAATCACAATCAATATGTTAGTGGTGTCTTCCTGTAATACTATATAATCTAATGACTGCTTAAGGCAAACAACTTGCTGTCAAATTAGTTAAAATCGAATACCATTTATTTATGAAAGCCCAGAAGTATACATAATGTATCTCCATTCTTGATCTCTGCCTTTTTATCATTCAAGAGTTGCAGATTTATTTTAAATCTAACATAACATGTAAAGTTTAAATAGTAAGCCTCTCCGCTCAATTTTTTTTACAACAAAATGAAGTGTCTTGGGAATATTTTGGAATATAGAATGGTACTATCTCATGCAGATATTAATACTCCCCCCCCCCCAGCACAAAAACAATAGTATAAAAATGATCAGGGAAATATCTGCTAACACATTAAAAAGGCTGAAAGTATCCTATTCTGTCATGCATTCTGCACAGGGCACTCACAACAGTGGCTTCCTTCTTTCCTTGGCTTTTCTTGGCCTATTTTTTATGTTTTTGTGGTAGGAAGAAGGCCCTTGTTATAAGACTAGTTTTACTGAAACAGGAGGAATGTGCCATTTTCCTTATTACACTTTAAATTACAGAACATTTGTAGCAGAGGAAGAACAATGATCCCTAAATGGCCAAAGTGGAGTAGCTCCCAAATCATGACCCACTTCAAGAAAAAAGCATACAACACTCAGAAACAAGGAAACTATCATTGAGAACACTGCTTCGCAAACTGTGTGTCCCGACCCCAAATGGGGTCTCTTAGCTTAACAGTGTGGTCACAAAATTTGGCAACAGTAAAAGTTTCTGAATGCCACTTAGTGGTTGTTGAAGACATTTACATTATTCTGTTAGCAACAATGTGCAGTCTTTACAGTGGACTCTGCAGAAAATGCTTCAGCTGTACATCATAAAAAGGAAAATCAGCCTGTTCAGCAAAATTTGCAAGTGCATTATAAATAACTGTTTGATTTTAATACATAATTTATATACCTATATATTCTGGGTCATTTAAAAAAATTGGGGAGAAAGAGGATGTGAGTTGAAATCTTAAGAATTATTTATATAATTGTTTGATAGTTCCTATTGAAATGTCCAGCTGACAAGTCTTTTGAACATTTAACCTGTATTCCTATCTCCCAAAACAAAAAGTAAACAAATAATTAGGGGGGGGGGGGAACAGAATGAGAGAAGAGACATACATAAAATAATATTGAATAAAGACAGCCTATTTTTCATTCTAGATATTGTTCACCTTTCAACATTTACAGCTGAAAACTAGGATATGTGGCCATGCAGCACAGGAATGTACTTAATATGCCAGCAAAAGTTACCAATGAAGAAAAACAGACAAGGAAGGAGACAATGTAGCAGCTTGCTTTTGGTTTGCTGGAATGTGCAGTCTTCCCTTTCCCCATCTCCACTCCACTTCACAAAATTAATTGTGTGCAAACTACTTTTGCACTTTGAACACAATTCGTTGAAGCAAGCTGAAGTCAAAGATAATAAGTAGGAGGAGACAAAACGGAGAATGTGTCTACACTGTAGAACTATTGCAGTTTGACATAACTTTCAATGCTGTGGCTCTGCTATATTTTGGCAGTGAAGGGTAAAGACCTTGTAAAACTACACAACTCTGGGAATTCCACTACAGTGAACCATGACAGTTAAAGTGATGTTGAACTGCATTAATTGTAGATGCATCCCAGCAGCTGAAAAAGCAGAGTGGTCCATGCCAAATGGAGACACTTCTCTAATTTTGTTTGTATGTATCTTTCACATCTCAGCTTTCATATGATAGTTATCAGTTTTCTCTACAGAATTCATGCAGGAAAGCTGTAGTTTTTCTGTGTAAGAATCTGGCTGTTTGCTCACACTGTATAAATACACAATCTGTGCAATATTGTGCACTAGTTTCCTGTGTTTTCTGAAGAAGAAGACAAAAAACCCCAACCCAATATTTGGGGACAAGAATAACATTATTTTGTGCACTATGCATATATTCTGTGCAAGCAAACCACATGAATAGCAACATAACTGCTTTTCTTTTCCAATAAAGTTCCAAATAATAAATAGTGTTCAAATAACAGATAAACCCTTGTATCCTTGTTTAGGAGAAAGAAAAATGATGGAAGTCTTCATTCTCACAAGTTAGAATGAAACAAGCAAAGATTTATATCCCTAGGAGGATGATAGGTTGGCTGGTGCATGATATACTGCACAACCCTAATGTTAAAAAAATTATGAAAACAACTATTTTTATATAAAAATTAACAAATATAATGATCTTTAATTGCATCTCTAAGATAGCTTTATTTGAAATTATATGTGTATTAGATTACTTTGTAATAAATCTTACAAGATGTATATTAAACTGTATTTAATGTTTATGAAAGTATGTTGCAGGAGAAGGTATATGATTTAGTCCTACATATGTAAATCAGAGGAAATCCCTTTGAATTTTTATTTACATCTGAATAAACACTATAAGATCATGCTGCTTGTTAAACATAAAAGATTAATAAAAAAGTATTGGATACATTTCCTTTTTTCTGAAAAATATCAGGTTTCCTCCAGTTGTTCTAACAGTGCTTCCTGCACCTAACATTTTCGAACATCGGGAACATGAACATTATACAATGACCTGATTTAATAGGGGTCAGATGTAACAGTCTTGTGGCTGGAGCAAGAGTTAAAATACTCAAAACGGCTTAAGCCAGAGCAACTCATGTTTATCTTCCATCTGCCTATTTCTGCCATATAAGGCTATCCTAAGAGCCCTGAAATTGCTGATACAGTGAAATTCATCCTCAAAATTCCTATAGAACCTTAATTCCATGGAACCCATGATCATATAGTACCTTAATTCCTTATTTTGAAGGTCAATTTGACAAGCACTTCCTCTCCCTAAACAAAGCTCCCTGTGAGTATTGTAGTATATTTCAGGAAAGTTGTCAAGGCCATCTCTTTTGGTAAATATTGTATGTCTTCTCATTTTTTTCTGTCTTTTATCTCCTCCTGTTAACTTAATATGTATAATGACTGTATTACTCTCTGTACTATTTTCTTTCATAATACTTGGCTTGTTCTCAGCTACTTTATTTGATTTTATGTTGTGTGGTTTTGTGATCGAAAGGCAGATTAGAACTGTGTTCAATGAAACTAGGCTGCCTGTTAATTTATGTAACATTTGGCTAAAATATTTTGGGTTCAAGAAATACCATTATTGAGCCTCACATATACCTCAATGGAAACCCCATCCAAGACATTCCCTTGTTCTTAAGAAATTACAGGTTACTAAGGCACTAAAAAGGTTGAAAAGCAAACCAATCATGTTTAAAAGGTACCCTGTTCCTCCGGTTCACTGCATATGTATCACAACATAGCTGAAGTTGGTTTTGATTTGGCTTAGTTTTTTATATTTTACTTACTCATATATCCTGGATCACAAATTACAAATTACCATACAACTCCCAAAGTGTTTTCCTCCAATCTAGCATCCTCCAGATACTTTAGAATACCACTCCCATTAGCAATATCCAGTATGTCCAATGTTCCCTGGTGGTGGCGCAGTGTGTTAAAGCACTGAGCTGCTGAACTTGCAGACTGAAAGGTCCCAGGTTCAAATCCCGGGAGCGGAATGAGCGCCCGCTGTTAGCCCCAGCTCCTGCCAACCTAGCAGTTCGAAAACATGTCAATGTGAGTAGATCAATAGGTAACGGCGCTTCATGCAGTCATGCCGGCCACATGACCTTGGAGGTGTCTACGGACAACACCGGCTCTTCAGCTTAGAAATGGAGAATAGCACCAACCCCCAGAGTCAGACACGACTGGACTTAACATCAGGGGAAAACCTTTACCTTTACCTTACCAATGTTCCCAAGTGATGGGAGTTGCATTCCAAGTCATCTGAAGGGCACAAGGTTGGGAAAGTCTTCCCTAGTCAATTAATTATACTTTTAGCCATCAACCACAGCATTAATGAACAGTGCCTTTTCATGTATATGTCTCACCAATTGAGTCTTGAGCTGTCCAATCTGTTTTGTCCATCTACCTTACAGTGTTATTGCAGATTTCAGGGTGTCAAGAAACTTATTAATTAAATTAAAAATGGGAAGATTAAAGTAGACAGCTGTTTGGAAATTGTCCACATGCTACTATGATAATTCAGAAGAAAAAGACACCTTATTAATGTCTTCAGATCTCATACACAATTCCTAGGATTTTTCTCTAATAATGGGAGAAGATATTTAGATAAACATAAAAGTTTTTTCAAACTCTATCCAACTTCCTCCAAATGTTTGCATGTAGAAGCTCTGAAACAAAATTCATGCCTCGTCAAATTTCCTGGCAACTTGATTCCAGAGATCACTGCCAATGCATACTATAGATCTCAAATTATACTCACTTATTTCTACTTTTTGACTATTATAAATCTTGGATGACTTATTTGACAAAGGAGCTTTGTTTGTTAATAGCAGTAGTGAAAGTGTTTGAAGAAAAAGCAGAACAGCTACAAAGGAAGAAGAAAAACAATACAAGGGATTGTGTTCCTTGATGATAATGTTGGAGGGAAGGAAGGAAAGCTCATGTTACTTCATGCCTCTGTGAACATCTATGTGGTTGGAACAAACCCCTGCCTCAGGTGGTGTTAAAGGCAACTATTCTCATCAGCTTTAATATGATCAAAGTTCATCCCATTCTGTACTCTTACAAACGGAAGAAGACTTAATATGAACTTTTACCCTCTAAAATCAATGGCATTTATCCAACAACAGCTGTGTCTGAATTTATATTTTACTTTAGACCTGTAGCTTACCCATGCCCTTTGTGGTTTTGGAGTATTTCAACATCAGAAAAAATCCAGCTTTTAAATGTATGTATGTTTTCTAGGCATGAGTAACATTTCATATATCACATGGGAATCTGCTTCATTTAAATAGTTTTCAAGCATCTTCCTATTGACATAGCAACTCTGATGCTAAAATAGTATATGAATTAGGCGTTAGGTTCACTTTATTTATGACTCCCAGAATGCACTTACTAAAAGACTTTATGCAAGGAATTATTTAATAATGCTGTTTAGTAACATTTTAAATGAATAATACAGTGACTTCAAGTATCTACTTAAAAACAACACACACACACAGCATGTCTATATTCTACACCTACATCCAACCCATACACATCTTTGTTACAAGGCAATTTTATTAATTCATCCTAAGTAAAAATATGGGTTTGCTCCATTCCATGGTCACAAAAGCAGAAGAACAGAATCGACTTAGCTACAAAAACAATTCTGTGCTTTCTTTTGTTACAGTATTTCCACCAGAAAGCCTACACTGAGGCCCCTTCAACACAGTCGTTATATCCCAGGATCTGCTTCCAGGTCATCTCCTTTGAACTGCTGTTAGCCCCACTTCTTCCAACCTAGCAGTTCGAAAACATGCAAATGTGAGTAGATCAACAGGTACCACTCTGGCAGGAAGGTAACAGTGCTCCATGCAGTCATGCTGGCTACATGACCTTAGAGGTGTCTACGGACAACACTGGCTCTTCTGCTTAGAAATGGAGATGAGCACCAACCCCCAGAGTTGGACACAACTGGACTTGATGTCAGGGGAAAACTGTTACCTTTAACTCACTGCCAGATAATCTGAAATAAGTAGATAATCTGGAATCAGATCATGGGATATAGGGCAGTGTAGAATGGGGCCTGAGATAGGCAACTGGTGGCTCAGGATGTCAGTCTGGTCATAAGAAGGCTGCTTATATGGTCTTTAGTCGAGTTTCCAAACCAAGGACTCTCCCTGTATAACTAGACAAGTTTATAACATTTCGAAATTCAATTTATGAGCCACTCATAGCCAGAATGATGTACAGAATTACATTGTGAAACACAACAAAATTAAAACAATTAAAATAAACAACAGGAGAAATACAATTTATCACAGCAAGGACTCTAACCCCCATGGCAAGAAACACCAGAAAATGTATGACATTTTAAAGAGAAATCAGACATAAACACTGCATACCTTGTTAGTAAACAAGCAAAAGAAGAAGAATAAAATGCTTGAGAGAATAAAAAGGTCTTTGCCTTGTAAAACCAATAAAACCTGGCACACACAGATGGGTACTATTGAGAAGGCATGCAACTCAGCATGTAAGAGCACTTAAGAGTTGAGTCCTAATGGTAATCTCAGGAAATATGGGGAAGGTGGTCATTCAGATTCATGATGCCTTTTAGGTGTAAAAGGCTTTGTCAGTGAAACTAATATTTGGATTGAGCCTGGAAGCACACTGGCAGCCAGTAGAGCTGGCACAACACTGGTGCCCAATTCCACAATACCTTTGGTGCCATATTTTGGACTGCAACCACTCCTTCACATTCACTATGGTTAGGGGTATAAGACCCCTGCAAAAGTGGAAAAAAATATGCATGATTTTTTTAAACCAGAGACAATAGTTCTCTGGAATCTCTTAGTCCTCAGCACAACTCTGTGCTAAGGACTAAGGTCAAATTCTACTGAAATTGCATTACAGAACCAGTGGAAGCCAACCATCAACTAACACTGGAGAATTTTGTCAATCCTAAAGAGAATGTTTTAATCAAATCTGCAAATAATAAAATCCACATAAATCAAACCTGCAAATGTGGAGGGCCATCTGTAACTGATCTTTATGGACATCCTTCAAAGACGGTTTCATGTCCTACTCATTGTAGTAGTTACGACTTTAAACTGTTTCATGCCATAAGACTGATTTGCAAAGACTAGAAACTAGATTTTGGTTACTACTCCCCCCCCCCCCCCCGAGACTTAGAAAAAATAAGTATTTCTGAGCTTCTTAAACTGTAGGTTCTCACCACAAATGAGGTCTCCTTAGCTCAATGTTAGGGTCATGAAAGGTCCCCCCCACACACACACACACAAAATGGACCGCAATGGCTGCTATTAAAAAAGGAGGAAGCCCAGTTCAAGCTTCTAGGGGAACGGAAACAGGTCCAGTGAGGCAACTGACCACATGGAGGAGGGCAAAACAATGCCAACAGGCAGCAGAGGAGGAGGAGGGGTAAGGACAGCAAAGGAGCTGTGCAAGGTGAAGAAGGAGGAGGAGAAGGAACTCTGTCAGCCTCTCCAGGCTGTTTGAAGGAAATCTGATTTCTTTTGATTGTACAATCTTCCTACAGAGTTTGACTTGCAATACCTATACCTACGGACTCAACCATCCACAGCCAGACTATCTATATCTCTCTAATCTTGACTTTTTTTTAAGGGGCATCATTTGACTATACCCTTGTATATCACTAGATTTGAGCATCACAAGGTTTTGGTATCCACGGCAGGTCCTGGTATTAAAACCTAGCAGATACTGACAGTTATTGTATTTTATTTAAGAGGTTTGATTTTTACTTGGAAGCTAGGCATGTGCCTTAATTGTTTTTGCTGTGATACAATTGGCCCTCCATATCAATAGATTTAACCAATTTGTATGCTTATTTTATACAATTTTATACCTCGTAAATGTCTTAGGCAAAAAGGGGTTGTAAGCTGAAAAATTAATAAGAGGCTCTGGTTTAGGACATAAACACAGCTAGGATATACATAGTGACAATTAGAAGAGATACATTTGGAAAAGTTTCTATTTCTCTCTAATGTGAAAATCAGAATGGTGTAGAAAAAAAAATAAGAGACTGTTTTCCCTATCTGACAGCTTGCCTGCCTATCTATCTATCCACTGGCTCATATTTGTGATGGTTCAGGCATGGGTGTTTGAGCAGCAGAGATAAAGAAAAGGCTCTTGCCATGCTTTTTCATTTTCACATAATAGAGTAAGAAATAAATAATGAGAGACTGAAACAATTGAGAGAGCTACTATTACTTGTGCCTTGTCTTTGCATAGTCCAATATATAACACATATTAAACAACTAAAGTTGACTCACAGGAGATCTGTGCCCTTTTTAGAAGAATTGTGGTTGGTAGAGCTTTTAAATCACAAAAAAATCCGTATATCATTTCTGATACCACACCAGCCAAACCAATCCATTTCAAAATCCATTTCAATGAAGTATTACATGATGACATCCATGTAATAAATGAAGCCATTTTATCTTTCAAGAAATAGACTTTGAAGTTTCACTCAGCAGAAGAGCAAACTAAAATAGCTTATCTCCATTCATATCAGTCAAATATGGGAGAAAAAAATAATGTATACATCTTGAAGTTGGTGTTAACAAAGCTTGGACTGAGGAAACACTTCTAAAACATGGAGCACTTAATAATTTCAATTACATTCTCCACAGATAAAGAGATTTTCCAATCACAATATGATTAATGTTGCTTTATTGTAGTTTTAAGAACTAGAAAATGTAACTTTGTTTTTTCCATCTATATCACAAATATGCAAATAACATATTTAACATAGGATTAAGTAGCTAAGCTTTACTGGTGTCAGAGCAGAAAAATATCTTTGAAGGCAGGGGAGAAAGAAAAAGAACCAAAAATATGTGGTGTGCTATTAGTTATGGGCTTATTAAACATATTTCTGTACATTTCATGATTGTGACTGAGCTGAATGTCATTAAAGCCTAAATTGAACTGGTTTCTACAATTTTGTTCAGACCAAGTATCATTTAATGGCAGACCATATATTTTATTTGGCATAGATAAAATTATTACCTATTATCTAATTTTCCCCTATATGTTTTGCTAGCAATATATCACAGATGGCTAAAATAATGCAAAGTGTCAGGCTCACTTCAAAGGACCAGTCTGAACGCAGATCAAAGATAGCTGCTCTCAAATTCAATCTTTATTGAAGAATACATGACTTTGGAAAAGTCGAGAATGACCTACTGTTTACATACATCTAATTTTATCACTTCTGATGCAACGTAATATCACACGCAAATATCATCATCAAACCCCACCTTCGGGATCACATTTCTACCATGATTTCTATTCCCACACACTACAGCAATTATAATTGTTTATACTTTCAACTCTGAGTTCCCAGGCTCATTTTATCTCCTCCCGCCAGGTGCTTGCAGGGTTGTTTTATGTTATGAAGTCAGATTCAGGGCTTGGAAATTCAGCCCTGGGATCTGGCTCCATGACATGGCGCCCTCGTTTTCTTCGTCCTCCTCTTCGGTTCTTCTTTCATCATAGTTCTGAAACAAATCAAACAATAACTCTATGTGTCCATTTTGTCCAAAGTCCCCATATACTTTTTCAGTAAGCTGCGATGGAATACTGGGTGTATTTTCCCTAAACTTTTTGGCAATGCCAACTGGAAAGTCACTTCATTGATAACACCCTGTATTCTGAATGGTCCAATATATTTGGGGCCCAGTTTTCTTGAAGGTAGCCCCAATTTGATGTTTTGGGTACTTAACCACACTAGATCTCCTTTATTTAATTTATCGCCTTCCACCCTCTTTCTGTCTGCGAACGCTTTATACTTTTTGTGTGCTTCCTTTAAGGATGCAGTCACTTGACTCCAACATTCTAGCATTTGCGTTTTCCACTTCCCTGCCTCTGTTTCCTCATTTTCTGTCCACCTTGGCAACTGGGGTAAAGGCTGTATTTCATACCCGTAAACTACTTCAAAGGGGGTTTTATTTGTTGCTGAATGTATAGTTGAATTAAAGGCTAGTTCCGCAAAAGCCAACCACCTAGACCAGTCATTTTGTCTCAAGTTAGAGTACATTCGAAGGAACTGCCCAAGCGTTTGCTGAGTACGTTCTACCGCCCCGTTTGTCATGGGGTGAAAAGCAGAACTTAGACTCCTTTCTGCTCCTAGCATTTCCAAGAATTTTTCCCAAAATTTTGCTGTGAACTGTACTCCTCTGTCACTGACTACTCTACTGGGACATCCATGTAGTTTGTAAATATGATTTATGTACAATTCAGCTAGTTTCTCAGCCGATGGTAGTTTCGTCAGCGCTATAAAGTGAGCCTGTTTAGAAAACAGGTCTAATACTGTCCAAATATAACGATGTCCTTTGCTAACCGGCAGTTCTCCCACAAAGTCCATAGCTACACATTCCCAAGGTCTGGTAGGTTCCGCTACTGTTTGTAACAATCCCATAGGCTTCCCTCCTCCCGATTTATTTCTGGCACAATCATCACATTGAACAACATGATTCTTTATGTCCTTCCTCATTCCTGGCCACCAACAATGTTTTACTATTGCCTTTGTTGTTTTTGTAATTCCTGTATGACCAGCGCTCTGGTTGTTGTGAAAACGATGCAGAATCTTAATCCTTAATATTGCTGGGATATACAGTTTCTTGTTTACAAACCAAAATCCCCCCTTCTGTTCCCCCTTTTCTGCGTTGGACGCGATCCATTGATCTCCTTCATAAGACTGTTTAAGTTCATTTCCCCAGTTTTCTTCCCCGCCGAGTTCAACAAAAGCCGTGTTCTCCTTTTGGGTTTGTGCTCTTGTCCTGACAGCTAAGCCCCATTGTTTGTCAGAGAATATTGTCCCCTCTTTTGCTGTGGTTATGCCTTCGTGTTGAGGCATGCGTGAAAGAGCATCTGCCAAGACGTTCTGCTTCCCTTGAAAAAACTTTAATTGGAAATCGAATCTGCTGAAGTATTGCGCCAATCTAATTTGTTTGGGGGACAATTTTCTAGGAGACTTTAAATACTGTAGGTTCTTATGGTCAGACCAAATTTCAAATGGGATTCCGCTTCCTTCGAGGAAGTGTCGCCAGCATTCTAAGGCTTTTAATATGGCTAATGCCTCTTTTTCCCATATTGGCCAACTTTTTTCAGTTTCGCTGAACTTCCGTGACAAATATCCACAGGGTTTTAAGTTCCCATTTTGATCTTTTTGCAATAGTACTGCCCCATACGCACAGTCTGAGGCATCGCAATGGATTATGAAAGGGCTCCTGATATCGGGGTGTTTTAGGATGGGTCCTTCAGTGAAGCATTCTTTTAAGGTTTCGAATGCCTTTTGGCATTCTGGCGTCCAACTCAGTTTGGCGCCAGGAGCTTTCACTTTTGCTGTCTCCCCTTTCCCTTTTGTTTTTAAAAGTTCTGTAAGGGGTGCGGTTATTTGCGCGAAACCTTTTATGAAGGGTCTGTAAAAATTTGCAAACCCCAGAAATGATTGTAATTGCCTCCTTGTTTGAGGCACTCCCCATTCTTTCACATCTGCTACTTTAGCTGGATCCATAGCTAACCCTTCTGGAGATATCCGATACCCCAGAAAGTCAATTTGAGTTTTATTGAATTCACATTTGGACAGTTTTGCGTACAGCTTTGCTTCTCTTAGTCTCTGCAAAACTTCCCGGACCAATTTTACGTGCTTTTCCTTATCTTCAGTTACAATCAAGATATCATCAAGAAATATGAATACCCCTCTGTACAATAACGGGTGTAGTATTTCATTTATAAGCTGCATAAAGCAGCCGCCTCCGTTTTTTAACCCGAAAGGCAAAATTTCGTATTCAAAATGGCCGAATGCGCAGGAAAATGCAGTTTTCCAAGTATCCTCCGGTTTGATCCTTAATTTATGATACGCTTCAATTAAATCCAGTTTAGTAAATATGCTCCCTTTCTTCAATACGGTAATTAAATCCTTGACTAAGGGCATAGGGTATTTATTGTCCTTAGTAATTGCGTTTAAATTTCGATAATCAATGCACAATCTTAGGGAGTTGTCTTTCTTTCTCCTAAATAACACTGGGGCCCCGAGAGGAGAATTGGATGGCTTAATGAAGCCTCGCGCCAGGTTTTTATCAATGTATTTCCTCAATTCCTCCTTCTCCTGCACAGACATGGGATACACTTTTGGTTTGGGTAAGTTTGCTCCTGGGGTTATTTCAATTTCTACTTCTATATTCCTTTTGGGAGGCAATTTACTGGCCTCTTTCTGATTGAAAACATCCACAAAGTCCCTGTATTCAGGTGGCAATAGCTGTGGGTCTATTTCCCCTGCTTCATCTTCCTCGTCCTCCTCTTCTGCAATTTTGCTTATCTCCCATTGCATCTGCTGTTCTTTGAATGCTAGGCTTTTTCCTCTCCAATCTACTTCAGGATTTGCCTGTTCGAGCCATGGTATCCCTAATATTACGTGGTATGTGGCAATAGGGGCTATCACAAAGGATATTCTTCCTTCCCATTTGCCTATTTTACATGGGATTCCTCGTATTTCCTTTGTAGATACTTCCCCAGCAGCGACTGATCCATCTAGCTGCGAAAATGCAATTGGGGAGTCAAGCGCCATCTGCTGGCATTTCAGCGCTCCTGCTAACTCCGGGGTTATAATATTTCTAGAACACCCACAATCCACAAATGCCTTGCAAGTGGCCCGATTTTCTAGCCCTGAGAGGCAGATTGGCACTACTATCATGCGGTTGTCCCGACTCACCAGTTTTTCTGAAGATTCTGGGGCCTGCACCTCCTCTTCCGCGCGCCTCCCGGTTGCTGGCTTGGGCTTTGGGGCTTTTGGCGGCTCCCCCTTCCGGGCCCAGCATTCTGCTGCTCGATGGCCCGTCTTCCCACATACAAAGCATCCCGGTTTAGGTTTGTTGTCGTCTCCTCTGGAGGGAATCCCCGGCCTCCCTCCGGGTCTTTCCTGCTTCCTCGTTTCTCCTCGACCCCTCGCCACCGGTCTTTGCTGGCCGCTGCCGCTCCTGAAGCGCTTTACTTGGGCCAGGGTGGATTCGACGCGCCCCGCTAGTTGAATCCATCCCTGGAGCGTTTCGGGGTCGTCTCTGTGCGCTGCCCAGCTGAAAATCTCGGGGCGCAGTCCCTCTTTAAATAACTCCACTTTGGTCACTTCAGACCATTCTGGTACCCTTTCCGCGAGGTGAAGGAATTCCTCTGCGTACTCGGGCACTGTTTTGTCCCTCTGCTTTATTCCTTTCAGCTGGTCTCGAGCCCTCAATTGCTCTAGCCGGTCTCTGAACCGGTTTTCCAGTGCGGCGAGGAAGCAGGGCACTGACCTCAGGCATGGGTCGCGTCTGGCATGAAGCTGCACATACCAGCTGGCTGCTCCTCGCTTTAGTGTGTTGCCGATGGCTCGAACCCTGCTTGCCTCGGAGGGGAATGTGTGTGCATTGTCTTCCATGTATCCTCTGATGCTAATTAGAAAAAAGTTCAGTTCATCTGATTCCCCTCCGTATTCTAGTTTGAGATCTTCCCTTCTAGGCATCCATTCTGCAGCCCGTTGATGCTGTCTGGGAGGCATGGGGAAGGGTTGCATCAGGTTTCCTCGGGCGGCTCCTTGGAACACGCCGCGCCCCACTCCGGTGGTCATTCTGCGCGGCTCCCGAAAGTCTGCCGCCGCTGTCGGCTCTTCCGCCCATCCGCATACTGGCCTTGCTGTAGCCCCCTCATCTCGCCTTTCCTCGTCGTACGGCACATCCTCCTCCTCTTCCTGGATCCCCCGCTCCTCTCCGCCTTCGTCTGCTAATCCACTGGACCCGATCCCTGGCCCCAGTGGCCTTTCCACCCCGACGCCCATTCGGGGGGTTGGGAGCTCTGTTGGAGATGGCGGCCTCAGAGTTCCCAGGGCTCGCTGACGCTCTACTTCTCGCGCCATTCTGTCCCGGAACTCCAGCTCCCGCCAGTATTCCTCATCTCCCTCGTCCCTTGCCGCCACGGGACTCTGCGTTGACGCTCGCTGGCCCCTCTGGCTCCAATCTCCTTCTTTACTTGGTTCTCTCTCGGCGCCATATCGGCTGGGCTCCTTTTGGAGATTCTCTTCCAATAATGGCACCAATCTCCCCACGGTTTCCGACAGCCTGGATAAATTAGTTTCCAGGATGGATAACCGCAGGGCCACGGTCTCCGGCATACTTCCTCCAGATCCCCAACCGGTTTCTGCAGCCGCAGAGACGCCTCTTCCTCCCCTGGGAATTCTCTGGGTCACGCCGTTCGGCCTGGGGTACCCCGTAGAGGAAGCTATGGCTTGCAGCGTTTCTTCTCTCTTCGGCCGGGCCCCTTGCAAAGGCCTCTCTGCCCCATTTGGGCTTTGATCTCCTTCTTCACTCATTATCACTTCACTGCGAATTCCGCAGGAGGGTGAGAAATGGATTCTCGACTTTAATGTCAGGCTCACTTCAAAGGACCAGTCTGAACGCAGATCAAAGATAGCTGCTCTCAAATTCAATCTTTATTGAAGAATACATGACTTTGGAAAAGTCGAGAATGACCTACTGTTTACATACATCTAATTTTATCACTTCTGATGCAACGTAATATCACACGCAAATATCATCATCAAACCCCACCTTCGGGATCACATTTCTACCATGATTTCTATTCCCACACACTACAGCAATTATAATTGTTTATACTTTCAACTCTGAGTTCCCAGGCTCATTTTATCTCCTCCCGCCAGGTGCTTGCAGGGTTGTTTTATGTTATGAAGTCAGATTCAGGGCTTGGAAATTCAGCCCTGGGATCTGGCTCCATGACATGCAAAGGGTAGTATGTTTGATGAGAATTGATTTTGTGACCATACTTTTACTATGCTTTCTTAGTTAGGTAATCAAGAATGCCAAGAAATTTGATGAGATGGTGCTCTTTGGGTTTTGCATTGAAATGCTGGCACCAAGGAAATATCATTACATTACAGCTCTCCTCAAAAAGGTACACAGATCTGAGCTCTGGGTACAATTTGTGGGGAAAAAAAGTCTGCAAGGAGTATTTTAGGCATATCCAAACACTGGGAACAGTTCATTTATTTAATTTCCTGAGCAGTCACTCATAGTCTTCTTTGGCTATGGCACTTACAGAACAATTTAACTGTAACATTGGATTCACACACCATTATAAAGTAGCTGTTCATAGTATATTCCATGTTAGTAGATATCTCTGACTGCAAACTGTCCAGAAACAGAATAGTTTGTGGTCTCTCTTAAATTAAATATAGTGTCATGGAACCAAGTCCCAGGGCTGGATTTCCAAGCCCTGGACTTGGAGTCATAACATAAATAACCCTGAAAGCACCTGGCGGGAGAAGATAGAATGAGCCTGGGAACTCAGGGTTGAAAGTATAAACAATTATAATTGGTATAGTGTGTGGGAATAGTAGAAATGTGATACAAAGGGTGGGGTTTGATGATGATATTTGCGTGTGGTGTTACGTTGCATCAGAGGTGATAAAAATGAGTGTATGTAAACATTAGGTCATTCTCGACTTTTCCAAAGTCATGTATTCTTCAATAAAGATTGGATTTGAGAGCAGCTATCTCTGATCTGCGTTCAGACTGGTCCTTTGAAGTGAGCTTGACACTTAAGTCGAGAATCCCGTTCTCACCCTCCTGCGAATTCGCAGTGAAGTGATAATGAGTGGAGAAGGAGATCAAAGCCCAAATGGAGCAGAGAGGCCTTTGCCAGGGGCCCGGCCATTGGGGGAAGAGACGCTGCAAGCCATAGCTTCCTCTACGGGGTACCCCAGGCCGAACGGCGTGACCCAGAGGATTCCCAGAGGAGGAAGAGGCGGTTCGGCGGCGGCAGAAACCAGTTGGGGATCTGGAGGAAGCATGCCGGAGACAGTGGCCCTGCGGTTATCCATCCTGGAAACGAATTTATCCAGGCTGTCGGAAACCGTGGGGAGGTTGGTGCCACTATTGGAAGAGAATCTCCAGAAGGAGCCCACCCGATATGGCGCCGAGACAGAGCCACGTAAGGAAGAAGATTGGAGCCAGAGGGGCCAGCGCGCCTCAACGCAGAGCCCCGTGGCGGCGAGGAGCGAGGGGGATGAAGAATACTGGCAGGAACTGGAGTTCCGAGACAGAATGGCGCGTGAAGTGGAGCGCCAGCAAGCTCTGGGAACTCTGAGGCCGCCAACTCCAACAGAACTTCCAACCCAACTTCCAACCCCCCGAATGGGCGTCGGGGTGGAAAGACCACTGAGGCCAGGGATCGGGTCCAGTGGATTAGCAGACGAAGGCGGAGAGGAGCCGGAGATCCAGGAAGAGGAGGAGGATGTGCCGTACGACGAGGGAAGGCGAGGTGCGGGGGCTACAGCGAGGCCCGCATTCGGATGGGTAGAAGGGCCGACAGCAGCAGCAGAATTTCGGGAGCCGCGCAGAACGACCGCCGGAGTGGGGCGCGGCGTGTTCAAAGGGGCCGTCCAAGGAAACCCGATGCAACCCTTCCCCATGCCTCCCAGACAGCAGCAACGGGCCGCAGAATGGATGCAAAGGAGGGAAGATCTCAAACTGGAATACGGAGGGGAATCATCTGAACTGAACTTTTTCCTCATTAGCATCAGAGGATATATAGAAGACAATGCACACACATTCCCCTCCGAAGCAAGCATGGTTCGGGCCATCGGCAACACACTAAAGAGAGGAGCGGCCAGCTGGTATGTGCAACTACATGCCAGACGCGACCCGTGCCTGAGGTCAGTGCCCCGCTTCCTCGCCGCACTGGAAAACCGGTTCAGAGACCGGCTAGAGCAATTGAGGGCTCGAGACCAGCTTAAAGGAATAAAGCAGAGGGACAAAACGGTGCCCGAGTACGCAGAGGAATTCCTCCATCTCGCGGAAAAGGTACCAGAGTGGTCTGAAGTGACCAAAGTGGAGATATTCAAAGAGGGACTACGCCCCGAGGTTTTTAGTTGGGCGGTGCATAGAGACGACCCAGAAACACTCCAGGGCTGGATACAACTAGCGGGGCGCGTCGAATCCACCCTGGCCCAAGTGAAGCGTTTCAGGGGCGGCAGCGGCCAGCAAAGACCGGCGGCGAGAGGTCGAGGAGAAACGAGGAAGCAGGAAAGGCCCGGAGGGAGGCCGGGGATCCCCTTCAAAGGAGATGACAACAAACCCAAGCCGGGATGCTTTGTATGTGGGAAGACGGGCCATCGAGCAGCGGAATGTTGGGCCCGGAAGGGGGAGCCGCCAAAACCCTCAAAGCCCAAGCCAGCAGCCGGGAGGCGAGCGGAGGAGGAGGTGCGAGCCCCAGAATCTCCGGAAAGGCTGGTGAGTCGAGACAAACGCATGCTAGTAGTGCCAATCTGCCTATCGGGGCTAGAGAATCAGGCCACCTGCAGGGCATTCGTGGATTGCGGTTGTTCTAGGAACATTATAACTCCGGAACTAGCAGGAGCACTGAAATGCCAGCAGACATTACTTGACTCCCCAATTGCATTTTCGCAGCTAGATGGATCAGTCGCTGCTGGGGAAGTATCTACAAAGGAAATACGAGGGGTCCCATGTAAAATAGGCAAATGGGAAGGAAGAATATCCTTTGTGATAGCCCCTATTGCCACATACCACGTAACACTAGGGATCCCATGGCTCGAACAGGCAAATCCTGAAGTAGATTGGAGAGGAAAGAGCCTAGCATTTAAAGAACAACAGACGCAATGGGAGATAAGCAAAATAGCAGGAGAGGAGGACGAGGGAGATGAAGCAGGTGAAATAGACCCACAGCTATTGCCACCGGAATACAGAGACTTTGTGGATGTTTTCAATCAGAAAGAGGCAAGTAAATTACCTCCCAAGAAGAATATAGAAGTAGAAATTGAAATAACCCCAGGAGCAAACTTACCAAAACCAAAAGTGTATCCCATGTCTGTTCAGGAGAAGGAGGAATTGAGGAAATATATTGATAAGAACCTGGCGCGAGGCTTTATTAAGCCATCCAATTCTCCTCTCGGAGCCCCAGTGTTATTTAGGAGAAAGAAAGACAACTCCCTAAGATTGTGCATTGACTATAGAAATTTAAATGCAATTACTAAGGACAATAAATACCCTATGCCCTTAGTAAAGGATTTAATTACCGTATTGAAGAAAGGGAGCATATTTACTAAACTTGATTTAATTGAAGCATATCATAAATTAAGAATCAAACCTGAGGATACTTGGAAAACTGCATTTTCCTGCGCATTCGGCCATTTTGAATATAAAATTTTGCCATTTGGATTAAAAAATGGCGGCAGTTGCTTTATGCAGCTTATAAATGAAATACTGCATCCATTGTTGTACCGAGGGGTATTCATATTTCTTGATGATATCTTGATCGTGAGCGAAGATAAAGAAAAGCACGTGGAATTGGTCCGGGAAGTTTTGCAGAGACTAAGGGAAGCAAAGCTGTATGCAAAACTGTCCAAATGTGAATTTAATAAAACTCAAATTGACTTTCTGGGGTATCGGATATCTCCAGAAGGGTTAGCTATGGACCCGTCTAAAGTATCAGACGTAAAAGAATGGGGAGTACCTCAAACAAGGAGGCAATTGCAATCATTTCTGGGGTTTGCAAATTTTTATAGATCCTTCATAAAAGGCTTCGCGCAAATAACCGCACCCCTTACAGAACTTTTAAAAACAAAAGGGAAAGGGGAGACAGCAAAAGTGAAAGCTCCTGGCGCCAAACTGAGTTGGACGCCAGAATGCCAAAAGGCATTTGAAACCCTAAAAGGATGCTTCACAGAAGAACCCATCCTAAAACACCCCGATATCAGGAGCCCTTTCATAATCCATTGCGATGCTTCAGACTGTGCATACGGGGCAGTACTATTGCAAAAGGATCAAAATGGGAACTTAAAACCTTGTGGATATTTGTCCCGGAAGTTCAGTGAAACTGAAAAATGTTGGCCCATATGGGAAAAAGAGGCATTAGCCATATTAAAAGCCTTAGAATGCTGGCGACACTTCCTCGAAGGGAGCGGAATCCCATTTGAAATTTGGTCTGACCATAAGAACCTCCAGTATTTAAAATCTCCTCGAAAATTGTCCCCCAAACAAATTAGATGGGCACAATACTTCAGCAGGTTCGATTTCCAATTAAAGTTTTTCCAAGGGAAGCAGAATGTCTTGGCAGATGCTCTTTCACGCATGCCTCAACACGAAGGCATGACCACAGCAAAAGAGGGAAAAATATTCTCTGATAAACAATGGGGCTTAGCTGTCAGGACAAGAGCGCAAACCCAAAAAGAGAACACTGCTATTATTGAACTCGACGGGGAAAATAGTTGGGGAAAAGAACTGAAACAGTCCTATGAAGGAGATCAGTGGATCGCATCCAACGCAGAAAAGGGGGAGCAGAAGGGGGGATTTTGGTTTGTGAACAAGAAACTGTATATCCCAGCAATATTAAGGATTAAGATTTTGCATCGTTTTCACAATAACCAGAGCGCTGGTCATACAGGAATTACAAAAACAACAAAGGCAATAGCAAAACATTGTTGGTGGCCAGGAATGAGGAAGGACATAAAGAATCATGTTGTTCAATGTGATGATTGTGCCAGAAATAAATCGAGAGGAGGGAAGCCAATGGGATTATTACAAACAGTAGCGGAACCTACCAGACCTTGGGAATGTGTAGCTATGGACTTTGTGGGGGAACTGCCGGTTAGCAAAGGACATCGTTATATTTGGACAGTATTAGACCTGTTTTCTAAACAGGCCCACTTTATAGCACTGACGAAATTACCATCGGCAGAGAAACTAGCTGAATTATACATAAACCATATTTACAAACTTCATGGATGTCCCAGTAGAGTGGTCAGTGACAGAGGGGTTCAATTCACAGCAAAATTTTGGGAAAAATTCTTGGAAATGCTAGGAGCAGAAAGGAGTCTAAGTTCTGCTTTTCACCCCATGACAAACGGGGCAGTAGAACGTACTCAACAGACGCTTGGGCAGTTCCTTCGAATGTACTCTAACATGAGACAAAATGACTGGTCTAGGTGGCTGGCTTTTGCGGAACTAGCTTTTAATTCGACTATACATTCAGCAACAAATAAAACTCCCTTTGAAGTAGTTTACGGGTATGAAATACAGCCTCTGCCCCAGTTGCCAAGATGGACAGAGAATGAAGAAACAGGGGCAGGGAAATGGAAAACTCAAATGCTAGAATGCTGGAGTCAAGTGACTGCATCCTTAAAGGAAGCACACAAAAAGTATAAAACGTTCGCAGACAGAAAAAGGGTGGAAGGCGATAAATTGGGGAAAGGAGATCTAGTGTGGTTAAGTACCCAAAACATCAAATTGGGGCTACCTTCGAGAAAATTGGGCCCCAAATATATTGGACCATTCAGAATACAGGGTGTTATCAATGAAGTAACTTTCCAGTTGGCATTGCCAAAAAGTTTAGGGAAAATACACCCAGTATTCCATCGCAGCTTACTGAAAAAGTATATGGGGACTTTGGACAAAATGGACACATAGAGTTATTGTTTGATTTATTTCAGGATTGTGATGAAAGAAGAACCGAAGAGGAGGACGAAGAAAAAGAGGGCGCCATGTCATGGAACCAAGTCCCAGGGCTGGATTTCCAAGCCCTGGACTTGGAGTCATAACATAAATAACCCTGAAAGCACCTGGCGGGAGAAGATAGAATGAGCCTGGGAACTCAGGGTTGAAAGTATAAACAATTATAATTGGTATAGTGTGTGGGAATAGTAGAAATGTGATACAAAGGGTGGGGTTTGATGATGATATTTGCGTGTGGTGTTACGTTGCATCAGAGGTGATAAAAATGAGTGTATGTAAACATTAGGTCATTCTCGACTTTTCCAAAGTCATGTATTCTTCAATAAAGATTGGATTTGAGAGCAGCTATCTCTGATCTGCGTTCAGACTGGTCCTTTGAAGTGAGCTTGACATATAGTACAAGTTTTACTTCAATTACAAAGTATCTAGTACAAAAACTAAAACTTAAATAGCAGTTAGCAAACATTCAGAAAAAATTAAGGATGAAAATGCAAAGGAGCAGATTCACAATTCAATAACAGGGTCAATTATTATGCATGTAAGGAAATAAATATATTGTGCTGGGACATAAATTCTTATGTCTTAATTCAAATGAATTTCACCTGGATTTTCTTCCATAAAACACGTGAAACAAAAAAACCTCTCAACAGTCATTAAGTAAATACTGTTCCTGTAATGGTGAAAAAGATATGATCTAAGAACTTGAAAAGCCTCCGCAAAAATGAGCTGTCCCCATATATTTGTATACCTTCTGTAGCAATAATAGTCTTACATGCAATGGCACATCAATGAAAATAGGAGAAAACAATCATAATTGTCACCTATTTTAAAATGCATCAAAGTGCTGATAGAATTAAAATGCAAAATGGTCTTAAAGAATTAACCGATGAAATTTTAACAAAATAATTTTAAAGACAATAACACACAACTATTATTCATAGAAGCCAGCTGGTTTGTTTTCAACATATTACAGATAACAAAACAACTTTCAGAAAGCTGGTATGAAAAAGCTTTAATGACCTTACAAATGAACAGGCTATGATAAAGACACGTATAAATTTTATGTCATCTGCTTTTTACCTTTGTTGCACACTTTGCAAAATTAATATTTCTTGTTCAGTTCCAAAGAAAGAAAAAGAAAAAAAGCTGAGGCTATGGAAATAAACCCAGTCACAAAGCTGAGGAGTGAGTTTTCCCTCTTTCCAAAGCAGCAATTCAAACAGGTCTAATAGTTTTGCTTCTTTCATCATACATAAAAGTAAACGTACAAGATTTAAAATCATGAATGCTAGCGACCATCCTGACCATCCAAGTAGCACAGATAAGCAATCTTCTTTGGTTTGTAGGCATTAAAACATTTGTAGAAAAAGAAAAGACAAGCATACAAAATACAGAGATATTCTAAGACCCAGTGGTGGCTGCCTTAAGGTAGAAAAGAATCAAATTCAATCAGGCACAAAAGCTTCCATAGCAACAGGGAAGAGAGCCCTCCCCACTGTTATTATTTATGCAACATTTCATCACAAAAGGACCTTCCCTCCTGTTACGCCAATGGGAAAACCCAAGCTCTTTCCCATTGTAATCAGTAGCGTACAATTTACTTACACACACACACACAATAACAAAATATACTTATGATAAAGTATATTCAGCTTCTCATTTAATGCTTTATCTTCCAGAAAGGAAGCACAGTTTGAACACTGAACAGGATTTTTAATTTATTTTGTGCTTTGAAACTCAACATGTGTATTTCACAAACAACCCTAAGTTAGCTCTTTCTGCAATAATGTGTGATCAGAAAGTGGAACAATAATTAAACACATTCAGAGATCCCTTTTATGGAGGAAAGAAGGTGTTTAGTGGTGAACACTCCACAGCTGTATGAGGTGTTGGTGGTTAACATATTTTGACCTAAGCATATTAAACAAAATGCATATCATTTTATTAGTGTGCTAGTACATCAAGGACCATCTGAAGATTGTGAGAATTGTTAACCTCAGTTACTAAGGACAATGCACAAAAATATGTCTAAACTATAAAACAAAAAGGGTCAAATATAGCTACAGGGACAGATCTACAACGATTGTGTCACAACTTAGGGCTGATTCAAAGCATTTGCAATGCACTTATGACCTGCATTTGACCTGTTCAATCTATACTAGAAACAGATGGGAATGTGTGTCAGCATGCTGCTCCAATTTTGTTTTAACAAATGGCAAAACCACTTAATTCCACAGACTAATTGTGTACTAAATGCAGGTCTAGAGATGCTATTGGGATAGAATTTCAGAATCACTGACCATGTTGATTGTGGTCTCTGGGTGCTGAAGTCCAACAAAAATCTTTACATTTAAGGTTTCATACTGCCACTGCCTTAGAAACGTGACATGCAATAGAAATGTCATTGTGAACTCAGATGTGAGCTCACTACTCTGACAAAATAGGCAAAATTCAGGTATTAGGCAAAGGTAGGCTACAACTTTATTTGGCTAACTGCTGTGATATAGTTGGCACATCTGAATGGGTCTGAATCTGAGCATCAACCCAAACTACCAGAGCTCTTGGGATGACAGAAGACAATCCACACAAGTGCATGCCGCTTTTGAGTTGAGCCCCTGGCCTCCAGGGAGTGCTAGAACAGCTCCAGCTCCTAAGACGGGCTACATTATCTTTGCCCCAGATGCCCCAAGTATCCAGAAGAGGATCCCCTAACCAATTCAATGTTACTTTACCTTCCCGATCCAGAACCCATGCTAACCACCCCAAGCTTGTAACAAAAGCATTGTCATTCAGTCAAAACTTGTCCACTAATTTATATATATATAAATGTAATGTGATGTTTTATTATGAAGTAAACAGCAAAACCACTGAACCCAATCACACCAAATTTGGCCACAAATGACAAAGTCATCCAAGCTATGCCTTTCAAACAAAAAAAACCTAAAAAAAAATATAAAGTGCAAATAACAGAAAAAACCCAGAAAACACAAAATTGCTTTCTATGCATGTGCAGAGCAGCCCCCCACTGAAAAAAACACGTCACTCAGAGGACCACGCAGGAGCGTGTGGAGCCCAACCTTGACAGCTGCTCGAGAGGGGATTGGAAGTGGCCAAGGCATCCCAGGCGCCGCACCCGCCGCTTCTTTCCCTTTCCATGCCCTTTCCCGCTCAGGAGAAAGAGTCAGCGGCGAGAGAAGAACATAAAGGACTGTTATCAGAGAAGTAGTCAGTGTATATATATATATATATATATATATATATATATATATATATATATATATATAGGTTGTTCCTTTCCTTGAGTAAGGAAAGTTGGGGGCATTAGCCAGGTGGGCGGGGCTTGGTGCCAGCAGTAAATGATAGCCGCAACAGAAGTACATGCAAGTTTCAGAAGTATTCTCTCCTGACATTGCACCCACATCTATGACAGCATCCTCAGAGGTTGTGAGGTTACTCAATTTTTATATAATATATGATAATTACTGTGGTATAATAATACAGAACAATATAATCTCTAAAATCAGGACAGTAAATAAAGAGCAATACTCTGAAAACAGGGGAATTCCAGAAAGGAAACAACCAGGGCCAGCTAAAACCTCCCAACAAAGGATTTCCCCAAGCAGGAGGCAGCCAGGCTTTGAAGCTGCAAGGCAATTAAATGATAATCAAGGTGACTAATTGCAGCATTCATACTTGCTACACTGAGACTATTCATTGCTATTCAACCTGGCCAACCAAGAATTCCACAAGGTAGAAAGTGGCCAGGCTTGCAAGCAGAAAGGCTATTCAGTGCTGTTCAACCTGGCCAACCAAGATTTCCCTTAGATAGAAAACCCCCAGGCTTTGAAGCCATGAGGCCAACGTAGAAAGTGGCCAGGCTCTGAAGCAGTGAGGCTATTCATTGCAATTCTAGCAGCCCAAAAAAAAAATTCCCCTAGAACGCAAGTACCCAACCTTCCATTGTATTCCAGCTCACCAAACAAGGATTCACATAAAAAGATAACGGCCAGGCTTTGAGGCTGCAGGGATATTCACTGCTATTCTACCTGGCCAACAAATGATTCTCATAAGCCATAGCAACGCGTGGCCAGGCACAGCTAGTTTTCTAATAAGAATATAAAGTCAACAAAATACAAAGGAGGCTGGGCAGGACAAAGTCCAGGCAGAGGTTACTGTTAGCGCACCCCACCTTCCCCTTGTAAACCTCATTGCCCGACTGGAGTGGAAACATCCTGGCCACTTTGGTCAGGCATTACCAGCCACTGACTTCAACCTTTCGTATTTCAGTGCCACTGAGAGGAGGAAACCAACCCTAGATGGCTGGCAACCCACAGCTATAGCTTCATGTATGTCCTGAGCTGCAACAAATCCATGCAGTGTGTCAACACAGCGCCATTAAGCATTTGAGATACTGAATGTTTGTAAGCAGTACTGAGGAGGCAACACCTATCATCTCAATTCTGCTTCCCATTTCATTGGTCACAGGGATGAGAAATGTACCATGGAAGTGCTATCCCTAGCACACCCAATCATTCACTCAGTCTTTTCTCTCACATTTGGTGTGTGAGGGTGGAGGGAGGTGCAACTGTGTGGTGAACAACTGGTGCAAATGCTACACAAAAATATTGGCATATATTTATTCTTTAGAATGGTGGTTTCCATCAAAGAGAATCCCTCCCTATTTTCATTCTTTAGATCTGTGCTTGTATGATTTCTGCTAACTATTTTTTCTCTATTTTTTTCAGCCCGAAAGACATACAACAACCCTATTTTTTCTCTTCTTGGAATATATTAATTGAAACTTTATTGATTGGGTTTTCTTGTTCTACTTTTCCATTTGCAATGCTGTGCACAGATGCCTTGTAGCAAAATGCCTGGAGGCATTAACCCTTATTGACTTCAAGGAGCTGGGACAGAGATGAGAGAGGAGGATGTGAGGGAGACTGATTTAGGGATGGAGAAAGAAGAAGAGAACCATTGCTCACATAGATACTTTCTAAAAATAATTTGCCCACTACCTTTCAGTTTTAGAAAAATAATATGTTATTATTCTTTGGTATGCTCTTGAGAAAGAAATTGTTTGCCACATCCAGTGTGTTACTTCTTACTTTCTGCTACTCACTTTACATTTCTAAAATAACTAAAGAGCAAAAAGCTGAGGGGTTTTTTTTACATTAAATAGATCAAATACAAGAACCCAAACATATTTTCAAGAACAGTAATATAGAAATATAGAAATATTAATTCTAATGCTCCCCCCAAAAAAACCCCTAAAAGCAACAACTATGTACATTCTGATTTTTGTTGCTAGCAATAGAAATTTATCATAGAATCATAGAATTGTAAGAGACCTCATGGGCCATCCGGTCCAACCCCCTGCCAAGAAGCAGGAAAATCACATTCAAAGCACCCCCGTTAGTTGTGGCTAATGAGATTACTTAATTTATTTTCACAGAAGAAATTTGGGATTGGGAAGATCTACCCCAGTGGTTCTCAACTTGTGGGTACCCCTGGTAAACTGGCTGGGATTTCTGAGAGTTGAAGGCCAAAACATCTGGGGACCCACAGGTTGAGAACCACTGATCTACCCTATACTGCAGATTTCCAAAAATTCCATAATATAAATAGCAAAACCAAAAAACATGATTAACTAATTACATATCCTGGTGGTTAAATGCATAGGCTCAGGCAGATGGAGAAATGCCAGCATACATTCAATTCACTTATGCTGGGAGAACATTATAAAAAAAAAACTGAAGTAAATGTCAAGTGGTATTCAACTATATATGGATTAATGTAGGAGGTTGGATGAAAAGAATAAGGGTTTTTAAAAGGATGAATAGGCACAAAATGTGGTTCTGAATCAGTAGGAAACATGCCAGTTTTGGACCACATTATGACCATAAAGAGGCACTGTCAGCCTCCTCCATAGTGGAACATTAGCCATGCAGCCCAGCTATGTCAAAGCCAGTTTGGCATGGCTGGGAATGGCCCCAATTTCTGCTATCACCCGTACCCCATTCTCTCCCAAAGAGGGTAAAAATGGGATGTACTTGTACCTGATCTCCAGCAACTTTACTTCCTGGTCCCTTTCTGTGTGACCAGCAAGGACACTTGTGAGGAGAAGTGGGGGGATGGGCTACACTGCCCTAATACTGGGGAAAGCCAAAATCCTGCTATGTTTTTAACACAGGTTGCAAGTGCATTATGCAATTTACTCTGGGTTAAATTACATTAGCCTGTGTGCATTGTGTAGGCAGTTGCGACCCTACACCAACTTAATTGGCCAGTGTACAGCCAATATAACTGAACAGATTATACTTAGAAAAGGAAAAAAGTTCATGAAATTAAATATCCCAGAGTCTTTGTTTTATTGTGATAATACATGAGAGAAAGTTAGGAGTTTTCATCAGGAAGACATGACAACAAGCCAAAATGCATAATTTGCAAACCAATCCCTAATTTAGAGAACTGTCCTGTTTGTAAATAGATAGATAGGGAGCATATTGTAAAAGAAAAATGCCTCAGCATTGAATCTATGTGAAAAACACAGTTTTGATGGACATGTGATAACACTTGGGGGAATGACTGAGAAAGTCATGATGAAATATCTATGGGGCATGTAGTAATGGCAGAGTCATAATCATGTGGGTTTTATGACAAGGGGGTCCATCAGTCATTTGTCCCTTACTGATGACAAGTCAGCAGGTGGTTATAAAAAGGGAGATGAAATACTCAATCTCTCTCTTCCTGTGTGAATCTCACTGTGAATTTTTTTCTGTGTGTGGCTCTCTGAGAATCATTTGTAAGTACAAATCTGATTGTGGATCAGTGTATCCTGATTGGATACAATGGTGAATATTAAAGCCCCTTGATATTTTTGGATGAAAAATAGAATCTGTGAGTTTACTAAACAGTGTGTGGAGATGGTCAGATGTTGCAGTTGAACTCTGCTGACCAGCTGATTAACTGACTAAAATCTTTGCTGTGAATGAACTATGTTTTGCTTGTATCTGTGGCACTTGCTTGTCCAAGGTTAAGCAGTTCCAGGGAGGTCATGATTGGAAAACTTTAAGTCACTTTACAAACCTATCCTGTGACATATATTTCAGCAGCAACAAAGAACTAAGGAGAAATCACACATGAAGACTTATTATCAGAGGACTTACACCTGAATAAAATAGCAGCTCTGTAAAGACAGGCTAGTGAGATACAATAATCACCTTTTGTATGTAAGAAACACAGTAAAGGTGAATGATTAGCTATTGTTTTCAGAATTGGGGCCTATAGATGCAATGTCAGATGCAATGATGGACTATCACAGTCAGATATTGGAATCTTTGGGCCTGTGTTATTGCGTGGATGTCAAAGGACCAGCGGTACTCTTTATAGTTCCGCTCCCGAACAGAAACTATCAAAATCTGACAGAAACATTATAATAATAGCTTATCTTTAGATCATTAAGGAAGTGGTCTGCGAACACTTAGAAACAAATGCGGTCATTGCTAATAGTCAACACGGATTTACCAAAAACAAGTCATGCCAGACTAATCTGATCTCTTTTTTCGATAGAGTTACGAGTTGGGTCGATACAGGGAATGCTGTGGATGTAGCGTACCTGGATTTCAGTAAGGCCTTCGACAAAGTCCCCCACGACCTTCTGGCAAACAAACTAGTAAAATGTGGGCTAGACAAAACTACGGTTAGGTGGATCTGTAATTGGCTAAGCGAACGAACCCAAAGGGTGCTCACCAATGCGTCGTCTTCATCATGGAAAGAAGTGACAAGTGGAGTGCCGCAGGGCTCCGTCCTGGGCCCGGTTCTGTTCAACATCTTTATTAACGACTTAGACGAAGGGTTAGAAGGCACGATCATCAAGTTTGCAGACGACACAAAACTGGGAGGGATAGCTAACACTCCAGAAGACAGGAGCAGAATTCAAAACGATCTTGACAGACTAGAGAGATGGGCCAAAACTAACAAAATGAAGTTCAACAGGGACAAATGCAAGATACTTCACTTCGGCAGAAAAAATGGAAATCAAAGATACAGAATGGGGGACACCTGGCTTGACAGCAGTGTGTGCGAAAAAGACCTTGGAGTCCTCGTGGACAACAAGTTAAACATGAGCCAACAATGTGATGCGGCTGCTAAAAAAGCCAATGGGATTCTGGCCTGCATCAATAGGGGAATAGCGTCTAGATCCAGGGAAGTTATGCTCCCCCTCTATTCTGCCTTGGTCAGACCACACCTGGAATACTGTGTCCAATTTTGGGCACCACAGTTGAAGGGAGATGTTGACAAGCTGGAAAGCGTCCAGAGGAGGGCGACTAAAATGATTAAGGGTCTGGAGAACAAGCCCTATGAGGAGCGGCTTAAAGAGCTGGGCATGTTTAGCCTGCAGAAGAGAAGGCTGAGAGGAGACATGATAGCCATGTACAAATATGTGAAGGGAAGTCATAGGGAAGAGGGAGCAAGCTTGTTTTCTGCTGCCCTGCAGACTAGGACACGGAACAATGGCTTCAAACTACAGGAAAGGAGATTCCACCTGAACATCAGGAAGAACTTCCTCACTGTGAGAGCTGTTCGACAGTGGAACTCTCTCCCCGGGGCCGTGGTGGAGGCTCCTTCCTTGGAGGCTTTTAAGCAGAAGCTGGATGGCCATCTGTCGGGGGTGCTTTGAATGCGATTTCCTGCTTCTTAGCAGGGGGTTGGACTAGATGGCCCATGTGGTCTCTTCCAACTCTACTATTCTATGATTCTATGATTCTATGATTTTAAGCTATTGGCCCTGAAGAAGTGGGAAGCCACCTCAAGATTATTTGTCATTGATATGTCACTTTAAAATAAAACTCTATTATGCCTATGTAACTACTAAAAAACCTTTTAACAGTCAATATGCTACTTACAACTTGTTTCTATCTAGTTCTGCTGAGGAAAGAGTTGGAGGGATATTTTGAGCATGCAAATTTTATTCACCTGCAATACTCGTATGTCTTCCACTTGTGATTCCCCCCGCCAAATTTTTACTATGATGTTTTACTTCTTGTGATGCTATATGATGTATTACTTGTTTGCACACACATAGAAACCTGGTAGTAATAAAGAATTGCATTTTCCTCCTCCTACCCTGTTTCCCCGAAAATAAGACAGGGTCTTATATTATTTTTTGCTCCCAAAGATGCACTAGGTCTTATTTTCAGGGGATGTCTTATTTTTCCATGAAGAAGAGCTCACATTTATTGTTGAACAACAAAATGAACATTTATTATATACTGTAAAGTAGTTGTCATCACAAACCAGCATAACCAGACAAACTGTGAATCCTATCAAGAATTTATTGTTACTACCATTATTTACATGTACAACAATCTATGGTACCTCTTGCAGTTTAGGTTTCACAAGGTTTCCATGCTGATTTCTCTCTATTCTAGTTTCAATGTAGTCATGAATAATATAATATAATAATATAATAATAATATAATAGAATAATAATAAAATAATAATATAATGATATACAATATATTAATGGGATAATATAATAATAGGATATAATAATAACAGAATATGATGATAATAATATGGTATTAATAGGATAATATAATAATGGGATATAATAACAGAATAGCATAATAATATAATAATAATAGGATAATATAATAGAATAATAGAATATAATATAATTATATAAAATATATTAATAGGATAATATAAAATGGAATATAATAATAACAGAATATGAGGCTAATAATATGGTAATAATAATAGTATAAAATAATAAGTTTCATGGCATAGGATAGGAATAAGAATAGGAGAAGAATCCTAGTGCGTCCTGTACCTTTAAGAAGCAGAAGGAGCAAGAAAAGGGTGCTGAAGCCCTCTTCCTTCCCTCCCTCCCACCCTCCCTTGCCCTGGCACCAGGAGCCAATCAGAAGCCTCTGGGATGAAGGGAGCATGGCCAGGATGGAGCCTTGTCTCCGAAGGAAGAAACGGCAGGCAGCGCAGACGGAAGGTTTTTTGAGCCGTGGCTGGGGGACAGGCAGGAGGCACAGAAAGCAAGCACTCTCCCTCCCTCCCTCCCTCCCTCCCTCCCTCCCTCCCTCCCGTGCGTATGAATGCTGCTTCTGCCCTGCAGCCATGCTTCCCAATGGCACTCTCCTGCAACCTGGAAGGTCCGATTCTTAGTTGCTAGGTCTTACTTTCAGGGGAGGCCTTATATTTGGCAATCCCCCCAAACCCCTACTAGGTCTTATTCTTTGTGGAGGTCTTATTTTAGGGGAAGCACGGTACTCCATTCTACCCCTACCCACAGTTTCTGGAACACAATATAGTACGTTGCAGCCAGAATGTTTCCCTCATCCATTGCTTAAATGTGTAAACTCAATTCCCATGGCTTCCAACAGGGTGGCTGAGAGAAGTCTACTACCATTATGCTAATCAACCCAATTAACATTAAAGCATCAATGAAAACAGCATGAAGTAAACAACAGAAAATCACATTATATATAAAAGGTGCCATGACAGCAGCAGCACCTGAAAGAACAAAACTTGGGTATGAATTCATAATACTAATAGTTTTAGACTTTAGCAATATTCCAAAGTATACAAAGAAGGAAACAATAAGTCTGACAAACCAAAAGGGAGCTATATCAGCAGCACTAAAGAACTGTCTTGTGCTTTTAACTACAATAAGTTTAATTGGCAATTTAGTAACGTTGCACTCCTCTGTATACAATTTGTCTTCTATATCCACAGGTTCTGCATCCACAGATTTAACTAACCATGCCTTGAAAATACTTAAGGGGAATTTTTTTGCCACATGCCAAGCACTATCCTGTTATCGCTTTTCATCATTGACAGTTCATCAGACTCTCCTCCGCATCCATTTTCCCCATTTTATATATGGGACTCCATTTTACTAAATCCTTATATAGAATGTAACTTGAGCATCTATGGATTTTGGTATCTACAGGAGGTCCTAGAACCAAACCTCAGCAAATTCTGAGGGCCCACTGTAGTTTAATCTAACATTTGTCACCAGTCACAATTCAGTGTTCTGGTTATGACCTTTAAAGCTCTGTGAACTCCACACTGCAAGGACTTTTATCAGACACAATGCAGAAAATGTGTGTGTGTGTGTGGGGGGGGGGATCATCTTCTTATAAAAGCATATCATCTACTTTTATTTTAAAATACATTATTTTGTTTTAACAAAACTTATCTGACATTTTATGTTCTCCAGCCTTTCTCTCATTCTGTCCCACGTTCTGAACCATCACATTAGTGATTGTATTCCCCGCTCACTCTGCATTCTTTCTTTTGAATCAGGGAAAACTTTGAAATCATGGGGAAAAAATTAAAAAGCTAGTTATACCACCACCCTGAAAGCCAAGATTACTATGGACTCCATCCTATTGTGTGTGTGTGTGGGGGGGGGGGGGGGGGGGGGATGGGGACAGGGGAATTTTAAACCCCTTTGCCATGATCTGTTCTTCTCATGCCTTCTAGCCTTGCATTAGACCAGTGCAATTTTAACCCACTTTTTCATGAGCTGCTCTCCCTCTGTAGTTCCCACACCATCTCACAACCCCAGGATTTCCCCAGAGGTGGTGGTGGCGGCGGCTAGATGCTCTCCTGGGTTGACCCAGGAGGGCATCCAGCCTCCCTCTAGCCCCTCATTTCCCTTCAAAACCTTATCACTTATGAGGGACTTGTTCAAAGGCAAAATAATTCTGAATAAAAATTTAGAGACATGGAAGATATATTAAAGAATAAATTTCCACTGAAACCAGAATTCTTCCTATTGAGATTATTAGGTAAAGGTAAAGGTTTCCCCTGACATTACGTCTAGTTGTATCCAACTTTGGGGGTTGGTGCTCATCTCTATTTCTAAGCCAAAGAGCCAGCATTGTCCGTAGACATCTCCAATGTCATGTGGCCGGCATGACTGTGTGGAGCGCCGTTATCTTCCTGCTGGAGTGGTACATATTGATCTACCCATATTAGCATGTTTTCGAACTGCTAGGTTGGCAGAAGTTGGGGCTAACACCAGGAGCTCACCCCACTCCCCAAATTCGAACCACCAACCTTTTGGTCAGCAAGTTTAGCAGCTCAGCGCTTTAACCCACTGTGCCATTGGAATCTTCCTTTAAATGACAACAGCTGCAAGAACTGAATATAATTTTTTTTGAAAAGAACAAAATATACCAACATAAGAAGATTGGACTACATAAGTTTTTGAAATGGCTGAAATTGATAATTTAACTTTGGCTTTAAAACAAACATACAATAAGAATGAAAACCCTTTCTGGAATTTATAAGGAATCAGAAGGAGAAGATCACAACAGAATTTGTTGACTGAAAACATTACTATTATCTGTATACGAGTATAGTACTACTTAAGTTACCCTACATTTAAAATATTTTTGATAATTGATGTGTTTGTAACCCCTAATTAGATTTGGATTGTTTATATAGAAATACATAAACTTTGTGTAATGTTTTAAAAGGGAAGAAAGGATGATAGTGAAAGATAGTAAATGTTTGTCTACACAATACTAATTTACTAACAGATCAAATTAAATGGTTAGATTTATTAGGTAATAACTAAAATTAGATAAAAGATTTAAAACAAACAATCTGATAAGAATAATGAAGATGAACTTTTAATGGTGAAGAGCTGGGGAGAAGACAGGAAAAACATAGGATAATACAAGAAGATAGGAAGATCAGATTTAAAGCTGGAGGACAATATTTCTCTTATCTTTGTTATAGAGGATACATAGAATTTTAATACTTTGGGTAATGTGTGTAATTGTAACTGATATGAAGAAATAGATGTATCAATTTTAACTTTGTACAATGTTTCTCCCTCGCTCCGATTCCCTCCTTCTCCCCCTGCGCACACTAGATATTTGTAAAGATTTATTTACAAATAACTCCACTACTCCCACCTTCTTTATTGTTCTTTGTTCACCTGACTTTTCCATTCCTCCCTTTCATGTGGAAAACACAGGAAATGTTTAATAAAAACATCAAAAACACAAAACAAAACAAAACTTACCCAAGCAGCACAAGTCCCTCTGGAGAGCTCTCCCGACACACAAAATTTAGGAGGTGAGGGAGCCTCATTTTTGCATATCAGGAGAGCTCTCCAGGCGGCTGTGTTACTGGGAGGCCCTTCAGGTAAGTTTTGAGGGGGGAATAGGGTACTGGGAGATGAAGAGGTGGGATGCTATCCTGCTCCTTCAGGTTCCAGGAACCTGAAAAACCTGGATCGCTGTGGGGATTGATCCCCGGGATGGCAGATTGACCCATGGGATCCTCACCTGCAAAGATATGGACGTTAGCTGAAGATCTGGATCTTTCCAAATGTCAAATTAATTCAGAGAAAACTGGGTTTACCTGAGGCATTGTTTGGATACCTTGGGTAAACCCATTACCCATCATAGGCTTTAGAGCCTATGTAGAAGGGCCCTTAGAAGTACAGTGTTCCCTCCCTACTTTGCAGTTCGCTTTTTGCTCTCTCACTGCTTTGCAGTATTTTTCTGAGAGGTGCGCATGCACAAAGGGTGTCAGTTTCCCTTTTGCGCATGCACCCTCCCTCTCGTTGGCGTCCAGCCGGGCCACTCTGGATGCCGACGAGAGGGAGGCACACGCACAAAAGAGAAACTGGCAAGCACCCAAGAGGAAGAAGTGCAGGAAGTAGGCTTGCAAAGGGGAGAAAGGCCACCTAACTACTAATATAATGTGTAAATATTGAAATATAGTGCCCTTACTTTGTGGAATTTCACTTATTGCGGGTGGTCCTGGAATGTAACCCCCGTGATAAGTGAGACAACACTGTAGCTCATTCATAGAGTTGTTACAAGTTGAAACAGGCTTAAAGAAAGGTAAGAACAAAAAATAAAATTAAATAAAAAGTTGATCTTTCTGGTTAAAAATACTATATTTGCCACTTACAACTCATCAGCTTATCACTGTTCCTTACCCTTTATGGTTTTAGTGTTTACTGAGATTGCTCCTCCACCCCTATTTTTGATTGCTCTTATACCTCCTAGGAGCCCTATTCAGAGTTCTACACAATTTTACCCTCTGAATGTTTAGTTATTATTATTGTCTGGTTTTAATTCTGTTGATGTGTTTTATTGTTTTATATAGTTGTACTGTTTTAATTGATTGTTCTGTGTTTTAACTTGTGCTGTTGGGCTTGTCCCCATGTGAGCCACCCCGCATCCCTTCGGGAGATGGAGGTAGGATACAAACATAACATCATCATCATCATTTATTTCTGGGAAATGAATCGATTGCAAAACATTCTCTCATTAAGGTAGTGACCATCCTAGCAGTCACTTAGCTCATTGTGACCTCACTCATTATGCACTGGAATATGGTATCCTTTGATAGCAATCCTCAAATTTGATACATGTCATATTATAATTTATTGTTGAGAAATATAAAACTGAAGGTACTGTAAATAAGCATTTATCTCCGATTGCTTTAATCAACTCCAGGCAGACTTTCAGCATCTGGTTCATGCATGCATCTGCAGAAAAATTGCTGTTCCAACCTTTGAGAACACTTTTATTCATTATTTGTGTGTGGAAGAAACAAAGAGGGATGATAAAATAAAGGGATTTCACATTATATTTAGTACAAGAAACAGATATGATGCATCCTTAATACACCTTCATTGTCTGCTGCTATAACAGAAAAGCTAATAAGATTGCAATTTATTATTCACACATTTCCACTAGGGGCAAATCTAGAAAAAGTATTTTAGGTATAATTTTATCCTGTATAAGATAATATTGATTTTATGTTAATCTCTTTTCTTTATATAAAATTCCTCTGTAACCAGGCGTAATTCTTCTATAGCCATAGCCAAACTAATTTTTCTATAACTACAGCTAAGCTAATGACTCACTTCAAAGGATTAGTAGTTTTACCTTTAGAGATATGCTGCTGCTTTGCTTGAAGAAAGTAATAGAAATTCTGATGACAGAGCATGAAAAGTGCACTGAAGATGAACTAATGTTGATATGAATCACTTTCCACAAAGTTAGTTTGCTCTCCAAATTAAAAAAAAAAAAACACCCATAACTGCTCTAAAATTCCACCGTGAACATCTGTCAGACTCTTCCACAATCTCTAACTTCATTCATTCATACTTTGGGGAAACATTTTGGAGCTACAATAAACTACTTCATCTGTCTACATTTCATCTTGTATTTCTGTTTGAGAGCCCTTTATTAAGTACAGTGTGCCCTCACTTTTTGCGGGGGTTAGGTTCCAGGCCTGCCCACGAAAAGTGAAAAACTGTGAAGTAGCAGCACTATTTTAATTTTAATATTTATACATTATTTTGGTCCTTTCCCCTCACAACCCACCCATGGTCAGGCCCTGCTCGGCCTCCCCCACTCACCAGTGGGAGTGCTGCAGGCCTGCTCCCCTCACACGTGCCCACATGGCTGGCCTCCCTGTCAGCAGACCTGGAGGGGAGAAGAAGTGGCGTCCAAGGCGCACTTGGCAAAAGAGGCGGGGGAACTGCAGTGCCCCGCCCCACTTGCCTCTGACACAGGGGAAACAAGGCAAGGCAAAGCAAGGCAGTCCTGCCTGCTGCTTTTCCTCGTACGGGCGCTCGCACCCACGCTCACTCTCCTGCCTTCGCCTGTGGCAAGCGGATCCTGAACAGGGGAGCAAGTGCCTGTGCAAGGAAAAACAACAGGCGGTGCGGTGCTGCCTTGCTTTGCCTTGCTTCCCCTGCATCAGAGGCGAGCGGGGCGCTGCCATTCCTCCGCCTCTTTCGCCAGGTGCACCTTGGGCCTAGCGGGAGGAGGAGCCTGGCGTGTGATAAGGAGGAGGAGAGGAGGAAGCGGAAGAGGGAGTGAAAGTCGGGAAGAAGGACCGCCCCCTCTTCTGAGTCCTACATGTTTCCCAGCATGGCCGGCTAGAGCGGTGGTGGCAGAAGAGGAGTCTGACCACCTCTTCCAGGCTTTTCTGCCACCGATGCCGCCCGCCCTTCCTCGCTCACTCATGGAGCGGAGCAGCGTTCCTTCTTCTCTGGCAGAGGCAGCCAGAGCCACATGTCAGGGCCGAAGCAAGGGGGCAGCCCTGAGGAGGAGAAGCAGCAGCAATGAGGTGGGTAAACAAATAAATAAATAAACAAAACATTTTCCATGATAGAGCAAATCCGCAGAAAGCAAATCGCGAGATTGCGAGGGAACATTGTATCGTAGTATATTCATTTAGGTGCCTCTTATAATACTTAAGTTTATTTTGTCTTGTTTCATAGGTTGTCTCCTGCCCCATTATTACACCCCCCCCCCCCCCCACATATATGTGTGTATATGAAAGCTGTATTTATGCAATGATTCAATTGCACAGTTATAAAACCACTTCTACCCAAATTAGGAAGACCAACACATCCCAGGACATTTTCACAATTTTTCATGCTTTTTTTTCACATAAGCCAACCTTTGGCAAGTTCAGTTTTTATGTGGGGGTTAGGTTCCAGGATCACCTGCAATAAGTGAAAATCTGCAAAGTAGGGACGCTATATGTATCTTAATATTTATACATTATTTTAATAGTTATATACTATTTAAAGTTTTTATCAACCAATCATGTGTTGATAAATCCGCTTCTTCTCCTCCTGTTGCCGCTTGGGCTTCTTTTCTCTCTTGCTGGCTTCTCCTTCCTCCCTTCCTTGGCTGTAAATTGTAATTTTTTATGATTTATAATAGTCTTTTAGACTTTACTGAAAAACCACAAAACAGCGAATCTGTGAAAAGTGAACCGTGAAGTAGTGAGGGAACACTGTATTACCTTTCAAACATTTTTATTTACTTCTTATTTACTTTTTGGCCTTTCCTGGAGCCTGTCAAATTTCTTGTAGGACTACACTGGACTTGCTTCTTTCCATTACTCACCTTATTAAAAATAATAACATACTGTAGAAGAAAATAATGTGATGGAAAACAGAGAATGAATGTATGGCAGTTCTTTTGGGAGCTCTTGGGGATCCTGGCATAATTTCTGCTCAACAATTGGAACAAGTTTGTGGCTGCCCGTCTGGAGATACCAAGAGAATATCCAAGGAAGGAGTCTTGAAACTACACATATACCATACTGATAACAGGCCCAATATTATAAGAAAGTTGGATGAGACATTTGCATCCAAGGTGGTTACTAAACTATAGCATGATATGGCGTTATTAACAAGAGAGAAATTATTTCAATTTATTATTGAAATTATTATTTCAAGAGAGAGAATTGTTTCTAAAGGACCCAACAGTGGTATAGCATGGCGCAACATAGAAGAGTGAGTCGTGACATCACATGATGTGAAAGGAATATTTCAACACAAATGTGGTATAACAGTGACATGTAATAACCTCCTTAATAAAAATTTAATATTTTCACACTATCTCTTCTTTTTGACCTACCATATAGGCAAGAAACACTGGAAATTTTAGGAAAATTTAGAAGCCAATTTTGTTCCTTTCCCCTTAGACCATAATAGCAACATTCTGAGATTTAGCAGCAATTTAAAAATATATATATTTAAATATATAGTTTGGAGCATTAATCACTGTCTAGCTTGCACAATCTATTTCATAACAATCCTTATATTAACATTTCTTTCGCTTTAAAAATATTATCAGGCCAAAAAGTCTAATAATCTGGAAGCTGGCCCTACTGTGTCCATTTTAGTTGTTTCTGAAATATGCAAATCATAAATATTTTATCACAGGTTTTTCTTGGTAAAAAATTGTTCAGAGGGGGTTTGCCTTTGCCTCTCTCTAAGGATGCTAGAATGTAACTTGCATAAGATCACTCAGTGGGTTTCCATGGCCAAATAATGGTTCAATCAATGTCTCAAGAGCTGTAGTTCAATACTGTTCTTTGTTTTATAATTAAATCCAAAACTTGAGATATAAACAGATCCATATATGATTTCAGTTTCTGATATTTCCCTATTTCCTCCTCCCTGTGAAGTTTTAATTATCTAGAAGCCTATATCATTATGAAAGATTGCACAGCCTTGATGTAGGTCTTTATTGGAGAAGGTTACCCAGCCCATTATAAATTAATAATAGTAATTGTTAAAGCAATTTTACTGAATGTGAATTCTGCTGTCAAATCCTCAGATGTCACATAACATCATGGCACAAGACATCTTGCATGCTCAGGAACTATTTCCTGCAATATAGAAGCAGCAATGGAGGATAAAGGTAGTCAGATGACGATAAAAATAAATGAATAAAGGAATTCAAATTGGGGTTCCTTGAAAAGGTTATAACCAAACAACATTTCCACTGTCTTTCATTCCAACAGGTATGTTGCTAGATCATTTGCTTGGGCTGTTTAAAGCAATGCCCCATTCCAAATTTTATATCACATTAATCTGTGTATGAACCCATAGAATCATAGAATCATAGAATAGTAGAGTTGGAAGAGACCACATGGGCCATCCAGTCCAACCCCCTGCTAAGAAGCAGGAAATCGCATTCAAAGCACCCCCGACAGATGGCCATCCAGCCTCTGCTTAAAAGCCTCCAAAGAAGGAGCCTCCACCACGGCCCCGGGGAGAGAGTTCCACTGTCGAACAGTGTTAGCTTATTGGATTTCTATAATGAAAACAATGTTCAGAAATTTTTCCTGCCAGAAAATCACCAGTATATGACACCCTCCTAAATCTTTAACATTATGGAGATACTATTTCATATGGAAAGATACATTCTCAGCCACTGATGTTTTTCTTTGTCATAATGTGGAGACCATTACAGATATTTTACTGAAAAAGAGAAAAATGCTTAAAAGACAATCTACTGTACAGTGCTGTCAACCTATACTTTCCACTGTGTATCTGCTGCTCATTACTGGGAGGAAAATTCCCTTAGTGGACCTGACTTCTCAGAAGAAAGAGAATATGTTTACTGTTGTAAATCTGGGACAAGGAATCTAATTCTTCACATTTTTTTTCTTGAAGGAAGCAATAACTAATTGAAGCAATTTTCTTCACACTATGAATCATTTTGTTCAGGGCATATTCTGATTAATTGACACTTTTTTTTCCGGCAGAAAACAGCATTTCCTTCAAATAATAATATTTTCTGGGCAGAAATGCTCCTAATTGTGCAGAATATCTGTTTTCTATGGAAAATAACTATGCATAAATTTTGTACAAGAAGCACCTGAACTGTGATTATTCTCAACAGCACAATATTTTTAATATTTCAAAAACATGATTTTAAACATTTTTTCAAATATTTTTGAATATTCTTTCAATTTCTATTGGTACTGGATTTTTTTTGTGACATAAGGGTGAGCAGGCACAGAAAAAATGCAGTTGCTAAAAAGGTAGTCAGCCAAAACATTGACCTTGGTTTTTCAGTAAGGATCCATTTATCCACACCCATTCTAATAATTCCAGCATTGATTTCTGCCTCATCCTTTTTTAAAAAAATACTGTACCATCTAGTACATTTGCTGTGACCATCACTGCTAATCATACAATCACTATGTTAAACCTGATCTCTCAAAAAGTGTAGTTATCATACCGAATAACAAACTCAAATTGACCATCTGAAAGATTTTCTACACAGATATTTATAGTAACTCAACCTTTAAAAATTGCTAGCAGGCTTAACAGCAATGAAAAGAGCAATTCACAGGCATATCAAATTTTGAGAGCTACGGTGCAAAAAGAAATCAATTAAATCCGTGCATACAGACACACATTAATGTAACTAAAACATAATTGCTACATTCTCTAAGCAGCCAAGCTTAAAATATGTTTCTAAGTCAGAATGGAATGCCATTGTATATATAAAGTAATTGAAGAAAAGAGAAAAGAGAAAGGACGAGACAGAGGTAAAGTAGAAGCACAGGAATGTATCAATACAGAACCTTTTGTTTAATAAGTAGCAATATGTGTGTTCAAAAATAAAAATAATATTCGGCCTTATGGATGCTCCTTGAACCCTGTGGTTGCAACAACATTTCACTTTCTAATTTGCATAAAATTGTGGCACTAAAAAGCAATCTAATGCTGGAGACACTGAGGAAAAATAATGACTAAGAGTAGGACAAAAATGCTTCATTTTCTGTCACCATTGACATCCTCTTGCTGGTGAATTGACATCTCTTTCACTACACCATCTACTCTTTGCATCACATCTATTTGTGATGAAGTAACATTGGAACAGATATGGGTATGATTATTCTGGGGAAAATATTTAACTGGTTTGGGGTGGCTGTAGATGTAAATGGTCTTCCTGTCATGGAGTTAAATCACCACCTACATGTACTGAATCATTTAGCTGCAATGTCTGGAATAATTATCCCATTTTTCAAATAACAATTCACATTTCTACCATATATTCTTTTAAATAACCTTTTGAAAAGCTTATACTGTACATTCTTTATTTTAACTAGGTCTCATAGATCTCATTTATCTCAAGGAGGAGTAATTAGATGTCTAATATGGTCACAGTATGTTTTTACCTCCCTCTCTCCCTATACATACACATGCACACATACATACATTTATTTGAATAATAAGAGATAAACACATAAACATGTAAGAATGTACACAAGTAACCTAACAAAACAAAATAATATAAAAATATTCTACCATCTATAAACTCAAAACACATACATAGACAGATAGTTTTAAAATATGATTTCTAGCTTTCTTATTATTGGCTTACAGGTAATATTAAACTTGTTAGTCTAACTAACAAATCACATTTAAAAATATATATTATGTATTTCTATTCATAATTAAAACACAGATTAAGTCTCAAAGCCTGTTGGTGCTATTTTTTTTATCTCTCTCATTCAGGAACTGTAAGAACGGCTCCCACTCTTCCCAGAATCTGTCCACAGTAGTTAGTTTTTCCATTTCTGCTAGTTCAGGCATCTTCACCATTCAATTGTTTATTGCTGGAATCTCGACTTTTGAGTGTGTAGCACTCTTGCTGCTGTAGTCATTTATTATAATATCATATTGTCTCTGTACCTGCTTATTTATCAAATCGCACAGCAAGAATTCTGTCTTAAAGCAGCCTTTAAGATCTTCTGGATCACCTCATACAGTCACTGCTCTTTACTTCTTCTGAGGCTGGGAGAGCAATCTAGTGACCCTATAATGTCTAAAGGTTATTTAAGCTCTCAATTCAATAACTAGAACTGATTTTGAAGGAGGAAAAATCTAATGTTTTGCCTAGATAAGATGACAGAACCACAAAATTACAAACCACACAAAGGCATTGTAGCAATAAAGAAGCACCCAGGCTAAGAATATGTTTGGCTGCAAAGAGTGCTAATAGCAATTCACTAAATCACTCAATGCAGACTAGGATATAATTATTCAGATAAGGTCAAGGCTTATATTGCTCTCAAGTCTTTTGATAACTGTTTGTTAAAGCAAATCATTCCAAGTTGCATTATGCCAGAAGTAAGATGTTTGCATAGATTTAAAGTGGTATTGGATTACAGGGCAATTCAGGATTGTTCCAACACTTTTGTATGTGCCTTCCATATCATGCTCAAGAAGATGCACAGATAGACACTGATGCAAAAGAAATATGAGCGGGTGATAAGCAAAATATGTGTGTACTGCTGGAAGAAATACAGATTTCAATAAAATGGGCCGATTGTCTCCGCCCTCTAAAGGAACGGTACAGGCAAAAATAGGCAAACGCCAATGAAGTATCTCACATAGCTGGAGTGGTTTCTATCCTCATTTATCCTATTTACATCAGGAATGAGAAACATATGAACATCCAGATGTTGCTGAACCAAAAGTTCTATCATTTCTGCCCAGACTCATCATCCTGATCAGGTCTAATAGGAATTGCAGTCCATATATTTGTAAGGACACACGTTCTCTCATGAAATGTATATGTTGCCTTCAAAGATACAAACAAAAAAAATGAAGAAGATATACAAGCATGTAAACACTGAGTTCTTGGTGTACATGAGACACCTCAAATTATCATAACTAAAAAGCCCATTCTATAGACTTGAAACAAAATCTAATATTTTCTGCATTCAAATATTTATCTCGTATGTTCCAAAACATCCTTCCTTTATCTACATCTTCCTATCAATACATCAAACATAATGAATCACTTCTTATTTATGATATCCCACAAGCAGGGCCGTAGTCAGAAAAAAAAATTCGGGAGGGGTTTTGAAAATTTCAGGGGGGGGGTGGGTTGAACCCCTAGCACCCCCCCCCCCTACAAACCTGTCAATATCTGCTTGAGATAGTGCCTGGAGGGACTCTTAATGTTTTACGTCTCATAGACTTAGAATGGGGATTTGGTTAACCAGTTAAAATTCATGAGTAAACCAGGTTTTTTTTATAACCTGAAAATTTGGGGGGGGGGGTTGAACCCCTAACCCCCCCCCCCCCTTGCTACAGGCCTGCCCACAAGGCTTCAGATTAGGTAAAGAAGTAGGGTACACTCAGGTATCCATGGCTGGTTATATGCATCTTTCATATTTGACAAACATTTCATTTATTAGTAATCTTCCAGGATTAGCCTGTGAAGAAGTGGCTTTATGTATACATGAAGGAGATCTTTGTATCACCACTCTCTGTATTAGATACTTTTAAAGCAGATGCTTGGGACCCCTAAGTAGGCCAATAAAAAGAATAAGAGAATAGTTTGGATGGCAAGGTGTGATAGAAATAATAAGAGGAGGAGAAGGAAAATAAAAATCATTTTGTTGCTTTTTCAGAAACATATCTCCAAGCCTGGGTGTGACGGCGCGAGTGGCGCCATCTATATGTTGAACTATAAGTTGCAAGATTTGAATTGTTGTATCATGCCTGATTTTGCCCTTACCCTGTAAATGTAGTTGGATTGGTTATTTATATCTGTCAATCAATGTTGTTTGTACCTGTTATATTGCTCACTCAGCAAAACTGTTTGGCTCCACCTCTTCCTGGAGTAGGACTGTGTTTCCTCCTTTTCATTCCACCAGCAAGCTCTCTATCGGATGGATGTGAAAGAGAGGCTTGGCTCTGAAAGCCCTTCAAAAGTTACCTCTCAGCACCAATTCTGAGGTTCTTACCCTTGGGACTCACACTTCATGTTCAGGGCCAACCTGAACAACGTTGAGGAGTCTCAAGCGCCTTCACATCAGTCCTTTGGCAACAGAGGAAGACTCTTGTCTTCAGATATAGGTCATTGGACTGAGGCTGATTTTGCTCCGGCATTCACAGCCAGAGAAAGAGGGATCTGGACAAGCTTCATGGACTTAAACAATCAAAGACTGTAATGTATATTTTCTTTTACCCCCTTTGTGAAGAATAAACCCAGTTTTTGAGTTAACTACAGTGTTTTGGTCCTTGGGAGTTCCAGTTTCCCTAAAGGAGGGCAAGAAGCAATCCCCTGGGGAAAGATGCCTCTTTCACTAAGAGTTTACAGCCCCAGGCGCGACGGCACACTGGGGTTGAGGACTGCAAGTGTACATGGTACTCACATTGCCTCTGAATATTGGCAACAGATATGAGCATAAAAGAATGACATCTCTGTTGGCTAGGAGGCAAATTAAGGTGATAATAATAATAACTTTATTTTTATACCCCGCCTCCATCTCCCCAAAGAGACTCGGGGCAGCTAACATGGTGCCAAGCCTAGTTAATTACAACATACCAAAATAAAATACATACATAATACACATCATCAGCAGATAAAATACATCAAGATAAAAATATAGTTATACACAGTAATATAATAAAATATTAAAATAGTAACAAAACATAGTAAAATATAATTAAAAACCAAAATGAGAATTACCAAGAACAAACTGGGCCAAGGTGTGGGAGTGTATATTGTGAGCCCGATAGGTGAGGAAGTTGGATAAAGTGCTGTATTTAATGGAAGACTTGGAGCGGGATGGGATGTGGGAGTGGGATGGCCACCACTGAGAAGGCCCTCTCCCTCGTCTCCACATGCCACGCTTGTGACGGAGGCGGGAGCGAGAGAAGGACCTCCCCCGAAGATTGAAGAGATTGCACAAGTTCATATGGGGAAATGCAATCACAAAGGTAGGCCGTTCAGGTCTTTGTAGGTAATAACCTGCACCTTGAATTGGGACTGGAAGATAAATGGCAGCCAATGTAATTCCTTAAACAGGGGTGTTGACTGCTCCCTGTAATTCACTCTGGTTAGTAATCATACAACCTGTCACTTGCTTCCCTCCATCTCTGTGCCTCTATGTGTTCCAAGATCTTTCCATGTTTTATCAAACTGTAATACTTAGCAAAAAAAAAAAAAACCCAAACAAACCATAAAATAAATCACTGTTATTATTGACCATATTTTCAAATTAGGAGAGTGAGGCTAAAAAAAAGTTTATTTGCCTAAGGCTACCAGGTAATTTGATGATTAGCCATCAATGATGAGGCTGGAACCTGGATTTTCCAATCTGTGGCTCATACCTACTATTCAGTTATGGATAGTGTAGACAGCACAGACAGTTATATTGTATATTGGCAAAACGTCTAATGAACGATACCATGGAGCAGTTGCAATGCCAAAGATATTTAAGAAAACAAGAAAATGTTGTGCTGTGTTCTTACTCTAAAATAGCTGTTAGTACATGTACAGCTATTGTGGTATTGTTTTAAAATTTGTAATTAGTATGTTAAGAAGTCCACAGAATATTTGATGTCTTTGCTATATGTACTGGTTTCCACATTACTTTGTAGGAAAACAACTTCATGTAATTGCATCCTTGATCCTCCCCTAACTCTCCACTTTTACTATGGCTTTATTTTAAAATTATTGCATTGACTGTAAAATAGAAATAGTTATACACTATAAATTCCTTATAGGACATTATTATGCATTAAAAGCTTGATTCAAATACACCAAAGAAATGAAGCGGTAACATAGCCTCCCTTTGTCTCCTTTCAGTACTCTATAAATTTGACATTCCCATCAAAGCTTCAGTAGACTACAGTAGCAGACCATGGATAAAATAATGCCAGTTAAAGCAGTGTTTCCATTGAGATATCTTTTCCCCCCATGAGTGGTATTTCCAATACGACTGGCTCAATATAACATACAAGTGGCTTCTATTTCAAATTTGCACATGCTTCTACTCCGCTGCCACTCACTTCATGAGTCCTGCCCAAATTAAATGCAAAGGGAATAAATAATGCAGAATTCTCCTGGGCACATAAGAAAAGTTACTGTATTATCTGAAATTGTTTGTGCCTCCTCAGACTATATGTGATTCAGTGAAGGAGTACAAGCAGGAGTATTGTTTCCTTATCTACAAGGAGAAATTTGGTCAAATCAAAAAGAAAAAATAAGTGACATTAAAACGCTTGAGTTTTTTAATACCACTATTTAAAATGTAAAAGTATAAGGGAAACCTGGGTGGGCAAGCTGGTAGATATGCTAATTATTAATATGCTATGAGTAGATAGCTATGAGAATTGGCTGGAGCTTGTGCACATAGTTTTTTTGGACTACAATACTCTCAGTTACAATAGCAGCTGGCTGCAGTTTTTTTGAGAGTTCTGATCGAAAATTAGCTTCTCAAAGTTCTGAAAAATTCAGTGTAGGTCAAGACAGAGAAAAGCAAAGGTGGTCACTGTGACATTTACTGTCTACATTTTTGCTCTGCTCTTCAAGCCAAAAACTGTAATTGCTCTTCTCAGAGGCGTCCATAGTTATTTTGCCTTAGTAGGCAAAATGAATTTTGGTGCCCTCCCACGCCGTGGGAGACGTGGCCGTGTGACGCGGGAGGTGTGGCTGTGTGATGCGGGAGGCATGGCCAGACCTGGCCACGCCTCCCACACTGCGCACCCTGGCCACGCCTCCCGGTGGGGTTAGGGCATGTGGGTCACAGCGGGAAGGCCCAGCCAGCCTGGCTGGGCCTTCCTGCTGCGGCCTGGTTGGACCTTCCTGCCACAGCCTGGCTGAGCCAGACCGTGGTGGGAAGACCCATCCAGGTTGGCTGGGCCAGGGCGTGTGGGCCATGGCGGGAAGCCCCAGCCAGCCTGGATGGGCCTTCTCCTTCGGGCCTGGATGGCTGGGCCAGGCTGCGCCACGTGGGAGGCAGGGCCAAACCTGGCCCCGCCTCCCTTGCCGCGTGCCCTGGCCCTGCCTCCCATGCTACACAAGAGGCGGGGCCAGGGCGCATGGGCCACGGCGGGAAGGCCCAGCTAGCCTGTATGGGCCTTCTCCTTCGGGCCTGGATGGACCTTCCCGCTGTGGCGGGAAGGCCCTGGCCCAAAGGAGAAGGAGGCGGGCGGTGGCATCATCCTCTCGGGGGCTCAAATGTGCCCCTGGGACGATGGCGCCACAGGCAAATGCTTTCCTCATCTGGCGGTTGGACCGCCTCTGGCTCTTCTCCACTGTCAAGCTCAGGATTTCCTGAGTGAAAGCCACATAAGAAGTGTCCCTTTTTGGTTACTATAACCTTGATGAAATGTGTATGTGTTCAGGTTTCAATGTCCAACATTTCAACAGATTGCTTTTACTTCTCTAAGGCAGGGAGGACCAGGTAAGGGACCTATGACCTAGGCATTCCAGGGAAAGGAGAACCACCTAATTACAAGGCTGCATTATGAATTGGAGTCCTGCTCCATCCAGGAATTCAAAATTTACTTATCTGCATTGGCTGCATTCAGCTTTAGCCCACATATAGTCCTTTGCTACTTCAGGTCAGTGTCTGAATAATCTTTGGAAAAGGGTCAGTTTATTTTACTATAAGTATAGACTGATTCAGGAGGTATATTTGAAATAAACATTCAAACAAGTACTCTTGTTACAAATAGAAAGGATGTGTGAAATGCCTTTAGGGATATATGTGTGTATTTCTGTATTATTAAAGCACCCTTCTAAGGTTAGTTTATTTCTCTGTAAGTTAATGAACTTGTTCTTTGGAGAATGACTTTTGTTCATTTTGGAAGTTCTGCTCCAGAGTAAGGAAGTTTCATTAATAGCTGGATCAATAGACAGATCAATAAGAGAAAGTGAAAACAACCTGGCTACTAGGATTAGAAAAGCTGATAGGAGCATGTCAAGACTAGAAGAAACAGGACATGAATACAAAAGTACCACTTTACTAGAATGCCCTCTTTTCAGATTTACTTACTTCATTTATTGTCTTAAAAATCCATTGCATGAACTGCAGCCACAAAATTTCAGTCATTGTGGTTAACTACTCTGAACAATACAGAAGGCCATCCATGAAATCCTGCTGATTTCATGGAAGTTTAATTGCAAAAGTAATTGAAAGCATACATTTAACTTGGAGGGGTGACTGAATTAGTTTGTCCAAGCATAAAATTAAAAACTTTAATTTGAAGTTGTTGTAATACTATAGTTACCTGCAATTTAAATTCAGAAATTAAAATTAGGCTTTATTTTAAAAATAATTAGATATAATCAGATATAATTAATGAATGAATATTTCATTTATTCTAACTTGTACCTCTAAGGAGTTACAAGTTGGCCAAGCTACTTATCTAGTGTTTTCAGATGGTGCAAGCTGATTTATATTTTCATATACAGTGTTCCCTCACTGCTTCGCTGTTTGCTTTTTGTGTACTCGCTGTTTTGCAATTTTTTAATAAATACTAAAATAATATTATAAATCATAAAATAATATTATAAATTCCTCTTTCTACTTCCTTCCTAAGGAGAAGCCTAAGGAAGGAAGGAAGGAGAAGCAGCTTTGTTTTCACCTCACAAAAGCGGCAGTGCGTTAAAGCACTGAGCTGGAGACCGAAAGGTCTCAGGTTCAAACCCCAGGAGCGGAATGAGCGCCCGTTGTTAGCTCCAGCTCCTGCCAACCTAGCAGTTTGAAAACATGACAATGTGAGTAGATCAATAGGTACCGCTCTGGCGGGAAGGTAATGGCACTCCATGCAGTCATGCCACATGACCTTGGAGGAGTCTACGGACAACGCCAGGTCTTCGGCTTAGAAATGGAGATAAGCACCAACCCCCAGAGTCAGATATGACAAGACTTAATGTCAGGGGAAAACATTTACCCTTTACCTTAACTACCCACAATTTCTCAATACTTTATTTCCCATACCACCATACTTTGCCACAGCAACGCGTGGCTGGGCACAACTAGTGCTTTATAAAATAAAAAGGTTAAAACAAATATAACTCAAAAATTACTCATCATATAAAGGCTAAAATATTCCTAAGCTATGAATACATTTAAAAATAGTGAAAGGCATGACTATTAAATGAAAAGCAAATAATGCAAATAATACAACATATTAGATAAGCTCCTTTGCTCCTGAGCAATCAGCCCTCACCGGCCTTCTGAAAGATAAAGATCTTCACCTGCCTACAATATAGTAGCAAAGAAGAAGTTACCATAACACTCTAGGAAATTAGTTTCACATTCCACCCATCCAAGAAATTGACTGTCTCTCTGTTGTGACTGCGCCTTCGGGGATTATGGTTGATGGTGATGGAATTCGAAGAGGAAGAAAAAACCCTCGTGATGAGGGTTCACTGGAGGAGTTGCGCAGGAAGCGACTTAGAGAGCTATATGGGGGATCTTCTGAGGAAGATTCAGATGGGGAGATGGATGCTGAGGAACAGGTGGTGGCTGGGGAAGCGGGCACTGAATGGGCACAGCCACCGGAGATGTCTGGGGATTTGGGGCCTATGGATACTTCTGAACCTGGGGTTTCTGCAGGAGCTGATCCCAATTGGGATGCTTGGAGAAGGGAGGATGGTTCTTTAAGTGTTCATGGGGCTAAGTGTGGGCAGGATGATTGGGACTCTGACGAATTGCTAGGTACTCCAGATCCACGAGCTCTAGCTGTGTGGAGTTCAGACTCTGAGTAGATTTGGGACACCTGGTGTTTGGGTGTGAGTGTTTGGTCACCCAGGAGGAAGGGGAATAAAATGGGAATGTTTGGCCACTGCACTTTGCGTGTGGCAAGGTGTTGTTGAGGCGCCATTGGGATCTCTGTGTTTCCATGAAGACTGGACTTGGACTATGATTTGAATCTGCTGATATCACCTAGCTTGGCTATCGCTGTGTCTTATCGTGGACCTGTTTTGGATGACTGCACCCTCTTCAGACTTTGGATTGAATTTGACCTGGCTTCTGTCTACACCCTCTGACTGACGGCTACTCCCGGCTTCTGACTATTGGTTTGTCTTTCGGAATTTCTGCTGCCTCCTGACCTGACCTTGGATTCCTCTGACGACGGCGATTCATCATCCCTTTGAGGCTTTCAGCTTATCTGCACCGTGGAAGCAGCTTTATTGCTTTTCTAGTTTGTTTATTTTCCAGCAATTAACTCTATTTGTTTTCCAAAGCTGAATTGAAGCGTTATTTAGTTTTTTATTGAATGCCAGCATGGGAAATTAGCGTGCCTCGTTTTTGAGGTTTATTATTGTCCAATCTATTCTCGAAACACTGAAAAGTGAAGTGTTTCAAGGATATTTCCTGTGTTTATGTTATTTTCTGGCTTATCTTCGGAATAAACTCTGTTTTGTGTGTTAACTGGCGTCTGACTCTTGACACTCTCTCTAGTATTAATTGTATAATATTCCAAGTTATCAATGTAAAACTTTAAATGGTGAAGGCTAGTGTCTGAATATTATGGATGTAGATGAAGTACAACTCCAAAACTCAAGGTCAATGACCACCAAATCCTTCCAGTATTTTCTGTTGGTCATGGTGTTCTGTGTCAATTCCATCGTTGGTGGAGTTCAGAATGCTCTTTGATTGTAGGTGAACTATAAATCCCAGCAACTACAATTCCCAAATGACAAAATCAATCCCAGCCAACCCACACAAGTATTCAGATTTGGTGTATTGGGTACTGGGTTCAAAATCTTATCCAGTGAATGAAAATTCATCCTGCATATTAGATATTTACATTATGATTCATAACATAGCAAAATGACAGTTATGAAATAGCACTTAAAATAATGTTATGGTTGGGGTCACCACAACATGAGGAACTGTATTAAGCGGTCATGGCATTAGGAAGATTAAGAACGACTGTTGTAACGCCTAAGGCATAGTCCCAGGGCATGTTTGAGAACTGTTGCAAACTGGTTTATTATCCAAGTGGCACTTCCAATTCTGTTTTGAAGTACAGAAAATAAGCACGTGCAAAGATTTTGACACATGCGATCTGATCACAATGATGCAGACTGCGCACTGATTTGGATTAATGTTTGCGGAATTTAAGCACAAAAACATAAATAATGGATTCATAGAACATATAAAATATGACACAGAAAACACAGAAAGTAGGAGGGTTCCAGCAGAGCTCCGTGGTGAGGTTTTAAAACTTTCATTTTCCACCGACACCCACTGCTCTCCCACTCCCCAATTACCTCGACTTGTAGAGCTGCCTACACAAAACCTCAGGGTGCCGAAAAGGACCTTAGAGGGATAACAGTGGCAGCTAGGGAAGAAAAGGAGGAGAAGAAAGAACTAACTGGGGTTGAGCGTGGGGCTGCCATTTCCAACGTGGCCTAGAAGCCTTACAGCATGATTGGAGCCACGGGGGGAAAAAGACCTAAGAGATTATATGGTTCTAAGTCATCAATAGAACCTTTATTCAATATCTAGAAATTACCCCTACCTCATTGTTTAAAGAGTCCTGGTGAAGGTCAAAGGGCTCGGGGGTTGGAACTTGGTGCTGTCAAGCCGGGCCCAGGACTCCCGCGACCGTCGCTTCGCGGTTTAGAGGAGCGATGGGGTTTCCAGCGGCTGTGGATCCGGACGCAGAGGGATCGAGAGACTGAGGGGTAGTTCGCTGGGCCATCTACCCTGGTTTTGAATTGGTCGTCGGCTGACAGGCCTCCGTGGTGAGGAGAGAGGGGGCGGAGGGGCTGCAGGATCTGGCTGGGCCCGCCTGCCCTGCTTAACTCAGCAGAACCACACTGAACCTGCTGTGACTTCTGCCAGGCTGGGTGCTGAGCTGGGAGGCAATTTGATGACCCCTAGGGGAACTCCTTCAGGCCTGCCGCATTTCTCTGCCTGACCGCCTTACTGAAATGGGAGGTGGTCTATTGGTTTGCTGGCCCCTGCGGACTCCACTGGGCCTCTTGGGGCCTGCTGGAATTTGATTACCCCTTGCAAAATGCCACGGAACCTGCCGAGGCCCTTCATCGGATAACACCATCGGATCCAACCTGATACTCATTAGGTCACCTCGCCGGACCGGGAGGTGACCGCAGAGCTGGGATATCGTGTGAACGCCAGAAGAAGAAATTAGAGCAAATGCCTGAGGAAATGCTGTGGTGAGAGTCCTCTGTCTGGCCGCGGTTGAAAACACCAACTAAAGTACCACCAACTTAGAGAGACTTTGAAAATCCTTTTGCTCTGACCCCCTTCCCCCTTTTGCTGACTAATATTATAGTAACAACCTTAGTTATATCGAAATAGTGAGTCTGTTTAACGAAGATCGATTGACAACTTGATTATTGCTGCTACAATTAATTGTTATATGCTGCTTAAAACCTGGTCCCCTGGTTGGCACTCTGGCACTTTATGAATTATACTTGAATCAACCCACCCATTAATTATAACATCTATAGCCTACCTGCACTTTAATTATATCACATCCCCACACCCACAGGTGCGGCTGGCAGGGACGAGGGACAGGGCCTTTTCAGTGGTGGCCCCCTGCCTATGGAACGCCCTCCCAAACGAAATTAGACAGGCTCCCTCCCTCCTGTCTTTCCGAAAGAGAATGAAAACGTGGTTATGGGACCAGGCATTTGAGCACGAGTAGCAGCAAAAACGAGATATGAATATATGACCTACTGACAGACCCCACCTGGACATGAAAAGCACCTTAAATGTATATTTAAATGTATAATTATGTATGTTTTTTTAATGTATATTCTTAATTTTATTGTGATTTTTAATCTCAATGGATTTTTAAATCCATTTTAAATCTGATGTAAATCCATTTTAAATCTGATGTAAACTGTTTTTGATGTATATGTTTATATTGTAAGCCACCCTGAGTCTCCTGATGGGTGAGAAAGGCGAGGTAGAAGTGATGTAAGTGGTCCCTATAAAACCAGAACTGTACCTATTGGGAATCTCAGAAATGCAGGCAGGTTCAAACGAGGAGAAGATAATGACCTATTTAACAACAGCAGCGAGGATTGTTTATTCTAGATATTGGAGACTTAAAGAAATACCCTCAAAAACAGAATGGTTAATTAAGATAGCAGAAATTAAAAATATGGATAGGCTTACATTCTTACTAGCCAAATACCAGGGCAAGCAAAGAAAAGAAACTAATTGGCAACAGGTGAATAAATACATGCAGAATTGTTAAGAAACTAGGAATATTTATGCATACTATTAAAAAGCGGTATTATAGTTAACTATCTTTTTACATCAATCTATATTAGAAAAATAAAAGGATAAAACAACCCACACCAATCCGGAGAAGATATCTGACTGAAAGAACCCGAAGAGCCAAATGAAGACAAAAGATAAGATATACGGAAAACAGGAACATACCCATCGGACAGGACTCGGAAGTCATTTTTTATATTCCCTTTTTTTCTCTGTTTTTCTTTTTGTTTTTTGCTTTTTTTTTCTCCCCTTACCCCACTCCCTACCCTCATCTTACCCTCCCCAATCTTGCTTCTCCCCACCCCTACTGTCCCTCCACCCTCGTCTTTTTTTTATTACATATCTTGTATGGAAAATCTTAATAAAGACTATATTTAAAAAAAAAAAGAAGTGATGTAATAAATAAATAAATAATATTACCAAGAACATAGTGGCATCTTAGTTCCAGGCAAAATGTCAATGCGTGGGAGGCGGGGCCAGGGCGAATAGCGTGGGAGGCGGGGCCAGACTTGGCCCCGCCTCCCACGCTATTCGCCCTGGCCCGTCTGGCCTTTTCTAGCTGGCTAGACTGCAGCGGAGGTCCCTCCAAGCTAGAAAAGGCCAGACGGGCGAGCGGGAGTAGCGTGGGAGGCGGGGCCAACTCTGGCCCCACCCCCCGCACCCCCCCGCAGCGTGGGAGGCGGGGCCAGCGCACGCTGGACAGGGGGCGGGGCCAGAGTTGGCCCCGCCTCCCGCACTATTCGCCCTGGCCCCGCCTCCCACGCAGGGCACGCTGGGCAGGGCCAGGGCGCGGGAGGCGGGGCCGGTGGCGGGGGCGCTTTTCAGCACCCCCGCTTAACACTGAAAAATATCTCCGGCCGGCCCTGGTAACACAACTGGGCATCCCCTGGGCAACATCTTTGTAGATGGCTGATTCTCTCACACCAGAAGCGACTTGCCAGTATTGCACCACCTGATATCCGCTAGGAAGTAGCAGCCAGCAATGAAATGACCAAGGCATTGACATCTCCAGCCAATCTTCTGTTTGGATATCAGTCAGCATGCCAACAACTTAAATCAAGAAAGAGCTTCCTAAGATCTACAGAGATACTTCCAGGACTTTCACCTCAGCCAGTGAGAGTCCAAAAGTGGCAGACTAAAACTCAGAACCTAAATCAGTTGCTGATGCCAGATGAGAAACTCCCTCCTGGGCACACAGAAGATTGGACAAGGTGCTGAACAGGCTGAGCTCTGGTACCATGAGGTGCAGAGCCAATCTTAAGAAATGGGACTGTAAAGTGGAATCCATGACATGTGAGTGTGGAGAAGAACAAGCCACAAACCACTTACTACAATGCGTACTGAGCCCTGCCATATGCACAATGGAGGACCTTCTTACAGTGACATCACTTGAAGTGGCCAGCTTCTGATCACAGGAAATTTAGCATAATGCCAAGTGTTTAACTTTGTTTGTGATACTTTATGCATTATAGCTGTATTCTCAATTTGCTTCTGACACAATGAATACCATAAATAAATCGGACCAGATATTTTACCTGATGATTGCGGATTTGGCTATGAATGATATAAAACAAGCTGAAAGGAGATAGAAATCAGACAGCTTTGCAATTTATACCAGCAGAGGTGAGGGAGGTTGCATTACAGCCCCAAGCTATGCTGTTCCTAATTAATATATTGCCCAGGCATGCTGATAAGTAAAGACTGATGGTAAGGTGGAGAGTTTTTGCTCCCATCTAGTCTATGCTAAATAGGTCTGTTTCCCATTGTGATAACAGTGGATGTGCATGATGGGTGCTTATAACTAATACTTACATAACATGATATGGCATACAGTGATGTTGACCCTTGGAAGCTTGTATGTTGACAGATGCCTGTTTAGAGATGTAGTTCCTTAGCAGAAGAGATAACATTTCTTAGTGGATAAATAGATCCATTATACTGTTTAGGATGGCAGTGTTTCTATATGTGTTAACTACAGAGATGCCTGCTAGAGAGATGCAGATGGATAAAAGTTCAGTCATCATGAAAGTGTAGCATCTTACTGGACATATAGTGTAATGTAATGAATTTATAATTATTCACATACAGTGCATATGTCTATGTTTGCTCAAGTGAGGTGAAATTGTTTGTATATCAATGATAGTTTATATGATAATAAACAGTCCAAACTTTTACAAGAGAGTCTACTCATTTTCCCACAATAAACATCCTAAGATTTCAGTATTTAAGAATGCGTAAATAGAATGTTGGTTATAACTCTGAATTTCACTGTCTGAGGTTGACGACCGACAGGGAGCTCTGGCGTGGACTGGTCCATGCGGTCACGAAGAGTCGGAAACGACTGAACGAGTGAGACGACGACGACGAGGTTGAACATGCAGGTGGCCAAAAGGGACTCCAGGTAAAACAGATTAGTTGATAATTGGAAATGACCTTCACTACTTCAGTCACTCTAAGAGATGTGTGTTTTCATTATGTTAATCCTTATAGTGAGGGGTTTGAATGGAAAGAAACTCCTGAAACACTTGTAAGGAAATTATCCTGGGGTCAAATACACAGAGAGAAAAATTGTGGGGTAATAAAGGGTGAAACTTATTTCTGAATATTAGTTCATTCTTGTAGACTTTACGTGCTTTTGCTTTTATATTGTAATCAGACATTTGTACATCTAAAAGGCAACTTTCAGACAGATCAATACTCAAAAATATGCTTTCTGAGTGCATAGCACAACACTGTGATTTTTAAAAGCTGAAATACATATATGAATAGCAGCAAATGTGAAGAAGACACATTCTGTCACTTTTGACCAGATTTTAAACAGTTTAATAAAGAAGAGCCTGAGGTCCTGGTTCCTGGGATATAGGATATAAAACCATTTTACAACTTCAAAGGTTTTAGTCTATACCTGCATTGTTTCCAACTTTTTATAGAATCTTTCTACCCAGCACATTCATCTTCATCTAATACTAGAGTTCTTTACCTAAGGCATTTGTCTCTGATGTAGAACCTTGTCAAATTCTTTGTGAAAATATAACAATACTACATCCACTAAATTTCCTTATCTTTCCTTGCAGTAATATCTTCAAAGAACTCCAGCAGATTAATTCAGCATGACCTTTTCTGCCTGAATCCATGCCAGCTACGCATCGTCATATGTCTGTTATTCCAGGTGTTCTTTAAATGCATCCTTTTCGTTGAGTTTGTGCTAATCAGTTACTACTAAACTGATGGATGAAGTGGATAAAGTGGAGAGCAATGACAGGTGAAATATGTGATAAGAAGACCCCAATCCACCTAAAATCAAAAATCTATAGGACGGTGGTGAGATCAGTCACTCTACACACCATTGAGTGCTGGCCAACCACTAAGGCTGTCGAGCATCCACACTATGGAAATGTGGATGCTCAGGTGGTCAATGGGTGTTACCCTGAAAGACAGGATTCCAAGCGATACAGCACATTCCATCTTTAGAGTTGCTCTGATCGTCGAGAAGATTAATGAGTCCTGGCTGAGATGGTTTGGACATGTGCAACGAAGTGACAAGAGTTTAGTGGCTAAAACCATGCAGAATATGGAAGTTGCAGTGCCAGGCCACGCGGCACACCTAAAACGCAATGGCTCAACCGTTTGAAATGCAACATGGCTGAAGCAAGACTCACAATGAGAGACACGACTGATAGGAACAAGCAGAAAACAAGAAGCAAACAAACGGACCCTGCAAATTTGTGGGATAAACGGTAGGAAGAAGAGTCACTATTAAACTGACTTTCCTCAAGGTGGCTCCACATCATTTTTTAAAATGCTTTTTGCACTTCATATTCTCTACAGCACATGTGTCAAACTCAAGGCCCCTTATTCCCAGTCCACAGGGTGGATAATAATAAAAAAATGATAGGAGTTGTCATTCAATAACATTGTAAGGATACAAACTGAGTAAAAACTAAAGAGTATTGACCATTATGTAAAAATATATAAATAGTTGGTCCTCTGTATCCATAGAATCACCATCCATGGATTCAACAGTTCTTTGAAGGCAACCATGTGGCTGATGTGGCCATCAATGAAAATGAGTTTGACTTCCCTGCTCTACAGGATTAATAATTGTATCATATATCTATTTTCTTGACCCTTTTCCAAGCTAGAAATCTCCAAATATTGTACATTTGGCCTTTGGTATCCACTGGGGTTTGGTTCAAGAATCCCCATGGATACCAAAACCTATTGATGTTCAAGTCCCACTACATATTGTAGGATACTAAAATGGTGTCCCTGATATAAAAATCATGTTTGCTTTTTGGATTCAGTTTTTTGGAGGGAGGGGAATATTTTCAAGCTGTGGATAGTTGAATCCATGGGCACAAAATTTATTGATGTGGTGAGCTGATTGTAATCTTAGAGGAGTTGTTCTAGTCTCCTGAACATTTACTCCACTTGTTCTTGTTCCATCCTTTCTGGTGTGCACCAACAACATAATACAATGTCAGAGAGAAATCTGTAGTGTTCAAATAAAACAAAAACAGGCCAAATCTTTTTGATAAGAATGTTCTTCAGAGACAGAACAACCTCTCTGGGGCAGAATTGAAGTCATCGCTCTTTAAGAAAAAATTCTGAGCCTGTGGATTCAACCATTAAAAGCTTGAAAATATTCCCACCCACAAAAATAAATCTACAATGGAAACATTGGTCCTGCCATTCTATATTAGGGATGCATCACCACGGTCAGATCACATAGACATTGCTGGCACAAATAACTTTCACTATGCCCACAACCTAAGCATCCAATCTGAGTGGGCCAATGTAAATCTGAATTTTCAGCAAGAGTGTAACCCCACCTTATTTCCCTAATGGCAAGAAGAATTTTGGTGGAGTATGGATTAAGCCCCCCCCCCCAAACAATCCCACCCCATTACTAACATCACATGTTGATTTTGAGATATATATATATATATATATATATATATATATATATATATATAAATGTGATGTTAGTAATATATATATGTACAGTAGAGTTTCTGGATTATCCAAGCCATTTTTGTAGTCTATGTTTTCAATATATAGTAATATTTTGGTGCTAAATTCGTAAATACAGTAATTACAACATAACATTACTGCATATTGAACTGCTTTTTCTGTCAAATTTGTTGTAAAACATGATGTTTTGGTGCTTAATTTGTAAAATCATAACCTAATTTGATGTTTAATAGGCTTTTCCTTAATCCCTCCTTATTATCCAAGATATTCGCTTATCCAAGCTTCTGCCGGCCCATTTAGCTTGGATAAGTGAGACTCTACTGTACATGTATATGTATATGGAACTCCTGGTGAGATTAGATCAGCACCCTCCCTCCTGTCTTTCAGAAAGATGGTAAAGACCTGTATATATGTTGTGCTCCACCCTGAGTCCCCTTCAGGGTGAGAAGGGCGGAACCAAGACTCCAGAAAACCTTCCCAGCTGTTTCATGTGAATATTGATAAGAATATATCTTGAGGAATGCCATAGGTCTACAGCTATCTCTAAAAATATGAACCTCCTGTCTTCACCTTCTGAACTCACTTCTGCAGAATATAAAAATTTAATCAAATAACAAAGAAAGACAGTTCCTCCAATTTGGTTGTCAGGTCTGACACTATACAATCCAGTACTTTATCTGAAATCTGCATATTATACACTGCTCAGTAAATACCTAGAATGGTGTGGTTCAGGGATGCCTTTTTTTAGCAAAAATCTCACCACTGTCTCTTTTAGATACACAAGAATTCATGTGCTGCAGATTCAGAATCTACTATATTGAGAATCTTTTCAACGTCCTCAAGTTGCATAAATAGAAAGGTACTGTAGAAATTACAATAACAAAATCAATAAATATGAATGATTTCCTTTAAATATTATTATTATTATTATTATTATTATTATTATTATTATTATTATTATTATTATTATTATTATTAAACTTATATACCGCTACTCCCGGTTTGGCTCGGAGTGGTTTACAAAAATAGATTAAAACAATACACTTGGCTTTAAAATAGCAATAAAAACAATAAAAGCAACAATAAAAGCAACAATAAAAACAGACATAGCCCCGAGTCTTTCACCCATTGAACGCTTGTCGGAAGAGCAAGGTTTTGCAGGCTTTCCGAAAGGCAAGTAAGTCTCGGGTGGTTCGAGTTTCCACTGGCAAGGCATTCCATAATTGAGGGACTACAATCGAGAAGGCTCTCTGCCTAGTGGAAGACAAATGATAAGTCCGTATGTTAGGGACTTCAAGCAAATTTTGGTCTTCGGACCGAAGTAATCTGTGGGGTTGGTAGGGTGATAAGCAGGCCCTCAGGTACGCTGGCCCCAGACCATGTAAGGCCTTGAAAGTTAGTACTAGTATCTTGAAAGTAATCCGGTACTCAATCGGTAGCCAGTGCAGCTGTTGAAGAATTGGGGTGATACGCCACCTCGCCGGCACCCCGGCGAGAAGACGTGCAGCCGCGTTTTGCACCAGCTTCAGTTTCCGGATCACTGACAGAGGAAGGCCAATGTAGAGGGTGTTACAGTAGTCGAGCCTCGAGATGACCGTCGCCTGGATCACCGTCGCCAGGTCATTCCTAGATAGGTAGGGAGCCAGTCGCCTAGCCTGACGTAGATGGAAAAACGCAGATCTGCTCACAGCAGAGACCTGGGCCTCCATTGTGAGCAGAGGGTCCAATAAGACACCAAGACTTTTTACCGAAGATGACGGGCGTAATGTCTCACCATCCAGGGTAGGCAGCTGGATCTCCCTCCCACCCGGATGGCCCAGCCAAAGGATCTCCGTCTTCGCTGGATTCACCCTCAACCTGCTGGCACGCAACCATCCAGTAACGGCTTCAAGGCACTGATGGAAACTATCGGGTACGGAGTCCGGCTGGCCCTCCATCCTCAGAATGAGCTGAGTGTCATCAGTGTACTGGTGGCACTCGAGCCCAAAGCTCCGCACCAGTCGGGCAAGCGGTCGCATATAGATGTTAAATAATAGAGGAGAGAGAATAGCTCCCTGTGGGACCCCACAAGTTAGCGGAGACCACGCGGAAACCAACCCTTCCCTCACCACCCGCTGTCCCCGATTTTGGAGGAAGGAGGACACCCATTTCAGGGGTATCCCCCTAACCCCCGTCATGGCTAGGCGGTGGGTCAATAGATTGTGGTCGACCGTATCAAATGCTGCTGTGAGATCCAATAACACGAGCAGCGCTGATCCGCCTTGATCCCTCTGGCAGCGAAGTTGGTCTGTGATGGCGACCAGCACAGTCTCCGTTCCGTGCCCCTTACGGAAGCCGGACTGGAAGGGATCAAGTCCGGCTGTGTCATTGAGGAACTGCTGCAACTGTTCCAAATAGGTTTTATTTTAGCAGGTCTACAATGAGTGGATGTTTGGGTTGATTAACTTATCTTGTAACAAGAATAACTGAATTAAAATTGGACATTATTTGCCAAATATTTGCCAACTGGTAAAAGGGTTTTAAAAAATCAGAACAAAAAGCATTAGAAAACCACAAATCTGAATAGATATCTGCCCCCTCACCAAGTTATACAGTAGTACCATGATAGAGAATTTAGAACATGAAAAGAATGAGATAGTTTTTGTGAAAACGTATGATAATTCTGTTCAATTGAAAATATGTAGGAAATGGTTCAAATTCATTTCTTCTGCTAGTTTCTCTCATCCTGAATATGCCATTCTTCAACTGTATATTCAGTAGAGACTACTTTTCAACTCTGTGCAATCATTTTCATTATGAATGCAGTCCTTTAACTTTTATTCATTTGCTACCAGCCTCTATTCATTTGCTCTGTTGTATAAAACACTGTTATTCAGTACACTTACAGTCTTGTACTTTGATGAACTGACATTTCTTTTATAAATGCCTTGCTCATTTTCGTTGTCTCTTCATTTGCTACATTTGTATAATTAATAGTTGCAGTAGTGCCTGGCTAATATGATTTTCTTTTTTATATATATAAACTTTACACCCTTAACAATGCAAAATGACATTGCTTTCTTCTCTCCTGTCCTTTTATATGAACAAGGTTTCAGAAGTAGTGACATTCCATTAGAGTGGTCTCATACATTTCCATGAAGATTTCTTTACTTCAAATTCATACATTATATTCTGTCATATCCTGCTTTAATTTTTTAATATCACTAATAATGCAATATTATTTGAAAGCAATGAGCCTTTTATGTTTGCTGTCTCTGCTCATTTGCATTTTTCTCTACCATATTTATCATAGATTATTCCTTTCTAGTCATTAGATCCAAAATAGCCTTTGACCCTGCTGTCTGCTTTCAGCATTTTGTTTTCACTGCTGAATTGCTTCAACTTCAACTTTTAGGCAATATAATCACTAGTAGTAAGCTAAAGCTGCTTTTGCTCTGGCTTGACATGACCGCTTAAAGATAACCAAATGTTGGTTGTTGTTTTTTTAATTAATTTTTATTGAAATTTTCAGTGCTTACATAAAAGAAAAAAACATGGGTGGATATAAGTGAGGAGGGGAAATTGAAAAAATAGGAAGGACAAGAAAAAGGAAAGAGAGAAAGAAGGGAGGAAAGAATTTAAAGGGAATGGGGGGCTCGGGTCCCACTCCTCTGGGGAAGAGGCCACCATTGGCTGGCACCCATCCCCCGCCCCTTTCTCCAAAGCAGCAGGGTGGGGACTTTGCTGCTGCAAGAGAAATGGGGGGCTCGTGTTCCACTCCTCTGGGGAGCTGTCCACCGTTGGCCAGAACCCATCCCTCCACCTCTTTCTGCTAAGAAGCAGGAAATTGCATTAAAAGCAACCCCAACAGATGGCCATCCTGCCTATGCTTTAAAGCCTCCAAAGAAGGAGCCTCCATACATTGGCAGCCACAGGGAGCGCCCAGGTGGAGATTTGACGTGTTGGCGGGCTCAAACAGGAAAGATGGTCCACAAACAGTGTCAGAGCTATTTGTTAGCTCTTGCCAGCGAACACGAAGGATGAAAGATATAACAGCACCCCTGTTACGAGCTGGTCATTGACCGTAATAAAAGTTTCTACTTCTACTTCTATAAGAGCACCGTTGATTGCACCAGGAACCATTGAGGGAGGAGGCTATACCACCTCAGTGTTTGTGTGTGTGGAGTTGTAGAGTGTAGCTTGTGCCCTCGTGCATTGTGCGAGCTAAATTCTGTTTAACAAGGAGAAATATATATTTCTTTTTAAATTTTGAAAGAATAACAACAACTATAAATTAACACTTCTTGCAATGGGTGCTCAGGATTGCTAACCTACTGCCTTGCCAAATGGAAAATCAGGGAAAAAGGCAAGGCATCAATGGTGGCTGAGCACAAAGGGGAATGGAGATCAGAAAAATAAATTAAATTACATTTAGAAAATTATTGTAAATAAAACTAAAACAGACTCTTCTTTCAATACGCACTTAAAAGTGGCCAGTGCCACTGGCCAGCCAGAAGCCAAGCGGAGAGGCACAAAAGGGAACCTCACACAGCTGCATGTAGTTCTGAGAAATATATATATTTATTTCTTTTTTTTAAGGAAGACCCCCTCCAAGAATCCCTTTTCAAAAGCCTTTTCAAAATCCCTTTTCAAAGCCAGCTGCCAGCAGCAAGCACGGCAGCCAGCCAGCCACAGGTGGCCTTTCTGGCAAAAAAAATCACCTAACCCCCAGACCTGCTTCTTCCTTCTCCCTGTTTCTCCCCGTTTCCCTTCAGCAGGGACAAAATGCAAAATAAACACGGCCAGCCAGCCAGCCAGCTAGCCAGCCCAAGACGGAGTCCTGGCTTCTTCTTAAGAAATAGAACCCTCACAGACCCCTGAAGCCGCTTCTCAGTTCCTTCTTTCTGATTCCCTTCCCACTGCCAGCCAGGCAGCCAGAGCAAGCCCTAGCCCAGACAGCATCCATCCATCCACCCACCCTCTTGCGCGCTTCCACCAAACCGAATGCCACGAGGCAGCCCAAGCCGGGATTTTTATAGAAGAATGCATAGGCACGCAGAGAACGTTAGCCCCCACCCTTGCGTCCACCATGGAGTCCTGTGATTGGTTAGGGAGCCAAGGCCATTTTTGGCTGTGCTGCGCTCCCAAACAAGTTTTAAAAAATCTTTTTTAAAAATAATTTAAAAAATATTAAAAAATTATTTTGGGGCAAAAAATACAAAAAAATTAAGAGACATAACGAGAGTAGGGCTACAATGCTTCGAATTAACAAGCTTGATGGGCCATGATACCACGAGTCGGATAACGGATCAAAAAGTGGGAACAATCTGATTTTAATCTGATATAAGAATCATTTTGATATTTTGCCCATGCCTAGTAAGAATATACTGCTTTGAAAAAAAGATCCACTGGAAAAATATACATGTGGGCAGAAGTTACCTGTGGTCCAAACAGTAGTGGCTCATTATCAAGAACACCTGTTTCATTGCTCTCACGCCCAGATGGTAACCAACTGTATAGAAGAAAACTTGAGGGTCTTGATATATACAAGAATCTAATAGCTTGAACACCTACATAGTCACTATTCCCTTTATTAAACCAGAATCAGTTCTGTGGTGTTTATATGTTGTATAGAGCCATTTTGCCCCCAATGTGGGGCACAGCCACTTAACACATGCCCTGTATTAGGAGAAGTTGAGGAATGGTCTGGACCTTCCCTGAAGTGTCAGACCAGCCCGCATTTTGGGTTCTGTAAACAGCTGGGCCATTTCTGATTAAGAACCAGCTTCACTGTTTACATTGATCAGTGCCACCATCCTGCTTTCTTTGCAATTTTCAGCACAGGGAAAACAGGTTTGCACTCATATGTGTCATGCTGCCATAATTGTAGCAACGTCCAAAGAGCTCCTGTCCATCCCTAGGCACCTTAGATAATGCCTGCAGGACTTGGAAAAGAGAGGGAGATCATCCCCTGCCCGCCGCTCTTTTAACCCATCATCTCTCCGAGTCTTGTGGACAACTTTGTTTACATCAGCAAAGGTACCCAGGGATGGCCAAGAGCCAACATGACAACATGACATAGATAAAAGCAGCCATCTAGCAAGGCTGAATCAGATTCAACCCTGCTGGATAGTTTGCAGCCACAACAGTTTGGAGGTGAGCAGTATACTCATTCCTGAGGCTGACCTGTAGTACGGCCACTCTGGACCAGCTTTGCAATAGGTGGCCTGTGCAGATGTGCCCTAAGTTCCTTCATTCCTATTGTTCTTTACAACAGGGTTAAGAAAAGTATGACTCATTGCATGTTTTGGATATTTTGCTCACTTCTGCTGTGTGATTATACAATATAGTAAATACCCCCAGGGTTATTTTGGTGCAATCACAAAAGTGGCAATTCCCCCCCCCCCCAAAAAAAGCTGTCTTTTGGAAGAAGGTTAATAACTGTATTGTTTAGATTTTGGTTTTGAAAAACACAGAATGCAGTAAGGTTTAATTAGGGCAGGTTAAGTTCCATGATTATGGCTGGAATCTGCAAATTTACCTGGAGGTATACGCCACTGACCATGACAGCACTGTGTAAGTAAGAATATATAGGGTCATACTACAAGATTTGATATTCTTTCCCAAGACTATTAAATGTGGTAGAGGAAACTGCATCTTCCTAGTATATAAAAGCAATGCTAGTAAGTTTACAACATCTACTCAAGAAAATCTACCTTCCTTCAGCTGCTTCTCTCAATTCTCTACTCTCTTTCTACATTTGTGCCATTTAGAATTAAGATTCCAACCTGAATAAATCTGACAGAAGAGTGGTCCATTTTACTTCCCTGATGGATAATGTTCAAGGACAATTGTTTATAGAACTGCTGTCATGTTGTTCCACTTCTTAGAGCATGTTTTTTCCCCTCAAGTAATCTGTCAGGGTCACTTGTGATAGTTTATTGTTTCTGGCACTTTTTGTTCCTGCTGACATGTATTTTGTTTGCACAGATGTGCTGGCAGCATAATTCTCCCACCTTATGGATGTACGTTTTAGCATGCTTTTTCACCTTGACCTTCTACCTGATATATTTAGATACTCATCATGGTAAAATGGAATTGCATCCTAATGAGATTGTCTATTGCCATATTATCATTAATGATTTTGGGAAATTATTGTGTGTTTTTTCTTAAATGAATTTAAGATCAGACAAAGCTTTGCAATTGTTTTTTTAAAGCAACTCTTACTTGCATTTAGGACATTCTAACAACAGGAATTCCCATGAAACAGTATTTTCCATCTTTTATCCTTTTCATAAGGGCATTCAATAGGCTGTGTGCTATCTTGGTAATACACAGCTAAGTGATCTAGGGCAGCATGAGATGGAACCAGTTCTTATTACAATTATATTGGCAGACTTTCTGGGCTAATTATGGAAACATTTATTGTAATCAGAATAGTCTAGGAGTGCTGGTTTATAAAGGAACATATTTAATAATATGTTTCTGATCAGAATATTACATTGTAAAAGAAAACTGATTCAATGTGTCTGAAATTTCAGAATTCATTTGGGATGAACAGCCAAATTGACTATGTTCCATGCATGCATCCCTGTAACATGCTTATCACCTGTTGACATATGGAGACTCCATAAATTTCATAGGTTTTTCTTAGATAAGATGTTCAGAGACAGTTTTGTCATTGTCTTTCTCTGAAATATAGCATATAGTATCTGATATTCCTTGAGAGTCCCCAATCAAAGTTCAAAGACTGGCTTTACTTATCTCATTTCTGTTTTAGGTCCCACTTAAGGTCCTTTAGATCCCACTGAAGGAAAAATATCTAACACTATAACAAGGAAGGAAGGAAGGTAACTGAGGGGAGAGATTGAAATACTCTCTTGTAACAAAATGTTTAAATAATAGTCATTGTCCGCGCCTGGGACCTCGATACACTCTCTTTCTTTTTTGGTGCCCCTGGTTCCAGCCTTTGGAGAAGGAAGGGGAGTGCGCCAACAGCCCAGGCGCCAAAAAGATGCCGCTGCACCACAGACCATTTTGAGGCACCAATAGACCTTCGCGCCATGGGTTTTCAGGTCTAGACAAAGTTCACCATATGGAACAACAGTCAGAATACTTTGAAAATGACGCAGCACTTGCTTCTGTCAAGTCTGAGTACATAATGTGGTGTAATATTATACAGTCAAGAAAGATACTGAGGTACTTAAAGTGTTGGAATTATGTGACAAAACCTATTATCGGTCAATAAATTTCCTTTGACTGTGTTGCCTACTCTACCAGTAATGACATGCAGTGTGGAAAGATCGTTTTCAACCATGAAGAGAGTGAAAAGTGTATCTAGAAGTTTAATGACAGACCAGAGACTTAGTGGACTAGCAATGATTTCCATCCAACGGGACATCATTATCAAACCAGAAAAATGAATTGACAAAATGGCTGGGGAGAAGAAAAGAAGACTGTTGCTGTAAAGTAAAAAAATAAATCAAAAAGTATTCTAAACATTTTGTTAATGAAAGTAAATAAATAACATTTATTATTTAAACTGTTATGTTTATTCATATCATGATCTGATCACCATGCTCAACATATCCCATATGCACGGGGGTATTGGGATAACGATACAAAAGATTTGCTAGGGTAGATCATCTCTCACTCAGACTCAGCCCCCCCCCCTCCGAATCAAAATCCTGGCTACAGGCCTGCCTGGTCATAGGGGGACACAATATAGGTTAACAATATGTGGTATTTCCCATAAGCACATGTTTAAAGGTTGTGTATATCTGCAAGGACGAGATGTGCTCCTGACCCAGCTCAGCATCAGCACGAGACACATGGCTTTACAACCTTCTTACACAACTTTATGTGAGCCGTGGCTGTTTCTTCACCCACCGACTTCCCTTTGCCAGTGGTATTTGGCCAGTTGGCCGCAGAAAAACTACAACTGTGAAAAACCCATCCACACCCAAAGACATCATGTGAGTCCTGAAAGGACTCATCATCATTAATCCCTGTCACCTGTTTTTGTGACATGGCCAACAGCATGACCTCTGGCCAGGCCTGGCCAGTGGCCACAGGCATGAGAGATGTCCAGATCTGGGACAGCTAGGAGAAGATTTCACAACCCGACAGACTTCTTTGAAAACAGAGGATCACTTTTTATTAACAGAAAAGCATTGTGGTCTACACACATTGATATGGTATCATGTTTCCCAGAACAGAAGACAGTGTCTTTTACTATTATATTAATATGGGCTCGCAAGAACATGTAAGACAAGGAGAGACAGTAGCAGCTATTTGTTTCCATGTAGAGTTGGCATGCCTAGGAAACATTGGTGACAATCTGTCTCGAAAAAATTGGGACAAGACATGGTTTGGTCTGCCTTGCTAAATTGGAGAATGGACCCATTTGCCTTGGGAAAAAACATAACAGAAAGAAAGAGCTGCAGAGAGAAATGGATGTCTCTCGTTCTAGGAGATGTTGCTATTGAAATCCATCTCAGGAAAATTCAAAACAGGGAGGTTGGCCTTCAAGAAGACCAGTTCCTCCACCAAAAGGGGATACAGCAAGCTATGGTGAGGGGTAACAACAACTCCTGAGATGCTGAAGACCCTTTCTCTTTGCACACTGGTGGGAGGGCCACTGAGAAACTTGCAGGCGATGTTGGATAGATCTGGTCACATGACCCCGGGAAGTCCAGTAGGCCAACGGATCTCAGGAGATAGGCTCCAGTGGCTCCTCAAAGTAATGGTTGACCGAACATTCGGCCAAGTCGATCTTGCATACTTTGGCCGACAGAGACGTTCCCGACTGTGCCAGTATGGCCACCATCTCCTCAAAGAAAGTGTCCCCTTGGCGCTGGTGCTGGTGCTGCTGTTGAGCCCTCCACAACCTTTCTGCAGCCACCTCCGGGCTGTCAGACTCAGCACTGCTGCTTGTGTTGGGGGTGACGAACATCTGTGGCGGTGTGGTGACAAGGGCCGTATCCCCCACCCTGGCGGCGTTCACTTTCCTCACCAGGGTTGCAAGCTGCACCTTCCATGCTGGAAAGTCTTTGGGGCAGACGGTGTCCTTTAGCTGTGGATCACACATGGCTGCCAGCATATAGACCTGTCTGCTTAGCAGCGGCTCCAGACATTTTCGGACGTCAAGGGTCAACTTCCTCACCACCTCCTGGACCTGGGGTGTCAGTGGCCCAGCCAGGGAGTTGAGCGTTTGCCTGCCCCAGAGCATGTCCATGTGCCTCTTCAGCCCCAAGACCAGAGGCACCCCCTGGCTGAAAAGAGCTCTTGCGGTGGTAAGGGTCTTGGTGGCAGCTTTAAATGCTTCAGAATGTCGACCAGCTGAGAGATAGTGTCCCACTCTTGTTTGCTTGGCACCAGCTTGCTTACGGGCGCAACCAAGGTAAGGGAGATGCCATGGACTGCCTTCTGCTGCTCCACCGTGCATTCCAGCATCTTGTAATAATAATAATAATACTTTATTTTTATACCCCGCCTCCATCTCCCCAAAGGGACTCAGGGTGGCTTACATGGGGCCAAGCCCGAATAAAACAGCAAACAAAATAAAATAACATCAGAAAATACAAACAGAAATTAAATTAACACTCTAGACATTATATGTGTGTGTGTGTGTGTGTGTGTGTATTTATGTATGTATAAAAAGACAATTATAGTAAAAACATTGATTTGGCACCCAAGTAGATAAAATAAAATGAATTGGGTAAAGTGCAGTGAGTGAATATTGTAAACAAGGTAGATAATTAAGTACTATCAATAGGACAACAATTTGGGGTGGGGTGGACCCTGTGACTACAATACACTGATAGGGCAAGATAAAGTGCAACAGATGAGGAAATTGTCGATGATACGAGGTCTATCATGGAGATGGTGAATTCATTCTCCAAAAGCCTGTTGGAAGAGCCAAGTTTTTAGGCTCTTCCTACATAATGCCAGGGTGGGTGCTAGACTAATCTCCCAGGGGAGCAAGTTCCAGAGCCGGAGGGGCACCACTGAGAAGGCCCTCTCCCTCGTCCCCACCAACCACGCTTGTGACGGAGGTGGAAGTGAGAGGAGGGCCTCCCCTGATGAACAAAGAAATCGTGCAGGTTCATAGGAAGAGATACGGTCACGAACCGTTCAGGTAGGTTAAATTCCAATGGTGGAGACGTCCTGCAGCAGCTTGTGCTGCAGGAGCCCTTTCAAGTTCTGCCTCTCATGCAGCTCTTGGGCTGCCTTGGTGCTCCGGTGGAAAAAGCCAACAATCTTCCGTCAGCGCTCTATTAGCAGGCTGATGTGTGCGGGGTTGGTGTGCTGTTCCTCTGTGCTCTTGAAACCATCTTTAACGGTGTTGTAGAGCAAGTGAGCCATGCAAGTGACGTTGGTAAATCTGGCGTTTTCCACCGATCTTATATTTTTTCCGGCATCAGTCACCATGAACCCCATCTTCATGGCCTCTGGCCTGCACCTCGTCCACTCCCCCATCATGGTTTCTAGTAGGCATGTGCAATCCATGAAACAAAAGGTTCAATACTCACTTTGAAAGTAGGGGGCACTGGCGCTTTGTTTCTAAAGTTATTTCCGAATTTTGAAGCAAAAAATTCAAAATTTTCCAAAATATCCGAATCTTCGTATGTACCTTGTTAATGATGGATGTGCATGTGCATGAAGGAAAACATTATTGACAATGGGGAAAATTGAGGGGCCTCTCTCCCTCATTTTTTGAGCTATTCTAATGAAATTTGCTACGGTGGTAGAACACAAAAACCGCTGTTACTTCCTCAGATTTTTGGCAAATTTTCAAAGTGTTTATAAAAAAAACATTTTTTAATAATAACAAACATCTGTTCCTGGTTTGAAAGTGTTATTTCCTATTTCATTGGGTTGTCTTTACTTTGAAAGTAATTGTTCTACTTCAGAAACTTTGTTTTTGTGACTGAAATTTTATTAAATTGGTGGAGAGAGACTCAACAAACCACAATGTGCTATTTTTATAGGATGATGTCCCTTGCTGTTTTGATGAGAGAACCAATTAGGAAATGACATTTATCAACCAGGAACAAAAATCATAGCACCCCATCAAATCACTCCTGACAGATGGCCATCAGCCTCTGAATAAGGAAATCTGTTCCTGGTTTGAAAGTGTTATTTTCTGTTTTATTGGGTTTTCTGGGGCTGAGAGTGTGTGACTTGCCCAAGATCACCCAGTGGGTTTCCATGGCTGAGTGGGGAATCAAGCCACAATCATAGTCCAACTCTCAAACCTCTACACTACACCATGCTGTCCCAAAAAGAGGCCTGCTGTTTCTTCCTATGAGGCTTAGCCCTCTTCTACTCATGAGTGGCTTTCTTCCCTATAAGGCTTAGCCTGCTTCTGATGTTACACTATGTCTTAGGAAAAAACCTCAGTCTTTTGTTTTTTATGAATGATCCCATGATAAAATGTATAAGGATGTGGGTGAACTACAATTCACAAAAGTCTTGGGTCAACCCTCCCAAAACTCCCCCAGGATTCACAACTGGCCATGTTGGGTCTGTGTGCAAAGCTTGGTCCAGATCCGTCACTTTTCTTCTTATCCCAGATTATATGGCAGTGGGGACTCATATAATCCAGTTTAAATCAGATAATCTGGAATCAGATCCTGGGATATAGGGCAGTGCAGTTCCAGCCTGAGGCCCTTTCCACACTATCCCTATATCCCAGGATCTGATCCCAGATTATCTGCTTTGAACTGGATTATATGAGTCCACACTGCCAGATAATCTGGGATAAGAAGATAATCTAGGAATGGGTTTCTTCCGATGGGGCTTAGCCTGCTTCTAACCAGGAGGGGAGGGAATGAGCTCAGGAGTGGATGGGGCTTAAACATATCACATACACACAAATATAGAGTGAATTTTAAAAGGAATACTACTAAAACACAGATTTAAAATGCAACCTTTTCCCTTCCCAGAATGATACGATTATATATATTTTAACCATCTCTTTCCATCTCAAATCTAGAGAGAAAAGTGGGGTGGCAATAATAATAATAATAATAATAATAATAATAATAATAATAATAATAATAAATCAGAAGAGGAATTTTCCAGGGAGATTCATTGTCCCCTCTGCTTTTCATTATTGCCATGATCCCTCTGTCAACAATCTTACAAAAAACAAATCTCGGCTACCAAACATGTAAGAATTCTCACAAAATTTCACATTTGATGTACATGGATGACCTGAAGCTATATGGGAAAACGCAAACTGAAATCCAGTCTCTGACCAACACTGTCCGAATTTTTAGCACTGATATCAACATGGAGTTTGGTTTGGACAAATGTTCGACAGTGGCATTGAAGAAGGGAAAAATCATTGAAAATGATGGCATAAATATGCCCAATGGCCAAACAATAAAGTGTCACCAGCCAGAGGCCTATAAATATCTGGGCATATTACAGCTGGACAACATCAAGCATGAACATGTGAAAACTGTGGTCAGCAAAGAATACACACAAAGGATCAGAAAAATTCTCAAAAGCAAGCTCAATGGAGGCAACACCATCAAGGCCATAAACACCTGGGCCATACCTGTCATAAGATATACTGCTGGCATCATAAACTGGACACAGATGGAACTGGACAATTTGGACAGAAAAACAAGAAAACTCATGACCATTCATCATTCACTGCACCCTTGCAGTGATGTTGACCGGCTATATCTGCCTAGAAGATCAGGGGGCAGAGAACTCTTACAAGTAAAACAAGCAGTCAAAGAAGAAGAACATGCCCTGGCAGAATATGTAAAGCAAAGTGAAGAACCTGCTTTGATTGAAGTCAAAAATCAGAAACTCCTCAAAGCACAGCAGACAAAAAACCAGTACAAGAAAACTGCACTACAAACTAGAGCTGACAGCTGGCACAACAAAACACTGCATGGAAAGTTCCTTGACAAAATTGAAGGAAAAACTGATAAGGAGAAGACCTGGCTATGGCTCACGAATAGGACCCTGAAGAAGGAGACAGAAGGCCTGATACTTGCAGCCCAGGAGCAAGCCATCAGAACAAATGCAATTAAGGCCAAGATCGAAAAATCAGCTGATGACCCAAAATGCAGACTGTGCAAGGAAGCTGACGAAACCATTGATCATATCCTCAGCTGCTGTAAGAAAATTGCACAGACAGACTACAAACAGAGGCACAACTGTGTGGCCCAAATGATCCATTGGAACTTATGCCTCAAGTACCACCTGCCAGCAGCAAAGAACTGGTGGGATCACAAACCAGCAAAGGTTGTGGAAAATGAGCACGCAAAGATACTGTGGGACTTCCGAATCCAGACTGACAAAGTTCTGGAACACAACACACCAGACATCACAGTTGTGGAAAAGAACAAGGTTTGGATCATTGATGTTGCCATCCCAGGTGACAGTCGCATTGACAAAAAACAACAGGAAAAACTCAGCCGCTATCAGGACCTCAAGATTGAACTTCAAAGACTCTGGCAGAAACCAGTGCAGGTGGTCCCCGTGGTGATGGGCACACTGGGTGCCATGCCAAAAGATCTCAACCGGCATTTGGAAACAATAGACATTGACAAAATTACGATCTGCCAACTGCAAAAGGCCACCCTGCTGGGATCTGCACGCATCATCCGAAAATACATCACACAGTCCTAGACACTTGGGAAGTGTTCGACTTGTGGTTTTTTGAAACAAAATCCAGCATATCTATCTTGTTTGCTGTGTCATACAACGTCATTGTGTCAATAATAATAATAATAATAATAATAATAATAATAATAATAATAATATCAGGGTAATTTAAAATAATAGGGGGAGTTGTGGAAAATCCTTAGCAGGGTGATAGTTTGCTTTCCTTGCCCATTTCCAATTTTCTTCTTTCCCTGAAGTGGAAAGTCAGTCATACACCAACATGGGTGGAGAGTTCTAGTTTGGGGTTTTGCCAGCACATTGCAAGGGAGATCTTGCAGAGGCAAGGACATTGCAAATCCAGGCTCATTCCACTTCTGCAACCTGGTTTTAGAGTGGGAAGAGGAAGTGGTTTGCAAGGGAGATCCTGCAGAGGTTAGGGCATTGCAAATCCAGGCTCCCTCAACTTCTGCAACCCGGTTTAAGAGCCTCATAGAAACCAACCACTCCAGGACGGGAAGGGGATTTCTCTTCTGAATAGCAACGGTTGGTTGTATTAAAACACTTTCTCATATATCCGAAGGATATCCAAAGATATTTAGAGGCATGGAAACCAACGCTTCAAATTGGAACGTTAATTCAGAAACACCAAACCACCTCGGAACCCAGTTCAATATTCATACGATTAACAAATTTATTATGATTAACAACTTTTCCGTTTTTTTTGCTCATGCCTAGTTTCTAGTACAGTATTTATTTATTTATTTATTTACAGTATTTATATTCCACCCTTCTTACCTCGAAGGGGACTCAGGGCGGATCACATTACACGTATAAGGCAAACATTCAATGACTTAACATAGAACAAAGACAAGACAAACAAGGGGCTCCGAGCTGGCCTTGAACTCATGACCTCTTGGTCAGAGTGATTTGTTGCAGCTGGTTGCTCAACAGCCTGCGCCACAGCCCGGCCCCAATAGCATTTCACTTATCCAAGCCTCGCTTATCCAAGGTTCTGGGTTATCCAAGCCATTTTTGTAGTCAATGTTTTCAATATATTGTGATATTTTGGTGCTAAATTCGTAAATACAGTAATTACAACATAACATTACTGCGTATTGAACTACTTTTTCTGTCAAATTTGTTGTATAACATGATGTTTTGGTGCTTAATTTGTAAAATCATAACCTAATTTGATGTTTAATAGGCTTTTCCTTAATCCCTCCTTATTATCCAAGATATTTGCTTATCCAATCTTCTGCCGGCCTGTTTAGCTTGGATAAGTGACAGTCTACATTACTTGCAAATTGTTTCTGCCTTGTGGTCCTTATCTACGACCTCCATTGCAAGGAGGGCCCAGCAATGGCTTGTCTCCAGGCTTCCTTCTTTCTCCCACCAATGCGCTGTCAGAGAGAGGCAGTAATGGTCTCCTCCTAAGCTGGACCAAATGTCGGAAGTGAAATGGATGTAGCCTCCCATGGCACTCTGCAACATCTTGGCTTCACGTTCCGTGCAGTCCTCGTACAAGCCGGGTATCACAGTTCAGGAAAAGGTGAAGCGAGAGGGCATTTTGTACCAGGGACACACAAGTTGCATTAAGCCAACAAAGCCTTCTTGCTCCACCGTGCGGAAGGGCTGGTGGTCAAGAGCCAGCATCTCTCCCACATGCTGGGTGATCTGCTGGGTGGGTGGCATTTCCTCCATTCTCTTCCTACCAACGGGATGGCCCCAATCATCCAAGGTGGCCTGAGTCAGCCTCCCGCCCTTGACAGAAGGTGAAGTGGGAGTGCTTTGGCTGCTGCTGCAGGGGCTGAGGGCTTCTCCCCCCAGTGGAATTGTTGGGTGATGCTTCTTCATGTGGACCCTCAACCCCGTGGTGGTCAGATGCCTCAAGCCTTTTCCTCTGCTGATGTTGGTACCACAGTGCCTGCAAACTGCCAAAGTGGCACGCTGGGCATGGACACTGAAATGGTCCCAGAGTAAAGACTTTGGCCTTCCCAACGCTGCAGTGCCCCGGTACCTTCGTGTGGTGCTAATGGAACTGGGGGAGGTGGGTGCAATAGGAAGGCCTTCTGAGAAAGACCCTGACTGAAAGGGTCTTCTTCCTCCTCCTCCTAACTGTCATTTGAGAGAAAAGTGTGTGTGTGTGTGTGGGGGGGGGCGCTAACCATTTCCTGCTTAGCCCCTACCTCTGGCTCCAAGACAACAACACCCCAAGTTCCGTTACATCAGTGGCGCTGCCTTTAGTGGATGACTGGCTCTGGGTCGGGGGGGGGGGGTGTCTAATTTCCGCAGTTGACTGTTGGCTGGCTCTCCCTCTAACTTTCTTGCTGCCCTACGAAGTACGGGCAGTGGTTTTGCCAGATATTGGACGCCCTGACATTCACCCAAACGCTTCATGTTAGCAGAGAGAGTGTTAGTAGCAGCAGAGAGTGAGTTCCCACTTGGCCTTAAGGAGGCCAACCAACCAATCACACAACCCAACAGACACAAAGCGAGGGAGAGAGGGAGAGCCTTGTTGTTTTCAATGAACCCAGGCAGAGAATGTAATGTGGCAGAATGCTCCAGACATGGAGCGGTCCACCCGGAAACTTCCTGGGTTACTCTGAGCGGAGCAATGGGTCTTGTAGTACTGCATGCAAGCAAACACACAAACTGGTAATGGGACTTGAATTTCTACCCACCCTGGCAGATAATGTAATGTGGCAGAATGCTCCAGATGTGGAGCGGCCCACCTGGAAACTGCCTGGGTTACTGGGAGTGGAGCAATGGATCTTGTAGTACTTCATGCAAGCAAACACAAACTGGGAAGGGGACTTGAATTTTTACCCACCCAGGCAAAGCATGTAACGTGGCAGAATGCTCCAGACCTGGAGCGGCCCACCTGGAAACTGCCTGGGTTACTGGGAGCAGAGCAATGGGACTTGTAGTACTGCCCGCAAGCAAACACACAAACTGGGAATAGGACTTGAATTTCTACCCACCCAGGCAGAGCTTGTAACGTTGCAAAATGCTCCAGATGTGGAGCGGCCCACCAGGAAACTCCCTGGGTTACTGGGAGCAGAGCAATGGGTCTTGTAGTTCTGCACGCAAGTAAACACACAAACTGGGAATAGTACTTGAATTTCTACCCACCCAGGCAGAGAATATAACTTGGCAGAACACTCCAGACATGGAACGGCCCACCTGGAAACTTCCTGGGTTACTCTGAGCGGAGCAATGGGTCTTGTAGTACTGCATGCAAGCAAACACACAAACTGGGAATGGGACTTGAATTTCTACCCACCCTGGCAGATAATGTAACGTGGCAGAATGATTCAGACATGGAGCGGTCCACCCGGAAACTGTGTGGGTTACTGGGAGCAGAGCAATGGGTCATGTAGTACTTCACGCAAGCAAACACACAAACTGGGGATGGGACTTGAATTTCTACCCACCCAGGCAGAGCATGTGACATGGCAGAATGTTCCAGACATGGAGCGGCCCACCTGGAAACTGCCTGGGTTACTGGGAGCGGAGCAATGGGTCTTAGAGTACTGTACACAAGCAAACACACAAACTGGGAATGGGACTTGAATTTCTACCCACCCAGGCAGAGCATGTAACGTGGCAAAACACTCCAGACATGGAGCTGCCCACCCAGAAACTGCCTGGGTTACTGGGAGGGGAGCAATGGATCTTGTAATACTGCATGCAAGCAAACACACAAACTGATAAAGGCAGAGACTTGAATTTGTACCCAGCCAGGCAGAGAATGTGCAGACTAAGAGTAACCCAAACCTACAGTACCCAAACACACACGCAAAACCAGGAGGGCACGCTTGGCATTTAAGTGCCCCCTCCTGGCCCCAGCTATTGAATTTTAAAAAATGTTTTCAAGTTTCTCCCTCCCGGTCCCAATAAACTTTTCTTTAGTGAACTTCTACTAATTTTTTAATTTTAAATTTTTAAAAGAAAAATAAAAGGACCCCCTTTCCTCTTCCACATCCTTTTCTTCACTGGATGGCTGCCCGTTCCCGCTGGACGCCAAGGCCAGGCACAGCTAGCTACAGCAGCAATGGCACTGCAAGCCCCTCCAAACTAGCCAGCCAGCCACCGCCCAAAGCCAGAAGCCAAAGGCCCACAACCCTCTCCCTCCAATTTCCCAGCCGGAATGAGGCTCATGGAGCAGCACAGACACTTTTCTAGGAGGAATGTACAGAGGGACGTACGACATACAAACCTCTCCCCTTACATTAACGTGCACTGCGATTGGTCAGGGAGGCCATGCTAGGCTGAGCTCCGCTCCCAAACAAGTTTGGTTGCATTAAAAAAATGGCTTAATCTCTGATCAAATTTCAAAGCCATTAAAAACATTTGGCTAAATGCTTCAAAGTCGCGGGTTAGATCCGACGTGATAACCCGCATTGGAAGCATGTTCGCAAATCGGATTAAATACGATTTTAATCCAAATTACGAGGTTTCCGAGATTTTTGCTCAACCCTAGTAAACAGATACCTTTTCCCTCCATCACTGAGAAGAAAACGCTTTTCCCTTTTGTTTTTGAGTTGGAAGATGAGCTCCATTGCTGATTCTCATGTGATAAACCAGTGCAATTCAGCACATTTCTTCCAACAAAGTATGTTGCTCTGTTGGATTGATTCAGCATGAAGGAGTTTTGTGAACACCACAGAAGTTTTTTAATGGTCCCCAGGGTGCATGTGGAGTGGAACTAGATTTCTTTAACCCACCTTGTGATCCAGATTATGTGGCTGTGTAGAAGCAGCCAGTGACTACTTGCCAGCATAATGATGGATAACATGCATAGATACTGGCTTTGTACAACTGTGATGCATTGGTAGTACAAAGCTACACTTCTGGGTGGGTGGCAAAATTCTGCCCTCCCATTGTGGTGCTTTTCCCCTTTTTATTTTTATTAATTTTTCAAAGGCACTAGCTGCTTTTTAAAAAAAAAATCCATGGAGAGGAGAGGAGATGAGAGGATGCTGTCACAGAAGCACTTAGATTTATTCCACAAGCAAAGTTCTGGGACCATGGCAAAATCAAAGACTACTGATATGGTTTCATCATGGGGACATGGTGGACTGGCAATGAAAGGTGACTGTTCTATAACTATGCCACTTTCATCTCTATGTGAAAAACCCTACATGTATGTAAGAACAACATTAATAAAAGGAATGAAAATAAATTATTTTATTTCAAATGGATGTGTTCCAAACTTACCAGTAATTATACTTGGAGTAAACCTAATAAAACCAATGGTGGCTAAACATGGATTGCAGTCTGTAAACAAAAGAGACCATCCTCTTTTTAAAAACCCACAACAGAAATAAATCTCAACTTTTATTTCTTTAGTTGATTCCTTAGTCTAACGAACACCAACAATCTTAAGCAATTGAAAGCATATTCCTTTTATTGATAATTTAATCATCAAAGGAACCAGAACAAAATGGCATTCAGATACTACATCTATGTCTAATACATTAGACATAGATGATATACAATTTTTTCAGCAAGCGTGAGAATATATTTGTTCTGTTAACTGTAAATGTAGTGCATTAGTGTCACGACCCAGGCTACAGAGCACCAATAACCATACGCAGAGGCCAGATTCTATCTAATATCTTTATTAAGGAAATATATGAAGTTAGTAAAAGCAAATGTAAAAGATAGTCCAGAAGCAGACCTTCCAGGAAAGGTCAAAATTAGTCCAAAGAAATAATGTCCAATATGAAATATTAAGGTCCAAAGTTGTAATCCAATAACCGAAACACTCACTTTGACAAGCAAAGTGAGGGGAGATGACAAGGTCCTTTAGTCCATGAAACTTGAGCGAGGCTAGGAAATAACTTGATACTTGAAACAAGGCTTAAAACGTGGAACAAGGTAACTAGGAACAAGAACAAGGTCCGTGGAATAACTTGGTAAAATCCGTGGAACAAGGCAAGGATTGGTCCTGGGAAACAAGGCAAAGTCCGTAGATAAACAAAGGCTGGGAAGCAAGGCGAAGGCTGGATAGCAAGGCAAGGCTTGAGCAGGAGCGAGGCTTGAATCGGAGCGCGCTGTCCAGACACAACTCGCTCCGTAGGCTGACGAATTGACTCCGCGAAGTTACTACGCGGGCAAAACACCTATATAGAGTCTAACTTTCCCACCGAAGCAGTTCTCTGGGAATCAGAAACGAAAGCTAAACTCTGAGACCAGATGTTAAACTCCTTAAAGATTCTCACGAGAAGCAGTCTTAATTGGCTACATTCTTAGCTGCAATTCTTGCACTCCTGCGCGAAGCTGAATCCAAACTTCTCTGTTGTTTACAAAACTCCCGGCGCAAGAACACGGGAGAAGTAGGCTCTGGGCTTGTTTGACATACTTCTGGGAGACAACTTTCTTGCAGGTGCAAGGTTCCCAGATCTGCCTGGGAAAGATCTGGCTGAGAGGAATCCAGTTCAGACTGGGAAGGTAAAAAACCCAAGTTTTCATCTTCATCAGGAATTACCATGTCCTGAGCAGGACTACAAGGCCCATGGGTCATCACACTATCCCCCTCCTCAAGGCCCCTCCCAAACTGGGGCCCTCTCCCCGAGGCGCGAGGTCGCGGCTTGGCGGGATAGGTCTGATGAAAGCGACGGGTTAGCTCAGGAGCATGGACTGTGGAGGCGTCTTCCCAAGAGCGTTCCTCAGGGCCAAAACCCACCCAGTCAATGAGATATTGTAGGCGGCGGCGGTGAAAGCGAGAATCCAAAATGTCCTCAACCTCGAACTCCTCCTCCCCATTCATCAAAACAGGAGGGGGGGCCGGTTGGTCTGTATCAGGACGCACACCATCCGCCGGAAGGAGCAGGGAACGGTGAAACACTGGGTGAATGCGCATTGAACGCGGAAGTTGGAGTTTGAAAGTCACGGGGTTTAATTGCGCCACCACTGGATAGGGGCCAATGAAACGGGCATCTAACTTCCGGCAAGGGCGGTGGGAGGGCAGAAAGCGAGTGGACAGAAAAACCCGATCTCCTACCTTGATTTCGGGGCCCGGCTGGCGATGTTTGTCAGCGTGGCGTTTATAGTCCTCCTTGGCTTGGTCCAGTTGCTGGAGCAAAAGTTGTTGTACCGCTGTGAGTTCCTGCAGCCAATCCTCTGCTGCGGGAACTTCTGAAGTTTCAATGACAGGGGGAAAGAAACGTGGATGGAAGCCGTAGTTTGCAAAGAACGGCGTTTCTTTTGTAGAAGCTTGAACTCCATTGTTGTAGGCAAACTCAGACAGTGGTAACAGAGAAGCCCAATTGTCCTGTTGGTAGTTTACATAACAGCGAAGATACTGCTCCAAAGTGGCATTGGTGCGCTCCGTTTGCCCATCTGTTTGGGGATGATGAGCTGAAGATAAGCGAGAGTCTATGCCCAATAGTTTTTGTAGCGCCTTCCAAAAACGAGAGGTGAATTGAGATCCACGGTCTGTGACTAAACTCTTGGGCAATCCATGTAGTCTGAAAACATGTTGAAGGAATAGATCCGCAGTCTCTTTGGCCGTGGGGAGGCCTTCGCAGGGAATGAAATGGGCTAACTTGGTGAAAAGGTCCACCACCACTAAGATCGTGGTGAATCCACAGGAAGGTGGTAGGTCAGTGATGAAATCCGCAGAAATTATTTCCCATGGGCGAGATGGGGTAGGAAGGGGGTGTAAAAGTCCTGAGGGCTTCTCCCTTCTTATCTTGGAGCGCTGGCATACTGGGCAGGTGTTGACATATTTTTCCACATCCTTGCGGATCTTGGGCCACCAAAAATCCCTTAGGATCAGATGCATGGTTTTAAATAGTCCGAAGTGTCCTGCTGGTTTGCAATCATGACACAGACGAAGCGCTTTTTCCCTGCCCGGTCCGGGTGGGATATAAACATGATTTCTATAGCAAAGCAGCCCATCCTTAAGCGAAAAGGGAAAATGCAGACCTTGGCGAAGTTGGTCCTGCGCCCAGGCATCTGCTTGCTGACTAGCCCTGATTTCTTGAGCACAGAGGGGTCCTGGAGTAGAGGAAGTTGAACCAATGGGAATGGATTTGGTGTTCCCCACTGTGAGCGTGGCAAAGTTCTCGGGTTGTAGTAGTTGGGATTCAAAGGTCTCCTTGCGTCCTGCAGCGTATTCCGGTTTACGTGACAGGGCGTCTGCTTGCTTGGTCTGGGCTGGGGTCACATAATGAATCTGGAAGTCGAAACGTTCGAAGAATAAAGCCCAACGTTGCTGCCTCTGATTTAGTTTGCGGGCAGTTCTTAGATGTTCTAGATTACGATGATCAGTGTGGACTTCAATGGGAAATTTGGCCCCTTCTAGCCAATGTCTCCAAGTTTCAAAGGCTGCCTTTATGGCCAGTAGTTCTTTTTCCCAAATGGTGTAATTCCTCTCTGGTGTGGTTAGTTGACGAGAGTAAAAGGCACAGGGATGGAGGTGATCTCCCACCGGTTGTAAGAGTACAGCCCCAATTGCCACATCTGAGGCGTCCGCTTGCACAACAAAAGGGGTTCCAGGATTTGGGTGCTGTAGAATTGGCTGGGAGGTGAATAGTTTCTTTAGTTGCTGGAACCCTTTCTCTGCTTGATCAGTCCAGCGGAAAGGCTGCTTTCCACGGATGCAGCTAGTGATGGGGTCGGACCAGCGGGCAAAATCTGGAATGAACTTGCGGTAATAGTTCGCGAACCCCAAGAAACGCTGCACCTCTTTCTTGTTAGTTGGCGCCCGCCATTCCAATACTGCTGAAACCTTGGCTGGATCCATGGAAAGCCCTAGAGGCGAGATGCGGTAACCAAGGAAATCTACCTCTTGTAGATCAAAGGCGCATTTTTCCAGCTTGGCATAAAGTCCATGATCCCGCAATCGTTGTAACACCATTTTGACGTGGTTCTCATGTTCTGATTGTGATCTAGAAAACACCAAAAAATCGTCCAGGTAGATTATCAAGAACCTGTCTAGATAGTCCTGAAAAATGTCATTGACAAAATGCTGGAACGTTGCGGGAGCTCCGCATAAACCGAAATTCATAACTCGGGACTCGAATAATCCGAATTTGGTCTGGAAGGCGGTCTTCCACTCGTCCCCTTCCCTGATGCGAACTAAGTTGTAAGCCCCCCGAAGGTCCAGCTTGGTGTAAACCTTGGCTCCTCGAAGCCGATCCAGTAGATCCGAGATTAAGGGCAGGGGATAGCTGTTCCGCTTGGTGATATTGTTCAATGCTCTGTAGTCCACCACCAAGCGTAGTTCCCCTGACTTCTTCTTCACAAACATCACTGGGGAGGCGGCTGGGGATTGAGAGGGTCTGATGAATCCCTTGCGAAGGTTTGTCTCTATGAATTCCCTGAGAGCTTCTTGCTCTGGTTCAGTCAGGGAGTAGAGATGCCCTCGCGGGATCGGGGCCCCCTCCACCAAGTCAATGGCACAGTCATAAGGTCTATGTGGGGGTAATTTTTCGGCTTCTTTCTCATTGAATACATCCCAATACTCGGAGTACTTCTTTGGCAAGGTGATGATGGGCTCGGTGTCCGTGGCATGGCAGACCTTGGCTACGAGGCAATGGTTTTGGCAGTACGGTGAAGCAAACTGCAGTTCTCTGTTGGACCAGGAGATGTTAGGGTCGTGGAGAGTCAGCCATGGAATTCCCAAAATCACAGGGAAATGGGGAACCTCGGTAACAAAGAAGGAAATCTCTTCCATATGTTCCCTTATCCACATCCTGGTGGGTTCCGACCACTGACTTACGGGGCCCGTCTTGAGGGGGCGGCCGTCTATGGCTTGCACCACACGGGCATTCTTGAAATCATGATATTGTAATCCCAGAGAGTCGGCATACTCTCTATCAATGAAATTGTTGGTAGCTCCAGAGTCTATCATGGCGTGGATCATGACGGGTCCCCTTTTTGCTGACCATAATGTGACCACGAGAAGGAACAGGACCCCGGTTGGCGGCTCTTGAATGGATTTTTTGACCGGGTTGGCGAGCCTCTCTACACCCGGTCGTTGGCTTCCCCCGCCGGCTGTGTGCCAGTCGGCTCAGACGCCTTCGTCTCCGTGGAGGACGCCGCCGCAAGACGGGCGGCAGGCTTCCCTTTGGCTGGGCACTCTCTGGCGAAGTGGCCCCCGTTCCCGCAGTACCAACAGAGGTTTAAGCGTTGACGACGGGCCTTCTCGGCGGCATCTAGTCTGGGACGCACATTGCCCAACTGCATCGGCACCTCCTCGCCTCCTCTGGGGTATGGGGTTGGCGGTGGGGGTCTCCACACTGGACGTGGCTGAACGCTGGCGGGAGCGGGGGGTTTTGCCCCGGCTCTACTGCCCTGGCCTCGAACCCACTGTTTCCTGTTGGCAATCATGACTTCAGCCCGTAAACATTGATCAATGAGTGCCTCGAGGGTCTGGGGAGGATCCACCTTGGAGATTTCTTCCAGCATTTCAATGTTGAGACCCTCCCGGAATTGTCCTCTGAGGGCTACATCGTTCCAGCCGGTGTTGTGGGCCAGCACTCGGAACTCGGCTATATACTGAGACATAGGTCTGTCTCCTTGGAAAAGGCGGCGTAGTTTGTGACCGGCTGCCTCCAAATTGTCCTCGATTCCCCAAGTCTCCTTGAGGTGGTCCAAGAAGTGTTGCGCTGATCTTAGGTGTGGAGAGGCTTGGTCGAACAGTGCCGTCGCCCAATTGGCCGCTGGCCCGTCTAGAAGACTGTAAACCCACGCCACTTTGATGTCTTCTTGGGGAAACTCGGCATCACGGGCCTCTAGATAAGCTTGACATTGGCGACGGAAAACATGAACCTTAGAAGCTTCTCCAGTAAACTTGGTAGGCAACGCCATGGCCGGGAGGCGGATTCCGCGCTCCCGCAAGCCCTTTATTTCTCCATCCTGGGCGTTGAGTCTGTCGCGGATGCGATCCACTTCGTCCTTGCTGATGGTGTAGCTCAGTGGCTGCCCACCGGGCACGGTTCCGGTAGACATTCTGGCCGAGGTTAATTGGTGCTTAGGGTGGCGGAGTCAAACTGTCACGACCCAGGCTACAGAGCACCAATAACCATACGCAGAGGCCAGATTCTATCTAATATCTTTATTAAGGAAATATATAAAGTTAGTAAAAGCAAATGTAAAAGATAGTCCAGAAGCAGACCTTCCAGGAAAGGTCAAAATTAGTCCAAAGAAATAATGTCCAATATGAAATATTAAGGTCCAAAGTTGTAATCCAATAACCGAAACACTCACTTTGACAAGCAAAGTGAGGGGAGATGACAAGGTCCTTTAGTCCATGAAACTTGAGCGAGGCTAGGAAATAACTTGATACTTGAAACAAGGCTTAAAACGTGGAACAAGGTAACTAGGAACAAGAACAAGGTCCGTGGAATAACTTGGTAAAATCCGTGGAACAAGGCAAGGATTGGTCCTGGGAAACAAGGCAAAGTCCGTAGATAAACAAAGGCTGGGAAGCAAGGCGAAGGCTGGATAGCAAGGCAAGGCTTGAGCAGGAGCGAGGCTTGAATCGGAGCGCGCTGTCCAGACACAACTCGCTCCGTAGGCTGACGAATTGACTCCGCGAAGTTACTACGCGGGCAAAACACCTATATAGAGTCTAACTTTCCCACCGAAGCAGTTCTCTGGGAATCAGAAACGAAAGCTAAACTCTGAGACCAGATGTTAAACTCCTTAAAGATTCTCACGAGAAGCAGTCTTAATTGGCTACATTCTTAGCTGCAATTCTTGCACTCCTGCGCGAAGCTGAATCCAAACTTCTCTGTTGTTTACAAAACTCCCGGCGCAAGAACACGGGAGAAGTAGGCTCTGGGCTTGTTTGACATACTTCTGGGAGACAACTTTCTTGCAGGTGCAAGGTTCCCAGATCTGCCTGGGAAAGATCTGGCTGAGAGGAATCCAGTTCAGACTGGGAAGGTAAAAAACCCAAGTTTTCATCTTCATCAGGAATTACCATGTCCTGAGCAGGACTACAAGGCCCATGGGTCATCACAATTAGTGACAAAGTAATGCAAATCTTTTAAGCACACATCTATCAAACTATATGCCTTGAATAATTACGAAGATGTAAAATAAATGAAGGCTCCTTTCCATTTTATAATATACTGCATCACAAACAAAATAATTTCTTCATACATGGAAGTGATGGAAGCCACAAAGGATTTCAATTGTTTTGCTTTTCTAATCCTTTAAGAGGTCAGAAAGATTGGATGCAATTAATGAATACCTACTTTTGTATATAATTCCACCTTGTCTTACATGTTCAAAGTAAATGTTCTATCATGTAATATTTATAACTGTCCATACACTGACTCATGCTCACAGTGACTTTCAATCGTATATATATAAAAGACTAATGGTGTCCCCTCCTGCCACTAAACAACAAAAGTACAAGCCCCAGAACCTAGAAATTTGGCAGCACAATCCACCATCCTTGCCCCTAGGTTCTGACAACAAAAATAAAAGAAAAATAAAGTCCTAATTAGAGGGAGAGGAATAATTGTTTTTATCCAATTGCTGCCAGTTAGAAGGCTAAGCTCTACCCACTTGGTCTCCTAGCAACCTACTCAGCCCAGGGGACAGGCACAGTTAGGCCTCACTTAGGCCTCTTCCACAGATTATCTAATTTGCACTGGATTATATGGCAGTGTAGACTCAAGGCCCTTCCACACAGCTATATTACCCATTTATAATCTTATATTATCTGCTTTGAACTGGATTATCTTGACTCCACACTGTCATATAATCCACTTCAGTGTGCATTTTATACAGCTGTGTAGAAGGGGCCTCACATAATCCAATTCTAAGCAGATAATATAAGATTATAAATATACAGTAGAGTCTCACTTATCCAACATAAACAGGTCGGCAGAACGTTGGATAAGTGAATATGTTGGATAATAAGAAGGGATTCAGGAAAAGCTGATTAAACATCAAATTAGGTAATCATTATACAAATTAAGCACCAACACATCATGTTATACAACAAATTTGACAGAAAAAGTAGTTCAATGCGCAGTACTGCTATGTAGTTATTACTGTATTTAGCACCAAAACATCAAAATGAATTTAAAACACTGACTACAAAAACATTGACTTCTAAAAGGCAGACTGTGTTGGATAATCCAGAACATTGGATAAGCGAATGTTGGATAAGTGAGATTCTACTGTAATATGAAATAATTACTGTGGTATAATAATACAGAACAATATAATCTCTAAAACCAGGACAGTAAATAAAGCGCAACACTCTGAAAGGAGGGAAATTGGGAATTCCAGAAAGGAAACAATCAGGGCCAGCTAACAGTTCCCAAAAAAGGATTCTTTCAGAAAGGAAGCTGAGAAGAGAGTGAAGCAGTGTGTACTACCACAGTCATTATTATTACTATCATTACTATATATTGTATGACACAGCAAACAAGATAGATATGCTGGATTCCGTATCACAAAATCACAAGTCGAACACTTCCCAAGTGCCTAGGACTGTGTGATGTTTTTTCAGATGATGTGTGCAGATCCCAGTAGGGTGGTCTTTTGCAGTTTGGCAGATCGTAATTTTATCAATGTCTATTGTTTCCAAATGCTGGCTGAGATCTTTTGGCACGACACCCAATGTGCCAATCACCACCGGGACCACCTGCACTGGTTTCTGCCAGAGTCTTTGAAGTTCAATCTTGAGGTCCTGATAGCGGCTGAGCTGTTGTTTTTCGTCAATGCGACTGTCACCTAGGATGGCAACATCAATGATCCAAAACTTCTTCTTTTCCACAACTGTGATGTCTGGTGTGTTGTGTTCCAGAACTTTGTCAGTCTGGATTCGGAAGTCCCACAGTATCTTTGTGTGCTCATTTTCCAATACTTTTGCAGGTTTGTGATCCTACCAGTTCTTTACTGCTGGGAGGTGGTACTTGAGGCATAAGTTCCAATGAATCATTTGGGCCACATAGTTGTGTCTCAGTTTGTAGATTTTCTTACAGCAGCTGCGGATATGACCAATGGTTTCATCGGTTTCCTTGCACAGTCTGCATTTTGGGTCTATTATTATTATTATTATTATTATTATTATTATTATTATTATTATTATTATTATTATGTTGCTGTGAACTGTCAAAATGAATACAATCTTGCTCCTAATATTCGAAAACACTACAATCAGAATATATAAAAATTACTGTCATATAGTAAAACAGAACAATATAATCTCTAAAAATCAGAACACTAAATAAAGAACAACACTCTGAAAACAGGGGAATTCCAGACAGGAAACAATCAGGGCCAGCTAACACCTCCCAACAAAGCATTCCTATCACCAAAGTCTGGCAAATCCTCTGTTTTCTCAGGGCCACAGACTTTTTTGGGGGGGACTGTGTGCGCTCAACCACTGCATATGGGTACTTCTTCATCTACACAGTCAGTAGAAGCACATAAAATATCGCACTCTGAAAACAAGGGAATTCCAAACAGGAAACAATTGGGGCCAGTTAACACCTCCCAACAAAAAATTCCCTCAGGGAGGAAGCAGCCAGGTTTTAAAGCTGCAAGGCCATTACACGCTAATCATTTCACCTAATTGCAGCATTCATACTTCCCTCCAACAGACAAAAAAAACCAATCAAAAATATTGTATATTCACAAGCTTTAGCAAATAATATCCCGATGGCACAGCGGATTAAAGCACTGAGCTGCTGAACTTCTGGACTGAAAGGTTGCAGGTTTGAATTGGGGAAGTGGAGAGATCCCCCACTGTTAGCCCCAGCTTCTGCCAACCCTGAAGTTTGAAAACATGCAAATGTGAGTATATCAATAGGTACTGCTCAGGCGGGAAGGTAACGACGCTCCATGCAGTCATGCCACATGACCTTGGAGGAGTCTACGGACAACGCCAGCTCTTCAGCTTAGAAATGGAGATAAGCACCAACCCCCAGAGTCAGACATGACAAGACCTAATGTCAGGGGAAAACCTTTACCCTTTACCTTAACTACCAACAATTCCTTAATACTTTATTTCCCATACCACCATACTTTGCCACAGCAATGCGTGGCCGGGCACAGCTAGTAGTATATACAAATCTAAATCAAATAAACATATAATGCAACTCATCCCAGTATATTTAAACAGTTTCATGACTTCTCTAGAGCATTATGTAAATAATAGAAATCCATTGATGAAAAGGGATCATTTGACAATCGCATTATTGATGGGTACATTAACTATTTAGTGCTGGGACAAGTCTTTATTTATGAATTTAGATATAACATTTTGTTTATAGTAAAATTACAACCTGCTGTTCAGATAATAGTCTTCACTTTGGAATGAAAGAATAAAATGACAATAGAAAATGAAAGAATGGGAGTGACACAGAAAGATAAACAAACAAACCTGAATAGACAGCTGCTAGGTATCCTTTCGGATCCTTAAATTTGTTAATATATACAGATATAGGTTTCTCTACAACCTCTAAAGTTAACAAAATTGATAACACATAAAATGATTTATGAGATGCTTGTATTTTAAAGTGGTATACACACTTCAGGGAGGAGAACTGTTTTTTTCCCCAATAGATGGAATACCATAGAATTATTCAAATGCAGCCTGTCACTTGTGATAAAACTGCCTCACACGAACCTGTCCAGGCTTGAGGATATTTAGAGTAGGAGAGTCTCCCAGGCCCATCATTCTAACAGGTTATTTGTAAGGACATAGCAGAGTTTCTCAAACTGTGTTCCTCCAGATGTTTTGGACTTCAGCTCCTACAATTTCTAACAGCTGGCAAGTTGGCTGGGATTTCTGGGAGCTGAAGTCCGAAATACTGCATAAGGGGGAATATCTTTGGTAGCAGCTCCTAGATTAGAAAATATCCTTCAGTGAGAGATTAGCCTAGTCTCATTATTGATCTTCTGCAGTCAAATACATTTTAGTTAGGCAAGTATTTGGCAACTAGCTGGTCATTGGAGGGACATTGGCTCACTATATTAGCAATCCTTGTTTTTTAATCACAAGTTGCCTTGTATCACCGTCCTGCTAGAAAAGCAGGATGTGAATTAAATGAATATATTTTTTAAAAAATTAATGCAAGAAAAATGGACCTTTCCACTCTATACGAATGCAACTTTTGGAAGTATCACCAGCTTTTTAAGGCTACACTCCCTTTCTTCATATCCATGTAGAAGCAAGCAATCTTTTCCCTTTTCATCACAAGACATCTGCTTTCAAAAAATGTTGCAGCATCAGAAAAAGTAGCTGAGATAAAATGCAGGAATTCTAAAATGAAACTATGCAATATAATTCTAGTAGTTTTTTAATAAGTCCTTTTGTTGTATCTAATAAGATTTTATCTATACAATTCTTGTGACTTCTGCATTCTGCAACCAACTGTCTAAGTGGAAGCTACAATGGATTCTCTTCAAGTTTTTTGTGTGCAAAAACTCTGTATCCAAAAGCATGTCATTTACACTAATAGAATTACACTGATTTGATAATGGCCAGTATATTTGACTGTTATGTGACATTTTTAGTTTCTTTGTGGGGAAATAGGGTAGATACTTTAAAAGTAAATACACCATCATGGCTAACTTTAGGTCCATTAACCTCTGTAGGGCTGAGTCATTATGAACTCAAGCTGGATCTAGACAAGTGAAATTTCAAAGTACTAAAACAACAAGCCATGTTGCTATTATCATGTGTAAACATTGATAACCCCATCAGATTGATCCTCTACCCCAGTGGTTCCCAAACTCATTTGGCCTGCCACCCCCTTTCCAGAAAAAATATGACTCAGCATCCACTGAAAAGAGGGGGGCGTGGCTTAGAGGGGTGGGCGTGGCTCCTGCTTAAGAGGGCAGGGCTGAGGTTCTCCCCTAGTTCAAGATGCAGGGCTGGGAAAGGGAGGTGGGAGGGGTCACAAATGGGCAGCCAGGACTGGGATGGGTGGAGTTACAAGCTCTGAGGCAGGGCTGAGCTTCTATCCCTGTCCTGCAGTGCCTGCCAGGACACAGGGGGCGGGGATAGAGGAGGGGGCGGGGATACAGGAGGGGGCAGGGCCTCTTCCTGAGTGCCTGACGGAGCTGAACCTCTCTACCCCGCCCCCGTGTTCTAACAAGCACCTCAGGGAAGGTATACAGAAACTCAGCCCTGTCTCGTGCTCTTTGGAAAAGTCCCTGCTCCCACCCTAGCCCTGCTCTTTAGGCCTAAAAGGCCTCTCTGGAGATGTATAGAGGCTCAGCCCTGTCTCGGGCTCTTGGAAGGACGCTCCACCCCTTCCTTTGGTCTGTCCTCTGTGTCCCAACAAGCACCTCAGGAGAGGTATAGAAGATTCTCAGCCCCGTCTCGGTCTCTTGGGAAGAAGCCACACCCACTCCTCTAGCTCCGCCCCCTGTGTGTCCTAACAGGCGCCTCAGGTATTCAGCCCTGGCTCTGGCATTTGGGAAGAGGCCCCACCCCCGTGTCCTCACCGCCCCCCCCCCCCGGATCGCTCCAGCACCCACCGGGGGGCGGTAGCGCCCACTTCGGGAATCACTGCTCTACTCAATACCCATTTTTATGTCAGGGATAACTAATTGTATATTGTTCTTCAAGTAACAGCGCAATTGTTTTGAGCTTCAATAAAAGTGTGATGCCATAATTGTTGACATTCACTGTACTAGGATGTGCTTTGAGATGAAAATAAGAATATGTAATCTGAAAAAAAGTCACCAATGTCCTTGTTCTTGATGAGCTAGGGTATCCTGACACACTGAAGCATCCTGCTCAGCAAATGAACAGCCATTTATATGGGATTTGTTAAATATTTAGTTTCCTTTTGTTAAAAAGAAAATTATTTGTACAAACATGTTTTGTATTTAAAAATATGTTAGTAAATTCCAATTAGAGTGGCACCATGGAGAGTCCTTCCAAACAGGCCCATATCCTGGGACCTGTCTTGGTTTTACTCAAGGTCTCTAAATGACACTGCAGGTAAAACCGAATTAATACAGAGAAAACTGGGATTTCCCAGTTTGCTCCAGATTAATAAGACACCTGGAAAGATCCAAACCTTAAGCTAAGATCTGGCTTTTTCCAAGTTTTGACCTTATGGAATTGACTCAATTCCCACAGCCATCCCAATTTTTCAGGCTGCTGGAGTCCAAAGGAGTGGGATGGTGCCCATCCCTCCCCCTCCAGCTCCCTATCCCCCCCCCCCCCCAAAAAACCCGAACTTACCCGAAGGGCCTGCCAGCAGTGCAGGCTCCTCTACAGAGTACTCCTGACACACAAAAATCAGGAGGTGGGGAAGGACGTGGGGAGGAAAAACCATTGTTTGACCCAGGATGGCATCTGGCCACCTCCTGAGGGAAAGCCTAGATTTGGGTTGGAGACATGGACAAATTCTCAGGAGGAACTGAGATTTTACCAGTGTAGAAGGGTTGGAGATGTGGACAAAATCTTGAGGATCTGGCTGGTAAAAACCTCAGAACTGGGTTAAAATAATCCAGTTCGGAGATTTTTACAAGTGTAGAGTAAAAAGAACTATATAATGGTGAATTGAAATGTAGACAAATCTGATAAATTCAACTGCTCTACTTTAGTTGGAACAAACAATAGTCTGTATCTCCCTGCTGTTGTTTTCCAACAATTCTATTTAGTCATCATGGCCAATAACTGTTAGCAGGTCCATCCTCCATGGATTTATACACTACCTTTTCCAAGTCATTACAAGCTCATATAATGGTGAAATTACATTAATTAATTAATTATTGTGTGAGTACTTGCATTTATCTTTTCTGAACCTTTTTGCCAATTTTGTTGACTGACACATATAGCATTATTGAACAAACAAAAGTTTTTCGGTTCATTTTAGAAATTATGTATTTTTAATAATCCTTCATTTTGATCATATCTTTCTTACCCTAACCTTTAAAAAAAACAAAAAAGAATCTAACATCTTTTATTTTGGAGAAGATAATCAAATCACTTAGCAATTCTTATGATATCTTTTCTGAGACTAGGTGACCACATATGAACTCATTATCTGTGTTGTGTGAGCACATATATGAACACAGACCATTAGTTTTATTTTCAGTGCACTCCCTAATGATCCCTTAGGTAAAAAGAAACTTTTATTTCACTGCGATACACTGTGCTGCTGTCTTCATTCTGACTTCAAATCCTACTTTGTGATTAGTTTATGCAATTCACACACCCCTCAAGTCCCCTGTCAAGCTGGGCTTGCTTTGCCCAGTGTGCATATTGTCTCATTTTTCCTTCCCTTCTTCTTTTAGGTTTGCCATGAGCTTACATTTGCACAGTTTACTTTTTTTTTTTACTTTAGTACTGAATGCTACATCATAAGCCACGTTTGCCATATTTTCATGTTTGCAAAATAGTTTAATGTGCAGTACAAAGAGTTCCTCTTTAATCAACCATAGTGTTTCAACTAACAACACATTTCTTTGGATAATGGCCAGAAACCTTCGAAGGCAATATGCCCAGGCCATCATTTGTATTTTGAAAACTCCCCATGTGTGAAATTTCTTTTTGTTTCTCAAATGTCAGGATATTTATGGGCCTGTGTAAAAAAATTAGCTACCTTCAACATTTGATTTATAATTTTAATTTTCAAAGAATTGTTATGCAAATAACTACTCTAATTAAAGTCATGTGACATTAAACCTTTGGGATACGTGATGCAACTTAATTGAAAATAAAGAACACTAACCTATGAATGGCAGAGTTCAGCCTAGTGATGCCAAGCTTAATAGCATAAATTATAGATTTGAGTCTCATGGGGGTACAGTGCATAATAAATTCTAAATCATTCAATCAACCTCTGTAGTAATTACATGTTATTTATTTTATTTAATTCATATTAGTACTTCATTAGAATTGTTATTTAGACTAGATAGATAATTCAGGTAGTTTTTTTTGGCAACGAATCGCAGCTCCAATGTGGCTGAAGAGGCCCTCTCACAAATCCCACAACAACAAACCAGGGATGAGCTTACAGCATTGCCTAGTTTGGAAGAAGCCAGCAATGTCATTAGCCAACAAAAAAATAACAAAGCCAGCGGACCTGATGGGATCCCTGCTGAAATTTTCAAAGCGGGTGGACGTGAGCTGATACAACAACTCCACCAGCTCATTGAAAAAGTGTGGATGACCGAGAAAATCCCAGCAGACTTCAAGGCTGCCACCATCATCACCCTTTTCAAGAAAGGGCATAGAACAGACTGCGGAAACTATTGCGGTATCTCCCTTTTAACCTCCACTGGGAAAATCCTCGCAAGAATCCTTGCAAACCACCTTCTTCCTGTCTTAGAAGACACCTTCCCAGAATCCCAGAATGGCTTCCACCCCTCCAGAGGAACAGTGGACATGATCTTCACTGCACAACAGCTCCAAGAAAAATGCAGGGAACAAAATCAACCTCTATACATGGCAATCATTGACCTTGTAAAGGCATTTGACACAGTGAATCGCAGTGCTCTCTGGACCATCCTCCAAAAAATCAGATGCCCTGACAAATTTGTGAACATCCTTCGGCTCCTCCATGATGACATGATGGCAACAGTCTTGGACAGCAATGGCTCCCAAAGTGACTCTTTTAAGGTGGAATCAGATGTCAAGCAGGGATGTGTTATTGCCCCTACCTTATTTTCCATCTTCATCACTATGATACTTCACCTTGTTGATGGGAAGCTCCCCACTGGAGTGGAAATCATGTATCAGACAGATGGCAACCTCAGCAGACTGAAAGCCAAAACCAAGGTCACCACAACATCTGTTATAGAACTCCAATATGCCAATAACAACGTAGTCTGTGCACATTCAGAAGAAGACCTACAAGCCACTCTAAACACCTTCGCAGAAGCATACAAGAAGCTCGGCCTCTCATTGAACATCGAGAAAACCAAAGTGCTCTTCCAACAGGCACCAGCTAACCCCACTGCAATGCCAGGAATACAGCTTAATGGTGTAACATTAGAAAATGTTGACCATTTCTGCTACCTTGGCAGCCACCTCTCCACAAAAGTCAACATTGATCCTGAAATACAACACCACTTGAACTCTGCGAGTGCAGCATTTTTCCGAATGAAGCAGAGAGTGTTTGATGATCAGGACATCCGTAGAGATACCAAGGTGTTCGTTTATAAAGCCATTGTCCTCCCAACCCTGCTCTACGCCTGCAAAAAGTAGACGGTCTACCGACATCATACTCAACTCCTGGAGCGTTTCCATCAGCGTTGCCTCAGAAAAATCCTGCAAATCTCTTGGGAAGGCAGGCGGACAAATGTCAGCGTGCAGGAGGAAGCAAATACCACCAGCATTGAAGCAATACTCCTACGCCATCAACTCCGCTGGACTGGCCACATGCCCGATCACCGTCTCCCAAAGCAGTTACTCTACTCCCAACTCAAGAATGGAAAACGGAATGTTGGTGGGCAGGAAAAGAGATTTAAAGATAGCCTTAAAGCCAATCTTTTTTTTTTTAATATATATATTTATTAAAGTAAAAGTAGTTTAATACAACAAAAGAGTGAGAACATTTTTGGTATAGAAAGTGCAGAAAAGAAGGTTGAAATAGTAGAAAAGAAGTTTAAAAACCTAAAACAAACCAACCAAAAATCGGATGTGAGGGCGATCTGGCTGTGACATCTGTCACCCCATTGATCGCCAGGGTTGATTCGGCTGATCTGGCTGGCTAGGCGGGTGTCCCCTTCCTCCCTCACCGCTCCATGTGCGTCCCTTCCGAAGCTGCACTCTCGGTGGAAGAGGACGACGTCCCAGGTATAGAAGGAGTGTACCGAGGTCTCCAGTCTTCAGTCCCGGGTATACGATAGCTGCGCTCCCCTGCTAGAACCTCCAAACAAGCTCAAGGGCCTTAAAGCCAATCTTAAAAACTGTGGCATAGACACTGAGAACTGGGAAGCCCTGGCCCTTGAGCGCTCTAATTGGAGGTCAGCTGTGAACAGCAGTGCTGCGGAGTTTGAAGAGGCATGAATGAAGGGCTTAAGGGAGAAATGTGCCAAGAGGAAGGATCATCAAGCCAACCCTGACCGGGACTGCCTTCCACCTGGAATCATAGAATCATAGAAGCATAGAATAGTAGAGTTGGAAGAGACCTCATGAGCCATCCAGTAAAACCCCCTGCCAAGAAGCAGGAAATTGCATTTAAAGCACCCCCGACAGATGGCCATCCAGCCTCTGCTGAAAAGCCTCCAAAGAAGGAGCCTCCACCACAGTCCGGGGGTGAGAGTTTCACTGCCGAACAGCTCTCACAGTTAGGAAGTTCTTCCTGATGTTCAGGTGGAATCTCCTTTCCTGTAGTTTGAAGCCATTGTTCCATGTCCTAGTCTTCAGGGCATCAGAAAACAATCTTGCTCCCTCCTCCCTATGACTTCCCCTCACATATTTATACATAGCTATTATGTCTCCTCTCAGCCTTCTCTTCTGCGGGCTACATATGCCTAGTTCTTTAAGCTGCTCCTTATAGGGCTTGTTCTCCAGACCCTTGATCATTTTAGTTGCCCTCCTCTGGACACATTCCAGCTTGTCAACATTTCCCTTCAATTGTGGTGCCCAGAATCAGACACAGTATTCCAGGTGTGGTCTGACCAAGGCAGAATAGAGGGGGAGCATGACTTTCCTGGATCTAGACGCTATACTCCTATTGATGCAGGCCAAAATCCCATTAGCTTTTTTAGCAGCTGCATCACATTGTTGGCTCATGTTTAATTTGTTGTCTACAAAGACTCCAAGATCTTTTTCACATGTACTGTTGTCGAGCCAGCGTCCCCCATTCTGTATCTTTGCATTCCATTTTTTCTGCCGAAGTGGAGTATCTTGCATTTGTCCCTGTTGAACTTCATTTTGTTAGTTTCGGCCCATCTCTCTAGTCTGTCAAGATAGTTTTGAATTCTGCTCCTGCCCTCTGGAGTGTTGGCTATCCCTCCCAGTTTGGTGTCGTCTGCAAACTTGAAGATCGTGCCTTCTAACCCTTCGTCTAAGTCGTTAATAAAGATGTTCAACAGAACTAGGCCCAGGACGGAGCCCTGTGGCACTCCACTCGTGACTTCTTTCCAAGATGAAGAAGACGTATTGGTGAGCACCCTTTGTGTTCCTTCGCTTTACCAATTACAGATCCACCTAACTGTAGTTTTGTCTAGCCCGCGTTTTACTAGTTTGTTTGCCAGAAGGTTGTGGGGGACCTTGTTGAAGGCCTTACTGAAATCCAGGTACGCTACATCTACGAGGTTCCCTGTATTGACCCAACTTGCAACTCTGTCGAAAAAAGAGATCAGATAAGTCTGGCATGACTTGTTTTTGGTGAATGCATGTTGACTATTAGCAATGACCGCATTTGTTTCTAAGTGTTCGCAGACCACTTCCTTAATGATCTTTTCCAGAATCTTGCCTGGTATGGACGTGAAGCTGACCGGATGATAATTGTTTGGGTCATTGTTTTTTCCCTTTATGAAGATAGGGACCACATTTGCACTCCTACAATCTGCTGGGACTTCTCCCGTTCTCCACGAACTTTCAAAGATTATTGCCAGTGGTTCCGGAATAACTTCTGCTAGTTCCTTCAATACTCTTGGATGTAGTTGATCTGGCCCTGGGGACTTGAATTCGTTTAGAGCGGCCAGGTATTCCTGGACAACTTGTTTCCCTATTTGGGGTTGGATTTCCCCTACTCCTATGTCCATTCCATGTTGCTGAAGTTGAAGACGGCTTTTTTTTGTGAGAAGACCGAGGCAAAGAAGGCAATCAATAGTTCTGCCTTTTCTCTGTCCCTTGTCACCATCACCCCATCTTCTCCTTGCAGTGGCCCTATCGCCTCCTTGTTCTTCCTTTTTCTACCAATGTAAGCAAAAAAGGCTTTTTGTTGTTTTTAATGTTTCTGGCAAGCCTGAGCTCATTTTGCGCTTTAGCCTTGTGAACCTTTTCCCTACAGGAGTTGGCTATATATTTGGATTCTTCTTTGGTTATTTCTCCCCTTTTCCACTTCTTGTGCATGTCTCTTTTGAGTCTTAGCCTGGTAATAAGTTCTTTGGACATCCATTCTGGCTTCTTCACACTTGTCTTATTTTTTTTCTTTGTTGGCACTGTTTGCATTTGCGCCTTGAGTATTTCACTTTTTAAAAACTCCCATCCATCCTTAACTCCCTTGTCTTTTAATATTGGCGTTCATGGAATGCTGCTCAGTATTTCCTTCATTTGTTTTCCAGCAGATATCAGGATAGTTGAAATTGCCCATATCTCTTCTTTGTGCCTGTTTGGTCAACTGTTGACAGAAGGCTTCCTCAAGTCCTTTATCCTGGCTCAGAAGTCTGTTGTATACAGCCACGACGAGACCTTTTTGAGTCCTAGTTCCCTTGATTCTTATCCAGATGCTTTCAAGCTGGTTTCCCAGAGTACAGTCTTGCATTTCTTCTGCAACATAACTGCTTTGAAAATATATAAAGCTACTCCCCCTCCTCTCCCATTTGTTCTATTTCTGGGAAAGAGGTTATTGCCCTCAATGGCTACATCCCAGTGATGGGAGTCATCCCACCAGGTTTCAGTGATGCCTATGACATTGTACGCATGGAAACCAATTTCCTCACTATGGGAGAACATGCAGGTCAAGAATAGGTCACTTCAGCCATCTACGGACACACACCTCCAAGACCTCACAACTGGAAGACCATAGTCCTCGGCCTACGAGGGATCGCCTAAGTAAATAAGTAAGATTTTGGCAACACACACAATGTAAAGGTAATAATGGTTGTGTGAACCTTTTTCATATGGTTCAAAATATATCTTCCAGATTTTTTTAGTCATATACTACTAGAGACTGAGCTATTTGTAGAGCTTTTGTGTAGAGTTTTCAGATTTGATGCAAGTTCACTGAAGGTGCATCTACAAGTCCCACTTATTCCAGTGTTATTCCGAAGTATCAGTACTTGCTGGTGAAACCCAACTAAATACATTAATACAATCAGTTGGTGACTGGTAGGTTAACACACAGGTAAATGTAACTAATTCAATGGATTTACTTTATTCAGGACTAACGCCACAATTTAGGCCAATGAGATATTGACTTCAGGTGGAGCAATGGGAGGAGCAGTGTCAGCCGAGCTCAAGGGCAAGTTTTGTGATGACTTATGGGCCATGTAGTCCCGTTCCTAGTACTGTTGTGACAGATGAAGAGGAAAACTTGGGTTTCCCACCGTTTCTGCCAGACTTGGAGCCCTTGCAGCTGCAGGATGTTTGCCCACAAGAAGTCAGACAAACAAGCCTTGAGGAAAAATCTCCCCCGTTTTCTCGCCGCCTTTATTATAATCAAGATAGACACGCGCGGGAGGCGACTCGCCAAAGCGCCCGGATAGCTGCCAGACAATTAGATGATTAAGTCTGTTTCCCTTGGGAAAGTTTAAGGAGTCCTGCATCTGGACAGTATAGGTTTCGGTTCTTGTTCCCCAGAGAAAGTCTGCTTTGGCGGGAAAACAAGATCCTATATAGATGCTTGGCCACAAAGGATTCCTTGCGGAGTCAATTTCGTCAGCTTCGGGAGTAGATTGTGTGTGGACTACGCTACTCCAGTTTCCAGGACCTTGTTCTCGTTCCAGCCCTGCCTTGTTCCCCGGACCTCGCCACGGATTTCGCCACGGACCCTGTTCTTGCTCCTCGTTTCTTGTTGCCTTGAATCAAGCCTTGTTTGCCAAGAATCTAGTTTGCTTCCTAGCCTTGCATTAAGCTCCATGGACTAAAGGACCTTGTCATCTCCCCTCACTTTGCTTGGCAAAGTGAGTGTTTTGGTTATTGGATTACAACTTTGGACCTTAATATTTCATATTGGACATTGTTTTATTGGACTAATTTTGACCTTTCCTGAAAGGTCTACTTCTGAACTATTTTCTTCACTTGCTTTTATTAACTTTATATATTTTCTCAATAAAGATATTAGATAGATTCTGGCCTCTGTGTATGGTTATTGGTGCTCTGCAGCCTGGGTCCTGACAGTTTGACTCCGCCACCTTAAGCACCAATTAAGCAACAAACTCAGCCAAGAGTACAAAGTCCAACAAATTCCTCACTTGCCTTGCAGATAATTTTATGGTCCAGAAGGTAGAAGAGGCAACAAGGGGATCAGCAACTCTTGATCTAATCTTAACAAATGTGGAAAACATGATCAATACAGTTGAAGTGGTTGGATCCTTAGGGGCAAGTGACCATGTGCTCCTGCAGTTTGCAATACAAAGGAATGCTGAAACTAAGACAAGTCAAACACGCATTCTGGACTTTAAGAGAGCTGACTTCCAAAAAATGAAGGAATTACTGAGCGGCATTCCATGGACGCCGATATTAAAAAACAAGGGAGTTAAGGATGGATGGGAGTTTTTCAAAAGTGAAATACTCAAGGCGCAAATGCAAACAGTGCCAACAAAGAAGAAAAATAAGACAAGTGCAAAGAAGCCAGAATGGATGTCCAAAGAACTTCTAACTGAGCTAAAGCTCAAAAGTGACATGCACAAGAAGTGGAAAAGGGGAGAAATCACCAAAGAAGAATTCAAACGTATAGCCAACACCTGTAGGGAAAAGGTTCGCAAGGCTAAAGCTCAAAATGAGCTCAGGCTTGCCAGGGACATAAAAAACAACAAAAAAGGCTTTTTTGCTTACGTTGGTAGAAAAAGGAAGAAAAAGGAGGCGATAGGGCCATTGCAAGGAGAAGATGGGGTGATGGCGACAGGGGACAGGGAAAAGGCAGAACTACTTAATGCCTTCTTTGCCTCGGTCTTCTCAGAAAAAGAAAGCCATCTTCAACCTCAGCAACACGGAATGGACGAAGGATTGGGGGAAATCCAACCCCAAATAGGGAAACAAGTTGTCCAGGAACACTTGGCCTCTCTAAACGAATTCAAGTCCCCAGGGCCAGATCAGCTACACCCAAGAGTACTGAAGGAACTAGCGGAAGTTATTTCAGAACCACTGGCAATTATCTTCGAGAGTTCTTGGAGAACGGGAGAAGTCCCAGCAGATTGGAGGAGGGCGAATGTGGTCCCTATCTTCAAGAAGGGAAAAAAGAACGACCCAAACAATTACCGTCCGGTCAGCCTCACATCAATACCAGGAAAAATTCTGGAAAAGATCATTAAGGAAGTGGTCTGCGAACACTTAGAAACAAATGCGGTCATTGCTAATAGTCAACACGGATTTACCAAAAACAAGTCATGCCAGACTAATCTGATCTCTTTTTTCGATAGAGTTACGAGTTGGGTCGATACAGGGAATGCTGTGGATGTAGCGTACCTGGATTTCAGTAAGGCCTTCGACAAAGTCCCCCACGACCTTCTGGCAAACAAACTAGTAAAATGTGGGCTAGACAAAACTACGGTTAGGTGGATCTGTAATTGGCTAAGCGAACGAACCCAAAGGGTGCTCACCAATGCGTCGTCTTCATCATGGAAAGAAGTGACAAGTGGAGTGCCGCAGGGCTCCGTCCTGGGCCCAGTTCTGTTCAACATCTTTATTAACGACTTAGACGAAGGGTTAGAAGGCACGATCATCAAGTTTGCAGACGACACAAAACTGGGAGGGATAGCTAACACTCCAGAAGACAGGAGCAGAATTCAAAACGATCTTGACAGACTAGAGAGATGGGCCAAAACTAACAAAATGAAGTTCAACAGGGACAAATGCAAGATACTTCACTTCGGCAGAAAAAATGGAAATCAAAGATACAGAATGGGGGACGCCTGGCTTGACAGCAGTGTGTGCGAAAAAGACCTTGGAGTCCTCGTGGACAACAAGTTAAACATGAGCCAACAATGTGATGCGGCTGCTAAAAAAGCCAATGGGATTCTGGCCTGCATCAATAGGGGAATAGCGTCTAGATCCAGGGAAGTTATGCTCCCCCTCTATTCTGCCTTGGTCAGACCACACCTGGAATACTGTGTCCAATTTTGGGCACCACAGTTGAAGGGAGATGTTGACAAGCTGGAAAGCGTCCAGAGGAGGGCGACTAAAATGATTAAGGGTCTGGAGAACAAGCCCTATGAGGAGCGGCTTAAAGATCTGGGCATGTTTAGCCTGCAGAAGAGAAGGCTGAGAGGAGACATGATAGCCATGTACAAATATGTGAAGGGAAGTCATAGAGAAGAGGGAGCAAGCTTGTTTTCTGCTGCCCTGCAGACTAGGACACGGAACAATGGCTTCAAAATACAGGAAAGGAGATTCCACCTGAACATCAGGAAGAACTTCCTCACTGTGAGAGCTGTTCGACAGTGGAACTCTCTCCCCGGGGCTGTGGTGGAGGCTCCTTCCTTGGAGGCTTTTAAGCAGAGGCTGGATGGCCATCTGTCGGGGGTGCTTTGAATGCGATTTCCTGCTTCTTAGCAGGGGGTTGGACTAGATGGCCCATGTGGTCTCTTCCAACTCTACTATTCTATGATTCTATGATTCTATGAATTAACCTAGGCCAGAATGTCTACCGGAACCGGGGTGGAAGCCCAACCACTCAGCTACACCATCGCCAAGGATGAAGTGGACAGAATCCGGGATATGCTCCATACGCAGGAGGGAGAAATACGGGGTTTGAAGGAACGCGGAACCCGTCTCCCTGCCCTGGCGTTGCCAACCAAGTTTTCTGGAGAAGCTTCCAAGGTTCGCGTCAATGCCAGGCATACCTAGAAGCCCGTCAGGCCGAGTTTCCCCAAGAAGACATCAAGGTGGCGTGGATATACAGTCTCCTAGACGGCCCAGCGGCCAATTGGGCCACGGCGCTGTTCGACGAAGCCTCCCCACACCTAAGTTCCGTGCAAAACTTCCTGAATCACCTTAAGGCGACTTGGGGGATCAAGGACAATTTAGAGGCGGCCGGCCACAAACTCCGGCGCCTTTCTCAAGGGGACAGGCCCTTGTCCCAGTACATAGCCGGGTTCCGAGTGCTGGCCCAAAACACCGGTTGGAATGACATAGCCCTCAGAGGACAGTTTCGGGAGGGTCTCAACATCGAGATGTTGGAAGAAATCTCCAAGGTGGATCCTCCAAACTCTCTTGAAAGACTTATTGACCAATGTTTACGAGCCGAAGTCATGCTTGCCAAAAGAAAACAATGGCTCCGAGGCCAGAGTGGGAGAGCTGGAGCAAAACCTCCCGCTCCCGCCGGCATCCAGTGTGGAGACCCCCGCCACCAGCCCCATACCCCAGAGAAAGTGGGGAGGTGCCGATGCAATTGGGCAATGTGCGTCCCAGATTAGATGTTGCCGAGAAGGCCCGCCGCCAACGTTTAAACCTCTGTTGGTACTGCGGAGACGGGGGCTACTTTGCCAGAGAGTGTCCAGCCAAAAGGAAGCCCGCCGCTCGTTTGGCGGCGGCGTCCTCCGTGGAGACGGAGACGGCCGAGGCGGCTGGCGCAAAGCCGGCGGGGGAAGCCAGCGACCGGGCGTAGAGAGGCTCGCCAACCCGGTCAGAAACCCCACTCAAGAACCGCCAACCGGGGTCCTATTTCTCCTAGTGGTCACCTTGTGGTCAGCGAAAAAAGGACCCGTCATGATCCATGCTATGATAGACTCAGGAGCAACAAACAATTTCATCGATAGAGAGTATGCCGACTCTCTAGGATTACAATATCACGATTTCAAGAACGCCCGGGTGGTGTAAGCCATAGATGGCCGCCCCCTAAAGACAGGTCCAGTAAGCCAATGGTCTGAACCCACCAGAATGTGGATAAGGGAACATATGGAAGAGATTTCCTTCTTTGTTACCGAGGTTCCTCACTTCCCTGTGATTTTGGGGATTCCATGGCTGACACTCCACGACCCCAGCATCTCTTGGACCAACAGAGAACTGCAGTTTGCTTCTAAATATTGCCAAAACCATTGTCTTGTAGCCAAGGTCTGTCACGCCACAGACGCTGAATCCATCATCACCTTGCCCAAGAAATACTCAGACTTTTGGGATGTTTTCAATGAGAAGGAAGCCGAGAAACTACCCCCGCATAGGCCTTATGATTGTGCCATTGACTTGGTGGAGGGGGCCCCGATCCCGCGAGGACACCTTTACTCCCTAACTGAACCAGAGCAAGAAGCTCTCAGGGAGTTCATAGAGTCAAACCTCCGCAAGGGGTTCATCAGACCCTCTCAATCCCCAGCTGCTTCCCCGGTGATGTTTGTGAAAAAGAAGTCAGGGGACTTACGCTTGGTTGTGGACTATAGAGCATTGAATAATATCACGAAGCGGAACCGCTATCCCCTGCCTTTGATCTCGGACCTATTAGACCGGCTCCGAGGGGCCAAGGTTTACACCAAACTGGATCTTCGGGGGGCTTACAATCTAATTCGCATCAGGGAGGGGGACGAGTGGAAAACCGCCTTCCAGACTAAATTCGGATTATTCGAGTCCCTAGTCATGAATTTCGGTTTATGTGGAGCTCCCGCAACGTTCCAGCACTTTGTCAACGATATCTTTCAGGACTATCTAGATCGGTTCTTGATCATCTACTTGGACGATTTTTTGGTGTTTTCTAGATCACAATCAGAACATGAGAAACACGTCAGAATGGTGCTACAACGTTTGCGGGATCATGGACTATATGCCAAGTTGGAAAAATGCGCCTTTGATCTTGAAGAGGTTGATTTCCTGGGATACCGTGTCTCGCCACAAGGGCTCTCCATGGACCCGGCAAAGGTTTCAGCAGTATTGGAATGGCGGGCGCCAACCAACAAGAAAGAGGTGCAACGGTTCTTGGGGTTCACGAACTACTACCGCAAGTTCATTCCAGACTTTGCCCGCTGGTCTGACCCAATCACCGGCTGCATCCGTGGAAAACAGCCTTTCCGCTGGACGGAGCAAGCAGAGAAAGGGTTCCAGCAACTAAAGAAATTATTCACGTCCCAGCCAATTCTACAGCACCCGGATCCTAAAACCCCTTTTGTTGTGCAGGCTGACGCCTCCGATGTGGCAATTGGGGCTGTACTCTTGCAACCAGTGGGAGACCATCTTCACCCTTGTGCCTTTTACTCCTGTCAACTAACAGCCCCAGAGAGAAATTACACTATTTGGGAAAAGGAGCTTTTGGCCATAAAGGCAGCCTTTGAGAATTGGAGACATTGGTTAGAAGGGGCCAAATTTCCCATTGAGGTCCATACTGATCATCGAAATTTAGAGCATCTAAGAACTGCCCGCAAGTTAAATCAGAGGCAGCAGCGCTGGGCTTTATTCTTTGAGCGTTTTGACTTCCAGATCCATTATGTAACCCCAGCTCAGACCAAGCAAGCAGATGCTCTATCACGGAAACCAGAGTATGCTGCAGGGCGCAGAGAGACCTTTGAATCCCAATTGCTGCAGCCCGAGAACTTTGCCACGCTCACAGTGGGGAACACCAAATCCACTCCAATTGAATCAACTCCCTCTACTCCAGGGCCCCTTTGTGCTCAGGAAATCAGAGCCAGTCAACAGGCGGATGCCTGGGCTCAAGATCAAATTCGCCAAGGACTACATTTTCCTTTCTCACTTAAGGATGGGTTACTTTGCTACAGAAATCACGTCTACATCCCTCCAGGACCAGGCAGAGAAAAGGCACTTCGTCTGTGTCATGACTGCAAGCCAGCAGGGCATTTTGGACTATTTAAAACCATGCATCTGATCCTACGAGATTTTTGGTGGCCCAAGATCCGCAAGGATGTAGAAAAATATGTCAATACCTGCCCGGTATGCCAGCGTTCCAAGACAAGAAGGGAGAAGCCCTCAGGGCTACTGCATCCCCTTCCTACTCCATCTCGTCCATGGGAGATAATTTCTGCGGATTTTATCACTGATCTACTACCTTCCCTTGGATTCACCACGATCCTAGTGGTGGTGGACCTTTTTACCAAATTGGCCCATTTCATTCCCTGCGAAGGCCTCCCCACGGCCAAAGAGACTGCAGATTTATTCCTTCAGCATGTTTTCAGACTACATGGATTGCCCAAGAGTTTAGTCACAGACCGTGGATCTCAATTCACCTCTCGTTTCTGGAAGGCACTACAGAAACTATTGGGCATAGACTCTCGTTTATCTCCAGCTCACCACCCCCAAACGGATGGGCAAACTGAGCGCACCAATGCCACTTTGGAACAATACCTTCGCTGTTACGTAAACTATCAGCAGGACAATTGGGCTTCCCTGTTACCACTGTCAGAGTTTGCCTACAACAATGGTGTCCAGGCTTCAACTAAGGAAACCCCGTTCTTTGCAAACTACGGCTTCCATCCACGTTTCTTTCCTCCTGTCATTGAAACCTCAGAAGTCCCCGCAGCGGAGGACTGGTTACAAGAACTCACAGCGGTGCAACAACTATTGCTCCAGCAACTGGACCAAGCCAAGGAGGACTATAAACGCCACGCTGACAGTCATCGCCAGCCGGGCCCCGAGATCAAGGTAGGAGATCGGGTTCTTTTGTCCACTCGCTTTTTGCCCTCCCACCATCCCTGCCGGAAGCTAGATGCCCGTTTCATTGGTCCTTATCCAGTGGTGGCGCAACTTAACCCCGTGACTTTCAAACTTCAACTTCCGCGCTCCATGCGCATTCATCCAGTGTTTCATCGCTCCCTGCTCCTTCCGGCGGAAGGTGTGCGCCCTGATGCAGACCGGCCGGCCCCCACTCCTGTTTTGGTGGATGGGGAGGAGGAATTCGAGGTTCAGGACATTTTAGATTCTCGCTTCCACCGCCGCCGCCTTCAGTATCTCATTGACTGGGTGGGTTTTGGCCCCGAAGAACGCTCTTGGGAAGACGCTTCCACAGTCCATGCCCCCGATTTAGCCCGCCGCTTCCATCAGGCCTACCCCGCCAAGCCGCAACCCCGCACCTCGGGAAGAGAGCCCATTTTGGAGAGGGGCCTTGAGGAGGGGGCTAGTGTGATGACTTATGGGCCATGTAGTCCCGTTCCTAGTACTGTTGTGACAGATGAAGAGGAAAACTTGGGTTTCCCACCGTTTCTGCCAGACTTGGAGCCCTTGCAGCTGCAGGATGTTTGCCCACAAGAAGTCAGACAAACAAGCCTTGAGGAAAAATCTCCCCCGTTTTCTCGCCGCCTTTATTATAATCAAGATAGACACGCGCGGGAGGCGACTCGCCAAAGCGCCCGGATAGCTGCCAGACAATTAGATGATTAAGTCTGTTTCCCTTGGGAAAGTTTAAGGAGTCCTGCATCTGGACAGTATAGGTTTCGGTTCTTGTTCCCCAGAGAAAGTCTGCTTTGGCGGGAAAACAAGATCCTATATAGATGCTTGGCCACAAAGGATTCCTTGCGGAGTCAATTTCGTCAGCTTCGGGAGTAGATTGTGTGTGGACTACGCTACTCCAGTTTCCAGGACCTTGTTCTCGTTCCAGCCCTGCCTTGTTCCCCGGACCTCGCCACGGATTTCGCCACGGACCCTGTTCTTGCTCCTCGTTTCTTGTTGCCTTGAATCAAGCCTTGTTTGCCAAGAATCTAGTTTGCTTCCTAGCCTTGCATTAAGCTCCATGGACTAAAGGACCTTGTCATCTCCCCTCACTTTGCTTGGCAAAGTGAGTGTTTTGGTTATTGGATTACAACTTTGGACCTTAATATTTCATATTGGACATTGTTTTATTGGACTAATTTTGACCTTTCCTGAAAGGTCTACTTCTGAACTATTTTCTTCACTTGCTTTTATTAACTTTATATATTTCCTCAATAAAGATATTAGATAGATTCTGGCCTCTGTGTATGGTTATTGGTGCTCTGCAGCCTGGGTCCTGACAAGTTTTGATGCTGATATCTAATTGCTCTTATATTATCTTAAACTCTCAATTTTAATTTTTAATTGAAGACTGTTGTCCTTGAACTCCTTGCTTTTATTGAAGACTGTTCATGTGTAGCTAATGCAGTCTTAAAGGTTTTATCTGCAACTGGTTGGAAAACACCTAAACCTCCCTTGAAGGAGGGAAGGAGTGAAGGAAAGAAGAGGATCACACTGCTGAATCTGTTTGCCTCAAACTGTTCTCTCCTCGGCTGGCTGGAAGTGCCGACACACTTTACGGGGCTTTATGTGCACGAAGGTTTTTTTAATTTTTATATTATTTTATTCTATTTTTTTTCTTTTTACTCCGGTTCCCATCTGGTTACTGGCTGCTACATTGGAGTACATACTAAGCAAGGCTGATGACTCGAGGAACACCCTCAACACCTGAGAGCTACTCTGAAGTACAAATCTCTGCTAAAGCAGCACGAATTGCAAGGCAACAAACAGCTGATGGTGTAAGGACTGTAGATAAAGACCAAGTAAACTTTAACATCAAACATCAAAGATAACCTGTAATCCAATCATAGGTGTTCTTTATCAAAGACATTGCAGCAACTCCATCAAGCACCAAGTAACGCTTATCAACTAGTACCCAAAACTCTTGGCTTAGAGACTCTGTGGCTTTATCTTACAAGAGTCATAGTAATTAGAACAAGGCAGGCCTACAGAAACAGCGACAAACCCCTGTCTCCATTAATATCATCTCCCCCTCCTGGGAAAAGAAAGAAAACAAAACAAAAAGAGATAAAAAGCCTACTTCTCCCTCATAGTTAAAATAAAGGAGCCAGAACAAGAACAGAATTCTCCCACAGCTTCTCCTCTAGACTGGACCTTAGATCACTGTAGGGTAATTTTAATCCTTATGAGAACTCAGGCATAAGTATAGCTGAGGAGTTTGCCTTCGCCATTGACGATCTGGATAATTTGGATGGTAGGAGGGGGCGCAGGAGGCATGCTTTAACATCTCCTGATGAAGATGAAGATGAGGATCCTATCAATATAACAGAGGGGGATCTGGAGATAAAACTAACATGAGATGTCCTCAAAGAACCACCCATCACAGAGGATCTGGTCAATCAATGAATTAGTTTGAACTCAATATTCAATTCAATATTCAAATTCAATATTCAATATTTGATATTCAAGCTATTAATGCCCGTGATTACAATTACACAATTCATGGTCGAACAGGAAGCAAATAAGGAGAAAACATTTCCAAATTTCAACCAAGACTCAAGTGCAAACAGGCATTGTGAGAAAAAGGCAAGGAACAAAAATAAAATAGGACCCCCTAAACAGAGCAAAGCTTGCAAAAGGATAAAGCACAAATGCAAGAGTCTTCAAAAGGATCAAGTAAGGAAAAAAGTCTCCATATCCACAGTAAAACAAACAAATTTGAACTCTCAAAAGCTCCTTAAGCATAAACTTATGGATAAGAAGAAAGATCAAGGCACACCTTAGTAAGGTGACCAAGGGGGATAAAATCCAGTTTGAGCCAGAACATTACATAGAAAGATTAAGAAAGATTAAAAAAAATACTAAACCTGAACTCAAAAATGAAATGCCAATAAATCAGACCAAGCCAAGAACAGTTCTCAATGTCCTGAAAGCCAATAAAGCGATACCCCTCTCATGTGACCCGGCAGAACTAGGAGACCGAGTCATACAGGATCCCTGGGAAAGCGTCTTTGTTAAGAAAAAGGAAAATAAGGACAGTAATGAAAAGAAATGGGTAAAGAACTTTGATGCTTCAGAGGTGGGAGACTGGGTGATGGTACTTGTTCCAAACAAACTGGTGATTACTAACTATCCTAAGCCCCAGGGCCTCCTCTCACCCACAGAATGGGTGTTAGAAGCTGTGGAGTGTGATGCCATCAGTCCAGCTGAAATATCCTAGATAAAATACTTTTTCTATAACTACTCACATGCATGGGCAGTTATAATATGTACAAACAAGCAAGTAACCAACAAACTGTACTGCCTTAAGGAAAAACTTATGGAGCTTGGGATGTCCATCTCCCGGTATTTTATTAACAGCTCCCCCCCCCCATCCCATTATTCAAACAGGAAACCAAACTATTCTTCTCAGCCAACCAAACCCACTGTAATGAAGCCAAACTCATAGATCTATCAGATACCCCTAAATCTTCAAATCAGCGCCCTCCAGCAAAGCAGCTGGAATCAGCGCCCAGAAATTGGCTCATCACTGAAACACCCTTTAGTGAGCAATACATAGGCGAGGAAAGTGACCTGTTGGAATCATTCCAATGCCTCCCACAATCAAACCAAATAATAGACAGACTGACATTGCTACGGGCACAACTCCTTAGTAAGGTGACCAAGGGGGATAAAATTCAGTTTGAGCCAGAACATTCCATAGGGGATCTAGCAAAGAGGGATGTGCCTTATGGGAGGGCTATAGAAGGGCAACAAATAGAACCAGCAAGCCACCCCAAGGAAGAATACTAACTATTTAGGAACAAAGTAAAAAACGAAACACCTTCCACTCAGTCCATTACTTTGCAACCTCCAATAGTTATAAAAGTGAAAACCTTGCAAACAAAATCACTTAACCTGATCTGCCTATCCTGGAACATAGCAGGATGGCAGACCAGAAGAAAAGAGGAAGGGGTGGGTAAATTCTTGAGGAATTTTGATGTGATCTTGCTACAAGAGACATGGAGAAAAGAGCCCCTAGATTTTAATGGATACACTATAATTGACTCCTCAGCTAAAATGGAAAAAGGTAGAGGGTAAGCGAAAGCAGGACTGGCCATTCTGCTGTCTACATCTCTTGCAGCTAAAATAATAATAATAATGTGAAGAAGTGTATAATTATATTCTGTATATAGATGAAATGTGTATTTAATTTTGTTTATACAGCCAGGTTTGGCTAAGTTAAAATGGTGAGTATTTCAATTGACCATATGTATGGGGGAAGGTAGCCATCTTAGAATGCTAGAACAGGTTACCATAGCAACAGGGGCGGAGCCAACCGCCGCTTGGAAAGGAAAAGGGGAATGTTTTAAAACCCAGCAGTCTGTGATTTCCATCCACAGTGAAGGAACTGATTCTCAGGTAGAGAATCAGGGTGACTCAGAAGAATTTGGGTCAGGCCTAAAATAAAAGGATTTATTTTAGGAGTCTGTGATTTTCCAGTCACAGAGAAGGATCTGGTTCTTGTGTGGAGAATCAGACTGGCTTAAATAGAAAGATTTGAGTCAGATTTAGGTTAGACCAGACTAGGCAAGTTAGGTGATTTGTCTAGGGTCTTTTATAGAGCCTGTGGATTAGGGAGAATTAATCCCAGGGGATCCAGTAGGATCAGGGTTTAGTGTAACTTAAAGAAAGAAGTATTTTGAAAGTTTAACCACCTCATAACTGTTGTAACCATTAAGCGAAGTGCCTTTACCAAGTTATCTGAAACCATCAAGCTCTGTACCTGCAATAAACTTGTTTTGATTTTATTCAAATCAAGCCTCTGTCATACTCTCATATTAAGTTAAGTAACATCAACACCTGCAGTAGAACAAATAGAGAAAGCTTATAAGAACCAGTACCATCTGCCTGACGTCTCTCCATTGGTGGCAGCGAAGAAAAAGAAGATAATCAAACAAATAATTAATTAACATCATCTCTTATAAAACATCTTTATTAAGTGGTGGTATCTGTGTGTGTGTGTGTGTGTGTGTGGGATCAAAAAAGGGTTCCATCACTGACACACATTCCTGTCAGACACCTCACCTCTGTACAATATTGGTGGCAAAGCTGAGGGACTCTAAAAGGGATTCTATTCCCCTGTCACCTCAGCATCTCTACATAAATTGGTGGCAGCGGTGGGATTCAAGGGGATTCCATCCTCTGCCACATCAAGTCTCCACAAATAATAATAATAATAATAATAATAATAATAATAATAATAATAATAACAACTTTATTTTTATACCCCGCCCCATCTCCCTGAAGGAACTCGGGGCGGCTTACATGGGGCCTTGCCCGATAAAACAATCAAATATCAAAACACAGCAATAAAACAGTTATCCAATAAAAACATCAATTACAGTAAAAACAATCGTTAAAATCAACATAAAACATACAATATTAACACTGGAGACTAATTCATAGAACCCAGAACGTGCAACATGTGCCGAAATGGGCCAAAATTGGGAAGGTAATTTCTCAGTTAAAATGGACAAAGTGCAATATAGCATTGACAACACCTCAAGAATGGGGCTATTATAAAATGGGCAGATCGATCAGTCTGACACCAGATTAAGTATCAAAGGCCTTTTGAAAGAGCCAGGTCGACAATTGCAGCCACATAGCTATGGCTTGTCACATAGAATTCGGACCTACACAGATACTCCTGGTTAATGTATATATTCTCCCCAGCCCCAAAAGGGTAGAGCTAATCCTTACTTGGGCAGAACTGGAAGAATATATAGTAATGTTAGAATTGCGCTTTCCAAAATCTAACTTAATTGTTACAGGAGATTTTAATGTGCGTCTGGGTCTGGATAATTCAACCTTATTCACCTCTAAGTTCTGGCTTCTGGAAGAGTTGGAAGACCAATTAAATAAGATTGATAGGAAATCTAAGGATAACAAGATCAACTTAGCTGGGATATGCTTAGCGCAGATGACAACAAGACTAGCCTTAAACATAATAAATGGAGACCCTAAACTTGAGAGTTCTACAGAATTTACAGTAGAGTCTCACTAATCCAAGCCTCACTTATCCAAGCCTCTGGATAATCCAAGCCATTTTTGTAGTCAATTTTTTCAATATATCGTGATATTTTGGTGCTAAATTCGTAAATACAGTAATTACAGCATAACATTACTGCGTATTGAACTACTTTTTCTGTCAAATTTGTTGTATACCATGATGTTTTGGTGCTTAATTTGTAAAATCATAACCTAATTTGATGTTTAATAGGCTTTTCCTCAATCCGTCCTTATAATCCAAGATATTCGCTTATCCAAGCTTCTGCCAGCCCTTTTAGCTTGGATAAGTGAGACTCTACTGTACCTATATATCAGGAAGTGGGAGCAGTGTGATAGATTATATACTTGTAGCAAATCACACATATAAATATATAGAGAACTTCACCACAGTATCCAGAAGAGAAAGTGACCATCTCCCGATTTCTTACACAGTAGGTCTTCCCAATGTGGAATGATTAAGTCCGCAACACTATCTAGATAAATCCACCTTAAACATAAGATGAAATGGATTTAAATGGGACACAAAAAAGCAAAACAAACCCAGGAACTCCAGATCCCATGATACTGGAAGAGCTGGAAAAGATCATAGCAGTAATGGAAAGTAGCACCTTAACTTCCTTCTTGTTTACAAGTTCCACTCACTGCACTTTGCCCAGCTCATTTTATGTTTTTATTGCTGTGTTTCTCAAGTGTTTTATAATGACTGTGATTTTTAATGACTTTAAATTTATTTGTGTATTTTTGTATTTGATATTATTGTTTGTTGGTTTTATATCTGTAAGCCGCCCCGAGTCCCTCTGGGGAGATGGTGGAGGGGTACAAAAATAAAATTATTATTATTATTATTATATTAAAGTGCAGAGGAAGCAGTATCAAAATACACACAACTTACCAATGAATTAATTGTCCCAGGGAAACATTTAAAAGGCAGACTTAGGACCCAAAGCCAAGGAGTGCCACAGACACTCAGAAGGAATGCTTAAAGCTAAAAAAGAAGCTAAACCAAATATATCAGGCTGATAGAGCAGAAAACTCCCAGAATCTCCCCAAAATGTGCTATACTATCAAAAAACAATATAAAGCCACATTAATGAGAAACAAGACAAAATGAATAGAAGATGGGATGCCCTGGTTGATGCTTCCTTAAGCAACAACCCCAAGCAATTCTGGGCCCTGGTCACAGAAATGCTGGGAACCGGGAAAATCTCCCCCAAATGCCATATACCAGCACAGGTATGGGAGAAATATTTCACTATATTATATGAATCAAATGAAGAAACAGGTAGAAGAGATTGGGAAGAAAATGCAGTCATTTCCATCAGTAGCATAGACACACCACAATGGCCCCTGGTGACCAGCAGGGAGATAAAAAGTCTGATCTCATCGCTCAAAAATGGTAAAGCCCTGGGGCCAGATCAAATAACCCCTGAATTTCTAAAAAAAAACATATCATGGTGGACAGCCTTCCTGGCCCTCCTCTTCACACATATTAACCGCACTGCCCTAATACCTGCCTCATGCTCAAAATCTATTCTAATCCCAATATTTAAAAAAGGGGACAAAAATGACCCAGCGAATTAACGTCCCATCAGCTTACTCTCGGTGGTGGGCAAACTTTACGCTCGCCACCTATATAAAAGGCTCCTAGACTGGTTGGACTCAGAAAATGTAATAGGTGAGGATTAGGCATTAGAAAAGGGAGAAAAATGCAAAAAAGAATTGAGCAAAATGAGACTGAACATCAATTAAGATTCTGAAATATAGAAGAGGAACCAAAAGAAAATATTAAACATATCATAGCCAAATTAGTAGCCGAAATAATACAATGCACAGAGAGAAGCCTCAGAACAAATAGATAGAGCTCATGGAATATATACAAATTATGCAAAGTAAAACAAAGTAGCCCGAGATGTGATTGTACATTTTGTAAAAAAACGTTTCAGAGATGAAATCCTCCATGAAAATAGAATAAAGCAAATAACACACAAAACCAAGAAAATTATGATTTTTAAGGAATTCCCACAAACTACTCTTAATAATCGTAGAAACTACTTCTTTCTAACAGATGAATTGAAACGTCTCCAGATTAGATTTAGATGGGAGAAACAAGAGGGTCTGATGCTAACCTATAAAGAAGAGAAGATATGGATAAAAACTGAAGAAAAAGCAGATGAATTCTATAGGAAATTAAAGAAAGACATTGCCCAAAAATCAACACCACAACCACCGAGCGAGGTAAAAAATCCTAAAAATCCAAAGAAAAGAAGATTTGATTCACCAAAAGATGTCCTAGGAGCACAGATGACACTTCTTGCAGAAGAAGAAGACTTAGCTGAAGAGGACGAGGACAAGGAGAAGATTACAGATATTCCCAATGAATAGCTTTATGCAGACAATAAAGTTTTTTCCAAATAATATAAACGGCTTAAATTCGCCCCCCCCAAAAGGAATAAAAACCCCTTAACTATCTACGGAAAAGTAATTACAACATAATCGCACTTCAGGAAACCCATATTGCCCAGAAACATGCAAAATGTTTAATAAATACAAATTTAGGCAGGGTATTCTATTCTTCAGACATTAAAAAGAAGCGAGGAGTAGCGATATATATGGATGAAAGATTAAACCCAGAAGAAGAATTTAGGGACCAGGAAGGCAGAATAATTGCAGTGAAAATTGGCACAGACCTTGAAAAAATAATAATTTGTAACATATACACACCAAATGGTCCCAAACGAAGATTTGTTAAATTATTAAGACAAAAAAATAGAACAAGCTGAATTCGACCATATTGTAATTTTAGGGGATTTTAATGGAGTCTTGGATATTAATTTAGACAAATCGACTAAACAAAGAAGAAAAATCAATAATACCCTCCCAAACATTTTATTACAGTTAAAAGATGAGTATGATTTACAAGATATTTGGAGATTAAGAAACCCAAATCAAAAAGATTTTACATTTTATTCTAATCGACACATTGGGCTGTGTAGCCAGACTGATGCCACAGGGTATAACACCCATGTGTGGCCAACATGCAGCTCAGAACCATCATTTTAGTGCTTATTCAAACAACATTGTGTGCCAGTGCAGAAGCACCCCCTATCTCTTTATTTCTGGAACACATGAAAGATTTTGCCTGTGCTGCTTGTCCCAAAGAATGGGGAGCAGCTGTACTTCTAAAGTGGAACATTTGGAATAAGGAAGCATTTAACTATGGTAGTGCGCAATGGCTAAATGGTATGTTGGTAAAAATAAATATGGAAATGTAAGGGTTGTGGCAATTACAATTGCCTGCTTAGTGATAGAAAAATGGAAACACAGAAAAGGGGTTTTTTTACTCAAAAAAGGGTAATCAGGCAAACAAATATACACCCAACAGTGCTGTGATAATACAAAAAATCCAGGTTTCTTTAAAAGATCCTGGGTCTGTCTACAGTCCAGATAGAAAAATTGTACTTCTTATATTGGCTGCTGTCCTGACATATGACATTTGTGACAATTGACATCCCAATTGGGTCCTTGGTCCCTAAATTGCTTTAAAAATAATGCTTTTAAGCCTGCATTTTGGCAAAAAATCAAATGAGTTCCAGAACCTTTTTTATGTGGCTATCTTCAACAGGTAGTTTTCCATTTAAGCTGGGGAAGGAGTCAGGCGTAGTCCAAACCCTTTTGTGGGCTATGGCAAGGGCTAGTAGGTTATTTGATATTCCTGCCAATAAGTGGCTTCATTCACAATTGAATTTTTAAATTCTTTTTAAATTTGCCACTGATTCCCCCCCAAAGGAAGGTGTTTACAGATATTCATAGATCAGTATAGTAGTATATCAGTATTAGTGCACCTCTGTACAACATGAAAACAAGTATATTCACATGCATTACAGGAAGAAAAAAATTAAGTGACTGCCAATAGAGTGACTGGAAGCTCATATTGATGTGAATTCACCCACTGGACACATGTGGCCATTTAAGATAAACTCAATGTGATGTGTGAGCTGCATGAGGCACAAATGCAAGGTCTATGTAGATCTGGAAATATGAGCTGTGTAAGGATTTTTTTCCAGAAAAAGACAGCCTCCCTCCGACCAACCATAGAAGGCAAAAGAGAATAAATGATCTGCCTGAAGAAATTCTTATTGCTAGTAAACACTGTCTCTCTATATATATCCCAGGAATAAATAAGGAATCTTCAAAATACCAATATAATGGAGAAAAATAAGAGACGGAACTCATTCTTTTCACTCAAAGGTCCCAATATTAACTTTAGATGTAAAAAAAGTAGCACATAGTTGCTAGAAGCAAATTGCAGACCTGAAATATTACAGAGGTTCAATATGAATATAACGCCTTGGGCTTTGAGTTTATTTGAATCTTTTGCTTTCTTGCACTTAACCTGGAAATAATATGACAGGTTCTCCTATATGACAGTTTTTTATACCAGACAAGCCAGTGGCAATACTATGAGCAATGAAGGCTGCATTGCATTTTAGCATTTCTGTCTCCTTGTTAGACTTGGGAAATATACAAATGAGAAATACCTGCTTCACTGCTCTGTTTTTTTAACTAATATATTTTCTTTCAAATCCTTGCTTTACTGCATAATGGCCTATTCCATATGAATAGTGTTTTAAGACTTATGGAAAGCACTTTTGAAGATTACAAACATACACAGGAGGGAATGGGAAGGTAGAGTGAAAGCCTGGAACTACAGGGCTGTTTTTATGGACCTCAACTCCTCCAAAAAATCCTAGTAGGCTATAATCCAAGTCAAAGAAATGCAGTTGGACTGCCTTTCATAGAAACTTGCAGGAACGGTCACACGCCTTTGAATTAGGTTACTGCTCCCACTATGCAGATTACCAATAGCAACAAAATCATACAGTTTTCAAAATCTAGTTATTTTTAATAATTATTTTCTTTTCTGCCCTTCTCTAGTTCCCCAATGATCCCAGAGAGAGATTACAGATCATGGGTATGGCATTTCCATAGGGATAATATTAATTATACTATACTACATTATATTAAAGGAACCCTGGTGGTGAAGTGTGTTAAAGCACTGAGCTGCTGAACTTGCAGACCGAAAGGTCCTAGGTTCTAATCCTGGGACCGGAGTGAGTGCCCGCTGTTGCTCCAGCTTCTGCCAACCTTTCAGTTTGAAAACATGCCAATGTGAGTAGATCAATAGGTACCACTCCGGCGGGAAGGTAACGACACTCCATGCAGTCATGCCGACCACATGACCTTGGAGGTGTCTACGGACAACGCTGGCTCTTCGGCTTAGAAATGGAGATGTGCACCAAGCCCCAGAGTCAGATAAGACTGGACTTAACATCAGGGGAAACCTTTACATTATATTAATAGCAATATCTGAAGAATAGTCTGAAAGGAACCTTTGAGGCATCATACACTAAATTGACCCTCTGTGGGGATACCATACAGACTGAGTAACTACACTAGCTCATTGCTGAAAATTAGTAATCAAGGCACACTTTGGAAAGACAAAATCATTCCTGTGTTGTCGAAGGTTTTCATGGCCAGAATCACAGGGTTGCTGTGTGTTTTCCGGGCTGTATGGCCATGTTCCAGAAATATTCTCTCCTGATGTTTCACCCACATCTATGGCAGGCATCCTCAGAGGTTGTGAAGTATATGGGAAAACTAAGAAAGGAAGGTTTATATATCTGTGAAGGTCCAGGGTGGGAGAAAGAACTCTGTCTGTTGGAGGCCACTGTGAATGTTGTAATTAATCACCTTGATTAGCATTGAATAGCCTAGCAAGCTTCATCTCCTGGCTTCTTCCTGCCTCTGGATTGTTTTTAGGACTCATTCAGCACTTTAAGTATTACACCTGCTGTATAATTATCCCTCCCTGATAACTTGATATTGCTTTGCACCTTGGCCTGGATCTTTTGACCCAAATCGGGATTTTAATATTATTGTGTATATTGACTTTTATGACTGTTATTAATCATGTTGAAGTTTTACTGCTCGGTTTAATGTTTTATCTGATTTGTGCTGTCGTGTCTGGGCATGGCCCCATGTAAGCCACCCCGAGTCCCTCCGGGGAGATGGGGCGGGATATAAGAATAAAATTATTATTATTATGAGGGAATCCTTTGTTCAGAGTCATTAGCTGGCCCTGATTGATACATGTCTGTAATTCCTCTGTTTTTGGAGTGTTGTACCTTATTTACTGTTATGATTTTAGAGTTTTTTTAATACTGGTAGCAAAATTTTGTTCATTTTCATGGTTTCCTCCTTTCTTTTGAAATTGTCCAAATGCTTGTGGATTTCAATGGCTTCTCTGTGTAGTCTGACATGATAGTGTAGTCCAGCATTTCTGTGTTCTCAAATAATATACTTTGTCCAGGTTGGTTTATCAAGTGCTCTGCTATGGCTGACTTCTCTGGATGCAGTGCCTTTCATGTTCCTTGATTTGTGTTAGGGCATTGCGTTTGGTGGTCCCTATGTAGACTTGTCCACATCTGTATGGTATCCGGTAGACTCCTGCAGAGGTGAGAGGATCCCTCTTGTCATTCGCTGAACGTAGCATTTGTTGGATTTTCTTAGTAGGTCTGTAGATAGTTTGTAGGTTGTGTTTCTTCATCAGCTTGCCTATGCGGTCAGTGATTCCCTTGATGTATGTAAGAACACTTTTCCTAATTTAAAATCATTCCTATTTTTTTTTAAAAAAAAAAAAATAGGGGCTGGAGATATGTTTGAAGTTTAAATTGGAATATCTGTGTAAGTGTGAATTGCTGAGAGGAGAAAAGATGGTATGGTATAATTGTTTGAGCATTTAACTACAGCTCTGGAGAGTGAAGTCTGAATCCCAACACAAACTTGGGAAGGCCACACTCTCTCAGCCTCACAGGAACACAAAGGTAAACTTTTTTGAACAAATCTTGTCAAGAAAATGCTATGATAGGTTTGCCTTAGGTTGCAATAAATCCAAAATGACTTAATATCACACAACAACAACATCTGACAATAATATAGAATATACCTTTTCACTGAGTAAAAATGAGCATGGTAAGATGAAGATTTAACAGGGAATGCAAAGAACTGTTATGGGTTGCATTTATCTGTAAGGGGGAAATTGTCAGGAACATTGTATCAACAAGACTGTTGTATCCAGCTATTTTTTAAAAGGAAAATATATTATCTTAGATTATTGTAATGTATTCCTTCTTATATCTGTACAATTTATGAGGTAACACTCATTAAAAACAAAGTTAATTACTGACAATGGAAGACCATGTGTTTAAAAATCTTAGTATCATGCTCAGCAAGGTATATAGTCTCTCTTTAGAGAAGAGAAACAGAATATTTAAATCACAACAATAAAATTAGACAAAGGTGAAAACACTGCAATTGCATTAATGACTTTTTATTTGCCATAAAAATATTTACAAATGGAATTCTGAAAACAATGACACAATTTAGCAGTAGACCTAGACCTGATCCTTTCTGATAATTGGAACCATAAGTGTGGAACAGTGAGAATTTTTTTAAAATAGGGAGGGTACCAGGAATCATACATAAGTTAGTTTAGTGCTTGACAATGCTGTCTTGAGCCTCGACTGTTGGTTTTGTGTTTGAATGTATAGCCAATATGCTTAAAAGACAAGGAAATCAGTAGAACTCTGTTAAAAAATCCCACACATTATCAGGAATTCCACAATAAAAACAAAAAATCAAATGAACCACAAACAATGTGCAAAGTTATACAGAAAGCTTGTTTAAGATGTATGGCTCAAATCTATTACACAATGAAATCCCATACGTATTTTCCTGCACTGAATTACATGATTGTGTAAGAGGTAATGCAAACAATTGTGCAACTACTTGTCAAGATACAGATGCCACAAATCAGTCCCAAGTGTAAAGTAGCCACAGTTTATTGTAGGTACAGCTCAAAAGAATAAAAATTGCCTAACAGCAGCAAAATAGTATTCCAAAAACAAAACACAGCCAACTGGTCCAAATGGAGGCAAAACAAAAAGCCCCAGTAACCAAAATACACAGCAAGGAAAATCACTCACTGTCATTTCAGCAAACCCATTCCAGGATGTAACAAGGTCGTAGTCACGCCGGTCCAGGAGTCATCCACAGCAAACAGATTACAGCAACAGCATCAAACATCCAGTCCAAGGTCAGGGCCAGTGAGTGAAAGCGATGTCCAGAAGTGATCCAAGGTCCCAGCCGAAACAGTAGCAATGTACCAAAAGGAACCACGAAGTTCAGGAATCCCAGGACTCACTGAAGTCACGACCTATTTGTAACGACTGCCACCAATTTGGGGCGATGCAACCACCAAAGATGCAGGGAGATGTTTACTTTTACTTTAAAGGGTAGCGTAACTTGGCTTAGAATATATCTAACAAAGGTTTGGATGTTGAAAAACAGTAACAAGTTTATTCAGGTACATAAGCTTACCGGTTTCAATGTAGCTTCTAGGCTTGATCGATCCACGAAAAATTTGATTCTAAACTCGTTTCAAAACTAGAGGGGGGCAGCTTTTCGTTTCTGATGGTATTTCCGAATTTGGCCCCCCAAAAAATTCGAAATTAACGAAAATTCGTTATTTTCTAAATTAATTCGTTAATGGCGGACGCGCATGCGCAATTCCCAAAACCAGCACAGAGGGAGAGGACTTTACAGGACTCTCCCACCCTCATTTTTTGAGTGATCTTCTTCCAACTTGGTACAGTGGTAGAACATATTTAACACTGATAGCTCACCAAAATTTGGAACGTTTCCCTTATCCTCTGAGTTTTGGCGAATTTTCATAGCTTTTATAATAAACCATTTTTTAATAATTGCTGAAATCTGTTCCTGGTTTGAAAGTCTTATTTCCTGTTAAATTGGGTTGTCTTTACTGTGAAAGTCATTGTTCTACTTCAGAAACTTTGTTTTTGTGGCTGAAACTTTGTTAAATTGGTGTGTGTGTGATATATACTGTGTATATATATATAGTCCCTGCATAATGTGTGTGTGTGTGTGTGTGTGTGTGTGTATAGGTAAAGGTAAAGGTAAAGGTATCCCTTGACGTTAAGTTCAGTCATGTCTGACTCTGGGGGTTGGTGCTCATCTCCATTTCTAAGCCCAAGAGCCAGTGTTATCCATAGACACCTCCAAGGTCATGTGGCCGGCATGACTACATGGAGTGCCATTACCTTCCCGCCACAGCGGTACCTATTGATCTACTCACATTGGCATGTTTTCAAGCTGCTAGGTTGGCAGAAGCTGGAGCTAACAGCGGGCACTCACTCTGCTCCCGGGATTTGAACCTGGGACCTTTCGGTCTGCAAGTTCAGCAGCTCAGTGCTTTAACACACTTCGCCATCGGGGCTCATGTATATATAATATACATACACATACACACAATGTGGAGAATATGTGGAAAGGTAGATAGATAAGTTGGGAGCCACAGCGAAGGCACCTTCCTGGGAGCAAGGTCTAATAATAATAATAATAATAATAATAATCCCTTACAATATCCAAGATGGCTCACTGCTACAGAATCTTGGGAGGTTTAGTTCGATATGGTACCATTATTGGCAGAGAAAGCTAAGCTGTAGGAGTTGAAATCCAATCATTTATCCTCCCTATAGAATCAATTTTATATGCATTTTTAGCTACAGAAAAGCTAAAATCAGGACAGTAAAAGAACAACACCCAGAAAATGGGAATTCCAGACAGGAAACAATCAGGGCCAGCTAATACCTCCCAACAAAGGATTCCCCCAGGTAGGAAGCAGCCAGGCTTTGAAGCTGCAAGGCTATTCAATGCTAATCAAGGTGACCAATTGCAACATTCACACTTGCCTCCCACAGACAAGAGTTCTTTCTCCCACCCTGGACCTTCCACAGATATATAAACCCCACTTGCCTAGCTTCGCACAGACGTCAAAACCTCTGAGTATCAGGCCTGAGCTGAGGCGAGGCGGCGGCGGCCATTTTCCCCCTCCGTCTTCCTCCTCCTCCTCGGCCTCCTTCCCCCTCGCCCCCTCCCATTGGCTGAGCCCGTGACGCCCCTTTTGCTGAGGGGCAAAAGGAAAGGGCCTGAATGGTGGGAGTTTGGGTGATTTGCAAAAGCTTTTTTTTCCTAACGAAAAAAACGCCGACATAACGAAAAACGGCCTCTCGCGATTCGAAACCGCGATATCCAGACGTGTGGACAACCAATCCCGTATATTGCTTCAAAACAAACGAAAATAACGAATTAATAACAGTTAACGGGGAAAACGAATTATTTGAGCAAGCCTAGTAGCTTCTCACTTAGAGGTACACTTCTTCAACAGTTACAATGATAGCATGTGATGATACAATTCTCAAAAGGATTAATTCTTCCCTTGAGCAGTTTAAACTTTTTTCTTCTAACTGACATTCTTAATTCAACTGATCACTACAGATCTAACTGGGATTTCTTCGCTTTATCACTCAGACTCCACTACTAACTCAAATAAGTCACTTGACCTATTTAAAATGACTCAAACTAGAGATCTGAACTTCCCTGGTTCTCACTACCTTAGAACCAGTCTTTCCCTGTGATTCCTTGATCACAGACTAAACTCTTTTTCAAAATCTCTCTTTTTCCAAATGGCAGTTGGCTCCGCCTACGTTTCTATGGCAACCTGCCTCAGAATGCTGAGCTGGCTACCATCCCCCATGCACTGATAACTCTAATACTTACCCATTCCAAACATATACCTATAATTAAACATAACAACAGTAAACCAAAATTTACACTTCACCACACAGTCCAACCCCCTGCCAAGAAGCAGGAAAATCACATTCAGATGGTAAGGGATAGTGGAGAATTGCAGGACACATGTACCTGAAAGAATTCACATTCCTCAGTCATGTTGATATTAAGAAAATGTAGGCAGAGAAATTGAAGCTTCAATACATATTCTGTAACATACCATGACCCTCTAAAAACACCACACACATAACTGAATTCAGTACCTCCAAAAGAGGCCCATTACAAAAAAGCAACATAATAATAATAATAATAATAATAATAATAATAATAATATAAAAGTTTATTTTTAATCCATCCTATCTCCACGGAAGAACTCAGAGTGGCTTTCAGACATTCAATGCCATTTCAACAACATAATACATCTATACAAATAAGTTAAAGTAGACTAAAACAATGGCTGATCATCTGGCATTCAATATCATGGAACATACAGTCAGGTAGTTAAGTTGTACAAAGCATAAAACTATAAAAATATAGCTCTTCAATCTATATAAATAAAAATGTAATGTCCATCAGTGAGGAACTTCATTTTTCCCAAATGACTCCACTGATCACTATGACGTTTGGACACAACATTGCAATCAAACTGCTGTGGGTTTTAAGCCTACTCACACAAACCCGACACACCTAAGAAAGGTAAAATCAAGCCCCAAAGCAACAGCCAGTCTCCTCCTCCCTTAGCTACCGTCCATACAGACAGCTCCTCTCCTTAGCAACTGCCAAGAACTCCCCTCCTCCTTTAGCAACTGTCATAACAGATGGCTCCTCCTCCTAACGATGGCACAAGCAACTGCCATTCAGTCTCTACCGTGTGGGTGGTGCTGGAAGCAGCAAAGAATGCATGTAGAGGCAGTCCCCAAATTATGAACAAGATAGGTGCTGTAGGTTTGTTCTTAAGCTGAATTTGTATGTACATCACAACAGGTACAATTTTTAAGTGTAACCTCAGAGGTGTGTGTGTGTGTATGTATGTATGTATATATTAGGCTTGAGCAAAATCATCAAATCCCTCGTAATTTGGATTAAAATCATATATAATCCAATTTGCAAACATGGTTCTGACGCGGGTTATCACGTCGGATCTAACCCGTGATTTCGACCAATCGCAGTGCACGTTAATGTAAGAAAAGAGGGGTTTGTATGTCCTCTGCGTGCCTCCATACGCATGTCCTTGAAAAGCGCCCGTGCCCATGCTGGAGCACCACAAGGCATTTGGTGTTTGGCGTAGCGGGTGGGATCCGGGTCGCTCCGGCTGGCTGGCTTTTGCAGCACCATCAATTACAGCCATTAGCCAAGCTATTGAAAAGGCATTGCATGGAAGGGGAAAGGGCTTTTCATTTAAAAATTTAAAAATAAATAATTATTAGAACTTAATTGAAGAAAAGGGGGGCTTTGAGAAAAAGCTGTGGGTTTGTTTGTTTGTTTGGGAGAGGGAGATTGGATCAGTGGTGGTTGCAGCGTCTTCAAACAGCAAGCGCAAAGGGGAGGCTCCTTCTTGCATTTTTCTTCTAAAATATTAAAAATAAATAATAGTAGAAGTTCACTTAAAGTAATTTTTTTGGGGGGGCCCGGGGGCCGGGGGGGGGCACTCAAATGCCAAGCATGCCCTCCTTGTTTTGCAGGTTTGTCTCTGCACTCTGCACATTCTCTGGCGCTGGGACAAATTCAAGTCCTTCCCTGCCTTGCTCCTGGTGTGTTTGTTTGCTGCGTTGTGCATTCCCCAATCCCAACCCAGCGCCATTGAAAAGGAATTGTGCAAGGGGAAAGTGCTTTTCTTTTTCTTTTAAACATTTAGAAATAAATATTAATTATTAGAACTTAACTGAAGAAAAAGGTTTTGCAGGTTTGGGTTAGGGGGTTACTCTACTCTCTCAGACCGCAGCAGCTGCTCTGTCTGCACTCTGCACATTCTCTGGCCGCTGGCACAAATTCAAGCCCCTCCTTGCTTGGCTGCCCTCACCACCAGTTGGTGTGCTGGTGTGCACTGTTTGCTTGCGTGAAGTACATTGCTTGTTGCCATACCCATAGCTTGGCTCCTCTCCCAGTAACCCAGGCACTTCCTAGGTGGGGTGCACCACATCTGGTGCATTCTACCATGTTACATTCCCTGCCTGGGCTCATTGAAAACAACAAGCCCCTTCCTCTCTCCCTCGCTTTGTGTCTGTTGGGTTGTGTGATTGGTTGGTTGGTTGGTTGGCCTCCTCAAGGCCAAGTGGGAACTCTATCCCTCTGCTGCTAACACTCTCTCTGCTAATATGAAATGTTTAGGTGAATGCAGGTCGGGGCACCCAACTTTTGGCTGAACCACTGCCAGGGGTTCACACTGTGAACTCTACAGGTGCACAGAGGCTGCCCAGCATTCATGGAATGGGCTCCTTCTTGGATGCCTGTGGAAGCACATTGCACATTGCGGCAGCACTGTGTCCACCAGTGTCCACCAATTTCATGGAGTTTTGGCCACAAAAACAAAGTTTCCAAAGTAGAAAAAGGACATTCAAAGTAAAGGCAATCCAATGAAACAGTAAATAAGACTTTCAAAGCAGGAACAGATTTCTGCAATTATTAAAAATGGTTTCTTATATAAGCTATGAAAATTTGCCAAAAATCAGAGGATAAGGGAAACATTACGCAATTTTCTGATCTAGCAGTGTTAAATGTGTTCTACCACTGTACCAAATTTTATCAGGATGGCTCAAACAATGAGGACGGGAGAGTCCTGTAAATCCCCCCCCCGCGCTGTTTTTCTTGATTGTGCATGCACATCCACCATTAACGAAGTAATTACGAATATTCTGAATTTTTGGAAAGTTCCAAAATTTTTGGTTCAAAAATCAGAAATGACTTTAGAAATTAACCAGCAGCGCCCCCTACTTTGGAAGCGAGTATTGAACCATTTTTTAATGGATCGTTTATGCCTAGTATGTATATGTGTGTGTGTGTGTGTGTGTGTGTATATGTATATATATATATATACACACACACATGTCAGAACCCTGCTACTAGAGCCTGGATGTGGCTCTGAGTTTCAGGGTCACTGACATTGATAAGACACCTGCGGCTCAGGACTTGGAGAAGAAACGGCTGCTGGACTTGGCGGGGAATTTGCGCGGGGTTTTACTGAGCGGGAAGAGACTGTTCAAATGAGGGGGAGGGTATATAAAGGAGGGTTGGCCGTAGTATCCCATTCTTGGCTTTTCTGATGTTCATGTTTCCTACAGTAAAAGTTTCTGGTGATATCACAGAGAGTCTTGTGTGTTCATTCAGGAGCGGCTGTGGTGAGCTGACACTAAGCCAAGAATACGGACACCATCCCGCTGTAGCGGTGAGGTGTAACATGCAAGTGGAGGATGAAGAGCTCTTGGGCGCAGGAGGAGGAAGGTCGGAAAGGGCCACTCCCGAGCCGGACGCTGAGTTCCACCAGCTGGCGGCCCTGGCGTCATCCACCGCTTATGCCCAGCCAAATGGGGTAACCCAGAGGCGTGGAGTGGTGCGGGGAGACAGCACCGGAGGAGAGGAAGGTTCACCTTCCCCAGGCCCGCAAAGTATGGTGTTTCTGGAGGAGAGGATGTCGGCGATGGAGACCACCCTGGCAGTGATGTCGAGGGCGATGGAGCGCCTGGCGGTTTTGGCGGAGCCGGAGAGAGGAAGGGAACTTCGGGCTAGCTCAATGTGGGACGTGAGCGTGGGAAGCAGCCAGGGCTTTGCAGACCTCCCAGCACCGAAGGGAAGGGAAATGCGAAAGGAGCCCGGTGCCCGGCCCAAGATCCAAACAAGCCTGACGCGGGTGGAGGAGAGTGACGACGAAGGGGAAAAGCCTCCGAGAATCCCGGCTACGCTCCCAACTGAGACCCTGGTGCCCCTGGCGAATGCCGGGCGTGGCACAGGGCCAAGAGAAGCAGCAGCGGGGCCCACTGGTCCGCAAGGGGGCTTGCGACGGGCGGAGAATTGGGGATTGCCACCACAGGGACCCCTACCGAGACGAGAGGAACTAAGGATCGAGTTTGGGGGAGAGTCCTCTGAACTGGATTTTTTCCTGACCACGGTGAGGGGCTATATGGAGGACAATGCTCACACTTTTAGAACGGAATCCAGCCGGGTACGGGCCATTGGTGCAGTGTTGAAGAGGGGAGCGGCCAGCTGGTACGTTCAACTGCACGCGCGGCGCGACCCATGTCTGGGGTCACTCCGACGCTTTATGGGGGCCCTGGAGACCCGTTTCCGAGATCCACTGGAGCAGATCCGGGCGAGGGAGAAGTTGAAGACCGTCTCCCAGGGGCAGAGGTCAGTATCTGAGTATGCGGAGGAGTTCCAATGCCTCGCTGAAAAGGTGCCGGAATGGTCTGCAGTAACAAAGATAGAACTCTTCAAAGAGGGTCTCAGGCGGGAGATCCTCTCCTGGGCGGTGCATCGTGATGAGCCTGACACACTGCGCGGATGGATTCAGCTGGCGGGGCGCATCGAGACATCGCTGGCCCAGGCGAGGAGGCACCGAGGAGGGCTACAGCAGCGGCCGCAGATGAAAGAGGGGAGCCGGAAGGAGGGATCAACCCCAGCCGGGAGGAGAACGGAGCCGACAGGGAACGTGAGCACCAGCAGGAGGGGCTGCTTCGTGTGCGGCCGTTTGGGCCACAGGGCTGCCGAGTGCTGGCAGAGAAAAGGGGAAGGCGGAGGCCCGCCCAAACCAAGAGCCGTGGCAGGGAAACGCGCCGAGGAAGAACCACCGATGAGGCACCACTCGGGGGGGTTGGTAAGTCAGGACAAAGCCATGATAGTGGTCCCCATTCAGCTTGAAAGTGGCAGCAAACAAGCAACCTGCAAAGCATTTGTGGATTGTGGATGTTCCAGGAACATCATCTCCCCTGAATTAGCCGAGGGATTGGGATGCGAAAGAACGAACCTAGAATCCCCAATAGCTTTCTCGCAGTTGGACGGATCCACAGCATCGGGATCATTAGCTAAGTACAGTGCCGAAGATGTAAAGTGTAAGATAGGGAGTTGGGAAGGAAAGGTGTCATTTGTGATATCACAAATAGCCAGCTATAATGTTATACTAGGCATGCCATGGCTGGGGCAGGCCAACCCGCAAATCAACTGGGAGGATAAGAGCATGATCTTCAGGATGAAGTTGGAAGAAGGGAGCCAGGAAGTGGAGAGAGAGCCGGGGAAAAGGGGGGAGGAAGACTCTATCAGGATAGCAGAACTGGCAGATAAATTACCCCCAGAGTATCGGGATTTTGTGGACGTATTTGATGAGAAGGAAGCAGACAGTTTCCCACCGAAGCGGAGAGTTGAAGTGAAGATAGAGCTAGTCCCAGGAGCAGAGCTTCCCAAGGCAAAAATATACCCAATGTCGGCTAGGGAAAAGGAGGAACTGAGAAAATACATTGATAAAAACCTAGCGAGGGGTTTCATAGAGCCTTCAAATTCCCCTCTAGGGGCGCCTGTGTTGTTCAGGCGGAAAAAGGACCAAACGCTGAGGCTCTGCATTGACTACAGGGGCCTGAATGCAATCAGTTCTGTAAATAAATACCCCCTACCCTTAGTGAAGGACTTGATCGCCCAGTTATCGGAGGGACAGATATTCACTAAATTGGACTTAATTGAAGCGTACCATAAATTGCAGATCAAACCAGAGGACAGGTGGAAGACGGCCTTCTCCTGTGCATTCGGATTATTCAATTATCGTGTGCTCCCCTTCGGTTTGTGCGGCGGAGGTGCCGCGTTCATGCAATTAATCAACGAAGTGTTGCATCCATTGTTGTACAAGGGGGTCTTTGTTTTTTTAGATGACATATTGATAATATCTCGGACTAAGGAGCAACACATAGAACTAGTCAGGGAAGTCCTGCAAAAGTTGAGAGAAGCAAAACTGTATGCGAAGCTTGCCAAGTGCGAGTTCAATAAAGACCAGATAGACTTTCTGGGGTATAGGATTTCCTCCCAGGGAGTGGCGATGGACCCTGCGAAGGTAGAAGACGTGAGGGGGTGGGAAGCCCCCAAAACACGGAAGCAGCTGCAATCCTTCCTAGGGTTCGCAAACTTCTATAGAACATTTATCAAGGACTTTGCGCGCCTCACTTTGCCATTAACGGATTTGTTAAAGACTAAAGGCAGGGGAGAAACAGCCAAAGTGAAGGCCCCAGGGGCCAAACTGACATGGACAATAGAATGCCAGGAAGCTTTCGAAGCCCTTAAAAAGCGTTTTACTGAGGAGCCTGTCCTACAGCACCCTGATATGTCTAAAGCCTTTGTATTACATTGCGATGCATCAGACCGGGCATATGGGGCAGTTCTGCTACAGAAAGACGAGGGGGGGAACCTGAAGCCATGTGGCTATCTGTCAAAAAAGTTTAGCGATACAGAAAAAAACTGGCCAATTTGGGAGAGAGAAGCCTTAGCTATTCTAAAAGCACTAGAGTGCTGGAGACACTTTCTGGAAGGAAGTGGAACACCGTTTGAGGTGTGGACTGATCATAGAAATTTACAGTATCTAAGATCCCCTCGTAAACTATCAGCGAAGCAAATTAGATGGGCCCAATATTTCAGCCGTTTTGATTTCAGACTCAGATTCTTCCAGGGGAAACATAACATACTCGCTGACGCTCTCTCTCGGATGCCTCAGCACGGGGGAGGAATTCAGGAATCTGAAGGGAGCCTATTCCTAGATAAGCAATGGGGCCTGGCAGTACTAACTCGAGCACAAGCGGCCAAAGAAAACAAACGTACTGCCATTTCCACGGGGGGAGGAGAAATATGGGAGGAAGAGTTGAAGCGAGCGTATGGAATGGACAAATGGTTACAAACTAACAAAGAAAAGGGAGAATTGTGTGGGGATTTGGTGTTTGTAAATAAGAAATTGTATATCCCTGAATGTTTAAGACGAGAAATGTTAAGGAAGTACCATGATAACAAAGGTGCGGGTCATCTAGGCCCCACCAGGACTATTAAACTGTTGGCCAGACAATGCTGGTGGCCCGGAATGAGGAAAGACGCCAGGGGGTACGTCACGCAGTGTGAATTATGTGCAGAGGGAAAAACACCACCGGGGAAGCCCCAGGGGCTATTGCAGAAGGTGGTGGAGCCCATGAGGCCATGGGAATGCGTAGCCATGGATTTTGTAGGCGAACTACCCCCCAGCAGAGGCCACAGATACATTTGGACAATATTGGACCTATTCTCAAAACAGGCACACTTTGTGGCCCTGCCAAAACTCCCTTCAGCTGAAAAACTTGCTGATTTGTATGTGAAGCATGTATATCGCCTACATGGGTGTCCCGACAAAATAATTAGCGACCGGGGAGTCCAATTTACTGCAAAATTTTGGGGAAAATTCTTACAGCTGTTAGGAGCAGAAAGGAACCTGAGCTCGGCCTTTCATCCCGCGACCAACGGGGGGGTCGAACGTACCCAACAGACACTGTGCCAATTTTTAAGGATGTACACCAATTATAGACAGGATGATTGGGCGGACCTTCTACCGTTTGCTGAGATGGCTTTTAACGGGGCCGTACATTCGGCCACAGGTCGTGCCCCATTCGAAATAGTATACGGACAGGAGGTGGCACCTTTCCCCAGGCTACCCGAGTGGAAGGAAGGGGAGGGCCAGACCGACGAGGAATGGCCGGCCAAAATCAAGCAAGGGTGGCAAACCGTGGTAGAGGCATTGCGGGAAACACAAAAGAAGTACAAGCTCTTTGCGGATCGTAGGCGCCGAGAGGGGGACAAATTGGGCGAAGGAGATCTGGTTTGGCTGAGCACAAAAAACCTAAAATTGGGATTCCCATCCAAGAAATTGGCTCCACGCTATATAGGACCATTCAGGGTAGCAAAAAGAATAAACGAAGTGACCTATGAGCTGAGGCTACCCAAGGACCTAGGAAAGATACACCCGGTATTCCATTGCAGCCTGTTAAAAAAGTATAAAGGAACTCTGGACGGCGGAGAACAATAGTTGTGTTTAATCTTTTCCTTCCAGGATGAAGGGGAGGAGGACGCCATGTCAGAACCCTGCTACTAGAGCCTGGATGTGGCTCTGAGTTTCAGGGTCACTGACATTGATAAGACACCTGCGGCTCAGGACTTGGAGAAGAAACGGCTGCTGGACTTGGCGGGGAATTTGCGCGGGGTTTTACTGAGCGGGAAGAGACTGTTCAAATGAGGGGGAGGGTATATAAAGGAGGGTTGGCCGTAGTATCCCATTCTTGGCTTTTCTGATGTTCATGTTTCCTACAGTAAAAGTTTCTGGTGATATCACAGAGAGTCTTGTGTGTTCATTCAGGAGCGGCTGTGGTGAGCTGACACACACACATATATATATATACACACACACACAGTGTTCCCTCACTTATTGCGGGGGTTAGGTTCCAAGACCACCCGCAATAAGTGAATATCCGCGAAGGAGGGACACTATATTTATTTTAATATTTATACATTATTTTAGTAGTTATACACTATTTTAAGCCTTTATCAACCAATCGTGTGTTGATAAATTGCCTCCTTCTCCTCCTGTTGCTGCTTGGGCTCCTTTTCTCTCCCTTTGGCTTCTCCTTCCTCCCATCTTTAGGCTGTAAATTGTAATTTTTTATGATTTATAATAGTCTTTTAGAGTTGATTGAAAAACTGCAAAACAGCGAATCCGCAAAAAGTGAACCGCGAAGTAGTGAGGGAACACTGTATATATATGTATATGTGTGTGTGTGTGTGTATATATATATATATATATATATGGATGGAAGGACTAACACCCTTGTTGCATTTGTTTTGTTTTTTGTGCCCCTGTCCAGAAGATTTCACCTCACTTTCTGTCCCTGTGATAATTGTATTTTGAAAATTTATGAGTTACTGTTGATGCAAGGATTGGTAATAAAGCTTCAGTGGAAATACCTTTTCCTCATGAGAACTCTTTCAGGAGTGAATTTCCCTTCTTAGGGGTAGATGTATGTCACTTCCTGTTGTCTCTCCTCTGTTCTTAACTATGAGTTATTTGTAAATTGGATGTTTGTAACTCGAGAACTGTCTGTATTTGCACTGATCAGTTTCTTTCTCAATTTCACACGAAAGAAGCAAAAAAGGGCACAAACTTATCAATTCTATAAACCAAATGTCTTTTATCAGTAAGGGACACATTTCCAATTTAAATATTTGCATGGCTGCAGTTTTAAATGGATTAGGCCTGTGCTCAAAGGTTACACACTCAAGCATAGAAAAGTTACTTCTGGTTAGACAGCTTCAGTAATTGCATCATTTTCATATGAAAATGAATAGTTAATTCACTCTTTTTATAGTGACCACTTTTCCCTTCTCTGGTGGAATGACAATTTTTCTCGCATTGTGAAAGAGTGTGAGAGCAATTTTTGATATGATCAAGATGTGGACATATGTTGATTAGTATAAAAGGAAAAGAAACATATCACTAGATCTTAAAATGTGAGAGACAATGAGGGGGAAAATGGAAACGCGTGGGTGTCTGCTTTCAAATGGCTTCCTAATAATTCATCAGTTGCCATATGAACAGTAGACAGATTAAAGAAAAAGGAGGAAATGTAACAAAAATGCATTTGTGTGTTTGTGTGTACATATGCATGCCTGTGAACTGTCAATTATTATTAAAAATCCGATTTCTACTAGTTGACACTTTTCCTGATAAACTTCAATATTTTCATCTGTTTCTTAAGTTTGTATTGGATAAATTACCTCCTGAATTGGCAAAAAGATTTTTAAATGTCACATGGCAATTCATATCTCATCATAACTGAGTGCCTGTAATACAGAGTTATCAAAATTCCACAGAAAAGTATTATGATATTTTCTGCTCATCACTGCAAGGTTTCAATAGAAATAGAACCAAAGTCTGGCTACCATTGTAACCAAAATGGATTAAGATACTTAATGGATTAAGATTCTATAAGTGTTGTTTTCTCAATGTGATGTTTTGTCAGCACATGTTGTTCTATGGAACTAGTTAGGAGCTGGAATTTCTCTGTGCTTAGTGAACTTCGCTGGCTCTTCAGGCTAGATTCTAGGACCATCTCCTGCTGATTCACACATGTTTCCCCCTCAAAACTTTTTTGCCCATAAATGTCCTCCAGTGCTCCCTAGGGAATGCTCTTTGTAGTGCTCTCTAGGGGACATGGTTGAGAATTCTTCTATATTTTAGGGCAAGGTGTATTTGGGGAAAGGGCTGGAATGGTTGTAACTTCTCAGAGACCCTCCTCTCCCTCTTTGCTGTTTTTCACCTGATTCTGTCCTCCCACTACCTGCCAAGTGACAACCTACTTAAGACACCATCCTAAAACAATTGTCAAATTTCCATAACAGCATGAACCTAGTTACAGACAACGAACCTATACATTGCAGGTATAGAAAGCTCTATTTGTTTTTCCAATAACAAATTGCCAATTAACACACAGAGAAAACATGAGGAGATCTCTCTGACTTCCTCACTTAATTGCCAAATTGAATTTCTGATCAAATTTCTTCATGTAGCTCAATTTAAGCACTAACTTTTATAGGCACATTACCCCAACTCCAACTGCCACTGTGTAGCCACAGAGTGAAGAGGGGGCAGCCAGAAAGACACAGCTCCATTGTGTCTCATGAACCATCAGTTGGGATTGAACCCAATTATACAAATTAAAGCTATTCAGCCAGAAATAGAAAACAATAGTACAGGATCATATATTTTGACAAAATGGTAGATATGCATGAAGCCCAAAGGAGTGGATCAATGACAAATCAGAGAAAGGAATAAAGGAATAAAATTCCTTAAGTTCAAATATGAAAAGAACTTATCCAATGTTCTGTATTATCCAATGCAGTTTGCCTTTTAGTAGTCAATGTTTTTGTAGTCAATGTTTTCAATACATTGTGATGTTTTGGTGCTAAATTTGTAAATACAGTAATTACTACATAACGTTACCATGTATTGAACTGCTGTTTCTGTCAATTTGTTGTAAAACATGATGTTTTGGTGCTTAATTTGTAAAATTATAATGTAATTTGAAGTTTAATAGATTTTTCCTTAATCCCTCCTTATTATCCAACATTCTGCCAGCCCGTTTATGTTGGATGTGAGATGCTACTGTATTAATCTTCTTCTGATTTCTTCAATATAAACTATGCTTAATGGCAAAGACAAGGTGTAGATAATCTTTAACTAAGTGTTGTGAATGCGCCTTCAGAGACTGTGGATGATAGTGGTGGGATCAGAAGAGGAAGGAAAAACCCTCGCGAGGAGGGCTCGTTGGAGGATTTGTTTAGGAAAAGGGAAAGGGAGACTGATGGGGAGTCTTCTGAGGAGGATTCATGTGGGGATCCTGAGGTGGAAATGGATGCTGGGGAACTGGTGTTAATGGAGGAATTGGGCACGGACTGGGCACGGGCACTGGAGATGCTTGGGGACGAATCGGGGCCCATGGATACTGCTGATGCTGGGGAAGCTTGGGTGTCTTCAGAAGCAGATCCCACTTGCTCTGCTTGGAGGAGTGAGAGGGGGTCCACAGGTGTGGATAGAGTTGGGCATGGGCAGGATGATTGGGACTCTGATGAGGAATTAGGAACACCTGACCTAAGGGCATTGGCTGTGTGGAGTTCTGATTCAGATTAAGAAGTTGAGACACCTGCTCTTTGGGCATGGATAGTTTGGACGCCCAGGGAGAGCTGAATATATTGGGGTTGTTTGGCCATTATACCTTGCGTGTGGCAAGGTGTTGCTGGGCGCCATTGGGTTTCCTGTGTGTGTTACTGAAGACTGGACTGGGACTTTGCAACAGATGTAAGTTTAATCTGGGTTATTCTGCAACAGAGGGCTGGAATTGTGTGGGTTTTCCTGGACTGCACTGTTATTACTATTTTGTATTAGCTGCTGTTTGCCCTCGTTGCTTTGGCTCTCTGTGCCATTTCGTATTGTGACCTTCTTGGATGACTTCAACCTCTCGGACCTTGGACCTTGGACTGGAACTTGACTCGGCTTTGCTCTTCGCTCTCAATCCGTGGCTTGGCATCGCTCTCTATTCCGTGGCTGTCTGCTGTTGTTGACTACTACCTTCACTCCTGATACTGAATCTGTCTGCTTATCCCAACTTCGGACCGGCTTGACGACGTTCTCCTGCTCTGCTCCTTAAACTCCTGGCTTGGCGTTTACTTCTGCAGCAGCTTGGCGCTGCTGGTTTATCCCGACTTCGGACCGGCTTGATGACGCTTTCCCGCTCTGCTCCTTTAACTCTTGGTTTGGTGTATGTTCCAGCAGCGGTTGCTGCGAGCTCGCCAGTGTCTCGCTGTTTCGCTGGGTTTGCTGCTCTCAATTGGGAGTTCCCTAGCTCAGTTTGGGCGTTTGTTTGTTTTGAACTCCTTTTTGTACTGTTTAGTTTTGGGAAAGGTTTGTGGGCTTCAATACTGCTTGCTTTAGTTCATGCCTCCTTTTTCAGCCCATTGTGAACTTTTGGGTCAAGTTCTAGAACTTTAAGTTTAACCCGGATTATATCTCTGGCTAATCCGGATTATTTGCCAGTTCTTGTTTTTTGGGGTTTTACCCGCTTGTTCTACTTAATAACACTGAAAGTTAAGTGTTTTAAGTCTTTTTAGTTTGTTGAGCTATTTTTTGGACTGTTGCTTTAATAAACTCTATTTTGCTCTCTAATTGGCGTCAGACTTTTGACACTAAGGCTCCATCTATACCTGACAAAACGCTCTGGAAAAAACTACTCTGGAGCTAAGTCTGTCCAGCCAGATAGGCCAACAGCATATTGTGGCTTCTGCCACTGTTTCACTTCTTAAACCATTTTAAAAGGACAATCACTTGAATTGGCCTTTAATTGTGCAATGATTCATTGCTTTGCAGAAACAAAATGAAAAAAATATCATGGCAAAATTAGATAAAATAAATATTATGTGTTAAAGTCTGATAGACTTAAAACTTATATGTTTCAACAAATATAAAATATCTGTTCTTTTAAAAAATCTCCACAAGCATATTGCTGTAATTGGGACATAACTATATTAAATGTTAAAATTAGAAGCCAAAAATATCCTCATTTTCACTTGTTTTAGAGGTGCTATTAATATCCTTAATGCTGAATCATTAAGGGGTTCATGATTATTTATGCTAGCATTTGTTTCACTGTCTTCACAAGTTCCCTTTCTTTTCCAAAGACAAGATTGAAGGTAGTAGTAAACAATTTTATCAGTTTTCTTCTCTTTGTGATAACATTTTTGAAAACTGCCATTTTCAATGATGATTCACAATTTAGAACTGAATTTGCACAAAATTTGCTTATTGTTGTTTTGTGTAGGAAAATCACTCACTGTGCAGAAAATAGCATTTCAGGAGGTATTTTTGAGCAAGCACCTTTGTTGTGCACTCAGCCAGAGAGTTCCAGAGAGATAATAGCCATTGTTGGGCATCATTTCTGACTTCAATAAAGGCATCTGGGTGACCAGGGGAGAGATGAGAGGTAATACCCCTTTCCTTTCCCCCAGGTTGCACAGGAGCCCAACAACATTCATAAATTCCATGGAGCTCCAGAGCTGACTGCTGCAGGCACAATGGAACTGACTGCTGCAGGCACAAAGCACAGGTCCAGGTAAAGCTGAACATTCAATGGAATGAAACTAGGCTTGGTCTAAGGTCTGGTCCATCTTGCTGCTGCGCCAGCATGAAGACACACAGTGCAATCATCCCTAGTGTCGGTCCAGAGTATACTCAAGTGGACTGGGATCAGATTTTGTAGCTCATGTACATGAGCCCATGGACTCAAAACTCTTCAACGCCAACAAATATTTCTAGGTTTTAATCTATAGCAGCTAATAGGTCACATATAGTGGCCCTTATTTCATGCAATTTTGAGTGTCTGGTATTGTTATTTTAGATTTGGTCATCAATTCTTGTCAGAATTTATTCAGAGGGGCCTTTGCTTCTGCCTTCCTCTGAGGCTGACATAATGTGGCTTGCTCAGATCACTTAAGGGTTTCCACGGGCAAGCAGGGATTCATACCCTGGTCTTCCAGAGTCAGGTACAATACTAAGGTCACTAAACCATGCTAGCTCTTCTCATAAATGGCCTTATATGTGCACAATACTGAATAGTTTACAGTATCTGTATGCATCTAGACCAGGCATGGGAAAATTTCGGCACTTGAGGTGTTTTGGACTTCAACTCTCACAATTCCTAACAGCCTTCTGGCTGTTAGGAATTATGGAGTTGAAGTCCAAAACACCTGGATGGCTGAAGTTTGGCCATGCCTGATCTAGACATTGTCTTAACATTTATAATCTACAGACATCAATTCTACAATGGTAGAATGACTGATGCATCAAGGCCTGATGTGCAATATGCAATGCTGCACAAGAAAACACTCCCCAATGTGCATTCAGAAATGGACTAAAAAGTGCTTGAGCACAACAGGAGCTCCTGATGTGCCCAATACAAATCAGGAATTCCCAATGTGTATTAAAAGTGTCTGACAGACACCAGCAATTCCCGACTTATATTAGGACTGCCCACTGTGCATCAGAAGTACCCAAATCACATTGGAACACGCTTGCCATTATTCAGTTATGCAATTTTATACAATTCACTAACAGGATTTTATTGTATTTCTTCAACATATTTTGGGATCTGTAAAATGATGACACATGGACAGCAATGTAGGATGCTCATCAGAGAGAAGCAACCTTTCTGTCTAGAACTCTGAGAAATATAAAGTCTGAAGGAAAACTGTTTTTGAAAGTAAACCTTCCAGATCTAAAAGGTTATGGCAGAACATTTGGATATACTGTGGTGCCTTCGTTCAAGTTCTTATTGAAAAACTCCTATTCTATGAATAATAATATTTCTGTTTCAGGAAGTAGGAAGAGTTCTGTTCTTAACTTTCATCATAGCATCACGGTGAGATATATCTCTCTGTCTCTTCATACATCTAAAACCACCTAGAACAGAATGACATCATAGAAACCAAGATCTCTTCTCTGAATTTTTCCATTAAAGTTTGATTTCGGATGGAAGGCAGGAGCTTTAATTGTGGTGTTCTGAATGTGGAATATCCTCCCAAAGCAGGATTGCTGGGGCCAAACTTGGTATCTCCAAGTGTTCTTTGTATTTGCTCTGGTTTCCAAGCATGCAGTCTTGGAAGGACCTCTTCACGTGTACCTTTTTTCAGTGGTGGCAGCTGGATTTTTAGAGTTCAGACATGGAGCCCAATGGCTCCCATCAAATTCCAGATAACTACATCCAGAGTGGCTGTGTGGCTGAAGTGCTGCTACTGCTGAAAAAAATTGTAATGGCAGATAATGGCAGGCTCCCTGTCTTTCCATAAGGAAAGATGGGTCGAGCCACCAAAAAAGGGTTTCCCCCCATGTGATGAGGAAGGGGGAACAGGGCATGGGGTGATAGGTCTCCACGTCTCCTTCTTACTGCTGGAAGGACGCAGCAATCCAGGACATCTTCGGTGGCACATGTGACAAGGTTGCAAGTTGCTTTTAATGCTGCTGAGACGATTTTACTGATTTCAAGGATTGTATTAACCACATTGATTTCTTTGATTTGCTTTATTACTTTTGCTGTCTTAATTTACATGCCATTATTCAATTCACACTAGCATACGGTTTTGTGACTACTGTACACGGCCCTGGATAAACTGTCAAACTGAAATATGGAACAGAAACAGCGAGCAGGGATGCCAGTCACTTTGGGAAACTGGCACTCATCAAAACATTAATTGCAAGTGCCCGAATATAAGAGAGGCAATTAGGAAGACAAGACATTTCTTCCCACCCCACCCTGTCTCACTATAGCTGTTGCCAAAGGATTATTGGAAAGCACAAACAGCTACCCAGGAAGGTGGCCATGAGGTCATATGTGAGGTGGCCTGAGGACTCCATGACAGAAATGTAGTATGGGGACAGTGAAGCATTCTTCACTGTCACTTAAAACTAAGAGGAGGCCTCAAGCAACTGAAGTAGTCAAAGGTAAAGTGTAACAAAGATTTTAAATATGTAATAAACATATTTAAAGAGTTATTATATAATATTCAAAACAGAAGGTTCAATTTGATTGCAGAAGGAAATCAAAGGAAAAAGATGCCAGTAACTATGTCTGAAGACCTTTACTATGTCCTATTCTTAATAACAGACATTCTTAAAATATAATATTCATGCACATTATTTATATCAAATTAAAGATAAAGTGATAATCTCTCTTTTCTAACTGAATACTTAGATTATCTCATATAAGCAGAAATAGATCAGACAAGAGTACATATTTTTCAAAAGACTTTTACCCATCATGCCATTAAAATATTTCATAATAAGCTGGTAGAATTAAAGATATAAAATTTTTATTTCAGTCCCTGTATCTACATTTTACATAAATGATATTAACACACAGCAACATTAATTTTAGAACATGTTAATTTTCTATTAAAAATAACCATATCGCCACTGAACAATCACAGAACCTTCAAGTCAAATACACATTTTGAAAGGACCCCCAAAAGACCACCACACATTAGCCTACTGCTTGAGAATTACTAGCAGCCTGATCATATGAATCTTTATTTAGAAGTAAATGTCACTCAATGTGTGATGGCGCGTGTGGCGCCATCTATATGTGGAACTGTAAGTTGCAAGATTTGAATTGTTGTATCATGCCTGATTTTGCCTTTTTACCCTGTAAATATAGTTGGACTGATTGGTTATTTATAGCTGTCAATCAATGTTGTTTGCACCAGTTATATTGCTCCCTCAGCTCAGTTGTTTGGCTCCACCTCTTCCTGGATTAGGACAGTGTTTCCTTTTTCATTCTACCATCAAGCTTTCTACCAGATGGACGTGAGAGAGAGACTTGGCTTTAAAAGCCCTTGATTAAGTTACCTCTCAGCACCAATTCTGAGGTTCTTACCCTTGAGACTTATGCTTCATGTTCAGGGACAACCTGGACGACGTTGAGGAGTCTCAAGCTCCTTCAAATCAGTTCTTTGGCACCAAAGGAAGACTGTGTCTTCAAACATAGGCCATTTGGACTGAGGCTGAGGATTACTCCGGCATTCACAGCCATTGAGAAAGAGGGACCTGGAAAAGATGCATAGCTCCTTGGACTTAAGACAACCAAAGACTGTAATGTATATTTTCCTTTACCCCTTTAAAACTTCCAGCTTATTGCCTTAAAGGGATAACTTTTTGTGAACAACAAAACCAGTTTTGAGTTATCTACAGTGTTTTGGTCCTTGGGAGTTCCAGTTTCCCTAAAGGAGGGCAAGAAGCAATCCCGTGGGGAAAGATGTCACATCCATGCCTCTTTCGCTAAGAGTTATAGCCCCAGGCGCAACGGCACACAATGCAAGAGGAGTTGCTCCAGATGAAGAACACACAGGCCCTTTGTAGACTACTATATAATCCAGATAATCAAAGCAGATGATCCATATTGTCTGCTTTGACCTGGATTATATGAGTCTACACTGTCATATAATCCAGTTAAAAGCAGATAATTTGAATTTCATATGACAGTGTGGAAGGGGCCACAGTCTTCAAGTGTCTAGCCGAATGTGAGGGATGCATTCTTGCATCAAGAAAGGGCTTGCCATCCTACTTGTCCCAAACCATTTCAGGGCCCTTTGTGTTGCATTATTCTGCTTCTTCATCTAAACACTTTTTTAAATGAGAAATATAGTGGCAGTAATGGGGTGAGTGTATGAAGAGTTGGATGGGAAGGAAATAGACCTTTATTGCTAGCAACAGCTTTCTTATTCTGTTCTAACATCTCCTATCTAGGCAAATTCATTTTTTTAAAAAATCTGCTAAAGCAGGAGATTCCAATAATGCTGTTGTCCTTTGATTTTTGATTTTTTTTAAAACTCCCAAAACTTTATCCTAAAAGGTAGACTCCAATAACACCACTGATATATACATAGGAAGACTATTTCAACTTTAATTGGGTTCAATGGTGTCTCTTTCCCACCCCATCATCACCAAATCCTATAAGCTCACAACTATGTGTGAAGAGACAAAAGCATTTTTAGGCTGCATTTCTCTTTCCTTTGAACTTAAGTGAAAAAAGCTTCTCCTTTCCTTCCAAGTGGTGCATACTTTTCATTCCTAGGGACACCACCAGCATAAGATAATACTAAATAGTGGGGTGGGGAGATTATTCCCCCCCCCCAAAAAAAACCCCAAAATATGGCAGTAGTATTATTAGTGCCTAGTAGCTTGCCACTTTGGTGCTGAAATTTTAGACAGGAGTTTTAAAAGGCGAAGTAAAAATGCATGAACATAGCATGGGCATAGAAAGAGGAGAAATGTGACAGAGGACAGAAACATTCTAATAATTGGAAGAAGGGTGATAACTGGACATGCTCACTTTGACTGACACAGCTCACCACAAGCAATTTTGGCTAAAACAACAACAACATTACCTCTAAGCAACAAAATACTTTAGAACACTGTGGAAAAGGAGGGGAAATGGTACCAAACTTTGCGTGATTAATTACATGTTGTTTAGGTCTCCCACCCTGTCCCCAAAGTAGGAGGTATACAAGAAATGTGGTCACCTTCTAAAACAGGGGTCCCCAAACTTTTTAAACTTTTTAATCCTTCAGACTGTTGAGGGGCCGAATTATCATTTGAAAAAAAAAATACAAACAAATTCCTATGCATACTGCACATGTCTTATTTGTAGTGCAACAACAACAACAATGAAAGAATACAATATTTAAAAATGAAAACAATTTTAACCAACATAAACCTATTAGGATTTCAATGGAAAGTGTGGGCCTGCTACTGGCCAATGATAGTCAAGTTAATTAGGATTGTTGTTGTTGTTGTGTGCTGAAGGCGGGGGCCAGGTAAATGACCTTAGAGAGCTGCATCCGGCCCCCGGGCCTTAGTTTGGGGACCCCTGTTCTAAAACATTTGTTCAATCACCCTAGGTTAACTGGTAAACAATGTGTGGCATTTCTAATTGAGTTTGAAAACATTTTTTTTATCTGAAATATAATCCCAGCTGTTACTATAGTGTTCCTTTGACAGTAGACAGTCTTTTAGACTCAGACATGCCCATCTGTATTTTATAAGTGTTTTTATGAATGTCTGATATAATTTAATAACTTTTTAATTGATTCACAATGTATTGTACAATTTTATATATGTGTTTTATTGTTAGCCGCCCTAAGTCCCCTATTAGGTGAGAAGGGTGGGATATAAATATTGTAATAAATAAATAGATAAATAAATATTCCTATACCTGCTTCCCCAGTAGTAATGCTACTCAGGGCCCTCCCAAACAGGCCCTATATCCCAGGATCTGATCGCAGGTTTTCTGCTTTAAACTGGATTATATGAGTCCGAACTGCCAGAAAATCTGGGAAGCAGGTATAGATATAAAAAACAGAAATAAGTACCTAATGTATAAGACAAACATTAAATAAGGTCAACTCTTGTATGTCCTACCCCAGGAGAAAGATGTAAAATAATAAATATGTGTTTACCCAAAAATAAATCTCATTGATTTCTGTGTGACATACTCATTTGCAGTTGTGCGAAACCCTGAAGCTAGCACATGTTTCATATAAAGTGTGGCCAGAGGATAATACTCTGTAGGCCTGTTACAAGACAATTCTCTGCTTCTTAAGGTGTTGTCTAATCCACATTTCATTTAAAGATGTGATAATCATACAGGAGTATCATGGTAAGGTTCTCCAATTTCTCTCTTAGTTACAGATATCACCTGGAACATAAGGACAAGTTACCTACAGTGGTTCTACCCAGATAAGAAGTGGGCTCAATCCGACATCCTAGATATCAGATCAAGCCCACTTGCCAGCCTGATAGGGACTTCCTGTGCCATCTTGGTGGAATGATTAGGGAAATATCTATAGCCAGAAGAACCTTTTCTGCAAAGTACAAAACTTCTATGTGGTGAAGCTGGCAATATACGGACCTGTACCTCTCATCAGTGGTTTATATATTTCATATCTACAGTCCTGAGTGACAGTACAAAAAGTTTTTTTTTACTGTGTCCAGTAAAAACATGCCTCTTGAAATGTCTATAAGTGAAACAATAGCTTATTAAACATGTATAATGAGCATTCGACTTGTTTTTCATTTGTATTTCACCCTGCTTCACATCAAACAAATTGACAATTCTCTTCTTTTTTTCTTTTCAACAGCAATAACAACAACATCTAGTTTTTCAGTTTTTCAGGATTTGTGGCTATTAATGAGTCATCATTATCAGTAAGAAAATACACTGTGTAAATACATTCATCTATAATGAAAAACATACACTAAGGATTCAGAAAGGGAATTAAATAGTAAACTTTCAAGGACAATCCCATACACTGGTGTCAAGAGGAATGCATGGCACAAAGTCTCCCTGAAACCCGACTTCCATAAACAATGTTTTTCTGGCATACAGAAAGGCTCTTGCCTCCTACTGTGAAAGATGCCAGCAAAGGAATCTGGAATGACAGATAAAGCTACTTTGCATATGGATTCTCAGAGAACTTGAAACATTGAGAAACAGAGCCAAGAGGTCAAGTGATTTCCAAAAACAACACAGCAGGCTAGCAGCACATGCATACAGAGACACCCCCATGCCATTGCCACATGGCTACCACATCAGATATGTCTAGAAAGCGTGCTTTTAAAATATGCCCACTTTGCTTGCTTACTTCCATATTTCTTTTTTTTCAAAGCCAATCTGTTTCTTAAAATAACACTGTGTGGATTACATCCAAGTTATGTAGAAAGCTTCTACCAGAATGGTCTCTCATTAATTTTGGTTAAAGAGACTTAAGCATTTGATTAACTTCCTCAGTAAAATCAATGGTATTTAAAACGTATTTCAGTTTTAGCTAGTACTGTATGAACTAGCACAACAACACACTAGTCTCTCAGAGCTAATCAACTAGCATGCATGTGAGACCTTTCATACTGAAGGTATTTTTGTAATTGCTGTAATATTATGTATAATTTTGCACATGTAAGGTTTGATGTAATAGGGCAAACCATGTAAGGTTTGATGTAATAGGGCAAACCAATGCTTTCTAGATGAGAACAATGCTCAGAGCTGTCCACTGGGAGCACAAATGTATTTTTCAGTCATAAAATCTATAATATGGACCAAGACATTAACAAGTACAGAGTGAAATGTGGAAATGAGACACAACATAAAAAGGAATTGAGGCATCCATTGAAGCACAAAGTACTTATTCCACCACTTTCTATAACCCCCCTCAAGCCATAAGGAGAGGCAGATAAGAAATAATATTATTATAATTATTATCACTTATGGACTTCAGACTTCTCCCATTTCAAGTTTGGCCTTTTTTGGACAAATATTAGATCAAATATCTATGTGATAGACTAGTATCAAGACAGCTCACCAAGACAAAAAAAAAATACCCTGTTCTATTTCTCTAAAGTAATGAAACCTATGGTTTGCATTCTAAATGTGTTATAATTATACAGAAGACATAAGTCCAATTATTAAAAATGCAAGGAAAGAAAAAATCTAAAGGATTTTTTGTACAGTTAAGGATTTTCAACTCAAATTCATAACAGTGAAGATGCACATTTTAATTGGCACACTCATTCCAATTTTCCAAATCCAAAAATAAACTGCATATTTCAATTAATATTTCAGTTAGAAACTGAAATGATACACTAAGGAAATAAACAGTTTTGAAATATATTTTAAATTTTCAGTGCTTAAGGAAGTATTTAGGCTGAGTTCCTCAGCACAGCAACAAAATGTTTGGAATTCCTTGTGTTTGCTTACTTGTTCTTTGACTGAGGCGAGAATTGCTGATGTGGTCTCTGTTTCAGATCCATCTCCATTGGATGTATTGAGCACGGGGCTAAGGGAACTTGTCTTGTCAGAGCACGATGGTTGGTCTGGCACAGGCATAGCTCCTGTAACAAGGAAGCAATAGAAATTATGGATCTAGTTGGCTAAGAATTCAGAACGTACAGAAATAACTGGACTGGTTTTAAAGAAAGGAAAGTCCTAGCATTTGAAGAACAATTTTGCATCTTTTTAACAGGAATAATTTGTTCTTTTGTCAATTTTCAACATACTTTTTAAAAACTGTTAAATCCTTTAGTTTAGCAGAGAGCAGAGACAATGCATACCCAATTGTACATTCAGAAATAAATGTTTTTGTTTTGAGAGGGACCAGAATCCCACCTCTCCAGCAATTTATATATTTCAGTGAAAATCATCTGCCTGTTTTCACTTCCCCATGTAACTGGCCAGAGACCCTTGTTTTCACTTCCACATGTAACTGGCCAGAGAAGTCAACTAAGAATTAAGGTAAAATGTAAAAAATTTTCTAGAGATATAAGCTCTGTTTCTCTCTTCCATGTTTTTCAAGTGTGACATAGAATATTCTGAGATGTCTAGAGTAAGCAACAAACTGTTTGGGAGCTAAAAATTCACACTACAGAAGCTGATTCTATTCCTGGAAGATGGTTCACTTGTTGACTTATGCAAATAATATTCAGATGGATCCTTTCTAATGCCCAATTTCACATTTTGAGACTGTTGTTTAATTCAGCCTTGTTTCGGGTTGCTAAAGTGGCTGCCAATGGCAGCAGGTGTCTTTCATGTATTTTGGTTAGAATGCCAGTTTTATTGTCTCAAAGAGAAAGATAATTTTGCCATATTAATTCATGCCAATATATCCAGCTGTACACTCTACACTGTCAGCAACACATTTCAAGGGATATCTGTGAGTTGTTGTTTTTTTTTACATACATGCTTCCTAGAGGACAGCAACATTTTCTATGAAAGAAACACTTGCCAACAGACAAGTGGGTAATATATATGATTACAATGACCACCTAGAAAAGCAACACTGTGAATATGTTCTATGTGAGCAAAATTGATTTATCATTTCATGCCATTTCTGTTAATTTTCACATTATTACCAAACACTTTCCATTTTGAATAAATGCTTCTCCTGAAATCAGGGTTGGCCCTAGGTCATTTTTCAAGTGTAAGCAAACAGAATTTTGGTGCCCCCACAACCAATCACTGAAAAATAAAAGTGCTGGATAAGCGAAAATGTTGGATAATAAGGAGGGATTAAGGAAAAGCCTATTAAATACCAAATTACATTAAGCACCAAAACATCATGTTTTACAACAAAAAGCAGTTCAATACATGGTAATGTTATGTAGGAATTACTATATTTGCAAATTTAGCACCAAAAATTGAACTGGGATATAGGGCAGTGTGGACTCAGATAACCCAGTTCAATGCAGATATTGTGGGTTATTCTACTTTGATATTCTGGGTTATATGGCTGTGTGGAAGAGCCGTGAGGGTCCTTCCACACTGCCATATAACCCAGAATATCAAGGCAGATAATCCACAAGTATGTTTCAGTCTACTTGGAATATACAAAGCATGTTTAAGAACCGGTCCAAGAGTTCAGAAGAGCCTTGACTCCCCATATGACCATCATCCCACTTTCTTTGCTAGTTAACTTGAACCCAATATGCTTTATTATGCCAATTGTTTGCCTTAGATCAGGCATGAGGCAAACTTCGGCCCTCCTGGTGTTTTGGACTCCAATTCTCACAATTCCTAACAGCCTACCGGCTGTTAGGAATTGTGTGAGTTGCAGTCCAAACACCCGGAGGGCTGAAGTTTGCCCCATGCCTGCCATAGATAGTTGAGAAAATAGTTTTCATAGTTGCCCCTCCCTGTTAGGAATTGTGGGAGTTGAAGTCCAAAACAACAAAGGGCAGAAGTTTGCCTATGCCTGCTGTAAAGTAAACAAATGCAACTTGGCAGCACTTTTAACTGCCATGACTCAATGCTATAAAATCCTGGGAGTTTCAGAAAGTCTTTGGGCTGGTGACTCCCTCTCTCAAGCCCAGGTATCTGAAGCAATCAATCAGGCAAATCTCAGCCCTCCCCGGGAACGCTCGGAGAGCTCCTTCAACCTCCCTCCCGAACCGGGTCCTGGCTTACGGCACTGAGGAATTGTGCGAGGACTTGGGGCTGCTGCAGGAAGTGCCAAAGGTTGAAGGGGCTGCCCGCCTTAGCCCCTCCATAGGTGCCCCCATTGCCCTGCCCCCCCGCTTTCCACACCACTGCCCTCCATTCCTCACCAGCATTGGGAGCAAGCTGTGGCTGCCACGCCTGAATTTAAGTGGCCTCAGGCCACACCCCCAGGGAGGAGACTTCAATTCTCAACAGCCTCACTGCTTTGGCTGATGCTCAGGGTTTGTGAGAACTGGAGTCCAAAACACTTGGGTCACCGCCGAAGCTTGGGAAGCATTTGAAGGAAGTGACTCTGTGCCTCTGCTTTAAAGTGAAGGCACCTCGGCACCACCTTTAACTGCCATGGTGGCCCGGCCGCCAAGGAGGCCAGGCCAGGCCAGGCAACGGAGGCAGGAAGGCCACACCTGGGTGGAGGTGCCTCAACAGCGCCCCCTAGGCGCTCCCTAGAGGATGGTGCCTTCAGCAACCGCATATTTCGCCTAATGGTTGAACCGCCCTGAAAGGCATCTGTTTGGGCAAAGAATGGGAAATGAGAATAACAACATCCTGGAAAGATTTACAATATGATGACAAGAATTGTGTTTCTCAAAGTAGAGTAGTAATTCTTTAAAAACCCCTTTTATAGCAGTTACAAAACAATTCTGAAACAGAAAATCTATCCCTAAATATTCAAGGTTAGGCAAGGCAACAGTTTTAGTTACTCTTCATTTTCATATACAGTATTTCAAAATAGATAAGATCTGAAACCTTGAGAATAGGTTTTATTTGGTGTTTTAAAAGTACACAGATATATTTTCAAATTACCATGTTAAATAAAATGCCACATACAGAAACATTATGAAATCTAACCTAGCAACATCTTAATGACAACCTTTCAAATTATAACTGTGAAAATATTTTCTAATTTATTTTTCAACTAATACTATAAGCAGATGCTTATTTAAGTTATTGGAAAGAATAGATAACAACAAAGAAAAATCAGCTTTGATTTTTATATAGCAAGGTTCATATTTTCTTTGTTCAGTTGTCATCACAAAAGCTGTCTGAAGACTTCAGATAATTTTAGTATAATGAGTTTTTATGTTGTAAAATGGCTGGTCAGGATTTTTAAATCAAACTTTCTTCTAAACAATTCTGAACAAAGTATATTACAGCTATGCAATCACAGGCTGATGGATAAATAAAGCAAGAAAGAAACAGAATAAATATAGTCAAAGCTTATGAACTGCACATTGTCACAATAGTTAAAAATATTGCTTTGGTTTCTGACACAGGTTCTGCAGTTAGGTACACAGCTATGTCATGGAGAAAGATGGGATGAAGAGGTATGAATAGTCCATGTTACAATAAAGAACAAGCAAAAGAGCCAATAGAAAAGCATTTTGGCTTCCTTGACCATGGTCTACTCTTCCAAGAGGATGGACTACTGGCAAGCGATGGGGTGCATCTCACACAAGTAGGAAAACATCTTTTTGCACACAGACTCACAAACCTCATCAGGCGCACTTTAAACTAAATCCACTGGGGGAGGGGAACAACAGCCTGGCGAACACTATATTACCCACGACCACAGGGAACCGCCGAAAGGCTAAAAGGAGGGCTGCACAAACACAGCAAGGACCAAGTACAGAGAGCACAATAATCCCAAATAAACAGTTCGAGGGGAGGTCACAGGGGCTTACATGTCTTTACACTAATGCTCAGAGCATGGGAAATAAGCAAGACGAACTCCAACTCCTAGCACAGCACCACACATACGATGTCATAGGCATCACTGAAACCTGGTGGGATGACTCCCATCACTGGAATTTAACCATTGAGGGCTATAACCTCTTTCACAGAAATAGAACAAAGGGGAGAGGAGGGGGAGTAGCTTTATATGTCAAAAACAGTTACGTTGCAGAAGAAATGCAAGACTGTAATCCGGGAAACCAGCTTGAAAGCATCTGGATAAGAATCAAGGGAACCGGGACTCAAAAAGATCTTGTCGTGGGTGTCTACTACAGACCTCCGAGTCAGGATGAAGGACTTGATGAAGCCTTCTGTCAACAGCTGACCAAACAGGCACAAAGAAGAGATATAGTAGTCATGGGCGATTTCAATTATCCCGATATCTGCTGGAAAACAAACTCAGCCAAGAGTACAAAGTCCAACAAATTCCTCACTTGCCTTGCAGATAATTTTATGGTCCAGAAGGTAGAAGAGGCAACAAGGGGATCAGCAACTCTTGATCTAATCTTAACAAATGTGGAAGACCTGATCAATACAGTTGAAGTGGTTGGATCCTTAGGGGCAAGTGACCATGTGCTCCTGCAGTTTGCAATACAAAGGAATGCTGAAACTAAGACAAGTCAAACACGCATTCTGGACTTTAAGAGAGCTGACTTCCAAAAAATGAAGGAATTACTGAGCGGCATTCCATGGACGCCGATATTAAAAAACAAGGGAGTTAAGCATGGATGGGAGTTTTTCAAAAGTGAAATACTCAAGGCGCAAATGCAAACAGTGCCAACAAAGAAGAAAAATAAGACAAGTGCAAAGAAGCCAGAATGGATGTCCAAAGAACTTCTAACTGAGCTAAAGCTCAAAAGTGACATGCACAAGAAGTGGAAAAGGGGAGAAATCACCAAAGAAGAATTCAAACGTATAGCCAACTCCTGTAGGGAAAAGGTTCGCAAGGCTAAAGCGCAAAATGAGCTCAGGCTTGCCAGGGACATAAAAAACAACAAAAAAGGTTTTTTTGCTTATGTTGGTAGAAAAAGGAAGAAAAAGGAGGCGATAGGGCCACTGCAAGGAGTAGATGGGGTGATGGTGACAGGGGATAGGGAAAAGGCAGAACTGCTTAATGCCTTCTTTGCCTCGGTCTTCTCACAAAAAGAAAGCCATCTTCAACCTCAGCAACATGGAATGGACGAAGGATTGGGGGAAATCCAACCCCAAATAGGGAAACAAGTTGTCCAGGAACACCTGGCCACTCTAAACGAATTCAAGTCCCCAGGGCCAGATCAGCTACACCCAAGAGTACTGAAGGAACTAGCGGAAGTTATTTCAGAACCACTGGCAATTATCTTCGAGAGTTCTTGGAGAACAGGAGAAGTCCCAGCAGATTGGAGGAGGGCGAATGTGGTCCCTATCTTCAAGAAGGGAAAAAAGAACGACCCAAACAATTACCGTCCGGTCAGCCTCACATCAATACCAGGCAAGATTCTGGAAAAGATCATTAAGGAAGTGGTCTGCAAACACTTAGAAACAAATGCGGTCATTGCTAATAGTCAACACGGATTTACCAAAAACAAGTCATGCCAGACTAATCTGATCTCTTTTTTCGACAGAGTTACGAGTTGGGTCGATACAGGGAATGCCGTGGATGTAGCATATCTAGATTTCAGTAAGGCCTTCGACAAAGTCCCCCACGACCTTCTGGCAAACAAACTAGTAAAATGTGGGCTAGACAAAACTACGGTTAGGTGGATCTGTAATTGGCTAAGCGAACGAACCCAAAGGGTGCTCACCAATGCGTCGTCTTCATCATGGAAAGAAGTGACAAGTGGAGTGCCGCAGGGCTCCGTCCTGGGCCCGGTTCTGTTCAACATCTTTATTAACGACTTAGACGAAGGGTTAGAAGGCACGATCATCAAGTTTGCAGACGACACCAAACTCGGAGGGATAGCTAACACTCCAGAAGACAGGAGCAGAATTCAAAACGATCTTGACAGACTAGAGAGATGGGCCGAAACTAACAAAATGAAGTTCAACAGGGACAAATGCAAAATACTTCACTTCGGCAGAAAAAATGGAAATCAAAGATACAGAATGGGGGACGCCTGGCTTGACAGCAGTGTGTGCGAAAAAGATCTTGGAGTCCTCGTGGACAACAAGTTAAACATGAGCCTACAATGTGATGCGGCAGCTAAAAAAGCCAATGGGATTTTGGCCTGCATCAATAGGGGAATAACGTCTAGATCCAGGGAAGTCGTGCTCCCCCTCTATTCTGCCTTGGTCAGACCACACCTGGAATACTGTGTCCAGTTTTGGGCACCGCAGATGAAGGGAGATGCTGACAAGCTGGAAAGCGTCCAGAGGAGGGCAACTAAAATGATTAAGGGTCTGGAGAACAAGCCCTATGAGGAGAGGCTTAAAGAGCTGGGCATGTTTAGCCTGCAGAAGAGAAGGCTGAGAGGAGACATGATAGCCATGTACAAATATGTGAGGGGAAGTCATAGGGAGGAGGGAGCAAGCTTATTTTCTGCTGCCCTGCAGACTAGGACACGGAACAATGGCTTCAAACTACAGGAAAGGAGATTCCACCTGAACATCAGGAAGAACTTCCTCACTGTGAGGGCTGTTCGGCAGTGGAACTCTCTCCCCCGGAATGTGGTGGAGGCACCTTCTTTGGAAGCTTTTAAGCAGAGGCTGGATGGCCATCTGTCGGGGGTGCTTTGAATGCGATTTCCTGCTTCTTAGCGGGGGGTTGGACTAGATGGCCCTTGAGGTCTCTTCCAACTCTACTATTCTATGATTCTATGATTCTAGAAATCTCCATATTCATCCATAAGAACTAAACAAATTCCCAAATTCAGAAGACAGGGAATACAAATTAAATGTATCAGGAGTTGCTGTCCAAGTATTAAGATACAACTAGAAATACCTACTGGGAGAGAGAAACAAACTGTTGTTTCTCTGTCTCTCATGTAGCTTAGACATTTGCCTCATGTCTTAGGTGGTGCACAGAAATCTGTGGTGTTATGCACTATTAACTGACTTTTCAAAAAAGAAAATAACTTTACATCAATGCTGTTGCATGAATTTCTTCATTTCAAAATGTTTTCGCAGCTCTCTCATGGTTCCTCTGCTTGCATACTATGTTACATGTCTCTGGGTCAGGAAATTATCCCTTTTTTGAAATGGATGGTTTGCCTCAGTTGTTGCTTTCACTCACTTGCAGCCTATAGCTTGTGTAATAAATACTTGGAATATTAATAAACCAAAGTTTTGTTTCCTATTTATACAGGAACATGGACATGAATTCTAGTCAAGCCTTTCCCAACTCATCATATGACTTTCATATAACAAACAAACCATCTTTATGATATCCAAATGAGAATGTAATGGAAATATTTCTGTCTTAACAATTGCTGAAGGAATTGAAAGTTTGGTATGCAGCTTGGAATTAAACTCATGTATTCTTTTGTTAGATTAGTAATTTACTATACTTTTCTAGTTATTTCATCTGAGTTTCCAAATCCCCTAATCCACACTGAAGTTTTAAAAATGCTTTAATGAATTAGGTCATTCAGTTTCAGTAGGCTGGATGTCTCTTCCTTTGTCACATGAAGCAAAATGGGAATCTCCAGAGAAGAAGGACTATGTAGCTGCATAGTTTTGGTCATTTTATTTATCTAAAATTCCTGTTCGTAATTTGTCTCTTTCTTGTGTAAGAAATAAATGACAGGTGTTGGGACTCAGCCTCCTCTTAAAGGGCCACACACAATAAGTAGAGTTAACAAATGTTTATTAAATGATATTTTGATCTTAGAAACACTTAAATTCAGTGTTCCCAACAAAAGTAAATGTCCTTGTTGCAAAAAGACGGAACAGATAATAATCCGGATTATCTGGCCGGATAATCCGTCTTAAATTCAACCAAATTTCACTGGAACTAGAGTCATGCCCCGCTACTGCACAAAGGGCCAAGGAAGAGTCAAAATGCTCACCAGTAGTGAGCACAAGCGATGCCGTTGTCCAAAAGCCAAGCCGAATCCAGAAACCCCAAAAGAAAGCCAACAGGGAGTAGCAATGCCTTCATCAAAAGGCAGCGCCTCCCGGTTCAGCGCCTCCCGGTTCAGCCCTCGTCCCCATGGAGAGGCTTCTCCATGGGGACGAAGGCTGGATCGGGAGCCGCTGTTTGCAGCGCCTCCCGGTTCAGTCCTCGTCCCCATGGAGAGGCCTCCCCGCGGTTTGGAGCACCCCCGCAACGAAGGGGCTCTCCCTCCCTTTGGCGGAGGCCTGGAGCCAGGGAAGTGACTCTCACTTCCCTGCCTCCAAGCCTTCACCAAAGGAAGAAAGCCCCTTCGTTCGGCGGGTGGGTGAACGGGGAGAGCCGCAAAAGCCCTCCCTGTTCACCCACCCACCCCCCCGCCCCTGCCTTGGCTCCTTCGTCCCGCGGTGGCGGTGAGGCGAAGGATTCGGACCTGCGTGTTCTTAGGTAGATAACAAGCTACCTAGCAACACGCACAGGGCGCTCGCCCCTTGGGAGGTGCCTCCTGCGTGTTGCTAGGTAGCTTACTATCTACCTAGCAACACGCAGAGGCCACCTCCCAAGGGGCGAGCGCCGGGTGCATGTTGCTAGGTAGCTTGCTATCTACCTAGCAACACCAGCGAGCAGGTGAACGGGGAGGGCCTTTACAGCCTCCCCCATTCACCTGCTCGGATTGCACGGAGGCTCGAACGAGCGGGGCTCGAACGAGCGGGGTTTTACTGTAATACAATATTATATTGAACTAGCTGTGCCTGGCCACGTGTTGCTGTGGCGAAATATGGTGGTATTGAGGAATTGGTGGTAGTTAAGGTAAAGGGTAAAGGTTTTCCCCTGTTATTAAGTTCAGTCGTGTCTGACTCTGGGGGTTGGTGGTCATGTCCATTTCTAAGCCGAAGAGCTGGTGTTGTCCATAAACTCCTCCAAGGTCATGTGGCATGACTGCATGGAGCGCTGTTACATTCCCGCTGGAGTATACTCACATTTGCATGTTTTTGAACTTTAGGGTTGGCAGAAGCTGAGGCTAACAGTGGGGACTCTCTCCGTTCCCCCAATTCAAACCTGCGACCTTTCGGTCCAGAAGTTCAGCAGGTCAGCGCTTTAACACGCTGCACCATCAGGGGAAATTATTTCATAAAGGTTGTGAATATACAATATTTCTGATTGTTTTTTTTTTGTCTGTTGGAGGCAAGTATGAATGTTGCAATTATGGAAAATGATTAGCATGCAATGCCCTTGCAGCTTTAAAGCCTGGCTGTTTCCTGCCTGAGTGAAATTTTTGTTGGGAGGTGTTAGCTGGCCCTGATTGTTTTCTTTCTGGAATTCCCTTGTTTTCAGAGTGGTGTTGTTTGCGAGATTTTATGTGCTTCTACTATCTGTGGCCCTCAGAAAATTGAAGATTTGCCAGACTTTGGTGATGGGAATACTTTGCTGGCCTTGATTGTTTCCTGTGTGGAATTCCCCTGTTTTCAGACTGTTGTTATTTATTTAGTGTTCTGATTTTAGAGATTGTATTCTTGTGTTTTATTATACCACAGTAATTTTTATATATTCTGATTTTAGTGTTTTTGAATACTTGGAGTCAGATTGTATTCATTTTCACGGTTTACAGCAACACAATAATAATAATCATAATTAATAATAATACTAATGATAGTAATAATAATGACTTTGGTAATACACAATGCTTCACTCCCTTCTCAGCTTCCTTTCTCGAAGAATCCTTTCTTGGGAGGTGTTAGCTGGCCCTGATTGTTTCCTTTCTGGAATTCCCAATTTCCCTGCTTTCAGAGTATTGCTCTTTATTTGCTGTCCTGGTTTTAGAGATTATATTGTTTCGTATTATTATACCACAGTAATTATTTCATATTACAGTAGAATCTCACTTATCCAACATTCGCTTTTCCAATGTTCTGGATTATCCAATGCAGTCTGCCTTTTAGTAGTCAATGTTTTTGTAGCCAGTGTTTTAAATTCATTGTGATTTTTGGTGGTAAATTTGTAAATACAGTAATTACTCCATAGCATTACTGCATATGGAACTACTTTTTCTGTCAAATTTGTTGTATAACATGATGTCTTGGTGCTTAATTTGTATAATGATTACCTAATTTGATGTTTAATCGGCTTTTCTTGAACCCCTTCTTATTATCCAACATATTCACTTATCCAAAGTTCTGCTGGCCTGTTTATGTTGGATAAGTGAGACTTTACTGTATATTTATAATCTTCTATTATCTGCTTAGAACTGGATTATATGAGGCCCCTTCTACACAGCTGTATAAAATGCACAATGGATTATATGGCAGTGTGGAGTCAAGATAATCCAGTTCAAAGCAGACAATATAAGATTATAAATGGGTTATATAGCTGTGTGGAAGGGCCTTGAGTCTACACTGCCATATAATCCAGTTGAAATCAGATAATCTGGATTTTATAGTCAGTGTGGAAGAGGCCTAAGTGAGGCCTAAGTCTGCCTGTCCCCTGGGCTGAGTGGGTCGCTAGGAGACCAAGTGGGTGGAGTTTAGCCTTCTAACTGGCAGCAATTGGATAAAAACAATTATTCCTCTCCCTCTAATTAGGACTTTATTTTTTCTTTTCTTTTTGTTGTATCAACTTAGAGGCGTGGATGAGGGGTTGTGCTGTCAATTTTCAAGGTTGTGGGGTGTTTAGTTTTGTTGTTTTGTTCGCTGCCGTGATTCTATCACTCTTTTATATAATCAATCTTTTTTTATTCAATTCTGTTTATTAATTTTTTTGCTTCTTGCGTACTATATATTGTTTCTATCGCATTTTGTAATTTTTATCCTATATCTAAACTCTTTAATAGTGCTTTAAGGAAGAACCAATTAACGTTATCAAACACCTTTTCTATGTCTAGCGATAGAAAAAGTACTTATTTCTCTTTTGTTTTGACATAGTATTCGATTAAATTAAGGATAGTTCTGACATTGTCACTTATTCTTCTGTTCGGGAGGAAGCCTGACTGATCTTCTTTTATCCATGTTTTTAAAAAGCTTTTCATTCTGCACGCCAAAATATTTGTGCATAGTTTATAATGGACATTTAAGAGAGATATGGGTCTGTAATTTTTCATGTTTGTTTCTATCGAATTTTCTTTATGGATCAGAGTAATTGTTGCTTGCTGCCAGGTTTGTGGTAGTTTACGTTCTGTCATCACTTGATTCATGACATTTTTCAGATGGGGAAGTAAAGTATCTTGAAAAGTTTTATAGTATGCAGCCGACAGCCCGTCTGGTCCTGGTGCTTTCTGTGAGTTTGATTGGTGAATTGCTGCTTTTATTTCTCAGTCAGTGATTTCACTGTTTAGTTCCCTTTTCTGTTCCTCTGTAATCTTAGTTAGTTTTTGTTGGTCTAGGAATTTTGTTATTCTGTCTTTTTCTGTCTCTTCTTGACCATAGAGTTTGTTGTAGAATGATCTGAATTGATTTAATATATCCTCTTCTTTGTGTAAGTTTTCTCATCGGATTTTATGGAGTTGATATGGGATTTTTCTTTCTCAGCCTTCTAGATCGCCATTTGCCCGGCTTATTTACCTTGCAGAAGTTGTGCTGTTTTATAAATTTTAGTTGTTTTGCCATTTCTTCTTGTTCATATAAGTCTCTCTCTTTTTGTAGGGATTCTAATGTTTTAGTTCATTGTTATCAGGATCATTCTTCCATTGTTTTTCTACTCTTAATTTTTCTTCATTGAATTTTTCTATCCTTCCCTGATTCACATGCACAAAAGATAATCTGTATGCATATTTCTTCAGGTCACCTGTTGACTTATGGTGATCCAATTAATTGCATAGGGTTTAGGCAAGAAACACTCTGGAGGTGGTTTTGCCAGATCCTTCTTCTGAAATATAGCCTATAGCACCTGGTATTCATTTGTGGTCCCCAACCAAATATTAACTATGTTGCCATTTCTAAATACAGTATATGGAAACAATGTGACACCACATAGATATACTGTTAAACAAACATCCAAGTGCTAACTAGAGCAGACCCTGCTTGGCACCTTGGATCAGGCGGGATATGGTATCCATCCAGTGCTATTTTTTTTAACACAAATTCCAAAAGGTTTTCAATATGCACCCAGTATATGATTATAGGTTTTGGGTTTTGTTGCAGTAGAGACTGAGAGTAGAGAGTAATTTTGTCAAGAAGGAGATTCATTGCTGAATGGAAAAGAGGATGTCAAAATAATGCAGAATGGAATTGAACAGAACAGAATAGAATATATTTAATGGGAAAGGTAAACTCCACCTTACACGATCCAATCTTGCCATTATATGTATTAGCGCTCCATATAGTCATCATCCAAATGTTTGTAGTATTGTGCCAACAAACTCTGAATATATAGTTGCTTTCTTTCAGCTGTGATCCCATGTAATCCATACCTTCATGGAGTTTCGTTCTGAGGAATTGGGTTTAGATTACATTAGGAACCACAGTTTTCTTGAGAGAACAGCTTGTATTTTATACCAAACATTTAAATTATGGTTATTTCTAATTTGTATATAATTATGGGAAGTTGAGTATCATTTCAAAATAAGCAGTCTGCTATCAAATTATTTCTGTTAGAAACAGCATCAGAATACGCTTACATTAAACTCCTCCAGATGAGGTTATTCAAAAGAAGGAGAGATGAAAATGGAGCTTGCTTCTGTGAAAAGGCAAGCATTAAAAATCTGGACTGAATAGGAGGTATTAATTGTTCTTCAAGAATGTTGTCAGGGTCAAAACATGCAAAATGTACAGTTAACATACATCACATACAATTGTTCTTATTTCCAATTGGTTATATTTTCCAAAAATGATGCTGTCACAAAACAAACTTGATCACATTGCTTTGTGATCGAACCTATTGTCTATATGTGACTAATTGGTTGGGACCTTTCATGTAATGGGTGTAAAAGCACCTCTCTCTTAAATATCTTTGGCCCCTTCTACACTGCCAGATTATCTGCTTTGAACTAGATCATATGGCAATGTAGACTCATATAATCCACTTCAAAGCAGATAATGTGGATTATCTGTTTTGATCATCTGGATTATATGGCAGTGTAGAAGAGGTCTTTGTTACCTCCCAATAATGGTAATTTCCAGCCAGACAAACATAAACTGGGGCTGCCTTTGAAGACGGCTCGGAAACTACAACTAGTACAACGATCAGCAGCCAGGTTTCTAACTGGGGCAGATTACAGGGCGCACTCAACGCCGCTGTTTAAAGAGCTCCACTGGCTGCCATTTATTTTCCGAGCCCAATTCAAGGTGCAGGTTATCACCTACAAAGCCCTTAATGGTTTGGGACCCACCTACCTTCGAGACCGCATTTCCCCCTATGAACCCGCACAACCTCTTCGCTCGTCGAGGGAGGCCCTCCTCTCGCTTCCACCAACTTCACAGTTGCGGTTGGTGGGGACGAGGGAGAGGGCCTTCTCCGCCGTGGCCCCCCGGCTGTGGAACTCGCTCCCCAGGGAGATTAGGCAGGCCCCTACCCTACTTTCTTTCAGGAAGAGCCTGAAAACTTGGCTATTCCAGAAGGCCTTCGTTGACTGATCCTTGTGGGATCATGTTATTTACCTATTAAGTAGTAGACCCTCTGGATTGTTTTTAGGATTAATTCAGCACTTTAAGTATTACACCTGCTGTATAATTATCCCCCCTGATAACTTGATATTGCTTTGCACCTTGGCCTGGATCTTTTGACCCAAATCGGGATTTTAATATTATTGTGTATATTGACTTTTATGACTGTTTTTAATCATGTTGAAGTTTTACTGCTCGGTTTAATGTTTTATCTGATTTGTGCTGTCGTGTCTGGGCATGGCCCCATGTAAGCCGCCCCGAGTCCCTCCGGGGAGATGGGGCGGGATATAAGAATAAAATTATTATTATTATTATTATTATTATAAACTATCTTGTATTGTGTTGAGACCACTGACCAATATGGCTCACTTTTACTCACACTATCAGTTGACTATGGAAGTGGGTGTGGAAAGGGGGCTGTGTACTGTTGCAGCTATCAAACTGGGGTTTCAAACATTCAACCCCTTCTGCGGAAGCTGCACCCTTCGTCCAAGGAGAAAAACCCCAAAACAAACTGTCTTTTAGTAAAGAAAGATTTATATGAAAATATATATAAACACTGGCGAAACAAAATGTTATCTTCAAGCTTTCTTCAGTTCCAACCTTTTAAACAACCTGATTTCCAGACTCTCAGTCTTCAAAGCTCTCTTCAGCTTCACTCCAACAGCAACACCATCATCATCACCTTCATATTCACCATCACAATCACATTCACTAACTCAAGATTTACTCAGTCTCTATTAATAGCACTCAGTCTTTAGCAGGTGTCTTGATTGCTGCTGGTCATACATGGATAGGACATGATTCTTACAAACACTTATCCATTTTCACATAAGAAATTACCTAAATAATATATAACTCTGACACCCCTTTCCTTTCTTAAGTGAAAATCCCAAAACAATATATAACAATCATACAACAAATGACATTACATTTACATCATTTTACATACAGGCATTCAGGATACAATTATCTGGTTGAATTTTTTTTCTTTTACATTTATCAAACTCAACCCAGACATCAAATAGTTATGTTTTTCTGCTGAAAGTGGTTTCGTCAATATATCAGCTATGTTTTCTTCCGATCTGCAATACTCTAACTTTATCATTCCTTGCTGAATTAATTGTTTGACATTTTGATATTTTACTGCTATATATTTGGTCCTATTTTTCCAACTTTCGCCTTCAAACATGTTTGTGAATCTTCAAATACAGTAATTGGACTTTTTTATTCTAAACCTAAATCAGTCTGTAATTGTTTTAACCAAATTAATTCATTTGCAGCTTCTGAAAGTGCTGAAAATTCAGCTTCTGCAGTAGAAACAGCTACTGTGGTTTGCTTTCGTGCTCTCCAACAAATCATAGCTTTTCCATATTGTATTAAATAGCCACTTACTGATTTCCTATCCTGTTCCTCTGCAAATGAACTGTCTGCAAATACTGTTAGTTTTCCATTCCTTTGCATAGGAAAATTTAAACAATAGTTAATTGTTCCTTTCAGATACCTTACTACTCTTTTTAAAGCTTGCCAGTTGTTTAGACTAGGTTTAGACACTTTTCTACTTAAAATTCCAACTGCATATGAGATATCGGGTCTTGATCAATTAGCTATATACAGGAGACTTCCTATGATTGAATGATATAGTTCTGTATTTTCTAAATCTTCCCCTTTTTCCTGTTTGAGAAAATTCACTATTAATGGAGTTTGAACTGTGTTGGCATCTTGTAATCTTAGCTTAATTATTAAGTCATTTATTTTTTGCTGTTGACTCAAAAAAAATCTCCTTCTGAAGTAATTCTTTCAATACCTAGGTATTTTTTTTTAAACAACCTAAATCCTTCATCTTAAAATATTTTTCTAATTCCTTAAACACCATTTGAATTTGTTTTTCTGACAAAGATACCAAGCATAGATCATCAACATATAATAATAAAATTAATTTTTGATCTCCTTCTCCTCGTGTATACACACACGCATCTGCAACACTTTGTACAAAACCCATTTTACATAACACTTGATGAATACACTGATTCCACTTACGAGCTGACTGCTTTAGTCCGTATAACGCCTTCTTAAGTTTGTAGATTTTTTCCTCTTTATTGACCTCATACCCTGGAGCTTGTTTCATATAAATTTCTTCCTCCAATTCTGCATTAAGATAAGCAGTCTCAAAATCAAAATGTTTCATTTTATAGTTTTGTTGTTCAGCTAATGCAATGACCAATCTCATAGATTCAGCTTTAGCAGTAGGAGCAAATGTGTTGTCATAAGTTTCATATTGTTTTTGGGCAAATCCCTGTGCTACTAATCTAGCTTTATATTTACAGGTTCCGTCTGGAAGGTATTTTTTCCTGTAAACCCATCTGCATCCAATTATTGGTTTATCCTTTGGTTTATTTACTATTTCAAATACTCCTAGTTCAATAAGAGAATTGAATTCTTTGTCCATAGCTTTATTCCATACAAAAAGGAACCAGGCAAGGATGCCCTATCTCACCCCTTCTATTCATTATAGTCCTGGAAATACTTCTCAACTTTATAAGGGATGATAAAAACCTAATGGGTGCAGAAATATGAGGATACAAATAAAAATGCAGGGTGTTTGCTGATGACATGATATGCATCATTGAGGACCCAATTAACAAGACAAAGAACTGGATAAAATGAATTGAAGAATACGGGGAAATGACTGGTCTAAAAATAAACCTAGAGAAAACCCAAGCCATGTCAAAAAATATCTCAGAAGATAGGCAAAGAAGATTAGAGGAATCAACAGGAGTAAAAATAATGACGAAGATTAAATACCTAGGCATCCACATCTCAACCAGCAATAATAACCTCATTAAAAACAACTATGAGAATAAATGGAAATAAATTAAGAAAGAGCTAAACAACTGGAATAACCTGGGACTCTCATTACTAGGGAGAATGGCAGCAATTAAAACATACATTCTCCCAAAGATGCTCTTTCTATTTCAAAGCCTGCCAATAATCCAAAATCAGAAAATGTTCTCCGAATGGCAAAAAGATATTTCAAAGTTTATATGGCAAAAGAAAAAACCAAGGATCAAAATGAAAAACCTCTCAGATGACAGAGAGAGAAGTGGAATGAATCTCCCGGACCTACAGCTGTATTACGAAGCGTGTGCCTTAAACATGGGGCAGAGATTGGCTATTCTTAAAAGATAATAAAACATTAAACCTAGAAGGTTTCAACCCCAATTCGGGCTGGCATCCATACATATGGGACACACCTGATAAAAATGAAAAGAAAACCTTTAGAAATCACTTTATAAGAGACCCATTAAATAGGACTTGGGAGAAATACAAGAAAAGAATGTTCCCAAAAACACCAATGTTGCTATCGCCTTTAGAATTAATCTAGAAGAACTACCAAAGAAGCTCAAATTGCCCAATATATAAAGACATTTTGATAAGGAATGATAGTGAATACATCCTAAAACTACAAGAAAAAATACTTAAATCATTTAAGCAATTAACATGGCTCAATTTTAGACGACTAAAGGCATAATACAATAGAGATAAAAAAGAAGGCTTTATGGAGAAAAACTCAGAATGAGAAAAAATATTAGAATCAGAAAACAAGACAATCACAAAAATTTATTAAAAAAATTACAAGAATGGAGCACCGAGACAGAACATGTCAAGGACTGCATGACCCAATGGGCCAGGGATATTGGGAGACCCATAAATTTCGAGGAATGGGAAAAGATCTGGAATAAGAACATTAAATTTACCTATGCCACCGATTTAAAAGAAAACCAATATATGATGATATATAGAAGGTACATCACCCCGAAAAAACTAGGACTCATAAACAATGATATAAACACAAAGTGTTGGAAATGCCAAGACCACGAGGGTAATTTTTAACACATGTGGTGGTCTTGCATCAAAACATCTTTACCAACAAATAAACTTACCTCATAGACCCTCCCCACACCCTTGTCCCTCCCCCTGCATGGTTCTTCTCTCACAACCCTATACCCTTCACTTAAAACCCTACCCCACCTCCCCCCCCCCGTTCCCTTCTCCGTCTTCTTCTTCCCTTTTTTTATTACTTATGTATTAAAAAGTTTTCAATAAAAATGATTTTTTAAAAAAAGAAAAATTCAATGTAAAAGGAGGAATACAGTATATAGTTAAAAATTCTAGTTACAATCACTCACAACACAGAATCAGCAGTCATATCTCATAAATTTTCCTTGCATTTCAAAGTATGAAATACTTTTAAATATTTCATTGAAATATACTATCACACACTTTATGTGTATTTATTATTAAAAGCTTACCCTCCCAATTGCACCAGCAACGTGATCTTTCCAATTACCTATGTATATCTATGTCAAATTTATTATCCCTTCAGGTCATAGTAGTGCAATGGATGGCTTGCAACCCTACCTCTTCAGAGACCTAGATTAAGTTACTTCCCTGGGACTCTCCTGTAGCTTGAGGATTATTTATACCTCACTTGACTCTCCATAAACCTCTAAGTTTTTCTCAGATCCATACTTGAACTCAATACTTTCAAATACCACCTGCTGTAAATTCTAAAACACAAATGCATACAAAGATCCTGCACCTCAGTCGCTCTTGAATGGTGCTGTGAGAAATCACTTTTATTTAGAATAGCAAGTGGCTTGGATTTCTCCTGCATTTCGAGCCAATGACAAACTGCTACAGTTGAGCTCATGGTTCTTTTCATTGGGATGTTGCTAATTTCAACCAGCATGCTTACCCAGGACAGAAAGTATCCACACGATCGTTACAGTTTGCAGGAATTGTCTCCAAGGTGAGACTGATTTAGCTAAAGTATTTTTGGCTCTGAGGAGAAGAAAACATTGTTTTTTTCCCTTTACCAAGACATGGTTAACACAGTGTGAAGAGGGGAACTGGACATGTTTGGTTGTATCAGGCACTCACAACTCAGAGAATGATGTGAAGGGGACCTGCAGGAGAGAAAGGATACAAAATGGGGGTAATTTCTGACAGGAGGCAGATAGGAGAAAGAGATGAATGCGTGACAGATCCATTCAAGGAAGAATTATTTGAAGATGAACCTCCTATTTTAGAAAGTGAAGTGGAAACTTCATTCAGAGCACTTGGAGAGATAAATCACCCCAAACAGAACACATAACAATAGAGCTGATTCAAGATATAGAAACAGAGTCTATTCTAGTTCTAACTAAAATCACTCAACAAATATGGAAATTAAGATGGTCCATACCACTGTACTTCCAAGCTGATAGAAGGAAACCAAATCATTTGAAACATGGTGCACTGGAGAAGAGTTTTATCTATACTGCAGACTGCTACAAAAGATAAATAAATGTGTCCTAGAGCAAATCATGCCAAAAATCTCCATAGAGGCCAATATGACAAGACTGAGAATATCGAACACATAATAAGACATGATTCACTACAAAAGACAATAATGCTTAGTAAGGTAGAAGTCAGTAGAAACAAAGGTAGAATACATTACAGATGTATAGGCTCAATAGACAGTGATGCCCTGACAAGAGTTAACAATAATACAGTATGTGCAAAATCGTAAATCTGAAGTAAATAATTATTAATTTAAATGTTTACACTGCACTCTGAGGCTTTTTCTGGTTGAAGAGCAAGGGATACATGTCCTAAATAAACATGTAAAAATACATAATATAGATATTTTAACAAATTCAACTTCCTAACTTTATCACCATGAAATTCTGAAACAACAAGGGGTTTAACAATTGCTCTCATGTTCTCCTTACTTCAAAGTATTATAGTCTGAAAATAATATTAGCTAGTGAAGGCAAGACATGCATAAATATAAACATTAAAGAAATGTCTGCCTAATTCAACATTTCTGTAGAAGCCGTCACAGCTGTTACAGCTATCATCCATGTAGCAATAGTATAAAAAAATGAAAAAGCCACCAAAAGTATAGGGATTGGCTTGTGTAATGCTATTTGTAAGAGAACATCTGGGATCTGCTAAAGGAGTTTCAAAAATAGGTCAGGGGGAACAACATCTGCCAGGAGTTCTATTTATACTTTGCCTTACTTAAGGCATGGCAAAAAAGCCTAGATGACCTTTAACAGCTACTTCTAGTCTTATTCTCTTCTCAGATAGTGACGTTTTAGTGCTAGCCTCCTGGACGGAACAAATTATATGGCCTGGTGAATTAATGTTTTTGATACAACAGGAGGTGGTGGAAGGATGCCTGTGAGGAGTTTTCAGTCTTAATAACACCATTTTGTTAACAAAATTAATAAAACTGCTCTTGTTTAAATATTTTTACAACAATGCAGTTCTAAAGGAAGAACAGATTACTTTAAGATTCTACGAAAACATGAAGAGTTTTTAAATGTTGATACCTGCTGAATGGCAGGATTGATCCAAGGCACTGGGACCCTCCAGAAGCAAGTTGAACTCTTTAGCCTCAAATGTTCAGCTTTAACTTTTGCAGATTTGATTATTCAAATTATTATTATTTGATTGAAATGTTATTTCTAGGAATCTATAGGGTCTCCTATGTGGGTCTATGGTCAGCCTCTGGAAGCCATTGACCATAGATTCATGCTGTTTTCTCAAATTAAAAGAGCGTATTTTCCAGAGTTTTTCACTTCTGTGGGGGTCCTATACATCTAACACTGATTAGCGTGTGTGTGCGTGAGACTGTACTTGCAATTTCCTAGCTCTCCTGCCATGGGTTCTGCATAAAACTCATAAGACTAATACTTTTTAAACAAAATATTATAGTTTATGTGGGCACAAGCTTATTGCTGGTACTATTGATAATTACAGAAATGGTAATCAGAACTGTTAATTTCAGATTATAAATTTATAAGTTACCAGCTGTGCCCGGCCACGCGTTGCTGTGGCTGATGGGAATCATTTGTTGACCAGGTGGAATAGCAGTGAATAGCCTTGCAGCCTTAAAGTCTGGGTGTTTTCTCCTTACGTGAATCCTTGATTGGTGAGCTGGAATACAATGGAATAGGTTTGCTGCTTGGAAGGGTGGGTACTTGTGTTGTAGGGAAATGGTTTTTTAGCCAATTTGAATTACACTGAATAGCCTCGCTGTTTCAAAGACTGACTGCTTTCTACATAGGGGCATCCTTTCTTGAGCAGGCTGAATGAGACGGAGTAGCCTCATGGCTTGAAACCCTGAGGGTGTACTATGAAGGGGAAATCTTGCTTGGTTAGGTTGAACAGCACTGAATAGCCTTGCTGTTTGGAAGCCTGGTTGCTTCCTGCCTGGGGGAATCCTTTGTTGGGAGGTGTTAGTTGGCCTTGGTTGTTTCCTTTCTGGAATTCCCATTTTCAGAGTGTTGTTCTTTATGTAATGTCCTGATTTTAGAGATTATATTGTTGCTTCCTGCATGGGGGAAACCTTTGTTGGGAGGTGTTAGCTGACCCTGGTTGTTTCCTTTCTGGAATTCCCATTTTCAAATGTTGTCCTTTATTTAATGTCCTGATTTTAGAGATTATATTGTTGCTTCCTGCATGGGGGAATCCTTTGTTGGGAGGTGTTAGCTGGCCCTGGTTGTTTCCTTTCTGGAATTCCCATTTTCAAATGTTGTTCTTTATTTAATGTCCTGATTTTAAAGAGTATATTGTTGCTTCCTGTCTGGGGGAATCCTTTGTTGGGAGGTGTTAGCTGGCCCTGGTTGTTTCCTTTCTGGAATTCCCATTTTCAGAGTGTTGTTCTTTATTTAATGTCCTGATTGTAGAGATTATATTGTTCTGTATTATTACACCACAGTAATTTTAGATATTATATTTGTTGCCTGAGAATACAGGCAGGCGGCCCCTCTTTCCAATGCCTGGAAGAGAGTCAGAGGCCCAGGCAGCTGAGGCTGGGAAGGTAGGGCCCTCCTCTGAAGAGGGAAAAAGGGGAGGGAGGGTTTAGGATCCTTTAGGACACGGCGGGGGGGTGGCTCTTTCCAGCCTTGCAGCCACCTCTGCCTCCGCCTCTGGAGGCCTCCATCTAAAAAAACAAAAACAAAAAAACATTGTGGCCTGGCGGCCTCCCTCCTTGGGGCCGCGGTGCTTCCCGGCCTTGAGGCCACCATTTGAGGCGTCTATGTCAAAAGGAAAATAAATAGTTAAAAGAAAAGAAACCTTGGGTCTTGCGGCCTCCCTCCGGCCTGGCGGGAGGCGGAGGTGGCTTTTCGGGGGGGAAGGTTCGGGCTCCGGCTGTCTCGTGGCCGGGGCCGCCCTGAGGCCTGCAGGGCACGGAGGAGGTTGAGGTGGCTCTTCGGGGAGGGGGGGCTCCGGCTTGTGGCGCATGAAGGAGGCCGCGGTGGCTCTTGGGGGGGGGTTGTTCCACGCCTGCTCGGGCCCCGCCGCAGCCTGACAATTCTTACCCCGCAGCCCTCTTCTTTGGCGGGTGTCACAGGCCCCGCCGCATGGAGGCCCCTCCTCCGACTGCTATGGGGCCTTCTGGCCTCCCACGAGGCCCGCAGCTCGGCGCAGGCTCACGGCTGGGTTTTTAAGGCTGAGTTTTTAACCCTGTGGAGGTTCTTGACGTGATGTTTTGTTGTATCAACCTAGAGGCATGGATGATGGGTTGTGTTGTCAAATTTTGAGGTTGGGGGGCCTGTAGTTTTGTTGTTTTGCTCGGTGCTGCGATTCCATCACTCTTTTATATATATATAGATCATGTTTCAATGAAATAAATGTGTAATTGAAAAATAGATGGTAATGTATTTACAGAAAATATTTTGTAATTGTATTAAGTACATTACACCTTCTGCATCTATAGGGGATACATTTCTAAACTTAACTGTTGAAAGCATAAACCATGATACCAATGAGTCAAAAATGAATAATTTATGCTGGAAGTTACCATAGCATCATCTTACAAGACCCATAAAATCTCTAGGAATTTTCTGGATCTTCTAAGATGACGCAATGGTAATTTTTGGCAGAAGCATCTTAGAACCGCCTAGAGTAGGCATCCTCAAACTGTGGCCCTCCAACTGTTTGGGCCTCCAACTCTCAGAAACCCTAGCCAGCTTGTTCAATGATCAGGAATTCTGGGAGTTGGAGGCTCAAACAGCTGGAGGGCTGCAGTTTGAGGATGCTTGGCCTAGGGGACCTAGAAAATTCCTAGAGAGGTATAGGGAGGTATACCACTTCTAGCAGGATGATTAGGCAAACAAATTCTGAGTACACTAATTGCTATTTTGATTAGGATTTACTCTTGTGTAATATTATTCAGCTTATGTTAAAGTTATTGTAAAATCCAGAATCCAACAGGGTACTTAAATATATGCTATTGTTTCTGCCAGAACCAGGTCTCTATCTCCCACCAGATTCTTTAAAAACTATTTGAGGACTGGCTAGAAAGGAGAGGTGGTTGGCATTTTTGGTCAAAACAGCTGAGTCCACCCCCATTGGAGCTCTAAGATATTAAAAATAAATTCATAATACCACCATGAATTCAACAACAATTATACAAGCAATATGCAAACATTGAAGTTTCAATCATGTTTCTGAAAGCCACTCTGGCATATTAAAGGATAGACATATAAACAGCAGATAGCATCTTTACAAAGGATGGATTCTCTTTAGAAATGGGATAAAACAAAAATTGCCTTGTTTCCCCCTCCTAAGTGAGTAACTGCAACTGCCCCAACTGTCTTTATCAGCATAGTCCAAAGAGCCAATGAATATCTTCTTTTGATTTATGTATAATTTCTTATTTCTATGCAAATTTCCAAATGATCAGATAACTGGAATATATAATTTGATTCCTTGATGTTCAACATCTTCTGTTTCTTGCTGAAAGTTAAATATTCTCAGGATTAAGGTAGCTGAACTAAATGTACATTTCACATTTTTTCAACCAATGCGACCTTATTTTGCACTATTACTATTTAATACGAACTAAAATAAATAGAGCCTTTGTAGGAGTCACCGTAGGTGAACAAATCTCTTACAGAAATGAAATGTGCTATACCAGTAATTCTCAACCTGGGGTCTGGGCTTCTGTGAAGTTTTGGAAATAGGGCCCCCACAATGGTTTGGAAGCAGACTAACCAGTTCACCCTTACTGTAGGTTTTAAATGAGTTTGTGTGGAAAAAAAAATAGTAAGTACAGTAGAGTCTCACTTATCCAAGCCTTGCTTATCCAAGTTTCTGGGTTATCCAAGCCATTTTTGTAGTCAATGTTTTCAATGTATCGTGATATTTTGGTGCTAAATTCATAAATACAGTAATTACAACATAACATTACTGCGTATTGAACTGCTTTTTCTGTCAAATTTGTTGTAAAACATGATGTTTTGGTGCTTAATTTGTAAAATCATAACCTAATTTGATGTTTAATAGGCTTTTCCTTAATCCCTCCTTATTATCCAAGATATTCGCTTATCCAAGCTTCTGCCGGCCCGTTTATTATTATTTATTTATTATTTATTACAATATTTATATCCCACCCTTCTCACCCAACAGGGGACTCAGGGCGGCTTACAATAAAACGCATATATAAAAATTATACAGTGCCATATAAATCAGTTAAAAAATTATTAACTTACATCAGTATTCATAAAACACATTATAAAATACAGGTAGGCATGTACAGTTAAAAAAAAAAACCAGACTGGGTCTGTTGACTGAGTTCAGCGTACATGATAATAATTAACGCTGCCAATTATTATTCAAAAGCCTCAAAAGTGAGACTCTACTGTATTTGTGTGCTCTTCAGGGGTGAAAGTGATTCTAGTGATACAGAGTTCGATATCAATGTCTGAGTTTGAATGGAATCTCTGAAATGGTCTGAGCAATGAAGAACCATTCTCTAAATCATCTGATTAGAAGGAGAAGATCATTGGTATTAAACAAATATACAAGAATACCAAGGTAATATTTGCAACCCTCAGGCTCCAAATTGCCCTTTTTCAGCAAAAAAAGAAAGAAGGTAATACATAACCACTCCTGGAAGCCTGCTGGACCAGCAATTTGGGCCAGGCTGTGGCGCAGCTGGTTAGTAGCCAACTGCAATAAATCACTACTGACCAAGAGGTTATGAGTTCAAGCCAGCCTGGGTCAGAGCACCCAACCATTAAAATAGCCTAGGTCATTGTTGACCTAAGCAACCCGAAAGATAGTTGCATCTATCAAGTAGGAAATTTAGGTACAGGGAGGCTAATTTAACTAATTTATGACACCATAAAATCGTCCAGCAACATGCGGAAGAATGAGGAAGTACTCCATCATGGACTCAGTGTCACAATGGATGATGAAGCAGCAGCTCCCCCTGTGGCTGGAATTGAACATACCCCCATGAAGCCGGAAGCTGGAAAATGTTAAATTGCCTCTGTCTTGTCTCTCTCTGTGTCTGTATGTCGTATGTCTAATGGCACTGAATGTTTGCCATGTATATGTACATTGTGATCCACTCTGAGTCCCCTTCAGGGTGAGAAGGGCAGAATATAAATATGGTAAATAAATAAATAAATAAATAAGCCTTTAAAATCAATTGCATCTAGGAATGTAAAGAATATCTAGAAATCTTCAAAAATATTGTCAAAAATGAATTTGAGTGCTGATAAATTCCAGTGAGTAGAATGCTAAACTAATGAGACTGGCCACTGTGCAAAATTGATGCAGGAGTTTTTTTTAAATATACAAACAACAGCATTTTCTGTGCAGAAATGTTATTTCCTATGCAGAAAATGCTGGGGGCAGGGTTTGTGAAAGATGAAATCTGCACCAGATAAGTCTTGAATTGGGAATAGGCTTGGAAAATGGTGATGGTTTTCAAACACTTTGTCACAGTAGGAAAAAATAATTAAAATTATTTGATGAAGAGAAAACTTAAGTGAAAAATAACATCCTTTGTTGCATCCCTCTGGATCTTTCAACTCAATGTTTCAATTAGTCCTGATACTCTTCTGGTCTCGCTCTTTCTTTCCTTTGGCAATCTCAACAGCACACAAACATTTCTGGGGCAACTGACCAGATTCTCTAAATATTCCCATCCTGCTCTTTGGGTGGCCCGTACCTGATGCTAAACATGTAATCTTTATTATTGTCTATGCTCAGCACTATAAAAGGAATAACTAACAAAAATAATTATAATTAATGGGCAAAACAAGGAATAAAGCAGATTACACGTGGTGCCAAATCATGGTTTTATGTAGTTCAATACTACTATCGTAATTACTATCCTAATTACTATCCTAATCCTTTCTTATAGTTATTCAATCACATGCCATGCAGGTTTCAAGGCTTATCAATTACAGTGTGTAAGTGTATGATAAAACAGCACTTTGCTTCAAAACATATAAGTTAGAAGTATTTTTTGGAAAATAAAATACTGACAAGGTTGAAACAATTTTTGAAATATGCTTTCATAAATAAATTAATTTTAGAAGTGAGTTTAAAATTATCATGTGCCCAATGTGTATGAATTGGTCATATACATAAAAACATCTTTCCTTAATGAGAACAGCATACAATGAATATAATGGAACGGAATAGTAGTCATTCCTCCAATTCTAAATCAGGTATGCATTACAAACCTTGATTGCTTTTTGTTCACATGATTAGATTTTGATGATGTTGGAACACGCTCCAAAAATAATCAGACACTTTCCTGCTGGGATTGGATTTTTTGGGGACAGGGGAGTGTCTCATGATCATGGAACAATTACACATCCATGTACTCTGTTGTTAATTATCTTTTCCAGTACCGACAATCACAAACCTATGTTAGATTTGAGACTTCACTCATTATCACGTTCAACAGATTCAAAAGATAATGAAAAAAATGGAAAATATTGAAAAATAAAATGAATTGTGGTAGAACAGAGCCACCCTTTGCCATGCTTGGAGGCCTTTTGCACAATACATTTAAGCACTATGACTTCAGCATGGATATATTCTATGGAATCCTAAGTTGGCTTCTAATTTGATGAGGCAACAAAAAAGCTTTTTGGCTAAAAATTCTAAATGCCCTTCATTATATTGCAAATCTCAGGATTCCATAATAATTAATAATGAATGATGGCAGTTCACATGGAAACAAATTGTTACAATTAGGTAGTGTGAGAGGGTCCTTAAAGCTGGAAAAAGGTTATGGGGAGGGATCCTAACAAATAAAATGGCATGAAATCTCCATAGCATTAGTCCTAGAAAAGGGACATCTATATGGGTTTAGGTATGAAAAAAATAGTTGGCAGTTAATATGCAGGGTTAGCGAAGAGATGAAGCAAGAGAATCAAAGGTGAAGAGGAAATTAAAAGGTATTCATCATGAGAGAAGCAGGGAATTGGACAAGAATAAGTATCTAAGACAACAGCAAAGAGAGATGTGACTATTTGAAAGAACTGATTACTGATAAAGGGAAGACACTTGTGTTCCCAGAAAAGCTAATAATTATGCTGTTTTACAGATTTGAAAGAAAGCAAAAAAGATGATGTATTGGAGGAAGCCCTTAAAAACACCTGCTTCTGGACTCTTCTTGCTGTTTCCATCTGCTGCCTGCCAGCACAGGAGAAGGGAGTCCTGCTGGCCCACTTCTGGCCCTGCTACTCTGGCCCTGCTACTCTGGGGTAAGGAAGAAAGGAAGAGAGTGGAGGAAGCCCTTAAAAACACCTGCTTCTGGACTCTTCTTGCTGTTTCCATCTGCTGCCTGCCAGCACAGGAGAAGGGAGTCCTGCTGGCCCACTTCTGGCCCTGCTACTCTGGCCCTGCTACTCTGGGGTAAGGAGGAAAGGAAGAGAGTGGAGGAAGCCTTTAAAAACATCTGCGTCTGGACACTTCTTGTTGTTTTCATCTGCTGCCTACCAGCACAGGAGAAGGGAGTCCTGCTGGCCCACTTCTGGCCCTGCTACTCTGGGGTAAGGAGGAAACGAAGAGAGTGGAGGAAGCCATTGGACCGGGAGGCTGCCTTCACTGGAGTCATCGCCTTTGCCACCTCAGAGGGTCCACTTGGACAGCTTTCGTCAGACTGAATGCTCCCCATTGGAGATTTTTAGATTCGCATATGGATATTGCTGTACTTGTCTAAAGAGTGTCCCTTATTAGATTTATTGTGTCGCCGCCACTTGGCTTTCTCCCCATTTTTGTTTCTTACCTATCCCTTTTAAACCTATGTTTTTAGCAGTGTGAGTCAATTGAGTATACTTAACTCACATTGTTATAATTGCTCTGAGTAATTAGTGCCTTGGTGCCTTTATTCAGGACTGGGTTGTTTAGAAGAAGGAGGGTCTGGCTAGAAGAGTAGAGTAGTAGAGTTGTAGTAGAGAATGAGTCAGACAGATGCACACGGGAACCACGATCTATCCCAGTTATGCCACCTCATGGGTAGATCGTTTAGTCTCATCCTCTCTCAGCTCGTAACAGTGAATGAGAAATTAGATCATCTCCTCAAAGGAATTTTGTTATTGGTAAACACCACTAGACTACAGGATGTTCCTGGGGAGAATAATAATAATACTGGTTATGATTTAAAGGAGGCCAGTTGTCCTTCAGATTTGGTGGGAGAGGTAGAACTTGGGCTCCAAAAGGGTAGTAAGGAGCTAAGATTAGAAAATGATGAGGTTGAGGGAGGGGATGATTTGTTTGTTGATCAAACTGTTCAAAGGAGGGAAGGTATGGATCTAGATTTGGCAGCGGTGAAGCCGATAACTAATTCTCCGTTGGAGGGGGATTCCTCTCCTCCATACATAGAGGATTACTATGAACATCATGTACAGACAAAACAGCTGGCTTTTCAAATTGAAGACTCTATATTGAACAGGGGTAGATGGACCTCGGAAAGAGTGATCCAGAGGTCCTTGGGTCAAATTCTTTCAAGGAGTCGGATGACAGTCAAGATAAAGATGATCACTTGGCTCCATAAGGGCTATCAATCATATGATCGCTCTTTACGCCTTATCTTCACTTTTGAGGATAAGTCTATAACAGATGAATTATGGGCCCTTAGGTTCCGGCTGCTCTCATGGGGCATTACCATTAGAAGAGTATTTGTGGACCCCGTGATTCGCCCTTTGATGGCCAACCTATCTTTACACACTCAACCATCTGTTAGGCCCAGAGATAATAGGATGTGTAGTCCTCAGCATAGGCTCCCCCCTTTAGAAAAGTCTCAATTAGAGACTCTGGCCCAATCCTTTTCCGTACCAGACCAGCAACTTTCACCCTCTTCAACCTCACTACATTTTTCCAGTAGGCCCCATTTATCCCCTTCTTTTGAAGTTAGATGGTGTGTCTAGTAACCTTTTGTATCCAGGGAGCTGACTAGATTCTCTTAAGGATGCTCCAATTGAGCCAGACTCCTTGGGGGGTGGGGAACAGGCGGGGGGTGGCTCCATCGAGGTTGTGTGGGGGAGGAGGAGGAATTGCCGTCAACGAATTTCCAGGGAGAAGCGCAACAGGGTTTTTGCGACCCTGGAGAAGGATAGGTGTGGTAGCCTCTATGGTAGCCCCTCCCGGCTGAAGGTCCTGCTGTTTAATGCCAGATCCGTCGAAGGTAAATCATCTATTATCCAGGATCTAATCATGGATGAACATGCGAATCTGGCCTGCATCACCGAATCCTGGTTCGATGATCTGGGTGGGGTTAGTCTTACCCAGCTTTGTCCTCCGGGTTTCGGGGTGCATCAGCAGGCCAGGCCAGGAGGGCGGGGAGGTGGGGTTGCAGTGGTCTTTAGGCAGTCCATCGCCCTGGTCAGATGCGTCGCTTTGCAATCGGTCGGGTTTGAGTGTCTCCACTTGAAGGTGGGTACCCGGGACAGTTTGGGGATTCTGCTGGTGTACCGTCCACCCCGCGAAACAGCAGTCTCCCTGCCTGAGCTAGCAGAGGTGGTTTCTAGCGTGGTGTTGGGTTCCCAGCGCCTGTTGGTGCTGGGCGACTTCAACATTCATGCTGAGACCACCTTGACAGGTGCAGCTCAGGAATTCATGGCCGCCATGACAACCATGGGTCTGTCCCAAATAATATCGGGTCCCACTCATCAAGCTGGACATACACTCGACCTGGGTTTTGTTGCGGGCGATGGTTTGGTCGGAGTGGAAGACCAAATTATTCTTCCATTGTCATGGTCCGACCACTATCTGATCAGTTTAAGACTAACCGTCTCTTCCAACCTCCGCAGGGGTGGTGGACCAATTAAGATGGTCCGCCCCAGGAGACTTATGGATCCTGAGAGATTCCTGAGGTCTCTTGGGGATCTGTCTACCATGGAAGCTGATGATCCTGTCGATGCCCTGGTCACTCGTTATAATGGCGAGTTGTCCAGGGCAATAGACACGATCGCTCCTGAGCGTCCCCTCTCGCTGTGTGGAGTTGCCCCAGCTCCCTGGTTTACTGGGGAGCTGGCGGAGATGAAACGTGCGAGAAGGAGACTAGAGTGCCGCTAGCGGACAACTCGTGACGTATCTGACCGAGCACGGTCTAGAGCCGCTATTAGGGCCTATTCCAGGAAAGTTTTCTCGACTGCCCGCATCGCATCTGCAACAAATAGATCTTCAGAGTTGTTTCGAGTTGTTGGGGAGCTCCTCCACCCTCCTCAGGTCGGGGGAGCACCCGACATCTCGTCAACTCGGTGTAGCGAGTTCGCTCACCATTTTGCAGACAAAGTTGCTCAGATTCGTTCCGACTTAGACGCCGGCCTTGATGCATTGCCAGGTGAGGTAACCGAGGCATCTGTCTGTTCGATCTTGTGGGATTCGTTTCAGCTTGTGCAGCCTGATGATGTGGACAAGATTCTTGGAGCGGTGAGGGCGACCACCTGTGCCCTTGACCCTTGCCCATCTTGGCTCTTAAAACAAGCCAGTGGAGGGCTAGTTGATTGGTTTGTGAGAATAATCAATGCCTCTTTGGAGCAGGGCATATTTCTATCTGGCCTAAAACAAGCTGTGGTGAGGCCTGTTTTGAAGAAAGCCTCCTTGGATCCAGCTAACCTCAGTAACTACAGACCAATCTCTAACCTTCCATTCTTGGGCAAGGTCTTGGAGCGGGTGGTTGCTTCCCAGCTCCAGGGATTCTTGGAAGATACGGATTTTCTGGACCAATCGCAGTCTGGTTTCAGACCTGGCTACAGTACCAAGACGGCTTTGATCGCCTTGGTGGATGACCTCCGCAGAGAGCTGGACAGGGGGAGTGTGACCCTGCTGGTTCTCTTGGACATCTCAGCGGCTTTCGATACCATCGACCATGGTATCCTTCTGGGACGGCTCTCTGGGATGGGCCTTGGGGGCACTGCATTGCAGTGGCTACAGTCCTTCCTACAGGGCCGTTCCCAGTTGGTGAAGCTGGGGGACACCTGCTCGGACCCCTGGCCATTGACCTGTGGGGTCCCGCAAGGTTCCATTTTGTCCCCCATGCTTTTTAATATCTACATGAAACCGCTGGGTGAGGTCATCCGGAGTTTTGGAGTGCGGTGCCATCTCTACGCGGATGACACCCAACTCTACTACTTCTTTCCACCTAATTCTAAGGAAGCCCCTCAGATACTGGAACAGTGTCTGGCCGCTGTATTGGCCTGGATGAGGGCAAACAAGCTGAAGCTCAATCCTGACAAGACAGAGGTCCTCCAGGTCAGTCGTACATCTGATCGGGGTATTGGGTGGCAACCTGTGCTTGACGGGGTCGCACTCCCCCTGAAGGCGCAGGTCCGCAGCTTGGGGGTCCTCCTGGACTCTGCACTGACACTTGAGGTCCAGGTGTCGGCCGTGGCTGGGAGGGCCTTTGCACAACTAAAACTTGTGCGCCAGCTGCGACCATACCTCGAGAAGTCAGATCTGACCATGGTGGTCCATGCTTTAGTTACCTCTAGACTGGATTACTGCAATGCGCTCTCCGTGGGGCTGCCTTTGAAGACGGCTCGGAAACTACAACTAGTACAACGATCGGCAACCAGGTTTCTAACTGGGGCAGATTACAGGGCGCGCTCAACGCCGCTGTTTAAAGAGCTCCACTGGCTGCCATTTATTTTCCGAGCCCAATTCAAGGTGCAGGTTATCACCTACAAAGCCCTTAACAGTTTGGGACCCACCTACCTTCGAGACCGCATTTCCCCCTATGAACCCGCATGACCTCTTCGCTCGTCGGGGAGGCCCTCCTCTTGCTTCCACCAACTTCACAGTTGCGGTTGGTGGGGACGAGGGAGAGGGCCTTCTCCGCCGTGGCCCCCCGGCTGTGGAACTCGCTCCCCAGGGAGATTAGGCAGGCCCCTACCCTACTTTCCTTCAGGAAGAGCCTGAAAACTTGGCTATTCCAGAAGGCCTTCGTTGACTGATCCTTGTGGGATCATGTTATTTAACTATTAAGCAGTAGACCCTCTGGATTGTTTTTAGGATTCATTCAGCACTTTAAGTATTACACCTGCTGTATAATTATCCCTCCCTAATAACTTGATATTGCTTTGCACCTTGGCCTGGATCTTTTGACCCAAATCGGGATTTTAATATTATTGTGTATATTGACTTTTATGACTGTTTTTAATCATGTTGAAGTTTTACTGCTCGGTTTAATGTTTTATCTGATTTGTGCTGTCGTGTCTGGGCATGGCCCCATGTCAGCCACCCCGAGTCCCTCCGGGGAGATGGGGCGGGATATAAGAATAAAATTATTATTATTATTATTATTATTATTATTATTATTATTATTATTATTATTATGTTTATTGAAAGGGCAAATTTAGAGATGTAATTGTAGGGTAAGAGCTCTATAACGAAACACATATTTGATGTTAAGCAATTATTCTTTGGTGAAATTATATTTATATGCATCAACTAGGAAGAGGATCTGGCTGAAGGACAACATGTGTCTGCTGGTTTTTGTTTTTTTGTTTATTTGTCTTTTCACTACAACACAGATGATAATGATAATAATAATAATAATAATAATAATAATAATAATAATATTTATATCTCGCTTTCTCTCTCCTGCAGGAGCCTCAAAGCAGCTTAGCATAAAATAATGAGCATACAATTTAAAATATACAAATATGCAAACATTAAAACAGGATGAAATATAAACAGTATTCAAAAATTCTCAGTTAAAAACCATCAATACATATGCAAAATTTAAAAACTACAGTACCCCCTGAAGTGATTTTAAAAACCTTTGTAGATACCCTACAAAGATCACAGGGTGGAATATAGGTAATAAAACAATATTAAACAATCTAAGCCAGTGGTTCTCAACCTGTGGGTGTTTTGGCCTGCAACTCCCAGAAATCCCAGCCAGTTTACCAACTGTTAGGATTTCTGGGAGTTGAAGACTAAAATATCTGGGGATCCACAGGTTGAGAACCACTGATCTAAGTCAATGTAAAGCAGTGCATATTGTGTCCCGCCTGTCAATTGGGGTTCTAAACTTGTACCCCCTTTCTATGGAAGCTTTCCCCTCTGGTTAAGGAGAATACCCAAAGAAACTGTCTCTTTAACAAAGAAAAGATTTATATAAAGGTATTTACAAATACAGCAGTCCTTGGATTTTTCAGCTGCTTCCACACGATGACTAGTAAACAATAAAGTCATTATCTTCAGCAAGATGCCACAGTCTTGTTCTTCAGACGTTGCAGCAACAATACACCTCCGACAACTCCAACTTGAGTAGATCAGCTCCAGCAACTTCAGCTCAGCATTCAACCTCAGATTCCAACCTCAAGCTCCAACCTTGAGTAACATAATGTACTTAGTCTCTATTAGTAGTACTCCATCTCTACCGTGTTTCCCTGAAAATAAGACATCCCCATAAAATAAGACCTAGTACAGGTTTGGGAGACTTGCCGAATATAAGACCTCCCCGAAAGTAAGACCTAGGAGGGAGCCGCTGGTGCAGCTGCCGCGGCTCCCTTCTCCTTCCTCAGCTGGTGCTGTGCAAATAAGAAAGTGCTGCTCACGCTTTCCCCTCTCCCTTCCGTCGCTTCCCCCTTTGGTCGGCACTTGACACGATCGCTCCCGAACGTCCTCTTTCGCTGCGTAGAGTCATGTCGACTCCTTGGTTCACTGAGGAGCTGGCTGTGATGAAGCGTGCGAGGAGGGGACTAGAGTGCATCTGGAGGAAATCTCGGGATGTGTCTGACCAAGCACGGGCTAAAGCCGCTATTAAGGCTTACTCCGTGGCTCTGCGAGCAGCCAGGAAAGCTTTCACGACTGCCCGCATAGCGTCTGCGGCCAACAGGCCATCGGAGTTGTTCCGAGTTGTTGGGGAGCTCCTGCGGCCTCCTGAGACCCAGGGGCTTCCTGATGACTTGGCAACTAGGTGCAGCGATTTTGCGCACCACTTTGCAGGCAAAGTTGCTCAGATACGCCATGAGTTGGACTCCAGCTTAATTGTAGTTCCAGCGGAGGTAACCGAGGCACCTGTCTGTCCGATTTTGTGGGATTCTTTCCGGCTTGTTCTTCCGGATGACGTGGAGGGGATTCTTGGGTCTGTGAGGGCGACCACTTGTGCTCTGGATCCTTGTCCCTCTTGGCTGGTTAAGCAGGCCAAAGAGGGGTTGTTGGATTGGTTTGTGGCTATAATAAATGCCTCCCTGGGTCAGGGGTCATTTCCATCTTGTTTTAAGCAAGCGGTGGTAAAACCGTTACTAAAAAAGACCTCGCTAGACCCATCTGTATGTAACAACTACAGACCAATTTCCAACCTCCCGTTTTTGGGCAAGGTTCTGGAGCGGGTGGTGGCCACGCAGCTCCAGGAGTTCCTCGATGACACTGATTTTCTGGACCGCTCGCAGTCTGGCTTCAGGCCTGGGCACAGCACTGAGACGGCTTTGGTCGCCTTGGTGGATGACCTCCGCAGGGAACTGGACAGGGGGAGTGTGACCCTGCTGGTTCTCCTGGACATCTCTGCGGCTTTCGATACCATCGACCATGGTATCCTTCTGGGGAGGCTCTCTGGGATGGGACTCGGTGGCACTGTTTTGCAGTGGCTCCAGTCCTTCCTGGAGGGCCGTTCCCAGATGGTGAAGCTGGGGGACACCTGCTCGGACCCCTGGCCTTTGACCTGTGGGGTCCCGCAAGGGTCTATTTTATCCCCCATGCTTTTTAACATCTACATGAAACCGCTGGGAGAGGTCATCCGGAGTTTTGGAGGGTGTTGTCATCTCTACGCAGATGACACACAAATCCACTACTCGTTCCCACCTGACTCCAAGGAAGCCCCTCGGGTGCTGAACCAGTGCCTGGCCGCTGTGGCGGACTGGATGAGGAGGAACAAGCTGAGGATCAATCCTGACAAGACAGAGGCCCTCCTGGTCAGTCGCTCGTCGGATCGGGGTATTGGGTGGCAACCTGTGCTGGACGGGGTTGCACTCCCCCTGGAATCACAGGTCCGCAGTTTGGGGGTCCTCCTGGATTCAGCGCTGACGCTTGAAGCGCAGGTGTCGGCGGTGGCCGGGAGGGCTTTTGCACAACTCAAACTTGTGCGCCAACTGCGACCATACCTCGTGAAGTCTGACTTGACCACGGTGGTGCATGCATTAGTTACCTCTAGACTGGACTACTGTAATGCGCTCTACGTGGGGCTTCCCTTGAAGACGGCCCGGAAGTTACAGCTGGTCCAACATTCGGCCGCCAGACTAATAACGGGGGCGAGTTACAGGGAGAGATCCACTCCCTTGTTTAAGGAGCTCCACTGGCTGCCGTTCATCTTCCGGTCCCAATTCAAGGTGCAGACCATCATTTATAAAGCCCTAAACGGTTTGGGACCCGCCTACCTTCGTGACCGTATCTCCTATCATAAACCTGCCCGACCTCTCCGATCATCGGGGGAGGCCCTCCTGTCGCCACTACCTATATCTCAGGCTCGCCTTGTAGGAACAAGGGAGAGGGCCTTCTCTGCGGTGGCCCCTCGCTTGTGGAACTCGCTGCCCATTGAAATCAGGCAAGCCCCCACCCTTTTAGCCTTCAGGAAAGATTTAAAAACATGGCTCTTCCGGTGTGCTTTCGGAGAGTAAATGTTCTATGCTACTCCCCCCCGATATTTATCCTCTAGACTGGTTCACTATCTGATGTCCCATCCCTCGAGGTTTTATTCTGATCCCTTTCTCACCCAGAGTTTTAATTTTTAATCTAGTTTTTAAATGTAGTATTCATGCGGCCCGCTCGTGTTATATTGCTGTTTTGATCTTATGTTGTACTGTTTATTTTATGTAATGTATTATTTAATTGTATTATGTTATGGTTTATTGTATTGTCTTGGGCATGGCCCCATGTAAGCCGCCCCGAGTCCCCGTTGGGGAGATGGTGGCGGGGTATAAATAAAGTTTTATTATTATTATTGCTGAAGAGGGGGAAGGAAAAGGTGGGAGAAGCAGCTTCTCCTTAGCCTTCCTGGCCGGTGCTGTGTGAATGGAAAGGAGAAGGGGCTGCTTGCTCTTGTCCCTTCCCCCTTTGGTCGGCATTTGCTGAAGAAGAGGAAAGAAAAAGCGATAGAAGAGCTGTGCGAATGAGATCCTTTTCTCCTGCCTTTCCCTTTCCCTTCTGCAGCTGCCGCTATGGAAGAAGGGAGAGGCACGCACTCTTCCTGCCTTCTCACTTTCCAGCTTCCTTACTTTCCACGTGGCTACCTTTCCTACCTTCTTCCTCGCTGGGTGTGTGCCAGATAGTGTATGAGAACCAGGTACATTTTTCAAGAAAGGTCTATTATTATTACAGTAGAGTCTCACTTATCCAACACTCGCTTATCCAACATTCTGGATTATCCAACGCATTTTTGTAGTCAATGTTTTCAATACATCATGATATTTTAGGGCTAAATTCATAAATACAGTAATTACTACATAGCATTACTCCATATTGAACTACTTTTTCTGTCAAATTCATTGTATAACATGATGTTTTGGTGCTTAATTTGTAAAATCACAACCTAATTTGATGTTTAATAGGCTTTTCCTTAATCCCTCCTTATTATCCAACATATTCACTTATCCAACATTCTGCCAGCCCATTTATGTTGGATAAGTGAGACTCTACTGTATTTCTACTTTTTGGAAGGGAGACAAATGAGGAAGGAGACGTCATGGCTTTAGGAAGAAAGAAAAAGCATTCGCTCCATATGTAGCTCATCTTGACCCAGAGGAAGCCATTCTTTGCATGCATTCTGCTGTAGACATTACTGGCCTGCAACTCCCACCATTCCATAGCTAAGGCCTGATGGGACTTGTAGTGCAAAACCCACTTTCCATTGACCTTAAAAGAGTGCTCTGACCATCCACCTGAATGCTAAGTGTATGTGTGAGATGGGCAATGTGCAAATCCCACAAGCTGTTTCCTGTGGCCCTCCATCCTCTTTCTGTTCCATCCAACTGGGCCTTTGAGGCTGTCAGTGCAGATCCCAGATGCTCTTGGCTTTAAAACTAAACTAACAAAAACCCTGAAATTGTTCTTCACTCCACTTAGATGCCACAAGGAGCCCTTTGAGTAAAAAAAACATTTTGGGGATAAAGACAGATGACATGGGAAGGGAATGTAAGCTTCTAAGATCCAGTATGGGGATATCCATTCCTTGGATCTCTGGCAGTTACAGATCCCTCTTCTAAAATAAAACAATTAATTACATTTTTCTTCATGTGAATCACATTTTCTGGTTCTGAAATTTGGCAAGTACATCAATATTTTTGTACACTGGAAGATCACATGTCACTTGTAATGCACATCACAATCTGAGCTGCCTTTTCCCTCTTTTATGGAAGGGTATTCTAATCTTGAAAATTAATCAGGAATGACAGGAATATCATGTTATGGACCGGATTAGAGTGCAATATATGTCTTGATATGATACCTCATGAACTGTAGTTATTTTTCTTAATCTGTTTATCTTATTATGTTTATATTATTGATGCACTCTAATTGCTCTTTATGTGATTTTAATAGAAATAGTAGCAGTAACAAGACATTATTGATTGGATTCACAGTTTGTCTGATTATGTTGGCTTGTGATGTTAATTTTTTTTTTGTTCAACAATAAATGTGAATTCTTCTTCATCCCCTGAAAATAAGACCTAGCACATCTTTGGGAGCAAAAATTAATATAAGACACTGTCTTATTTTCGGGGAAACAGGGTAGCAGGTGGCTTGATTCTGCTGGGCATACAGTGTTTGGTCATGATCCTTACAATCACTTACCCATTTTCACTTAAGAAATGATATAAAACTCTGACATCCCTTTCCTTCCTTAAGTGAAAATCCCAAAACAATATACAGCAAACATACAACAAATGATATTACATTTACATAATCTTACATACAGGCATTTAGAACACAATTATCTGGTTGAATTTTTTCTTTTACATTTACCAAACCCAAACCATTTTTCTCTTATGTATCATCCTTACATACGTTAACACTTTGTATCATGAACCTGTCTGGAGGTACCCCTATATATTTTTCTTTTTGACCTCCTGGGAATTTCAATAAATTCTACATTTTTATTTTCTTCATCACTACTAGATTGATGTTCTCTTTTTACTCCAGTCATGGACCTAGTCACTTCATCTGCTTCATTGCTGGTGCTAGGCACTTCGTCTGCATGCCCCCTCTGACTTGTTACTTCAAATGTCTCAGTTTGTTCCTAGTCTTGTGCTATGTCTGGCATATTAGATTCAGAGACTGGTCTTACTTCTCTTTTAATGTTATTTTCTTCTTGCATGTTATCTACTGGCAACCATACTTCAGTACCTTTCTCTATTTCCTTTGGGACTGTCCTGTAATGATCAATAAATACTTCATTATTTTGGTGAATGTGCTCCCAACCTGAGTGTTTTTCAAAATTAGCATTTCTAGATATTACTAATTTATTGAAATCTGCATAAAATCTGTATCCTTTGGTTTTCTCTTCATACCCTATGAACCTTAATCCCTGCCACTTCCTTTGCCCCTTTCTACGTCACTGACTTGGAATTAAGACATTAGCATAGCTTCCAAAAATTCTTAAGTATTTTAGGTTTGGCCTTCTTTTGTACAACATGTAAAATGGTGTCTCATTTACACATGAACTCCACGTTCTATTTATAACATGTGTAGCAGTTAAAATGGCTTCGGCCCATAATCTCCTAGGTGCTTTAGCATCGTCTAACATGCTATCCATCATTACCTTTAACACTCCTATGTTTCTCTCTGCCACTCCATTTTCAGCAGGAGAATAAGGATTTGTTTTCTGGTGAGAAATACCCTTTTCTTTCAACCAATGTTGAAACTGATTGCTCATAAATTCACCTCCTCTGTCTGTTCTCATACAACCTAACTTAAAAGGAAATGTTATTTCTATCATTGCGAGCCACTCTCTAAACTTGGCAAATACTTGATATTTTGATTTCAATAACATACAATAACAAAATCTAGTGAAATCATCCACAATTACAAAAATGTACTTTGCACCTCCCTCACTCAGAGTAAATATCCTGCAAGATCGAATGAATTACAGTAGAGTCTCACTTATCCAACACTCGCTTATCCAACGTTCTGGATTATCCAACACATTTTTGTAGTCAATGTTTTCAATACATCGTGATATTTTGGTGCTAAATTCATAAATACAGTAATTACTACATAGCATTACTGCCTATTGAACTACTTTTTCTGTTAAATTTGTTGTATAACATGATGTTTTGTTGCTTAATTTGTAAAATCATAACCTAATTTGATGTTTAATAGACTTCTCCTTAATCTCTCCTTATTATCCAACATATTTGCTTATTCAACGTTCTGCCGGCCCGTTTATGTTGGATAAGTGAGACTCTACTGTAGTTCGAAAGGTCTTTTGGTAGTTTTAAAACTTTTCTTAGCTATAGGATGTGCTTTCAACTTAGATCTTGAACAAACTGCACAATCCAAAAACTTGTTGCACTGTTTTAAACTTAAATCTGTAACTGAAGCCAGTTTCTGTAAATAAAGAAAACTACAATGCCCAAGAACACGGTGCATGTAGTGCACACAATCCAGGTTTGTTTCCTGTTCCAGATAGACTCAACACATCTTCCTTATCATTTAAAACATTAACATTGTTCATTGGTTTTCCCTTAGCACATAGTTGCCATCTTTCAATATTTCACAACCTCTATCATCCAGGTTTAACTTATAATCTTGCAAACAAAGACTAGCTGCGCTCACTAGGCAGTACTCTAGATTTGGAACTAGTAACACTTCATTAAAACTTTTTCCCAAACTTGGGATAAATGCAGTCCCTTACATGCTGCACTTGGCTAAAGTTCTATCAGCTAATATAACATGTTCAATGTTAGGCTTACAAGTATTACTTAATAACGCTGTATCATTTACACAATGTTCAACACTACCTGAATCTAACAACCAAGTTCCTTTACACATTCCCTTAATTTTACTCAATATATTTACACTTGTGTATGTTCCTCTTTAGTCCAAACTCTTTTTCTGTTTGAAGCCTCGCCTCTTTTCCTCTTCTCTCTTCTTTCTTCGTTGTGGACAGTCCTTAATCAAATGTCTGGTGCTTTCACATTCAAAACACCTCCTTACAAAATATACTGATGCCATCTTCTCACCCTCGTTTTTAACATTGTCCTTTCCCTTTTCACGCTCAGCTGATGTTTCTTGAACAAACTCCAAATGCTTCTCTTGTTCAATCAGTCTGGCTGAAACATAATCTAAAGTCAAGTCTTCTTCAGGCACGTTTTGCATTGGATAAACAAAATTATCCCAACTTTGGTCTAATGACGATAACAAGATAAAATGCCTTGTGGGTCTCAGTAAAAGTTATTTGCGAATTTCAGAGGTGACCCCTCAGAGAAACACGGTTACAGGTAAGCAACCTTTTCTTCTCCAGCGTGGTCCCTGTGAAATACGCACATATGGTATTTCCTGTGCCTACGCAGACAGCTTCGGAATCTTCTAGAAAGCTCTTTAAGTACAAAATGGTGGTAGCCCCGCCCACTTTCCCCATAGAGTATATATAGCCAGTGAGAGGGGCTACTACCTCAGTTCCTTTTGTCCACCGCTTCAAGCAACAGCTATAGAATCTTTCTATTCTTTGACTAGCCAGTTTCCTTTTCCTTTTAATCTTTTATTTATTTTAATTTTTAATCTATTAAACTATTTTTTACTTCATATCAGGCTAGTATTGACGTCTACCACCTTTTAAAGGTTGATCGGCCTGTGGGGGGAAAGTTGCCTGAAAGATATGCTATGTGCCTCCCTTGCCTGGTAAAGGCCTTGTGGTTCAGGCAAGCCAGGCATGTCTTTCCCCCCAAACTCGCCAGAACAGTGAGCGGGCTAAACAGTTCTACAAATAAATTCCTCAGTTTTTGCAAATGCTCAGACACACTGTATTCCCTTTTTAACTTTAAATAATGAAGACATCTTGTCAAAATAATTTTAATCCCAGCCGTTTCTGTTTGGTACACACTTTACAGATGTTCCCAGCAGTCTTTTGCTGTTGTAGCATTCCTCAAATACATGAGCTGATAGAAGCTCAACCCTGCCTCAGAGCTCATAACTCCACCCATCCCAGTCTTGGCAGCTCATTTGTGACCCCACCCACCTCCCCTCACAGCCCTGCATCTTGGACTAGGGGAGAGGATCAGCCCCGCCCTCTTGAGCAGGAGCCACACCCATCCCTCTAAGCCATGCCCCCCTTTTCAGGGGGAGCTGAGCCATATTTTTTCTGGAAAGGGGGCGGCATGCCAAATAAGTTTGGGAACCACTGAAATAGACAAATTCACAAACTTGGTAGATCAGGTAAATGCTGCAAAATCTAGGTGTCTTACCAGATAACTAAGAACTTAATCACATTAAGGTTCACTGGGCAGTGGGGCAAATTCAGGCGGGCAGTGTCGGAACCCATTGCCCTGCATCACCTGCATCACCCCCTTCCCCATTCTACCCAGCTTCCCCCTACACTTTTCCCATTCTACCTTATGAGAACATGGGAAGCCTCTCATGTTCTCAGGGCTCCATCGTAGGATGCTTTCAACATGGAGCCAGGATGGAGCCTCTCCGGAAGTATCCCTGCATTATCCGGCTCTATCCTGGCTCTGTGTTGAAAGCATCCTGTGATGGAGTCCAGACCTTGTGTGATGAGGTCGTAACTAAGAATCAACAGTGCAGTGGTGCCCAAAACGTCATTTCAGTTCTAGTCAAGATAGTGTCCAGACTGAGGAAAGTAACACTCCCATTCTATTATTCATTATTCAGACTCTATCTGGTGTGTCCCATTCTGAGCAGGACAGTCCAAGATCAATGATATCAAATCTTCAGAGGAAGGAAATCAAAATGGGCTCTAGAGCTCTAGAAACGAAGCTCTATGAGAAATAGCTTAGAAAGCTGGGAGTTTAGCATGAAGAAAAAAAGCTGGAGATGTGACACCATAGCCCTCTTCAAATAACTGACATAATGCAGAAAATGATGCAATTTTGTTTTCTTCTGTTCCAGGACCAAAGCAGAAATCAAGAAAAGACATTGCCTCTCAAGATAACGAATACATTTCTTATGGTGATAACTGAAATGCATATTTATGTTTATTGATTTAATAAATTATATGTTTTATATATGTGTTTTAATTGCTGTTGTTTTGTATTGTGTTTAATATGTTGGAAGCCGCTTTGGGTTCCTTCATCGAATGTAAAGATTTATTGTTGTTGTTGTTGTTGTTGTTGTTGTTGTTGTTGAGGAAAGGATGAAAAAGTGAAAAATCACCTCCCCATTTCCATCCCTAGATGCCTCCAATACACTGAGGAGTCATCCATCAGCAAAGAGAAACACAATGAGTATATCCCTACCTACTCAAATACATTCTTGGAGCCTCCGGTGGCCTAGGGGATAAAAGCCTTGTGACTTGAAGGTTGGGTTGCTGACCTGAAGGCTGCCAGGTTCGAATCCCAGCTGGGGAGAGCACGGATGAGCTCCCTCTATCAGCTCCAGCTCCATGCGGGACATGAGAGAAGCCTCCCACAAGGATGGTAAAACATCAAAACATCCGGACATCCCCTGGGCAACGTCCTTGCAGATGGCCAATTCTCTCACTCCAGAAGCAACTCCGGTTGCTCCTGACATGAGAAAAAAAAACCCTCAAATACATCTCCTATAGACTTTAATATTAGGGTCAAATAGCATAATACAAAATGATTGTAAAAGTCATATAATACACCTGAAGACATAGAAGGGAGAAAACTTCATAGATGAATCCAAATGGTTTTCGTTAGACCATTTTGGGCGATGGGCCTGTGCGTGTGCGCAGGTCTTCCATTCAACTGCGTGGACGGGTGGCGCTCTCCAGGGGGCTGCCGGGGCTGCCGCTGCTGGCGCCCCCGGGAACAATGCGCCACAGGCGACCACCTAATTGGCCTCGCTGGTGGACTGCCTCTGAGCCCTGTACTAAAAAGTGCTCTGTACTAAAAAAAAAATTAAAAAAAATCTGTTTTGAGTCCAGCTTTACATGGGATATACACTGATATTGGCTGAAGGAGATTTTTGGCTTATTCTAGAGTTTCCAGTCAGTTTTTGACCATGCTGTTTCTAGCTGGATGTGTAATGTAGCGCAAATTGGAGATGTACTTTTTGTAGGAACTCTGTCCTCAAGGCTGTTTCAATGCCTATGTGGAGTCACCTTTAGTTAATTACTGTATTCAGTTAAAGAGAAGGAGTATTTTCACATATCATTGCTGCAATCCCTTCACATTTGCAGGGTTGCAGGCAACGGGTTCCCAAAAAACAGGAAAAAAAACATGACTAGAAATAAAAATTACAAACACTATTGGTTTTTTTTTTTCCTGAGAGAACACTTCTTTGAGCATTTCTACGTCCTCCAGTGGAAGTTAACCATAGAATTATGCAAGAGAACCTAAAATGCCTAGAAATAATATTTTTAATCATATATAAGACAGCAACAGAAGACGTGGGAAATAAAGTAATAAATAATCAAATATGTGAATAATCTGTTGGAACAGCCGTACTTAATATAATACTTATATAATACATATGCTAATCATCAATAGTTTTATTGTGGTTTAGGAGTAAGTATATATTTCACAATGCTCCCCCCAAAAATATAACATACAAAATTAACAACCCTAAAGGAGTGACTGAAGCATGGCTCCTTTAGCTAGATGTACCCCACATAAAAAAATTCCATATAAATTAAAAGGAACAGATATGATACATCTGGAGTATTTCACAGCAAAACAATACTTTATTCCCTTTCCACCTTCTTTCCCGTTGTTAAAAACTTAGTTGTGCAGCAGAATTCTGGCCCCCTCTGCTGCCATTGTTTCCGTCATTGTTCCCTACTTACAAGGAAAAGAATAATAACACCCAGATCTTTGTTCCTTTCAATAATTAAGAAAGTTATGTGGGAGGGTGGAAGTGTTAATATATTTCTTCTACCTGCTACCAGACCCCTTTTTAAATGTCTGCTTCATTCCTGCCCATTTATCTTTTGTCTAGACAGTTCAGTTTGGTTAATTTAAATGACAGAAGAGCACTACTTGCATATAAATGATATATATTATGTTAAAGAATGTGCAGGTGAACACATCCCTGAGGATTTTCTGAGAGCCTGCAAATATTACCTGATGAGATAAGGGTGACAAAGGGTGTATCTACACTGTAAATAATAATAATAATAATCATCATCATCATCATCATCATCATCATCATCATCATCATCCCCCTCGATGGGTGTCACCTTGATGTGGTGGTGATGAAAAACACCAGGAAAAACTCAGCTGTTATCAAGACCTCAAGATCGAACTGTACAGGTGGTCCTGGTAGTAATCGGCAAACTGGGTGCTGTGCCAAAAGATCTCAGCCGGCATTTGGAAAGAATAAACATTTTTTTAAAAATACGATCTGTCAACTGCAAAAGGCCACCTTAATGCGATCTGCACACATCATCCAAAAATACATCACACAGTCCTAAACACTTGAGAAGTGTTCAACTTGTGATTTTGTAATATGAAATCCAGCATGTATATCATATTTGCTGTTTCATACTATGTCTTTGTGTCAATAATAATAATAAAAATAACTTTATTTTTGTATGCTGCCTCCATCTCCCTGAAGGGACTCGGAGCGGCTCACACAGGGACAAGCCTAATCAACTTCATAAACATCATAAAATATACAGTTTAAAAAGCGCATACATCATAGTTAAAAACAGAGTAATAAAACTGGAGTTTAAGTTAACTTAAAATTATAAAACATAAGATATAAAAACAATCTTAATCAATTGTCTGTGAGCCATTGAGAGATCTAACTAGGCATGAGTGGGTAACTGTCACAACTCAATGAAAGTTTAGAACTGATGAATAAAGTGCATGAGTAGAGTAAATGCACGGGTTGGACAAAACATGGTGGGGAAAATGATCTTGGGGTGGAGAACACCAGTAAAGTGCCAGTGCAAATTACAAATCAGAATAGGGGGCGGTTATAAGGACTTTACTAATCAAATGCACAGCAGAACATCCATGTTTTTAGTTCTTTACGGAAGATGGAGAGGGTAGGTGCTAACCTAATCTCCTTGAGAAGGGAATTCCAGAGCTGGGGAGCCACCACAGAGAAGGCCTTCTCCCATGTTCCCACCCACCATGTTTGCGAAGGGGGAGGAAGCGAGAGAAGGGCCTCCCCAGAAGATCTTAGAGATCGCATAGGTTCTTAGGGGAAGATGCGGTCATGAAGATATGCTGGTCCTGAACAGTTTAGGGCTTTATAGGTAATAACCACCTTGGATTAGGACTGGAAACTTATCGGAAGCCAGTGGAGTTGTTTAAACAGGGGGATTGACCTCTCCCTGTAACTGGCTCCAGTTAACAATCTGGCTGCCGATCTTTGAACCAACTGTAGTTTCCGAGCCATCTTCAAAGGCAGCCCCACGTAGAGTGCATTGCAGTAAACCAATCTGGAGGTAACTAAGGCATGGACCGCCTTGGTCAAGTCAGACTTCTCGAGATATGGTTGCAGCTGGTGCACAAGCTTTAATTGTGCAAATGCCCTCCCAGCCACTGCTGACACCTGAGCATCAAGCGTCAGCGCTGAATCTAGGAGGACCCCCAGACTGCGGACCTGTGCCTTCAGGGGGAGTGTGACCCCATCGAGCACAGGTTGCCATCCTATATCCCGATTGGTCAAATGAATTACCAGGAGGACCTCTGTCTTGTCATGATTAAGCTTCAGCTTGTTAGCCCTCATCCAGTCCACCATAGCAGCCAGGCACTGGTCCAGGACCCAAGGAGTTTCCTTGGAATTTGGTGAAAAAGAGTAGTAGAGTTGGGTGTCATCTGCGTAGAGATGGCACTGCACTCCAAAACTCCAGATGACCTCACCCAGTGGTTTCATGTAGATGTTAAAGAGCATAGGAGATAGAATAAAACCTTGTGGGACCCCACAGGTCAATGGCCAGAGGTCCAAGCAAGTATCTCCTAGCTTCACCAACTAGGAGCGACTCTCCAGGAAGGAGTGGAGCCACTGCAAAGCAATGCCCCCAATACCCATTCCGGATAGTTGACCCAGAAGGATACCACGGTCAATGGTATCAAAAGCCACTGAGATGTCCAAGAGAACCAACAGGGACACACTCCCCCTGTCAAGCTCTCTGTTGTGGCTCAGCCATCATGGCCCAGTTTTCAACGAGAGTTGGAGTCAGAAACAGATGAGGAGGCGGAATTCGAAGACATTCCTGCTCAGAATTCAGGCCCCATGACCTTTCAGGTGCTGGAAATCAGGGATCCGCTAATTGGCAAACATTCCAAATTCTCTCCAGCGTTAACCACACCAGATGGTGCAGACTTGGGGGAGAATGGAAGTTTTAATCGGAGAGATTTTGTTACCAGAGATAGAAGTAAAAAACAGGGGCTGAGAAGAAGTCAAAGATTCGCTCTCAATCTAGATAATGATTAGTTTTCCCAAGAGAACTTTTCATGGGCCCTGTACTCCCTAATTCTTACAGACTTGGGATTCTGTTAAAAGTACTCTGCACTGTATTTTCATTGCGGTGTCAACATTGCTTTTCCTCGGTTCCAGTTTCCAGCTCCTTGCCTTGACTTCTGAATCTGTGCCGAGTTTCCAGTTCCAGGAGAGCCAAGCTGAGCCACGACTCTCGAGTAGACCTTGCCTTGTTACCGCAACTTCCTTGTTCCTGAATCAAGATTGACTTCGCTTTGTTTACCTTGCTCCTTTGACTTAGCTACGGGACTTTCCAAGTGGTTTTGCAGTGTTTGTTTTCCACTATTGTTTCATGGACAAATTTTGATATCTAAGGGAAGCTATTGAGCTTCACTTGTGGATTACAAATTGGACATTGATGAACTCTTTCTGAATTACAATAGACTATTTATTATGGACTATTTCTTACTTTGACTTTCCACGTTAAATGCACATAGACCTATATATTTACTCTGCTTCAATAAACAGCTTGTGTGTTATATTGGCTCCTGCCTGGTTTTTGAGTGCTCGCACTGCCTTGGGGTGCAACACTCTCTGTGGAGGTCATCCACCAAGGAAACCAAAGCTGTCTCAGTACCATGACCAGGCCTGAATCCAGACTGGGATGGATCCAGATAGTTGGTCTTGTTGAGGAAACCCTGCAGCTGCGTAGCAACCACCCGCTCCAGAGCCTTGCCCCAAAAGAGGAGATTGGAGATTGGTCGGTAGTTATTTAGAACTGTAGGATCAAGGAACGCCTTCTTCAGGCTAGGCCTTACTATTGCCTGCTTCAGGCTCGATGGAATATGCTCCTGATCTAGCGAAGCGTTTATGATCCTCACAAACCAATCTACCAATCCTGAACCGGCAAGTTTGATAAGCCAAGAAGGGCAAGGATCCAGAGTGCACTTGGTCACTCTGACCACCCCAAGGATCCCCCCCGACATCCTCGGGCATAACAAGCTGAAACGAATCCATCAAAATCAGACAAGCAGGTGCCTCGGTTACCTCCTTTGGTGCTGCAGCAAAACTAGTATCTAAGTCGGAGCGTATCTGAGCACTTTGTCAGCAAAATGATGTGCAAAATCGCAACACTGAGTTGCCGGTTGGTCAGGGGCCATTCCCCCCTCAAGAGGGTGGAGAAGCTCCCAACCACCTGAAATAACTCAGCAGATCTATTGGTTGCAGACGTGATGTGGGCAGTCGAGAAAGCTTTTCTGGCTGCCTTCAGCGCCATGGATTAGGCCTTAAGTGAGGCACTAGTTCATGATGGGTCAGCTACACTACAAGTCTTCCGCCAGAGGCACTCTAGCCTCCGTCTCATCCTCTTCAACACCTCCAGCTCCTCAGAAAACCAAGGAGCCGGCTTGAGTCTGCAAGACAAGAGGGGACATTCAGGGGCGATTGTGTCCACTGCCCTGGTCATCTCGGTGCTGTAGAGATCGACCAAGGCATCGACAGGACTGTCAGCCATCATGACAGGTAATGCCCCAAGAGCCATCAGGAATCCATTAGAATCCATAAGATTCCTGGGGTGGAACATTTTAATAGGTCGTTCATTCCCACAGAGATTTGAGGCCACGGTTAGTCTAAAACTGATCAAGTGATGATCGGCCCATGACAATGGAAGAATATTTTGCTCTTCAACCCTGACCATATTAACGTCCACAATAAAAAGCAGGTCTAAAGTATGCCCAGCATTATAGTGGGCCCTGATATCACTTGGGACAGCCCCATGGTCCTGAGCTGCTCCAGAAAAAATGGATTCCGCATGGATATTGAAGTCCCCCAGCACAACTAGCCGCTGGGACTCCAGGCAGCAACCACCTCAGCAAGCTCTGGGAGGGAGACTGCTGTGTTGCGGGGTGGTTGGTACACCGGCAGAATCCCAAAACTGTCCCGGCCTCCCACTTTCAAGTGAACATACTCAAATCTGGTAGATTGCGGAATGGTACACCTGACCAGAGAGATGGATTCCCGATATACCACCGCAAACTCACCTTCCTGTCCCCCAGACCTGGCCTGCTGATTCCCCCAAAACCTGGTGGACACAGCTGGGTGAGATTAACCCCTCCCAGCTCGTCCAACCAAGTTTTGGTGATGCAGACCAGATCAGCATGTTCATCCAGGATTAAAGTCCTGGATGGCTAATGTTTTACCATCTACAGAACTGGCGTTTATCAGCAGGACCTTAAGTCCAGGGGGACTGTCATGATGGCTATCCAGTCTATCTTTCCTCAGGGTCGCAAAAACTCTGTTGCACTTCTCCCTGGATTATTGGAACTGACCATATTTCACCCTCCTCCCCCACATGATCTCAATGGCACTCCCCAGTCCTGGAATCCCAACCCCAGGGATGTCTAAAGGGGGAACTGGGTAGGAGGGGCTAGTCAACTGTCTAATATTATGGGGGTAGAGAGTATGTTGGACGTAGGCCTTGACACAAGTTATTCATGTGAATACAGGTGGAGAGAGCCATTTATCAGATCCAGTGAGGGAGTGTATAATGACGGTGTTTTGAGCTGACCTTTACTTTTTACAGGGGTTGGGCTCGTTAGAGAGGCAGTTAAAACTTTCCCCCTGGTTTCTAGGGCCGATTCTAAAGGGCCCTGAAGGGTGTCTGGTCTTTCCTTGCTTTGGGGTCTGTTTTCAATCAAGTAATAAGGGGTCGAATTATACGGTCCTGGAATACTCTCTTTACATAAAGTCCCCAGTAATTCAACCACAATTTATGTACTATCACCTCAGTGGGTTTTTCAGCATTCTCAAATGTTATTAGGAGGCATGAGACAAGATCATGGTGGTCACTACGGAGCCATTTAATGGACTGATCTTAATCCCCATAGGGTAAAGGTAAAGGTTTCCCCTGACGTTAAGTCCAGTCATGTCTGACTCTGGGGGTTGGTGCTTATCTCCATTTCTAAGCTGAAGAGCCGGCGTTGTCCGTAGACACCCCCAAGGTCATGTGGCTGGCATGACTGCATGGAGCGCCATTACCTTCCCGCCTATTGATCTACTCACATTTGCATGTTTTCGAACTGCTAGGTTGGCAGGAGCTGGGGCTAACAGTGGGCGCTCATTCCGCTCCCGGGATTTGAACCTGGGACCTTTCGGTCTGCAAGTTCAGCAGCTCAGCGCTTTAGCACACTGCGCCACCACCAGGGTAGTCTTCATTAAAAGTTAACATAGTAGATTTACTTATAAACTTCATGTATTCAGCATACAGGTACATTTCTTATTGGTTCAAAGTTTAAACAGTAAGTTCTCTAAAACATTCTATATTAGTCTCTTCTTTGTTGCATACAGACTAACATTCTCTTCAGTCTAATATATTACTGAATATTGACTTAATAAAAACTAACAATTAGAGATGTGCGCGAAAATCTTTCCTTCATTTCCTTCATGCTATCGTTTATTTTGACCATTCATCTACACAAAATGAATGATGACCTTTTCTTAGGAAATGAGCAGCAACACGAAAATAAAAGCCGCACAATCATCGTGCTTGCTTTGTTTCCTTTCATTTGGGCCCTGTAACAATAAGCAGGTACTGACAGAGGGCTGCTTTCATATTACAGCTGATGTGTACCAATGGGTGATAATAATAATATTAATATAAATAACGATAGTTACTCTGGTACCCTAAGCTGAGTCTGGGAGAGCAGTGCCTCCCAATTATATCCAATGTGTATCCATGGGCCGTGATAATATTAATATTAATATTAAGAACAGCATTATTCTGGCACCCTAAACTGAGTCTGGGAGAGCAGTGCCTCCCAATTACATCCGATGTGTATCCATGGGTCTTGATAATAATATTTATATTAATAACAATAGCACTTTGGGGAAGACCCAAACATTTTAAAAGCTGGTGGGCTAAAAGGGGTCAAAATGCCCATGTGTGGCGATTTTCACCCCTCTAGCCCAAAAACTGAATGGGGTGGGTGAGCCTCAGATGCCCCTCCCATTGCAGCCAATGGTCCAATGTTTTTTTTCATAAGCCAGATGAAAATTTGTGTTGTATAGTCGGCCCATTTTTGTTGCGGAAATGAGACGACATGAATGAAACTACACAAAACGGACAACAATTCTATACGAATGCACACCACCACTATCTATACATTGCAGCATACTAACACTGACTTCTAAACTGTACTGCTTCTGAGGTAAAATGTACTATATTCAACTGTATACATATATACTGACTGTACGGCATACATACATACTGACTTCTAAAATGGAGTCTCAGTCTTAGCAGTTCCAGATCTGATCGTGTGGTCTGTAGTCCCTCCCTCAAATAATATAGAGTTAAGGGAAAAACTGCATACCAATATATGCATAAAATATAGTAAGCAATCTCAATTATATACATAACAAATAGCTAGTATAGGAGGCTTATAGAAGGTTGCTATTTCCAACACTCCTATGTGCTCAAAGCATTGAAGCTATTGCTTTAAATATATCCCCACCTTAAACATAAAATACAATTTTCCTATTCTTATAAATAAAAATGAATGGTTTTAAAAATATTCCCATGTCTTAAAGTCTCTACTGTGACAATTATGATAGTTAACCACATGTTTTAATAATCAGATGATAATAGCGATACAATAACATTAGGTTCATTGTACCTTGTGTAATAAAGTCAGTTTATTTTACAAAAGATTTACAGAAGATGTTATTTCACAATTGCTGACATCATGAAGACCGCACTATCCAAAACTATAAACTGAAAAAAAAAATCTGTGCCCATCCCCATGGTTATTAGGGGCAAAAATCACTACTTGCTGACATAGTATATTGTGCTGATGTTTTCAGTGAGCTTCTCATGGCTGTCAATAAATGAAACTTCATAATATGTTTCCTTTACTTTGTTTTTTATTTTCTAAATGATATCATTGTTAAAAAAAAATAGAATACAGGGTCAATGTGCCTGAAACATTAGTTGGAAATTATTTTTATGCAAGGAGCATGTACTTAACAGTCTCCCAGTCAATTAGATTTTAAAGTGTTTGTATTTGTCTGATTAATGCCTGTTGTCTTTTTTGACACTAACTATAATTTTATTTTTATTTTAATAAAATGTTAGTTTAACATAAATCTATTAGGCAATAGTAGATGATAATAGTTCTGGGAAATACCTCTATGGAAAGAAAAAAAAAGTGTGAAATATTTACCAATGCAATGAAAATGTTTACTATTAAATGAAAACAAAAATCTCAGACCTATACAGACTTTTTGTAGATCTAATATTTATTTATTCAAACAGCATACTGTTTCAGCCCATAGAGACTCCAAGTGGCTTACAATAAAACAGAAAATCAATAAACAAAATACAAAACAATTAAGAATAAGATGGTTAGTAGTTCTAGAAGAGAAACAGCTTTAAAATGAAAGTATAGAAGGCCTGAGCAAATAAAAAGTTTTTCACCTGAATCTGCAAAGAACTCTATGCCAGGTAGTTCTCCATAGAGAAAGTGTTGGGAAATCAGAATGACACAATTGAACGGGCTCTATTTCTGCCTACCACCTGTCTTTTCTCCAAAGGAGATGTATTAAAATGGCCCCTAAGGATGAATGCCACATCCAGGCAGGCCTGTGGGAAAAGAGGGAGCTGTAAGGAACCAAAACAATTCGGCCTTTAAAGCACTCTGAGTTTGGCTTGGCACAGTCCTAGAAACAAACATAGATGTTTAAAAACCCATCCACACTTGGTTGGAACGAGTAATCTAAGCCACCACAGCATTTTGGACTCACTCTAGTAACTGAGCAACCTTCCAATATATTTTTGAAAAACTATACAACACTTCCCAGCAATGAAATCATATAATATAAAATCCACTGTTGACATTAAGATATGGTATGATTCGACGCCCCCCCCCCCCCCAATCCATCAGGAATACATTTCTCAATTTTACATGGATAAATGAAAGAACACGTAATAGCAAATCCTATGGAAATAAAGGAGCCCCGGTGGCAAAGTGCATTAATGCGCTGAGCTACTGAACTTGCAGACCGAAAGGTCCCAGGTTCAAATCCCGGGAGCGGCTTGAGCGCCTGCTGTTAGCTCCAGCTCCTGCCAACCTATCAGTTCGAAAACATGCAAATGTGAGTAGATCAATAGGTACCGCTCCGGTGGGAAGGTAACGGTGCTCCATGCAGTCATGCCGGCCACATGACCTTGGAGGTGTCTACGGACAATGCCAGCTCTTCGGCTTAGAAATGGAGATGAGCACCAACCCCCAGAGTCAGACATGACTGGACTTAACGTCAGGGGAAACCTTTACCTTTTCCTTATGGAAATAAAGTATTTCTAACACAAGAATATCCTAGAGTCACACTGGAGGACCTACAAAATGTCTACAGAGGACAAATTATGCTGGACATTAATAAAAGAAACCATGATACTGGTCCTGTGGATATAAGTGTCAAACTATATTTTGCAACAATATCAAGAAACAGCTGACTGCTTCATGCTGGTATCAGAGATATTGGGAATAATTCATGAAACACTGACTGAAATGAAATGCCACACAGCCATCTTCCATCTCTAGTTAATGCAACCCAACCCAAATCTTTCATTATGTGTTTTCTTTCACTGGCTCCAAATTATTTGCATCCCATGGATTGAATAAAATGTTCAAGGATTTTCCTAAGGTCAGCAAACTCTTTCACTATCCCTTGCACACAAAATATCCTCCCCCATATTTGGTATCTGAGATGGTTAACCAAACACAGTGCCATCTACTTCTTTTCCCCATCTTTTGTTTATGATTCTTGTAGATACCAAAACCCAGGAATACAAGTAAAAACAATAACAAGTGACATGCCCATTTGCTTCACAAGTTAATTATGCCATCTGCTGATTAGGAATCTTTGAAGTATTCTGCCATGCTGAATTCCTTCCAGGAATGTCAGTGTCCTAAAGAAGACAGTTCTTCCAGATTTGTTATATTGAGATTTTAACGAACAGCGCTCTGCTTTCCATAATAAGAGCAAATGTATCTGCTACTTGTCATTGTTGTAATTAAAAACAGACTGATAGGCATCCAAGTATGTCTATTAATATTTAATTTCCAGGAATGTGTATGCCCACAATACACCAATTTGAGAAAGGTTAGTGTCCCTTTTAACTCATGAATCCACCTCTGTCCAGGAAGCCCAAGATGGCTGGACCTGTGGTTCTTGAACCTTCATGATAAAAGAATAATATGTTTAAAAAGCAAATTGTCACATTCCTTAAAGGCAACTGAATTATTACTTTTGGTGGCTTACATCTAAGTAATGGAGTCTCATACACTCTAATAATAAAAGGAAGTAAGCAGTCACACTACAAAAAAGATGTTACAACTGTGCTATAATTTAGGGCACATCTACACTGACCATGAACAAGTTCCAGATCAACTTCATCCCAGATTACCACCATCAAACATTGCACAGAGCTAATCTGGGTAATGCAGAGCAAGGCCAAAGTCATGAGATACTCCAGATTCTGGAACAAAAATTGGAGTATTCTGTAACTTTCAGAACATATACATAGTTGGGCCAGTTCTGAGATGGAACCCGCCAGAACTGTTTACATTGCCACCCTGTGTTTCCCAGGCTAGGGTGGCCTGGAGATCTGGGTAGCACTTCCTGTCCCCTGTCTTTCTCTCCGGGCTTGACATGGGTCCTGTTTGTTTGCTGTTGGCCATAGTGATGTTGGTCAGTGCAACAGGGTGAGTGGGTAAGGAAGGGAGAAAAGGGGGCAAATCATTTTTCACTCCATCATCTCAGATGAAGTCACTGCATGCAACAGGTGACCAGGAAGACCCATGTCATGGCTGGAGAATGCTGCAACATGCAAAAAAGGATGGGATGGGATGGTAATGGTCTGGCAGCACTAGGCAGTTAGGATTCCCTCCCGCCTCTGAGGCTGTGAAAACCATCCTGGGGCTGATCTAGCATATGCCCCAGCTGCCAAATCCAGGAATTGGAAAAAATCATTTGACATGAAACTACTAATGGGAAAAAGGTAGTTCTTGCCCTGAGATGCCAAACAACATCACACCTGGAATCAGCCTTTGTGGCTGAAAAGCAAGGTATAAATACTTTAAAGAAATATATTACGCAATTTTATTTCATTATTACTTCTAGTTTGTAAAATACTCAATAATTGTATATATTGAAGAATTGTATGCAGAACTAAAATTTGTATACCAAGTATAGAGTGCAAGCTGACTAAATCAGAAATGGGGGATTGACTATATATCACTGCAGCAGATCAAGTAATGTAAATTTAGAAAACAGAACATGCAAAGGATGCAGAAAATAGTGAGGAAGGAAGAAGAAATTCCAGGATCATCAGACGGAAGATTAAATATCAATCCTATTTTATCATATAAATGTGACCTTAGCTGAGTAGAATATTTTATGAACTAAAAATATACAGGACACAGAGTTCTATGTTGTTCTTGCACATACTCAGAATGGAATATATTTACAAAGCAGAAGCTATCAGATGATGCAGACAAGTCAAGTCTACTCAGTCTGACAAATATGGAGTCCTTATTTACAATTGTAAGATATTTATTGAACAAAAAGTAAGCAGTCATTAGGGATTATTATATTCATCTGTTTTCCAAGAACATTGATAAGATGCACAAATTTATAATCTGCTTTTACAATCTACACATTTTTTCTACCAAGGTCTGGTTCTAATTACCAGATTATATTTTAATAGTTTTCTTTAAAAATTGTTTTATTCTTCTAGTTTTTTTAAACCAAGTCTGTGGTGTTGGTATTTTCCCCGATATTATAATCTGACTTTTCCTCTCTGTCTGTAAAATACATATGCTGATGTATCCTGAATCAACTATAAAACCCAAACCTTCTATTCTGAAATATTCCAGATCCTTCTCTAAGGATAGTTTTAAATTTCTACATGATGTATGTTATTACTAGATTGAATACTCAGACACAAAGTCCAAACTACAAAACTGCAAGGACTAATTTTGCGTGAAAACTAAGTTGAAAAATTCACATTGGTCGTTCACAACCAAGACCTAAATTGGCACTTTACTTTTAAAAATAACTTTTAAAATTACTTAGGATAAAAGATTCTCCGTGTTTTGCAAACATCATACCCTCAAAAGAGAAGCTATGTCTACAACCTGGACAACTCAAGGCATTTTACTATCTGGGCCAAATAATACAATTATGCCTTCTCATATCCCATGCCCAGAGGTTATTGTTCAGAAAGTAGAACACTTCTTCAATATGAGTAATAGGACAGTATTCTCTATTGTACTACAAAGTTAACAAGGTAAGCCATGTTACACATGTCAAGCCATGAAGCATACAATTCTCTCATCTAGCACTTTGCTGTCATCTGACTAACATGACTGTCAAAAGTTTCTGAGTTAGATCGAGTTTTTCATTCTGATTTCCAGTTTCCATCCAATTCCATCAAAAAGAAAATACTGTTACGGTATAGCCATTTTCTGGATGTACTGAACTCCAATGGGAAACAACACTTGAATTTAGTCTTGGATGAAGACTAAGAATTTAGCCTTGAATGAAAAATGTAGTCTTGGATGAAACCGTAATCATACTGCTTTTTCAAACTGCCAAGACAACGTAGTTATGATCAGTACACATGGCCAGTATATGTATGCAATGGTTCGAACCCTAAATGTTATTCAAATGGTTTTATATAATAATTGCCTATTGATGCATCGGTTGTATTGTGTTAATTTTGTGATTGTTTTAAATTTGATATTTACTTATTTTGTTTTATGTTATCTCCCTTGTTGGGAGATGGGGGCAGGCTATAAATAAATTATTATTATTATTATTATTATTATTATTATTATTATTATTACATATAAAAGTTTCATGCCCTAAGAACATAAGAAGGTATCAACCTAAAAATCTATTCCAACTGTCTCTACTTGAAGTGATTATCCTGGTGTCAGTTAGAAGCCCATAACTAAGATATATGATCATTAATCCTTTCCCAGGAATACTCACCAGGTTGCAACAACATACTGTTTTTCTTCAATTCTAAGGCCCCATTTACACTGCCATATAATGCAGTTTGAACTGTATTATAATCGTTCATGTAGATTCCTATAATGCAGATTGAATAGAATTGAACTGGATTATATGAGTCTGCACTGCCATATAATCCAGTTCAATGTAGTTAATTTGTATTCAGAAACTGGATTATATGTCAGTGTAGATGGGGCCCAAGAGGAATGAAACATCTTGAAAAATGGAATTTATTTTAGAATCACAGGTGCTTCTTTTAATATATTAAATAAAGCATTTTTTTTCTGTTGGGATACTGAAATTACTGTATATATTCGAGTATAAGCCTAGTTTTTCAGACCTTTTTTTAAGACTGAAAAAGCCCCCCTCGGCTTATACTTGGGTGAGGGTCCTGGTTGGCTTATATTTGGGTCAGCTTATACTCGAGAATATATGGTACATTTATTATTTCTCTCTATTATTATTGGTATTATTACATTTATTATTTTTCTCTATTATTGTTGCTACTGTTACATTTATTTTACCCTATTTTTATTATTATTAATACATTTATTATTTCACTCTGATCTTATTATTATTATTAAATCGCCTAGAGCATCTTGGATGGAGGGCGATTAATAAGTAATTAAATGATGATGATGATGATGATTGCATTTATTATTTTACTCTATTTATTATTACATGTATTATTTTACTCTATTATTATTAAAAGGATACATAAGCACATTTACATTGAAGATGAGAATAATGATTTGATCAGAGTTGGAGTCTTATCTTAAATTTGAGCTTTATGTAAATATTCAAACACATTTAACCCAATGATGCCTCAATTAATGTAATTTTATTGGTGTCTATTTTTATTTCTGAAATTTATCACCCTCTGCTTATACTGGAGTCAATGTTTTCCCAGTTTTTTGTGGTAAAATTAGGTGCCTTGGCTTATATTCGGGTCGGCTCATACTCAAGTATATACGGTAGTTTGTGTCTTATAATTGATGGCATCTTAGAATTGATTAAATGCAATATTTATAAACAATGAAATAAAATTTGATCTGGGAAAGAATGGGTTTCTGGTGTAACATATACTTTTGTAGCTATATGCCTATATCCAACAAGCAAGGTAAGTAGCATATCTCCAGACTCCTTTACTGAGCAGGAGTTAGTAGAAAAGCAAAATTTGTGTTGCAGGAAACTATCCTTGCTCTTTTTCATTTTATTTCTGCTTTTGTACCAAATTTTCTGTTAAAAACCTTAACCAACCCCCGCCCCCCGCCATCCTCCAAAACGAAACAAATGCAGATCGGCTTTCTTAACTGAAGCATACCAGTATTTATTGGGATCCCACTGAGGAAAATTCTCCAGCCTGTCCAAAAAAAATCCATATCTCAAAATATGGTAATAAGAAAATTGAAGTTGAACTAAGTTGTAAAAAATCAAATTAACCCATTAACTAACATACGTAATAGGCTTGAGCGATCCATGAAAAAATTGATTCTAAACTCGTTTCAAAAGTAGGGGGCGCCAGCGTTTCGTTTCTGATGTCATTTCCGAATTTTGCCCCCCAAAAAATTTGAAATTAACGAAAATTCGTTAGTTTCAAAAGTAATTCGTTAATGGCGGACACGCATGCGCAGTGGCCAAAAAAAACAGCACGAGGGGAGATTTTACAGGACTCTCCCGCCCTCATTTTTTGAGTGATCTTCTTCAAACTTGGTACAGTGGTAGAACACATTTAACACGGATAGCTCACCAAAATTTGGAACGTTTCCCTTATCCTCTGATTTTTGGCGAATTTTCATAGCTTTTATAATAAACCATTTTTTAATAATTGCAGAAATCTGTTCCTGGTTTGAAAGTCTTATTTCCTGTTAAATTGGGTTGTCTTTACTGTGAAAGTCATTGTTCTACTTCAGAAACTTTGTTTTTGTGGCTGAAACTTTGTTAAATTGGTGTGTGTGTGATATATACTGTATATATATATATATATATATATATAGTCCCTGCATATGTGTGTGTGTGTGTGTGTGTGTATAGGTAAAGGTAAAGGTATCCCTTTACGTTAAGTTCAGTCATGTCTGACTCTGGGGGTTGGTGCTCATCTCCATTTCTAAGCCCAAGAGCCAGTGTTGCCCATAGACACCTCCAAGGTCATGTGGCCGGCATGACTACATGGAGTGCCATTACCTTCCCGCCAGAGCGGTACCTATTGATCTACTCACATTGGCATGTTTTCAAGCTGCTAGGTTGGCAGAAGCTGGAGCTAACAACGGGCACTCATTCTGCTCCCAGGATTTGAACCTGGGACCTTTCGGTCTGCAAGTTCAGCAGCTCAGTGCTTTAACACACTTCGCCATCGGGGCTCATGTATATATAATATACATACACATACACACAATGTGGAGAATATGTGGAAAGGTAGCTAGATAAGTTGGGAGCCACAGCGAAGGCACCTTCCTGGGAGCAAGGTCTAATAATAATAATAATAATAATAATAATAATAATAATAATAATAATAATAATAAATCCCTTACAATATCCAAGATGGCTCACTGCTACAGAATCTTGGGAGCTTTAGTTTGGTATGGTACCATTATTGGCAGAGAAAGCTAAGCTGTAGGAGTTGAAATCCAATCATTTATCCTCCCTATAGAATCAATTTTATATGCATTTTTAGCTACAGAAAAGCTAAAATCAGCACAGTAAAAGAACAACACCTAGAAAATGGGAATTCCAGACAGGAAACAATCAGGGCCAGCTAATACCTCCCAACAAAGGATTCCCCCAGGTAGGAAGCAGCCAGGCTTTGAAGCTGCAAGGCTATTCAATGCTAATCAAGGTGACCAATTGCAACAGTCACACTTGCCTCCCACAGACAAGAGTTCTTTCTCCCACCCTGGACCTTCCACAGATATATAAACCCCACTTGCCTAGCTTCGCACAGACGTCAAAACCTCTGAGTATGTCTGCCACAGATGTGGGTGAAACGTCAGGAGAGAATGCTTCTAGCACATGGCCATAGAGCCCGGAAAACTCATAGCAACCCAGCCAGTAGGCTGTTGCTGAACAACCTATGAACTTTTAGCATTAAAGGAAAAAATGCCCAAGATTTTATCACTTAATACTGTTGGCATGTCTGGAGAAGAAGAATAGAATGCTTCTATACCAGGCAAGGGCAAACTTTGCCCATGTCTGGAGTTAGGAATTGTAGGAGTTGAAATCCAAAACAATTTGACAGAAAACTGGGAGTTGTAGTTTGGCATGGTACTGGCTCTCTTCTGCAGGGAAGGCTAGGGACTTTGTAAAACTACAGCTCACATGATTACATGGCACTGAATCTGTTGCAATTGAGCTGGTGCCATAATCCTTTCCGGGAGATCTCCTCAGTGGAGATATCTCTTAAAGGGATATCCTCTGGCTCTAAGGATTCCGTTTAGGAAGGCAAGCCTGGTTCTGGTATTCCCCTTTAAGCCAGTGGCTGGAAAGTCTGGAAAGAAGCAAAACCAAACACGCGGCTCCAGAGGAGAGAAGGCCAAGCGCAGGCAGGCATGTCTCTTCTCTTCCCTCCCTCCCTCCCTGCTTCTCTCTCTCTCTCTCTCTCAGAGAGAGAGAGAGAGAGAGAAGCAGGGAGGGGAGAGAGAGAAGGGAAGAGAGCAATGCGGAAGGCTTCTACGGGGCCGCGTCTCAATGGCATTTTTAAAATGCTAGCAGATCGATGGCCATGCCTCTCCCTCCCTCCCTCTTCCGCTCTGATTGGCTGAGAGGCATGCCAACATGGCTTCTCCTCTCAGAGGGGCTACAGCTACATCCGAAGACATCAGAAACAAACGAAAAAAAGGTACTTTTATTATTCAAATTCGTAATATTTGTAAGGCAGTGAGCAGATGGTTCAATATCAATTCAAAAGTAATTATGAAATGAATTTTAAACGAATTTAACGAACTAACGAAAAATTTGCTCAAGCCTAATACGTAATTCCAAAGTATCTGGGAGTATTTATACTACACAATAAATTAATTCATACTCTGTTTCAGTCTTTTTCCTCCCCAGAGATTATGGTGTAGCTTAAATACATTTGGAAATATCCTTTTATTTTTTTAAAAAACTGTGCTTAATGAAAAACATGTTTGGCATAACTACATTTTTAAAATACAAAAAGAAAATAAAATGCTAGGCATTTTATGTGTAATAAGATTTTAATGAAAATTTCTAAGAACTTTAGTTTATTTGCTTTCATGATTCAGTCATTTGCTAGATCATATGCTTCCAGCAGTGGGCTTTGAAAAGAGATTTGACACACTAATTTCATCCATTTATTCTTTTTAATTTACTTCCTATGAAGAACATAATTTTGTTACCCTAAAACCAGTTCTCCAATTAACAGCTTATGCTTTAAAAGAGTTTTATGAATTTAGAATTACAACTTGCAACTAAAAACAATTTAACATTACTGATGAAATTTCCAACTAGCAAAGATAACAAAAGAAACCACAGAATATTCCATGATATCTGGATGTCTGGTATTAAATGTAGTGGGAAGTTATTTTCACAGCCCTACTACTGTTAAAGCAGGATAAGCACTTTCAAAGAAACTAGGCTTATCTGCAATTGTCAGAGGACAGTGAAGTAGGCTGCAATATCATTGTCTTTTCTCCACCCCTTCTCCTTTCTGAAATAAGTGAAGTAGTTGTGGGAATACAAAAATCCTTCTGTTGAGATATAATTCTCATTACCATCCATTGGCACTAGATGGAAAGATACAGTAGGACTCCTGTATCCTTCGGTGAGATGTTCTAAAAACCTCACCTTATGGAAACCTGAAGCCATGGATAAAAGTGAACCTTATATCCTGACTGTTTTGGGGCATGTGCACTCCACAGAATTGCACTGGAGGACCTAGAGAGGCCCACAAACATTTCTGGGGTAGCAGCAAGGGGGATTTGGAACATGAGTAAGTGAAAGCATGACCAGTGAATCTGTGGATAAGGGGGCTACACTGCATTAGAAAATATTTGAAAGATGCTTTTCTTGAGTGTTGGGAAGCCATGATGAGGAGAATCCTAGACTGACAAGCATCTATACACTTTGGAATTTATTCTGCACCAAATTTGCAGATATATATCTATATATATAAAAGAGTGATGGAATCCCAGCAACTGACAAAGCAACAAAACTAAAGGCCCCCCAACCTCGAAATTTGACAACACAACCCATCATCCACGCCTCTAGGTTGATATAACAAAAAGAAAAGAAAAATAAAGTCCTAATTAGAGGGAGAGGAATAATTACTTTTATCCAATTGCTGCCAGTTAGAAGGCTAAAGTCCACCCACTTGGTCTCCTAGCAACCCACTCAACCCAGGGGACAGGCAGACTTAGGCCTCACTTAGCCCTCTCCCACACTGCCTATAAAATACAGATTATTAGATTTTAACTGGATTATATGGCAGTGTAGACTCAAGGTCCTTCCACACAACTATATTACCCATTTATAATCTTATATTATCTGCTTTGAACTGGATTATCTTGACTCCACACTGCCAGATAATTCACTTCAGTGTGCTTTTTATACAGCTGTGTAGAAGGGGCCTCATATAATCCAGTTCTAAGCAGATAATATAAGATTATAAATATACAGTAGAGTCTCACTTATCCAACATAAACAGGCCGGCAAAACGTTGGATAAGTGAATATGTTGGATAATAAGAAGGGATTCAGGAAAAGCCAATTAAAAATCAAATTAGGTCATCATTATACAAATTAAGCACCAGAACATCATGTTATACAACAAATTAGACAGAAAAAGTAGTTCCATGCACAGTAATGCTATGTAGTAATTACTGTATTTACAAATTTACCACCAAAATATCACAATGAATTTAAAACACTGACTACAAAAACATTGACTACTAAAAGGCAGACTGCGTTGGATAATCCAGAACATTGGATAAGCAAATATTGGATAAGCGAGATTCTACTCTAATATGAAATAATTACTGTGGTAGAATAATACAGAACAATATAATTTCTAAAACCAGGACAGTAAATAAAGAGCAACACTCTGAAAGCAGGGAAATTGGGAATTCCACAAAGGAAACAATCAGGGCCAGCTAACACCTCCCAAGAAAGGATTCTTCCAGAAGGGAGTGAAGCAGTGTGTATTACCAAAGTCATTATTGTTGTTGTTGTTGTTGTTGTTGTTGTTGTGTTGCTGTGAACCGTGAAAATGAATACAATCTGGCTCCAAGTATTCAAAAACACTAAAATCAGAATATATAAAAATTACTGTGGTATAATAAAACAGAACAATACAATCTCTAAAATCAGAAAACTAAATAAAGAACAACACTCTGAAAACAGGGGAATTCCATATAGCAAACAATCAGGGCCAGCTAACACCTCCCAACAAAGTATTCCCATCACCAAACTCTGGCAGATCCTCTGTTTTCTCAGGGCCACAGACAATAGAAGCACATAAAATATCGCAAATAACACCACTCTGAAAACAAGGGAATTCCAGACAGGAAATAATCAGGGCCAGCTAACACCTCCCAATAGAAAATTCACTCAGGGAGGAATCAGCCAAGCTTTAAAGCTGCAAGGCCATTACATGCTAATCATTTTGCCTAATTGCAGCATTCATACTTGCCTCCAACAGACAAAAAAAACAATCAGAAATATTGTATATTCACAACCTTTAGGAAATAATATCCCCTGATGGTGCAGCATGTTAAAGCGCTGAGCTGCTGAACTTCTGCACTGAAAGGTTTGAATTGGGGGAGTGGAGAGAGCCCCCACTGTTAGCCCCAGCTTCTCCCAACCCTAAAGTTCAAAAACATGCAAATGAGAGTAGATGATAGGTACTGCTCCGGCAGGAAGGTAACGGCGCTCCATGCAATCATGCCGGCCACATGACCTTGGAGGAGTCTACGGACAATGCCAGCTCTTCAGCTTAGAAATGGAGATGAGCACCAACCCCCAGAGTCAGACACGATTGGACTTAACGTCAGGTGAAAACCTTTACCCTTTACCTTAACTACCAACAGTTCCTCAATACTTTATTTCCCATACCACCATACTTCACCACAACAACGCGTGGCCAGGCACAGCTAATTTTTGTATTAAAAATAGCATTTTCTGTGCAGGAAACATTTTCTGCACAGCATTCAAACACAAAATGCTGTTTCCGCTGCAAAAATGCTGTTTTGTCAACAAAAATCTCACCAAAAACCTGCATTTTTTCCAAGAATAAATCCTGGGCTGTGAAAAGTATTCAGATACAGTACATTTTTAAAGACTTCCTTGCAGTTGAAAGAACATTATTGATATTGCTCATTGTTTGTTTATTTATTTACTTACTTCACTTGTATACCGCTTTTCTTACCCCCGATGGGGCACTCAAAGCGGTCTCCAAACATATTATTTCGAAATTCAATGCCTACACAACAATAAAAAATACAACTATCTATTGAATCATAAAAAACACAATAAATTAACATTAAAACATAGAGCTAGAAACATATTAATTTAAACATTAAAATCACATAATCCAAAAATCAAAGTCCAGGGCCATTCCAATTTCAATCTCAATTGTACATAATCTCTGTTTCCTTCAACAATGAAATTAGCGAATAAGTGAATAATGAGCAAATAACAACATCCCTACCACACATAGCAGAGAGGATTAGTGAGTTATTGTAACTAGTCTCTAACTGCCCCCATATTAGAAATGATGGTATGGGATGACCTACTTTGTGCAGGTCAACTACTGAGTGCAATGACTTTGTGGAGAATATTTTTTTTCTGTATATTGTCCCTTGAAAACTATGCCATGTGCTACTGTTTTTCTCAGATATACCTGAGGTTTCAATTCATTAATTCATTCAGTTTACATGGCATTTTTCTCTGGGCATGGGACCAACGCTTGAAAGCACATTTATAAAATATGTGGTAGCAGCTAAGTCTCAAGTAGCTTCATTATTATGATTATTATTATGATTATTGTTATTATGATTATTGAAAGTGCCAAATATACATGCCAGACATTACATCCATACCCAGACACAACATCTATAATATTATTATGATTACGATCATCATTATTGAAAAGGGCTAATAAAGAAGTCAAACAGTAAACACATACCCATCATTTATGATTTAAGGGCTCATTTACCCTGGGCAGTTTAGCCCAATGTAAATCTGCCCTAGAACACAACTGGATTCACCACATTCATTCCAAATCTGGGTCTAGATGACCCAGGACCACATCTGCTCTGCTCAACTGTCAGCTCCTCCATATCACTTCTGCTGTCACATAAAGCTGTCCATGGAGCTCCATCTGAGCATCTGGCTGTCACAGATGCTTCTGCTGATGTCACAATGGGGCACCTAGGATACGAGAACTCACTGTGTTTTGTACAAACAATCAGTAATTCATTTGTGGTGAAGATGGGTTTGAGGCTCATGAAAATAAGTCCTCAGTGACTTAGAGGACTCTGCAAAGCTGGATCTCCTATGCTTTGGGATCCCTTCCTCCCCCTCTTGGATCTTGTAACAGAGGACATGATGAGTGAAGGAAATAATTTCTGAAAGGATCAGGATGGACAATAAAAGTAATTAACTGAACATTTTGGGATGTTCTGGAGTTACTGATGATATTAAATAGGGAGTTATATTAATTTAAAGGGAGCCTCCGGTGGCTCAGTGTGTTAAAGTGCTGAGCTGCTGAACTTGCAGATCGAAAAGTCACAGGTTCAAACCCGGGGAGTGGAGTGAGCGCCCGCTCTTAGCTCCAGCTTCTGCCAACCTAGCAGTTCGAAAAGATGCAAATGTGAGTAGATCAATAGGTACCGCTCTGGTGGGAAGGTAACAGCGTTCCATGCAGTCATGCTGGCCACATGACTTTGGAGGTGTCTATGGACAACGCCGGCTCTTTGGCTTAGAAATGGAGATGAGCACCAACCCCCAGAGTCGGACACGACTGGACTTAACGTCAGGGTAAACCTTTACCTTTTTTATTAATTTAAAAGAAATTTAATTCCCATATTTAAATTTACACATGCATAGACACATACAAAATTATAATGCAAATTCTGCTTTAATTTCATACCTTCTTTATCATATTTGTTCTCCTTTTAATGCAAAAGTGACTACACTCAATTAGTTTCCAGTCCCAATTCAATGTGCTAGTTATCATAAAGCCCTAAACAGCTCAGGTCCTGCCTATCTTCTTGACCCCCTTCCTCCCATGAACTGATGTGGGCTCTAAGATCTGTAAGGGAGGCCCTCCTCGCAGTCGCACCACCTTCACAAGTGTGGTTGGTGAGGATGAGGGATAGGGCTTTCTTGGTGGTGCCCCCTCGGCTTTGAAACTCCCTCCCCATGGAGATTAGACAGGCCCCCACACTGTCTTCCTTTTTTAGGAACTTGAAGACGTGGTTCTTCAATCAAGCCTTTGAGAATATTTTGCCCCTAGTTGCCCTACTTAGTAAACGCACATCTTGCACTTTATCCCATGCCCTTTCTCCATTACTGCAGCTGGCATGTACTTTATTCCAATGTTTACAGCCCAACCATTTACAGCTACCACCACAGTTAGCGAATCGCAGCTTGATTGAGTCTGAATTGATGTTTTATATGTTGAATGTATTTTATTTTATTGCAATTTATATTGTGTTCAATTTTATATTGATTTTAGGCACATTGTACTGTCTGTAAGCTGCCCCAAGTCCCTTTGGGGAGATGGTGGCAGGATATAAGAATATGGTTATTATATCATTATTATTAGTCAATTACATAGTAGTCCTAAGAACGACTTATGTCTTCAGAAAGAAGGAATGCTTTTTTGCTCACAGAAGACATATGTATATCCAAGTCTAAGTTGTAAAGTTTTTATAAATTTACATTGGAGCTGTGAATTGAGATTTCTTAAGCAAAAAAGACAAAATACTATTAAATCCAACCTTCTGTTTTTTCTTTAAAGGCAAAAGAACAAAGCAGAGTGCTCTCCATATCCACTCCTCCATGTCCTCCACACGTAGCATAACAAATCAACCTGCCTAGTAAATAACAAAGTGCAGAAACACATGAACTCGGTGGAGCTTGCTGACATTACATATATTACTATGAACAAAATTTAAATTTGAAATATGCACTCCTGGTGAGCACAGAAAAAGGAACTTTACCAATAAAAAGCATGAGCTGCTTTCAGAACATATGCTGAATAGATTTTGCAGTCACTTAAAGAATAATCTACCACTACTTTAATAAAAATGCAAGCAAAAAGCACAACAAGAAATCCACTGTTGTTTCTTGTTGTTGGTAAGTATTCAAAACAGAACTGAATTTATTTCTCTCAGAGGATTTTACAATACAGGAACTGACAGTAATTCTGTCAGATTTGGCTTTCTGCCACCATCCATAGCTAATTGCTAAATCTTTGGAGAAATATTAATAAAAAAACATATTGCACCTGGTCATTTAAAAATGACTTGTTCTTAAATTGTTAAGTAGAGCAGAACAGAGAGATAATTATTCCTATAGTTAAATGTAGTACTCAAAACTTTACAGCAAGAAAATTACTTTCTCAGGTTTTAACCTAAAATCCAGTGGTGGCAGAGACAAATTCATAAGTATACTTAATAGGCATGTGTGATCCATAAAAAAATGATTCAATAAAATGTTTGACTTATCATCAGATTTTTGGCGAATTTTCAAAGTTTTTATAAAAAAAACATTTTTAATAATAACAAAAATCTATTCCTGGTTTGAAAGTGTTATTTTCTGTTTCATTGGGTTGTCTTTACTTTGAAAGTCATTGTTCTACTTCAAAATTTTGTTTTTGTGGCTGAATCTTTGTTAAATTGGTGGAGAAAGACTCAACAAACCATAATGTGCTATTTTTATAGGATGATGTCCCTTGCTGTTTTGATGACAGAACCAATTAGGAAATGACATTTATCAACCAGGAACAGAAATCATAGTACACCATCAAATCACTCCTGACAGATGGCCATCAGCCTCTGAATAAGGAAATCTGTTCTTGGTTTGAAAGTGTTACTTCCTGTTTCATTGTGTTTTCTGGGACTGAGTGTGTGACTTGCCCAGGATCACCCTGTGGGTTTCCATGGCTGAGTGGGGAATGAAGCCACAATCGTAGTCCAATTCTCAAACCTCTACACTATACAATGCTGTCCCAAAAAGGGGCCCACTGTTTCTTCCTATGAGGCTTAGCACTCTTCTAATCACAAGTGGTTTTTTTCCCTATGAGGCTTAGCCTGCTTCCGATGTTACACTATGTCTTAGGAAAAAACCTCAGTCCAGATCCGTCACTTTTCTTCTTATCCCAGATTATATGGCAGTGGGGACTCATACAATCCAGTTTAAATCAGATAATCTGGAATCGGATCCTGGGATATAGGGCAGTGTAGATTCAGCCTGATTCCTCTTCCACACTGCTCCTATATCCCAGGATATGATCCCAGATTGTCTAATTTGAACTAGATTATGAGTCCACACTGCCAGATAATCTGGGATGAGAAAATAATCTGGGACCAGATCCTGGGAATTAGAGCAGTGTAGATCCAGCCCGAGTCCCCTTCTACACTGCTGCTATAGTCCAGGATCTAATCCCAGATTATCTGCTCTGAACTGGATTATATGAGTGCACTGCCAGATAATCTGGGATAAGAAGATAATGGGGCTTATCCCACTTTTAAACCAGGAGGGAAAGTGCTCAGGAGTTTCTTCTTCGATGGGGCTTAGCCTGCTTCTAAGAGGGAAAGCTGAGTTTCTTTGATCGGTCTTAGCCAGCTTCTAAACCAGGAGGTAAAGCGCTCAGGAGTTAGTTTCTTTCGATGCTACACTATGTTGTAGGAAAAAACCTCAGTCTTTTGTTTTTTATGAATGCCCCATGAGAAAATGTATAAGGATGTGGGTGAACTACAATTCCCAAAAGTCTTGGGTCAACCCCCAATCTCCCCCAAGATTCACAGCTGGCCATGTTGGGTCTGTATGCCAAGTTTGGTCCAGATACATCACTTTTCTTCTTATCCCAGATTATATGGCAGTGGGGACTCATATAATCGAGTTTAAATCAGATAATTTGGGATCAGATCCTGGGATATAGGGCAGAGTAGATCCAACCTGATTTTTCTTCCACACTGCTCCTCTATCCCAGGATCTGAGAAAATCTCATTCAAAGCACCCCTGACAGGTGGCCATTTAGCCTCTGCTTAAAAGCCTCCAAAGAAGGAGCCTCCACCAATGTCTGTGGAAGAGAGTTCCACTGCCGAACAGCTCTCACAGTGAGGAAGTTCTTCCTGATGTTCAGGTGGAATCTACTTTCCTGTAGTTTGAAGCCATTGTTCCGCATCCTAGTCTGCAGGGCAGCAGTAAACAAGCTTGCTCCCTCCTCCCTATGACTTTCCCTCACATATTTGTACATGGCTATCATGTCTCCTCTAGCCTTTTTTTCTGCAGGTTAAATATACCCAGTTCTTTAAGCCGCTCCTCATAGGGCTTGTTCTCCAGACCCTTAATCATTTTAGTCGCCCTCCTCTGGACGCTTTCCAGCTTGTCAACATCTCCCTTCAACTGCAGTGCCCAGAACTGGACACAGTATTCCAGATGTGGCCTGACCAAGGCAGAATAGAGGGGTAGCATGACTTTCCTGGATCTAGACACTATACCCCTATTTATACAAGCCTAAATCCCATTGGCTTTTTTCGCTGCCGATCACATTGTCGGCTCATGTTTAACTTGTTGTCCACAAGGACTCCTAGGTCTTTTTCACACATACTGCTGTATAGCCAAGCATCGTCCCCCATTCTGTATCTTTGCATTCCATTTTTTTTCTGCCGAAGTGAAATATCTTGCATTTGTCCCTGTTGAACTTCATTTTGTTAGTTTCGGCCCATCTCTCTAATCTGTCAAGATCGTTTTGAATTCTACTCCTGTCTTCTGGAGTGTTAGCTATCCCAGTTTGGTGTCATCTGCAAACTTGATGATCGTGCCTTCTAACCCTTCATCTAAGTTGTTAATAAAGATGTTGAACAGAACTGGGCCCAGGACGGACCCTGCGGCACTCCACTCGTGATTTCTTTCAAAGATAAAGATGCATTGGTGAGCACCCTTTGACTTTGTTCGCTTAACCAATTACAGATCCTACAGCACCAGAGTTCCTACAGCACCAGAGTTCAAAAGCGTCTCTCTTCCTTCACTCAGCCTTCCTTATGGTCCAGCTCTCGCATCCATAGGTTACTATGGGGAATACCATTGCTTTGACTATGCGGACCTTCGTTGCCAGTGTGATTTTTTTTTTTCGTGTCAGGAGCAACCGGAGTTGCTTCTGGAATAAGATAATTGGCCGTCTGCAAGGACACTGCCCAGGGGACGCCCGGACGTTTTGATGTTTTACCATCTTGTGGGAGGCTTCTCTCATGTCCCCGCATGGAGCTGGAGCTGATAGAGGGAGCTCATCCGCCCTCTACCCGGCTGGGATTCGAACCTGGCAGCCGTCAGGTCAGCAACCCAACCTTTAAGTCACAAGGCTTTTATCCCCTAGGCCACCGGAGGCTCCTGCCAGTGTGATATCTCTGCTCTTCACTATTTTGTCAAGGTTGGCCATTGCTCTCCTCCCAAGAAGTAAACGTCTTCTGATTTCCTGGCTGCAGTCTGCATCTGCAGTGATCTTCGCGCCTAGAAATATAGTCTGTCACTGCCTCCATGTTTTCTCCCTCTATTTGCCAGTTATCAATAGGTGTAGTTGCCATGATCTTGGTTTTCTTGACGTTTAACTGCAACCCAGCTTTTGCACTTTCTTCTTTCCCCTTGGTGATAAGGCTACTCAGCTCCTCCTCGCTTTCGGCCATCAGAGTGGTATTGTCTGCATACCTCAGGTTGTTAATGTTTCTTCAAGCAATTTTAACTCCAGCCTTGGATTCATCAAGCCCCTCATGTCGCATGATGTCTTCTGTGTACAAGTTGAATAGGGAGGGTGAAAGTATGCAGCCCTGCCGCACTCCTTTCCCAATCTTGAACCAGTCTGTTGTTCCGTGATCTGTTCTGACTGTGGCTACTTGGTCTTTATACAGATTTCTCAGGAGATAGACAAGGTGACTTGGTATCCCCATAACACCAATAACATGCCATAGTTTATTATGATCCACACAGTCAAAGGCTTTAGAATAGTCAATAAAGCAGAAGTAGATGTTTTTCTGAAACTCCCTGGCTTCCTCCATTATCCAGCGGATATTGGCAATTTGGTCTCTCGTTCCTCTGCCTTTTCTGTATTGCTGGAGTCAGGGCCGGCCCCACTATGGAGGCCACATCTTGTTTTCACTGACTGGATGGATGTCCGCCACCTTTGGCTGCAAAGGATGTAGTCAATCTGATTTCGGTGTTGACCATCTGGTGAAGTCCATGTGTAAAGCCGTCTTTTAGGTTGTTGAAAGAGAGTGTTTGTTATGCACATTGAATTTTCCTGGCAAAATTCTATCAGCCTACATCCTGCTTCATTTTGTTGTCCCAGACCATGCTTGCCTGTGATCCCGGTTATCATTTGAGTGCCCACCTTAGCATTCCAATCTCCTGTAATTAGAATAATGTCTCTTTTTGGTGTGTTATCCACTAAGTGCTGCAGATCCTCGTAGAACTTATCTAATTCTGCTTCTTCAGCAGCTGTGGTTGGGGCGTATGTTTGGATCACTGTGATGTTAAATGGCTTGCCTTTAACTCTAATTGAGATCATTCTATCATTTTTTGGGTTGTATCCAATCACTGCTTTAGCAACTTTGTTATTAATTATGAAGGCTACTCCATTTCTTCAAGTGTTCCTCTTGTCCGCAGTAGTAGATCTGGTGGTCCTCTTTTGTGAAGTGGCCCATTCCAGTCCACTTCAGTTCACTGACTCCCAGAATGTCTACCTTTAATTTTGACATCTCACCAATAACCACATCCAGTTTGCCCTGGCTCATAGATCTTACATTCCAGGTTCCTATCGTGTGTTGATCTCTAGAACATCGGATTCGTCCTTCACCTCCAGCACCGTTGGCCGCTAGCTTTCCTTTCAGCTTTGAGCTAACTGCATCATCACATCTGGGGCTACTTGGACTAGTCCTCTGCTCCTCCCCAGTAGCATTTTGACCATCTTCCGACCTGGGGGTCCTATTTTCCGATGGTATACTGACATTTCTCTGGTTGTACTCATCCATATAGTTTTCATGGCAAGAATACTGGGGTGGGTTGCCATTACCTTCCCCAGGGATCGTGCTCGGCTTCCAAAGACCTCAAAAGCTTTGCAAACAGCCCCTCTACAGCCTTACAATTTGCCAACACTACTATCCCTATTGGATCCTGAAACTCTTCTCCTTTTCCATGGGTAAATTGGTAGCCCTGCTTAGATCATAGCCAAAGTAGCAGCTCAGCCCAGGTACAGCATCTTGGTGCCACTCCCTGGATCAAGGAGGTCCTCCCTAAAGGTAGCTGTGATGACCCATGGGCCTTGTAGTCCTGCTCAGGACATTGTAATCCCTGATGAAGAAGAAAACTTGGGGTTTTTACCTTCCCAGTCAGAACTGGAATCTTCTCAGCCAGATCTTTCCCAGGCAGATCTGGGAACCTTGCACCTGCAAGAAAGTTGTGTCCCAGAAGTATGTCAAACAAACCCAGAGCCCACATCTCCCGTGTTCTTGCGCCGTGAGTTTTGTAAACAACAGAGGGGTTTGGAAGCAGCTTCGCGCAGGAGTGCGAGGATAGCAGCTAAGAATGTACCCAATTAAGTCTGCTTTCCGTGAGAACCTTTAGGGAGTCAAACATCTGGTCCCAGAGTTTAGCTTTCGTTTCTGGTTCCCAGAGAACTGCTTCGGCGGGAAAGTTAGACTCTATATAGGTGTTTTACCCGCGTAGTAACTTCGCGGAGTCAATTCGTCAGCCTCCGGAGCGAGTTGTGTCTGGACAGCGCGCTCCGTTTCAAGCCTCGTTCCCGCTCAAGCCTTTGCCTGCCTTCCAGCCTTCGCTCCAGTTTCCAGCCTTTGTTTACCTACGGACCTTGCTTGTTTCCCGGGACTATACCTTGCCTTGTATCACGGATTTTACCAAGTTATTCCACGGACCTTGTTCTTGTTCCTTGTTACCTTGTTCCACGTTTTAAGCCTTGCTTCAAGTATCAAGTTATTTCCTAGCCTTGCTCAAGTTTATGGACTAAAGGACCTTGTCATCTCCCCTCACTTTGCCTGGCAAAGTGAGTGTTTCGGTTATTGGATTACAACTTTGGATCATAATATTTCATATTGGACATTGCTTTTTTGGACTAATTTTGACCTTTCCTGAAAGGTCTGCTTCTGAACTAACTTTTACATTTATTTTTATTAATCTTATATATTTCCTTAATAAAGATATTAGATAGAATCTGGTCTCTGCGTATGGTTATTGGTGCTCTGTAGCCTGGGTCGTGACAGTTTGACTCCGCCACCCTAAGCACCAATTAACCTCGGCCAGAATGTCTACCGGAACCGTACCTGGGCCGAGCGGCCAGCCGATTACCTACACCATCGACAAGGATGAGGTGGATCGAATCCGTGATAAGCTCAATGCCCAGGATGGAGAAATAAAAGGTTTGAAGGAACGCGGAATCCGTCTACCGGCCATGGCGTTGCCAACCAAGTTTACTGGAGAAGCTTCTAAGGTTCATGTTTTCCGTCGCCAATGCCAAGCTTATCTAGAGGCCCGTGCTGCCGAATTTCCCCAAGAAGACATCAAGGTGGCATGGGTTTACAGTCTTCTAGACGGGCCAGCGGCCAACTGGGCGACGGCACTGTTCGACCAAGCCTCTCCACACCTAAGATCCGCGCAACGCTTCTTGGACCACCTTAAAGAGACTTGGGGAATCGAGGACAATTTGGAGGCAGCCGGTCACAAACTCCGTCGCCTCTTCCAAGGAGACAGACCAATGTCTCAGTACATAGCCGAGTTCCGAGTGCTGGCCCACAACACCGGCTGGAATGATGTAGCCCTCAGAGGACAATTCCGGGAGGGTCTCAACATCGAAATGCTGGAGGAAATCTCCAAGGTGGATCCTCCCCAGACCCTCGAAGCACTCATTGATCAATGTTTACGGGCTGAAGTCATGATTGCCAACAGGAAACAGTGGGTTCGAGGCCAGAGCGGTAGAGCTGGGGCAAAACCCCCCGCTCCCGCCAGCGTTCAGCCACGTCCAGTGTGGAGACCCCCACCACCAACCCCATACCCCAGAGGAAGCGAGGAGGTGCCGATGCAGTTGGGCAACGTGCGTCCCAGATTAGATGCCGCCGAGAAGGCCCGTCGTCAACGCTTAAACCTCTGTTGGTACTGCGGGAACGGGGGCCACTTCGCCAGAGAGTGCCCAGCCAAAGGGAAGGCCGCCGCCCGTCTTGCGGCGGCGTCCTCCACGGAGACGAAGGCGTCTGAGCCGGCTGGCACACAGCCGGCGGGGGAAGCCAACGACCGGGCGTAGAGAGGCTCGCCAACCCGGTCAAAAAACCCGTTCAAGAGCCGCCAACCGGGGTCCTGTTCCTTCTCGTGGTCACCTTATGGTCAGCAAAAAGGGGACCCGTCATGATCCACGCCATGATAGACTCCGGAGCCACCAACAATTTCATTGATAGAGAGTATGCCGACTCTCTGGGATTACAATATCATGATTTCAAGAATGCCCGTGTGGTGCAAGCCATAGACGGCCGCCCCCTCAAGACGGGCCCCGTAAGTCAGTGGTCGGAACCCACCAGGATGTGGATAAGGGAACATATGGAAGAGATTTCCTTCTTTGTTACCGAGGTTCCCCATTTCCCTGTGATTTTGGGAATTCCATGGCTGACTCTCCACGACCCAAGCATCTCCTGGTCCAACAGAGAACTGCAGTTTGCTTCACAGTACTGCCAAAACCATTGCCTTGTAGCCAAGGTCTGCCATGCCACAGACACCGAGCCCATCATCACCCTGCCCAAGAAGTACTCCGAGTATTGGGATGTATTCAATGAAAAAGAAGCCGAGAAATTACCCCCACATAGACCTTATGACTGTGCCATTGACCTGGTGGAGGGGGCCCCGATCCCGCGAGGGCACCTATACTCCCTGACTGAACCAGAGCAAGAAGCTCTCAGGGAATTCATAGAGACAAACCTTCGTAAGGGATTCATTAGACCCTCTCAATCCCCAGCCGCCTCCCCAGTGATGTTTGTGAAGAAGAAGTCAGGGGAACTACGCTTGGTGGTGGACTACAGAGCATTGAACAATATCACCAAGCGGAACAGCTATCCCCTGCCCTTAATCTCGGATCTACTGGATCGGCTTCGAGGAGCCAAGGTTTACACCAAGCTGGATCTTCGGGGGGCTTACAACTTAGTTCGCATCAGAGAAGGGGACGAGTGGAAGACCGCCTTCCAGACCAAATTCGGATTATTCGAGTCCCGAGTTATGAATTATGGATTATGCGGAGCTCCCGCAACGTTCCAGCATTTTGTCAATGACATTTTTCAGGACTATCTAGATAGGTTCTTGATAATCTACCTGGACGATTTTTTGGTGTTTTCTAGATCACAATCAGAACATGAGAACCACGTCAAAATGGTGTTACAACGATTGCGGGATCATGGACTTTATGCCAAGTTGGAAAAATGCGCTTTTGATCTACAAGAGGTAGATTTCCTTGGTTACCGTATCTCGCCTCTAGGGCTCTCCATGGATCCAGCCAAGGTTTCAGCAGTATTGGAATGGCGGGCGCCAACTAACAAGAAAGAGGTGCAACGTTTCTTGGGGTTCGCGAACTATTACCGCAAGTTCATTCCAGATTTTGCCCGCTGGTCTGACCCAATCACTAGCTGCATCCGTGGAAAACAGCCCTTCCGCTGGACTGATCAAGCAGAGAAAGGGTTCCAGCAACTAAAGAAATTATTCACGTCCCAGCCAATTCTACAGCACCCAGATCCTGGAACCCCTTTTGTTGTGCAAGCGGACGCCTCTGATGTGGCAATTGGGGCTGTACTCTTACAACCGGTGGGAGACCACCTTCATCCCTGTGCCTTTTACTCCCGTCAACTAACCACACCAGAGAGAAATTACACCATTTGGGAAAAGGAACTACTGGCCATAAAGGCAGCCTTTGAAACTTGGAGACATTGGCTAGAAGGGGCCAAATTTCCCATTGAAGTCCACACTGATCATCGAAATCTAGAACATCTAAGAACTGCCCGCAAACTAAATCAGAGGCAGCAACGTTGGGCTTTGTTCTTTGAACGTTTTAACTTCCAGATTCATTATGTGACCCCAGCCCAAACCAAGCAAGCAGACGCCCTGTCACGTAAACCGGAATACGCTGCAGGACGCAAGGAGACCTTTGAATCCCAATTACTACAACCCGAGAACTTTGCCACGCTCACAGTGGGGAACACCAAATCCACTCCCATTGGTTCAACTTCCTCTACTCCAGGACCCATCTGTGCTCAAGAAATCAGGGCTAGTCAGCAAGCAGATGCCTGGGCGCAGGACCAACTTCGTCAAGGTCTGCATTTTCCCTTTTCGCTTAAAGATGGACTGCTATGTTATAGAAATCATGTTTATATCCCACCCGGACCGGGCAGGGAGAAAGCGCTTCGTCTGTGTCATGACTGCAAACCAGCAGGGCATTTCGGACTATTTAAAACCATGCATCTGATCCTAAGGGATTTTTGGTGGCCCAAGATCCGCAAAGATGTGGAAAAATATGTCAACACCTGCCCAGTATGCCAGCGCTCCAAGATAAGAAGGGAGAAGCCCTCAGGGCTTCTGCATCCCCTTCCTACCCCATCTCGGCCATGGGAAATAATTTCTGCGGATTTCATCACTGACCTACCACCTTCCTGTGGATTCACCACGATTCTAGTGGTGGTGGACCTTTTCACCAAGTTAGCCCATTTCATTCCCTGTGAAGGTCTTCCCACGGCCAAAGAGACTGCAGATCTATTCCTTCAACATGTTTTCAGACTACATGGATTGCCCAAGAGTTTAGTCACAGACCGTGGATCTCAATTCACCTCTCGTTTTTGGAAGGCACTACAAAAACTATTGGGCATAGACTCTCGCTTATCTTCAGCTCATCATCCCCAAACAGATGGGCAAACGGAGCGCACCAACGCCACTTTGGAGCAGTATCTTCGCTGTTATGTAAACTACCAACAGGACAATTGGGCTTCTCTGTTACCACTGTCAGAGTTTGCCTATAACAATGGAGTTCAAGCTTCTACAAAAGAAACGCCGTTCTTTGCAAACTACGGCTTCCATCCACGTTTCTTTCCCCCTGTCATTGAAACTTCAGAAGTTCCCGCAGCAGAGGATTGGCTGCAGGAACTCACAGCGGTACAACAACTTTTGTTCCAGCAACTAGACCAAGCCAAGGAGGACTATAAACGCCACGCTGACAAACACCGCCAGCCGGGCCCCGAAATCAAGGTAGGAGATCGGGTTTTTCTGTCCACTCGCTTTCTGCCCTCCCACCGCCCTTGCCGGAAGTTAGATGCCCGTTTCATTGGCCCCTATCCAGTGGTGGCGCAATTAAACCCCGTGACTTTCAAACTCCAACTTCCGCGTTCAATGCGCATCCACCCAGTGTTTCACCGTTCCCTGCTCCTTCCGGCGGATGGTGTGCGTCCTGATACAGACCAACCGGCCCCCCCTCCTGTTTTGATGAATGGGGAGGAGGAGTTCGAGGTTGAGGACATTTTGGATTCTCGCTTTCACCGCCGCCGCCTACAATATCTCATTGACTGGGTGGGTTTTGGCCCTGAGGAACGCTCTTGGGAAGACGCCTCCACAGTCCATGCTCCTGATCTAACCCGTCGCTTTCATCAGACCTATCCCGCCAAGCCGCGACCTCGCGCCTCGGGGAGAGGGCCCCAGTTTGGGAGGGGCCTTGAGGAGGGGGATAGTGTGATGACCCATGGGCCTTGTAGTCCTGCTCAGGACATTGTAATCCCTGATGAAGAAGAAAACTTGGGGTTTTTACCTTCCCAGTCAGAACTGGAATCTTCTCAGCCAGATCTTTCCCAGGCAGATCTGGGAACCTTGCACCTGCAAGAAAGTTGTGTCCCAGAAGTATGTCAAACAAACCCAGAGCCCACATCTCCCGTGTTCTTGCGCCGTGAGTTTTGTAAACAACAGAGGGGTTTGGAAGCAGCTTCGCGCAGGAGTGCGAGGATAGCAGCTAAGAATGTACCCAATTAAGTCTGCTTTCCGTGAGAACCTTTAGGGAGTCAAACATCTGGTCCCAGAGTTTAGCTTTCGTTTCTGGTTCCCAGAGAACTGCTTCGGCGGGAAAGTTAGACTCTATATAGGTGTTTTACCCGCGTAGTAACTTCGCGGAGTCAATTCGTCAGCCTCCGGAGCGAGTTGTGTCTGGACAGCGCGCTCCGTTTCAAGCCTCGTTCCCGCTCAAGCCTTTGCCTGCCTTTGGACTATACCTTGCCTTGTATCACGGATTTTACCAAGTTATTCCACGGACCTTGTTCTTGTTCCTTGTTACCTTGTTCCACGTTTTAAGCCTTGCTTCAAGTATCAAGTTATTTCCTAGCCTTGCTCAAGTTTATGGACTAAAGGACCTTGTCATCTCCCCTCACTTTGCCTGGCAAAGTGAGTGTTTCGGTTATTGGATTACAACTTTGGATCATAATATTTCATATTGGACATTGCTTTTTTGGACTAATTTTGACCTTTCCTGAAAGGTCTGCTTCTGAACTAACTTTTACATTTATTTTTATTAATCTTATATATTTCCTTAATAAAGATATTAGATAGAATCTGGTCTCTGCGTATGGTTATTGGTGCTCTGTAGCCTGGGTCGTGACAGTAGCTCTGCCCTTGCTTTGATGAATTGTTCCTTATCAATAAGCTAGCAATAAACAGATAACTAAGCTAGACCTGATATTAGCAAATGCTTCACTGATTTGATAAATTCATTAAATCAGTGGGAATGGCAGCTTACCTATTCAGCAATTCATTCAATGGGTGTGATGCATTTGAGAGTCAAATATGGCAAAATCACCTTGAGTGTGAGAAAACTCTCCATTCCCAAATGACTGTTCTTATGCATTGATGCAAATTTCATGAGGAGCTGCAATCCTGGAGATATGCTCTTCCATCAAAAAGAAGACAAAGGGGGAAAATGGAACCAATAAAAGCTGTAGAAGTGCTTGTGTAATGGTGCTCCAAGCAACTGCTTCAGTTTTCTCTTTTATCAATCCAGCTTTCCCCATGCATGATTGAAACTATGCTTTCTCATCAGAAGCGGGAATAGTTATCATACAGTAAGAGACAAAAATCAAAATGTAAAGGAAACACTTGACAATGAGAGTCAGGGCAGCCAGGACTATTTTTCATGTCCATGTAGGAGATTCTCTGCAACAGCATGAAGTGCTATGGCATGCCAACAAAGATAATTAATATTGTAAAGGCTTTATATTAAGGCACAGCATGCATAGACACATAGCATAATAGGTTTTGAAAATGGTTTTACATTCATATTAGCATGCAGCTCAGATTCATTCCTGTTTCTCTTATTTAGCTTTGTTTTTGACTTCAGATGAAGTATACAGGTTGGCTGAACATAAGAACAACACCATTTAATATTAAACCTATTAGAAAAATCTAGTTTTTCCTTTAATGTAACAGCTTGATCATAATACTGTATTTAGATTTTTCTGATGTTTGGAAGATATGAAATTGGGATACGTATGATCTTAGCTCATTTAGAATGGTGAATATTTTGTGTGATTCACCACCACTCGGACTTCCTCATTGCTAAATGGGAGGCTGAGGTAGAAATGTAGAATCATAATTTGAGAGACTTCCAGAAGTCACAATTCTGTGATTAAATGCAATTTTGGGGAGGAGCATCTACAAAAAGGCCCAAAAGAGGAGGAAATAAAACTGGAAATGTTTAATCTATAATTTCAAATTTTAGAAAAAGAATGGAGTTTGACCTATGTGAGTCTGGTAGTGACTAAAGTAGAGTGGATGGAGGAATGCTTCAACCATCTGAACCTGGTGATCATTGGTTAAAAAAACAAAAAAAACAAAACTGGACCCAGGGCTGGTTCAACAGGAGGGTGAGTGAAGCACCCTCCGTGAGGGTACGTCAAGGGGGGTGGGCACTGTTGAGGCACCACAGTGTTGTTAGGGTGCTGGTGTGCAGCGGCAAACAGCAAACAAGATAGATATGCTGGATTTCGTATCACAAAATCACAAGTCGAACACTTCCCAAGTGTCTAGGACTGTGTGATGTATTTTCGGATGATGCGTGCAGATCCCAGTCGGGTGGCCTTTTGCAGTTGGCAGATCGTAATTTTGTCAATGTCTGTTGTTTCCAAATGCCGGCTGAGATCTTTTGGCACAGCACCCAGTGTACCCATCACCACCAGGACCACCTGCACTGGTTTCTGCCAGAGTCTTTGAAGTTCAATCTTGAGGTCCTGATAGCGGCTAAGTTTTTCCTGTTGTTTTTCATCAATGCGACTGTCACCTCCAACAAAGGATTTCCTCAGGCAGGAATCAGCCAGGCCTTGAAGCTACAAGGCTATTCAATGCTAATCAAGGTGATCAATTTCAACATTCTCACTGGCCTTCATCAGACAAGAGTTCTTTCAAACACTGGACCTTCCACAGATGCCTGCCATAGATGCAGGTGACACGTCAAGAGAGAATGCTTCTCAAACATGGCCATATAGCCTGGAAAATTCACAGCAACTCCATGCTTTCCTTCCTTCCTGTCCTGGCTTCTGCCAAGAAAATGAGACTTTGTACTTGCATTGGTTTAATCTGCCATTTCCCTGGTTCTTCCTGAGAAAGGTAGCATCAAAAAGGCTCAAGTTTTCAATGAGTTTTTTCTCTCCCTATGGTAGGTGGTATGGAATACATTATCCTGGCCTCTGTTAACATCAGCTCCAATGGCTGGCAATTTGCTACCGGGCCGAATTCAAAGTGCTGGTCTTGTCCGATCAAGCCCTAAATTGTTCTGGTCCAGGGTTGTTGTATTTTTTCCGGGCTGTATGGCCATGTTCCAGAAGTATTCTCGCCTGACGTTTCACCCCCATCTATGGCAGGCATCCTCAGAGGTTGTGAGGTATGGAGAAACTAACCAGGGAAGGTTTATATATCTGTGGAAAGTCCAGGGTGAGAGAAGAACTCTTGTCAGTCGGAGGCCAGTGTGAATGTTGTAGTTAATTACCTTAATTAGCATTGAATAGCTTCATCTCCTGGCTTCTTCCTGCATGGGGGCATCCCTTGTTCAGAGTCGTTAGCTGCCCCTGGTTGATTCATGTCTGGAACTCCTCTGTTTTCAGAGTGTTGCTTCTTATTTACTGTTCTGATTTTTGAGTTTTTTAATACTGGGAGCCAGATTTTGTTCATTTTCATGGTTTCCTCCTTTCCGGTGAAGTTGTCCACATGCTTGTGGATTTCAATGGCTTCTCTGTGTAGTCTGACGTTATAGTTGTTGGAGTGGTCGAGCATTTCTGTGTTCTCAGCTAATATACTGTGTCCAGGTTGGTTCATCAAGTGCTCTGCTATGGCTGATTTCTCTGATTGAGTTAGTCTGCAGTGTCTCTCATGTTCTTTGACTCATGTTTGGGCACTGCGTGTGGTGGTCCCTATGTAGACTTGTCCACAGCTGCATGGGATACGGTAGACTCCTGCAGAGGTGAGAGGATCCCTCTTTGCTGAACATAGCATTTGTTGGATTTTCTTTGTGTGTCTGTAGATAGTTTGTAGGTTGTGTCTCCTGTCTGGATTTCTCCTGTTTTCAGAGTGTTGTTCTTTATTTAGGCTTTTCCTTAATCCCTCCTTATTATCCAACATTTTTGCTTTTATTTTTCAGTGATTGGTTTTTTTTTGGGGGGGGGGGGCGCAAAAATTCTATTCGCCTACACTTGAAAATTACCTTGGGCCGGCCCTGACTGGACCGTATCATCTCAAATTCTTATGAGCACTTAACAAACACTGTTTGTTGGAATAAAAACCTCTAACAATATCAGAATTCAGATGGATACATTGTTGATCAATGCAACGGAAGTAGCCACTGTTATAATGAAAATGAACAGACTTTATTGTCACATAAAAGAGAGTGATTTTTTTTACAAAATTAATTTATAACCATTCTTTTCTCTGAATAAATCAAGGTATAGAACTCTATCATTTTTAGCCTAGAAATATCCATTAATAGACAGTTAAACTGTGAAAGAGGGAAATCATTCAGAGAACTTCATGGATGAATGAGGGATTTGAACCTGATTCTCTCAAGTCCAGTTTTGGGTACCACTATTCATAAAGGATGTTGACAAGCTGGGATATGTTCAGGGAAGGATAAAAGGTCTGGAAACTATCCCTTATGAAGAGCAGCTTAGGGAGCTGGATATGTTTACCCTGGAGAAAAGAATGTTAAGAGATGTCATTATAGTTATATTTAAATGTCTGAAATGATCTCATAGTGAAGGGAATAAACTTGTGTTCAACTATTCCAGAGATTAGGGCATATCTGCATGGACACTTTAACCCAGAGCAGGTAAAGGGCAGATTTTGGGAAGTTGGATGGGACTGGGGTGAATATAAGTTTTAAAGGCCATTTTAGTGTATTTGCTAGGCATGTGTGATCCAAAAAAATGGTTTTAAAGTGTGTTCAAAAGTAAGGGGCATTGGTACTTCATTTCTAACGTCCTTTCTGAATTTGTGGGGTAAAAATTTCAGAACTCTAATGAAACTTACAAATATTCGTGAGTACTTTGTTAATGGCGGTCATGCATGCTCAATGAGGAAGAAATCACCACCAGTGGGGAAACTTCAAGGGCTCATATCTCCATCATTTTTAAAGCTACTGAGATGAAAATTGTTACAATGGTAGAACACATTTACCACTGTTAGCTCATCAAATTTCAGAACATTTGACTTATCCACAGATTTTAGCGAATTTTCAAAGTTTTTATAAAAAAAACTTTGAAAGTCATTGTTTTACTCCAGAAACTTTGTTTTTGTGGCAGAAAATGTGGCAGAAATTGGTGGAGACTCAACAAAACAAAATGTGCTACATAGTATATAGAGGATGATAACCCTTGCACGAAGACACAGTTTTTGCAGTGTAATAAACTTTCACCATTTTTTTTTAATAACAGAACCAATTAGGAGCTGCCATTTATAACCCAGGAATAGAAACCATAGCACAGACACCATCAAGGGACATTTCAACTGGCCCCCTTCTTCCGGGCAGAAAGGCACCATCCAAACTCTCCTGACATCCAATTAATATGTTTCCTCTATTGACTCACAACCACACAATTTAGCACAGATTAATACTATTACTTACTTAAATCCTCTTTGCAGATTCTATGATTTTGTATATTATAATAATTACAGACTGACTCTAAATACCACAGTTGGCTGTTTCAGCCCAATGCATTCTGGGAAATGTAGCTCAGCACAGTCATATGGCTTCTCCTCGCTTCCCATTAAATTACTACAATGGGGAAATATCAGGGGCTCCTATCTCCCTCATTTTTAAAGCTATTGGGGTAAAACTTGCTACTATGGTAGAACATATTTACTACTCCTTGCCTATCAAGTTTCATAACATTTCACTTACCCACATATTTTTGGGGCATTTTAAACGTTTTTTAAAAGATCTTTTTTTTAAAAAAAAAACCTACAAGAGTGATTTTTGCCACCCCCTTCTGTCAACCTGATTGGATAAGAGGCATGCTGACAGGTTTGGCTTCCCTACTAACACACAACCACATAATGACAACTTAGCACAGATTTATACTATTACTTACTGTTCTCTTTGCAGAGTCCATGATTTTATATATTATAATAATTAGACTGACTCTAAATGCCATGGCTGGCTGCTGCAGCCCAATGCATTCTGGGAAATGTAGCTTAGTGCAGGCATATGGCTTCTCCTTGCTTCTTATTAAATTACTATAATGGGGAAACTTCAGGAGTTTCTACCTCCTTCATTTTCAAAGCTATTGGGGTGAAATTTGCTACAATGGTAGAACACATGTACCACTCTTTGCCTATCATGTTTCATAACATTTCACTCATTCACTGATTTTTTGGGGGAATTTTCAGTTTTTAAAGACAACATTAAAAAAAACTACAAGAGTGATCTTCACCTCCGCCTCCTTCCTCATCAGCACTAATTGCCTGAAAGGCATGTCAACAGGTTTGGCTTCACCTCTCAGCAGGGCTTGGTCACAGCTACATTCAAACACATCTCAGACTTAAGAACTGAAGGCTCCTATTGATTCAAATTCTTAATATTGGGAGGCAGCAAGTAGGTGTGTCAGAACTCTCTTCGAAAGTGCTAAACTTCAGAATTAGATCTGACTTCCAAGAACATCAGCACCAAATGTACAATCCTAGTATTTACTGTATTTTAATTCTTCATTTATCACACTGTTACTATTTAATCATTTTTAAACTTTTGTATTACACTTTTAAAACTTGTCTATTATGGATTGTTAGCTGCCTTGAGTCCCCACAGGGACAAAGGCCAGGTATAAATAAAGATAATAATCATAATCATCATAATATCATAATCATAATCTCTGTGGCATCCACATGATACACCAGGCATTTTCACTCCAAATGTAGAGTAAGTCATTTCATGCAGTTCACTCCTATCTTAGGCAAAGTTGTAGAATGCTCTGGAGCTTCCCTAAAACTCTGGAACAGCCCTGAACTTTGGGGTAGTGTGAACAGTTGGGCCAGTTCTGATTTGGAACTGGTCCTACTGTTCAGACAACCATTCTATTTTTCTTGGACAGAGAAAGGTACCGACCTTTGTTGTTATATCATAGCAATGGGCATGGAACTCTACAGAGCTCTTAGCCATTCCTGAGTGTTATTGTTAATCTTAGAAAAACCACCACTGTGACTCAGAGTGGGAAGGGGGATTATGCCCTCTTTTCCTCTATCCCTCTGGATTCAACCCTGATAGATGATCTGGACAAAAATGGAACCAGTCTGGATTCTACCTTAGGACACTGAGAAATGGATTAAAATTGTTGGACAAAAGATTCCCCCTAAACATTAGGAAGAAATTTCTGACACTAAGCTATTTGACAGTGAAATACACTGCCACAGAATATTGTGGGGTCTACTTCTATGCAGGTTTTTAAACAGGATGGATTGTCATCTGTCAGAAGCACTTTGATTGTATATTTGAGAATAGCATGGGGCTGGACTAGGTGGCCATTGTAATCTCTTCAAATGAATACTCTGTGATTCTAAATCCTCATCTGACATGCTAGGTTTAGTAGATTTAAGAGAATTTTAAGTGCCATGTCCATTGATTTAGTAATATTTTCATCCATTCAGAAATAAGTTCCACTTGGTTCAACTGGACTTACCCAGGCAAAATCAGCTGGCTCTAGATCAAGTATAAGTCAATGTTTTTCTCACCTCTATCTTTTTATTAGAATATTTCACACAAACCAGTTGATATGAGTCCAGCTGTAGTAAGCCATAAGATCTTTGATTTCTCCTCCCCATCTCTCTCAGCCTTAGCCTTCAACAAAAGAAAAATAATCTTTGGCCACTTTTGTTGCTCATAAAGAGCTACCACTTCTTAAAAGTGCACTTGCTGAATGAATGGAAATAATCTTTTTCCTCTAACACATGAATACAAAAGGGAAGACAGAAGTGACTGGGAGCAAATGCAACCTTCAAGATCAAGAGACTTTGTGAATGTGGAAGGGGGAAGAAAGGCTAAGGACACTTCAACTGAAACGTTCACTAGTCTGAGAAGTGGTGAGAAGATGATAATCTTCTTTTGACTGGAAAACTAGTCTAGTAGCCAGAGGCTCATAGACGAGCCCAAACTGTAGACCACTACCATTTTGACAAGTAGTGCTCTAGGTAAGATAAAGGTTTTCCCTGACGTTAAGTCCAGTCATGTCTGACTGGGGGTTGCTGCTTATCTCCATTTCTAAGCCAAAGAACCGGTGTTGTCTGAAGACACCTCCAAGGTCATGTGGCCCGCATGACTGCATGGAGCGCTGTTACCTTCCCGCCAGAGCGGTACCTATTGATCTACTCACATTGGAATGTTTTTGAACTACTAGGTTGGCAGAAGCTGGAGCTAACAGCAGGCGCTCACTCCGCTCCCGGGATTTGAACCTGTGACCTTTCGGTCTGCAAGTTCAGCAGCTCAGCGCTTTAACACACTTCGCCACCGAGGCTCCTAAGGCAGAAAATCATGTAATTCCTCAGTACAAGCCCACAAAATATGCACTTTTAGATTCTGCTAAGATTTGTAGGATCAAGTCTGGATCCTGACAAAGATGTTCTTCTCTTGCACTAAGCAGAAAAAGAGCAAGGAGACCCTTCTATTCATTTCTGGAGTCAACGCTAATTCTTCTTCAACTCCCCCCTCCCCCCCACACACACACACACATCAACCCCCTCCAGCAACAGTAAAAGCATTTCAATGAGGACTTCAAAAGATTTAGGCAAAAACAGAAACTGGCAGCCAGCTTTTATGTTGAAGAGTAACGACTTCATGCTACAGTTCTCTTCAACACTGCATATATCTCATAAGCTCAAAAACTTGTTTGGGGAATATAGTTACATCAATTCTTTATCCACAAATTCAACAATTCATAGCTTGAAAATATTCAAAACAATTCAAACAAGCAAGCCTTGATTTTACTATTTTATGTAAGGGGCTCAATTTTACTATGTCACTGTATTTAATGTGGTTTGAGCATCTATGCGTGTACGTATAAGAAACACCTATGACCACAGACCCTTGACTGGCCACATACAATGAAACTACAACAGAGCCCAACTGCATCATTCCAGTATGAGGCAGGCAAGCAGCAAGCTACAAGATAAACACTTTCACCAGGCAGACAGGCCCTGTATAAACAGTGCAGGGTATGCAAGTTAGACCAGCAAGGACTGTGTTGAAAGGTCAAATATTTCAGTGAAAAAGCAGCCAGATGGGCAGAATAGTGCTAGCTGGAAGATGTCATCAGCTTGAAACACGTAGCTTGGTAATCCTTAAGCGTCACTATTACATTATGACACTTGAAAAGCAGGCAAACTAGCAAAGATAGGTTGGCAGGTAATAACGTAAAATAAACAGGCTGGCACAGATCCTGTAGCAGAAAACTGGTGTTTTGAACAGAAAAAAGTGTAGAAGTCTTTCATTTCTTTGGCCCCAAACAGGCAAGTAAATGAAAAAGGACAGAGAGTTAACTGAAACAATCACCTCTGTCAGATTGACAGGAGCCTCATATGGGAAAAGTAGAAAGAGTTATGTAAACGTAGAATTGTGGTAATGCACTGATGGAGCAGCATGAAACTGTTTAACTAAAGAACTGGAATACTATGCTGAAGAAATGCATATTTTAAAAATAAAATTGAAGTTGAACTAGATCAGAAAAAAAGAGAGATATAATAAAAAGACTGAGATTAATATCAAACCTATATAGTAAAAGGCACCATTGATTGTTCAACTGATACCCATTTTTGCCTCAGCTTCATTGCTCCAGGCCTTATTGCTCTGTAGACATTGGTGTGCTGCAGTATCAATGAAAATGTGCATTTTACACAGGAATTAATTCTAGTTATTCCCTTTCCATGCAATAATCCTGTAATTATTTTGGTGCAGATTTCTCATAATACTTCTTCCAAGAGCAGCAGCCACCTGGGAGGAGTGCTACCACAATGACATATGCAGGAATTGGTTGAATTAAATTTAAATAGAAATAGGAAGAATTCTTCTGTGCCCTCAGAAAATAGCAAAGATGCCAAATAAAATTTGGATTTTTTTTTAAAAAAAATGTTGTACATTACCTTTGTATATCAGAGAAAAGCAATTTGTGATCCTTCATTTATTATACTCCTGTAATTCCTTATCTCTTGCTATGCTGGCTTGTGCTAACACGTGCAGATTGGAGCTGTCTGACCATTTAGTAAACAACACAGATTTCAGATGGCATACTGATTTATATACATTTAATAAAATTAACTATAGAATCAGTCAAGCCAGAATTTTTATATAGAAAAATCAAAACTTCATCTGATCCTTTCCTGCACAAACTATAGATCACTATGTTCAGAAGGAATGTCAATTTAAAACCATGATAGCTACTCTTGCTCAAACACAGATGTAGGGTAGAAGCTTGAGGTTTGTTAGGCAGAAGTTGGCTCTGTGCCTTTCATCAAAGTGAAAGCAAAGCACTGTTGCTATAACACTGGAGTTGTTATCTTCATATTTAGCAATAAGTGGCATACAGAACTTATTGTCCTTGTTGTAAGGACTATGCCAGAACCTGAAATAAGTAATCAAAATACGAATGCCTTTAAATTCAAAGGTTTTTTTAAAAAAAAATGCAATGTTTTTCTTTTTAAAGACAAATTGGTTACAGCAGAAATCTCTCAAAAAATGAAGAGACAATGCAATGAGAGTTGTGCTCTACAATTAATCTGAAAGTATTTCAGGTGGTAGCAAGTATATGCTGGATTGAAGTCAGTGGCCTGCTTCTACAGATATCACTGCATGAGGGGAAGACATGTTTGCACCTACAGACCATAAATTTCCCTTCCAGCAAGTCACTACTGTCACCACAAAAACTGCTCAACTTCTTCGACCCAGTTACCAGGGTTTAGGACAGTGGTTCTCAACCTGGGGTCCCCAGATGTTTTTGGCTTACAACTCCCCAAAATCCCAGCCAGTTTACCAGCTGTTCGTACTTCTGGGAGTTGAAGGCCAAAACATCTGGGGACCCCAGGTTGAGAACCACTGGTTTAGGAGGAGGCAAAGGTGATTAGCAACCTCCTGAACAAAAACAGGTCAATATCATATGAATGGAGCTATAATTGCACTTCTCTGTAAAAATGGATACAATCAGCCAGCTGCGATTATTATAATCTTCTAGGTTTAGCTGCAAGCAGCATTTCACAGAATTCCTTTAGTTTTTTTCTCCTATTAATTGCTGAAATAACTAATAAAGACCTCACCTGGTATTTACATCAAGTTTCTAACTTGTTTCTCAAAAAAATAAATAAAGGTATTATGGGCCTAAAGGTATTATATTGCCTAAAACAGGTTATAGTAAGACCTCTTCTGAAGAAGGCATCCCTTGACCCTTCAACATTGAGCAAGTACTGGCCAATTTCAAATCTTCCCTTCTTGGGCAAGGTTCTGAAGTGAGTTGTCACTTCCCAGCTCCAGAGATTCTTGGATGAAACTAAGTTTCTAGACCTGTCACAGTCTGGTTGCCTTGGTGGATGCCTCCGCAGAGAACTTGACAAGGGGAGTGTGTCCTTGTTGATTCTCTTGGACATTTCAGCGGCTTTCAATACCATTGACCATGGTATCCTCCTGGGGCGACCTTCCGGGATGGATCTTGGGGGCACTGCTCTTCAGTGGCTCCTTCCTGGACGGTCACATTTGGTTGGTGTAGCTGGGGGACACTTGCTTGGACCCTTGGTCTTTGACTTGTGGAGTCCCGCAAAGTTCTATTCTATCCCTCATGCTCTTTAACATCTACATGAAACTGCTGGGTGAGGTCATGCAAAGTTTTGGAGTTTGGTGCCATCTTTATGCAGATGACACTCAGCTCTACTACTCTTTTCCACCAAACTCCAAGGAAGCCCCTTGGGTGCTGGAACAGTGCCTGTCTGCCGTGATGGGCTGGATGAGGGCTAACAAGCTGAAGCTTAATCCTGACAAGACAGAGGTCCTCCACGTCAGTCGTTTGGCCGATCGGAGTACAGGGTGGTTACCTGTGCTTGATGGGGCTACACTCCCCCTGAAGACACAGGTCTGCAGTCTGGGGGTCCTTCTGGATTCAGCGCTGACGCTGGATGCTCAGGTGTCAGCCGTGGCCGAGAGGGCCTTTGCGCAGTTGAAGCCTGTGCACCAGCTGCAACCGTATCTCGAGAAGTCTGACCTGACTAAGGTGGTCCATGCCTTAGTTAACTCTAGATTGGACTACTGTAACACACTCTACGTGGGGCTGCCTTTGAAGACAGCCCGGAAACTGCAGTTAGTACAAAGATCAGCGGCCAGGTTACTAACTGGAGCAAATTACAGGGAACAGTCTACCCCTCTGTTTAAACAGCTCCATTGTCTGCCAATAAGTTTCCCATCCCAATTCAAGATGCAGGTGATCACCTATAAAGTCCTAAATGGTTCAGGACCTGCCTATCTTTGTGACCTCATCTTCCTCTATGAACTGACACGATCCCTAAGATCAGCCGCAGAGGCCCTTCTCTTGCTCCCACCTCCGTCACAGGCACGGTCGGTGGGGACGAGGGAGTGGGCCTTCTCGGTGGTGGCCCCCTGGCTCTGGAACTCTCTCCACAGGGAGATTAGACTAGTGTTCACTGTGTCCACCTTTCGGAAAGATCTAAAAACCTGGATGTCCCACTGTGCTTTTGACGAAGCAGTCCCACAGATTTGTCTGGCCAGGTCAAGTCCTAAGTCTAGCCCCCGCACTTTAATAGAGATATAGGGCTCCATTTCACATTGCCTCCCACCCCAAGTTTCCTCATATGACTCTTGCACTTTATCTATTAGCACTATCCTAGACATTCAATTGCACTAGTCCTGCTATGCCCTCAGAACTGTTTTATCCAAGCCAGTGTTTGGCTCGATTGTGTTTTTACTGTATTACTTTGTGTGTTGTCTATCTATTATTATGATATTGTTTTATGAATTTTATGTTTTATTTTAACTGTGTTGGTTGGGCTTGTCCCCATGTGAGCTGCCCCGAGCCACATTGGGGAGATGGAGGCGAGAGAAAAAAATTAAGTTATTATTATTAATAATATTGATTCAAAAGGCTCACTATATATGGGATTAACAATTGGATATATTTTGTTGACTTAAGACATTTTATATCCCTTTTGATTTAAAATCCAAACACCATTTATGTTGTTAAGAAAAACAATAAAACTAAACTAAACTAACTGAAAATATAGTAGAATAATCCTCTGTGAATTTAAACATATGCTAATTTTTATCTGAGAGAACACCTCTCCAGGTTTTCCAGCCTGGCTCTAAAACCAAGAGATTTCTAGAAAGAAAATTTTAATAAAGTGTAACAATAAGAAGTAACTGGCCATCCACTTCCTCTTGCAGATACTAGAAATAATGCAACTTTCTTGTTTCCTTCATGTGTGATTTTATAATATTTCTCATTAATTTCTTTCCTAAAATCTGTCTTCCACTACACATTATTTATAATGTGATCAAAGTGATTTTGTTGCTGAGTTTTGATACAAATTCCTTCCACTATCTCACGTTTTGTATATTTGTGATGCTCTGTAGGTTATGCCCAACCTCGTCACATCTAAGCAAGTTTTAAGAGCTGATTGATTAACATCACTTAACTGAACACAGCATCACTTTTTTTTTTTACTATTGCTCCCTTACTGGAATATGACTGGAAAAAATTATTTGCAGCTCCTCTGAAAGTGCATTTTTCCTATACTATTGATTATGGTTGCTGGACTATATGATACCTCCTCTTTAACTATGGCATTCATTTAGTATGAGCTGGCTGAATTAGCTTAGTTCACCTTTCCTGGAATTCATTCTCATATATATATATGAATGACAACAGCACCTAAAATTACATAAAATACCTGCCATAAGAGGATTACATGCTTGTGCCAACACAGCAAGACACTCAAATACATTAGCTTTTAAGACACATTCTCTCCCTTCAGATATTGCTTTCTTTTCTTTCTTTCTTGCACATGGTGCTTAAAGTTTTCAGCCTGCATAGTGTCACAGGGTTGTGAAATTTCTTGATGGGTCAATGGGTTTTAAATAATGGTTTTAATGTGAAGATAACTGATTTTAGTGTTTATGCATATTTATGGTTTATTTTATATTCCGGCATTGAATATTTGCAGTATAAATGTGCTCCACCCTGAGTCCCTTCCAGGGGGGAAAGGGCGGAATATAAATGTTTAAATAAATAAATAAATAACCTTCTGACTGTTCACAGTGGAAGTTAGAGTAGCTCCACTTACCTACAGTAAAGGTAATCAATTGGGGGCAATGTACCAAGGAACTGAATTTTCAGTAGATATGGACATCAGACAGTTTAGTTTGCCTATCCTTATACACACTTGACATTTCCAAAATCCATCTGCATGGCTACGATCCATTTATAGTCTTAAACTACACTCCAACAGATGTCTATGTATCCTTACACATCATAACATCTGTGGCTTGAACAATGAGTATTGAATGGATGTTCTAGATTACATAATTATACATGGCCATCATGTCGTCTCTCAGCCTTCTGTTCTGCAGGCTAAACATGCCCAGCTCTTTAAGCCACTCCACATAGGGCTTGTTCTCCAGATCCTAGATCATTTTAGTTGCCCTCCTCTGGACACATTCCAGCTGGTTGACATCTCCCTTCAATTGCAGTGCCCAGAATTGGACACAGTATTCCAGATGTGGTCTGACCAAGGCGGAATACATTTGTTTCTAAGTGTTTGCAGACCACATCCCTAACAATCTTTTCCAGAATTTTGCCTGGTATTGACATGAGGCTGACCAAATGGTAATTGTTTGGACCGTCCTTTTTTCCCTTCTTGAAGATAGGGGACCACATTTGCCCTCCTCCAATTTGCTGGGACTTGTCCCATTCTCCAAGAACTCACAAAGATGATTGCCAGTGTAACTGAAATAACTTCCGCTAGTTCCTTCAATACGCTTGGATGTAGCTGATCTGGCCCTGGGGGCTTGAATTAGTTTAGAGTAGCCATGCTTTCAGCCACAATTTCTTTCATATATGTTTTGAGATCAGGCCTGCACAGCTTAGGAATAGAAAGGGTCTGAAATTAAATAGGGTAAGTCTCTTGGCCATAAATAAGTTTTTAGCACCTTACTTTCCAAATAAGATATAATTATGACTAGTTAGGATAGTTGTTGTTATGTGTCTTCAAGTCATTTCAGACTTAGTGACCCTAAGGTGATTCTGTAATAGTTTTCTTGTCAAAAGGAAATTTGCCTTTGTCTTCCTCTCAGGCTAAGAGAGATTGACTTGCTCATCCATTTGGTTCAGAGTCATAGGCCTATGTTCAAACCACTACACACTTTCTAATTTCTGAATTCCTTCCCTCTCTCTTTTCCTCCCTTTCTTTTTCTTTCCTTCTTTTCTTCTTCCCCTCACCTCTTTTTCCTCCCTCCCTAGCAGTGGTTCCCAACCTTTTTTTTGACCAGGGACCACTTTGACTAGGGACCACACTCCAACATTAGTACCAAGAGGGTTACGAATCAGTTTTTGGTCAACTTTTGATTCGATTTGGTTATCTGGGGTGTTGATTCAGAAAATTGCATTGGATAGACCACATCAGCTCTAGTTTCTGATACAGAACATATGCCATCCAGTAGGTGCTATCTGCTCGCCCATATAAAACCATATTTAATAATCTAGAGCTGATGTGATCTAGAGCTGATGTGGTCTAGCCAATGCAATTTTCTGAATCAGCACCCCAAATGACTCCAGGAACAGGCCTAAAAATGAAGATACCAAGGTGCCCCTGCTTCCAGGTGCCACATGGAATGGCTCCGCTCAGGGGAAGGGAGGGGGAGGAGAAGCAGCAGCCAGGTGATTTGCCTTTTGTGGGTAGTCAACCTCTCCCCTCCCAATATCCCCATTGCCTCGGCACTATAAGAGTTTTTCGCAAGACCAGTCACTCTTGTTGCAACGGTGTAGTAACAGTGAGGCCGTGGACCATATTTTAGTTCTTGGGGACCACTGGTGGACCACAGACCACAGGTTGGGAACCACTGCTTTATACAGAAATTAAAATGTGTGTATCATTTAAGCATCTCATGATTTATGTACAGAAAATATAAAATTCTTCTTATGAGCCTTGTATGAGCCTTGCTTTGGATATGTACCAATCTAATACAAAAATGTTGCCACTTCCTGGGAATTAATGGAAATTAGGATGGCATTTTGTCATCATTATTAGAGGACATTGCTGTTGGGTATTAATTTGGTAAATTCCAATGTTTTCTGAATTCTCTTAAAGTAATGGAAATTACTTGTACATTAAAACATTCACTGATACAAGACAATGGTATGGACCTCATTCAGAGATAGTCATGGCTGGTCCACTTAAATCAATGACATGGATTAGACATGGGTATCTGAGGTATTGTCACTTTTGATGGGATAGTGTCACAACCAATTTAAGCTGGAACAGTGTGCTCTGCTAAAATATATACAAAAATAATTTTCTTCAGTTGCTTCAGGTCCATGGCAAGTACGCATTTTAATGTGACACATGAACAGTATGAAATATCACTCAGCACAGCATTTATTATATGCTATATATAAAATTTAGTATTGCATTTCTGACAATGTTGATTAATTTTCAATCAGGGAATGATTATATTGTTCCAAACAACAGGAAGACAGGTACACTCTTGAGAATACTTATTTGAGAACACATTATGACTTCTGCCTTCTTTTTCTGTAGAGGCTGTCATCCACCTTAAAAATGGTACAATTGGTAAAATAATGTGCCTTTCAGTAAATTGGCTCCAGGATATCACTTGTTCCACAACATGAACTATCACAAGACCTATACCAGATCTTTTTTATTAGAAAATCATCCTGTGTCTAATAAAAATGAAGCAGATGTTCAATAATGGCCAGGTTCTAAGGTGAACTGCACAGCTGTTCACTGGAAATAAGAATAGAATAGATAAGAAGTGTAAGTAACTGGCCTTTTGTGAAGTATTTGTATTTTAAAATAGCTATTACATATCTCTTGCTTGAGATGGACTCTTCATGGGAAAATGTTTATGCTTCTTTTTCCCATTGCTTGTATTCATTGCCAAATTATCTGGATATCTTTAGATACCAGTTTACTGAAGCTACATAAACAGTATCAAAGATGTTAATCACAAACAAAAAGTTACAATATCTGGTGGGTATGGAAGATGGCAACCAGCATAGGAAGATCTGTTTGTCAAAATAATTTATTGAATGGATTCTGTTTCTCCCTTTCACTTCAACACAACAGTAAACCATTACTTTTTTAAAGTCAATATTAATCTGTTTAATAATATGCTAAAACAGGAATAAAGTAATGATGGATGAAATCTCTCCAAACTCACTTCATAATGGTATGTGTTTTTAAAATGCTCCTGATTTGTAATAGGCAGTGGCAGCATGCAATTGATTTCATTTTTATGAAGCTATTGTATGCCGATCCAGAAAATCTGGCCATCCTGTTCAATGTTGACAGGTGCTCTGGCAAGTCATTTAATGGCATGGAAGTCCTCTCTGAAGTTGCTTCTAGACAGTCATTTAAACTAAATCAGTTTCCTTTCGAGTACCTACAAAGGCACTCGAGGAATAGGTTGGAATTTGGGGAAGTAGCCACAAAGATTCACTGACTGCGGATCAATTTGATCCAAGAATTTCCCTAGTCTATTGCATACTAATTAAAAACATCATTAGATCCGGGCCTTCCTGAAAGGCTCCGGTGTAATGAGGTATTGGGCCTATGGAGACTGACTTCTGGGGTCATGTTCCACAACACCAGGGGTGAGTCCCCACAGCCATTTCACACCTTGGGCTCCCCCCAGCCTGCAATTAACTCCCTAAAACTTACTTATGTGGTGTAAGAAAATGGCACGTGAGGAAATGAGAGGGGAGGGGGGCAAGGAGAGATTTTCCTCCTCACCCACCCCCCATCTCCTCAGGTATCATTTTTGTCATGCCAGGAGGATGTGAGGAGAAGCATCATAGCTACCAGGAGATTAGAAGCCGCATCAAAGCGTGTTACTTTAACCTGTTTCAGCATGGGTTTTAATGATGTGTGGATGGGCCCTCAATCTGTACCTAGAAATGAATCCTATTTAATCCAGTATAAATTACCTCTGAATAGATATGCATAAAACTGCAATATCAAATTCATCTAACCTCAGTATTTTCTAAACCTTACAATTTCAATAGACCTCATCACATTAACTTCTTACTCTGTTTTAGGACACTTTCAGAATGGAGCCATAACAGAGACCACCACAACCAATCACATTCCAGCGGGGCTCCATCCTGATAGTGTCCTAGGGCAGAGGCAAGAACATGCATTACTTAGAACAGGACCAGTGCAGGGGGAAATCAGGTGAAAACACTTTCCCCCATGGGATGGGGAAAGCAGTGATGTGGGTGATGTGGGGCACGGGACTATGGTTTCCCCCACTACCCCACAGATTCACCACTCTACTGAGTGAATCCCCCCACTGTCGCCCACGTTTTGGAACTCAATGTGATGAGGTCCAATATCCCTGTTTCACTGAACTAGCATTCCCAAAAGAGATTACAGAATACTTATAATAATAATAAAACAGGTTCATTGAATTCACTATTGAGAATAAGTAATATTTATAGTCAGCCTTTCACATTTACTGTGATTAGAGATACAAGACCATCATGAATGCAAAAAACCACAAGTTAAAAAAATTACAATTGTAATCTGACAGAACACTTCTCTCGTAATTTCTATGTCCTCCTGAATGACTCTATGGGCAACTTCCACCAGAAGCTGATCACAAAATTTAATGCAGGACCTAGAGATTTCTAAAGAAGTGTTCTTTCTAGGAATCTCTAGATCATCCAGTGTGTCTCTATAGTAAATTAGTGGAAGTTGGCCACAGAGTTATACCAGAGGACCTAGAGATTCCTAGAGGACCTAGATATATTTAAAATAATTGTTCCCTTCTCTGAATAGAGTGCCAAAAGAAAAAAGACTGGAGTTTGTTTGGCAAGAACCTAATGCTGATTCCTCTGCTCTGTTATGACACCACTTCTGGCCTTTTGTAATTCCTGGGTGGAGAAATTGAGGTTGCAGACAAGTGCAGCTTGTCCCTGAAGTGGCACTGGTGCTTTCCCCTCTGCAGAATCCACAGGTCATTCAACATCTATAATTTTGGCTCCAAAGCCTACCCTCGACTTCTGCATTATGTCAACTTACTGTATATGTGAGTATAAATAGTACTCGAGCTCTTATAGCTTATAGCTATCTAGAAATGAAAATTAAAGTTGGAAATATGAATACCACAAGACTGAAAATAATCTGCTCCCCATTTTCCCCTCACCCATCATACATACCATAATAACAAAGCATTTGAGTTCAAATTGACAGGCAGACCAAGTTTTAGGTTTTTTTTTAAAAAAATGATACTGCACATCTAGGCAAGATATTTCTGCAGAATCAAAGTGAAGAAAGATTTTTTTGCAATCCCAAAACAATGGTAAAAGATTTATTTTTAAGGCTGATTGGCAACACACTGTTAAAACCTCGGGATATAATGCAATATTTTGTTGGGAATTCAGTTTTTCACCACTTGCATAGTAGATTTCCTGTGCTATGCGCCTGGTGGTCATGAAAGAAGTACTAGAGTTAACATCACAATGACAATTAACATTTTTATACAAATGTGTTGTCAGTGTGTGTACTTTGCAATAACATGCCACAAAGAAGAATTACAACATTTCAGCACAGGGGTAACAGATTGCCAAAGAGAATAAAATTGCTGATGCTGACAAAACTGCTACTTTGAGAAATCAACACACAGCACTCAATCTCTATTGTACACAAAGAGAGATATAAAAATATACACAGGATACAGACTGTCACAACTACATTGCAACTATAAATCCCACTTTCCTAATACGTGGATAAAAATATACCCTTATTTCAGTTCTCTCATACTGATTTGATAAATAAAAATAAGAACACACAAGGGCATTTGAGAAAAAAATTGGCTGCATATTATGGATTTCAAAAGTTGTTACCCTCCAAATTTCTTGTTGGCAGCCAGCATCACATTTCAGTTTTCCTGGTCAGGGACTCTGTGTTCTTAGTATGTTGTTACAGAATTAGAAAGATCCACAGCAGTTTAATATTGTAACCTCCAATGCCAGATACAGTACTATGCTATTAAGGACAAGATGATGGCACAGGTCGTTTACTTAAATCTGTCATGTATGGATGAACCTTACCTTGTTTAGACTCCCATGCTTAGCTTACTATCCTGGAGGCTAGGTGAAAGCTTTAGGTTAGTATGCAGATGGAACTCATGTTCCTATTTTTCCAGATTTATTAGCTCTGTCAGACAGATTTGATGAACTCTTGTTTATTCTCCATAAGATGCCACTAGGTGTGAGCTAGGGCCATCCATCTTCTCCTTTAATCTGTATTAACCATGTCAACTGTGTATACAATAAGACTATGTAATACCACTAGTAATATACTGTATTTCATTATATCTAAGCAACACTTTTCCCCATTTAAGGAGCTTCAAAAGCATTATCAATTGGTAGTAAATTGAACACAGACAAGCTGATGTATGTATGTTCATGACACTGCAATTAATAACATGGGGCATAATCATCCATATTTTTTATACTCATGGGATCCCAAAGATATGGTGAGCCCACTGTAGTAACGAACTATGTCCTTGCCTGTTGTATGCTTTAGCAGGTTTTCCTTCATACAGAGGAGTATCACTTTTTATTGGTTGTTGTGCATTCTGCTTCTGGAACATGGCCATACATCCCGGAAAATGCACAAAAACTCAGTGATTCTGGCCATGAAAGGCTTCGACATCACTTTTTATTTGTCAGGTGTGCAGACATTCCCCTTAGCATGCAGTTTCTAAAACATAGTTATATTTCTGCAGTGTGTTTAAGTTTGAAGAGGAGAGGGAAATGTCTTTTTAAAAATTTATTAAATTTTAAGAGACATACATACAATTTACAATTCCCACCACCACCACCATGTTAATCCTTTTTGAGACAATCCTTATATATGTACATACTTATATATACATAATTAGGCGATCCCTCGTAGTTCGAGGATGACGGTCCTCCGTCTTCGCTATCTTGGGGATGGATCCGTAGATGGCTGAAGAGACCTATTCTTGATCTGCACGTTCTCCCGCAGTGAGGACATCAGTTTCCAGGTGGAAGGTGGTCTCCGTCAGGGTTAGCTTGACGGGCCTTCCTCTTGGCACGTTTCTCCCTTAAGCCCTCCATTCGTGCCTCTTCGAACTCCGCAGCACTGCTGGTCACAGCTGACCTCCAATTAGAGCGCTCAAGGGCCAGGGCTTCCCAGTTCTCAGTGTCTATGCCACCATTTTTAAGGTTGGCTTTAAGCCCATCTTTAAATCTCTTTTCCTGCCCACCAACATTCCATTTCCCATTCTCGAGTTCGGAGTAGAGCAGCTGCTTTGGGAGATGGTGATCGGGCATTCAGACAACGTGGCCAGTCCAGCAATGTTGATGGAGTAGGAGTATCGCTTCAATGCTGGTGGTCTTTGCTTCCTCAACCACGCTGACATTTGTCTGCCTGTCTTCCCAAGAGATTTGCAGGATTTTTCTGAGGCAATGCTGATGGAAAAGCTCCAGGAGTTGGGTGTGATGTCTGTAGACTGTCCATGTTCCGCAGGCGTAGAGCAGGGTTGGGAGGACAGTGGCTTTATAAACGAGCACCTTGGTATCTCTACGGATGTCCCGGTCATCAAACACTCTCTGCTTCATTCGGAAAAATTCTGCACTCGCAGAGCTCAGGCGGTGTTGAATTTCAGTGTCGATGTTGACTTTTGTGGAGAGGTGGTAGCAGAAATGGTCAACATTTTCTAGTGTTACACCATTAAGCAGTATTCCTGGCATTGCAGAGAGATTAGCTGGTGCCTGTTGGAAGAGCACTTTGGTTTTCTCGATGATCAGTGAGAGGCCGAGCTTCTCATATGCTTCTGCGAAGGTGTTTAGAGTGGCTTGTAGGTCTTCTTCTGAATGTGCACAGACTACATTGTCATTGGCATATTAGAGTTCTATAACAGATGTTGTGGTGACCTTGGTTTTGGCTCTCAGTCTGCTGAGGTTAAATAGCTTGCCATCTGTCCAATAGATGATTTCCACTCCGGTGGGAAGCTTCCCATCAACAAGGTGAAGTATCATAGCGATGAAGATGGAAAATAAGGTAGGGGCAATAACACATCCCTGCTTGACACCTGATTCCACCTTAAATGGGTCACTTTGGGAGCCGTTGCTGTCCAAGACTGTTGCCATCATGTCATCATGGAGGAGCCGCAGGATGTTCACAAATTTGTCAGGGCACTCGATTTTTTGGAGGATGGTCCAAAGAGCGCTGCAATTAACTGTGTAGAATGCCTTTACAAGGTCAATGAATGCCATGTATAGAGGTTGATTTTGTTCCCTGCATTTTTCTTGGAGCTGTTGTGCAGTGAAGATCATGTCCACTGTTCCTCTGGAGGGACGGAAGAAATTCTGGGATTCTGGGAGGGTGTCTTCTGAAACAGGGAGAAGGCGGTTTGCAAGGATTCTTGCGAGGATTTTCCCAGCGGTTAGAAGGGAGATGCCGCGATAGTTCCCCAAGTCTGTTCTGTCTCCTTTCTTGAAAAGGGTGATGATGGTGGCATCCTTGAAGTCTGCTGGGATTTTCTCGGTCACCAACAGTTGTTGTATCAGCTCAGCTCCACCCTCTTAGAAGATTTCAGCAGGAATCCCATCAGGTCCGCTGGCTTTGTTGTTTTTTTGTTGGCTGAGGGCATTGCTAACTTCTTCCAAACTAGGCAGTGCTGCAAGCTCATCCCTGGTTTGTTGTTGAGGGATTTGTGAGAGGGTCTCTTTGGCTACATTGGAGTTGCGATTCAAAAGGTTCTGGTAGTGCTCTTTCCAACGTAGTGCAATAGATGTTTTGTCCTTCAGAATTTTGGTTCCATCTGATGAGCGTAGGGGTTGTATGCCATGGTTTCTTGGTCCATAAATGATCTTTGTGGCTTTGAAAAATCCCTGAGCGTCATGGGTATCTGCAAGGTGTTGGATTTCTTCAGCCTTCTTTGTCCACCAGATGTTCTTGAGTTCTCTGGTCCTTCTTTGGACCTCAGCTTTTGCACTGGCATAGATCTTTTTCTTAGCAGCACAGTTGGTGTCTCTCTGCCATGTTTGGAAGGCTTTTCTTTTGTTATCAATTAGCTGTTGGATCTCTTTGTCGTTATCGTCAAACCAGTCTTCATGTTTCTTAGTTTGGTATCCAATGGTTTCTTTGCAGGCTGTGATAATGGAGGTCTTCAGCTTGTTCCAAGGTTCCTCAACATTTTTAGGGTGTTCTGTGGGTAGATGATCCTTGAGTGTTGTTTGGAGAAGGGCTCGTTTGGAGGGCTCCTGAAGGGCTTGGGTGTTCATTTTGCGCCTTGTTTTTCTTCCTTGGAGTCTGCGTTTGGGGACGATCTTGATAGCTATCGTGGATCGGGTTAACCTGTGGTCTGTCCAGCAGTCATCAGCACCTGTCATGGCTCTTGTGAGAAGCACATCACAGTGGTCTCTGACATGTGTAATAACATAGTCCAAGAGGTGCCAATGCTTTGACCGGGGGTGCTTCCATGATGTCTTGAGCTTGTTTTTCTGGAGGAAGAGAGTGTTGGTGATGACAAGGTTGTGCTCTCCGCATTTGGTGAGAAGCAAAATGCCATTCGAGTTGCTGTTTCTGACTCCGATTTTTCCTATGATCCCTGGCCACAGGTCGGAGTCCCGTCCGACTCTTGCATTTAAGTCCCCCAGGAAAATGATTTTGTCCTTCTTAGGTATCTCCGATAGGATGGTGTCCAGCTGACAATAAAAATTTTCCTTGATGTCTTCGTCAGCATCTAGAGTTGGTGCATAGGCACATATGATGGTTGCCTGTTGGTTTTTGGCAAGGTTAATTCAGAGGGTTGAGAGTCGTTCATTGATGCCAGTGGGTGCCTCAGTCAGTTGCTTCACCAGGTCATTTCTGTTAGCAAAGCCAACTCTGTATATTCTTTGCTCTTCTTTGGGCAGTCCCTTCCAGAAGAAGGTGTAGCCTCCTTTTTCTTCCTTCAGCTGTCCCTCTCCTGCTCTCCTGAAGGGCTGCTATGTCGATCTTAAAGCGTCCCAGCTCCCTTGCAATGATAGCAGTTCTGCGTTCAGTGCGTTCGCTGTCAGTGTTATCTGACAGTGTTCATACGTTCCATGTTGCAAAGTTCATTTCTCTTTTTTGGCCACAGAGTGGTGACCCCTCTGGACGTGGCAGTCCAGTCAGGGTAAGAGAGGCAGACTATGTTTAGGGCACCTTTTCTAGCCCCTTCCCTGTGTGGGGTGAGCAGAGCGGATCCTAAAAAGGGCTGCTCAGTCATGGATACAGCTGCCGGACTACTCAACTGCCTCTGTCCTTGAGGTAGAACAACTGAGTCCATATCCACCACCCATGTGCCAGTCTGTGAATAGGGGCTTCCAGATTTCACAGTCCTGCCCCCGTCACCACTCGCTGATTGCCATGGGACTTATTTGGTTTGTTTTTATTTTTCTTGGAAGACACCTGTGCATGATTTTTTTTTAATGTGTGGAGGTCGGTGCACGGCTGGTCAACACACAGTCTTCACAGAATGAGGTCCCAGCAGTAGTGTGGTTAACACAACGAGAGTGGCTTCTCAGTCTGTTGCAGCCTTCTTCTGCCTTCACAGCTGTTGTAACATGTATCATGTTATCCTCCACCTGCTCCGCCATTGAGGTCTTTGGGTCTTCGGATTGTGCTTGGTCTGGAACCTCCCCTGCGGCCACTCCTGGGAGTGCATGACTACAGTGGTTGTGCCCACAGGTTCATCGGAACATGCAAGCCCCCTCACCATGGCAAGGTGATAGTCCATCGAGGGGGCATATACATAGGAGAATGTCAATACCTTAATCAACATGTTTATTAAATGTCTAAAGGCACAAAGTATTATTTTGGTTAATTTTACTTCTGCACGTCTACATTATTCTATTACTTCTACACTGTTCTAATTTTATTCATTACATAAAATTATTGTAATGTACTCATAAATTACTCAACCACAATCTTTATTGGACACTCAGTGGTTTAGATTCGCCATTGCTTTTAAACATGAAACTAATAAATGGCATCCAGGTTTTATCAAATAGATCTTATTTCAACTCATCTTTCGCTAATCTTAATTGATAGGTTAACTTTTCTGATAGAGAATTGACAGTGCTGTATTTTTATCATGCTATGTAAATAATAGGAGGGTTGGTGGTATAAATCAAGCAAAAGAAGGTGTGCTCAGAAATTCATATCATGTTTCAAATGTTTAGATAAAAGTATTTAATATATTTTTTTACTTCTGCATCACTTGTTTCTCTCTTACATTACTATAAACTAAAGCTTATGCTTGTTTTAGCAGCAGTAATACTGAATTGTTTCATATGCTTATTATTTTCAGTTTGAGAAACCTAAGAATAGCATATCAGTCAGTCAATAAAACCCATGACATATATTCTGCAGATTCATATCTCTTCTGTGTCACTTCCAATAATGAATAAAAATAGTACTGAAAAATGATATCAAGCATCCAGTATCTCTCTTGTATGTAGTTCACTTATCTGCATACTTTCCTATAAACGTCTCAACCATTCTTTAATAGACTACATCCAAGATTTCATCCAAGACTTAATAGAATGTTTTCCACAATTTTCTATTTTTGCCAAATGTATGAATTGTAGTTAAATCATGGAATGTACTTAAAGGTTTCATTTCAATCATCTCAAGTGATAGCAAATGTAATTGAAGCAAAGTGTGTTATTATGGTGCTCAGTATCAATACAATTCTTTTCAGAGCATATGTTCAGAGACATTTTATAAATCCCTTTAGTTTGATTTTCAAATTGCTTTTTAAATAGTTTTTAACTTGCATTTTAATGCAATATTTTCACAGTGTTAAGTTCCTTACCTAATACTTTCAGAGAAGACTGCAGTTAATTAAGGGGTTTGAATATTTGAAAACCTTTCACATTATTTTTATTTTTGAGAATGAAACAAGCCCTGGTGCCTAATAGTGCAGCCTTACACATATTTTTACATAATACTGCACCATAGCATAGTCTCATGCTATGTACAGTGTTCCCTCACTACTTTCTAGTTTACCTTTCACGGATTCGCTATTTCACAGTTTTTCAATAAACTCTAAAAAATTATTATAAATAATAAAAAAATTACAATTTACAGCTTAAGGAAGGGAGGAAGGAGAAGCCAAAAGGAGAGAAAAGGAGCCCAAGCGACAACGGGAGGAGAAGGAGGCAATTTATCAACACACAATTGGTTGATAAAGACTTAAAACAGTGTGTAACTATTAAAATAATATATAAATATTAAAATAAATATAGTGCCCCTACTTCGTGGATTTTCACTTATTGTGGGTTGTCCTGGAACCTCGCCCCTGCAATAAGCGAGGGAACACTGTATACAAAATGTCAGGCCCAGTATGAATAACTTCCATCGACAGATCTTAAATCATAATGTTTCACAAACTGATGTAATTTCAAAGCCATCAGTAGGCATCCTCCTTCAATTGTTCTTCTTAAAGTGGTATCTGACACACAGTAGGTGGCCAAAGAAATGACAGATTCAACAGTAGAAGTTCCTAATCTTTGGTCTTCCATAACCTTTTGGATTTTAAGTCTCTGAAGGCCCAAATAGATTGGCTGGGATTCTGGGACTTGGATATATATTCCTGCTTGTTATCCATACTCTTATCCCCCCCCTTTTGCATCATGGCCTTGTATATTATTACATTTATGTACTGTTTCATATGAATATTGTTTTTTTTACACAACAACAACAACAACAACAACAACAACAACATTGGAGCAAATGTACTTTTCCTCTGCAGTGGGAAAATCCTTTAACTATTCCTCTGTGAGAAATTCCCCCTGAACTCAACCAAAATCACTTTTGAGACACTGTAGAGATATTTTTTAATACTGGATCACTTCTATCTTGTTTCATGCATGCCAATACGTGTATAAGATATCATGTGAGACAAATAGCAAATTTCTAAGAACAAAAAAATGACCTGTTTTTAAATGCAGTTAAAACCCTTAATATCCATCATTCAGCTTAATAATTATTTCAAGAAACTATAAAGACCCAATTGAATCTCCACTAGTTAGTTCTGATTGTTTTTACTCAATCAGTTAAAATACAGAAGAGTTATACCAAAATTCTGCAGTGAGCTGATTCAATATTTAGAATGCCAACTATTTTAAGGGCTCAGTAGAACACAACATAATTTCCGTTAAGCATGGGCTTAATCAGGATTAAAGAAAATGTAAATTTATTGTGTGTGGGGGGGGGGGGGGGAGGAATGGAAAAGATGAAGCTAAATACATTCTAAAGGATTAGGGTTAATCTGAACCACGTTCATATCCATATCAAAGAGATCCATAGATCAGATTAACTGACCCTTTCAGGACTCTGGAATTTTCCAGTATAAAATAGTTGTAAATAGGTGGTGCACAGACATTTTAAATTTCCCTCAGTGGGGAAAATATAGTTTCCAGATGCATTTCAAAGATATCAATGCTGTATTCTTCGCAGAATACCCCCCCCCCCCAAATCAATCTTCCAAATTATTTATCAGACTTCAGAGCAACTTGTCTCTCTATATGTGAAAGTTTATCCTTTAAGGGAGAACACCTAGGAACACGAACATTGTAAATAAAATCACCAGTAAGAGATTCCAAGAAAAACATCTGCATTGACTGGTTAATGTTTCTTATTCAAAGGCAGGTTAGGATGGATTTAGCCCTCATTTTGATGAAACAACTGTTTTGCTTTTTGTGAATTGGGACTAGTCTATGACCTCAATAAAACTTCCACTGTATTATTACAAGGTCCATAAATATTACATATCCAAAGAGTGTTTGTTTTTGTAGAATCAACTGTGTGCTATCCAAGTACCCAAATTAGAAAGCACAAGTTGGAATGAAATCGAAATAAGGTTAGATAAAGTACAACACAATAAACCCAACTCAAATTTTGATTTTCCCCAAATGTAGGTGATCTGATGATAAACAGAGTATTATCATTTTGCATATGCGTGTTCATTCAAGACGACTCCTGACTTATGGGGATCCCATGAATTTTCTCTGAAATATAGTTTATAGCACTTGCAATTTGCTGGTGGTCTGTCATCTTGAAGTGCACTTAGAAATTCCAGTTAGTACAAAATGTGTCACCAGAATTTTGTCAGCAGTTCACATTGGGTTCAACATTACAATTCTCTTTTGAAAATGATTTACAAGTGGAATTCAAAGTATTGTACTGGTTTTGACCTAAAATCCCTAAAGTGTCGAGAGCAGGTATTAATATGTAAGTTACATATAGAACTCTGCATCCTCCAGCCTCTCCCCCTTCCCTTTCCTACAATTTATTTTCTTACTGATTGATCTTACCACCATTTCAATCTCTTTTTAAGCTTGTCAAAGTCTCTTCCATTCATGAGTCAATATGAGCACTGTACCTTAACTATTATCAAATATAGGCAAACCCCAAACTTACAACATCTGACATACAAACTACTCAGAGCTAAGGATGGGGGTGAAACAACAGGATGTGAGAGAAATCTCTTCCTAGGAAGGAATAATAGAATCACAGAATAATAGAATTGGAAGACACCATATGGGCCATATATTCCAACCCACTGCCATGCAGGGAAAGCACAATCAAAGCACTCCCAACTGATGGCCATCCAGCTTCTGTTTAAAAGTTTCCAAGGAAGGAGCTTCCACCACACTCTGAGGCAGAGAGTTCTACTGTAGAACAGCTTGTATGGTCAGGAAGTTCTTCCTAACATTCAGGTGGAATCTCCTCTCCTGTAATTTGAACCCATTCCTCAGACTCCTGTTTCAAGGGCAGCAGAAAACAAGCTTGCGCCCTCCTCCCTATGACTTCCCCTCACAAATGTATACATGGCTATCATGTTTCCTCTCAGCCTTCTCTTCTGTAGGATAAACATACCCAGTTCTTCAAGACACTCCTCCTAGGGCCTGGTCTCCAGACCTTTGATCATTTTAGTCACCCTTCTCTGGACACCTTCCAGCTTGTCAATATTGTTTTTGAGCTGTGGAGCCCAGAATTGGACATAGTATTCCAGATGAGGTCTAACTAAAGCAGAATACAATGGCACCATGACTTCTTGTGATCTAGACACTATACTCCTTTTGATGCAGCGCAAAATTCCATTGGCTTTCTAATTTGTTAAGGTCATTTTGAATTCTGACCTGAGAACAAACCTACCATGGGGTTTTCTCAGCAAGATTTGTTCAGAGTAGGTTTGCCTTTGCCTTCCAGATACCAAAGCACAGCTGTTATTTTCACTTGTTCAAAAGAATTAATATGTACAAATCAATAGTGATCTGGCAAATTAGCAGACTGCAGAAGAAGTGTGCTATCATTTGGTGTTGCTATGTTAACATCCCTTCGCAAACGGGTCTATAAATGTAATCAATCTATATATTTTTGAATTATAATCCAGCATCTCTCACAGGCTCAGGTTGAACATTTATGACATACCAAAGCTCAAATGAATGACCCAACTACTTTTACATTTACAGAAATTTCACTTCATGGTCACCTGAAAGTAATACCTATTAATTACAAATTTTCAGACTTGTAACAAATGCATACTGTGCCTACAAACCCAGGTTATGTGTAATTCCATTTCTGTTAAAAGTATGTGTCTACTTCAGTGCAGAAATATAACAGGAAATGAGCATGAATCTTACTCTCCTGCTCACATGTTCCTGCTCCTGTTCAAATAATGAAGTAAACATTACTTGGAAAAAAAGTTTAGAAAGTTTCTCTCACAAAGGAACATTCTTCATTAAGAGGAATGGCCTAGCACCATGGAGAGCAATAAACTTAACTGGAATCAGATGCACTACAAAAAAAGGTCACCTCTCAGTTGGTAATGTAAGGAGGAGGAGTTTCTACTCTGAAATTTAGATTTGGCTCAGTTCGAAAATGCCAGATGCTAGGTTCTAGATTGGCAATTTTTGTGAACTGCATTTCACTCACATAATCATTTCATTCTTTTAATAGCACAGCAATAATCTTGTAGGTGTGCTTTTTTGGTAAGTTCATTCTAACAACATATTATTGATATTGAATGTTATAATATAACATTGATTACATCAAATGTTTTGCTTCGTATTAATTTTCTTATTGCCTGGAGTGACATCGGCTGGGGCACAAGGCAATTAGAAAAGGGGAAAGGGAGGCAATTCCTCTTTTCCCCTCCTTTTTCCTGCATTACTGGCACTCCAGTGGTTATAACCTCAGATGACAAGTGATGGCCACCAGCCATGTTATGTCTGTTATGTCCCCCTAAGGGAATAAGATTTGGATGCTAAGTGCCATCCTGTGTTCCTGGGTTTGAGTCTGGGGATACAGAACAGATGGTTGTGGCCAGTTTCATCTTCGAACCAACCCAACTGTTTACATGGGCCCAGGCATGTTGTGCACAGAGGCATCACTATGACAAGGACGGGGGGGGGGGGGGGTGATAGAGGTCTTCAAAAGCTATGTAAACTATTTTTGTGTGCCATGTCATAAGTCTAAGTCATGATCTCTTTCATATGCAGGTGCCCATGTGAAAAATTGTGTATGTGCCATAAGAGTTACAGAATAACCAATCCATACAAGAATGTAATCAGCCTTACAAAAAAGCTGTCCTCTAACAAATAAAAGCAATCAAAACAACTGTTTTATATTGCTTAGTAGTGATTTCTCTTGGATATGAAATATACATGCAAAGGATCCATGGATTGTGTTCTCAGCTGCAAATCATGTCAAATTACAATTTTAATATTAAACAAAGTTTTTGGCACCCTCTAGAGGTTTTATCCCACCTTAATTCTAGCGATTACACTTGTCAAGGAAGAGGAAAGGAAAAATGGTTGTGCATGTCTGAAATGAAATAGATATAAGAGAAAAACCCCTCTGTAAATATAGAGGAACAAACCTGTGAGAACTAATTATAGCAGAAAGAGAGGAGAGGAAAATTATATTCCTTCCTCTAAATAAAATATATTATACTAGCTGTGCCCGGCCCACGCGTTGCTGTGGCATTGTCTGGTGGTGTTGGTGATAACTTGTTGAGGTAATGGTGGTATTGAATGTCTGTTGTATGGTTGTCTTTATGTTTAGTATGCATTTGGTTGTTTGTGTACTGTGAAAGTGGTGAGGGTAGAGGGGGTTTATGTCCCTGTGTAGTATTGTATAGTATTTATACGTTGTCCATGTGTTGTGAATGCTTGGATTGTGTCCTGCTGCATAGTAGAAAGGGTTGGGCTGGATGGCCCTTAGGGGTCTCTCCAAACTCTTGGATTCTATGCTTCTATCATCATCATCATCATCATCATCTTCATCATCATTATTATGTAGAGGCTGGATGGCCATCTGTCAGGAGTGCTTGGATTGTGTCCTCCTGCATGGTAGAAGGAAGTTGATCTGGATGATCTTTAGGGGTCACTCCAAACCTTAGGATTGTACGATGATGTTGTTATTCTTATTATTAGTAGCAGTATTAGTATTGAGAGGCTGGGTGGCCATCTGTTGGGAGTGCTTGGATTGTGTCCTGCATGGCAGAATTGGGTTGGACGGGATGGCCTTTAGGGGTGTCTCCTAACTGTCTGATGCTATGATTCGATGTGTATTATTATTGTGCAGATATTGGATGGCCATCTGTCAAGAGTGGTTCGATTGTGTCCTCCTGCATGATATAAGGAAGTTGAACTGGATGATCCTTAGGGGTATCTGCTAACCTTAGGACTCAATGATATTCTTATTCTTATTCTTCTTTTTATTATTATTGAGAGGCTAGCTGGTCATCTGTTGGCAGTGCTTGGATTGTATCATCCAATGGCAGAGTTGGGTTGGACTGGATGGCCTTTAGGGGTCTCTCCTAACTGTCTGATTCTATGATTTGATTTGTATTATTACTGTGCAGATCTTGGATGGCCATCTGTCAGGAGTGCTTGGTTTGTGTCGTCCTGCATGGCAGAAGAAAGTTGAACTGGATGATCCTTAGGGGTGTCTCCTAACCTTATGATTGTATGATGATCTTCTCCTTCTCCTTCTCCTTCTCCTTCTCCTTCTCCTTCTCCTTCTCCTTCTCCTTCTCCTTCTCCTTCTTCTTCTTGAGAGGCTGGGTGGCCATCTGTTGGGCGTGCTTGGATTGTGTCCTCCATGGCAGAATTGGGTTGGACTGGATTACCACAGTAATTATTTCATATTACAGTAGAATCTCACTTATCCAACATTCACTTATCCAGTGTTCTGGATTATACAACGCAGTCTGCCTTTTAGTAGTCAATGTTTGAAATTCATTGTGATATTTTGGTGCTAAATTTGTAAATAAAGTAATTACAACACAGCATTACTGAGCATTGAACTCCTTTTTCTGTCAAATTTGTTGTATAACATGATGTTTGGTGCTTAATTTGTATAATCATTACCTAATTTGATGTTTAATTGGCTTTTTCCTGAATCCCTTCTCATTATCCAACATATTCACTTATCCAATGTTTTGCCGGCCTGTTTATGTTGGATAAGTGAGACTCTACTGTATATTTATAATCTTATATTATCTGCTTAGAACTGGATTATATGAGGCCCCTTCTACACAGCTGTATAAAATGCACATTGAAGTGAATTATCTGGCAGTGTGGACTGAAGATAATCCAGTTCAAAGCAGATAATATAAGATTATAAATGGGTAATATAGCTGTGTGGAAGGGTCTTGTGTCTAAACTGCCATATAATCCAGTTAAAATCAGATAATCTGTATCTTATAGGCAGTGTGGAAGAGGCCTGAGGCCTAACTGTGTCTGTCCCCTGGGCTGAGTAGGTTGCTAGGAGACCAAGTGGGCAGAGTTTAGCCTTCTAACTGGCAGCAATTGGATAAAAAACAATTATTCCTCTCCCTATAATTAGGACTTTATTTTTCTTTTCTTTTTGTTGTATGAACGTAGAGGCATGGATGAGGGGTTGTGTTGCCAAGTTTAGTGTTTCTGGGATGTGTAGTTTTGTTGTTTTGTCCTAGGCTGAAATTTTTTTATCCTTCTCACCAAAAATCCTAAGCAGAGATCACTCATCATGCAAGAATCCCCTTTGTGGCAGCCAATTCATATATCAGACTGAATTCTATGATTTCAGTTGATACAACTGATGTTCCAACACTTTATTTATTTATTTATTATTTAAACTTATAATAAACTCCCCTAGGGCTTGGGGCGGCTTACAAGAAAGGCTAAAATCTAACAATTTAAAAACATCTTTGAAATATCTTCAAAAAATATCTTAAAAACACTCCCCCAGGGCTTGGAGTGGCTTACAAAAACAGCTAAAATCTAAGCAATTTAAAAACAGCAATAGCGGAGATCAAAAGCCTGCCAAAACAGGTGTGTCTTACATGCCCTACGGAAGACTGATAAGTCCCGCAAGGCACGAACTTCAGAGTGTTTCAGAGTGATGGCACCACTGATGTAAAAGCTCTACGTCTAGTTGCTGTTAGGCGCAAGGTCTTAAAACTGGGAACTTCCAATAGATCTTGGTCCTCCGAATGGAGGAATCTCTGGGGTTGGTAGAGGGTGAGGCGGTCCCTCAGGTACATTGGCCCTAGACCATGTAAGGCCTTAAAGGTAAGCACCATCACTTTGAAAGTGATCCGGTGTTCAACTGGTAACCAGTGCAGCTGTAGTAGGATTGGTGTTATATGACATCTCATCGGGACTACCGCAAGAAGTCGAGCAGCTGCATTTTGTACCAACTTCAGTTTCCGGATCACGGACAAAGGAAGGCCAATGTAGAGGGCATTACAGTAGTCCAGTCTTGAGATGACCGTGGCCTGGATCACTGTAGCTAGGTCATCCCTTGACAGATAGGGGGCCAGCCGTCTAGCCTGCCGTAGGTGAAAGAAGGCGGTTCTACTAATGGCGGAGACTTGGGCTTCCATCGTCAGCAGAGGGTCCAAAAGGACTCCCAGACTCTTTACCAATGATGACAGGCATAGCGCCTCGCCATCCAGGGTAGGCAACTGGATATCCCCACTGCCCGGTCAACCCAGCCATAGGACCTCCGTCTTTGCTGGATTCACCCTCAACCTGTTGGCACGCAGGGTATTATAACTTTTTCAGATTCATGTCTATTAAACCACAAAATAAAAAACTATAATGTTAAAGGATTTTTCCCTTTCACCAGCTACAGAGTAGCAGCAAAAATACAAATGGTATCATGCCACATTCTTGGACAGGTTTTAAAAAAAACCTTAATACTAGCCTCTATATAGGTAGGCAAACCATATTATACAGATTCATAACCAGTTGTGCAGTTAGAATTATCATTTGCTACAATGAGGTTTTGTCTAGTGATCATTAATATTCCAAACACAAAAAGCAATGTCTTAAGTGTATCATGTATTCATATTTCCATAATCCATGTAATAAAAATAAAATAAATGGATTAAACAAAGGGAACGTCATCATGACCTAGACCTCACAAATCAGGATTAATACATCTGGATAGAAGATAGTTAAAATAACCTTTCCTTCCCTAAATGATTAGTTTACACTAATTATGTTAGAAGGATCTCAGAAAAGATTATCTTAGAAATAAGAGTTGCAGTACTATCAAACATCAACAGATTCAGGTGGAGGAAATGTTTCGGTGAGCAGCTAAGAAACATGCCTACTGAGGCCATAGTATTTAGATAAGATTCCCTAGTCTATAGGAAAGTCAATTCCAAAAAAACTCAGAAAAATCTAGGTAGAATCCCATGGCTATAAATTGTAAAGGAGATATAAGTTCATAAGGGATATAAATTTTCTGAAAAATGAAATACTAAATAGACAACACAGCAAACTATTTCAGGATCTGCCTTAGAAATGAGGCCTGGAGGGGTTAGAATAAACAGAGAAGAGACATACAAAAACAAAGCAGAATCAACCACCCAAGAAAAAAGTGAACCCTGTTTACTTTTTCGTCCCATGACAAGTAAAAACCTTCGACTCATTGATTCCATACAGTTTAGCCTGGTATAAATATACCCTGGCACAACCTTGGGTCTGGCATATTTGTCCTGAAACTAGGGCCACAACTGGTGAGTGCTAGGACAGCTTGCATCTCATATATCACTGCTATCACTACTCCGCGTCAACCACAGAGCTTTTAAAAAAAAAACACCTTGTCTGACATTTTCTGTATTGTAGAGACTGCCAGCCAGTTTTCCATTACAGGTGAGTCCAGGTTTTTTTTGTTTTTTTTTTTGGGGGGGGGGGTTGCTAATAGACAAGCCCCTTATAATGTTTAAAGGAGCAGCGCATACCGTGTTTCCCCGAAAATAAGACAGTGCCTTATATTAATTTTTGCTCCCAAAGATGATCTAGGTCTTATTTTCAGGGGATATCTTATTTTTCCATGAAGAAGAATTCACATTTATTGTTGAACAAAAAAAAATGAACATTTATTATATACTGTACAGTAGTTGTCATCACAAACCAGCATAACCAGACAAACTGAATCCTATCAAGAATTTCTTGTTACTACCAATATTTCCATGTAGAACACTTTATGGTACGTAAATTTACCGATCCTGCATTCTCTGGTGTTCTGTTTTGCAGGCATGCTTCCAAACAAAAACTTTGCTAGGTCTTACTTTCGGGGGAGGCCTTATATTTAGCAATTCAGCAAAACCTCTACTAGGTCTTATTTTCTGGGGATGTCTTATTTTAGGGGAAACAGGGTATGATTATATTTGGCTTCCAAGGCCAAAAAGGTTAATGAGTTTGGTGAAAGTAATACTACAGTCACCAACTCACTTGGTCCTAAAACCTAAAGAGACAAATTATCCAGAGTTAATACCAGCCTGGTAGGGAGGACAACAAGAGAAGACTTCACTCACTATTATTCAGCTACTGCAGGCAGAAACTATTATTAACAGCAATGATCAACAGCAATGTGTCAACAACAAAATAGCAGAGAAGTATCAAGGCTTTAAGGAACAAACATACAAAAATATTTCTGTGGAGGTAGTTCTATTAACAATGCAAAAAAGTGTGGAAATAGTGTAAGAGCCAGAATAATAAATGATGATTCTGCTTGTTCCATATATAACAAAGTACAAGTTGTCATAACAGAAAAGAATCCAAATTACAAAAAAAGTTTCAAAATGATAAAGTCTCTATTAGCCAAGATAGATTTAATTAGCTAATTAGAGTTCAGCATTCTTAATATCTCAGCTGCATGGGACATCAAATGCTTTCTCTTAAGAACTCAGATGAAATACACCGATTAGGAGAAGCTTACTACCTTGAGATTCTGTATTAGAGATACACAAGCAACAATTACGCCCTTCATGCTTAATGCATGGCATCAGATACACAGAATTTTTAACACAGATAACAGATAACATAAAATTATTACTGAGCACAATTTTTATAACCAGTCAATGTCTACATTTATTCAATTGATGCTTTTGTGGTTGTGTAACAAATTGGTATAACTGTGAAGGTAGGTTATTGCGCACACTTTTTCTATATTTCTCAGATATAGGTTCCTACTATTCCTGTTTTTAATAACTTAGATCTGTGAGAAACACGGGCACAGATTTACTGAGATCTAGCCTCTTGAAAACCCTTACACATATTTAGTGGGAACAAAGTTCATCCTCAGGCTAGGGAAGTGAATAAGTCTCTGGAGTGATCCTGATGCTATCAGTGAAGATTCAAGATAGATAAAGAGGGCATCCAGTCAGCACTGGCTATCTTATCTCCTTTTTCAATGCAGTTTGGTAGATCATGGCAAACAATATGGACATAGTATATCTTCATTGCAAAAATGTCAAGGTGTTATATGATGAAAAATGGTAAAATATTATTTGATACACAAAATTAGTACACAGTAAACACTATACTGGCTGTTGTATTGGATCACATGTCGGGCATTATTATTGTTATTATTATTGTTATTGTTATTGTTGTTATTATTATTATTATTATTATTAAAATGATATTATTGTTTAAAACACCCTTCATTAGTTGATGAACCGAACCCACTAAATGTTTAATAGTTATTTTCCTATCCCCAGAAAAGCAGCAGTGGCCATCTTTCCAAAATCTAGAAATGAGAACTGCTAAACAAGCATTCAGTAGAACCTTCTAAGAAGTACCAGTACTTTATATATATAAATAATTCAGATATTATCAAAAACATAATAGAAACTTTGCTTGATGTGTGTGAAAAATAATGGAAAAATAACAATCTCTTTATTACTTTTACCTCTGTGTATTTGTTATATAGTTTTGTTTTACCTTACTGTTTAACCATGTTGCACCCTGCCTCAATCTGCAAGGAGAGGTGGGAAATAAATAAATAAAAGGAATATATTCTTTTCCTAAGCCAAAAACAACAGCCTGATGTTCTTCTCACCCAAGTTGAACTCAAACAGTTTTATCTCCTTTGTTGATTGAGTACATAATTCAAGAACTATTTGCATACTTAAGGAAACACTCATGCAATTCTCAAACTGTATTATTAGTAATGAGAATCCATAAAGAGATGAAAACTAGTTCTGTGACTTGTGTTATCAATAAAAACAACATCTGAAAGAAACTTGCTCTTGGGTGACAAAACAGCTAATGAAGCCTAAGACAAAGCTGATGACTGCAGGAAAGAAAGTGTTCCCACTCAAGTGTGCTCAGCTGTGGAACAATCTACTAGAAGGGAGAAAAGATAAAGCCTGGCTCAATTTTCAAATGGAAATGCCATCGGCCTGAGAGAGTATTGTTGTAACTGTGAGCAAAGACCATTATTTCTGCTTCCTTAGACACCGCTTCTACCAACCTAGCAGTTCGAAAACATGCCAATGTGAGTAGATCAATAGGTACCGCTCTGGCGGGAAGGTAACGGCGCTCCATGTAGTCATGCCAGCCACATGAACTTGGAGGGGTCTATGGACAACGCCGGCTCTTCGGCTTAGAAATGGAGATGAGTACCAACCCCCAGAGTCAGGGGAAACCTTTACCTTTACCTTTTTAGACACCGACTATGGGATAAATCCAATGTCACTTTCGCCTTTATTGCCAGTTCTTAAAGAAATTCGGTCCTCTACTATTCAAGGCTTTAAATATTAAAACCATCTGTAGAAACAGCCACACCAAAACTATATTACAACAGTCCAGCTGCAGCCAGTATGTTAGTAGTGCTTAGATATCAGATACAAAATCATTTCTTTCTGGGAAGTGGGAGGGGGAGGGGGGAAATCTCTCTTCTGATGACCACCACTGCTTTCTGAGTTTCTGTAGTTAACATGGAACATAAGAAAACTTTCAGACTGCAAACCTGTGTCTTCAGAGGGATGCAAACCCAATCTAAAGGCATTTGTAAACTACAAGTTTCAGTAGAGCTCATTGAATTTGCAGGCAGTTATTGTTGCCCTCACAACAATGGCTCTTGAAAATGGGTGCTTCTGAAAGATATCTCACTGCTTCCAGTCTGCTTGATTTAAAAGGTCATGATAGCAAAATGAGATACTGGATGATGATGGTGATGAATGTTTCACAGTCCCCTTTCACAGCCTGATTCCAGATTATCTTCTTATCCCAGATTATCTGGCAGTGGAGACATATAATCCAGTTTAAACCAGATAATCTGGGATAAGAAGATAATCTGGAATCAGATCCTGGGATATAGGGACTGTCTGGAAGGGGCCTGAGCTATAGAACAGTGTAGAAGGGACCTTAATAGCCTGGTGAGTTGTATGAGATAATCTTCTATCTTTATAAGTCACTGTTAGTCTGCACAGGATAGCTCTGCAAGATGAAATACCCAAGGCACCTTGAATAGCTCAAATGGATCTATATCTTAGACCAATTTTAAATTATTTAACTTTAATTTCATGGATATTATATAATAATGATATATGCTGATATGTTGAAAGACTGTCCTTGATTCATATTTTTACATCTTTGATAGAACTGTTGAGATGTAATTCACACTATTGGGGGACTAGTTGATTATGTTTTAGATATGAAGCCATATTTAAGTATTGAAATTGTGGAATAGATATCCAAATTTTGTTCAGCTCCATAGAAAATTATTTTGAGCACATACCTAGGTATTAAGCTATCTCTGAACCTAATGGAAAAAGTACCAAGAGACAACTGGTTAACGTACAGACAAATGCTTAAAATGGGACATCAAGATATAAACCTCAAGTCACATGAGGAGATAAAACAATTGGAACCCACCATGACATGGTTGACCTACTGGCAAATTAAGGAAAGCTTTAAAGTGGACGAAAAGATAGGTTTTGAAAGATAGAATTGGGATAGAATACTTAAAACGAAAACAAAATTAATAAAGATATTGTACCAACAGTTATTAAAATGGGATACAGAAGAGGAGTTAGTCAAAGGGACAATGATAAAATAGGCGAGAGATGTAGGCCACTCGATAAATTTCTCCGAGTGGGAAAAGATATGGAGGAGGAAGCTTAAATTTATATATGCGGCCGAATTGAAGGAGAACTGGTATAAACTATTTTTAGGTGGTATCTGACGCCGGAAAGACTAGCAAAATTCAGTAAGGGGAAAGGTGATGGGAAATGTTGGAAATGCGGGAAACACAAAGGTGATTTTATACATATGTGGTAAAGGTGTAAAAAGATTAAAAAGTACTGGCAAGGAATCCATGAAGAAATTGAGAAAATCCTGGAAAAATTTTTTGACATAAAACCCGAATACTTCCTATTAGGAATAACAAACTTTCAGATGGATTCCAACACGGAAAGACTTTTTATATACATGGTTATGGCAGCTAGGATATGCAAAAAAATGGAAGACGCAAGAGATACCTACAGTGGAAAAATGGTTGATGAAACTACTAGATATAAGGAACATGGACCTACTAATGCAAATAATTTCACAGAGCAATCCACCAAGGACAAAAACAGATTGGACATGTTTAAAAGCAATCTTCGGCTCATAAGAAATAAGACCTTTTGTAGCAATAATGTTCAGAAGAGAAGGAATTTGACTCAGCAGTGCAGAAGATCTGGAAGGGTAGGGAGTGGGTACCCGTTAACATGTTTATGTGCAGGAATACATATATACAAATATACACAGAGGTTGTGTGTGTATATATGTATATATGGACAAGGTTTGGTTTGTTTTCTCTTTTTCTCTTTTTTTTTTCTTTTTTCTCTTTTTCCTCTATTTTCTCCTTTTGCAATCTTGCATATTCATTTTTTTTACTTATCGTATTGTTCCCACACTTTTTATGTATTTGGAAAATCATAAATAAAAATTATATTAAAAAAGAACAAATCTACAACACCTATCTTGTTCGTAACTTTGTGACTGCATATCACAAATATACCTACCGTATATACTAGAAGATACGACGAGTTTTTCAACCCTTATTTATGAGCTGAAAAAGCCTCCCCCGCATATATTTGGGTCAAGGTCAAGCCAGCAGCGGAGCCTGGAGGCCACAGTATGTTTTCTTTTCCAAAACCTCCCTCCTGTGCTTCTCCTCCCAGGTTATCTTATTTTTTTGAGAGAGAGAGACAGAGACAAGAAGCGAATGTTTTCAAAAGCGAAAGGAGACTGAGAGAAACCATTGCAAGCCAGATTGCATGGGTAGAAGGGGGAGAAAAAAAATATTCTTGCAAATTTGCACGATTCATTACTATTACTATTATTATTACTAATACTACTATTATTGCAAGAACATTTGAGTCCAAAGGGAGGAAAGGAGGGAAAAGAGAGCAACAGAAGGTGTGTATTTCTTTTTATTCCCAAGGAAACAAAAATGCGGTGGGTTTTTTGGGAGGGGGAGAGAAGTTTTAAAAAGCCTTTTCTGGCTACCTTTAGAGTTTGAAAAAGGGAGAAAGAAAAGAGGTGGGAAAGGGCAGGAGAAAAGAGGACAAAGTTGTTTTTAGGGGGACTTTGCTTGCATTTCTTCCTTGGGTAAATGCATGCCCCAAAGCTTCTAAATATTTATATAGATGTTCCCCCTACAAATACATGAATATATGTATTTTGCCCTCATATGTTTACAGGTCTTTGCAAATCTTATGTAAATATAAATAACTAGAGATTTCCATGTACCTGTATATCTGTTCCTATATGTATACATTAATTTTATATATGAATTTTATATGAATTTTACCCTCACATGTTTGCAAGTGCAGAGGGAAAATGTGCATAAATAGGGCTTGGAAATATTGCAGGAGAAAAATGCACATAGAGAGAGGATTTGCAAAGGTTTCAGGGGGAAATACACATGTGAAAATAGTATATATAATGATAGATCTATATCTAGCCCTGCATTGTTTATGTAGGCATTATATGTTTGCCTGTTACTATGTTGGAAACTGGCCTGAGTTCCCCAGGGGGAGATAGATAGGGCAGGGTACAAATGAGGCTGTTGATGGTGATGATGATGACGAGAAAGTTATTGTTGCTTTTCCACTTATAGAGTTAGTTTACTGTTTTTCTTTGAATACAGTAAATATTCAAAACATTTAACACACTGATGCCTCAATTAATGTAATTTTATTGGTATCTAATTTTATTTTTGAAATTTACCAGTAGCTGCTGCATTTCCCACCCTCAGCTTATACTCGAGTCAATAAGTTTTCCCAGTTTTTTGTGGTAAAATTAGGTGCCTCGGCTTATATTCGGGTTGGCTTATACTCGAGTATATACGGTATATACAAATAGGTATAAGATTTAATAATAATGTTGTGTACTTAAACAGCAAGAGTAAATTAAAGTATTAAGAATAATTTATGTAAGCTACACTACCTGCAATACCTTTCCCCTAGAATTCCTCTGCCAGGATGGTACAGGAAAATATCACAATACTAATATAAAACTATAATATTGTGTTCCCTTAACTTGCACTTTAAATCCCTTGGTTCTTAACAGCAGTCTAAATGTCTTTCGTGAAATTTCTGTCTTATTCCATTAATGCTTTCTTTAATCCCAAGAACAAAACCGAGCCCACAGTTTCGGTTTAAGATGTATGATTTGAACATCAAGAGTTCTATAATATTTAAACAATTCATTTTCAAGTACATTGTTTTATAATGGATCTGTTTTCTTTTTCCGGTACTGTTCCATTCCATGTACAAAATATAGAAATTCACTGTTTTTAAAATATATCTATATTTTACAATTATCACAACTGCAAAAAACTTTAAGATTATAAGAAAGTTTGTGCATTTCCATTGCATTAGATCAGCATTCTAAACATTAAATTAATTGTTAAAATACTGGTGCCCTTTAAAAAATATGTGGAGAAATTTTAGTCATACAAACCTGCTTTCCTGCTGACTAGGGGCCCTTCTAAACATGTCAAAGAACCTGATAATAACCAGGATAAAAGGGGTGGTGGCTAAATGATGTTTGGGGAAAGTGTGAGCAGAATCAGGTTAACAGCTGAAAAGCACATGTTTAAAAGGAGCACTTAAAACCTGATTCCACTCAAAAATGTTCATCTTCACATGACAGTATATCCCTGCGCTCAGGGAAAACACATGACTTCTTTCCCATCGCCCTATGTGGACTGCTCCAGTGCATGTGCACATTTTAAGGGCCCTAAACAGCTGATCAGACTGTCAAGAAACATAGGTGACTAAAGGGAAGCACAATTGGAAAGCAATTGGAACTCTGAAACCATTTCTTTCTTTAGATCGTTATAGTATTAATTACTATATTAAGCATTAATTACTATTATGTACGCTGGAACTCAATTGACAGACCCAGTCTTCTAAACTTGAACATGTCTATCTGTATTTTATAATGCGTTTTATGAATGTTTTATGTAAGTTAATTTTTAACTGATTTATAGTGTATTGTACAGATTTTATATGTGTGTTTTATTGTAAGCCGCCCTCAGCCCCCTGTTGGGTGAGAAGGGCAGGATATAAATGTTGCAATAAATAAATAAATAAATATTAAGCACATCTTGAATTTAGAGTTGGGTGGAGAGAGAGAATAAGAAATCTGCTTGTGTGTACATTCGGATCTCTGTATGAGTACAGATGGGCTTCAGCACATCTCAGAGATAATTTGTTTTGTTTTTTTAACTTTAACCAGATGTCCCCTGTCCCCCCTCCATCTTGAACTGCTTCAAAGGAGGGCATCAGGATGGTGGGGAAGCATTTCCCAGGACTGACAGGTCTGTGTGTGGACATGCTGTTAAGTCCTGGGATTTTTGCTCCACTTTAAAACATGCATTTTGATGCTGCCTGGAAGTGCTGTCCAACTCCAATTAGAACTACAAAACACAGGTTCAACCATCACCACCACCACCCCAATTTTAAAGAGGGTACTTTTAAGCAGACCAATATTTGTTTTAGAACTGGAGGTGCAGTCTGATTTTTTCATGGGAAAAGCTACTTGTTTCCTTCCACGTTTTCTAATAGCAACAGCCTAATTTATGTTACTCTCATTGTGTGTCAAACTTTCTTATCTATTGCAAGACTCCTGAAAATCTTGCACACCACAATCACTGTTTTAGTCATAATATTACTGTATATAGTTATCTCTATTCTAAATGTCTACCAAAAGACATGATGTTTCTACTCTGAATAGGAATGCAAGCATGTTTTTACTTTGGAAGGCAATTATACAGTAGTAGATGCTCTGCTTTGCCTCTGGCCCTTGTACAATTTTCCCAGAATTTCAGGAAGCTTCAAGAGTTTCCCTAAGGCTAGCTGCATGATTGTCACCACTGACAGACCTCAGAGATAGCCTTATTATCATGGTCTCATCATTCCTTGACAACTACGCTCATATGTTTGTGCAATGATCTTTGAAATATAGATAAGGGTGTGTGTGTAATCTATACAGCATATACAGATTCATGATTTTGTATGGATTTTTCACAACAGGTTTCTCTCTTTCACTCAAATGTGCTAAGAGCATATGACAGATACAAAACCAGACACATCCATTAAATAACTAGAAATTATACAGTATAAGAACATTTCATTGAAATATAAGCAAACCCTTTGCATCCTCAAATGCAGAGAATCATTATGTCCTTGACTCTAAAAATATCTGAAACCTCCAAATTCTTAAATATGCATTGATGATGTTCACAGTGGCAATCTGAGCTCTCCCAGTGAATGAGATAGAAAGTCAAAGAGTGCCACTATGTGATGGCAGCAATTCCTTTCAAATCACCGTGGAAATAGAAAATGAGATGGAGAGGTGGCACTTCAGAACTGTTGCCCTTCAGTCACCAGAGTCTTGTTTGCCTACCTGTACCAACTGCACAGAGCCAAAATCCCAGGGTCAGAAAATCCTGCAGAGGACCACCTCAAGGGGAAGGATGACTAGGAAAATAACTTACGTTGGGATAATTAATGCTTCTCTTCAGCTGAATTGAGAATTAAGTTAAAAAAATGAATGGCATAAAATGCTAATTTCACTGATCTAATTCTCAGTTTGGTCCTCAATGACCTCTCATTAGTAATGCAAAAGCCTTGATGGCCTCTGCCATCTATATTAATCACCAAATCCTGAACCTTTTCCCTTCATGCAACAACCGTACCAATAAAAACTGTGTTAACACAGGTTCTCTGGGGCTGGATCTATACTGCCTTATGATGCTATTCAAATTGCATCATGTGACAATGTAGATCAATTCTGGGAGAACCTGAGACAGGAAGGGCTTGCCCGATATAAGAGGTCTCATCCTTATTTAAGATGTTTCTCAGTAGGCTGAGAACAATCATTTTCTCCTGAGATTTCTCCCTAGTTTTTCTGTTAAATTGTTTGTTCTTAGAAGCACAGAATGCAACAACTCCCGTGCACTTGGTTAGGAAATGGTGTTTTCTGCTGCCCTGCAGACTAGGACACGGAACAATGGCTTCAAACTACAGGAAAGGAGATTCCACCTGAACATCAGGAAGAACTTCCTCACTGTGAGAGCTGTTCGACAGTGGAACTCTCTCCCCGGGGCCGTGGTGGAGGCTCCTTCCTTGGAGGCTTTTAAGCAGAGGCTGGATGGCCATCTGTCGGGGGTGCTTTGAATGCGATTTCCTGCTTCTTAGCAGGGGGTTGGACTAGATGGCCCATGTGGTCTCTTCCAACTCTACTATTCTATGATTCTATGATTCTATGATTCTAAGTGGTGATACTAGACACTGTTAAAAAACATTCAGGCACACGAGGATGATAATGACAAGCCTTTCCCATTTCAGACAAGTGCCTCCTGTCAATTTCCTATCACCTGAATATTGTAGCAGGTTGGAGATGGCTGAAAATGTCATTACCGGAGCAAAGTCAAATACAAATCAGATCCAAGTTCAAGTTATTCTGTGTCCTTACCATGTGAAATGCACTAGTGCATAAAATTAGTGACCCTCACAGGTATTTTCTTTCCCCCTTTTAACAGTAGACCCCTGGGTTATACTGTAGAGGTCTGAAGCTTAGAATAACTTAAAAAGTAGTGTTTCTGTCTTGCCATGTGGGATAAGAGACTACAGTTTGAAGAAATATGGCTAAACCATCCCCTTGAAGCATAGAGATAACTGCATAGTTCTCTGGATGAAGGTCTTTATGTGCTTAATCTTAATGTAACCAGCTGCGTTTTGATTATAGCTAAAGAAACCACCAGCTAGCCACCACTCCCAAAGAATGCTTAGAAAATGCTTTGACACTAAAAAAAGTCTACTGCACTTATTTCTACTCAACAATGATCACAAAGATTCACTTAGGAGCAGATCTCTGGCTGTTGGAATCTGAAATTCAAAGCACTACCAACTCTACACATTTCTACATCCATAGTCAAAATTATGTTTCTTTACTCTGTCCTAGGGCTCTTTTTAAAAGGAAGAAATTGAAATGGGAAGCATGAAAATTCACTCCTTTTGGAATCTGATACTTATAATAAGAATTTTATGTTAACTATGTACCTATTATGAAATAAGCATACAAATGGACTAGATTGCACAAGTAAGCAATAGATTGGATTGCACTGCTTCTCTGTGGGCTCCCATTGTGGAAATAATTCATTTTCTAGCAGCGAAATGAACTTCAGTTTAGGACAGTAGGAAGGCAGCTGTATCCAAATATGTCTGGTTTTTGTTCAAGTGTTAGCTTGCCCATACCATTCATTGGAAAAGATAATATTGTTCATTTAAAGTTGAATGCAATATGAAAACATATAGACTTCATGATTAGTGGATTGATTCAATCCAGGTAGTTAGAACTGTGAGTTTACAAAACTTGTTAAAAACTTGGGGTCCATCTACAAATGTAGTAAAACCTAGAAGTAACCAAGATAAAGGGGGTGATGGGGTGGCTAATTGATGTTTGGGGAAAGTGCAGGCAGAATTGGGTTAACAGCTGAAAAGCCCTTAAAACCCGATTCTGCCACAAAAAAATGTGCTTCTTAGCATGGTTGTATATCTTTGTGGTCATGGAAAACATGAGACTTCCTTCCTATCACCCTGTGTATAATGTTTCAGAACACACTATTAGAGAAAATGGGGAAATGATTGCTAAATGAAACTTCAAACAGACAGATATCTTATGATAGGCTATAGAGCTACTGAAGTTGGACACAGTGGCTAGCATGATATTGGTTTGTCCCAGGTAGAGGAGACATATTCAATAAATTGGTGAATTGTGACTGAACACATAAGAAAACTACATTAATTGAATGTGTTTGTCAGGAATAATAACCTTGTCTCCATCTGATGTGATTAAGATCATGGACTGTGGGACCTTGTAAGCATACGTCTTGCCTTAACATCGTATTCCTCATATTGCAGTAGCCATCCTTTTGGGTTAGTTGAACCTGAAATTCCTCTTTCATTTGCCTGTACAACAATGGGTAGAAGACACTGATACTGAGCCAAGTGTAATGAATAGATCAGAAATATAATCCAGGTCTAAATTGGAGGCGAGTGCAGTATTTTCTTCTCTTCTTCTGCAGTATTTCTATTAGTGGTGTACATTTTTGTTAGTTGTAAGTCATATCAAATTAATTAAATTTATACATATGATACTCGACGTACAGGCATGGATCATGCCAAAAACTTAAAAATTAAAACTTACCTAGTATGTTTTTGTTTGAATTTTGTAAATCTCTGAAACCTCCTAAAGTCAGTTTCATTTTCAGTATGAGGAAGCAAAGCAAAGCCAAAAAGCTGTCTTTCCTTTTTAAATTAATGGCCTCTCACCATTAGGAGAGGAAGCAGCAGAGAGAAAGCAGAGTTTGCTGGGAAAGAGACTAGAAAGCACAGAATTCTGGGAAATGTAGTTTAGGAAGGCAGTGAGCCCTCTGCCAGAGATTTCAAAAGATCCTGCCCTAAACTACATTTCCCAGAATTCTGCTCAGCACCAGAAAGCCCCAGTCAGGATAGGGGAGAAATTTGTCCTTCTGTAGCAGCAGCCAGCAGAGTTTCAATAAATTGTTGAATCTGCAAAGAGGAGGACTGACTGGTACTTATAGTAAGTAAATCTCTATGTTGGGATGAGAAGAAATCCCTAAATGGAAGTTATATTGGTTAATATGAGATACATTCAATGAGATAGCTGTTGTGGCTTTTTAAAAAAAACATTTTTGTCAAAACTTTAAAAAAAATTCCTAAAATCAGTAGATGTATGAATATTTCTGAAAGTTGGGGGGAATGATCCCCTGTTATCTTGTGCCATTGTACAGAAAAATCAAGAAGAGAGCTCTTGCAGTTTTTTTTAGTAAACATGTTGTTTATCAAAACTTTGAAAAATCCCCAAAATTCTGTATATAAGTGATATGTTCTGAAACCTAATGCAATAACAGTGGTCAACATGTTCTACCATTGTAGCAAGTTTCACTCTAATAGCTGTAAAAATGAGGGAGAACAGAGCCCCTGAAGTCTCCCCACTTGTACAATTACTGAAACATTTTAAAATCAGTCACACTAATCTCTATTTCTACTTTGTTTACTTTCAGTCTTGAAAATTGTTCTTCAGAATCTTACCCATTCCAGATCTGGCTAGTGCCAGTCCCTTTTCCCCTGGGCTTCCAAATTGCTGTTTTAGAGAGACATGCACGGGATGCAACCTTCCCAACCCTATTTATGATATCTGTTACTTTCACTGGAACATCCATTAGTTACTTCTTTGCAACTTGCCTTCCTATAGAATCACTTATTTAACAAGAACTGCTATCCTGAAGCATAATTATACCATGGTTTGGGAAGTGGGCTGCTTTGTGCTTGGATAGTTTTGTAGTCCTCAACTTCTGGCTCTCCTTGTGGTTTAGACTTCCAACATTCCTGAGAACTGACTGTGCTGACTCTAGCTTGGGATTTGAAGACGAAAACATCTGGGAGACCAAAGGTTGGGATCCACTACTGTATATTAACTTGATTAAAATCAATTCATGAATTTTAAAACAATAAATCAATGAGATGAACATCCCTAGGATACCCTCAGTATCCATGTAAAGTTTGGATATTGAAGTTTGATTTTCTTGGTGGCATGATGGAGAGAGATATTTTCTTCTAATTTTGTAGACTTGTGAAAATGCCCAACTGCACTAACGTAAAAACTAGCTATTCCCACCTTCACTTTACTTCATTCTCTGTTTTCACCTACATCATAACACAGCTTTCTCTCTCTGCACCAGCTTTGCTTATGTTAAAAACTTCTTTGGTCCCCACATCCCAATGAGGTTTCTTTTCTCTTATCCCAGTAAATCTGATTCTTGCATGCAGATGTTCCTTTCTACCTGGATGTCCACGCTCACTTTTCATCTACTAATGCTCCCCCTCTCCCTTATCAAATATCTGACATCCCTTTCTTTCAAGTTGCCATATTCTAGTTTCCCAGAATTAAGCAGCTACATTTGCAAGTGACAATAATAGAAACATAGAATCATGGAGCTGGAAGAGACCTCATGGGTCATAAAAGCAAATCATTCAGTACACATGTACTCATTCACTGTCATAATTCTACATAAACTTCCTAACAAGGGTTATTTCTTTTTTAAAATCCTTTATAGTCAGGAAACAGAAGGTTGGGTATTCTTTACGTGTAATTTGAGGGTGTGAAACCTACAGGCCAAGATGAATCCCCATTAAATCTTTTTTTTTACCATCCTTTTAGCAAGTTTGCTACTCACATGCCCTTTCAAACTGCATGAAATGCAGAAAATCTGTAGGAATAACTTTTTCAGGAATTTACATCTCACCAAGAGTGGAAGCTAAAGCTGCCTAGTTTTACGTCAACAGCAGTAGCATATTAGTATGCCACTTTTTATGGTAAACCAAGGCTCAGGGTGTCACAACTAATATTACCAATTTTACAAAACACAATACTTCCCACTCATTCAAAACTTTATCATATAGACCCATTGGGTGACCTTGGGCAAGTCACACACTCTCAGACTCAAAGGAACGCAAAGGTCAACCCACCCTGACACCGTGACTGATTAACCTTAGGATCATAACAAATCAGAAACAACTTGAAAGCACACAGCAACAAGAGGCTATGCATTTTACAATAATAAATATACCCTAGGATTAATTACTTGAAATTAAAGGCTGATTAAAAAAGAGAAATAACAAAAGAGAGAGGAAGAAAAGATACATTTTCTCTCAATCTACTTCTTTTTTATATACAGTCATAAGCTCACAAAAGCCAGACCACCCCCAGATGGTCTGTGCACATCTTTCACAGAGCAGGAACCTTTTTAGCTAAAATCAATCAGGGCCTTTGCTCTCCCATTCCAGGTTAAACAAACTGAACATTTTGTAAGACTCCAGATGCCTTCTATAGTAGCATACTTTGTAACTGCAGTCAGTCAGGGCTCTGGCCAGGCATGTAGCCGGGGGGGGGGGATTTGAGGGGCCTGAGCGCCCCCCCCCCCCCCGAAATCCTCAGAGTGGTCTGCGAGAAGGCCTTACATTTATTATTTAAACTGTTATGTTTATTCATATCATGATCTGAACACCATGCTCAATATATCCCATATGCATGGGGGTATTGGGATAATGATACAAAAGGTTTGCTAGGGTAGATCCTCTCCCACCCAGACTCAGCCCTCCCCCCCCCCCCAAGCAAAATCCCAGTACCCCCCGAATCAAAATCCTGGCTACGGGCCTGGCTCTGGCCTTTCAAATCAAGTAGAAATGTGTCAGAAGACCAAAGTTTAGGTATTGCAACACTCAAAATTAAATTTTCTTCAGACAACAATCAAAGGTTGATTATATTCAGGCATCTTACAGCATGCACAATGCCCTTGCCTCTTTTGTAGCTAGAGACATGTCCTGTTTGCAGTATATCATACCGGCAATGGGAATAATCATACTGATATGACTACATGTTGTTATTAAGAATTAATGAACTAATGTAGAGAAAGTGTTAAGTTTGCTAAAACAAAACACACTAAAATATTGAGGATTATAAGTGCTGATGTCATACAGTAATAATACTGACAAAAATACTGTTTCTCCAGAAATTATTTCATCTATGAAAGAAATAGGTTCCGTTTTCAGAGTCATATTTTAATAACCAATTACCATGTGTACTCAAAAGCAAACACCATTTGCAGTTTATTCTAGGTAAAATCGCCCTCTCTCCCTCTCCCACACACACGCATGCATCTCCTACCATTGCAAGCAAATACAGTTATAAACCACCAAAAAACGACTGCTGTACAGATATAAAACATAAAAAACAGCCAAGAATTCTTATTCTCCCTCTCTTGTGTTTGTATTGTCCTTTGTTTTAGTCAGCTGTTGCTTGAAGCTGCACATGACTAACTGGTTTATTTCTCCTGGCAATATCATTCCCCCAGTGGTTCACTTACTATCTCATATACACCACCCACCTACATCACCCCATCCTCAACTGTAGCCTCATGCCTTCAGCCAGTCACTTTTACATAGGGAGGTTCCTAGAATGAAGAGGAGAGTAGGGTGGAGGGAACATGCACACACCATCAAGTTTCTCCTCAATTTAGGATCTGGATTGAGGAGACTGGAGTGTCTCATTCTTTCCATCCCTGGTACTTGTACATGTGCTCTCTCTTTCTTACACACATGCACGTCCCCGCGCGCGCACACGCACACATACACACACACGCAGACACACACACAAAAGAAAGGGAAATGAAGCAGCAGTAAGGCTTGTATTGTTCCAACAAGGAAAGGATTGGGAGGAAGGGGGAAGGGAGAGATAAACAATACTGCAGTTAAAATAAGGTTTTTTTGCTATGTACTTAACTTTATACCTACCTTTGAAAGTTATGTGTTTCACTATTCACTCATCTTGACCAATAACACCAATCACAATAACACCAATTCTGTTATGCATCACATGTGCCTTGTTCACATCTGAGCCTGTCTGTGCATTGTTTCTTATTTTTTCCCATCTGTTATTCGTTTGATAGATAGCTGGGTCCTCCTTAGCTCCTCTCAGTGATAGGATATGACACATTGTAATTAAATTAACACAGAACAAAATAAGCCTGATGCATTCCATCATGGTCCTCAGTGTCCATGCCAACTTTCAAGTGCCCAGGTCTCACCATCCTGCATGTATGGTTTATAAAACAATATCATAGTGGTAAATTTTGAAGAACAGAAAAGAGCTAAAATGAAAAAACCATTGCCAAATTTCACCCTTAGGTTCCATAGAATAAAAAATCATAAAGTTGGAAGAGATCACAAGAGCTATCCAGTCCAATACTCTGCCATGAAGAAAAATACAACCAAAATACAGGGTGTTTGAAAAAGAACTCACTAGTTTTAATGTGTTTTAACTTAAAACTAGGGAGTTCTTTTTCAAACAACCTGTACTATTGATAGATGACCATCCAGTCTCTGCTTAAAAGCATCCGGAGAAGGAGATCCCACCATCATATACAACGGCCAAACAGCGCTTACCATCAGGAAGTTCTTCCTAGGCCCCATCTACATAAATCCAGATTATCTGCTTTGAACTGAATTATATGGCAGTGTAGACTAAGCCTCTTCTACACTGCCCTATAATTCAGATTACCAAATCAGATAATCCAGATTATGTTTTGAACTGGATTGTGAGTCTACACAGCAATATAATCCAGTTTAAGAAGATAATCTAGATTTTAAATGGCAGGATAGAAGGGACCTCATATAATCCAGTTCAAAGTAGATGATCTAGATCAGGGGTCCCCAAACTAAGGCCCGGGGCCCACATGTGACCCATTGAAGCCATTTATCTGGCCCTGCAGTGGCAGCTCCCTCCTCCTCCGCTGAGGAAGGTGCGTACGGCGCAGGGTAGGAGGGAAAGGCACACACCTTTCCCGTCTCCTCCCTCGCCTGGTGCATGCCTTCCAAAGCTTTGCTTGTTTATAATAATCTAGGAGTGGGTTTCTTCCGATGGGGCTTAGCCTGCTTCTAACCAGGAGGGAACATGCTCAGGAGTGGATGGGGCTTACACATGTCACATACACACAAATATAGAGCGAATTTTAAAAGGAATATTACTAAAACATAGATTTAAAATGCAACCTTTTCCCTTCCCAGAATGATACTACCGTGTTTCCCCGAAAATAAGACAGTGTCTTATATTATTTTTTGCTCCCAAAGATGTGCTAGGTCTTATTTTTAGGGGATGTCTTATTTTTCCATGAAGAAGAATTCACATTTATTGTTGAACAAAAAAATGAACATTTATTATATACTGTACAGTAGTTGTCATCACAAACCAACATAACCAAACTAGACAAACTATGACTCCTGTCAAGAATTTCTTGCTACTACTGTATAAATATAAATAATATAACATTTTAATATATTATTACCATTATTTCCATGTACAACTGGTATGTACATTTACCGATCCTGCAAGTTCTGGTGTTTTGTTTGGCGGGCACCGGGCATGCTTCCAAACAAAAACTTTGCTAGGTCTTACTTTTGGGGGAGGCCTTATATTTAGCAATTCAGCAAAACCTCTGCTAGGTCTTATTTTTTGGGGATGTCTTATTTTCAGGGAAACAGGGTATTATTTTAACGTGAGTCCCTTTCCGTCTCAAATCTAGAGAGAAAAGTGGGGTGCCAATAATAATAATAATAATATCAGGGTAATTTAAAATAATAGGGGGGAGTTGTGGAAAATCCTTAGCAGGGTGATAGTATGCCTTCCCTGCCCGTTTCCAATGTTCTTCTCCCCCTGCAGTGGAAAGTCACACACCAACCTGAGTGGAGAGTTCTAGTTTGGGGTTTTGCCAGCACAAAACCAGAGTGAAGTGATCTGGATTGTGGATTGGGATTAGTCCCCCCTCCTTTTCCCCCTTTCCTCGCTTAAAGCTTCTGGCAAAGGCAAAGGGGAAGAGGAAGTGGTTTGCAAGGGAGATCTTGCAGAGGCGAAACAGCAGCCAGCCACCAATGCACTTTGTAAACGAGACTCCCTCCTTTCTGCAACCCAGTTTAAGAGCCCCATAGAAAGCAACCACTCCAGGATGGGAAGGGGGATGTCTCTTCTGAATAGCAACAGCAGCCAGCCACCAATGCCCTTTGCAAACGCAGACTCCCTCCGCTTCTGCAACCCAGTTTAAGAGCCCCATAGAAAGCAAGCCAGCTTCTAAACCAGGAGGGAAAGCGCTCAGGAGTGAGTTTCTTTTGATGCTTTTGCAAAAGCCCCTGGGGTTTTCCAGGCGGCATTTTGCTCTCCGCACACAGATCACATTGAGTAACATACAGCCGAGCATCTTTCCTCATTCCAGGCCACCAGCATTGTTTGGCTAACAGTTTAATTGTTTTGGTAGGCCCCAGATGACCTGTGCCCTTGTTATCATGGCATCGCCTCAGCATCTCTTGCCTCAAACTTTCGGGAATATACAATTTCTTATTTAGAAATACCAAATCCCCACACAGTTTTCCCCATTCTTTGTTCGTTTGCAACCAGACGTCCTCCCCATATGCTCGCTTCAACTCTCCTTCCCACACTTCCCTTCCCCCCATGGAAATGGCGGTATATTTATTTTCTCTAGCTGCCTGTGCTCGAGTTAGCACCGCCAGGCCCCATTGCTTGTCTAGGAAAACACTTCCCTCGGATTCCTGAGATCACCCCCCCCCCCACCCCACCCATGCTTGGGTATCCGGGAGACATTGTCCTCCAACTTCTTGCTGGTTGTATGGGCACTCCTTTGTGACATCAGCAGAGGTGGACCTCTGTGGCTAGGAATGAAAGCAGTGGCATCTTTCCGCTCATGACCTCTTTCTGCCTGAGAGGTTTTGATGTGACCCAAGGTATGTAGGCATATAAAATAACAATAAATAAAAACTTTTACTGATAAAAAACAGCATTTGCAAGGCTTGCTAAACAGATTGACCTTCCTTTTTATGAAGCATAGCTAAAGCTTCTTCTGCAGAGTGCACTATAAACAGTGCACAACAGATCAGTGTAAAGCAAAGGTATAGGTTTCCCCATGACATTAAGTCTAGTCATGTCCAATGCTGGAGGCTGGTGCTCATCTCTATTTCTAATCCATAGAGCCAGTGTTGTCCTGTGGCTGGCAAAACAGAATGGAGTGCCGTTTCCTTCCTGTCAAAGTGGTACCTATTGATCTACTCAGATCTGCATGTTTTCGAACTGCTAGGTTGACAGAAGCTGAGATTAACAGCAGGAGCTCACCCCACTCCCTGGATTTAAACCGCTGACCTCTCACCATGGTGAGGAAGAAGTCTAAATCATGGGATTCTCCCCCGTACTCAGCTCTCAGTTCCTCCTTTCTTTGCTGGAGTCCTGGTGGTGGCAGCCCCCAGGGATCTGCATGTTGCCTGTCCCTTCGGACCCTGGGGAGTCCCACAGTTTCCCCTTGCTGCCCTGTGCCATTCCCGGCGTTTGCCAGGGGCACCAGAGGTTCGGGCCAGAGAGCAGCGGCTGCACCATGAAGTTTCTGGTCCTCACTGCTCTCCTCTTCCATCCTCCCCAAGCCTTTTGGGGTTTTGGGGCGGGCTTCAACCTCTTGGTATAATTCCTCCTCTCTGGGTGCCGGTAGGTTAGCAAGCTCCCAGCTGCTTCTTGTGCTCCAGGCCAACCCTGCTCAATGCCCTCCTCCTTCCCTTGCTTCTGCTAAGGTGGCAAGGTGCTCCATCGCCTGCGACATCATCGCTAGGGTTGTCTCCATTGCCCTCATTCTTCCCTCCAGTACAGCCATCTTCAGAGGGGATGGGAGATCCGACTCGTTCTCCTCCTCCAAGCTGCCCCTTTGCATCCTTCTACATCTCTGGGTTACCCCATTTGGCTGGGCATACGCCATGGACGATGCTAAGGCCGCCAGCCGCTCGAACTCTGCTTGGGTTTCATCGGAAGGGGATCTTGCGGGACCCCCTCCTGCTCCAAGCAAATCCTCCTCCTCCTCCTCCTTCTGCTGCATATCGCACCTCACCACAGCTGCAGGACGATGCCTGGTATTCTTGGCTTTACTGTCGGCTCACTACAGCCGCTCCTAAATGATGACATGGGACTCGCTGTGTTATCACAAGAAACTTTACTGTAGGACACAGCGATATGAAAAAGCCAAGAATGGGAGGCATCGGCCTACATTCCTTTATATAACCTTCCCCCCTCATTCAAAGATACATACCCAACAAAAACCCATGAAGTTTCCCCGCCAAGTCCAGCAGCCATTTCTTCTCAGGATCCCGGATGCAGGTGTCTTATCAGTTCACAATGTCAGTGACCCTGAAACTCAGCGCCATATTCAGGCTCTAGGAGCAGGGTTCTGACACACACTCTTGCAAAATGCGCCCCTTCTCTTCTACGCACGGCTTTCCCTGCTTCTCTTTGCCCCTTTTGCCTTTTTTCCCTCTTTCTCCTCCAAGACTGAAAACGCTCCAGGAGATTGGTTGAAACCCGATGCAGGAGATTGGTTGAAAATGCTTTTTCATATATCCGAAGGTATTCCGAAAGGTATTCTGAGGATGGGCTCCAATGCTACGAATTGGAAGGTTCATTCTGAAGGGCCAAGCCACTTCAGAACACTGTTTGATTGTATTACGATTAATGATTTTATTACGATTAACGGGGATTCTGATATTTTTGCTCATGCCTATTGTCCACAGGTCAATTTAACTACTGCACCTTAACTCTTCTATAAATAGAGAAAGATCCACTACCTTCTCTGAGTGGAGTGGTGAAAGACAAGAGTTTAGTTTGCCAGGGAGAACATAAAAAAGCCCTGACCCCCTCTACTCTCTTCACTGCAGCACCACTTCTAGCTTTTTTGAATGCCTGAGAGGGAAAATGTGACAATGACAGCAGTTCTCTGGTACTTCCCTTCAAAAGAGCACTGAGAGAGTAGAGAGGGTCACTGCTTCTTTTAGGTTATCCAGAGACAAACTAAGCAAGCTCTTGCCTTCCACCATTTTACTCAGAGAATGGAATGGTTCCTTTTTAATATATAAAGAGTCAATATTGTAGCTTAACTTATCAAAAGAGAAGCCATCCCCTTTTCTGTATAGGGTGGCAAAAGGCCTTTTTGAATGCCCAGGCGAGAAAATGCTGGCCATGGTAAGGGACCACTGGCCTCCAAAGGTGGCACTGGCACTTTCCTCTCTTCATGAAATAACCCCTCAACTTATCCACAGGTCTCATCAAAATACACAATTTTGGGTCCAAAACCTGTCCTCAACTCATACATGAGAATGACTTACATTCAAGTATATATGTAGTTGACACACTGGCTTCTGATTTATCTTTGTTCTGGTTTGGCATGATAGGCTTTAAAAATGAATGGGAAGAGAGTGAGGTGTGAGGATATTAGTAATTACAATAATATACCTAGTCAGAAATAGATAGTAGAATATTTATTTAAATTTAAAACAGAAATAGTCTGGTTATTTTCAATGAAATGTATGATCTATGAACATGAAAAAGTTGTACTATCTAGATATGTATTGTACACAGGCACCTTAATAAAAGTAATCCAAGAATGCATTTTATCTGAAGTACTACATACTTGAAAGGCAAAAATAAAAGTCTGGCATATCTCTGAGTACTTCTTATTCATAAGCTAAACATAGTTCTGATAACTATGCAGTAAACAAAGCACAGGATGAGATCAGTTTCCAGCTTTTTGTTCTTTATGGATTCTTGTAGTTTATTACTGTAATTGAGTTCTTGCAACAAAAACAACCAGACTATCAATCAGAAACAAGGACAAGCAGTGAAATCATTACAAAATATACACCTACAGCATATTAAATATTTTATTTCATACCAAAATAAAAATCTGTTGCTTTAGCATTCAGTTAAAATAAATGAAAGCATGAATTGCTCACATTAGAAACAAACTAATATTTTTACACACACCCAGAGCATCTCAGCTGCTGAGCAATATTTTCTTACTTGTGAGGTGTGCAAAAAGATAGAAATGTGTTTCTAGACTGTGAGAGGAAGAATTATGATGTAATGATTCCATACAGCCAGACTGGCTCAGGCTAAAATCCCTGAGGACAAACAGAATTTATTATCTTTTCCTCTTTCAAGGTATTGTTAGGTGAATGAATATAACAGAAGTGTGGACATGGAGTAGCAGTCTCAAGCTGATAAGCTTTCCCAAGCCAAGCCAATCCATTTTGCTGCCTGTAGCAAAGAACATGTAAGTATAGATGCCAACCAGATGGGCGACATCAACACTATGACGTAACAGTGTATTCTACTGTGCCTGAAGGCTATGTGTTCTATGCTACCCATGCAGAATGGGCAGCATAGAACACATAGCTCTGTCAACACTTTATCATTGCTCAATGAAAATGTTGCAATGCAGGAATAATAGCATCAATGTGTACCCAACAAGCAGTGAGCAACACATGCAGAGTAGACTACATGTCTGAGGGAGCATGTTTGCTCAATAGTTTCCCAAAGACCACCATGCTGGGAGAAGGTAACTAGGTCAGATATTTAGGTAGTGCAGAATAGTAACCAGGGTATAACAAGATGATTGGGATGACTATGGGTTCACATCCTTTGCTGCCAAAGTTGCTGTCTTACTCAGCCTAACAGTAAGGCCAATCCCATTCACTCCATTTATGTTACCCCCCCCCCCCCCCCCGCAGCAGCACAAGGATGTGCTTCGAAGGGAGGGTTGCTGTGTGGACCTTGGGAAAATGCAGAAAAGGACAATCCTATCCTGACTCAAGATACCGAAGAAAAGTTCTTATCTCTAGTTTGTAGCCTTATTACACTCTTCAGTTAACTGTTTCTTCATATCGATCACAGTTTATTGTAAGGTACCCCATTCCTTAGCATGGTAGATGTTGAAATTATCTTCTGTATTATTTTCTTTGAATTTGCAGCATTTCATTTTAGGAAGTTTGCCATTTCTTTTTGTTCTCAAACTCTTTCAGTTTGATCTGTGAACTCTTTGTTATGATGTTAGCAGCCAAATAAAATAAATGAACTACAGATTGGGAACACCAGAATCTAGGTGCAGAACATGAAGTCTATTTGCTCAAATTTTCTCTTTCCTAAATCCAGTAACTTCCCTCACTCCCACAGAAATTCACTAGATAAGATCACAGGCAGCTTTAGGCCTAAACAATTTCACTTCTACAAGAAACCTTTGAAAAACAATATCCAGCGTTTGGTGAGGAAATGTGTTCTTGAAAGTGTCAGAGGAACAGAGATGATACTTTTGAAACAAAAACAAATTAAGATACAATGTTCTTGTAAAGGGCAGTGCTTTGCTACCAGATCTGCTAGATCAGGGGTCCCCAAACTTTTTAAACAGGGGGCCAGTTCATGATCCTTCGGACCGTTGGAGGGCCGAACTATAGTTGGCCACCGAGCAATAAATAATAATAATAATAATAACAACAACAATAATAATAAAGAGGGTTGGAAGAGACCCTTTGGGCCATTGAGTCCAATCCCCCTCTGCCTTTGTGCATTGAAAGCACAAACAAAGCACCCCTGACAGATGGCCACCCAGAATCAATGTTAATAATAATAATAATAAAGAGGGTTAGAAGAGACCCCTTGTACCATTTAGTCCAACCCCCTTCTGCCTTTGTGCACCAAAAGCACTAGCAAAGTATCCCTGACAGATGGCCACCCAGACTCAATGTTAATAATAATAATAATAATAATAATAATAATAATAATAATAATAATAAAGAGGGTTGGAAGAGACCCCTTGAGCCATTTAGTCCAATCCCCTTCTGCCTTTGTGCACCAAAAGCACAAGCAAAGCACCCCTGACAGATGGCCTCCCAGCCCCAATGTTAATAATAATAATAATAATAATAATAATAATAATAATAATAATAATAATAATGGTTGTAAGAGAAGAAGAGATCCCATGGGTAATTTATCCCAACCCCCTTCTGCCCTTGTGCTGTGGGGGCCGGATAAATGGCTTTGATGGGCCACATCCGGCCCCCGGGCCTTAGGTTGGGGACCCCTGTGCTAGATGAATAACAGTATGGTATGAAGCCCTATTTTCATGAGAGATACATATTATCTGTATTTCTCGTGAAAAAGATACCAAGGGCTCTCAGTGAGTCCTTGGTATCTGCTGTGGTTTGGTCCTAGGATTCCCCATGGGTGTCAAAATCCATGGATGTGCCAGTCTCATTAAATACAAAGCATAAATATAAAGGGGGAGGGGGGCACACAAAGACATCAACAATCCAAATGATGGTCTGCAAAGCATATTGTCTGTACATTTAGCTTTTGCAACAACAACAAAAACATCCCCCTTAGCTAAGTTGTTTTGGAAATATGTTACAATTCTAATTCTTGTAGTCTAAAAACATTCTATTGCCTGCAACAAAATTGCATGTAAATGATTACTGCATTTGAACAACATAATAAACCATGGTTTATCATGTTGGACAAAAGTCACAGTGAGCCTTTAGATCAGTGGTTCTCAACCTGTGGGTCCCCAGATGTTTTGGCCTTCAGCTCCCAGAAATCCTAACAGCTGGTAAACTGACTGGGATTTCTGGGAGTTGTAGGCCAAAACACCTGGAGACCCATAGGTTGAGAACCACTGCTTTAGATTGTATGGTACCTCTTCCGTCTTCCCCACATTCAAACAAAATAATCCTAATTTTGGTTTGATGAATCAAACCAGCTTCATAAATTGTAATCTGAAGTTGACTTGTTTTCAATTACTGTAGATAAAACTGACCACAGTGAGTTGCATGAATGTATAAAATTTAGAAATATATAAAGGTTTGCTTTTTGGATTTTCTTTGTGGGGTGGAAGATATTTTCAAGCCATGGATGCTTGAATCTATGGATAAAGAATCCATGGATATGGGGAACTGACTATACTGAGACTGAAAATGCAACAGCTTTAAAACTTTGTATGACTGAGAGAAGAGAATAAATAAAAATAAGTGCACTGTCATATGTATTAACATATGCCCATAACAACCCTCCTTTGTCTTTTCAGTAGTGTTTGGTATATTGATTGGTGTTAATTTGAGCTTTTTCTGGGTTCTGACCAAATTGCTACAGAAACCTACCCATTAAATATGGAAGGAATTACCAGGTTTAACATCTTTCAGATATCATTTAGATGTAGAAAGGTAATACAAGTTTTAAAAATTACACCAGCCACCTTCCAGCTACTCCAGTTCTCTGAACTTGTGCACAGGAAAAAATAGCTTAAAAAATGGCAAAATAGGACAAAAGGAGGAAAGATTCAAATAGACATGAGGCAATGGAATCTATTCAGAGGGAGGAAATATTCTAATGGATTAGCCAGAATGCCCCAAATTGCCCATTAAAACACTCCCTCTAGGAATTTCTAGGTCTTCCAGTGATACTCTGTGGTCCACTTACTCCAATTATGCTGGAAGATCTAGAGATTTCCTGAGAGAACACCTCAGAGGTGGCAAACTTGTGGCCCCCCAGATGTTTCAGACTCCAACTCCCAGAAGCTCTAGCCAACATATCAAATAGCCAGGAATTGTGGGAAGTCCAAAACAACTGGAGGACCACAAATTTGACACCACAGAATGTGATTCTATGTTCAGCTTCCAGCAGAAGTTGACCACAGAACTGTGCTTGAAGACATAGAAATTCCTGGTAAAAAAAAGCTCTCACAGGTCAAAAAAAGAACAACAACAACAACGTCTTCATTTGCTTTTTTCACTCTCCTGCGAGTCCTGTACAAATGAGGAGGGCTGTTTATCTATTATATGGAAATAATTGCCTTTCTTTCAAACTATTATATTCAGGAATTAAATTAGGGTTAGTAAACACATGTTAAGCTCAGCTCATTATCCTTCACCCCATTTAGCATTGCCTCTCACGCATTCAATTCTGTCTACACATTGTGTCTGATAATTATGGATATCCTTACTATGTCAGAAATAACATAAGGGCCAGAATCAGAGTTACTACTCCCTACCACATGCCTGAAAACCATTTACACAAAAATGCTTTGAGGATGTTTGCCCTATTTTCTTTCTGGTATCTCTTTATTTTTATTTTGAAAACCCTAAGCATATTAACAATAAACAGTGTCCAAGTTCTTAGTCACTCCATTTCAGTAATTCAAAATGAATAATTTCAGAAGCAGAAAGGATCCAAGTCATTTTTTCTGAAGTGTTTCAATATACTGAACACATCTTCCCTCACTGTTTCTTTGGCAACATTTGCTTCTAGCACTGCTGCAAATGTACATATTTAATTAAAACGAACCTTCAGGAAGTTATTTCAAATAATATATTGCAGTAATCATAAAAAAAACCCAGATGGAAGTATATCTGAAGTGTAATACCCAATTTATGCTGTATGGGAAAAGATACTGAGTTCTGTTCCCTTAACTAACTGTTATAGATTTATCATTTTAACATTGTATGGAAAGCAATGTATAATAGGTCTACATTCCCTAATACAATTAGATAAATTCATTGTATTTGCTTTATCATAAACAAATTGTTTTTAAAGCTTTTAGTGCCTTGTGAAAGGTAAGTGTGCTATAAAATACATACATGCATGCATACATTTTGGTAGCAATAAGCATTGATAAAAATCAAGATCATGAACATAATTCAGATCAATATTGATCCTCTGCAGCCCTATGTAGCATAATCCAGTCATATGGATAAAATAGGTATTCCTAACTTTAAAAGAACATTGTGACTGGCAAACTTCCTAAAATAGCATAGCTGAAAACCAAAATTTTGCTACTGGAGTTACCTACTCTTGATAGCTTTCTTTAGGTGCAAGTGTTTGTGGAAAACAACTCAATAAACATGTTTTTTCTTTAAACTGGGTACCTGAATCTTTATAGACCTTTCCTTTAGCAGATGCAAACACCACCAACCTTTTTCATTTTCAAAGCCTTTCTTATATAACAGACTACAAAAAGACACCTTCAAGATGGAATCTCATACTTCTGTACTGCAGCAGTCCAGATAGGAAATAGTTTCTTAAGTATAACTGATCCAAGCCACTGATTGACCTCATTAACTGTGTTCACTCTATGCAAAGTTCATCCCATGTGTAGAATGTGGAGGACTATTGACTGAAAGGCCCTAGGGAAAGGTAAACCCTCCCCCCCCCCAATACCTAGAGCAGAACAGTTGCCCCAGATTTCTGAGGCATCGGGTTATAAAGGCTTTCAGAGTTTACCACAAAAATACATGCCTTTCACGTTTTTCAAGTTAACAATGAAGATATGAATGGTTACTTAAGCTACTAGAGGAGAAAAGGCCTAGAAAGGAGCCATATACATTGCATAAAGGTTTTACCCTATTTTCTAAGAAATGTATTTTTTGGGTTGCTGTGAGTTTTCTGGGTTGTGTGGCCATGTTCCAGAAGCATTATCTCTTGACATTTCACCCACATCTATGGCAGGCATCCTCAGAGGTGTGAGGCCTGTATTTGTCCTTCAATCCCTCACAACTGCAACTAACCACTATATTACTGGAACAGATCTGATGGTGCATAAGTGTGGGCCTTCGTTCCGACTTTTAAAAAAATCAAACTGAGATGGTTGAAATTGTCATTTTGCTTTACAGAAATTAGTGAACAGCCAATCCCATTCAATATATTTTTCTTTCAAATAGAAAATCCCTATAACTGATTGTCTTTGACAATGAATTAAAACTGAACCTAGCTGCATGACGTCATATGCACTCTATATTTGGATGACGTATGTGTACAAAGACCACATATGAGGTCTGAAAGTTTCACTTCCTCAACTACCTTCCCTGAAAAATTGCTTACCGGTTTTGGGAAACATTCATAAATGCCCCTGCTTGTCATTCATAAAAGTTAATTGCTGGCAGTTGAACAACACACATTTCAATCAATAAATATCTCTATGTTGTTTCTAGGAAGCTACTGTAAAGTTTCCTGGATAGGATTAACTGCTAAGGCTGCCCATGCCTCTCAGCCAAATGACATAGTACCCTTTGCATTCAAAGCACATTTTAAAAGGTGAAAGATCTGCAGAAGATTGATGTCTCTTAAATACCCCCCCCCCTTTCATCCTCTTTCCCAGGGAAGGGAATTAAATAGGTTTCTCTTTGTTTCTCAAACAGTCCCTTGGGGAAAGATTTCTCCAGCATTCCCAGCACAGACTAAAATGCATGCCCCACTATTTATATACTGGGTTGCTGTGAGTTTTCTGGAAGCATTCTCTCCTGACGTTTCACCCACATCTATTGCAGGCAACCTTGTGAGGTTTGTTGGAACCTAAGCAAGTGATGTTTATATATCTGTGCAAGGTCCAGGGTGGGAGAAAGAACCCTTTTCTGTTTGTGGCAAGTGCGAATGTTGCCATTAATCACCTTGAAAACTCACCCAATGATTCCGGCCATGAAAGCCTTCGACAACACATTTATATACTGTCTCGTCTGCTGCACCTCCTTAGGAAGCGACTTGCCTCTCACACAGTGGAGGCTTGGGTTAGAAGCAATCGATGCAAGCACATTACACGGCAGAAAAGAAAAGGAGGGGAAAAAGGGAGGGGAGGAAGAGGGAGAGAAAATGGATCGAAGGAGAGTCATCTTTCCTTTCAGCCATTAATTATACATCAGCCAAATATCAAGAAAGCCCTTTCATAGACAGTTAGACACTGATGTGAAGCAAACCATTTCCCCTCCTCACACCCCCGTTGAAATTCATATAAAGGAGTATATATATGCGCACACGCCCTGGAAGGCAAGCGTGATTCATGATTTAAAAATCCCACAAAATACATAGGGATGAGGAAAGGCCCCTCTTTCTTGCTAAGGAGCATCACACGCCGTTCTAGTTGGTTCTATGTATATTTTTCCACCCACAGCAGGCAACCAAGGGGACTTATTCCTTTGACTTATTTCTCCCTTCATTCCCTGGCCTATAAATATGCTTTTTTAGGCAGCTCCAGAGGCCATATATGCAATTTGAGTGCCTTCTTGAAAGGTGGCAGGCAAATCAACATATGCATAGTATATAGATTAGCAAATATATACATTAACAAACAAATAGTGAAAAGCTTGGGAGGTTGCTATTTCCAACATCCACAGCAGGCTATCAGGGGGATTGATTCCTTTGCCTTACCTCTCTCTTCATTCCCCGGCCTATGTATGCTTTTTAAGCAGCTCCTATATGCTGTCTAGAGGCCATAGATGCAATTGGAGTGCCTTTCTTGCAAGGTGGCAGGGAAGCAGAGTGGCTGCTTGGTGATGCCCTACATAACTGAGCGAGGAAGCATAGAAAGGGGGGAAGGGAGAGGGCGAGATGGAGGAGGGAAAAGGCAGGCAAAGCAACAAAATATCGGGATTGAGATCAAGACAGTGGCCCCTTCCACACAACTGAATAAAATCCCACATTTTCTGCTTCGAACTGGAATATTTGGCAGTGAGGACTCAGATAATCCAGTTCAAAGCAGACATTGTGTGATTTTCTGGCTTGTTATCCTGGGTTATATGGCTGTGTGGAAGGACCCAGAGAGAGATCATGAGAGAAAGGCCCTTTCCACACAACTGAATAAAATCCCATATTTTCTGCTTCAAACTGGAATAATTGCCAGTGAAGGCTCAGGGCTCTTCCACACAGCCATATAACCCTGAATATCAAGGTAGAAAATCCCACAATATCTGCTTTGAGCTTGGTTATCCGAGTCCACACTGCCATATATTCCAGTCCAAAGCAAATAATGTGGGAATTTACTCAGCTGTGTGGAAGGGGCCCTAGATATTCCAGTTCCATGCAGATATTGTGGGATTTTCTGCATTGATAGTCTGGTTACATGGCTGTGTGGAAGGGCTCGGAGAGAGATCATGAGAGGGGGGCGGGGAGGGGGGAAAATAGAGAAAATTGGTGTCTACTCCCAGCCCTTCGGGACATTTCATCCAAACACAATGGAAAACAAGCAAGACAAAAAAAATATTTCAAAGTCGCAGAGAGGGGGGGGGCGGTGGCAGAAAGGGAGAGGGGAGCAAAGCCCGTTGCTATGCCTCCCAGACGCATAAGGAAAAGGGAGGAAAGGGATTTTTTAAATATATATATAATATAAAAACGCTGAAACATCCCCATCACGACAATGCGGAGACATGGCAGGACTCACCCAACGCCGCCGCCGCCGCCGCTGTACGCTGTTTCCCCAGCATATACCCACAGACAAAAGGCAAATCCTCCTCCGAAAGCGAGGCGGGAGGGAGGCAGGCAAGGCCGGGCGGGAAGCTTCCCTCAGTGCAAGGTCCTGACCTTGCCCAACTGCAGCATCATCTTGTCGCCGCCGCCGCCGCCTCCCTCGTTCGGGGAAGGAAGAAGAGGCTGCTTCATCCACTGCTCCGAGAGGCTGCCTCTAAAGCAGCGTCTGGCTCGCTTCCCCTCCCTTCCCCACCCCCCTTCTTCGCCTTCTCCTCCCTGACGCTCTGTAGTAGGGCCACCTCGGCTTGGCAAACCCTTCCTCCGCTGGAGAAGACGCGGTGACTGCTGCTTTCTCTCCTTTCTCTTTCTCTCACACACACTCTTTCTCCTCCCCAGGCAGGCAGGCAGAAGTGCGCGCGTTGGATGGATGCTGCTGTTGCTGCGTTAGTTGCTCCCGAGGCCAGCGGGGAAAGAAGGGCGAAACGAGGCGGCTGCTCTCTCTCTCTCTCTCTCTCTCTCTCCCCCCTCGCCTCTTTCTCTCCCTCAGCCACCTGCGCCCGGCAGCCAGCGCGCGCGCGCGGAAAAAGATTGGGGTTTCGGGTAAGGATTGATTGGCTGCTTGCAGGCAGCGTCAATTGCTCCCAGCCTTTTCCCCCTGTTCTTCGAAGACGGGCAGGAGGCGCCACAGAAGCCCTTCTCGCGGAGGCGGGAAAGGCGCGCGCAGAGAAACACCTGTTTTTTCCCCACCCTTCTCTCCCACGCCTCTTTTTAGGCTTCACCCCATCCTGACAAAAAATTCGCGCGGGCTTTTTTTTTTAATCCTACTTAGAAGGCAGCACCTCGGTTCCCATGTGGACAGTTAAAAAGGGAGGGAAGGGGGAAAGGAGACCCCCGAGGCTGTTGACTCTTCGAAGGTGCCTCAAGAAGGATGCCCTTGACCCTGCATCAGCGGCTCATTCCCGTCTCTGAGAGTTTGATTCAGGGGGAAAGCCTTCTCCTCGCGTCTCCTTCGTATCTGTTTTTTTCTTTCTTTCTGTGAAGAGAAAACTCGCCCTGCCCTACGCCTGAGCTCAAAGGGGCTCCTTCTTACACTCGCCTCTCGGCCCCAGAAGCCAAGCTTCGTCTGAAAGACGTGGAGAGAGATGGCAGGCGTGTCCATGTTACCTCTTTGGTATCCCTCAAGGAGTGAGAGAGAGTTCGAAGGGGACCAAACCCTGGCTGGAGCTACACCGCCATTAGATGCTTCCACACTGACTAATCATATAATCATAGAGTTGGAAGAGACTTCGTGGGCCATCCAGTTCAACCCCTCCTGCCAAGAAACAGGAAAATTGAATTCAAAGCCATTTATAATGCAGTTCCAAACTGCCTTTTATTGCAGTGAAGTTTGTTGTTTATTCGTTCAGTCGCTTCCGACTCTTCATGACTTCATGGACCAGTCCACGCCAGAGTTCCCTGTCAGGCGTTGCCATCCCCAGCTCCTTCAAGGTCAAGCCAATAACTTCAAGGATACCATACAGCCATCTTACCCTTAGTCGGCCCCTCTTCCTTTTTCCTTCCATTTTCCACAGGATCATTATCTTCTCCAAGCTTTCCTGACTTCTCATTATGTGACCAAAGTACTTCATCTTTGCCTCTAACATCCTTCCCTCCAGTGAGCAGCCGGGCTTTATTTCCTGGAGTCAGGCATGTAGCCGAGGGGGGGGGGAGGGGGCTTGAGGGGCTTCAGCCCCCCCCCCAAAAAAATTCAGGGTGGTCCGCAAGAAGGCCTTACATTTATTATTTAAACTGTTACATTTATTCATATCATGATCTGATCACTATGCTCAATATATCCCACATGCATGGGGGTATTGGGATAATGATACAAAAGGTTTGCTTGTGTAGATCCTCTCTCACTCAGACTTAGCCCCCCCCCTCCCCCGAACCAAAATTCCACCACCACCACCCGCCCCCCGAATCAAAATCCTGGCTACGGGCCTGCCTGGAGTACGGACTGATTGGATCTTCTTGCAGTCCAAGGCACTCTCAGAATTTTCCTCTAACATCACAGTTCAAAAGCATCTATCTTCCTTCATCAGCCTTCCTTATGTCCAGCTCTCACATCCATAGGTTACTACAGGGAATACCACTCCTTTAACTATGCAGACCTACGTTGCCAGTGTGATGTCGCTACTCTTCAATGTTTTATCAGGATTGGTTATTGTTCTCCTAAGAAGTAAACGGTCACTACAGTTACAGAATACCAGAAGACTATTCACTTCATCACATTCATTAACTACTACTGAGCCACCCACTTAAGAAATTGCAATCTACTATGTTCATCAAATTACAAGTGTAGGACAGAGAAATCTTGGGGTTAAGAAAGCTTCACATAGGGTTATCTTTTCAGATGCTTTCTAATCTGGTTGGCAAGTGAGGGTTTTGTTTTGTTTTGTTTTGTTTTTTGTTTGCAAATTATCCAGCTAGAGATGGATAAAATGGTCAATTCTGTCAGGTGATGGTATTCCTTGTCCTCAGCTTTAAAATGATATGGTAATGCAATTTGAGAGAAGCCGAAATGCCCCTTTGAGAAAAAGCTCCACCATTGCCTTTTGCTCATGGGAGAGGGAAGATTGGCAGTATGTTCTGTTCTGTTTTATGCACTTTCTGGGATGCTTCCTCCCTCCCTTCTGTGTGTTGTGTGTGCCATGTGTCACCTCCTCCTCTCCTTTCCCTCCTTACCAAAGACTTCATCCCACTAAACATATCAAGTGTTTGGAAGAGTAGGTTTACCATACAGCGTAGGCATGCTCCATTTTGAAATTCAATGGATGATTTTCCTGCCTCCACTAGCAAACTATCTGTTTTATTTGGGAGTTCTCAGTTGATTTGCCATCACATTACAGAGAGTTGTTCCTGCCCACTGCCCCTTCCCCATTTTCTTTGTGAAAAGTAACACCTCCTCTCCTGGACTATGATTTTTGTTCCTGGGTTATCAATGTCATTTCTTGCTTGGTTCTATCATAAACACATGGGGAAAGTGTATCAAACTGCAACAACTTTGTCTTTGCAGGAGGAACATCCTGCTATAGCACATTTTGCTCTAGTTTCTCAATTATTGAATATCTTGTAGAGTCTCCACCCATTTAACATAGTTTGTGGGCACAAAAATGAAGTTTCCGGAGCACAACAACTTTCGAAGTAAAGAGGTAATGATGTATTCAAAGGAGTATTTCGGCTCCTCCCACAAATTGAATAACCATATCATTTTAAAGCTGAGACCGATGAATACCCCACATAACAGAACTGGCCATTTTGCCCATTTCTGTCTGAATACTTTGCAATCGTTTTTAAATGCCAAGATCTCTCTTCCCTACACTTGAAGCATACGTCATGTGATGAACACAGTAGGTTGCCATTTCTTAAGTGGGTGGCTCAGTAGTATTTAATGAATGCGATGAATAGCTCTTGTGTTTACCTCATCCCAAGCCTCTTACCAATTATAGCAGTTTGGGTTACCTACTTCTTTTTCTAGTTTACATTCCTCACTTTATGCACTTTCATTGCCCAAGTTCATTTTTTTTTTTAGCTTGCTCAGGTTTTTAACTATCCGTGTTAGTTTTGATGTGATTTTATTATGTTTTATTTGGATCTGCTTTTACTTGGATGTGTTTTATTTACAATGATTGTAACCACCTGGGCTTGTCCCCATGTAAACCACCCTGAGTCCCTTCGAGGAAATGGAGGCGGGGTATAAAATAAAGTTGTTGTTGTTGTTATTATTATTATTATTATTATTATTATTATTATTATTATTATTATTATTAAATGGTCAGTGAAAATAGACTTCAACTGAACATACCCAAAACAAAGTATCTGGAATTTGGCCTTCCAACTAATAACACAATTTAAATTAATGGAAAAGCTCTAAAGAAGGCCACCCAATTGAAATACCTAGGGTAACTGGTCTCCATAGATGGCGACACAATGCCAGACATAAGACCACAAATAAATGCAGCCTGGTTGAAATGGCAGCAAACTGCTGGCATTCTTTGTGACTCAAAAATGTCTGAACAACTCAAGGCTAAGATCTACATTAGAGTTGTTCACCCAGTAACCCTCAAAGGGGCAGAGTGCTGGCCAGCAACAAAGAAACATGAAGAAGCCCTTAACACAATGGAAATGAAAATCCTGGGATGGATACTTGGCTTGAAAGTTCTTGACCATGTCCCAAATGATGACATCCATCAAAGAATGGGAATAAAAGTGATCAGCAAGAAAATGCAGGAAGCAAGACTATGGTGGTATGAACATGTCATGAGAAGAGAACCAACATCAGTAGCACAAACAGCACTACATTTGCAGATTGCAGGATAATGACCATATGTATGGCCAAAGAAAAAATGGATGGACACCATCAACGAACATGCATACTGCCAGCCTGAGACCTGAAGATGCTCTAAACCAGTGGTTCTCAACCTGGGGTCCCCAAATGTTTTTGGCCTACAACTCCCAGAAATCCCATCCAGTTTACCTGCTTGTGAGCTTCCTATAGGTATCTGGTTAGCCTATAGGTATCTGGTTGTTTACCAGCTGTTAGGATTTCTGAGAGTTGAAGGCCAAAACCATCTGGGGACCCCAAGTTGAGAACCACTGCCCTAAACAAAGCCCTGTGGAAACGATAGTCACAATGCTAACTCCTCCATTGGGAAAATAGCTTAGAAAGAAGAAGAATTTCCAGCCCCTGTGGTTTTACACCTCCGTGACATTTTAAAAATAAATAAATAAATACAGATCTGTTCATGCTGAAAGATACAGAAGTTAGGTATATATCTCTGTGGCTAATGGCTTGTTTTGGACTGATGGGCAAATGAAGCTCAGAAGAAAGACTGGAAACCCACTGTGTTGTGAATGAGTCTTTTGAGGCTGTGAGTGATAATGGTAGGATCAGGAGGGGAAGGAAGAATCCTCGCGAGGAGGGCTTGATGGGAGATTTACATAGGAAGAGAGTCAGGGAGATAGATGAGGAATCCTCAGATGAGGATGGAAGGGAATCCTGTGGTGGAAATGACTGTTGAGGACCCGGTGGTGGCGGAAGGGGTTGGCATAGACTGGGCACGGGCTCCGGAGGAGGAAACTGGGCCCATGGATGCTGAGAGGCTTGGAGAGGAGAGGCTTGGGTTTCTTCAGAAGCAGACCCCACATGGTCTGCCTGGAGGAAAGAGGACGATTCCGCAGGTGTGGACAGGGTTGGGCATAGGCAGAGTGATTTTGACTCTGATGAGGAACTTGGGACGCCTGATCCAAAGGCATGGCTGTTTGGAGCTCGGATTCTGATGAGGAGTTTGGGACACCTGATCCTAAGGCGTTGGTTGTTTGGACCCAAGGAAACCTAAATAAATTGGGGTTTTTTGGCCATTGTCCCTTGCGTGTGGCAAGGTGTTGGGCGCCATTGGGTTTCCTGTATTTGACTCCAAAGACTGGCTTGGGACTTTGCAACCGATGTAAGTTTGATCCGGGTTATTCTACAACAGAGGGCTGGAACTATGTGGGTTTTCTATGTGGACTGCATTATTATTAGTATTTTGCATTAGCTGCTGCTCGCCTCCGTTGTCTTGGCTCTTTGTGTTATCCCGCAACGTTGACCTCACTGTGACAACTTCACCCTTTGGACCTTGGACTGGAACTCGACTTGGCATATTTTTTCGTTCTTAAACTCGGCATCATTCCCATGTTCGTGGCTGACTTCTGTTGCTGACCGCTGGCTTTACCTTCAACTCCAACGCTGTTCTCCAATCCTGACTCCGGACCAGTTTGACTTCGCTACAACACTTCGTTCGCTTGACGTCTGGCTTGGCTTTCGACTCTGCAGCGGCTCACCGCCATTGCCTCAGTGTTTTTTCTGCTTTGTTTGCCTGTGCCGCTTTTGGCAAAGAACTTTAGCCCGGTTTGGGCTTCCTCTTTAGTTTTGGGCTTTTTGCTGTACTTTTGGGGTTTTGGGGAGGTTTTGGGCCTTTGGGAATTCTTGCCCTTGTTTGTTTTGCTATTTTGACTTTGCCTTGCAATTTTGAGTTGTTTCCAAACACTTTGGTTTTAATCCAGATTATATCTCCGGATAATCCGGATTATATTCGGTTTGCATTTTTTGGGGTTTCTTGCTCTGAAACTGAAGTTAAAGTGTTGGGAGCTCTCTGGACTTTGTGCTGAGCTTTTTAAAGTTACTTTTGAATAAACTATATATATCTTACTGGCTGGCATCTGACCTTTGACACACTGGATGGGAGAAGAATGCTATGCTCTGAAGACAGTAGCCCCTTTGTAAACATTACACCATGTAACAAAATTTGAAAAATGTTCTGTTCCTGGGTTGAACATGTTATTTCCTGTTTAGTTGTGTGGTACTTGCTTTGAAAGTAGTTGCTACACTCTAGAAACGTTTTTTCATGGCTGACACAAATTGTTGAATTAGTTGAGACTCGATGAGAGATTCATTGAAATATGATAGCAAAATGTGCTGCAGGATGTCCCTCAAAAACATTTTTTTGCAGTTTAATCAACATTTTCCATGTTTTTATGATAGACGACAACGCCTGTGCGTGATTTTTTTTTTAATGTGTGGAGGTCGGTGCACGGCCGGTCAACACACAGTCTTCACAGAATGAAGTTCCAGTGGTTAACACAACGAGAGTGGCTTCTCAGTCTGTTGCAGCTTTCTTCCACCTTCACAGCCGTTGTAACATGTACCATGTTATTCTCCGCCTGCTCCGCCATTGAGGTCTTTGGGCCTTCGGATTGTGCTTGGTCTGGAAGCTCCCCTGTGGCCACTCCTGGGAGTGCATGATTCCAGTGGTTGTGCCCACAGGTTCATTGGAACACGCAAGCCCCCTCACCACGTCAAGGTGACAATCCATCGAGGGGGCTGATAGAACCAATTAGGAAATGACATTTATAACCCAGGAACAAAAATCATATTACATAGTGTTATTTATTGAAATTATGCAGACTGTATTGGCTCTAGATGTATTTGGTATATTTCCTGAAGCTGGTATCAGAATTGTGTCAACATTGGTGTAATTAGCAAATTTCTCCTGATTCTTTGTGAGCAAACATATACCAGTGTTTCCAGAGGTTTACACAGGAAATATAACAGCCCCTTTAGATCCCTCTTTAGCCCAATCCAATCATATTGACTAAACTCCAATATATTCCCACACCAGTTTTAATACAGAAATTGTAATTTTTAGGATCCAGACATTCTTCTGTCTTTATTTCAAAATGTATACATAATCTCATATCAAACAGCAAACAGAGGCAATTTTTACACTGTATCTTTGGACTGATGGTATCAGTTATATCCTTGCTGGTAACATCAGATTTCAGAGAAACTCACTACTGCCACCTTTTGCATGGTGATTTTTCAGATCTCCAAACTACATCATTTTTTAAACTGTTCATCTGTGTGTGTAGTGTTGGAATAACTATGTCACAGAGTTTTTTTTTAAAAAAAATCAGTTTGTTTCATATTTGGTTTTATGCTTTGTTTGTTTTGTGAGAAATACTTCCTCATTTCATCATAGAATCATAGAATCATAGAGTTGGAAGAGACCTCACGGGCCATCCAGTCCAACCCCCTGCAAGAAGCAGGAAAATCTCATTGAAAGCACCCTCGACAGAAGGGTTAGAAGGCACGATCATCAAGTCTGCAGATGACACCAAACTGGGAGGGATAGCTAATACTCCAGAAGACAGGAGTAGAATTCAAAACGATCTTGACAGATTAGAGAGATGGGCTGAAACTAACGAAATGAAATTCAACAGGGACAAATGAAAGATACTTCACTTAGGCAGAAAAAATGGAATGCAAAGATACAGAATGGGGAACAATGCCTGGCTAGACAGCAGTACGTGTGAAAAAGATCTTGGAGTCCTTGTGGATAACAAGTTAAACATGAGCCAACAATGTGATGCGGCGGCAAAAAAAGCCAATGGGATTTTGGCTTGCATAAATAGGGGTATAGCATCTAGATCCAGGGAAGTCATGCTCCCCCTCTATTCTGCCTTGGTCAGACCACACCTGAAATACTGTGTCCAATTCTGGGCACCGCAGTTGAAGGGAGATGTTGACAAGCTGGAAAGCATCCATAGGAGGGCAACTAAAATGATCGAGGGTCTGAAGAACAAGCCTTTTGAGGAGCGGCTTAAAAAGCTGGGCATGTTTAGCCTGCAGAAGAGAAGGCTGAGAGGAGACATGATAGCCATGTACAAATATGTGCGAGGAAGTCATAGGGAGGAGGGAGAAAGCCCTGCAGACTAGGACGCAGAACAATGGCTTCAAACTACAGGAAAGGAGATTCCACCTGAACATCAGGAAGAACTTCCTCACTGTGAGAGCTGTTCGGCAGTGGAACTCTCTGCCGCGGAGTGTGATGGAGGCTCCTTCTTTGGAGGCTGATGACTTACATAGAAACACATTATACTGAATGTAATATTTCATGTCAGATTATATGGAAGAATAACTGTAATCATATAAATATAAGTAAATCCTATTGAACGCAGGGAAGTTGTGTTGAGAAAAAACATGACTATGATTGAGCTACATGAAGTCAGTTGCTTGTATTTAAGGCACCACTTCTCTTGGATTCATAATTTCACAATATGTTTTATTTATTCATCAGAATGAATTTGTTTCCATGTAATGTAATTTGGACTGGAACGTTAATTCTATTCACTACAGACACCACCACAATTAAGATGGCATTTACTGATTTCTGCAAGTTGTGATATTTATTTTGCTCACCCAAGTACAAGCTTTGGCAACTATGGTTTCAATCCCATATCCACTTGTCTGAATTTAAATTTGTTTTAGATCCCCAGGAACAATGAAATACTTCTGCATTAGATATTAGAGGTAACAATTTTTACTTCATTTTTTGGTAAATCTTACATTGGTGGCATTTTCTGTGGGGAATGTTTATTGTTCATGAAGACTTGATGACATTATCCCTTGTTCATCCACAAATACATTTTGTCCTAGTGAGGCTTTGGTTTCTTCCATGTTAGTGGGCTGGTCAATCTAGACTGGGTTTTAGGTATCCAAGGTATTGAACATTAGTACACTGGATAGTTCTTTTAAAATGTTCACTATAAAAACCCAAAGTGGATTTACTATCCCAATAGCATGGAAACCATTTTCTGGCACTGCTCTGTCCAGATCATTTTAAATGTTTATATTTTAATTTATTGTATTAGGATAGACAAATAACACTCTCATAGGTATTTCCATAATGGGAACTAATGACCATAAGATTTGGGGCTAGGTAAGATGCAAAGGAGGAGCCCCGGTGGCGAAGTGTGTTAAAACACTGAGCTGCTGAACTTGCAGACCAAAAGGTCCCAGGTTCAAATCCCAGGAGAGGAGTGAGCGCCCGCTGTTGCTCCAGCTTCTGCCAGCCTAGCAGTTCGAAAACATGCCAATGTGAGTAGATCAATAGGTACCGCTCTGGCAGGAAGGTAATGGTGACTTGAAGGCATACAGCAACACAGTTAGGTAGAAACAGTGTAATAATTGTTTGCAATCATTTATGGGGGAAATCTGTCAAATATAACTCATATATTTTCCCCATAATAGCACTACTCATTGGCAAATTTACAAAGAGCACACCCTAAACATTTTAATAAAGAGAGCTACACAATGTTTTTGAATCCTCTCAATCTCCTTTGTTTGATTTTAAAACAAATCTTTCAAAATGTATCTAGAAACTGAAACATACTTAAAAGCATTTACTGTATATATTACAGTGTATCAATATAGCAGTATCTCTAATTATTGTCATCATTATATTATTTTAAAACAAACATTTTATTGAGTTGAATCCAGGAGCAATTTTGTATTGATAGAAAGCATTTCCACATCATATATTTTTGCCCAATTCTGTCAATTAAGTTAAAGCCCATCACTATGTCCATGAGCTGTAAGGAATGGAACAGAATGAGAGGCAAATATTAATTATACCAGTTGAGTCTCCTTTATCCAAAATACTTGGAATGAGAAGATTTTTTGTATTTCATTTTTTATTTTGAAATCCTTGTATTTGCATATAGACAGTGAATAGGAGATAGGAGGGAAAGAAGATTAGTCATATATCGAGAAGCTGCTGCATTTTTTTCAAGGAGTCCTGACAAGGAAAACAGAAGAAGAGGCAACAAAAAAGGACTCTACATAAGATCTCTTTAAAAACAGACATCCTAGATGCTTCCTTGGCTGTCAGCACTACTTTTAGCAAAGTAGCCAGAAAGGATTTTCATCATATTTTGGATTTGATCAGTAAAAGAACAGTCTTACAATGGTAGGGAAGTAAGAGGCTGATTTCATCCAGTGAATCAAATTGTGTTAGGGCCAAAGAGAATACACTGTGAAAGTGGTCTGAGTTTCAAATAATTAATTTTGATTAACTGTCTTCTAGGACCAACATTTTAAAATGCAATAAAAAGATAATCTACCATGCAAGAAAATATGGAACAGTCTTAAATAATTAAGATTAGATTTATATTGCTCAGGAACAATTAAATACTTCTGTATTCCATATTACAGACAACATATATGCCAACTGAAAATAAGGGTCCTTGTTAACATTATTAATCTTGCTTCAGTGACTAATGATAGTTACTGGAAAAAGCCAAAGTCAAAACATAAATGTGAAGATCTATTTTGTGAAAAATGATGGAAGCATGAGCACTCACCAACACATTATAAGACCAATGTATACATGCAAAGGATATGCTGATGACATTCAGTTCTTTTTATCAGAGTCACTTAGGGTTGTGTAGGTGCTGGACCATTGCCTTGAGAATGTCTTTAGATGCCGGAGAGCCAGGAAACTGAATCCTGATGAATGCTGAAAATGGGACTTTTGTGTATTGATGGTTCTTGCATCCAGGTTTTCATTAAGCAACATGCCCTGGATGGAGTTGGGAATACTTCTACACAATGCTGCTTTCTCATCCTGGCACTGAGTTGAAGAATGATTTTTTAATAATCAAATGCAGTTTAAATTGTTTTAAACTTTTTAGCTGATTTTCATTGTCTTGTTTTAACTTGTTAGCACATTTGATTTCTATACACTTTTAATGTATTTAAATTATTTCCTATTGTGGTAAATTATTGATTAAATCATTAATTGTCTGTCACTCTGTCAGCATATGATATGTGATATGATATAAGTATTTTAATAAAAGAAAACATGAAAAAGCCTATAGGACATGAAACAAAACCATTTTTATTGATTAGCCAGTTGGCCTTTTCAAAACACACAATATAAACACAACATAATAGATCTATTCTGAGTAAAAATACAAATATACAAGTACAGAGAGAAAAAGTGGGGGTGGCCAACTTGTAACCAAATATACCTTAATCTTATGTATATACATCAAATTTCTTTGTCACCCTTACACTGTATACCAATCTGATCAATATACTCTAATCTCCTTTTGGTTGTTTTATGCAGATAAAAACAACTTTTATTGTTAAAATGGGGTTATAATCAGCTGGTAAAAATGTCATTTTCGCTCATTTTATTACAAATAAAAAGCCATCAATGTTGTTTCTTTTCTTTTTCATACAAACAGCAGCTATGTAATATGTGGTTCAGATTTTCAACTTCGGCTTTGGGAACGCCCGATAGTCTTTCTTTAGGTGGGATATGATTGAATCTGCCATGTCTCTCCACAGACTCCATTTGTTCAAATCTGGACCTTGTAAAAGCAATTTTTAAAGTATCATGGCCTACCTCATGGAGTTGGTATGAGGCCCATCTCACAGGATTGGTGTGCAGCCATTTTGTATGCCAGGTTGATAAGCGGCCATTTTGTGAGTCAGTTGCAGCAGCTCAGCAGAGTCTTGGGGAGGAGCCATCGAGTAGACATTAGCATAAGTGCTGCCTGATTGGCTGAATGAAAATGAGAAGTTACTGAGTAACCAGAGATGGGCGGAGCCAAAGTGGCAGTTAGAAGGCTGGCTGAACATTCTTTTTCAGTTAGCTTGGGGTTTTTTTCAGTTAGCCAGTGAGGTTTTAAAGGGTGGTCAGCTAGTCAGGCTTTGGAGTTCAGTTAGGAAGCTTAGGTTTTGGAAGCCAATTTGAGGAATTGGTTTTAGATTTGAGAACTCCTCTTTGAGGAGAATATAGTTAAAGTCTTTAAGGAAGGGAAATACTAAGCTATATTGTAACGCCTAAGAAATTACTGTTTAAATCCTGAGAATATTGGATTTAAGAGTAAACTTTAAATTGTTTTAAATTGTATTTATATGTTTAGTGTTTCGATTATTTTATGTTTTTTATTTGCTTTGTATACTGAGGCATTGAATTTTAGCCTAAATGTATGTTGTATGCCACTCTGAGTTCCCTACAGGGTGAGAAGAGTGGGATAGAAATGAAGTAATATATATAATATATAATTTTGGGAGTCTACCGTTTTCCAAATTTTTAATTTTTGAACAATAATTGAAGACCCTAATTTTGTCAAGTCCTTCAATGGAGTATATTCCTAATTCCACTTTGACAGCAGCAGCAGTGGTCCTTATGTTTACCCCCAGTATCAGTTTTAGGAATTTTTATTGGATTTGTTCCATTATTGCTAATTTGTTTAGACCCCAAAGTTCAGCCCCATATCATATCATAGGGACAATCTATGCTTTGTAAACTTTCATTATCGGGATTAAAGACCCTGGATATCAATGGCAAAGTAGTCTTGTCAGTGTGTTTGAGTGTGCCCTAGTTTTAATTGAGCATGAGTGAAATTGTGCAGGCCATGGACCTGACTCTGAAAAGACTAAACTTAAGTATGTAAATGTGTCAGAACCCTGGCAGCAGAGCACCAAAAACCTTACACAGAGGCCAGTCTCTATCTAATATCTTTATTAAAGAAATATATAAAATCAATAAAAACAAGTGAAGAATATAGTTCAGAAGCAGACCTTTCAAATGAGGTCAAATATAGTCCAAAAATGTATAGTCCGATAAATGATATTAGAGTTCAAAGTTTTAATCCACTTGACCGAAACACACACTTTGCCAAGCAATAGTGTGGGGAAATAACAGAGTCTTAGAGTCCAATGAAGCTTGACAACAAGGCTGGAAACAAACTTGATTCTTGGCTAGATCCGTGACTGGAGACAAGGCAAACATGAAGCATGAAACAGAGTCCGTGGTAAAAACGTGAGACAGGGCAAGGCTTGAAGCTTGATCCGGGAAGCAAGGAACTGGGATTACGAAGTCCACACACGATCTCTCTCCTCAAGCTGATCAATTGACTCCGCAAAGAATCCCTCGCGCCCAACACCTATATTGGGTCTCGTTTTCCCGCCAACAGAACTCTTTCCCTAGAGAACGAGAAGCGAAACCCAACTCTGTCCAGATGCATGACTCCTTAGAATTTCCCAAGGGAAGCAGACCTAATCCGCCATTTGTTTGGCAGCGATTCTTAGACTTCTCCGATTAGCTTCCCTGACTCCCCTTTCTCTAGAATAAATTTCCTTCCTGGGAAACGGAGGGGAGTTCTGCCCAAGGCCTGTTTGGCTGAATTCTTGTGGGCAAACATCAACATCCTGCAGGTGAAGAGACTCCAGTGCTTGTTGAACCGACGAAAACCCCATGTTTTCATCTTCATCTGCCACAATAGTACTAGGAACAGGACTACAAGGCCCATGAGTCATCACACTATCCCCGCCCCCAAGGCCCCCCTCAATCAGGGCCCCTCTCCTCGAGTCGCGGGGCCGCGGCTTGGTAGGGTAGGCCTGATGGAAGCGGCGGACTAAGTCGGGGGCATGGACTGTGGAAGCATCTTCCCAGGAGCGTTCTTCGGGGCCAAAACCCACCCAGTCAATGAGATACTGATGGTGGCGGCGATGGAAGCGAGAATCCAAAATGTCCTGAACCTCAAACTCCTCCTCTCTGTCCACTAGAACAGGGGCGGGGGCCGGCCGGCTCGCGTCGGGGCGGACACCATCCGCCGGAAGGAGCAGGGAACGGTGGAACACCGGATGAATGTGCATGGAGCGCGGAAGTTGGAGTTTGAAAGTCACGGGGTTAAGTTGCGCCACCACTGGGTAGGGACCAATGAAACGGGCATCTAACTTCCGGCAGGGACGGTGGGAGGGTAAAAAGCGAGTGGACAACAGAACCCAATCTCCTACCTTGATCTCGGGGCCCGGCTGGCGATGGCCGTCAGCGTGGCGTTTGTAGTGCTCTTTGGCTTGATCCAGTTGCTGGTGCAAGAGTTCTTGTACTGCTGTGAGTTCCTGCAGCCAGTCCTCCGCTGCAGGGACTTCTGAGGTTTCGATGACAGAAGGAAAGAAACGTGGATGGAAACCGTAGTTTGCAAAGAACGGGGTTTCTTTAGTTGAAGCCTGGACACCATTGTTGTATGCAAACTCTGACAGAGGTAATAAGGAAGCCCAATTGTCCTGTTGGTAGTTTACATAACAGCGAAGGTATTGTTCCAAAGTGGCATTGGTGCGCTCAGTTTGTCCATCCGTTTGGGGATGGTGAGCTGAAGATAAACGAGAGTCTATGCCCAATAGTTTTTGTAGTGCTTTCCAGAAACGAGAGGTGAATTGAGATCCACGGTCAGTGACCAAACTCTTGGGCAATCCATGTAGTCGAAATACATGCTGAAGGAATAAATCTGCAGTCTCTTTGGCCATGGGGAGGCCATTACAGGGGATGAAATGGGCCAACTTGGTAAAAAGGTCCACCACTACTAGAATCGTGGTGAATCCAAGGGAGGGTGGTAAGTCAGTGATAAAATCCGCGGAAATTATCTCCCATGGGCGAGAAGGAGTGGGAAGGGGATGCAATAGCCCTGACGGCTTCTCCCTTCGTGTCTTGGAACGCTGACATACAGGACAGGTATTGACATATTTCTCCACATCCTTGCGGATCTTGGGCCACCAGAAATCTCGCAGGATCAAGTGCATGGTTTTAAATAGCCCAAAATGTCCTGCTGGCTTGCTGTCATGACATAGATGAAGTGCTTTTTCTCTGCCGGGACCTGGAGGAATGTAAACATGATTCCTGTAGCATAGTAGCCCATTCTTAAGTGAGAATGGGAAACGTAGTCCTTGGCGAATCTGTTCTTGAGCCCAGGCATCTGTCTGTTGACTGGCTCTAATTTCTTGAGTGAAAAGGGATTCTGGGTTAGAGGGGGTTGGTTCAATTGAAGTGGATTTGGTGTTTCCCACTGTGAGCGTGGCAAAATTTTCGGGTTGCAGCAATCGAGATTCTGAGGTCTCTCTGCGCCCTGCAGCATACTCTGGTTTCCGTGATAGAGCATCTGCTTGCTTGGTCTGAGCCGGGGTCACATAATGGATCTGGAAGTCAAAACGTTCAAAGAACAAAGCCCAGCGCTGCTGTCTTTGATTTAACTTCCGTGCGGTCCTGAGGTGCTCTAAATTTCGATGATCAGTATGAACTTCAATGGGGAATTTGGCCCCTTCCAACCAATGTCTCCAATTTTCAAAAGCTGCCTTTATGGCCAAAAGTTCTTTCTCCCAAATAGTGTAATTTCTCTCTGGGGCTGTTAGTTGACGGGAGTAATAGGCACAAGGATGAAGATGTTCTCCCACTGGTTGCATGAGTACAGCCCCAATTGCCACATCGGAGGCGTCAGCCTGCACAACAAAAGGGGTTTTAGGATTAGGGTGCTGTAGAATTGGCTGGGTCGTGAATAACTGCTTATCTGGTGGAACCCTTTCTCTGCTTGCTCCGTCCAGCAGAAAGGCTGTTTCCCTCGGATGCAGCTGGTGATTGGGTCAGACCAGCGAGCGAAGTCTGGGATGAATTTCCGGTAGTAGTTTGCAAACCCCAAGAAGCGTTGTACTTCCTTTTTGTTGGTTGGCGCCTGCCATTCCAATACTGCTGAAACCTTTGCCGGGTCCATGGAGAGCCCTAGTGGCGAGATGCGGTATCCCAGGAAGTCTACCTCTTGCAGATCAAAGGCGCATTTCTCTAACTTGGCATATAGTCCATGATCCCACAATCGTTGTAGCACCATTCTGACGTGTTGCTCATGTTCCGATTGTGATCTAGAAAACACCAAAAAATCGTCGAGATATATGATCAAGAACTGATCTAGTCCTGGAAGATATCGTTGACAAAATGCTGGAATGTTGCGGGAGCTCCGGATAAACCGTAATTCATGACTAGGGACTCAAATAATCCGAATTTGGTCTGGAAGGCGGTTTTCCATTCGTCCCCTTCTCTTATGCGAACTAGATTGTAAGCCCCGCGGAGATCCAGCTTGGTGTAAACCTTGGCCCCTCGGAGCCGGTCTAATAGGTCCGAGATCAGAGGCAGGGGGTAGCGGTTCCGCTTCGCGATATTGTTCAATGCTCTATAGTCCACAACCAAGCGTAGGTCCCCTGACTTCTTTTTCACAAACATCACAGGAGAAGCAGCTGGGGATTGAGAGGGTCTGATGAACCCCTTGCGGAGGTTTGACTCTATAAACTCCCTGAGAGCTTCTTGCTCTGGTTCAGTCAGGGAGTAGAGGTGTCCTCACGGAATTGGGGCCCCCTCCACCAGGTCAATGGCACAGTCGTAGGGTCTATGTGGGGGTAGTTTCTCGGCTTCCTTTTCATTGAAAACATCCCAAAAGTCCGAATATTTCTTGGGCAAGGTGATGATGGGCTCTGCGTCTGTGGCATGGCAGACCTTGGCTACTAGACAATGGTTTTGGCAATATCTTGAGGCGAACTGCAGTTCTCTGTTGGACCAGGAGATGTTTGGGTCATGGAGTGTCAGCCATGGAATACCCAAAATCACAGGGAAGTGGGGAACCTCGGTAACGAAGAAGGAAATTTCTTCCATGTGTTCTCTTATCCACATTCTGGTGGGCTCAGTCCATTGGCTTACTGGACCTGTCTTTAGGGGTCGGCCGTCTATGGCCTGCACCACCCGGGCACTCTTGAAATCATGATATTGTAATCCTAGAGAGTCAGCATACTCTCTATCGATGAAATTGTTTGTTGCCCCTGAGTCTATCATGGCATGGATCATGACGGGTCCCTTTTTCACTGACCACAGCATGACTACCAGGAGAAATAGGACCCCCGTTTGCGGCTCTTGAGTGGAATTTTTGACCGGGTTGGCGAGCCTCTCTACGCCCGGTCGCTGGCTTCCCCCGCCGGCTTCGCTCCAGCCGCCTCGGCCGCCTCCGCCTCTGCGGAGGACGCCGCCGCCAGGCGGGCGGCGGGCTTCTTTTTGGCTGGACATTCTCTGGCGAAGTGGCCTCCATTCCCACAGTACCAGCACAGATTCAAACGTTGGTGGCGGGCCTTTTCAGCAACATCTAGTCTGGGGCGCACATTGCCCAACTGCATCGGCTCCTCCTCGCTTCCCATGGGGTTTGGGGCTGGCGGTGGGGTTCTCCATATTGGACGGGGCTGAACGCTGGTAGAAGTGGGGGGCCTTACTCCAGCTCTTCCACTCCGGCCTCGGAGCCATTGTTTTTTGTTGGCAAGCAGGACTTCAGCCCGTAACCACTGGTTGATGAGTCTTTCAAGAGTCCCTGGGGGGTCCACCTTAGAGATTTCTTCCTGCATCTTGATGTTGAGGCCCTCGCGAAACTGTCCTCTGAGGGCTATATCGTTCCAGCCGGTGCTCTGAGCCAGCACCCGGAACTCGGCTATGTACCGGGACAACGGTCTGTCCCCTTGGAAGAGACGCCGGAGTTTATGGCCGGCCGCCTCCTCGTCGTCCTCGATCCCCCAGGTCTTTCTAAGGTGGTTCAAGAAATTTTGCGCGGTGTTTAGATGCGTGGAACCTGCATCGTACAACGCCGTCGCCCAAGTGGCCGCAGGCCCATCTAGGAGACTGAAGATCCACGCCACCTTGACATCTTCTTGGGGAAACTCGGCTTGGCGGGCTTCTAAGTACGCCTGACATTGGCGACGGAAGACATGAACCTGGGAGGCTTCTCCAGAGAACTTGGTTGGTAGCGCTAGGGCAGGGAGTCGGGCTCCGCGTTCCTTCAAGCCCCGTATTTCTCCCTCCTGCATACGGAGTGTGTCTCGGATCCTATTGAATTCTTCCTGGGAAATGGTGTAACTGGGTGGTTGAGCTTCTGCTCCAGTTCCTGTAGACATTCTGGCCTTAGGTTATTTGGTGCTTAGGGTGGCGGAGTCAAACTGTCAGAACCCTGGCAGCAGAGCACCAATAACCTTACACAGAGGCCAGTCTCTATCTAATATCTTTATTAAAGAAATATATAAAATCAATAAAAACAAGTGAAGAATATAGTTCAGAAGCAGACCTTTCAAATGAGGTCAAATATAGTCCAAAAATGTATAGTCCAATAAATGATATTAGAGTTCAAAGTTTTAATCCACTTGACCGAAACACACACTTTGCCAAGCAATAGTGTGGGGAAATAACAGAGTCTTAGAGTCCAATGAAGCTTGACAACAAGGCTGGAAATAAACTTGATTCTTGGCTAGATCCGTGACTGGAGACAAGGCAAACATGAAGCATGAAACAGAGTCCGTGGTAAAAACGTGAGACAGGGCAAGGCTTGAAGCTTGATCCGGGAAGCAAGGAACTAGGATTACGAAGTCCACACACGATCTCTCTGCTCAAGCTGATCAATTGACTCCGCAAAGAATCCCTCGCGCCCAACACCTATATTGGGTCTCGTTTTCCCGCCAACAGAACTCTTTCCCTAGAGAACGAGAAGCGAAACCCAACTCTGTCCAGATGCATGACTCCTTAGAATTTCCCAAGGGAAGCAGACCTAATCAGCCATTTGTTTGGCAGCGATTCTTAGACTTCTCCGATTAGCTTCCCTGACTCCCCTTTCTCTAGAATAAATTTCCTTCCTGGGAAACGGAGGGGAGTTCTGCCCAAGGCCTGTTTGGCTGAATTCTTGTGGGCAAACATCAACATCCTGCAGGTGAAGAGACTCCAGTGCTTGTTGAACCGGCGAAAACCCCATGTTTTCATCTTCATCTGCCACAATAGTACTAGGAACAGGACTACAAGGCCCATGAGTCATCACAAAATGAGATGACGTGTTCTATACCCTCAGCATCTAGGAACCATTTATGCCTTGGTGTGTGATTTCCGAACACCATTATTTTTGATTTAGTGTTGTTTATAGTGAACTCATTTTTGTGGGCATAAACGTTAAGTTTGCTCAGTAACCTCCTTAATCCAATTTGTGTGTTAGACTTCAGAACCATATCATCCACATATAAAAGTGTATTTACATGTCTGTTACCAATTTTTGGCATGTGTACTTCAGAACCTCTGAGGTAGTTCGGCAGAACATTATTATAAAGATTAAAAAGTAAAGGGGTTAATAAACAGCCTTGTCTTATGCCTTTGTAGGATTCTACTTTCTTAGTCAGGGCTCTCCTGATTTCCATTCTAATGAAACAAGTTTATAGGAAATTAAGAGACCAGACAGTATAAGGTGGTCACAGCTCACGGGTTACTACTACTAATATAGAGCAAGATCAACTATGCATTAAACCTTTTAATTTTTAGGAGATTAAGAACCAACCAATCTTTATTTCTATGGGCAATCACCAGCATTTAGCAATTAAGGAATAATTGTGCAGGATATATTGAATAATTGGTAGTTACCAATCCTGTGAAGCCAAGGAAGCTTTCTCAGAGGGTAGTTTTCTGCAAGTGGAAACTGAGACAAAGATTTAAAATTAATGTGGTGAACTTGAAAAGAAAATGAACAAAAACAACTTAGATAAAAAGAACATATGTTTAACACACACACACACACACACACACACACATATACACATTCATGCACTGAACCCATTCAAAAGTGTTAATCAGCAAACAATGTACTGGACCTGTATTAGAATGCAGAAGGGCAATAATTCCCACCATTCCTCAGCAAGTCCCCCAAAGTGTCAAAATCCAGATTATATGAGAGAAGGTGATCCTCCAGGTAACCTCCACTCAAACTGTGTAGGACTTTAAAGCTAATAATCAAGACATTGTACTTTGCCTGGAAACTAATTGGCACCCAGTGGAGTGATTTTAATATAGGTGTGACTTCTATACGTACTCATAACTGATCTGGCTGCGTATATTAAATTAATTAGCATTTCCAAACTTGGTGCAAAGTAGCCCAATGTACAGTGCTTTGCAGAAATCCAACCTTCACATTACTAATGTATGAGCTACTATCTGTATGTATTCCAATTCTAGGAAGGGGTGCAGCATCTCCTTTCTTTCCCACACCTTCCTACCTCATACAAATATTGTTTTGAAATAATGAATGACCACTGGCTAACGGAGATTTAAAAAAACATTTTTAATAGTTTGGATGGTTGATATAAGCCCAGGCCTTATCAGGTTACAAGGTAACACTCAGGCTCCTAGAAGTACTTCTCATACCTTTTGCTGTTCTGTGGCTTGGCAACACTTTTGGCAATGTAATTGTTACATGGCTTTGGCAATCATCCCATGTCTCCGATTCTGTTACTGCAACTTTATGCCCTAAAGGAAAATATGTATTGCATGTGGATTAAAATTTTACCACATCAACCCATATTATTGCGTATTAGTGTAGATTAGTGGTTCCCAATCTTTGGTCCTCCAGGTGTTTTTCTAGCAGCTGATTCCTAGCAGCTGATTTATTTTGTTTCAAAACCATTGCATAATAAATAAGTTTAAAGGTAATAAAATAAAGGAATCACAAACAGCTAAATAGTTTTGGACCAAAAGCGGGCAACAGCAATCACATTGTCCGTAGCTTTAAACAGCTCCTCCTCTGTGCATGAGGCAGGGCATTGTGGGTAAGCATACATATGAGTTGTTTGTTCAGCTCCACAGTCGCACAAGATGGTAGATTCCTCCAGGTAGTGCCATCTTACCAGGTTGTCTTTTGATCTGCCCACTCTGCTTCTCAGTCTGTTTAGGGACTTCCAAATTGCCCATTCTTGATTTGCCCCTGGAGGCAGACCCTCATGGGGGGCCATCCAGTTGGGATTACTTGGTTTAGCTGCCCAGAGGGACACACTTGCTGTTGCTGGGGGAACATCAAAAGAAGTGGTGGTTCTCATGAAGCTTTTCCTTGATTTGAGTCTACTGGGAGGGGGCTTATAGTCATGTAGTGGGTGGCTTTCACAGTTAGCAGCAACTAATTTCTCTCACAGTTAGCAGCAACTTCCCATCGCACATCAGTGGGGGCAATGCCACCTACATCAACAGGTGTAGGTTTAAGGCATCCTGTGATTATTCTGCATGTTTTGTTCAGTGCTATGTCCACCTGCTTCGCATGGGCAGACTTGTGCCAAACAGGACAGGCGTACTCTGCAGTTGAGAAAGACAAGGCCAGGGCTGATGTTCTTATTACTTGTGGGTCTGCACCCCATGCACTGTCAGTTTCCTCAGGATGTTATTGCATGCAGCTACTTTGTGCTTGGTGTTCATGCAGTGTTTCCTATATGTTAGTGTTCGGTCTAAGGTGACACCAAGTGTTCGAGCTCATGGCCTTCCCAAGTAACTTTCAGTTTCCTGTTGGCTTCACGGTTACGTAGGTGGAAAGCACACACTTGTGTCTTGGCAGGGTTAAACTGCTGATAAACTGGCTAGGATTTCTGGGAGTTGAAGTCCAAAACCACTGGAGAACCAAAGATTAGGAACCACTGGTGTAGATAGATAATGGATACTTACTGAGTCGAGAAACTTCAATATCACATTTCTCTTTATTAGTATAATTGTGCTGATTTTCTATTTTTGGTCCTATAATCAATCTTCTGCACAGCCTCTGGCACCCCATCTTCCTGTTTATTCTCTACCTGGTGTGCAGTTGTGTAATTTCACTAATGGTTTAATCAATGCAATTTCAGCATTAAAATGTAAAACAAATATATATACGATGGGATCATAATACTAGCCTACCTTGAAAGGCTATAGATGTTCAATTTATTTAAATGGACTTGCTCACAAGTAAATCCTAATAAGATTGTAGCTTTTCTTGTTAGTAAGTTTACTTTAAATGACCTGAGCACTGGAAACACGAGTAGGGCATAAAAAGAGAAAGGTTGATGAGTAATGCATGTGCCAGCCACACTTAAGTGCTTATAAGACATGATGGTGATTATGATGATCAAGTTGTTTATATAATGTTGTTTTATATTGTTATTGTGTCTTTCAAGTCACTTCTGAATTATAGCAACTTTAAGATGAACCTATTAAAAGGTTTTCTTAGCCAGATTTGTTCACACAGAGTTTGCCTCTGCCTTCCTCAGAGGCTAAAAGATCATGGATTTCTGTGGCCAAGCTAGGATTCTAATCCTGCCCTCCAGAGTCATAGTCCAACTCAAACTACTACGCCATGATGGCTCTCACAGGAGTGAGACTGTCATAGAAAATTCACTGACCCAGTACTGAGAAATCTGACAGCATTCACCAGTGGGACAACAGGACCCTTAAGGTTGGGCAGGCCAACAAGGATGCAGGTTGTCTTAAAATAACTGGAGCCTTAACAGTCCGGGGCAGAGATAGGGATATAATTTGGGACAGGAAATCAAATTACCACTTCACCACTAACCACATGATATCAGGGTTCCATCCTGGGCCCAGTTCTGTTCAACATCTTTATTAATTACTTAGATGAAGGGTTAGAAGACATGATCATCAAGTTTGCAAACGACACCAAATTGGGAAAGATAGCTAATACTCCAGAAGTCAGGAGCAGAATTCAAAATCATCTTAACAAATTAGATAGATGATTGGCCAAACTAAAAAAAAATGAAGTTCAACAGGGATAAATGTAAAATTCTGCACTTAGGCAATAAAAATGAAATGCACAGATACAGAATGAGGAATGCTTGGCTTGAAAGCAGTACGCGTGAAAATGATCTTGGAGTCCTCGTGGATAAAAGTTAAACATAAGACAACAATGTGATGTGGCGGCAAAAAAAGCCAATGGGATTTTGGCCTGCATAAATAGGAGTATAGTGTCTAAATCTAGGGAAGTCATGCTACCCGTCTATTCTGTCTTGGTCACACCACTCCTGGAATACTGTGTCTAATTCTGGGCACCACAATTTAAGGGGGATGTCGACAACCTGGTATGTGTCCAAAGGAAGGGGATTAAAGTGATCAAGGGTCTATAGCGGCTTAAAGAGTTGGGTATGTTTAGCCTGTAGAAGAGATGAGAGGAGACATGATGGCCATGTATAAATATGTGAGCGGAAGTCATAGGGAGGAGGGAGCAAGCTTGCTTTCTGCTACCCTGCAGACTAGGACATGGAACAATGACTTCAAACTGCAGAAAAGGAGATTCCACCTGAACATTAGGAAGAACTTCCTCACTGTGAGAGCTGTGCAGCAGTGGAACTCTCTGTATGATGGAGGCTCCTTCTTTGGAGGCTTTTAAGCAGAGGCTAGATGGCCATCTTTCAGGGGTGCTTTGAATGCGGTTTTGGGGGTTGGACTGGATGGCCCACGAGGTCTCTTCCAACTCTTCTAGGGTTCATGCATATTACCATGCCTTTATTCCCCACACCTTTACCTCTTTTCACCAGGGAGACATATTTCTCCTACCTTCTTAATGTGGAAAAGGTAAGAGCAAAGGGAAGCTAGATACATTTAGCCAATGATTTTGGGAGATGGGTGGGCTAAGTTGGCCCCCAAAGAGCTGGCTAAATATGCTTAATTCCTCTTTATCTTCCCAGTGTAAGAAAGGGAACAAAGCTGGGTGCACTCAGCTACTGCTTTGCGAAGCAGGTGCTCTTGAGGATGGAAACCCATTGAGGGCCCTTCCAGACATATGAAAGTCCTGAGAGTCCTCTTGGGACTTTGTCCCCACTCAAACCCCTAACCCTGGGCTTTCCCTTGGGAGGTGGCTAAATGCCTTTCCAGGTCAACCAAAAGTTGACCTGGGAAGACATCCAGGCCCCCTCCAGCCCTCCATTTCCTCCCCCAAAACTTACACAAGGGGGCTGCCAGCCACACAGTAACATGTGTAGTCACATCAGAATGATGCTTGAGGGGGTTGTGTTTGTGTGTGTGTGTGTGAGTGTGTGTGTGTGTGGGGGGGTGGTGGTGGTAAGAAAACGTTTTCCCTCCTCCCTCACTCCCCACCTCCTGAAGCATCATTCTGAAGTGACTACAGAGCTCTCCAGAGGGGCCTGCATGTTTGGCAGGCCTTGGGTAAGTTTTGGGGGAGGAAATAGGGGGTTGGGAGGGAAGAGGGGGTGCTACCATATTCCTTCAGGTTTTGGAAGTCCGAAGTTGTTTTAAAAACCTGGATTAAACTGAGTAAATTCAGTTTACTCCAGTTTGAAATGGATTAGCCTGAAACGTCATCTGGACACCTCAGGCTAATCCATTTTTTAGCCCAGGTTTTAGGACTGTGTAGAAGAGCCCTGACTCTACAGTTGCTGGCTGATTGCACTTTCCTCCATGGAAAGTGAGGAGCGGAAATGCATGGCCTGTTCCCCAGCCATAGAGACATACATTTCATTTGTAATGCTCTCTGTTCCATCTTCCATCCAGGAAACTTCCCTGTATTGCACCAGGAAACTCAGCAGTCTGAGGATTCCCCTCATAACATGTAGGACTCTAAATCTTAATAGCACCCTTCCCTTTTCATAGTTTAACAGCCACATTCAACTCGAATGAAAATATCTGAATTGGAAGGTTAGGCACATATATCCCTCTCTCCCTTCAATATTTCACATTGATTGAATCATACCATAATTCAATATTTAAGTATTGAACTGCCGGACGGCGTATTTGAACTCTGGGAATATTTTGAGCTGAATATATGAGTGTAATTAATGCTGAAGGTACAGTTTCATTCTGGAGTCTTTAAGGCTTGATTCTCATTACTTGATTTTCAACTGATAGTCTGGATTGTCTTCACATGACCAACCTTGTGAGCAGTATGATGTCAACTATGCTGAATTAAACTAAAAAATGTTGCTTCACAGTTTAAAACACATTTATCCCTATTAGTGTCAACTGAAATTCCTCAGTGCCAAAACCATTCTAAAAATGTATTCGTTAATACATTTAGAGTAAGAGAAGCATTTAGGATTAAGGTATAATGACTGCAGAAATTGCATTACACATTTCCATAGGCCTTCTTTCTATGGTACTTATGTACATTAGGAAAATCTGTGAATATCCTTTCTGAAAAGACTAGCATCATGTTGGTTCTGTCCTTGACAAGCTCAGTTCTTGTGGAGGAAAAAGGCATCACTAATCCTTGTGTATTCCTTTAACTGAAACTATATTAGATGTTAGGTGGATTTGTAATTGGTTAAGCGACTGAACCCAAAGGATTCTCACTAATGATTCCCCTTCATCCTGGAAAGAAGAGACTAGTGGGGTGCTGCAGGGTTCTGTCCTAGGCCTAGTGCTGTTCGACATCTTTATCAATAACTTGGATGAAGATTTAGAGCAGTGGTTCTTAACCTGTGGGTCCCCAGATGTTTTGGCCTTCAACTCCCAGAAATCCTAACAGCTGGTAAACTGGCTGGAATTTCTGGGAGTTGTAGGCCAAAACATCTGGGGACTCACAGGTTAAAAACCACTGATTTTTGAGGGTGTACTGATCAATCTTGCAGATGACACCAAATTGGGAGGGATAGCAAATACTTCAGAGGGCAGGAACAGAATTCAAAATGACCTGAACATATTAGAGAGCTGGGCCAAAACTAACAAAACGAATTTCAACAAGAAGAAATGTAAAAAACTTTACTTAAGTGGAAAAAAATGGAATGCAGAGATACAGGATAGGTAACACCTGACTCAACAACAGTCCATGTGAAAAAGATATTGGAGTCTTAACAGACAACAAATTGAACATGAGCCAACAGTGTGATGCAACATTTTAAAAATCCAATGGGATGTTGGGCTGCATCAAAAGGAGTATGGTGCCTAGATCAAGGGATATTGTCCAATGGCAATCATAGAATCATAGAGTTGAAAGGGGTCCCACAGACCATCAGGTCCAACTTCTGTTTAATGTACGATCTGCAGTATCCCCATCAGTTAGCTGTTCTTTTTCTTTCTTTTGTTTCTTTTCTCATAGCTCTGGTTATCTCTATATTAAAAAATGTAATGTGATATTTTACTATGGAGTAAACAACAAATCCACTGAACCAAATCACACCCAATTTGGCCACAAAAGACATAGTCATCCAGTCTATGTCTTTCAAACAAAAAAACCCTAGAAAAATAAAGCCCAAATTAGAGGGCGAGAAAGAGTTGTTTCTCCCCTTTAGAAACGGCTCAGAACAGTAGGCCCCGCCCACTTTGTATCCTAGCAATTCCCTCAGCCTAAATGGTACCCAGGTGTAAAAGAGGGTAGCGTAGAAGACCCAATTAATAACAGATGTTCCAAATAATAAAAGATAACTGCCACCGATTAGTGGAAATGCAGTCATCACTGTGTGGAGAGACACCTTTAGATTATAAAAGTGCTCAACCACCCAATAGCTCAGAGGAAGCCTTTTCCTTTATTCGGTGTTAAAATGGTAGCGCAATTGTGCTGAGGGAGTCTATAGACGACAGAGGCTTTGATGTAAAAAGTTTATTCAGGCACAAGCTTGGTGGTTACAAAAGATGTTTCACTTAGAGGTATTCTTATTAACAGAATACTAGAATGAGATGAATCAAACTCTCTAAAGTATCACTTCTTTTACTTAAAGTAGTTAAAACTTCTTCCTCTGCTCCTTTCTAAATTGTTACTTCAATGGACCTCTGTGAGCCCAGCTGGGATTGGTTCCCAAAGTCTGAAACTTGGACTATCCAATGACTTCAAACCACCGTCACCCCTGTGATATACTATCACAGTTCTCTGTGCCTTTCCAGGACACAGACTACATTAAATAAGTCACCAAATTTATTTGAAACTGACTGCAAATGAACAATTGAGTCTCCTTGATCCCATCAACCTGGAATCAATATTCCCTGTGCTTCACTTTTAAAAACCTCTTCACTTCTCCTCCCCTCGGCAGATGGCTCCGCCCACATCTCCACGGCAACTGCCTCAGAGGAGAGCCACTAAATGGCTGCCGCCATCTCACACCTACCCAACCAAACCACAAGAACATAGTTAAACACAACAAACATGAATACAAAATTCATACTTCATTACACCAGGGCACAGGCAGAGTGTACTTAGGCCTCAGCCACATTGCCTATAAAATACAGATTATCTGATTTGAACTGGATTATATGGTAGTGTAGAACTCAAGTCCCTCCCAGATAATCCACAGTATCTGCTTTTAACTGGATTATCTTGAGTCCACATTGCCATATAACCCAGTTCAGTGTGATTTTATAGAGCTGTGTAGAAGGGGCTTCACATAATCCAGTTCTAAGCAGATAAAAGAAGATTATAAATATAATATATAGTAATTACTGTGGTATAATAATACAGAACAATATAATCTTGAAAATCAGGACAGTAAATAAAGAACAACACTCTGAAAACGGAAATTCCAGACAGGAAAAAACCAGGGTCAGCTAACACCTCCCAACAAAGGATTCCCCCAGGCAGGAAGTATCTAGGTTTTGAAGCTACAAGGCCATTAAATGCTAATCAAGGTGACTAATTGCAGCATTCATACTTTCCGCACCAAGACTATTAATTGCCATTCAACTTGGGCAACCAAGGATTCCACAAGGTAGAAAGTGGCCAGGCTTGCAAGCAGCTTGGCAAGTCAAGCTGGCCAAACAATGATTCCCCTACACAGGAAGTAGCCAGGCTTCAAAGTGGCTCTCTGATTGAGGGTGCTACTCCAGCTCGCCAAACAAGTATTCCCCTAGCTATAACACAGCCAGGCATTCAAGCTGCCAGGCTATTCAGTGTAATTCAACCAGACCAACAAAGGATTAACCTTGATAGCAGGTGACCAGGCTTTGAAGCAGCGATACTACTCTGTACTATTGAAGCTGACCAACCAAAGATTCCCTTAGGTAGCAAGCAGCCAAGCTTTGAAGCTGCGATACTACTCTGTACGATTGAAGCTGACCAACCAAAGATTCCCCTAGGTAGCAAGCAGCCAGGCAAGTAGTGAGGCTATTCATTGCAATTCTAGCAGCCCAAAAAACCATTCCCCTAAAACACAAGTACCCAGCCTTCCAAGCAGCAAGCTTATTCCATTGCATTCCAGCTCACCAAACAAGGATTCCCAAAAGAAGAAAACAGCCAGGCTTTGAGGCTGCAAGGCTATTCACTGCTATTCCACCTGGCCAACAAATGATTCCCATAAGCCGCAGCAACACGTGGCTGGGCACAGCTAGTCATTATTTCTATTGCTGAACTGTTCTTACTGTCAGTAAGTCCCTTCTAAGCTCAATCAAAACTGATTTTCTTGTAACTTCAAACCATTACATATAATCCTACCCTCTGGGGCAGCAAAGAGCAAGTGTGCCCTTTCCTCTCTGTAACAACTGTCAAGATACTTAAAGACTGCATCCCACTTAAGACCTCCTTCATATGTGAAGTTCAGCCATTGATGAGTCTCTGAACACAGTTCTTCAACCATTTATGGTCCTTCTTCTGGAGGCAGCCCTTTTTCAAAGATGCTCAGCATCTTCTGAAGTACTCTGCTGTCTTCAACTATATCGAAGGATCAAAGATTCATCAACTAGTCCAGTAAGCTTTTTGTATATGTATATGGGATAGATTGACCACAATTTTATTGCTTTTCTCATAGCTCTGGTTGGCTTTCATTATATCCTTAATCTTGTATTTATGAATGCTATATTACATTCAGATGTGGAAGAGAGATTGATTGCTCATTGCTTCCCAAATGTGATAGGTGAATAGGGAAAATGCCAAAATGATTTCTATTTTTTTAATTTAAAAAAGTTGATTTTTTGATACATAGTAGGTCTATCATTTCTTAGGGGAAACTGCTTTAATATTTTAAAGAGAATTCAGATTGAACTCAGATAATTTTGCTGCTATTGTCCTTTACATGTCCAATGTGATTAAAATCAGAAATCAAAAATTATTTTTGAAGGTACACAAGGTATAATCAAAGTGAGAAAAGAATCAAAATTGCCTTTTTATAGAGGTTATTATGTGTGCTTATTAGAATCTGAAGTAAGTTGTGCTCTTCTGTACAATATACTAATTTCAGCATAAACTTCCATACTAACAGCACAAATAGCCACCAAAGTGCACACATAAAAACCTATCTTAATACTCTGTTAAATACATAAGGTACAATGAGGCGCAGTAAGTAATTTTATCTATCTAATGACCACTATATTTTTAAACATAAAATAGTTGCTGCATTTGAGGAAACTCAGAACACACCTTCACTTTAGAGAAACACAGACTTATCTGGAATACAAGTTGTATGTACTGATTTATTTCATACATTTTCTATAATTCACTATAAATATTTAACTAGATATCAGATTAAGGGCATGGAGACATAGCTGTCATACAATCACTTATTTATTTGAAGGTGCACTCCCATGGGACTTCTCATAGCACCTGTCTTTGTGTGGAATCCTTTTCAACATATTTTGGGAGCAAATACCTATGTGATGGGAGCCAGCTGGTTAAAAAGAAATGGTGAACATGCCTTGACCATCCAGAACACAAAGGCCTGGAAAATATTGTTGCTTTAACTAGCAAGTGTTTATCATTGGCGGATGAGACTTAGGTATTGTGAAAAACATATGAAGAACTATGATCCAGAGCATTCTTTCTCTTAACAAATCTAGTGATGGTAACTCTCCTCACTCACTGGGAGCACCAATTTATGAATTGTGTCTGTGCACAAAGTGAGAATGGGTACCATGTTCCACATGCATGGGCAAACTTTGGCCCTCCAGGTGTTTCGAACTTGGAGGGTTGAAGTCCAAAACACTGGGAGGGCCAAGGTTTCCCCATACCTGATGTACCAGATGCAAAGGTTGTTTCTTTTCTACTGAAGCCCATTGTGAGCTATGCCATGGAACAGGAAGCCAGTCAGAGGCATCTTCACAGGCAGCATGGCTCAGGGGTAAATGAAAGATTCAGTCAGGTCCTCCCCCGGCCCATATAGGTTGTTTTCCCCACCAGATTAACAGTTAGTTGGATTTTATTACTGATTTATATCTCAGTCTTTTAAAAATAGATTATTGTTTAGCTACTATGACCACATTGTTACAACTGGGTAATTTCAGCATGTGGGTGAGATCCGTATTGGGAGTATACAGGGCGCATATTTGGTATAGGTTGGTCCATTAAGGAAGCTTAGCAGTGTAGGAAACCAGGTCATACCCAACTTAGGGACAGATTGCTTTGTCTCACTCCCAAGTGGCAAGGTTTTGGGTATCTGCATTTTTGGCATTACCCAACAAGTGTACTTGGTAAATGGTCTTTCATTAGCCGGCAGATAGGTTGATTAATGAATGAATTCCATTAGCTGACTAGTAAGTCAACCAATGTTTTGATCAAGAACCATGCTGTTGGCCAAGTCTATTTACTTGTAACCAATAAAATGGTGGCCCTTTCCCACAAAATGTGCTTTGTCTTCTTTCTTACTGAACTTGCCGCTGGGTCAATAAGTGACCATTTTTGTAATGACTTAAGTACTGAGTTTGAATGGGGGAGAAGGGAGTTCAAGCCCTTATATAATGGCTTCCATACTAGCCATGACTGAGCCTACTGTATGGGTCTATCCTGAACTCTTTGGGGAAGGTTGTCAGAATTTGGAATTGTAAATATTTAAATAAAGGTAATATATTTATTTCACTTTTTAAAGTAATTTGATAAAGCTTCAATTTATTTGTGGTTGGGTTTTTTCACAACTCTTGTGGTTAATTCCCTTCCTTGCCTTTCCAGACAAGGCAGGTGTCAATTTTATAAATTACACGTACCAATAATTTTAATTCTTTAATTCAATGGCACCTGATTTTTTTCCTCTCCTTATAACTCTGTTTCATAAATCTCAACTTAGTTAAATGAATTGAATGGTTCAAATGGTACCAAAACATTTCTTTTGGCAAGCTAATGAGAATGTATATGTGAGACTAGGAACAAAAAAACTAGAAATGTATATGCTTTGCAACAATAACAGAATGTATATGATTACCAGCCTGGTCGAACTGTCCTAAACATGCATGAAATAAACTTGGATAAAACTTTCAGGAAGTATGAACAAACCAATCAACCAAACAAACTGTGAATGGTTAACATATTGTTATGTGAATTGCTGCATCAATATAACATAGCCAGCTATTGTAATGTAAAATGAGAATCTGTATACTATTGGATCAATTTAGAATCCCCATAACCTTGTACTGCTCTGTTGTATTTTTCTCATTTCATTTTAATTGGGGCCTTTTAGTTGTCCTTTTTTTTCAAATTAAAAACAGCACTGCCACAGAGGGAGGATGCTGACGTACTGCAAAGCAACTAACATTACTATTGCTTAATATAGTCAAATCTATATAGGTGGCAATGACACATGCCTTGGTTAGATCCTTAGTTATTCTAAGGTAATGTGCACTTAAATTGATTAGCTTTGATACATATTCAGTAACCTTTAATCAACTGTTTGAATCAAGAGTTTTTTGTGACCATTTAATTAATATTCTTAGTTGCTTTGAGAGAGGCTGGATATGAACAAATAAATAACAGAGAAATGACTTACATTAGAAAAAGCTGTTTTCTTTATTTTTGAAGATACAGTAGAGTCTCACTTATCCAAGCTAAATGGGCCGGCAGAAGCTTGGATAAGCGAATATCTTGGATAATAAGGAGGGATTAAGGAAAAGCCTATTAAACATCAAATTAGGTTATGATTTTACAAATTAAGCACCAAAATTTCATGTTTTACAACAAATTTGACAGAAAAAGTAGTTCAATATGCAGTAATGTTATGTTGTAATTACTGTATTTATGAATTTAGCACCAAAATATCATGATATATTGAAAACATTGACTACAAAAATGGCTTGGATTATCCAGAGGCTTGGATAAGCGAGGCTTGGATAAGTGAGACTCTACTGTATATAGAAAGTTAAAATGCTAACTAAAGTCAAAAGGATTGCTTAACCTTTCATTTGATTTCAGTGGAACTTCCTTGAAGACATGTCTTTTAAAGAAATACACTGTTGTCTCATTTATAAAAGACTAGCTTGGGGACCCGGTGATGCCCGGGTCATTTGAGAATGGTATTATTCGTCTTTTAATGTTATGTTTTCTGCTTGGAGTGGGTGAACTGCAATTCCCAGAATTGTGGCTGAATCCTCCCCAAACCCTGCCAGTATTATAAGTTGGCCATTTTGGGCCTGTGTACCAGGTGTGTTGCAGTACTCTCTGGATGGGGGTGAACTACTGCAACTTCCAGATTCCCGGGGCAATTGCCCCGAAATATCTATCAGTATCCCCAGCAGGTAATATTCAGTCTGTGTGCCAAGTTTGGTCTAGAATCGTCATTGGCTATATTCAGTGGTCTTTGGATGGAGGTGAACTACAACTCCCAAAATCAAGGCCCCTTCCCACAAATACCTGGAGTATGTTCAGTAGGTCATATTTATCTGGCTGCAGGTGAAATATAACTTCCTTTTTCCCAAACTTGTCCAATATGTTGTATTGGTTATGGGGGCTCTGTGTGCCAAGTGTGATGCTCATTCATTGCAGGTGCTCTATAAATCCCAGTACCTACTACTCCTCAACTTCCAGTCCAGTTCCCCTCAAAACCCACCAGTAGTCAAATCTGGGCATATTGGGTCTGCATGGCAGGTTTGGCCGAGAGCCATCATAATTTGGGTTCATAGTGTTCTGGGTGTAGGTGAACTACAACTCCTCTATATTCCTTAGTAGGAGTGACAGTGCTCTGACTTGATGCAGGGTGAACTACAACTTCCACCATGTGGAGTCAGTTCCTAAACTCCTACAGTAAGTTTAGTTGGAGCTCAGTTCTGCTCTGTTTGTTATGCAGCGAGATTGGAAAGGAAAGGGCAGTGGGCGGGGCCATGCAAATTCCACAGCAATGGAGAACCCTGGGATGCCTACCTGTGGTGGAAGAAAAAGCAAAATCTAGGATGAAATGGTCCCCAAACGAAAGCATTACTTGGGTGGTGGGCCATAGTGTTGGGGAGGACATTGGCAGGAGCTGGGCTGCATGTTCATGGCGCTTGCTGTGACCACAATGTCAGTGGAAAAGAGTGACTTGCTAGATTGACCCTGGGAACTATAGCCTGTTGGTGGAGGCCGGAGGCTGTCTGTGTGAGCAGACATCTGTGCCACATACACACATCCAGGTTTTCGCTTTTATTATGGATTTAGACTAAGAAAGTTTCGTGTAGGAGCTTCTGATTAAAGGTCCTGGCAGCAGTCTCAAATGTATTTTGCTTGGCAAAATTAAACTGATGCTGAAATTGTTCTGTTAACAGAAGTGCATACATGTTGGTAATTGTTTTGAGCATCTGATTAATCTGTATTCTGGACGGCAGGACTTAAAAATGTTATGTAAGTTATGGCCATACTTAGCCAAATTGTAATGAAACACAGAAGAGAACATCAGTGCAGAAGACATTGAAAAACTGCTATTTAGTTTCCTTTACAATTTTGGTGTACCAAATAGATTTTTGATGCTGATCACATAAATAACTTCAAAATTGTCACACCACGAACGATTTTTGAGAAATGGCCAATTTTGTTTTACAGTTATTAAAAATTATAAAACATTTTCTTTCTTGACAGTAATTTGCATGATTTTTTAGATTGCTCAAATCTTTGACAGCTGTAACCAATATTATGTAACATGTAACAGAGACTCAGTTCTGTTAAAATACCACAAAATACATTTCTGATCATGTAGAAACTTGCTCAAGCATGCCAGAGGCATGGACAGTGGTTTTCAACCTGTGGGTCCCCAGATGTTTTGGGCTTCAACTCCCAGGAATCCTAATAGCTGGTAAACTGGCTGTGATTTCTGGGAGTTGTAGGCCAAAACACCTGGGGACCCGCAAGTTGAGAACCACTGCACTAGAGGATGAGGAGGTAGGCAATGATGGCGACCAGATGCAGATAGAAGCTGATATTGATCCTGACTTTGTGCTATCAACATCCAGTGATCCTCAATTAATATCTCAGACAGAGGTGAGCGATCTGGTCAGAGATTTGGATTTATCGAAGAATCAGTCAGAGCTGTTTGGAAACCTATAAAAATCTGATATTTTTTAAAAGGTGAAAATGATATAATTTCCCATTATATTGTCAGTTGTACCCATGTACAGTCATCAAAGATTGAAGATAGAATGTGTACTATCACCTTGTCCAAAAGATATTTTAATGTTTTTTCCATCCCTGTACCTGATGGATGTATATATAATAAAATTAGCAATGATATGTGATTCCTATATTTTCTCAACACTGTTACAATGCTGATTTATACAGGCATGCCTGAATGGGCAAGTGGGAAAATCTGTATAGTAGTAGAGTGTTCCCTCACTACTTCGCGGTTCACTTTTTGCGGATTCGCTGTTTCGCGGTTTTTCAATAAACTCTAAAAGACTATTATAAATCATAAAAAAATTACAATTTACAGCCTAAGGAACGGAGGAAGGAGAAGCTGAACGGAGAGGAAAAGAGCCCAAGGGGCAACGGGAGGAAAAGGAGATGATTTATCAACACACAATTGGTTGATAAAGACTTATAATGTATAAATATTAAAATAAATATAGTTTCCCTACTTTGCGGATTTTCACTTATTGTGGGTGGTCCTGGAACCTAACCCTCACAATAAGTGAGGGAACACTCTATCTTCTTTCTTATTTAGAGCTGCCAGTAGAGCCCATGAATGTTATTATAATTAATTTGAGGGAATTCATAAGTAATCGCACCAGACAAAGATAGTGACTCCAGTCATGCTGCTATTGCAAAATTGCCTCTTACTGTTTACATGATTACATTAGAAATTTGAGTGCTCAATGCATGCTCTTCAATTATGTCTTGCTCTGTAAGGTGCCAATATAGGTGACTCATTTATACCAAAGATTATTTTTATGAAAACTATGAAAAAAATGGCAATGTGGCTGTACATAATAGTAATCTCTTATCAAAAATAATATCTGAGTGGAACAATCTTGTCCTCAAATTATTCCTGCTGGATATATCAATAGCAAAATAAAATACATATATAGTTAATTTATTCCAGCATAACTCTCTACTAAGAGCCATTGTAGTGGTGTGGTTTGAGTACTGGGCTGTAACTTTGGAGACCAAGTTCAAATGGCCACTCAGTTATCGAACTCCCTGATGACCTTGGGCAAGTCGCATTCTTTCAGCATCCGAAGAAGGCAAAGGCAAACCTCATTTGAAAAATCAAGAAAAACGCCATAATAGGTTCACTTTAGGGTCACGATAAGCCAGAAAATAGTTGAAAGTACATAACAACAATGGTTTTTGTAGGGTTGGGCTCGGATCCTGTTTCATCTGTTTCTTTCATGGTTTTGTACCGTTTTCTCCATTCGGATTGCACAAAATGGTACAACTCCATGGGAACCAAAGAAACAGTGAAACAAAAGGCAGAGGGGAACAGTAGCCGTTTGGTCAGCTGATTTTCATTGCTTGGCTATAGGCCCTGGCTTGCAGGGCCTTCAGCCCTACCTGCCTGGCCTACGAGCATAGAGCGCGTAATGTCTTGTAGGCCCAGCTCACAGGGCCTACAATTGAGCACCAAGGACTTGATGCTCATACGCCCTGCAAGTTGAGCATCGAGTGTTTGATTGTAGGCCCTGGCTGTCAGGCCTACAATCGAGTGCTTGACCGTAGGCCTGGCTCGCAGGGCCTGACGTTTTGCCACTCAAGGCCTATTTTTTTGTTTGTATCCTTCCTGCCAGAGTACTTATTGATCTACTCACATTTGCATGTTTTCAAACTGCTAGGTTGGCAGAAGCTGTGGCTAACAGCAGGAGCTCATCCTGCTCCCCAGATTTGAACCACCGATCTTTAGGTCAACAAGTTCAGCAGCTCAGCAGTTTAATTCATTGCACCACCGGGGACTTCAATATCTATAGTACTGTCAGTAAATGCCCAATACATAAATATACCCTAATGCCTTATTTGGCTAGAATATAGAAATCAGGTAGCCAGAAAGGTACTTGGAAATATATCCTATCTTGTTTTATTCCATATTAAAGTTAAAGAAGAGATGGGACTTCCGGTGAGCGAAGATGGTGACAGGACGGACTTGATGAGGACTCTCATCAAGCCACCGATTGTGCTGAGGTTAGGTTGAGTTGTTTGCTCCCTCTCCCTCTGCGGAGTGAGTCGGAGGGAGACACAAAGCCTTAAAGACCCTCTGAAGACCTCAGTGTTTACTAGGCTTGAGCGATCCATGAAAAAATTGATTCTAAACTCGCTTCAAAAGTAGGGGGCGCTAGCGTTTTGTTTCTGATGTCATTTCCGGATTTTGCCCCTCAAAAATTTTGAAATTTAACGAAAATTCGTTAATTTCAAAAGTAATTCGTTAATGGCGGACACGCATGCGCAGTGGCCAAAAAAAAAACAGTGGGGGGGGGGGAGACTTTGCAGGTCTCTCCCGCCCTCATTTTTTGAGCTATCTTCTTCAAACTTGGTACATTTCCCTTATCCTCTGATTTTTGGCAAATTTTTATAGCTTTTATAATAAACCATTTTATAATAATTGCAGAAATCTGTTCCTGGTTTGGAAGTCTTATTTCCTGTTTCATTGGGTTGTCTTTACTTTGAAAGTCATTGTTCTACTTCAGAAACTTTGTTTTTGTGGCTGAAACTTTGTTAAATTGGTGGACTCAGGAAACCATAATGCACTACACTTGGAGTCCCCAAACTAAGGGCCATTGGCCAGATGCGGCCCTCCAATGCCATTGACCTGGCCCCTGTCCTAAACTTTACACTTAGGGTTGACGTAAGTCTGAAATGACTTGAAGGCACACAACAACAACAATCCTAATTTTGGACTATTTCACCACAGTCTGGCCCCTCAACAGTCTGAGGGACTATGAACCCCTGCACTACATTACACCATGGTCTCTCTCTCTCTTTTTTTTTTTATGAATGCTCCCATGAGAAAATGTATGGGTGAACAACAATTCCCAAAAGTCTTGGGTCAACCATCCAACCCCCCCCCCCCCCCCCAGGATTCACAGCTGGTGTGTGCCAAGCTTGGTCCAGATCCATCACTTTTCTTCTTATCCCAGATTATTTGCAGAGAGAACTCATATAATCCAGTTTAAATCAGATAATCTGAAACTAGATCCTGGGATATAGGTTTAAAGCGCCCCAATAGCAAGCAGCCAAGACTCCAGCACACCCAGACCTCTCCCTGCTCGTTCTGCAAAGCGGATTAAAGCGCCCCATTGCAACCAGCCAAGCACTCCAGCACACCCAGACCTCTCCCCGCTCGTTCTCCAAAGCGGATTAAAGCGGCCCATTGCAAGCAGCCAAGCACTCCAGCACACCCAGACCTCTCCCCGCTCGTTCATCAAAGCGGATTAAAGCGCCCCATTGCAAGCAGCCAAGCACTCCAGCACACCCAGACCTCTCCCCGCTCGTTCTCCAAAGCGGATTAAAGCGCCCCATTGCAAGCAGCCAAGCACTCCAGCACACCCAGACCTCTCCCCGCTCGTTCTGCAAAGCGGATTAAAGCGCCCCATTGTAAGCAGCCAAGCACTCCAGCACACCCAGACCTCTCCCCGCTCGTTCTCCAAAGCGGATTAAAGCGCCCCATTGCAAGCAGCCAAGCACTCCAGCACACCCAGACCTCTCCCCGCTCGTTCTGCAAAGCGGATTAAAGCGCCCCATTGTAAGCAGCCAAGCACTCCAGCACACCCAGACCTCTCCCCGCTCGTTCTCCAAAGCGGATTAAAGCGCCCCATTGCAAGCAGCCAAGCACTCCAGCACACCCAGACCTCTCCCCGCTCGTTCTCCAAAGCGGATTAAAGCGCCCCATTGCAAGCAGCCAAGCACTCCAGCACACCCAGACCTCTCCCCGCTCGTTCTGCAAAGCGGATTAAAGCGCCCCATTGCAAGCAGCCAAGCACTCCAGCACACCCAGACCTCTCCCCGCTCGTTCTCCAAAGCGGATTAAAGCGCCCCATTGCAAGCAGCCAAGCACTCCAGCACACCCAGACCTCTCCCCGCTCGTTCTCCAAAGCGGATTAAAGCGCCCCATTGCAAGCAGCCAAGCACTCCAGCAAACCCAGACCTCTCCCCGCTCGTTCTGCAAAGCGGATTAAAGCGCCCCATTGCAAGCAACCAAGCACTGCAGCACATCCAGACCTCTCCCCGCTTGTTCTGCAAGCGGATTAAAGTGCCCCATAAGCAGTTAAGTAGTCCAGGAGCCCTTTGCAAATGCTTGCCCCCTCCGAAACATTCGACACCATTCGAAAAATTGGCAATCAAGGGTTTGATATCGTGGGATACATACTTTTTCTAAACATAGTTCAAAAGTGACAAAACATACGAATTGGATACGACATCAGAAGGATTCGAATTTTTTGCCCAACCCTAGTGTTTACCCTTCCCTCAAGGAGGGGTAGATGAGAGGCCCAGAGGAGTTAAGGCAATCGGACCGCACATCGGGAAGTGGTGAGAGATCGCCGCACAGACTGTCAGCCCTGCTCATTTTAAGATTCAAGAAGAAGAGGAAGGAAGGAAGCTGCGGCATCAACCTGGCAGAGGAGGATGTAAATCCATAAGAAAAATGAGCCCCTGAGCCCCAATATTTCCTCCCATTTAATTAACTCAGCTGCGCGGAGAAGGGATCAAGAAAGAAGGAAAGGTGCCGAATTGAAGGGAATTGTGGCAGAAACAAGTGGGGTACGAGGGGATAGAAGCCTGGAGTCAAGTTGGAGTGAAGACAGTGAGTAAAAATGGATAGAGGAACTTATAGAGGGACAAATCGGACTATCAAGATTAATTCACTAAGAGAAATGGGAGAGGAAAAAAGTTGATTGAATAATTATGGAATAGGGTGGTTACTTCCCCATGAATAACTAAAATTCAAATGAAGGCCACCATAAGGAGTTTAAAACAAATTGCAAGGCATTCCTCCCCCTCAAAAAATCAACAGACCTTGGAGACATCTTTGTTTTGTCTATCTCTCTCCTTCTTTATAAACAAGGCAGATTCGGCGTGAAGGGGGAAGTGACAAAAGAGGACAGACTCTCTCCCTCCCCCCTCTCTACTTTCTGGAAAGAACGGAAGGAGGTCGGAAGGGAGAAGCTTTCAGAGGGAGGGCTTTAGTGTGACCTCCCCTGAAAAAGGAAGAACAAAGTTCCGGAAGCAAAGGGGGAAGGAATTGGCAGTAGCACTTAGAGGACTAAGAGAAATAATCATAGTGAAAAGACGGGACAGAAGGACTAAAATAAGAATGGCTAGTGCGAAAGAGATGATTGGAGAGATTTGAGAGGACTAAAATAGAGAAGAGAAGAGGCAGTTTGCAGAAGAAGAGGAGGCAGAGAGCGAAGAGGAGGAGAGAGAAGGAGACAGGTCTTTGAAAGTCTTGGAAAGATGGAGAAGGGAGCTGGAGGTAAAGTGAGTCAAAGGGTATTACAGGGATATTGTTGGCAGGGAAGACGACGTGAATGGTGGGGAAGGACGAGGATCGGTGCTGGAAAGAAGACGTGGACGATGAGGATAGGTACAGGGAAGACGACACGGACAACGGGAAAAGACGGGATTCACGCAGGGAAGACAATGAGGACGGTGAGGAAAGACAGTGGAGAAGGAGCTGGCAAGATAGGTTGATAAGAAAAGAGGGAGTTTAAAGGTAAACGATAAGAGGAAGATAAGAGTTCTTATAAGAGTTAGGGACTGAGCATTAAGGTTTAAAAAATAAATAAACAGTAAAGTACTTAGAGTGGGAGAAAGACATAAGAAAGACATAAGAATAAAGAAGGACTAAAGATTAAATATCAAATACCAAATAATTAAATATTGAATAGATATATAATCTTAAATATTGAAGAATATAAATTGTGAAGAGGGAGAATTGTGGGAAGCCAATGGCTAAAAATTCATTCATTACTAATTAACTGCTGTATTTGATATTTATAAGTTGGGATTCACCATTGATTGTAGAGAAAAGAGGATTAAATTAACTGATAATTAATTTATCAAAATTTGGAGAGAAAGAGAAAAAAATGGCTAATCAAAGATCAAAGATTGAGAAGGAATTAAAGGACTATAAGGATTTTCCCAGAAGGGCCTCGCTAGCTGATGATATCAGCATGAGAGATATTTTGCAGGAGATTCATAAACCTTCGGAGAAACAGGACAATTTTCAAAAGGAATTTCAAGCAAATGTATTAAAACAGGAGGCACAACAGAAGGCTTTTCAAGAGACATTGCAAGAAGAAATGGCAGAATTGAAGAGAGAAATTAAGGAAGAATTGGGGAATATAAAAGAGGATCTGAATAAGGCGTTAGGAGATATAAAAAGCTTAAAATCCGATAACATGAAGATGGAAAAAACTCAAATTAAAATTCAAAAAAAGATGGAAAATTTGGACAATAAGAATGAAAAGATGGGAAAATACAAGAACAATTAGAATATAATGAAATGGAACATCAATTGAGATTTAGAAATGTAATTGAGGAAGTGGGAGAAAACATTAGAGAATTAATCCTCAAGTTACTAGCTAACTTATTAAATCTCCCCAGACAAGAGATGGATAATGAATTAGATCGTGTCTTTAGAGTCCAGATCAAAAAATACTTACTCAAAAAATAAAAATTTATTCAAACAATGTGAATGGACTTAATTCCCCCAATAAAAGGAAAAAATGAGTCAGTTAATTCGTGGTAAATATAATATAATAGCTCTTCAGGAAACTAAAATTAAGCAAAAACATGTAGCGCACCTTGCTCAAAAGAAATTAGGTAAGGAATACTACTCCTCTTCTTCAGAAAAAAAGAGAGGTTTTATATATTGATGAAAAAAGATCAGGAGGGAAGAATGGTAGCAGTTAAACTTAAAATTGGATTTGAAAGCATTTTGGTTTGTAATATTTATGCCCCAAATCTATCAAAAACCAAATTTGTTAAATTATTAAAAGAAAAAATCTCAGAAGAAAAATTTGATCATATTATAATTATGGGGGACTTCAATTGATAAAATGTTGGATAAGACAAAACAGCAAAAAAGAACAAACAAAGACGATACAGGTACACTTCCAAAAAAAATTATTTCATTAATGGAGGAATTTGATCTAGAAGACACATGGAGAATACATAATTATGGGGGAAAGGACTATAAATTTTATTCCAATAGACATCAGAGTTGGTCAAGAATTGATATGGTATGGACATCCAAATTATTGACGTTAAAAGTGGGGGAAATAAATATATTTCCTAGGGACTTATCAGATCATTGTCCCATTGAAATGATTCTAAATTATAAAAAAGGAACAAGGAAATGGAGACTTAATGAAAATTTATTGAAAATAGAGGAAGACCTAAAGAAATATAGGGAGATAACAAAGGAATATTTTATATTGAATGACCAAGAGGAAACAAGAGTACACATAGTATGGGATGCCTATAAAGCAGTATTGAGGGGCCACCTGATACAACAGAAAACACTTAGGAATAGAATTAAAAACCAAAAACTAAATAATATTAAAGGAGACATTGCAAAAAATGAAGAGGAACTAAAGAAAACTCCAGATAATTTGGAGATTACAAGAAGATTAGATATCTTGAAATTCCAAAAGCGGGAGATAGAAACAGAAGAAACTGCAAAACAATTGAAATATATAAAACATTTTTTTTGAGAATGCAAACAAGACAGGCAAATGGCTGGCAAGGAAAATTAGGAAAAAAGCAATCACAACAAATTACAAGGATAAAAAGGGGGGATAAACTGTTAGTTTCAGAGAAAGAGATATTGGAAGAATTCAACAAAAATATACAAAACTTTATACTAAGGAAAAAATTGACAAGGATAAAATAACATAATACTCAAGTAGTGTAAAACTTCAGAACATTTCAGAAGAACAAAGATTATTATTAAATAAAGAGATATCTTTGGAAGAAATTAAAAATGCAATTAAAAATCTACCTAGCAATAAAGCACCAGGTCCGGATGGATATACGGCCTGTTTCTATAAAACAATACAGAATGAGATTGTACCTATTCTCAAAAAAGTAATGAATAAAGCACTATGGGATAATGAAATACTGGAATCATGGAAAGCAGCGGAGATTATACTAATTCATAAGGAGGGAGTGGATGCAGAGGATATTAAGAATTATCGTCCCATTTCATTATTAAATACTGATTATAATTTTTTTCTAATATATTGGCAAATAGATTCAAAAGTTTCTTTAAAGGATTGGATTGGAGATGACCAAAATGGATTTTTACCGAATAGAAATATTAAGGACAACATGAGAGTAATTTTGGACACTTTGGAGTATTACGAAACCCATCATCAAAAGGAATTGGCGCTTCTCTCTATAGACGCTGAGAAGGCCTTTGATAATATAAACTGGGATTTTTTTAAAATTATTGTTCCAGGAAATAGATATTGGCCACCAATTCCAAAATGCAATATCCTCGATTTATACAAATCAAAGGCAAAATTGGTAATAAATGGTGTTCAAACTAAAGACTTCTCAATCGAAAAGGGTACTAGACAAGGATGCCCGTTATCACCACTAATTTTTATATTTGCTTTGGAAATTTTGTTTAAAAAGATAAGGGATGATCAAGCTTTGAAATGATTAAGGACTGATAAACAAGACTTTAAAACAAGAGCATTCACCGATGATGTTAGTTGTATTCTGGAAAACCCAAGGGAAACTATAACTAAGTGGATTTTAAAAATTGAGGAATTCGAGAACTTAGCAGGCTTTAAACTAAACAAAAAGAAGACTAAGAATATATCTAAGAATATTAGTTAAGAATATTAACTAAGAATATATCCAAAAAGAATCAAGAACAACTACAACAGATATCAGAAATAAAGGTTGCAGGGAAAATTAAATATTTTGGTATATGGATTACACCAAGAAATCTACATCTACTTTAAAATAATTACCTGGAAAAATTGAAAGAGATAAAAAAGGAATTAGAAAATTGGAGACATCTGAATTTCTCTCTTTTGGGAAGAATAGCAGCAGTTAAAATGAATCTTCTCCCTAAATTACTATTTTTGTTTCAAAAGTTACCGATAATAAGAAATATGAAATTGTTCAATGATCGGAAGACAGAAATAATGAAGTTTATCTGGAATGATAAGAGACCGAGAATAAAATTTGCAATTATGATTGATTCGGAAAAAAGGGGAGGATTTGGTTTCCCGGATTTGAAAATATACTATGAATCATGTGTTCTATTATGCATAAAAGAGTGGGCAAACCTCAAAAATATAAAATTGTTAACCCTAGAGGGGTTTGATTTACATAAAGGATGGCACTCCTATCTGTGGTACGGGAGGTCAAAACTAAAAAAAAAAAAAAAAGGAAACCATTTCATTCGATCTACGCTCATAAAAATTTGGAAAAAATATAAAAGTTATTTATATATTAAAATTCCAATGTGGATCTCCCCTTTAGAAGCAAACCATAGGAGACTCTTGGGATGGGTAAAGTGGCCTAGTTATAAAGACATTTTAGTTAAAAGAAATAATATATGGCCAGTAAAAACCCAAGAAGAAATACCTCAACAATTCAAACAGGTTTCATGGTTCCAATTTAGGCAAATTAAGGAATACTTTAAGGAGGATATAAAAATTGGATTTACAGAGAAAAAAGAATTTTGGGACAATATACTGGAGACAGAAAAGAAAACAATATCAAAAATCTATGAAAAGGTAATTGGCTGGGCAATGGAAACAGAAGAGATTAAAAATTCAATGATTCAATGGGCAAGGAACATTGGAAGGACAATAAATTTGGATGAATGGGAACAGATCTGGACTAAACGTTTAAAATATACATATGCAGCAGATTTAAAAGAAAATTGGCTCAAGATGCTGCATCGTTGGTATATTACACCAAAAAATTTGGGGATAATGTATAAAAATGTAGATAAAAACTGCTGGAAATGCCAAAAGCAAGAAGGGACATATTATCATTTATGGTGGACTTGTGAAAAAACAGAGAAATATTGGAAAATGGTTCATAGTGAATGTAAAAAAATATTGCAGATTGACTTCCCAATGAAATCAGAAACCTATTTGCTAGGAATGTTCGACTTCCAGCTCTTTAAGGATCCCAACAAAGATAAATTGTTCACTTTTTTTTGCTACGGCAGCTAGAATGGTTTTTGCAAAATTGTGGAAACAAGAATTAATTCCAACAAAGTCACACTGGTTAGATAAAATTTTGGAAATAAAGAATATGGACAAACTAACTTTTTTTTACTAAAACAGACTAATAGCAAAGGCATAAAAATGACCGACTGGTCAATCTTTGAAGATTATATAAACATGAGTAAATAGAATATTTTTGAAATATAACAAGAGTGTTGGGAGGAAAGAAAAACTTGAAATAATACTATTGGGTAATTTTTACTGAACTAAATGGGGTTATGGATTTATATCCAAACAACCAAGGGCATAAGGAGGAACAACGGAAGTCAAAGAGCTCTCTCTCTCTTTTTTAAATCTTTTTTTCTTTTTTTGGATCAGGAGAAACTATGGGTGTGGGTATTTTTTGTTTTCTTTTTCTTATTCTTGATCTATACTATCTTTTCATTCACTTTTTCTAAAAAAATGTTCTCACACTTTCGCTGTATTTAATAACTGAAATTTGAATAAAAATTAATTTTTTAAAAAAGTTAAAGAAGAGATGAAAAAATAGATTCACAGTTTTTAAAGGCAACTACATGTTTCCAGTAATGCCTATCCTCATTCTTGGCAAGATCTATCTGTCACGCTTACTTCAAACGACCCACATGAACACAAACCAAAGGCAGCTGCTATCAAACGGAATCTTTATTGAAGAACACACGACTTGGGAAAGTCGAGAATGACATAATGTTTACATACAATCATCTTTATTACCTTCGCTACAACGTCACACCACACGTAAATATCATCACCCAAACCCCACCCCATGTATCATTATCATCACTACAACACAAACTACTCATTAAAATTGTTTTGATTCTCTCTCCAGAATTTCCCATGCTTTGCTGCCAGGTGTCCGTAGGAGCTATAGAGGAGTGCGAATTGTTATGGCTCCGATTCAAGAGCTTGCAGACTCAGCTCTTGGAATCGGTCCCATGACACTATCTGTATAACTTAAGTATGTACCAAAATAGGCAAGTTTTAGTTCTGAATGCTTTCTGCCATTTATCTTGCAGGCTCCCATTATTCTTACAATATTGAACTCATCTTAGTTGTATGATATTTCAGTTTAACTGCCAACATTTATTCAGTATTGAAGAACTCTAAACACTTATTGATGATCTTGCAACAGAGACACTAAAATTCAAGTATTTGCATCTAAATATTTAAATTACATGTATTTTCACTTTAATATTTTGATATTATACTTTGAAAAGGCTAGAGTTTGTTCCTTGGTGAGATTAAGGAAGAATGCTTAAATGTAATATGGATATGGATGTAACATGATAAGGATACAAAAGAAGATCTGAGTATTTGATTATTTGATTAAGGTAGCATTTTTATACATTTTCCCAAACATTACAATAAGTATTCCTCACTTCAATTATTCAAACATTTGAGATGTTTACATGATATTTTAGTGAAAGGATCATAAAACAATATACTTAAAATTGATGCCAATGAATTGTACACAATAAGAAAGAAATATGCACAAACGGAATTTAATTAATGGGAGGAAATGTTTAACTAAATAAAAAGCATAACTCAATATGGGGAAAATGTTCAAAAATTTAGCATAAATGTTCATGAGACACTGCCTTCCTCATATATTCTAGTAGGGTTCAGAAGAACAAATAAAACTGAGACTGAGAGATAGGCCTGGTTCAAGAGAATGTCAAATTGAAAACTCCTGCAAAATCTTTGAGTTTGTTGTATAGTACCTTTTAAGATACTGTAGTGGATTCTAGGATGTCATACACACATTATTCTACCCCCATGCTAACTTAACTACTTGGAAGGTGAACTGGCTGTGCAGGGAACAGATCAGAGACTATAAAGCTGTTACGAGTCAGATGCCAGCCAATATAAATAACTCAGTTTATTGCAAAAAAAACAACACAAAAGAGCCTAAGAAGCAACCAAAAAAGGGGCTCAAAACACTTTCTCTTCAGTGTGAAGTAACAATGTCCAAAAAGAACTTGAAAAACCCAAACTCAGGATATAATCTGGATTATCCTGGGAAATAATCCAGATTAAAACAAACTTAGTTGAAAAGGCTGGGAACTCGCTCCACCTGCTGGTTGGAGCTAAACAAACACAGGAAAGCTACCAGCAATTACCCACAGTGACCAACGGCCACACAATGCCCCAAAACGTAGTTAAAGCTAAACCGTATTGTAAAGGAGAAGTCACAGCCATCACATCCGGTCCGCGTCATTAGGAAGAAATCACAGGCATCGAGATCCAGTCCAAGTCGTCAGGGAGAAGTCACAGGCATCAAGTTCCAGTCCAAGTCGTCAGGGAGAAGTCACAGTCACCGAATTCCAGTCCAAGTTGTCAGGGAGAAGTCACAGTCACCGAATTCCAGTCCAAGGTAAACACAAAGAGCCAAAGCGACGGAGGCAAGCCGGTAGCTAATGCATAAAACCAACACAGGACAATCCAGCGCAAACCCACACAATGCCAGCCCCCATTGCCACTAAAAACCCAGGTTAACACTTGTCCCAAAGCAGTCTTCCAAACATGTCTTCTGAAACAGAGATCCCGAAAGCACCCAACAAACACTTTGACGATTGCAAGGCCACATTAGCAACAAACTTACTTTTATTTACAAATCCTCCTCAGAACCTGAGCCAGCTAATGCCCCCACCCACAGCTGAACCTTGGTGCTGCAAATCCTCATCAGAGCTGGAGCCGCCCAACACCCCATCTCCAGCTGCTGCCCCTCTACGATCTCTCCAGCCAGTCCACCTTCTATCCAAACCCATAATTCCCCAGGATCCATCTGTATCTTCTCTGTGCCATCCCTCAAATGTACCACTGCTTGTGGGTTCCTCAAGAATCTCCGGAACCTTAGTCCACTCCATCACTTCACTCCCAGAGTCTGACATCCCATCCTCCTGACTCCCAGCCCCACAATCCCCTTCAAAGCCCTCAAAGGTATCATCATCAGTGGGCTCCATAAGTATTTCCCAGATTCTCTTCCTTTGTTGCTCCTCATCAGAGTCTTGCTCACGAGCAGTCTTCTTGCCTCTTCTAATACAAGTAGTAGTATCTATACTCGAAGACTCCATCACAACAAAAGTTGAATCAAACAAGAATTTATTGACTGATAAGAACTTTAGATTTTCTCTCCTCATGAGTATGAATACAAAGTCATTATGAGGCCGAACTGGGGCTCTTGAATCTTTATTTCTTCTTATTGTCTCTTTCTTGTATGGTGTTCTACTGTCTCTGAGATAGTCTCAATATTTAACTCTGACTGAACTTGACTATAGATCCAACTGAACTTGAATACAGTTCTGACTGGACATGCTATTTTGTTGACCTTCCAGCCTTCCTCTCTCTTCACCTTCCAGTCACAAAAAGGCTGACTCTTCCAAGACCAGAAGTGCCTTGCCTGAGGCCTCAACACTGAGGGAATTCTTAAAGGGGCAGGGCAACAGAGGCTTCAAATCCAAAGAGGCTGTCTAGACTGACCTTACAGAAACTGTACATAAAATATTAATCTCTTTAACTAAAAAGGGCTTAAATAGGGGTAAACAGTGATGGTCTTCATGGGACACAACATGCATCTTTTAATCTTCAAGACATCTGGTAATCTGGACTCTAGATTTTAGCAGTGACATGGAACAAGAGACTGATGAACCACTAGACCAGAAGCTCCTAAATCCATAGTCTCGGAGGATAAATTAACATCTCCCCCAAATGGACTTAGTTTAAAAACTGGACCAGGATGTCCATATAAGTTTGCAAGGCTACACAGTCTGTAGAGATGGTGTGCCAAAACCAGCAGTGTATTCATCATGAGATTTTTGATAGAAAGAGGAGTATTAAGGAACTATCTCAGAAATGTTTAGCTGTTCTGTTCCTGATTACATACTGTAAGGCAGGATTTGACAAATGTGTCAGGTCTGGAGTGCAATTTTCTACTTCTTGTAAACTCTGGGGACGACTAAGACAGCCAAACAAAAAACAACACCCATCCTCCTCAGAGTTAATGGTCATTCACATTCATTGCCATTCACACTAGTTGTATTCACATTTCCTAGGAGGTATGCAATTTATTTTGATATTTTTTGAACAGAAAAGGAGGAATATCTGTACTACAAGAGCATCATGAGGCTGCAAGATTGAACCATGCCAACTCCTTGCTGTAAAGAAACAATGCCTGCAGACATTCCAGGTATTCACATTATAAAATTCATGGTGTATTGCAGTTTTTACCACAACTACAACTTCTAACATTAGTTATTCTGGCTGGTTCTTTTGGGAGCTGAAATCTGAAATATTGAAATGACCAAGGAGTCTCTATGTCTTCTTCAGACTGATGTAGACAAGCAATGTTTTAAACCCTTTACTATAATTCATCATTACAGAAGTAGGGATATGCTGCTTTAGTGTATACAATGACTTTAGAATTGGCTCTAACTTGATTTTAATTAGCCTATGAACCAGCAGTTTTTAAATAGTGTGTCCCATGATGTTATATCAGACTTAATAAAGACGGATAGGGTCAGGTTATCTTGAAGAAGATGTTTTCTTTAAAAACTCTTCAACATTCCTTTAAGAATGGCTGCAACATTCCTCCTCATTTTGAGGAATGTGGAATGCACATGTTTCTGGACTGTGAATTTTATTAATACAAGTACACTATCTATCTTGACCCAGAAATAAAATTAAAGAAAAAAGAATTTATGCATAGAAGCATATATTTTTTGGGGAAATTACCAATTTCAACTAGAAACACAGTGTCAGCATCCTCTGATACAAGAATAAATTCTTTCCCCACTCCTTAACAACTTAGCCAACCTCCTCAAGGTAGCTTGATAGCTTCCTCTGTTCCTTTTTAATGTAGAATTCATTCTTGGTAACATGTCTGGTATGAGAAAGGACAGATGAGCTCAATGAGTCCATTCCTGCAATGCCCTGAGATAAGGCACCACTGATTTCAGCTTCTGAGTCCATAATGTAAATCAATATTTTGTTCCATTTCTTCTGACATATCATCTCGCCTTCCATTTATTGTGAACCTCAACACCCTAAGGAGATTCAATTACATGATCTTTATGTTCCTAGTGTAATGAAAAATTAATTCGAACTGGCTTAGGAATCAACAATATAGCATTAATGAAAATTACACAATGGATCTGAAACAAAAGCAGTAAGATATAGAGAGAGCAAGCTTTATTTTTTTAAAAGGGCATAATTTTGTACAAGGGACATGAAGTTGGGATGTTATCCATATGAAATATGCTCTGTCAATGGATATTTTTTGAAATACTGTTTATGTTGTTTCAGCACAGTACTGCCCTAATATCTTAATAAAATAGTTTAGAGATTATATAAAAACACTGGGAGATCATTTCTAAGAGTTATCATCTACACCTAACTATAATGTAAACAGTAAACACATGTAGACAAAAGTATATTTTCATGTCAATAAATCTGGGCACAGCACTTAATAATATTTTTATTCTCTCATTTTGGGTTCCACACCATAATGCAATGTTCTATAGATCTTGGCTTTACACGTGGAGCTTTCTGCAAACAGGAGCAGTGGAATTTCTTTTTAATACCAAACAAGGACTCTGGATATAAAATGAATTGCATCTGGAAAATTAATTTTAAGGAGAATGAATATGATAGCACCAACATTTAACAGTAGTAAGATGATGCTCTGCAACCCATATGGAACAGCTTGAATATTCTGGAGGAAGAATAAAGGTAAAGGTTTCCCTGACGTTAAGTCCAGTCATGTCTGACTTTGGGTGTTGGTGCTCGTCTCCATTTCTAAGCCGAAGAGCAGGCATTGTCCGTAGACACCTCCAAAGTCATGTGGCTGGCATGACTGCATGGAGCGCTGTTACCTTCCCGCCAGAGCGGTACCTATTGATCTACTCACATTGGCATGTTTTCGAACTGCTAGGTTGGCAGAAGCTGGAGCAACAGCGGGCGCTCACTCTGCTCCCAGGATTTGAACCTGGGACCTTTTGGTCTGCAAGTTCAGCAGCTCAGTGCTTTAACACACTTCACCTCCGGAGGAAGAATACTGAGGTGCAGATGTTGATGATAGAAATACATCATGAATCAGATCAGGAAACTGAATTAGGTCTTTGTTGCATGTTTTGTAGGCAATAGACTGACTTATATCTGATTATATGCACATCAAGATGAAATAAAGAAACAGACACACAAAACATATGGAAAAACTAAGGGACACTTTATTAACTATTTAATATTGATTTGCAACAAAACTGCTTTGTGTGGTATATGTATGCCAGAGCAGGTGTAATCTTATCTTCTCTCCATCATAGCAAGGGCAAGTCATCTCTGATACCAGAGGCATTCTAAGGGCCTCATCACACATAAGCATAGCATTTTGTGTCTCGGTTCTTGAGAGAAAAGCATGTTATTATTATTCGATACACAGCAAGATTAGTACACAGCAAATAAGATCACTATGCGAGTTTTTATATTGGATCACACATCAGACACTTCCCAAATGCCATATAACACCAGTTAAATGGAGACTTACTGGAGCTCACGGTTCCCCTCATGGCTTCCCGTCCTGTATCCTTTTCTTCCTCCTCCTCCTCCTCCTCCCCCTCCTCCCCCTCCTCCTCCTCTTCCTCCTCCTCCTCCTCCTCCTCCTCCTTCTTAAATTTTAAAATGAGCAACGGTGACAGTTAATGCTGAGTCCCCTCTGCTTCCCGCTTAGGCACCCTGATCGCCTAGAATCATAGAATCATAGAATCATAGAATAGTAGAGTTGGAAGAGACCTCATGGGCCATCCAGTCCAACCCCCTGCCAAGAAGCAGGAAATCGCATTCAAAGCACCCCCGACAGATGGCCATCCAGCCTCTGCTTAAAAGCCTACAAGGAAGGAGCCTCCACCACAGCCCGGGGGAGAGAGTTCCACTGTCGAACAGCCCTCACAGTGAGGAAGTTCTTCCTGATGTTCAGGTGGAATCTCCTTTCCTGTAGTTTGAAGCCATTGTTCCGTGTCCTAGTCTGCAGGGCAGCAGAAAACAAGCTTGCTCCCTCCTCCCTATGACTTCCCTTCACGTATTTGTACATGGCTATCATGTCTCCTCTCAGCCTTCTGTTCTGCAAGCTAAACATGCCAAGCTCTTTAAGCTGCTCCTCATAGGGCTTGTTCTCCAGACCCTTAATCATTTTAGTCGCCCTCCTCTGGACGCTTTCCAGCTTGTCAACATCTCCCTTCAACTGTGGTGCCCAGAATTGGACGCAGTATTCCAGGTGTGGTCTGACCAAGGCAGAATAGAGGGGGAGCATGACTTCCCTGGATCTAGACGCTATACCCCTATTGATGCAGGCCAGAATCCCGTTGGCTTTTTTTAGTTGCTGCATCACATTGTTGGCTCATGTTAAACTTGTTGTCCACGAGGACTCCAAGGTCTTTTTCGCACACACTGCTGTCAAGCCAGGCGTCCCCCATCTGTATCTTTGATTTCCATTTTTTCTGCCGAAATGAAGTATCTTGCATTTGTCCCTGTTGAACTTCATTTTGTTAGTTTCGGCCCATCTCTCTAGTCTGTCAAGATCGTTTTGAATTCTGCTCCTGTCTTCTGGAGTGTTAGCTATCCCTCCCAGTTTTGTATCGTCTGCAAACTTGATGATCGTGCCTTCTAACCCTTCATCTAAGTCGTTAATAAAGATGTTGAACAGAACCGGGCCCAGGACGGAGCCCTGCGGCACTCCACTTGTCACTTCTTTCCATGATGAAGATGATGCATTGGTGAGCACCCTTTGGGTTTGTTCGCTTAGCCAATTGCAGATCCACCTAACCGTAGTTTTGTCTAGCCCACATTTTACTAGTTTATTTGCCAGAAGGTCGTGGGGGACTTTGTCAAAGGCCTTACTGAAATCCAGGTAGGCTACATCCACAGCATTCCCTGTATCGACCCAACTCGTAACTCTATCGAAAAAAGAGATCAGATTAGTCTGGCATGACTTGTTTTTGGTAAATCCGTGTTGACTATTAGCAATGACCGCATTTGTTTCTAAGTGTTCGCAGACCACTTCCTTGATGATCTTTTCCAGAATCTTGCCTGGTATCGATGTGAGGCTGACCGGACGGTAATTGTTTGGGTCGTTCTTTTTCCCCTTCTTGAAGATAGGGACCACATTCGCCCTCCTCCAATCTGCTGGGACTTCTCCCGTTCTCCAAGAACTCTCGAAGATAATTGCTAGTGGTTCTGAAATAACTTCCGCTAATTCCTTCAATACTCTTGGATGTAGCTGATCTGGCCCTGGGGACTTGAATTCGTTTAGAGAGGCCAGGTGTTCCTGGACAGCTTGTTTCCCTATTTGGGGTTGGATTTCCCCCAATCCTTCGTCCATTCCATGTTGCTGAGGTTGAAGATGGCTTTCTTTTTGTGAGAAGACTGAGGCAAAGAAGGCATTGAGCAGTTCTGCCTTTTCCCTGTCCCCTGTCGCCATCACCCCATCTTCTCCTTGCAGAGGCCCTATCGCCTCCTTTTTCTTCCTTTTTCTACCAACGTAAGCAAAAAAGCCTTTTTTGTTGTTTTTTATGTCCCTGGCAAGCCTGAGCTCATTTTGTGCTTTAGCCTTGCGAACCTTTTCCCTACAGGTGTTGGCTATACGTTTGAATTCTTCTTTGGTGATTTCTCCCCTTTTCCACTTCTTGTGCATGTCACTTTTGAGCTTTAGCTCAGTTAGAAGTTCTTTGGACATCCATTCTGGCTTCTTTGCACTTGTCTTATTTTTCTTCTTTGTTGGCACTGTTTGCATTTGCACCTTGAGTATTTCACTTTTAAAAAACTCCCATCCATCCTTAACTCCCTTGTTTTTTAATATTGGCGTCCATGGAATGCCGCTCAGTAATTCCTTCATTTTTTGGAAGTCAGCTCTCTTAAAGCTCCTCAGACCCACCTGAACCTCGCCCTTGAGGGGCGAGGGTCTTTGGGGTCTTTGAGGGCACAAGTAGGCTTTGTGTCACCGCCCACTTGAATCCGCGGGGTGTGAGGGAGCTTATAGCTCTATCTGTGCACCAGATCGCAGTTCTCCTGCTGGAGCTCTCAGCAGAACTGTCCTGTCGCCTCCATTGCTCACCGGAAGTCCCGTAAATGAAACTGTTGAGACAAAGTTTCAGTCAAGTTGTTGATGTTAAGGAATGAAAGGTATTATATACTATATACAAGTGAAACTGAAGAAAGAAACCTTTGCAACAAGTTACGCTTATTGTGCTAAAGAAACTATAAATAAACATTCCTTTGTTTTTAATAAAGACCGTGTCCTTGAGTGGTGAATTGCTCTACATAGTCAGTGAAGATTTGTCTCACATTCTTCTCCTCAGTGTCACATCACCTCATTCACACGCTCAAGTGTTTATAGCTGGCAGTGGCTGGGATTCTGAAATAAGGATCACCCCCTGTCTTAGTGGGAATTGAGGTCCCATGTTTAATGGTGGCAAAGGTGTGGAATATTAAGAAAAAGATTCCCTCAGCCTAAATGTGAAGAGCTTTGGGCCGTGTGGGTGTTATTTATTTATTTATTTATTTATTTATTTATTTTATTACAATATTTATATCTCGCCCTTCTCACCCAATAGGGGATTCAGGGCGGCTTACAATAAAACACATATATAAAATTGTACAATACATTATGAATCAATTAAAACGTTATTAAATTACATCAGACATTCATAAAAACACTTATAAAATACAGATGGGCATGTCTGAGTCTAAAAGATTGGGTCTGTCAATTGAGTTCCAGCATACATAATAATAACTAGTGCTGCTAATTGTTATTCAAAAGCCTGGCCCCACAACCAAGTTTTAACTTTCCTACAGAAAGATAGGAGGGAGGGAGCCTGCCTGACTTCATGGGGAGGGCGTTCCATAGGCAGAGAGCCACTACTGAAGCCACTACTGAAAAGGCCCTGTCGCTCGTCCCCGCCAGCCGCACTTGTGTTACATTTAATGGTGGCAGATGTTGGGATCTTGAAACAGAGATTTCCCCCTGCCTGTTTGAGAAGCCACTCCTGTGCCTTGTGAAGAGTGGTGATTTTGCAGTGGTGTTCAAGGGACACTTATATTGTAGGTGAAATAGAAATCCCAGAAACTCCCAAATGTCAAGGTCTATTTCCCCCAAACCCCACCAGTGTTCAAATTTGAGCACATTGGGTATTTGTGCCAGGATTGGTCCAGATCCATCATTGTTTGAGTCCACAGTAGTCTCTGGATGTAGGTGCACTACAACTCCAAAACACAAGGTCAATGCCCACCAAACACTTCCAGTATTTCCTGTTGGCCATGGGATTTCTGTAGGTCAAGTTTGGTTCAATTCCATCATTGGTGGAATTTAGAATGCCATTTGATTGTAGATGAACTATACATCCCAGCAACTGCAACTCCCAAATGACAAAATCATTCCCCCCAACGCCTACCAGTAGTCAAATGTGGGCATATTGGGCATTGGTGCCAAATTTGGGCTAAATTTGCTCTAAAGAACTTACACAAATGTAAAGAACAGTTTGCTCTTCAGGGCCATACCACATGCTAATCTAATTCAATTCCTGCAGTACATTTCCATTTTTCTTTTTCTCCTCACCTGCTATAGATCCAAGATTAAAAAAAACAAAACAAAAGCAAAACCACCCAAAACACACTGGAAAGAAGGCTTATTACACAATTCAGCAATTCACAATCAAGATGATGATAATTAAAATATATATCACATCTTTGTACCAAAATGGGAACATTGAAGCAAGTGGCAATAATAAGATGGCAGAACAAATAGGAACACAGCAATCACAGCATATGTTGATAACTAAGATAAAATTGCCAGCTCACAAACACCTTGTAATGAAAATCTGATGGAATAAACAGGAAACAGATTTATTCCAATGTTGATTTTTTTTGCATTTCTCTTAATCCCACCTGCATTTCCTTCCTGTTCTTATTTTGTATCAAGTTGTGATACTTTGTGAGGATGTGTTCCGCAGACATTTGTGTGCCCTTTTGTATTTGCTTTTCATAACTTATGCATTTTCTTTATGTGTACATTTATGTGTGCTGAAGTGGGTTAGTGTGCATTTTTTAAAGGTAAGCGTTTTGAATTATGCACATTGATTTACATATAATTTGAAAAAACAAAATCTATCACTTGTTATTTCTTTCCAGCAACAGGAGAATGAGAAATACATACATAGTTTCACGAATAGCTCCGACTGGCATAAATTGCTGTCTACTTTAAAGGTGCTATCCAAGGTGCTAATACCAATTCTGCAAATAATTCCTGTGAAGTTCAAACCAAGACCAAGGGCCCTTCCACACAGTCAGAAATATCCCACAATATCTGTTTTGAACTGGGTTGTTTGAGTCCACACTGCCATAAATTCCAGTTCAAAGCAGAAAATGTGGGATTTTATTCAGCTGTGTGGAAGGGGTCCAAGAGTGGCTTTAGTGTCATGGAAGGCAGCCTCCCTCACTAGCAGCTCACACATCCTGTGAATTCAACATAGTCAGTATATAAAAATATGTAATATAATTGTACCAGTGACACAGCTGCTTTTCTACTGAGATTAATTTAATCTCTGTGTCCTTCCACAGTCATATAACCCAGAATATCAAGGCAGAAAATCCCACATGATCTGCTTTGAACTGAGTTATCTGAGTCCACACTGCCATATACAGTAGAGTCTCACTTATCCAACACTCGCTTATCCAACGTTCTGGATTATCCAACGCATTTTTGTAGTCAATGTTTTCAATATATCATGATATTTTGGTGCTAAATTCATAAATACAGTAATTACTACATAGCATTGCTGCGTATTGAACTACTTTTTCTGCCAAATTTGTTGTCTAACATGATGTTTTGGTGCTTCATTTGTAAAATCATAACCTAATTTGATATTTAATAGGCTTTTCCTTAATGCCTCCTTATTATCCAACATATTTGCTTATCCAACATTCTGCCGGCCCGTTTATGTTGGATAAGTGAGACTCTACTGTATTCCATTTCAAAGCAGATAAGTTCACAATTGATATGCCAGATACAGCTTTGCAGTGAGAATAATCTGCATGTTGTGATTTATCTATACTGGTAACAAAAAACTAAACATATCTAGATAATAGTCCTCTGAAATGTGCTTGGAATTCTACCCTGTAAACACTGGAGGATCTGAAAATGCAAACAGCAACAAAATCTCTTTTGTATGAATTTGTATGTGTTGGCATAGCAATGAAGTTGCAAAAATAATTAACATGGTTCCAAGTCAATGTAGACTTACCCTGAATCTTCCAAAAGCGGAGGTGGATGGAACTGTCCTAATAAGACGGTGTACATTTTGTCTTTAAATATATAAGAAAAAGACAAAGAGAGACATTGCACTGCTGACATCCTAAGAAAGATATCTGCTTGTTTGACCTACCTTTAGCTTGCTCCCATCTCTGCTTTATGGGTTTAGTTTGATATTCTTTCCTTTTTTTCCCCCAACATTACCAAATCTTTCTTAAATTCTTGTGTCTTCTCTTAGCCAGTGGGCTGGAACTGCACTGGAAGTGAAAATTGATACGCCCCTTGGGCACTCATAGAAATACTGAAAAACTGACAAGTATACATGTTAGGTCCAAGCATGATTTGAAACTATGACTTTTTAAGAATGTACTTTCTCTGATCTTTATTAATCTTCCCCCACCTCTCTATTCTTCAAACTCATAAAACTCTTTAACATTAACATTCTCTTGGTAAAACACAAGCCAAGAATGTTTCACTGTTTTAATATTGTGTTGCGAATATCCACAACCTCATTGGACTGAGTTTTGGCCTCAGGACTAATATGTAGTCAGGTAATTCAATTCCAGATGTATATTGTTAATAACGCATATTCCTGATCACATAATAAAGAACAATCAGATACATAGTTATGCAAAATAAAGGTTTCCTGTCATCTTTAGCTTAAGGGCATTGCAAAGCTGTTTCATAAAGTTTGCTTCAATAGCTCAGTATTTTGTGTGTGTGCTTGTTATACCCTTTGCATCAGATGCTTTCTCCTTATTTTTCATGGAATAACAAATATGTATGTGGCTGTTAGAATACAAGCAGTAATGAGCTCTATGCTAATACAACCTGAGAAATCCCATCTGTATTGAGGGGTAGAGGGAAAGTGGATACATGTAATATATGCCTTTTAAAAACAAAAGCAAAAAAAAAAGTTACAAAAGTTGAAATTGAAATGTTTGAAGTTTCGTAAAGGTTTCTTTCCTCCTTAGTTCTCCTAATTATTTCCTGTCAATAAAATATTAACCCAAAGGTAAAGCAGTGCATCTGCTGTCAAAGTAAGCAAGGAAAAATATGTACGCTGTCTTGCAGATCTGTAGCTTGAATGTTAGATGCTCAGTGGTATCATCAGTATTCTTACATTTGATTGCACATTACATGTCACTATAACTTTCTTGTCCTCCCCCTTCACTACCAGAACAATTCAAGTTATGTTACTGGGGGAGCAGATAGATGCCAGCATTAGTAGATGGCTGCATAGGGCTTCTTTGCAAATGGTTGTAACCCCATCAGATCAGTAACAATCACCTTGAGACTTCTAATATTGTACAATAATACTGAGAAAATAATACTGAGAAAACCCTGACCCTCCATATGCTTTTAGCTGCAACTTCCACATACCCATGCTGGGTGGGACTTATGTAGACTGTAGATGTACATATTTGAAGGGCTAAAGGGTCTGCATCTCCAACATGGAGGTTTGTTTAGGATGTGAAGTTGCCCATAGTATTTCATGATATACTGAGATAAACAAGGTTAATATATATATAATGAATCCAGTCTTCCTGTTGTCACTCCATAGAGAAGCTCCCTTGCTAGGTTTTCTGTCATATATCACAGATCATTTTCATACCAACAGCTGTCTTATCCTAACTCCCTTGTGAACTTCAAGTGGATAAGAGCTACTTGCGTTCCCAAAAAAGGCAGTCTCATCAGCTTTTCTGATCACATCAGTGAAGATGATGCCTCTAAATTATTACACAGAAAATGTATTTTAATTAAACCATGTGTAGGATAGTTATAGAGCACCAGTCTTCAAATTGACATTATATCTCTCTCTTTCTCTACTGACAGATGCTTCAGGTTTGGAAGATAAGCAACCAAAATGTTTTACATGACAACACCAACAACCCCTCCTTTCTTTCCCACCATCTGATGAGTTCACAGAAGTGTGCAACCAAAGCCCCTGGCAACAGATTATGTAGATATGTGCTGGGGAGGCCTCAATCTTACACACAACACAACTCTTCTCTGAGAAACCCAAGTCCATAATTTTGAAAAAAACCATCTATTGTTCAATCAAGAAAACCTTCCCCTTTGCCAGCCAATATTAATCAGATGACATTGTTTCCCAAAGTAATCCCATCCTACCACTCCATCTATATATATAAAAGGGTAATGAAATTTCAGCCTAGGACAAAGCAACAAAACTACACATCCCAGAAACACTAAACTTGGCAGCACAACCCCTCATCCATGCCTCTACATTCATACAACAAAAAGAAAAGAAAAATAAAGTCCTAATTAGAGGGAGAGGAATAATTGTTTTTATCCAATTGCTGACAGCTAGAAGGCTAAGCTCTGCCCACTTGGTCTCCTAGCAACCCACTAAGCCCAGGGGACAGGCACAGTTAGGCCACACTTAGGCCTCTTCCACACTGCCTATAAAATACAGATTATCTGATTTGTACTGGATTATATGGCAGTGTAGACTCAAGGCCCTTCCACATAGCTATACTACCCATTTACAATCTTATATTATCTGCTTTGAACTGGATTATCTTGAGTCCACACTGCCAAATAATTCACTTCAGTGTGCATTTTATACAGTGTGTAGAAGGGGCCTCATATAATCCAGTTCTAAGCAGATAATATAAGATTATAAATATACAGTAGAGTCTCACTTATCCAACATAAACAGGCCGGCAGAACGTTGGATAAGTTAATATGTTGGATAATAAGAAGGGACTCAGGAAAAGCTGATTAAACATCAAATTAGGTAATTATTATACAAATTAAGCACCAAAACATCATGTTATACAACAAATTAGACAGAAAAAGTAGTTCCATGCACAGTAATGCTATGTAGTAAATATACTGTACAGTAGAGTCTCACTTATCCAAGCCTCGCTTATCCAAGTTTCTGGATAATCCAAGCCATTTTTGTAGTCAATGTTTTCAATATATCGTGATATTTTGGTGCTAAATTTGTAAACACAGTAATTACAACATAGCATTACTGCGTATTTAACTACTTTTTCTGTCAAATTTGTTGTATAACATAATGTTTTGGTGCTTAATTTGTAAAATCATAACCTGATTTGATGTTTAATAGGCTTTTTCTTAATCCCTCCTTATTATCCAAGATATTCGCTTATCCAAGCTTCTGCCGGCCCGTTTAGCTTGGATAAGTGAGACTCTACTGTATTTACAAATTTGCCACCAAAATATCACATTGAATTTAAAACACTAACTACAAAAACATTGACTACTAAAAGGTTAGCCCCACTGTTAGCCCCAGCTTCTGCCAACCCAGAAGTTCAAAAACATGCAAATGAGAGTAGATGAATAGGTACTTCTCTGGCGGGAAGGTAACGCCGCTCCATGCAGTCATGCCACATGAGTCTACGGGCAGCTTAGAAATGGAGATGAGCACCAACCCCCAGAGTCAGACACGACTGGACTTAATGTCAGGGGAAAACTTTTACCTTTACTTTAACTACCACCAATTCCTCAATACTTTATTTCCCATAACACCATACTTTGCTACAGCAATGCGTGGCCGGGCACATCTAGTCACATTATACAGGGAGGTGTGTGGCAGAGGAGAGGAGAGCAGAGCTCTGTTATTTAATGAAACTGATGTTTTCCCTGCCTTCTATCACACTGTTAAATGTCTTTGTTTCCTTTCCGGACTGTGGTGGAGGCTCGTTCTTTGGAGGCTTTTAAGCAGAGGCTGGATGGCCATCTGTCGGGGGTGCTTTGAATGCGATTTCCTGCTTCTTAGCAGGGGGTTGGACTGGATGGCCCATGAGGTCTCTTCCAACTCTACTATTCTATGATTCTATGATTCTATGATTCTGTATTCTTTCAGTGCAGTTGCCGTCACACAGCATTACAACTGCGTAGTGATGTCAAAAGACTTTACCTGCCCAGAAAATTAGGAGGCAGAGGGCTCTGCAAGTGAAACAAACAGTAAAGGAAGAGAAACATGCACTGGCAGATTATGTGAAAGGCAGTCAAGAGCCAACATTGAGGGAAGTCAATAGTAGTAAACTGCTTCAAGTGCAAAAGACAAAGAGTGAATACCGCGAAAATAGAATCCAGAACAAAAGAGAAAACTGGTGAAAGAAGGCTCTCCACGGACAGTTCCTGGGAAAAATTGAGAGCCAAATTTACAAAGAAAAAACATGGCTGTGGCTCACAAATTGAACTTTGAAAAAAGGAGATGGAGGACCTGATTCTGGCAACCCAAGAACAAGCCATTAGAACCAATGCCAAAATTGAAAAGTCGACGACAGATCCCAAATGTAGACTATGCAAGGAAGCAGATGAAACAATAGATCACATCCTCAGCTGCTGTAAGAATATCGCACAAACAGACTACAAGCAGAGGCATAACACTGTTGCTCAAATGATTCATTGGAACTTGTGTAACAAATACCATCTGCCTGCAACAACGAACTGATGGGATCACAAGCCTGAAAAGGTTACAGAGAATGAACATGTCAAGCTACTCTGGGATTTCTGAATTCAGACAGACAGAGTTTTGGAGCACAATAATCCTGACCTCACGATCGTGTTAAAAAACAAAGTATGGATTGTCGATGTAGCAATCCCAGGTGACAGCAGGATTGGGGAGAAACAACTGGAAAAGCTGACACGATATGAGGATTTAAAGATCGAATTGCAAAGACTCTGGCACAAGCCAGTCAAGATGGTCTCAGTGGTGATCGGCACACTGGGTGCAGTGCCTAAAGACCCAGGCCTGCACTTAAACACAATTGGCGCTGACAAAATTACCAGCTGCCAGCTGCAGAAGGCCACCTTTCTGGGATCTGCTGCATTATTCACTGATACATCACTGTCATGGGACCAATTCCAAGAGCTGAGTTTGCAAGCTCTTGAATCGGAGCCATAACAAATTACACTCCTCTACATCTCGCACGGAACATCTGGCAGAGAAGCCTGGGAAACTCAGGAGAGTAACCAAAACAATTTTAATGAGTAACTGTTTTGTAGTGATGATAATTACGTGTGATGTGACGTTGAAACAAAGGTGATAAAGGTGATTGTATGTAAACATTATGCCATTCTCGACTTTGTTCATGTCGAGTGTTCTTCAATAAAGATCCTGTTTGATAACAGCCACCAGTGGTCTGTCTTCATGCCGGTCGTTTGAAGTGAGCACGACATAAAGTCGAGAATCCCTGATTCTCACCCTCCTGCGGAGCCGCAGTGAAGTGACGATGAGCGGAGGGGGCGATCGGAGCCCGAAGGGGGCAGAGGGCCCATCACCGGATGTTCATCTGGAGGAAGGGGAAACGCCACGGGCCATCGCTTCCTCTACCGGCTACCCTAAACCTAATGGAGTGACCCACAGAATCCCTGGAGGAGGGAGAGGAATTTCGGCAGTTACGGAGACCAGTTGGGGATCCAGTGGGAATATGCCAGAAACCGTGGCACTACGGTTATCTATTCTGGAGACCAACCTATCCCGACTATCGGAGACTGTGGAAAGGTTGGTGCCGTTGCTGGAGGAGAATCTCCAGAGGGAGTCGACCCAATACGGCGCCGAAAGAGGACCGGGCGAGAGCGAAGCCTGGAGCCAAAGGGGCCAGCGCGCGTCAACGCAAAGCCCAACGGCAGTCGGCGGCGACGAGAGCGAGGAGTATTGGCAGGAGCTGGAGTTCCGAGAAAGGATGGAACAGGAAATGAGTCGCCAGCGAGCCTTAAGAGCCCTTAGACCACCAGCCCCGACGAGAGTCCCAACCCACCGGCTTGGTGTTGGAGTCGAAATACCATTAGGGCCAGAGGTCGGGTCCAGCGGGTTGGTGGGGGAGGACCGAGAGGAATCAGATGCCCCTAAGGGGGGATGCACCATCCGACGACGAAAGGGCGACAGGGGGCCTCGGAGGAGTCGGAGGAGCAACTGCGGCACCTGCGTTCAGATGGACGGAGGGGCCCACGGCAACAACGGGAGGCGGATTGCTAGCAGCATCGAGAGCGAGGATAGCGGCACCGGGACTGGGCATGGGCCGGGGTCCAGTCCAGAGAAACCCGATGCAACCCACTCCCATGCTGCCCATCCAAAGGCAACCCATCACGGAGGGGAGACCCAGGAGAGATGAACTCAAATTAGAATATGGCGGGGAATCATCCGAACTGGACTTTTTCCTCGTTTGTATTAGAGGATACATGGACGACAACGCGCATACGTTCCCCTCCGAAGAAAGTAAAGTTCGAACCATCGGAAATACCCTCAAAAGGGGGGCAGCCAGCTGGTATGTGCAATTACATGCTAGGCACGACCCGTGCTTGAGGTCGGTGCATCGATTTCTAGCTGCCCTAGAGAACCGTTTTAGAGACCCGCTGGAGCAACTGAGAGCTCGCGACCAGTTGAAAACCGTAAAGCAAAGGGACAAGACGGTGTCCGAATATGCAGAGGAGTTCCTCCATCTCGCTGAAAAGGTACCAGAGTGGTCTGAGGTTACCAAAGTTGAGATGTTTAAAGAAGGACTGCGCCCAGAGATATTTAGTTGGGCAGCACACCGAGATGATCCAATGACTTTGCCGGGATGGATCCAGCTGGCAGGGCGCGTAGAATCTACTCTGTCCCAAGTAAAGCGCTACCGGAGCGGCAGCGCCCAGCAACGACCGCCAGCGAGAGGTCGAGGGGAAACAAGGAAGCAAGAGCGCCCCGGGGGACGACCCGGATCCATTTCCAAAGGCGACGACTGCAAAACCAAACAGGGTTGTTTCGTGTGTGGGAAAGCAGGCCATCGGGCGGCGGAATGTTGGGTCCGGAAGGGGGGACCACCAAAAGCCCTGAAACCCGTGCCCGCGGCTGGGAGGCGAGCGGAGGAGGAGATACAAGCCCCGGAGCCTACGGAGAAGCTGGTGAGTCAGGACAGACGCATGATGGTAATACCAATTTGCTTATCGGGACTAAAGGATCGAGCCACCTGTAGAGCGTTTGTAGATTGTGGCTGCTCTAGGAACATTATAACTCCGGAATTAGCAGAGACTCTAAAGTGCCAGCAGACAATACTAAAAGTTCCAATTGCGTTTTCGCAGTTGGATGGATCACTTGCTGCTGGAGGACTAACGAAGAAAGAAACACAGGGTATTCCATGTAAAATAGGCAAATGGGAAGGAAAAGTACCCTTTGTGATTTCCCCTATTGCCACGTACAGTGTAGTACTTGGGATCCCGTGGCTAGAACAGGCAAATCCCGAAGTAGATTGGAGGGGAAAAAGCATGTCTTTCAGAGAACAACAAGCGGAATGGGAGATAGGTAAGATAGCGGAGGAAGGGGGCGAGGGGGAAGAATCAGAAGAAATAACTAAAGAACTATTGCCCCCGGAATACAGAGACTTCGTAGATGTGTTTAATCAAAAAGAAGCAAGCAAATTGCCTCCCAAGAGGGACTTAGAAGTGGGAATCGAAATCACCCCAGGAGCAAGTTTGCCAAAACCCAAAGTTTATCCCATGTCCGTTCAGGAAAAAGAAGAGCTGAGAAAATATATTGAAAAAAACCTGGCACGGGGATTCATCAAGCCATCTAACTCCCCTTTGGGGGCCCCGGTTTTATTCAGGAGGAAGAAAGACAATTCATTAAGACTGTGCATTGATTATAGAAATATGAATGCCATTACAAAAGACAATAGATACCCCATGCCCTTAGTAAAAGACCTTATTACCGTACTGAAGAAAGGGACCATATTTACTAAACTGGATCTAATCGAGGCTTACCATAAGTTGAGGGTTAAGCCTGGAGATACTTGGAAAACTGCATTTTCCTGTGCTTATGGACTTTTTGAATATTTAGTTTTGCCTTTTGGATTAAAAAATGGGGGCTCTTGCTTCATGCAACTCATAAATGAAATACTACGTCCTTTATTATATCGGGGGGTATTCGTATTTCTAGATGACATCCTTATAGTGAGTGAGACTAGGAAACAACACATTAAATTGGTCCGGAAAGTCTTACAAAAACTAAGGGAAGCCAAGCTATATGCAAAGTTCGCTAAATGTGAATTCAACAAAAAACAAATAGACTTTTTGGGGTATCGAATATCTTCAGATGGGTTAGCCATGGACCCAGCTAAAATATCGGATGTACAAGAATGGGGGGTCCCCCAAACAAGGAGACAATTACAATCATTCTTGGGGTTCGCAAATTTCTATAGATCTTTCATAAAAGACTTCGCCCAGTTGGCGGCGCCCCTCACCGACCTTTTGAAAACGAAAGGGAAGGGGGAAACTGCAAAAGTAAAAGCCCCTGGTGCTAAATTAATTTGGACGCCGGAATGCCAAAAGGCTTTTGAAATTCTAAAAGAACGCTTTACCGAAGAACCCATCTTAAAACATCCAGACATGCAGAAGCCTTTCACAATACATTGTGATGCTTCAGACTGTGCATATGGAGCAGTACTGTTGCAAAAGGATCAAAATGGGGATTTGAAGCCATGTGGGTATTTATCAAGAAAATTTAGCGAAGCCGAAAAATGCTGGCCCATATGGGAAAAGGAAGCGTTAGCTATACTGAAAGCATTGGAATGCTGGAGGCATTTCCTCGAAGGGAGTGAAATCCCATTCGAAGTGTGGACTGATCATAAAAACCTCCAATATCTAAAATCCCCACGAAAATTGTCTCCTAAACAAATTAGATGGGCACAGTACTTTAGTAGATTTAATTTCCAATTAAATTTTTTCCAAGGAAAGCGAAACATTCTGGCCGACGCGCTCTCCCGCATGCCCCAACATGAGAACACAACCGTAGCGAAAGAAGGAACTTTGTTTTCTGAGAAACAATGGGGTTTGGCAGTCACCACCAGGGCACAAACAAAAAAAAAGGATTTGGCCGCAGTCAAAATTAACGAGGGCAGTATTTGGGAAAAGGAACTTGCCCAATCATATGAAGAAGACCAATGGATTATGTCCAACCCCGACAAGGGAGAACAAAAAGGAGGATTATGGTTTGTGAAAAAGAAACTATATATCCCAGCAGCTCTAAGAGTCAAAATATTAAATCGTTTTCACGACAACCAAAGCGCAGGACACATGGGGATTACAAAAACTACCAAGACTGTAGCGAAACAATGTTGGTGGCCAGGAATGAGAAAGGACATAAAGAATTATGTAAACCAATGTAACAGTTGTGCTACGAATAAATCGCCGGGGGGAAAACCAATGGGACTATTGCAGCCAGTGGCGGAACCTACCAGACCTTGGGAATGTGTAGCAATGGACTTTGTGGGGGAATTACCTGCCAGTAAGGGTTATCGTTATATATGGACTGTATTAGATTTATTCTCCAAACAGGCCCATTTCATAGCACTTACAAAGCTACCATCAGCAGAAAAACTGGCTGAGTTATATATAAATCACATCTACAAACTACACGGATGTCCCAGCCGGGTGGTCAGTGACAGGGGTGTCCAATTCACAGCCAAATTTTGGGAGAAGTTTTTAGAAATGTTAGGGGCAGAAAGGAGCATGAGTTCCGCATTCCACCCTATGACGAACGGAGCAGTGGAACGCACACAGCAAACACTTGGACAATTCCTTCGCATTTATTCAAACAAAAGACAAAATGATTGGTCCAAGTGGCTGGCATTTGCTGAGTTAGCATTTAATTCCACGATTCACTCCGCAACAAATAAATCCCCATTTGAGGTTATCTATGGACACGAAGTTCAACCTTTACCCCAATTGCCGAAGTGGCCAGAGAATGGAGGAAAGGGGGCCGAGAAATGGAAAGCTCAAATGCAAGAATGTTGGGACCAAGTGACTGTAGCTTTGAAAGAAGCTCACAAAAAATACAAAACATTTGCAGATCGGAAAAGGAAGGAGGGCGATAAGCTGGAAAGAGGAGACTTAATATGGCTAAGTACAAAAAACATAAAAATAGGACTACCTTCAAAAAAGTTAAGCCCTAGGTTTATTGGACCCTTTAAAATACAGGGAATCATAAATGAAGTAACCTTCCAATTGCAATTGCCAAAAAGCCTAGGGAAAATACACCCTGTGTTCCATCGTAGCTTATTAAAAAAATATATGGGTACTTTGGATAAAGTGGATACATAGTTTCTGTGTTTGTTCTATTGCAGGGTCAAGACGAACGGGATACAGAAGAAATCGCGAGACGGGGGGGGGGAGTACCATGTCATGGGACCAATTCCAAGAGCTGAGTTTGCAAGCTCTTGAATCGGAGCCATAACAAATTACACTCCTCTACATCTCGCACGGAACATCTGGCAGAGAAGCCTGGGAAACTCAGGAGAGTAACCAAAACAATTTTAATGAGTAACTGTTTTGTAGTGATGATAATTACGTGTGATGTGACGTTGAAACAAAGGTGATAAAGGTGATTGTATGTAAACATTATGCCATTCTCGACTTTGTTCATGTCGAGTGTTCTTCAATAAAGATCCTGTTTGATAACAGCCACCAGTGGTCTGTCTTCATGCCGGTCGTTTGAAGTGAGCACAACACATCACACACTTGGGAAGTGTCTGACGTGTGATTTATTTATTTTTATTTTATTTACATCATTTATATTCCGCCCTTCTCACCCCGAAGGGGACTCAGGGTGGATCACATTACACATATTAGGCAAACTATATCCAATAGATCCAATAGATCCAATAGAACAGCCAGCAGAGTGTCTGCTGTGGACTCATCTTGTTGTGTTTATAATAATAATAATAATAATAATAATAATAATAATAATAATAATAATAATAATCCCCCCGCCGCATGTGCCACCTTTATGTGGTGGGCAGTCTTAACTGCTCCAATGATGACTGAGGGCTGTGCTGGCAGTAGTGTAACTACTGGCAGGTCCAACCAAGCCAGAGAGGCCTCAGCTGAGGAGCAGAACTAAGAGCACCTAACCCATTATGGAGAATCAAACCAAAACAAAGTCTATACTAGCTCGGTCGTTGCCCAGGATAAAAAGGACCGCGGTGGATGCTGCTGATTCTGGACATCCATCGACAAGTGGGCTACGGAATCAAAATACAAATGAACAGTCACAGAAGCGGCAGAAATATACAATGCCAGAAAACCGCACAATTATGAAATGCTATTACAACTCTGAACCTCAAAAGCACGGCTACCAAAAAAGGATGCATCAGCTATGGAAACAAGAGCACCCTGACTCACAGATAACAGAACCCCGACTGGCTGACCAACAAAGATTCATAATCAGAAACAAAGTGTTCAGTGAAGTTGAACTTGAAGAAATTCAGAAAATCTGCAAAGCAAATTACCATCAGACCACAGCACAGACAGCAGCAGAGACTCCAGCAACACTTGGAATGGTGGAACAGATTGAACCAGAAGAAAGTGTGGAGCTTTTGCAAGAATTTGAAGAACCAGCACTTGAAACACCTGTTGAACCACCAGGAACCTTGACAACAAGAGCTCAAGGATAAGATCATGGCTCATGCTGCAGCAAATGCAATAAGAAAGCAGCTCCCAACTCTAAAAACAGTGCCCAAGAGACACCTGGTGCCTCTCATGAAAGATGTGAATACAGTACTCTCCACTGTCCAAATAACATCAATTGAACAAACAAACCAGTATGCCTACAGTGCAGCAATGATAGTAACAGAAGAGCTTGGGCTCCTACAACCAAGGCAGCCCCAAAGAAAATTGACTGGAAAACCAAAGTGGAAGGTCAGGCTAGAGTTGAAAATCAAGAAGCTTAGATCAGATGCAAGTAACCTGAAAAATATGAAAGAGAAGAAACTGAAGAATGACAAAATCAAGCAATACCTGATCTGAAAGTACTGGCTGAGCACCAGAAAATTGAAAAAACTTTGGAAATCGTGAAAGAACAAATTACAGCAACATCCAGAAAAATTGAAAGATATAAAGCCAGAATTATCCAGTACAGACAAAATCAATTATTTCAATCAGACCAAAGACAGTTCTACCAGAGCCTGAACCAAACAACAAACACAGTAACCATAAACCAGAGAAAACGGCAACAACAAAGTTCTGGAAAGAACTTTGGGAAAATAACAAGAACTACAACAGAAACACTGGGTGATAAAGGAGTTTGAAGAAAAATTCTCACAGAACAAAATGGAACAGATGGAAATAACAACTGAAATGATCAGCAAATGAGTGCAAAAAGTCAAAAACTGGACATCGCCTGGTAGTGATCAACATCATGGATTTTGGCTCAAACATCTGATTAGTTTACATGGAAAATAGCCCAACAATTCAATGAGATGTTGCAGAAAGGAAGTATCAGTTAATGGCTAACAACTGGAAGCACATACCTGATACAAAAGGATCCAGCAAAAGGAGCAGCACCAGGAAACTACAGGCCAATAACCTGTCTGCGCACTATGTTTAAACTACTGACTGGCAACATAGCTGACAGAATTCAAGACTATCTTGAAGAAAAAAACATCTTGCCAGATGAACATAAAGACAACAAACGGAAAAGCAGGGGCACAAAAGACCAGTTATTGATTGACAAAATGATTCTGGAGAACTGTAAGAGCCGAAAAGCTAATTTTCACATGACGTGGATTGACTACAAAAAGGCCTTTGACTCACTCCCACACAGCTGGATCCCCAAGTGCCTGGATGCCATCGGGATTTGTAAAAACGTTGGCACCTTAATTGAAAACATGATGGAGCACTGGAAAACTGAACTGTTTGTTGGAAATGAAAGCTATGGACTTGTCAACATCAGAAGAGGAATTTTCCAGGGAGATTCATTGTCCCCTCTGCTTTTCATTATTTCCATGATCCCTCTGTCAACAATCTTCCAAAAACAAATCTCGGCTATCAAACATCTAAGAAATCTCACAAAATTTCACATCTGATGTACATTGAAGATGTATGGGAAAATGGAAACTGAAATCCAGTCTCTGACCAACACTGTGCGAATTTTTAGCACTGATATCAGCATGGATTTTGGCTTGGACAAATGCTTGACAGTGGCATTGAAGAAGGGAAAAATCATTGAAAGTGAGGGCATAAATATGCCTAATGGCCAAACAATAAAGTGTCACCAACCAGAGGCCTATAAATATCTGGGCATATTACAGCTGGTCAACATCAAGCATGAACATGTGAAAACTGTGGTCAGCAAAGAATAATAAAATAAATAATAAACTTTATTTTTATATCCCGCCCCATCTCCCCGAAGGGACTCGGGGCGGCTTACAACAGGGACAAGCCCGAAAACAACAACACAAGACATTTGACCAAAAACATTCCAACGATTCACAAAATAAATAATAAATACATTAAAATCCAAGCAATAAAATCAGAGAATTAAAAACAAACCAGCGGGGACAGGTTTCATAAAGTGCTGTGTCATGGAAATGAGTGATAAAGTGCCGTATGCCCTTAAAACAGAGAGAAGCATTCTAATGCCAGCTGTATTGGGCCTGTTCATTCAAACGCGCTCTGGAACATCCATGTTTTTAATTCCCGGCGGAAAATGGGCAGGGAAGGAGCTAACCTGATCTCCTTAGGGAGAGAGTTCCAGAGCCGGGAGGCCACCGCCGAGAAGGCCCTCTCCCTCGTCCCCACCAGCCGCATTTGAGACAAAGGCGGGAGCGAGAGGAGCGCCTCCTCGGATGATCTCAGGGCTCGCGTTGGTTCGTAGGAGAGGAGGCGATCACGGAGATAGGCAGGTCCTGAACCGTTTTTATTACAGTCAAAAGACCCTTATTGCTCCATAAAAGGTATAAGATACAAGGTATGCAAGGTTAGTAAGGCCAAAAATAGTCAAAACTGATTAAAACACAGGATGTGGTTGGAATTAACATCAGATAAAACGGATAAAACCAGGATTAAAACTTATAACCAGAATTTAAGATAGCAATGACCTAGGTAAAAGACCACAAAGGGTAACAGGCATGTTTCATCGTGCCATAACATAAAATACTTTAAATTATATGGTTTCAAGCATATTTTATATAGACTTCATTAAATCAAATTTCTATTGTAGTTACAAAGTTGCAAGAAAATGATTGTTAATTGATAATTTATAGTTACAAAACAATATCACAATGTTTGATAGAAACACTTGAAAACTGTGTCAATCCACTTTGACAGAAATCAGACTCTATTGATAAACTTCGGTGGACACTCAAGAGCAGAGGCGGTTCAACCACCAGACAAAGTAGGCAGTTGCCTGTAGCGCCATCTTGTTATGGGCGCCATCTTGGCAACTCCTGGCTCTGGCACCTCACCTGCCTCTGCAAGGAGGAAGGAGCCAAGGCGTTGTTTGGTGTTTGGCGCTTTGTAGAGCAAAGAAGCGCCGCTTCTCTGCTCCCCAAAGCACAGAACGCCTTCTTGACAAGAAGGAAGGCATTCAGCGCTTTGCAGTGCAGAGAAGCGGCGCTGTGCTCCACAAAGCGCCAAAAGACTTCCTGGCGAGGCCTTCCATCCGGGCCGGCCCTGGCTCCAGGCGGCGGAATCATCCTCGGGTGGCTGCAGAAGCGGAGCTGGCGGCGGCGCGAGCAGCGGGGTCCTCTTGGACATCTCCTCCCTGGGCGCCATGAGCAACGTGGACTTCGAGGTGCTCCCTTTGCTGCCCATGTACCGCTTCCGGGGACTTGCTTCCAGAACGATGACAGGTGAGGAAGGGAAGAAGGGGGGGAGAGGGAATAAGGGAAGCGAGAGAGGGGGAGGAAAGACAGGAAAGAGACCTGGAGAACGGCTTTCCTGCGTCTCTTTCGTGCTGTGTTTCGTCTTTACGCATCTTGCATTTCGCCCTCCTATCGCTTTCGCCTTTTACACATTGGGTTTCCCAAAGTGTTGGAGGGAACCTGGGCTTGTGGAGTTTGAAACCGGGTCAGGAAAGAACAGTGGAGCCAGACTGGGGAGCTCTCCTCCCTCCCTTCCTCTCTTTCTGCGCATGCGTGCTCAGCTGCAAACAGGTGGGTGTCCAGAGGAGGAGGAGGGAGGCGGCAATGGCTCCCCCGGCATTGGGACAGAAGCAGAGCCAAACTCCCCAAGTACTCCCCAAGGCAGCAGGTAAGCTTGGTATGGTCCTTGGCTTTCCCAATAACAAAGCTGCCCCTCAAATGGTGAAACATTCAATTCATAATGAATTAGCAATCAACCTGAAATGTCCTTTAATTTGGTTAGTTTGATCCTTAACATTAAAATATTTCCACCTGTTCTGCAGGTAAAGCTGTAGGAAAGGATCCAGGCTAGAATCCTGCAAACAATCTACACTGGCATATTTGTTAATTGCGCTTTCTAGGATGTTGCACAAGCATTATATAGCATATCTATGGCAGTGCAATTGGACATTACTGTAACTATTACCCAAGTGTTGTCCCCTAGCACATGTTGGCTGGGGCTTACTGACTATGGTGTACTGCACAAACATTGATGCAGGATGTATCTTGTTGCCTTAACCTCCTTTGAGGCCGAGAGAGTGTGACTCCTTTGGGAGGGGCAACCCTGAGGCAAACCTGTCCTATTTTTTGGTGTGTGGTGGACAAGATTGGTTCCAAAACTCTGCCTTCTTCTGAGGCTGAGGGAGTGTGACTTGCTTTCAGAGTCACCCAGGGGGTTACAGATACAGAAGACTACATGACATAGCCCCCTTCATAGCCCCCCCCCCAATATAATTGCAAGAGCTTAAAGCTTAACATGAGGCTAAAGCTTAACTCCTACCAATAAAATGTAGGCCTCAGTATGTGATGACACCGTCAATGTGTGGAATTGCCTGTGCCTTCCTGGGGCTGAGAGAGTGCGACTCCTTCTAGACAGCAATTCATTAAGCTTTATTTGCTCTGCTGCTGGGAAATCCCTGCCAGTAAAAGCCAAGGGCAGAAACTGCCCAAATTGTAGGTTCACTCCCTGAGGCAAAGGCATGGCAATGAGAACCCTGTAATTCTCTGGAAAAGGGGAATGGGGAGCAAAGAGGGAAATGCTTAATTTCCCATTAGGAAACTCACCTGCCTCCTAACTCACGCTGATGCAAAGAGCACAGCGCGGGCACAGCAGCCTTAAATAGCCTGCAGCTCTGCTCCTATCAACCATCTCCACCAAGTCTGGCCTCCTTAATAAGAGCATTCAACACAACACCCCCCCCCCCCCCACACACACACAACTTGGTTGCTTCACTACATCAGCTATTGCTGTAAGTAATGACAGTGTGAATAAATTGTCAATATTTGCTTGAGATAGTGCTTGCAGTTCTGGAGGGACTCTTAATTTTTTGCGTCTCATAGACTTAGCATAGGGATTTGGTTAACCAGTTAAAATTCATGAATAAACCAGGTTTTTATTTAACCTGAAAGTTTTTTTGGGGGGGGTGTTGAACCCCTACCCCCCCCCCCCTTGGCTACAGGCCTGCTTTCAAGTGTCAAGATCATCAGATGAGGCCCTGCTCGCGGTCCCGTCAGCCTCACAGGTGCGGCTGGCGGGGACGAGAGACAGGGCCTTTTCAGTAGTGGCTCCCCGCCTATGGAATGCCCTCCCCAGTGAAGTCAGGCAGGCTCCCTCCCTCCTATCCTTCCGTAGGAAGGTTAAAACTTGGTTGTGGGGCCAGGCCTTCGAATAAGAATCAGCAGCATTAATTACTATTATGTACGCTGGAACTCAATTGACAGACCTAGTCTTTTAAAATTGAACACGCCTATCTGTATTTTATAATGCGTTTTATGAATGTTTTATGTAAGTTAATTTTTAACTGATTTATAGTGTATTGTACAGGTTTTATATGTGTGTTTTATTGTAAGCCGCCCTGAGTCCCCTGTTGAGTGTGAAGGGCGGGATATAAATGTTGTAATAAATAAATAAATAAAATGTCTGTAACTGTGGATTGTCAGATCTGCAATTTTCATCCCCTGACACCCTTCTTGGCCAATACAGCAATAAACAATCCCTGATCTTGCCCTCAATCTCTGAGTGTTTCTATTGGAACTGATTGGAGCCACAGGCCAGGAAGACATCCTGAGATTTCAAACAACTTTCTCTTAGAGGTGCTACATAGACCAAACAGAGTCCCTCCAATGTAATCATTAATATAATTTATAAGAATGTCAGGTTTTGTCATGAATAAAATAAAAGAATGCTGTTATGTAGTAATCACCCAAAATCAGTTGATGGTCCCAATTGTGGTAGACCTATGAAACAGTGGAATTTACAAACGTGGGATTCAGTGGGTCTGCTTTAGCGGGGATTAGCAAGTCGATGTAGATCAGAATGTACAACCATGCAGAATGGCTGTCACAAATTCATATAATATCTACATGCTATTAATGATAATCCATAAATGCTTGGTTGTTGTTTAATAGAAGAGCTCATTTGGATAACCCCTCTGTGCAGTAAATCCAATAAGATGTTTCTTGGGCAAGGTAAAATCAGAAGCAGCTTGCCTATTACAATTTTCTTGTTTTAAAATTTAATTACTATAAAATAGATTGGATATTATAATATGTTTTAGAAATAAGCTGACCTGCTGGTGAAGGGGGATGATTAAAAGTAAATGCCTTTCCATTATAACATATTGACACACTTTTCTATGGGCTTCCAGTTATGTGCTTTGAATGTCAGCTTGCCTTGGGGCAACCAACAGGTGATGAACTTTACCTGTGTGCTAAGAAAAGCTTCTGCAAATTGAACCACAATGACAGAGCAGGGTGAGTTTCTTTACTTCAGTTTACATATCAAATGGGAATTCATTTATTTTGTCATGAATGAAGTGAAGCAAACATGGCACATTTGTTTCATTTGGTACTATTACATACAAGAATGCTGGAGTCCTGAATGATTTCCAGATATATTCATGCAGTCATTCATCTCATTTGGAAATCATTTGTCTTCATTTTCCTGCTGACAGAAACAATATCTTAGATGAAAATCACAAGGGTGGGAGAAATCATACTGAAACTGTCTAATATTAATCTTAAAGTTTAGCAAGTGTCTAATATCCTGATATAATTTTCCTCCACATTCCAATCATAGTGGCAGGAAGTAAGACATACTGTTATAGAAGAGGGTAGGATCATGGATCCCCTATGTGGATTCAGATATAAATAATAAAAAGAAAGAAAATATGTGAATTAATATGTGTGCATCACTATTTATTCAATTCAAAAACACGAGGCAAACAAAAATATGCAGACTGGATAACTCAGTAACAAAACGAATTAAGTTTAGCTACTTTCTATCTAATGATAATGTTTTTAAAGCATAGGACATTGAACATGATATTTTCCTATGCATTACAGAAAAGTCATTTCCAAGGGAGTAACTGTGTTTCTTCCTACAAAACAAAGGAGTTTTGTGATAATCTAGAGTTCAAGAAATTTTGTCTGGAATAGACTTTCATGGGCAGCAGTCCATTGTGCTGAATAAAATGTGTTAGCTTTGAGGAATCTGTAAGATGGTTTTGATCTCAGCCTGTTTTAGGAATGTAAAGAAATCTTGCCAAATTATACATATTCAATAATGCGACTTTGTTACATCCCCCCCCCAAATAATGGGATTTCTTCTTTCTGACACGAGAAGGAGACAATGAACACTCCCCTCCCGCAAGATTTCTTCAACTTATCCTCACAAAATATTTACCTTTTCCTTTGTTTAACAATGTATACAGTGTTCCCTCACTTATCGCTGGGGTTATGTTCCAGGACCACCTGCAATAAGTGAAAATCGATGAAGTATGGACACTATATTTATTTTAATATTTATACATTATTTTAGTAGTTATACATGATTTTAAGCCTTTATCAACCAATTCTGTGTTGATAAATTGCCTTCTTCTACTCCTGTTGCCACTTGGGTCCCTTTCCCCTCCCTTCAGCTTCTCCTTCCTCCCTTCTTTAGGCTGTAAAGGGTATTTTTTTATGATTTTATAATAGTCTTTTAGAGTTTATTGAAAAACCGCGAAACAGCAAATCCGCAAAAAGTGAACCACAAAGTAGTGAGGGAACACTGTACATAGCCAAAGAGCACAGAAATAACAGCTGATTCAATGGACGCAATCAAATCATTTAATGATTCTGATTTTCAAAACTCCACACAGCAAGGCATCAGTTCTAGTCCTAAAATTTAAATAATTTATTCAATTTGTGCTAGAACTCTTGTTGCAAATACAAACAATAAAAATATCCCTAGAGTGACAGAAAATGCCTCACCATATACTACAGAAGGTGAAAGAAAACAAGGTTTTCTATTCTTGCAGGTTAAAATGAGATCCCCCAGTCTTTTTCTTTTCATGTCATTTTATCTCTACCAGGCATCATCTTGTCTTGTTTGTCCAATGGCTTCAGAACCATTTCACTTTTGGATGTGAAGGTTCTCTAGAGACTGTATAGGAATAAATGTTGGCTCTTTTCTCCTTGGATCATTCACAGCATCCTATTATTCAGACTAAAAATTATGTTCATCTATTAACTGTTCCTCTCTGGCACAAATGATGTCTAGCCTAGTTCAGAATTTCTTTTTATGATGGATAGAAAATCATAGGTTGTGCAGTACTGGACAAATACATGTGCGCAGATCCATTTAAGCCATTTTCCTTTGGACAATCCAGCTTCTTTGGCTTGGTTGGATGGTTGTAATGGCAAGGGCCCAGCCATCAAAGTTTCTCATTCGTAACGGGACCACATGGCAGCTCCCCTTTTTTGGGAGCACACGGAGCGCAAAGAGGCTGCCACAGCGTGCTCCTCTTCGTACAGGGTTTCCCTGTGAGCCCTGCCTGTTGGGCCAATTGGAGTAGAAGAATGCCGTGACATGTCTTATGAATGCTTTGTCTATTTAGTGGGGTGACTGGCTCCATTGCTCTTAGTTGTGTCCTCATACTTCAGTCCAATTGCCTTGCCTTGCCACTGCTCAGCTTGTTTTTTTGGCTTGGCTTGGCTTTTTTCAGGAATCTTTTTAATTTTCCTTTATTTTCTTGATTCTTTTGATTTAGTGGGACTGGCTGGGAGTTGGGAATGTGAAGGATGGGTGGGTGGGGTGTGTTCATTGAACATTTGGGGGCTTGGGAGAAAGGAAGAGCATCCCTTTCTCTTTGCTCTTAGGGTGTGCTTTTCTTTAGAAATATTTGAGTGGCTCTGAGAGCCATGAGTCACCCTTTAGCTTTTTTCCCCCTCCCCTCTTTTACAAAATATTTCTAATTATTATTAATAATTATTATTTCTCTCTATCTATCTATCTATCTATCTATCTATACACTGTTCTCCCACTTTCAATGTATTTATTTCACATAAATCAAATAAAAATATTATAAAAATAATAATTATTATTAAAACAAAAATAAAACCTCCAATATCAAAAAACAACTACCTAGTTACTTACCACCTTCCTTTGCAAACTTGTTCTCTCTTTATATATATCTCTGTGCTGCTCGTCTCTGCCTTTGGATTTTCTAGTAAAATATTATAATAGTAAGTATTGGCTGACTGCTGCCATTTGCCAGTAGTACAGAACAACTACAACACTTATTTGGGCTCCATTCTGTGGAGAAAATGATGGGAAGGGGAGCCAGGGGAGCCTGCCCATATTTTTCAGTTGTGGTCCAAAAACTGCCATCTGGCTCCACGCCATTTTCAGGAGATACGTGAAAACAGATATGGGAATCTACCAGTATTCGGCCAGCAGAAATGGATTGAAGTTCAGCCATAATGCACAAGCCTACATGTGAGTGTAGTTATTAACCTAACTAGTGCAAAGTATACTGCACTAGTAATTTCGTATTTTCAGTTTTGTGGAGTAAAATCTAATATGACTTTATTGTGTACGCATTAGGCAAGTACTGTAGTTGTGCAGCCACTTGCACAACAGTGTGATCCAGTACACCCTACTAATGTGGTCTATGGCTTTGCTAGTATTATGTGTATTTAAGCAAAAGTGTTTCATCTGTAGTATGAATGCATTTGGACACAATGTGAACCCAAATATTTTAAACTTCTTGCTCACTTCTCCCAGTATTCTCATTTGGTTCTCTCTCATTTTGAATATTGATCAGTTTCCTTTCTAGTCCACTTGTGGATTCCATTCAGCCCTTATTTATCTGCAAATTATCAATAGATGAGTCTGTCTACATAGTTTGTCTCAGACACCATTCTGAATATTCTTATTACATTTTAAATAATTGTATACCTGCTTTCAACTCATTGATTCCATAAATATTTTTTAAAATGAAGTTGTTAAAACTAACAAGGTGCCACATGGAGGGAGCTTTTGCAGAAAAAGAACTCTGATAATTGTGTGGACTAGTAGTTGTAATCAGAATTTTCCTAAATATTAGCAATGGTATTGAAAATATGGCATGTAATACATTTTACTCTTTAAAGTTCATTTTATTGCTCATTAATCATGTGGATCTATGAAATTCCTCCTCTGAACCTTAGAGGGAAAAATGCCAGTTCATTATCTAGTGAGGCTACAATAATCTTAAAAGGATATATGAGATGAAAATGGAAACACGTGTAATTTGTTATATATTCATTTTACAAAGGTAGTTAATTCTGCAAAAGGATGAATGAGACAATTTTATTTCACAGACCCAGACACCCATTTAAGAAAACTCATCAATAAAGTTATGTTTAAACAACAAGATATTGAAATTATAATATAAAAGTATATATGCTTACTAGGCATGTGCAAATTTATCAGAATCGTCATTAATCGTAATAAAATCGTATCTATTTTGGGTCCTGAACGGGGTTCCGAGGTGGTTTGGCGCTTCAAATTTAACCTTCCAGTTCGAAGCATTGGTGTCCAAGCATCAGAATATCTTCAGATAACTTTCGGATATATGAGATATAATTCAACCAATCTCCTGGCTAGCATTGGGGTTTAAGAGCCCCATAGAAACCAAGCCTGGAGCATTTTCTCTCCTGGCTATCCAGGAGAGAAAACCCCCTTCCCTTCCTGGTTGGTTTCTATGGGGCCCTTAAGTCCGCTGCTATGCAGGAGAGGAATCCCCCTTCTCTTCCTGGTTGGTTTCTATGGGGCTCTTAAGCCTGCTGCTATCTAGGAGAGTGTAGTGTAGTGGTTTGAGAGTTGGATTACAATTGTGGTTTGATTCCCCACTGAGCCATGGAAACCCACTGGGTGATCTTGGGCAAGCCACACACTATTAGCCCCAGAAAACCCAATGAAATAGGAAATAACACTTTCAAACCAGGAACAGATTTCCTTATTCAGAGGCTAATGGCCATATGTCAGGAGTGATTTGATGGTGTGCTATGGTTTCTGTTCCTTGTTGATAAATGTCATTTCCTAATTGGTTCTGTCATAAAAACATGGCAAAACTTTATTACACTGCCAAAACTTTGTCTTTGCGCAAGGGACATCGTCTGATAAAAAATAGCACATTATGGTTTTTTGAGTCTCTCTCCACCAATTTAACAAAGTTTTAGCCACAAAAACAAAGTTTCTGAAGTAGAACAATGATTTTCAAAGTAAAGTCAACCCAATGAAACAGGAAATAACACTTCCAAACCAGGAACAGATTTTTGTTATTATTAAAAACTGTTTTTATTTTTTTTTAAATGAAAATTTGGCAAAATTCTGAGGATAAGTCAAACGTTCTTAGATTTGGTAAGCTAACAGTGGTAAACGTGTTCTACACTGTAGCAAATCTCATTAGGTTAGCTCAAAAATGAGGGAGAGAGAAGTTCCTCAGGTTTCCCCATTGACAATAATGTTTTCCTTTATGTGCATGTGGGTCCTCCATTAATGAAGTAATTACAAAAATTCTGAATTTTCGTAAAGTTTCAAAATTTTTGCTTCAAAATTCAGAAATGACTTTAGAAACAAAGCGCCAGTGCCCCCTACTTTCAAATAGAGTGTTGAACCATTTTTTTCATGGATCACACGTGCCAAAACTACAACAATATAAAACCTGATGTGTGTAATGTGAGTGTGCAATGATAATGAGGAACATTGGGAGAAAATATTAGACCTATAGATTTTGTGGAATCTTTGAGACCAGGACTGAAATTAGTAATGTGGATGAAAGAACAGGAACATACAGATAGCATTTTCTAGTTCTGTTAGGTTATTTGTATTCACCACAGCTTGTACCCTGGCCATGCACTAGGACGCCAGATGTAGAAGTCAATAAGTTGAATATATAGCAAGAGGGGCATAATTCTCTCTGAAATGTAAGTAACTGTCAGTGACATTACATGTAAGATTAGAAGGGTAGACAACATTGGTCAAATTTCCTGTGAAAAGGGTTTATCAGCCATTGGAATACATTGCCAAAAAATTTAGATGTGTTAAAATTCTCTTCCATGCAAAATCTATCTTTGATCAAACATGTCGGTTCTGTACTGAAAACGTAATTTTTCTGCACAGCAACCTTGTATTTGTGTGCAGAACAGGAAAATTGCTTCATACACAGAAAAAAAATCACATTATCTACACCAGAAATTTCTAAACTGTGTGTCACGACATAGTATGCTGGATGCGGTGTGTAGGTGTGAACATAACAAGAACCACTTGAGTGTATGTGAAATAAGCAATAAAATAGAAATGAAAGGACTTCATGAGCTATGACTCCTTCTACACATCTGAATAAATTCCTACATTATCTGCTTTGAACTGGAATATATGGCAGTTTGGACTTACATGACCCAGGTCAAAGCAGATATTGTGGGATTTTCTGCCTTGATATTCTGGATTATATGACTGTATGTTGTGACTACATGCATTTGATTATTGCAATTGATGTACGTGTTTGTATCACTTTTATAAATGGTTGATTTAATCTCAGGTTTCCTTGGAGCTTCCGGTGGCACAGTGTGTTAAAACGCTGAGCTGCTGAACTTGTGGACCGAAAGGTCCCAGGTTCAAATCCGGGGAGCGGAGTGAGCGCCCGCTATTAGCTCCAGCTTCTGCCAACCTAGCAGTTCGAAAACATGCAAATGTGAGTAGATCAATAGGTACCGCTCTGGCGGGAAGGTAATGGCGCTCCATGCAGTCATGCCGGCCGCATGACCTTGGAGGTGTCTACGGACAACGCCGGCTCTTCGGCTTAGAAATGGAGATGAGCACCAACCCCCAGAGTCGGGCATGACTGGACTTAACGTCAGGGGAAAACCTTTACCTTTACCTTTTTTCCTTGTAAAAATGAGTTACTGTGCCACGAAATGATGCAGGTCTAAAAAAGGTATGTCAACAAAATGTAATGTTTGGAAAGCTCTGATCTACACAAAAAATGACTTTTCCTGTGTAGAAAGTAACCCACACAACTGAATGTGTGGAGATATTGCAGGTTAGATGGAGTGGCACAAGGAGAACACTGCTATCTTTTGCTTGGCAGCATAGTATCTCCTTTGCAGCAGTCTGAACATTCTGCAGGGTCCTGTTATGTGGGAAAAGCCAGTCAATTAATTAAAACTTGAGAGGTTGGCCAGACCTGAGTGGCCTTGTGTAGTTTCACTTAGGTTGAGTGATATACTCAGCAGTTGCCTTCAGAACACCATCCCACCCACCTGCATTGTATCACGATTGTTCAGGTGATCAGGCATTGGGCATCTATAACATGCATCTAGTGCCTCATGCGACTTGTGTGTAGTGGAGATAGTTTTAGGTCATCAGTGGTGGCAGACAAATAAAGTTGTGGCCTTTTGTTTACACCATGCAAGTATATGTGCTGGTTCTTTGCCTTGCAGAATGGACTCTACCCTGAAGATGAAAAATATTTTCTCTCTGTGTGTGTTAACGTGTCTGAACAAAATGGTATGGCTCAAGTTCTGTAATTAGTACTTGAAAAGTGTACTCTTTTCAAGAACACTTGCAAAGATGGCCTTAAAAACAGAAAAGTGAATGAAAATGGCCACCCCTTTCCTAAAATGGAAGCACAAGTACTAATGATGAAATTATTTTTTTCCTCATAGGACATAAATATAGTGTTGCTTATTGTGTTATTGTGTTATTGGAGCCCCTGGTGGCACAGCGAGTTAAACCGCTGACCTGTTGAACTTGCTGACCGAAAGGTTGGTGGCTTGAATCTGGGGAGCAGGTGATCGCCCGCTGTTAGCCTCAGCTTCTGCCAACCTAGCAGTTTGAAAACATGCAAATGTGAATAGATCAATAGGTACTGCTCCAGCGGGAAGGTAACAACACTCCATGCAGTCATGTTGGCCACATGACCTTGGAGGTGTCTACGGACAACGCTGGTGTCATGGAGCCAGATCCCAGGGCTGAATTTCCAAGCCCCGAATCTGACTTCATAACATAAAACAACCCTGCAAGCACCTGGCGGGAGGAGATAAAATGAGCCTGGGAACTCAGAGTTGAAAGTATAAACAATTATAATTGCTGTAGTGTGTGGGAATAGAAATCATGGTAGAAATGTGATCCCGAAGGTGGGGTTTGATGATGATATTTGCGTGTGATATTACGTTGCATCAGAAGTGATAAAATTAGATGTATGTAAACATTAGGTCATTCTCGACTTTTCCAAAGTCATGTATTCTTCAATAAAGATTGAATTTGAGAGCAGCTATCTTTGATCTGCGTTCAGACTGGTCCTTTGAAGTGAGCTTGACATTAAAGTCGAGAATCCATTTCTCACCCTCCTGCGGAATTCGCAGTGAAGTGATAATGAGTGAAGAAGGAGATCAAAGCCCAAATGGGGCAGAGAGGCCTTTGCAAGGGGCCCGGCCGAAGAGAGAAGAAACGCTGCAAGCCATAGCTTCCTCTACGGGGTACCCCAGGCCGAACGGCGTGACCCAGAGAATTCCCAGGGGAGGAAGAGGCGTCTCTGCGGCTGCAGAAACCAGTTGGGGATCTGGAGGAAGTATGCCGGAGACCGTGGCCCTGCGGTTATCCATCCTGGAAACTAATTTATCCAGGCTATCGGAAACCGTGGGGAGATTGGTGCCATTATTGGAAGAGAATCTCCAAAAGGAGCCCAGCCGATATGGCGCCGAGAGAGAACCAAGTAAAGAAGGAGATTGGAGCCAGAGGGGCCAGCGAGCGTCAACGCAGAGTCCCGTGGCGGCAAGGGACGAGGGAGATGAGGAATACTGGCGGGAGCTGGAGTTCCGGGACAGAATGGCGCGAGAAGTGGAGCGTCAGCGAGCCCTGGGAACTCTGAGGCCGCCATCTCCAACAGAGCTCCCAACCCCCCGAATGGGCGTCGGGGTGGAAAGGCCACTGGGGCCAGGGATCGGGTCCAGTGGATTAGCAGACGAAGGCGGAGAGGAGCGGGGGATCCAGGAAGAGGAGGAGGATGTGCCGTACGACGAGGAAAGGCGAGATGAGGGGGCTACAGCAAGGCCAGTATGCGGATAGGCGGAAGAGCCGACAGCGGCGGCAGACTTTCGGGAGCCGCGCAGAATGACCACCGGAGTGGGGCGCGGCGTGTTCCAAGGAGCCGCCCGAGGAAACCTGATGCAACCCTTCCCCATGCCTCCCAGACAGCATCAACGGGCTGCAGAATGGATGCCTAGAAGGGAAGATCTCAAACTAGAATACGGAGGGGAATCAGATGAACTGAACTTTTTTCTAATTAGCATCAGAGGATACATGGAAGACAATGCACACACATTCCCCTCCGAGGCAAGCAGGGTTCGAGCCATCGGCAACACACTAAAGCGAGGAGCAGCCAGCTGGTATGTGCAGCTTCATGCCAGACGCGACCCATGCCTGAGGTCAGTGCCCCGCTTCCTCGCCGCACTGGAAAACCGGTTCAGAGACCGGCTAGAGCAATTGAGGGCTCGAGACCAGCTGAAAGGAATAAAGCAGAGGGACAAAACAGTGCCCGAGTACGCAGAGGAATTCCTTCACCTCGTGGAAAGGGTACCAGAATGGTCTGAAGTGACCAAAGTGGAGTCATTTAAAGAGGGACTACGCCCCGAGATTTTCAGCTGGGCAGCGCACAGAGACGACCCCGAAACGCTCCAGGGATGGATTCAACTAGCGGGGCGCGTCGAATCCACCCTGGCCCAAGTAAAGCGCTTCAGGAGCGGCAGCGGCCAGCAAAGACCGGTGGCGAGGGGTCGAGGAGAAACGAGGAAGCAGGAAAGACCCGGAGGGAGGCCGGGGATTCCCTCCAGAGGAGACGACAACAAACCTAAACCGGGATGCTTTGTATGTGGGAAGACGGGCCATCGAGCAGCAGAATGCTGGGCCCGGAAGGGGGAGCCGCCAAAAGCCCCAAAGCCCAAGCCAGCAACCGGGAGGCGCGCGGAAGAGGAGGTGCAGGCCCCAGAATCTTCAGAAAAACTGGTGAGTCGGGACAACCGCATGATAGTAGTGCCAATCTGCCTCTCAGGGCTAGAAAATCGGGCCACCTGCAAGGCATTTGTGGATTGTGGGTGTTCTAGAAATATTATAACCCCGGAGTTAGCAGGAGCGCTGAAATGCCAGCAGATGGCGCTTGACTCCCCAATTGCATTTTCGCAGCTAGATGGATCAGTCGCTGCTGGGGAAGTATCTACAAAGGAAATACGAGGAATCCCATGTAAAATAGGCAAATGGGAAGGAAGAATATCCTTTGTGATAGCCCCTATTGCCACATACCACGTAATATTAGGGATACCATGGCTCGAACAGGCAAATCCTGAAGTAGATTGGAGAGGAAAAAGCCTAGCATTCAAAGAACAGCAGATGCAATGGGAGATAAGCAAAATTGCAGAAGAGGAGGACGAGGAAGATGAAGCAGGGGAAATAGACCCACAGCTATTGCCACCTGAATACAGGGACTTTGTGGATGTTTTCAATCAGAAAGAGGCCAGTAAATTGCCTCCCAAAAGGAATATAGAAGTAGAAATTGAAATAACCCCAGGAGCAAACTTACCCAAACCAAAAGTGTATCCCATGTCTGTGCAGGAGAAGGAGGAATTGAGGAAATACATTGATAAAAACCTGGCGCGAGGCTTCATTAAGCCATCCAATTCTCCTCTCGGGGCCCCAGTGTTATTTAGGAGAAAGAAAGACAACTCCCTAAGATTGTGCATTGATTATCGAAATTTAAACGCAATTACTAAGGACAATAAATACCCTATGCCCTTAGTCAAGGATTTAATTACCGTATTGAAGAAAGGGAGCATATTTACTAAACTGGATTTAATTGAAGCGTATCATAAATTAAGGATCAAACCGGAGGATACTTGGAAAACTGCATTTTCCTGCGCATTCGGCCATTTTGAATACGAAATTTTGCCTTTCGGGTTAAAAAACGGAGGCGGCTGCTTTATGCAGCTTATAAATGAAATACTACACCCGTTATTGTACAGAGGGGTATTCATATTTCTTGATGATATCTTGATTGTAACTGAAGATAAGGAAAAGCACGTAAAATTGGTCCGGGAAGTTTTGCAGAGACTAAGAGAAGCAAAGCTGTACGCAAAACTGTCCAAATGTGAATTCAATAAAACTCAAATTGACTTTCTGGGGTATCGGATATCTCCAGAAGGGTTAGCTATGGATCCAGCTAAAGTAGCAGATGTGAAAGAATGGGGAGTGCCTCAAACAAGGAGGCAATTACAATCATTTCTGGGGTTTGCAAATTTTTACAGACCCTTCATAAAAGGTTTCGCGCAAATAACCGCACCCCTTACAGAACTTTTAAAAACAAAAGGGAAAGGGGAGACAGCAAAAGTGAAAGCTCCTGGCGCCAAACTGAGTTGGACGCCAGAATGCCAAAAGGCATTCGAAACCTTAAAAGAATGCTTCACTGAAGGACCCATCCTAAAACACCCCGATATCAGGAGCCCTTTCATAATCCATTGCGATGCCTCAGACTGTGCGTATGGGGCAGTACTATTGCAAAAAGATCAAAATGGGAACTTAAAACCCTGTGGATATTTGTCACGGAAGTTCAGCGAAACTGAAAAAAGTTGGCCAATATGGGAAAAAGAGGCATTAGCCATATTAAAAGCCTTAGAATGCTGGCGACACTTCCTCGAAGGAAGCGGAATCCCATTTGAAATTTGGTCTGACCATAAGAACCTACAGTATTTAAAGTCTCCTAGAAAATTGTCCCCCAAACAAATTAGACCAATCCATCTTCTTTATTCCTCTACCATGGTTTTCTTTTAATAAAAACGTTAGTTTGTCCATGTCTTTTATTTCCATTATTTTGATAATCCAATCATTCGTTTCAGGAGTGGTATCTAACTTCCAGCTTCTGGCAAAATCTAATCTTGCCGCTATTGTTAAGAAAGTAAACAATTTGTCTGAGTTTCGATCTGCAAATAATTCTAAATCAAACATCCCCAGAAGGTAAAATTCCGGTTTCATTGGGAAGGATTTAAAATTTTTTTTTTGACATTCGGCGTGAATCTTTATCCAAAAGTTTGAAGTTTTTTTTACATGTCCACCACAAATGGAAGAATGTACCTTCATTTGCCTTACACTTCCAGCATTTATTATCCACGTTCTTGTACATTCTACCAAGTTTTTTCTGGTGTCATATACCAGCGGTGCATCATTTTAAAATAATTTTCTTTAAGATCTGTTGCGTACGTGTACTTTAATTTCCTCAGCCAAATTTCTTCCCATTCTTTAATTTGTATTGGTCTTCCAATATTTCTTGCCCATTTTCTCATTGAATTATTAATTTGTTCCGTTTCGGTAGACCATTCTAAAAGTTTATTATATAGTACTGTAATTAGTTTTTTTTGCTGTTGGGTATTTGTTAATGCAAAATATTATTGCTCTCTGAATAAGAGGTTCAAGGAATAGATTATCAAACTTTACTTGAGCATAGGTAAAGATAAAGGTGTTTCCCTGACATTAAGTCTAGTCGTGTCTGACTCTGGGGGTTAGTGCTCATCTCCATTCCTAAGCCAAAGAGCTGGTGTTGTTTGTAGATACCTCCAAAGTCATGTGGCAGGCATGACTGCATGGAGCACCATTACCTTCCCACCAGAGCGGTACCTCTTGATCTACTCACATTTACGTGTTTTCGAACTGCTAGGTTGGCAGAAGCTGGGGCTAATACCGCTTCCCAGATTCGAACCAACCTTTCGGTCAGCAAGTTCAGCAGCTCAGCGGTTTAACCTGCTGTACCACCAGGAGCTCCTTACTTGAGCATAGTTATTCACAGAGAAAACCTCTGAATAGCAATATAAATAATTTCTGTAATCATTCATTTTCATGACACATGCCAAAAATCCCAAGCAGGAGAAAAATAGACCAGTGAAAATTTTGCATGACTTTCTTCTCATATCTGATGTCCCATAATACTATGGAGGAATTATTATGTATAGAAAAAAAACATGTGAGTTTGCTGGTTCAAATCTGCAAGAAACATAGGTGTCTATACAGAATATGGGTTCTCTGCTTAGAAAACTGGGCTTTTGTGCAAAAACAGACAAACAAATAAAAATACCCATTTATTTTTCTCCACAGAATAATTCTTCCATAGTACTTCAGGACATTTACGTACCAGGATAATGTTGTGGATGAATATTTGTTTTCTCTTGCAGCAGGGAGAAAACTACCTTAATTATTCATCATTATGTGTAACGATGAAAGAGTCAAAGATTTATATGTCTAATTCACAAACAATCAACAGACGCAGATCAGGGTCACCAAGACAACAGACGGCATTATCATTCAAATGCTTTTGTTTAATAATGATAAATAAAGAGAAAAAGTGGCCAGTCTGTGGTCTTATCAGGTCCTTTTAGCAAACAAATCAGTTTTCTCTGAGACAGAAACCTTAGTTTTTGAAAGACGTTCTAAAACTGATCAATGGTCAGTCTTTGGCTATGCTTCAACAAGGAATTAAGTTGTTATCACTTATTATAAGTAGTCGCTTGCTTACAGTCTTTCAACAACTTTCAGTGAGAGATTTTTGTGCATGTCTATATCTAGATCAGCATCACTTTTGCAAATTTTTGCCTAAGATTTAATCCAATCTTTGCATTAATTCACTTTTAAAAATCCTCTCAATGTATATACAGTAGACTTTCAGGGCCTTTCCACACAGCCATATCACCCAGAATATCAGGGCAGATAATCCACATTGGTGCAATGGGTTCAACCCTTGTGCTGGCTGAACTGCTGACCTGAAGGTTGGGTTGCTGACCTAAAGGTTGGGTTGCTGACCTTGAGTTTGCTGGTTCAAATCTGCAAGATGGAGTGAGCTCCCTTCTGTCAGCTCTAGCTTGCAGGGACACGAGAGAAGCCTCCCAGCTAACACATCCAGGCATTTTCTGGCAACGTCTCTGTAGATGGCCAATTCTGTCACACCAGAAGCGAGTAACTTCTGATGATAAAAAAAACCCACAATATCTGCTTTGAACTGGATTATCTGAGTCCACACTGCCATATAATCCAGTTCAATGTGGATTTTATACAGCTATGTGGAAGGAGATTGGGAAACACCAGATAATTTTAGTTTCTGGTTACTTGAGTTACTATTAAAAATAGGTCTATCTAATACCATGCCATACCATAAACTCTGTATTGACCTGATGTTAATATTGGAATACAGTGACTGAAAGCAAAATAAGACAAACTTAACTTAATCTTACATTTCCACTAAATTTGGTTTTGGGTTGTTGAGCATTTTCCAGGCTTTATTGCCATGTTCCAGAAGCATTCTCTCCTACGTTTGTCCACACCTATGGCAGGCATTATCAGAGGTTGTGAGGTATATTGGAAAACTAAGCAAGGGAAGTTTATATATTTGTGGAACGTCCAGGGTGGGAGAAAGAACTCTTGTCTGTTGGAGGCCAGTGTGAAATTTGGTTTTGTTTTCATTTTGATTTAAAATATTATTTTGTTAACTTTTTTTCTGGTTGCTTGAGTGTTCTGATTGTTTGAATTCTGGTTCACTGATACACAATAATTTGCAAGGTATTTCACATTCAAAATAGTTGTTTTCTTTCCACCTATGTTTTAAACAGATAATTTCTCTCAAAAATATATACCAGCATAAATCACAGTACATTTTAACGGATGTGTGTGAGTCTGTAACAAAAAACTTTCACTCTGCACACTAATTTGAGAAGTAAAGATTAAATTTTTCTGGGGGAATTCACAAACAGCAAATGCCTAAAGTATTATCCAAGAAACCCAAGGTCTACCATAAGCTTGCCTTAGGGCCCTTTCACACAGCCATATAACCCACAATATCTGTTTTGGATTATCTGACCCCACTGCCATATAATTCAGTTTAATGTGGATTTTATACTGCTGTGTGGAAGGGGTCCTAGAAGCTCCTACAAGTACCTGTAGCCACGGGGGGTGGGGGGTGGTGGGGGGGTGGTGGTGGTTAGGGGTTCAACCCCCTCCCCCAATTTTTCAGGTTTAAAAAACCTGGTTTACTCATTAATTTTAACTGGTTAACCAAATCCCCATGCTAAGTCTATGAGATGCAAAAAATTAAGAGTCCCTCCAGGCACTATCTCAAGCAGATATTGACAGGACTGTAGCAGGGGGAGGGGGGTTAGGGGTTCAACCCCCCCCCCCCAAATTTTCAACCCCCCCCCCAAATTTTTTTCTGGCTACGGCCCTGGGTGGAGACATAAAAGAGAACTGTTTGGGTGGCTTCTCTCAAACTTTGGAACTTGAATGGCTCACTTTTTCTTGCCTTTTTATAGGCATATGAAGATTTTTTTTAAAAGAGACAAACAGCACTTAGGATAATTGACTATTACAAGGAAATGGTGTTTAGCAGTACTCTTTTTATTTCTTGCTTTTTAAAAGGGATAGAGTTTTAATGTTTTAATAGTTCATAATTCTATAAATAGTTGAATCTGTATTTTTTTTAGCAACAATAACACTGGTAATTTGTTCTGCCTCCAAGATTTTCTGCTAATTAAATCATCTCCGTCTGTAGGGCTAGTGGTATATAAAACAAGGCAAATGATATTACATTTTCCAATAGTGGACATTTTACAGAAACTCTTCCAATTTCTCATAAATCAACAAGATAATGTTTGCTATCTCTCACTGGCTCGCACTGAAGAGAAAAGGTTTGGAGCTTTCCCCATACGAGGATGAAGTAAAACAAGATTCACATTGAGTTGTAATACATTACCTTTAGACGTATAGAATAAATATGTAAAATAACATGCTGGCTGCTAGTATTGGTAGATTCTGATGTGATGTCTAATGCTTACATGTAACTTGAAAGCCCTAAAGGGATTTGGGAACATTTGTGGTCACTTTTTAAATCTTAAAACAATGTATTCATCCCTCTGAGTTAAGGGAAACTGTATTAGTGTTTTGAAAATGTGGGATTTTACCAAAATATATTTTCCTATTTGTATTGTTTCATATCTTCTGAAAGACAGTATGGAATCTTCCCTGAGTCCCTTTGAGGAGATAGGGCAGAATAGAAATAAAGTTTTATTATTATAACTAGCTGTGCCCAGCCACGCGTTGCTGTGGCGAAGTATGGTGGTATAGGAAATAAAGTATTGAGGAATTGGTGGTAGTTAAGGTAAAGGGTCCCCTGGGCTGAGTGGGTTGCTAGGAGACCAAGTGAACAGAGCTTAGCCTTCTAACTGGCAGTAATTAGATAAAAACAATTATTCCTCTCCCTCTAATTAGGACTTTATTTTTCTTTTCTTTTTGTTGTATCAACCTAGAGGCATGGATGAGGGGTTGTACTGTCAATTTTCGAGGTTGTGGGGTGTTTACTTTTGTTGTTTTGCCCGCTGCCGTGATGCCATCACTCTTTTATATATATAGATGTGGAGAAGAGGCCAGTTTGGACCAATCTCTCTCTATAAAAATGTAATGTGTGTTTTTCCCATGGAGTAAATAATAAAACCACTGAACCAAATCACACCAAATTTGGCCAAAAAATATATAGTCATCTAATCTATGCCTTTCAATTAAAAAAACCTAGAAAAATAAAGTCCAAATTACAGAGGATAAGCCATTCACCCCTGGCTGCCAACCAGAAGGGTAGGCCCTGCCTCCTTTAGGCCTCACTCATTTCATGTCCTAACAACCCTCTCACCCACAATGGTTCTTCCACACAGCCTATAAAATACAGATTATTTTATTTGAACTGGATTATATGGCAGTGTAGATTTAAGGCCCTTCCACACAGCTATATAACCCAGAATGCCAAGGCACATAATCCACAGTATCTGCTTTGAACTGGACTATCTTAAATCCACATTCCCATATAATCCAGTTCCATGTGGATTTTAAACAGTTGTGTAGAAGGGGCCTCATATAATCCCATTAAAAGCAAATAATATAAGATTATAAATCTATATATATAAAAGAGTGATGGCATCACGGCGACTCACAAAACAACAAAAGTACAGGCCCCGCAACCTCGAAATTTGACAACACAGCCCATCATCCATGCCTCCAGGTTGATACAACAAAAAGAAAAGAAAAACAAAGTCCTAATTAGAGGGAGAGCAATATTTTTTTTTATCCAATTGCTGCCAGTTTAGAGGGCTAATCTCTGCCCACTTGGTCGCCTAGCAACCAACTCCTAGCAAGCCAAGGGACAGCCAGGGTTCAAGTTAGGGGACAGGCAGACTTAGGCTATCTAATTTGCACTGGATTATATGGCAGTGTAGACTCAAGGCCCTTCCACACAGCTATATAACCCATTTAGAATCTGCTTTGAACTGGATTATCTTGACTCCAGACTGCCATATAATCCACGTCAGTGTGCATTTTATACAGCTGTGAAGAAGGGTCCTCATATCATCCAGTTCTAAGCAGATAATATAAGATTATCAATATACAGTAGAGTCTCACTTATCCAACATAAACAGGCCGGCAGGATAAGTGAATATGTTGGATAATAAGAAGGGATTCAGGGAAAGCCGATTAAACATCAAATTAGGTAATCGTTATACAAATTAAGACCAAAACATCATATTATACAACAAATTTGACAGAAAAAGTCGTTCCATGCGCAGTAATGCTATGCAGTAATTACAGTAGAGTCTCACTTATCCAACACTCGCTTATCCAATGTTCTGGATTATCCAATGCATTTTTGTAGTCAATGTTTTCAATATATCATGATATTTTGGTGCTAAATTCATAAATACAGTAATTACTACATAGCATTACTGTGTATTGAACTACTTTTTCTGCCAAATTTGTTGTCTAACATGATATTTTGGTGCTTCATTTGTAAAATCATAACCTAATTTGATGTTTAATAGGCTTTTCCTTAATGCCTCCTTATTATCCAACATATTCGCTTATCCAATATTCTGCCAGCCCGTTTATGTTGGATAAGTGAGATTCTACTGTACTGTATTTACAAATTTACCACTAAAATATCACAATGAATTTAAAACACTGACTACAAAAACATTGATTATGAAAAGGCAGACTGCGTTGGATAATCCAGAACATTGTATAAGTGAATGTTGGATAAGTGAGATTCTACTTTAATATGAAATAATTACTGGGATAGAATAATGCAGAACAATATAATCTCTAAAACCAGGACAGTAAATAAACAGGGGAATTCCACACAGGAAACAATCAGGGCCAGCTAACACCTCCCAACAAAGTATTCCCATCATCAAAGTTTGGCAAATCCTGTTTTCTCAGGGCCACAGACAGTAGAAGCACATAAAATATCGCAAACAACACCACTCTGAAAACAAGGGAATTCCAAACAGGAAATAATCAGGGCCAGCTAACACCTCCCAACAAAAAATTCACTCAGGGAGGAAACAGCCAGGCTTTAAAGCTGCAAGGCCATTACATCCTAATCATTTTTCCTAATTGCAGCATTCATACTTGCCTCCAACAGAAAAAAAAACCAATCAGAAATATTGTATATTCACAACCTTTAGGAAATAATATCCTGATGGCGCAGCGTGTTAAAGCGAAGAGCTGCTGAACTTCTGGACCGAAAGGCCACAGGTTTGAATTGGGGGAGCGGAGAGAGCCCCCATTGTTAGCCCCAGCTTCTGCCAACCCAGAAGTTCAAAAACATGCAAATGTGAGTGCATCAATAGGTACTGCTCCGGCGGGAAGGTAACGCCGCTCCATGCAGTCATCCCACATGACCTTGGAGGAGTCTACGGACAACGTCGGCTCTTCAGCTTAGAAATGGATATGAGCACCAACCCCCAGAGTCAGACACGACTGGACTTAATGTCAGGGGAAAACCTTTACCCTTTACCTTAACTACCACCAATTCCTCAATACATTATTTCCCATACCACCAGACTTCGCCACAGCAACGCGTGGCCGGGCACAGCTAGTCTATATATATAAAAGGCTTTTCGCATCATGGCGAGGTACAAAACAGCAAAACCCAAAACCCCCCAAACTCGAAAATTTACAGCACAATCCATCATCCCCGCGTCAAGTACGATACAAAACAATTACACAAAAAACATAATCACACCACCAAAAAAGGCCAGAAACCGCAACAGGCCATGTACGCATGCACACAAACACAATCCTCCAAACCCTTGCCGCGCGTGCACAACTCTCTCCCTGCCTCCACTGCCAAAGCCAGGGACTCCCATAAACGCAACAGCCCAGGCAAAGAGGCAAAAATGCGGCAGGAGAAAGCACACCTCTGCCTCACGAGGCTGAACTACCTATCCTCCAATCCCCTCAGCGGCAGTAGGAGTGAGCTGAACTGCGGCCTAATGTGGGGAAGTCAAGGTATTTCTCGGGGCAGCATGGCTGCCCAGGATCAGCTTGCTCCCTCTCTCAGGTCCCCCCCTTCTGTGTGGACCCTTACCGGATGCCTCCTAGCCTTTTCCTGGCTGGCCCCGCCCCTTCGGTCCAGCCGTTGAGGCCTCACAGGCTCTCCTCCGGGACCTCGGCACCTGCCTCTGAGCAGATCCACTACCTCGTGGCCTTCTGGCCTCCTCCTTCAGCCGTGGGTTTTGGATCACCCCTCAACCGCCACAGAGGCTGTGGGAGCTCCGGGCCCCACCCCCTCCGTGGCCTTGCAGCCTTTAAAATAAATAAATAAATAAATAAAAAACAACCAAGCGAAGCCTCTTAGGGCCCTCGCTGCCACCTCCGAGGACAGTGTTGCACCTCAGAATAGTTCACCTTGCTATGGACACCAAGTCACACACAGAAGGAAGTCTTTTGTAGTTTTATTGAGCAAAAGCAAATATATATCAAAGCAGGCAGTTATAAGATTTCCAAAATTGAAGTAAAAGAGTCAATAGAAATCCAATAGTTCATAAGCCATAAAAATCCAATAGTTCATAAGCCAAAACAGTAGACAATAGATCCCAAAGAACAAAGGCCCAAAGGTTACAAAGATCCAGGAACAGGAAACTTCTCTTAGGCATGAAGCAGGAACATCCACTCAGATGAAGCGAGAATTTGCTTTGACAAAAATCTATCTCAAAACACATGTTTTTAAAAGCACCCCAAGAATGCATTTCTCTTTCCTTCCGGGGCCTCTCTCTTCCCCGCCAGCCTTACACCCCTACGAGGCTGAGGCACTCTCTTCCTTAACAACCAGTCAGCCCTAGATAATGATGCCGCCCCTTCAAGGTCCTCGTTATTTCGCACCTGAACTGGGGCTTGAGACACCGGGGCTTGAGACATCTCTTACTCATTAATTCCCATGGGAATGTCATCCTGGCTGTTATCTATGGCTGGCTGGGTCAACAGTTCAGTCTGCTCAAGGTGCATTTCTCGAGCCTCTGAATCAGCCTGTATGATTTATTTATTTATTTATTTACTACATTTATACCCTGCTCTTCTCAACCCCGAAGGGGACTCAGAGCGGCTTACAGATTATGGCAAAATTCAGTGCCGCATTATACAACAAATAATAAATATAACATATCAAATTATAAACAATTAAAACATATACATGCAATAAAACATTAAAACATAGTTTTAAAGGAGCAGATGTTCCATCAGGCAATGAGACAAAACTGGTGTCGCAGTGCCAGCATTCACTCGAGAGGGCCCAGGTGAGTCAAGGACCATGGCCGGAAAAAAAATGCCAGTATCTCTGTGCTGACCCCAGGATGCTGAAATGGAGGTGGGTCAAGATGGAGTCTGGCAGCACCAAGCGGCCAGATTCCCCAGGAGCTGAGCCAGGGGCAGCAAGGGAAACAAACACTGCCCCTTCCCTCCAAGCCCCTGGTGATGGTACCTTCACTTCTTGCTTCTGCCTGAGGCCCTGCAGGTGACGTCCTTTTTATGCTCCAGCCTCTGAGCAGCAAGTGTTGCTTGCTGGCTTTGCAGAGTCAGGGACTCAGTTCTGCCAGGAGTGAGTCCCCAGGAGCTGAGCCAGGGGCAGCAAGGGAAACAAACACTGCCCCTTCACTCCAAGCCCCTGGTGATGGTACCTTCACTTCTTGCTTCTGCCTGAGGCCCTGCAGGTGACGTCCTTTTTATGCTCCAGCCTCTGAGCAGCAGGTGTTGCTTGCTGGCTTTGCAGAGTCAGGGACTCAGTTCTGCCAGGAGTGAGTCCCCAGGAGCTGAGCCAGGGGCAGCAAGGGAAACAAACACTGCCCCTTCGCTCCAAGCCCCTGGTGATGGTACCTTCACTTCTTGCTTCTGCCTGAGGCCCTGTAGGTGACGTCCTTTTTATGCTCCAGCCTCTGAGCAGCAGGTGTTGCTTGCTGGCTTTGCAGAGTCAGGGACTCAGTTCTGCCAGGAGTGAGTCCCCAGGAGCTGAGCCAGGGGCAGCAAGGGAAACAAACACTGCCCCTTCCCTCCAAGCCCCTGGTGATGGTACCTTCACTTCACTTCCCATCCCCATGCCATCATCTGGCTCTTGTTTCTGAAACCCAGAATCCCCTTCTTCATCCTCACTCTGGCTATGCTGTTGCTGAGTCACAACAGATGGTCCTGCCAGTAAATGTGGCCTCTGGCTCTGTACGGCTGGACGGACCTCTCAGGAGGGCTTTCATTCAGTCCGTTAGAGCAGAATGGCGCCCAACTGCATGACCTTTGGGGTTCCCTTCCCACTCTATACTATCTGTGGGTTACATGGCCATCTTCTGGGAGGGATCGCATCACTTTGGGGTTCCCTTCCCACTCTATACTATCTGTTGGTTACATGCCCATCTGCCACCATGGATTGCATTGTGCCTTCCTGCCCTTGCAATTACTTCCCACTCTGGAATAACAACAACAACAACAAGGGACCCCACAGCCCATCCAGTCCACCCCCTTCCCAATAATAATAATAATAATAATAATAATAATAATAATAACAACAACAACAACAATAAGAATAATAACAACAATAAACACCCACCCCTTTAAACCTCACAACACATTACCACATCACGCTTACCACCAACACACACAACAACTAAACAGGAAACAATATACTAGAACTATAAAGTAAAAAGGTAAAGGTTTCCCCTGACGTTAATCAACATAAAAAATGAACAATGATACACACTTCAACAACTATTACTAATTGTCACTATAAAAGAGAGACAGGATCACAACAAAAATAAAACCTAATGTACATTAACCAACGCCACTAAAAAAAGCCACAGCAATGCGTGGCCGGGCACAGCTAGTATAATATATAAAATTACTGTGGTATAATAAAACACAACAATATAATCTCTAAAATCAGGACAGTAAATAAAGAACAACACTCTGAAAACAGGGAAATTCCAAACAGGAAACAATCTGGGCCAGCTAACACCTCTCAACAAAGGATTCCCCCAGGGAGGAAGCAGCCAGGGTTTGAAGTTGTAAGGCCATTACATGCTGATCGTTCTGGCTAATTGCAGCATTCATACTTGCCTCCAACAGACAAAAAAAAAAAAGGAATAACCAGAAATATTGTATATTCACAAGCTTTAGGAAATAACATATTCTAACTACCACCAATTCCTCAATACTTTATTTCCCATACCACCACACTTTGCCATAGCAATGCGTGGCTGGGCACAGCAAGTATATGCATGTGTGTGTGTGTGTATGGAATGAAATCTGTATACTTCTTGTGTTTACAGTATGGAAGAGATAGCTTTGCATGAAATTTGGTGTGAATTTATTTCAGGAATGCTCCTTTTGGAATTTTAAGGGAGCATGGTTTTAGAATGCTCAGATATGACCTTGATATGCGATATTGGTATTTGACATTCATTTGCAATGTTTGATGGACATTTAATATCAGACATACAGTGATATTCAGTATTTGACATTTTGAAAAAAATCTTTGCATGTAAAAAGTCATATATAACAGGATATAAGGAATAGCATTTAGCATTTGATTTGATAGATAGCATGGCACAAATAACAATTTGTATTATAGGCAGATACTGTGTATATGTATGTGTATATACTAGCTGTGCCCGGCCACGCGTTGCTGTGGCGAAGTATGGTGGTATGGGAAATAAAGTATTGAGGAATTGTTGGTAGTTAAGGTAAAGGGTAAAGGTTTTCCCCTGACATTAAGCCCAGTCATTTCTGACTCAGGGGGTTGGTGCTCATCTCCATTTCTAAGCCGAAGAGCTTAGACTCTTATGTCCGTAGACTCATCCAAGGTCATGTGGGATGACTGCATGGAGCGGCGTTACCTTCCCGCCGGAGCAGTACCTATTGATGCACTCACATTTGCATGTTTTCGAACTTCAGGGTTGACAGAAGCTGGGGCTAACAGTGAGGGCTCACTCTGGTCCCCCAATTCAAACCTACGGCCTTTCAGTCCAGAAGTTCAGCAGCTCAGTGCTTTAACACGCTGCGCCGTCAGGGGATATTATTTCCTAAAGGTTGTGAATATACAATATTTCTGATTGGTTTTTTTGTCTGTTGGAGGCAAGTATGAATGCTGCAATTAGGGAAAATGATTAGGATGTAATGGCATTGCAGCTTTAAAGCCTGGCGGCGTCCTCCCTGAGGGAATTTTTTGTTGTGAGGTGTTAGCTGGCCCTGATTGTTTCCTGTCTGGAATTCCCTTGTTTTCAGAGTGGTGTTCGTTGCGATATTTTATGTGCTTCTACTGTCTGTGGCCCTGAGAAAACAGAGGATTTGCCAGACTTTGTTGATGGGAATACTTTGTTGGGAGGTGTTAGCTGGCCCTGATTGTTTCCTGTGTGGAATTCCCCTGTTTTCAGAGTGTTGTTCTTTATTTAGTGTTCTGATTTTAGAGATTGTATTGTTATGTTTTATTATACCACATTAATTTTATATATTCTGATTTTAGTGTTTTTGAATACTTGAAGCCAGATTGTATTCATTTTCATGGTTGACCGCAACACAATAATAATAATAATAATAATAATAATAATAATAATAATAATAATAATGACTTTGGTAATACACAGTGCTTCACTCCCTTCTCAGCTTCCTTTCTTGAAGAATCCTTTCTTGGGAGGTGTTAGCTGGCCCTGATTGTTTCCTTTGTGGAATTTCCAATTTCCCTGCTTTCAGAGTGTTGCTCTTTATTTACTGTCCTGTTTTTAGAGATTATATTGTTCTACATTATTCTATCCCAGTAATTATTTCATATTAAAGTAGAATCTCACTTATCCAACATTCACTTATACAATGTTCTGGATTATCCAACGCAGTCTGCCTTTTCGTAATCAATGTTTTTGTAGTCAGTGTTTTAAATTCATTGTGATATTTTAGTGGTAAATTTGTAAATACAGTACAGTAGAGTCTCACTTATCCAACATAAACGGGCCAGCAGAATGTTGGATAAACGAATATGTTGGATAATAAGGAGGCATTAAGGAAAAGCCCATTAAACATCAAATTAGGTTATGATTTTACAAATGAAGGACCAAAACATAATGTTAGACAACAAATTTGGCAGAAAAAGTAGTTCAATACGCAGTAATGCTATGTAGTAATTACTGTATTTATGAATTTAGCACCAAAATATCACGATATATTGAAAACATTGACTACAAAAATGTGTTGGATATTCCAGAACGTTGGATAAGCGAGTGTTGGATAAGTGAGACTCTACTGTAATTACTACATAGCATTACTGCGCATGGAACTACTTTTTCTGTCAAATTTGTTGTATAATATGATGTTTTGGTCTTAATTTGTATAACAATTACCTAATTTGATGTTTAATCGGCTTTTCCTGAATCCCTTCTTATTATCCAACATATTCACTTATCCTGCTGGCCTGTTTATGTTGGATGACTCTACTATATATTGATAATCTTATATTATCTGCTTAGAACTGGATTATATGAGGCCCCTTCTTCACAGCTGTATAAAATGCAACTGAAGTGGATTATATGGAAGTGTGGAGTCAAGATAATCCAGTTCAAAGCAGATAAAATAAGATTATAAATGGGTTATATAGCTGTGTGGAGGGGCATTGAGTCTACACTGCCATATAATCCAGTGCAAATTAGATAATCTGTGGAAGAGGCTTGAGGCCTAAGTCTGCCTGTCCCCTGGGCTAAGTTGGTTGCTTGGAGACCAAGTGGGCAGAGATTAGTCCTCTAACTGGCAGCAATTCGATAAAAACAATTCTTCCTTTCCCTCTAAGTAGGACTTTATTTTTCTTTTCTTTTCATTGTATCAACCTAGAGGCATGGATGATGGGTTCTGTTGTCAAATTTCGGGGTTGGGGGCCTGTAGTTTTATTGTTTTGTTGGTCGCCGTGATGCCATCACTCATTTATATATATAGATATATAATATGAAGAGAGGAAAACATGTAAAGGTTGTCATGTTCTTATTTACATCAAACAGTATTTGATAGCTGACAAGAAATTGTATTTTGAAGTTGGCACCCTGTGATATCCTCGTTTATGCCTGCCAAAATCAAAGCATGTAAAATTCTTATTTATTTTTCTTGCCATCTCCTCATTATATTGCTGAATATAGTCAACATTTATGTATTCTGATTCTAGTCCAGATTTTTCATCTGGCATTAAAAACCTTTATTCTTTATTCTTAGTTGTATGGCTACATCAAAAAACAAACAGATCTCCTATTGGGTTGTGTGTTTTCCAGGCTGTAGGAACATGTTCCAGAAGCATTATTTCCTGACATTTCGCCCACATCTGTGGCAGGCATCCCCAGAGGTTGTGAAGTATATTGAAAAAACCTAAGCAAGGAGGGTTTATATATCTGTGTAAGGTCCACAGTGGGAGAAGGAACTCTTCCTTGCTTAGTTTTTTCCAATATACTTCACAACCTCTGAGGATTCCTGTTATAGATGTGGGTGAAATGTCAGGAGAGAATGCTTCTGGAACATGGCCATCCAGCTCGGAAAACACCCTGTGATTTTGGCCATGAAAGCCTTCAACAACAGATCTCCCATTTTTCTCGTCCCTTCCACACCTGCACATCCAACAAATCTGCTTTGAAAGGGTACAAACTTTCCAAAGCACAAATAGAGGTGAGTCAAGGCAGCTTTCGGGAGGAAGATGATTCCATTCTAGCTCTGGTGTACATCCTGCTGACACGTGAATCCATTATGATTACTTACATAATTTTGTGCAAGGCTTTCTGTTTTCTTCATCCAGACATTTCTGCTTTAAGCTTTGAATTTCTTTCCATTGAAAGATTCTGCTATAAGATTAAGAAGATTGTTTCTGTATGAACATTTGTTCTGGCATTTAGACCTTTCATACTGTGCCATCTAGGCAACACTTAAACCAGCACAAATAATGATAGGAAAAGCAAGACAATATTGCCTGAAAGATAACTTTTTAAAACAAATCACGGTTTTATTTTAACTTTTCCCTATTATTTAATGTTTGGCAATCAGGAATAGACAAAAAGGTGAAACAATAGCTAATGAATATGAAATATGAAATTCAGTTATAAAGGAAATAGCCTGAAGTGTCTATTCTTAGTAGTAGAATTTTTTACAATATATATGAGTTTTAATTATGATGTAACTTGGTGGTTCTCAACCTGTGGGTCCCCAGATGTTTTGGCCTTCAACTCCTTGAAATCCTAACAGCTAGTAAACTGGCTGGGATTTCTGGGAGTTGCAGGCCAAAACACCTGGGGATCCACAGGTTGAGAACCACTGCTGTAACCTGTCTTGAGCCACAAGGAGAGGCGGATAGGAAATTATTATTATTATTATTATTATTATTATTATTATTATTATTATTATTATTATTATTATTATTATTATGACACAGCAAACAAGGTAGATATACTGGATTTCGTTTCACAAAATCACAAGTTTAACACTTCCCAAGTGTCTAGGATTGTGTGATGTATTTTCAGATGATGTGTGCAGATCCCAGTAGGGTGGCCTTTTGCAGTTGGCAGATCGTGACCCAATGTGCCGATCACCACCGCGACCACCTGCACTGGTTTCTGCCAAAGTCTTTGAAGTTCAATTTTGAGGTCCTGATAGCGGCTGAATTTTTCCTGTTGTTTTTCGTCAATGCGACTGTCACCTGGGATGGCAACATCAATGATCCAAACCTTTTTCTTTTCCACAACTGTGATGTCTGGTGTGTTGTGTTCCAGAACTTTGACAGTCTGGATTTGGAAGTCCCACAGTATCTTTGCGTGTTCATTTTCCAATACTTTTGCAGGTTTGTGATCCCATCATTTCTTTGCTGCTGGCAGGTGGTACTTGAGGCATAAGTTCCAATGAATCATTTGGGCCACATAGTTGTGCCTCTGTTTGTAGTCTGTCTGTGCAATTTTCTTACAGCAGCTGAGGATATGATCAATGGTTTCGTCGGTTTCCTTGCACAGTCTGCATTTTGGGTCATCAGCTGATTTTTCAATCTTGGCCTTAATTGCATTTGTTCTGATGGCTTGCTCCTGGGCTGCAAGGATCAGACCTTCTGTCTCCTTCTTCAGTGTCCTATTTGTGAGCCAGAGCCAGGTCTTCTCCTTATCAGCTTTTCCTTCAATTTTGTCAAGGAACTTTCCATGCAATGTTTTGTTTATTATTATTATTATTATTATTATTATTATTATTATTATTATTATTATTTTATTGTATGACACAGCAAACAAGCTAGACATGCTGGATTTCGTATCACAAAATAACAAGTCGAACACTTCCCAAGTGTCTAGGACTGTGTCATGTATAATAATAATAATAATAATAATAATAATAATAATAATAATAATAATTATTATTATTATTATTATTATTATTATTATTATTATTATCAACACAACGAAGTTGTATGACACAGCAAACAAGATAGATATGCTGGATTTCGTTTAGCAAAACCACAAGTCGAACACTTCCCAAGTGTCTAGGACTGTGTGATGTATTTTCTGATGATGTGTGCAGATCCCAGTAGGGTGGCCTTTTGCAGTTGGCAGATGGTGATTTTGTCAATGTCTATTGTTTCCAAATGCCGGCTGAGATCTTTTGGCACGGCACCCAGTGTGCCCATCACCACCGGGACCACCTGTGCTGGTTTCTGCCAGAGTCTTTGAAGTTCAATCTTGAGGTCCTGATAGCGGCTGAGTTTTTCCTGTTGTTTTTCATCTATGCGACTGTCACCTGGGATGGCAACATCAATGATCCAAACCTTGTTCTTTTCCACAACTGTGATGTCTGGTGTGTTGTGTTCCAGAACTTTGTCAGTCTGGATTCGGAAGTCCCACAGTATCTTTGCGTGCTCATTTTCCAATACTTTTGCAGGTTTGTGATCCCACCAGTTCTTTGCTGCTGGGAGGTGGTACTTGAGGCATAAGTTCCAATGAATCATTTGGGCCACATAGTTGTGCCTCTGTTTGTAGTCTGTCTGTGCAATTTTCTTACAGCAGCTGAGGATATGATCAATGGTTTCGTCGGTTTCCTTGCACAGTCTGCATTTTGGGTCATCAGCTGATTTTTCAATCTTGGCCTTAATTGCATTTGTTCTGATGGCTTGCTCCTGGGCTGCAAGGATCAGGCCTTCTGTCTCCTTCTTCAGGGTCCCATTTGTGAGCCAGAGCCAGGTCTTCTCCTTATCAGCTTTTCCTTCAATTTTGTCAAGGAACTTTCCATGCAGTGCTTTGTTGTGCCAGCTGTCAGCTCTAGTTTGTAGTGCGTTTTTCTTGTACTGGTTTTTTGTCTGCTGTGTTTTGAGGAGTTTCTGATTTTTGACTTCAATCAAAGCAGGTTCTTCACTTTGCTTTACATATTCTGCCAGGGCATGTTCTTCTTCTCTGACTGCATGTTTTACTTGTAAGAGTCCTCTGCCCCCTGATCTTCAAGGCAGATATAGCCGGTCAACATCACTGCGAGGGTGCAGGGAATGATGAATGGTCATGAGTTTTCTTGTTTTTCTGTCCAAATTGTCCAGTTCCACCTGTGTCCAATTTATAATGCCAGCAGTATATCTTATGACAGGTATGGCCCAGGTGTTTATGGCCTTGATGGTGTTGCCTCCATTGAGCATGCTTTTGAGAATTTTTCTGACCCTTTGTGTGTATTCTTTGCTGACCACAGTTTTCACATGTTCATGCTTGATGTTGTCCAGCTGTAGTATGCCCAGATATTTATAGGCCTCTGGCTGGTGACACTTTATTGTTTGGCCATTGGACATATTTATGCCCTCACTTTCAATGATTTTTCCCTTCTTCAATGCCACTGTCGAACATTTGTCCAAACCAAACTCCATGTTGATATCAGTGCTAAAACTTCGGACAGTGTTGGTCAGACTGGATTTCAGTTTCCGTTTTCCCATATAGCTTCAGGTCATCCATGTACATCAAATGTGAAATTTTGTGAGAATTCTTAGATGTTTGATAGCCGAGATTTCTTTTTTGTAAGATTGTTGACAGAGGGATCATGGCAATAATGAAAAGGAGAGGGGACAATGAATCTCCATGGAAAATTCCTCTCCTGATGTTGACAAGTCCATAGCTTTCATTTCCAACAAACAGTTCAGTTTTCCAGTGCTCCATCATGTTTTCAATTAAGGTGCCAACGTTCTTACTAATCCCGATGGCATCCAGGCACTTGATGATCCAGCTGTGTGGGAGTGAGTCAAAGGCCTTTTTGTAGTCAATCCACGTCATGTGAAGATTAGCTTTTCGGCTCTTACAGTTCTCCAGAATCATTTTGTCAATCAATAACTGGTCTTTTGTGCCCCTCTTTTCCGTTTGTTGCCTTTCTGTTCATCTGGCAAGATGTTTTTTTCTTCAATATAGTCTTGAATTCTGTCAGCTATGATGCCAGTCAGTAGTTTAAACATAGTGGGCAGACATGTTATTGGCCTGTAGTTTCCTGGTGCTGCTCCTTTTGCTGGATCCTTTTGTATCAGGTATGTTCTTCCAGTTGTTAGCCATTCACTGATACTTCCTTTCTGCAGCATCTCATTGAATTGTTGGGCCATTTTTCCATGTAAACTAATCAGATGTTTGAGCCAAAATCCATGATGTTGATCACTACCAGGCGATGTCCAGTTCTTGACTTTTTGCACTCATTTGCTGATCATTTCAGTTGTTATTTCCATCTGTTCCATTTTGTTCTGTGAGAATTTTCCTTCAAACTCCTTTATCCACCCAGCGTTTTTGTTGTAGTTTTTATTATTTTCCCAAAGTTCTTTCCAGAACTTTGTTGTTGCAGTTTTCTCTGGCTTTATGGTTACTGTGTCTGTTGTTTGGTTCAGACTCTGGTAGAACCGTCTTTGGTCTGATTGAAACAGTTGATTTTGTCTGTACTGGATGATTCTGGCTTCATACCTTTCAATTTTTCTGGCTGTTGCTGTAATTTGTTCTTTCACGATTTCCAAAGCTTCTTCAATTTTTCTGGTGTTCAGCCAGTACTTTCGTGTCCTGCTCACTTCAAAGGATCAGTCTGAACGCAGATCAGAGATGGCTGCTCTCAAATCCAATCTTTATTGAAGAACACATGACTTTGGAAAAGTCAGGAATGACCCAATGTTTACATACAACTATTTTTATAACTTTTGATGCTACGTAACACCACACGTAAATATCATCATCAAGTCCCACCCCCAATATCACATTACTACCATTTTCACACACTAGACCAATTATAATTGTTTATACTTTCGGCCCCAAGTTCCCAGGCATATTCTATCTTCTTCTGCCAGGTGCTCCTGGGATTGTTTATGTTATGACTCCCAGTTACAGGGCTGAATTACCAAAGCCCTGTAACTGGGTTCCATGACATGGTGCCCTCCTTTTCTTCGTCCTCCTCTTCGGTTCTTCTTTCATCACAAGCCTGAAACAAAACAATAATTCTATGTGTCCATTTTGTCCAAAGTACCCATGTATTTTTTCAGTAAGCTACGATGGAATACAGGGTGTATTTTCCCTAAGCTTTTTGGCAATGCCAACTGGAAAGTCACCTCGTTGATAACACCCTGTATTCTAAATGGTCCAATATATTTAGGGCCCAATTTTTTCGAAGGTAGCCCCAGTTTGATGTTTTGGGTACTTAGCCACACTAAATCTCCTTTCTCCAATTTATCACCTTCCACCCTCTTTCTGTCTGCGAATACTTTATACTTTTTATGTGCTTCTTTTAAGGATGCAGTCACTTGACTCCAGCATTCCATCATTTGCGCTTTCCATTTCCCTGCCTCTGTTCCCTCATTCTCTGTCCATCTCGGCAGCTGGGGCAGAGGCTGTAGTTCATACCCGTAAACTACTTCAAAGGGGGTTTTATTTGTTGCTGAATGTATAGTCGAATTAAAAGCTAGTTCTGCAAAAGCCAACCACCGAGACCAGTCATTTTGTCTCATGTTAGAGTACATTCGAAGGAACTGCCCAAGTGTCTGCTGAGTACGTTCTACCGCCCCATTTGTCATGGGGTGAAAAGCAGAACTTAAACTCCTTTCTGCTCCTAGCATTTCCAGGAATTTTTCCCAAAATTTTGCTGTGAATTGTACTCCTCTGTCACTGACCACTCTACTGGGACATCCATGCAGTTTGTAAATGTGGTTTATGTACAATTCAGCTAGTTTCTCGGCTGATGGTAGTTTCGTCAGTGCTATAAAGTGGGCCTGTTTAGAAAACAGGTCCAATACTGTCCAAATATAACGATGTCCTTTGCTAACCGGTAGTTCCCCCACAAAGTCCATAGCTACACATTCCCAAGGTCTGGTAGGTTCTGCTACTGTTTGTAATAATCCCATTGGCTTCCCTCCTCTCGATTTATTTCTGGCACAATCATCACATTGAACAACATAATTTTTTATGTCCTTCCTCATCCCTGGCCACCAGCAATGTTTTGCTATTGCTTTTGTTGTTTTTGTAATTCCTGTATGACCAGCGCTCTGGTTGTTGTGAAAACGATGCAAAATCTTGATCCTTAATGTTGCTGGGATATACAGTTTCTTGTTCACAAACCAAAATCCCCCCTTCTGCTCCCCCTGTTCTGCATTGGATGCGATCCACTGGTCTCCTTCATAAGACTGTTTCAGCTCGTTTCCCCAATTATCTTTTCCGTCGAGTTCAACCATAGCAGTGTTCTCCTTTTGGGTTTGTGCTCTTGTTCTGACAGCTAAACCCCATTGTTTGTCAGAGAATATTGTTCCCTCTTTTGCTGTGGGTATTCCTTCGTGTTGAGGCATGCGTGAAAGAGCATCTGCCAAGACATTCTGCTTCCCCTGAAAAAACTTTAATTGGAAATCGAACCTGCTGAAGTATTGTGCCCATCTAATCTGTTTGGGGGACAATTTTCGAGGGGACTTTAAATACTGGAGGTTCTTATGGTCAGACCAAATTTCAAATGGGATTCCGCTTCCTTCGAGAAAGTGTCGCCAGCATTCTAAGGCTTTTAATATGGCTAGTGCCTCTTTTTCCCATATCGGCCAACATTTTTCAGTTTCGCTGAACTTCCGGGACAAATATCCACAGGGTTTTAAGTTCCCATTTTGATCCTTTTGCAATAGTACTGCCCCATACGCACAGTCTGAGGCATCGCAATGGATTATGAAAGGGCTCCTGATATCGGGGTGTTTTAGAATGGGTCCTTCTGTGAAGCATTCTTTTAGGGTTTCAAATGCCTTTTGGCATTCTGGCGTCCAACTTAGTTTGGCGCCAGGAGCTTTTACTTTTGCTGTCTCTCCTTTCCCTTTTGTTTTTAAAAGTTCAGTAAGGGGTGCAGTTATTTGCGCGAAGCCTTTTATGAAGGATCTATAAAAATTTGCAAACCCCAGAAACGATTGCAATTGCCTCCTTGTTTGAGGCACTCCCCATTCTTTTACATCTGATACTTTAGCTGGATCCATAGCTAACCCTTCTGGAGATATCCGATACCCCAGAAAGTCAATTTGAGTTTTATTAAATTCACATTTGGACAGTTTTGCGTACAGCTTTGCTTCTCTTAGTCTCTGCAAAACTTCCCGGACCAATTTCACGTGCTTTTCCTTATCTTCAGTCACAATCAAGATATCATCAAGAAATATGAATACCCCTCTGTACAACAACGGGTGCAGTATTTCATTTATAAGCTGCATAAAGCACCCGCCTCCATTTTTTAAACCGAAAGGTAAAATTTTATATTCAAAATGGCCGAATGCGCAGGAAAATGCAGTTTTCCAAGTATCTTCCGGTTTGATCCTTAATTTATGATATGCTTCAATTAAATCAAGTTTAGTAAATATGCTCCCTTTTTTCAATACGGTAATTAAATCCTTTACTAAGGGCATAGGGTATTTATTGTCCTTAGTAATTGCATTCAAATTTCGATAATCAATGCACAATCTTAGGGAGTTGTCTTTCTTTCTCCTGAATAACACTGGGGCCCCGAGAGGAGAATTGGATGGCTTAATGAAGCCCCGCGCCAGGTTTTTATCAATGTATTTCCTCAATTCCTCCTTCTCCTGCACAGACATGGGATACACTTTTGGTTTTGGTAAGTTTGCTCCGGGGGTTATTTCAATTTCTACTTCTATATTCCTTTTGGGAGGTAATTTACTTGCCTCTTTCTGATTGAACACATCCACAAAGTCTCTGTATTCAGGTGGCAATAGCAGTGGGTCTATTTCACCTTCTTCATCTCCCTCGTCCTCCTCTTCTGCAATCTTGCTTATCTCCCATTGCGTCTGCTGTTCTTTAAATGCTAGGCTCTTTCCTCTCCAATCTACTTCGGGATTTGCCTGTTCGAGCCATGGTATCCCTAATATTACGTGGTATGTGGCAATAGGGGCTATCACAAAGGATATTCTTCCTTCCCATTTGCCTATTTTACATAGGACCTCCCGTATTTCCTTTGTAGATACTTCCCCAGTAGCAACTGATCCGTCTAGCTGCGAAAATGCAATTGGGGAGTCAAGCGCCATCTGCTGGCATTTCAACGCTCCTGCTAACTCTGGAGTTATAATATTCCTGGAACAACCACAATCCACAAATGCCTTGCAGGTGGCCCGATTCTCTAGCCCCGAGAGGCAGATTGGCACTACTATCATGCGTTTGTCCCGACTCACCAATTTTTCTGAAGATTCTGGGGCTTGCACCTCCTCCTCCGCACGCCTCCCGGTTGCTGGCTTGGGCTTTGAGGGTTTTGGCGGCTCCCCCTTCCGTGCCCAGCATTCTGCTGCTCGATGGCCCGTCTTCCCACATACAAAGCATCCCGGTTTAGGTTTGTTGTCGTCTCCTCTGGAGGGAATCCCCGGCCTCCCTCCAGGTCTTTCCTGCTTCCTCGTTTCTCCTCGACCTCTCGCCACCGGTCTTTGCTGGCCGCCGCTGCTCCTGAAGCGCTTTACTTGGGCCAGGGTGGATTCAACGCGCCCCGCTAGTTGAATCCATCCCTGGAGCGTTTCGGGGTCATCTCTGTGCGCTGCCCAGCTGAAAATCTCGGGGCGTAGTCCCTCTTTAAATAACTCCACTTTGGTCCCTTCAGACCACTCTGGTACCCTTTCCGCGAGGTGTAGGAATTCCTCTGCGTACTCGGGCACTGTTTTGTCCCTCTGCTTTATTCCTTTCAGCTGGTCTCGAGCCCTCAATTGCTCTAGCCGGTCTCTGAATCGGTTTTCCAGTGCGGCGAGGAAGCGGGGCACTGACCTCAGGCATGGGTCGTGTCTGGCATGGAGTTGCACGTACCAGCTGGCTGCTCCTCGCTTTAGTGTGTTGCCGATGGCTCGAACCCTGCTTGCTTCGGAGGGGAATGTGTGTGCATTGTCTTCCATGTATCCTCTGATGCTAATTAGAAAAAAGTTCAGTTCATCTGATTCCCCTCCGTATTCCAGTTTGAGATCTTCTCTTCTTGGCATCCATTCTGCGGCCCGTTGATGCTGTCTGGGAGGCATGGGGAAGGGTTGCATCAGGTTTCCTCGGGCGGCTCCTTGGAACACGCCGCGCCCCACTCCGGTGGTCATTCTGCGCGGCTCCCGAAAGTCTGCCGCCGCTGTCGGCCCTTCCGCCCATCCGCATACTGGCCTCGCTGTAGCCCCCTCATCTCGCCTTTCCTCGTCGTACGGCACATCCTCCTCCTCTTCCTGGATCCCCCGCTCCTCTCCGCCTTCGTCTGCAAATCCACTGGACCCGATCCCTGGCCCCAGTGGCCTTTCCACCCCGACGCCCATTCGGGGGGTTGGGAGCTCTGTTGGAGATGGCGGCCTCAGAGTTCCCAGAGCTCGCTGGTGCTCCACTTCGCGCGCCATTCTGTCTCGGAACTCCAGCTCCTGCCAGTATTCCTCGTCTCCCTCGTCCCTTGCCGCCGCGGGACTCTGCGTTGAAGCTCGCTGTCCCCTCTGGCTCCAATCTTTGCTTGGCTCTCTCTCGGCGCCATATCGGATGTGCTCTTTTTGGAGATTCTCTTCCAATATTGGCACTATTCTCCCCACGGTATCCGACAGCCTGGATAAGTGAGTTTCCAGGATGGATAACCACAGGGCCACGGTCTCCGGCATGCTTCCTCCAGATCCCCAACTGGTTTCTGCCGCCGCCGGAACGCCTCTTCCCCCTCTGGGAATCCTCTGGGTCACGCCGTCCGGCTTGGGGTACCCCGTAGAGGAAGCTATGGCTTGCAATGTCTCTTCTGCCAACGGCAGAGCTCCCAGCGGAGGCCCCTTTGCTCCGTCATGGCTTTGATCTCCTTCCCTGCTCATTATCACTTCACTGCAAATTTGCAGGAGGGTGAGAACTGGATTCCTGACTTAATTGTCCTGCTCACTTCAAAGGATCAGTCTGAACGCAGATCAGAGATGGCTGCTCTCAAATCCAATCTTTATTGAAGAACACATGACTTTGGAAAAGTCAGGAATGACCCAATGTTTACATACAACTATTTTTATAACTTTTGATGCTACGTAACACCACACGTAAATATCATCATCAAGTCCCACCCCCAATATCACATTACTACCATTTTCACACACTAGACCAATTATAATTGTTTATACTTTCGGCCCCAAGTTCCCAGGCATATTCTATCTTCTTCTGCCAGGTGCTCCTGGGATTGTTTATGTTATGACTCCCAGTTACAGGGCTGAATTACCAAAGCCCTGTAACTGGGTTCCATGACACTTTCGGATCAGGTATTGCTTGATTTTGTCATTCTTCAGTTTCCTCTCTTTCATATTTTTCAGGTTACTTGCATCTGATCTAAGTTTCTTGATTTTCAACTCTAGCCTGACCTTCCACTTTGGTTTTCCAGTCGATTTTCTTTGGGGCTGCCTTGGTTGTAGGAGCCCAAGCTCTTCTGTTACTATCACTGCTGCACTGTAGGCAAACTGGTTTGTTTGTTCAATTGATGTTATTTGGACAGTGGAGAGTACTGCATTCACATCTTTCATGAGAGGCATCAGGTGTCTCTTGGGCACTGTTTTTAGGGTTGGGAGCCATTTTCTTATGGCATTTGCTGCAGCATGAGCCATGATCTTATCCTTGAGCTCTTGCTGTCTTGCTGTCAAGGTTCCTGGTGGTTCAACAGATGTTTCAAGTGCTGGTTCCTCAAATTCTTGCAAAAGCGCCACACTTTCTTCTGGTTCAATCTGTTCCACCATTCCAAGGGTTGCTGGAGTCTCTGCTGCTGTCTGTGCTGTGGTCTGATGGTAATCTACTTTGCAAATTTTCTGGATTTCTTCGAGTTCAACTTCACTGAACACTTCATTTCTGATTATGAATCTTTGTTGGTCAGCCAGTCGGGGTTCTGTTATCTGTGAGTCAGGGTACTCTTGTTTCCACAGTTGATGCATCCTTTTTTGGTAGCCACGCCTTTGAGGTTCAGATTTGTAGTAGCATTTCATAATTGTGCGGTTTTCTGGCATTGTATATTTCTGCCGCTTCTGTGACTGTTCATTTGGGTTTTGATGATTCCGTAGCCCACTTGTCGATGGATGTCCAGAATCAGCAGCATCCACCGCAGTCCTTTTTATCCTGGGCGACGACCGAGCCAGTATAGACTTCGTTTGGGTTTGATTCTCCATAATGCTAATGGGTTAGGTGCTCTTGGTTGTGCTCCTCAGCTGAGGCCTCTCTGGCTTGGTTGGACTACCGCCAGCACAGCCCTCAGTCATCATTGGAGCAGCTAAGCCCACCCCCCCACCACGTCAAGGTGGCACCTGCGGGGGGGATAATTATTAGGGTTATTATTATTATTATTATTATTATTATTATTATTATTATTATTATATAATTATTATTATATAATTATAATTATATTTATAATATAATATTATATTATATTAAATATTATATTATATTTATAATTTTATTTATAATTATTATTATATAATTATTATATAATTATTATTATTATTAGGGTTATTATTATTATTATTATTATTATTAGAAACACAACAAGATGAGTCCACAGCAGACACTCTGCTGGCTGCTGTATTGAATCACATGTCAGACACTTCCCAAGTGTCTAGGACTGTGTAATGTATTGACGAATAATGCGTGCAGATCCCAGCAAGGTGGCCTTCTGCAGCTGGCAGCTGGTAATTTTGTCAGCACCAATTGTGTTTAAGTGCAGGTCTTTAGGCACTGCACCCAGTGTGCCAATCACCACTGGGACAACCTTGACTGGCTTGTGCCAAAGTCTTTGTAATTCAATCTTTAAATCCTCATATCGTGTCAGCTTTTCCAGTTGTTTCTCTTCAATCCTGCTGTCACCTGGGAATGCAACATCGACAATCCATACTTTGTTTTTTAACATGATCGTGAGGTCAGGAGTATTGTGCTCCAAAAACCTGTCTGTCTGAATTCGGTAGTCCCAGAGTAGCTTGACATGTTCATTCTCTGTAACCTTTTCCAGCTTGTGATCCCACCAGTTCTTTGTCGCAGGCAGATGGTATTTGTTGCACAAGTTCCAATGAATCATCTGAGCAATGGTGTTATGCCTCTACTTGTAGTCTGTCTGTGCGATATTCTTACAGCAGCTGAGGATGTGATCTATTGTTTAATCTGCTTCCTTGCAGAGTCTACATTTGGGATCTGTCGTCGACTTTTCAATTTTGGCTTTGATGGCGTTGGTTCTAATGGCTTGTTCTTGGGCTGCCAGAATCAGGCCCTCCGTCTCCTTTTTCAAAGTTCCACTTGTGAGCCACAGCCATGTTTTTTCTTTGTCAATTTGGCTCTCCATTTTTCCCATGAACTGTCTGTGAAGAGCCTTCTTTCGCCAGTTTTCTCTTCTGCTCTGGATTGTGTTTTTATGGAATTCACTTTTTGTCTTTTGCATATTGATGTCAGTGCTGAAGATTCTGACTGTGTTGGTCAGTGATTGGATTTCTGTTTCTGATTTTCCGTAAAGCTTTAGATCATCCATGTACAGCAAGTGGGAAATTTTTTGTAAATTTCTTGCTGTTTGGTAGCCCAGGTTTGTTTTCTGTAGAATTACTGACAGAGGGACCATTGCAATAATGAACAGCAGTGGTGACAGTGATTCGCCCTGGAAAATTCCTCTCTTGATATTAACAGTTCCATAGCATTTGTTGCCCACCAACAACTCAGTTTTCCATTGTTTCATTGCATTTTCAGTGAACTTTCTAATATTTTCACAAACCCCAATGATATCCAGACATTTGATAATCTAATAATGTGGCAGTGAGTCAAATGCTTTTTTGTAATCAATCCAAGTTGTACAGAGGTTTGTTTTGCGGCTTTTGCAATTTTCCAGTATCATTTTGTCAATCAGAAGCTGATCTTTCATGCCCCTACTTCTTCTTTTATTGCCTTTTTGTTCTACTGACGAGATGTTATTTTCCTCCAAGTAATCCTGGATTTGATCAGCTATTATGCCTGTCAGCAGTTTGAACATTGTAGGCAGACATGTTATTGGCCTGTAGTTTCCTGGTATTGTCCCTTTTGCTGGATCTTTCTGTATCAAATATGTTTTCCCAGTTGTTATCCATTTGCTGATGTTTCCAGTTTGCAGCATCTCATTGAATTGTTCGGCCATTTTTGAGAATCATATTTACTCAATTTTAATGCTCATCTTTTTTGAATAAATTACCTTCTCAAAATTAGGGTGCACATTTGATTAGCATAATATCGTAAATACCTTTTTGAGTTTCAAGGTTTTGAAAATTGTGGTGCGCATTAGATTCGATGGTGCATTAGACTCAAGTAAATATGGTAATATATAAACCTGGAGGCTGTTATCCTTTGGCACCTATATTTCTCACAATTCTATAATGCAGCAAATTGAGAAAAAAAAGATACAGAGTATTAAGGAAATACATATTAAGGAAATGGCTGCAAACCTTTGAATATCAGAAAAGTATGTACAAAAATGTGCATTTTAGAAAACATTTACATGAAAATGTGCTCATCAGGCAATTCTAGATGAATTATAAACAGGTATATCCCTGGTGGTGCAGTGGGTTAAACTGCTGAGCTGCTGAACTTGCTGACTGAAAGGTTGGTGGTTCAAATCCGTGAAGCAGGGTGAGCTCCCGCTGTTAGCCCCAGCTTCTGCCAGCCTAGCACTTCAAAAACATGCAAATGTGAGATCGATAGGTACTACTCCAGTGGGAAGGTAACGGTGCTCCGTGCAGTCATGCCAGCCACATGACCTTGGAGCTGTTTATGAACAACGCCGGCTCTTCAGCTTAGAAATGGAGATGAGCACCAACCCCCAAAGTTGGACGCTACTAGACAATGTCAGGGGAAACCTTTACCTAAATCTTACATCAAAAATGATAGAGACTGATAAAGGAAAAAGCTAAAATGTATACATTTATACCTGTCTTACATACTCATGTCTAAGTCTATAAATTTTAGTCAAAATAATCAGCCCAAAAATTCTATATCAACATCTTAAAAACCAAATGCTTCTCTAAATGCTTCTTGCCGCCCTATATGAGAGCCATGCGTGAGTTAGGGACTTTTACCCTAGCACTCAAGACCTGGCTCTTTACTAGAGTTTTTAATCTATGTTAATTGTATCAATATTTGTATGTATGTATTTTTATCCTTTACAATTTTATCTTGTAAATCGCCTAGAGCATCATGGATGGAGGGCGATTAATAAGTAATTAAATGATGATGATGATGATGATGATAAATAAAAAAGTTTTTACTTGATGTTAGAAAGACGGTGAGAAGGAAGGAAGGTGGACCTCCCAAGGAAGTAAGTTCAACAGTGTGCATGTTTAACAAGGAAAAACTATTTTATTCAAGTAACATTAAAGAGAAATGAAAAAAGTGAAATAAAGCCTGAAGGGTTGGCACCGGTGAACCACACATGGAATTTTGCTCCTGGAATGTTTCTTTAAACAGAGGGCAGAGTGAAGCTGGCTACAAAGTTTATGTCATTTCTCCACTCTTTCCTTGTGGTTCCAAAAAATTGTCCTAGATATTTAGTGAACTTTCTGAGGTAATGCTGAAATCAGTGAAGATTGCCTCTTTACCTGCAGCTAATGGAAATCTGCACTGGACCTTCGCTTCTCTAGTAATTCATAGTAAGATCAGATAGATTCAAACTATGTGAAAACTAGAAACTTCAGTATAAATACTAAGAATGGAGATGTCTTCCAAATGTCACATGAACTGCACATAAGGATGCTTGAGAGGAACACAGATGCCATGCCACAGTGGCTTGCTTGTTCCTTATGGGGCTTGGCCAGTCTATAACACAGGGTAAAACTGGTTAACTTTGTTTTTGGTACATTAGGAGAAGTTTATTAATAGTCTGGAGTTTAAATGAAACACTAGAGCAGCCTGCACTCCAGGATTAGTGTGGACAATTCGATTGGCTTTAATGCAAACCATGTTACAGATACAGAAGCTTGTCCATCAGAGACACAGTAGCAAGTTGCAACACATGAAAGAGGAAACACAAATTTACTCTTGTGCAGGAGAGTTCAAAACAGTAAAATAAGCATTGCAGCAAAATAACAGTCCTTCAGAGTAACAGAACTCACAAAGGTTGTTTAACATCTACAGGAACTAGAGGGTGTGTGGCATTCAAAGCGGAACAAATCAGACCGAACACGGCTGTGTTCCTACCTAAGGACATATGCCGCGGCAATAGAGGCTGCAAAGAATGTATTCTATGCATCTTTGCGTCTGCAAAGAACTGTCCGGTGGAGCTGTTTCGAGTTGTCAAAGGTTTGTTAAACCCCATCCCTCAAGATAGGGTCCCTGACAGCTCGGCAGCCCACTGTGAAGCGTTTGCTTAGTTCTTCGTGAACAAAGTCACTCTGATCCACTCCGGCTTTGAAACCATATTAACGACGATCTCCGAGGATGTAACACGAGCACCTGCTTGTCCCATTTTGATGGATTCATTTCAATTGGTTGAGCTCAAGGATGTGGACAAGGTGCTTGGAGAGGCGAGGGCTACCACATGCATCCTAGACTCCTGCTCATCCCGGCTGGTGAATGAAGCCAGAGGGGGATTGGCTGAGTGGGCCGGTGGTGGTGAATGCCTCCCTTCGGGAAGGCGTATTTCCAGTGAGCCTTAAATTGGCTGTGATCAAACCGCTGTTGAAGAAGCGATCACTGGATCCCACTCAATTGGACAGCTATCAGCCTATTTCCAATCTCCCCTTTTTGGGCAAGGTCGTGGAATGTGTGGTGGCCCCGCAACTCCAGGCATTCTTGGATGATACTGATTTTCTAGATCCGGCACAGTCTGGCTTCAGGCCGGGGCATGGTACCGAGACAGCCTTGGTCGTCTTAGTAGATGATCTACACCAGAAACTGGACAGGGGGAGTGTGTCCCTGATGGTTCTGCTGGACCTCTCAGTGGCCTTCAATACCGTCGATCATGGTATCCTTCTGGGGCGTCTTGCCAGGATAGGTCTCGGAGGCACTGTTCTGCAGTGGCTTTGGTCCTTCCTGGAGGGTCGTTCCCAGATGGTGTCTTCAGGGGATACCTGCTCGGTCCCACAACCATTGACTTGTGGGGTCCTGCAGAGTTCAAAACTGTCCCCCATGATATTTAACATCTACATGAAGCTGCTGGGAGAGATCATCCGGAGTTTCAGGGTGCGGTGTCATCTGTACGGAGATGATGTCCAGCTCTGTCACTCCTTCCCACCTGTCACTAAGGAGGCTGTCCAGGTCCTAAACCGGTGTCTGGCTGCTGTGTCGGACTGGATGAGGGCCAACAAATTGAAATCGAATCCAGACAGAGGTCCTCCTGGTCAGTCATAGGGCCGAACAGGATATAGGGTTACAGCCTGTGTTGGACGGGGTTGCACTCCCCCTGAAGACACAGGTTCGCAGTCTGAGTGTTCTCCTGGACTCATCGCTGAGCCTGGAACCTCACGTTTCGGCGGTGGCCAGGGGAGCATTTGTACAACTAAGACTTGTGTGCCAGTTGTACCCGTACCTTGGGAAGTCTGACTTGGCCACGGTGGTCCACGCTCTGGTTACATCCCACTTGGGTTACTGCAACGCTCTCTACGTGGGGCTGCCTTTGAAAATGGCCCGGAAGCTACAACTAGTATAACGGACGGCAGCCAGATTATTAACTGGGGCGGCATACAGGGAGTGTACTACTCCCTTGTTAAGCCAGCTCCACTGGTTGCCGATATGCTACCGAGCCCAATTCAAAGTGCTGGTCTTGGCCTACAAAGCCCTAAATGGTTCTGGTCCAACTTAGCTATCCGAATGTATCTCCTCCTATGAACCTATGAGAATCTTAAGATCACCTGGGGAGGCCCTGCTCTCGATCCCACCTGCCTCTCAAGTGCAGCTAGTGGGGACGAGAGACAAGGCCTTCTCAGTGGTGGCTCCTCGGCTGTGGAACTCCCTCCCCAGTGACATCTGGCAGGCTCCATCCCTTATGGGGTTCAGAAAGAAACTGAAGACCTGGCTATGCGGGCAAGCATTTAAAGAATAAGTTTGGTTGGCTTTGACGTGGTCTTGATTAAGGTTTTTGTACAAGGTCTGGCGGATGAATGGCACAAGCAATTTGCACTGTTTTAATCTTGTTTATTGTATATTATGATACTATTTAAATGTTTTAACTGTTTTAATGTTATTTTATTGCATATTGGTGTATTGGCATTAATTGCCATTATTGTAAGCCACCCTGAGTCCCCTCGGGTGAGAAGGGCGGGGTAGAAATGATGGAAATAAAATGTTGTTTAACATCTACATGAAACCTTTGGGAGAGATCATCCGGAGTTTTGGAGTATGATGTCACCTGTACACAGATGATGTCCAACTCTGTCACTCCTTCCCACCAGTTACTAAGGAGGCTGTTCAGGTCCTGAACAAGTGCTTGGCAGCTGTGTCAGACTGGATGAGGGTGAACAAATTGAAACTGAATCCAGACAAGACAAAGGTCCTCCTGGTCAGTCGCAAGGCCGAACAGGATATAGGGTTACAGCCTGTGTTGGATGAGGTTACATTCCCTCTGAAGATGCAGGTTCGCAGCTTGAGGGTTCTCCTGGACTCATCGCTGAGCCTGGAACCCCAGGTTTTGGTGGTGGCCAAGGGAGCTTTTGCACAATTAAAATGTGTGTGCCAGTGTACACAAGTACACAAAACTTGTGTACACAACAGATTCCAAATTCTTACACCACGAACATCTGATCAGGAAACACATCTTGTGGAGGACCACAGTTACATAAACACAACTCGGTGAGCCACCCTTGGTCAATACGTGGGGGATAGTCCTGACGGGGACGATGCATCACCACATTTACACTTACACAATCATGCAGATGCTCCATCCCCAATCATAGACCAGGCGCAACAGGAACACCCTTGGGAGAGTGATGGGCTCTTGGTTGCATCTCAATAGATTGTCATTGACGAATGCACTGGGGATGTCGAGGAACAGGACAACACTTTACACCTACACAATTCACTTCAACAGGAACACTTTTCAGGGGACCTGCACACTATCTTACACAAAAGAAATCCTGTCAATACTCAAAGGAAACAGGTCTTGGTAGTAGGCGATTCCCTCCTTAGAGGAATGGATTCCATCATTTCCAGACAGGATGGGATGGCTTGAGAAATATGCTGCCTCCCGGGGGCAAAAATACACTATGTCACTCAGAGGCTCACCAGGCTCATAAAGCCCCATCACCCTCATGTTGATTCATGTAGAAACCAATGATACTGTTAGGCATACCTTTCAAAAGATCACAAATGATTTTCAAGCTCTTGGAACAAAGCTATAACAAAGTAATGTACATGTGGTCTTTTCATCCCTTCTCCCCATTGTAAGATGTGGCCCTGTAAGGGCCAGAAAAATAGTACAGGTCAATAACTGGCTCAGAAAATGGTGTCAGGAGGAATGCTTTGGTTTCCTTAACCATGGCCTGCTTTTTGAGGAGGGAGGCCTACTGGGATGAGGTGCATCTCACACAAGTAGGAAAACACCTTTTTGCTCACAGACTAGCAAACCTCATCAGGCGCACTTTAAACTAGGTCAGCCGGGGGAGGGGGACAATAGCCTTGCAAACAGTATTTTACTCACAATCACAGGGAATCTCCATAAGGCTAAATGGAGGGTTGCACAAGCACAACAAGGACCAATGACCAAGAACACAATAATCCCAAAGGAACAGCTCAGGGGAAGGTCCCAGGGGCTTTCATGTCTTTACACTAATGCACAGAGCATGAGGAATAAACAAGACAAACTCCAACTTATAGCACAACACCACACTTACGATGTCATAGGCATCACTGAAACGTGGTGGGATGACTCCTATCACTAGAATGTAGCCTTTGAAGGCTATAACCTCTTTCACAGAAAGAGAACAAAGGAGAGAGAGGGGGAGTAGCCATATATGTCAAAAACATTTATGTTGCAGAAGAGATGCAAGATGGCAATCCGGGAAACCAGTTTGAAAGCACCTGGATAAGTGTCGTGATACAGCCACCTCTTAAAGAGCCACACACACAATAAAAGTTCTTAAATGTTTATTAGATGATGTTTTAAACTCAAAAACACTTAACTGCAGTGTTTCTTTTAAAAGGTAAAAGTCTTAGTTCAAAAGAAGACAAAAAGCAAGAACAAAAGGATAATCCGGATTATCTAGCTTGATAATCCGCATCAAACATAACACAAACACCACCAAAGCTGACACCACATAATGCTGTGGCTCAGAGAGCTAAAGAGGAGCTAAACGCTCCCAAGAGGCAGCAAACAGAAGCGTAGTCGAAAGCCAGGCCGAGTTTCAAAGACCAAAGGAGGAAACAAAGACGCCAAGCCAGGAGCAAGCACAGACGTAGTCAGGAGTCGAACCGGGTTCAGTAGCCAGAAACGCAGAAGTAGAAACGCCAAAGCAGGCTTGCCAAAGCGAACGTCAAACTGGAAGCGCTGGAGCGGGAAAGCCAATGCAAACGTCAAACTGGAAACACCGGAGCAGGAATGCTGAAGCCAACGCCAAACTGGAAATGCCGGAGCAGGAATGCCAAAGCAAATGCCAAACTGGAAACGCCGGAGCAGGAACGCCAAAGCAAACGCCAAACTGGAAATGCCGGAGCAGGAACGCCAAAGCAAACGCCAAACTGGAAACGCCGGAACAGGAACGCCAAAGCAAACGCCAAACTGGAAACGTCATTGTCAGGAGCCGAACAGGAGTCAGAAGCAGGATTCAATCCGGATTATCAGGAAGCTGTACAGCCAGGACCCAAGGAGAACAGGCAGCGACAAAGCAATGTCCCCAAAACGACACCTTGCCTTCTACAAGGCAGTAGCTCTTGAAACTCCACTTTTAACTTACTCATCGGAGTCCGATGCTGATGAGGCCTCCACCCTGTCCTCATAATCCACTGCTGATCTTGATCTCATTTGTGGACCTCGCCTCTCATCCCTCCAGTCCCTCCATCTTTGTTCAAGACTTAGATCTCCCCATGTCCCAGGAGTATGAGAGGCTTGCCAATCCCCTGATGCAGCCCCATGAGCTGGCTCATCATCCACATTTACTTGAGTTCAATCAACATTCTCCATCTCACTCCCAGACCCATCATTCCCAGAGAATCCCTCAAATGTCTCCTCATCCGTGGGAGCAGTGAGTATATCCCAGATCTTTTTCCTTTCTCTTTCATCAGCTGACTCCTGCTCCCAAGTAGACCTTTTAGTTCCTCTACTCTCTGTGAAACCATCATCCTCCAGCATGGACTCCTCATCACTAGAAAACCCATAAAATGTCTCATCCTCTGAAGGAGCCATAAGTATTTCGCGGACCCGCTTTACTTGTTGTTCTTCATCAAGCACCTGCTCTCTATTAGCCCCTTTTCTCCTTCCAGCTGTTTCACCCATAGAACCATTACTGCCCCTTGGCCCAACTACAACAATAAGAATTAAGGAAAACTGGACTCAAAAATATCTTGTTGTGGGTGTCTACTACAAACCTCCGAGCCAGGATGAAGAACTTGATGAAGTCTTGTCAAAAGTCAGACGCCAATAAGAGAGCAAAACAGAGTTTATTAAAACAAATGTCCAAAAATAGCTCAACAAACACAAAAAGGCTTAAAACACTTAACTTTCAGTGTTATTAAGCAGATTGTGCGAGAAAAAACCCCAAAAACAAAGACTGGCAAATAATCCGGATTAACCAGAGATATAATCCGGATTAAATTTAAGTCCTAGAACTTGACTCAAGAGTTCACAATGGGCCGAAAAATGAGGGCAAAAACTAAGACAAGCAGTATTGAAACCCACAAACCCTTCCCAAAACTTAAATGTTCAAAAGGAGTTCAAAACCAAACAAACGCCCAAACTGGGCTAAAGGACTCTCAGTTAAGAGCAAACAAGCCAGCGGAACAGCGAGACGCTGGCAAGCCTGCAGCAACCACTGCAGGAACACACGCCAAACCAGGAGTTAAAGGAGCGGAGCAGGAAAGCGTCATCGAGCCGGTCTGGAGTCGGGATAAGCCAGCAGCACCAAGCCGTTGTAGAAGCAAACGCCAAGCCAGGAGTTAAAGGAGCAGAGCGAGAAAGCGTCGTCAAGCCGGTCCGGAGTCAGGATGAGCAATCAGGCAGCCACCGAGTAGATAATGATGCCAAACCACGATTTGATAGCGAAGAGCAAAGCCGAGTCAAGTTCCAGTCCAAGGTCCAAGGTCCGAGAGGTTGAAGTCATCTAAGAGGGTCACAACACATACAGACAGCCAAAGCAACAGAATTAAGCTTCAGTTTGTTTACCCTCATCCAGTCCATCACAACATCCAGGATCTGAAGGCTTCCTTGGAGTTTGGTGGAAAATAGTAGTAGAGTTGAGTGTCATCCGTGTAGAGATGGCACCGAACTCCAAAACTCCAGATGACATCACCCAGAGGTTTCATGTAGATGTTAAAAAGCATGGGAGATAGAATAGAATCTTGTGGGACCCCACAGGTCAATGGCCAGGGTCCGAGCAGGAATCTACCAGCTTCACCAACTGGGAACGGCCCTACAGGAAGGAGTGGAGCCATCCCTCAATCAACCTCCACATACTCTTATCTACATACTTTACATTTGGTGTACTTTCATAGAATTCTTTCATTTATGCCCAACAAGGATTCCCCAGCCCCAGATCTTCCTATGTTAATTTCTGACTTTAGACCCTGTTTCACCCCAATTTATATTACTAATATCTATATTTTGTTAGTCTTCCTCTCTGTCCGAGTTCTTGGTCCCTATTGCACAGTATTATAAAGTCTTCCCTCCTTCCATGAAGTAACAATGACAGCGATAAGATGGCCACTCTGAGTGCTCAGCCCAACAGTTGGCCATCCCCTGGTTTGGTGGGGTGGCAAGGTTGATGGAGCAACACACCGGTGAGGCAGGCGAAGTGAAATAAGTAGGCCCCAACTGTGTAGAGCCTCTCTTCCCCGTCTCCTTTCCCAAGTCTTGATGGAGCCAAACAACCAAGCCTCCTTGGTTGCTGGGCAGGGGCACAGTAAACCTCAGTGCTAGATCAAATGTGGAGATGGGCCCACAGGATGCACATGGGATGCACACGCAGTGCCCTGATCAACAACTGGTAACTGCACCAGATGACAAAACCACATAATCCACATCTTGGGAAGCAGTAGTAACAACATCTAGTCCCAGATGCAACTGGGCCCCTAGTAGCCCAGGAGCTACCTAGTAGCAAGGCCCCCTAGTAGCCAGCAGCAACAGTGGGAGTTGGAAAGTTTCCAGGGGAACCAGCACCAGTGGCTGGGCGCTGGTAACTCCCAACAGCTAGCCACAATAATGATAATAGCAGGCCAGACTCCAACAGTGAGTAGCAGGCAGCTCGTCACTAATAGCAACTAACAACACAGCAGCGGCAGCGGCCTTGAAGACACTCAGGGCTCCCCGATGGAGGGAGGCCCCAGGCCCAGCATAGAATCATAGAATCATAGAATAGTAGAGTTGGAAGAGATCTCATGGGCCATCTAGTCCAACCCCCCACTAAGAAGCAGGAAATCGCATTCAAAGCACCCCCGACAGATGGCCATCCAGCCTCTGCTTAAAAGCCTCCAAAGAAGGAGCCTCCACCACAGCCCGGGGGAGAGAGTTCCACTGTCGAACAGCTCTCACAGTGAAGAAGTTCTTCCTGATGTTCAGGTGGAATCTCCTTTCCTGTAGTTTGAAGCCATTGTTCCGTGTCCTAGTCTGCAGGGCAGCAGAAAACAAGCTTGCTCCCTCCTCCCTATGACTTCCATTCACGTATTTGTACATGGCTATCATGTCTCCTCTCAGCCTTCTCTTCCGCAGGCTAGCAGGCTAGCAATTGAGCAGCTCGTCCCTCTCTCTCCTCTGGAACAGAGGTCCTTTGAAGCCTTTGAGATGTCAATTACCTTGGCAGCTGGGTCGCTGACAGGGTAAGGAGCTGATAGAGCACCCTTGCTGTAAATCACGTTGATGGAATGGCGTGTGGCATTGCTCTTCTCTTCTCTCTCCTCTCTTGCTTTAATCTCTCTCTTACTCACCCATATCTGCACCTTCCCTGACACCGAGGAGTTTTTTGATTCTCGGGTCAAGATTAGCATGGTCTGGTTCAGAAAAGAGTTATGCAAAAGAAGGATTGGCTCAGATTAGTTAGTTTCCCTTTCCGAGCCTAACAGAGCTCCTCTCACTTCGGCGCCATCTTAGTGCCATTACTGTGGGGATTGGACCTGGGGATCATGTCACATAATTCCTGGGCCCAATCCATGCAGCCATCTCAGTTTTTGGGACTTCTGGAGCTCATTTTCCTCTTGCCCCAAGCATTTACCTATATCAAATGTCTTAGTATGAGAGAAACCATACCAGAGACACTCTTGCTGTGTTTAAAGGAGAGGCGGTGACTGCTAATATTCCTAATTTTACATTTTATGAAAGGATGTTACTCAAAATTTGACACAAAAATAGAGAAATTTAAGGTAATCATTCCTTTAACATTTCCAGCTTTCTTGCATTGCATATAGATAATAGTTTGTATTGCTTTATATGGTGTTAAATTTTAATAGTATAATATATATTCACAGTGTAATGGTTTCTCTAGGAACCACAGAGCTATGAATTCTTTAACTTTTTAACATGTGAAAAACTCTTCAATAATGTTACATTGCAGTAGATCCTGGTGTAATTTCTTAGGTTTAAAAAGTTTTTAAAAAGTGACAGCAAGACATGAGTAGTGTGATGAATAAGAGATTTAAGAGGGCAATCCTATGTACGTCTAGGGGGAAATCAGTTCCATTCATTTCAGTGGGCCTTATTTTCAAAGTTATATAAATATATAATTGCAGCCAAACAGTATAACTTTGTGCATTTATATTCAAATGTAAATTATGTCCCCTGGAACATATGCCTAAATAAATTGAGCTACAGCCTTAGAACCTTTGGTAACAATGACTTATTGCAAAGATAACTTCTGTTTGGCTATTTGGGCACCACAATTTAAGAGAGATATTGACAAGCTGGAACGTGCCCAAAGAAGGGCAACTAAAATGACCAAAGTCTGGAGACCATACCCTGTGAGGAATAGCTTCAAGATTTAGGTATATTTAACCTGCAGAAGAGAAGGTTGATAGAGAAATGATAAACATTTTTAAATATTTGAATGGACGTCATAAGGAAGAAGGAGCAGGCTTGTTTCTGCTGCCCTGGAGACTTGTGGCCCATCTAGACAGACCCAAACCTCAGGACCTGTCTCGGTTTTATCGGAGGCATCCACACAATGCTTCCAGTAAAACTGAATTAATGGGGAGTAAACCAAATTTCCCTGGTTTGCTCTGCATTGATTAAAAACCTGGTAAGATCCGGGTATTAAGGTAAGATATGGGTGTGGGCTATGTGGGGATTGGACCTGGGGATCACGTCACATGATTCCTGGGCCCAATCCACACAGCCATCTCAGTTTTTGGAACTTCTGGAGCCCAAAAGACAGAGAAGGCACCTCACCCTCTGCCACTTAATTGAAAGTGGCTGTCAGGCATGGAAACTGCTTGTAAAGTTCTACTGGTGCTCTAAAATGTTGCATGTGGAGAAGGGGAGGGGGGAGGGATTTCCCTCATCCCCCCTCCCTTCTCCTCACACGCCTTTTAGTATGCTTGGAGAACTTTACAAGCAGACAGCTGCTTTCAGGTAAGCTTTAGGGCATAATTTGTTGTGGAGGTGTGACTAACTGCTATCCCTATTACAGCCAGGATAGCATCTAGCCACCCTGGAAGGGAAAATCTGTAGTTTGGGTTGGGAGGTGGGGACTCCAGTGTGGGATAAAACAGGTTATTTTAACCCTCTTTTGCCTGCATTTTTGTTATATCTGGAAATGCCCTAGGACTTCAGAAGAAAAATTTGCTCAGTCCTATCAGACCTAGGAAATATTTTCTTAGAATACAAAATCAGTATATCCTGCATATCATAGATGTAGTCCCAGAAAGGAAGTTCTCCTATTATAAGCCATACAAATATCTGGAAGGAAGTGTTTCAATCAGACCAGCATAACATAGTCCACAGGCCACTTACAGTACACCAAAGAATTTTGGTCTTCAAAAATGTAAAGGCTATAGAAGAAACTAAAGATCTAATGAGTGCTTGACCCTTTTTTGGGTTAGTGAAAGCAGGAGAGCAAGGGAACTGATGGAGCTCTGGGGGACATGGAGAGAACCATGACCCTCCTTTCTCAGCCTCAGTGTAATGCCCCACTCAGATAGTAAAGAAGAAGAGCAAGTGGAAGTGCCAGTAACCATCCAGTTTGGAACCTTTGAAAATTATAATGGCTGAAACTGAGGCTGGAAGCTCTTTGCTCGGCCCCACTCAAAAGACATCCAGTTTGTGATGGACCACACAGAGTGGCTATAGAAGAAACTAGATAAGAATCAAGTGCCGAACTTGAGAAGTGTAAGGAAAACATTCCAAACCTCATTTATAGGGTAAAGTTCATATGAAACACACACACACACACACACACACACATAGTATAAAACTCTTATAAGGGGTTGGATTAATTCCCGGTTTGCTAGTAAAACTGAATTAACATGTTGCAAAAAGATGTATATCTAAAACACATGTCACCAACATGAAAACTTTGGAAAACTATGGTCTAACCCAGTGGTTCTTAACCTGTGGGTCCCCAGATGTTTTGGCCTTCAACTCCCAAAAATCCTAACAACTGGTGAACTGGCTGGGATTTCTGGAGTTGTCGGCCAAAACACCTGGGGACCCACAGGTTGAGAACCACTGGTCTAACCAATTAGATTCAGACCATAATGTACTGTAGGGAAAACAAAACAAAATAAAACGACAATAACCGGCAAAGGCCAGGATTCAAAGCTTTGTGTTCTTTGTGCAACATGGCTAAGAATAAATACATTAGGTTTCATAGTAGCAGTCAGCCCACCAGTATGATGGAAATGGAATAAAAAGATAGGGGGTATATAGCACATATACTCTGTTAAAGGTTACAGAAGCTAATGCATTCTACTTCTGTTGAGCATAAAGGGAAAGGCTGAAACATATTATTTCTCTGTGCTGTGATAATTTGCATTTGTTTTTGTGTAAACTTACAGAAAATTTAAATAAATGCAATAAACAGAATGGTTCATAGTGACCTTGACTTTCCTCCCTTGTTTGTACTGTCTTCATGGCGATTTTCTAAAATTCCTCCCAGGCATACGTCTAAAAATCTTCCTGTGAAAGTTTCAAATATAGTCAAATTGGCCAATATTTCGGCTGATGGGTTTTTTCTACAAATGCCTCCTTTTGGTATTTTGAAACCAATTTAACTCTATTAGTGCCACTTGCTGATTCAATCAGCCCACTGACATTTCAAATAACATTGTACTGTGGCCAATTAAAGGAATCCTGTTGGTTTTGCAACATTAAAAATTTCTAGCATGGCAACTGCAAGAGGAATAATGACTGCAATTTCTTGATTTATTATACTGAGTGGCCTATGGTTGTTCACCTACATCTCATCTGTTTGTGGTAAGCATTAAATGGCAATGTAAATGCCTTACTCCGGCAGGGATTCTGCTTCATGCTTTTTGACCAGTGTGTAACATTACAGTGAAATGTGCTAGATTGTACCATTTCAATTTACAGAAAGGAGAGCAGATACTGGAAGAATCCCTCATTAGTTGTCTTTCGGCAGGAATATGGGAACTATAGAAGTTTTTGTACTTCAACTACCAGATGTCCTCCATAGCATAGCTGATGGTTAAAGGGTTGTAGGAATTGCAGTCTAAAATGTCTGTAGAACCAAAGGTTATGTGTTCTTGCTTTTAAATAAGCAAGCCACAAAACAAAAAGAAGGGGCTGATCATGGAAGTACTTTCCTGTATGTTTCAGGGACAGAATACCCTGATACCATGCCAAATGTTTTAACAATGAGGGGACTGTAATATATGCTTGGCTGTTATATACTGCTGTACTGTTGTGTTAAATTCTGGGATCATTTGAGACCTTGTATATTGTGGCTGATGTAGGTCTAAAGAGAGAAAATGGGAGAAAGCAATCATTCAGAGTTTCCAGGAGGATTAAGGCTGGATGTACACTGCCATATAATCCTGTATCTGATCCCAGATTATCTGCTTTGAACTGGATTTAATGAGGTGACATTGTAATATAATCCAGTTCAAAACAGATAATCTGGGATCAGATACTGGATTGTATGGCAGTGTGGATGGGACCTTAGACTCACATCATTGTTTATCATGTCCCATCCAGATCCCGTAATTCAAAAGTAAGGTTACCAGGTAAAATAAGGGACAGATCTCTGTCCATTTAAAGGTTATGTAGAAGAACCAATAGGGTGTAGTGATCTGAGTGGGCTGGAATTCTGGGAGACCAGGATTCAATCCTGCATGACCATGGAAATCCACTGAATGAATTTGGGAAAATCATAGTCTCTCAGGCCCCATCTACACTGTCTTGCAGTTTCAAATGTCATTATATGGTTAGTGCAGATGTGTCCTCAGCAATAGAAGAACGCAATGACAGCCCTCCACCCCTGAACAAACATTGCAGAGAAAACTTAGATTTGCCTTAGAGCCACCATGAATAAGATATTTCTTGAAGGCACACAAGAAGAAGGCACTCATACATCTGGTATGAGAAGAAGAAAAAAGAGAAGAATTATGTCAATCACCTCGTAAGATCGGCCCTACATAAGGTTTGGACAAAATATAAACAAAAATTTTACAAAAAAAACCACCACTCTGGATATCACCTTTGGAAAGCTATACAAAGGATAGTAATGGGTTGGGAAAACTGGCAAAAATATAGAGAACTATTGAGAAAACAAGAAAGAGAATGAAAGATGAAGATGCAACAAGAGATGAAGAGCATCAATAAAAACATCGCCTGGTTCCAATACGGGTAAATAAAAGAAAAATTTACAAAAAACAAAAAATTAGGCTTCATTGAGAAGGAAACATTTTGGATAAAATGTCATCAGAAAAGAAAATAATAACTAGAATCTACAAAAAATTATTGGAATGGGATACGGAAAAAGAAGGTATGAAGAATTATCAAGAAAAATTGTTAGAAAATATTGGGAGAACTATTAGAAAAGAATGGGAAGAAATTTGGAAAAATAAGTTGAAATATACATGCGCAACGGATTTAAAGGAAAATTGGATAAAGATTTCATATAGATGGTATCTCACATCAAAAAGATTGGAAAAATATTTTTAAAATACAAGTATGCTCTGTTGGAAATTTGGAGAAAAGGAAGGTTCCTTGTTCCACTTGTGGTGGGTGTGTAAAAAGGCAAAGAATCACTGGGAAAAAATCAGAAAGAAACTCCAGGAGATGTTAGAAATAAGGATTCCTTTAAGACCAGAAATTTTCCTTTTAGGCATGAATGACCAAAAAATTAAGAAAAAAAGGGCAAACTTCTCTTCATAACAACAACAGCAGCGAGGATATGCTATGCAAAACGATGGGGGAAAAAAAGGAAATACCTAAAGAAAAAGACTGGTGAAGAGAGCCCAATTTGTGGTACTCAACTCAGGCAGGGGAAATCCTTTTTTTAAATCCCACTGCTGCCTCCAATTGAGGAGATGTGCGTGCGTGTGAGAGGGAGGGATGGAGGATGTGTGAATGTATGACAGGGAGGATTTAGGGATAAGGAAGGATAACAGAACTGATGGGTTTAAATGAGTAGAGATGGTAACTTATATAGGAAAGTACGGTAACTTATATAGATAGGTACGGTAACTGCCACCAACGTGAGGTAACAGGCTTACAGAGAGGCAAGGAGATTGATCTTTGTGAACAATAACAAAATTCAATCTTTATTTGTACATAAGCGTATGGTTCCAATACATAAACGTTTCAGGATCTTAAGTTACAATGTAGTCTTTCTTGAATGGATATATCTTAAATAACTTCTCTTCGAACAGTAAATAAAACACCCGGTCAACTTATATCACCAGCCTTTCCCCTGAGTGACCATAAGCTGCCGTCCTTAGCTGATTTCCACAGATCCTAATCTTTCCAAAACCTAACAGCCACTGTCCTTTTTTAAAACCCTCACAGCAACTCCTTTTTAAAAGGGAAATATACTCTAACTGTCAACTTAGCCACGCCCCCTTTTTCTCCCAAGGGAAGCTGTGTTACCATGGCAACCTACCAAATGCTGCTTCCAGCTAGTTTCCAAGTTAGGCTTTTCCTTGCTAATATATAACTCCCTTTTCCCTTAACAAACAAATAAATAAAATCATATCAATAATCTCTGTTTAACACCTAACTTCTCTACAACTGGTTAATAAAAAAAGAAGATCCAACCAGTCCATCCTCCAGGAAATAATGCCTGACTGCTCACTGGAGGGAAGGATATTAGAGGCAAAGACGAAGTATTTTGGCCACATCATGAGGAAACAGGAAAGCTTGCAAAAGATCACGATGCTGGGGAAAATAGAAAGAAAAAGGAAGAGAGGCCGACCAAGGGCAAGATGGATGGACGGTATCCTTGAAGTGACTGGGTTGACCTTGAAGGAACTGGGGGTGGTGACAGCCGACAGGGAGCTCTGGCGTGGACTGGTCCATGAGGTCACGAAGAGTCAGAGACGACTAAACGAATGAGCAGCAACACGAGAAGATAAAAACTTGAAGAAGGAAAAGTTATACACCCAAATTAAGAACTGAAAGATATAGGGGAGTAGAGAACATAAGGAGATGACAAAGAAGGGAAAGGCAGAAACCTCACGGAAGATGATCGGAAGTTGATGTTTTTGTTTTTATTTTTCTCTTTCTTTATTCTCACCATTTTTTCTATGTTTTTCCTCCCCCCCCCCCCCCCACCTCTCTTCAGGTATCTATTCTCTTGCTCCTTGCTGTCTTCTTTTTGGCATTTTTTTTCCTTTTTTTCTTTTCTCTTTCCTTCTAGTTTTAATATGTATGTAAAAGTTTCAATAAAGACTATTAAGAAGAAGAAGAGGAGGAGGAGGAGGAGGAGGAGGAGGAGGAGGAGGAGGAGGAGGAGAAATGAAGAGAAGAAGGTGGAGGAGACATCTTTGTAGTATGACTAGCAGTACTTTTAAATTTTACTTTATTTTTTTCTGCCTTTCTCCTACTATAGAGATTGATAGTAGTATTACAAGCCGCATCTGAAATTCCTTTTTAAACACAATCATTAAGGAGACATTAGCCCTACCCTTTATTTAACCTGGGAACTCTAGCCTAAATCTAAAGTGATGCTACACCCAATTGCTAGTACAATAGGTCTTTCTCACTCTTCAAAGCTTGGAACAGGAGCTTTTTCAGCAGGACAGAAGGGTGTCTTCCACTTCAACTCATTCGAGCATTACCACTAGTGACACAACACTTTTGGAGTTTGCCTAAAATGATTGGTTGTTTGTAACTCTGACCAGGGCCGTAGCCAGAAAAAAAATTCGGGAGGGGTTTTGAAAATTTCGGGGGGGGGGGGTGTACTCTGGAGCTGCCTTGATGCAGCACCACCAGATTTCTTGATTGTCCAGATGTCCAGCTGAGCCAAATGCACATTGGGGTCATTAGTCTGCCATGACTTCTGCCAACTCCCTCATAGAGGCTTGCTGGCTGTGTGTTTATGCTGCATATGACTCTATTATGACCTCACCAGAAACAACATTACCAGCAAATCTCTGTGAAGGAGCTGCTTTTGGCTGGTGACATAGCGTTTAGTCTTTTTGACATGTTGACACTGGATCATCATCATTAATCCAGCCTGATCCAGCTGTCCACATCCCAAGAACATTGGGACCACTCTAGAGCCTTTTGTAGTAAATTTCATTTCTCCCTTTTCCTGTTTAAAAGCTGGAAGCCACTTTTTTTGTCATGTGAACTCCCTGTAGCAGTTGCAAGGTGAGTGCTTTATTTGGCTTATAGACATAGCCTAAGAAGTTCTAAATATGGATAGTAGTTTCTTGTGATTACATTTTTCTTGAAGGATAAGCAACATTTTTTGTCTATATTAAACATCTGCTGCCATTAAAGTGACTTCTGTTTTTCATTTGAACTCTACATTTGCTAAATTTGCTAGAATATAGCTGCTTTTGTGAAGCAAGAAGTATTTTTATTGTATTGATTTTATTCTGCATGGTAGTAAATGGTGTAATCACAGAGAAAGCAGATAAATAGGTCAAAACATACTGATGATATAAAAATTCCTTTAGTCATCAAGATAAGTATATCAAGTATCTCTATGGTGGTTATAAAAAAGGGGCGTATTCTTTTTAGGAATTGTCCTAATACACTAGAAAAGAGCTAGTTATTTTTGGAGCCCATTCATTGTCTTGTGTTTCCTGGATAGTGGCATAGATATATATTTGCAAGACAGAAGAACTGAAGGTATATAGCATCAGTTGGATTCCTACAATAAGTGAGCCTGCTCTAACTGAATCCTTCAGTTTTCAATGCCATGGACATTGTTGCCAAATTAATGTTAAGTTATGGAGATTCATAACATTATTCATAAAATATAGGGGCATTTGAAGCCAAAAATATTTCATGAACAGACAGTAATACCATATAACAAACACTGAAAAAATTTCTATTCCTGGTTTGAAAGTGTTATTTCCTGTATAACACTATTTTGAAAGTAGTTGTTATACTCCAGAAACTTCTTTTTTTTTGGCTGAGGGTAGTACTATTATTTGTTTCAGTCTAGGCATTATGTATTTTTCCTTAATGAAAGTAATATGTGGCATTTTTAACCTTTCAATGTGCAGACAAAAACAAAGTTTATGCACTTTAATAAATGTTTCCATGTTTTTATGATAGAACCAATTAGGAAATGGCATTTATAACCCAAGAACAGAAATCGAGTTACATTGTGAAGCTTCAGAGTTTGTGTAGATTAGAAAACCCATCACATGGATGTTTTCCTTCATTTCCCCTCCATTTTAACATACTGGCATTCCACAGAGGCCATCCCATGATACACTGCCATTTCTGGTGGATGCCTGTGGACATCTGACTTGGCAGCATGCTACAACGGAGAAAAACCTCTGTTTTCAGGAGTTAGGAGTTACCCAATTCCTGATTAAAGAAAGTGGGGAAGCAAGGGAAAGCATAACGAAGATAGGAAAGCTCATGGGATGACTGGCCATCACCTAAGATGGACCTTGCCAGGAAAAAAAAGGGTAAGACAGTTTCCCCACTCTTTCCAATGCTTTCCCCCGCTTCCCTCCTGCCTGTCTGATGAAGTCCCAGGACTTGGACAGAATCCCCATAGAATAGAAGGCCAAAGCATAGTCCTTCTGTCCTTACATTTATTTGGGTGTTCAAGACTCAATATATTTAAGAGCATATGAACAGTAGATTATGAAGTAGTCCATTTCGCAGACATGTTGAATACAAAAAATACTTCATTCCCTCCCCCTCTGCAATTTTTACTATTCACGTGACAATATTATCATGGGCTTCATGTAATTCTTTGAAGGTAAATACTAGTCTATATGAAAATGACAGTTTAAATCTTGACATGTTTACTTGAAAGTAAACTCCTTAAGTTGCAATCACATTTACTTACTAGCACAGAGGAGAGAACATTGTATTGTATACCAAAACAATAATTACAAAGTGCAGCATCCTTTATGTATAATTATGAACAACATGCTATGAATGAGACATTTTTCTTCTTCAATCGCACAGTCGTTTCCGACTCTTCGTGACCTCATGGAGCAGTCCATGCCAGAGCTCCCTGTCGGCCGTCACTGCCCCCAGTTCCTTCAAGGTCAACCCAGTCACTTCAAGGATACCGTCCATCCATCTTGCCCTTGGTCGGCCTCTCTTCCTTTTTCTTTCTATTTTCCCCAGCATCGTGATCTTTTGCAAGCTTTCCTGTTTCCTCATGATGTGGCCAAAATACTTCATCTTTGCCTCTAATATCCTTCCCTCCAGTGAGCAGCTGGGCATTATTTCCTGGAGGACGGACTAGTTGGATCTTCTTGCGGTCCAAGGCACTCTCAGGATTTTCCGCCAACACTTTGGTCTTGTTCAAAAGCATCTATCTTCCTTCGCTCAGCCTTCCTTATGGTCCAGCTCTCACAACCATAGGTTACTTTGCTTTCACTTTGCGGACCTTTGTTGCCAGTGTGATGTCTCTGCTTTTCACTATGTTATCGAGGTTGCCCATTGCTCTTCTTCCAAGAAGAAGATGTCTTCTGATTTCCTGGATGCAGTCTGCATCTGCAGTGATCTTCGCACCTAGAAATATAAAGTCTGTCACTGCCTCCACGTTTTCTCCCTCTATTTGCCAGTTATCAATTGGTCTGGTTGCCATAATCTTGGTTTTCTTGATGTTTAAGTGCAGCCCGGCTTTTGCACTTTCTTCTTTTACCCTGGTGATAAGGCTCCTCAGCTCCTCCTCACTTTCAGGCATCAGAGTGGTATCATCGGCATATCTAAGGTTGTTAATGTTTCTTCTGGCAATTTTAACTCCAGCCTTGGATTCGTCAAGTCCCGCACGTCGTATGATGTGTTCTGCGTACAAGTTGAATAGGTAGAGTGAAAGTGTGCAACCCTGCCATACTCCTTTCCCAATTTTGAACCAGTCTTTTGTTATGGAACCTAATGAGACATTAGGTTCCATTAAAAGGTTCACCCATTTGAGGAAGTAATTTAACTCTTTGGTTTGCAAAAGCTGAATTGCTTCCATGGAGATGAAGAGGCATTCTGCTACAATCTTCAAGGAGGTTGTCAAAGAACTCTCAACAACTATTTTCTTTCAGAAAGGTCAACTGGTGGGTTGCTTTCAATGGTAATTAAGTATAATTCATTCATCTGGAAATAATAATGTACCACATTTTTAATAGTTATCTTGAAAAACTCTTATGATTGAAAACATAGAAGAGCTAAGTCAGAAGCAGATTCTTAAGGTGAATTTCAGTGTGATGTTGAATGCCATTTTGTGATCTACTTCTCACAATTGCTCTATTCTAATCAGTTCTTCCTCAGCATCCAGCTCAGCAGTCAGTTTTCCCTAGAATCTGTGCTTTTTCAAAGAAGGTGAAAACTTATTAATGGAACTTTGTGCTTCTTTGTTCAAAGATTGGGAGTGCAGTTTGTTTGGACTACAATTCCCAGAATCAGCTCACTTGCATGGAAACTTTCAGAGCTGTGCTAAAAGAAAGCATTGCCTTTGGTTTCCAGGCACTTTTGCTTAGATCCTACAATGAATAAATTGTTAGTAGCATAATTACATGGCATTGCCTGGGTATTGTTGGGACCATTGGCTGCCTATTTTCTTCTTTCTCCAGCTTCAAGAAGATTTATCTCACAATTTCCCCATGAGACCGCTGCCCTCCTACTTTTTCCTTTACCATGTTGGGGACCCTTACCATTCCGGGGCTCCTCTTCTGCCACAGATTTGGATGTATCCTATCAGATGAATTAGGCCGTGGCCCTGCCTCATCAGTGGGAGAAGCAGCAAAGAAGAGTTGAAAGAAGCTTTCTTGCCACTACTGAGAGTCTCCCATCTTTTGATGAGCTCCAAAGGATCTATTCACATTTTTATGCTTCCCCTGTCTGATGGGGGAAGCACTAATGTGTCTTGTTCTAATTTGGCCACTCTTCCACCATGTGATAGAAGAGAGAGGGAAGGTGCATGGCTTGCCACAAGTCACCATACACACCTTTGGGACAGAAGGGGGGGGCTCATCAGTGTGATGAGGTCTTTGAGATGGATTCAAAATGGACAGTCAAGATTTTAAATGATTGAACCATATGCTCAATGCTACCCAAAGTGATGATCCATGGACTGGAGTCATTGACTTCTGGTACCTAGCAAGTTTCCAAGAAAGAAGGAGGCAATTGCATCGAATGGGCACAAATCAGGTACTAGTCCATGACAAAGGGGGATTTATTAGTCTTCTATATCACTGATTCTTCTATGTACCTAGTTAACATAAGTCTGACTCATGGGGTTGGATGCTGAAAAAGAATAATTTGTGGATATAAAATAATGCCAATGTATCTGCTGGTCTTGCATGGGCCTGCTCTTTGTACAAGGAAAATTCTAGTAAGTTCATTGATTGAACATTGACTAATTAACATTGATTCACAGAGTCTTGGAAGCTTTGCATTATTGAATGCCACCTGCAGTTCTGATGTCTTCCATGTTCAACAAAATATAAATAGGCAAATAGTGTAACACTAAATTTTAGAAGATTGCAAGGTTTTTTTTTGTTTTTTTTTTTACAAAACTTCATGGTATGAAAAAGAAAATTTTTCTCATTATCTATGCAATAGGGGAGGATAGACAGAGTCAACCAGGCCTCTGATAGGCTCAGAAAGTGAGAAACACACAGAGAAAAAACTCAATTCCCATCATTCCCTGGGAGGGAACACAAGGCTCCTATAACTCTTACGCTGCACAAAGTGCTGCAAGGAAAGCAAGTTCCCATTTGCCTCAAGCAGGTATTGGAGGTGGGGAAGGCTTTCAGAAAGGTATGGAGTAGCCTGCTGGTGAAGAAAGCAAATGAGGAACTGCAGCTTTCCTGATTTGCGAGGCTGTCCTGCCCACATGCTGCCACCTCTGCCTCGGGTAGAGTGCCGCTCAGACCCATTGCTCCACATTATTAGCCCCCATTAGCCAAAAAGGTCCAGCTATTGTGATTTGTACCAGCCAAGGCTTTGGCTGCCCCACACCAGGCTTGTTTTCTTGCATTTGGCAACTGAATTTGCTGAATCACAAAAACGAAATTATGCACACCCCTAGTGTATACTCAGGATAACGGTGATCATGGGATGTGGCTTATGAGTGCTAAGTTTACATATATTGATTAGAAACCCTTCTTGTTGTGGCAGAAGTAATGTTCATATGGTTGTGCCATCTAAAGCCTCACATAGCATAGTATCCTTATTTTTATCCAACCAGAAAAAGGATGACATGATCTCTTTTGGGTGTTTTTTGGCTTGCAGACAACAGAACCACATTGTATGTATATATGCTAACTACATGTTGAAATTCACATTCCTGGAAGGAAGACAAGCAGCCATCCAGCAACATATTAGGCACTGTCATCATCTTAACTGCTATTTATTTCTCTTCTTATAGTTTGGGTGCAAAAACAGCACAAATAATCCTGTGCATCCAAGGACAGGGTAATTTCTTAAACAGAAGCATTGCTACTTGCTCATGTCTAATGGTAGTCACCTAAGAAATGGCATGACCTTAAAAAAAAACAGAGGAAGGGGGGTCCCCCATTCAAAGCTAGAATTTCTCATTGTACAGTAGAGTCTCACTTATCCAAGCTTCACTTATCCAACGTTTTGTATTATCCAAGGCAGTCTGCCTTTTAGTAGTCAATGTTTTTGTAGTAAATGTTGCAATGTTTTGGTGCTAAATTAGTAAATACAGTAATTACTACATAACATTACTGTGTATTGAACTGCTTTTTCTGTCAATTTGTTGTAAAACATGATGTTTTGATGCTTAATTTGTAAAACCATAATGTAATTTTATGTTTAATAGGCCTTTTCTGAATCCCTCCTTATTATCCAACATTTTCACTTATCCAATGTTCTGCCGGCCTGTTTATGTTAGATAAGTGAGACTCTACTGTATATACATAGGACCTTTGTCTCAAGCAAAAATAAACCATTGAGTCATGGCCTGTGCTTAGGAAGTTCTGTATATAGTTTTAACAGATAACTTATTACAGAATTTAAATTGAATGGATTACAAGGGAGGAAGTACCAGATAGATGTTTGATCAGCAAACAGACTTCTGTTAACTCTACTTAGAAATATAAGATTATGCTCAAAATTATTATTCATCCCATCTAGAATACACTGCTCAAATGTACTCATTGATGAGTCAACAAATAGGTAAATCTTTCTGATTCATGGATCTGTTCTATTTAAGATTAATGATAGGATTCAGGGCTATATCAATGCTCATCTGGTATATATCAACTGGACTGAATACCTAGTCTAAAAATAATACCTTGAATACCATTAACTTTCTCCCTTGTTATTTGTAGTTATGTTTAAGTGTTGCTATCATTTATGTATGTATGTATGTATGTATGTATTTATTTATTTATTTATTTAATGCATGAATAAATGCATTAATTTTGTTGTTTTTCAAATTCTTAAAAGATCTAAATGGCTGGCGACATGATTAAGAAATTGTTAAATGCAGCTCTCTGTGGACGACAGGTGAATAAAAATATTCTTTCTTGTTTGGTTCCTTGCTTCTTCATTTATCATTCTTTTTCACTTTAGATCTCTCATTAGAAAACAGAAGGAGGAGGAAATCATGTGTGACTCAACTATTTTGGAGACTTATATTTTATGTCCTTTATTTCATTACAACTGTGAGAAACAGATCAAGCAATTTGATTCTATTTTTACAGTTTTACAAAATGCAGAACTGCTATGATTGGATAAGTAGGCTGAATAACCTTTGATTTTCTTCCTATTGCAGTGCCTTTCATTTGACTAATACAAGGGGGCTGATCAATCTATTATATTTAGTTACTATACAGTGGGTGACTTAAAGCTGGATAGATGCATACTGATGTGGTAAAAAACCTGAAGTACCCCTAGAACATTGTTTCTCTACCTGGGATTCCCAGATGTTTTTGACTGACAACTCTCAGAAATCCCAGCCAGATTACCAGATGTTAGGGTTTCTGGGAATTGAAGGCCAAAAACATCTGGGGACTCCAGGTTGAGAATCACTGCCCTAGAGATTCTTAAATCCAATTCTGTACATTAGTGTTTCTCAACTTGGGGATTGGGACCCCTTAGGAAGTCACGAGGGGGTGTCAGAGGGGTTACTAAGACCATCAGAAAACACATATTTCTGGTGGTCTTAGGAACCCCTTTGGCAGAGGAGGCTGAAGATCTCTTTGCCTGTCCTTCTCTTCTTTTTTGGAAACAGACAGCGAATCCTCCCACCAAAAGCCCAATTTGTCTAATTCTATTATTGGTGGGGCTCAAGGGGCTCTTTGACTGTAGATGAACTATAAATCCCAGCAACTGACGCTCGGGTGCCAGAGCTAAGAGGGAGCCATGAGGACAGTTCCACCTTGTCTTTTTACATCAGCTGAGGCCCCTATCCGCAATAACATGCTATGCTAGTTTTATATCTGGAGCAGAATGAAGAAGGTGGGGCCGGGAAGACATCTTTCCACCATGTCTCCTGTATCAATTTAATGATATAATGATATATAATAATATTATGCTAATATTATAATACATTGTATATACATGTAATATTAATAATATGATGTAATACAATGTAATAATAATTATAATTCACTATTATAATTGTATATTTATATTACATGCAATATTACTAATAATATTGCGATATAGTTGTATAATATAATATATTGTATGTATATATACTTGTAAACCGCCCTGAGTCCCCTTCGGGGTGAGAATGTCGCAAATATATATATAAATGTCACAAATAAATAAATAAATAAACTACAACTCCCAAATGTCAAGGTCCAATTTCCCCAAATTCCACCAGTGTTCACATTTTGGCATATTGAGTATTTGTGCCAAGTTTGGTTTAGATCCATCATTGTTTGAGCCCTCAGTGCTCTCTGGATGTAGGTGAATTGTAACTCCAAAACTCATTCCAGTATTTCCTGTTGGCCATGGGAGTTTTGTGTGCCAAGTTTGGTTCAATTCTATCGTTAGTGGAATTCAGAATTCTCTTCAATTGTAGGTTAACTATATATCCCAGCAACCACAACTCCCAAATGACAAAATCATTCCCCCCCCCAACCCCACCAGTATTCAGATTTGGACATATTGGGTATTTGTGCCAAATTTGGTCCAGAGAATGAAAATACATCCTGCATATCAGATATTTACATTACGATTCCCAACAGCTAAATTACAGTTATGAAGTAACAACAAAAATAATTTAATGTTTGGAGTCAACACAAAATGAGGAACTGTATTAAGGGGCCACCACATTAGGAAGGTTCAGGACCACTGCTGTAGATCCACTTTAGCCTGCCTTGGCTGCTAATGGCACAAGCTGGGCCAACTAGCAACATAATATTTGATTGAAAAACACAATAGTCATAGCACTACTCAGGGCCGTAGCCAGAAAAAAAATTCAGGAGGGGTTTTGAAAATTTGGGGGGGGGGGTTGAACCCCTGACCCACCCGCCCCACGGGTTCAGACCTGTCAATATCTGCTTGAGATAGTGCCTGGAGGGACTCTTAATGTTTTACGTCTCATAGACTTAGCACGGGGATTTGGTTAACCAGTTAAAATTCATGAGTAAACCAGGTTTTTTTTAACCTGAAAAATTTCGGGGGGGGGGGGGGGGTGTTGAACCCCTAACCCCCCCCCCCCCCCCTTGCTACAGGCCTGGCACTACTATGAACATTCATATCAAACACCTATTTCTCCAAGATGTTTTGTATCAATTTTCTGGTCTTCCTCTAGGTTTAGTACTATTGTTACTAACAACAATAATTATTATTATTTTGTCTTTTCTCCAAATTGAGATTCAAGGTGGAATACAACTGATTAAAAACCATACTTTAAATTCACAATATACTAACATTAAAAAGATTATTACATTTTAAAATTGAAACACAAACCATTAAAAAACATAGCACAACAAAATAGCAGATAAGAAATTCAACACATTGTTTTAGGTATGGTGGGTTTTGTACTCTCAGAGGCCTGTCTATCTGTCTTTTGACTCTTTTAAAGGGTTTTTCTTATTACTTTCCCCTCCCACCTGAAAATCAGAATGGTACCAGATCTGGACTAGGCGATTTACAGAAGCAGGTGTGGTTCCCATATCAGTGAAACAGTAATCTCCTCTAGATTTCAATTTCAACATTAAAATATCAGTAACTTGTGCTGAACGTAATTTGGCAAAAAGGTGTAATACCATAGAGAGCTCCTTCAAAATTCAGATAAAGAACCTGGAGAGAATTCCACATCATACTAACATGGGAGCCACCAGTCTCTACTGTCCATTCATCAGCCAACTTCAATTCCTGGCAATTTTCATGGGGGTTAGGTTCCAGGCCTGCCCGCGAAAAGTGGAAAACTGCGATATAGCTGTACTATATTTATTTCAATAAATATAGCCTCCCTCCCTCACTCTTTAAACATACTGTTCTGTCTTCCTTGTTGTTCTTGGGGCGCTGCCTGTAGGCGGCTGAGGAGGAAGTACGGGCCGGGTCACGTGACTCAAACTGGGCCCTTTTGTGCCTGCAAAGGGAGGGCGGGCCGGATGGAAAAATCCACAATACAGCAAATCCACAGAACCGGAACCGCGGATTAGCGAGGGAACACTGTATTATGATTTTTAGTTATTTAAATTGTTATACTCTGTTTATGTTTTGGGCTCGGCCCCATGTTAGCTGCCCCAAGTCTCTTCAGAGAGATGATGGCGGGATAGAAAAATAAAGTATTATTATTATTATTATTATTATTATTATTGTATGACACAGCAAACAAGTTAGATATGCTGGATTTCGTTTCACAAAATCACAAGTCGAACACTTCCCAAGTGTCTAGGACTTTGTGATGTATTTTCGGATAATGTGTGCAGATCCCAGTAGGGTGGCCTTTTGCAGTTGGCAGATCGTGATTTTGTCAATGTCTATTGTTTCCAAATGCCGGCTGAGATCTTTTGGTACGGCACCCAGTGTGCCCATCTTTGAAGTTCAATCTTGAGGTCCTGATAGCGGCTGAGTTTTTCCTGTTGTTTTTCGTCAATGCGACTGTCACCTGGGATGGCAACATCAATGATCCAAACCTTTTTCTTTTCCACAACTGTGATGTCTGGTGTGTTGTGTCCCAGAACTTTGTCAGTCTGGATTCGGAAGTCCCACAGTATCTTTGCGTGTTCATTTTCCACGACCTTTGCAGGTTTGTGATCCCACCAGTTCTTTACTGCTGGGTGGTGGTACTTGAGGCATAAGTTCCAATGCATCATTTGGACCACATAGTTGTGCCTCTGTTTGTAGTCTGTCTGTGCGATTTTCTTACAGCAGCTGAGGATATGATCAATAGTTTCATTGGTTTCCTTGAACAGTCTGCATTTTGGGTCATCAGCTGATTCTTCGATCTTGGCCTTAATTGCATTTGTTCCGATGGCTTGCTCCTGGGTTGCAAGTATCAGGCCTTCTGTCTCCTTCTTCAGGGTCCCATTCGTGAGCCAGAGCCAGGTCTTCTCCTTATCAGCTTTTCCTTCAATTTTGTCAAGGAACTTTCCATGCAATGTTTTGTAGTGCCAGCTGTCAGCTCTAGTTTGTAGTGTGGTTTTCTTATACTGGTTTTTTGTCTGCTGTGCTTTGAGGAGTTTCTGATTTTTGACTTCAATCAAAGCACTTTGTTTGACATATTCTGCCAGGGCATGTTTTTCTTCTTTGACTGCTTGTTTTACTTGTAAGAGTCCTCTGCCCCCTGATCTTCTAGGCAGATATAGCCAGTCAACATCACTGCGAGGGTGCAGTGAATGATGAACGGTCATGAGTTTTCTTGTTTTTCTGTCCAAATTGTCCAGTTTCACCTGTGTCCAATTTATAATTCCAGCATTATATTTTATGACAGGTATGGCCTAGGTGTTTATGGCCTTGGTGGTATTGCCTCCATTGAGCTTGCTTTTGAGAATTTTTCTGACCCTTTGTGTGTATTCTTTGCTGACCTCAGTTTTCACATGTTCATTATTATTATTATTTCGTGTCAGGAGCGACTCGGGAAACTGCAAGTCGCTTCTGGTGTGAGAGAATTGGCCATCTGCAAGGATGTTGCCCAGGGGATGTCTGGATATTTTGATGTTTTTACCATCCTTATGGAGGCTTCTCTTATGTCCCGCATAGAGCTGGAGCTGATAGAGGGAGATCATCCACACTCTCCCTGAGTTGGATTTGAACCAGCAACCTTCAGGTCAGCAAGCGAACCTTCAAGTCATCAGTCCTGCTGGCACTATGCACTGGGGAGAGCTGGTTGTGAGTTTGCTTTTGAAGGTTTTTCCTCTAGTGAACACAACACTTAAACCAGAAAAATCTTCCTTTAGTTGTTTCAACAATTCTGCAAATACACAAAGGCCTACATTCAATTGGTAATCCCAACAAGAGCAGACCACTGAATAAATGTGGCTTATGAAAGTGTTAATATGTCACACATCAGTTGGTCTGAGTTATCTAGGCTACCGGCTTTCCATGACAGTGATGATTTGCTGCATTTATCTCAAATGTGTATGCTGACTTTTGGAAAGTGAGTACTTTTTCCTTCACTAATCTCTGGATGAGATAAACAGAACAATGCGTCTTCTGTAATTGTTTCTAATAATAAGCTGTGAAAGGAAGCAAACACTTTGATTGGCTAAATGTGCTGTTTTGGGACCTTGTATCTCCCAGAATAGCAAGATTAGTTACTCACCTGTACACTAATGGATATGAGAGTAACAAATTACCTGGAAGGGGTGAGTCCCTATCCACTGTAATGAGGCTTCTGCTACTTAGATGCACTGCTAGGAGCTGTCGTTGGTTGTCTCTTATTATACAACATCATTCCAGAAGGCTTTTATGCTTTTCTTTGAATTTTAAGCCAATAAAGAAAATCCTTTCTATCTCCTTGTTTAGAGGATGACCTGCTTTCTTACAGTGGCCTCTAGAATTCAGTAGCAGGGATGTATGTCATCTTAGGGTCACAATACTTATTTCTCCACTGAATTCAAATAGCATTGGTTTCAGATTCTTCTGGATGCTAATAACGGAAGTTTACAGCCATTAAATATTTGGAATCTATTCTGGAATCTGGGAGTCAGTGAGGCATAGAATCATAGAATCATAGAATCATAGAATAGTAGAGTTGGAAGAGACCTCATGGGCCATCCAGTCCAACCCCCTGCCAAGAAGCAGGAAATCGCATTCAAAGCACCCCCGACAGATGGCCATCCAGCCTCTGCTTAAAAGCCTCCAAGGAAGGAGCCTCCACCACAGCCCGGGGGAGAGAGTTCCACTGTCGAACAGCTCTCACAGTGAGGAAGTTCTTCCTGATGTTCAGGTGGAATCTCCTTTCCTGTAGTTTGAAGCCATTGTTCCGTGTCCTAGTCTGCAGGGCAGCAGAAAACAAGCTTGCTCCCTCCTCCCTATGACTTCCCTTCACGTATTTGTACATGGCTATCATGTCTCCTCTCAGCCTTCTGTTCTGCAGGCTAAACATGCCAAGCTCTTTAAGCTGCTCCTCATAGGGCTTGTTCTCCAGACCCTTAATCATTTTAGTCGCCCTCCTCTGGACGCTTTCCAGCTTGTCAACATCTCCCTTCAACTGTGGTGCCCAGAATTGGACGTAGTATTCCAGGTGTGGTCTGACCAAGGCAGAATAGAGGGGGAGCATTGTTGGATTATTCATTGTGTCCTTGTAGTGTCACTTTTTGTAATTGTGCAGTTGTGATCCTATCTATATTGATGATTTCATCTAGATGCTGTGTCAATTTGTTTGGAAATGCTACCAGAATACCTATCACCACTTGAACGGAATCTCAAAGTGTAGATCTCAATATTTTGTAAATATATTACTTTTCTATTTTACTAGGGAGTTGAGGTACACAAAACAACATTGCTAGGAGTACTGTAAACACCATTAACCATGCATCTGGAAGGCCGGGGAAGGCCCGCTGCAGCGGTAGGCACCCTCCCACCAGCCATCTTAAAGCTCCCATGTTCCATTCCGTTGGTTATTGCAGTCTCTTCTTGCAGTTTAGATGAATTTGGAACAATGGGAGAAAATTTGGAAAGAGAAACTAAAATATACAGCTGCAACAGATATTAAAGAAAACTGGTACAAGATGCAATATAGATGGTATTACACCAGAAAAATTATCAAAATTTAATAAAAGAAATCTTATATGTGTTGGAAATGTGGGAAAAAATTAGGATATTTTTTCATCAATGGTGGACCTGGGAGAAATTAAAAGAATTTTAGAAGACAATACATCAAATAACACAGGAAATCATAAGAATCAAATTTAAATTAGAACCTGAAATGTATTTACTAAGCTTTACAAATTCAAAATTTTTAAAAAATGAAGACAGAATATTTTTCTACATAAGCACAGCGGCCAGACTAACAATAGCGAAAGTCTGGAAAAGGAAAAAAACTTCCTACTTTCAAGGAATGGTTAATCAGAATCTTGGACATGATACAAAGGGATAAGCTAACACAAAAAAAAGAGAGGGTAAGAATAAGACTGGACAAACTTCACAAAATTCCTGATAAAAAGAAGAATGGACTTCACGATAGACTTATCTACAATATAAAATGGTTTAAACGAAAAGAGACTAAGGGAAAATACAAATATGTAATCAACGAAAGAGAAAACTCCGAGATCAAAATGGGAAGTCAATCAAAAAAATTTTATTTTGTTTTTCTCTTTTCTTTTTCTCTCTCTTTTGTTTTCTTTCTTCACCTATTTTCAGAACTCTTTCACCCCCTGCAATTTCCTGTCAATATATTGTTCCACCACTTTCGATGTACTGTTTCTTTACAAAATAAAAATAATAATAATGAAAAAAAATTATTGGAATGAGGCCAAGTCCAAAAGATTATAAATTCTGGAACAATTATGTCCATCTCATATTAGAAATAATATTTAGGAGGAGGAAACCTTTTATGAGATATAAATAATTATAATTGATAAAAGTTCTGGATTTGATATGATTTTAGGTAAATAAGGAGGCTTCTGGGCTTTTAGAAAGTATGAAGTGATAAAGATAAGTTTTAAGAGACGGAACTATTTTGTTAACTACTGAGATCTTTCTATTTTTCTTCATGTTGCAAAAATGTAGTAACAAGGGGAGGTACAAAGTAAGATTAAAAACAATTTTGAGCAAATTTCGTGAGGATGTAAAAAGTTTAGAATAATTGTTATCTTGATTCATAACATTTGGTAGGAAAGACATTGACATGGGTAACGAATATAGGTGAGGGAAATATTAATGTTAGGATTGGAAGAACTGTAGGTTCATACAATATGTAAATGTTTATTTAATAATTATTGTATAAAATTAATTCATTTCAACACTCAGACATTGTCTGGAAAGCTGAAAGTCACTTGTCATTTTTTTTCTTTTTAAATTTCTGTCTAATGTATGTTTTAATTTTGTTGGTAGTTATTTTGTGTAGTTTCACCTTATATATTGTTTTATATAATTGAAAATGATGTTTGTTAATTTTTTAATGGATGGTCTCTTTACTAGATCAAGGCAGGGCTAGGCATCAAAAATTGTTAATGCTGCTGCTGCTCAGTCGCATAGTTGTTTCCGACTCTTCATGACCTCATGGACCAGTTCACGCCAGATCTCTCTGTCGGCCATTGCCGCCCCCAGTTCCTTCAAGGTCAAGCCAGTCAAAATAGATTCAAAATAGATTCAAAATAGATCCAAAGGGGTTTCCGAGGTGGTTTGGCGCTTTGGAATTAACCTTCCAATTTGAAGCATTGGTGCCTCTAAATACCTTCGGATAACCTTCGGATACATGGGAACGTGTTTTAATTCAACCAACCTTTGCTATTCAGGAGAGAAATCCCCCTTCCCGTTTTGGAATGGTTGCTTTCTATGGGGCTCTTAAACCAGCTTCAGAAGTGGAGGGAGCCTGGATATTCATCTTCCTGTGCTTTATTTATTTTGTGTCAAAAGCATTGCATAACAAATACATTTTAAAATGATGAAAAAAAGGAAAACACCAGCAGCGAAATAGTTTTAGAACAAAAGCGGGCAGCAGCAATTGTCCGTAGCTTTAAGCAACTCCTCTTCTGTACATGAGGCAGGACATTGTGGGCAAGCATACATATGCGGAGTTGTTTGTTCTGCCCCACAGTCACATAAGGTGGAGGATTCCTTGAGGTAGTGCCACCTTGCCAAGTTGTCTTTAGATCTGCCCACTCCGCTTCTGAGTCTGTTCAGGGACTTCCAAGTTGCCCATTCTTGGTTTGCCCCTGGAGGAGGACCCTCATGGGGGTCCATCCAGTTAGAATTGCCTGGTTTAGCTGCCCAGAGGGACACACTTGCTGTTGCTGGAGGAACATCAAGAGGAGTGGTGGTTCTCATGAAGCCCTTCCTTGATTTGAGTCTGGTGGGAGGAGGCTGATAGTCATGCAGTGGATGGCTTTCACAATGTTCAACCTTATTTCTCTCGCAGTTAGCAGCAACTTCCCGTCGCACGTCAGGCGGGGCAATGCCAGCTAACTTGTAGAGTTTATCAACAGGTGTCGGTTTAAGGCATCCCGTGATGATTCTGCATGTTTCATTCAGTGCTATGTCCACCTGCTTCGCATGGGCAGACTTGTGCCAGACAGGACAGGAGTACTCAGCAGTTGAGAAAGACAAGGCCAGGGCTGATGTTCTTATTACTTGTGGGTCTGCACCCCATGCACTGCCAGTCAGCTTCTGCAGGATGTTGTTGCGTGTAGCTACTTTGTGCTTGGTGTTCATGCAGTGTTTCCTATATTTTAGTGTTCAATCTAAGGTGACACCAAGATATTTATGATGAAACAGTGTTCGAGTTCTTGGCCTTCCCAAGTAACTTTCAGTTTCCTGTTGGCTTCACGGTTACATAGGTGGAAAGCACACACTTGTGTCTTGGCAGGGTTAGGCTTCAGGTGGTTCTCTTTGAGAACTTTCAAGGCATTAGTGAGTTGGTTTTCAACTGTTTCAAAATCTTTCGCTTGTGTTGTAAGGCCAAGGTCATCAGCATAGATAAAGTTCTTTGTGAGTGGTGGTAGTGACTGATCGTTCATGAAGATGTTAAATAAGGTCGGTGCAAGAACGCTGCCTTGGGGCAAACCATTCTTTTGCCTCCTCCATCTGCTTTTCCGGTCCTGAAACTCCACATAGAAGCTGTGGTTTTCTAGGAGGGTCTGGACAGTTTTTGTAAAGTCAAAGTCCTGGGTGATATGGTGTTCCCGCGCTTAAACCCGGGCTTGCAAAATTAGAGGGAGGATCTCCCTTGCAAACCACTTCATCTTCCTGTGCTTAAACCGGGGCTTGCAGAAGGGAGAGAGCCTGATAATTGCAGGGCTTTGCCTCGGCAGGATCTCCCTTGCAAAACCCCTCCTTCCTTTGCTAGAAACTTTGAAGTGAGGAAAGGGGGAAAAGGAGGAGGGGGATCAACCCTAATGTGCGGGTAAAACCCCAAACTAGAACTCTCAATCCAATGGGCAGGAAAAGCAAACTATCACCCTGCTAAGGATTTTCCACGATTCCCCCCTATTATTTTAAATTTTAAATTACCCGGATATTATTTTTATTTTATTTTATTTTATTTTATTTTGTTTTGTTTTGTTCTGTGACACAGCAAACAAGATAGAAATGCTGGATTTTGTTTCACAAAATCACAAGTCAAACACTTCCCAAGTGTCTAGGACTGTGTGATGTATTTTCGGATGATGCATGCAGATCTCAGTCGGGTGGTCTTTTGCAGTTGGCAGATCGTAATTTTGTCAATGTCTATTGTTTCCAAATGCCGGCTGAGATCTTTTGGCATGGCACCCAGTGTGCCCATTACCACCGGGACCACCTGCACTGGTTTCTGCCAGAGTCTTTGAAGTTCAATCTTGAGGTCCTGATAGCGGCTGAGTTTTTCCTGTTGTTTTTCGTCAATGCGACTGTCACCTGGGATGGCGACATTAGTGATCCAAACCTTTTTCTTTTCCACAACTGTGATGTCTGGTGTATTGTGTTTGTCAGTCTGGATTCGGAAGTCCCACAATATCTTTGCATGTTCATTTTCCACGACCTTTGCAGGTTTGTGATCCCACCAGTTCTTTACTGCAGGGAGGTGGTACTTGAGGCATAAGTTCCAATGAATCATTTGGGCCACATAGTTGTGCCTCTGTTTGTAGTCTGTCTGTATGATTTTCTTACAGCAGCTGAGGATATGATCAATGGTTTCGTCAGCTTCCTTGCACAGTCTGCATTTTGGGTCATCAGCTGATTTTTCGATCTTGGCCTTAATTGCATTTGTTCTGATGGCTTGCTCCTGGGCTGCAAGGATCAGGTCTTCTGTCTACTTCTTCAGGGTCCCATTCGTGAGCCATAGCCAGGTCTTCTCCTTGTCAGCTTTTCCTTCAATTGTGTTAAGGAATTTTCCATGCAATGTTTTGTTGTGCCAGCTGTCAGCTCTAGTTTGTAGTGCGGTTTTCTTGTACTGGTTTTTTGTCTGCTGTGCTTTGAGGAGTTTCTGATTTTTGACTTCAATCAAAGCAGGTTCTTCACTTTGCTTGACATATTCTGCCAGGGCATGTTCTTCTTCTTTGACTGCTTGTTTTACTTGTAAGAGTCCTCTGCCCCCTGATCTTCTAGGCAGATATAGCCAGTCAACATTTATTGCCTCCATTGAGCTTGCTTTTGAGAATTTCTCTGACCCGTTGTGTGTATTCTCTGCTGACCACAGTTTTCACATGTTCATGCTTGATGTTGTCCAGCTGTAATATGCCCAGATATTTATAGGCCTCTGGTTGGTGACACTTTATCGTTTGGCCATTAGGCATATTTATGCCCTCACTTTCAATGATTTTTCTTTACTTCAATGCCACTGTGGAACATTTGTCCAAACCAAACTCCATCCTGATATCAGTGCTAAAAATTCGCACAGTGCTGGTCAGAGACTCGATTTCAGTTTCCGTTTTCCCATACAGCTTCAGGTCATCAATGTACATCAGATGTGAAATTTTGTGAGAATTCTTAGATGTTTGATAGCCGAGATTTGTTTTTTGTAAGATTGTTGACAGAGGGATCAGGGCAATAATGAAAAGCAGAGAGGACAATGAGTCTCCCTGGAAAATTCCTCTTCTGATGTTGACAAGTCCGTAGCTTTCATTTCCAACAAACAGTTCAGTTTTCCAGTGCTCCATCATGTTTTCAATGAAGGTGCCAACGTTTTTACAAATCCCGATGGCGTCCAGGCACTTGATGATCCAGCTGTGTGGGAGTGAGTCAAAGGCCTTTTTGTAGTCAATCCACATCATGTGAAGATTAGCTTTTTGGCTCTTACAGTTCTCCAGAATCATTTTGTCAATCAATAACTGGTCTTTTGTGCACCTGCTTTTCCGTTTGTTGCCTTTCTGTTCATCTGGTAAGATGTTTTTTTCTTTAAGATAGTGTTGAATTCTGTCAGCTATGATGCCAGTCAGTAGTTTAAACATAGTGGGTAGACACGTTATTGGCCTGTAGTTTCCTGGTGCTGCTCCTTTTGCTGGATCCTTTTGTATCAGGTAAGTTCTTCTAGTTGTTAGCCATTCACTGATACTTCCTTTCTGCGGCATCTCATTGAATTGTTGGGCCATTTTCCATGTAAACTAATCAGATGTTTGAGCCAAAATCCATGATGTTGATCACTACCAGGCGATGTCCAGTTTTTGACTTTTTGCACTCATTTGCTGATCATTTCAGTTGTTAGTTCCGTCTGTTCCATTTTGTTCTGTGAGAATTTTCCTTCAAACTCCTTTATCCACCCAGCGTTTTTGTTGTAGTTCTTATTATTTTCCCAAAGTTCTTTCAAGAACTTTGTTGTTGCAGTTTTCTCTGGCTTTATGGTTACTGTGTCTGTTGATTGGTTCAGGCTCTGGTAGAACCGTCTTTGGTCTGATTGAAATAGTTGATTTTGTCTGTACTGGATGATTCTGGCTTCATATCTTTCAATTTTTCCAGCTGTTGCTGTAATTTGTTATTTCACGATTTCCAAAGCTTCTTCAATTTTTCTGGTGTTCAGCCAGTACTTTCGGTCAGGTATTGCTTGATTTTGTCATTCTTCAGTTTCTTCTCTTTCATATTTTTCAGGTTACTTGCATCTGATCTAAGCTTTTGGATTTTCAACTCTAGCCTGACCTTCCACTTTGGTTTTCCAGTCAATTTTCTTTGGGGCTGCCTTGGTTGTAGGAGCCCAAGCTCTTCTGTTACTATCACTGCTGCACTGTAGGCATACTGGTTTGTTTGTTCAATTGATGTTATTTGGACAGTGGAGAGTACTGTATTCACATCTTTCATGAGAGGCACCAGGTGTCTCTTGGGTACTGTTTTTAGAGTTGGGAGCCGCTTTCTTATTGCATTTGCTGCAGCATGAGCCATTATCTTATCCCTGAGCTCTTGTTGTCTTGTTGTCAAGGTTCCTGGTGGTTCAACAGGTGTCTCAAGTGCTGGTTCTTCAAATTCTTGCAAAAGCTCCACACTTTCTTCTGGTTCAATCTGTTCCACCATTCCAAGTGTTGCTGGAGTCTCTGCTGCTGTCTGTGCTGTGGTCTGATGGTAATTTACTTTGCAAATTTTCTGGATTTCTTCGAGTTCAACTTCACTGAACACTTTCTTTCTGATTATGAATCTTTGTTGGTCAGCCAGTCGGGGTTCTGTTACCTGTGAGTCAGGGTACTCTTGTTTCCACAGTTGACGCATCCTTCTTTGGTAGCCACGCCTTTGAGGTTCAGATTTGTAGTAGCATTTCATAATTGTGCGGTTTTCTGGCATTGTATATTTTTGCCGCTTCTGTGACTGTTCATTTGTATTTTGATTCCGTAGCTCACTTGTCGATGGATGTCCAGAATCAGCAGCATCCACCGCGGTCCTTTTTATCCTGGGCGACGACCGAGCCAGTATAGACTTTGTTTTGGTTTAATTCTCCATAATTCTAATGGGTTAGGTGCACTTAGTTCCACTCCTCAGCTGAGGCCTCTCTGGCTTGGTTGGACCTGCTGGTAGTTACACTACCGCCAGCACAGCCCTCAGTCATCATTGGAGTGGTTAAGCCCCCCACCACGTCAAGGTGGCACCTGCGGGGGGGATTATTATTATTATTATTATTATTATTATTATTATTATTATTGGCATAAATAGTATCATTCTGGGAAGGGAAAAGGTTGCATTTTAAATCTATGTTTTAGTAGTATTCCTGTGTATGTGACAGGTGTATGTGACATCCACTCCTGAGCGAAGAAACCCACTCCTAGATCATCTTCTTATCACAGATTATATGGCTGTGGGGACATATATTCTCCTCCTCCTCATTTGCGAGAGGAATCAGGTTGGGTGTAGACTGGCCTATATCCCAGGATCTTATCCCAGATTTTATGGCAGTGGAATATATATTCTCTTCCTCCTCCTCCTCCTCCTCCTCCTCCTCCTCCTCCTCCTCCTCCTCCTCCTCCTCCTCCTCTTCCTCCTTGTTTCCAAGATCGGGCTGGATCTACACTGCCCTATATCACTGATTATCTGATTTAAACTGGATTATATGAGTCCCCTCTGCCATATAATCTGGGATAAGAAAAAAAGTGACAGATCTTGGCACACAGCTGTGAATCCTGGGGAAGTTTTGGGTGGGTTGACCCAAGACTTTTGGGAATTGTAGTTCACCCATACATTTTCTCATGGGAGCATTCATAAAAAACAAGACTGAGGTTTTTACCTAAGACATAGTGTAACATCGGAAGAAACTCACTCTTGAGTGCTTCTCTTCTTAGAAGCAGGCTAAGACCCATTACCTTCTTATCCTAGATTATCTGGCAGTGTAAACTCATATAATCCAGTTCAAAGCAGATAATATAGGATCAGATCCTGGGATATAGGGGGCAATATGGAAGGGGCCTCATGATCAATCTACACTGCCCTATATCCCAGGATCTGATTTCAGATTATCTGATTTAAACTGGATTATATGAGTCCCCACTGCCATATAATATGGGATAAGAAGAAAAGTGGGATCTGGACCAAGCTTGGCACACAGTCCCAATATGGCCAGTTGTGAATCCTGGGGGAGTTGGGAGGGTTGACCCAAGACATTTGGGAATTGTAGTTCCTTATACATTTTTTCTTGAGAGCATTCATAAAAAACAAAAGACTGAGTTTTTTCCTAAAACATAGTATAGCATCTGAAGAAACTCACTCCTGAGCGCTTTCCCTCCTGGTTTAAAAGTGGGATAAGCCCCATCGAAGAAACTCACTCCTGAGTGCTTTCCCTCCTGGTTTAAAAGCAGGATAAACCCCATTACCTTCTTATCCCAGATTATCTGACAGTGTGGACTCATATAATCCAGTTCAGAGCAGATATTCTGGGATCATATCCTGGAATAGAGTGTAGAAGAGTAATCACTAATCAGACTGCATCTACACTGCCCTATATCCCTGGATCTGATTCCAGATTAACTGATTTAAACTGGATTATATGAGTCCCCTCTGCCATATAATCTGGGATAAGAAGAAAAGTGACAGATCTTGGCACACAGCTGTGAAACCTGGGGGAGTTTTGGAAGGGTTGACCCAGGACTTTTGGGAATTGTAGTTCACCCATCCATTTTCTCATGGGAGTATTCATAAAAAACAAAAGACTGAGGTTTTAAGCCTCATAGGAAGAAACAGCAGCCCCTTGTTGGGACAGCATGGTGTATGTAGTGCAGGGGTTCACAGTCCCTCAGACTGTTGGGGGGCCAGACTGTGGTGAAATTGTCCAAAATTAGGATTGTTGTTGTAGTGTGTCTTCAAGTCATTTCAGACTTAGGTCAACCCTAATTCAAAAGTTTAGGACAGGGGCCAGGTAAATGGCATTGGAGGGCTACATCTGGCCCACAGGCCAGGCCATAGTTTGGGGATTCCTGGTCTAAGGTTTAGGACAGGGGCCAGGTAAATTGCCTTGGAGGGCTGCATCTGGCCCACAGGCCTTAGTTTGGGGACTCCTAGTCTAAGGTTTAGGACAGGGGCCAGGTAAATGGCATTGGAGGGCCACATCTGGCCAACGGGTCTTGAGGACTCCTGGTTTGAGAGGTGTCCTACAATTGTGGCTTCATTCCCCACTCAGCCATTGAAACCCACTGGGTGATCTTGGGCAAGTCACACATTCTCAGCCCTAGAGAACCCAAACACTTTCAATCCAGGAACAGATTTCCTTATTCAGAGGCTGATGGCCATCTGTCAGGAGTGATTTGATGGTGTGCTATGATTTCTGTTCCTGGTTGATAAATGTCATTTCCTAATTGGTTCTGTCATAAAAACAGCAAGGGACATCATCCTATAAAAATAGAATATTATGGTTTGTTGAGTCCCTCTCCACCAATTTAAGAAAGTTTCAGCCACAAAAACAAAGTTTCTGAAGTAGAACAATGACTTTAAAAGTAAAGACAACCCAATGAAACAGGAAATAAGACTTTCAAACCAGGAACAAATTCCTTCAATTATTAAAAATGGTTTATTATAAAAGCTATGAAAATTTGCCAAAAATCATAGAATAAGGAAAACATTCTGAAATTTGGTGAGCTAACAGTGGTAAATGTGTTCTACCACTGTAGCAAATTTCATTAGGATAGCTCAAAAATTGAGGGAGAGAGAGGCCCCTCAATTTTCCCCATTGACAATAATGTTTTCTTTTATGTGCATGCACACCAGCCATTAACAAAGTACATACAAAGTTTCGGAAGTTTTGGAAAGTTTTGAATTTTTTTGCTTCAAAATTCGGAAATGACTTTAGAAACGAAGTGCCAGCACCCCCTACTTTTGAAGCAAGTATTGAACCATTTTTTTCATGGAATGCATATGCCTATTGTCTACATTTTAAAATAATCAAGAGATGCAATTTTTGTCAAGGGGAGTGAGATATGAGAGAGTTAGAGCACCTTAGGGCATTGTCTACCACTGCTGGAGAATGTACCATGATCCCTGAAGACCATCCATAACTAGCCGCATACTGTCAATTTGTTTTGAAAATTACCTGCTCTTTCTTAGGGTCAATGTTGAAATTGTTAATGTTGTTCTGATTTGTGTAGGAAGTGAAATTGTAAAAAAAAAAAAGGCTACTTAATCTTGTTTGAACCTTTCATGTCTTTGGAAATCCTCAGTGGGTGGTCTGACAAACTATTCCTTTACAAATAAGGGAAAGAGTACTGCAAACATGTTACGAATAACATATCAATAATTTTAAAGCATAGGTTCTTTTTATTGCAAGTTCAGTCTGAGAGGTATATCAAAACTTTTACAGAAAAACAAAGAACAACATTGGACATACAGACATACAGATTCTATGCAACTACATTGGATTCACAAACAACCTACAGTTACATTGGCTCACAAACAAAGGGGGAGTTACATTTTCATTCAGCATTCACACACAACATGCATCCATATTCATGCACACAAATATTACCGTATTCTTTCTCCCTCCTTGGAGAAGCATCTGCTTAGGCCAGACCCTGCTTCCACTGCTGCCTGCCAAGACATAGTTCCAAAATGCCAAAACGCCAAAACTCCAAAAAGACCATGACTTCAAAATGCACTCCTTCTTCTTTCCCTGAGAAAAGGAGGCCCCAAAAAGTGAACAAAATCCTGCTCCCAAGTACACCATCTCCACTCAGCATGGCGGGTGAACAGCGTCGCTGTCTGTCACAATTTCTGGACTGCCATAAGGTCACTTATATAGCAATATTTTGCTGATGTTGTCTCAAAGTTGTAAATGAATGATAGACCTCTTCCATCCTGGAATATCCCCAGTTTCCTGGACCAGATGTTGATTCCTCTTGATTGGTGTTAGCAAACACAAGCAGCTCCATGTTTACTTCCTTCTTAATAGTTGTAAACATTTCTCTTATCAGTCACAGTTCTTATCACAGTTTACCAGGCAGGTCAACTATTTCAGGTCTCATTAGCAGGTTTTAATTACAATTCGGCAAGCAGGTAGTTAACGGTTTGCAGGCCTTAGTCTACAGACTGGTGTCTTCAAATTTACTAATTCACTCATTCTTCTAATTCATACCACATATCATATATTCATATTTCATTTGATCTTGTTACAAACACCCTTTTCAATGAGCTAGTATTTTGAATGAACCAAAACACTGGTTTGAATCTAGTTTTCAAATTGTCTCTAAAATCTATACTACTAACATCTTTCTATACTGGAACTGATTCTATCTATTCCATTCTATTCAGTAATGAACTGGTGTCATAACTGAATACTCAGAAAGTCAAATTAACAGATGTTATCAAATAAGTCATGCCTGTGAAATCTAGTAGAGATTGTGGCTGATACAGGCTCCTATGTCTGGGTAATGAAACAGCAGTTGAGGCTCAATACACAATCAATTTTAGCAAATACAAAATGAGTCACAAAGGCATATAATCTGATAATGTCAAAATTATCTTTGATTACTCAAGAAAGTGGGATGTCGGAACTAACATAAACATATTGATTTGATAGACTGTAAAATTGAAAGAGAGAAATAGTTTTGGGTTGGATAGACTGTAAAATTGAAAGAGAGAAATAGTATTAGATATAGATAAAGGAATGAGATTAAGACAACCAGTATTATCACATCTAAACAGGCAGTCCTCAAGTCACAAACATCTGAGTTACAAATGTCTGCTAGTGGTGATGGTGGTGGTTTTGGTGATGGGGGGAATACTTTGGCTGCCATACCTTTAACCAGGCCAGAGGGTATGTCAGACATTTGGCCCAGCAATAGCAGAGGAGGACAAGGAGGTTGAGGAAGAAGAAGAAGGGGAGAGCCAGGATAAGTCCAAGATTCTGGAGAAGTTGCTCTGTGGGTGCTGGCAAAAGCGGAGGGAGGAAGTGTGAAGTGGGGAATGAGGTGGGAGTGGGGGAAGGATTCTAGCAATTCTTGAGGGTAGACCCTCTTCCATCCATACTGGATCAAAGGAGGGATCTGGTGGTGGGAAGTGAAGAATAGAATTGAAAGAGGTCCCAAAGGGTATCCAGTCCAACCTCATTCAGACATCCAGGAACACCAATCAAAGCATGCCTCTGGCCTCTTTTTAAAAACCTCCAGAGAAGGGAACTCCACTGGACTCCAAGGCAGCATTCTCAACAATCAAACAGCTCTTATTTATTTATTGCATTTATATACTGCTTTTCTCACCCCTGGGGGGGACTCAAAGCGGTTTACAACATAATGGCAAAATTCAGTGCCAACCATACATGTGAAAACATTACAAACAGATCAAATCATAAATAATAAAATCAACAACATCAGGTGTACTTATAGAACAACTCAAAAATAACAAAAATAGAAATTTAAATATATACATTAAATGTTTAGGTTATGATTACTAATATATCTAATATTAGTAAACAGTTAAAACATTAAATATAAAAAGGCAGTTTGCGACAAGCCAATAGGGCAGATCGGAGTGTTTCAAGTGCTGGCTGAATTAGAATTATCATATTGTACAATTCCACAAGTTTAAAAGGACCAAGTTAAAAAGGTTTGGTTACCACTCCCCTCCCCCACCTGGCTTTAAATAGGTGCACATGAACCCAGAGTCTCAAGCTTGTCTAGTCCACAGGTCTTGCCCAATCCACCTCAACCCAGACCCAAACTAAAATAGCCCAACCCACCCTGAACCCAAAAAGACCCTCCATGACCCCCCCCCCCAAAAAAAACCTTGCAAAGGTGATGGTAAAACTCCCCAAACCCAAAAACAAAGACGATGGTAAGTCTCTTTAAAAAATGCACAACTGCAAGGCAGGGTGCGACAAAGGGCCAGTGATGACATTTTTATATGCTGCTGGATTCAGGTGAGATTGCAGAGCTGTGGGGGCCACACCCAGTATGTTTGGTGAGGCTGGCCCCAGGCACATGTTCTGAAGTAGAGCTCTCACCCTCTGGCTGCCTGTATTGCCCAGCAAGCAGGCTCTTACCCTCAGGAAGTTCTTCCTAACACTTTTTTTGTGTGATTTGGATACATGACCCTATTGTGTCCTAGTCTCTAGAGCAGCAGGAAACACATTAGCCCCTTCCTCAATGTCACCTCTTTTATCAGATATTTAAACATGTTTCTTTGATGTCCTTCTGAGTTTTCTTTTCTTTTCTTCAAGTTAACTATCCCTAGCTTCTTAAACTGTTCATATTTTCCATATCAATGATCATTTTGGTCACCCTTCTCTGGACCCCTTCCATCATATCCATATCCCTATTGAATCATGGAACCCAAAACTGGACTCAGCATTATTTCAAGTGAGGTTTGACCAAAGCATAATAATATGTGACATTACTAATTATTACAGGATAATGCAACTATCAGTAACTGTCACTACAATCACCATTCCTAATAGCATAGAGCTTGAAACACCATGGAGAACCTCAGCTCCCTCAGTCTAGACCAGTGATCCCCAAAGTGGGCGCCTGGTGGGCGCTGGAGTGATCCAGGGGGGCTGTGATGGCACCTATTAGGACACCAGGGGCCAGGGGAGGGGTGGGGCCTCTTTCCAAGTGCTGGAGACAAGGCTGAGCACCTGAGGCGACTGTTAGGATACAGGGTACAGAGCTAGAGGAGTGGGCGTGGCTTCTTCCCAATAGCCCAAGACAGGGCTGAGCCCCTGAGGTGCCTGTTAGGACTCAGGGGGCGGAGCTAGGGAAGCGGGCGGGGCCTCCTTCTAAGAGCCTGAGATAGGGCTGAGCCTCTATACCTCACATGAGAGGCCTTTTAGGACTAAAGGGTGGGGCTAGGGGCAGGGCCTCTTCCCAAGAGCCTCTGTAGACCTCCCCTGAGGTGCTTGTTAGAACACGGGGGCAGAGTATAGAGGTTCAGCCCCGTCAGGCACTTGGCCCCGCCCCCTCCTCTAGCCCCGCCCCATGTCCTGCTCAGCCCTGCCTCAGAGCTCATAATTCCACCCACCCGAGTCCTGGCCGCCCATTGGTGCATCTTGGACTAGGGAAGGGGCTCAGCCCCACCCTCTTGAGCAGGAGCCACGCCCACCCCTTTACAAATTTAGCATCAAAATATCACAATGAATTTAAAACATTGACTACAAAAACATTGACTACTAAAAGGCAGACTGCGTTGGATAATCCAGAACACTGTATAAGCGAATGTTGGATAAGTGAGATTCTACTGTAATATGAAATAATTACTGTGGTAATCCACTCCAACCCAATTCTGCCAGGGAGGACACAATCCAAGCACGCCCAACAGATGGCCACCCAGCCTCTCAATAATAATACAGTAGAGTCTCACTTATCCAGCACTCACTTATTCAACGTTCTGGATTATCCAACGCATTTTTGTAGTCAATGTTTTCAATATATCATGATATTTTGGTGCTAAATTCATAAGTACAGTAATTACTACATAGCATTAATGTGTAATGAACTACTTTTTTTGTCAAATTTGTTGTATAACAACATGTTTTGGTGCTTAATTTGTAAAATCATAACCTATTTTGATGTTTAATAGGCTTTTTCTTAATCTCTCCTTATTATCCAACATATTCACTTATCCAACATTCTGCCGGCCCGTTTATGTTGGATAAGTGAGACTCTACTATAATAATAATAATAATAATAATAATAATAATAATAATAATAATAATAATAAGATCATACAATCATTAGGTTAGGAGACACCCCTAAGGATCATCCAGTTCAACTTCCTTCCACCATGCAGGAGGACACAATCCAACCACTCCTGACAGATGGCCATCCAATATCTGCACAATAATACACATCGAATCATAGCATCAGACAGTTAGGAGACACCTCTAAAGGCCATCCAGTCCAACCCAATTCTGCCATGCAGGACACAATCCAAGCACTCCCAACAGATGGCCACCCAGCCTCTTAATACTAATACTAATACTACTACTAATAATAACATCATCATACAATCCTAAGGTTTGGAGTGACCCCTAAGGATCATCCAGCTCAACTTCCTTCTACCATGCAGGAGGACACAGTCCAAGCACTCCTGACAGATGACCATCCAGCCTCTACATAATAATGATGATGAAGAAGATGATGATGATGATGATGATGATAATAATAATAATAATAATAATAACAGAAGCATAGAATCCAAGAGTTTGGAGAGACCCCTAAGGGCCATCCAGCCCAACCCTTTCTACTATGCAGCAGGACACAATCCAAGCATTCACAACACATGGACAACGTATAAATACTATACAATACTAAACAGGGACATAGACCCCCTCTACCCTCCCCACTTTCACAGTACACAAACAACCAAATGCATACTAAACATAAAGACAACCATACAACAGACATTCAATACCACCACTACCTCAACAAGTTCTCACCAACACCACCAGACAATGCCACAGCAACACGTGGCCGGGCACAGCTAGTTACCTATAAAAAGGATTACACAAAAGACTATAAGAGGAAGTTAGAAGGCACCAGAGGAACAATCTTGAAAGGCAGAGCATAGTGCCAGACTTGAAAATGAGCAGCAGCAGTTGATGGAAATGTTTTAGTCCTTCCTTTAATCTGAACAGTTTTAATTCTGAACATTCAATTAAGGTCTAAGAAGTAACAATTCTTTGCTCTAAACCAGCAAAGTAGCTCTTCTGGCATACATCTCCTACAACACTTATGTCAGGCAAGGAGTTATTTGCACCTCAAATTGCACGAGCATACCAACTATCAGCAAAAGACACTTCAGCCTTCCTTTCTCAAATGCTACATTAGCATGTCCCATTTTTTTCAGCATCACGGAAGTCATCCTTATTAGCACTGAACATATTGTTCTTCTCAGCCACTTAAATTCAGTTTTTAAAAGACAGCTTGTAAATGAAGAATGGCGGATAGAAAAAGAAACACTCTGAGAAAAGGTATAGCATCTCAGACAAAACAACTAGTGTATTAAGTCTGTGGCAGACCAGAATCACAGTAACAGGAGCTAGACAGAAGTCAGTGCAGTTAGTTACATTTTAAAATAAAAAAAATGATTGACAATAAAGCACAGGTTTTAATAATTCAGAAGATTCTTCAGAAGACTTGTTTCATACTATTTCTATGTCAGGTGGGAAAGACAAGACATTTTCAGGAGGTATATGGTCCATCTATGTCTTTCTGTAGGACAGAAGTGCTATAAGATTGCTTAAAAGAATGCTTCTTAGAAATCATATTTGATTTACCTAAAGAGATACTTTGTTATTGATTAACTGGGTGTAGAATGCTATCAAAACAAAGTCATATGCAAAAAAATGAAAAGTTTCAATCCAAATGATTATAGAATACAAAGAATAATAGAACCATTAAGGGACCCTTCTGTACCCATCAATACTAAAATGCAACAAGCAGTCTTTGACTCTATCTCCCATACCAAGCTATGGGAAAAACTTGGGTCCACTTCAATAGATAGACTCCTGTAACTAATTTGTTCCCTACATGAAGGGACCACACTGAAAATAAGATGTAGCTATCAAGGCCACCTTACTAGGGCAGTTGAAACAGAGAAAGGCGTTAAACAGGGATGTACTTTGGCCCCACTATTATTTACCTTTTATATTAACTCCATGGTGGAGCACCTTTACAACTTGGACCACCAGCCTCCAAAACTGGCAGGAATGCACCTATCTATTCTGCTTTACGCTGACAACGCAGTGCTACTATCCAGAATCCAATTAGGTTTGAAAAGACCCCTGAGAGCCCTAGCAAAATATTGCAATGCAGAACAGCTTTACCTTAACTTTCAAAAAACCAAAATTATGGAGTTCGCAAAACGACCCAAGAACCATACATGGAGACTAGATGGACACATCGAACAGGTCTCAAGCTTTAAATATCTGGAGGTATTATTTCACTGCACTGGAAATAGGAAAGTACATGCTGATTACATAGTGGAGACAACGCAAAAGAGCTCACATGCTATCCTGAAGTTTCTCAAGACGGGAGGAGGCCACTATATTCCAGCAGCTCTTAAGCTCTTTGAGGCAAAACCAATAGCACAAATGATGTATGGAGCCCAGCTTGGCCCCTACTCAAACTTTGCTCCTCTGGAGCAGGTACAATCAAAATTTTTAAGATCGATGATGCAAATCCCCAGATGTGTCTCAAGATATCCTGTGTCTAGAGACAGGCCTTGTGAAAGTGGAGGCGAGAGCATGGATAGCCATTCTCAATTACTGGTTGCATCTGTCTCACTCGTCATGTGGCCTTGCCCTGCTAACTCTAAGAGACGAGTTTCAATCTATATGGAACAAGGTAGTGACAACAAAAATCGCAATTCTAGGCTTCTCTCAAAAACATCTACTAAGCATGGGATGGGACCAAGCTAAGGCCCACATCAGACAATGGATCCTGGACACAGAGTGACAATCTTATTTAGCTTGCTCTCCAGTCTTCAACATTTGTGCAGATAATAGATATTCTATCACTCCCATGGCTTATTTAACAAACCTGGAGGTGCCTAATCATTGTAAAGCCTTCACTCTTGCAAGATGCCACACCCTCCCATCGGCAGTACTGGAGGGGAGGTACCGAAAGACCCCTGATCAGGAGAGACTATGCCCTTGTGAGTCTGGCCATATCGAAACAATCGAGCACATGCTCCTCTGGTGTATGTTTTATAGAGATATTAGAATCAATTTCATCACTCCTTGGCTTTTAAAACATCCAGGCCGCACTGAAAGATACTACACCTCCCTGCTGCTCTTGGGCTACTGTTCTGCAATAACTTATAGTGTTGCCAGGTTCTGTGTGGCAGCAATCTCCATCAGACGGACAATGACTGACCCTGCAGGGCTTGCAGCCAGAGCAATTTATTATAACTGAAATACTGCAAATGCTCCCTCTATCCCCCTCCAGAGCCTCTTAGTGGATCGATATTTACTATTAGCCAACCCTGCTAATAGTCTGCTTGTAATCTGTTTTTATTATAACATGTTTTTAACTTGTCCTTCTATTTCACTTTTATGGGAACTGCGATTCCCCTTTTCAGGCACCTGTGCCCATTTTCATGTTGGTCATAGACCGTAATAAATTGCTGATTGATTGATTGACTAATACTAAAAAGCAACATTATTATACAATAATAATAATAATAATAATAATAATAATAATAATAATAATAATAATAATACTTTATTTTTTCTATCCCACCACCATCTCCCCGAAGGGACTCAGGGCGGCTAACATGGGGCACAGCCCAAACAGAGACAAAGTATAACAGTTTAAAACACATATCAATGAACTAAAAACAAAGATACAACAATCAAATACAGTAATCAATTAAAACACAGCATACAATAAAACATATAATGACCAATCAAGTGAAGTAATAATACAAACATCAACCACTATGGATAAAAAAGGGGGTTGGGCCTAAGAAGTTACACTATTTCAAGGCCTTTTAATAAAGTGCATGGACAGTGTCAGAGATACCAAATTTAATGCTGCAAGACTAAAATCCACATTAAAATTAGCTATAACAAACAATATATTGGTATAGATTGTGGTGGCTGAAGTTCCCATGCCAGTGGGACAATGACTCTACTTTAGGTTTTAGCTTGCTTTGAAGTTGCTATCCAAGGTGCTGAACATTTTTAGGAATACTGTTCAGCACCTCAAAGAGCTAATTTAAACCTAGATTAAAATCTAGGGTGGGTTTACTCTTCCACTAAGGGCACATCTACCAGGGTGTGCTTCAAATTCAATATCATTTTAAACCTGAACCAAATCAGGGTGATTCAGAAAGATTCGGGAATTGCTAGAAGCAAAACTAGATTTTTACAAGGTGAACTAAATGTGAAGTTCATGCCTTCTAAAAGGCACATATATTGGTCTTTACTTTGTGCACAGATTTTACTCATACAATTGTTTTATGTACCCAGAAATTATCTGCACTATATGATCTCATGTAAAATACAAAGTACTAGGTTGTGTGTTTATAGTCAAATATGTACAGTTTGTATGCATGTAAACTATCTGTGTCAAACAATTATCAATATGCAGATAGCACTGTGCCAAATTCTGTTTTCCAATTTCCTAATTTTTTTTTCTCCTTGTGTAAAATATGTTTGTTTTTCTGCCTGAATTTCAGGACTATTTACATTTTTCTTTGAGTTTCTTCTAGTTGTGTTATTGGGAATATTTTTTTTTCTATCAGGTGCTCATGAAAGAATTTGGAAAAATTATTTTGGGCCATAGTGTTCGGAATCCTCCAGTCATTCCACAACTTAATGAAAACCCTACTGGAAGATTCAGGGACTTTTGGTCCAAAATGGATTTGTATGTACCCTTGACCAACTAATTTTCAAAATGATACCTTCTGGCGTTATGTTTCCTCAAGATGGATGGGAATGAAAGATTGAGTATCCCTTATCCAGAATTCCAAATCTGAAATACTTTAACGTATGGAATTGTCCACATAATTGGTGGAGATAGTGACACCTGTGTTTTCTGATAGAATAATGAGCCGGACTCTAATATGTTGAGTGACAGAAGGACCACTTTATTTAACTTACAATCTGACTTGCATTATACCTGGATTAAATAAGAGAGGGAGTTACCTACTGTAAATATGACTGAAGCTTGGTGTCTATATATATGACCATCTCCTCAGCCTCTCTTGGGTGAAACACCTGACCCTGAGGTAGATGCCAATCTTTTAATAGTTCACCTCAGCTGACCTTTATCTGAAAAGTTAATTCAAGCCCTCCCTGATCCAAAGACATTAGATCTTATAAAAGAGAGGGTGGTTTGCCAGGACATCCCTAAAGGTATGCTCTTTCAAGCCTTCCAAGTCACTGGACTTAAAGAGGCCATTCCAGGGTGATACCCTTCACTAAAAGGGTACTAAAGTGTTCACCGGTCTCTAATATTTTCCCCATACCTGCTCAGGATGTCCTATTTATAGACCCCTCCAGGAGCCAATAACACAGTCCATCAAGTACAGCATGAGATAGGTCAAAAAACATTACAAAACAAAACAACCTCAAAAACCAGGAGGGAAAATCCAATCAGCAAAGCTCATAATGCACTGATCATGGGAGGTTGGGTTGAAATCCAAAGCTGAAGGAGGCACAAGAAGGGGCAAGGCAAGCTGAAATTGCCCTCTGGCTTTTCCTACATAATGTGATGCTTATTAATTAATTAATTAACCATATTTCTATGCTTCCACTGGTTCAATATACACAAAGTATGTTTCACGCACAAAATTATTAAAAATATAACATAAAATTATCTTGAGGCTATATGTATAAGGTAACGGTACTCCATGCAGTCATGCCGGCCACATGACCTTGGAGGTGTCTACGGGCAACGCCAGCTCTTCGGCTTAGAAATGGAGATGAGCACCAACCCCCAGAGTCAGACATGACTGGACTTAACATCAGGGGAAACCTTTACCTTATATGTATAAGATGTCCATGAAACAAATACAATTCATGATTTGACTTTGCTCCCATCCCAAGATATTTTATTATACAGCATATGTACAAGCAAATACAGCTATTCCAAAATCTGAAATAATTCAAAAATCTAAAACACTTCTGATCCCAAGCATTTCAGAGAAGAGATACTCAACCTATAGATGAACTTATCTGCCACCTAGGCTGACAAGCTCCTAATTTTCAAAAGGAAGCAGTGAAACCTGATGTCTACTGGAGTAGGTTGGCAGAGAGAGGAGTTATGTTCAGTGGAATCAAGTGGTTGCTGAAGGCAAATCCAAGAACACAAGTTTGCTATTAAATCTCATACTTTGCAAAGTCTAAGTACACTTTGCATCTACCCACCACTGCTGGTTGGAAGAAGTGTTGGTGGTGCCCCATCTTACCAACATTGGGATCATATCTATCAAAACTTTTTGTATTTATTTGTGAAGGAGTACGGCAGACCAAAATACAGGCATACCTGCTAGCAGATTTTCTCCACTAACTTGGGTGGAGCAGCTTAGAAGGGATGGGACCAGCACACCTACTCCTGTCTCTCCATGTAATTTATTCTGAACACCAAAACATTGCTAATATGATTGATATTAGCATCCCGATGAGACTTTGAAAACTGATGACATTTTAAAATACGTGCTCATAAATACGTAGAAGTAAAGTAGGAGAACAAATGATATTTCCAATGCCAAAAAAATGTGTGCAGGGGGAGTGATGAAACAAAAGGAAAATTAAAGAAAATAGGAAAAGAGTTGTCTTCTTTTAATGAAGATGTTAGGTCCTATAATTGCCAAGGGTACTTTTTAAAAGATTGTAGCTTTCCCCATCTGGTTAATTAGCTTTAAGCTAGATACATCTAAATGTACAAAACAGCTCAGTCCAATGTTGGCAACAAAATTCATAGAAACATAATTAAAGCAATTAATTGGTTTAATCTCATTTGTTGAAGTAATAAAAAAATTGTTTCAGACTCTTACACAATTTAGACACATCAATCCTTTTGAAAAGAAAATATTATTGTATTGAATGGACACCTTTCAATTTCTCTGTCATTTAATATATTATCAGATGTACATCAAATGTGTAGATGTCTCCCTTCATGCCTCCCACAATGCACAAAGAAAATGTGTTTTGGTAGATAATGAAGCCTTGTCTTGAGTATACATATTCCCCTTCCATCATCTAGCACGTTTTTTACAAATAGCAATCCTGAATTATTGAAGTGAGTAGCTTGATCCTGTGAGTAATTTTGGTAGCATCTTGTTTAAAAGCAGAATATACCGTGTTTCCCCGAAAATAGGACATCCCCATAAAATAAGACCTAGTAGAAGAATAAGACTAGTAGAAGTTAGGAGGGATTGCCAAATATAAGATCTCCCCCGAAAGTAAGACCTAGGAGGAAGGAGCGCTGCTTCTGACAAAGGCGCTCCCTCCTACTCTGCCTCTCCCAACTAAACTCTGGCAGAGTGCGAGAAACGCTGCCGCTGCTTGTGAGTGTCTGCTTTTGGTCAGCAATAGGGAAGCTCCGCGCTTGCTGACGAGGAGAAGCCGAGCCCTGGGCTCCTCCTCCCCCTCTTTGCTACAGGGGGCTTCCACACTCACCAATTCACGCAAGAGGGGCGGTGGCAGAGAAGACTCCTTGCTGCAGAGTTCTCCAAAGTTGCCATGGCTACGGTGGTGGGAGCCCCGTGCTGGCTGCTGGAAGGAGTTGGGTCTCGGGCTTGGAGGGAGGGAGAGCCCCAACTCCTGCCTCCTCCTCTGCCGAGAACTGTCCCTGGGCCACTCCGAGGAGGGCTGCCGAAGGGGCGAAGGAGGAGGCTAAGAGCAGCAGCAGCAGCCACCATGGGGCTCCCACCGCCGTAGCCATGGCAACTTTGGAGAACTTTGCAGCAAGGAGTCTTCATGTGAACTGGTGAGTGTGGAAGCCCCCTGTAGTAAAGAGAGAGGGAGGGGGAGCCCAGGGCTCGGCTTCTCCTCGTCAGCAAGCGTGGAGCTTCCCTATTGCTGACCTTTTGGGTCAGCAGACACTCGAGACACAGCTTCGGAGCCTCCTTCTCTCTTCCCTCCAACCTGGCCAAATCTGACCGCCTTTGAAGTGGAATAAGAGCGGCTGGAGGAGAGGAGCCCCTGGCACAAAGCCTGGCCTCCCACCTTGGTACCTGCCTCTCTTCTCAAGTGGTGCTTGTGGCCCCAGAGCTGGGCAGCAACCCCTTCAGCAAGCCTCAGAGGTTGCCTGCCATAGATGTGGGAGAAATGTCAGGAGAGAATACCATACAGCCCGGAAAACATACAACAACCCCAATGGAAATTCTTCTTTTTAAAAAAATAAGACATCCCCTGAAAATAAGACCTAGCACATCTTTGGGAGCAAAAATTAATATAAGACACTGTCTTATATTTGGGGAAACAGGGTACCAACATTCCTAATAATGATCTGAAAGATTGTGTGCACATGCAATGTACACTAATGTAATACTAGTTTAATAGAACAGAAAGAGAAGAATATTGTTGCCATTTAGTCTTGTGTTGCTAATTGTAACTAACTGTATAACTAGCTTGGTAACTAAATGTTTGTGGTCGATATATCCTTGTTTATTCTGTGTTTGTGTGCATGTGTGTTTATGTGCACATGTGCCTTCAAGTCCCCTGTTGATTGAAAATGACCACATGAATTGCATTAGGCAGTGGTTCTCAACCTGTGGGTCCCCAGATGTTTTGGCCTTCAACTCCCAGAAATCCTAACAGCTGATAAACTGGCTGGGATTTCTGGGAGTTGTAGGACAAAACACAAGGGGACCAGGCATGTAACTGGGGGGGGGGGGGGGTTGAGGGGCTTCAGCCCCCCCCCCCAAAAAATTCTCAGGGTAGTCCGGGAGAAGGCCTTACATTTATTATTTAAACTGTTACGTTTATTCATCTGATCACCATGCTCAATATATCCCATATGCATGGGGGTATTGGGATAACAATACAAAAGGTTTGCTAGGGTAGATCCCCCTAACTCAGACCCCTCCCCCCGAATCAAAATCCCAGCCCCGCCCAAATCAAAATTCTGGCTACAGGCCTGATGGGGACCCACAGGTTGAGAACCACTGGCATAGGGTTTTCTTAAACAAGGAATTGGTTTTGCCAATTCCTTCATCTAAAATACTAGCTATAGGTAACTCTACTTAGCTTCTAACATCAGACGAGATCTGGTGCATTTACAGTATTAAGATTGTATCGAGTTTGCCGTTTGTTGAATCAAGAAGGTTAATAGAAACAGATTTCCATGCATGGTTTGGATCATCCATAGATGTAAAGTAGGGACCTCTCAGTAATTGCTGAATATATTTGAAGACATCTGGATTTATTATTTATTTAAACATTTATATTCTGCCCTTCTCACCCCAAAGGGGACCCAGGGCGAAGCACAACATTCAAAGGCAGAACATAAAATAAACCATAAATATACAGAAACACTAAAATCAGTTATCTTCACCATTATTTTAAACTATCATAAGTCAGTCATATCGTATCTGGATTAGTACAGTAGAGGCAATCCAGCAAAAGCAAATTGTGAAGAAATTCTCAAATTCAAACCAAGAATTGTAATTAATAATTAATAACCAAAAATCAAAATATGTTGTGAATATGTTTGGGTTCAGGGAAATTTGCTTTAGGCAGAGTTAGGAATCATGAGGCCCTTCAGATATTTTTAAACCACAAGTCTCATCAGCCATAGCCAGCATCGCCAATGGGAGGAATGCTGGAGGTTGCAGTTCAGCAACCTTTGAGGTCCGCATGAGTCCACTTCTGTACTATACAGAGAATGTGCTTAGTGTTGTACTGCCAGGCTGTGAAAGGTTTTCCATTTAACAGGACAAATTGGGCTCACATCTCTTACCTGGATTGTTAGATTGAACCTAATAGAGCTGTGAGGGGAATGCTAAGCCACAATTGCTCTGCCTGAAAACTCCTTCCTTTATGGTGCTTACTTTAGCTTATACCATAAAAGTAGAAAAGAAGCTTTAATACTCGACCATCCTTCTATCTCTTCCTCAAGTCCAAGGATGTTTCAAAAGCTGAGGATGGGAAGTGGGGGAGGCACAACAAAAACCAGAGCCTTAGAAATGGGTTTATTTTATCTTATAGTATAGAAACCATGGTGCAGAAAGGTTTTTTGAAGGTTATTCTTTAACAGAAGACAAGTAAGAAAAGAAAAAGAGGCAGTGTGCACAGCAGTGAATGGAGCTATAGAAACCAGAGAGGATGACGAGGAGATGATGGGGTTGCAGCTGTGCTTTAGTAGAATTTTTTTCTGACAAAATATCTTTAACATAATGCTATTAACACCCTCCCCCTGCCCCCCCCCCCCAAACACACCATAGAAAGAAATTTTTTTGATACCAGGAAATGAATATTCTTTTTCTTAGCTTTTGGGCAGCAATGTTTATTTTAAAAAACTGCTCATTCTTCATTTCTCAGCTTTTTGCATTTGCTTTCAGAAAAGAGAAAAAATACATGTGGCACAAACATGTAGACATTGTAAACTTAACTTTTTGCATTGCATTTTTATAAGGCATTTATAAAAAAAATGAAGAGCCACTTTTAAAATTTCCTGTACACAGAGAAATTATAAATCAGGAAAATCCTAAGGAGATGTATTGATTTCTTTGATTGCGACTGAATGTTTCATGAAAATATATAAACAGGAACTGAACTGCAGCAATATGAAAAAAAAATATGTCAGTAATGTTTTGGAGAAGCTGAATTGTGCAGCTTATCTATTTTTTAAAAAATGATGTAGCATTAATTTATTGCATTGTTGGCCAATATGCCAGGTCTCTGTCTTAGGTCTTTTGGTCCTTTGGTTGTCTTCCGACATCCTAAATGTCAGTAGCTTGGACACCTGTTATTGACTTTTCTCCGATGGTTTGGTAATTTTTATGGTTTTACTGGGATCTTACTTCTTTAAATACAGTAGTAATATATATTGTTAAACTTTATTTAAAAATGCTGTATATTAGTCCTGTTGTGTTTGAAGACCCACCTGCTTCGTCTCTTGACTGATGGGCCGGGCCAGGGGCTAATGGATGGAGAATGTTTATGTGAACCAATTAAAAAAAAACATGAACCAATTCCCATGTGCACTGAACATATCCTATTTGTAGTGCAAAAGAAATAAAGAATAACACACCACTTTAAATGAAGAACAATTTTAACCAACATTAACGTAACAGTATTTCAGTGGAAGACCCTAGGATCCATCCAGTCCAAGCTCCTTCTGCATTCAGGAAAAGTTCAGTCAAGGCACCCCCAACAGATGGCCATCCAGCTTCTGCTTAATGATTAGTAGAAGTCATCCTGCCTTTACTATATAATTACCCAGGCCATTTAGGACAATTTTACACCAACCTGCTGCTCCCAGATAGCAACCCAGTTATAACCTATAATGTTGCCAAGTTTTGTGCATCAGCACTTAAAATCTGCCAGATGATAACTGGTTAACAATCTAACTACCAGCTAACTGAAATGTAAATGAGTTCTCCCCATCCCAGTACCCTAGGCTTGTGCCCTGAATGCTCCTACCCATACATCAATCTCCTTCCCTCTCCATTTCTTCCTAGTGCCTTCCCTTATCTAAATAGTTTTTGTGTTTTAGTTTTCAACATACTACTGTTTTCTAGCCTTTTAGATTGTAATATACAATGTTTTTTATGAGACTGTACCCCACTCTCCTTATGCTGGTCTATGACCATAGTAAAGATTTTTGTAGTAGCAGTGGTAATAATAATAATAAAAGAAACCCCAGGGGCCAAACAGTCCAACCCCCTTCTGCCTTCATACAGGAAAAGCACAATCAAAGCACAGATGGCCACCCAGCCTTTGCAATAATAACAACAGCAACAATAACACCACCAATAAGTGCAACCCCAGGGGCCATCCAGTCTTACCCCATTCTTTCATGCAAGGGAGGCTTTGCAGGCCATGGCAGCGGCAGCAGGGCTCCTCAGTCGCATGCTTTGGGGAGGCCAGGCTATGTGTACAGCCAGCAGCAGGGGCTTTTAAGGCTGTGCACGCAGAAAAGCTGCCCGGACTAGGTCTTGCCAGGTTATGATCTTCATATGCAAGGGGAGAGTGGGGGCCCACAGGGGGCCCATGGAACTCTTGACTGTGCTTCAGGAGCCCTAAGGGCTCTGTGGAGCATAGTTCGAGAACTGCTGATCTAAAGGATTGTGCATACCTTGTTTATTCTTGCTAAATTATTATCACCTTTCTCCTCACAGACTCTGGCATGCAAAATCTATGACCCTTTTCTGTTTCCTTAGTTACCTTCAAATCGGATTACCGGAAAGATTTGAAAACTTGGTTATTCCAATGTGCCTTTGACTAATTGGTTAGGTTACAACTTGACTTCGTCCTTCTACTAGGCATGGTCAAAAAATCGTAATGAATCTTAAATCGGATTAAAATCAGATATAGCCCGCTTTTTGATCCGGTATCTGACGTGTGCTATCACGGCCCATCAAGCTTGGTAATTCGAAGCATTGTAGCCCTACTCTCATTATGTCTCTTAAATTTGATCGTAATTTTTTTCCCTAAAATAATTTTTTAATTTTTTTTTAAAAAAATTTTTTTTAATGCAACCGAACTTGTTTGGGAGCGCAGCACAGCCAAACATGGCCTCGACTCTCCAACCAATAACAGGATTCCACGATGGACGCAAAAATGGTGGCTAACGTCCTCTGTGTGCCCACACATTATTCTTCTATAAAAAGCCCGGTTTGGGCTGCCTCGTGGCATTTGCGGTTCAGTGGGAGCGCGCAAGGGTGGGTGTATGCCGGTTGTTGTCTGTGGGCTGTTGTATTGCTCTATCTGGCTATTGGCTAGCAGTGGGAAGCTGAAAGAAGGGAAACTGAGAAGCAAGGGAAAAGCGGCTTTAAGGGGTCTGGGTTGTATTTCTTAAGAAGAAGCAAGGACTCCATGTTGGGCTGGCTGGCTGGCTAGCTGGCTGGCTGGCCGTGGGTTTTTTTTTTTTTTTGCATTTTGTCCTTGCTAAAAGGCAACGGGGAGAAGGAAGAAGCAGGACTGGGTTGGGTTAGGTGATTTTTTGCCAAAAAGGGCACCTGTGGCTGGCTGTCCTGCTGCTGGCAGCTGGCTTTGCAGCATGCACGTTGAGAAAAGGGACTCTTGTAGGGGATCTTCCTTAATAAAAAGAAATAAAAAGATATATATCTCAGAACTACATCCAGCTGTGAGGTTCCCTTTTGTGCCTCTCCGCCTGGCTTCTGGCTGGCCAGTGGCTACTTTTAAGTGCATATTGAGAGAAGCGTCTGTTCCAAGGATTTTCTTCTATTTAAAATAATTTTCTAAATTTAATTTAATTTATATATACAGTAGAGTCTCACTTATCCAACACTCACTTATCCAACGTTCTGGATTATCCAACGCATTTTTGTAGTCAATGTTTTCAATATATCATGATATTTTGGTGCTAAATTCATAAATACAGTAATTACTACATAGCATTAATGTGTAATGAACTACTTTTTATGTCAGATTTGTTGTATAACATGATGTTTTGGTGCTTAATTTGTAAAATCATAACCTATTTTGATGTTTAATAGGCTTTTTCTTAATTTCTCCTTATTATCCAACATATTTACTTATCCAACATTCTGCCGGCCCGTTTATGTTGGATAAATGAGACTCTACTGTATATATATATATATTTGATCTCCATTCCCCTTTGTGCTCAGCCACCACTTATGCCTTTCTTCCTGATTTTCCATTTGGCAAGGCAGTAGGCTAGACAAACCTGATACTGACCACTCCAAATAATAATAATAATAATAATAATAATAATAATAATAATAATAATAATCCCCTCCGCAGGTGCCACCTTGACGTGGTGGGGGGGCTTACCTGCTCCAATGATGACTGAGGGCTGTGCTGGCGGTAGTGTAACTACCGGTAGGTCCAACCAAGCCAGAGAGGCCTCAGCTGAGGAGCACAACTAAGAGCACCTAACCCATTAGCATTATGGAGAATCAAACCCAAACGAAGTCTATACTGGCTCGGTCGTCGCCCAGGATAAAAAGGACCGCGGTGGATGCTGCTGATTCTGGACATCCATTGACAAGTGGGCTACGGAATCATCAAACCCCAAATGAACAGTCACAGAAGCGGCAGAAATATACAATGCCAGAAAACCGCACAATTATGAAATGCTACTACAAATCTGAACCTCAAAGGCGTGGCTACCAAAAAAGGATGCATCAACTGTGGAAACAAGAGTACCCTGACTCACAGATAACAGAACCCAGACTGGCTGACCAACGAAGATTCATAATCAGAAACAAAGTGTTCAGTGAAGTTGAACTCGAAGAAATCCAGAAAATTTGCAAAGTAAATTACCATCAGACCACAGCACAGACAGCAGCAGAGACTCCAGCAACACTTGGAATGGTGGAACAGATTGAACCAGAAGAAAGTGTGGAGCTTTTGCAAGAATTTCATGAACCAGCACTTGAAACATCTGCTGAACCACCAGGAACCTTGACAGCAAGACAACAAGAGCTCAAGGATAAGATCATGGCTCATGCTGCAGCAAATGCAATAAGAAAGCGGCTCCCAACTCTAAAAACAGTGCCCAAGAGACACCTGGCGCCTCTCATGAAAGATGTGAATGCAGCACTCTCCACTGTCCAAATAACATCAATTGAACAAACAAACCAGTATGCCTACAGTGCAGCAGTGATAGTAACAGAAGAGCTTGGGCTCCTACAACCAAGGCAGCCCCAAAGAAAATCGACTGGAAAACCAAAGTGGAAGGTCAGGCTAGAGTTGAAAATCAAAAAGCTTAGATCAGATGCAAGTAACCTGAAAAATATGAAAGAGAAGAAACTGAAGAATGACAAAATCAAGCAATACCTGATCCGAAAGTACTGGCTGAACACCAGAAAAATTGAAGAAGCTTTGGAAATTGTGAAAGAACAAATTACAGCAACAGCCAGAAAAATTGAAAGGTATGAAGCCAGAATCATCCAGTACAGACAAAATCAACTGTTTCAATCAGACCAAAGACGGTTCTACCAGAGCCTGAACCAAACAACAGACACAGTAACCATAAAACCAGAGAAAACTGCAACAACAAAGTTCTGGAAAGAGCTTTGGGAAAACAATAAGAACTACAACAAAAACGCTAGGTGGATAAAGGAGTTTGAAAGAAAATTCTCACAGAACAAAATGGAACAGATGGAAATAACAACTGAAATGATCAGCAAACGAGTGCAAAAAGTCAAGAACTGGACATCGCCTGGTAGTGATCAACTTCATGGATTTTGGCTCAAACATCTGATTAGTTTACATGGAAAAATGGCCCAACAATTCAATGAGATGCTGCAGAAAGGAAGTATCAGTGAATGGCTAACAACTGGACGAACATACCTGATACAAAAGGATCCAGCAAAAGGAGCAGCACCAGGAAACTACAGGCCAATAACGTGTCTGCCCACTATGTTTAAACTACTGACTGGCATCATAGCTGACAGAATTCAAGACTATCTTGAAGAAAAAACATCTTGCCAGATGAACAGAAAGGCAACAAACGGAAAAGCAGGGGCACAAAAGACCAGTTATTGATTGACAAAATGATTCTGGAGAACTGTAAGAGCCGAAAAGCTAATCTTCACATGACGTGGATTGACTACAAAAAGGCCTTTGACTCACTCCCACACAGCTGGATCATCAAGTGCCTGGACGCCATCGGGATTAGTAAAAACGTTGGCACCTTCATTGAAAACATGATGGAGCACTGGAAAACTGAACTGTTTGTTGGAAATGAAAGTTATGGACTTGTCAACATCAGGAGAGGAATTTTCCAGGGAGACTCATTGTCCCCTCTGCTTTTCATTATTGCCATGATCCCTCTGTCAACAATCTTACAAAAAACAAATCTCGGCTACCAAACATCTAAGAATTCTCACAAAATTTCACATTTGATGTACATGGATGACCTGAAGGTATATGGGAAAACGGAAACTGAAATCCAATCTCTGACCAACACTGTCCGAATTTTTAGCACTGATATAAACATGGAGTTTGGTTTGGACAAATGTTCGACAGTGGCATTGAAGAAGGGAAAAATAATTGAAAGTGAGGGCATCAATATGCCTAATGGCCAAACAATAAAGTGTCACCAGCCAGAGGCCTATAAATATCTGGGCATATTACAGCTGGACAACATCAAGCATGAACATGTGAAGATTGTGGTCAGTAAAGAATACACACAAAGGGTCAGAAAAATTCTCAAAAGCAAGCTCAATGGAGGCAACACCATCAAGGCCATAAACACCTGGGCCATACCTGTCATAAGATATACTGCTGGCATTATAAATTGGACACAGGCGGAACTGGACAATTTGGACAGAAAAACAAGAAAACTCATGACCATTCATCATTCACTGCACCCTCGCAGTGATGTTGACCGGCTGTATCTGCCTAGAAGATCAGGGGGCAGAGGACTCTTACAAGTAAAACAAGCAGTCAAAGAAGAAGAACATGCCCTGGCAGAATATGTCAAGCAAAGTGAAGAACCTGCTTTGATTGAAGTCAAAAATCAGAAACTCCTCAAAGCACAGCAGACAAAAAACCAGTACAAGAAAACCGCACTACAAACTAGAGCTGACAGCTGGCACAACAAAACACTGCATGGAAAGTTCCTTGACAAAATTGAAGGAAAAGCTGATAAAGAGAAGACCTGGCTGTGGCTCACGAATGGGACCCTGAAGAAGGAGACAGAAGGCCTGATCCTTGCAGCCCAGGAGCAAGCCATCAGAACAAAGGCAATCAAGGCCAAGATCGAAAAATCAGCTGATGACCCAAAGTGCAGACTGTGCAAGGAAACCGATGAAACCATTGATCATATCCTCAGCTGCTGTAAGAAAATTGCACAGACAGACTACAAACAGAGGCACAACTATGTGGCCCAAATGATTCATTGGAACCTATGCCTCAAGTATCACCTCCCTGCAGTTAAGAACTGGTGGGATCACAAACCTGCAAAGGTTGTGGAAAATGAACACGCAAAGATACTGTGGGACTTCCGAATCCAGACTGACAAAGTTCTGGAACACAACACACCAGACATCACAGTTGTGGAAAAGAACAAGGTTTGGATCATTGATGTTGCCATCCCAGGTGACAGTCGCATTGAAGAAAAACAACAGGAAAAACTCAGCCGCTATCAGGACCTCAAGATTGAACTTCAAAGACTCTGGCAGAAACCAGTGCAGGTGGTCCCGGTGGTGATGGGCACACTGGGTGCCGTGCCAAAAGATCTCAGCCGGCATTTGGAAACAATAGACATTGACAAAATTACGATCTGCCAACTGCAAAAGGCCACCTTACTGGGATCTGTACGCATCATCCGAAAATACATCACACAGTCCTAGACACTTGGGAAGTGTTCGACTTGTGATTTTGTGAAACGAAATCCAGCATATCTATCTTGTTTGCTGTGTCATACAACGTCGTTGTGTCAATAATAATAATAATAATAATAATAATAATTATTATTATTATTATTATTATTATTATTTTATTATGACACAGCAAACAAGGTAGATATGCTGGATTTCGTTTCAGAAAATCACAAGTTTAACACTTCTGGAGGAGTTTCTGATTTTTGACTTCAATCAAAGCAGGTTCTTCACTTTGCTTTAGATATTCTTCCAGGGCATGTTCTTCTTTGACTGCTTGTTTTACTTGCAAGAGTTCTCTGCCACCTGATCTTCTAGACAGATATAGCCAGACAACATTACTGCAAGGGTGCAGTGAATGATGAATGGTCATGAGTTTTCTTGTTTTTCTGTCCAAATTGTCCAGTGCCTCCTGTGTCCAGTTTATGATGCCAGCAGTATATCGTATGATAGGTATGGCCCAGGTGTTTATGGCCTTGATAGTGTTGCCTCCATTGAGCTTGCTTTTGAGAATTTTTCTGACCCTTTGTGTGTATTCTTTGCTGACCACAGTTTTCACATGTTCATGCTTGATGTTGTCCAGCTGTAATATGCCCAGATATTTATAGGCCTCTGGCTGGTGACACTTTATCGTTTGGCCATTAGGCATATTTATGCCCTCACTTTCAATGATTTTTCTTTTCTTCAATGCCATTTGTCCAAACCAAACTCCATGCTGATATCAGTTCTAAAAATTCGGACAGTGTTTGTCAGAGACTGGATTTCAGTTTCTGTTTTCCCATATAGCTTCAGGTCATCAATGTACATCAGATGTGAAATTTTGTGAGATTTCTTAGATGTTTGATAGCCGAGATTTGTTTTTTGTAAGATTGTTGACAGAGGGATCATGGCAATAATGAAAAGCAGTAGAGATAGTGAGTTTCCCTGGCAAATTCCTCTTCTGATGTTAACAAATCCATAGCTTTCATTTCCAACAAACAGTTCTGTTTTCCAGTGCTCCATCATATTTTCAATAAAAGTGCCAACATTTTTACAAATCCCAATGGCATCCAGGCATTATTATTATTATTATTATTATTATTATTATTATTATTATTATTTTCCCTCTCCTACAGGTGCACACTTACACTTTCATAAGAGTGATACTTTAGGATTTTGAGAATCATCATCATCATTATCATCATCATCATTTATATCCCACCTTTCTCCCCTGGGGACTCAAGGCAGCTGACATCCACACTAAACTGTTTAAAAAGAGCAATATAAAAGTTTAAAACCCCACAATTAAATAATAACAGAGTGGTAAAAACAAAATTAAAACTAGCAAATACATTAAAATGATTTTTAAAACTCATATCCTTCCCAATCCCACCCACGATCCCCATAGCCTCCCCTTCCCCAAAAGCCTATTGGTAGAGGAAGGTCTTGAACTCTCCTTGGTATTGTACTGCCTCATTTCTTTTCCTTTTACAATATTATTTCCATGGATATCATGAAAAGCAGTTTCAGGAGCACAGATGTGGAAAAGTGTCTGTACAATACCAATATAAACATGTTACTATTTATATAGCAGTCCAGGTGAGAATAGGTCTTGGTAGTAAAATGAGGGACGCAATAATCTTTGGTAATAAAAATTCTGCCATGAAACCTTGGAAATAAAATGATTACTTGGTAATAAAAAAGGACTATTATCTGCCCCAAAATGTACAAATAATGTTTAAGAGTGGATGGTAGATTGCTTAAGTTGCAATGTGGCAAAGGTTATTATCTCTTCTGCAATTCATATGTTATGTATGAGAGTCAGGTACCAATAAATTTGCCTTGATATATTTTATTTCAGAACAAGCAACCATTTGGAATAATATGAAAATATGCCATACCTTTAAAATGGGAAAGAGAATAGCTGACTTTTGTAAAAATTGAAAGTAGAAACCAACCAATCCTAACATTTGAGGACAGCTTCAGTGTGTAAATTTCTGTATGTAAATAATAGCTAGGTAGAATCAGGGCCATAGCTAGAAATTGGAGGGGGGGGGGGGTTAAACTTTTTTTAGTAAATCATGAAGAGTAGTTCCATAATACAAAATAATTGACTAATCAGGTTCCATCAATAAACTTCAGTCGACACTCGTGGGGATTTGGTTAATCAGTTAAAATTCATGAGTAAACCAGTTAAAAAAAACTGAAAAATTTCTAGGGGGGTTTGAACCTCAATCCCCCACCCTTAGCTAAAGCCCTGGGTTTTTTTCCCCCGTGTCAGGAGCAACCGGAGTTGCTTCTGGAGTGAGAGAATTGGCCGTCTGCAAGGACGTTGCCCAGGGGACGCCTGGATGTTTGATGTTTTTACCATCCTTGTGGGAGGCTTCTCTCATGTCCCCGCATGGAGTTGGAGCTGATAGAGGGAGCTCATCCACACTCTCCCCAGGTGGGATTCGAACCTGGCAGCTTTCAGGTCAGCAACCCAACCTTCAAGTCACTTAGTCCACTACGCCATCTGGGTAGAATATTATAATATTAATGAGTCTCATTAATGTAGGAGTGCTTGTAATTAACACTGTTGTCATGTTTCCAGTTTTATCACCTAAAAGCCAAACAAACAAAAGGAATCTTGCAGGGGAGGTCACAGGGGCTTACATGTCTTTACACTAATGCTCAGAGCATGGGAAATAAGCAAGACGAACTCCAACTCTTAGCACAGCACCACACATACGATGTCATAGGCATCACTGAAACCTGGTGGGATGATTCCCATCACTAGAATTTAACCATTGAGGGCTATAACCTCTTTCACAGAAGTAGAACAAAGGGGAGAGGAGGGGGAGTAGCTTTATATGTCAAAACCAGTTACATTGCAGAAGAAATGCAAGACTGTAATCCGGGAAACCAGCTCGAAAGCATCTGGATAAGAATCAAGGGAACCGGGACTCAAAAAGATCTTGTCGTGGGTGTCTACTACAGACCTCCGAGTCAGGATGAAGGACTTCATGAAGCCTTCTGTCAACAGCTGACCAAACAGGCACAAAGAAGAGATATAGTAGTCATGGGCGATTTCAATTATCCCGATATCTGTTGGAAAACAAATTCAGCCAAGAGTACAAAGTCCAACAAATTCCTCACTTGCCTTGCAGACAATTTTATGGTCCAGAAGGTAGAAGAGGCAACAAGAGGATCAGCAACTCTTGATCTAATCTTAACAAATGTGGAAGACCTGATCAATACAGTTGAAGTGGTTGGATCCTTAGGGGCAAGTGACCATGTGCTCCTGGAGTTTGCAATACAAAGGAATGCTGAAACTAAGACAAGTCAAACACGCATTCTCGACTTTAAGAGAGCTGACTTCCAAAAAATGAAGGAATTACTGAGCGGCATTCCATGGACGCCAATATTAAAAAACAAGGGAGTTAAGGATGGATGGGAGTTTTTCAAAAGTGAAATACTCAAGGCGCAAATGCAAACAGTACCAACAAAGAAGAAAAATAAGACAAGTGCAAAGAAGCCAGAATGGATGTCCAAAGAACTTCTAACTGAACTAAAGCTCAAAAGTGACATGCACAAGAAGTGGAAAAGGGGAGAAATCACCAAAGAAGAATTCAAACGTATAGCCAACACCTGTAGGGAAAAGGTTCGCAAGGCTAAAGCGCAAAATGAGCTCAGGCTTGCCAGGGACATAAAAAACAACAAAAAAGGCTTTTTTCCTTACGTTGGTAGAAAAAAGAAGAAAAAGGAGGCTATAGGGCCTCTGCAAGGAGAAGATGGGGTGATGGCGAAAGGGGACAGGGAAAATGCAGAACTGCTCAATGCCTTCTTTGCCTCGGTCTTCTCACAAAAAGAAAGCCATCTTCAACTTCAGCAACATGGAATGGACGAAAGATTGGGGGAAATCCAACCCCAAATAGGGAAACAAGTTGTCCAGGAACACCTGGCCTCTCTAAACGAATTCAAGTCCCCAGGGCCAGATCAGCTACATCCAAGAGTATTGAAGGAATTAGCGGAAGTTGTTTCAGAACCACTAGCAATTATCTTTGAGAGTTCTTGGAGAACGGGAGAAGTCCCAGCAGATTGGAGGAGGGCGAATGTGGTCCCTATCTTCAAGAAGGGAAAAAAGAACAACCCAAACAATTACCGTCCGGTCAGCCTCACATCGATACCAGGCAAGATTCTGGAAAAGATCATCAAGGAAGTGGTCTGCGAACACTTAGAAACAAATGCGGTCATTGCTAATAGTCAACACGGATTTACCAAAAACAAGTCATGCCAGACTAATCTGATCTCTTTTTTCGATAGAGTTACGAGTTGGGTCGATACAGGGAATGCTGTGGATGTAGCCTACCTGGATTTCAGTAAGGCCTTCGACAAAGTCCCCCACGACCTTCTGGCGAATAAACTAGTAAAATGTGGGCTAGACAAAATTACGGTTAGGTGGATCTGTAATTGGCTAAGCGAATGAACCCAAAGGGTGCTCACCAATGCGTCGTCTTCATCATGGAAAGAAGTGACAAGTGGAGTGCCGCAGGGCTCCGTCCTGGGCCCAGTTCTGTTCAACATCTTTATTAACGACTTAGACGAAGGGTTAGAAGGCACGATCATCAAGTTTGCAGACGACACAAAACTGGGAGGGATAGCCAACACTCCAGAAGACAGGAGCAGAATTCAAAACGATCTTGACAGACTAGAGAGATGGGCCGAAACTAACAAAATGAAGTTCAACAGGGACAAATGCAAGATACTTCATTTTGGCAGAAAAAATGGAAATCAAAGATACAGAATGGGGGACGCCTGGCTTGACAGCAGTGTGTGCGAAAAAGACCTTGGAGTCCTCGTGGACAACAACTTAAACATGAGCCAACAATGTGATGCAGCAGCTAAAAAAGCCAATGGAATTCTGGCCTGCATAAATAGGGGTATAGCGTCTAGATCCAGGGAAGTCATGCTCCCCCTCTATTCTGCCTTGGTCAGACCACACCTGGAATACTGTGTCCAATTTTGGGCACCACAGTTGAAGGGAGATGCTGACAAGCTGGAAAGCGTCCAGAGGAGGGCGACTAAAATGATTAAGGGTCTGGAGAACAAGCCCTATGAGGAGCGGCTTAAAGAGCTGGGCATGTTTAGCCTGCAGAAGAGAAGGCTGAGAGGAGACATGATAGCCATGTACAAATACGTGAAGGGAAGTCATAGGGAGGAGGCAACAAGCTTGTTTTCTGCTGCCCTGCAGACTAGGACACGGAACAATGGCTTCAAACTACAGGAAAGGAGATTCCACCTGAACATCAGGAAGAACTTCCTCACTGTGAGGGCTGTTCGACAGTGGAACTCTCTCCCCCGAACTGTGGTGGAGGCTCCTTCCTTGGAGGCTTTTAAGCAGAGTCTGGATGGCCATCTGTCGGGGGTGCTTTGAATGCGATTTCCTGCTTCTTGGCAGGGGGTTGGACTGGATGGCCCATGAGGTCTCTTCCAACTCTACTATTCTATGATTCTATGATTCTATGATTACCATCAACTTAACTGAAGAGCAAATGTTAAATCCCATTTGAACCTTTTCTGATAATAGCTGTTTTCATAACCCGTATTTAAGCAGGCATGCAGTTGAGCATTTACAGATGTTGTTTAAACTTTAATACATAACGCATACAACTTCTCATTGCTACAATAATTTAGACATTAGCTAGATATAAGGCTGTCAACATTGCTTGGGTAATTTTATGTTTATAGAATTGTTCTGGAAATGTCAGTGGAGAAAATGGGAACATGACATATGTCTAAAATGCATTTTTAAACATCTGTGCAAGGATGTGAAAAATAGACTACAAGAGTCACAGAACTATGTTCTTATACTGTATCAATAATGTTGACAAGCAACATTTGGGAAGTCATTATTTTAAATATTAAAATTGTTCAAAATCCAGTATTTTTGTTGTCTTTATATTTAAAGGTCTAAATGCATTAACTGTGGTCCAATTTCATAAATAGGTAATTCTGCAGCTGTAATTCAATTCTAGCTTCCCTGCCCAAGCATAATAATTCCTTTTGAGGTGGTGCAGCATATTAAACCTCTAAGCTGCTGAACTTGCTGACTGAAAGTTCAGAGGTTCGAATCCGGGGAGCGGAGTGAACTCCCGCTGTTAGCAAATGTGAGTAGATCAATAGCTACAGCTCCGGCGGGAAGGTAACAGAGCTCCATGTAGTCAAGCCGGCCACGTGACCTTGGAGGTGTCTACAGATAATGCCAGCTCTTTGGCTTAGAAATGGAGATGAGCACCAACCCCCAGAGCTGGACACGACTAGACTTAATGTCAGGAGAAACTTTTACCTTTGAGTACATATGCCTGGGACTCACTTTATGCTTTTAAATTAACCTCATAATCCCTCAACCAGTTTGTAGCACAAACTTACTTGGCCAAGTTAAATGGACTGAAACAGCAAGATTGTGCATCTAAGGTTTCTCCATCAAAATCTTAGGCCTGTGGGAAACCACCTCCGACAGCACATGGGGGTATAGTCATAGTTATTTAATTTGTTATTGTAGTTATACTTGCAGAAATGTAATTGTAGTTGCAGGAAACAATTAGGTAGGATCCTCAGACAATATGCCTAGCTTGTGTAAGCATGGTGTAACCTTTGTTGCACTGCCTCAGGCGAAAAAATGGCTTGCAAGGATGCTGCATTGTCTGCTTCTTAAGTTATAGGTAAATTACTTCAGTTATTTAGGTTTTAAATCTATAATGCAATATATTCACAGGTGCTCTATTGGAAAAAAAAAAAACCTTAATCAGAAGTAACTCATTATTTGCAAGATGTTACTTTCAGGTATGCAGTATATACAAAATATATGCAGGTTTCCATAAGTGGAATGTTACAACCTATACAAGATGTCATCCATAAAAAGTATCATATTAATTGGCATGTTACAGGAGACCCTTTCACAAGATAGGTGGACATTTTACATTCATCCAGGAATGCTGTTGTTGGACAATTCAAAAACATATTTTTGTGTCTGGTTTTTCCCCTTTCACTGGTCCAAGAACAACCAGGGTACTCTATGCTTCAAGTCAGTGTAGACCCATGATGATCAAAGCAGGTATCCCCTTCCTCATTTAACACACAGAATAGGCTACCATTCCAGTCTTATTTCAATATTGGGAATGGGATAGCATTCTTTTTCATGCCTGACAGCAGTGCACAAAATTTAAGGATCAAAACAGATTGTGTGTTATACACAGCTCTGTCTTCCAACAGGGAAGAATCCAAAGAGTGTCAGAAATTATAAGGAATACCCTGGTGACCATTGGTTCAGGGAATACTCCCACTCTACATTAGGATCTCATGAGCATGATGTGCATATAACTTGGCATTCCTTTTTATTATGAGTGTTAACTCATCCATCCCCATTTCTAATAGAACTGTTTACCGTAGGGTTGGGCAACATGGACAATATCAGCAGGCCATATTGTTGCACCACATTAAACCCAGACATGATGTAGCTTCACTTTTTGTCCACCATTCTACCAATCTTCTCCTCCTTCTCCTTCTCCTTCTCCTTCTCCTTCTCCTTCTCCTGCCATCTTTGTGCATAATGCTTTACAAGTTAAAGAACAACAGAACAGTTAGTTGCTTCAGGATTACAATCCAATCAAAACATGGCACAAAGGGAAAAGGGGATGGCAGTGTGGAAAGAGTTTGTTTCTGGGGTCTAGGCATGGTAAAGCTTTGCCTGTCTTCTTTTTCAAGACAATTGGAATGCAGGGAGGTCCTTTCATCATCTTTTGGGCCTGGACATCATGAAGCTTTGCCTATCACTTCTCCTCCCAAGGTTATGGCAGTGGCAATTGAAATGGAGAGCTTTCATTTGTTTCTGGACATAGGCTTGATTGAGCTATGTGTACCTATACTCTTCTTCTGCAGGATTTCATCTCCTTCTGGGGCTAGGCATTATGAAATGGTGTCTGCCTCTTCTTCTTTGCATCATCTTTTTATTTTTGTTTCATTTTGAGAGGTCAAAGGGTGAGAGAACATTTCTTGATTTTCTAGTTTTTTCTTAAAAAAATAAAAACATTGAAGGGCAGTCAAAAAACATAATTAGCATTAACAGCCATTAGTGCTAATCAAGGCGATTAATTACAACATTCACGCTTGCCTCCAACAGTCAAGAGTTCTTTCTCCCACCCTGGACCTTCCATAGATATATAAACCTCCCTTGCTTAGTTTCCAATATACCTCACAACCTCTGAGGATGCCTGCTGTATATGTGGGTGAAACGTCAGGAGAGAATGCTTCTGGAACATGGCCAAACAATCTGAAAAACTCACAACAATCCAATGATTCCAGCCATAAAAGCCTTCAACAACACTTCCTGCAACAAATTATAGAGGGAAGCCTGGAGGCATAAGTGTTTTATATGGACTTTTCAGGGTTCTCAATAAGTGGTCATGGTTCATGTGTAATGAATAAAAGATGAATTGTTTGAATGATATTGAATGAAAGATATATGGTTGAGACCTATAGAGTCTAGAGATGCTTTTCTAAGATTGAAGCCTGGAAACCTACCAAAAGAATGCATGAACTGTAATTAAATGTTGCTGATGAGAACTGCTAACATGACCAGAGACAAATGATTAACTCTTGGTGAAAAAACAACATGTTTACGTTACCAGAGAAAATTATTCTTTCAACACTTCCTTAAAAAAACCAACATCCATTAAGGAAGTCAAATAAGGCTCCTTAAGAAGGAAAAACACTTATCACCTTAAGAAGAAAAGCCAACATCTGCCCAGAACTGATGGAGTCAGCATGTTTTAGCTGGAAAACACCTGTTGTTCGTTTACAACTTTTGGGAACAACATTAGCAGAAATATGCTAAACAAGAGACCCTTTTACTATTCCAAAATTGTGGCAGAGAGGAGGAGCCTAGTCCACCCCATCTTCTCCAAGTGACAGGGGAAGATGGTGTATTCGCAGAATAGTGGTTTTGCTGGGAACTCAACCTGGCCTCTACATTTGAGGTCTCTTTTCCAGGAGAAGAAAGAAGCGATGGTAATGTATGCATGATGGAGTAAATGCTTATATGTGTGTGAATGTTGAGTAAAAAATGTACCATATATACTCAAAGATAAGCCGAGTTTTTCAGCCCTTATTTATGAGCTGAAAAAGCCTCCTATCTTATAATTGGGTCAAGGTCAAGCTGGCAGCTGAGCCTGGAGGCCGCTGCTTGCAATAGATGATATATTTATCTCTCCTCTTACCCTCCCTTATCAGTGTTTTCTTTTCCAAAGCCTCCCTCGCACTTAACCAAGGGAATATTTTGAAAAGGGAAAGAAGCCCTTGCAAGTCAGGAAAAAGAATATAGATATAACCATTAATCTTATAAAAACATTTTCCCCTGAAATATTTGTTAATCTCTGCTACAGATATATAGGTATTATGTTAGACGCCAGTCAATATAAACAACTCAGTTTATTGCAAAAACAACACAAAGGAGACTAACAACCAACCAAAAGGAGGCTCAAAACACTTTCGCTTCAGTGTGAGGTAACAATGTCCAAAAAGAACTCAAAAGACCCAAACTTGGAATATAATCTGGATTATCCTGGGAAATAATCCAGATTAAAACCAATTTAGTTGAAAGGCTGGAAACTCACTCCACCTGCTGGTTGGAGCTAAACAAACACATGAAAGCTACCAGCAGTAACCCACAGTGACTAACGGCCACACAATGCCCCAAAACGTTGCTAAAGCAAAACCACGTTGTAAAGGAGAAGTCACAGCTGCCACGCCTGGTCCGTGTCATTAGGGAGAAGTCACAGGTGTCGAGTTCCAGTCCAAGTTGTCAGGGAGAAGTCACAGTCACCGAATTCCAGTCCAAGTCGTCAGGAAGAAATCACAGTCACCGAATTCCAGTCCAAGGTAAACACAAAGAGCCAAAGGGACGGAGGCAAGCCAGCAGGTCCCAAAGCAGTCTTCCAAACACGTCTTCTGAAACAGAGATCCCAAAAAGTGCTCAACAAAACACCTTGCCGATTGCAAAGTTACATTAGCAACAAACTTACTTTTCTCTACAAGTCCTCCTCCGAACGTGAGCCAGCCAACGCCCCATCCACAGCTGGTTGCTGCAAATCCTCATCAGAGCTGGAGTCTCTAATTTCATATCTATATCTTTACTCTCTTCTTCTAACCATTCTAAATCCTCTTGTCCTATGATCCCTTTAACAATATACCTTAATTGATTTGCCATATAGTATAGTTTTAAGTTTGGTATTCCCAGACCTCAATTCTTTTGTATTTTATACCATTTTTCTTTATTTAATCTAGCCCTTTTATTCCCATTACAAAAGGTATTTATCATATTCTGCCAATTTGTAATTTCACCAGCTGAAATTTTAATAGGTAGCATTCTAAACAAAAACATTATTTTGGGTAATATTTTTATTTTTATTAATGCAATTCTACTGAACCAAGACAGTTTAATCTTGGTAAATTTAGCCAGAGTATCTTTAACATTTTTTCTTAATCTCATTATATTATATCTTTCTAAATTGCCAATTTCTTTAGATATATTGATTCCTAAGTATTTTATTGACTTCTTTATTTTTATTCTACACAACCCCCTTGTCTTATTCTATCTTCCTCTTCTTTAGTACAATTAAATAATAAAATTTCTGATTTTTTCCAATTAACTTGAAGGCCTGTGACGTCCCCAAACTCAACAGAGAAAGTGTGTTTCTATTCTTTTTACCTGTTCTATTGGATTTTCAAGGGATAATAGCGTATCGTCTGCAAATAAACATATCTTGTATCTTCCTTCCCTCCCTATTCCCTTTATATTTGTATCCTCTCATATCATATTTCCTAATATTTCTATAACTATTGCGAATAGGGTAGGTGAAAGGGGGTAGAGAGATGTCTAGATAGATAGATATGAATATAGATATGTAGGGCTTGCAAATATTGCAGGGGAAATGCACACATACACATATAGAGATTTCTAGATAGATATAAACATAAATATGTAGGACTTGCAAATATTGCATGAGGGAAATGCACATATATAGAGGATTTGCAAGCATTTCAGGGGAAAATGCATATGTGAAATTAGTATATATAATTATAGATCTATATCTAGCTCTGCATTGTTTATGTAGGCATTGAAGGTTTGCCTGTTACTATGTTGGAAGCTGGCCTGAGTCTCCATGGGGAGTAGGGCAGGGTACAAATGAAGTTTATATTATTATTATTATTATTATTATTATTATTATTATTATTATTATTATTATTTATTGTTAATACCATATTGTTTTTGTTGACCCTACTTTTCCACTTATAGAGCTAGTTTACTCATTTTTCTTTGAAATATGGTAAATATTCAAAAACCTTTGCCCTACTGATACCGCAGTATAATTTCCTTGGGATCTATTTTCATTTTGAAATGTACCAGTAGCTGCTGCATTTTCCACCCTCGGCTTATACTCAGTAAGTTTCCCCAGTTTTTTTGTGGTAAAATAAGGTGCCTCAGCTTATATTAGTGTCAGCTTATACTCGAGTATATATGGTAATATCCCCTTGTTTGTGTATCCAATGTAGTTATATAGAGAGTCTGTGTGACTACCTTCTTTCTCTGTATTAGTCTGTGGTATACTCTGTCTCAATGTGAATGTAATGAAATAAACCCCTTTAATGTTTTTGTTTTTGTTTTAGTTTGAAAGGTATCGATGACACATACCCAGACAGCTAACAGTCCCTGCCCCTTTTCTTCAGCAAACTGAAAGCATGTATACACTAGCCCAAAAAGTGGACTAGGAGTCCAGATAATACCCAGGGACTTTCAGTTCTCAGTTAGGGATAAACCAGAATAAACTAATTTTGCTGTATGTTTTAAAAAGTTGGTGAATCCTCCAGAATTTTAATGAAATTCAGGATCAACCCAGTACTTCAGGCAGAGTGTGGACAGCAGACTGACTTCAAGGTGAACCAATCTGCTGTCTGGACATGTGCTATCATCCCCTTTTCCTGGTGCCAGCAAAGATGCACAGCGCACTGTGGGCAACTGGCAGTGGTGACTATGACAGGAAAGGTAAGGTTATCATCCAGCAGTTTCAAATTAGGTTTGGACCAGCATGACTGAAAACTATGCCCTGCTGCCACTGCAGGATGGGTATGAAGTGTGTGGCTGCCTCTAGGACCAGTCCAAAGTATTGCTGTTCTAGGAATATTTGGTAGGTGTAGATGAGCCCCTAGTCTCCTGTCAATGCTGGACTAGCTATGGGCATAACAACCTATGAAATACTTGGAGTGAGACCATTAACCTTGTGGATAAATCCTGGAGTTCTTAGTGCTAAAACTCACCAATCTGCCCTGAAATCTGTTCTTTAACAGATTTTAGCTTTATAATATATACAGTACCATATAATTTAGAACTTAAATATGTATATTACATAAAATATGATACACTCTAGAGTACTATGTATTCTTCAGTTCTAGAATATATAAAGTGTATTGAGAAAAAGCACATGCACATTGACTTTTGTTTGCTTCATAACCAATCTGTATATATATCTGAGATCAGGGACTCTAACCATATCAGAGTAGCTGTGTTTTTTGGTCTGTATTTCAACACATTTTAAAATCTAAAATGGATTTTCCTGTTTTTTACAATTAGTTCCACCATGTATATTATGACTTCAGGAGATGATTTTTCTTGCTGCTTTTTGAGGAACAAAACACATTATTGAGTGACTAAACAATGTAATAAATTACATTTAGCAAGTATAGTTCCCTGCAGAAGAAATCCATTATTTATCTCCATTTACGAATGTTTAAAAATACAAATGAGTTTCTAAATCTTGTTTAATTACTTGTGTATTGCAAAGAGGTGCTGCTAAAGAAAACAACTTGTTGCAAAACAGATGTTAAAAATGTTTCAGCTTAAAAACTCTTTATTCCTGTGGGTGAAGGTAAAGGTTTTCCCCTGACATGAAGTCTAGTCGTGTCCGACTCTGGGGGCTGGTACTCATCTCCATTTCTAAGCCAAAGAGCCGGCGTTGTCCGTAAACATCTCTAACGTCATGCTTGTAATGTAGCTATATTTAGTGTTCTGTCTGTACATGCCATATCAATAATATAAATGACCACTTACAAATTTTATACAAAGATGCTAAATCTGCCAGCCAAATGCCCCATGTCTGATGCCTCTTCTTCAATGTGGAGACAAGGGTGACGGGAAGTGGTGGTCTTGTTCATTTTATAGAGTTTCACTCAGGCCAGAAGGAGATCTGTACACTCCAAAAGAACTGTGCTACAGAAGATGATCAAATAGGGTTTCATACAATGGATCAAGACAACATTCAAGAACTATTGTTTATTTGGCTGCTGAAGCTGAATGTGTTGGTTTATATTCTAGACAGAAAGCAACTTTTGGGAAGAACTGTGCTGCCTCTGTAATACAGCTCAGCCATACAAGCTGGAGAAATGTACAGTTCTATCCAAGACATTTGCAAACAAAAGTGGATTGCATCTCTAGCCTGAACAGAGTATGTTAAAACATACACATTTATCAGTATTAATTTTATCATTCCTTTTAGATTTGGAGTTGGTAAAACAAAACAAATCTCAGCTACGAAGACTAGAGTCAACTCAGCCGGAGAACTGATAGCAGCAACTTCTCAAGCAGATTGGGATTTGTGAATGAGTTTTTTAAAAGATCATGTTAGATAAAAGAAAACAAATGTGCCACACTATATTTATAGAATTCTGATATCCTAAAGTGAAAGCTGCCAGTTCTTGCTATTGTCTTACAGTAGGAGCAGACTTTTGTGAAATCCCTTTGAGTTGTGCTTTCTTTGATATTGTCTCCAGCAAAATGCTGCTGTCTATCATTACTAAGCTCATTAATCCTATGAAAGACAGTGACATTAATGATCAAACTTGTAGGTAAATATATTGCTCAATAAACAAGACTTATCAACTCAAATTTCATTTTTTTAAAGCACAGAATTGTTAAATTTCTTTATTTTCTATGCTGCCTCATCAGATAAGGCAAACATGACTCAATGAGCTAGTTCATAAGAGAGAGGCTATAGCTTAGTGACAGAGGGATACTTTCACCAGTGTCAGGACCCTGATTTCAGGGCCTGTATTCTGGCGCCAGAAATCAAGGACGCTGACATCACAGACTAATAAGGCACCTGCGGTTCCCGGCCCTGAAGGAAAATGGCTGGTGTGCTGAGTGGGAAGAATTGTGCGGGGTTTTCTCTGGGCGGGAATTGTTACTTTAAATGTGGGGGGAGTGTATATAAGGGAGTCTTGATGAGCCGACCAGCAATCTCAGCTTTATGCGTGTCAAAGTATCCTACAGTAAAGTTTTCCGTGATAACAGAGCGAGTCTTTTGTGTTCATTTGGAAGCGGCTGGAGTGAGCTGACACACCAGTACAGTAGAGTCTCGCTTATCCAACCTTCGCTTATCCAATGTTCTGTATTATCCAATGCAGTCTGCCTTTTAGTAGTCAATTTTTTTTTTACTTTAGTTATGATTTTAAGATTACATAAAAAGTGGGAGAACAATTGTGTTAGATAGTAAAAGTCAGAAAAGAAAGATATGTGTGCTATAGAAAAGAGGAGAAAAAGAAAAAAAAGGGGGGGGGGAATGCAGTTAAAAATAAAAATAAAAGTAAAAATAGTCCTTTTGTGTACTTCCAATCCACATTCTTGCCTTCCATATAGAGGATTAGATCCTTTTCTATTGATTTGCTCTAGTTTGTTTTATCCTACTTTCCTTTGTTACCAAAGTCTCCTGAGCGTATGATCTTTATTTATACCACTCCTTGTATTATTGTAGTTTTCTTCTCCTTCTCAGTATAGTCAATGAGAGGTTGCCAGTTCGTACCTTTCTTTGGTAGTCCTTGATTTTTCGTTACTAAATATGTCAGCCTGTCCATGTTTCTTGTTTCCATTACTTTCATCAATCAGCTGTCTATGTCCGGTGTCTTTTCTTGTCTCCAATTCTTCGCGTATGTGATCCTCGCCACTGCCGTCATATAATTTATTTATTTATTTATTTATTTATTACATCACTTCTACCCTGCCCTTCTCACCCATCAGGGGACTCAGGGCGGCTTACAATATAAACATACACATTAAAAACAGTTGTTGTCAAATTTAAAACTCCATCAAGATTAAAAATTACAATAAAATTAAGAATATCCATTAAAATATACATAATTATACATTTAAATATACATTTAAGGCACTTTCCATGTTCATGTGGGGTCTGTCAGTAGGTCATATATTCTTATCTCATTTTTGATGCTACTCATGCTCAAATGCCTGGTCCCATAACCACGTTTTTGTCCTCTTTCGGAAAGACAGGAGGGAGGGAGCCTGCCTGATTTCAATGGGGAGGGCGTTCCATAGGCGGGGAGCCACCACTGAAAAGGCCCTGTCTCTCGTCCCCGCCAGCCGCACCTGTGAGGCTGACGGGACCGCGAGCAGGGCCTCATCTGACGATCTTAAGCTTCGAGGTGGGTCGTAGCGGGAGACACGTTCGGACAGATTAGCTGGGCCGGAACCGTTTAGAGCTTTATAGGCTAAAGCCAGCACCTTGAATTGTGCTCGGTAGCTAATTGGCAGCCAGTGGAGCTGGCATAACAGAGGAGTAGTACGCTCCCTGAACGCCGCTCCAGTTATTAACCTGGCAGCCTCCCGTTGGACTAATTGAAGCTTCCGAACAGTCTTCAAAGGCAGCCCCACGTAGAGTGCGTTGCAGTAGTCTAAACGGGATGTAACAAGAGTGTGTACCACCGTGGCCAAGTCCGGCTTCCCAAGGTATGGTCGCAGCTGGCGCACAAGTTTTAATTGTGCGAAGGCTCCCCTAGCCACCGCTGAGACCTGGGGTTCCAGGCTCAACGATGAGTCTAGGATCACCCCCAGACTGCGCACCTGCGCCTTCAGGGGGAGTGTGACCCCATCCAGCACAGGCTGTAACCCAGTACCCTGTTCGGCCTTACGACTGACCAGGAGGACCTCTGTCTTGTCTGGATTCAATTTCAATTTGTTGGCCCTCATCCAGTCTGACAAAGCGGCCAAGCACCGGTTCAGGACCTGGACAGCCTCCTTAGTGACAGGTGGGAAGGAGTGACAGAGCTGGACATCATCTGTGTACAGATGACACCGGACCCCGAAACTCCTGATGATCTCTCCCAGCGGCTTCATGTAGATGTTAAACAACATGGGAGATAACACAGAGCCCTGCGGGACCCCACATGTCAACGGTTGTGGGGCCGAGCAGGCATCCCCCAATGACACCATCTGGGACCGACCCTCCAGGAATGAGTGGAGCCACTGCAAAACAGTACCTCCAAGTCCCATTCCCGCGAGGCGTCCCAGAAGGATACCGTGATCGACGGTATCGAAGGCCGCTGAGAGGTCCAGCAGAACCAGCAGGGACACACTCCCCCTGTCCAGTTCCCGGCGAAGATCATCGACTAAGGCGACCAAGGCTGTCTCAGTACCATGCCCCGGCCTAAAGCCAGACTGTGCCGGATCCAGAAAATCAGTGTCAACCAAGAATCCCTGGAGCTGTGAAGACCTTGCCCAAATAGGGGAGATTGGAAATAGGCCGAAAGTTTCCGAATTGAGTGGGATCCAATGATGGCTTTTTCAACAGCGGCTTGATCACAGCCGTTTTTAGGCTCGCTGGAAACTTGCCCTCCCGAAGGGAGGCATTCACCACCACCTTCACCCACTCGGCCAAACCCCCTCTGGCTTCTCTCACCAGCCAGGATGGGCAGGGGTCTAGGATGCATGTGGTCGGTCTCACCTCTCCAAGGATCTTGTCCACATCCTCGAGCTCAACCAATTGAAATGAATCCAACAAAACTGGACAAGCAGGTGCACTCGTTACATCCTCAGAGACTGCCGTTAATATGGTGTCAAAGTCGGAACGGATCAGAGCGATTTTGTCCGCAAAGAACCGAGAAAATGCTTCACAGCGGGCTGCCGAGTTATCAGGGCTCCCACCTTGATTGGTGGGAGTTAACAACCCTCTGATGACACGGAACAGCACCGCCGGACGGTTCTGTGCGGACGCAATGTTGGCCGCAAGGTGGACTCTCCTTGCAGCTTTGATTGCTGCGGCATATGCCCTAAGATAGGAGCCTAGCCGTGTTCGGTCTGACTCGTTATACCCTGATCGCCACATGCATTCTAGTTCCCTCTTTTTTCGCTTCATCGCTGCCAGCTCCTCAGTAAACCAAGGAGCTGGTTTAGCTCAGTTACTCGAGAGGGGACGCTCCGGAGCGATCGTGTCTATTGCCCTAGTCATCTCTCCATTCCAGAGAGAGACCAGAGCATCAACAGGATCACCTGCCGAGGAGGCGGGAAATTTCCCAAGAGCCGTCAGGAATCCTTCTGGATCCATGTCTCCTGGGGCGGACCATTTGAGGTCCACCACCCCTGCAGAGGTTGGGGGGCGCAGTAAGTCTAAACCTGATCAGGTGATGGTCGGTCCATGGCAACGGAGCGATGGTGAGCTCCTCCACACCGCCACCTTCCTCCCATCCCTGACAGAAGACCAAGTCCAGTGTGTGTCCCGCACTGTGGGTGGGGCCTGTTACTAATTGGGACAGCCCCATGGTTGTCATGGCAGCCATGAAGTCCTGAGCTGCACCTGAGAGGTTGGTCTCGGCATGGACATTGAAGTCCCCCAGCACTATGAGCCGCCGCGACTCCAACGCCAGGCCCGAGACCACCTCAGCTAGCTCAGGCAGGGAGACTGTAGTGCAGCGGGGTGGTCGGTACACTAACAGAATCCCTAATCTGTCCTGGTCTCCCACCCTCAGGTGGACACATTCAAACATGGTCGACTGTGGCACGGGGCACCTGGTCAGGGGGATGGAATCCTTATAGACCACCGCGACCCCACCTCCCCTCCCTCCAGATCTCGGCTGGTGCTGTACGGAATAACCCGGCGGGCAGAGCTGGGTGAGATTAACTCCTCCCATCTCGTCCAGCCAGGTCTCCGTAATACATGCCAGGTCTACATGCTCATCCAAGATGAGATCTTGGATGAAAGATGTTTTCCCGTTCACTGACCTGGCATTAAACAGCACCACCTTTAACCTGGAGGGACCGCCATCCTGGCTACCCAGATTAGCTATGTCAGGAGACCGTTTTGGAACTACTAAAAACCCTAGGCCGAATTAAATGATTTGGTCTCCCTTTCCCGTATCTCCCCCTCCCAGACACCACCTCTATAGGGGCTCCCCACCCATCAGAACACCCTCCTCCCCTATCACGCTGTCCTTTCCCTTTCTCTTCCCCTGGTCCAAACGATGTTATTTGGTTTACTAGTTTTCTGTTATAGATTGGCATCCTTTCACACCCATTCCCTTCCCCCACCCTGCAGTCCCCATAACCCTCCAGCCTCCCCCACCCCCCTCCACAATACAAAGTGCAAATGCAGTTGTAAAGTGCAGAGGGTGCATGAGCAGCATAGGTATAGGGGTCTGAGCTGACTAAAGTGCAAGGCAGGCAGTGGGGATTATGATGGTGAACTAATTCAATATGGTGCAATATGGTATTATAAGGTGCCAATTAGAGATGATAGACTTAGTAAACTTGTCAGGGGGACCAGGCTTCACAGTGCATAATAGTTATTATAACTGCATTTAAAGGTTGTTATAGCAGCAATATATAAATAATTGAAAAGCAACTCTTCATTTTCTTCTAGTTTCATTTCTGTTATTCCTAGAAGGAAGTGTTCTGGTTCCATCTGGCAGTTAATTTTTAGAATTCTTTGAATTATTTCATGTATGTCTTTCCAGAATTTCTTCGCCTTATTGCAGGTCCACCACATGTGGAAGAAGGTTCCTACTTCGGTCTTGCATTTCCAACAAGTGGTCTGAATATTCTTAAAATAATTTCCTAATTTTTGTGGGGTTATATATCACCTGTGGAACATTTTCCACCAGTTTTCCTTCAGGTCATAAGAATAAATTTGTTTCATTTTTTGGTTCCAAATATTTTCCCATTGATCCATCCTGATTGGTTTTCCTACGTTGACCACCCACTTTATCATACAGTCTTTCACTGTCTCCTTTTCTGTTGCCCATTCTAGGAGTTTCCTGTAAATTTTTGTTATTATTTTTTTCTCAGAAGTCATAATTCTGTCCCAGAATGTTTCTCTGTCCATAAATCCTTCTATTTTGTCCTTATTATAATATTCTCTCAATTGCCTATCAGTATACATGAAACATTGGTAATTTTTTGTCTGATTTCTTCTTGCGGTCTCATTTCCATACTTTCATCTGACTTTTTCTTCAATATGTCTTTATATGTGTGATGTCACAGGTACCTTTGGCCCCTAATCCAGCAGCCATTGTGGATCAAAATGAAGAGAATGTGGGTTTTTTCCCACCTCAGCAAGAGTCAATCCCTTTCCAGATGTCTCCTGTTGACATTGCAGAGCCAGAGCCAATTAGGAATGCCCTTGAAATGTTGCCGGCTCTTCCCGGATCTCCAGAGAGTTTAGAATTTGATAGAAGGGCTACTTTCCAACCAGATTGCTCTCGAAGACAAAGTTTAAGGAGAAGTGTGAGATTACCAGAGTGAGGAGATTGTGGCTAAGCCAGTTCTCCTGGGAAGAATTGGGGAGGCAGGCATCTGGGCCTTGTTGTTAGCAGCTCATTCTCTTGGGAACATTTGGGGAGTTACGCACCTGCTTTGGGGGAGCTTTTGGACTTCAATAAAAGTTCTGTGCAGAGAATCTCTGTTGCGGTGTCAACTGAACTTCTGACTGAAGAATACATCGTCTCCTTATCCTGAGCTTCTAAGTGGCCTCTTGAGTAGACTGGGCTCGTCCTTTGCCAAGTTTGGACTGTGTTTCAGATCCACCACGAACAGCCTTGCCTTGCCTTGAAACTTTGCTCTGGGCTATTATTTCAAATACTTCCCGGAGGAACTTTGCTCCTTTCCCCACTCAAACTTCCAATAAGTTTGAGTGTGTTTTGGTTATTGGATTTTGGACTTTGGACTCTAATATTGGACATAAAACTTTCATTCTTTGGACTAATTCTGATCTTTTCTAAAAGGTCAACTGTTTGACTATCGATTCTGCTTATTTTTGTTTGAAACTTTTATTGCTTTAATAAAGATATTAGATTGTTTATTGGCCTCCGTGTCGGTTCCCAGTGTTCGCTCTGCCTAGGGGTGTTACAGTTTGACACCGCCCAAAAGGCACTCGGGAACCAAAAGCCAATATGACAGATGATCAAGGAGCCGGAGCCGGCCCTGGAGTTCCAGGAGCCAGACCACCCGTGCCTCAATATACTATTCCACAGGAGGAGTACAGAAAAATGCGGGACAAGATTTGGGAACAGGAGGGGGAGATCTGCGGCCTGAAGGATCGTGGTGTACGTCTTCCCACTCTGGCTTTGCCCACCAAGTTTTTGGGAGATCGACAGAAGGTCCATGTTTTTCGTCGCCAGTGTCTAGCTTACTTGGAGGCCCGTGAGGCGGAGTTTCCTCAAGAGGACCTGAAGGTAGCTTGGATTTACAGTCTCCTGGATGGACCTGCAGCCACTTGGGCGACGGCATTATATGATGCGTCTGCTGCACCCCTCGCCTCCGCACGGCAGTTCCTGTGTCACCTTCGAGACACTTGGGGAATTGAAGATAATCAGGAAGCTGCCGGTCACAAAATCTGGCGTTTATTTCAAAGAGACAGACCTTTGTCTCAATACATAGCCGAGTTCCGTGTTTTAGCCCAAAACACGGGTTGGAATGACATTGTTTTGAAAGGGCAGTTCCGTGAGGGGCTCAATCTTGAAATGCAGGAGGAAGTGTCCAAAGTGGATCCTCCAGAGACTCTAGAAAGACTTATTGCTCTTTGTTTGCGTGCGGAAATCTTGATTGCCAACCGGAAACAAAGGACTCGGGGACAGGGTGGAAGACCTGGAATAAAAGGCCCCTCCATGAACTACCCCCAAACCCATGCGGTTTGGAAACCTTCACAACCAACATCCACATCAGCCTTGGATGAGGAAGAACCAATGCAGCTGGGTCATGTTCGTCCCAAGATTGACGTAGCAGAAAAGGCCCGACGACATCACCTGAACCTGTGCTGGTATTGTGGAAATGGAGGTCATTTCGCTAAAGATTGTCCAGCCAAGAAGAAACGCCCCACACGTTTGGCAGCCGCGTCCACCGTGGATTCTGGAACCTCGGATGAGGTTGAATCAAAGCTGGCGGGGAAAGGGAATGACCAAGTGTAGAGAGGCTCACCAACTCGGTTGACATCCCTGCTCAAGAGCCACAAATGGGGGTCCTGTTTCTTTTGGTAGTCACCTTGTGGTCTGCCAAGAAGGGCCCTGTTATAATCCATGCCATGATTGATTCTGGTGCAACCAATAACTTAATAGATAAAGTGTCAGGACCATAATTTCTGGGCCTGTACTCTGGCACCAGAAATCAAAGACGCTTACACAAAGAACTGATAAGGCACCTGCGGCTCCCGGCTCTGAAGGGAAACGGCTGATGTGCGAGCGGGAAGAATTGCGCGGGGGTTTTCTCTAGGCGGGAATGACTTCTTTGAATGTGGGGGGAGTGTATATAAGGGAGTCTTGCTGGGCCGACCATCAATCTCGGCTTTATGCGTGTCAAAGTGTTCTTCAGTAAAGTTTTCAGTGACAACAGAGCAAGCCTCTTGTGTTCATTTGGAAGCGGCTGGAGTGAGCTGACATCAAAGCCGAGATTGCAGGCACTGTCCCATGGCAGCGGTGAGGTGTGATGGAGACGGAGGGAGACGAGCTCCTGGGCGCAGGAGGGGGTCCGTCGGGACGAGACACTCCCGACGAGCCGGATGCCGAATTCCACCGACTGGCAGCCCTGGCGTCCTCCACGGCTTATGCCCAGCCAAATGGAGTGACCCAAAGGCGAGGAGGAGTGCAGAGAGACAGCACCAAAGGAGAGGGCGAGCTACACTTCATATCCCCACAAAAGATGGTGTTCCTGGAGGAGAGGATGATGGCAATGGAGACTACCCTGGCAATAATGTCAAGGGCAATGGAACGCCTAGCACCTTTGGCGGAGCTGGGAAAAGGAAGGGAACCTCGGACTGGCTCAATGTGGGACTTGAGCATGGGAAGTAGCCAGAGCTTCGCAGATCTCCCAGCACCGAAGGGAAGGGGAATGCGAAGAGAGCTCGGCGCCCGACCCAAGACCTTAGCAAGCCTGGCACGGGTGGAGGAAAGCGACAACGAGGAGGAAAGGCCTCCAAGGTCCCCAGCTACCTTCCAGCCAGAACTCCTGGTGCCCCTAGCGAACGCCGGGCGTGGCACAGGGCAACGGGAGGCAACAGCGGGGGCCCCGGGAACTCGAAGGGGCTTGCGACGGGCGGAACGTTGGGAGCAGCCGCCACAAGATATCCAGCAAAGACTAGAGGATCTGAGAATGGAGTACGGAGGAGAATCCTCCGAGCTAGACTTTTTCCTCACTACTGTAAAAGGTTACATGGAAGATAATGGCCACACGTTCCGGACGGAGTCCAGCAGGGTTCGGGCAATCGGGGCAGTCCTGAGAAGGGGAGCGGCCGTCTGGTATGTACAACTGCATGCCAGACACGACCCATGCCTGGGGTCGGTAAGGCGCTTCCTAGCAGCACTGGAGGACCGCTTCCGAGACCCGCTTGAGCGAATCCAGGCGAGGGAGAAACTGAAAGCCATCTACCAGGGGCAGAGGTCAGTTTCCCAATACGCTGAGGAGTTCCAATGCCTAGCCGAGAGAATTCCGGAGTGGTCAGAGGTAACCAAACTGGAAATATTCAAAGAGGGACTACGGCGAGAGATCCTTGCATGGGCAGCGCATCGGGATGATCCGGAGACGCTGAGAGGCTGGATCCAGTTAGCAGGCCGTGTCGAAACCACATTGGCCCAAGTGAAGAGGCACCGGGGGGGACAACAGCAGCTTCCGAGGCCGAAGGAGGTAGCAAGGAAGCCGGAGCAACCCCCAACCAGGAGACAGACCGAGGCGAAGGGAACCAGCGGAGGAGCGAGAAGGGAGTGCTTTGTGTGCGGGCGTGTGGGACACAGAGCCGCGGAGTGCTGGCAGAGGAAAGGAGGAGGGGGCAATCAGCCCAAACAGCAGGCAGCAACAGGAAAGCGTGCTGAAGAAGAATCGTCAACAAAGGGCCCTTCGGAGGGATTGGTGAGTGACGACCAAAGGATGCTGGTGGTGAAAATCAGGCTAGAAGGCAGTGGGAAATGGGCCACTTGCAAAGCGTTTATAGACTGTGGGTGCTCCAGGAACATTATTTCACCAGAGCTAGCCAATGGATTAGGGTGGGAAAGATCCCAACTAGATGTTCCCGTAGCCTTCTCTCAGCTGGACGGTTCAATAGCCTCAGGCTCTATAGCCAAATATAGCCTCGAGAACGTAAGATGCAAAATAGGGCCTTGGGAAGGAGAGATATCATTTGTAGTGTCCCAGGTGGCAACATACAACGTGATTTTGGGAATACCTTGGCTCGAGCAGGCTAACCCACAAATTGATTGGAAGACAAGGAGCCTACACTTCCAGGGAGCAGAGGCAGAGGACCAGGGGAGTAGGATAGAAATAGCGAGTCGAGGACGAAGATGATAGAATAGCAAAGTTGGCAAGCGAATTGCCTCCAGAATACCGGGACTATGTTGATGTATTTGATGAGAAGGAGGCAGATAAGTTTCCACCAAAAAGAAGGGTGGAAGTTGAAATTCAATTAATACCTGGGGCAGAGCTCCCAAAAGCAAAGATTTATCCCATGTCGGCTCAGGAGAAGGAGGAGCTAAAAAGATATATCGACAAGAACTTAGAAAGGGGTTTTATAGAAAGATCAAATTCTCCTTTGGGAGTACCTGTTCTATTCCGGCGGAAAAAGGATAATTCCCTAAGACTATGCATTGACTACAGAGGTCTGAACGCTATCAGCACTGTGAATAAATACCCTCTGCCCCTTATGAAAGACCTTATTGCACAGTTGTCTGAAGGGAAAATATTTACAAAATTAGATCTTGCAGAAGCATATCATAAAATCAGGATAAAGCCAGAGGACAGATGGAAGACTGCGTTTTCATGTGCCTATGGACTATATAATTATTGTGTTCTCCCATTTGGTTTAAGCGGGGGGGGAGGGGCTTTCATGCAATTGATTAATGAAGTGCTTCATCCACTGCTGTACAGGGGTGTTTATGTATTTCTTGATGATATACTTATTTTGGGTCAGACTAAGAGCCAACATGTGAAATTGGTCAGGGAGGTGCTCCAGAGGTGCTCCAGCAAGCCTTTGAAGCATTAAAAAGGAGGTTCACTGAGGAACCCATTTTGCAGCACCCAAACACATCCAAGCCTTTTGTGGTGCATTGTGACGCATCGGATTGTGCTTATGGGGCGGTGTTGTTGCAGAAGGACGAGAAAGGGAACCTTAGACCCTGTAGCTATTTATCCAAAAAGTTCAGCGAAGCGGAGAAACGCTGGCCAATTTGGGAAAGGGAAGCACTTGCAATATTGAAACCATTAGAGAATTGGAGGCATTTTCTGGAGGGAAGTGGGATCCCCTTTGAAGTATGGACAGATCATAAGAATTTACAGTATATAAGGTCCCCTCGAAAGCTTTCGGCCAAGCAGATAAGGTGGGCACAGAATTTCAGCCGTTTCAACTTCAGACTGAAGTTCTTCCAGGGAAAACATAATGTGTTGGCTGATGCCTTATCCCGGATGCCTCAGCATGGTGTAAACACCCGAGAATCTGAGGGAAGCGTCTTCTCAGACGAGCAATGGGGCCTCGCTGCGTTGACTCGTGCGCAAACAAAGAAGGGAGAAAATCTTGTAGCAGTCACCACAGTAGGGAAGGTATGGGAGGAGGAGCTGAAACAAGCGTACGAGGGAGATGGCTGGCTACAATCCCATAAAGAGCAAGGGGAAACGAGTGAAGGATTGTTATTTGTGAATAAAAAGCTGTATATTCCAGAGAAATTGCGGCCAGAGATGTTGAAAAGGTGCCACGATAGCAAGGGGGCAGGACATCTGGGACCAACCAAAACAATAAAGCTTTTGGCAAGGCAGTGTTGGTGGCTGGGGATGAGGAAGGATGTTAAATCGTATATTACTCGATGTGAATTATGTGCCGAATGTAAAACGCCACCAGGGAAACCACAGGGTCTTTTGCAAAGTGTAGTAGAACCCACAAGGCCTTGGGAGTGCGTGGCTATGGATTTTGTGGGTGAATTGCCTCCAAGCAAAGGCTACAGGTATATATGTACTGCCCTGGACCTGTTCTCTAAACAGGTACATTTTGTGGCTCTACAAAAGCTCCCATCCGCTGAGAAATTGGCAGAATTGTATGTCCGACATGTTTATAGATTGCATGGGTGCCCTGAGAGGGTGATTAGTGATCGGGGGGTCCAGTTCACGGCAAGGTTTTGGGAGAAGTTCCTAAGCTTGTTAGGGGCGGAAAGGAACCTGTCCTCGGCATTTCACCCGATGACTAATGGAGGAGTCGAACGTACACAGCAGACATTGAGTCAATTCCTATGAATATATTCCAATCATAGACAAAACGATTGGTCGGAACTGCTTCCATTTGCAGAGGTAGCTTTTAACGGAGCGGTGCACTCTGCAACAGGCCGCTCACCGTTCCAGGTAGTATATGGACAGGAGGTAGCACCCTTCCCCAAGCTGCCAGGATGGAAGGGAGAAGGGGGGCCAGATGGAGAGGAATGGTCAGAAAACATCAGGGCAGGGTGGAGAGATGTGGTAGCAGCACTAAAAGAAACACAAAAGAGATATAAATTGTTCGCAGACAGGAAACGTAGAGAAGGGGAAAAGCTAGCAGAAGGAGACTTAGTTTGGCTAAGTACTAAGAATCTCAGATTAGGATTTCCATCAAAAAAATTAGCGCCGCGATACATAGGGCCATTCAGAATTTCTAAGGCGATCAATGAGGTCACCTATCAGTTAAAATTACCGAAGGATTTAGGGAAAGTGCACCCAGTGTTTCACTGTAGCCTATTGAAAAAATACAAAGGTACTTTGGATGAAGGGGAACTGTAGTTGATTTGATGTTTTCTCCACAGGAAGAAGAGAAGGAGGAAATCATGTCAGGACCATAATTTCTGGGCCTGTACTCTGGCACCAGAAATCAAGGACGCTTACACAAAGAACTGATAAGGCACCTGCGGCTCCCGGCTCTGAAGGGAAACGGCTGATGTGCGAGCGGGAAGAATTGCGTGGGGGTTTTCTCTAGGCGGGAATGACTTCTTTGAATGTGGGGGGAGTGTATATAAAGGAGTCTTGCTGGGCCGACCATCAATCTCGGCTTTATGTGTGTCAAAGTGTTCTTCAGTAAAGTTTTCAGTGACAACAGAGCAAGCCTCTTGTGTTCATTTGGAAGCGGCTGGAGTGAGCTGACATAGAGACTATGCCAACTCTTTGGGGTTACAGTATCACGATTTCAAAAACGCCTGTGTCGTCCAAGCCATTGATGGGCGACCCTTAAAGACTGTCCAGTTAGCCAATGGACAGAACGTACCCATATGTGGATTGGGGAGCATATGGAAGAGGTCTCCTTTTTTGTCACCAAGGTTCCCCGCTTTCCAGTGATTTTAGGTGTATCCTGGTTAACACCGCATGACCCAAACATCTCATGGTCTTGCAGAGAGCTTCAATTTGCTTCAGAATATTGCCACAACCATTGTCTAGTAGCCAAGATTTGCCAGACTACAGAGTCAGAAACCCTCATCACTTTGCCTAAGAAATATTCGGAATTCTGGGATGTATTTAATGAAAAAGAAGCCCAAAAACTGCCCCCTCATCGACCCTATGACTATGCCATTGACCTCATCGAAGGGCCCCCGATTCCGCGTGGACATCTCTACTCCCTGACTGAACCAGAGCAACAAGCTCTCAGAGAGTTTTTAGAGACAAACCTCCACAAGGGGTTCATTCGACCTTCCCAGTCCCCGGCTGCCTCACCAGTGTTATTTGTCAAGAAGAAATCCGGAGAACTATGACTGTGTGTGGACTATCGGGCATTGAACAACATCACGCATCAAAACCGTTACCCGCTGCCATTGATTCCGGGTTTATTAGATGAACTTAGAGGGGCCCGGGTATTCACCAAATTGGACCTTAAGAGGGGCTTACAACTTAATCCGCATGAGGGAAGGAGATGAATGGAAAACAGCCTTCCAAACTAAATTCGGATTATTTGAGTCCCTCGTGATGCCATTCGGTTTATCCGGAGCTCCCGCAACATTTCAACATTTTGTTAATGATATCTTTCAAGACTTCTTAGATCGTTTTTTGGTGATATTTTTGGATGATTTTCTTGTGTTCTCAAAAAGTCAAAAAGAACATGATCAGCACGTCCGACAGGTGTTGCAACATTTGAGAGATCATGGACTTTATGCAAAATTGGAGAAATGTGTGTTCGACCTGTCTGAAGTAAACTTTTTGGGCTATCACATCTCCCCTCAAGGATTAACTATGGACCTTGCCAAGGTAACGGCCGTACTTGAGTGGCGGGCACCTTCCAATAAGAAAGAGGTGCAGTGTTTTCTGGGCTTTGCTAACTATTATCGGAAGTTTATTCCAGACTTTGCCCGTTGGTCTGATCCGATCACCAGCTGTATTGCTCCGCTGGACAGAGCAAGCGGAAAGAGGGTTTCAAAGACTGAAACAATTGTTCACTTCCCAGCCAATATTGCAATACCCGGATCCAAAAACCCCCTTCATAGTTCAAGCGGATGCTTCGGATGTGGCTGTGGGGGCAGTGTTGTTGCAACCGGTGGGAGAACATTTATACCCATGTGCTCATTACTCTCATCAATTGACAGCCCCAGAAAGGAATTACACCATAGGGGGAAAAGAACTTTTAGCCATAAAAGCTGCCTTTGAAACATGGAGGCATTGGCTAGAGGGAGCCAATTTCCTTTCTTTTTTTCTAGTGCCAATGCATGGAAATATTGTCCTAATTTTTTATCTTCTAAATATTTAACATGTTTTTGTATTATATGTGTTTCTTGAAGTGCAATCACTTGGTGTCTTTTTTTCTTTAAATCATTAAATACTTTATTTCTCTTAATTGTCGAATTTAATCCATTAATAGTATTTGAATATATTTCTTAGTTCACTTTTCTTTATCTTCCTCTTCTTGCATTTCTTCCTCCTCCTCTTCTTCTCCTACTATATTTTCTAACTCTTCTTCTTCCAGCTTTTCTTCCACATTTCCTAAGTTCATTACTTCCATACTTCCTCTTATATTCAGTCTGTAATCCTTTATGTCCAATTCCACATTTTCGGGGGATTCTGTACGTTGTCTGTTTGGTTTTTTTCTCCCCTTCTGTCCATTTTTCATCTCTTCCCCCTTCTCCATTCTTATTGTGTTGTAAAATTCTCTTGCTCTGTCTTCTGTTGTGATCCAATATCTCTGACTCTTGTAAGTTGTCATTAGTCCTTCTTCTTTTTCCCATCTATATTGTACTTTTTGTTTTTTCAGTTCCTCTGTCAGGAAGGTATATTTCTTTCTTCTACTTATTATTGTACTTGGAACTTCTTTTAGTATCACCACTTTTGTCCCCTTGTAAAAGATCTGTTTTTTACTGTTTATTCTCAATTTTTCATCCCTCGTCATCTTGTCTTTTGGATTGTATATTTACTTCTCTTCATGTGTATCCTCCCCCTTTTTTTCCTGTAGATCTTTTCTCTTTTATCTCTCTTAAGGTTTCTTTGCAATTCCCAAGTTATTCCCATCCGTGCTGGTAATGATTAGAATTGAGTATTTAGGTTAGTTTGGTAATTAGTAGTTAAATTTACTAGCATACGTTTCTCAGTCTGTCCAGTTACTTTCTGCAAGTTGGGTAGTTGAAATTATACCAATAGTCTTAGTTCTTCATCTATTATACTGTTGTACTTTGAAGTTTCTCACTTTCACTTTCTCCCCCTTCTTCCCTTCTCTCTTTCCCCTAAGGGGAATCTGTTATATTAAGTTGTATTAAGTATATCATATATCACATATCTCCTGATAGTTAATCTTCTTCTGTCTTTCCTTATTGTTTCCTATAATCCAATAATTTCTATTTGTTTACCTTTTCAGTGTCTTCTTCCCCCTTTCATTCTTTGTTTGCTTTGTTTTTCCAAGAAGCCACCTTCTCATAATCTCGCAATTTCCTCTCTCATTTGGCTTTCTTCTCGTCCATTCATCTCATTTCCGCCCTTTCCCTCATCCACTCTTCTGTGCTTCTTCCGCCCTTCTCTGCGTCACGTCCTTTCCCCTCTCTCGTGCGATTGCCACTCCTGCGCGTCTTCCGACGCGAGCTCCCGGCACTCTGAATTTGTTTACAAGAAGAGGGGTTCATAGACTAAACAAGTCTTATCTCAAAAACCCAAGGTCAGTGTTCCGCCATCTTCTTAGGGTCTTTCATTTCTTTTTTTCCTATAATCCTAATGTCCAGTTGATTCCGCTGGTCCTATGTTGTTTTTCTATTGGTTTGCACTGCTTGGGCTATTTGCCCCCACAGTTTCCTTAGTTTCCCTCGTTCCTCCCGGTAGGCAAATTCTCCTTTCCCTTTTCCCTCCTTCTTCTCACTTCGGAGATCTCCCCACCTCCTTCCAATGCTCTTTATTTGCAATCCCTTTTTCTTTCCTCTTCTTAATTAAAAAAAAATGTGCCCGGTCGGCGATTCCTGTGGGGGGATTCCTCCCCTCACGTGCTTCCACCGCGGCCTGCCTTAACCTATGGGTCCAATACCGGGTCCCTTTTGAAGCCCACTCTTGAGGACCCCTTCTGGGACCATCGGCTGTCCCCTTGGTTTACGCAGTCCACCTCACATCAATCCGTGGAAGGAGCTGTAGCTCTACCCAGTCGCCCAGTTTCAGCTGGCACCCTCTTGTGAGCTCTAAAGTGCCTGTCTCGCCGCCATGCTGTGCATCTGGAAGTCCCCACCCTGCTACTTTTTAGAAAGGGGTGGAGGGTGGGTGCTAGCCAATGGTGGCCAGCTCCCCAGAGGAGTGGGACACAAGCCCCCTTTTTGGCAGCAACAAAGTCCCCACCCTGTTACTTTTAAGAAAGGGAGGGTAGGTCCTGGCCAATGGTGGCCAGCTCCCTAGAGGAGTAGGACCCGAGCCCCCCTTTTTTGCAGCAACAAAGTCCCTGCCCTGCTACGTTTTAGAAAGAGGTGAGGGGTGGTTGTCGGCCAACGGTGGCTGCCTCCCCAGAGAGTGGGACCGAGCCCCCCTTTTTCTTCCCCCTACAAAGTCCCTGCCCTGCTACTTTTTAGAAAGGGGCGGGGTGTGGGTGCCGGCCAACGGTGGTCAGCTCCCCAGAGAGTGGGACCCGAGTCCCCCTTTTTCTTGCAGAAACAAAGTCCCTGCCCTGCTACTTTTTAGAAAGGGGTGGGGGTGGGTGCAAACCAATGGTGGCCAGCTCCCCAGAGAGTGGGACTCGAGCCCCCCGTTTTCTTGCCTCTACAAAGTTCCCGCCCTGCTACTTTTTAGAAAGGGGCAGGTTGTGGCTGTCGGTCAACGGTGGCGGGTTCCCCAGAGGAGTGGGACCCAAGCCCTCCTTTCTCTTACAGAAACAAAGTCCCCACCCTGCTACTTTTTAGAAAGGGGTGGGGGTGGGTGCCGGCCAATGGTGGCCAGCTTCCCAGAGGAGTGGGACCCGATCCTCCCTTTTTTGCAGCAACCAAGTCCCCACCCTGCTACATTTTAGAAAGTGGTGGGGGGTGGGTGCCGGCCAATGCTGGCCAGCTCCCTAGAGGAGTGGGACCCGAGCACCCCTTTTTCTTGCAGCTACAAAGTCCCCGCCCCACAACTTTTTACAAAGAGGCGGGGGTTGGGGGCCGGGCCACTGTGGCAGTCCAGTTTCCCTCCAACATGTTTTGGAGGTTTCAGAAGGGATGCTCTTGCTCGCTCTCCCTCCCTCTAGGGTTGGCTTGGTATAATGATGGTGGTTGGGTTGCTCCTGGCTTGGTTTCTGTCCCTAACAGACTGGCCTTTTCTTTTTTTCCCCCCAGTTCAGAGGCCATAGGCTCAGCTGAATTTACCAAATTTGATCAGGATAGCTCAAAAAATGAAGTCGGGAGAGCCCTTTAAATGTCCCCCCAGTGCTGTTTTTTTTTTTTTTTTTGCGATTGCACATGTGCATTGGCCATTAACGAACCAATTTCGAGCATTACCAATTTTCAGAAATATCTGAAATTTCTGAGGAGAAAAATTGGAAATAGTTTCAAAAACGAAGTGCTGGTGCCCCCAACTTTAGAAGCGAGTTTAGAACCATTTTTTTCATGGATCGCTCATGCCTAGTAAACAGCTGTTAGACCATCCGGTCCTGGTGACTTATTCGAGTACATTTTTTATTGCCTTCCTTATTTCTTCTTCCGTAATTTGTTTGTTTAATCTGATATTTTTTTAAACAAATCCAGTTCCCCCTTTAGTTTCTGATTTGTAAGTGATTTTTTCAGCTTTGGTTCTATTTCTGACATGTGGTCTTGTAGATACTTTAATTTCTGATGAGTTTCCTCTATGAGTTTTGTCTTATAAAATGACCCCTCATCACGGCCTTACTTGCATCCCATATTGTTTATTAATTTCTGGAGTATCATTTATTTTGGAAATATTCATATCCTCCTCAGCTTTCAGCAAATTATCATTTAATCTCCATTTCGCTATCTTGTTTGTTTCATTTATTGTAAACTGAATTGGGCAATGGTCAGAATGTGTCATGGGACCAATTCCAAGAGCTGAGTTTGCAAGCTCTTGAATCGGAGCCATAACAAATTACACTCCTCTACATCTCGCACGGAACACCTGGCAGAGAAGCCTGGGAAACTCACGAGAGTAACCAAAACAATTTTAATGAGTAACTGTTTTGTAGTGATGATAATTACGTGTGATGTGACGTTGAAACAAAGGTGATAAAGGTGATTGTATGTAAACATGATGCCATTCTCGACTTTGTTCATGTCGAGTGTTCTTCAATAAAGATCCGGTTTGATAACAGCTACCAGTGGTCTGTCTTCATGCCGGTCGTTTGATGTGAGCACGACATAAAGTCAAGAATCCCTAATTCTCACCCTCCTGCGGAGCTGCAGTGAAGTGACGATGAGCGGAGGGGGCGATCGGAGCCCGAAGGGGGCAGAGGGTCCATTACCGGATGTTCATCTGGAGGAAGGGGAAACGCCACGGGCCATCGCTTCCTCTACCGGCTACCATAAACCTAATGGAGTGACCCACAGAATCCCTGGAGGAGGGAGAGGAATTTCGGCAGTTACAGAGACCAGTTGGGGATCCGGTGGGAATATGCCAGAAACCGTGGCACTACGGTTATCTATTCTGGAGACCAACCTATCCCGACTATCGGAGACTGTGGGAAGGTTGGTGCCGTTGCTGGAGGAGAATCTCCAGAGGGAGTCGACCCAATACGGTGCCGAAAGAGGACCGGGCGAGAGCGAAGCCTGGAGCCAAAGGGGCCAGCACGCGTCAACGCAAAGCCCAACGGCAGTCGGCAGCGACGAGAGCGAGGAGTATTGGCAGGAGCTGGAGTTCCGAGAAAGTATGGAACAGGAAATGAGTCGCCAGCGAGCCTTAAGAACCCTTAGACCACCAACCCCGACGAGAGTCCCAACCCCCCGGCTTGGTGTTGGAGTCGAAATACCATTAGGGCCAGAGGTCGGGTCCAGCGGGTTGGTGGGGGAGGACCGAGAGGAATCAGATGCCCCTAAGGACGGGGAGGATGCACCATCCGACGACGAAAGGGCGACAGGGGGCCTCGGAGGAGTCGGAGGAGCAACAGCGGCGCCTGTGTTCAGATGGACGGAGGGGCCCACGGCAACAACGGGAGGCGGATTGTTAGCAGCATCGAGAGCGAGGATAGCGGCCCCAGGACTGGGCATGGGCCGGGGTCCGGTCCAGAGAAACCCGATGCAACCCATTCCCATGCCGCCCATCCAAAGGCAACCCATTGCGGAGGGGAGACCCAGGAGAGAGGAACTCAAATTAGAATATGGAGGGGAATCATCCGAACTGGACTTTTTCCTCGTTTGTATTAGAGGATACATGGACGACAACGCACATACGTTCCCCTCCGAAGAAAGTAAAGTTCGAACCATCGGAACTACCCTCAAAAGGGGGGCAGCCAGCTGGTATGTGCAATTACATGCTAGGCACGACCCGTGCTTGAGGTCGGTGCATCGATTTCTAGCTGCCCTAGAGAACCGTTTTAGAGACCCGCTGGAGCAACTGAGAGCTCGCGACCAGTTGAAAACCATAAAGCAAAGGGACAAGATGGTGTCCGAATATGCAGAGGAGTTCCTCCATCTCGCTGAAAAGGTACCAGAGTGGTCTGAGGTTACCAAAGTCGAGATGTTTAAAGAAGGACTGCGCCCAGAGATATTTAGTTGGGCAGCACACCGAGATGATCCAATGACTTTGCCGGGATGGATCCAGCTGGCAGGGCGCGTAGAATCTACTCTGTCCCAAGTAAAGCGCTACCGGAGCGGCAGCGCCCAGCAACGACCGCCAGCGAGAGGTCGAGGGGAAACAAGGAAGCAAGAGCGCCCCGGGGGACGACCCGGATCCACTTCCAAAGGCGACGACTGCAAAACCAAACAGGGTTGTTTCGTGTGTGGGAAAGCAGGCCATCGGGCGGCGGAATGTTGGGTCCGGAAGGGGGGACCACCAAAAGCCCCGAAACCCATGCCCGCGGCTGGGAGGCGAGCGGAGGAGGAGATACAAGCCCCGGAGCCTACGGAGAAGCTGGTGAGTCAGGACAGACGCATGATGGTAATACCAATTTGCTTATCGGGACTAAAGGATCGAGCCACCTGTAGAGCGTTTGTAGATTGTGGCTGCTCTAGGAACATTATAACTCCGGAATTAGCAGAGACTCTAAAGTGCCAGCAGACAATACTAAAAGTTCCAATTGCGTTTTCACAGTTGGATGGATCACTTGCTGCTGGAGGACTAACGAAGAAAGAAACACAGGGTATTCCATGTAAAATAGGCAAATGGGAAGGAAAAGTACCCTTTGTGATTTCCCCTATTGCCACGTACAGTGTAATACTTGGGATCCCGTGGCTAGAACAGGCAAATCCCGAAGTAGATTGGAGGGGAAAAAGCATGTCTTTCAGAGAACAACAAGCGGAATGGGAGATAGGTAAGATAGCGGAGGAAGGGGGCGAGGGGGAAGAATCAGAAGAAATAACTAAAGAACTATTGCCCCCGGAATACAGAGACTTTGTAGATGTGTTTAATCAAAAAGAAGCAAGCAAATTGCCTCCCAAGAGGGATTTAGAAGTGGGAATCGAAATCACCCCAGGAGCAAGTTTGCCAAAACCCAAAGTTTATCCCATGTCCGTTCAGGAAAAAGAAGAGCTGAGAAAATATATTGATTAAAACCTGGCACGGGGATTCATCAAGCCATCTAACTCCCCTTTGGGGGCCCCGGTTTTATTCAGGAGGAAGAAAGACAATTCATTAAGACTGTGCATTGATTATAGAAATTTGAATGCCATTACAAAAGACAATAGATACCCCATGCCCTTAGTAAAGGACCTTATTACCGTACTGAAGAAAGGGACCATATTTACTAAACTGGATCTAATCGAGGCTTACCATAAGTTGAGGGTTAAGCCTGGAGATACTTGGAAAACTGCATTTTCCTGTGCTTATGGGCTTTTTGAATATTTAGTTTTGCCTTTTGGATTAAAAAATGGGGGCTCTTGCTTCATGCAACTCATAAATGAAATACTACGTCCTTTATTATATCGGGGGGTATTCGTATTTCTAGATGACATAGTGAGTGAGACTAAGAAACAGCACATTAAATTGGTCTGGGAAGTCTTACAAAAACTAAGGGAAGCCAAGCTATATGCGAAGTTCGCTAAATGTGAATTCAACAAAACACAAATAGACTTTTTGGGGTATCGAATCTCTTCAGATGGGTTAGCCATGGACCCAGCTAAAATATCGGATGTACAAGAATGGGGGGTCCCCCAAACAAGGAGACAATTACAATCATTCTTGGGGTTCGCAAATTTCTATAGATCTTTCATAAAAGACTTCGCCCAGTTGGCGGCGCCCCTCACCGACCTTTTGAAAACGAAAGGGAAGGGGGAAACTGCAAAAGTAAAAGCCCCTGGTGCTAAATTAATTTGGACGCCGGAATGTCAAAAAGCTTTTGAAATTCTAAAAGAACGCTTTACCGAAGAACCCATCTTAAAGCATCCAGACATGCAGAAGCCTTTCACAATACATTGTGATGCTTCAGACTGTGCATATGGAGCAGTACTGTTGCAAAAGGATCAAAATGGGGATTTGAAGCCATGTGGGTATTTATCAAGAAAATTTAGCGAAGCCGAAAAATGCTGGCCCATATGGGAAAAGGAAGCGTTAGCAATACTGAAAGCATTGGAATGCTGGAGGCATTTCCTCGAAGGGAGTGAAATCCCATTCGAAGTGTGGACTGATCATAAAAACCTCCAATATCTAAAATCCCCACGAAAATTGTCTCCTAAACAAATTAGATGGGCACAGTACTTTAGTAGATTTAATTTCCAATTAAAATTTTTCCAAGGAAAGCGAAACATTCTGGCCGACGCGCTCTCCCGCATGCCCCAACATGAGAACACAACCGTAGCGAAAGAAGGAACTTTGTTTTCTGAGAAACAATGGGGTTTGGCAGTCACCACCAGGGCACAAACAAAAAAAAAGGATTTGGCCGCAGTCAAAATTAACGAGGGCAGTATTTGGGAAAAGGAACTTGCCCAATCATATGAAGAAGACCAATGGATTATGTCCAACCCAGACAAGGGAGAACAAAAAGGAGGATTATGGTTTGTGAAAAAGAAACTATACATCCCAGCAGCTCTAAGAGTCAAAATATTGAATCGTTTTCATGACAACCAAAGCGCAGGACACATGGGGATTACAAAAACTACCAAGACTGTAGCGAAACAATGTTGGTGGCCAGGAATGAGAAAGGACATAAAGAATTATGTAAACCAATGTAACAGTTGTGCTATGAATAAATCGCCGGGGGGAAAACCAATGGGACTATTGCAGCCAGTGGCGGAACCTACCAGACCTTGGGAATGTGTAGCAATGGACTTTGTGGGGGAATTACCTGCCAGTAAGGGTTATCGTTATATATGGACTGTATTAGATTTATTCTCCAAACAGGCCCATTTCATAGCGCTTACAAAGCTACCATCAGCAGAAAAACTGGCTGAGTTATATATAAATCACATCTACAAACTACACGGATGTCCCAGCCTGGTGGTCAGTGACAGAGGTGTCCAATTCACAGCCAAATTTTGGGAGAAGTTTTTAGAAATGTTAGGGGCAGAAAGGAGCATGAGTTCCGCATTCCACCCTATGACGAACGGAGCAGTGGAACGCACACAGCAAACACTTGGACAATTCCTTCGCATTTATTCAAACAAAAGACAAAATGATTGGTCCAAGTGGCTGGCATTTGCTGAGTTAGCGTTTAATTCCACGATTCACTCCGCAACAAATAAATCCCCATTTGAGGTTATCTATGGACACGAAGTTCAACCTTTACCCCAATTGCCGAAGTGGCCAGAGAATGGAGGAAAGGGGGCCGAGAAATGGAAAGCTCAAATGCAAGAATGTTGGGACCAAGTGACTGTAGCTTTGAAAGAAGCTCACAAAAAATACAAAACATTTGCAGATCGGAAAAGGAAGGAGGGCGATAAGCTGGAAAGAGGAGACTTAGTATGGCTAAGTACAAAAAACATAAAAATAGGACTACCTTCAAAAAAGTTAAGCCCTAGGTTTATTGGACCCTTTAAAATACAGGGAATCATAAACGAAGTAACCTTCCAATTGCAATTGCCAAAAAGCCTAGGGAAAATACACCCTGTGTTCCATCGTAGCTTACTAAAAATATATATGGGTACTTTGGATAAAGTGGATACATAGTTTCTGTGTTTGTTCTATTGCAGGGTCAAGACGAACGGGATACAGAAGAAATCGTAAGACGGGGGGGAAGTACCATGTCATGGGACCAATTCCAAGAGCTGAGTTTGCAAGCTCTTGAATCGGAGCCATAACAAATTACACTCCTCTACATCTTGCACGGAACACCTGGCAGAGAAGCCTGGGAAACTCGGGAGAGTAACCAAAACAATTTTAATGAGTAACTGTTTTGTAGTGATGATAATTACGTGTGATGTGACGTTGAAACAAAGGTGATAAAGGTGATTGTATGTAAACATGATGCCATTCTCGACTTTGTTCATGTCGAGTGTTCTTCAATAAAGATCCGGTTTGATAACAGCTACCAGTGGTCTGTCTTCATGCCGGTCGTTTGATGTGAGCACGACAGTTAATATTAACTCTAGTTAATATTTTAATTTTAGTTATTTTTATGACTAGACAATTTGATGCCCAGAACATGTCTATTCTGGACCATCCCTGATGTCTATTTGAATAGAATGTACAATCACTTTCTTTCGGATAGTGTAACCTCCAGGCATCTGGTAAATTAAACACTTGCTGTATATTTATGCAATTTTTGGGTAAATTTCCTCCAGTAACCTTTCTCTTTTTCTTCCCTTCATTAAATTTATCTATTTCAGGGTCCAACACCCCATTGAAGTCATCCAAAATAATTAAGTTTTCAAATTCCTTTTCCATAATTAAATCCTTTAATTTTTTTTAACAAATTGAGTTTTAGGGTCATTTGGTGCATAAATGTTGCAGATCAGAATTTTTTTCTATATAAACAAAAATTCCTAGTATTCTCTCTTCATTGTCTTTAAAAGCCATTTCTGCTGGGATCTTCTCTTTGACATATGTCACTACCCCTCTTTCTTTTTTTTTGATTGATGGGAAATAAAATTCTTTACCTGTATGTTTCTGTGTTAAGTGTGCCACATCTTTTTGTGATATACAGTAGAGTCTCACTTATCCAACATTCACTTATCCAACGTTCTGGATTATCCAACGCATTTTTGTAGTCAATGTTTTCAATGTATCATGATATTTTGGTGCTAAATTCGTAAATACAGTTATAACTACATAGCATTAATGTGTAATGAACTACTTTTTCTGTCAAATTTGTTGTATAACATGATGTTTTGGTGCTTAATTTGTAAAATCATAACCTATTTTGATGTTTAATAGTTTTCTTAATATCTCCTTATTATCCAACATATTCGCTTATCCAACGTTCTGCCAGCCCGTTTATGTTGGATCAGTGAGATGCTGCTGTAGAACTATAGTTTGAGGAAACAATTGTTTTCTCAGATTGAATGTAACAGTAAACTGTAGTTTACTACTAATTTGGAGGCACAAGAGGCATTAGCATCACAAGATTGATACATACATTGATGCAGTAAATGAACTAACTCCCAGAATTAGTCTGAAATGGTCCTGATCTATCTTGACTTTGTTCTGGGCAAGAAAAAAAAAACTTTATTTCTCTGAACTGTATCCCTTCCAATCATAATGAAATAAGTTTTTGTTCTTCCCAACATGAAGTGGCACAAGTTAAAAGGCTATTGGAAGGTGGAGCTGGAGGATAACTCAGGAGAGAGAAGCAATGTTGGTTGTAAGAGATGGTGCTGAGCCAAATAATTCAATGAGCTGACTTTACATAAGGCAACTTCACAAACAGAAGACCACAAAGTCCTCATTTTTATCTCCATTGAAAATTCAGTGGTAGGTGGGATAGAATAAAATATGATGAATAATTGTACTTTGTGGCAAATATGCATCTTGCTACATTGGCTATTTAAAGCTTTAGTATAGAGGATTCCATTCATTATCAATGCACATGCCTACTGCCACACCAAGAACCAAGGTCAATTGCTGGTTTAATAACATTTGTTGCACATAGCTATAATGTGCTTTTTTCTCTTTCAGAGGCAAGTGGTAATTTCACTTATAAAGGCTTAGAACACAGGAAATTAAAACTAACAAAAGCTGGCAAAAGGAAGCTTGTTACTTTGGCAGGATGGCCTACTTTATACAGAGGTTTCCTTTATTTGTGAATAATTCAGATGTCGAGTCATTTCGCTGGAATTGTTTCCAGAAAATTGCTACAATTTCTCTCCCCTTCTTATACCGATTGGGCATCATACTTCAATGCACTACTTTGACTTTATTGCATTCTGGAATGACTGCAAAAATGGCAAATCTTGGAGCATTCATGCACTCCTAATCAATGTTAACTAGCAAAAGAGGAATAACATTCTCATTTACTGCGGTAATCAGGACTAGAGGCAAGAGGACTGTAAACAAATGGGTTTATTATATGGAGTGTGTATGTATGTATATATATAGGCCCAAAACAGTCTCAGGAAGAACTGATCTCCCCGCAGATTTCGAATCAAGTGATTTGAATCTTGCTTTGCTGGAGTTTCTTGGCCTTAAAGCAATGGTAGCAGTATGCTACCAGTGTGAATCAATGACCTGAAATCACAATGATATATTCTAATGTTTTCTGTTTTGCAAGCTTCCCAGTTTTGGGAAAGGATGAGGTATAAATGAAGGGATGGTGGAATAAAGAGAGTGATAGAGCACTGAATTCAGTTTTTAATCCCAACTAATTATATATTAGACCCATATAATCAATGTGATTTACCTATGTATTGACTTGCCACCTCATCACATTGAGAGGGGAAAAAATGGGTGACCGTCCCTGTAAGAGTAGAGAATCACCCCTCTTATATCCTAAGCAGTCCCTCCCCATCACACTAACACGTGGAAATTTAAGAGCTGGCAATACATTCATCTTACATTCATCACAAGGTCAGCGTTATTTTTTTGTTTTTAATCAGGAGAAGCAACCATATCCAAAAACCAATAGATCCCTTGCCCTGCCCAAAGCCCTTTTCATTAAACAACACTGACACCAGTTTAAAACCATTTCTTTTCATTGGATCCTATTGTTCTGCACAAAACCCCTATAGGATAAAATACGCAGTGATCCAGGTATAAACATTGCTTTCCATGTGATCCTATGGTTTTCCATCAAAGAGTCTGTTGACAGCTGACAATGAAACAGGACAGGAAACTTTTGATTGTTCCCATCACACCTATTTTTCAGTTGTAAACATGGGAGTAAAGTGCAATAAGAGGTAGCTCTGAACATGATTGCTGTCCCATGTGCAGAGTTCCTTCCTTTCAGGACATTTCAGCCTCTTTTCAACCCTGGAACATGTGATGTGCTCATTGCCTCTCCATGCTTGAAAAGAGGGTAAAGTGTCCTACCAGGGGGAAATTTATCGATGTGATGAGGTTGATTGCTGTAGTTCTCTCCTTTCAGGATACTTCTGAGTCTTTTCAACCAGAGAGGACAATGCATGACTGTCAGGATGCAAAAAGATCAGCATTCTCCAAACTGACCTTTTCACATCTGACCAAAGCAAGGGGGGGGGGGGGAAAGAACCAGATGAGGAAGACCATTTGGTTAGGAAGACTGATTTATGACCTGCTCTGGTTTTCAAAAGTGGGAGAGGACAGTTGACGGGGAGGTGTAAATGGGGAAGAAGAAATGTGAGAGGGGGAGGGAAGAAGCAAATTGATATACTGGGGGATTAGCAGAAGAGGGGCAATATAAGCTTTGTGATCATCTTGGCAAGGCGGATTCAGTAAAGTTTCCATGACACCAGCTGTTTGAGCCTACCTTTGTGTCCTACACCTTCCAAGGACTGACAGTAAGCTTATACTCCCTTTTTCCCTGCTCATCCCTTGAGGAAAGTCCTTGTCGGTGAGAGCATGAACTCAGACGGAGGAGACAACCTGATAGAATTCCTCCTCCTTGAGGAACACCAGGCAAACCCGTGAGGTGCAGACGAGTTGGAAGAGAAAAGGAACCCGTCGCCTGCATTGAGCGAAGGGGGGGCAGACCCCTCAGACCTGTCGTGGAAGCCACTGACCTCCACCCAGTTACCCACTGGCAGGGGAGTGACGGAGAGACGGAAGATCCAGATGAGGGGGGGTGATTTTCAGCGAGACGGAGAGGAGGCCCCGGAGACAAGAAGGATGGAGAGGAGATTAGATGCGATGGAGAAAATGTTAGAAGCATTTTCTCGTCAGATGGATCTGATGCAGCAGCAGGTAGCTGCGTCCTGGATGGCAACAGTCGAGCAATGAGAGCAAAGGAGAGGGCCGCCCATGAGAGGCACTGGGCCCCGTCCCTTTGTCAGAGAGGGCCTACTGGACTATGAAGATGACATGCCTTGGCAGGGGACATCGGCTTTCCCCACAGGCCTGTTGGGAAGGGGCCAAATGCCGGGTAAGGGAGAATTTTGGGTGAAGTTCAACAGGGACCCCATTTCATGGAGAATTTTGGGTGTAGTTCAACGGGGACCCTATTTCATGGAGGATTTTGGGGACCAATTCCCTTCAGAAAGTGCAAAAATCCACATGGTGGGGGCGAACCTGAAAGAAGCAGCCGCAGACTGGCTAATGCAGATGTATGATACCGATGACTGGGAACTGGCCTGCTTGGAGAATTTCCTGAGAGTCCTCTGTGAGAGATTTGAAGACCCTTTGGCAGAGGACAGGGTGAAGGCTCAGCTCAAAAGGATATACCAGGGAGGAAAGACTGTCAGAATACGCCCTGGAATTCAAAGCAACAGCGGGGAAGATTAGAGACTGGTCAGAAACCACCAAACTGGAATATTTCAGGGCTTGTTTATGCTCTGAGGTGCTTGAGTGGGCACTACACTGAGGAAATCCGAGAGACTTGGAGGACTGGATTCTTCTGGCGGGGTGCATGGAGGTGGACCAACAGCAAATACCTTGCCGTCCAAGGGAGAGCAGCAGATTCAAACCCCCAACAACAGCGACACGGTGCTTCTCTCCTCGTCGCGGAAGGTCGACCAGCCGGGAGAGGAGAGCAGGGCGGGGTGCCTGTTTCTCTTGCGGCTGCGAGGGGCAGTGAGCGGCAGAGTGTCCAAAAAGGACAGATACAAAGACAAAAGGAGAGAGGTTTCACAGCCAGAAGCCGCCCCTCCCGACATACAAACCAGCAAAAGGGAAAGCTGCCATGGCAACTGAAACAGCTTTAGTCCCAGGGCAGCTTCTAGCGGAGGAGATGGAGGAAGAGGAGGACCTGGAGTTACTGGGAAACTACCAGGATCTGTTTTGAATGCCTGGAAACAGATTGAACCAACAAAGGGTGACGGGGGTGAGTTGAGAAGGGTAAATTGTGACATTTATTTTAATGTAGAAAGCAACATTTACTGTGCATTAAATGCTATTTCATGTTCATAAAGTAAAGTTAAAGGTTTTCCCCTGACATTAAGTCTAGTCGTGTCTGACTTTGGGGGTTGGTGCTCATCTCCATTTCTAAGCTGAAGAGCCAGTGTTATCCGTAGACGCCTCCAAGGTCATGTGGCCAGCATGACTTTATGGAGCGCCGTTACCTTCCCACTGGAACGGTACCTATTGATCTATTCACATTTGTATGTTTTCGAACTGCTAGGTTGGCAGAAGCTGGGGCTAACAGTGGGAGCTCACCCTGATCCCCAAATTTGAACTGCCGACCTTTCGGTCAGCAAGCTCAGCAGTTCAGCGATTTAACCCACTGCACCACTGGGTGCTCTAAAAGCTGTTGTTTTTTTTTTAAAAAAAAAGCATGCTCATAAAAGCTGTTTAATATATAAAAACATGCAGGTTTTGTGCAGAATAAGTTCTGAACTGGAACTAGCCTTTACACATTCTCATAATGAGAAGAAAAATGTTTTAAAAGTTCTTATTGCTTCTTTAAATTAGTGTATTGGTGAAGAATTTACAAATTAATGAAGAATTAACCTGCTTAGTAAGTGATAACATAATAAGATGGTTAATTAAGTATAGTGTAAAGAAAATAGGGCCATCCAAAAAAAGCTGTAAGCAGAAAAATACCTTTTTATGGAGTTCACTACCACAAGGGATCATGCGAGGTGCCAGTCAAATTGGTTTTAAATGAAAAGTAGATAAATTGATGGGAAACATCTCTAGCAGAACTTACTAATCATGACAGGTAGATACCACTTCTAGAATCAGAGATAATTTCACATGCTAGTTAATAGGATGTGCTCTGGTACCATTGTTACCTTGAAGAACAGGATGCTGGGCAGATAGGTGTTTGATCTTTACAGTATTCCTTTCCATTCTTGTTTTATGTCCAGATTCAAATTCAGGCCATGAAATCTGATTCTTCTGGCAGCATATGATTCAAAGGTTACAGAGTCAAAAGGAATCAGAATTGGACTGAAAATGTAATAAAAATAGTAATATCTCAAATAAGATTTGCAGTGTCCCCAATACATCAGATCAAATAAAAAACAGACCATTGCAAAAAATACAGCACCAGCAGAAACTTTTTCAAGTGCTTTTGCATCTGGTTTTCTTTCTTTTTTTTTTTTTTTCTTTTCAGGAGAACCTTTTTATGCCCTTGAAAGAAACAAGAAAAAATATATACATAGCACAAGTCACTTTTGATTTAGGAACACTTTCCTTCCAAGCCCACTTACAATATAAGTTATATTCCTGCTGACATTATTTATGACTTACATAAAGTCAATTTTCTTCATTTTTCAGAAATATGTGAGATAGATTCATAGAATTTGGAAGAGACAGGACCATCCTGTCCAACCCCCTTCCACGCAGGAACATACAAATCAAAGCATTCCTAACAGATCCAGTTTTTGTTTAAAAACCTCCAGAGAAGGAGACTCTACCATACTTCTTTTTTTTCTTTTTTTTAATTTGAAATATTTTATTTATTTATTTTTTATTTTTTTAATATTTTTATTGTTATTATTGAGAAAAAGTTACAATTATATAAACATATTCTATACATTTCCCCCTCTTTTATTTACATTCACCCCTGTGCTCCCCTTCCCCAGAGCCATCTCTTCTTCTGTAGTCCCACCAAAAGTTCAATTCTTCATTTCTTCATTCCCATCTTCTTTTTCCAATATTTTTTTTAGAAATTTTCTCCAAATACTTTCAAAATCATTTTTTTCCATAATCCCTTCTTTACTTTTAAATTTGATGTTAGCTTGTGCATCTGGTTTTCAAGATGCAAATGGAACAGTTATCATCCTAAGTGTATGCTATTAATCTGTGTCACATACATTTCTGGCAGGCCTCTGAATAATATCTGAAAAATATGCACCACAGTAAAGATTCAAAACATTGAACACAATATGTAACTAATTACTCAAAACCAACTGACAAAACTCTATTTTGCATTATAATAGCTACCACCATCACTCACTCAAATGCAATTTACCTTACTCTCAATTTCTCAGAATCAAGAAGAACAACAGCAAGCCTTTTCATTACCTTTCAGCAGCCAGTTCACTTAGCAGCAAACTTAAAGCTAGAGGCTATCCAGCCAAGGTACTAAAACAGGCCTTTCAGAAGTCCTTACAAATGGATAGTTCTTTATTAACATACAAACCAAAACAACAGCAAAATAGGATAATTTGTCCATTAACACCACACAGACCCCACACATCCGCAGTATTATTTACAAACATTGGCACCTCATACGGGAGATCCCAGGTTGCAAAGATACACCCATTATAGCACACAAAAGATCACAAAACTTAAAGGATATCCTTATCCATTCTGATTTTCAAAAAAACAATACAGAATCCAGAAGTATCACGACAGGAAGTTTCAGGTGCGGTCACTGTGATGTCTGTTGTCTCACGGTCGACATTAAACTGTTTGTTCATCCATCATCAAATATTAAGATTAAATTGAACGACTTGATTACATGTTCAACTGAAAATGTAATATACGTAATTCGATGCCCTTGTGATTTACTTTATATTGGGATGACTATCAGACCCTTGAGAGTTAGGATACAGGAACATCGGTCCAAAATCAAAAGAGAAAGTTTAGATTCCACTTTATATATGCATTTTCATGATAAATCTCACCCCTTTAATAGCTTTAGATTTTTTGCTTCAGAGAAGTTACATACTACTGACAATGCTGACATCAGAACTGGTCTCCTCAGAAGGGAAACTTTTTGGATCCACAAACTGAGAACAACCACACCTCATGGTTTGAATGATAAACTTGACTTCAGCTGTTTCCTGTAATTATATATTTAAACTGTCAGATGACCACTAATGGCAGCTCGCACTATAGAATCCACAATCAGCACGTAGACCTCAAATCAAGGAAGGGCTTCATGAGAACCACCACTCCTCTTGATGTTCCTCCAGCAGCAGCAAGGGTGTCCCTCTGGGCAGCTAAACCTGGCAATTCTAACTGGATGGCCCCCCTCGAGGGTCTTCCTCCAGGGGCAAACCAAGAATGGGCAACTTGGAAGTCCCTGAACAGACTCAGAAGTGGAGTGGGCAGATCTAAAGACAACTTGGCAAGGTGGCACTACCTGGAGGAATCCTCCACCTTGTGTGACTGCGGAGCAGAACAAACAACTCCGCATATGTATGCTTACCCACAATGTCCTGCCTCATGCACGGAGGAGGAGTTGTTTAAAGCTACGGACAATGCGGTTGCTGTTGCCCGTTTCTGGTCTAAAACTATTTAGTTGTTTGTGATTTCCTCTATTTTTTTTCTTCATCATTTTTAAATGTATTTGTTATGCAATGCTTTTGACACGAAATAAATAAAGCACGTAGACACTGCGAACATGTGAGTTGACAATTGTGACTATTAAGCCTGGGAGTAAACACTATGCTAAATATAGCATTTGTTGATATGTCTATTTTCACCTGGTCTATATAAATCATATGTGATATCTTATAAAGAGCACTATATTAGACCATTTTCCTTTTATCTTTTTAAGAAAACTTGAAGCTGAGCCAACAATACAAATATTCAAAACATTGCCACTTACCAGATGAAGGGTTATCTGAAACTGGAGTAAACCGGGGAACCAGTAGTAAATGGCTTATGTAAACAGCTTACTTCGGCTCACAGCCAGCCACTTTAAAATAACATCTATCTGACCGGGCTTCCTGGCTGGGAACTGTAAATGACTGCAACATTTGTTACAAACTGAAGCTACAGCCAATTGACTGCATTTACATCCTGAGAAGTCCTATAGAACTACTCCAAGACTACAGAGACTTTGATTTGTTTTGACTCCAAGCCAGGTTTGAGCCAATTGATTTGTACACTGATATATTTAGTTTTACAGCATATTACATGCCATTTTGAAGAGACTGAATGTACACAAACTGTGTCGCTAACAAACTTTAGTTGGAGTCTTGTTGATATTGTTGATATATGTCTGATATATGTTTTATACTGAAAACTGCTCTGTGTAGCAATTAAATCTAGATGATTGCAGTCTAAAAATATACTCTGTAAGTTACGACTGTGTGCCACTACAGCTGACAGAATTGGATCATCAGTTGTATTATTATTTGTATTATTGTTAACATTATTATGTATATGATGCTCTAATATACATATTGTGTTCTATGTTTTGAACCTTTACCGTGGTGCATATTTTTCAGATATTGTTTAGAATAGACAGCTGTGTTTAGTTATTATATATAGCCCTCTGAATAAGCCAACTTCTTCCACTTATAAGTGAGGTACTCTTGCACTAAGAGAATGATATTCTTGTCCCATTTTCAGCAGAATGTCAGATTAATGTTAGTTGGTCATGGTACCTTGCAAATGAACAATGTTTCTAGACTTAAACAATCCTAGATACAGTTTAGCTTTGGGATGAAATTTTACCTTTCTGTTAAAGAAAATGCAACAAAGGATATATTTCATTTGTTAAACATAAAAAACTTTTAGACATGGAGAACTACTTAGGTGAAAGGCATTTTAGGCCTGATATAGTTAAATCAGCCCATAGATTGTAGGATTTACCACCATATAGAAATGGGTGACTAATTGGTTACTTGATCATTATTTTTAAGAACTCACCAGAACTGACATATTTCTTCAAAAGCAAGATAGAAAGATTTTTTTAAAAAATCGAAACTAATGGAAACTGTGAAATCCATCCATGCAGGTTCAGGACTTTGAGTGATGAGCAAGGAATTCAATTCTTTACCATTTCATACTCTGATGGAGAAATTAGCAATTTTAGCATTTTCTGCCTGCTCTGAGAAAGTAGTCAAAAACTGTGCTGATTCTGAATACTATTTGCAACTCAGGAGCTATTCAACACAAAATTTGCATATGAGATTTTGATGTAGAAAACAGCATTTTCTGCATGGGGAACATTATTTCATGTACAGAAAATAATGTTTCCTGTGCAGAAAATGCTACCTTCTGCACACATACACACATTGCCTCAATGGTGCAGTGGGTTAAACCCTTGTGCCAGCACAACTGCTGACTTGAAGGTTGGGTTGCTGACCTGAAGGTTGCCAATTTGAATCCAGGGAGAGTGTGGATGAGCTCCCTGTCGATGTGTGAGAGACATATACCTTTTCCTTGTCTCAATACTTCTCCTTCCGAAGAACTGGCAGTCTGTCCAATCTCACGAAAAAGAATGAACTCATCATCAGTCAGATGTCGGCCGAAGTTGGCGGTTTAGAAGCTTTATTGATGTAATTTACAACTATTTATTTATTTACAGCATTTATATTCCACCCTTCTCACCCCGAAGCGGACTCAGGGCAGATCATATTACACATATAGGCAAACATTCAATGCCTTTTAACATAGAACAAAGACAAGACGAACACAGGCTCCGAGCGGGCCTCGAACTCATGACCTCCTGGTCAGAGTGATTCATTGCAGCTGGTTGCAGCTGGCTTGCTCTCCAGCCTGCGCCACAGCCCGGGCCCTATGTATAGAAGCACGGCTAACACACGTTTCTTCTACAGCAGAATTAATGGCAACTAGAAAAGATACCTCCCAAATTCCATTCTCTGTGACTTATGTCCGCTACATCAGCAAAACGGAAGCTTCTCTATGCAATTAACCATTCCTGTGCTGGAATGCTAACCGAAGCACACCACATATTCACTTTAACAATGAGTGAACATTTTGCACACTACATTACCCATTACTCTGACAATGCCCCTCCTGAAATGAAATCTCGTTGTTAAAGCTACAACATTGGAAATCTCAACTACTTTAACACATAACTCAATAACACATCACTCAACTCCCTGTCTCTTGGAGTTCCATAGGCTACACATATGCATTACAGAGTTTCAATTATATGCAAATAACATTACTTCACATTGATTAACACTCTGTTTCATGACTTTTGAAAACTCTTTCACATAACTACTTGTGTTGATTCACCCCTTTGACTCCTTGATTCCTGTGAATCTTTTTCTTTTACCATATGTGCCAGATGTCTGTGTCCCTAACTGGCTTCTCTAATCGAAAAATGTATCTTTTTGAATCTTTGCACTGCATGTCTACATTCAATCTCAGACCATGCAAGCCTTTCATACACAACTCGACGACTCATGAGTCCTTTTATCACTGCAGAAAACACCATGCACTCTTGTATGGTGTTCTGCTTTCAAACTCTCAATCATTCTTGAGAACTTTACACTCTGAACATGTGAACTTTCACGGTCTCCATTCAGACAATCTTGCAATTATATTGATTACATTACACCTTTAATAATTTGATCACTTCTTGTGCCTACATGTGCTCTTGCACATCTTGACTCACACACTCACATTCAAGCACACTTTGAATAATTTTTGGAATTAATGACTTCAATTGGTGAAGCACAATTTCTTGTAGACATTTTGGGTGCTAAACTTTTCAACTGGACTTTTACTACCTTGTGCAGACCCACTAGACCCCTCCACTCCTGGCTTGTGTTCCTTTTTAACTTAACCTTTGTGTGTAGTGGCTGGCTGCTTCTTGCGTGTGTTTGGGCTTTTCTCTTCTGAGGGGTGGTGTCTTTTTCTTCTTTAATTACCTGTTGCTTACTGTCTGCAAAATTATCATTTCCCCCTCCATTTCTACTTTAGCACTTTCTATTTGCTTAGGATCACCATTTGGAATCTCCTTGTTCAAATTCAGTCTATCCCATCTTTTTCAAAATATGTATTTTTTGTGTATTTCACTCTCCCAAAACTACTGTGAAACTTCAGTTTGTGTTGGTAGTAACCCAGAAACCGCATTCTGCGCCACTTTGGCTTACCTTTTGACCTCTGGTTTGTAGGAATTAATACATTAGCAAACTGACCATAAATCTTTAGATATCTTAAATTCGGAGCTCTGTTATACATCTTTTTAAATGGGATATCCTCGATGCACTCATCCCACAAACAATTGACAACGAAATTACTTGTATGTAGAGCTTCAGGCCAATTTTTGTTTGAACTTTTGGAATACCAAATCAAACAATCTTTCATCTGCTGCATTCTCTTTTCTGCAATACCTTCCTCATACAACTTGTATGATTAGATATTTTTGAATTTCACATTTTTGGTGTTCAACAACTTTTTCATTTCTGCATCACACACATCAACACCTTTATCAAATATTGGTGTATTCACATGTTTGTCATATACTTTTTCAATCATGTTCAGCCACTTTCTCATCTGTAGCACAACTTCACTAATATCCTTCAGGAAATTTACCCAAATCTGGTCAATCTTTTGACCATCAACAATGCATAAATGGATTCCCCTTCACTCATATTAAAGGGTCCTACAACATGTACATGAACAGATTCAAACATTTCACTAACTTTGATTTTTGACTTTTTTTTTGCAAATTCAATTGGCTTGACTTTCACCTCTTGGCACACTGCACAATCTAGCAAATTGTCACATTTCTCACACTGAAAATCTGTGCACATATCTAACGTTTGCCTTAACAGTGCTACATCAGCATGACCCCTGGCCCTATGATGTATATACCTGTCATGCACAATCTGTTTCTTTACACAAAGAACCTCTGCACCATCTTTGCTATTGTTCTTCTCAAACATCTCATACAATTTGTTTCTTTTGACACCTTTGCCGACAATTCAGCCTTCCTTAATTACGTAGTAATAGATACCTCTAAAGACTACTTTTATAATCAAATCTGCTAATGTTGCCCCATTCAACAAATTGGATTTTAACTCTGGGACACAAAGCACATTTTCCCAATTCACTCTCAAACAAGGGATATAAGCAGTCCAACACTTATTAAAGGTTTTTACAGTTCCATCAGCCAACGTCACTGTTGTACCTAATGTATCCTTTAGATCCTTCAACTTTGATATCTGTCACAACGTGGTGAGTTGCTCCAGAGTCTAGGAATCACTTGTTCTCTTCTGGAACCATACCGTTCACAGCCATAAACACGTGAGCCAATGTTGTTGTTGTTCTCTCACCTCTGCCTTTCCCACGGGAAGCTGTCCCTCTGGATGGATTCTTGTTGACATTGGGACAATTCCTGGCGATATACCCAGCCTTATTACATACAAAACACAGCCGTGTTTTGACTCCAAATGCAGATGTCTCCTGGTTCTCAGGCTCGCCATCTGGACTGAAGCCTGTTTCTTGCACCCCTCCCGGGGACACTCGCTCCTTCTGCTTCTAGGACTTCTCGAACAATCTACGATCAAGCTTCTCCAGAATTCTGCCACAGACTAAGTCCAATGACAAGTCTTGGACCCTCAAATTCTGGAACACATGTACTAGAAAGTCCCAATCATCAGAAAGGCTGGCTAACATCACATAACTCTTATGGGCCTCTGTGAAATACACACCTCTCACTTCATTCTCCACAAAAAGCTGTTTCATCGAGTCAAGGTGTTGCCTAACTTTCTGGCCTCTCTTCAGCTTTGTGTTGTACAGTCTCATAGTCCAAATCATCTGGGACATACAGGTTTCCCTCTGATGAACCTCCATCAGGGCTTGCCAGACTTCCTGGGAAGTATTCTTATTTCTTATGTGGACCAACTGGTTTGGCTGAAGGCAGAGAATGATAGTTGCTTTAGCTTTCTTAATTCATTCCTGGTCTGCATCAGCCCCAGTAATAGTCCTCTCAAGTTGCGTTCCAGTAGGTTGAGGGTGAATCCAGCAAAGACGGAGATCCTATGGCTGGGCTGACTGGGCAGTGGGGATATCCAGTTGCCAACCCTGGATGGCGAAGCGCTACACCCGTCTTCACTAGTAAAGAGTCCGGGAGTCCTCTTGGACCCTTCATTGACGATGGAGGCCCAGGTCTCCACCGTTAGCAAAACTGCCTTTTTTCATCTTCGGCAGGCTAGACGGCTAGCACCCTATCTGTCTAAGGACAATCTGGCTACGGTGATCCATGCTACAGTCATCTCGAGACTGGACTACTGTAACGCCCTTTACATTGGCCTTCCTGTGTCGGTGATCCGGAAGCTCAAATTGGTGCAAAATGCAGCTGCCTGGCTCCTTGCGGGAGTCCCGATGAGATGCCACATAACACCAATTTTACTGCAGCTGCACTGGTTACCAATTGAGCACCGGATCACTTTCAAAGTGATGGTGCTTACCTTTAAGGCCTTACATGGTCTAGGGCCGATGTACCTGAGGGACCGCCTCACTCCCTACAAACCCCAGAGATCCCTCCATTCTGAGGACCAAGACCTATTGGAAGTCCCCAGTTTTAAGACCTTGTGTCTAACAGCAACTAGACGCAGAGCCTTTTCAGCAGTGGTAGCATCTCTCTGGAACACCTTGCCACCTGAAGTTTGTGCCTTGCGGGACTTGTCGGCCTTCCGCAGGGCATGTAAGACACACCTGTTTCGGCAGGCTTTTGAGTTATTGATGTTTTAAAAGGTGCTTTTAGGATGTTTTTAAGATGTTTTTTAAAGATGTTTTTAAGATGTTTTTAAATTGTTGATTTTAGCCAGTTCTTGTAAGCCTCCCCGAGCCCTAGGGGAGTGGCAGCATATAAGTTTGAAAAATAAATAAATAAAATAAATAAAGTCCCTCTCGGGCCAGTAGGGTCTCCATCATTATGAACCACTGCGAATAATTCGAATCTGAGAGTCTTTCCATCACACAGATGGGATTTCCGCTTGCCATCTCTGCTCAAAACTCTCCCAGGCCCCTTCTCAGCCAGCTAAGAGACACTGAAATCCAATCCACCTGACTCACAGGAAACTGCTGTTCTGAGACCCTCGGAGCACCACATTTTAAGCCCATCTGCTACTCACACAGCATTTCTGGAGCACATTCACGGCAGTCACATATCTCCGGCAGCATCACTAGTCTCTGGAGTCTTGGGTCATCTTACCAGCTGGATCAATCACGCTCCTGGCCACAGCTGATCATCACTAAATCAGCCTTATCTCCACTGCGCAGTGGAAGCATGCTGGACTCATAACCCTTGTCAATGTGTGAGAGGCTAATTGAGACATATACCTTTTCCCTGTCTCAATTCCTCTCCTTTCGAAGAACTGGAGATCTGTCCAACCTCACAGAAAAGAATGAACTCATCATCAGTCAGATGTCAGCCGAAATCGGCAGTTCAGAAGCTTTATTGATGTAATTTACAACTATGTACAGAAGCATGGCTAACACACATGTCTCTTCTACAACAGAATTAATGGAGACTAGAAAGACCCTTATCAGTAAAGTTAGCACCTCCCAAATTCCATTTTTTGTGACTTATGTCCACTCTATGCAATTAACCATAGTGCTGTGCTGGAATGCAAACCGAAGCACACACATATTCACTTTAACAATGAGTGAACATTTCACACACTACATTAACCATTACTCTGACACTCCCTCTGTCAGCTCCAGCTCCCCATGTGGGAACATGAGTGAAGTCTCCCACAATGATGGGAAACATCAAACATCCGGGCGTCCCCTGGGCAATGTCTTTGCAGACAGCCAATTTCCTCACACTAGATGTGACTGCAATTTCTTAAATTGCTCCTGACATGAAAAAAAACACAATAAACCCATGCACAAATTTTGTACAGAATAAGTTACAAGCTGCAAAGATTCTCATTAGTTCAGGAACTTCCTTGTCAGCTTTTCATGACACTCTTGAACATCATTTTTCAATTTTTAAAAATATTTCCAAATATTACTTTTCTTCTTAGTTCTATGCTCTAAAGCAGTGGTTCTCAAAGTGTGCTCTTGGGTCTCCGCAATGCATATTGAGAGGCTCTGTGCTTTCCTCCTCCCTTCCATTCTCCCCCTCCAAGCTTTATCTCCTTTTCCCTGCTCCTCCCTTTCCTGCAACTCCTTTGCTACCAAAAGTCTTTTTTCCCTCACCTTCATTGCCACCCAGATCCTTTCTCCCTCTCCTTCCTTGCTCCCAAAATGCTATTTCCCTTCCAGCACTCAGGGATGCTTTAATTGTGCTTTTCCTGCCTGGCAGAAGGGGGTTGGACTAGATGGCCCCTGGGGTTGCTTCTATGATGATGATGATGATGATGATTTCAAAGGCTGAATGGGAGTGCTTTGATTGTACTTCTTTTGCATGGGCAGAAGGGGGTTGGACTGGATGGCCCTGGGGTCTTCCACTGAAATACTGTTAAGCTTATGTTGGCCAAAATTTTTCTCATGTCTGATATATATACATTATATATAATATATTAAAATATAATATATAATCAGGATTGATGCAAATGTTTAATGTTTTATGTTGTAATGTTTATGTTGTATGTCAATGTCTATGATAGATGTTTTATAGTTTTAATTTTAAAGGTTTAAATCCATAATTTTAAAGGTTTAAATCCATAAATGCTATTTTAGATATACTGTATGATGTATTTTATGTATGTCAGGCACTGAATTTACCACTCACCATGTTGTAAACCACTTTGATTCCCCCAAGGGGTGAGAAAAGTGGTATAGAAATGCAATAAATAAACAAACAAATAAACAGACATTGTTCAGGGCTCCACTAGAAACTTTTGTTTCAAAAAGGGCTCTGCAACTGCAAAAGTTTCGGAACCCCTTCTCTAATGATATGTTTTGATACTTACTTAACATGCTCAACTGTATTTTCATGACTTGAGTAAGGTTTTTTCTTTTTTTCTGCTGAAAAAACCTACAATTTACAAAGTGATGTGGAAAACGGGTGAAATATGTTTTGTCTATGCTTGCTATGATATGCTTGCCATGTTGAATGTGGTCAGTGTAGATTGGCAAGAATTTCTTAGACTACAACTCCCATGTGTCTCAGTGTGGGCAATGTTGAGAACTGACAGCAGGTGCATTCCAGAAATCCTAAAGACTAAACATTCCCTATTCTTACATTCAATTGTATGGCAACAGTTGATTTCTATGTTGTTGTTTAAGCCATATGATTTCCTCATATTCTTCGTCTAATTCTTAATATATGTTATTTTAGTAATCTATCGCACAGAAAGACTCAAATGTCAGCTTGTTTATCCAAGAGTTTAAAGTTTAAAAGTGGAATAAAATTATGAGATTGTGTTGCTTGCTCCAGGTAGCGAAACAGAGTTTTAAATTAGGACATTGACCTATGTTGGGAATAAAGATTTTACAGTAGTTTTATTTTATGACTTATTAGTGTTCCATATGTATGAACTCAGCAAGTGTGGTACAACAGCTTGAATCCTAGATTTAGGATCCTGGGGGAACAAGACCTGAATCCCTGCTGGATAAAACTGAGCAAGTCACACAAACTCTTTATCTCTGCCTAAGAAGAAGTCAATGGAAAATCTCCTCTGAATAAATCTTGCCAAGAAATCCCCATGGTAGGGTTGCCATAAGTTGGGGTCAACCTGAAGGCAAATAACAAATGATGTGTGCCACCCAGGAAACACACTATGAAAGGCTAAATAATAAAAAATATCATTAAATTTAGTGCAGTTTTTCAATCCATTTCTGCAATGTTATGATCATAAATCTGTATAGCAGCTATTCAGCTGGCTTCTATAAGATATCATGGGAACATTGAACACTCCTGACAACCAAGAATTCATGACACTCATTCAATCTCCATGTGCCCCCTAGCCCATTTGAGTCAGCATTTCATCTTATTAAGCAATCAACTATTTAGGATATATTGCCCCACCATTTATATTTCTTTAAATTATTTGTATTTCTATAAACTTTGCCACCTATTCAAGCTAATTGATATTGCCTTTTTATGCTTGAATAGAACCATTTTGGATAAAAAAGCACCCACATTTTCTGAATTAGCATGGTTTAGCATTTATTCTATTGATGCACATTTGTAATGTGATCTCATTTTGCTCATCTACATTCTACCATTAAGCTCCCTATACCTTTCTAACACATATTTCTCACATTGTGGTGGAATAATTAACTTCTCCTATTTATTTAACTTCACATGTATTACATTGTCTCCTAAAGATTAATCAAATAATTGGATAATTCCAATCAGAAGTGCTTTAAGGAGAAATTTGTTTTAAATTACTAGGCTTGCTCAAATAATTCGTTTTCCCCGTTAACCGTTATTAATTCGTTATTTTCGTTTGTTTTGAAGCAATTTTGAAGCATTGGTTGTCACACGTCTGGATATCGCGGTTTCGAATCGCGAGAGGCTGTTTTTCGTTATGTCGTCGTTTTTTTCGTTAGGAAAAAAAAGCTTTTGCAAAGCACCCAAACTCCCACAATTCAGGCCCTTCCCTTTTGCCCCTCAGCAAAAGGGGCGTCACGGGCTCAGCCAATGGGAGGGGGCGAGGGGGAAGGAGGCCGAGGAGGAGGAGGAAGACGGAGGGGGGAAATGGCCGCCGCTGCCTCGCCTCAGCAGCTGATAATAATTTATTATTATTACCTCCCAAGGGTGATCTCCCAATAGCCTACCGAGGAAGGACTGGGCCAGGTTTCTGTCTTCGGGAGGGAGGCTCTCGCGTGTCAGCGCCCAGGAAGGCGAGGCCCGCACGTCGGAAAGGAGGCGCGTCCACGTGTCTTTCCTTTCTTCTTCCAGGAGGGAAGGAGGGGGAGAGGGAGGTCCCCCCTTGGTTGCCCTCTTTCCCTCCCGAAGTGGCTCTTGAAAATGGGGCGCTTTTCCCCTTCCCCTCCCGCCCTTCCCGCGACCTTCCCCAAGGTCTCCCCCGCAGAGCCCACCGACCTTTCCTTTCCTTCGGGCGGTGTCCTCTCCTCCTCCTCCTCGGAAGCCTTGCGGGGAGGATGGGGCTGGGAGGGAGGGAGGGAGGGTCGCTTAGGAGGCGGAAGGCGAAGGCGGGCGAGGGGCGCGGGCGGCGCTGCTCATGCCTCCCTCACTGCCTGCCTCTGCTTCTCCCTCTGCCGCCCCCTCCTCCGCTTCCTCTGCCTCCTCCTCGCAAGGCGCATCCAGGCGGGCGGAGGCGGCGGATCGAGACCCCTTCCCCTCTGCTTCGTCCTCCTCCGGCGGCTGTCCTCCCTTCGCTCGCTCGCCCTTCCCTGCCTGCCAGGCCTGATACTCAGAGGTTTTGACGTCTGTGCGAAGCTAGGCAAGTGGGGTTTATATATCTGTGGAAGGTCCAGGGTGGGAGAAAGAACTCTTGTCTGTGGGAGGCAAGTGTGAATGTTGCAATTGGTCACCTTGATTAGCATTGAATAGCCTTGCAGCTTCAAAGCCTGGCTGCTTCCTACCTGGGGGAATCCTTTGTTGGGAGGTATTAGCTGGCCCTGATTGTTTCCTGTCTGGAATTCCCATTTTCTGGGTGTTTCTGGGAAGGTAATGGCACTCCATGTAGTCATGCCGGCCACATGACCTTGGAGGTGTCTATGGACAACACTGGCTCTTGGGCTTAGAAATGGAGATGAGCACCAACCCCCAGAGTCAGACATGACTGAACTTAACGTCAAGGGATACCTTTACCTTTACCTATACACACACACACATTATGCAGGGACTATATATTATATATATACACAGTATATATCACACACACACCAATTTAACAAAGTTTCAGCCACAAAAACAAAGTTTCTGAAGTAGAACAATGACTTTCACAGTAAAGACAACCCAATTTAACAGGAAATAAGACTTTCAAACCAGGAACAGATTTCTGCAATTATTAAAAAATGGTTTATTATAAAAGCTATGAAAATTCGCCAAAAATCAGAGGATAAGGGAAACGTTCCAAATTTTGGTGAGCTATTAGTTTTAAATGTGTTCTACCACTGTACCAAGTTGGAAGAAGATCACTCAAAAAATGAGGGTGGGAGAGTCCTGTAAAGTCCTCTCCCTCTGTGCTGTTTTTGGGAATTGCGCATGCGCGTCCGCCATTAACGAATTAATTTAGAAAATAACGAATTTTCGTTAATTTCGAAAATTTTTGGGGGCCAAATTCGTAAATAGCAACAAAAACGAAAAACTGCCCCCTCTAGTTTTGAAACGAGTTTAGAATCAAATTTTTCATGGATCGATCAAGCCTATAAATTACTACTGTATATCAACTCTTTTTAAACTAAATGTCCTTCTACATATGCAGTAAAACCCAAAAGTAACTGGGATAAAAGGGGGAATGCCTAAACAAAGTTTGGGGAAAGTGCAGTCAGAATTGGGCTAGCAGCTCAAAAGCATGTATTTAAAAGATATGTTTAAAACCCGATTTTGCCCCAAAAATGTGCACCTTCATGTGACTGTAGTCATGCAAAACATGTTACTTTCTTCCCATCCCCCTTTGTGGACTGCAATAGTGCATGTGCAAAGCCTGAAACAGCTGACTGAGCAGTCAAAAAATGGAGCCACAGATACATAGGTGGCTAAAGGGAAGCACAATTGGAAAGCAATTAGAACTCTCTGCAACAATTCCTTTCTTTAGATCTTAATAATATTAAACAGAGCTTGAATTTTGAGTTGGATGAAGAGAAGAAGAAATCTACTCATGTGTACTTTAGTATCTCTGCATATGAGGTCAAGTGTATCTTGGAGAGATTTTTTTCAAAAAAAAAGAAGAAGAAGCTTCCACTGGATTTCTCCTGTCTATCCTCCAGCTTGATCCACTTCAAAGGAAGGTGTGAGGATGGTGGGGGATCATTTCCCAGGACTAAGAGGTCTGTGTGTGGACTTGCTATCAGGTCCCAGAATTTTTTGCCCCACTTTTAAAACTCACATTTTGACTCTGTCTGGAAGCGCGCTAAGTTCTGTTCAAAACAATCACTTCTAGTTCAGATTTGGATTTCTCGGTATTCATCGCTCATTGGCAATATTTACAGGTTATATGCCAATTTGAAAAAAATTATGAGACAAATAATTCAATAACATTGACATAGTCACTCACTATCCTCTGTAAAGTTGGCTCATTGAAATGGCTAAGTCATTTAAATATATTTTTCAAACATCCCAATATCTAAAGTCAGAAATGCCTAAACACTTCAGGTGAGTATTCATCAGAACTAGATTTGAGACCCACCAGGATAAACCAGGAACAAATGAGCTGAAATCAAAATGGATTAGAAACTATGAAAAATCATATGGAACATCAAAATCCAAAGGGGCGGCAACAATAATTGCAAAAAATGTAATTTGGTAATAAATAAAGTAGTGAAAGATTATGAAGGCAGATATATAATAATGTATGGTGAATTGGGGGAGGATAAATATGTATTAATAAATGTATATGCACCAAATGTAAAACAACAAGAATTTTATGAAAAGGTATTAGATCAGATAAGTAATTTTCATGAACAATATATAATATTGGGAGGGGATTGTAATTGTTGTATGGATTATAAAAAGGATAAAACTACAAAAAAAACCCGGAAAGGAAATACAGTGAATTAACGGAGTTAAGCGAAGTGATGAATAAATGGCAATTAAAGAATGTACGGAGAGTGAGAAAGGGTGATGAGAGGAAATACACATATTATTCAACTGTACATAAAGTATATACTAGAATTGATTACATTTTTGTTTCCAAAAATATGTTAAGGAAATTGTTGAATGTGGATATTGGGAATATTAAGGTGTCTGATCATGCTATGGTGTCAACTGAAATTATTTTAAAATGTGATTATGATAAGATGAGAAGATGGAGAATAAATACGAAAATTTTGAATTACAAAGAAATAGTGGATAGAATAAAAATGGAATGGCAAGAAGTTTGGGAATTGAATGACAGGAAAGTATCAAAAGGTACATTATGGGATGCAATGAAATCAGTGGTGAGAGGGTTGTGTAGAAAAGAAACAATAAACATAAAAGGAAGGCAAGAAGAAAGGAAAAGGAAACTGGAGAAAGCAATAGGAGGGTTGGAAAAGGAATATGCAATAAAGAAAAATATACAAATATATACAAAGCTAAGGGCAAAGAAAGAGGAATTGGATAAAATGGAAATAGATGAGGTACAAGAAAATTTAATATACTTAAGAAGGGAATTTTTTGAATTTAGAAACAAGAACTCCAAGATGTTAGCCAATTCAACACAAAAAAAGAAAATGGAAAATACTATAAATATGATAAAAGATAAAACAGGTAAAATCTGTAGAGCAATGAAAGAAAAATTAAAAATATTTCAGGAGTTTTATAGTGACTTATATCAGACAAAAGCTGGTTGTACTGAGGAAATTAGGAAACATGTGGAAGAAAACTGGGAGTGTAAACTGGAAGAAAAAGATAAGGAGTTATTGGAACAATCTATTAAGAGGAAGGAAATAGAGGACATTATTAAGAATTTAAAAGCTGGGAAGGCTCCAGGTATGGATTGACTAGGAACAGAATATTATAAAAGTTTTAGTGAAATATTAATACCAAAATTGTTAGAATTGTATAACGGAATAATGAAAGGAGAGAAAATTCCAGAATCGTGGAGGAAGTCACTTATAATATTGATACCAAAACCAGACATGGATCTGATGGATCCAGGGTCATATAGGCCTATATCGTTAGTAAACCAGGATGCAAAAATACTATCAGCTATAATAGCTAACAGATTAAATAAATGTATGTATAAATATATAAAAATGGACCAATGTGGATTTGTAAAAGGAAGACAAATGTCAAACTTGATAGGGAGAGTAATAAATAAAATATGGAAGGCTCAAAGGGAAAAGACAAAAGTAGGAATACTAGCATTAGACATATTCAAAGCTTTAGATTGTGTGGAATGGCAGACCATAAGGGAAATAATGAATACATTTGGAATGGGAAGTAGGATAAAAGGATTAATAGAACAATATTATTCAAAAAATTCAGCAATAGTAGCAATTAATGATGGAGTGACTAAAGAAATTGAAGTGACAAGGGGAACAAGGCAAGGGTGCCCTTTATCACCAATTTTGTTCACTATGGTGATGGAACTATTTACAAATGTAATTAGGAAAGATACAAATCTGGAGGGAGTAGGAACAAAGGAAAAACAAAATGTAAGCTTATTTGCTGATGATATATTGTTATGTATAAAAAATATGGTGGATAAAATGGATAGGATAAAAGATCATTTAGAGACATTTGGAAGGACAACAGGTTTAAATAAATTTATAAATAAATAATTTAAAATAAATAAATTTATTTATTTTAAATAAATAAATCAGAAATGATGCTATTGAATTATACAAAAAAGAAGAAAATTATTTTATAGAAGATAGCAAGATGGGAATTAGAATTAAGAATAAATTAAAATATTTGGGAGTAATTATAACCAAGGATTTAAAAGAAATGGAAGAGGAAAATATAGTAGTGTTAAAGGATAAGGTTAAAAAGCAATTATTAGAATATGAAAATTTAAATTTATCATAGTTTGTGAAAATTGCATTAATAAAAATGAAAATACTTCCAAGGATAAATTTTATATTTAGAATTCTACCACTCCAAATTACAGAAAAAAGAATTGAGCAAATGGCAGCAAATGATAAACAATTATTGTAATGGTAATAAGAGAAACATGATAAACAAACAATTATGGTACAGACCGCAAAAAAAGGAGGATTAGCACTCCCAAATATAAAACAATATTATGAAGCTAATAGGGTTGTTAATTAAGAGTTGTTCTCCAACATTACTCCTCAATTTAGTAGACATTTACTCAGAAATAAGCCCATCCATAACATTCAATATAAACATCATTTGAGAAATGTCATATCAGCAAACATTAAACAAGTGATTAATTAGAAATAAAACTAAACATGGTACAGATTTAGAGAACTAAAATCTATATTTATGTTGAGTTAGGTATTGAATTTATTTAAATAAAATTGTTGTGATTTTAATGATGTAATTTCCTTAAAAAGTTAAAATACCGTTACACACACATGCACGCATGCAATTGAAAATACCCAAGCATTTTTTTTAATTCATATTCTATTCCAAGCCAGGATGTATGTATGATGTCCCCATGGGAATCACAGGAATAAAAAGTTTGAGACCCACCAAACTTGCCCATTTCTTGACATCTTCTGGGAAGACCTTTCCCTCTATACCATCACCCTCATAAATGCATCTGGTGGGAATACGGAAGAAGAACTTCTTAGTGAGCGCTCCTAAATTCAGAACTGTCTTCCAAGAGAAGTTGGACTAACTCCTTCTTGGCCCCATTTAATGTACTTCAAAGCTAGTTTAAAGCAGCCAGACAACAAGCTTCCACAAAAGTCCATGAAAGAAATCCCTCAGTGGGCATTGGTGCTCTGTAGTTTGTGTAATCACTATCCAGGCCTCAAGCCACTTCCAAAACGTCTTATGTAATCCTCTGCACAGCCAAACTACATGGTTTTCATAGGCTAGTCACAATTTGAGGCTTATTCTGTGCAAAATTCACATGAGACTGTTTTGTACAGAAAGCAATGTTTTCTGAATGTAAAATAATATTTCAGTACTGAAATATTAATTCATGTGCAGAAAAAGCTGTTTTCTATCCATATAACTATGAGCAAAATTTAAGCAAAACAAATGCATAAATATAGCATATTACAAAGATAAATATCTGACAATTTTCTCTACCTTAATGAGAAAGGATATGTCAATAAATTGAAATACCAAAACAAGAAAATGGTCAATTGCTGAAAAAAAGTCCATAATTTTGAAGCATCCTCCCCATTCTACACATACGGAAGCTGTTACTTTGAAAACTCTGCTGCTGCTCAGTCGTTTAGTTGTTTCCGACTCTTCGTGACCTCATGGAGCAGTCCATGCCAGAGCTCCCTGTCGGCCGTCACTGCCCCCAGTTCCTTCAAGGTGAACCCAGTCACTTCAAGGATACCGTCCATCCATCTTGCCCTTGGTCGGCCTCTCTTCCTTTTTCCTTCTATTTTCCCCAGCATCGTGATCTTTTGCAAGCTTTCCTGTTTCCTCATGATGTGGCCAAAATACTTCATCTTTGCCTCTAATATCCTTCCCTCCAGTGAGCAGCTGGGCATTATTTCCTGGAGGACGGACTAGTTGGATCTTCTTGCGGTCCAAGGCACTCTCAGGATTTTCCGCCAACACTTTGGTCTTGTTCAAAAGCATCTATCTTCCTTCGCTCAGCCTTCCTTATGGTCCAGCTCTCACAACCATAGGTTACTATGGGGAATACCATTGCTTTCACTTTGTGGACCTTTGTTGCCAGTGTGATGTCTCTGCTTTTCACTATTTTATCGAGGTTGCCCATTGCTCTTCTTCCAAGAAGAAGATGTCTTCTGATTTCCTGGCTGCAATCTGCATCTGCAGTGATCTTTGCACCCAAAAATATAAAATCTGTCACTACCTCCATGTTTTCTGTCTCTATTTGCCAGTTATCAATAGGTGTAGTTGCCATGATCTTGGTTTTCTTGATATTTAACTTCAACCCAGCTTTTGCACTTTCTTCTTTCACCTTGGTGATAAGGCTCCTCAGCTCTTCCTCACTTTCAGCCATCAGAGTGGTATCATCTGCATACCTAAGGTTGTTAATGTTTCTTCCAGCAATTTTAACCCAGCCTTGGATTCCTCAAGCCCCGCATGTTGCATGATGTGTTCTGCGTACAAGTTGAATAGGGAGGGTGAAAGTATGCAGCCCTGCCATACTCCTTTCCCAATCTTGAACCAGTATGTTGTTCCGTGATCTGTTCTTACTGTGGCTACTTGGTCTTTATACAGATTCCTCAGGAGACAGAAAAGGTGACTTGGTATCCCCATACCACCAAGAACATGCCATAGTTTATTATGATCCACACCGTTGAAGGCTTTAGAATAGTCAATAAAGCAGAAGTAGATGTTTTTCTGAAACTCCCTGGCTTCCTCCATTATCCAGCGGATATTGGCAATTTGGTCTCTCGTTCCTCTGCCTTTTCTGAACCCAGCTTGGACATCTGGCAACTCTCACTCCATGTATTGCTGGAGTCTACTGGTATACATATGTGTATGTTTGTTTCAAGCTGCTGTCAACTTATAATGATATTCAAAGGGTTTTCTTAGGCAAGAAATACTTAGAAGTAATTTGCCTGTCCCTTTATCTGAACTATAGCCAACACCTAGTATTTGTTGGCAGTTTACCAAACAAGTACTAAACAGGTACTAAACAGGACTGCCCCTACACAAGCCACTCTATTTCAATAGACCTTTACACAGTGACCTCTTTACAAAGTGAACAAGTAGAGGGAAAGAATCACATCCACTCTTCAGCACCAAAACAGAGCCCAACAATAAAAAATAATTATTGGTGTCTCGGAGTTTAGGCGTCTTCCTGGGGTAATGGGGGAGGGGGACTGATTTAGAAAATTGCATCAAATCAGCTCTTGTTTCATAGTCATGGTTATGAGTAAGCAGCTGCCAACTGATAGATGCCATATGTTTTGTATCTCAAAAACTAGAGTGGACAGGGGGAAACTGGTTCCATTTTTGAAATCAACAGGTCAGATATACCCAGAAACAGGGGCAACATCTAAGACATTAAACTTTTTGTTGCCCAGTTTTATATATATGTTCACACATGGCCTACAGTGCTACATAGTCAATAGAGGACCTTATCACACCCCCCACTCAGTGCTGTTTGGACAGCAAGCATGATGAAATAGCAGGTGCAGGATGACACCATTGCCCTGCACACTACTCTAATACAGCGACACTTCCCCCATCACATGAGGGAAACATCACCCAAACAGAGCAGAAGTGTGCTGGCTCCAACAGAGCCTTCCCCTGTTAATGCTGGCTGGGTGTGGGGATTCTGCTGGAAGTCGAGGGATGTTGTATGATGGGATGCATACCCATCTATCCCTCAACTGGCTGGCTAGCATCCTAGAATGCTTAAATTGGTAAATGTGATGAGGTCCATAGAGAGTCTGCCCATAGAACCATGCATGCTATGTAACACAGAATTGATTTGCAGACCACTGAATACATATCTTCACCATTATAAGGGTGTTTATAGAGTTTTCTATCACAAGTCTACTTCTTTCTTTATCATCTTCAATATACATAGGAGAAAATGTGATGAGTTCCAACTTTCTCATTTCTTCCCCAGCAACCTCCCACCCCCCCCCCCACACACACACCCTGCAAATTTTGCTCTGAACAGTTAATATAAAAATTACGCAAATTGATGTTTTTACATTTATATCTTGGACTCTTCAATATTGCTTCTTCTTCTTGAGGTTCCTTATTTCAACTCTTAACAATGATCCATTGAGGAACTCTCCCAAACTCCATATGTCTTCATTTACAAGAAAGCAATTTGCAATATGTTTCTCCCACAGTACTTTCTAGAGAGGAGGCATAATGCTTTGGAACAGATTTGGAATAGATAACATAAAACTGATTCCAAGCTATGCAAACTGTCATGCTTCAACCACATTTGAATTTTACATATGGAGGGCCATCTCTTTAAATCTACTTGGGAAAATAAAACTCTGTGCTGAAGGCATCATCCTCTTTGCTTTCACAGAAAAACAGAAGAGCCTGAATGACTGGATAATAAAACAGAGAAGCCTGTGAAGAACATTCCCTGTGTGCTAATTCAAGATTGGGAGCCTAGTTTGTTGTCATTTCAGTTCAATTTACTGAGAAATGAATTCCATGAGATAATTGTCTCATTTTACAACAGCCTCCTGTGAAGGGACACACAGAATTCAAAACACACACACACAACACAACAGATTCCAACATCATAAAAAGTACAAGATTAAGGAAGCATCTCAAGTTTAAACTTTCTTTGAACTTCAATGATAGACCAATGTCATGCAAGGCATTTTCACAAAGCCTACAGGCTCTTCTCTCATTGCTTCCTTTAACATGTTTTCCTTTATTCTTTCCAACTGTGGTGATTGAAAGTTGGCAGTCGAGAAAGGGGGAAATGGGCGAGCAAAGCATTCTGAAAACATGCAACCAAAAATAGAAGGAAGGAAAGGTGAAAGGGGAAGGGGAAAAATGTCAGCACCTTTAAGACTAATTGGTTTTTATATCTCATGAGTTTTCTAAAGAAGGATGTAATACCAGTATTGCACCCAAAGAATTGATTTTATATTTAAGAAAGCTCACGTAGAAATAGAAGACAGTCTTAAAGGCATTGCCACATTTTTTCTTCTTGTTGTTGTTATTGTTATTGCTATTATTATCATTATTATTTCTCCTTTCTTCCTCCTTTTTATGCTGGGAAGATTATCATTATTACCCTTTGAATGATGCAACCAAAAGACAACCAAAAGACAACCAATCTTCCTGCTTGCTTGCCTTCCTTCCTTCCTTCCTTCCTTCCTTCCTTCCTTCCTTCCTTCCTTCCTTCCTTCCTTCCTTCCTTCCTCTTCTTTTCCTGTCTTCCTTAAATATGTCCCTTCTTTCTCATTTTCCCTTCCTTCCCACATGCTTTTTCTCCCTTCTTTCCTTTCTTTCTCCCTGCCTCCCTTCTTTCTCCCTTCCTTCTTTCTCCTTCTATTTATCTTTCACTCTTTCCTTCCTTCCTCATTTCTTCTCTCCAGACATGTCTTTTCCAGCATCCTTGTCTGCCATTTTCTTTGACCCTTCTTTGCCTGTATAATTTTATTTTCAAGCTGTCCATCACTATCCCCTTTCTCCACCCACGGCTTCTCCTTTTTATCCCCACCATCTTTTATTGCTTTCAAGCATCCCGCTTCACCTGGCTTTACTGAAGAAAGAGAGAGGTAGTGGGGTGAATCTGTCTCTCTGCACACCACTCCCTTGCAGCGACATTTTCCCCATAACACGTTGGAAGTGTCACTGAGTGGTGAGAATCCATGCTGCCTCCATTGGAGCCAGCATAACACAGGCAGGCTCCTGTGTTGGGAAGGAAGCATCGTAAGTGTTGCACCTCAGCAGGAGTTCACCTTGCCCACAACACCAACCAGGAAACCAAAAGTAATAGTAAAGAAGTTTAGTGATAAAAACACATATCAAAAGGGAAAATCACCATAGAAAATAGGAAAGGCAAAATTCAAGAGATAATGAGGAAAAATAGTCATACAAGCAACAAGCCAGACCAAATTGGCAATAGGAAAACAATACAAAGGTAATAGTCCAAACAGCTCACAGCTATTTCAAGAAACAAGGTACAGCAATCTCAAAATCCATCATGAGAGTAAATCCAGAGAAATAAGAACCAAAACAGGAACATGAATCCAAAACCCAGACTATAGAACTTCTTACTCTATGCATCCAAACTCCTCAGATCTTAAACTAGGACATGAACTGGAAACAAGACTTGAGATCCTCCTTTGTCCAGTGACATTGCCGAATCTGCCTCTAATGAAAACACCCTTTTCATTTAAGCACCACAGAACATGAAATTATGCTGATGGCACCTGCTTTGATGCTTCAAGGTCCTTTCCCGAATCCTGTTTGACTTACGGAGCTTACCCCCTCCTCCCTAGAATTGAGCTTCAAACTCTTACTATCAACAACAGGTGTATTCCCAGGGGAAACCTCCCCCTCATGAGAGGCTTCCCTTTCTTGCCTCTTATGAGAAGCTTCACTCTCTTGCAGTTCCTTATCTTGCATTGGTAAGAAATGATTATGCCAAAGGATCAGCCGGCTCAGCTGTTTCCCTCTGCAGCCCCTTTTCACAGGCAGAGTCCTGTTCTAAAATCCCCTCATTTTCCTCATTGGAAAACTCATCAGTCCTCACAACCATTCCCTCATTGTCAACATCTGACTGAACAACAACAATATGATGCTTCCACTCCGATTGTAGGCAGGACCTCCGCAGGAAGTCCAGTGATGTCATGGGATGGGCAGTGCCATCACTGAACTGGCAAAGAAGCAGCTTAGGATGTTTCCCAAGCCCCGTCTGATTAGGTCCTTAAACAGCCTGCTTCTCTGCTCTGCTCCTTTCTCTTTCCTCCTCATATTAGAGTCAGCACATCAAAGGGAAGGCACACCAACATTCCTCCAGAGAAGAAAAGTGGTTCTTGTTGTTGTTGTTGTTATGCTTTATCTCCCCCGAAAGGGACTCAAAGCAGCTTAACATAAAAACGTAAGACCATAGCTCTTCCGGGAACTGCTGCCTGCCTGTCTTGCCTGCATATAAAACCCATCTTCATAGCTGCAGGAGCAGACCTCGAGCTCCCTTGGTTTGAAGCCAGTCTCATTGCCTTGCCTGCTCTGCTGCCTGATCAGATGAACTGCAGTTTACTGTATTGCCAGGAAATCAAAGGAGGGTGTGGCACTACTTAATGGTTTGGCCAAGGGCACATCTACACTGACCATTCAGTGAAGAAAGAATTCAAATCAGCTTCACGACCACCAGATGCTAAGTGGGGTTAATCTCGGGGTACTACGGACAGGACCATTTTAATGCTACCTTGCCACATGCTATCCATAGTCACAGGATAATCGAATCCTGGCCCAGAATTTGGACTATATCCTGATTTTAGGTTTGTTTATAAACAGTTGAACTGGTTCCGAATGAAACTGGCTGAAGCTGTTCTCACTGCCATACTGTGTTGTTGTTGTGGTTGTTGTTATCTTTATTTATACTCTGCCTTTCTTACTGTGGGGAATCAAGGTGGCTAACACTCCACACTAAACAAGTTTAAAAGATGCAATACAAAAGTTAAACAACAATTAAATAACAGTGTGGTAAAAACAGAATTAAAATACTGTAAAAACTCTAAAATGACAAGGAGAATGGAAGCTTACAAATAAAATGAAGTGAAATTCTCCATCTCCCCTGCTATACCCAATACATGTAATGGTCCTTTACCTAGTAAATAACAGCACAAATTGAGTGTACGGTGCCAGTGACTGCCACAAATGTAAGAGCCCTTATGCCTAGTTACCTAAAAACCGCTTTTTGATAATACTGTTCTTCATTTTGAGATGAATCAAGTCAATGTTACATAGTCACTAAAACAAGCTTCTAGATATTCTCCTTAGAGTTTTAATTTTGTTTTGCTTCAAACGCCTATTACACGAACAGCAAGAATTCTACGTAACTGCATACTACCTACAGCAAGTCTCCCAGCCCCATTGTAACTTTGAAAATCTTATGCAAATCTATGACAAGGCCATCAGTAATTCTGTCTCAGAAGCCCTTCATTGTCTCATCTAATATGTTTATCTTCCAGATGAAAGGACTGGAAAGATTCACCGCGGACTCCAGATGAATTGTAGATGTGACCAACAATAGATATGAGAGTAGAAATCTGTCATGTCTCAAAATCTCCATGAAAATGCATGAGATTAGATTAGTCAATCCTATAAAATATAAGTGGCTAAGTTATACTTACCTTCCCTACCCCTCATTTGGAAGCCCTTCATTCTTATGAGAAGTGGGCAAATGTACAACAAACTCAACATATCTCAACAACAACAGATCTCTCTATATAAAAAAATATTTCTATGAATGGCATTTGAGAGATCTTTGATATTATACCAGATGTCTTCATTGTGTCCATTCTCACTGGCATTGAGCAAAACAGCTTGCTAATCAAAAAAAGTCCTTGCAACTGCCAGGCATATCAGCCGCTGTTGAAGCCATGGCAAATGCAGACTTGCTTTTGAAATTTGACTGAAATGAAATTTAGGCTGAATGTTGTGTGGTTTAGTACCATTGAAAGGAAGGCCCAGGATTCCAAGGATTCTACACATGAACAAGCACCATATACTTGGGTAGCACGTGCACTACTTGAATTAAGTAAGATGTTAAGTACACTACAGTGTTCCCTCACTTATTGCTGGGGTTATGTTCCAGGACCACTTGCAATAAGTGAAAATCCGCGAAGTAGGGGCACTATATTTATTTTAATATTTATACATTATTTTAGTAATTGCATTATTTTTACCTTTTATCAACCAATTGTGTGTTGATAAATCACCTCCTTCTCTTCCTATTGCCACCTGGGCTCCTTTTCTCTCCCTTTGGCTTCTCCTTCCTCCTTTCCTTAGGCTATAAATTGTAATTTTATTTATAATAGTATTTTAGAGTTTATTGAAAAACTGTGAAATAGCAAATTCACGAAAAGTGAACCGCAAAGTAGTGAGGGAACACTGTATTTGTGGAACCTGCAACCATGGATATCACATCCAAGCATAAGTAGATTGTTCTGCATTCTTGAGCACCTCCATAATGTGCTTTGCAAAAAATACACCATGTCCCATAGACCCTGTCTTCTCCCATTTAAGTTCTTTTAAGCCCAGGAGAGACCTTTTCAAAACCAAGAAATGCAACTCGCCTCTTCGTGGTTTTAAAATCTTATGAGCCTTAAGCAGTTGAAGGGGAGAATACATTAAAAAAATCCCAAGAAGTGGAAGGGAGGCATTTTGAGATATTTTTAAAAAATGAAGAAGGTAGTAGGTAAGCAAAAAACTCTCTGAAGTTCGAATGGCATGAGAACAATACAGTTTCCAAGATATATTCTTTGTTAAGTTAATGAAACTCAGAATAGCATGCATTTTCTCTCAAGTAGCTATGATGCTGGTGAAACAGAAACATAGGGCACTTTCAGACAGGCATTTATCCCAGGAACATTCATGTTTAAAAAAGTGAATGTTCCTTGGGTGCCCGTGCTTTCTGGGATGGGTATCCCAGAAGGTTCCGGGAGAACACCCAGACACTGTCACCCCCACCCCAAAAGCCCCCAAACCCTTTTAATGCCTCCATTACAGTGTTCCTGCAGATCTCCTGGCACATAATAATGACATCCCAGGAAAGCGAGGGGGGGGAGAGGAGCAATTTTCCTCATCTCCCCCTCACCCCCCCCCCCCCCGGCTTTCCTGGCACATCATTGTTACATGCCAGGAGAGCTCCAGGAACACTGTAATGGGGGCACGGTATTTTTTTAAAAAAACTTTTTATAGGGGTTTGAGGGGCTTTTGGGGAGGGGATAGGTGTCCAAAAACCAACAGGCAACCATGCCTATGCACCAACTCTAGATGCTGATGTAGACATCAAGGAAAATTTTATTGTCAGCTGGACACCATCCTATCGGAGATACCTAAGAAGAACAAAATCATCCTCCTGGGGACTTTAATGCAAGAGTCGGACGGGACTCTGACCTGTGGCCAGGGATCATAAGAAAAGACGGGATCAGAAACAGCAACTTGAATTGCATCTTATTTCTCACCAAATGCGGAGAGCACAACCTTGTCATCGCCAACACACTCTTCCGCCAGAAAAACAAGCTCAAGACATCATGGAAGCACCCCCGGTCAAAGCATTGGCACCTCTTGGACTATGCAATTACATGTGCCAGAGACCGCCGTGATGTGCTTCTCACAAGAACCATGACAGGTGCCGATGACTGCTGGACAGACCACAGGTTAATCTGATCCACGATGGCTATCAAGATCGTCCCCAAACGCAGACTCCAAGGAAGAAAAACAAGGCGCAAAATGAACACCCAAGCCCTTCAGGAGCCCTTCTCCAAATGAGCCCTTCTCCAAACAACACTCAAGGATCAACTACCCACAGAACACCGAGAAAATGTTGAGGAACATTGGAACAAACTGAAGACCTCCATCATCACAGCCTGAGAAGAAACCATTGGATATCAAACTAAGAAACATCAAGACTGGTTTGATGATAACGACAAAGAGATCCAACAGCTAATTGATAACAAAAGAAAAGCCTTCCAAACATGGCAGAGAGACACCAACTGTACTGCCAAGAAAAAGATCTATGCCAGTGCAAAAGCTGAGGTCCAAAGAAGGACCAGATAATTCAAGAACATCTGGTGGACAAAGAAGGCTGAAGAAATCCAACACCTTGCAGATACCCACGACACTCAGGGATTTTTCAAAGCCACAAAGATCATTTACGGACCAAGAAACCATGGCATACAGCCCCTACGCTCATCAGATGGAACCAAAATTCTGAAGGACAAAACATCAATTGCACTACATTGGAAAGAGCACTACCAGAACCTGCTGAATCGCAGCTCCAATGTGACCGAAGAGACCCTTTCACAAATCCCGCAACAACAAACCAGGGATGAGCTTGCAGCACTGCCTAGTTTGGAAGAAGTTAGCAATGCCATCAGCCAACAAAAAAACAACAAAGCCAGCGGACCTGATGGGATCCCTGCTGAAATCTTCAAAGAGGGTGGACCTGAGCTGATACAACAACTCCACCAGCTCATTGAAAAGGTGTGGGTGACTGAGAAAATCCCAGCAGACTTCAAGGATGCCACCATCATCACCTTTTTCAAGAAAGGGGACAGAACAGACTGTGGGAACTATCGCAGTATCTCCCTTCTAACCTCCGCTGGGAAAATCCTCACAAGAATCCTTGCAAACCGCCTTCTCCCTGTTTCAGAAGACACCCTCCCAGAATACCAGAATGGCTTCCATCCCTCCAGGGGAACAGTAGACATGATCTTCACTGCACGACACCTGCAAGAAAAATGCAGGGGAAAAAACCAACCTCTGTACATGGCATTCATTGACCTTGCAAAGGCATTTGACACAGTGAATTGCAGCGCTCTCTGGACCATCCTCCAAAAAATTGGGTGCCCTGACAAATTTGTGAACATCCTGCGGCTCCTCCATGATGACATGATGGCAACTGTCTTGGACAGCAACAGCTCCCAAAGTGACCCATTTAAGGTGGAATCAGGTGTCAAGCAGGGATGTGTTATTGCCCCTTACCTTATCTTCATCACTATGATACTTCACCTTGTTGATGCGAAGCTTCCCACCGGAGTGGAAATCATCTATCGGACTGATGGCAAGCTATTTAACCTCAGCAGACTGAAAACCAAAACCAAGGTCACTACAACCTCTGTTATAGAACTCCAATATGCCGATGACAACGTAGTCTGTGCGCATTCAGAAGAAGACCTACAAGCCACTCTAAACACCTTTGCAGAAGCATACGAGAAGCTCAGCCTCTCACTGAACATCGAGAAAACCAAAGTGCTCTTCCAACAGGCACCAGCTAATCCCTCTGCAATGCCAGGAATACAGCTTAATGGTGTAACATTAGAAAATGTTGACCATTTCCGCTACCTTGGCAGCCACCTCTCCACAAAATCGACACTGAAATACAACACCGCCTGAGCTCTGCGAGTGCAGCATTTTTCCATATAAAGCAGAGAGAATTTGATGACTGGGACATCTGTAGAGATACCAAGGTGCTTGTTTATAAAGCCATTGTCCTCCCAAACCTGCTCTATGCCTGCGAAACGTGGACAGTCTACAGACATCACACCCAACTCCTAGAGCGTTTCCATCAGCGTTGCCTCAGAAAAATCCTGCAAACCTCTTGGGAAAACAGGCGGACAAATGTCAGTGTGCTTGAGGAAGCAAAGACCACCAGCATTGAAGTGATGCTCCTATGCCATCAACTTCGCTGGACTGGCCATGTTGTCCGAATGCCTGATCACCATCTCCCAAAGCAGCTACTCTACTCCGAACTCAAGAATGGGAAACGTAATGTTGGTGGGCAGGAAAAGAGATTGAAAGATGGGCTTAAAAACTGTGGGATAGACACTGAGAACTGGGAAGCCCTGGCCCTTAAGCACTCTAAGTGGAGGTCAGCTGTGACAAGCAGTGCATAAATGGACTTAAGGGAGAAACGTGCCAAGAGGAAGTCCTGTCAAGCCAACCCTGACCGAGACCGCCTTCCACCTGGAAACCGATGTTCTCACTGTGGTAGAACATGCAGATCAAGAATAGGTCTCTTCAGCCATCTACGGATCTATCCCCAAGATAGCGAAAACGGAGGACCATCATCCTTGAGCTACGAGGGATCGCCTAAGTAAGTAAGTAAGATGTCCTCATGGTTTTCCGGGCTAAAGTAGCCCGGAAAACCACGGGACTGCTGCCTGGATTGCAGTCCAGACAGTGGAAATAGTGGGTTTATCCTATGCCTTCCGGGAAGGCTTGGAATAAACCCTCTATCAAATTAATTCACCACAAACCAGGGTTTCCTGGTTTGTGGCGAATTAATTTGTGTTTTCCAAAAATGTCGTCTGGACAGCCCGCTTTTTGTTGTTAAGATTAAAGGGACTGTCTGGATGGGCTCATAATATCCTATTGGTTTAGCCCCATAATAGGTTTAGCCCCATAATGATATTCGGGGCCCTTCCAAACAGGGCTAAATCCTGGGAGGAACTGGGATATATAGCCCCAGTTCCCCCGGGGATTTAGTCCCCACACCTCCTATAAATGCTGCACTTTCCTGGGGGGGGGCGCTATATGCCCTCCTCGATCAATATAATCTTGGAGGGCATTTAGCCAATCCCTCAGGTCCCCATTTTGTCCAAAAACTTACTAAAGGGGACTGGCTGCTTGCAGTCTCCTTAAAGACAGCTTCTGACATGTCCAAATTGGGCAGGGAGGGTATCTGTCTTCGAGGAGCCTGTGCATGCAGCCAGACCCCTCTCATAAGTTTTTTGGGGAAACAGGTAATTGGAAAGGAAGGGTGGGAATGCCACTCCACTCCTTCGGGCTCTGAGAGCCTGAAGAACTGGGATGGCAATGGGGATTCATCCCCAGGATCACAGAATGAGGTCTGGGGAGACAATATCCACAGGCCCACACCCCACTTCAAGGTCTGGATCTTTTCAGGTTTCAAAGTAATCCAGAGTAAGCTTGGAAATCCCAGTTTACTCCGGATTCATTCAGGTTTACCTGAGGCATCACTTGGATGTCACTGGTAAGCAGGTTATGGACCTATTTGGCAAGGCCCTCATTCTTACTTTCAGGCACGAGGTCTTCCTGCAGTACAGCCTATTTCTTCCACTCTTCCAGTACTGCTTTCTTTTAGTTCCTTTCTCATTAAAGCATTTGTGGCAGCTCCACCTCCTCTCACTGACAAAGAAGAGTACTCAATTAGTGACCTGGTCAAAGTTACAGATTTTATCACAGTAGAAGCAGCAGCTATGACTGTTTCTTCACTTTAGCTAAGATATGAATATATATTGACAGATTCATTTGGGAGAAAAAAAACTTCAAATATGTGTAGTAGTATAATCTACCTCTAACAGTGGTTTTCAACTCCCAGAAATCCTAACAGCTGGTAAACTGGCTGGGATTTCTGGGAGTTGTAGGCCAAAACACCTGGGGACCCACAGGTTGAGAACCACTGCTCTAACCTCTGTTTGCTTAAATTTTGGAGTCATAGTTTGCTTCTAAACAATGTTGATGTCCACAGATTTAATCCACTACTGAAGAGGCAAGAATTATAGCCATTATTTGAATTTCCAGTGACAGCCATGTGAGACATCAACTTTTGGATTTCTGAAGCCCAATTCTCATCCTGAACCCAAATAAAATAGTCTAAGCCAGTGGTTCTCAACCTGGGGTCCCCAGATGTTTTTTGGCCAACAACTCTCAGAAATCACTGCCAGTTTACCAGCTATTAGAATTTCTGGGAATTGAAGGCCAAAAACATCTGGGAACACCAGGTTGAGAACCAGTGGTCTAAGCCAATGTGGCTTATTTTTCTGAAGCATTTAGCCAGGATACAAACTAAAGGACAGCATCTGTTAAAACCCTGATCTGCATAAAGGAATGTATGCTGCAGATTTATATTCAACATCCCATTCTTAAAGATAGGGATAGGATATATACAACACAGATTTTTGAGTTAGAAAATTAAGGAATTCAAAAAGATAAGATTGAAAAACATGGATCTGTACTGATTTACTATTTAACAATAGCCATTTTTGAATCATAGAATAGAAGCAGACAAAATGGAAAGTTTGTAGACTTTTATTATGAGCTGTCAGAGGATGCAAAGGTTTATCTGCTGTCAAGGCCCTTCCATGCCCCTTACTAGTTCAGTTGTGAAAGTAGGAGGTAGCATTTCTAGTGGAACTAATAGGAGAACAAGGTAATGACTGCTTTCTTAGAACATCTGTGTCTTTCTCATCTATTTCAAAGAGTTGCTCTCCTTAGCCACTGATCTGGATCTGCCATCTGGAGTTTGCATTTGTTACTCTCAGTGACTTTTAACAAAATATTGACTAAGCGCCACAATGGAACTGTTTGTTTCCACTTGGGATGTCATCCAACCAACATTTTTATGGAAAATACGGCTCTCTGCAAACTGACGTCTGCCACCTCATGGAAAGAACATGGCAATAATAAGCACTCAAAAATGTGGAGTGCAACAAAAAAGACCCCAAAGAATTGCCATACTTTTCACCTGGGGGAAATTTCAAGGGAAATGTAGCATCTTAGCTCAGGTTTCATAAGATGAAAGATGAAAGAAATATCATTGGGTTAGAGAGGGGCACATCTCCAAACATTGTCAAACTGTGAGGCATGCTATGAGATCGCTTGATCTTGTAGCAAATGTATTTATAAAGCCATGAACACTCCCTCAGGTAAGTTGTCTCTGCAAGCAGGCAAAGCATAAGAGATGTGAACTGTTAACTGAATTTGATTTTGAGGTGACCTCTCAAATTTCATTGCCTCCTTCTGGAAGGGAAGTAGCTTCAGCTCATCACAACCAAGTTTATCTTCTTGTCATAGAATAGTCGGATCATAGAATAATAGAGTTAGGAGAGACCCCATGGGCCATCCAGTTCAACCCCTTGCCAAGAAGCAGGAAATCACATTCCAAGCACCCCCAACAGATGGCCATCGAGCCTCTGCTTAAAAGCCTCCAAAGAAGGAGCCTCCACCATAGTACGGGGCAGTGAGTTTACCTGCCGAACAGCTCTCACAGTTAGGAAGTTCTTCCTGATGTTCAGGTGGAATCTCCTTTCCTGTAGTTTAAAGACATTGTCTCCAGGACAGCAAAAAACAAGCTTGCTCCCTTTGACTTCCCCTCACATTTTGGTCAAACCCGGGTGGCCATCTGCATTCAACTTAAACTGACCTGCAGCAGGGAGTTCCGCCGATCGGAAGGAGCCATGCTGGGATCAATCCAGCCATGCCTGCATGCCCCAGCAGCAACTTAAGATGTATTTTCTGCTCCTTCCCTGTGCCTTTCAAACTTTTAACTATGTAACAAAACCCCTAATAAAGAATCTCCTTGTTCTAACCCAGGGGTCTCCAAACTAAGGCCCGGGGGCCAGATGCGGCCCTCCAAGGTCATTTACCTGGCCCCCGCCTCAGTTTTATAATACAATATTTTTACATCATTTTAAATAATATAACATATTGTATATACATATAATATTGATAATAATATTATCATGTTATACAATATAATACTAATAATACCATATAATAATATTAATTATATGATCTATATTACATATAATATTACAGTATAGTGGTATAGTTCAATATAGTAATATATAATGCTAATATTGTGCTGTGCTAATAATATAATATATTGTATGTATATACAGCTGCTCTGAGTCTCCTTCAAGGTGAGAAGGGTAGGATATAAATGTAATAAATAAATGTAGTGAATAAATAAATAAATAAATAAATAATTTTAGACTTAGGCTCGCCCAAAGATTAATTTTTGGGGTTGATTTGTCTGCCCATTTAATTAGAGAGTGTTTTCCCATGATTATTGATACCTTGCTGAGGACTTCTGCCACGAAGCTACCTTCTCCATGTAGCCCTCTATTTCGGCCTAGAATTGTTTAGCTCCTTGTTTTTCACATGCGATGTATGTATTGATTGTATGACTGCTTTTCATGTTGATTTTACAATGTGTAATTTGTCACTGTTTTTATTATTGCTGTGAGCCGCCCCGAGTCCCTTCGGGGAGATGGGGCAGGATATAAGAATAAATTTATTATTATTATTATTATTATTATTATTATTATTATTATTATTATTATTATTATAAAGTCTGAAATGACTTGAAGGCACACAACAATCCTAATTAGCTTGACTATCTCATTGGCCAGAAGCAGGCCCACACTTCCCATTGAAATCCTGATTGGTTTATGTTGGTTACAATTGTTTTCATTTTTAAATATTGTATTGTTCTTTCATTGTTGTTGTTGTTTTGCACTACAAATAAGACATGTGTAGTGTGCATAGGAATTTGTTCATTTTCTTCCCAAATGATAATTCGGCCCCTCCACAGTCTGAAGGATTGTGGACCGGCCCTCTGCTTTAAAAGTTTGAGAACCCCTGCTCTAACCTCTCTCCTTATGGCTATTTTGTATCTTTCCTTGCACTGAAGCCTGAATTCCCTTGCGATCTCAGCCGCTCTGCCTTCTCCTCCTTTTCTCCCTCAGTGGACGAACCGCAGAACCACGGGCTACCCCCCAGCCTCTATTTCCGGTCATATCTTTCCCATTCTGACCCCAAGCATGACCATCTTCCATACTCCTAACTCAAAACGCTTCCCCGTCATGAGGAGACCACCCGTTCTCAAATTAATGAAGTTTTTAGAAGCTGATTGTCAAAACCTGTCAAACAGTCAAAATGGAGTTTCCCCGCATTGCGGCACAATTTTCTCTACAAGGATGGACCCGCAAAGGTTCGGACTACGTGCTGGGTGCAGGGGGGGCCATCCAGGGCTCCCTGCCTGCCACCCATGAACTGCTCTCATCTCCGGAGTGCCCCCTCCGACTGACCTTTGACCTAGTGGGGCCATTTCGCCCGGATTGCCACAAATCCAACCCCCTTTTCTGGACTTTTATTTTTTTATGAATCCCCTACATTAAAACTTGGGCTTTCGGATGGGTGAAATAAGATGAAATATGTTCCTACATGTGACCTGTGTATCCTGCATGTCCCCCTTTCCCTTTATCATCATGAAATATATTTTATATTAAAGAATGACCAAAACCTGACCTAAGAAGCAAATGAACAGATAGTTGCAACACTGTCCAGAGGGGATAATCCCTCGCACCAGGCGATTGTCAGACACTCATCTTGCATGGACAGTAGATAATAATAATAATAATAATAATAATAATAATAATAATAATAATAATAACTTTATTTTTATATCCCGCCCCATCTCCCCGGAGGGACTCAGATCTGGTCTTCCCCCCATTAAATGTCAGAGCTGGCCCATTTAATGGAAAGGTGACCATCTTGTTCTCAGACCACTTACAATTGGGACAATCAAAACCTATGATTGCCCCGGCTGTCAAAATGAACTGGACTCATTCAGAAACAAATACAGCCCATCTGATCAGCCTTGGCTCGCCGGAATCTGGAAAAGCCTGCCAGACAAATATGTATATTTGCACCCCAAGAAGCAGTCTAGAAACTACCTTGAGGGCTTGGAAAGGCTCTCGGTACTTCCTTCTTGACATTTACTCAATGACTCAATCATAATCCCTAGCTAATCCCTAGCAGATCCATTGTTCTCGACTTGGCCTGCCTCCTCATCTCTGATTGGTGGAAATGCCGAGGTGCCAGGAGCTCCCTGATTGGACGGGAGTTCGCGCCGCTGCTTCAAGGACAAATCAGAGCGCAGAGGGGCAGGAGAACAAATGGCACGAAATTCAAGTCGCGCCTCCCTCCCATTTTCTGTATTATAAAAGTTGTTGTTCTGTATTGCATGTTATGGCTCCTTGGCGAACGATCGCGGGTGTCATCCATTTCAGCTGAACTGAATAAACAACTTGGTCTTCTTTCTTTGCATCTGAGGGTGAGATTTTGTAGCAAAACCTTGATCTTTAGCTGCTCCCCCCTTGCCAGGATTCTCGGACCCGCGGACGGGGCAGGAGCGGGGGTTCCCTTCAGAAAGGGATTTCCCACCAATTCATAGCTCGATATCAATACGGCTATCATGTCTCTTCTCAGCCTTCTCTTCTACAGGCTAAACATGCCCAGCTCTTTAACAGTAAGTCATGACTTCTTTTTTCTTCTATTATAACTTCATTTGTAAAGGGGAAACTAACATGGATTCACACCTACTAATCCTGAAAATCTCTTGGAAAGACAGGTGGGAAAATGTCAGCATTCTGGAAGAAGCAAAGACCACCAGTATTGAAGCCATGATTCTCTGACCAGCTTTGCTGGACTGGCCATGTTGTCTGAATACCTGATCACAATTTCTCAAAGCAGTTACTCTACTCTCAGCTCAAGAATGGAAAACAGAATGTTGGTGGACAATGGAAAGCCTAAGCATTCTAACTGGAGGTCAGCTGTTACCAATGGTGCAATGGATTTTGAAGAGGCATTAATATAGAGCAAAGGGGAGAAAATGCCAAGAAGACATGTCAAGCAAACCCTTGTCAGACTACTTTCCATCTGGAAATCGATGTTCTCACTGTGAAAGGCCATGCAGATCCAGAACAGGTCTCCATAGTCATAGTCTACACCTGGAAGACAATCATACTCAGCCCTGAGTGATAGCCAATAATGATGATAATGATGATGTATGATAATGATGATGTGTGTATGTATGTGTGTATCTGGGTACATGAAATGTTTCTCAAAGACCAGTTGTGAAAGTAGGGGGTAGCATTTGTAGTGGAATTAATAGATCAAGATAATGACTGCTTTCTTAGAACAGGCAGTTTGAAGGTTATTTTTTTCTTTGTCTTTATAATCCCAAAAGACTGGAGAATGGATTGAGCAGCAAGAACTTGGGAATGGTTGTTTACTTTACAAGAGGCTGTACATGCCTGATACCTAGAAGTCAAAACTTCTATTGAATTACAAGAAAATTTCCCAGTACGTGAGTTTGCTACTAAGCTTGATAACCTTGATAAACTGTATTAGGATGTACAAGTTCAGGGCTTCTATTCTGTTCAGATTCTGGCCTGTGAAGGAGAGTAATATATTACCTGCTCATCTTTCCTGATGCAATTAGAAAAAAATTCCACTTCATCTGCAGTTAATACTTGCTATTTGTCATCTCCTCCCAACTAGTAGAGAAATTTTGTCACACAAGAGATAAAAGCTAAATATCCACAAAATTTTGTTTGAACCATGGCTCAGCATTTTTTAAAGACTATATTCAGATGGGAACAATTTTAGGGCCACCCAGTTCAACTAGGCTCCAATCTGAATCTCCATTCAGAAATCTCAAGTTCTGTGGCTTTTTTTTACTAAATGGCTTTTCTCCTTATAGTTGATGGCTGCCTATTCTAAGAACTTTCATAAGAAGAGGTGCATGGGCCCTTGTTCATAAGCGGTATTTACAAAAAGGTTTATTCTATAGGTTCTTTGTGATCCCTTTTTCTGAACAATAACAGTATAATACAGTCACTGTAGGGTTGCTGAGAACCAGTGTGGCTCAGCAAGACACACTGGAGCCCCCGGTGGCATAGTGGGTTAAAGCCTTGTGACTTGAAGGTTGGGTTGCTGACCTGAAGGCTGCCAGGTTTGAATCCAACCTGGGGAGAGTGCGGATGAGCTCCCGCTATCAGCTCCAGCTCCATGCGGGGACATGAGAGAAGCCTCCTACAAGGATGGCAAAAATATCAAGACATCCGGGTGTCCCCTGGGCAATGTCCTTGCAGACGGCCAATTCTCTCACACCAGAAGCGACTTGCAGTTTCTCCAGTCACTTCTGACACGAAAAAAAGCAAGACACACTCTCAGCCTCAAAGGAAAATGACTAATCTTCTCTGAATAAATATAGGTTCATCATGAAAAGTTAGAAAAAACACAACAAACCATAGAGGTGACTCCACATAAGTAATAGCTTGGGGTAGAAAAAGAAATACAGTGTTCCCTCACTTATCGGGAGGGTTAGGTTCCAGGACCACCCACAATAAGTGAAAATCCGCCAAGTAGGGACGCTATATATTTATACAATATTTTAGTAGTTATACACTATTTTAAGTCTTTATCAACCCATCATGTGTTGATAAATTGCCTCCTTCTCCTCCCGTTGCCACTTGGGCTCCTTTTCTCTCCCTTTGGCTTCTCCTTCCTCCCTTCCTTAGGCTGTAAATTGTAATTTTTTATGATTTATAATATTCTTTTAGAGTTTATTGAAAAACCGCAAAACAGCGAATCCGCAAAAAGCGAACCGTGAAGTAGTGAGGGAACACTGTATTCAAATGCGGAGAGGGAGCATTTTTCTCTCAACTTGCCTTCTCTATCTCTATCTCTAAACTGTAAGGACTTCATCAGATGGGTCAGTTTTAGAGTCCTAAGATGCTTCCACCTGGTTTTGGGGACAGAAACTCATGCCGGCCTTCACACAGTGCTGAGGCCCAGGCCCCAACTATGGTAGAAGCGTTCTTGGATACTTCTCTTCCAACACGGAAGAATGCCCATGTTGTGTTGACTCCAATGCTAGAAGAGCGACACATTCTATGTATAATAAGGAAGGCATTGTTGTGAGGGTGTGCCCCATGGGGCAAAAGATTAACCTCACTGCCCCCCCCTTTCTGACAGTGAAGCCAGGTGAAGAGGGACACATCACTGGCCTTTGTGATAAGGTTGTAAGTGAGTGAAAAAAGTAAGACTTAAAAAACAGCATATTTTAGATTTGTTCTATTTGACCTTCCCAGTCACTGTTTTTGGGGAACGTTTATATTGAGCGAAGGTCCCACTTTGGCAATTCCAGAGTAAATATTAGGCTTGAGTGATCCATGAAAAAATTGATTCTAAACTTGCTTCAAAAGTAGGGGGCGCTAGCGTTTCATTTCTGATGTCATTTCTGAATTTTGCCTTCAAAAATTTCAAAATTTAACAAAAAAATCATTAATTTCAAAAGTAATTCGTTAATGGTGGATGCGCATGCGCAGTGGCCAAAAAAACAGCACCGGGGGGACTTTACAGGACTTTCCTGCCCTCATTTTTTTTTAGCTATCTTCTTCAAACTTGATACAGTGGTAGAACCCATTTAACACTGCTAGCTCACCAAAATTCAGAACGTTTCCCTTATCCTCTGATTTTTGGAGAATTTTCATATCTTTTATAATAAACCATTTTTTAATAATTGAAGAAATCTGTTCCTGGTTTGAAAGTCTTGTTTCCTATTTCATTGGGTTGTCCTTACTTTGAAAGTCATTGTTCTACTTCAGAAACTTTGTTTTTGTGGCTGAAACTTTGTTAAATTGGTGGACTCAGGAAACCATAATGTGCTCCATGTCCCTTGCACAAAGACAAAGTTCAGGCAGTGTCATAAATTTTGCCATGTTTCTATGACAGCATCAATAAGGAAATGACATTTCTCACCCAGGAATGGAAATCATAGTACACCATCAAATCATTCCTGACAGATGGCCATCAGCCTCTGAATAAGGAAATCAGTTCCTGGTTTGAAAGTGCTATTTCCTGTTTCATTGGCTTTTCTGGGGCTGAGAGTGTGTGACTTGCCCAAGTGGGTGGCTGAGTGGGGAATCAAGCCACAATCAGAGTCCAACACTCAAACCTCTCCCTCCCACCCACTTTCCCTCCCTCTCTCCCCCCCCTCTCTCTAAACTTCACATACCTTCCAAGAATTCACATACCGTATGAAAGTTTGGTCAAGATGGTCAGAGGAGGGCATCTAAAATGATCTAGGGTCTGGAGAACAAGCCCTATGAGGAGCGGCTTAAAGAACTGGGCACGTTTAGCCTGCAGAAGAGAAGGCTGAAAGGAGACATGATGTATAAATAAATATGTGAGGGGAAGTCATAGGGATGAGGGAGTAAGCTTGTTTTCTGCTGCCCTGGTGACTAGGATGCAATGGAACAATGGCTTCAAACTACAGGAAAGGAGATTTCACCTGAACATTAGGAAGAACTTCCTCACTGTGAGAGCTGTTCAGTTGTGAAACTCTCTGTCCTGGAGTGTGATGGAGGCTCCTCCTTTGGAGGCTTTTAAGTAGAGGCTGGATGGCCATCTGTTGGGGGTGCTTTGAATGCGATTTCCTGCTTCTTGGCAGAATGGGGTTGGACTGGATGGCCCATGAGGTCTTTTTTGAAACAACATTTTTTTAAAACGCTAACAGAACGATGGCCACGCCTCTGCCTCCCTCCCTCTCCCGCTCTGATTGGCTTAGCGCAAGGCTTCTAGGAAATGGAGTTTTATCCAGGCCATGTCTACTGCTTGCTTCATTTCCACTTAAATAAATGGAGAAAATTCAGATGCTTCGTTCTCCTGCTTTTTGAAAGCTTTTGGGATATAATTTGCCCCAATCAAAGCAAAAATTCACCACTCTTTGCCTATCAAGCTTCATAATGTTTGACCCATCCACTGATTTTTGGGGCATTTTGAAACAACATTTTTTTAAAATGCTAGTAGAATGATGGCCACACCTCTCTCTCCCTCTTCCTTCCGCTCTGATTGATTGAGAGGCATGCCAACATGGCTTCTCCTCTTAGAGGGGCTACAGCTACATCCGAAGACATCAGAAACAGACGGAAAAAGGTACTTTTTGATTCAAATTTGTAATATTAGGAAAGCAGTGAGCAGATGTTTCAAAAATCACTTCAAAAGTGCTTTCGAACAGAATTTTAAATGAATTTAATGGACTAACGAAAAATTTGCTCAACCCTATTGGCTACAGTAGACTGTTTCTTCAGTAAGCTATGGAATTTTTCTCTTCTTTCATTTTCATAGTTCCAGATGCATTGCCTCGCAGGAAAAGATAAGAAGCATCTCATTAATTTGGCATATTACATCATTTGAGGGCATATATTTTAGTCCAGACTGGGGTTGAATTAATGGGGTTTACCTATTTAGTAACTTCTTGTTCTAAGCCTTCAAGTCATTTATTACTTCTGGTGACTCTAAGGTGAACTCATCACAGAGTTTTCCTTGCAAAGTTCATTCAGAGGAGCTTTGCTCTAGTCCTTTTCTGGGGGTATTGCTTGAGGAAACATCCATAGGTTTCTGGTGTCTAAGATTGCATCTACATGGTAGAATTTAAGCAGTTGAACATCACTTTAAGTAATCATGGAGATTCAATGTTATCGAATCATGGGAGTTGTTTCATAAGGTCTTTAACTTTCTCTGCCAAAGAATGCTGGTGCCTCACTGGGCTACAAATCCCAGGAGCATTGATCCTAAGGTCATCTAGGGAGTTTCTAGAGCTAAGCAGGAATCTGACCTCTGGTTTACAGAGTCTTAGTGCAAGAAATGTGCCAAGAGGAAGGCACATCAATCAAACCTTCATCATGACCACCTCCCATCTAGAAATCTATGTTATCAATTAGAATTTCACATGGATCCAGAATAGGTCTTCACAGTCACTTACAGACCTACCACCAAGACTCCACCTTTGAATGGCAATCATACTTGGCCATGGGTGTCCATCTATGAGGATGATGAGTGCCATACTCAAATCACTACATCCCATTTGTTCTTTTAAAAGGATGGTAGATAAATAAATATTAACAATGAAGACAAATTAAGTAAGTAATTCAGTAACTAGAATAATAGTAAAATGCAATCCAAGTGTTTACTGAACAGGATATCACTATCAAAATCTGGCAGAGGCATAATTATTTCAAATTTAAGGGAGAAGGATGATTCAGCTTGTGATTTTGAATTATTAAATGCTTTTCTTTTTTTAAAAAATCATATCTCCTTTCCTTTTAAGGGGCACCTAATTATAATGTGGTAAGTTCAGGCTTCCGTACCCTGCACTGAGTTCATCATGTCATGGGGTATTGCTTTTCAGCAAAGTAGCCTCCCACAGTGCAAACCTCAGAAATGCCAATTGAAATTAAAGGCCTTTTTAATGCCATCATTTATTCCCAGTGACAAGTGCCTCTTACTGAGTGAACTTTAAGAACATTCAGAGTCTGTATATCAGAAGTGGTTTTCCTCTTAGCGACATGTAAATGGCATTTAACTATTCTATCAGCATCCTGGACAGTTGATCTGTGAAGGGGAAGTTAGAGCTGGCTCCAGATATCAATTCACCTATAGCATTTGCAAATGCACTACATGCCAAATGTCAGGATGGCTGCTGAAGCAGCATAGGGAGGACTGAATGTAAGGCTGAGTCCTTTATATGCCTATATGCAGGAAGGCAAAGCAGGAATATCAATGGCTAGCTTCTAATGTTATTCAGGGCATGTACACTCTCACCAAAGAGTGTCTCTAAGCATTTGACTTTTGGAAGTTAGACATGAATGGAAGTATTACTAAAAATGTGTAGAATCCTTTGATAATTGTCAACAGTTCTAGCAAGCTTCTTTTATTCATATGGACATTTAACCTGAGTAGGGACTTCCAAATGCCACTCACCTTAAGTGAGATTTATTTCACTTTGGGTGAAAGGCAGCATCAAATGTTGAAATCCCTCAGGATGGATTGCTGGTTTTATTAGAGTTTTTTCCACTTCCTTTAAATACAATTTTTTAAATAGTTTTTTGGGTTAAGAATCAAAATAGATGAGAGACAATTTGCCATGTTAACAACTATGTTAATGTGTTGTTGAAGGCTTTCATGGCCGGGATCACAGGGTTGTTGTATGTTTTCCGGGCTGTATGACCATGTCCCAGAAGTATTCTCTCCTGGAACATAGTCATACAGCCCGGAAAACATACAACTTCCCAACTATGTTAATGGTTTTTCAAAATTGCAGGGGTTCTGATACAGAACAACGTCTCACATGTAAAGTGAAACGTGAGCTTTAACCATTTGCCATCCTGTGCCAATTCAGAGCAAAAGATCCTAACCCAGCTATTTGCATCGAAGAGAGAAGATACTGCATGCACCTTAAAGAAGGGGTGAACAACTTATTCGAGAAAAAGGGACAGATTTGTGCTCTTTCATCAGTAACAATTAAGCAAAAGAATTTGTTATTGATCATACACATCACAGAGGCTGATAAAATGTGCTCTGACAATTGAACTCCCAGCAAACAGAATTTATATTAAAGGAATACTAAGAAGCACCATGTGGGTGATGCAATATTAGTGCATAGAATTATTTGGGATTAGCTTCAAAAAGAATGGATGCTGGAGCTGGTACCTGTTAGAGGTGTGCAATTCAGCCAATAGGCATGCTGTTTTGGGGTCAACTGTCAGCTGACCCCTCATTCTGTTTACTGGAAAGTTACTCGAATGGGGAGGGGTTTTGCTATTTTCATCCAGCAAAGATTCGACCCATTGGCTACAATGGAAAACTTTAAATGCTCAGCCATTTTTTTTTTTGTGGGTAAACAGTTTATTAATGAAACGTTACATAACAAAACAGCAAATTATCGCAAATATAGTCAGATAACAATCATTTTGAAATGTACATGCATATCTACATTAGTCAACCAGCCTGCCAATTCTAACACAGTACATATTATTATCTGTTACTCAAAACATATAGAACTGCTCTTTCCACATGTCATCCACCACTCTCAATCCAGGTTTCTATTCATTTTTATTTTTTTTTATTTTTTTAGAAATTAAATATAAGAGTTTACCCTAATATTCAAACAAAACAAAAACATACAACGTATTACACACAACAAACCCTGCACGCACCCAAAACCCCTATCCCACATAAAATAAAACCCCTTCCCCACACCCGTGCACCCTTCACCATGACTTCCAACCCTGAAGCACTATGAAGCCTTTAAGCCAATTTATATATCCTTGTTAATAGTAACCCTAAATTCCTAATGGAACTCCTCTATGTTACTGACTCCTTATTCAGATATGCTATGGCCAGCTTCCATGTTTCTAAAAAGTCCTCATTACTTTTGTTCTTCCTATTGTTGGTAAGTTTGGCCATTAGCATATATTCCCGCATTCTTTCTCTCCAATCCTTTTTAGTTAAACCTTTTTCCCCTTTCCAGTCTTTGGCTATGGTCAATCTTGCTGCCGCAAAGCTATATTGGTATATTTCTTGGTCCTTTTGGTTATTGTTTTCTCTATGTAGACCTAATAGACACAATCCTGGGCTTTTTTAAATCTTATTATGTAGCATTTTATTAGTCTCTTTAATTACCTTGTCCCAAAATGCCTGTATGGTCATACACGTCCACCACATGTGGATGAATGTCCCTTTCTGTTTCCTACACCTCCAGCAAATACCTTGTTGTGATTTATCTATTTTTGCCAATGTTGCTGGGGTGATATAGCATCTATAAAACATTTTATATTGATTCTCCCTAATTGATCCAGATATTGTGAATTTGAATTCTTTGTTCCATAGGTACTCCCAGTTATCCAATTCTATTGGCCTACCTAGGTCCTTGGCCCAGGATATCATTACTGTCTTGACTGTATTATCCTCCATATTATAACTTAATATGTATTTGTATAATCTGGATATTAACCCTTTATTTCCCTTTTCCCATATTCTTTCCAGTTCTGATTTTTTAGTTGCGAAACCAACCCTCATATCTTTTTTATATCTTTCATGCAATTGGTGATATCGAAACCAATCATTAATCTCCAATTCTTCCCGCCCTTTTAATTTCCATTCTTCATTTTCTCTAATAAGGTATTCTTTATATGTTCTTGTTTCTACACTTAAGGCTGGTCTTATAACTGCTTCTAATGGCCTCAACCAAAGGGGTGTTTTCAGTTCCATACCTTTTCTATATTTTTTCCAAATGTCTAATAGTCCCCCTCTAATTATATGTTTATTAAAGTCTTTATTTAATTTGTCTCCATCGTACCATACATATGCATGCCAGCCGAATCTTAATTCATATCCTTCCAAATTTAATAGGGTCTTATTTTCTAATTTTATCCATTCCTTCAACCAGGACAGAGCTGCAGCCTCGTAATAGGTCCTTAGATCGGGTAAGCTTAGCCCCCCTCTTCCTTTATCATCAATTAAATTCCGGTATGCTATCCTCGCTCTTTTTCCAGCCCAAATAAAATCTGTAATCTTTCTTTTCAATTTCTCAAAAAAATTTATTCCTTTGATAATGGGTATATTTTGAAACAGGAATAGCATTTTGGGGAGTACCATCATCTTTATTACTGCAATTCTGCCCATCCATGTTAGTGGGATTGTTTGCCATCTAGTAAGATCTTTTTTAATGTCTTCCCATACTTTGACGTAATTATCCTGGAATAAATTGATATTTTTGTTTGTGACCCATATACCTAAATATTTTACTTTTGGGATCACCTCGCAGTCTGCTGCGGCCTCCAGTTTCTTACAGCTTTTAGCATCTATATTTTTTACTAAAAACTTAGATTTTTCCTTGTTTATAATAAATCCTGATATGTCACCATGTCTTTGAATAATGTCCAATACTTTTTTAATACTTTGTAGTGGGTTAGTTAGAATACAGACTATATCGTCTGCATAAGCCCTAATTTTTAGTTCTTGGTCACTGATCTTTAAACCCGTAATTTCCTTCTCTTCTCTTATTCTGACATTTAAGATTTCCAGACTCATAATAAATAATAGTGGGGACAGCGGGCAACCTTGTCTGGTCCCTTTTTGTATGTCGATGTAATCTGATAGTTGACCATTGATGTTTAACCTTGCTCTTTGATTAGTGTATATAGCCCCTACTGCCCTTTTGAATTGGTGGCCAACTTCAAATTTTTCTAACACTTTTTCCAAATAATCCCATCTAACATGGTCAAAGGCTTTTTCTGCATCAATAAAGAACAATGCCAAATCTCTATTTGGGTCTTTTTCTGCTACTTCCAGGGTGTTCAATATCAGTCTGATGTTTTGATTTACTTGTCTTCCTGGGAGAAACCCCACCTGGTCTTTATGAATGATCTGTGCTAGAGCTTGCTTAATTCTATTTGCCAATATAGTGGCAAATATTTTGTAATCGCAGTTCAGCAATGATATTGGTCTATAATTTTTAATTAAGTCTAAATCTTTATCCTGTTTAGGGACTAAAACAATTATGGATTCCTTCCAAGATTCTGGAAGTTCCCCCTTTTTCAAGACCACATTCATCACTGACACCAACTGTGGTACTAGCTCTTCCTTAAACGTTTTATAGTATAGGGTCGAAAGTCCATCTGCCCCAGGGGACTTATTTACTTTAGCCATATTTATTGTCCTGATTACTTCCTCTGGTGTAATTTGTTTGTCTAAGTCAGCTTTCATTGCTTCTGAAATTTGTTCTAAGTTTGTCTCCTCCACATACTGGGAGATTGTCTTAATCTCCCCCTGAGTTTTTTTGTATAAGTTGGCATAATATTCTTCGAATAGTTTTTGTATCTGTTGTGAATCGGTGACAGTTTCTCCTTTATTTTTTATCCTCATTATCAATGGTTTTTTCTTTGCAACTTTTATTTGCCAAGCTAATAATTTCCCTGGTTTGTTTGCATTTTCAAAAAAGTTGTATCTATTATACATAACTTTCCTTTCTATTTCACTAGCAATTAGCTGTTTGTATTGTTGGTGCAATTTTTTTAGTTCACCTTGTAGTCTTGTCTTTGTACCTTTTTCTTTTTCTATTTCTAATTCCTTTGTCCTGATTTTTGATAACAACTCCAGTTGGGCCTTATTTTTTCCTTTGTACCAGATCGAGTTTTGTTGTATCAATAACCCTCTAATTACTGCTTTACCAGCGTCCCAGACTATTCCCTCCTTCATTTCTTCTTTAGCATTGTCCTTAAAGTAATTATTAATCCCCATTCTAATTTTTTCCCTATGTGACTTAATTTTCAAAATATAATCATTCATTCTCCAGGCTCTGTTTCTTTTATATCCCACTCTTAATTTCATTAATATCGGATTATGGTCGGCTAATACTCTTGGTAATAATTCAATCTTCTCTGTTTTACCCACTAGTTCCTTAGTGCCAAATATCAGATCAATTCTTGAGGATGTGCCATGTCTATGTGAATAGTATGAATACTCTTTCCTTGTTGGATTGTGGACTCTCCAGATATCATAAAGTTCCCAATACTGAATTTCCCTTAGGAAGGATCCTGGGAGTCGGCCTTCCTTCCTGTCCTTTTTAACTTTACTATCTCTGTCCTCTTTGGGCACCATGACTCCATTAAAATCCCCCATCCATAACATTTCCTTTTCCCCATATTCTGCTAATATACGTGTCAATTTTTTATAGAACAGTTTTTGTTTGTTGTTTGGTGCGTAGACTCCAACTAATAGTACCGGGGCTTTTTGTATATATACTTTAATTATTAATATTCTGCCATCCTCATCACAGAATATTTTCTCTGGTGCCAGATCTTTTTTTATATAAAAGAGTACTCCATTGGTCTTTTTACTGTTACATGCTGTGAATAAATGGCCCAGCCTTTCTCTTTTTAACAGGTGACTATCCTTGTATATCAGATGTGTCTCAACCAAACACACTATGTCTGATTTGATTTTCTGCAAGAAATGAACCACTTTCTTACGTTTATAGCCATTATTCAAACCGTTAATGTTACAAGACATGATTTTTAAATTTTGTACAGACATTTGAATCTACTCAATCCCATCCCCCCACCTATTCCCCATCCCAGTCAGCAAAAGAAACATATTGTATTTCCCAATAATCAGTTCATTACTCTTAATGTCCCTTTATTTGTTAGTCTGTTCCCCCACTTTTTTCATCTTCTTCCACTTCTTCAACTTCATCTTCCTCTTCTTTTTCTTCATCTGTCTGGGTGCCCTCCTTCTCATTTTCCTCCTGCTCCTTCTGCTTTCGCTCTTTCCTTTCCTGTGGCACCCCTTTACCCCTTCTGTGCCCCTGGCTCTCATCGCCTGCAAGCTGTTGTTCTCCCCCCGGAAAGTCCTGGGCATATTTCCTTAGGAACTGTTCAACCTTCCCTGCATCTGTAATATAGTGTCTCTTTGACTTATGGTAGAAGGAGACACCCTTTGGGAAGAGCCAACGAATGCTCAGCCATTTTAAAGCGAATCTGCATGAAGCCTACCTCGGATTTAGACCCCATGTACAACTGCAGGCCTGTCAAGTTTCCAAACAATTCACAAATCTACTAATTTTTTAGAATTATTTTAAGTTTTAACCATAACATTTAAAAAAAATAAGACAAAGTGCAAGAGAGGGTTCTGGGAATTGTAGTTGCTGGTTGTGTCCATTCTCAGCCAATCAGAGCATGGACACCACCAGGCTTTTTACTGGCTGAGAAACAGAGAGAAAAACTTCAACTCCCATCATGCTCTGAGAGGAAGCATGATGTCAGCCCTATGCAAGTGCTGCTGAGAAAGTGATTTCCCAGGGCCCTCTCTGGAGAAGGAGGGAACTTTCCAAGAAAAAATGGATGGAGGCTGCTTATGCTGGGGAATGCAGTATTTCTCTGCCTCAGGTATGCAGATTTAACTCCTTTCTCTCCAGAACCGATAAAATCTGGCTCTTATAATCCATTTTGCTGGGCTTTTCATCTCTCTCCTGCCCATTCTGTTTTTGGAGATGATATAAAATGGCCCACCAAAAACTACAAATCTTTTTCATTTCAAATCGATTTGGGCCCAACTTTAGTACCTGCTGCTCATCTTCAGATGTCCACCTGTGCAACTAGCTGGCAATAAGAAAATGTGGAGTAAAGGCTACAAAGTCTAAAATTGGGTCTACAATTAGATGTAGAAAAATATATTGGCTCTAGCCATAGATGAGCTGTTGATATCATGACATTTTCCCTTTTAAGTATCAACCATACGCACAATGAATCTAACACATTGATCATAAAATGAACAGTGATGATATCTCAGATTTAATTATTCACTGCGCATTATTATTCCAACAGGAGATCAGATATTTTCTAGATACCCATTCCCAACTTGTACATATTCATATAAACTCAAATATCACTGAATGTCGTGCTTTTTTCTGGATCTTCCAAAGAAAACCACATCTGGATAAACACTACACTTCTGATACTTTTCACTGCTTGAGGAAATAAACTAATATCAAAAAAGGCAGACTAGGCTGAAAGACTGATTTCAGGTGTCTATCTCATTCTTTGAATCAAGATTTGAATTAATTCCCTGCTGAGCCATAAATTGGCAGGATAGTCTTTAACAGTCAAGTGTCTCTTAACAATAACTTTTTATGTTTAAATTGGAACAAACCCTAGTCTGCATAGTTGAGGTGATAAAACTGTTCTGGGTATATCCTTTCTGCTCATAAGTGGAAAGAATCCTAACACAGGATGATCTCCCAGTCTAAAAAAACATTATTGTGTATAGGGAGCTAAATGTAAGGTCATATGTCAACTTCTAATTAATATGCCCTTTCATATATGTAGAGATTTATTTTGAACACAAAAGATAGTATCACTAATGGGCACTGAGTGATGACCACTGCCAGTTTCATGCCCAGTAGTCATCACAGAGCCTGTAATGACAAAGAGAAGGTAAAGAAGGTGATATAGCAGCACAGAACTAGATATTGCACCACTGAACCATATAGATGCTATCCAGCCACTGGATTCGCTCAGTGTCATGCTGTGTGGCCACCTAGCAACTTTGAAGTCAGCTCAGCAGCTGGCCATGCAGACTTCAGCAACACTGATCCATAGTACTGCACTCTGATCAGCATTGCCATTTCTGGCATATGTAGATTTATCTACATATTTATTTACTTGCCATAGTTCTCTCATTGCATTTGGTTTGAAAATGACTGTGCAAAACCTTTCTCCCTTCATGTTACAGCAGTCTCATTAGTTTCTTAGCAATGTACCTTTTACTGCAGCCTTTCAATTACCTAACTCAGAGTGAACCAATAAAAATCAAGCCATTAAAAATACCTAAGGGGGGGGGAACCCTCCATAGATCTTTAATTACAATAGTACTAAAAATAGCATTGTAATCCCAGGGAAATTAAAGTTCTTTGTTCTCTTTTCCAGTATGCACCTCACGATAATCTTGCTACTTGTAGTGAACAGTAAACTGAGCCAGCTAGTCAATTAGCTGGGCAGTCAATTAATCTTTTCGTAGAGTGATACATTAAATTATATTAATACCCCTCCACTTAAAAATGGTAACGGGAATGCTGATCCACAGACATTTTTAAGATGGAAAATTTAGATTTAAGCCAATTTCATTCCCCTAAAGTCTGAGGTGGGGGGGTGGTTTAATGTGCAGGAGATGGAGCAAATCCAAATTATGTATTTATTGTAGCATTTTAAAACCCTTTACAAAGTAACACATACAAAACAATCTTTCAAATGTTATTTCAAGACATTAGACGGTGATACAAAGAAGACGAAAAATAAAAATGTATCACTTATTTGGTCATGCTTCATTAGGTAATAAACATCATCCACCCTGTCTTCTGTTAAATATAATAATATTAGTGTAAAATCCATAGTCATGTCTTAATCCACTATTTGAGATGTATCTCTGAAGCCTGGGACCAGTAAACTTTGTGGCACTATACTATCAAATATATAACATGTAATTAGAATAGAGGACATTTCATGCTTTTAAATATGCTATTGGTGTGGGGACACCCTTTGTGGTTTTTTTAGGGACCGATACGTATAAATCTGTCTGTTAATCTGTCTAGAAGTTGTTGTAAACTGCTTCCAAATCAACTTTGAGCTATGACAACCCTATGAATCAGAGAACCCAGTAGCCCAGCGAAGGTCTTGCAAACTGAGATCACGGCTTCCTTGATTCAGGACTCATCTACACTGAACCAAAAATCCAGGGCCATTTAGGAGCAGAAATGTTTTGGACTGGCTCAGATGCCACAGACTTGTTCAGATCCTCTGTTTTTAATCCATGGCAGCAGTGTGGTGGAGCCCAAATGGTCCAGTAAAGCCAAAACTGAATTGACCCATGTGAACTGTCATGTTTACCAATCCTGTGGCTTCTGTCAATGAGGTGGCCAACTGGAGAGCAACAGAAAACTTCTGGCTGTTGCCAAGCACCTTTGTTGACATCAACAAAGGCACCCAGCAATGTTCAGGAACTCTCCAAAGTTCTCCAACTGGCTTCTGCAACAATAGGGCCAACACAGCTTTGATTCATCTCCTGTTCTCTGTAGGGGAAAAAGGACGGTGGTGTCCATGCAGACATAGACCAGTTTGTTTGGAGGACGGTTGCTGTTCACATTCAACACAAAGCGTGGGGTTGCTCTGGAGTTATTGTGAAATTCCAGAGATTTCCCTGACTTTACTTAACATGTTTTTAAACTGGCTCAGCCCAATTTTCCCCACATTAAGGATTACAAGCCCTTGTACATCATGCAGACATTCGTGTTGGACTTCTGGTCCATTTCAGGACAATGGGCTGGTGCAGACAAGCCTGGGGCCTATCCATTTGTAATCTGCTTTTCTTTTCCAAATGATTTCCACCTTATCAACAATTATTGCTTTTCTGTTGAGTCACATCTTCTCATGAAACTTGCAAAATAGGATATTTTCAGTTTAATCTCAGTTTAGGAATATTGACTCTTAAATCTAGTCAACCATATTGTATCATTTTTATTCCCGATACTATATTAGAGCAACAGTGTTTTGCTGTTTTGCTGTTATGGAAGTGAAAAAAAAATAACAGAGGAAATTGACTCTGTGAGAAGTGTCTCACAGTACTGTTGCATTATGGTTTCATCATGATTATTGCATCAATTATTGGGTGGAATCACTCATACAACAATTCCAAAAGGAGGAAAAGTGAATGAAAAACTCTTGACTCACCTGGTTCTGGTTCAAAACTGAAACTCCAAAATATTTGACATATCTCTGATTACAATTTTATTTAGTGATTTAGAGTTCTTAAAGGTTATGTTTGACTTGTATGCAATGTGATGTTTATTAAGGGTATATATTATATTATAGGACTTTATAGGAAGAATTACACAAGTGAGGGAAACATTAATAACCTTGAACTATTTTGTACTGTGTGGATTTGATAGGTCAATTTTATTTATGCTATTTTGCCAGAAGAAAGACCCTAATAACATGCTTGTACTGTGTCATCTATAACCTAAGTGAAAATATCACTATTTGTGGATACTTGTGGATCTATTTTAGGTGGCATGACTAGTGGAAAATATTAAAGGCAAAATGTAAATTTCTTATAATGCAGACTGGATCTACACTGCCCTATATCTCAGGATCTGATCCCAGTTTATCTACTTATCCCATGTTATCTGGCAATGTAGAATCATAAAATCCAGTTCAAAGCAGATAATCTGGGATCAGATCCTGGGATATAGGTCAGTGTAGATCCAGCCTCTGATGGCAACCCTATATGTGGGTTGTACTATTTCAGTTTGCAGATGATGTCATACATTCAACCATGTAACATCTTACCAGCATCCCATAGCTGAATAACCTGAATGCAGACAGTGTGAACTAAGCCTCAGAAACAAAGTTGCACTTGTCTTGACTTGTAATGGCAAGAACTTCCATTTCTTTTAATAAAATAAACCTGAACATAACTTAACTACACTACAGTTTCACACATCATTAGGCTAATGCTCTGCTTAAATACAGTTATTCATCATTTCCTGGTTAAACAGTTTTGTGCTCAGTAAAAAAAGCTTACAAAACCAATACATTCCACCAATTATCCATGCTATCCAAACACACATGCACAACAAGGGAGGAGATCTTTGAAAATAGAGCAGAAAATTACTTTGATTTCAAAAATATTAATTCCATTGATGCAAAAAAATAAAAATTCCAATTAAAGAAAAACAATCAAGATAGGCATTGCGTTTTGTATTATTTGTATTTTTAAAGTCTGTTTGTCTTTTATTTGTTTCTTTATTTAATTAATTAATTTTTATCTTGCCTTTTCCCAACATGGGATTCAAGGATGCTTACTAAGAACCTCATTATAAAAAAGAAATCAATTAAATCTGTAGCATAATAAACACTGTTAATTCAAAGCAATATAAAAGGATTTTTAAAACAATAGCAAAAATGTAGCACATATTAAAAGTCTTCCACAAAGCCAATTTAAACATCAAGCACCATTTCAAATAAAACTTTTTTATACCCCTCAGCAGAATGAGATCAGAGAGGGGGGCAATAAAGCCTCCCATGGGGAAAAAATTCATAGTCTGGGAGAAGCCATGGAGAAAATCTTTCATGTGTACTCATTGGCTGGGCCAATGTCTTTGAGAATTTTAAGACTCAGGCTACTTACTCAGGCTACAGTCATTTAATCTGGAGCAGAATCTGGATTTAAGAGATCTGGTTTGCTCTGAAGTGCCTACACAGGCACCCCAGGAACTTTATATCTAAATTAAATGCCTCCATGAACACCTAAAATTTTATCCCCCCCCCCCCCCCCCATCCTAGCAAACAGCTTCCCTGGTTGTTGTATGTCTTTCGGGCTGTGTGGCCATGTTCCAGAAGTATTCTCTCCTGACGTTTCGCCCACATCTATGTCAGGCATCCTCAGAGGTTGTGAGGTATGGATAAACTAAGTAAGGAAAGGAAAGAATATATATCTGTGTAGAGTCCAAGGTGTGGCAAGAGTCCTTTGTCACTGGGAGCCAGCATTAATGTTTCAGTTAATTACCCTAATTAGCATTGGAAATGTTTTGTCTCTTGCCTGGGGGCATCCTTTGTTCCGTCAAGCCCTCAGAGTGTTGGTTCCCATCTACTGTTTTGATTTTGGAGTTTTGTAATACTGGTAGCCAGATTTTGTTCATTTTCATGGTTTCTTCCTTTCTGTTGAAGTTGTCCACATGCTTGTGGATTTCACCACATACACCAGCTTCCCTGGTGTTTGCTTTACAGTTCTTTGAAGCAAGGAAATAAATGTGAGCATCGCCATGAGAATATTTGGCTTTCAGGGAGATACTTCATTTACCTTCTGGCTGGTCTGTGCTTGATCTTACACAGTCAACGAACTTGGTACATTACATTTAATGGGATTAAAATAAAAACATAGTAATATTTTAGAGCCAATGCATCAGTTATGTTGAATTCCTGTATGCTTACTTTTGTTTTATTTAATTTAATTACATTTGACATTCTAATACATATTTATAAACATGTTTTAACCAAATGTGGTTTTTAGAGTTGGGTCACACCTCAGACATTTTCTATAAGTTCAAGACCAGGTAAACCTTCAAATAAAAAAATCTGGAGGGCCACAGTTGGCCATCCCAGTTCTATACAGTGCATTGTCAAAGTATACCCCCTTTTCCCATATATATATGTTTTATATTATAAACTGGGATTGAAATTGATTTGACAAATGTTACCTCTTGATACATGTAAGAAATTCAGTACTGTGAAGTTACAAAATATTATTATTGTGGCACAGAATTTAAAAGCAAAAGGGCAGCATTTCCTCCAATTTTCCACATGGATGGGTACCATTGGAATTTGATACCATTCTTCCTCTCACCTTCATGCACATGTGCTATTAGCATAAGAATAAAACTCCCCTTCAATGAGATGTTTCCTTTCTGTAAATTTCAAGAGGTTATCTAGATGAGAACTACATATGTAAAATAAGGGCCCTTCTACTCTGCCAAAAATCTTGGGAGGATCTCGGTTATTTTCACCCAATTTCTCCCAAGAGTTTGTCCCCCAACTCCAACCAAACCCTTGGCTTTCCCTTGAGAGGTGGCTAGATGCCTTCCCAGGTCAACCAAAAGTTGACCATGGAGGGCACCCAACCACCCTCCAGCCCCAGATTTCGAGTAGAAGGGCAGACAAGGACTTCAGTGGGATGGACTGCTCCCCCTGTTCCAATTCCGGGAATGCAGAAGCACCTGATGCAGATGGCATTCCCACGCAGGGAGTAAGTCATGGATCATTCTGCAGAGAAAAGAAAGCATAAGTGCTGCCTCTAGTTGCTGCCATTTTTCCACCCTGGCATTCAAAAAAGTAGAGGAAGGTTGGGGCTGATGTTATGTTCTTCTGGGATAGACTAAGCTTTTCACCACTCTGCTCTGAGGGTAATGATTCCTTTTTTGAAAAGAATTAAGGTATAGTATTATTTTGCAACATTCAGCTGGGCAGCCAGGATCTTCTATGTAAGGGCTTAAGTTGAAGAATTCCCCTTCAAGCAGGCATGTAGCGGGGGGGGGGGGGGGGGGCTTGAGGGGCTTCAGTCCCCCCCCAAAAAAAATTCTCAGGGTGGTCCGCAAGAAGGCCTTACATTTATTATTTAAACTGTTATGTTTATTCATATCATGATCTGATCACCATGCTCAATATATCCCATATACTCCACCCAGGCACTTACTTTGATGAGGTTTTTTAACAGCATCTTCAGACAGGCGACAGAAAGACAAGATAGCAAAAAAAGAAAAAGAAAAAAAAGGCAAATCTGACTTTTGCCACTGCTGCTATGGAATGGGCAGTATTGGTTTGGTTAGGAACTGCATTCTCATGGCAATGGTGTAAACAAAGTGGCCCCAGCCTCCAGGGAAGTGATGGTCCCTTAATTCATATACATTGGGTAGTGTCTCCACCAAATTTGAAACCAGTGTTAACAAATTAAAGAGCAATTAGAAGAAAAAAAGAGTCCAACACATACATGGCCTCCAAAATCAAGACCAGAAGACCTCTTGGACATCCACCTATTTGTGGGACAACATTAAAGGGCTGCCACATCCCCTGTCTGGGAAGCGTCTTTCAGAGCCCGAGAACAGATGCTGGGAGGGTTTTGTCCGATGTTTCCACCAAATGGGCCCATCAGTTACAAGTACAGGTTTAGTTATATCACGTGAAAGTGAATGGAACGGTCCAATCTACAGTTGTCTCTGTTGGGCAAACTAACGGTTGTCCAAGGACACCTTTCACCTATGTTTTTGTTCTTGTTTCGGGACATCCCAGTATCAATCCTGGAGACAAAATTTGCAAAATGGCAAAAACTCACAGAAAAGTTGGTAAAAGGAATATATCTTTAAGCTTCCACATTTTTAGTCTCACATCATGGGGAGTTTGAACCCTTTTCAATTTAAACAATATCAAATACTTTTGAATTGGTTCAGAAGGTTTAGTTTGGAAATTCCAATTAATTCAAAAGAAGACAGCAAGACTAGTGATAGGAACATCTAGGAGTGATTCAACTGGTTGCCCATCTCTTTTGGAAAGCCTACCCAGTCTGTTTTAACTATGGCTTTTACGTCATATTCTGTATTTCTGTATTTTAACAGAACGCAACAACCTGCATATTTATAAGTGCATATTTATGAATGTCTAATGTAATTAATTTTAATTGAACTGCAATGTATTATATTATTTTTATATATGTGCTTTTGTTGTAAGCTGCCCTGAGTCCCCTCTTGGGTGAGAAGGGCAGGATACAAATGCTATAATAAATAAATAAATATGCATGGGGGTATTGGCATAACGATACAACAGGTTTGCTAGGGTAGATCCTCTCTCACTCAGATTCAGCCCCCCCCCCCCCCCCGAATCAAAATCTCAGCCCTCCCTGAATCAAAATCCTGGCTACAGGCCTGCCTCCAAGGTACAACATTTCATGCTGTTATTACCCTTGCTAGTCATTGTTATCATAGAAACATTTCCCAGCAGCTCCTTTACTGATGCAACCTCTCTAGGATAACTTGAATTATTGCTTATAAGTGATGTAGTTTCCATTAATTGTATTCTTCGATGCACCATCCACCACCCTACACATGCCTAAGGATATTTATCATTATTTTTAGAAAACTAGAGTTAATGTTATTGAAAAGAGGAGCAATAGTCTGCTAGGAAGCTGTTGATGGTATTACCTTTCACAACCAGCAGGGTTGGGAATGGTGACATCAATTTACTTTTTATTTCAGAAAAAAAGCAATTCACAATTAAATCCCATCAGTATTTACTTACACTCTGACTTATCTAAAGCCAGTTTGCCACTTTGTTCTACATTTTAACATTTATGCTTCCTTAAAGCTACAGGGTTTGATGGAATTCAGTCCTCTAAGATTAGAGGACCATGTTAATTTTATTTTTATTATATAATATGTTAAAGGGCCATATTGAAAGAAATGCTTGTTTGTCATTTTCTCTGAAATTCTTATTCCAAAAATTAAAATTAAAGGAAATTTCATACACATTTCCATTCTTGAACAAGGTAAACATTAGAGGTTTGTGAAACGGAAGATATATGTTTTGATTTTATTTCAAAATTCGGATGCAGCCCTCCCCTCTGTATTCTTTTTTAAAATAATGTTTATTTTGCATTTTATTATGTATATAAAATAAAAACATCTGGGGAAGTAGGGGAAAAAATGGGGCAGAGGGGATATACTGTTTTCTTACTGTTATTCTGTCAAGTTTCAGAACATTTTGGTAATCCAGTGTTTTTAAGGAAATTTTTAACGTTTTTAGAAATAATTTCTTTTAAAGAAAACCTGAAAGAGGTATCCTTTTAAATTTTTCCTGAGTGACAAAATATGACTAGGGTATAATTCCTGCAAAGTTTGAAAAACATCCAGTTTTAGGATTTTTTTTTCCAATTTAAGCACAGACGCCTTAAAGGGCCAAACTTAAAAGTGTCTTCAAAACAGAGTTTATTGAAACAAAGGAAAAGGACGCAGGGATACTTAAATGCAGTTCCACTGGTCAAAAACCCAAAAAACCAAACCAGACCTGGTCCAAAAGGTAAACAGAAATGTAATGCAGATCAACTGGATGCAAAAAGCAACAAGTCAAACAAAGTGCTCTAAGGCAAAACAAAAAGGCACAGTACACAAATGGAGTTGCAAGAAGAGATGCGTCGTCAGCCAAAGTCCAAGGTCGAAGCAGGAAGAATCCAAAGCAGTGTTGCTCCAGTGTCCGCAGAAACAGAGTCTTTAGCCAAATCGGTTCAGGTCCAAACTGCAGATCCAGGTCCAACGCTGAACATGAAACAGGCAGTAGCAAGACTACAAGAAACTTTCCCAATACACAGTACCCAGCACACGAAAGCACATCAACACCTTCCCTTCTGCAAAGACCCCTCACCCCTGAACCCACTTTTATCTACAAACCATCATCAGAAGATAAAGTGACCACCGCCCCATCACCATCCTCCGCAGCTGTTCCCAGCTCTTCATGTGAATTCCCTTGACTCACCCTCCAATTCCTCCATCTCCTGTCATAGAATCATAGAATCATAGAATAGTAGAGTTGGAAGAGACCTCATGGGCAATCCAGTCCAACCCCCTGCTAAGAAGCAGGAAATCGCATTCAAAGCACCCCCGACAGATGGCCATCCAGCCTCTGTTTAAAAGCCTCCAAAGAAGGAGCCTCTACCACGGCCCGGGGGAGAGAGTTCCACTGTCGAACAGCTCTCACAGTGAGGAAGTTCCTCCTGATGTTCAGGTGGAATCTCCTTTCCTGTAGTTTGAAGCCATTGTTCCGCGTCCTAGTCTGCAGGGCCGCAGAAAACAAGCTTGCTCCCTCCTCCCTATGACTTCCCCTCACATATTTGTACATGGCTATCATGTCTCCTCTCAGCCTTCTCTTCTGCAGGCTAAACATGCCCAGCTCTTTAAGCCGCTCCTCATAGGGCTTGTTCTCCAGACCCTTAATCATTTTAGTCGCCCTCCTCTGGATGCTTTCCAGCTTGTCAACATCTCCCTTCAACCAAAATTGGACACAGTATTCCAGGTGTGGTCTGACCAAGGCAGAATAGAGGGGGAGCATGACTTCCCTGGATCTAGACGCTATTCCCCTATTGATGCAGGCCAGAATCCCGTTGGCTTTTTTAGCTGCCGCATCACATTGTTGGCTCATGTTTAACTTGTTGTCCACGACAACTCCAAGGTCTTTTTCGCACACACTGCTGTCAAGCCAGGCGTCCCCCATTCTGTATCTTTGCATTCCATTTTTTCTGCCGAAGTGAAGTATCTTGCATTTGTCCCTGTTGAACTTCATTTTGTTAGTTTCGGCCCATCTCTCTAGTCTGTCAAGATTGTTTTGAATTCTGCTCCTATCTTCTGGAGTGTTAGCTATCCCTCCCAGTTTTGTGTCGTCTGCAAACTTGATGGTCGTGCCTTCTAACCCTTCGTCTAAGTCGTTAATAAAGATGTTGAACAGAACCGGGCCCAGGACGGAGCCCTGCGGCACTCCACTTGTCACTTCTTTCCATGATGAAGACGACGCATTGGTGAGCACCCTTTGGGTTCGTTCGCTTAACCAATTACAGATCCACCTAACCGTAGTTTTGTCTAGCCCACATTTTACTAGTTTGTTTGCCTGTCAAGACTTAGATCCCTCCAAGAATCAGTTGGATCCCCTGATTGCCAGTCTCCACTCCCAGAGAACCCCATAAAGGTATCACTAATTGTTGGTACCTCACAAATAGCTTGCACTTCTCTTATCTTAGTCCAATCCATGGTGTCTCCTTCTTCTCCTTCACTCATTGACCCATCATCCTCAGAGAATCCCTCAAACGATTCTTCATCTGTAGGTGCTGTAAGTATGTCCCGAACCCTCTTTCTCTGCTGCACATCATCAGATTCCTGCTCCTGAGTAACCCTTTCCCCCCTTCTGACACCTGTGCTACTGTCTGCAACATTATCAACCGCAGAGAATCCCTCAAACAACTCCTCATCTGTAGATGCTGCATGTCCCAGATCCTCTTTCTCTGCTGCTCATCATTGGATTCCTGCTCCCGAGTAACCCTTTCCCCCCTTCTGGCACCCATACTGCTGTTTGTAATGTTACTCACAGGCTCTACTACAACATTGGGTGAGTCACACTTTCTCAGCCTCAGACGACTGAAAAATTATTATTTTTTCAGCTATTATATATTACATAACTTGCCACATTTGGTGGTCATATTTACAACTGTAAGCCCGTAAGGGGCTGAGGGGGGAAAGTAAGGGGCCTGGGGCTGTGAGGAATGGCGGGAGTGGAAGCCCCAAACCCCTGGAGGGTGAGCCCCAGCCCATTCCCCCGCCCCAGCCCAGTCACTTCCCTCCCTCCCCCTTCTGCCTCAAGGGTCCTCTCTTTTCCTCCTCCTCTTGTGTTGTCGAAGGCTTTCATGGGTTGCTGTGAGTTTTCCCGGGATATTTTCTGACCACTGAGACCCATACCAATGACCGACCTGGACCAAACTTGGCACACCGACTCCCCACGACTGACATGACATATTGGAGAAGTTTGGGGAGACATTGACCTTCATTAATGGGAGTTATAGTCGAAGGCGGACATGGGAGAGTCCAGAGGGGAGGCGGGATGGGTCTGCCACCGCACCTTCATCTCACCTCCTTCCTCTTCTTGCTGCCAGAGCCATGGCTCAGCTGGCTTCTTCCTCCTCCGCCTTCAAAAGTGTTGCTGGGGGGTTCGCGTGAGCAAACCTGGGAGGAGGAGGCAGGGGGTGCGTGTGCATGGGGGGTGTGCGCGCACGCGGGAGCTCCTCAACTGCACCCAAAAGAAAATGGTGCCACAGGCAACTGCCTGGTCTGCCTTAAGGGTGAACCGCCTCTGAGTACATCATAAACATATACAGTAGAGTCTCATTTATCCAACATTCGCTTATCCAAAGTTCTGGATTATCCAAGGCATTTTTGTAGTCAATGTTTTCAATACATTGTGATATTTTGGTGCTAAATTCGTAAATGCAGTAATTACTACATAGCATTACTGTGTTTTGAACTACTTTTTCTGTCAAATTTGTTGTATAAGATGATGTTCTGGTGCTTAATTTGTAAAATCATAACCTAATTTGATGTTTAATAGACTTTTCCTTGATCCCTACTTATTATCCAACATATTCGCTTATCCAATGTTCTGCTGGCCCGTTTATGTTGGATAAGTGAGCCTCTACTGCAGGGGTCCCCAAACAAAGGCCCAGGGTCCGGATGTGGCCCTCCAAGGTCATTTACCTGGCCCCTGCCATCAGTTTTAGACTTAGGCACACCCAAAGTGTGAAATGACTTGAAGGCACACAACAATAACAATCTTACTTAACTTGACTATCTCATTGGCCAGAAGCAGGCCCACATTTCCCATTGAAATCCTGATAGGTTTATGTTGGTTAAAATTGTTTTTTATTTTTAAATATTGTATTGTTCTTTCATTTACCAATATTGTGCTATTGTAGGTAAAAGGTAAAGGTTTCCCTGACGTTAAGTCCAATCATGTCTGACTCTGGGGTTGGTGCTCATCTCCATTTCTAAGCCGAAGAGCTAGCGTTGTCCGTAGACACCTCCAAGGTCATGTGGCCGGCATGACTGCATGGAGCGCCATTATCTTCCTGCCGGAGCGGTACCTATTGATCTACTCAGCATAATAATATAATATATTGTGTATACATATAATATTATTAATAATATTATAATGTCATACAATATAATACTAATACTAATACAATATAATAATATTAATTATACATTGTATATTAAATTTAATATTACTAATAATATTATAGTATAGTGGTATAGTACAATATAGTAATATATAATGCTAATATTGTGCTATGCTCATAATATAATATATTGTATGTACATACAACTTCTAAGCCACTCTGACTCCCCTTCGGGGTGAGAGAGGGTGGAGTATAAATGTAGTAAATAAATAAATAAATAATTGTTGTTGGGGGTTTTTTGCACTACAAATAAGACATGTGCAGTGTGCATAGGAATTTGTTCGTTTGTTTTTTTTTTTCAAATAATAATTTGGTACCCCGAGAGTCTGAGGGACCATGAACCGGCCCTCCACTTCAAAAGTTTGAGGACCCCTGCTCTACTGTATATGTATTTTTCTGAGGAAAGAAGTCTGATTTGATTAACCTAATGAATAAGTATAACCCCTTTTAAAAAACAGAGTTCACTAACTTGCCTTTAAGCAATGAAGGAGCATTCCATGGACGCCAATATTAAAAGACAAGGGAGTTAAGGATGGATGAGAGTTTTTTTAAAGTGAAATACTTAAGGCGCAAATGCAAACAGTGCCAACAAAGAAAAAAAATAAGACAAGTGTGAAGAAGCCAGAATGGATGTCCAAAGAATTTCTAACCAGGCTAAGACTCAAAAGAGACATGCACAAGAAGTGGAAAAGGGGAGAAATCACCAAAGAAGAATTCAAACGTATAGCCAACTCCTGTAGGGAACAGGTTCGCAAGGCTAAAGCGCAAAATGAGCTCAAGCTTGCCAGGGACATTAAAAACAACAAAAAAGGTTTTTTTGCTTACGTTGGTAGAAAAAGGAAGAACAAGGAGGCGATAGGGCCTCTGCGAGGAGAAGATGGGGTAATGGTGACAGGGGACAGAGAATAGACAGAACTATTGAATGGCTTCTTTGCCTCAGTTTTCTCACAAAAAGAAAGCTGTCTTCAACTCTAAATGCATTTCTTGTGTCAGATTCCATAAAAATCAGAACTTCTCCCACATCAAGTGCAATAAATGTGCCATTTTAAACATGCCATAAAACTCTGGTAAATAATCATGTCAGCATGGAACTGATAAAACTGGGGTAGATTCCCCCCTTCTTCCAAGATGTCAAGAAATCAATGTGCCCAGGAGGTGCTGTGTCAAGATGCAGCAATTCATATTGAAGCAGGCTTGCCACAATGTGACAACAAAGTTCATCAAGGTGCAAATGGATTCAGTTGCTTCCTTGCTGAAACAGCTCTATAGGAGCTGAACATGCTGAAAGGCATATTTTGCAAAGCTGTCTTTGGCAGCTCACATGTCCTGAAATGTGATGGGTGGATAACCATGACCATGACAGAAGGAATATTTTCCAGCATCCACAACCCATTTCTTCATTTCAGCTGAAAAGCTGTGTGAGTAGTAAACTGAAAATGGTGATCTGAGTTGTTTTAACGATGGCATAGCAGACTGTGAACCTAGTCCAGTTATATTCAATTTTTTTCCTGTATATAGCTCAGAACTGTGTTTAGAAATGTGTATTCTTATCTTGCAATATAGGAGCCCCCGGTGGCTCAATAGATTAAACCCTTGTGCTGGCAGGACTGCTGACTAGAAGGTTGGGTTGTTGACATGAAGGTTGCTGATTCGAATCAGGGGAGAGTGCAGATGAGCTCCCACTGTCAGCTCCAGTTCCCCATGTGGGAACATGAGAAAAGCCTCCCACAAGGATGGTAAAAACATCAAAACATCCGGGCATCCCTGGGCAACATCTTTGCAGTTCTCTCACACCAGAAGCGACTTGCAGTTTCTCAAGTCACTCTTGACATGAAAAAAAAATCATGCTATTGATGGAAAAAATGTTTTAAAACTCATTACAACATTAGGAGGCTCCAACATTTCAGTTCTAAAATGTTCCTAAAGTGTCGTTGGTGAAAATTTCGTAACTATAACAAGAGTAACAAAAATTTGTTATTTTTTGATATAGTAGTTGCACAAGTGGGGAAACCACAGGGGCTCCTTCGTCCCTCATTTTTACAGCTATTGGGGTGAAACTTGCTACAATGGTAGAACATATTATTTACCAATATTAGCCTAACAAGTTTCAGAACATTTCACTTATCCATAGAACTTTGGAGGATTTCCAAAGGTTTTATAAACAACATTTTAACAAAAAAAAAACCTATAAGAACTATCTCCTTAAATTTTCTACACAGTGACACAAGATAACAGGGGATCATTCCCCACAATTTTCAGAAATATTCATACATTTACTAATTTTAGGGAGTTTTGAAGTTTTGAAGTTTTTTTCAAAGCCACATCTATTTCATTGAATGTCTCACATATTAACCAATAGAACTTCCATTGAGGAATTTCTTCCCATCTCAGCACAGAGATTTACTTTCTAGAAGTATCAGTCAGTCCTCCTCTTTGCAGATTCAACAATTTATTGTAACAGCTGCTATGGAGGGACAAATCTCTCCCCTATCCTAATTGGGACTTTCTGATGCTGAGCAGAATTATGGGAAATGTAGTTTAGGACAGGGCTTTTTGCATTCTCTAGCATAGGGCTCCTCACCTTCCCAAATTACATTTCCTAAAATTCTGTGTTTTCTCAATCTCTTTCCTAATGAACTCTGCTTTCTCCCTAATTCTTCCCATTAATTTAGAACAGTTGTTCTCAACCTGTGGGTCCCCAGGTGTTTTCACTTCACTTCACTTTATTTCTTAATTAGACGCTCTCCACCAGAGTGCTCCAAGTGACTTACAATTTAAAATATTCCACAATATAAAAATATTCAACTTAAAAACATTCAGCACAGACTATTTGGCAAATTAGATCTGATTTACTTAAATGCACAACCAAACAGCCAAGTCTTGAGCGCTTTTACAAAAAGTCGCAACTCCGTTATTGCTCTAATATATGGAGGCAATGAGTTCCACAGAACTGGAGCATAAGTCGAAAAGGCTTTACGCCTTGTATCTTCCAGGTGTACCTCCCTAGAGCCCAGTACGTATAGGAGATTTTTCTGGGAGGATCGAGGTGACCACTGATGGAAAAAAGGAATGAGGAGGTCCCTAAGATATAATGGTCCTTGGCCATTTCGAGCTCTAAATGTCAGGATGAATATCTTGTAAGATATGGTTTCTTATAGATGATCCCGCTAGCAGCCTGGCCGCCGCATTTTGGACTATTTGGATCTTTTGGGTTTTTATCTTCAGAAGGCCGGCGTATAAAGCGTTACAATAATACGACCTAGTGGTGACTGTTGCATGGATTACCATTGCCAATGCTTATGACGAAAGGTAGGATGCCAATTTCCTTGCCTGGCGAAGATGAAAAAAGGCCTGCTTACTTATGGCAGTGATCTGGGCCTCCATTGTCAGCGATGAGCCCAACACAACCCCCAGGCTTTTAACAGTAGCAGATGGAACCAGAACTTCCCCATCGAAATCAGGCAGTGACTGGATTAACTCTGGTGGCTGGCCGGGCCAGAGTATCTCAGTTTTTGCGGGATTCATTTTTGTCTACTCGCACACAGCCAACTCATCACTGCTTCCAAACACAGCTTAAAGTTCCCAGGAATCGTGGTTGTCCCAGGTTCGAGACGCAAGAGTAGCTGGGTATCATCTGCATACTGGTAGCACTCTATGCCAAAGCAAGTGGTCGGACGTAGATGTTAAATAGCAGGGGTGAAAGGATAGCACCTTGGGGAACTCCACAGCAAAGGCAGGAGGTCTCAGGGCTTTGGCCTAACCACTCCACCCTCTGTCTCCGGTCCCGAAGAAATGAATTGAACCATTGAAGAGCTAAACCTCGTACACCAGACATAGCCAATCAATGGATCAGCAAGTCATGGTCCACGGTGTTTTGACCTACAACTCCCAAAAATCCCAGCCAGTTTATCAGCTGTTAGGATTTCTGGGAGTTGAAGGCCAAATCATCTGGGGACCCACAGGTCGAGAACCACTGCTTTAGAGGAATGGCAGTTTTTTTTAGTTTTGCTTTGCTCACTTGAGCTAAAAATGAAAACTGACTTTGGGAAGCTTCCAAAGTTTACTAAACTCAAATGAAAAAGTATTGGGTAAGATTTGTTCTTAGGTTTTTGCTGCAAGCCATGCCCATGTGTCAGGTATTGCATCGTAAGTATGAATTTAATGAATTTTATCCGACTTACAAGGACTAATGATGATTTTGCACAAATCTAATATCTACGTATACAACTGCACCTATATAGCTACCACACCCAATATTCTTTGTGCCCATATTTTAGATGTGGCTTCAAAACATAAAAAGAAACCTGTAAGGTCGTGATAATCAATTATAAATTAGCATTGTTGCAAGAGCACATGTTTATGCGCATTTTGATAACTATGAATTGGCAGTGTTAGAAAGGTTAAAAAGGTGGATGTGAAAATTTCAGAAGTTTTATCTACCCAGAAAATATTCCTTTCTTCTGTATGGTAGACAACTCACCTAAAAGATATCAGTTGTGCATACAAAAGCACGCGTGTTGTCTTTGTATTTGCCTGCTTAAATGTTTGTGTGTGCTGTTTTTCATCCTTTATTATCCTTAACATATTCCTGAAATGTCTTTCTTTTAGGCATGGATGCATTTGGACAATGCTTTACTCCTGGAATGGGAAACTTGTGGCATCATCATGGTTTGGCCAACAATTATAATGCTTCAGCATTGGCTAAGCAGCATTCAACTGATGTGAATTGTAGTTCATCAACATCAGGAGAGCCACAAGTTGTTCAACCCTATTCTAGTTTATTTTAAGAAATGGGAAATAGTTACTTATTAAAATAAGTATGTACCACAGTAGTAGATTTTAAAAAGCTTATCAAAGCATTCAATGGATGATACTGGAAATGACTGAGGTAGCTGTCATATTTCCATTTTCAGGCACAATTCAAAATGCTTGCTGTAACCTATAAAGCTGTATAGGGCTTCAATCTGGGTTATTAAAAGGCCGTTGTTGTTTTTATATATATATATGAGCCTGTTAGAACCCTATAATAATCTGGAAAGGGTATTTTCTCTGTCCCATCACCTGCTCAAGTATGTTTGATGGGAAGAAAGGAAATTGTCTTTTTGGTGGGTACTCCAAGACTCTGGAACTCCATCCCTAGAGAGACCAAGATTCATTGCTCTGTTGGCATATCTCTGAGGCAAGTAATCAGACACACATTTCTGATAGCATAAAAAGCACATATTTTATCCCAGTGCCCTAGAACTAAATCTGAGTTTTAAAAATGTGTATAGGATGTGCATATTTGGGTGAGAGTGGGAGGGACTAAAAAGAATGGGATTCACTCTGTTTAAAAAATGAAGAAAACTGGTGTGACTGTGCACAGATGTGGATTTAGTAAATTGAGAAGTATATGGATGCAGAGTTTATAAATGTTTACATATTCCTACTTATAATGTAGATCTAAACACCATAGAAGACAGAATCATGATTCAAACCAATGTTCATGCACTGGAAGCAAGATTAAAACCAAGAAGATGTAATGATACAGATTTAACTGAAGGTTCCTGCATTTAAGTAACCCCCTCCCCCCGGCAATCAAGGGCATGAGACTATGGTGAGAGAGATATAACCTGGAAATAGTATCTGTGAAAAGATTCTAGATGTTTAATGGATTCCAATCGAACATAAGCCAGCAATGCACTGTAAGTCAGAAAATGAAGTCACTGCAGTTGAAGTGAGCATTGACAGAAACATACTATAAACGTGCGTAGATGCAATAGTTCAATTCTGTGTGGATCAAACATTGAAAACATGGTAACATTCTAGGCACCATATTTAAATATGAACATTGAGCGATTTTGTATCTTGAGAGGAGGGAAATCAGGAACGCAAGGAATCTATAAACCAAACCTGATGAAGAATGAAAAGATATGGCTGTATTTAGGCTAAAGATGAGAAAATAAAATGGAGAAATGGTGGTGGTGAAAAGATGTCAGATAGAAGGATTAGATTTGTTTTGTATTGTTCTGGGAACAGCAGTAAAACTAATAGGTAATAATTACAGAAGAGTAGATATTGCCTAATATCTGGATGAACCATTTGATAGTGGGATAAACTGTCTCAGGAAGCAGTGATCCCTTTTTTAGTGGAGTTATTTAAACAGAGTTTGGATGACCACCTGTCAGGAATGTTGTTGCTAAGGAAGGCACTAAACTAAATGGTCTCCATAGCTATTCACAACTCTATGATTGTATGGGGCATGAACTGGTTCCATCTAGAAGCCATATGCCTAAAGTTATGCTGGATACTGCATGTGTCCTATTTAAGAGACATTTTTTGATGTTGTGATCAACAAGTGGCAAATCTGCATGTACAAGCCATCAATTAAGTAGCAATTGTTTGCTCATGTCATAACCCTCTGGAATCAAAGTAATCTGTTTCAGAAAAGTTGGATTATGAGTAGGTTTTGGCTCCAGCTGACAACATCCTCCCCAAATATGAGAACCTGTTTACCAAAATTACTCATTCCTTCCTTCATCTTGAAGAAAGGAATCAGTAATTTTCATAATTTTCTTTCTGCAGCATGAAAATGTTACAATTCAGAACATTCTGCAGAAAATCCATAAATGATTCCTTTGTATAGAAAAATTGTTTTCTATGCAACTCAACCATATATGAATTTTGTACAAAATTCCCAGTTAAAGCACTTTGTTTTATGCACAGAACAACCACATACAATTTTGTGCAGAATAAGTTTCAAACTACAAAGATTCATGTCAGTCCAGATGGGTTTGTCAGAGTGTCTCGACAAATGAAAATCTTATTTTACATCAAATTTCTGAATGTTGTTTTCATCATTAGACTGAAGCAGGTGAGGGGCTCTTCTGCTCTGCAAGATTTGATAAGTCCCAAATAGAGTTCTCCTCCTCTTTTGATGTTGAAGGAAAAAACAGCTTCATTAAAATCAACATCTGTTAAAAGGAAAATTCTGACTAATCAAACACCTGATAGCCAGAGTCAACTATGTATAAATCTTCCAGCAGCTTCTGAAATCCTTATTGTTTACAGTCTCTTGAATACCAAAATTCTAGAGGTTTTTTTTAAAAAAACTTGACCCCAAGATTAGCTCTACAAGTCCAAAGGTCATGCACAGAAAATTCTTGAAGCAAAGTCTAAATCCACAATCCCACTACCACTAAGTCAGTGTCCACATTCTGTGATCAATAAGCCAGTAAATAACACTATATCTAATTATAAGACAGAGTCCAAAGTACTTAAGTCAAGTTCCGGTCCAAAGTTCACAAAGTCAGCCACACAAGTTCACAATAACACTATCCAACAAGGCATTACCTCCAGCAACCAGACTGTAAACTTAATAATCTTTTATGCTAAGGCCACAGGTGCGGTCTTGGCTAGTAGGGAATCCCTAGCCATTCTTGTAGTTTACTGCACACCTGGGTCTCTGGGAGAGAGTCTCCTTAATTTATTAGATCTTGTGGCGGACTGGGTCTTGAAGTTCCCCAGACTTATTGTTCTGGGTGACTTTAATGTACATGTCGAGGCACTGTCATCTTCATCAGTGACTAAGGACCTAGTACCGACCTTTGAAGCTCTGGGGCTCTCATTACTCAAGACTCGCCCTACTCATCGGGCTGGTCACACTCTTGACTTGATTTTTAATATTGGAGTACGAACATCTCTATCCGCGGTAATTGATGTCCCCTGGTCTGATCACGCTGTCCTGAAGGTGCGGATTGAGATTCCATCTCCTCCTCCCCATCTTGCCAAACCAATCTTTGCTCGGTCTAGGAGACTCATGGAACCTGCTAGGTTCTTGAATGCCCTTAAAGGCCTGGGAACTCTGTGCGTCACTCTCAATGAGCTAGTCAAGAACTGGAATGTCAGTTTGTTGGCTGCCTTGGATGAAATTGCCCCCAGACGCCTCCTTCGCCCTCACCGGAATCGCCCTCCCTGGTACACTAATGAGCTACGGACGATGAAGCAAGTACGAAAGCGGCTGGAATGTCGGTGGCGACGGAAACCCGATGAGGTGTCACTGTCCGCTTTCAAGGCTTTTCGCAGGTCCTACGAATCAGCCGTCAAGGACGCTAAAAAATCTTACAATTCCTCCTTAATAGCCTCTGCTAGATCGCGCCCAGCACAATTATTCAAAATCGTTCGTGCTTTGACCAGTCCAGCTCCCTTAGTCCAAAACCCAGCAATCACGGCTCTTACAGCAGTGGCATTCCAGAAGTTTTTCACTGATAAAATCACAGTGCTTCGGCAGGAACTGCCCCCTACAGTTGATACCTTGAGTGAGCTCGAGACTTCGTGGCCGCTTAGTGGGCCTATCTTTGGCCGATTTACTCTGCTTGACAGGGAAGATGTCGCTAGAATCCTGGCTGTTGCAAAACCAACCACCTGTTCCCTTGATCTGTGCCCCTCTTGGCTGGTGAAGAGCTGCCTGAAAGGTCTACTCGATCCGTTGAGTAATATAATCAATGACTCTCTTGATCTTCCCGGACAACCTAAAAGAGGCAAGGGTTCGTCCCTTGCTAAAGAAGCCTAGCTTGGATCCCATGACCCTTGCCAATTATCATCTTGTCTTTAAACTTCAATTCTTAGGTAAGATGATAGAGTACTGGGACAATTGCAACAATTTTTGGATGATACAGCCAGCCTGGACCCTTTCCAGTCAGGTTTCCGCCTTGGCCATGGGACGGAGACAGTCCTGGTTGCCATTACAGATGAACTTCGTCTCCAGTCTGATAGCGGCGGATCAGCGCTACTGGTACTTCTCAACCTTACCGCAGCGTTTGACACCGTTGACTACGATCTAATGATTCACCGTCTTGCCATGTCCGGAGTTCACAGTCAGGCCCTCAATTGGTTCAACTCATTTCTCCAAAACCGGAGCCAATGCATGGAGTATATGGATCAAGTCTCTGAAAGATCTTCCCTCCTATGTGGGCTACCCCAAGGTGCAATTCTCTCCCCACTTCTCTTCAATATCTACGTCAGACCCCTTGCTAATTTGGCTCGGAGTTTCGGCCTAGACTGCTATCAATATGCAGATGACACCCAAGTCCTTTTGCGCTTGGAGCCTGGAGCAATGTCAGTACCAGACAATTTCACCTTATGTCTGGAGGCTCTGTCGAACTGGCTACATGCTAGTAGACTGAAGGTGAACCCGGCGAAGACTGAGATTCTCTGGCATTGCCACTCGATTGGTCTGACCCATTTGCTACCCACCTTCGATGGTGCTGCCCTATCTCCTTCGCCTACCGTTAAGAGCTTGGGTGTCGTTTTGGATTCACAGCTGACAATGGAACCTCAGGTCCCTGCTGCCAGCAAACAGGCCTTTTTCCATCTACGACAAGCGAGGCAATTGGCACCCTATCTATCTGATGAGGCTCTGGCAACAGTCATCCATGCCACGGTCACGTCTAGGCTGGACTATTGCAACGCCCTGTATGTTGGCCTTCTGATGTCTACGACCCGAAAGTTCCGTATTGTTCAGAATGCGGCAGCCAAGCTATTCACAAGAACACCCATGAAATGCCATATAACACCAGTGCTGCAGCATTTACATTGGCTTCCAACTGATTACCGTGGTCTATATAAGATGCTAGTTCTGACCTTTAAATTCTTTACGGCCAGGGCCCATCATACCTTAGGGACCGTCTCTCCTTCTCCCATCATCAGAGGTCGCAATGACCATCCCAATGCAACTTACTTTATTATTATTATGTATTTTCAATAAACTCCAAGTACATAAAGGCTGTGTTTCAAATACCACAGCTAATGTACATAAAATCATGCAGGTCAGGCCTTCAGTTGGTATAATTTATCATAACTTTATTGACTTCTGTGACTGAGCTGAAGATATCTTTTGCCTGCATGTATCTTATATAACTTGATCTTTAAAATTCTCATTTATTTCAGTCCCATTTGCTTCTACTAAATTACTTATTTCCTTTGGACCCAAAAACACGCATAACATCACCGGTCAATCAACTGATGCAATTTCAGAAGGGTACAGAACTCTCTGTAAATATAATATTCTGAAACAAGATAATATTTTAAAGTCATTTTTTCTGGATCAATCATTAGTGCCTTCCTGAAATTTGAGTATTCAATACACTGGACCAGTAACCAGTATATCTCCACCTTTCGACACCTATATAGTTTCCAGTTTGTCCAAAAAATGTAGTGAATTGTGTTGGAGTTCAACCCCACACTACCCAAGTCTGCAGTCCTCAATGAGAAAGAGTTACTTAGTTAGCGCCCTCTGTAGTGCTGTGGGTTAAACCCTTATGTTGGCAGGACTGCTGATTTGAAGGTTGGGTTGCTGACCTGAAGGTTGCTGGTTTGAATCCAACCCAGGGAGAGCGCAGATGAGCTCCCTCTATCAGCTCCATATGAGGACATGAGAGAAGCCTCCCACAAGGATGGTAAAAACATCAAAACATTGAGACATCCCCTGGCAACGTCCTTGCAGATGGCCAATTCTCTCACACTAGAAGTGACTTGCAGTTTCTCATGTCGCTGCTGACACACAAAAAAAGTTTGCTTTAGAATAGGCTGAGGGAAATCCTTTCTCCCATGCCTCTTGAATGACAGTTGGAATATATCTGTTTCTTCACTCCTCTCTGTATCTGCTCTCCTTCTGATTGGTTGTGTATAATGGATACTTTCCAGGTGCATGCCTTTTGTCTTTTGACTTCTACTTTTACATCTTAGTGTGTGCTGTGTGTATTGAGATCTCTCTCTGCTTGTGTGTCAGGAGAGATATAATGCTTGGAGATTTTCCCCTCTTCTTTGAACCCTAGAAGAGATGAAGTTATAGAGTAGCTAGGACCCAGTTCTTTACTATTAAGAAATGTAGTTATTTTTGTAAATAAACCTTCTGTGATTCTAAAGACAGAACTCTGCATCTTTGCCTCCTAAGCTTTAAATTATTTACAGCCACATGACATTTCACACTCTGCTTGCTGTTTGCTGAATGCTCAACTATATGTATCATGTGTTTTCAATTTTTGGATGCTCTGCTGTTTTGGGGTAGTTTCCCTCCTAATACATAAAAAATCCTAACAAATCTTTACTGCTGGTTCTATCTCAACTTGAAAGCAATGATGAAAGAACCCAATAAAATCAGCAGGGGAAAAAGGAGACATATATTAAGGTGCTGAATAAATGAATGGTTTTTTGACAAAAAAGCCAAACATATTTCATCTTTATAGGCTTCCAAAAGCCTTCTTTAGGGACTATATGCAGTCATAAAAAGAGGCGAGATATAAATCTATATATCTATATATATAATAAAAGTGAATGTTTGTATGTGTGTATGTGCCAGTGTTTTGATTGGCCAGGCAGAATATGTGCAAGTGTTTTGATTGGCCTGGCGGAATATGGGCCAGCTTTCTGATTGGCTGGCTGGATTATGGGCCAGCTTTCTGATTGACCTCCACTTTCACAGGCCACTGGGACCCCTGAGGCAAAAACTACTACCAGCAGGCTTCGTTCAGCCTACTCTCTCTCCTCAGAACGACGCTAGCTTTGGTACACTTAACAGCCTTTGTCCTACACCTTTGTAATCAAAAACACCACTGGGACAACAAGGAAGGCCGGACATGGACCAAACTTGACACACATAACCTCTAGGACCCATGAACCCACTGACAATGGATCTGGACCAAATAGACCCAACATGGCCAACTGTGCATACTGATAATAAAAAACTTTGGGTGCTAGGAATTACAGTTCACTCACACATTCACAACATTCTTAATCCAACTAATGATGGAAAATAATTATGTTTTAATGCTTCCTTTTAAACAATGATTGTGGGTATGTTTATGAAAACTTCTACCCCCTCACCCCCCTTCAGCGCTTCTACTGACATGTCTCGGCCTTTGCAGGCTGCTAGGCTCTGCTAGGCCGAAAAACAGGATGCCATCTTCTCCCCTAGGCCCCATTCTCCAATAACCCAGGCACCACCGGGCCCCCAAGCTAGTACATAATAAAACAATGTATAATTTTACAATGTATGAAAATATTATATTTGCATGCTACCTACTGCATTATATTTGCATGCTACCTGTATGTATTTAAAATTTCACTTTAGAAATATCTGGAGCTAAAGTTCTCATGCCATTTTCTTCATAAAAAGAAGGCACTTGTAAAATAAGGTTAAAGTTTTTAATGCTGCAGATGGCCAGGAAAAGGGGTTTCAAGGGCTCTTAGATGTAACAAGGCTGAAGGAAAGTGGAGATTTGAGAAGAGGAATCTTTCTGTCAAGGACAGAACGCCACAAGATCAAAGATAACAGAGTTTATTGGATAACAGAACTCAAAATGCCCGTAAAATACAAGGGCCAGGCAGTATTAGCCTTTAAAAGCAAAAAGGGACAAGGAAAAACGTTCAAAAGATAAACCGGATTAAACCGGAGTTTAATCCGGGTAAAAACAAAACAGCTTGCTTCAGCCTGGGGATAAACAAAACAGAAGCCGGGGAACAAAGTGTTCAAAAGAATGCAATTAATTGGCAGCAGATTCCTCTCTGCTGCCAGCACTGTGCTTTGAGTAACTTGAGTCACTCCTCCACACAGCAGGCAAGATTTCCAATACACACAGATCAGCCGAGGATTGAAGCAGTAGAGTAGACCCAGTTCCTTTCCGTAGTTCAAGCCAGAAGCAGACGTTTGTAGATTCACCAAGTCCGAGTAGGGGGAAGTCAAGCCGTGGTCAGTTCAGTCCGAAATCCAAAACAGGAGATGGCGTCCGTCAAGAAGACGACGGAAGGTCAAAGCTAATGAGATTAAGCACAAGTTTGCACAAACAAAAGCCCACACAATTCCTCCCACCGTCTGACCCCAAATTCCAAAACAACTTACGTATCAGCACACGAAAACACACCAGTCTTCAGGAAAGCGTCCCACACAGATCCCAAGCGTTCGTCCAGATTACCTTGCCCAACGCAATTTGCAATTGCTCCCAAGCCTCATTTTATGCCAGTTACAAATCCTCATCACTATCAGCTGCCCTCCTTAACCCGGGCGTTTCCTCATCACTTTCCTCATCAGAGCTGGAACACCTCTGACTACGCCCCACAGCATCCCCAGCTGTGGATCCCGTCCCATCCCTCCAGCTTGTCCATGGGTCTAATCCTGAAGGTCCCCATTCATCTTCCATCCCATCATTGCCAGTGGCACCCAATTCCTCCCTCACCCGAGTCCAATCCATCTCATCCTCCTCCGAGCTAACCAGCCCCTCCTCCATTCTCTCCGTAAACCCCTCAAAAGACTCTTCGTCAGATGGTGCTGCAAAGATATCTCGCAGTCTCTTTCTTTCTCGCTCCTCGAGAGTATCTGACTCTCGAGGAGTCTTACGCCCACGTCTGCCAGTAACAGAGCCATGAGGCTCAATCATAACACTTTCTATATAAAAGGTGAATAGTATTGAAAGAACTGTGACAAGAAAAGAGGCAGAGTGGATGTTAAATTAAAATAAGGATCTTGATCTCCTCTCTCACTCTTAGAAATTTCCTCTGAGATTGAAAGTTCCAGATAGAGGATTCCATAAAATGATTTGAAAAAATGAAGAAAAACAAGGTATCATTTACACTTGGGGTCATGTTTTTTGGAGTCCTATTTCAAGGGTCCAGTGAAACAAAAGATATGGTCTATAAAGCCATGGAATCAAATCAAATGAAAAATATCTTGCCTTGTTTATGAATAACATTTATTACAAGAAAAAGCAGTGTTTTTTTCTTCTTCTCAACATTAGCCTCTACATTCTGAAATGAGAGAAATAACAGCTCAATAATTACGGTAGTGATTGGGCCATAGACAGCTGTAACAAATGGACCAGCATGAAGCTGAATATTTCCAGTGGCTTTATGCCCAGTGTGTACTGCAATGAGATGAAACAATAATGTCTCAAGACAAAGCAAAGCTGGAAAGCTAATGAAGTTTTCCTTGACCTATTTTCTATAAATATATAATTAAATATAGTGATGAGAGAGAGGAGGTAAAAATTGGATCAAACTTAGGGGAACAGCTTACCAATTTTATGCAGCTTCAGGTTAGCTTAATCTGTCCATCTTTTCACATGTAAAAGGGTTGGAATTTTACATTACACAATACAGTAGAGTCTCACTTATCCAACATAAACGGGCCAGCAGAATGTTGGATAAGCGAATATGTTGGATAATAAGGAGAGATTAAGGAGAAGCCTATTAAACATCAAATTAAGTTATGATATTACAAATTAAACACCAAAACATCATGTTATACAACAAATCTGGCAGAAAAAGTAGTTCAATACGCAGTAATGCTATGTAGTAATTACTGTATTTACTAATTTAGCACCAAAATATAATGATATATTTAAAACATTGACTACAAAAATGCGTTGGATAATCCAGAACGTTGGATAAGCGAGTGTTGGATAAGTGAGACTCTACTGTATTCCTATGGAACCTTGGGAGATGGGCATTGGAATGTTCTGCCACAGAATTTTACTGTCACACACTAAATGACCAATCTTGGGATTCAATTGGAATCAGAAATGGCAATTGACGTAGAATCCAGTGCCATGACTATATCGTATGAAAGGGCCCTTCATGTATTTTGTATTCTAATCTTTCCTTCTCTGAAACTTACACAAAAGGAATTTTACTTTTAGATTAAATCACATTTACTGACAATAATTTTACAGCAAGCTTGGTTTTCGGTGCTGATCATTCCACAGATGCCTTGCACAAATCCAATTGTATCTTTTTTACTTCTTTTGAGACATTTTCATTTCCTCATAATCAGAATTGTTCTTTGCAGTTGTTACCCAAAGGTGGCTTTTTCTCAAATTAGATTTTTGTCTTCCAAAAGATAATATTTTTAATAATAGTAATCCCAGTAAACAAAAAGAAAAACTACTACTGCCTAGTTACCTCTCATCTAGAACAGAAAATAGAAACAGCTTTAAGAAAGCATTAAACCTGAAGCAGAAAGGCAGGCACCATTCCAGACAGGGGCTACAGTGCAAATCAAGAGAAAAGAAAGGGCTTTTTAAAGGAAGCCCAGGGTAGGATAGCTTCAGGTCATCAGTCTTCCTTCCCTGAAACTCCTTAAAATGCCTTAGCTGCATGCAGGGAGAAAGCGCACACATTTTCAGCACCTGTGTAGCGCCTGTCTCCTCTAGATTAGAAACAGCTTTAAGGAGGCATTAAACCCAGTTCTCCTCTCCAGACCAAAGGAAAAGGATTGAAGCAAAAGTGGTATCTAAAGCTCTTTGTTTAAACCCAAGTGCCCTCTACAGACCAAAGGAAAAGGATTGCAGAAAAAGTGGTATCTAAAACTCTTTGTTTAAACCCAAGTGTCCTCTACAGACCAAAGAGAAAAGGATAGCAGAAAGAGTGGTTTCTTAACTCTGATGCTTTTTAATCCAGGTCTTAATGAAGGATATAGGACAAACAATGCCACATTCAAAGTGCAGGTTATGACCTATAAAGCCCTAAACGGCTCAGATCCTGCTTACTTGTGTGGCCATATATCTCCCTATGAACCAGCATGAGCTCTTAGATCTGCCAGAGAGGCCCCTCTCTCGCTCTCGCCTCCGTCACAAACACAATTAGTGTGGACGAGGGAGAGGGTCTTCTCGATGGTGGCTCCCCGGCTCTGGAACTCTCTCCCTAGGGAGATTAGATGAGCACTTACCCTGGCCACATTCGGCAAAAGATTGAAGACTTGGATGTTTAAATGTACTTTCAAACAGTAGGCCAGTTTTTACCACCATCCTGTTTCAACTATATTGCCCTAAGCCTCAGCACTTTACCATATTCCTAAATTTCATTGCCTTGCATTTTTGCACATGCCTGCCTTCCCTGTAATTTCTTAATAGCCCCACCATTTAGTCCTGATGCACGCTGATGTATTTTATGAATGTTATTTTACTGTTATTGTTTTAATTATATATGCTGTTGTCATGTTGTTTTATCTGTTGATTGGATTTGGTCCCCATGTGAACCGTTTCAAGTCCCCTCGGGGAGATGGAAACAGGTTATAAATAAAGATGATGATGATGATTATGATGATGATGATGATTGCCTAAAATGACAGGAAGGAAAGCTCAGAGAGCCCTCCCATTGCATCCAATGGGCCAGATCTAGCCGTTTTTTCTGGCTGCGGACTGAAAACAGCCATCTGGCTACCCACCCATTTTCGGGAGGCATGTGAAAATGCATACAGGGGTCTACCAGTAGCCAGTCAGCAGTAGTCACCACCACCCCCCACCCCCCATGGTGTGACAGTCTCTCTGTGACATAGGTACTGCCTGTTGACTATTTCATGATATGATGTCAGCCAAGACAATGCAGTGCTCTGGGAAGAGAGGGGGAAAGAAGAGAGTTTTCTCCTCTCCCCCTCCCTTGGTGCCCCATTGGCCCAGCTGACATCACTGCAGGCAACAGCTGATAGACAGGAGCCATATCATAGCTGAAGACTTCTATGACATAGAGGGTAAGGACTGAAAGAGTGTCTGTCTAGTAACACTCAACCACATTTGGTGCCACTGGGCATTGGGGATTCCCTGTGTGACACATACCTGGGCTGATGCAGCATACCTCATGCCAAACTGTCCCCAAAGTATTGGTCCCTACATAGGAAAGGTCAACAAATGATCCAACAGACAGACTCTACAGGAAGACATCATCTGAAAAAGACAAGAATGGCCATTCTCTTCCCTTCAGGAATACAGCACCTTATTTCAGTGTATGTTCAGGAATCATAGAAAGTAGATTCAACCTGAGTGTTTGCTGCTAAGATGTTTATTTTTTGTTTTTGTTTTTTTAACTGATAAAGTTTGGTTGGCAAGCAGAGTTGCAACTCAGTTTGCCAAATGCAAGTTTATATTTCCCTGTCTTTCTCCCCTTGTTAAATTTTAAAGTAGTTTTAATGTATGTCTAGAAATTAAGATACTTGCATTATCAGAAAAAAACAGTTACAGAATTACCTGTTCTATTGCTTTGCTGTCCTTGACGCAGGAGCAGGAGAATTTTTAGCTATGCGTCATCCAGCCCTGTTCTTTCTCAGAAACATTTCTTCTTTGAAGTTTATTTTAAAACAGCTTTAGGATGACAATGCGTGGCAAATGGCTGTCTGTCTGATCTTATAATACCTAAAGTTAGGAGTAAGAGGATTGGAATATTAGTTTCTGCTGACATGGTGGACACCGCCATATTTATTGGAAAATAATTTTTGTCATTGAGAAAGTCATGGGAACATAAAGAACATATTTGCAGAATTGAAGTGAAACTTTTCATTAAATATGAGTTACATGTCAGCTAACACATTTTAAAAGAAATTCTTTTATACAGGCACAAAAAGGGACTCCTAGTAGCATTATTCAGCAAGCACTTTAATGAATAATAATGGTACAGGAAAGCCCAATTTGGCTGAGCTATGCTTTCTATTATAGACCTGGCTGGATGCCATAATATCCAGGGGGCAGTATCTGTGGGGGAACACCTTGATCATTTTCACTCAAATGAGACACAAGGACTTTCATATAGCACCAGTGTGAGGTCACAATAGGCTGCTCATGGAACATATCTTATACAAATGACTATTCTCCTTTCCCATAATTTGATTCCACATAAACCCAGCTTGCTTCATCTAAGTGGCAGCCTTTTTTTTAAAATTTAGGCTGCAATTTTTCATTGATGTTTAGGTTGTTGACTATGAAGGCCTCATGATCTTTTTCACTTGTACTAGTGCCAAACCAGGTGCTATCCATACTTTATTTGATTTTTCCTGTATTCATGTTTTATTCCACATTTACTCCTTTCAAAATGCATTGTACTATTTTTTCATTATTTTCTAGTCTTTTACTATCATTTTGAGTCCTAATCCAGTCTTCCAGAATATAAATGACTCCAACCAGTTTAGTACCATCCATAGATTTGATCAGCCTCTCCTATACTTATCCAAGTCATTTTTAAAGATACCAAATGGCAAGGTATCCAGGAGAGAAAACTGCAGCTCACAATTTGTTCACGGAGACTGAACAAATTTTCACGCGGCCGAGGAAGCTGATGGATCCTATTAGACTTTCGAGTGTCCTTAAATAACTGGATTACACTGCTGATTCTCTACATGAATGAGTGGAAAACTGGAATAAAAATCTATCAACTTCTTTAGATATAGTTGCCCCTAAACAGGCTTTTTGCTCTCACCGGAATAGATCTCCATGGTTCACGGATGCATTACGTCAGATGAAACTTGAGCGGAAGAAATTAGAACATAAATGGCACAAGAAACCTGATGAAACATTGAAGTCGGTTCTCGAAATACATCAGAAAATCTATGAAGCAGCCACCAGAGAGGCCAAAAAAGAATATAATTCATCACTGATAGCTTCCGCCAGATCTCGACCTGCTCAAATATTTAAAATTGTTCGTAACATCATAAATCCAACCCATCCAGCCAAAGATATGGCCAGTCAAGATATTACAGCAGAAACCTTTCAGAGCTACTTCATAAATAAGATCAATCTGCTTCGCGAAGGGCTACCTCCCACAGAGGACACATCTAGGGAACTAGAGGCTTTCTGGCCATCTAGTGACAAACTTCTAGAACTTTTTGTGCCATTAGAAATGGAAGATCTGGAAAAGACTCTAGCTTCAGCAAGACCAACTACCTGCTCCCTCGGCCCTTGGTTAAGGAGTGCTGGGAGGGATTATGAGATCCCTTAAGGAACATCATTAACAGCTACTTGGAACAAGGAATTTTCCCAAAGTGTCTTAAAGAAGCAGTGGTTCACCCTGTTCTGCAAAAACCAAGTCTAGATGCTGCCATACCTAATAACTATCACCCAGTTTCAAACCTTCCATTTTTGAACAAGGTGATTGAATGGACAGTGGTGGGACAGCTACAGCAATTCTTACATGAGACTGTGGGCTTAGACCCCTTTCAATCAGGCTTTTGTTCAGATCATGGGACAGAGACTGTCTTGGTAGCTATTACTGACAAAATTTGTCGTCAGTTAGACCGAGGCGGATCAGTGCTATTGGTACTCTTAGACTTTACAGCTGCATTCGACACCGTGGACCATGACTTGCTGATCCATCGATTGTCTATGTCTGGTGTATGAGGTTTAGCTCTTAAAAGGTTCAATTCGTTTCTCCGGGACCGGAGACAGAGGGTGGAGTGGTCAGGCCAAAGCTCTGGGAGCTCCTGCCTTTGCTGTGGAGTTAATCCAGTTACTGTCAGATTTCGATGGGGAAGTTCTGGTTCCGTCTGCTACTGTTAAAAGCCTTGGGGTTGTGTTGGACTCATCGCTGACAATGGAGGCCCAGATCACTGCCATAAGTCAGCAGGCAAGGAAATTGGCATCCTACCTTTCAATAGAAGCATTGGCAACGGCAATACATGTAACAGTCACCACTAGGTTGGATTATTGTAACGCCTTATATGTTGCCTTGTGAAGACAAAAACCTAGAAGATCCAAATGATCCAAAATGCGGCGGCCAGGCTGCTAGCGGGATCATCTATAAGATCCCATATTACAATGATTCTGAAACAACTGCATTACCAATAGAACATCGGATCTCTTACAAGATACTGATCCTGACATTTAGAGCTCGAAATGGCCAAGGACCATTATATCTTAGGGACCGCCTCATTCCTTTTTTCCATCAGTGGTCACCTCGATCCACCCAGGAAAATCTCCTATACGTACTGGGCCCTAGGGAGGTACACCTGGAAGATACAAGGCATAGAGCCTTTTCAACCCATGCTCAAATTCTGTGGAACTCATTGCCTCTATATGTTAGAGCAATGTCGGAGTTGCAATCTTTTGTCAAAGCACTCAAGACTTGGCTGTTTGGTTGTGCATTTAAGTAAATCAGATCTAATTTGCCAAATAGTCACTGATGAATGTTTTTATGTTGAATGTTTTTATATTGTGGAATGATATTTTAAATTGTAAGTCGCTCGGAGCACTCTGGTGGAGAGCGACTAATTAAGAAATAAATTGAAGTGAAGTGAAGTGAAGTGAAATCTATAGTGGTTCCTGCAAAGTGCTCCCAGAGTTGCTAAATCCCTTGGATTGGAAATGGAACACTGTTTGAAGAAGGCTAAGCTATGTAACTTGGAAAACTATATGTTTCTTTTGGGATATTTTTGCCTAAAGAACACAGCAAATCTATAGTGGTTCTCACAAATGCTCCCAGAGTTGCTAAGTCCCTTGGATTGGAAATGGATCACTGTTTGAAGAAGGCAAAGCTATGTAACTTGGAAAACTATATGTTCCTTTTTTGATATTTTTGCCTAAAGAACACTGGAACTCTATAGTGGTTCTTGCAAAGCGCTACCAGATTTGATAACCGAAATCCCTTGGCTTGGAAATGGATCATAGTTTCAAGAAGGCAAAGCTATGTAACTTGGAGAACCATAGGTTCCTTTTAAAATATTTTTGCAAAAAGAACACAGATGGGCCAGCAGCTCCACAGTGAGCTAGACCCTGGCACAGCCTACCTTGACCTCCCTCTCCCTTCTCCAGCAGTGCAGCACCCAAGACCGGTTTATGCTCTGCTCTCCCTTCTATCAGCTTGGCTTGCCCAGAGCTTTCCCTTGTCTGCTTCCCAGCCCAAGAAGCAACCCTTCTCACTCTGCTCTCCCTTCTCTGATTGGTTGGAAAGCAGCAGCCATTTTAGGCTGGGCTGCTCTCCCATTCAAGATAGGTTGCAGTAGCAAAAAAAATTTAAAAAATATTTTTAAAAATTTTGGAAAAAAACCGATACATATTAAGAGCCAATCCGAGAGAGGGCCAACGTTGCTTTATATTACAATGCTTGATGCGCCATGATACCATGTGTCGGATAGCAGATCAAAAAGCGAGAACAAAACAATTTTAATCCGAAATTAGAGACAAATTGAGAATTTGCTCATACTTAATAAATACATACAAAGGGGTAAGACAAGGGTGCATCTTAGCACCAATACTATTTAACCTCTACATCAATGACCTGCCTGGAGTAATGAAAGACCCTGTAGTTCATATGCCTAAAATCCAAAACACATACTGTAACACCTTGTTATATGCTGATGATATGATTCTATTATCATACTCGCAAGTTGGATTCCATAGGTTGTTAAGATGACTCAGCTCCTTTTGCCAGGATAACTCTTTAATCATCAACAAATCAAAGTCAAAAATAATGGTGTTTGGAAAAACACAGCAGAGACACAGATGGCAATTAGATGGTGAGGTAATAGAACAAGTGAACACCTTCCCTTATCTTGGAGTAACTTTCTCCAAAATGGGCTCTTGTACTTTCCACCATCAAAGGAGTGCACTCAGAGGATAGGCTCACCTGAATCTAATACTTAAATTAAAAACACATAGCCACCCAGGTACTCTAATCCCAATAATTAAAGTATATAAAGCTAAGATTACACCCATGCTATTATATGCAGCAGAAGTATGGGATTTAAGTTCCATCTCAGTAGTAGAACAAGCTGAATCTCAGCATTCGAGAAGCATTTTGGGAGTGGATAAAAGAACCTCAGCAGCTGCAGTGAGAGCTGAACTGGAAATGTACATAATCCATGCACGATCTAAATACAAGGCATATAACTACTGGTGTAAAATCAATGTAATGAAACCCGATATTCCCAAAATTGTACCTATTAGAACAGATAAAATCTCAGCTACAGAGCTCATGGATTATGCAACTGACAAATTATATAAGAAGTTGTGGCCTTCCTGTCTCCTGCACCTTAAGCGATCAAGTAAAAAAGAGTGGCAGACAAAGAATTTTGGACATAGAAGCACAAAAAGATATAGCTACTCTCAGTGGGGTTGCTAACCTAAAATGGCTGAGCCAATATAAATGTACCTTCCAAATTGCCAACTATCTAAAAATCCAAATGCCAAAACACTTTAGGGAGGTATTTACTCGAGCTAGATTTGATCAGCTTGATACAATGGTTAGATATGGGAGATTTAACAACATCCCTTATAATGAACTGTTCTGTATCTGTGAAGCACCTGAAATTGAGGAATTAGCACATATATTATTTGACTGTAAATTGTATCAAAAGGTGAGAGATTTGTTCTTTGGTCCATATATCAAATGGACAATGCACTGGGAATCGCACATCAGAACAACGTATTTTATGTGCAGTCAAGATCCAAAAATAACATATAAAACGGCTCTGTACTTGAGGAAAACAATACGTTTGAGATCCACATATGTGGGGCTGATTGGGCTAAATTGTAGAGGTGAAAATGAAATATGATGTACACACAGTTTTATCATATTTATTTATTGATTGTATTGTTACAAGTGTTTTATTTAATATTTGTATAGAATGTAATCAGGTCTTTTCAAGCCTGGTTGTTTGGCTTGGTACTTTGATATGGCCTAAGGGCTAATCAATAAAATGTTATTCCTGACAGATGGCCATCAGCCTCTGAATAAGGTAATCTGTTCTTGGTTTGAAAGTGTTATTTCCTGTTTCATTGGGTTTTCTGGAGTGGAGAGTGTGTGAGTTGCCCAAGATCACCCAGTGGGTTTCCATGGCAGAGTGGGGAATCAAGCCACAATCGCAGTCCAACTTTAAAACCAGTACATTACACCATGCTGTCTCAAAACGGGCTCTTATGCCCCATTCTATATCCAGGAGTGAAATGGGCTCAAATGCCCTGATGCTATATCCAGGAGTGAATTGGAGGCTAATGCCCTATTCTATATCCAGGAGTGAAAAGGGGGCTAATGCCCCAATGCTCCAGGAGTGAAATGGGCTCTTATGCCCCATTCTATATCCAGGAGTGAAATGGGCTCGAAAACCCCGATGCTCCAGGAATGAAATGGGGGCTAATGCTCCATTCTATATCCAGGAGTGAAATGGAGGCTAATGCCCCAATGCTCCAGGACTGAAATGGGCTCTTATGCACCATTCTATATCCAGGAGTAGAATGGGGGCCAATGCCCCAATGCTCTAGGAGTGAAATGGGGGCTAATGTCCCATTCTATTTCCAGGAGTGAAATGGGCTCGAATGCCCTGATGCTCCAGGAGTGAAATGGGCTGCGGCTCCCTCTTCCTCAGCTGAGGAAGGCGAAGGAGAATGAGGGAAAGCTGGTGCTTGATTCAGATTGAGCTACTTCGGGAGTGAGAAGGAGAATCCAGATTGGGAGCTGCGGGGGGCGGGGGGTGTTGAAAAGCTTTGGAGAACTTTGTGCAAAAGAGGGAGAGAGAAAGGGAAACCAAGGGAAACTTTTGTGGCTTCCTTTTTCCCTTCCTTCCTTCCTTCCTTCCTTGCCTCCTTGATGGCAGTGGGGCTGAGATCCTTGGAGGCAGTGCACCGCAAGACCTGGAACCTTCAGGAGCAAGGTGACACTGTTGAAGCCTGGGCAGAGGGAGCTGGACAAGGCAAGAGTAGGTAGTCGGCCCCGGGTTGGTTGGAGCAGCAGCAGCAAACAGGGCCCCCTTTCCTGCCTCTTTTCCTTCCACGCATTCCTCGCTCCAAGTTTTGTGCACAGGGAGGCACACTCTTGCAAAACATGCCCCTTCTCTTCTTCCTCCTTTTCAATCCTATATCCAGGAGTGAAAACACTCCAGGCTTCTATGGGGCTCTTAAGCCTGATGCAGGAGATTGATTGAAAATGCTTTCTCATATATCCAAAGGTATTCTGAAGGTATTCCAAGGATAGGCTCCAACACTTCGAATTGGAAGGTTAATTCGGAAGTGCCAAACCACCTCGGGACCCATTCGAATGTATTACAATTAACACATTTATTATGATTAACAACGATTCCGATTAATTCGCCCATGCTTAGTATTTATTTGTCACAGAATCAGAGCCCATAAATAGGATTTTTTTTGTACCTCCAACTCCTTCCTTACTTTGTTCGGGCAAGTACATCTTAAATTAGAAATTCAAAGGAGAATCTTACAACAGAAGAGGCTTACAGAATTTTATAAGGATTAGTACTTCTCAGAGAATGCCATATGAATGAGTTCTTTTGCTCTCAGTCACCCAAAGATAAACTTGAAAATAATTGACTTTTTATGAAAAAAAAACAGACTAATGAAGTTTAATGTTTCTCAGTTATGCATTTAAGAACAAATTTGTAATCCCAAGCAAATGTTTTACAAGACTGAAAAGAGCTTAGTTTAAATAGCTTTCCTACAACTTGAATTTGTAGCAGAGTTATGAAAATGTAAATGTTAATTAAACAGTGTTTCCCCCATTGCCCAATGAAACTGCTATGCCTTCCATGTTACCTGAAAAAGTAATTTCACTCTTGACTTTTTGGGTTTTTAACAGTGCACAGAATGGTTGAAATATGTAGAATCAAGTCCTCAGGTACCTCATTATTGAAAATCTTTTCTTCCCCATTTCCATCACTGCCTAGTTATTTTATTCTCCAAGCATGTTCTTTTGAATTCGAGAGCCATTTCAGTGGTTTTTATTTTATTTTCAAGTTTAGAGTGTAATGAATGAAGGACACACCTCTGCTCTGCACCTTGTGCCCCCTCCAGTTTTCATTATTTCATTGGATTTCTACTGTAAATGTAACTGAAGCTAAGCAGGTTAAAGAAGTCCAAGCAGCTCATTGCCTGCACAGGCTTCACATGATGTCCCTGTGTCAGCACTTTTCATTAACAGGATCTCGAGTAGCTGGAAGACTGAGAAGCATTTGTTTCCAATCAGTTGCCATAAAGGGTTAAATTTTAATATTAGCTCTCATTAGATGCATCACTTTCCCATCCAACTATTAGATGAACCAGTGATATTTTGCCTTAAGTTGGACACACTCCTGTCACTTTATTTTGATATTCAAAACACTGTCATCCTTTCACAGAAATGCAGAAACATGTGGGTATGATGTGGTGACAAGTTCAATTTTAACAATGAAATTGGAAGACAAAGGCAGGAAATATAATAAACTTGCCAAGAGATTCCTCAAGAAACTGGGATGTTGATGTTTGTCCTAATATATGCCATGTGCCAGAAACCATGGTCTCTGTTCAACTCATTGTCAATAGATTGGAGTTTGAGGACATTTAACAGTAGTCGCCATCTGTTTCAGAGATAATCCCGTCTATCAAGAATAAAGACAAAATAGACAAGTGCAACCTGGGTGACATTTTGAGGCATTTTGTCTGCCTATCTATTGGGTGAAAAAGAATTAGGATTGGCCAAGCTTCTTCAAGGTATTATCTCTCATTTCTAAAAAAAAAAACCCAGTTCCTTCAGCTATACAAAGCAGGAGGCCTCATAGTATAATCCGATATTAAAAAGTTTCAGTTTCTTTCTTGATCATCAAGCAATTTTTATGTTTTCTCCTTGACTTCTTTGCTTACCAGATAAATCTAGAATTTTTTTCTGTCATAAGGTGGTCCATTTTTTATGGATATTGTTTGCCGTGCAATATTCCCATGCAAAGGATCGTTACCTTGACGCGGTGCTGGGGCTTGCACACCTCAATGATGCCATGAGCTATACCGTGCAGGGCCACCCAAGATGGGAAGGTCATGGCAGAGAGGTCAGACTAAATACGATCCCTGGGGAAGGTAATGGCAACCCACCCCAGTATTCTTGCCATGAAAACTACATGAATCAGCACAACCAGAAAATTGTCAGTATACCATCGGAAGATAGGACTCCCAGGTCGGAAGATGGTCAAAATGCTACTGGGGAGGAACAAAAGACTAGTCCAACTAGCCCCAGATGTGATGACGCAGTTAGCTCAAAGCTGAAAGGAAGGCTAATGGCTGACGGTGCTGGAGATGAACGACGAATCCGATGCTCTAAAGATCAACACACTAAAGGAACCTGGAATGTAAGATCTATGAGCCAGGGCAAATTGGACGTGGTCATTGGTGAGATGACAAGATTAAAGATAGACATAAAAATAATGGGGAAGAACCTACATATGAGACCAGAACTATACCTATTGAGCCTTAAAAATTTGAAGTTGGACACAAATGAGGAAAAAATTCTAAACTATCTGGTTATAGGAGCCAGGATTGTCTTTGCCAAATTATGGAGAACAAACCAGATCCCTTCAATTAATCAATGACTATTAAAAGTATGGGAAATAAAGACCATGGACATACTAACCTTCCTGTTGAAGAAACACCACGGACAACCAATAAAAGAAACAGACTGGTCAATATTTGAAGAGTACATAAGGAAAAGATGGACATACCCCGAAGAATTTTCATAAGAATAACCAGAAATACCCAAACCTAGCAATACAACATGTCTCTTCATGAGACAAATGACCCCCCCCCCCATGCCCAAATTGACAGCCATCCTACAACACGGAAAAACCAACATCAAAAAAAAGAAAAGAAAAAGATTAAAGATAGACATTCTGGGAGTCAGTGAACTGAAATGTACTGGAATGGGCCACTTCACAAAAGATGACCACCAGATCTACTACTGCGGACAAGAGGAACACCGAAGAAATGGAGTAGCCTTCATTGTTAATAATAAAGTTGCGAAAGCAGTGATTGGATACAACCCAAAAAATGATAGAATTATCTCAATTCAAGTTCAAGGCAAGCTGTTTAACATCACAGTGATCCAAATATATGCCCCAACCACACCTGCCGAAGAAGCAGAATTAGATCAGTTCTATGAGGATCTGCAGCACCTACTGGATAACACACCAAAAAGAGACATTATTCTCATTACAGGAGATTGGAATGCTAAGGTGAGCAGTCAAATGACAACCGGGATCACAGGCAAGGATGGTCTAGGACAACCAAACGAAGCAGGACATAGGCTGATAGAATTTTGCCAGGAAAACTCTCTGTGCATAACAAACACTCTCTTCCAACAACCTAAAAGACAGCTTTACACATGGACTTCACCCAATGGTCAACGCCGGAATCAGATTGACTACATCCTTTGCAGACAAAGGTGGCGGACATCCACCCAGTCAGTGAAAACAAGACTTGGAGCTGACTGTAGTTCAGACCACAAACTTCTCATTGCAAAATTTAGAATCAGACTAAAGAGAATGGGGAAAATACACAGACCTATTAGATATGATCTCACAAATATTCCTAGTGAATATGCAGTGGAAGTGAAAAATAGATTTCAGGGACTAGACTTGATAAATAGAGTCCCAGAAGAACTATGGACAGAAGGAGGGGGAGTAGCTTTATATGTCAAAAACAGTTACGTTGCAGAAGAAATGCAAGACTGTAATCCGGGAAACCAGCTTGAAAGCATCTGGATAAGAATCAAGGGAACCGGGACTCAAAAAGATCTTGTCGTGGGTGTCTACTACAGACCTCCGAGTCAGGATGAAGGACTTGATGAAGCCTTCTGTCAACAGCTGACCAAACAGGCACAAAGAAGAGATATAGTAGTCATGGGCGATTTCAATTATCCCGATATCTGCTGGAAAACAAACTCAGCCAAGAGTACAAAGTCCAACAAATTCCTCACTTGCCTTGCAGATAGTTTTATGGTCCAGAAGGTAGAAGAGGCAACAAGGGGATCAGCAACTCTTGATCTAATCTTAACAAATGTGGAAGACCTGATCAATACAGTTGAAGTGGTTGGATCCTTAGGGGCAAGTGACCATGTGCTCCTGCAGTTTGCAATACAAAGGAATGCTGAAACTAAGACAAGTCAAACACGCTTTCTGGACTTTAAGAGAGCTGACTTCCAAAAAATGAAGGAATTACTGAGCGGCATTCCATGGACGCCGATATTAAAAAACAAGGGAGTTAAGGATGGATGGGAGTTTTTCAAAAGTGAAATACTCACGGCGCAAATGCAAACAGTGCCAACAAAGAAGAAAAATAAGACAAGTGCAAAGAAGCCAGAATGGATGTCCAAAGAACTTCTAACTGAGCTAAAGCTCAAAAGTGACATGCACAAGAAGTGGAAAAGGGGAGAAATCACCAAAGAAGAATTCAAACGTATAGCCAACACCTGTAGGGAAAAGGTTCGCAAGGCTAAAGCGCAAAATGAGCTCAGGCTTGCCAGGGACATAAAAAACAACAAAAAAGGCTTTTTTGCTTACGTTGGTAGAAAAAGGAAGAAAAAGGAGGCGATAGGGCCATTGCAAGGAGAAGATGGGGTGATGGCGACAGGGGACAGGGAAAAGGCAGAACTGCTCAATACCTTCTTTGCCTCGGTCTTCTCAGAAAAAGAAAGCCATCTTCAACCTCAGCAACACGGAATGGACGAAGGATTGGGGGAAATCCAACCCCAAATAGGGAGACACGTTGTCCAGGAACACCTGGCCTCTCTAAACGAATTTAAGTCCCCAGGGCCAGATCAGCTACATCCAAGAGTACTGAAGGAACTAGCGGAAGTTATTTCAGAACCACTGGCAATTATCTTTGAGAGTTCTTGGAGAACGGGAGAAGTCCCAGCAGATTGGAGGAGGGCGAATGTGGTCCCTATCTTCAAGAAGGGAAAAAAGAACGACCCAAACAATTACCGTCCGGTCAGCCTCACATCAATACCAGGCAAAATTCTGGAAAAGATCATTAAGGAAGTGGTCTGCGAACACTTAGAAACAAATGCGGTCATTGCTAATAGTCAACACGGATTTACCAAAAACAAGTCATGCCAGACTAATCTGATCTCCTTTTTCGATAGAGTTACGAGTTGGGTCGATACAGGGAATGCTGTGGATGTAGCGTACCTGGATTTCAGTAAGGCCTTCGACAAAGTCCCCCACGACCTTCTGGCAAACAAACTAGTAAAATGTGGGCTAGACAAAACTACGGTTAGGTGGATCTGTAATTGGCTAAGCGAACGAACCCAAAGGGTGCTCACCAATGCGTCGTCTTCATCATGGAAAGAAGTGACAAGTGGAGTGCCGCAGGGCTCCGTCCTGGGCCCGGTTCTGTTCAACATCTTTATTAACGACTTAGACGAAGGGTTAGAAGGCACGATCATCAAATTTGCAGACGACACAAAACTGGGAGGGATAGCTAACACTCCAGAAGACAGGAGCAGAATTCAAAACGATCTTGACAGACTAGAGAGATGGGCCAAAACTAACAAAATGAAGTTCAACAGGGACAAATGCAAGATACTTCACTTCGGCAGAAAAAATGGAAATCAAAGATACAGAATGGGGGACGCCTGGCTTGACAGCAGTGTGTGCGAAAAAGACCTTGGAGTCCTCGTGGACAACAAGTTAAACATGAGCCAACAATGTGATGCGGCTGCTAAAAAAGCCAATGGGATTCTGGCCTGCATCAATAGGGGAATAGCGTCTAGATCCAGGGAAGTTATGCTCCCCCTCTATTCTGCCTTGGTCAGACCACACCTGGAATACTGTGTCCAATTTTGGGCACCACAGTTGAAGGGAGATGTTGACAAACTGGAAAGCGTCCAGAGGAGGGCGACTAAAATGATTAAGGGTCTGGAGAACAAGCCCTATGAGGAGCGGCTTAAAGAGCTGGGCATGTTTAGCCTGCAGAAGAGAAGGCTGAGAGGAGACATGATAGCCATGTACAAATACGTGAAGGGAAGTCATAGGGAAGAGGGAGCAAGCTTGTTTTCTGCTGCCCTGCAGACTAGGACACGGAACAATGGCTTCAAACTACAGGAAAGGAGATTCCACTTGAACATCAGGAAGAACTTCCTCACTGTGAGAGCTGTTCGACAGTGGAACTCTCTCCCCGGGGCCGTGGTGGAGGCTCCTTCCTTGGAGGCTTTTAAGCAGAGGCTGGATGGCCATCTGTCGGGGGTGCTTTGAATGCGATTTCCTGCTTCTTAGCAGGGGGTTGGACTAGATGGCCCATGTGGTCTCTTCCAACTCTACTATTCTATGATTCTATGATTCTATGATTCTAAGTCCACAACATTGTTCAGGAGGCAGCAACAAAGTACGTCACAAAGAAAAAGAAAACCAAGAAGGCAAGGTGGTTGTCTGCTGAGACACTGGAAGTAGCCCAAGAAAGAAGGAAGGTGAAAGGAAACAGCGAAAGGGGGAGAAATGCCCAATTAAATTAGCCAGGAGAGACAAGGAACTATTTTTAAACAAGCAATGCATGGAAGTGGAAGAAGACAATAGAATAGGAAGGACAAGAGACCTCTTCCAGAAAATCAGAAACATCGGAGGTAAATTTCAGGCAAAAATGGGCATGATTAAAAACAAAGATGGCAAGGACCTAACAGAAGCTGAAGAGATCAAGAAAAGTTGGCGAGAATATACAGAAGATCTGTATAGGAAGGATAATAATACAGAGGATAGCTTTGATGGTGTGGTGAGTGAATTAGAACCAGACATCCTGAGGAGTGAGGTTGAATGGACCTTAAGAAGCATTGCTAACAACAAGGCAGCAGGAGACGATGGGATCCCAGCTGAGCTGTTTAAAATCTTGGAAGATGATGCTGTCAAGGTGATGCATGCCATATGCCAGCAAATATGGAAAACACAAGAATGGCCATCAGATTGGAAAAAAAATAAATGTACATCCCCATACCAAAAAAGGGAAGTGCTAAAGAATGTTCAAACTTCTGGACAGTGGCACTTATTTCACATGCCAGTAAGATAATGCTCAAGATCCTGCAAGGCAGACTCTAGCAATGCATGGAGCGAGAGCTGCCAGATGTCCAAGCTGGGTTTAGAAAAGGCAGAGGAACAAGAGACCAAATTGCCAATATCCGCTGGATAATGGAGGAAGCTAGGGAATTTCAGAAAAACATCTACTTCTGCTTTATTGACTATTCTAAAGCCTTTGACTGTGTGGATCATAATAAACTGTGGCATGTGCTTGGTGGTATGGGGATACCAAGTCACTTGTCTGTCTCCTGAGAAATCTGTACAAAGACTAAGTAGCCACAGTAAGAACAGACCACGGAACTGTTAATGTGGAATTTGTGTATTGATAGTGTTTAAATGCAATTTGTGCCATGCTTGTATTGCAACTGATTGCATCATCCAGAATGTACCATAATGTGGAAAGACCTAATTGCCAAGCAGCTATAATGACCTTGATGTGTGGCTGAAACTAGGGAGTATCCAGACACAAGTGTTTGTGCCTACCGATTGCGTCAGTTCAGTTGAGCTCTGTCTGCCTAGAGTTCGAGTCAAGTTCTGTTGGAGAACAGAACAGTCCCGTGTTTGTCTGTTGTCTACAAGTCTGTTTGTTTTGATTACTGCTGCATACAGTAAAACTTTGTAAATAGTTTTACCAACATCTCTGAGTGTCTCTTCGTTCTGCGCTCCACTGCTTCTATCCAACTACTGCTGTGCTGCAAATACTCTGACAGGAACAACAGACTGGTTCAAGATTGGGAAAAGAGTACGGCAGGGCTGTATACTATCGCCCTACCTATTCAACTTGTATGCAGAAGACATCATGACACGTGCGGGGCTTGACAAATCCAAGGCTGGAGTTAAAATTTCTGGAAGAAACATTAACAACCTTAGGTATGCAGATAATACCACTCTGATGGCTGAAAGTGAGGAGGAGCTGAGGAATCTTATCGCCAAAGTGAAAGAAGAAACTGCAAAAGCCAGGCTGCAGTTAAACATCAAGAAAACCAAGATCATGGCAACCAGACCGATTGACAACTGGCAAATAGAGGGAGAAAACGTGGAGGCAGTGACAGACTTTATATTTCTAGGTGCGAAGATCACTGCAGATGCAGACTGCATCCAGGAAATCAGAAGACGTCTATGTGAAGAAGTGTATAATTATATTCTGTATATAGATGAAATGTGTATTTAATTTTGTTTAAACAGTCAGGTTTGGCTAAGTTTAAAATGGTGAGTATTTGAATTGATATGTATGAGGGAAGGTAGTCATCTTAGAATGCTAGAACAGGTTACCATAGCAACAGGGGCGGAGCCAACCGCCGCTTGGAAAGGAAAAGGGGAATGTTTTAAAACCCAGCAGTTGGTGATTTTCCAGTCACAGAGAAGGATCTGGTTCTTGTGTGGAGAATCAGACTGGCTTAAATAGAAAGATTTGAGTCAGATTTAGGTTAGACCAGACTAGGCAAGTTAGGTGATTTGTCTAGGGTCTTTTATAGCGCCTGTGGATTAGGGAGAATTAATCCCAGGGGATCCAGTAGGATCAGGGTTTAGTGTAACTTAAAGAAAGAAGTATTTTGAAAGTTTAACCACCTCATAACCGTTGTAACCATTAAGCGAAGTGCCTTTACCAAGTTATCTGAAACCATCAAGCTCTGTACCTGCAATAAACTTGTTTTGATTTTATTCTAAATAAGCCTCTGTCATACTCTCATATTAAGTTAAGTAACATCAACACCTGAAGTGGAACAAATAGAGAAAGCTTATAAGAACCAGTATCATCTGCCTGACGTCTCCATTGGTGGCAGCGAAGAAGAAGATAATCAAACAAATAATTAATTAACATCATCTCTTATAAAACATCTTTATTAAGTGGTGGTATCTGTGTGCGTGCGTGTGTGGGATCAAAAGGGTTCCATCCCGGCCTCACATTCCTGTCAGACACCTCACCTCTGTACAATATTGGTGGCAAAACTGAGGGATTCTAAAGGATTCCATTCTCTGCCACATAAGTTCCTCACATAATTTGGTGGCAGCGGTGGGATTCCAAAAGGGATACCATTCCCTGCCACAACGGTTCTTTACATTAATTGGTGGCAGCGGTGGGATTCAAAGAGGGATTCCATCCTCTGCCACATCAGCTCTCCACATTAATTGGTGGCAGCGGTGGGATCTGAAGGGATTCCATTCTCTGCCACATCAAGTCCCCACAGTCTACTTCTTGGGAAGAGAGCAATGGCCAGTCTTGACAAACTACTGAAAAGCAGAGACATCACACTGGCAACGAAGGTTCGCACAGTGAAAGCAATGGTACTCCCCATAGTAACCTATGGCTGTAAGAGCTGGACTATGAAGAAGGCTGAGCGAAGGAAGATAGACGCTTTTGAACTTTGGTGCTAGAGGAAAATCCCGAGAGTGCCTGGACCTCAAGAAGATCCAATCAGTCCATCCTCCAGGAAGTAATGCCCGATTGCTCACTGGAGGGAAGGATACTAGAGGCAAAGCTGAAGTATTTTGGCCACATCATGAGAAGACAGGAAAGCTTGGAGAAGATCATGATGCTGGGGGAAATGGAAGGAAAAAGGAAGAGAGGCCGACCAAGGGCAAGATGGATTGACGGTATCCTTGAAGTGACTGGCTCAACTTTGAAGGAGCTGGGGGCAGCGACGGCTGACAGGGAGCTCTGGCATGGACTGGTCCATGAGGTCTGAACGAGTAAAGAAGAAGATTGTTTGCCGATAAAATGGAAGCCTTTGCAACACAACTGTTTTTAATCATTAAAATAAGCCTTATAAAAATGTTACATTTTCTCATTGTTCTAAGTCTCTTTTGATTTCGTTCTAAACTTTTTTCATAATTATTCTCAAACAATAGACTATTGTTTTTCTCAATGATCACTCTCAAGTATTTGGCCTCCCCCTTTACCAACCTTAAAGTTAGAAAGAGCAGTTAGTTTGCATTCCCCTTTTATAGTCATGGTTCTGATCAATATTTTTATTTTGACACAATCCCTTTAAACTCAGAACATACCCCAATCAGCTTAATTTTTAAAAATAAAAGACTCTTCAATTAAGCTTTTGGATTTTCTGTTTTTATTACAAGATCAGGAGCCCCCATTACTGCAGCGAGTTAAACCACTGAGCTACTGAACTTGCTGACCAAAAGGTTGGTAGTTCGAATCTGGGGAGCAGGGTGAGCTCCTGCTGTTAGCCCCAGCTTCTGCCAACCTAGCAGTTAGAAAACATGCAAATGTGAGTAGATCAGTAGGCATCGCTTCAGTGGTAAGGTAACCATGCTCTATGCAGTCATGCTGGCCACATGACCTTGTAGGTGTCTACGGACAATCCTGGCTATTTGGCTTAGAAATAGAGATGAGCACCAACCCCCAGAGTCTGACACTACTAGACTTAATGTCAGGGGAAAATCTTTACCTTTTATCACAAGATCATTTGCATAAGCCCTGAGCTTCTGTGTTCCCTGTTACCTTCACTCCACATAGTCTATAATCTTGTCTGATTTCTCTCAGTAACATCTTCAATACCAAAGTAAAACAGAGAAATAAAACACAAGACTCTTAAAATACATACAACAAATATACATAGGTAAAATGAAGACTAAAACTCCCTGATAGGATGCAGGGTAATATTTACAAGTTAAAATTGACTGGATAGGCCTGCCGGAAGGGATAGATCTTGTCTTAAATTCTGACAGCTGCTTTAACTGTCAAATCTCTTCTGGCAGGTCATTCCACAGACTTTACTAACACTGGGCTTTTTGTATATATGTCGTCTTTATAACCAGATAATATTTTCATCAAAATCTATTCTCTGCAATACTTGAAATAGATACTTCCAAGAATTTAGTTCAATGCTTCTGCTAAATGCCAGATCCGTTAACGGTAAAACATCTATTATCCAAGATTTGTTCTGGGACAAAAAAGCGGATCTGGCTTGCATCAGCGAGACCTGGTTGGACTAGCAGGGTGGGGTAAATCTTACCCAGCTGTGTCCTCCAAGTTTTGGGATGCTCCAGCAGGCCAGGCCTGGGGGGTGGGGAGGAGGGGTCACAGTTGTCTTTCGGCAGTCCATCTCCCTGATCAGATGGACCATTTCGCAAACTTCAGGTTTTGAGTGTATCCACCTGAAAGTAGGAAACCAAGTCAGTTTGGGGGTTCTGCTGGTACCATCTATCCCACAACACAGCAGTTTCCCTGTCTGAGCTAACAGAGGTGCTCTTGAGCCTGGTGTTGGTCTCCCAACATCTGATAGTGCTGGGAGATTTTAACATTCATGCAGAGGCCATGTTAACAGGTGCAGCTCAGGACTTCATGGTTGCCATGACGACCATGGGACTGTCCCAAATAATTACTGATCCCACCCATCAGGCTGGTCATACACTCGACCTAGTTTTTGTTGCGGAGGGTGACATGGTTGAAGTGGAAGAGCAAAATATCTGTCCTGTTTTGTCTTTCAAGAACAGACTTAAAACAATGTGGTAAGTAAATGAAAACTGCTTTACTTCAGCAAAACATAAAGAACAGCACACTCAGTGGTATAATGCAAAAGAAAACAAGGAAGTCTTAGGGCAAACACAGTTCTTAAGTCTCTGATAAATTCCCAAATCAAGTAGCAGTCTTACTTCAGACAAAGAAACAGCAATAAATCCCTAAGAACAATTTTCCAAATGCAGACTCGAAGCAAGCACAAGGGGATCAGGCTTAGGCATTAGAGTCAGTTTGTTACCAGCAAAAGCTGACTGCACCTGCTTCTGATTTATAGCCCTGAATTCCCCCACAGCTGCTAGGGTAGTTCCCAATTACTCAGCTGCATTTCTGGTAGCTATTCTAGCTGAACGACGTCTCTGCTCTGTTTCCTTTTGCCTTTCCTGAAATGTGGGTAGGAAAGGAGGAAAATCCTGAGAGTACCTTGGACCGCAAGAAGATCCAAGCAGTCCATCATCCAGGAAATAATGCCTGGCTGCTCAGTGGAGGGAAGGATACTAGAGGCAAAGATGAAGTATTTTGGCCACACCATGAGAAGACAGGAAAGCTTGGAAAAGATCATGATGCTGGGGAAAATGGAAGGAAAAAGGAAGAGAGGCCGACCAAGGGCAAGGTGGGTGGATGGTATCTTTGGGGTGACTGGCTTGACCTTGAAGGAACTGGGGTCGGCGATGGCTGACAGGGAGCTCTGGCGTGGACTGGTCCATGAGGTCACGAAGAGTCGGAAACAACTATGCAATTGAGCAGCAGCAGCAGCAAAATCTCCTCCTCAGATTCCAACTGCCCCTTTGACTCATGAACACTTTCCTGCTCCCCTTCCTCTTCTGAAGAAGAGGAATCCATAACAATATTCTTCCATTGTCATGGTGCGATCATCATCTCATCAGTTTAAGATTTACCATGTCCTCGAACCTCCGCAGGGGTGGTGGACCAATTAAAATGGTCCGCCCCAGAAGGCTTATGGATCCAGACGGATTTCTGAGGTCTCTTGGGGATCCTTCTGACATGGAGGCCGATGCCTTGGTTGACCACTACAATAGTGAGATGACCAGGTTGGTAGACACAATCGCCCCCAAATGTCCTCTCGCAACACGTAGAGTCACCCCAGCTCCTTGGTTCACCAAGGAGCTGGCGGTGATGAAACGTTCGAGAAGAGGACTAAAGCGCCGCTGGAGGATAACTCATAGCATCCCTGACCGAACATGGGCTAGAACCACTATTAAGGCCTACACCACAGCTCTGCAGGCAGCCAGGAAGACCTTCTTGACTGCCTGAATAGCATCTGCAACTAATAGATAATCTGAGCTGTTCCGAGTTGTTAGGGAGCTCCTTTACCCCCCTGGGGGTGGGGAGGTCCCCTGTGGCTCGGCGGCCTGGTGCAGCGATTTTGCACACCATTTTGCAGATAAAGTCACTCAGATACGCTCCGAGTTGGACAACAGCCTTATTACAATGCCAGATGAGGTAACTGAGGCACCTGTCTCTCCAATTTTGCTGGATTTGTTTCAGTTTGTGTGGTGAGTGGTGAGAGCAACCACGTGCACTCTGGATCCTTGCTCTTCCTGGCTAATTAAATCGGCCAGTAGAGGTCTTAGAGATTGGTTTGTGAAGATAATCAACTCATCATTGGAACAGGGGACATTCCCATCTTGCCTGAAACAGTGAAGTGATAGTGAAGCCAATATTGAAAAAGGTGTCCATGGATCCCTTGATACTGAACAACTACAGACCGATCTCCAACCTCCCCTTTTTGGGCAAGGTGCTAGAGTGAGTGGTTGCCTCCTGCCTCCAGGGATTCCTGGATGACACCAATTCTCTAGACCAATCACAGTCTGGTTTCAGGCCTCAATTCAGTACCGAGACGGCTTTGGTCGATGACCTCAGCAGAGAGCTAGACGGGGGAGTGTGACCCTGCTGGTTCTCTTGGACATCTCAGCGGCTTTCAATACCATGGTATTCTTCTGGATTGGCTCTCTGGGTTGGGGGCATGGCATTGCTGTGGCTCAGGTCCTTCCTGGAGGGCTGTTCCCAGTTGGTGAAGCTGGGGGACACCTGCTCGGACCCCTGGCCATTGATCTGTGGGGTCCTGCAAGGTTCCATTTTGTCCCCCATGCTGTTTAACACCTACATGAAACTGCTGGGAGAGGTCATCAGGAGTTTTGGAGTTTGATGCCATCTCTATGCAGATGACACTCAACTCTACTACTCTTTTCCACCAAATTCCAAGGAAGCCCCCCAGATACTGGACCAGTGCCTGGCCGCTGTGATGGGCTGGATGAGAGCGAACAAACTGAAGATCAATCACAACAAGACAGAGGTCCTCCAGGTCAGTCTCACAGCAGATCGGTGTTTAGGGTGGCAACCTGTGACGGGGTCGCAGTCCCCCTAAAGACACAGGTCCGTAGTCAGGGGTTCCTTCTGGACTCAGTGCTGACGCTTGATGCTCAGGTGTCGGCGGTGGCCGGGAGGGCCTTTGCACAATTAAAACTTGTGTGCCTGCTGTGAAGTCTGACTTGGCCAGGGTGGTCCATGCCTTAGTTATCTCTAGATTGGACTATTGCAACATGCTCTACATGGGGCTGCCCTTGAAGATGGCCCAGAAACTTCAACTGGTCCAACGATCAGCTGCCAGATTACTAACTGGAACAACTTACAGAGAGCGATCAACCCTCCTGTTTAAGGAACTTTATTGGCTACTAATCATTTTCCTGTCCCAATTCAAGGTGCAGGTTTATCACCTACAAAGTCCTAAACAGTTTAGGCCCCACCTACCTTTGTGATCACGTTTCTCCCTATGAACAAGCGTGGTCTCTTCGATCATTGGGGGAGGCCCTCCTCTCGCTCCCATCCCCATCACAAGCATGTCTTGTGGGAATGAGGGATAGGGCCTTCTCCATGGTGGCCCCTCGGCTCTGGAACTCCCTTCCCAGGGAGATCAGGCACCCACCCTCGCAGCCTTTAAGAAAGACTTGAAAACCTGGCTCTTCCAGTGTACTTTCAACAACTGATCACAAGAATAACCTCCTCAGTATGAACTATTACTGGGCCTGGTGTATTGTTTTCTTGTCCTTATTTGGTAATTACTCTCCTCATTTATCCTACCCCAAACTCCCCTTTTATACTACAGCACTTTATCTACCTCATCAGATTTTAATTATGCACTCCTCACCCCACTGCCCAGTCTTCTACTATTTTAACCACGGTATTGTTTTTACTTGGCAGTTTTATTTGCTACTATATTATTGTTTAAAATGGTGGTTTAATTTGTGTTAAATGTCAATGATGTTTGTTTTATTGTGAACTAGCTTGGGGACCCGGCGATGCCCGGGTCATATGAGAATTGTATTATTTGTCTTTTAATGTTATGTATTCTGTTTGGAGTGGGTGAACTACTATTCCCAGAATCGTGGCTGAATCCTCCCCAAACCCTTCCAGTATTATAAGTTGGCCATGTGTGTACCAGGTGTGGTGCAGTACTCTCTGGATGGGGGTGAAGTGCTACAACTCCCAGATTCCTGGGGCAATTGCTCCGAAATACCTATCAGTATCCACAGTAGGCAATATTCAGTCTGTGTGCCATGTTTGGTCTAGATTCATCATTGGCTGGGTTCAGTGGTCTTTGGATGGAGGTGAACTACAACTCCCAAATTCAAGGCCCCTTCCCACAAATACCTGCAGCATGTTCAGTAGGTCATGAAGCATCTCTGTGTGAAGTTTGGTCCTAGTGCATTGTCGGTGGGGGTTAGTGTTTATCTGGCTACAGGTGAACTATAACTCCCTTTCCCCCAAACTTGTCCAATAGGTTGTATTGGTTATGGGGGCTCTGTGTGCCAAGTGTGATGCTCATTCATTGCAGGTGAACTATAAATCCCAGTTCCCACTACTCCTCAACTTCCAGTCCAGTTCCCCTCCAAACCCACCAGTAGTCAAATCTGGGCATATCGGGTCTGCATGGCAAGTTTGGCCGAGAGCCATCATTGTTTGGGTTCATAGCGTTCTGGGTGTAGGTGAACTACAACTCCTCTACATTCCCCAGTAGGAGTGACAGTGCGCTGACTTGATGCAGGGTGAACTACAACTTCCACCATGTGGAGTCAATCCCTAAACTCCTCCAGTAATTTTAAATGCAGCTCAGTTCTGCTGTGTTTGTTATGCAGAGAGATTGGAAAGGAAAGGGCAGTGGGTGGGGCCATGCAAATGCCACAGCAACGGAGAATCCTGGGATGCCTGCCTGTGGTGGAAGAAAAAGCACAATCTAGGATGAAATAGTCCCCAAACAAAAGCATTCCTTGGATGGTGGGACGTAGTGTTTGGGAAGGATATTGGCAGGGGATGGGATACATGTTCATCGAGTTCGCTGTAACCGCAATGTCAGTGCAAAGAAGTGACTTGGTGGCTCCTCAGCACTGGGAACGGGAGCCTGTTTGTGGAGGCTGGGGGCTGTCTGTGTGAGCAGACACTCGTGCCCCATACACCCATATGGGTTTTCGCTTTTATTATGGATTTAGATTGTATTTTATCTTGTTTGATGTGGAAATTTGGGCTTGGCCTCATGTTAGTTGCCCTGAATCCCTATGGGGAGAATAATAATTATTATTATTATTAATGCTTCCCCTGCATCCAAAATGAACAAGACCTTTTTTTTCCTTTTCACTATCATATTCCAAATATTCAGTTATATGCAAAACAGGTCTTACATTATTCCTTAATTGAATTTTTGGAAGAAATCCACTCTAATTCTGCTATAAATAACCCAGCTAGCTCTTATTTTTGAAAGTTTTTGTTCACATGCTGCTGGACACATCAATGGTTGAGAAAGCTATACTCGAAGTGCTAACATACTGCTGTTATCCACTTCAAGAACAAACCTGCATATGTACTCTTACTTTCTTTGGAAGAAACAGAAGATTATCACATCCATATTATTGTTGTCCATGATCTAAAATGAACACCCATGCTTGCGTGAAGGAGATAGGCTGACCATTGTAACCTTGTGCTGATGCTGCCTGCCTGAAGGAGGGTGTCTAGGCATTGTGACCTTGTGCTAGCACCTCTTGTCTAGAGATGACAGACAATCATGATCTTATGCTCATGGCTGTTGTCTAAAAGCAAGAAACTGACATTGTGACCTCATGCTTCCTGGTGAAGCTGGACATTTTGATCAAATACTGTCGGGAAACTGGATACTTTAAACAAGTATAATGTGTATTCTTATTCATCTTAATTTCTGGTAGGTTCTTAATGCCTCTCATCAAGTTTCTAATTATAAGCAGTCTTAATATTTCTACCTATTTTTACCTATTTTTACCTTGACTTTTAAAAAGTTTTTTGTAACCAACTTTTCATAATCTATCCATATAGTCCTAAAATATTGCTCATATATTTAAATTCCTCTATCCACTTATATTAATTAGAAAACTGAATGGGTGTGAAGAATGAACTGAAAGCTTGAAAGAAATGTTGTGCCATAGTTAAAAGAAGGAAAGTAACATTTGTTCCATCACACTGTTTGCATAACTGTATGGCAGGGATGTCAACTACAAATTTTTAAAAGAAAGCCTGATTGTGGTTGCTGCTTCTAGGTCAACAGGGAACTACAGTAGATAACTTCCCATTTGATGAACAATTATACATTTGAAAGCTTAAGATAACATGCCAAAGCTTATCTTCTTGAGACTGCAAGAAGCAGTCTCAAGAGCTTAGAAAAGCTGTACATACTACCACTTTCAGCCATAATAGCATGGTCATCAGGGATTTTCAATTCAATTTCCAATAAGCCTTTAATGGCATATATGTATATCAAGACAGTGCAAAATGCAGACTATATTATACAATACAAAAACAATGGAAAAACTTCATGTTTGTCAAACATTCAATTTGCAGACTTCATTTAGAAACCTTGTCACTGTGAGGCAGCAGTTAAAATCTTTGAAATTTAAAAGCATGATTACTTTGTCTGGCTCTGATTAGTGTTTCATAAAATCTATTGCTTGCAGTAGCAAGTTTGATCTTAGTCCCTGGTAGAGTGGGCAGTGGAAAAGAATATGTGGGATGGAGTCCAGCTGTCCTGAGCTGCAGAGACAGAGCCTCTTGTCGCTCGGTAGTACATCAGGGATTTTATGAGTCATAGTCCAAAGGGTAACTTTATTAAGCTCTGGCCCAACTTGATTCTACATTGTAAAATTAATGCAGTTTAACTGCAATGCCCTAATACTATGGAATCATAGGAGCTGTAGTTTCAAGAGGCACCACCATGCTTTGGCAGAGAAATTACATCTAGAGTAGTGGTTCTCAACCTGTGGGTCCCCAGGTGTTTTGACCTACAACTTTCAGAAATCCCAGCCAGTTTACCAACTATGAAGCCTCTGAATTTTCCAAGTATGAAGCCTCTGAATTTTCCCCATTTATTAAAGGAGAAGCGAAGCTAGAAGCCTGGATGAAACTCAATTTCCCAGAAGCCTTGGGCTAAGCCAATCAGGGTGGAAGAAAGAGGGAAGGAGAGACAAGGCCATCGTTCTTGTAGCCTTTTGAAAAAATGTTGTTTGAAAATTCCCGAAGAATCAGTGGATGGCTCAAACATTATGAAACTTGATAGGCAAAGAGTGATGAATATTTGCTTCAATTGTGGCAAATTTCATCCCAATAGCTTCTAAAATACAGGAGTACAAAGCCTCTGAATTTTCCCCATTTATAAAAGCATTGGGCTGAAGCAGATGTTTCTCCAATAGTACTATGCCCGCTTTAAAACTACAATTCCCAGATGTCCCAGGCTCTCTGTCCTCTTAACATTCCCCACCCCCTTTTGTCCTCACTTGACCATCTTGACCAAACTTTCATACGGTATGTGAATTCTTGGAAGGTATGAGAAGTTTAGAGAGAGAGAGAGGGAGGGAGGGAGGGAGGGAGAGTGGGAGGGAGGGAAAGGTTTGAGTGTTGGACTCCGATTGTAGCTTGATTCCCCACTCAGCCACCCACTTGGGCAAGTCACACACTCTCAGCCCCAGAAAAGCCAATGAAACAGGAAATAGCACTTTCAAACCAGGAACTGATTTTCTTATTCAGAGGCTGATGGCCATCTGTCAGGAATGATTTGATGGTGTACTATGATTTCTATTCCTGGGTGATAAATGTCATTTCCTAATTGGTTCTGTCATAGAAACATGGCAAAATTTATGACACTGCCTGAACTTTGCGCAAGGGACATGGAACACATTATGGTTTCCTGGGACACTGTCCACCAATTTAACAATGTTTCAGCCATAAAAACAAAGTTTCTGAAGTAGAAGAATGACTTTCAAAGTAAAGACAACCCAATGAAACAGGAAATAAGACTTTCAAACCAGGAACAGATTTCTGCAATTATTAAAAATGGTTTATTATAAAAGCTATGAAAATTTGCCAAAAATCAGAGGATAAGGGAAATATTCTGAATTTTGGTGAGCTAGCAGTTTTAAATGTGTTCTACCACTGTACCAAGTTTGAAGAAGATAGTTTAAAAAAATGAGGGCGAGAGAGTCCTGTAAATTTTCTCCCAGTGCTGTTTTTTGGCCACTGTGCATGCACATCTGCCATTAACAAATTAATTTAGAATATTCCTAATATTCATTAAGTAACCAAAATTTTGAGGACAAAATTTGGAAGTAATTTCAAAAATGAAGCACCAGCACCCCCTACTTTAGAAGCGAGTTTAGAATCATTTTTTCCATGGATCGCTCATGCCTACTATCTGCTTTATTTATATATTTTTATTATATTTTAATTATATATATATATATATATATATATATATATATATATATATATATGAGAGCTTTTATCTTCAAGGATTCTGGAGACAAGTCATGTTTTGGAATTATTCTTTTCCCTTTGTATGTTAAGTCTCTTTCTTTTAAGAAGTTTAAACACTTCATCTCTTTTACTTTCTGTGGTGAAGGCCATTATGATATCTCTTACGCCTCCCCTTTTTGTGTAATGAAAGGCTCTGTGGACTCTTTCAATTTGAGTTTGCACTATTTCCATGTTTAAACCTTGAAGCCATGATATTATTTCCACTTGTAAGTTTTCTGCAGGTATTTGTTCTGGGAAACCGGCCAGTCTTAAGTTTTTTCTCCTTTGTCTATCTGATAGCTCAGCCACTTTAAGTCTTAAAGCTCCAATTTCATCCTGATTTTGCTGCATTCTTTTCTCAGTCTGTTTAAGTTTTTTAATTAATTTATTATCTTGTTGTATTGTCTTCATTTGTTTCAGTAGCATATCAACTTTTGGATTCAAGGACTCTAATAGCTCTACAATCATTTGTTGAATGTTTTGCAGCTCCCGTTTGGATGCCATTTTTGGCTGTCTTTACAGTTTTATTCTTGCTTATCTTGCTTATTAAAGTCTCTTTCCCCCAATTTTTCTACTGTAGAGAAAGTTTGTCGGCAGCGGGGGCCTCCCACATATATTTATCTATTAACTGACTGCTAAATTAGTGATTATCTCAGGCTCTGGACTTTATTTCCATTTGTATCTCTGGAGAGTCAGGAACAGAGCTGCTTCCTCATACCCAGGCATGCACAGAACTTGCAAAAAAAAAAAGATTATCTCAAGACACTGGCATCTATTACAAGACACCCCTGATACCAAAGCAAACCAATTAATGCTCACAAAAGATCCAAAAACTCAAGAGATCTTATGATCCATTCAGAATACAACTCTTCTAATACATCCCATAAACTGAACATTAAGGGTCACACTAGCTGTGACCACTGCGACTGTTGTTTTCAGTTATTTAAGAGCAAAATATATTCACATCCAACACATATTAATATCACATTGCAGCATTTGACATGTTCCACCGATAATGTAGTTTACTTAATACTATGCCCCTGTAAACTGTTATATATTGGGATGACCACCAGACCCCTGAAAATCAGGATAAGTGAACATTGTTCCTGCATAAGGAATGGGTCCACTGACTCGTCATTGTATGTACATTTTAATGAAAAAGCTCATGTGTACCACAGCTTTAAATTTTGTGCTTTGGAAAAAGTATCGCCCAGACCAAATGCAGATGTTAAAAGATGTCTTCTACAAAGAGAGTCATTATGGTGTTGTTGTATGTCTTTCGGGCTGTGTGTCCATGTTCCAGAAGCATTCTCTCCTGACGTTTCGCCCACATCTATGGCAGGCATCCTCAGAGGTTGTGAGGTATGGAGAAAACTAAGCAAAGAGGTTAATATATATCTGTGGAAAGTCTAGGGTGAGAGAGGTCAGTATGAATGTTGTGTAGTTAATCACTTTAATTAGCATTGAAAAGCTTATCTGCTGTCTTCTTCCTGCCTCTGGGGCATCCTTTGTTTAGAGTCGTTAACTGCCCTTGGTTGATTCATGTCTGGAAATCCTCTGTTTTCAGAGTATTGCTTTTTATTTACTGTTCTGATTTTTGAGTTTTGTAATACTGGTAGCCAGATTTTGTTCATTTTCATGGTTTCTTCCTTTCTGTTGAAGTTGTCCACATGCTTGTGGATTTCAATGGCTTCTCTGTGTAGTCTGACATGATAGTTGTTAGAATGGTCCAGCATTTTTGTGTTCTCAAATAGTATTCTGTGTCCAGGCTGGTTCATCAAATGCTCTGCTATGGCTGATTTCTCTGGTTGAATTAGTCTGCAGTGCCTTTCATGTTCTTTGACTCTTGTTTGGGCGCTGCGTTTGGTGGTCCCTATGTAGACTTGTCCACAGCTGCATGGTAGACTCCTGCAGAAGAGAGAGGATCCCTCTTGTCCTTCGCTGACCGTAGCATTTGTTGGATTTTCTTCGTGGGTCTGTAGATAGTTTGTAGGTTGTGCTTCTTCATCAGCTTCCCTATGCGGTCAGTAGTTCCCTTGATGTATGGTAAGGACACCTTTCCTCTGGGTGGATCTTTGTCTTGACTCTCATGGCTTGTTCTTGGCCTTGCAGCTCTTCTGATGTCTGTGGTGGAGTATCCATTGGCCTGTAGAGCCCAGTTTAGGTGGTTGAGTTCACCTTGGAGGAGGTGAGGTTCGCAGATTCTTTGTGCACGGTCTGTCAGGGCTCTGATTGTGCTCCTTTTTTGACTTGGGTGATGGTTGGAGTTTTTATGAAGGTATCTATCTGTGTGTGTAGGTTTTCTGTAAACTGTGTGGCCCAATTGTTGATTGGGTTTGCGGATGACCAGAACATCTAGAAATGGCAGTTTTCCTTCCTTTTCTTTTTCCATGGTGAATTGGATGTTTGGGTGGATGCTGTTAAGATGGTCCAGGAACTTGCTGAGTTCTTCCTCTCCATGGCTCCAAATTGTGAAGGTGTCATCTACGTATCTGAACCAAACAGTTGGCTTTTTTGGTGCTGTTTCTAGGGCCTGTTTTTCAAAGTATTCCATATAGAAATTTGCTACTACTGGGCTGAGAGGGCTCCCCATGGCCACTCCATCCTTCTGTTCATAGAATCCAGTGTCCCACTGAAAGTAGCTAGTGGTGAGGCAATGGTGAAACAGGGCTGTGATGTCTTCTGGGAAGTTTTGTTTGATTAGTGTGAGGGTGTCAGCTACTGGGACTTTGGTAAAAAGGGACACCACATCAAAGCTGATCAGGATGTCCTTGGTGCTTAGATTGAGGTTGCTGATCTTTTCTATAAAGTGTGTAGAGTCCTTGATATAATGTGCAGTGAGCCCAATGTGGGTTTGTAGCTGTGTAGCCAGAAATTTTGCCAGGTTGTAAGTCGGCGATCCAATGGCACTTACAATGGGTCTGAGTGGGAGGGAGTCCTTGTGGATTTTGGGGAGTCCGTAAAGCCTGGGTGGGAGGGCTTCTGATTTGCACAGCTGTTGGCGTATGTCAAAGTTAATGGAGGAGTTCTTGATTAGAGTGTTCGAAGAATGATGATTTCAGGATCTGAGTTGAGATCTTTGATGGCCTGTCATTCTTCCAGCTGACAAGGGGAATGCCACAGTAATCATGGAAACAAAACAATACAAAGAAAAAATCAGACAACTTCTAGATCCCACAATTTACAAGAAACTGAAACAAGACCCCACTAACAAAATCACCAGAAAAACGAACACTCTAATCAAGAACTCCTCCATTAACTTTGACATACGCCAACAGCTGTGCAAATCAGAAGCCCTCCCACCCAGGCTTTACGGACTCCCCAAAATCCACAAGGACTCCATCCCACTCAGACCCATTGTAAGTGCCATTGGATCGCCGACTTACAACCTGGCAAAATTTCTGGCTACACAGCTACAAACCCACATTGGGCTCACTGCACATTATATCAAGGACTCTACACACTTTATAGAAAAGATCAGCAACCTCAATCTAAGCACCAAGGACATCCTGATCAGCTTTGATGTGGTGTCCCTTTTTACCAAAGTCCCAGTAGCTGACACCCTCACACTAATCAAACAAAACTTCCCAGAAGACATCACAGCCCTGTTTCACCATTGCCTCACCACTAGCTACTTTCAGTGGGACACTGGATTCTATGAACAGAAGGATGGAGTGGCCATGGGGAGCCCTCTCAGCCCAGTAGTAGCAAATTTCTATATGGAATACTTTGAAAAACAGGCCCTAGAAACAGCACCAAAAAAGCCAACTGTTTGGTTCAGATACGTAGATGACACCTTCACAATTTGGAGCCATGGAGAGGAAGAACTCAGCAAGTTCCTGGACCATCTTAACAGCATCCACCCAAACATCCAATTCACCATGGAAAAAGAAAAGGAAGGAAAACTGCCATTTCTAGATGTTCTGGTCATCCGCAAACCCAATCAACAATTGGGCCACACAGTTTACAGAAAACCTACACACACAGATAGATACCTTCATAAAAACTCCAACCATCACCCAAGTCAAAAAAGGAGCACAATCAGAGCCCTGACAGACCGTGCACAAAGAATCTGCGAACCTCACCTCCTCCAAGGTGAACTCAACCACCTAAACTGGGCTCTACAGGCCAATGGATACTCCACCACAGACATCAGAAGAGCTGCAAGGCCAAGAACAAGCCATGAGAGTCAAGACAAAGATCCACCCAGAGGAAAGGTGTCCTTACCATACATCAAGGGAACTACTGACCGCATAGGGAAGCTGATGAAGAAGCACAACCTACAAACTATCTACAGACCCACGAAGAAAATCCAACAAATGCTACGGTCAGCGAAGGACAAGAGGGATCCTCTCTCTTCTGCAGGAGTCTACCATGCAGCTGTGGACAAGTCTACATAGGGACCACCAAACGCAGCGCCCAAACAAGAGTCAAAGAACATGAAAGGCACTGCAGACTAATTCAACCAGAGAAATCAGCCATAGCAGAGCATTTGATGAACCAGCCTGGACACAGAATACTATTTGAGAACACAAAAATGCTGGACCATTCTAACAACTATCATGTCAGACTACACAGAGAAGCCATTGAAATCCACAAGCATGTGGACAACTTCAACAGAAAGGAAGAAACCATGAAAATGAACAAAATCTGGCTACCAGTATTACAAAACTCAAAAATCAGAACAGTAAATAAAAAGCAATACTCTGAAAACAGAGGATTTCCAGACATGAATCAACCAAGGGCAGTTAACGACTCTAAACAAAGGATGCCCCAGAGGCAGGAAGAAGACAGCAGATAAGCTTTTCAATGCTAATTAAAGTGATTAACTACACAACATTCATACTGACCTCTCTCACCCTAGACTTTCCACAGATATATATTAACCTCTTTGCTTAGTTTTCTCCATACCTCACAACCTCTGAGGATGCCTGCCATAGATGTGGGCGAAACGTCAGGAGAGAATGCTTCTGGAACATGGCCACACAGCCCGAAAGACATACAACAACCCTGTGATCCCGGCCATGAAAGCCTTCGACAACACAGAGTCATTATGGATTTTCAAACTACAAACACTATTTACTCAAGAGCTAAATGACAGAATAGATTATACCCATTTTCTGTAACAGGTAGCCTTACTTAAGAAGCATCCTGGAACTCTTACATTTGCTCGTTATAGAACTCCACTCAAAACATAGCCAAAGCTACTAATATAAATTTAAGTAGATAAGCATGTTTTTTAATCAATTTTTTTCTTTTTAACTTTCTTAAGCAATGTTAATTCGGGGATTTTCATATATCTATTGTTTATATGTTGTTTCACTGCTTTATCTAGTGTACTAAAGCATAATTAGATAAAGACAGGCATAACACCTGAAGAAGTGATAACGAAACAAGGGGAACAACCCGGGAGACCATGTTGTGTGCCAGTTCTTAGCATGAGAATCAAGCGAAGAATTCTTTTGAATATAGACGTTATTATCTTGAAGGCTGAATTTCTTTACTACGATTGACATTGGCTCAAGATTTCACACAGCTCCGGAATAATATGGACTTGGTTGTTTCCATATGCTTTACTTTATGTCTGTTACTTACTCCTTGAACTTTATACCCTTTGTTGGATTATGATATGAAATTTGTACCTTTACTTTTGATACTCTGGAAGTATTTTTTCATATAGAATATAGTTTGAAGTAACCTACTCTTAGGCAGCGTTGTAGAAAGTAGATCTGTGTTACATTTCTTGTGAGTAATACAAGAGTGTATACGCACGTACATTGTTGTTCTGTGTTGTTATATATATCTGTGCATTACCCGCTACATATGCTGATTGCCTGATCATTTCTCATCTACTATTGTTAGAAATATCTGAATTACATTTTAAGGTTCTCTTACTGCCCTGTGCCTCTGATTGCAAAGAATCCAAAATTCATTTCAAGTTTCTAATTCTTGATTCTAAAGTTTTCAGTAAGTAGAGATTGCCATATAAATGCCTGAAGGCAAATGTCTAAAAAATCTGGTAATAGGCAGCTGATGGCCTGTGACATTCTGCTGATGCCTTTCATTGTGAGCTGGCGTAGTCCAAGAAAGTTTATGGAAATAACTCTATCTTTCTCTTTCTCCTCACTAAGGCAAGTGCTAATTGAGGCTGAGAACAACATCTTCCAAGTAGCTGGGCAGTCTGTGTTGAAATGGGATTCTGGAAAGAGAATAGAGAGTTGGTTCTCCTCTTAGGAAATTCTGTGGGTATGACAAGTCTCTTCAGTATCTAATGGGGAAGAAAGAAATATTTTGGGGTGCTAATGCCATAAATGTAATCTTATTCTCAGCCAGTTTATGTATTGAAATAAGGCTTGTATCAAATACTGTAAATCTTCCTAGCCATCCTTTCAAGATATGTGTTCCTTAGATAAGTACAGAACGATGAGCCTTGGGGAAGCACGGAGACTCCAAGGGAGCAATCCAAGGTTCTCAATACCTTGGAGAGTTCCTTTAGCATGAAACCAGCATAGATTTAGTTCTGCACTGATACAGAAGTCACCAACCACCGACTGGAACCTCTGAAACATCTCAATATCTGGAAGTGAAGTGTGCATAAAATATAATATTATAGGATTTATTGTGCTCTAAATGTTCATCATTTGTTAGAAAGAAACAAATTCCATTTTAATCAATTGATTAGAGATTTAATTAATAACTATACTGTAAATTATATAACTTGTAAAATGTAAGTGCAGTTTATATCTGAAAAAGAAGAAAATAAATAATTTCATTTTCTGCAGGGAATTATGTGAGACTCTGGAGGGTCTACCGTGTTTCCCCGAAAATAAGACAGTGTCTTATATTAATTTTTGCTCCCAAAGATGTGCTAGGTCTTATTTTCAGGGGATGTCTTATTTTTCCATGAAGAAGAATTCACATTTATTGTTGAACTAAAAAATGAACATTTATTATATACTGTACAGTAGTTGTCATCACAAACCAGCATAACCAGACAAACTGTGAATCCTATCAAGAATTTCTTGTTACTACCATTATTTCCATGTACAACTGGTACGTACATTTACCAATCCTGAATGCTCTGGTGTTCTGTTTGGCAGACACTGGGCATGCTTCCAAACAAAAACTTTGCTAGGTCTTACTTTTGGGGGAGGCCTTATATTTAGCAATTCAGCAAAACTTCTACTAGGTCTTATTTTTCGGAGATGTCTTATTTTCGGGGAAACAGGGTAGTAATCATCTGATAGGGCGACCTAAAATTCAATCCTGGTTTACGAAACATGAGATCTAAAGTTTTTTTAAATAAATATTTTTTTTCCAACTGCAATCTCATCCCTTGAGTGGGGGGAAAGCTAAATGTCTTACTTTGTTCCCTCCCATTGAGATCCATCTTCTCGGATAGCTGGTCATCCCATGTCCTTTCCCCATCAAGGTCCGTCTTTCTTCCCTTTTCCTCTGCTTTCCCCCTCTTAGTCGGGTAGCACTTGACTCCTGAAAATGCATTCTGGGTTCCTTTTCTATGTTTTGTAGAAATGGAGTTCCAAGGAGTCCCATTGGAAGTACCCTTACATCATGCAATGGCCTCTGTGGGATTTCTGTGGGACTCCACTTCCAAAGCCCATGGAAATGAAGCCCTAAATTTGTGGTATGAGGTCCTTAGAGGAACACCCAGTCAGTATAGTCAATAGGCATGCTTGCTTGTGGCACTTGTTTGTCCAACTGCCTAAAAAAAAAAAATCAAATTTCTATTATTTTATAAGAGTGACAGAACTAAAGTCAAAGGCATTATTAAATATCCTGTTTTAGTAGGTAATTCAAGAAGATGGGAACCTTTCAATTTGGACTCAGAAATTACTATCTGAAACCATCCATATTTGAAGGACTATGTTGTCGAAAATAGTTGGGTGTCTGTGACCTTAGGGTAGGTGGGGACTATATATAGTTGTATCCACATCCCTGCATGTACCAAAGTGTCAGAACCCTGCTACTAGAGCCTGGATGTGGCTCTGAGTTTCAGGGTCACTGACATTGATAAGACACCTGCGGCTCAGGACTTGGAGAAGAAACGGCTGCTGGACTTGGCGGGGAATTTGCGCGGGGTTTTACTGAGCGGGAAGAGACTGTTCAAATGAGGGGGAGGGTATATAAAGGAGGGTTGGCCGTAGTATCCCATTCTTGGCTTTTCTGATGTTCATGTTTCCTACAGTAAAAGTTTCTGGTGATATCACAGAGAGTCTTGTGTGTTCATTCAGGAGCGGCTGTGGTGAGCTGACACTAAGCCAAGAATACGGACACCATCCCGCTGTAGCGGTGAGGTGTAACATGCAAGTGGAGGATGAAGAGCTCTTGGGCGCAGGAGGAGGAAGGTCGGAAAGGGCCACTCCCGAGCCGGACGCTGAGTTCCACCAGCTGGCGGCCCTGGCGTCATCCACCGCTTATGCCCAGCCAAATGGGGTAACCCAGAGGCGTGGAGTGGTGCGGGGAGACAGCACCGGAGGAGAGGAAGGTTCACCTTCCCCAGGCCCACAAAGGATGGTGTTTCTGGAGGAGAGGATGTCGGCGATGGAGACCACCCTGGCAGTGATGTCGAGGGCGATGGAGCGCCTGGCGGTTTTGGCGGAGCCGGAGAGAGGAAGGGACCTTCGGGCTAGCTCAATGTGGGACGTGAGCGTGGGAAGCAGCCAGGGCTTTGCAGACCTCCCAGCACCGAAGGGAAGGGAAATGCGAAAGGAGCCCGGTGCCCGGCCCAAGATCCAAACAAGCCTGACGCGGGTGGAGGAGAGTGACGACGAAGGGGAAAAGCCTCCGAGAATCCCGGCTACGCTCCCAACTGAGACCCTGGTGCCCCTGGCGAATGCCGGGCGTGGCACAGGGCCAAGAGAAGCAGCAGCGGGGCCCACTGGTCCGCAAGGGGGCTTGCGACGGGCGGAGAATTGGGGATTGCCACCACAGGGACCCCTACCGAGACGAGAGGAACTAAGGATCGAGTTTGGGGGAGAGTCCTCTGAACTGGATTTTTTCCTGACCACGGTGAGGGGCTATATGGAGGACAATGCTCACACTTTTAGAACGGAATCCAGCCGGGTACGGGCCATTGGTGCAGTGTTGAAGAGGGGAGCGGCCAGCTGGTACGTTCAACTGCACGCGCGGCGCGACCCATGTCTGGGGTCACTCCGACGCTTTATGGGGGCCCTGGAGACCCGTTTCCGAGATCCACTGGAGCAGATCCGGGCGAGGGAGAAGTTGAAGACCGTCTCCCAGGGGCAGAGGTCAGTATCTGAGTATGCGGAGGAGTTCCAATGCCTCGCTGAAAAGGTGCCGGAATGGTCTGCAGTAACAAAGATAGAACTCTTCAAAGAGGGTCTCAGGCGGGAGATCCTCTCCTGGGCGGTGCATCGTGATGAGCCTGACACACTGCGCGGATGGATTCAGCTGGCGGGGCGCATCGAGACATCGCTGGCCCAGGCGAGGAGGCACCGAGGAGGGCTACAGCAGCGGCCGCAGATGAAAGAGGGGAGCCGGAAGGAGGGATCAACCCCAGCCGGGAGGAGAACGGAGCCGACAGGGAACGTGAGCACCAGCAGGAGGGGCTGCTTCGTGTGCGGCCGTTTGGGCCACAGGGCTGCCGAGTGCTGGCAGAGAAAAGGGGAAGGCGGAGGCCCGCCCAAACCAAGAGCCGTGGCAGGGAAACGCGCCGAGGAAGAACCACCGATGAGGCACCACTCGGGGGGGTTGGTAAGTCAGGACAAAGCCATGATAGTGGTCCCCATTCAGCTTGAAAGTGGCAGCAAACAAGCAACCTGCAAAGCATTTGTGGATTGTGGATGTTCCAGGAACATCATCTCCCCTGAATTAGCCGAGGGATTGGGATGCGAAAGAACGAACCTAGAATCCCCAATAGCTTTCTCGCAGTTGGACGGATCCACAGCATCGGGATCATTAGCTAAGTACAGTGCCGAAGATGTAAAGTGTAAGATAGGGAGTTGGGAAGGAAAGGTGTCATTTGTGATATCACAAATAGCCAGCTATAATGTTATACTAGGCATGCCATGGCTGGGGCAGGCCAACCCGCAAATCAACTGGGAGGATAAGAGCATGATCTTCAGGATGAAGTTGGAAGAAGGGAGCCAGGAAGTGGAGAGAGAGCCGGGGAAAAGGGGGGAGGAAGACTCTATCAGGATAGCAGAACTGGCAGATAAATTACCCCCAGAGTATCGGGATTTTGTGGACGTATTTGATGAGAAGGAAGCAGACAGTTTCCCACCGAAGCGGAGAGTTGAAGTGAAGATAGAGCTAGTCCCAGGAGCAGAGCTTCCCAAGGCAAAAATATACCCAATGTCGGCTAGGGAAAAGGAGGAACTGAGAAAATACATTGATAAAAACCTAGCGAGGGGTTTCATAGAGCCTTCAAATTCCCCTCTAGGGGCGCCTGTGTTGTTCAGGCGGAAAAAGGACCAAACGCTGAGGCTCTGCATTGACTACAGGGGCCTGAATGCAATCAGTTCTGTAAATAAATACCCCCTACCCTTAGTGAAGGACTTGATCGCCCAGTTATCGGAGGGACAGATATTCACTAAATTGGACTTAATTGAAGCGTACCATAAATTGCAGATCAAACCAGAGGACAGGTGGAAGACGGCCTTCTCCTGTGCATTCGGATTATTCAATTATCGTGTGCTCCCCTTCGGTTTGTGCGGCGGAGGTGCCGCGTTCATGCAATTAATCAACGAAGTGTTGCATCCATTGTTGTACAAGGGGGTCTTTGTTTTTTTAGATGACATATTGATAATATCTCGGACTAAGGAGCAACACATAGAACTAGTCAGGGAAGTCCTGCAAAAGTTGAGAGAAGCAAAACTGTATGCGAAGCTTGCCAAGTGCGAGTTCAATAAAGACCAGATAGACTTTCTGGGGTATAGGATTTCCTCCCAGGGAGTGGCGATGGACCCTGCGAAGGTAGAAGACGTGAGGGGGTGGGAAGCCCCCAAAACACGGAAGCAGCTGCAATCCTTCCTAGGGTTCGCAAACTTCTATAGAACATTTATCAAGGACTTTGCGCGCCTCACTTTGCCATTAACGGATTTGTTAAAGACTAAAGGCAGGGGAGAAACAGCCAAAGTGAAGGCCCCAGGGGCCAAACTGACATGGACAATAGAATGCCAGGAAGCTTTCGAAGCCCTTAAAAAGCGTTTTACTGAGGAGCCTGTCCTACAGCACCCTGATATGTCTAAAGCCTTTGTATTACATTGCGATGCATCAGACCGGGCATATGGGGCAGTTCTGCTACAGAAAGACGAGGGGGGGAACCTGAAGCCATGTGGCTATCTGTCAAAAAAGTTTAGCGATACAGAAAAAAACTGGCCAATTTGGGAGAGAGAAGCCTTAGCTATTCTAAAAGCACTAGAGTGCTGGAGACACTTTCTGGAAGGAAGTGGAACACCGTTTGAGGTGTGGACTGATCATAGAAATTTACAGTATCTAAGATCCCCTCGTAAACTATCAGCGAAGCAAATTAGATGGGCCCAATATTTCAGCCGTTTTGATTTCAGACTCAGATTCTTCCAGGGGAAACATAACATACTCGCTGACGCTCTCTCTCGGATGCCTCAGCACGGGGGAGGAATTCAGGAATCTGAAGGGAGCCTATTCCTAGATAAGCAATGGGGCCTGGCAGTACTAACTCGAGCACAAGCGGCCAAAGAAAACAAACGTACTGCCATTTCCACGGGGGGAGGAGAAATATGGGAGGAAGAGTTGAAGCGAGCGTATGGAATGGACAAATGGTTACAAACTAACAAAGAAAAGGGAGAATTGTGTGGGGATTTGGTGTTTGTAAATAAGAAATTGTATATCCCTGAATGTTTAAGACGAGAAATGTTAAGGAAGTACCATGATAACAAAGGTGCGGGTCATCTAGGCCCCACCAGGACTATTAAACTGTTGGCCAGACAATGCTGGTGGCCCGGAATGAGGAAAGACGCCAGGGGGTACGTCACGCAGTGTGAATTATGTGCAGAGGGAAAAACACCACCGGGGAAGCCCCAGGGGCTATTGCAGAAGGTGGTGGAGCCCATGAGGCCATGGGAATGCGTAGCCATGGATTTTGTAGGCGAACTACCCCCCAGCAGAGGCCACAGATACATTTGGACAATATTGGACCTATTCTCAAAACAGGCACACTTTGTGGCCCTGCCAAAACTCCCTTCAGCTGAAAAACTTGCTGATTTGTATGTGAAGCATGTATATCGCCTACATGGGTGTCCCGACAAAATAATTAGCGACCGGGGAGTCCAATTTACTGCAAAATTTTGGGGAAAATTCTTACAGCTGTTAGGAGCAGAAAGGAACCTGAGCTCGGCCTTTCATCCCGCGACCAACGGGGGGGTCGAACGTACCCAACAGACACTGTGCCAATTTTTAAGGATGTACACCAATTATAGACAGGATGATTGGGCGGACCTTCTACCGTTTGCTGAGATGGCTTTTAACGGGGCCGTACATTCGGCCACAGGTCGTGCCCCATTCGAAATAGTATACGGACAGGAGGTGGCACCTTTCCCCAGGCTACCCGAGTGGAAGGAAGGGGAGGGCCAGACCGACGAGGAATGGCCGGCCAAAATCAAGCAAGGGTGGCAAACCGTGGTAGAGGCATTGCGGGAAACACAAAAGAAGTACAAGCTCTTTGCGGATCGTAGGCGCCGAGAGGGGGACAAATTGGGCGAAGGAGATCTGGTTTGGCTGAGCACAAAAAACCTAAAATTGGGATTCCCATCCAAGAAATTGGCTCCACGCTATATAGGACCATTCAGGGTAGCAAAAAGAATAAACGAAGTGACCTATGAGCTGAGGCTACCCAAGGACCTAGGAAAGATACACCCGGTATTCCATTGCAGCCTGTTAAAAAAGTATAAAGGAACTCTGGACGGCGGAGAACAATAGTTGTGTTTAATCTTTTCCTTCCAGGATGAAGGGGAGGAGGACGCCATGTCAGAACCCTGCTACTAGAGCCTGGATGTGGCTCTGAGTTTCAGGGTCACTGACATTGATAAGACACCTGCGGCTCAGGACTTGGAGAAGAAACGGCTGCTGGACTTGGCGGGGAATTTGCGCGGGGTTTTACTGAGCGGGAAGAGACTGTTCAAATGAGGGGGAGGGTATATAAAGGAGGGTTGGCCGTAGTATCCCATTCTTGGCTTTTCTGATGTTCATGTTTCCTACAGTAAAAGTTTCTGGTGATATCACAGAGAGTCTTGTGTGTTCATTCAGGAGCGGCTGTGGTGAGCTGACACCAAAGCACATCCAATACAGCCTTTTCCCTGAATCCAGGTTCTATAGTGATTCAGCATAATATTTTGATGGCTAAACATTTTACAGAGCTTACTTGCCACCTGAGAAATGGCTGTTTGTATTAATCCCAGTTGTGTGAATTACTTCCAGTTATTTCAAATATTTGAGGAAGGGGAAGATAATAGTCCACTGGCTGAAACCGGCATGTGTCATACATAATTGAACTTTGATTTTTACTTGCTACAAGGTTACTGATTTTGATTGCAGAATTATACTTATGAGTTTTAATGGCCTCATAAAAATCAAGCTTGTACTAAAAAAAGAATTTATAACTGGCATGCATTGTTATTTATGGCCAATACTTAGAGGTCTTTCTGCAATGGAATCTCCTTACATTTATTCTTGTTATTCTTGGCACAACTACAATAATAGATGCACAATGTTGTGAAAATTATGTTAGTATCATTTGGAAGAGACCATAAGAGCCATTCAGTCCAACTCCTGCCACAGAGAAACAAACAATTAAAGCGGTCCTGACAGATGATCATCCAGCCTCTGCTTAAAAGCCTCAAGAGGAGACTCCATTATGCTTTGAGGCAGCATGTTCCACTGCAAACCAACTCTTAACATCAGGAAATTCTTCTTAACATTTAGGGTGAATATTTTTTTCCTGAAATTTCAAGCCATTGCTTCGTATCCTTGTGTCTATAGCAGCAAAAAAAACAAGCATGGCATCTTTTCAAATATTTAAACATGGACATCCCCTCTCAGCCTTCTTTTCTCAAAGCTAAACATGTCCAGCTCCTTAAACTGCTTCTCATAGGTCTTGGTTTCCAAACTTTTGGGCATTATGGTTGGCCTTATCTGGACATGTTCCAGCTTGTCAATATCCTTCCTGAATTGTGGTGCCCAGAACTGGACACAGGATTCCAGGTGAGGTCTGACCAAAGCAGAATAGTGTTGACTATTACTTCTCTGGTTCTAGATATTATAATCCTATTGATGCAACCTTCTTCTTCTTCAATTACACAGTTGTTTCTGACTCTTCGTGACCTCATGGACCAGTCCACGCCAGAGCTCCCTGTCGGCTGTTGCAGCCCCCAGCTGCTTCAAGGTCAAGCCAGTCACTTCAAGGATACTGTAAAAGAGGGTAGCGTAGAAGACCCAATTAATAACAGATGTTCCAAATAATAAAAGATAACTGCCACCGATTAGTGGAAATGTAGTCACCACTGTGTGGAGAGACACGTTTAGATTATAAAAGTGCTCAACCACCCAATAGCTCAGAGGAATCATTTTCCTTTATTCGGTGTTAAAATGGTAGCGCAATTGTGCTGAGGGAGTCTATAGATAACAGAGACTTTGATGTAAAAAGAACAATATCAAGTTTATTCAGGCACAAGCTTGTTGTTTACAAAAGACGTTTCACTTAGAGGTATTCTTATTAACGGTTACAGTACTAGAATGAGATGAATCAAACTAAAGTATCACTTCTTTTACTTAAAGTAGTTAAAACTTTTTCCTCTGCTCCTTTTAAACTGTTACTTCAATGCATCTCTGTGAGTCCAGATGGGATTGGTTCCCAAAGTCTAAAACTTGGACTATCCGGTGACTTCAAACCACAGTCAATCCTGTGATATACTATCACAGATTCTCTGTGCCTTTCCAGGACACAGACTACATTAAATAAGTGACCAAATTTATTTGAAACCGACTCCAAATGAACAATTGAGTCTCCTTGATCCCATCAACTTGGAATCAATCTTCCCTGTGCCTCATCAGAGCACAGACTGAGGCTTCACTTTTAAAAACCTCTTCACTTCTCCTCCCCTCGGCAGATGGCTCCACCCACATCTCCATGGCAAATGCCTCAGAGGAGAGCCACTAAATGCCGCCGTCTCACACCTACCCAACCAAACCACAAGCACATAGTTAAACACAACAAACATGAATACAAAACTCATACTTCATTACAGATACCATCCATCCATCTTGCCCTTGGTTGGTCTCTCTTCCTTTTTCCTTCCATTTTCCCCAGCACCATGAACTTTTCCAAGCTTTCCTGTCTTCTCATGATGTGGCCAAAATACTTCATCTTTGCCTCTAATATCCTTCCCTCTAATGAGCAGCTGGGCATTATTTCCTGGAAGATGGACTGGTTGGATCTTCTTGCAGTACAAGACACTCTCAGGATTTTCCTCCAGCACCAAAGTTCAAAAGCATCTATCTTCCTTTGCTCAGCCTTCCTTATGGTACAGCTCTCATATCCCTAGGTTACTATGGGGAATACTATTGCTTTAACTTTGTGGACCTTCGTTGCCAGTGTAATGTCTCTACTTTTCAGTATTTTATTGAGGTTGGCCATTGCTCTCCCAAGAAGTAGACGTCTTCTGATTTCCTGGCTGCAGTCTGCATCTGCAGTAATCTTCATACCTAGAAATATAAAGTCTGTCACTGCCTCCACATTTTCTCCCTCTATTTGCCAGTTATCATTCAGTCTGGTTGCCATAATCTTGGTTTTCTTGATGTTTAACTGCAGCCTAGCTTTTTCACTTTCTTCTTTCACCTTGGTGATAAGGCTCCTCAGCTCCTCCTCACTTTCAGCCATCAGAGTGGTATCATCTGCATACCTAAGGTTGTTAATGTTTCTTCCAGCAATTTTAACTCCAGCCTTGGATTCCTCAAGCCCTGCAGGTCGCATGATGTGTTCTGCGTACAAGTTGAATAAGTCAGGTGAGAGGATACAGTCCTGCCGTACTCCTTTTCCAAGCTTGAACCAGTCTGTTGTTCCGTGGTCTGTTCTGACTGTGGCTACTTGGTCTTTATACAGATTTCTCAGGAGACAAACAAGGTGACTAGGTATCTCCATACCACCAAGAACATGCCACAGTTTATTATGATCCAGACAGTCAAAGGCTTTAGAATTGTCAGCTCCTTTTTTATTTTTTATTTTCTTTCTTTCTTTCTTTCTTTCTTTCTTTCTTTCTTTCTTTCTTTCTTTCTTTCTTTAATCCTCTTCTTATCAACTATTTTATGTATATGTTCTTGTTTTTTGAAAGACTTTAATAAATATTATATACAAAAAAGAATTGTCAGCTCTTGAAAGCTATCGGACTCAAACAGGCTCACACAGGCAGCTCCATGGAAACGCTTTATTGAGGACCTTCTTTACAAGATGAAAATGAAGCTGAAACTGATGTATTCCCACCAAACCCTGAGTATATCCACCTCCCACCTTCCCCCCTCCCCACATTCGCACGTATCTGTTATATGATCCTTTTCCCAGGCTTGAAAAACCAGAGCTGGCCATAAAACCCATCCCTGGCCAGATGGTCCTTATCGTTTAGATTATCTCCCACCCCTCCATTGCTCTGGCAGGATGTGGAGAGTACAGTTGTTATGAATGCTGAGCTATCACATCCTGACATAGAATAGTCAATGAAACAGAAATAGATATTTTTCTGAAACTCCCTGGCTTCCTCCATTATCCAGCGGATATTGGCAATTTGGTCTCTTGTTCCTCTGCCTTTTCTAAACCCAGCTTGGACATCTGGCAACTCTCACTCCATGTATTGCTGGAGTCTGCCTTGCAGGATCTTGAGCGTTACCTTACTGGCATGGGAAATAAGTGCCACTGTGTGGAAGTTTGGGCATTCTTTAGCATTTCCCTTTTTGGGTATGGGGATATAAATTGATTTTTTCCAATCTGATGGCCATTCTTGTGTTTTCCATATTTGCTGGAATATGGCATGCATCACCTCGACATCATCATCTTCCAAGATTTTAAACAACTCAGCTGGGATCCCGTTGTCTCCTGCTGCCTTGCTGTTAGCAATGCTTCTTAAGGCCCATTCAACCTCACTCATCAGGATGTCTGGTTCTAATTCACCTATCACACCGTCAAAGCTATCCTCTATATTATTATCCTTCCTATACAGATCTTCTGTATATTCTCACCACCATTTCTTGATCTCTTCACCTTCTGTTAAATCCTTGCCATCTTTGTTTTTGATCATGTCCATTTTTGCATGAAATATGCCTTCGATGGGGTTGTTGTATGTCTTTCGGGCTGTGTGACCATGTTCCAGAAGTATTCTCTCCTGACGTTTTGCCCACATCTATGGCAGGCATCCTCAGAGGTTACCTCACAACCTCTGAGGATGCCTGCCATAGATGTGGGCAAAACGTCAGGAGAGAATACTTCTGGAACATGGTCACACAGCCCGAAAGACATACAACAACCCTGTGATCCTGGCCATGAACGCCTTTGACAACATATGCCTTCGATATTTCTGATTTTCTGGAAGAGGTCTCTTGTCCTTGCTGTCTTCTTCCACTTCCATGCATTGCTTGTTTAAAAATAGTTCCTTGTTTCTTCTGGCTAACCTCTGGAATTGTGTGTTTAGTTGGGCATATCTCCCCCTATCACTGTTTCCTTTCGCCTTTCTTCTTTCTTGGGCTACTTCCAATGTCTCAGCAGACAACCACCTTGCCTTCTTGGTTTTTTTTCTTTGGGATGTACCTTGTTGCCGCCTCCTCCACAATATTGTGGACTTCTGTCCATAGTTCTTCTGGGACTCTATTTATTACATCTAGTCCCTGAAATCTATTCTTCAACTCCACTGCATATTCACTAGGAATATTTGTAAGATCATATCTAATAGGTCTGTGTATTTTCCTTATTCTCTTTAGTCTGATTCTAAATTTTGTAATAAGAAGTTCGTGATCTGTAGTACAGTCAGCTCCAGGTCTTGTTTTCACTGACTGGATGGATGTCTGCCACCTTTGGCTGCAAAGGATGTAGTCAATCTGATTTTGGTGTTGACAATCTGGTGAAGTCCATGTGTAAAGCCATCTTTTAGGTTGTTGGAAGAGAGTGTTTGTTATGCACCATGAGTTTTCCTGGCAACATTCTATCAGCCTAGATCCTGCTTCATTTTGTTGTCCCAAACCATGCTTGCCTAGGATCCCGGTTGTCATTTGACTGCCCACCTTAGCATTCCAATCTCCTGTAATGAGAATAATGTCTCTTTTTGGTGTGTTATCCAGTAGGTGCTGCAGATCCTCATAGAACTGATCTAATTCTGCTTCTTCAGCAGCTGTGGTTGGGGCATATATTTGGATCACTGTGATGTTAAACAGCTTGCCTTGAACTCAAATAGAGATCATTCTGTCATTTTTGGGTTGTATCCAAGCACTGCTTTAGCAACTTTCTTATTAATTATGAAGGCTACTCCATTTCTTTGGTGTTCCTCTTGTCCGCAGTAGTAGATCTGGTGGTCACCTGTTGTGAAGTGGCCCATTCCAGTCTATTTCCATTCACTGACTCCCAGAATGTCTTATGTTTAATCTTGACATCTCAACAATAACCACATCCAGTTTGCCCTGGCTCATAGATCTTACCTTCCAGGTTCCTATAGTGTGTTGATTTTTAGAACATCGGATTCGTCGTTCACTTCCAGCACCGTCAGCCATTAGCCTTCCTTTCAGCTGGGGCTAGTTGGACCAGTCCTCTGTTCCTCCCCAGTAGCATTTTGACCATCTTCTGACCATCTTCCAATGGTTGTACTGATCCATTTAGTTTTCATAGCAAGATAATAATATAATAATAAAACTTTATTTATATACCACCCGATCTCCCAGAAGGGACTGAAAGTGTTTTACTACAGTAATACACAGCATACAATAAATAATACATACAATACATAACAATATAAAACAGATTATTACACAAAATAAAATGTTACGCTAAAAATAGAATACTGGAGTGGGTTGCCATTACCTTCCCCAGGGATCGTATTTAGTCTGACCTCTCTGCCATAACCTTCCCAACTTGGGTGCCCCTGCAACCTAGAATTGTATTAATTATTTAAGCTGCTGCATCACACTGTTAATTCATGTTCAGCTTGTGGTCTACTAAGACTCCTAAATCCTTTTCACATGCACTGTTTTCAAGCCAGATGTCACCATTCTATATCTGTTAATTTCATTTTTTCCTAAGTCATACATGCATACATTACATCTTTCTCCCTGCTGAAATATATTTGGTTAGATTTTACCTAGCTTTATAGTCTGTTAAGATAATTTTAGATTCTGATTTTAATTCTGTCCACTGAATTAGCTATCCCACTCAATCCATTAGCTATCCCACTCAATTTGGTGTTGTCTGCAAATTTGAAAAGCTTACCTTCTGTTCTGTTACTCAAGTCATTGAGAAAGATATTGAATGGCACCAGGCCCAGGACAGAACCCTGTGGCACCCACCTGTTTTATTCTCTTTGGGTTTGAGCAGTTAAACAATTCCCAATCCACCTAACAGTAGCATTATCTAGCATGCAGTAAAGCCTTCCTTTATGACACTCCATGTGGGTGGAGTGAAAAATGCTATTGCCAATACTCTCTTCTAGCCACAGATGGAGTACTTCAGACAGTTAGCAACAGGTAGAGTGGCCTACCTGAATCCAACCTGCAGATCTTCAAAGGTTTGGATGAATTAGCTTGTCAATATCACTCTTCTGGTTCCCAGTATTACAAAAAGATATAGGAGGGTCTGGATAGAATGTACACAATTTAGGTGGGGTGGCTTGAGGTTGTTTGACTAATACAGTGGTTCACACACTTTGGTCCTTCCTAACAGTTGATAAGCTGGCTGGGATTTCTGGGAGTTGAAGTCCAAAATATTGAAAGGACCAAAGGTTGGGAAACACTGGAATACCTGGTTCCCACATATTACAATTTTATGTCCAAAATTGAGGGAAGGAAGTTCGGCTTTGCAGTCTATTTAGTTTAGGTTACTAGCACAGGTCTTTGCTTCAAAAGTACAAGGTTATCAAGACATCCTGGGTGAGTTTAGGATTCACATATCATTGGAGGGTTGTGGGCAGGTACATTATCTGATAGGAAGAACCCTTTGTATGTAAACATCCTTTAAAACATTGGAAGTGTTCAGTTGTTTGTTTTCACCAGTGACTGTGATGCCCTTTTATTTCATACAGTTTCTCAGATGGCCTTTTTGGCATCTTGCAAATTAATGAGCTGGTTGCATTATCTAAGGCTAATGCATTAGACAGAGCATTGAAATTGTGGGATATAGTTGCAGTTCACACTAGATCCATATAGTGGTTGGGCTTTGTGGCATATTTGGACTTTTATATCAAATTCTATGATTTATTTTGACTAACTTTCACAAATTTTCCCTGCCCTACATCCCATTGAAAATATCAGAAATGAACTTCAGCAGTTTAGAACTAAAATGTCTTGTTTGGACTGAGCTGGAAAGCTGAAAGGGAGTGCACTTTCAGCAAATCGGGGATATCAAAACTTTAATCTTTGGATAAAATTCCTAATGGTTGTATGTAAATTTTAACAGCATGAGGACCAGATAGAGTTCTGAGGGTCCCCACTGGTCTATGGCAAAATTATTGAACAGGAATCCCTAGTATCATCATCTGAACCCATTTTTCAAAGAAACATGAAAGCCAATGCAGGACAGTTCCTCCAAGTTCCACCTCAGAGAGGAAACCGAGAAGACCACAATGGTCAATAATACTGAAAGTCATTTAGCACTTCAGCAGAACCAAGAGGGGCATACTTCATTTATCTCGTTCCCACTATATCTCATCAACCAAAGTGACAAAAATTGACTTCATTCCATAATGAGACCTTAATACACTAAGAAAATGATTCAGATAGTCTGTTCCTTCAAGAAACTCTTGAAGCTGATTGGTCACTACAAATCCCAGGAACTTGTCTAAAGTTTGAATTTTGAATTATTAAGACAATCTTAAAAACCCTAAACTAATCATATGATTATAGGAAACCATTCCCATTTAAACTATGGGGGTGAGAGCAGATAATAATGCCTGTTTACCCTACCATGGATTTTGCAAGTGTTAATGTTTTTAGAACTTGAAAGCTCTACTCAAATGTATTATTTATAGGTTATAACAATACAAGTTTTTGTGCCACACTGAGTTCTTTTTCAGGATCTTCATTAAAATGTAAGAACAGCAAAATAAATTTGGAGGAAATGGTTTTATGCCATTAATGAATATGAGTTTCAAGATGCTAATAGGAAACCCTCTGCAGACACATTAGGTTAATTTTTTTGCTCTTATGCAAATTACATAGTGGTATGCTGGGACACAGAAGCAACGAAGCTACCACTTTCCGACAACCCAGGAGTCCTCCTTGGGCACTAATCAGAACTCACAGATGTCTTGTAAAACAGGGAAGCAAGACAATGCACATTATTAAGCAAGACGTTTAATTAAGACATTTATAAAGTTTATAATGTATTTCTTTATTGCAAATATGCTTAGTATCTATTACATTATTTGACCTACTGAAAAAAATATCCATTAAAATTCCCCATAAATTTTAAAAAGAATATTTATAATCATGATTGATGCTGCAAAAATGATATGTCATCCCTTGAGAAACTCCCAAAGTAAAGGGTAGAATACGAATGTGGGAGATTTAAACACACCATTAGATTGTCTTCTTTGTGAATCAATATCTTGGGGACCCAGTAGAAGAAGGCATTGTTTGCTTTGGGATGTTCGGTAATATCACTTAAGTTTGGTCCAGATCCATCGTTGGCTGCTTAGTGCTCTTTGGATAAGGGTGAAGTACAACTCCCAGATTCCAAGGGCAATCACCCCAAACCCTGACAGTATTTGCAGTAGGTCATGTTGGGTCTGTCTGCCATATTTGGTCCAGATCCAACATTGGCTGTGTTCAGGGCTCTTTGGATAAGGGTGGACTACAACTCCCAGATACGAGGTCAATTACCTCCATACCAGACCATGTTGGGTCTGTATACCAAGTTTGGACCAGATATCGGCTGGATTCAGTGCTTTCTGGATGCAGGTGACCTACAACTCCCAAAATCAACGTCAATTCCCCCAAACCCTTGATGTGTGTTCAGTTGGTCATGTGGCTTCTCTGTGCCAAGTTTGGTCCCAGTCCATTGTAGTGGGGTTCACAGTTTCTTTGGAAGTAGGTGAACTATAACTCCCAAAATCAAGGTCCTTTCCCAATAACCCCTGCAGTATGTTCAGTTGGCCATGGGGCTTCTCTGTGCCAAGTTTGGTCCCAGCCCATTGTTGGTGGGGATCACAGTATAGCTGGATGAAGGTGAACTATAACTCTCAAATTCAAGGTAAATTCCCACTAACCCCTGCAGTATGTTCAGTTGGTCACGGGGGTTCTCTGTGCCAAGTTTGGTACCAGTACACTGTTGGTGGGGGTCACAGTATCAGTGAAGGTTCTGCAAGTCCCGTCATCCATGGCAAGTTTGGTCCAGATCCATCATTGGTTAGGTTCACAGTGCTCTCTCAATGTGAGTCAACTACAATTCCTATAAATCATAGTGAATTCTCCCCAAACATCTTGTCTAGTTGCTGATTAATTTATCTGTTTGCTGTGTGCCATAGGAAAGGGTAGGAAAGGGCTAAGGAAGAAGCAGTGGGAGGGGTCATGCAAATTCCACAGCAATGAGGAGAGAAAGAAACCCTGGGATATGGAGGAAAAACAGATCATCTAGGATAAAATTGTCTCCGCATGAAAGCCTTCACTTGGGTGGGGGGCAAGATGCTGTTTGTGGAGGACTCTGGCAGGGCTTGGGCTACATGTTCATGGTACTCATTATAACTTGCTTCAATGTTCCTTGAAGGGAGGGCCATTGGTGTCTCCTCAGCACTGGGAGTTGTAGCTGTTTGTGGAGGCAGGAGCCTTTCTGTGTAAATTGACATGTGTGCCACATATACACATACAGATTTTCACTTTTATTATGTGTATAGATTGTCATAATAAAAGTGAAAATCTGTATGTGTGTATGTGGCACGCATGTGTATAGATTGTCATGATATTTAAAATACCGTATATACTCAAATATAAGCCGAGTTTTTCAGCCCTTTTTTTGGGCTGAAAAATCATCCCTCAGCTTATATTCGGGTCAAGCCGGCAGCGGAGCATGGAGGTGAGGCTCCGAAGCTGGCTGACCATGGAGGAAGAGGAGTACAAGCGGCGGAGGCTGCACAGGGGCCCCCAGGAGAGACTCCTTTGCCGGGAGGGCTGCTGTTCCTGCCAATCCTCCTCCTGAGGAATACCGGCAGCAACCCATTCTGCTCTCCTTCCTCCTCCCCTTGCTATTGAGGCAGGCAGGCAGCTGGTCGATCGCAGGAAGGAGTCTCCTCCATGTTTCCATTCCCCTCCTGTGATCCACCAGCTGCCTGAGGTTGACTCCTCTCTCTCTCCCTCCTGCCCCCCAGAAGGGAGACCTGGAAAGCAGAGAATGGAAGTGTGGAGGACACGCCCCCTTCCAAGATTAAGCAGCCACCTCTACACTTCTATTCCCCTCCCTGCTTTCGAGGTCTCCCTCTGAGGACGGGGATAGGAGGAGGAGGAGGAGGAGGAGGGGGGGGAGGGAGGAAGAGGAAGGAAAACAGGCAAGTGGCTCTCCCAAGCAGCCCCTTTCAAAGAGCCAAAGAAAGGACCCCCACCCACAAATTCCCTCCCCAAGCTTTCCTCTTCCTCCCTTCCCACCTCAGTTTCCCCCCACTTCTACAGCACCCCTTCCCCACCCATCTTCCTTTTTTCTAGTTTCCCCCCTTCCTATCCAAGTCTTTATCCCCATTCCCCAGCCCCTCTCTCTCCACTTTCCATTCCAGCCTTTCCCAGGTTCCAACCTCTCTTTCCCATTTCAATCTTGCCCTTTTCCCCACTGCAGTTTCCCACTTTCCAGTTGCCCTTTCCATCTCAGCCTTTCCCAGTTTCCAGCCTCCTTTCCCACCTCAATCTTTCCCCCTTCCCAGTTGCCCCCTTCCCACCCCAATCTGTCCTACGTTTCGAGCTACCCCTTTCTACCTAATTTTCCCACGTTTTCAAACAACCCTTCCCATTCCAAGTTTTTCTCATTTTCAGTCCTTATTCCATCCTTCCCAAGTCAGTCTTTCTCACTTTTTCTTATTTATATACATACAGTACTTTCCCCAAAATGTATACTGTAGTTAAAATCATATATGACGATTATTGGATTATTATTATTGTTTTGTTGTTGTTACATTTATTATTATTATTATTATTATTATTATTATTATTATTATTATTATTATTATTACATTTATTATTTTACCCTATTTATTATTATTGGAAGGATACGTAAGCACATTTACCGGTACATTGAAGAAGGTTAGAATAATGATTTAATCAGAGGTGGATAGTCTTATTTTAAAATTACAGTTTTATGTAAATATTCAAAAACATTTAACCTACTCCTGCCTCAATTAATGTAATTTTATTGGTATCTATTTTAATTTTTAATCTTGAAATATACCAATAGCTGCTGCATTTCCCACCCTTGGCTTATACTCGAGTCAATAAGTTTTCCCAGTTTTTGTGGTAAAATTAGGTGCCTCAGCTTATATTCGGGTCGGTTTATACTCGAGTATATATGGTACAACCCTGACTAGGAATGTAATTCTTCATGGACTGTTTCTTACTTTAAATCTGCTCTCAGAGGGTTTCCTAGCTCTCTGAGAGAAGGTTTCATGATATGTGGAGGCTGAAGGAGGAGAGAATGTTGCTCCACTCAATTTTACTGGTGGAGGTATCTCATTGGATACTGCCCATTTAGCTTACATTGCAACATCTCATCATCTATCTCCATAGGGATGCGCACACAGAGAGCAAAGCCTGCTAAAAAGCCTCAGGTTTCCCTCCTAATGTAGTGACCCATGGCCATTCACTATTCCTAATGACCAGGGAATGTGCCAGCTCCACCACACAGTGCAACTGATCTTATAAATAGAAATAAATCCATTGCATTCATTTTCCATACCCTTCCTTGCTATTTTTCTTATTTTACTTTACATTTTAAAGCTACTGCAGATGACAAGACTTGTTCTTTAACATTCTGATCATTTAGTGCTCAGCATTAGGTGGCAGGAAAGAAAGAAAGGCATTTCACTGTTGAAATTCTGAAGCTGATGGCAGGCGGCAATTCCTCAAACAAAATACTTTTCAGTTTAGATCATTTGTCTGACTACTTTCTTTATGTATATTTGTGTTTTTCCTTTTGATGCAATGATTTGGTCACTTAGATTGGATGTAAAATATGTTTGTGTGAAGTATCATCAGGAGACTACCAAGCGTTCTACCTTTCTCTTTTGCTTATGTATTTACTAGGGTTGAGCAAAAATATTGCAAACCTCATTAATTGTAATAAATTCATTAATTGAAGAGGATTCTGACTTGGTTTGGCCCGTCGGAATTAACCTTCCAATTCGACGGATTGGAGCCCATTCTCGGAATACCTTTTGGAAAACCTCTGGATATATGAGAAAGCGTTTTCAGCCAATCTCCTGCATCGGGCTTAAGAGCCACATAGAAAGCAATCCTGGAGTGTTTTTACTCCTGGAGGAGAAGGAGGAAAAGAAGGCAAAAGGGGCGAACGGAAGCAGGGAAAGCCGTGCATAGAAAAGAAGGGGCGCATTTTGCAAGAGTGTGTGCAAAATGTGGATGGAGCGTGGAGCAAGGAGCGTGGAGCAATGCTGACTACCTGCTCTCAGAGGGCCCTCTCCAATGTCCAGCTCCCTTTGCAGCTTCTCTGCCCAGGCTTCAGCAGCATTGGCTTGCTCTGGATCTTGCAGCACACTGCCTCCAATTGAGAAGGCAAGAAAGGGAGGAGGGAAGGAAGAAAAGAAAGAAGGAAGGAAGGAGGAGGGGAGGAAAGGCTTCACTTTTTCTCTCCCTCTTTTGCACAAAGTTCTCCAAAGCTCTGCAAACCTCCTCTGGGAGGAGGAGGAGGAGGAGGAGGAGGAGGACGACGACGACGACGACGACGAGAAGGAGGAGAATATATGTCCCCACTGGCATATAATCTGGGATAAGATCCTGGGATATAGGGAGAGTATAGAAAGGGCCTCAGGCTGAAACTACACTGCCCTATATCCCAGGATCCTATCCCAGATTATCTGATTTAAACTGGATTATATGAGTCCCCACTGCCATATAATCTGGGATAAGATGAAAAGTGACGGATGTGGACCAAGTTTGGCACACAGACCCAACATGGCCAGCTGTGAATCCTGGAGGAGTTTGGGGAGGGTTGACCCAAGACTTTTGGGGATTGTAGTTTACCCACATCCTTATACATTTTCTCATGAGAGCATTCATAAAAAACAAAAGACTGAGGTTTTTTCCTAAGACATAGTGTAACCTTGGAAGTGGGCTAAGCCTCATAGGAAGAAAGCCACTCGTGAGTAGAAGAGGGCTAAGCCTCATAGGAAAAAACAGTGGGCCCCTTTTTTGGGACAGCATGGTGTAGTGTATTGGTCTGAGAGTTGGGCTACGATTGTGGCTTCATTCACCACTCAGCCATGGAAAGCCACAGGGTGATCTAGGGCAAGTCACACACTCTCAACCCCAGAAAACCCAATGAAACAGTTTAAAACCAGGAACAGATTTCCTTATTCAGAGGCTGATGGCCATCTGTCAGGAGTGATTTAATAGTGTACTATGATTTCTGTTCCTTGGTGATAATGCCATTTCCTAATTGGTTCTGTCATAGAAACATGGCAAAACCTTACACTGCCAAAACTTTGTCTTTGCGCAATGGACATGGTGCTAAGATAGTACAATATGGTTTCCTGGGACACTGTCCACCAATTTCACAAAGTTTCTGAAGTAGAACAATGACTTTCAAAGTAAAGACAACCCAATGAAACAGGAAATAACACTTTCAAACCAGGAACAGCTTTTTGTTACTATTAAAATGTTTATTATAATTTTTTTTAATTGCCAAAAATCTGAGGATACATCAAATGCTCTTAGATTTGGTAAGGTAACAGTGGTTTTTGCATTCTACCACTGTAGCAAATTTCATTAGGATAGCTCAAAAATGAGGGAGAGAGAGGCCCTTCAATTTTTCCCATTGACGATAATGTTTTCCTTCATGCGCATGCACATCCTCCATTAACGAGGCACATACAAAGATTCAGAAGTTTTGGAAAGTTTTGAACTTTTTGCTTCAAAATTCTGAAATGACTTTAGAAACAAAGCGCCAGTGCCCCCTACTTTTCAAGTGAGTGTTGAACCATGTTTGTCATGGATCGCACATGCCTAGTATTTACTGTTTTCCTGAGACTTGTTCCTTTCTTTGTTTGGTAGATTATTTTAAATCAGTAAAATATTTGGATTCTATTACTCTTTTCTACATTTAAATAGTTATGACATAAGAAAAACGAACTTCAGAGAGGCAAGCCATCTATCAGGGGCCACTTTTTTTAAAATAAAAGGCTTTTATTTCTTTTGAAGAACACATGGAAGCCCAGCAGCCATGGCATACGACAGGGCTTCTCTGGGGGCTGGGTTTTAAGATCAATCTTTGGAAAGAGAAATCAAAAAAATATTTTTAAACAAATCCCGCAAAACATCTGATGGATTGATTTAAGGAAAAAACAATAAGAAAAATATAGAAAATTGTACTTAACCAAACAAACCTGATTCTAGCAAATCTAAATGCTTTCTTTTTGACTCTGCTAAACATTCTGCATCCCATAGGTGACAAACTATGGGATGCAGGTGACTATAGGTCACGCAGACAAACTGATGCTGATGGGGAGAGGAAAGAGGAAGAGGAGGGCAGTTCAGATGAGGAAGAAACAGCTGAGTGCATCTTAGAAGAGGGCCCATGTACAAGGGAGCTGGGAGGGAAATGTAGAGGAAAGTACAGGATGTTGTGGCTGGTGACAGCTGTGACACAAGGGGAGGGGGCTGCTATCCAGTAGAAGGTGACAAAAACTGAGGATGTAGAAGGTATGCCACCATGACTTTCTGAACTATGAACTAAAGTTAAATTATGCCAATCCCAATGGCTATGCTAATTAACAAGACACCTGGTATTCTGGAGACAGGTGCCCGTAGATCTCCTAGCAGCTCCGCACTGTCGCCATTGTTAATCACCATTTTATCTGGATGATTGACAGTACTAATCAACATTCATGTTTTCTTGACCTTGTACTGGCTATACTTTGAAACTCCACTTACACTTTGCTAGATTCTTGTGTCTGAACTGCTGATGTGTTATTACGCTTCCTGGAGCAGCTGAAGACCACTGTCTTGTTTCACCTTCCATCTTGTGGCATACATGCACATAAATGTGGCCAACACACATATATGTCCTTTTTGAGACGGAATACAGGTGGGCTGTCCTGTTCTATACTTTACTCAGCACAGATCTCAAGAATCAGATGCTTAGAATGCAAAAGCTGTCAAGTAATTACTTCAGTCCAGGACAATCAAAGACTGTCCAACATGATGGAAATTATGTGCACAGAAATCCCACCGAATGGGCGTACACAACACAGGCATTATGATGACACTGGAACAGGAAAAATGCATTATAAAATATCTATATATTTATTTACAGCATTTTTACCCTGCCTTTCTCACCCGAGGGGACTCAAGGCGGCTTACATAAATTGGCAAAAAGTCAATGCCCAGAACAATACAATAAAAACAACAACTCATGCAAATCAAATAGCAATACAAATAAAACACATTATACAAAATTTAAAACATATATAAATTTAAATCAATTCATCCAAGATCCTCATACGTAAATCTTAGTTCAGACCATGTGAAATCATTGTACTTATTCATTAAATGCTTGAGCACACAACCATATCTTTAGGGTTTTCCTAATGCCCAGGAGAGTTGGGGCCTGCTGAATGTTGCTGGGGAGGGTGTTCCACAGCCGAGGAGCCACCACTGAGAAGGCCCTGTCCCTCGTTCCCACCAGCTGTGCATGTGAGGCAGGTGGGACCGAGAGCAGACGATCTAAGGGTTCTTGATGGCTCATAGAAGGAGATACGTTCAGACAGGTAAGATGGGCCATAGCCATTTAGGGCTTTATAGGTCAAAACTAGCACTTTGAATTGGGCTCGGAAGCATATTGGCAGCCAGTGGAGCTGGCTTTAAAAGGGAGTAGTACGCTCCCTCTATGCCGCCTCAGTTATTAATCAGGCTGCTGCCCGTCATACTAGTTGGAGCTTCCGGGCTGTCTTCAAAGGCAACCCCATGTAGACAGCATTGCAGTAATCCAAACGGGATGTAACCAGAGCATGGACCACCATGGCACAGTCAGACTACCCAAAGTATAGGTGCAGCTGGCACACAAGTCTTAATTGTGCGAATGCTCCCCTGGCCACCTCCAAAACCTGGGGTACCAGGGTCAGTGATGAATCCAGGAGAATGCCCAAGCTGCAAACCTGTGTCTTCAGGGGGAGTGTGACCGTGTCCAACGCAGGCTGTAACCCTATGCCCTATTTGGCCTTATGACTGACCAGGATTCAATTTCAATTTGTTCACCCTCATCCAGTCTGACACAGCGGCCAAGCACCGGTTCAGGACCTGAACAGCCTCCTTAGTGACAGGTGGAAAGGAGTGACAGAGCTGGACATCATCTGCATACCCCGAAACTCTGGATGATCTCTCCCAGTGGCTTCATGTATACGTTGAACAACATGGGGGACAGTACCAATCCCTGCGGGACCTCACAAAACAATGGTTGTTGGGCCGAGCAGATGTCCCCCAATGACACCATCTGGGACCGGCCCTCCAGGAATGAGTGGAGCCACTGCAAAGCAGTATCTCCAAGCCCCATTCCCGTGAGGCGTCCCAGAAGGATACCATGGTCTACAGCATCGAAGGCCGTTAAGAGGTCCAGTAGAACCAGCAGGGTCACACTCCCCCTGTCCAGTTCCTGGCTTTGATCATCTACCAAGGTGACTAAGGCTGTCTTGGTACCACATCCTGGCCTAAAGCCAGACTGCCCCGGATCTAGATAGTCAGTGTCGTCGAAGAATGCCTGGAGGTGTGCAGCCACCACACGTTCCATGACCTTGCCCAAAAAGGGGATATTGGAAATAGGCTGATAGTTGTCCAATGGAGTGGGATCCAGTTATGGCTTTTCCAACAGCGGTTTGATTACAGCCATTTTTAGGGTCGCTGGAAATTTGCTTTCCCGAAGGGAGGCATTCACCACCACCTTCACCCACTCAGCCAAACCCCTTCTGGCTTTTTTCACCAGCCAGGATGGGCAGGGGTCTAGGATGCATGTGTTAGCCCTCACCTCTCCAAGCACCTTGTCCACGTCCTCGGGCTGAACCAATTGAAAAGAATCCATCAAGATAGGACAAGCAGGTGCTCGTGCTACATCCTCAGAGACTGCCATTAATATGGTGTCAAAACCAGAGCGGATCAAAGTGACTTTGTCCACAAGGAACCGAGCAAATGCTTTGGAGCGGGCTGCCGAGTTGTCAGGGATCCCATCCTGGGAGACGGGCTATAACAAACCTCTGACAACCCGAAACAGCTCCACTGGATAGTTCTTTGTGGATGCAATATTAGCTGCAAAGAAAGAGTTCTTTGCAGCATCTATTGCCGCGGCATATGTCCTAAGATAGGAACACAGCCGTGTTGGGTTTGACTCGCTCAGCCTTATATGCCACACGTGCTCTAGTTCCTTCTTCATTCACTTCATTGCTGCCAGCTCCTCATTGAACCATTGGTTTAGCTTGGGTACTTGAGAGGGGAAGTTCTGGAGCGATCATGTCTATTGCCCTAGTCATCTCCCCATTCCAGAGAGCGACCAGGGCATTGACAGAATCACCAACTGAGGTGGTGAGAAACTCCCCAGGAGCTGTCAGGAAACCATCTGGATCCATGAACCTCCTGGGGCGGACCATTTTAATAGGTCCTCCATTCCTGTGGATGTTAGGGGGCACAGTAAGTCTAAACCTGATCAAGTGATGGTCAGTCCATAGCAATGGAGTGATAGTAAGGTCCTCAACACTGCCACCTTTTTCCCATCCCTGGCGTGTGCCCTGCTCTGTGGGTGGGGCCAGATATTGGTTGGGACAGCCCCATGGTTGTCATGGTGACTATGAAGTCCTGAGCCACCCCGGTAAGGGTGATCTCAGCATGAACATTGAAGTCCCCCAGCACAAAGAGCCGTTGGGACTCCAACGCCAGGCCCGAGACTACCCCGGCTAGCTCAGGCAGAGAAACTGTAGTGCAGCGGGGTGGTTGGTACACTAAAAGAATCCTTAATCTGTCCCGGTCACCCACCTTCAGGTGGGCACATTCTAACAAGGTTGGCTGCGGGATGGGGCACCTTGTCAGGGGGATGGACTCCTTATAGACTACTGTGAAACCACCTCCCTGCCCTCCAGATCTTAGCTGATGCTGCACAATGTAACCTGGCGGACATAGCTGAGTGAGGTTAGCCCCCCCCCCCCCAGGCTTGTCCAGCCAGGTCTCTGTCATGCAAGCCAAGTCTGCCCGCTTATCCACGATGAGGTCCTGGATGATCACTGCTTTTCCGTTAACAGATCTGGCGTTCTACAGAACCACCTTTAATCTGGAGGGACCGACAACCTGGATACCCAAATTTACCATGTCAGGAGGCTATTTTAAATCTACAAGAACACTTTTTCTTTGCCTAGGCCAAATTGGTTTAGGCCTCTCTTTCCCGTATCTCCTCCTCCCCTGAATTACTTCTATAGAGGTCCCTCAGCTGTTGGGCAACCACCCTCCCCCCACATGGTCCATCATTACGTTAGCTCTAGCTTTTAAATATGGGCAGAAGTCCTGTTTCTGCTGTGCCCTACTTCCCCCCCTTTGGAATCAAGGATGATTCTTTCCTTCCCCTCCTCCCCCACCTTGGGAGTTGCCCAAATCTTATATGTAAAAAGGCTCTGTACCTTCCTCCCTTCTTGTCTTGCAGATCTTAGTGCCGTATGCTAGAGGTGAAGGAAAAACTAATTCATCATTCCCTATGCTAAAACCATTGGGGTGCAGGAGGTTCAACTGGAGGTTAAGAAGCAGTAATAAACTCGTAATTAAAGCGCTAAAAATGTTGATTTTACCACAGCCTCTGATAAAATGCCCAAGTGCCTCAACAGTCTGTCCTTTATGCTATTTATACTGTTTTCTGTGGTTAATAGTTGTACTAATAACAAAACCAACCCTTCCCACCCTTCAACCGACCCTCCCCAGCCCTCAACTATTACCATAGTTGGTAGACCAAACCCACAGCAGATGTTGATTGTAGCAACTGCTATAACTGTACAATTAAAGTGCTTTAGCGCTCGTTACTCAGTCCGAGGTTTAATTCACAAGGCCATTTCAAATCAACAGGAAAGTCTGATGATATAATATATGAGGTAGAGTGGTTCAGTTTGGTTCAGTTTAGTTCAGTAAAGTACAACAATCAAGTTCTACCCAATAAAGTGTTTAATAGTGGCTTAATAATTATCAATGATTAATCAAAATATTATAGCTGAAAGATGGTCTCCCAATGGTAGGCAGATGTCAGAAATCTTTAATACAACCCACTGATAAAAATAATAAGATACTATGATAAGACACTGTGGTAAGTAAATGAAAACTGCTTTACTACAGCAAGTGAACGAGAACTTGACTTTCTAGAGGTAAAGGCATCAGGATGCAGCTGTGTATACAGTACAACTCGAGTAATGAAAGTCTCAAACATTTCTTTGTTGTCTGTAAATTTCTCTGGCAAAGCTGCCGGGCATTTCTGCATTGGAACAGCACCTCTCTGCAACTCCTCTACAGTTAACTTCATTTATGGCTGGCTGAAAAGTTAAGGCTGTGAAAAATTTTGGGCTGGTAACAATCTGTCCTGTTTTGAGGGTTGTTGTATGTCTTTCGGGCTGTGTGGCCATGTTCCAGAAGTTTTGTCTTTCAAGAACAGCCTTAAGACACTGTGGTAAGTAAATGAAAACTGCTTTACTTCACCAAAACATAAAGTACAGTACACTCAGTGAAATAATGCAAAAGAAAGCCAGGAAATCTTACTTCAGACAAAGAAACAGGCACAAATCCAGATACAGACTTGGAGCAGGCACACAGAGAGTGAAGGCATTAGAGTCACTGGAGCTTTTATAGCCCTGGGTCCCCACACAGCTGCTAGGGCAATTCCTCAGCTGCATTTCTGGGAGTTAATCTAGCTGAACAACGTCTCTGCTCTGTTCCTTTCACCTCTCCTGTAATGAGGGTACTAGAAAAGTCTCCTCCTCAGACTCCAACTCCCCCTCAGATTCATGAACACTCTCCTGCTCCCCTTCCTCTTCCAAAGAAGAGGAAACCCTGACAATGTGTCAGGATGTGATCGCCCAGCATTCACACTAAGCTGACCTGTTCCCATCCTGCCAGAGCAATTGGGGTGGACATAACCTAAATGAAAAGGGCCATCTGGCCGGCAGGATTGATTTGTGGCCTGCTCTGGTCTTCAAGCCTGGGAAAGGAATGTCGACAGATAGGTGTGAATGTGGAAGGGGGGTCAGGGGAGAGTAGTAGTTTAATATGCTGGGGTCTGGGTGGGAATTGGTTAGTAGTAGCTTTGTGTTCATCTTGGCAAGACGGACATCAATAAAGTGTTTCCACGGAGCTACCTGTGTGAGCTTGCATTGTGTCCCATAGCTTCCAAGGACTGACAGTAAGCTACTACTCCTCCACTTTGATCTGCTCATCCCATAAGGAGCATCCTTGCTGGACAACAGGAGGAGCAACACACTATCGTGCACGGGAAAGGGAAGCAGATGGCAGAAGAAGGAGGATGCGCTTATCATTGAGGCAGCGGAGGACTGGAGAGCACGAAGAACCGGAAGTTGACGGAAGTCTTAAGAAGAGGCACGTACCATAGAGAAAAGACAGAGTACAACAAACAGGAAGAGACTGGGGGAAGGTTCTTGGAAGGTGGAACGGAGATTGAAACCATAGAAAAGAACGGGAGAGGGTAGTAAAATACAAAAAGACTATAATTAATTGTTTTAATAATATAAGGATAGATATTAGAAGACAAGGTAAAATCGGAAATAATTCTTAAGTAAAGGAAATAAGGAGAAAACGGAATGAAAGAGGTGACTGCAGAAATAAAGGAGATTAAAGAAGCCAAAGACAGTAGACACAGTGAGTAACATAAACAGGGGATGTAAAAGAGAAAGAACTGGAATTTGATCCAAACTGATTCAACACAAATTGATTAATTGAATTGACACAAATCAAAATATTACCTCTATTGACTTTATAATTGATCAAAGATCTTTTAATTGAAATAATTAATTATAACCAATCAACTGAATTTAATTAATTGACAGATCAGGTAGATATATTTAATTAGTATTATTTTGGAAAATTAATTGAAATCAGTTAAAATACCTGGATTTGAGTTAACTGAAATAAGCACTTCGAAATTAATTTGAAACAGAAATTAATAGTATTAAAATGGCAACACCAAAAATTAAAGAAGTTAAAGATATTAAAAACCAACCAAGAAGGATGTCTTTGGCTGAGGATTATAATATGAAAGATTTGATGCTGGAAATTCAGAAAATGGCAGGAAAACAGGACAATTTTCAAAAAGAATTACGTCAGGAACTGCAAAAAATTTCCCCAAAACAAGAATCTCAATATAAACAACTTTATAGCAAAATGCGGGAAATGAAGAAAGAGATTAAAGAGGAAGTGAGCTCTATTAAGACAGATTTGACTAAGGCAGTCGAAGATATTAAACAATTGAAAGTAGATAAAGTAAAATCTGAAAAATCTCAAACCAAATTGCAAAAGAAAGTGGAAAATTTGGAAAGCAAAATTGTAAAAACAGACAAACTCCAAGAAAGATTAGAGATGAATGAAATGGAATACCAATTAAGACTCAGAAATATTCAAGAAGAGGCGAATGAAGATATTCGTCAAATTGTAACGTGTCTACTGGCTAAGACATTACAAATAACAGAACAAGAATGTGAGAAGGAGATAGACAGAGTCCACCGAGAAACAAAGTGGCAAGGGATACAATTGTCCACTTTGTGAGGAAAATAAGAGACGAAGTACTCAAACAATCAAATCAAAGCCCAATGATTTACAAATCTAAGAAAATTGTAGTTCTGAAATAATTTCCTATACAAACATTGAACAGAAGAAATAAATATTTCTTTCTAACTGATGAGCTTAAGAAATTGCAAATAAGGTTTAGGTGGGAAAAACAGGAAGGAGTTATGGTGACATATAAAGAGGAAAAATTTTGGTTGACATCAGAAAAAAAGCAAGAGACATTTACAAGAAATTAAGAAAGGATAAAGTGAAATTGATGTAGATGATCTGGATGCAGAAAACGCAACAGAAAATGGATGAATTTTTGCAACAAATAAAATGTTACTCTCATAATTTGAATGGAATAAACTCTCCTAACAAAAGAAACAATTTTTAAAATTGGATAAACAAAAAAAAGTACAATATAGTGGCCCTCCAAGAAACTTATATTGCGGAAAAACATTCAAAATATTTGAAACAGGATAAATTAGGAATAAAATATTACTCCTCTGCAGAGGTGAGAAAGAGAGGAGTGGTTCTATATGTAGACCAAAATATTCCCTCGGAATTTCAATTTAAAGATCAAGAGGGAAGGATAATTGCTGTGAGAATAACAATCAGAGTTTTAAAAAAAATACTATGTAATATATACGCACCAAATGGCCCTAAATCCCATTTTGTAAAAATTTTGAGAGAGAAGATTGCCCAGTCTGAATTTGATGATCTAATTATCTTTGGAGACTTTAATGGAGTTTTGGATAGAAGAATAGATAAAACTTTTCAAAGTAATAGAAAAAAGGGAGATATAATCTGCACCTTCGCAAGAATTTTTTTACAATTCAAAGAAGAATATGATTTGGAAGATGTATGGAGAAAACATAACCAAAATCAAAACGATTCACCTTTTACTCAAATAGACATTTAAGTTAGTCTAGAATTGACATGATCTGGGTCTCTAAAATATTGCTGATGAAAACTGACTATCAGAATTTTACCGAGATATCTTTCTGACCACAATGCCATAGAAATGGTAATAAATGAAAAAAGGCATAGTTTTAGATGGAAATTAAATGACAATTTAATTAAATTAGAAGAAGATATAATTAAAAACAAGAACATTACGAAAAATTGCTTTGAAACAAATGATAAATCACCTACTAGTCTAGAGAATATTTGGTTGTAAGAGGGCACCTAATACAACAAGGTGCGAGGAAGAATAAGTTAAAAAACCAAAAAATCAATTAGATCAAAAAGGAGATTGAATCTACAGAGAAAAAGTTGAAGGAAAATCCCAGAAGAGGGGAAGTTAAGAAAAGGTTAGAAATCCTGATTAAGAAAAAGAATACTGCAGAATCAGAACAATTGGCTAATAAATTGAAATATATAAAACAATATACATTTGAAAATGCCAATAAATCAGGGAAGTGGTTGGCAAGAAAGTTAAGAAAAAAAAGAAATTCGCAGCATATTACAAAAATTAAGGTGGGAAATAAGATTTATATAAATGACAAAGATATTTTGGAACAGTTTAAAATATTTTATAAAGAGCTATACAAGGAAGAAGAAATAAGTAGAGAAAAAAATCTCGGAATATTTGAGTAACCAAAAACTAAGTAAGATAACGGAAGAATGAAGTAAAGACTTGAATAAAGAAATCTCAGAAGACAAGATTAGGAAAGCAATAAAAGATATAAAAACAAATAAATCTCCAGGCCCGGATGATTTCTCAGCTGTATTTTATAAAACTATGCAAGACAAAATTATACATGTCTTAAAGAGAGTGATGAACAGGATTCTTCAAAATGGGACAATATCGGAGACATGGAAAAATGCGGATATAGTTATGATCCCAAAAGATGAAGCAGAGCGAGAAGATGTGAAAGGATACAGACCAATCTCATTACTGAATACAGATTATAAAATATTCTCAACAGTTATGGTGAACAGATTAAAGGACTTTTTAAAGGAATGGATCGGAGAGGACCAAGGAGGATTTTTGCCAGGAAGAAGCACAAAGAATAATGTAAGAACCATACTGGACACTTTAGAATATTATGAAACTTATCATCAAAAAGAAATGGCCCTGCTTTTGACAAGCATTTGACAATTTAAATCGGAATTTTTTTAAAACACTTTTCCAGGAAATGGATATAGGGTTTCAGTTTCAAAATGCAGTTATGGCAATTTATCAGCAACAGAAAGCTAGGATAATAATAAATGGACAAACTTCAGAAGAATTTCTTATTAGTAAGGGGACAAGGCAGGGATGCTCCCTATCCCCACTAATATTTATATTTGCATAAGAAATTTTATTAAGAAGCGTAAGAGAAGATCAAAAATTAAAAGGAATTAAAATTAATAAACAAGATTATAAAATTCAGGCGTATGTGGATGATGTGATATGTATTATCGAAAATCCAAGAGAAAACATACAAAAATGGCTCAGAAAAATAGAAGAATTTGGACAATTGGCAGGTTTTATGATTAACAATAAGAAAACTATGATCCTTACAAAAATATAACCAAAAAGAATCAAGAGATATTACAATTGAAAACTGGATTTCAAATTGTACAGGAATTCAAATATTTGGGAATTTGGATCACAGCAAAAAATAATCAACTTGTGGGAAGGGGCTTTCCTCCTCCAGTGAAGCTGGGGGAGGAGAGCTATTTGCCTCCTCCGCCGAGCAGAGACTCATGGCTCCAATTGGGAGCTACGTGAGAGGGCAGGGCTGATCTGAGATGCAGCCAGCCCCCTCAGCCTCATTCTTGCTTCAACTTTTAGACCTGGAGGAGCTCCAAGGTCTGTATCAGGGCCGGTGGGGAAGCTGGGCCTACCCCAAGCTTCTCTCCCTGGATCCCTGCAACCTTTTGCTTGGGGAGGGAGTGGTTGGGAGGGTAGTTAGGTCTTGCCCCCCCTTTCCTTTCCTTTGCCCTCCCTCCCCATTTTTATTTTTATTTTTCCAGGCCTTGGCATGGCCACCGGCCTTTCCAGGCCTCCCCACGGCTCTGTTGCTCTTGGCCTTGCCGTGAGGGGCCTATCCTGGCTCCCGCATGGTGGGGTTGGGCTGGATCACTGCCGCCACTACGGCCTATCCCCTCCTGCTGCCGTTTGCGGCCCTCCACGTGGCATGGGAGGCAGGCTTTGGCCTAGCTTGGGCCTAGGCCTAGTGGCTGGCCTTCTTGGCCTTGTCCCTTCCTTGCTGACTCAATTTGCTTATGTAAGGCCCTGACACCAGCAATTGAGGCGCCTGGTGCATCCAGGCAGCATCCGTTTGGGCCACATAAATAATAAAAAATAAATAAATGAGAATCCTATTATTTAATTAAATAAGTAATGCAATAGGTGGGCCGCATGGATGGTGGACATGTCTTATTAGAGGCTGTGGTCCTGGTATACAACTTTGGCCATCTTGTCTTCTTGTCGGCGGTCATCTTGGCCACATGGCCAGCAGCCATATTGGAAAATGGTTGGCGGCCATCTTTGTTGCAAATTGGGCCTCCTTTGCTAGGGCCTAATACTAGTCATGGGCCTTACATTTCACCCCCTGTGAGTCTGGAGCCTTTAAACGGTCTGCAGCCAATGATAAATCTATTTGGGCCTCCATTTATTGCCAGGGTTGGTTGATGGATAGGCTACATATATATGTACATATTATATATTAATATTGATATTGTATTAATGTTTAATAAATAATCATATAATATTAATAACATCAATTAAACAAATAAATAAATTAAATCTGTGCGGTGCTAGTGGTAACTGGCTATCCCGTTAGGAGGAGCGTCTGGGGCATATAGCTCTTGTGGCATGATTCAAGGCTTATTAGCTGGTCGGGAGCCCGCCTCGCTCTAGCCATTGTTGGCTGATACTAATCCCTCAAGTTTAATGTCTTGGGTCTACCATTTCTTTCAGGATGGCTCCGAGGAAGAATGTTGGCAGATCGAAGGGCAAGGTCCCAGCAAAAAAGACACTGGCGAAGCGCCCACAACCTTCTAGCAGCGCCTCATCGGATGATGAGGGTATCACTACTGAGGACTACACTGCTTTTGGCCAAAGTCAATGCTTTAGAGCAGTGGCTGGAGACAGCAGCCCCCGTTGCTCATCCCCAGCTAGCACCTGGGGGTAGCAAAAAGGGATTTACTTAACATTATTATTTCTCGTTTGTCTGACATAGATGCTGGTCGGAAGGGTGAGCCCAGGAACAAGGCCGTGCAGCCCAACACTATGGCAGGGGACCCCAAGGAGGCATTGTGCCAACCTGATGACAGGCCTGACAGCAAGCAACTGGGGCCATCTGTTCAAGCCACACCTGCAGTTCCGGCAATGCCACCTGTGCCTGCAGTTTCAACCCAAGGGCAGGCGATGGCCCACCCCACTGCATCAGTAGGTATGAACACATCATTCCTGTGGCCATGGGAACAGAGTCAGTCCCAACAAGGCGAGGGCAACACACCAACACATACAGCCCTAATTTCACTCAGTCAGTCCGGTCCTGGCAAGCCGCCTGCGGCTTCTCAAAACCCCAATGGCACTGATAAAGCGTCAATGGAGGAAGCCAACGAATACTGGGGCACGGCCAAATGGCCTTTGCCAGCAACCCATCATTGGAGGCAACAGCGCTAGGCAGTCACCTCGCACAAAAAACAATTGACAGGATTTTAAAAAATGAGTATATTGATATATTTTCCTTGCTCTTTAGAGAGTTGGAAATGAAAGAAAAAGACAATTTGGACAATGAGCACAAGGAACAAATCAAAAAACAGAAAGTAGAGCAAAACTAGGAGAATTGGCTGGCCGCCTATTTAATTTACGGAGGGGTCATCGCTACTACGCCCCCTCACAGGGCTGGTGCTTTATTCCAATACCTGAATACAATTTACTTGGCCTATTCCAAGTTTGGTGGAAACGCTTGGCTCGAATATGAGAAATGTTTTCGCTTTGGAGCAGCCCAATGCCCATCCCGGCGTTGGAATTTAGTAAATGAACCTTTGTGGATCCATTTAATGACCCATGCTAGGTCCATTCAGGGTGAGAAGACAGATAGCGGACACATATTGCATATTGCCAAGAAGGTGCAGCCCTTTCGGCAGTCGGCCCCGCAACAGTCCACCCAGAAGCAGAAGCCCATGTGCTGGGAGTATGCCGCACAAGGTGCATGCTCCCGCAAGAACTGTTGTTTCCTCCATGCTTGCACAGTCTGTTCTGGGGCCCATCCCGCCAAAAACTGCAATAGAGGAAAATTTGGAAAACCAAACCAATGGGAGAGCCAGTTTGTCAGAAAGAACCCAGCCACACACCAGTTCCCAAAGGGATCCAGTCCTATTAGGCTCCCGCATCTACGTAGGTGGTTAGAAATATACCCCAACAAGGAGGCGGCTAGGTTTTTCGTTTGGTTGGCCCGAGATCCCCAGGTTTGTCCCCTAATTTGAAATCATTGGCAGGCATGGAAGCCAGTGTTAAGCAAAAAATTGAAAAGGGCCAAGTGCTTGACCCCCCTTTTCGGATCCCCCTTCCCCGCTGCTCAGGTATTCCCCTTTGGGAATTGTGCCCAAAAAGGCCCCTGGTGAGTACCGCCTCATTCATCACTTGTCATATCCAAAAGTTAGGTCGGTGAATGATGCAATCCCCGAGGAGCAATGCACTGTACACTACACTTCTTTTGACGCATCTGTTAGGTTGATCCGTAGCCGTGGTCACGGCGCAGAGCTGGCTAAATGCGACATTAAGTCTGCATTTCGCTATCTCCCAGTACACCCCCTTGATTTCGAACTTTTTGGCTTTCAATTCGAAGGGATGTTTTACATGGACAGAGCACTGCCCATGGGATGCTCTGTCTCATCTTCCACTTTCGAAAAATTTAGTACATTTTTGGAATGGGCACTAAAAGCCCAATGGGGCCTAACGGGGGTGGCTCATTACCTAGTTGATTTCCTTTTCACTGGGAAGCAAGGAAGCGGGGAGTGTTTTACCTTGCTAAGGGCATTCAGTCAGCTCACTTGGTACCTGGGGGTCCCATTGGCAGACAAAAAGACCAAAGGTCCAGCTACCAAATTGACATATCTGGGTGTCGAGATCAACACTATGGGTCAGTATTCCAGGCTGTCTCCCAGCAAAGTCGCAGACCTGAAGGGTAGAATTCAACAGTTTATGGCACACAAGAAAGCCACCCTGCGTGAGTTCCAGGTACTTATCGGCCACTTGAACTTTGCATGCAGGCTATGTGATGCAATTGCTGGAGTGGCACTACTCCACACAAGGGTCACACAATCCATCAGAGCAGATCTGTTAGTGTGGTTGCAGTTTTTGTCTAATTTCAATGGCATATCTTTTTGGAGGCGCAACTTGATGCTAGGTGACACCCTTCAAGTTGCCTCGGACGCCGCAGGGTCATTAGATTTTGGAGTTATTTTTCAAGGTCATTAGTGCACTGAAGCAATGGCATGCAGAGCGCATCATGGCCGATTTGACCTTTTTGGAATTTTTCTCCATCCTAGTGGCAGTTACCATCTGGGCTAAAAGTTTTGCAAGTTATTAACACTTTGACATCCAAATCTCCCAGGGTGATGGGTGCCTTGCGCCAATTTATGCTGCATTGCCTCACACATAATATTCTATTTCGTGCCTTCCATATTGCCAGGTTGGACAATTCAGTGGCTGACACTCTGTCTCGTATGCAAATGGAGCGCTTCAGGCAACTGGCGCCCACCGCAGACTACCATCCAGGCCATCTCTGGCTGGTTGGAATGAAGAATTAGTGAGGGGAATGGCCCTGGCCTTGACTCCCAGTTCCAGAAAAAGCTATCTCAGAGCTGTCACAGAATTTAATGACTTCAGGCAATGTTACAACTTGTCTAACATTCTCCCTGTTCCTTACAAACATATGGCACAGTATTGCATTTATTGTAGGAGGAGGGGTTTGGCTCCACATTCTATTAACCCAACACTCTGGCGAACACTATATTACCCACAACCACAGGGAACCGCCAAAAGGCTAAACGGAGGACTGCACAAACACATCAAGGACCAAGTACAGAGAGCACAATAATCCCAAATAAACAGCTCGAGGGGAGGTCACAGGGGCTTACATGTCTTTACACTAATGCTCAGAGCATGGGAAATAAGCAAGACGTACTCCAACTCTTAGCACAGCACCACACATACGATGTCATAGGCATCACTGAAACCTGGTGGGATGACTCCCATCACTGGAATGTAGCCATTGAGGGCTATAACCTCTTTCACAGAAATAGAACAAAGGGGAGAGGAGGGGGAGTAGCTTTATATGTCGCAGTTACATTGCGAAAGAAATGCAAGACTGTAATCCGGGAAACCAGCTTGAAAGCATCTGGATAAGAATCAAGGGAACCGGGACTCAAAAAGATCTTGTCGTGGGTGTCTACTACAGACCTCCGAGTCAGGATGAAGGACTTGATGAAGCCTTCTGTCAACAGCTGACCAAACAGGCACAAAGAAGAGATATAGTAGTCATGGGCGATTTCAATTATCCCGATATCTGCTGGAAAACAAACTCAGCCAAGAGTACAAAGTCCAACAAATTCCTCACTTGCCTTGCAGACAATTTTATGGTCCAGAAGGTAGAAGAGGCAACAAGAGGATCAGCAACTCTTGATCTAATCTTAACAAATGTGGAAGACCTGATCAATACAGTTGAAGTGGTTGGATCCTTAGGGGCAAGTGACCATGTGCTCCTGGAGTTTGCAATACAAAGGAATGCTGAAACTAAGACAAGTCAAACACGTATTCTCGACTTTAAGAGAGCTGACTTCCAAAAAATGAAGGAATTACTGAGCGGCATTCCATGGACGTCAATATTAAAAAACAAGGGAGTTAAGGATGGATGGGAGTTTTTCAAAAGTGAAATACTCAAGGCGCAAATGCAAACAGTGCCAACAAAGAAGAAAAATAAGACAAGTGCAAAGAAGCCAGAATGGATGTCCAAAGAACTTCTAACTGAGCTAAAGCTCAAAAGTGACATGCACAAGAAGTGGAAAAGGGGAGAAATCACCAAAGAAGAATTCAAACGTATAGCCAACACCTGTAGGGAAAAGGTTCGCAAGGCTAAAGCGCAAAATGAGCTCAGGCTTGCCAGGGACATAAAAAACAACAAAAAAGGCTTTTTTGCTTACGTTGGTAGAAAAAGGAAGAAAAAGGAGGCGATAGGGCCTCTGCAAGGAGAAAATAGGGTGATGGTGACAGGAGACAGGGAAAAGGCAGAACTGCTCAATGCCTTCTTTGCCTTGGTCTTCTCACAAAAAGAAAGCCATCTTCAACCTCAGCAACATGGAATGGACGAAGGATTGGGGGAAATCCAACCCCAAATAGGGAAACAAGTTGTCCAGGAACACCTGGCCGCTCTAAACGAATTCAAGTCCCCAGGGCCAGATCAGCTACATCCAAGAGTATTGAAGGAATTAGCGGAAGTTATTTCAGAACCACTAGCAATTATCTTTGAGAGTTCTTGGAGAACGGGAGAAGTCCCAGCAGATGCGGTCATTGCTAATAGTCAACACGGATTTACAAAAAACAAGTCATGCCAGACTAATCTGATCTCTTTTTTCGATAGAGTTACGAGTTGGGTCGATACAGGGAATGCTGTGGATGTAGCCTACCTGGATTTCAGTAAGGCCTTCGACAAAGTCCCCCACGACCTTCTGGCAAATAAACTAGTAAAATGTGGGTATGGAGAACTGAGGCAGGGAAGGAATCCTTTTGATCCCACCGCTGCCACCAATTTGTACAGATGTGAGGCAGGGGAGGAATCCTTTTGATTCACCCTTGCCACCAAATTGTAAAGATGTCTGGATGATTATTTTTTATAACCGCTGCCACCAATTATGGAGATGTCAGGCAGAGGATAATTTATTCTTTTTAAGCTTTCTTTATTTATTTCACTTTTGATGGTGATGTTGCTTAACTTAGAATATGAGTGTGATAGAGACTTAGATGGATTAAAAAAACAAAAACAAGTTTATTTCATGTACAAAGCTTAGTGGTTCAATAACTTCTTAAAGGCACTTAAATAACGGTTACAAATAGATGTGAGGTGTTCCAACTTTCAAAATACTTCCTTCTCTCAAAACTGAACTAGAAACTGATCTCTTGGATCCACTGGGATTAATTCCCCTTACTTCACAGCCTATTAGAGGTCTGCCTCCCTGATTTCCTAATCTGAAATCAGTCTTTCTCCTGTGACTAAGAATCACAGACACCTAAAATAAGTCACCTTATTTTAGAATTGACTCAAATTCCCTCATTTGAGCCACCCTTATCCTCCACTTGAGAATCAGTCCTCACTGTAATTTCACCATTACAGACTCTCACTGACTGACTGGGTTTTAAAACGTTCCCTCCTTTTTCCTTCAAACAGCGGTTGGCTCCGCCCTCGTTGCTAGGGTAACCTGCCTTAGAATGCTAAGATGGCTACCTTCCCCTACATATTATCAACTCCAATACTTACCATTTTAAACTTAGCCAAACCTGACTGTTTAAACAAAATCAAATAAACATGTCATCCATAAATTAAAACATCACACTTCTTTACAGTGGGCTAGACAAAACTACGGTTAGGTGGATCTGTAATTGGCTAAGCGAACGAACCCAAAGGGTGCTCACCAATGCGTCGTCTTCATCATGGAAAGAAGTGACAAGTGGAGTGCCGCAGGGCTCCGTCCTGGGCCCAGTTCTGTTCAACATCTTTATTAACGACTTAGACGAAGGGTTAGAAGGCAGGATCATCAAGTTTGCAGACGACACAAAACTGGGAGGGATAGCCAACACTCCAGAAGACAGGAGCAGAATTCAAAACGATCTTGACAGACTAGAGAGATGGGCCGAAACTAACAAAATGAAGTTCAACAGGGACAAATGCAAGATACTTCATTTCGGCAGAAAAAATGGAAATCAAAGATACAGAATGGGGGACGCCTGGCTTGACAGCAGTGTGTGCGAAAAAGACCTTGGAGTCCTCATGGACAACAAGTTAAACATGAGCCAACAATGTGACGCAGCAGCTAAAAAAGCCAATGGGATTCTGGCCTGCATAAATAGGGGTATAGCGTCTAGATCCAGGGAAGTCATGCTACCCCTCTATTCTGCCTTGGTCAGACCACACCTGGAATACTGCGTCCAATTCTGGGCACCACAGTTGAAGGGAGATGTTGACAAGCTGGAAAGCATCCAGAGGAGGGTGACTAAAATGATTAAGGGTCTGGAGAACAAGCCCTATGAGGAGCGGCTTAAAGAGCTGGGCATGTTTAGCCTGCAGAAGAGAAGGCTGAGAGGAGACATGATAGCCATGTACAAATACGTGAAGGGAAGTCATAGGGAGGAGGGAGCAAGCTCGTTTTCTGCTGCCCTGCAGACTAGGACACGGAACAATGGCTTCAAACTACAGGAAAGGAGATTCCACCTGAACATCAGGAAGAACTTCCTCACTGTGAGGGCTGTTTGACAGTGGAGGCTCCTTCCTTGGAGGCTTTTAAGCAGAGGCTGGATGGCCATCTGTCGGGGGTGCTTTGAATGCGATTTCCTGCTTCTTGGTAGGGGGTTGGACTGGATGGCCCATGAGGTCTCTTCCAACTCTACTATTCTATGATTCTATGATTCTATGATTCTAGGTCTAGATTAGCAGCACTATTCTACTGGTTGAAAGCTCAAGGCTTTACCGACAGTGCCAACAATGTTTGTCTCCGCAAGGTAATGGCAGGGTGGTCAAGTGAACGCGGACAGCCCCGGAATGATAGAGAACCTATGACACCAGATATTTTAAAGGGTTTAAGACAAATTTGGCCCCAAATTTGCAGTTCAGCTTTTGAGCAATCCTTATTTCATGCAGATGCCTTGGTGGCTTTTTTCGGGGCTCTTAGGGTTAGCGAATTGGTTGCCATCTCTAAAAACGACAATACTAAAAGGGCCCTTCTCTCTTTGAACGTCACACTGACTCCGGGTACGGTAAAATTGTTGATTCGGTCATCCAAGACGGATCAAAAGGGCAGGGGAACAGTGGTCAAACTGGCTGTATGCTGCGACAAGGACCTTTTCCCCGTTGAGGCCGTCTCCACATTTTTTACAGTTAGAGGCACTGCCCCGGGGTTCTTTTTCTGCTACCAGGATGGCTCTCCATTGACTAAGTACCAATTCTGGTCAATTACCACCAAGACCCTGAAGGTATTGGGTTTGGCCCATCTTAAATTCGGAACCCATTATTTCCGAATCGGAGCTGCGTCTACGGCATCCCAGCTGGGTTATGCAGCTGAAAGAATCGAGTCTATTTGGGAGATGGAGCTCCAGTGTGTACAAGGGGTACGTTCGCTCCTCCTCATTGTAGTCGTGTTCACTTCGGGTGGAGGGCCTCCTCTTTGGCCTAGTCGGACTGCAAAGCGGGCTACAGTTAGCTCGGGGGAGGCGGAGCCTAGTGCGTACAAGGAGTACATTCGCTCCCCTTCGTTCCAGTTACATGTTTCTTTTCCTGTCTGTTTCAGCTTCGTTGGTGCATAGATGGAGGGTCCTGATTTGCGGCCACAGTTTTGTCCACTGGGCTGAACGCCAGGCACAATTCACTCCCTATCGCCAACACTTAGGCCTTGCTTCTGCTGCCATGATTCAATGGAGAGGCAAAAGAGGCTTACGGTGGGACGACTTAATTCCCCTGTTGTTCTGTCCAGCGAGTGTGTCTCCTCCCGAGGTCCTGGTCATTCACCTTGAGGGGAATGATTTAGGCCTTCTTCAGGGCAAGGCCTTATATTTTCAGGCTAGAGCCGATTTTATGAGGATATGGGACACATGGCCCCATACGCATATTATTTGGTCAGAGATAATCCCACGTCTAAAATGGCCTGGTGGGAGAGATGTGCGGAAGCTGGAGAGGGCAAAGAAAAGAGTCAACAGGGTTATTTGTTCATCATTGACCCCCAGAGGTGGGTCAGTTATTTCTCACAAGCTCATCACTCACGATAAGAAGCACTTTTACTGGGCAGATGGTATCCATCTGTCGGTTGAGGGTAACTTTCAGTTCCTGTTTGATTTGCAGGTAGGAATTAGAGAAGTGTTAGAGAATTTGGTGGGGGTTGGGGACTAGATAGACATCTGCCCCAACGATGGTGGAAAATGGATAGGGGAAAATTACAATCTAGGGTATATCTATGGCACCATCCCTTTTGGGGTGAAGGACATCAGAAAAACACTCATCTGCTATTCATCTTTAACAGGTGAGGTGAAGTTTAAGGCCCTTGGAATGCCGGAAGTTTGGCCTCAACAACGTTGAGGGAGGCTTCTCTGACACGCTTCCCTTAAAGGTTGCTCAGTTGTTGGCCAACCAGGAATCAGTTTTTTTCATCATTGTCAGCACAAGGGTAGGCCAGATAAGGACTCTACCTTGGGTGGAAATTTTCCTACTAAATTTTCTATCAGAATAGAGTTAGTTTTAGTTCCAAAGTTAAATAGGTAACAGTTAATAAAGTTGCCCATATTTAAACCCAATTTTATTCGTGTCGTCTCGTTATTTTGGAGGTTGGCAGGCAAATAATTATACTCAGAAATGGAAGGATATCAAAAAAGAATTGGAGTCTTGGAAAAACTTAAATCTATCTCTTCTTGGACGAATAGCAGCGATTAAAATGAACGTACTTCCCAAGTTACTATATCTTTTCCAAAACTTGCCAATAATTCAAAATGTTAAAATATTTAAGGAATGGAATAAGGAATTAATGAAGTTTGTTTGGAAAGGGAAACACCATAGAATAAATTATATGATAATGATTGACTCACAAAAGAGAGGAGGCTTTGCACTCCCGGATTTCAAAACATATTTTGAAGCTTGTGCATTGGTATGGGTTAAAGATTGGATAAAGTTAGCAAAACCAAAAACCCTGGTCCTGGAAGGATTTGATTTACGAAAAGGTTGGCATTCATATGTCTGGTATGGTCAAACAGTTAAGGAGAAAAATTTCAGCAGTCATTTTGTACGTTTCTCACTAATCCAACTAGGCCAACCAAAGATGCCTTTTGGGGTGGACTAGATGGCCAACATATAAGGAACTATTAATTGAGGAACATAATGAGATAAAACTAAGAAGTCATGAGATGGTTAAAAAAGATTTTAAAGAAGTGACATGTTTACATTACTTTCAGATAAGAGAACATTTTAATTCAGACCGAAAACTGGGCTTTGGAAAAAAGGATGACCTCTGGGAGACTGTATTATCATCAGAAAAGAAATTAATAACTAAATTCTATAACAAATTGTTGGAATGGGCAGAACAAGTTACTATGGTCAATTGGGCCAAAAATATAGGAAGACCGATCCTCCTATTAGAATGGGAGGAGGTCTGGACAAGAAGGATGAGATTCACATATGCAACAGATTTAAAAGAAAATTGTTTAAAAATGATCCACAGGTGGTATTTGACCCCCCAAAAAGTTAAGTATAATGTATAAACAATCTAATGATAAATGTTGGAAATGCAAAACCAAAGAGGGAACATTTTATCACTGTTGGTGGACGTGTGCAAAAGCAAAAGAATTCTGGAATATGGTATTTTTATTTATTATTAAACTTATATGCCGCTACTCCCGGTTTGGCTCGGAGCGGTTTACAAAATAGATTAAAACAATACACTTGGCTTTAAAATAACAATAAAAACAATAAAAGCAACAATAAAAGCAACAATAAAAATGGTACATGATGAAAGCCAAAAAATACTAAGAATGAATTACTCAATTAAACTTGAGATCTATCTTTTGGGTATTTTGGATAAGGACATTTTTAATGACATTAATAAAGAAAAGATAATAACCTTCCTATCAACAGCAGCAAGAATGGTTTATGCAAAGATGTGGAAGCAGGAAAACAGTCCTAAGAGATAGGACTGGCTAAATAAAGTATGGGAAATAAAGGATATGGATCAATTAATGTTCCTATTGAAAAAGAACACTGGCAAGGGAGTAAAAAAGACCGACTGAAGAACATTTGAAGAACATATGAAGAACATACAATCCTTAAGAGAAAAAATAAAATCAAAAATTTTATAAACAAAAGGGAGAGAACTGAAAATAAATAGACTTGAAGAACGACGGACAGGAATAAGAGATGAACGGAAGCTCAATACTTTTTTTCTTTCTTCTTTCTTCTTCTCTCTCCTTTTCTTTCCCTCCCCCCTTTTTTCTTTTTCAAACTTTTTTATAAACAATGTTCCCACTCTTTCGTTGTACAAATATTTAGAAAATCTTTAATAAAAAGTATTTTAAAAAAAGATTAATGCTCTTTGACAAATATTAAATAGTATTGCAATAATCTAGCATCACTGAAGTATCCTATTTATCTATTTGTCTCAGTGTATCAAAAACCTGTCAAAATGCATGGAATACATTCTAATTCTAGTAATTCCTTATTTTTCCATTTCTGATTTGTGTTATTCAAGGAGGCATTATATATATTTTTCTCTAACTTGACTATTAGCCTTCATTATGGGGAGGAAAACTTGTTGGGTCCCCCCACCCCACCCCTTTTGTCTATATACTCAATGTGATGTAGTTGTTTGAGCACTAGATGTGACTCTGAAGGCCAGGAGGGAAAGCATGAAAGTATGAAATCCCCATCAAAGTATGGAAATTCTAGGGTGGCTTTCAGCAAGTCAAACTCTCAGTTTCAGAGGATGGCACTGACAAACCACCTCTGAAAATGTCTTGCCAAAAAAACCTTTTCACACGTTCAACATGGAGGGACATGACATTGAGTGCAACAAATCAGGAAGCAGCTGTTGATATCAATGTCTAGGATTAGGCAACTGTGTTAGAAAATCCACTTGATCTTTTCCCTACACTTGAAAACAGGTACTGATCCTAAGATATGCTATGCATTCTCCCAGGTGAACATGTGGTCTTCGAATGGACCATAAATTCAATGGAGAAAGTATTTATGTCATACCAAATTTGATCAAAGAGTTTTTCCCACCTCAAGAATAGAGCAGCTGAGATGCTGTGTCAGGAGTCAAGAGGAACAGTTTATTGCAAGAGGAGCAGTTTATTGCTTGAGGACAGAAAATGTATACGTTTCTCATTTCTATTATTTAATGGGGTTTACAGCACATGTACAAAATCTTATTTTCCCACAATTTTTTGTTCCCCGAAAATTCACATATAAAAGTTTTCTTGTTAACAATGGACAATGGTGTGATCATGTCAGTTACTGCTGTGGCACATTAGATAATTCATTATGTTTCTTTAAAAAAAATCAGGAAAGGACTTCTGAGAATTGTTTATATTAGCTTTTTCTTTAATTTCAGCAAATTTCTTTCTCTTTCTAAAAATGTTGGGCATGGGATAGACGTTCTAATTCTGAATTGTGGTTGAATGCCAACAAATATGGCTGTACTTTGGTTCAGTTTAAAATAATACTTATAGGGTTTATTTTCTGTGGAGATCAATCTTACTTTGCAGTCAAGGTTTAATTTCAGAGAAGTGGAGTAGCTGGGAACTTTCTAGGGTGCTGAAATATATATAAGGTTATATGCCCCACACATGTTATATTTTGGAATCATAACAATGTGCAATGAATCTTTTTAGAACCACTTATTCATCCAGTTATTTTTTGACAATGTGCAGCAGGCAGGGCAGGCTTTTTCATTTAGATTATTAACATTTTCTTGTCTCTCACAAATTTCCACAAGTATTACATTCTCACAATTGCAGACAATATACACCTTCCAGTTTAAACCCAGGAATGGAGTGAGGGAAAGGTTGACAGCTATTTACTGGGTCCAGAATTGTAGAAAGTGCTTATTAGATTTCAAATTCCTCCCAAAAGATCTAACTAACAATAGAAACACTTATATTATTAGCAAGGCCTCCCAGTAGCTCTCCTACTTACATATAAAGACTAGAGGTCAGATGCAATCAATACAACTGGAAGTGTGTATCTAAGAGTGTACCTACTGAGCCATATTTGTTACCTCTGCAGTTGTTGTTATGGTTGAGCCTTATGGCTCCGATTCTGGGAGACGTGGTCGTAAGACTCCTTGGGAGTCAGACACTCTCGAGGAGCGAGAAAGGAAGCGGCTGCGGGACTTATTTGCAGAACCATCTGACGAGGCCTCCTTTGAGGGTTTTACTGAGAGAATGGAGGAGGAGATGGTTAGCTCAGAGGAGGATGACATGGAATGGACTCGTGTGAGGAAGGATTTGGGTGCCACCGGCAATGATAGTATGGAAGGCGATTGGGGACCTTCAGGATTAGACCCGTGGACAAGCTGGAGGGATGGAACGGGATCCACAGCTGGGGATGCTGTGGGGCGTAGTCAAAGGTGTTTCAGCTCTGATGAGGATGATGATGAGGCACCTGGAATTAGGGTAACAGCTGATAGCGATGAGGAGTTGTAAACTGGCATAAAATGGGGTTTAGAATCTAGGGCTAATTGCGTTGGGCAAGGTAATCTGGACGAACGCTTGGGCTTTTGATGGGAATTTCCTGAAGGCGGGTGTGTTTCGTTTGCTGAATACGTAAGTTACCAAGGACACTGGCATAGGCGGCGGGAGGAACTGTGTGGGCTTTTGTTGTGCAACCTGTGTTTAATCTTAATAGCTTGGACCTCCGTCGTCTTCTTGACGGACGCCAATTGTTTACTCTGGACTGACTGACTGGCTGACTGACTGACTACGACCTCGGACTATCCTTCCTGTGGCTATCGTTGGAACTGGTGAACTACAAACATCTGTACCTGGCTGTCGACCTTCGGACCGGATTGGGACCTCGCTGACCGCCGCTGCCCCTGATTGATGCGTTTGAACCCGGAGATTGTTTGCTGCGTGGAGGAGTAACTTCTTAGTTACTCAATCACAGTTTTTGGTAGCAGAGAAGTATCTGCTGCCAGTTATTTGTGTTTCTTTGAACCTTTGTTCACCAGCTTTTGTTTGTTTATAGTCTCAAGCTGAAGTAAGCATTTTTGGTTTAACCCGGATTAAACTCCAGTTTAATCCAGTTTATCTTTTGAACGTTTTTTAGTGTCTTTTCACTTCAAAGGCCAATGTTTGCCTAGCCCTTGTCTTTTACGGGCGTTTTTGGTTCTGTAACTCCAATAAACTTTGTTGAATCTTATCTGGTGGCGTTCTGTCCTTGACAGTTGTATTATCTCTAGTGTTGTATGGAGCAAAAGGGCATGTACTGATAGATACCGATATCCAGGTAGATAGGAAATATCTTTTTCAAAAAGGGAAGCTGCATAAAAATGCCCTTTTAGTGATACTTTTATATTATCTGAGGCTTCACAGTGTATTGGTAACCACCAGAAGAGCGTTGTCAGCTCAAGGAGATAGCGGCCCGATGCTTAGTTATTCCTCCATGTTGTTTCTGTCTCTCTGAGCTTTTTAGAGATTCTTCCATATTTGCCAAATATGATTTTTTTTTTGCTAACTCAGGTACTCTGTCCATTTGCCAAATGTTTAAGATAACACACCTGGAACATTGCAGGGAGGATACTTGTAATAGTGTGATTAATAGCCTTGAAGGGTAATGGGAGTTCGACCTCAGCGTAAAGTTGGGCTTGAACATACCAGGTGCAAGATAAGCACCTGTAAGATAGCCAAGGGTGGCATGATGTCCAGCACATCTCAAGGCGTAAACAAGTACCATATAAAAATGCTGTAGGTCATAATGCAAGTCAGAGCTTCCACACGGACCTGTCAGCCGAGGTGCCATGCATTCTGGGGCTACGAAGAAGGGGTCCATCCTGCTGCTCTCTGGGGCTCTCAGCAATATATTGGGGGTGCCTTGTTTGGTATGTAATCTGCATGCTATATAATAACTTTAAGAATCTTTTTCATCCAAAATTTGTGTCAGCTTCCGAATCTTTAAAAAACCTCCCTTGCAAGACACACATAAACTCCAGGCAGTTGAAGTTGAGCCCAAGTGGACTATGGCTAAGGTCGGAAAATAGAACCATACAGTGGATAAGATGGGTCACTTGATATTTATTGTTAGCATAGAATGCAGAGACGAAAGAGAAGGAAAAACACGAGGAGGATTATGTCAAGAGTCAGATGCCAATTTGAGAGCAAAACGAAGTTTATTCAAGAGATAGCCCAAAAAATAGACACAAACACAAAAGATGGCTTTAAACACTTAAATTTCCATGTTTAAAGGCAGTCCAAACAAAAATATATCAAAAGCAAATATATCAAATTATCCAAGCAAATAGTTCAGATAAAACAAAAGGTGCTTCAATTCAGCTCTAAACAAACTAAGTTGGCTTGGAAAAGCAACCAAAACAAAACAAAGACTTGGAAACTCCCCAAAAAACTCCCAAGAGTCACAAGCTAGTAGTTTAAACACAAGGCTCTAAACAGAAACTAAAACCGGGCAAAAGAGCTTGCAAACAAAATCGGAGCCAGTGCAAAAGGGAAATAATGGTTCCAAACCCTTTCTGTTGCAAGCAACAGGGCTTTGGGGATTTAAAGGGGCAGTGCAAAAAAGACATCGTCAAACCGGTCCAGAGTCGAAATAGCAGGAACAGCAGCAAACTGTTTCAGGAATGCAGGTAATGCCAGAAGCTCAAGGCACAAGGCGAAGAGATGTCGTCAGATTTATCCAGGGTCAGGACAGGAGACAGCAGCAGGGTCCAGAGGCAAGCCAGAAGTCAAGAGCCGTGGGTAGACTAATCAGAGAGCGAAGGCAGAAACAGGGTCGAATTCCAGTCCAGGGTCAGAGGTTGTAGTCATCAATCCTAGGTCCACGAATTGGCACAAAGAGCCAAGGCAATGAAGGCAACAGCAGATCTGAAGCAAAGTCCCAGTCCAGTCTTCTTAAACACATACAGGAATCCCAATGGCACCCAGCAACACCTTGCCACACGCAAAGTGAAGTGACCAAACACTCCCAATTTATCCCAATTCTCCCTGGGTGTCCAAACACCAACACCCAAAGAGCAGGTGTCCCAAATCCTTAATCATAGTCAGAACTCCACACAGCTAAGGCTCGTGGATCGGGCGTGCCTAATTGTTCATCAGAATCCCAATCATCCTGCCCACACCCAAGACCATGCACACCTGAGGATCCATCCTTCCTCCTCCAAACAGACCAAGTGGGATCTGCTTCTGAAGATACCCAAGGTTCAGCAGTATCCATGGGCCCCAATTCCCCAGGCATCTCCGGTGTCCGTGCCCAGTCAGTGCCCACTTCCTCAGCCACCACCTGTTCACCAGCATCCATTTCTTCCACAAACTCCCCATCTGAATCTTCCTCAGAAGACTCCCCATTGAGGTCCCTAATTCTCTTTCTGTACAAATCCTCCAATGAGCCCTCCTCGCGAGAGTTTTTCCTTCCTCTCCTGATCCCTCCACCATCATCCACAGTCCCCGAAGGCGCAGTCACAACAGATTAAGACGGAGAGTATATCCATACTGTAGAATTAATGCAGTTTGACACCATTTTAACTGCCACAGCTCAATGTATCGAATTGTGGCAGTTGTTTTTCAAGATATTTAGCCTTCTCTTCCAAAAAGTGCTGATGCTACACTAAACTACAACTTTCATGCTTCCATGGCATTGGACCATGGCAGTCAAAGCAGTGTCCAACCATATTTATTCTACAGTGTAGAGGCACCCAGAAAAGAGGAAGGAAACAACTGGAACAAAAATACTCAAAGTGTGATAGATTGGTTTTTAGGAAAGCATGATAGAAAGGCCCTCAGCTCTCCTTTATCATGAACTAGGGCTTTAATGAGTGCTTCTAAGCCCTGTCTTCTGATATAAGGTTTAAAAAATGCACTCATGTGAGAAGCTTTAGCAGATTGCCAGGTTTTAGGATATCTGTTGAAAATTCAGGGAGGTTCTTTGCTCCTTCAGGTCTCAAGGTACACAGACAAAATTCAAAATGAGTAGAACTAGAGGATAAAACGCTGAGGTAGCTTTAAAACCTGGATAGCTATTTTTAGAAACACAAATGGATAGATAAAGTTATAGTTAAACCAGGCCATTTTTATACTGTAGTGACTGAATTCATTTTCTGGTGACGAAATATATAAAAAAAGAATATATATCTGACATAGACACAGTAAATTGATTTGTATGTGTTAGTGTTAACCTATGCTGCTGCTGTTGTTATTTCTTCCCATGGATCAAGGTGGGGATCAACATATAAAATACAAAATAAACATAACCCAGTTAAAAGAGTGCATATACTCAACTCATTATAAAACAGCTAGTGTTATGATTGAGCCTCATGGCTCTGTTACTGACAGACGTGGGCGTAAGACTCCTCGAGAGTCAGATACTCTCGAGGAGCGAGAAAGAAAAAGACTGCGAGACATTTTTGCAGCACCATCTGACGAAGAGTCTTTTGAGGGGTTTACGGAGAGAATGGAGGAGGGGCTGGTTAGCTCGGAGGAGGATGAGATGGATTGGACTCGGGTAAGGGAGGAATTGGGTGCCACTGGTCATGATGGGATAGAAGATGAATAGGGACCTTCAGGATTAGACCCATGGCTTAGCTGGAGGGATGGGACGGGATCCACAGCTGGAGATGCTGTGGGGCGTAGTCAGTGGTGTTCCAGCTCTGATGAGGAAAGTGATGAGGAAACGCCCGGGTTAAGGAGGACAGCTGACAGTGATGAGGATTTGTAACTGGCATAAAATGGGGCTTGGGAGCAATTGCAAATTGCGTTGGGCAAGGTAATCTGGACGAACGCTTGGGATCTGTGTGGGACGCTTTCCTGAAGACTGGTGTGTTTTCCTGTGCTGAGACGTAAGTTGTTTTGGAATTCAGGGTCAGACGGCGGGAGGAATTGTGTGGGCATTTGTTTGTGCAAACCTGTGCTTACTCTTATTAGCTTGACCTTCCGTCGTCTTCTTGACGGACGCCATCTCCTGTTTTGAAAACTCGGACTGAACTGACCACGGCTTGTCTTCCCCCCTTCTTGGACTTGGAATCTACAAACGTCTGCTTCTGGCTTTGATCTACGGAAAGGAACTGGGTCTACTCTACTGCTACAATCCTTGGCTGATCTGTTCGTGTTGGAAATCCTGTCTGCTGTGTGTGTGGGAGCGACGCAAGTTACTCTAAGCACAGTGTTGGCAGCAGAGAGGAATCTGCTGCCAATTAGTTGCATTCTTTTGTATCTTTTGTTCCTCGGCTTTTGTTTTGTTTATCCCCAGGCTGAAGCAAGCAGTTTGTTTTTACCCGGATTAAACTCCGGTTTAATCCGGTTTATCTTTTGAATGTTTTTCCTTGCCCCTTTTTGCTCCTAAAGGCTAATACTGCCTGGCCCTTGTATTTTACGGGCATTTTTGAGTTCTGTAATCCAATAAACTCTGTTATCTTGAACCTTGTGGCGTTCTGTCCTTGACAGCTAGTACATAGCTATCTATGCATGGTACATTTGTTTAGGTTAAAGTGCAGGGAACCCACATTGTCTATTTTATTTATGCTCCAACAATGAGATGCACATAAATTATTTTGCAGTTGCTACACAATGGCTTGCCTCAGTATTTCACAAAGGTCTGCCGGTTAGCCTGTGTACCAAAATGTAATGGAATAAGACATTGTTGACCTGGCAACTTAAATCACACAGTACCATTGCACTCAGGGTCTATGGAGGGCGGCTTCTCAAGTTATCTCTCCAAGCATTATACCGACCTTTATCTGTTCAGCTTTAGGAAGGTGGATGTATCATTTGCTTTCAAAACATGCATAGTGATTTTTGGAAGGCACTTAGGATCATAGTTATAATGCAGCCAGAATGATAAAATCTTATCATTCTTTTGTTAAGGGACTGCAGTGGCACAAGGGTCAAACCTGAAGGTTGACGGTTCAAATATCCGAGACAGAGTGAGCTCCTGTGTATCAGCCCTATCTTCCCATGATTTCTTCCCTGCCTCAAATAACTCCAATTTTATACTCATGATCAGTTGATTCAATTTCTTTCTGAGAGTGGAAATGGAATATGAGGACATGCTTGGAAAGAAGTACTTTTGCTGTCTTGGGATAACTTATGGTCATCACCATTGTCATCACACACAAGGGATGGATTTCAGATGCTTTCAGAATCTGTTATCCTTACCTGAATAATCCACCCCAAACCCCAAGTATGTAGTCAAGCCCTTTAAATTTCTGAGCTGATATATATAAACTGCCCCAGCTGTTTTTCACTGCTGTTTCTTCAGAGTACAACAGACATGAGAAGAAGTGGTTTGGGGAATACTTTGACATACTTTTTTTATCAGATGACCTATCCTTCAGTAAAATGCCTATATATACTTATAAGTTAAACTCCTAGAATTTTTGTGCCATTCTATAAACTTCACTGTGTGACATGCTGCATGAGAAACTGGTTCTCCTGAAGCAAAGCAGGCTGTATTTTAGAAACCAATTTTAATTAAAGTTTTTGACAATAGTTTTTCCTTTTATTAAAAAGGTTGATGCTTTATTCTTGTCCACTGTTGCTGGGTTGTGTATAAGCATACTTGTTTTCCATTTTTAATTAATCCTATTAATATTTTCCTTGTTCTCTCTATTTATTTATAATGCTGTTTAGGTTTTGTATCCCAGATAAGTGGCTTTTTCCATGCATTTTTGAAAAAATAACTTAAAAGGATATCCCAAATCCTGTTATTAGTCCCAACTAGAGTGGAACAACTGAATCAGTTTTGATCACAATTCCACTATTGATCCAATGGCTCTACTCTGGTTGGGATTAATCAACAGAACTCCAAACATTGTAATTAAATGTAATTTTGATTAAACCAAACAATTAGGACTGAAACTATAATTATAAATAATTAGTTTTAGAGCAACCTCTCTTCTACCTCTGAAATACTTTACTCTGTGAAATAATGATAACTATTGTTTTTGCTGGTGTTTTCCAAGTGCTTTGATAACATTGTTGAATTGCCCTCTTGATATGTGGTTTTAAGATGCTATTTTACAGTGGGTTTGGGTGTTTGCTGGAAGTTAGATTATAGTAGATAGGCAGGGCAATTCTCAATTTATATGGGGCTATCTTGACCCCATGTGTTTAACACTGGACATGGATCACCTCATGTTACTCTGTACTCTTATATAGCTCTCTCTTTCATTTCTATATTTTAATGCATGTTTCTGAACATCATAATTCTGCTATGGTTTTGAATTTATTTCAAAAAGTATTTAACAAAAGTATTTTGGAAAAGTATCATCCAAATGCATTTAATTTTGTGTGTTCACAAATAGTCTTTTTCAAAGACTGAAGAAGATGACAGGAGGCTGACCTTTGATATTCTGGAGCTTTGGAACCATCAAAGTGACATCTTTATAGGCACCTTTACAACACAATTTCATTTTATCCCTTCCTCTGTGGATGAAAATGAGTGCACTTGTAAGCAAATTTAACAGAAGATAACACTGGAGGGCACATTTATGTCTCCCAGTGGTTATGCTCTTCTTGTTGACCTCATTTACACTTTGTTTCACCTTTCCCAAAATGCTGAGCATGCCAATTAGGTAAACAGAATGTTCATGACCTGAGACAGAACTTTGGTCTTGAACAATTAGCCAAGGAGCAATTACTTATATTATTGGCCAGAGAAATAATCACTTACTGTGTCGGTTCTCAGTGGAAGTTTTCTGAGACCACACACAATTTGTGTACCCCCCCCCCCAAATTTCCCTGAAATTCATCGCAGTGGTGCCAATCCCAGTGGTATATGAATCATGCAGAACTTCTCCAATAGGTCAGATTTGAGGGGAAAGAACAAAAACAATGAGATGTTCTCTGGGAGAAGATAAAGAGTTTAAAGATTGCTGGAAGAGCACTAAAGAACAAGGCATAGAAATTGTGTGACCCCTATTTATTTTTTACTAAGAGATTTCTATGCCACCTTTCTCAAGGACGGACCCAAGGCGGCTCACATTATACATGCAAATAATTAAAAATCATAACTAAACAAGTATTAGAGGTTCAATAATCTTTAAAAACATCAGTATAATTAAACATTAAAAGTTAAAATCAGTCTAAATTTCCCGTTCTTTTGTATCCATAAGTGCCTGGCTTCAGTTAAAAGCTGCTTCGAAGAGGAAAGTCTTCATGCCATGAAGGTGGAAGTTGATCTACTTTCCTCTGGCAGTGAGCTACACAACTTAGGACCTGCCCCTGAGAATGTACCTTCTGTAGTGAATTGTAAGTGCATGTTGGCCAGGGACTGTGTCGAAATAACTCCTTACTACACCTTAGATGTCTACCTGGTCTTTATAGGGGGACACAGTATCTCAAGTAACCTGGACTGAAATCATGTAGGGCTTTATAGGTTAAAACCAGCACCTTGAATTGGGCTCAGAAATGAATCCAGAGCCAATGGAGCTGTTTCAACAGGGTAGTATGTGCTCCTTGAAATCAGCTCCACTAAGTAACCTGGCTGATGTTCTCTGTACAAATTAGAGTTTCCGAATACTTTACAAGGGCAGTCCCACATTACAGTATTCCAACGGGATGTAATCAATGCATGTACCACAGTGGTCAAGTCAGATTTCTCCAGAATCAATAGGACACCTTGTGTTCACCATCATTCCATGATTAGATGGGTCTACCCATTTAAGACTGACCAATACGTTTCCAATCATGATGAAGGAGGAATTCTGATTTTGAATGTATTATTGTCTCTGTGGAATGAAATACAGCCTTTTAATTTCTAAAGCTGGATATCATATATTGGGAGACTGATAATAGAAGCCTTGTAGAAGTTTGAAATTGTTATTAAGCCCCAAATAACATTAATAAACACACTATTATTAAGTGAATAGGGAGTTTTATTATAAATTGATGCATATGTTTACATGATCCTACTGTTCAACAGTCTCCCTTCCTGAACTGACTCAGGCCTCATCTATACTGCCATATAATCCAGTTTCTGATCCCATATTATCTGCTTTGAATTGAATTATATGACAGTGTTCTGTCCCTTGAGCTAACTTTCAGGTGCCCAATCTTGGTGGGAACAGAGTTAGAAACTCACAATTAAAAGGTGTAACAATAAACAAAATAACAATTTACTTGTAAGACAGATCAGTACCCTAACTGGTTGTTGTGTGTTTTCCAGGCTGTATGGTCATTTTCCAGAAGTATTCTCTCCTGACGTTTTGTCCACATCTATGGCAGGCATCCTCAGAGGTTGTGAGGATGCGATTCTGGGCATGTAAGCCTTCGACAGTACCCTAACTCCTGCCAGGGTCTGAACTGATAAACACAAACTTTAAAGTAACAGATGGGATTTCAGAATTTGATTGTTTTAGTTGCCCTTCTCTGAACACATTCCAGCTTCTCAACATTTAAGAGAGTATTGTGGTGCCCAGAATTGGACACAGTATTCCAGGTGTGGTTTGACCAAGGCAGCATAGAGGGATAGCATGACTTCCCTGGATTTAGACACTATACTCCTATTTATGCACGCCAAAATCTCATTTACTTTTTAGCTACTGCATCACATTGTTGGCTTATATTAAACTTGTTGCCCACGAGGACTCCAAGATCTTTTTCACATGTACTGCTATCGAGCCAGGAATCCCCCATTCTGTTTCTTTGCATTTCATTTTTTTCTGCCTAAGAGGACTATCTTGCATTTGTCCCTGTTGAACTTCATTTTGTTAGTTTTGGCCCATCTCTCTAATCTGTTAAGATAATTTTGAATTCTGCTCTTGTCTTCTGGACAAGAAGACAAGCTATCCCTCCCAATTTGGTGTCATCTTTTAACCCTCATCTAAGTCATTCATAAAGATGTTGAACAGAATCGGGCACAGGATGGAATCCTGCGGCACTCCACTCGCCACTTCTTTCTAAGAAGAAGAGAAAGGATACGTGACCACCTTTGGGTTTGTTCGCTTAACCAATTACATATCCACCTAACCATAATTTTGCCTAGCCCACATTTTTGGGCCTCCAGGTGTTTTGGACTTCAACTCCCAGAAATCCCAGACAGCTTACCAGCTGTTAGGAACTGTGGAGGCTGAAGTCCAAAACACCTGGAGGCCCAAAGCTTGGGAATCACTGGACTAGTTTGTTTGCCAGAAGGTCATGGGGGACCTTGTTGGAGGCCTTACTGAAATCCTGATATGCTACATCCAGGGGGTTCCCTGCATCTGTTACTCTATCAAAAAAATAGATCCGATTAGTCTGGCATTTCTATATTGGCCAAGAGTGCATTTTCATGGTTAAGACTAATGTGCTAACATTCCTTTAGAAGCCAGATCTAGCCATGGTGACCCATACATTGATTGCATCCTGCTTGAATTACAATAATACGGTCTATTAGGGGCTGTCTTTGGAAATTGTTCAAAAACTTAAGTGAATCCAAATGCTGTGACCAGAATGCTGAGAAAAGTTTCAGGGAGCATATAACTTCTTTGTTAAAACAGCTTCACTGGCTTCTATTTTGTTTCTGGAAACAATTCCAAGTCCTGGTCTTGATCCATAAAGAGCTATATCGCTCATGTACAGATGAATTTGCCAAGGTTTTAAGATTTACAGGAAATGATTGTATCTTGGTCCTGCCATCATCACAGACTTGCTTGGTGAAGACATGAGAGAGTTTTCTCAATGGCTTCTTCCATCCTCAGGAATTCCCTCCAGATGAAGTCTAAGCTGCCATCCTCCCTACTATCTCTTTTTGTTTAGGTAAAGGTAGGTAAAGGTTTTCCCCTGACATTAAGTCCAGTCATGTCTGACTCTGGGGGTTGGTGCTCATCTCCATTTCTAAGCCGAAGAGCTGGCGTTGTCCATAGACATCTCCAGGTCATGTGACCGGCATGACTGCATGGAGCGCCGTTACCTTCCCGCCGGAGCGGTACCTATTGATCTACTCACATGGGCATGTTTCCAAACTGCTAGGTTGGCAGAAGCTGGAGCTAACAGCGGCCACTCATTCCGCTCCTGGGATTTGAACCTGGGATCTTTCGGTCTGCAAGTTCAGCAGCTCAGCGCTTTAACACACTTCGTCACCAGGGCTTTTTGTTTAAGCTGGCTTTTAATGTGCAATTTTTAATGTTTTGCATGTTTTGTTTTTAAGTTTTATATGACCTTTAAATTATTTTATATATTTTTAATGTGCTGATTTTAAGTTGTCTTTACATTTTTCTAATTTGGTTTTAACCAATGATTATTATGAGCCAGCTTGGATCCCATTGTGGGAGAAGTATTACATTAAATAGACAGACAAACAAAGTGGCTACCCACCTCACTTTTGCAGTTCTATTTTGTGCTGGTAAACTCACATATTAAGCATGCATATATAGCTAAAGAGTGCATACTCCTATGTACAGTCTGTAAAGTTGTGAATGGAAACAAAAATGTGGCATTTCAAAGAGGAAAACGCTTTATAAACACATAACATAAACTTCCTCAGTCTGGTTACTTCCAGATGCATTTGGCTGACTCCAGTGATCTCCAGACTACATGTCTAACACAGCTGAGAGGCATCAGGTTGTAGGAGGCTGACTTGGGACACTTCTACACTGACACTATAATCCAGTTTAAAACCAGTTCAGAAAGAACAGGTTTCACTACAAGTTGTTTAGACAAGTGTGTAACTGGTTTGAGGACAGGTGGGACCTGAGAGGAAGCCGCCGCCGCCGCTGTGCTCATGGCTGCCTCTGCTTCCCCCTCCACTGTCTCCTACTCCTTCACATCTTCCAGCTGGAGGAAGAGGGAGAGAAAAGTCTTCCTCACTCTCCCTCTCCCTCTCCTTCTCTTGAGCTGCAGCGGTGGCAGCTTCCTCTCGGCCCTCCTTGCAGCTTCGCGCCCTCTTCTGCATGAAGCCTGCCCTGCCATCTGCCACCTCTGAGCAGCTGGTGGGAGCCTTTGAGCTCCCCAAAGGTGAGAAATCTTCCATTGGAACTTCTTGCAACTTCCTCCAGAGCCTGCCTCCCTCCCTCTAGGCACCTTTCCCCTGCAGCCTGGCCAAGCCCCTGCGCCTTGTATAATGCAACTCTCAGTTAACCGGAACTTGGTTAACCAGAATTCTACTGTATATATTAAATTGTTCAACACTTGACAGAGAAAATGTATCCCACCAACCCTTTCTCAATCATGATACCGGGAGATGTGCCATACAATAAGCAGGGGAGGGGGAAGATATTATCAACCTTATCAGAAAGCCCAGACAAAGTGACCAGCTTCGCCTGGCTTCTGCGAGGAAAGAGGGAGTAAAAGGGCAAATCTGTCACCCTGTCTCATCTCCCTCTCCATGCCACTTTCCCCATCACATGGGGGACATGTCGCCCTTGCGGGGAGGCCCTAAGCTGGCTCCATTGGAGCCAGCACAACATGAGAAGCCCCTAGTGTTGTTGTGAAAGCATTTATCAACGCTTTCACCCCAATTGGGGGCAGGGCCTATACCAGAAATCACACAATGTTATGTTATGTCTGGCATGGGCCTCTGTCCACCAGATTGTGTAAAAGCATCCTAGGATGCTCATATTACCTTGTCTGATGAGGTCGTAAGACTATGAACAGACACAGCAAGTCATTGTTGCCTTGCATCACATTGCAGGTTTTACGATTCAGCTTGAATGTCTAGGTTACAACCTATTTAGGACTGCTGAGGTCTAAAGATCTCTGAAAGGTGAGGATGTATTTCTTCATTAATTTCATCGTTGAAGAAAAAGCAATGCGTAATTTTAGCAATTCTTGCTACTACCATGTTTCTCCAAAAATAAGACAGTGTCTTATATTATTATTTGCTCCTAAAAACACGCTAGGTCTTATTTTTTTAAAAAATATAATCTTTATTAAAGCTTTTTTCAATATACATATTAAAATGAAAAGATTGGTATCATTGGTTAGATAGATGAATAAGTGATAGAAAAAAAGGGAAGAAGAAAAAAGGGGGGGGTAAAGTGAGCGACAGGGATGAGAGGAATAGGGAAGCAGAGGGGGGGTCCAGATAGAAAAAGTTTAAAAAACAATAAAAATAAAAGGTTTAATTAGTTTTGACTTCCGAGCATATTCTTGGAGGTTTTCTTCCTTTTCTTTGTTCTTTTGTTTTTTCTCTTTTACTCTCTCTCCTTGTCTTCTTTCTCTTTTCCTGCACCAGTGGGAGTTTTCTCTTTCTCAACTTTTTATTTTTTCTTCTATTAAATTTAATGGACCTATCCTTATCCATTATTGTTATTTTATTATTCCTATTTTTGTTTAATTACTATTTTTTCCAAATTTATATTTATTTGTTTATCTTTTTCTTTGTGTTATCTCTGTCTTATATTTTTTTTCTTTAAATATTTTGTTACACTGTCCCAATCTGTTTCCTTTATTGGATTTCCCTTACTTTTTGAGAGTATGAAAGTAAGCCTGTCCATATTTTTAATATCCTGGATTTTTTTCAGCCAATCTTCTTCTTTTGGGATTTCGGTTTTTTCCCATACTTTCGCGTAGCAGATCCTCGTTGCTGTTGTTAGTAAGAACAAGAGTTTGTCTTTATTCATTTCTAGTTTTTGTTCATGTATACCTAATGGCCATAATTCTGGTTTCATTGGTAATTTTATCTCTAGTATCTTTTCTACATCTTCCTGAATTTTCCTCCAATAAATTTTTGCTTTCTTGCATCCCCACCACATATGGTAGTAGGTACCCTCCTTTTCTTCACGTTTCCAGCATTTACTTTTAATATTTTTATAACATTTTCCTAATTTTTGTGGCGTCATATGCCATCTATAGGCCATTTTTATCCAATTCTCCTTCAAATCTATTGCGTAGCTATATTTTAACTTTTTACCCCATATTTCTTCCCGTTCTATTTTTCTAATCTTTCTGCCTGTTTTCTTTCCTTCTAATCATATACGTTTTTTCCTCCTATTTTCCTGTTTCCCACTCTATTAATTTTTTGTAAATTTTTGTTATTATTTTCCTATCTGTTTGCATGATTTTTCCCCAAAATGTATTTTGCTCTTCAAATTCTAATTGTTTATCTGTTTTGAAATGTTCCTTTATCTGCCATACTTGATACCAGGAAATATTTTTATTCAATTCTTTCATTTACTGTTGAAACTTCATTTCCCATTCCCCGTTTTGTTTCACTAATAGGTCTTTATAGTTTGGCCATTTATACCACCCCAGGAGCCTCCTCTGTGAGGCTTTCAGGGGGGATACCCAGAGTGGTGTTTTTTCATATAATTTCTTTTTATATTTCTCCCAAATTTTAAAAATTGCTGAGCGTATGAAGTGATTGTTAAAAATTTTCTCTATTTTAGTTTTTCCATACCATAAGGGGAGGTCTTATTTTCAGGGGATGTCTTATTTCGCTCTCTTCTTCTTCGCCTTCCTCACCAAAGGAGGAGAGAGCTGTTGCCACCAGGGAAGGCGAATGAGGGCTCCTCCTTTACCTTCTTGGGTGGGAAAGTGGGCTGTCACCGCCGGGGAAGGCAAAGGAGGGCTCCTCTTTCGCCTTCCTGGGCGGGGAAGGGGGCCACCACCACCAGGGAAGGCAAACAAGGGCTCCTCCTTCACCCTTCCAGGCGGGAAAGGCGCCGCTGCTGCCGCCAGGGAAGGTGAAGGAGGGCTCCTCCTTCTCCCTCCCAGGCGGGAAAGTGTCCACCACCGGGGAAGGCAAAGGAGGGCTCTTCCTTCTCCTTCCTGGGCGGGAAAGAGGCCGCCCCCACCGGGGAAGGCAAAGGAGGACTTCTTTCTCCTTCCCGCGTGGGAAAGAGGTCGCCACCACTGGGGAAGGCGAAGGCTATCTCCTACTTCACCCTCCCGGGCGCGAAAGGGGCCGCCGCTGCCGGGGAAGGCAAATGGGGGCTCGTCCTTCTCACTCCCGGGTGGGAAAGGAGCCACTGCTGGGGAAGGCGGAGGGCTCCTCATTCTCTTTCCCAGGCCAGGAAAGGGGCCACCGCCACCAGGGAAGGCAAAGGAGGACTCTTCCTTCCCCCTCTCCCAGGCGTGAAAGGGACTGCTGCCGCCGAGGAAGGTGAAGGAGGGCTCCTCCTTCACCCTCCCGGATGGGAAAAGGACCCCTGCAGCCAGGGAAGGTGAAGGAGGGCTTCTCCTTCACCTTCCCGAGCAGGGAAGGGGGCCGTCGTCACTGTGAAAGGTGAAGGAGAAGGAAGGAAAGACGTGCCTTCCCTTCTCCTTTGCCTTCTCTTGCCCCCTCTTCCTAGGTCTTACTTTCGGGGGGTGTCTTATATTTGGCAATTCCTCCAAAACTCTACTAGGTCTTATTTTATGGGGATGCCTTATTTTCGGGAAAACACGGTAAAATCTTCAAAAATGGTACAGTGTTCGAGAACTATTCCAGTCTGGCACATATTCCATGCAGAATTCATGCATGATTTCTTTGTCGGAGAATAGCCTTTTCTGCACAGGAAACAGCCACCAAAATACTATTACAAGTGATATATAAGTGAACTTATATCTGTGGGAATCTATATTGTGCAATTGTATAATATCCCTATCCAGCGGAGAACTTTTGATATGTTACTAGATAGCAGAGCTGACAAAGTTCATGTTGTGTATAGACCATTTTGTACATTGATCTTGATGTGAAATAGGGTGTACTTGACACAATTTTTGCCAGCCCTTTCTCATTTTTCTCTCTGTCTTCTTCTGTGCCTAAGATTATCTTTTGCAGCCCATTTTACCTAATTACAAATTTCTCAGAATTTTTGGTCTATCTATCTATCTATGGTCACACTCGCAGCTCTAACAATTTTGTTATGCACCTTCACAATTTACGAAAGGGATTTCTTTGTACCTCTGTGGTGTATTCATAAAGTTACATAAACTAACACATAATTCTTGTGAGTATTTCCTGCATATTTTTGGTAAGGGAAAACAAGTATGGGCACATTATGCACAGAAAAAGAACTGAAGTGTCATGGAACCCAGTTACAGGGCTTTGGTAATTCAGCTCTGTAACTGGGAGTCATAACATAAACAATCCCAGAAGCACCTGGCAGAAGAAGATAGAATACGCCTGGGAACTTGGGGCCGAAAGTATAAACAAACATAATTGGTTTAGTGTGTGAAAATGGTAGTAATGTGATATTGGAGGTGGGGCTTGATGATGATATTTACGTGTGGTGTTACGTAGCATCAAAAGTTATAAAAATAGTTGTATGTAAACATTGAGTCATTCCTGACTTTTCCAAAGTCATGTGTTCTTCAATAAAGATTGGATTTGAGAGCAGTTATCTCTAATCTGCGTTCAGACTGATCCTTTGAAGTGAGCAGGACAATTAAGTCAGTCTGCTTGCTTCGGAGGGGAATCAGATGAACTGAACTTTTTTCTAATTAGCATCAGAGGATACATGGAAGACAATGCACACACATTCCCCTCCGAAGCAAGCAGGGTTCGAGCCATCGGCAACACACTAAAGCGAGGAGCAGCCAGCTGGTACGTACAACTCCATGCCAGACACGACCCATGTCTGAGGTCAGTACCCCGCTTCCTCGCCGCACTGGAAAACCGGTTCAGAGACCGGCTAGAACAATTGAGGGCTCGAGACCAGCTGAAAGGAATAAAGCAGAGGGACAGAACAGTGCCCGAGTACGCAGAGGAATTCCTCCACCTCGCGGAAAGGGTACCAGAGTGGTCTGAAGTGACCAAAATGGAGTTATTCAAAGAGGGACTACGCCCCGAGATTTTCAGCTGGGCAGCGCACAGAGATGACCCCGAAACGCTCCAGGGGTGGATTCAACTAGCGGGGCGCGTCGAATCAACCCTGACCCAAATAAAGCGCTTCAGAAGCAGCGGCGGCCAGCAAAGACCGGTGGCGAGAGGTCGAGGAGAAACGAGGAAGCAGGAAAGACCCGGAGGGAGGCCGGGGATTCCCTCCAGAGGAGACGACAACAAACCTAAACCGGGATGCTTTGTATGTGGGAAGACGGGCCATCGAGCAGCAGAATGCTGGGCACGGAAGGGGGAGCCGCCAAAACCCCCAAAGCCCAAGCCAGCAACCGGGAGGCGCGCGGAAGAGGAGGTGCAGGCCCCAGAATCTTCAGAAAAATTGGTGAGTCGGGACAAACGCATGATAGTAGTGCCAATCTGCCTCTCGGGACTAGAGAATCAGGCCACCTGCAAGGCATTTGTGGATTGTGGTTGTTCTAGAAATATTATAACTCCGGAATTAGCAGGAGCGCTGAAATGCCAGCAGATGGCGCTTGACTCCCCAATTGCATTTTCGCAGCTAGATGGATCAGTCGCTGCTGGGGAAGTATCTACAAAGGAAATACGGGAGGTCCCATGTAAAATAGGCAAATGGGAAGGAAGAATATCCTTTGTAATAGCCCCTATTGCCACATACCACGTAATATTAGGGATACCATGGCTCGAACAGGCAAATCCTGAAGTAGATTGGAGAGGAAAGAGCTTAGCATTCAAAGAACAGCAGATGCAATGGGAGATAAGCAAAATTGCAGAAGAGGAGGACGAGGAAGATGAAGCAGGTGAGATAAACCCACAGCTATTGCCACCTGAATACAGAGACTTTGTGGATGTTTTCAATCAGAAAGAGGCCAGTAAATTGCCTCCCAAAAGGAATATAGAAGTAGAAATTGAAATAACCCCAGGAGCAGACTTACCAAAACCAAAAGTGTATCCCATGTCCGTGCAGGAGAAGGAGGAATTGAGGAAATATATTGATAAAAACCTGGCGCGAGGCTTCATTAAGCCATCCAACTCTCCTCTCGGAGCCCCAGTGTTATTTAGGAGAAAGAAAGACAACTCCCTACGATTGTGCATTGATTATCGAAATTTAAACGCAATTACTAAGGACAATAAATACCCTATGCCCTTAGTAAAGGATTTAATTACCGTATTGAAGAAAGGGAGCATATTTACTAAACTTGATTTAATTGAAGCGTACCATAAATTGAGAATAAAACCGGAGGATACTTGGAAAACTGCATTTTCCTGTGCATTCGGCCATTTTGAATATGAAATTTTGCCTTTCGGTTTAAAAAATGGAGGGGGTTGCTTTATGCAGCTTATAAATGAAATACTACACCCATTGTTGTACAGAGGGGTATTCATATTTCTTGATGATATCTTGATTGTGACTGAAGATAAGGAAAAGCACGTGAAATTGGTCCGGGAAGTTTTGCAGAGACTAAGGGAAGCAAAGCTATACGCAAAACTGTCCAAATGTGAATTTAATAAAACTCAAATTGACTTTCTGGGGTATCGGATATCTCCAGAAGGGTTAGCTATGGATCCAGCTAAAGTATCAGATGTAAAAGAATGGGGAGTGCCTCAAACAAGGAGGCAATTGCAATCGTTTCTGGGGTTTGCAAATTTTTATAGATCCTTCATAAAAGGCTTCGCGCAAATAACCGCACCCCTTACTGAACTTTTAAAAACAAAAGGGAAAGGAGAGACAGCAAAAGTAAAAGCTCCTGGCGCCAAACTAAGTTGGACGCCAGAATGCCAAAAGGCATTTGAAACCCTAAAAGAATGCTTCACAGAAGGACCCATTCTAAAACACCCCGATATCAGGAGCCCTTTCATAATCCATTGCGATGCCTCAGACTGCGCGTATGGGGCAGTACTATTGCAAAAGGATCAAAATGGGAACTTAAAGCCCTGTGGATATTTGTCCCGGAAGTTCAGCGAAACTGAAAAGTGTTGGCCGATATGGGAAAAAGAGGCACTAGCCATATTAAAAGCCTTAGAATGCTGGCGACACTTTCTCGAAGGAAGCGGAATCCCATTTGAAATTTGGTCTGACCATAAGAACCTCCAGTATTTAAAGTCCCCTCGGAAATTGTCCCCCAAACAGATTAGATGGGCACAATACTTCAGCAGGTTCGATTTCCAATTAAAGTTTTTTCAAGGGAAGCAGAATGTCTTGGCAGATGCTCTTTCACGCATGCCTCAACACGAAGGAATACCCACAGCAAAAGAGGGAACAATATTCTCTGATAAACAATGGGGCTTAGCTGTCAGGACAAGAGCACAAACCCAAAAGGAGAACACTGCTATGGTTGAACTCGACGGAAAAGATAATTGGGGAAACGAGCTGAAACAGTCTTATGAAGGAGACCAATGGATCGCGTCCAATGCAGAACAGGGGGAGCAGAAGGGGGGATTTTGGTTTGTGAACAAGAAACTGTATATCCCAGCAACATTAAGGATCAAGATTTTGCATCGTTTTCACAATAACCAGAGCGCTGGTCATACAGGGATTACAAAAACAACCAAAGCAATAGCAAAACATTGCTGGTGGCCAGGGATGAGGAAGGACATAAAAAATCATGTTGTTCAATGTGATGATTGTGCCAGAAATAAATCGAGAGGAGGGAAGCCAATGGGATTATTACAAACAGTAGCAGAACCTACCAGACCTTGGGAATGTGTAGCTATGGACTTTGTGGGGGAACTACCGGTTAGCAAAGGACATCGTTATATTTGGACAGTATTGGACCTGTTTTCTAAACAGGCCCACTTTATAGCACTGACGAAACTACCATCAGCCGAGAAACTAGCTGAATTGTACATAAACCACATTTACAAACTGCATGGATGTCCCAGTAGAGTAATCAGTGACAGAGGAGTACAATTCACAGCAAAATTTTGGGAAAAATTCCTGGAAATACTAGGAGCAGAAAGGAGTTTAAGTTCTGCTTTTCACCCCATGACAAATGGGGCGGTAGAACGTACTCAGCAGACACTTGGGCAGTTCCTTCGAATGTACTCTAACATGAGACAAAATGACTGGTCTCGGTGGTTGGCTTTTGCAGAACTAGCTTTTAATTCGACTATACATTCAGCAACAAATAAAACCCCCTTTGAAGTAGTTTACGGGTATGAAATACAGCCTCTACCCCGGATGCCAAGATGGACAGAGGATGAGGGAACAGAGGCGGGGAAATGGAAAACACAAATGGTGGAATGCTGGAGTCAAGTGACTGCATCATTGAAGGAAGCACATAAAAAGTATAAAGCGTTCGCAGATAAAAAGAGAGTGGAAGGTGATAAATTGGAGAAAGGAGATTTAGTGTGGTTAAGTACCCAAAACATCAAACTGGGGCTACCTTCGAAAAAATTGGGCCCTAAATATATTGGACCATTTAGAATACAGGGTGTTATCAACGAAGTGACTTTCCAGTTGGCATTGCCAAGAAGTTTGGGGAAAATACACCCTGTATTCCATCGTAGCTTACTGAAAAAATATATGGGTACTTTGGACAAAATGGACACATAGAATTATTGTTTTGTTTCAGGTTTGTGATGAAGGAAGAACTGAAGAGGAGGACGAAGAAAAGGAGGGCACCATGTCATGGAACCCAGTTACAGGGCTTTGGTAATTCAGCTCTGTAACTGGGAGTCATAACATAAACAATCCCAGAAGCACCTGGCAGAAGAAGATAGAATACGCCTGGGAACTTGGGGCCGAAAGTATAAACAAACATAATTGGTTTAGTGTGTGAAAATGGTAGTAATGTGATATTGGAGGTGGGGCTTGATGATGATATTTACGTGTGGTGTTACGTAGCATCAAAAGTTATAAAAATAGTTGTATGTAAACATTGAGTCATTCCTGACTTTTCCAAAGTCATGTGTTCTTCAATAAAGATTGGATTTGAGAGCAGTTATCTCTAATCTGCGTTCAGACTGATCCTTTGAAGTGAGCAGGACACTGAAGTATGAAGATTCTCACCAGTCCTGGATTCTGTCTGTCTGTAGCAACCAGGCAAGTTTTAAAATACATTACTGGATTAATAATCAAATTTATTTATTATTTATTTACAGTATTTATATTTTTTCCTTCTCACCCCAAAGGGCACTCAGAGCGGATTACAATGCACTTATACATGTCAAACATTCAATGCCATTATCAGACATACGACATATATGTCAGAGTATTGTAGCGCAGCAGTAGTAGTATGAAAAGCAATGGAGCGCAGAATGAAGCAACACTTTGAGACGTCAGTAAAAGCAATATACAAAGCTTTACTGAATGGAGCAGTAAACAGCACGAACAGACTCTTGCAGACGACAAACAAACACAGGACTGATCTGTTCTCCAACAGATCTCGAACTCGACTTGAACTCAAGACCGACTGAACTGATGCAATAGATATGCACATACTCTTGTGTCTGGATCCTCCCTAGTTCCAGCCACACACCAAGGTCATCATAGCTCATTAGTGATTAACTCTTTACACACTATCACACACTCTGGATGATGCAATCTGACTGCAATACAAGCATGGCACAAATTACATTTAAACACTCTCATTACACAAATCTCACATTGACAATATACAGACAGACAAACAGAGGCTATTTAACATTTTTCCAGCTTCTGGCTTCATGAGGGTATGCTCGATTCTGGCCACAGGGGGGGGGGGGCTGTCGCTTCATCACCCACTGTGACACTGGGTCCTTTTGATGGTAGTACTTACTCATGTTCTTCGCCCGCTGTTGGCAAATTTGTGGTCTCATAAATTAAGTTAAATTTGCCTCCCCACATTAAGTGGTACCTAGACTTTTCTACTTACAGTCACATCTGCTTTCAAGCTGAGGAGGCCAACAGCGAGCTAGGCTATTAACGGTTGGGAGCTTTAAACCTGACCCAGGCTTCGAACCAATGACCTCACAGTCAGTGGTGATTTATTGCTGCTGGCTAATAACCGGTTGCACCACAGCTTCTTTATATATATATATATATATATATATATATATATATATATATATATATATATATATGAAATAGAACAGACAATCAGAAAAGAAAAAGAAAAGAAAAAGAGGAAACATATACAAAAGAATTAACTGGTTTATAAAGCAATATACAGCAAACACTCATTAAACAAGAACTTCACTGTGAGAACTGTTTAGCAGTGGAACTCTCTTCCCTGGAGTGTGGTGGAGGCTCCTTCTTTGGAGGCTTTTAAGCCGAGGCTGGATGGCCATCTGTCAGTTCTGGACCAGTGTACCTGTCCAAACGTATCTCCCCCTATGAACCACCTTGGAGTTTATGATCGTATGGGGAGGCCCTGCTCTCGATCCCACCTTCCTTGCAAGCGTGATTGGTGAGGACGAGAGACAGGGCTTTCTTAGTGATGGCCCGTCGGCTGTGGAACTCCCTCCTTAGTGACATCAGATCAGCCCTTCCCTCTTGGCTTTCAGAAGGAGAGTAAAAACCTGGCTTTGGGAGAAGGCCTTTGCAAAATAGCATAGTGCAATAAGTTTACTGGAATGCGTGAAATTGATTATGGAACAGCCTTAGACCTTGCTTTTGCATGATGTGTCTTAACATTGGAATGTATTTTATTATGTTTTATGCATGTATTAATTTTAATTTTATTTTATTTCATGTTTTATGTTCAAGGCACTATTGTAGTACTGTTTGCAAGCCTTCTTGAGCCCCCCCCCCCCCCGGGGTAGAGAAAGGCAGAATATAAATATGGTAAATAAATCAATAAATAATAAATCTGTGTGGGGTGCTTTGAATGCGATTTTCCTGCTTCTTGGCAGGGGGTTGGACTGAACGGCCCATGAGGTCTCTTCCAAATCTATGATTCTATGATTCTATGATTCTATGTGGAAAATCAATATTAGCTGTACAGTTGTCATAACTTAACATATCCTTACCCCTCTAACCCCGCACCTGTGAACCCAATCCCCATGACCTCCAACACCCTCAATGTGGATCACATAACTAACCAGCAACTACTCATATGTTTTCTTTCACTAAATCACCTTTGCGGTAGTCATCAAATCTTCCTTTGTCTTCTTTTCCAGAAACCCAAGTGCCAGCCTCCATTTGTCTGCAAATTCTTTGTCATTTCCTCCTCTGCTATTATTTGTCAGCTTGGCCATTTGGATATAATCTAATAATTTATCTCTCCATTCTTTAATAGTTAACTCTTTTTTCCTCTTCCATGTTTTAGCTATTAGTCTTTGTCAAAGACAGAACGCCACCAAATAAAGTTCAACACAGTTTATTAAAGTTACAGAACTAAAAATGCCCGTAAGAAACAAAGGACTAGGCAAACACTTGCCTTCAGTGTGAAAAGATACAAAAAAGACTCCGCTGGTACTAAAAGCGGTTCGAAAGATAAACCGGATTAAACAGGAGTTTAATCCGGGTTAAACCAAAAATGCTTACTTCAGCCTGGCAATTTAAACAAACAAAAGTTGATAAACAAAGATTCAATGAAACATAAATAACTGGCAGCAGATTCCTCTCTGCTACTCAAAAGCTACAAATGAGTAACTAAGGTTGTTACTCCTCCGTGCAACGAGCGAAATCCGGATCCAGGCACATCAATCAGGGTAGCAACGGTCAGCAGGGTCCCAATCCGGTCCGAGGTCGAAAGCCAGGTACAGACGTCTTTAGTTCACAAGTTCCACCGATAGCCACAGAAGGGATAGTCCGAGGTCGTAGTCAGTCAGTCAGTCCAGCGTCATTCCAGAGTAGGCAATTAATGTCCGTCAAAAAGACGACGGAGGTCCAAGCTATCAAGATTAAACACAAGTTGCACAGAAAAAGCCCACACAGTTCCTCCCGCCGTCTATGCCCAGTGTCCTTGGTAACTTACGTATTCAGCAAACGAATCACACCCGTCTTCAGGAAGTTCCCAACAAGAGCCCAAGCGTTCGTCCAGATTACCTTGCCCAACGCAATTAGCCCTGGATTCTAAACCCCATTTTATGCCAGTTCACAACTCCTCATCGCTGTCAGCTGTTACCCTAATTCCAGGTGCCTCATCATCATCATCCTCATCAGAGCTAAAACACCTTTGACCACGCCCCACAGCATCCCCAGCTGTGGATCCCGTTCCATCCCTCCAGCCCGTCCACGGGTCCGATCCTGAAACCCGCCAGTCGCCTCCCATGCTATCATTGCCGGTGACACCCAAATCCTCCCTTACACGAGTCAATTCCAAGTCATCCTCCTCTGAGCTAACCATCTCTTCCTCCATTCCCTCGGTAAAACCCTCAAAGGAGTCTTCGTCTGTTGGTTCTGCAAATAAGTCCCGGAGTCGTTTCCTTTCGCGCTGCTCAAGAGAGTCTGACTCTCGAGGAGTCTTACGACCTCGTCTCCCAGTATCGGAGCCATAAGGCTCAACCATAACAGTCTTCATCTCCTGCACAAATACACCTTCTAAATAATCCTAATAAGCACATTTCCAGCTTTTCTTGACCTTTTTGGTGTTCATAGTGTTTGTTTCTTACACCACCTTTTCCCTGAATTTTTCATTACCAGAAAACCCCATACACAGAGAGACTGTGTCCCTGTGACAGGACACATAGAGACAATTGAACATGTGATTCTTCAGTGCCTGTTCTATAGAGATATTCGATCCCACCTCATCACGCCATACAAACACCCAGGGCACTCTAGACAATTTTACATCTCCCTGCTGTTTTCAGATACGAACTCGGCTATAACTTATAATGTTGCCAAGTTCTGCACAGCAGCGATTAAAATACGGCAGTCGATGACTAATAGCACAAACTAGTACAAATCAAGAGTTCAACTAGCAGGAAATTGGAATTATTGTCTTTTAATTAGTATGGATATTGCTCCCTCCTCTGTTTGACTGGACTTCCCTTCCTTGTGCCTCATGAGCACCCCAATTCCCTCCCTTCAGACTCCCTATCTTTTAACTCCACTAATTGTGTTAGGTTTTGATACTTTGGCTTAGATTCTTGGCTTAATTGTCTTGATGTCCTGGCAATGCACTTATTTTAAGGTTTTAAGGTTTTAAGGTTTTAATATTTTAAAGTGTTAAAGTTTTAAATTTCCTGACCCTTAGACCTGATGTGTTTAGGTGGGACTGGTTCCCTCTTCTTATGAGCTGGCCATTGACCATAATAAAGTGAACTTGAACTTGAACTATATTATAGGTCCATCATACATGGAAAAAAGATCCTTTCACATTCCTGCATCTCCAGCAAGCCCCTCATCTTGTTTTCTATATTTTGCCCAAGAACTCTGGAGTTATATAAGTTCTGTATAAAACATTTGAAATGTATTTTCTCTAGCTGAACCAGCCATTGAAAATTTAAAACCCTTTTCCAAAGATGTTCCCAGTCTTCCAGGTCAATATTTCTACCTTAGTCTTTGGCCCGCTTAATCATAGCAGTTTTTGTGCAGTTGTCTACTAAATTATATTCTAGAATATATTTATAAAGCCTAAAGATTAGGCCTTTGTTGCCTTTCTCAAAGATACATTCTTTTTTTAAAAAAATGTTTATTAAAGTTTTAAGTGATATATACAGTGAAAGTGTGAGAACAAGATTGTTTATAGGATAGAGGGGTGAAAAAGATAGAGTAAGAAGTGAGTGTATATATAAAATTATATATATATATATATATATATATATATATATGAAAACAAAAAGAAAAAAAGGGTTGATTGACTTCCGTTAATCTTCCTTTTGCCCTTTGTAGGAACTCTAGGTAGAATCCCATATTCTTATTAGTCTCAAGAAAAAAATTATTGATCATATTATCTTTTCCTCCATTTTATGATCATATTCTCCTCATATTGCCTGGTTATTCTTATTTATATAGTCCTCAAAACGTGTCTAGTCTGTCATTTTCATTCCCTTTCCCTTGTTCTGTTTTAACAAAAAAGTCAGTTTATCCATGTCCTTTATTTCCATTATTTTGTCTAGACACTGTATCTTTACAGGGATTAATTCTTGTTTCCAAAATTTTGCAAAGACCATTCTGGCCGCTGTTATGAAAAAAGTAAACAATGTATCCGTATTAGAGTCCTTAAAGAACTCTGCATCAAATATTCCTAAAAGATAACCTTCTGATTTCATTAGGAAGTCTACTTGCAATATTTTTTACACTCATTATGGGTCATTTTCCAGTACTTTTCTGTTATTTCACAAGACCACCACAGGTGGTAATATCACCCTTCTTGCCGTTTATATTTCCAACAATTTTTATCAACATTTCTATACATGATCCCCTTTTTTGGTGTAATGTACCACTGATGAAGCATCTTTAGCCAGTTTTCTTTTAGATCTGATGTGTATGTATATTTTAAATTTTTGTCCAAATTTGTTCCCATTCTTGCAAATTTATTGTTCTTCCTATTTTATCTCTTCTGTTTCAGTTGCCCAACCAATTAGTTTTTAATATATTTTTGCTATTGTTTTCTTTTCCATATCCAATATATTGTCCCAAAACTCTTTTTTCTCTGTAAATCCGATTTTTGTATCCTCCTTAAAATATTCCTTAATTTGTCTGTATTGGTACCATGAAACAGGTTTGAACTGTAGGGATATTTCTTCCTGTTGTTTAATTTGGAACACATTGTTTCTTTTAATTAAAATATCTTCATATGTTGGGCCACTTCATCCATCCTAATAATTTTCTATGGTTTACTTCCAATGGGGAAACCCACATTGGAGTTTTAGTGTATAGATGTCTTTTATATTTGTCCCAAATTTTGATAAGCAAAGACCGAATAACATGATTTCCATTTTTTTTTTCTAATTTTGATCTCTCATACCATAAGTAGGAGTGCCATCCTTTGTGTAGGTCAAATCCCTCTAGAGTTAACATTTTTACATTCTTTAAGCTTGCCCAGTCCCTAGTCTATAATAATGCACATGATTCATAATATAATTTCAAATCCGGGAGGCTGAAAACTCCCCTTTTTTCCGAATCTGTCATAATTGTAAATTTAACTCTTGGGCTTTTATCCTTCCATATAAACTTCATTATTTCTTTTCTCAATCATTAAATATCTTCAGATTCCTTATTGTTGGTAAGTTTTGAAACAAAAATAACACTTTGGAGAGAAGATTCGTTTTGACCATTGCTATTCTTCCAAGTAAGGAGAGATTTAAATGTTTCTAATTTGCTAGTTCCTTTTTTATCTCCTTTCATTTTCCCAAATAGTTGTTTTTAATAAGTGTAAATTTCTTGAGGTAATCCAAATGCCTAAGTATTTGAATTTTTCAACTATATTTATTTCAGATATTTCTTGTAATTCACTTTGATTCTTTTTAGAAACATTCTTTGTTAGCATCATTGTCTTCTTTTTATTAAGTTTAAAACCTGCTAATTCTCAATATTCTTCAATTTTATGAATCCATTTAGAAATAGTTTCTCTTGGATTTTCAATAATGCAAATAACATCATCTACATATGCTCTTGTCTTAAATTCTTGTTTATCTACCCTTAAGCCTACCAGAGTTGGGTCTTCACTTATTTTTATTATTATTATTATTATTATTTTAAAAATCTAATGTGAATATAAAAATTAATGGGGATAGCAGGTATCCCTGTCTAGTTCATTTTTCTATTGGGAAGTCTTTAGTAATTTCACCATTGATTAACAATCTTGCTCTTTGATTTATGTAAATTGCACTTATTGCATTTTGGAATTGGTAGCCAATATCTATTTCCTGAAATAATAATTTTTAAAAATCCCAATTTATATTATCAAAGGCCTTCTCCGCATCTATTGAGAGAAGAGACCATTCTTTTTGACAATGAGTTTCATAATATTCCAAAGTTTCCAAAATTGTTCTCATGTTATCCTTAATGTTTCTATTAGGTAAAAATCCATTTTGGTCATCTCCAATCTAATCTTTCAAAAAAAAATCTATTAGCAAGTATGTTTGAAAAATGTTTATAGCCAATGTTTAATAACAAAATGGGGCAATAATTTTTAATATCCTCTGGGTCTGATCCTTCTTTATGGATTAGTATTATCTCCACTTCTTTTCATGATTCTGATATTTCTTTATCCAACAGTGCTTTATTCATTATTTTTTAAAAGATTGGTGCTATTTCATTCTGCATTATTTTGTAAAAACAGGCCTTGTATCCATCTGGACCTGGTGCTTTGTTGCTATGTAAATTTTAATTGCCTTTTTATTCTTCTATTGATATCTCTTTATTTAATGATAATCTTTGTTCTTCTGAAATTTTCTTTTAAAAAAAATAATTTTTATTGAGAGGTTTCCAAGCAACTCCATACATTTCTTATTACAACAAAGATTCTCATTTCTCGATAGAATAAAACACATATAAGACAACAAGAGTAACTGAGGGTGAGGGGTGAAGGGGAAAATGAGGTATCAATACACAAGTTGAAAAAAGAAAGGGGGATAAAAAACAAAAAACAAAACACCAACAACCACAACGCAAAAACAACCACAAAAAAAGCTTACATGTAAACAGTTGCTATATATTTCCTGTTACTTCCAGAGCTCCGGGTGTGGTCCTTTTGATTTTCTTATAGTCATTTATTTTTATTTTTTGAAGTTAAACAAATTTAACTATCTTTACTTTATACTATTATCCGAGGGACTTTCTTTAGTCTATCGTTATATGAAAATTTATTTTTTCTTTTCGTAAAAATTCCTTCATGGGTTTCCAATCCGTTTTATTTGATGTTCTTTCCTGGGCTAGTTTTTGTGTTAATAAATCCATATTCATCACATCCATTACTTTATTGAGCCATTTCTCCATGCTAGGTAGTTTCTTTGTTTTCCATACTTGTGCGAGCACTATTCTTGCCACCATGGTGAGGTAAAATATTATTCTATCGGTGTTTTTATCTATTTGCCCATCTGTAATTCCTAATAGAAAGCATCCTGGCTTAAATTCAATTTCTTTTTGTAGGATTTTTGTCATTTTTAAAATGTATTTCTCACCAAACATTTTTTATTTTCTTACATTCCTACCACATGTGGATAAAAGTCCTGGTGTGCTTTCCTCATTTCCAACAGTTTCCACTGTTTTTTCCTCTATTTAATCTAGCGAGTTTGTTTGGCGTCAAATACCACATGTGGAACATTTTGAACCAGTTCTCCTTTATTTCTGTAGCATAGGCCCACCTCTTCTTTTTCCCCATATTTCTTCCCATTGACCTAGATAAATTGTGTGTTCTATCGCTTTGGCCCATTTTATCATTACTTCTTTTATTTGATCTTTCTCTTGAGCCCAGGTAAGTGATTGTTTGTATAATATTCTTATTTGTTTGGTGTTAATTTTCAGTATTTTGTCCCAAAGTTTTTCTGTTGTTTCAAATCCTCTTTCTTTATCTTCTTTGTATTCCTCTCTAATCTGCCAATACTGAAGCCAGTTGATATTTGGGTCTATTTTTTAATTTCTTCATGTGAAATTTTCTGAAGATTTACACTGCTTAGATATTGTGCTATCTTATTGTTGTCTCTCTTCTCTTTCGTGTAAAGTTGTACATAAATTTTTTGAAATTCTTCCATTATTTCTTTTTGTGATACTAATGTTTTATCTGTTGTGACTCAGCTTGAATCTAGGATTGACTCTGATGAGGAAACAGGGGTTCAGGTTCAGAAGATGAGGAACAAAGAGTGCAAGTTCAGTTTCCCACAGGGAGGGTTGGTGTTGATGACTCTGAAACTACTGAAGCCAACCAGGTGCACACTGACGAGGAAGGGAGGATGGAATGTTCTCAGCTTGATAATGAGTCTCAGTGAAATAACGAGCAAGCTGACCTTGATGGGCTCCTTAGATCAAGCGAACCGTTTGGATTTGAGGGTACGGCATAGTACTAGAATTGCAAACAGGCGGGGGGAGCCAAGAGGGCAAAGAAATACTTTCATGTTTTTCAAAGAGTGTTAAAAGGGGACGTTTGGGAAAAAGCTGTTGTCAAAGCGACTTTCTTTCACCGGAGAAGCCAGCTCGTTTCCCTGCTATGTCTTGGATTATCTTGCAGTCTATGTATCCATATTCCTTGGTCTTTGCCATGTTTTCTTTTGACATTGCTGATGCTTTTTTTTACTATCTATCTTTAATAAACTCAAAAGACTTAAACCTGCTGTGCAGTTTTGTGTGTCAGAGCAAGGTGAATCAAGGCTGAGGTGTGACATTATCTCCCCTTTTGTTCTTTGTAATTTGTTGTGATTGTCTGTTTTTCCTAATGGTCTTGCTAACCATTTTCCTATCTTGTTTGCATTCTCAAAATAGTTTTGTTTTACATACTTCAGTTGTTTTGCTGTTTGTTCTACCTCTGTGTTCCATTTCTCATGTTTCAACAGTGCTATTTTCCCCATAGTCTCCTGACTGTTTGGGTTTCTCTTTAGTTCTTCTTCATTTTTTAAATTTCCAACTTAATATTGTTTAAATTCTGATTTTTAGTTTTATTCTTAATGGTATTTTGTTGAATTAGGTGGCCTCTTATTACCACTCTTTAGGCATCCCACAATATCTGTACTATAGTTTCCTTCCGGTCATTTAGTTCAAAATATTCTTTTGTTATGTCTCTATTTTTCCTTATGTCTTCTTTTCTTTTTAATAAATTTTCATTAACTTTTTGTTCCCTTTTTATAGTTTATAACCATTTCAATAGGACAATAGTCTGATATATCCCTGGGAAGTATATTTACTTTCCCTACTTTTGCAGTCAGTGTTTTGGATGTCCATACCATGTCTATGGACCAACTACAGTATCTGTTGGAGTAAAAAGTATAATCTTTCTCTCCAAAATTGTGCACCCACCATGTATCCTCAAGGTCAAATTCCTCCATAATTGAGATGAAATTTTTCTGTAATGTACCTCCTTCTTCTTTATTTACTCTTTTTTGTGATTTTGTCTTATCCATCTTCCTATCTATCACTCCATTAAAATCCCCCAAAATAATGATATGGTCAAATTGTTCTGCTGAGATTTTTTTCCCTTAAGAATTTGACAAATTTAGATTTTGGTCCATTTGGGGCATAAATGTTACATACAAGAATGCTTTCCAATCCAAATTTCAAAAATATGGAATGCTTCACGAATTTGCATATCATCCTTGCAATGCATTCAAAGATACATTCTAACTCAATTTTTTAAGAGGCAAATTCTACCCTCGCATCCTTCCTAAATTTGTCATTCAATTGGAAGAAGCTGAACCAGTCTTTTATCCCAAATTCCTCCTCAGCAATAGGTTGTCCCTTGTTACTGATTCCTTCATCTGGTTAGTTCTGTCATTAGCATGATTTAAACAAAGACTTTCTTTATTTGTTCCAGGATCTTCATTCTCTTTTTCAATTTCTTGACTATTCCAGCAAATTAGTTTTAAAAGGGAATATATATAATGCAATCCCTAAATTCGTTGATATTTAGTTTCAGGATTTCTATTGATGCTAACCAAAATAGTACTGAAGATCATCTGAGGATCTGTGAAATTGCAAGAATCAACAGCAGGCTATCCTTACACAGTAGCATAGTGCACAGCAGATGGGAAATTAAGGTTTGCTTTCTGGAATGTCTTTTGAATATTTTCAAGCTGTTTGGTTGAATGCAGAACCTATGGATATGGAACACTGACTCTATATACATTTTTGCAACTTTACCATTGATGTCTCATTAAAAAGCTATGATTATTTTTGTTCTGTAGACCATTGTCTTGATGTGACATGGTTAATTCTTTCTCTTCCACTGTCTTTAGGGATATAAGCACAATTAAAATATATAAAATCTTGAACCGTTTTTGCCACCGGGCTAAACCTCAGACTCTCAGACTCATCTACCCAGCTGTATAAAATCCAGATTATCTGCTATGAATTGGATTATCTGACATTATAGACTCAGATAATCCAATTCAAAGCAGATGGTGTGGACTATCTGCCTTGATTATATGATAGTGTAGAAGGGCCCTCAGAGAGAGTCTAAGCACCCAAAAGATAGTTGCATCTATCAAGTAGGAAATAAGGTACCACTTATAAAAAAAGTGGGGAGACAAGTTTAACTAATTTACGACCTGAAATGAGGAAGTGCCGTCAGAGTGGATGATGAAGCAGCTGCTCCCCCCTGTGGCCAGAATCGAACATCCTCTCAGGAGAAGGTTAACTTGCCTCTGCGTCTGTCTGTCTCGGTCTCTGTTTGATGTGTTTATGGGCATTGAATGTTTGCCCTATGTGTGTATAATGTCATCTGCCCTTCGGGGTGAGAAGGGCAGAATATAAATACTGTAAATAATAGTGGGCTGAAAACTGAAAGTGGGACTCTTCCCGTAGTCTTGAGCCATGACTGTGTAGTTGGATTACAGCAGAAAGTCTGGGAAACCTGTACCCATGCAAATTTGATGCCAAATGACACATGGAGAATGAATAAGAATCCTTGCATCTTTGAAAGAAATCCCAGATTGCAGATTGCAGCTGAAACCCACTACAAGACTCTAACGTGATTGCGGGCAGAGGCGGTCCAACCATAAGGCGAAATAGGCATTTGCCTGTGGCGCCATCGTCCCAGGGGCACCATCGTCCTGGGAGGAGGGCACCACTCTCCACCTCCTTCTCTTTCGGGCCTTCCAGCGGCCGCACTGGGCCTTCCGGCCAGCGCAGACCCACCTTTGCACCACGCAAGCCCACCTTTGGGGCCTTCAGAGATTGTGAGGTCTGTAGGAACTTGGAAGCTAGGTATGTGGGGTTTATATATCTGTAGAAGGTCCAGGGTGGGAGAAAGGTGTGAATGTTGTAATTAATCACCTTGATTAGCATTTAATGGCCCTGTGGCTTCAAGGCCTGGCTTCTTCTTGCCTGGGAGAATCATAGAATCATAGAATCATAGAATAGTAGAGTTGGAAGAGACCACATGGGCCATCTAGTCCAACCCCCTGCTAAGAAGCAGGAAATCGCATTCAAAGCACCCCCGACAGATGGCCATCCAGCCTCTGCTTAAAAGCCTCCAAGGAAGGAGCCTCCACCACGGCCCCGGGGAGAGAGTTCCACTGTCGAACAGCTCTCACAGTGAGGAAGTTCTTCCTGATGTTCAGGTGGAATCTCCTTTCCTGTAGTTTGAAGCCATTGTTCCGTGTCCTAGTCTGCAGGGCAGCAGAAAACAAGCTTGCTCCCTCTTCCCTATGACTTCCCTTCACATATTTGTACATGGCTATCATGTCTCCTCTCAGCCTTCTCTTCTGCAGGCTAAACATGCCCAGCTCTTTAAGCCGCTCCTCATAGGGCTTGTTCTCCAGACCCTTAATCATTTTAGTCGCCCTCCTCTGGACGCTTTCCAGCTTGTCAACATCTCCCTTCAACTGTGGTGCCCAAAATTGGACACAGTATTCCAGGTGTGGTCTGACCAAGGCAGAATAGAGGGGGAGCATAACTTCCCTGGATCTAGACGCTATTCCCCTATTGATGCAGGCCAGAATCCCATTGGCTTTTTTAGCAGCTGCATCACATTGTTGGCTCATGTTTAACTTGTTGTCCACGAGGACTCCAAGGTCTTTTTCGCACACACTGCTGTCAAGCCAGGCGTCCCCCATTCTGTATCTTTGATTTCCATTTTTTCTGCCGAAGTGAAGTATCTTGCATTTGTCCCTGTTGAACTTCATTTTGTTAGTTTTGGCCCATCTCTCTAGTCTGTCAAGATCAATTGCTGTGGACCCTCTATTGAATCAAATCAATGTCTGACTTTGTGATTGCAGAAATAAAACTCAGCCCAAGGCTTGGGAATAGAAATGGAGCGTGAGGGAAGCAATGCCTTGGCGGGTGCCCCACGTCCTTTGGAAACTATTTCTTCCAATGTACCCTTTAGGTTTGAAAACAATGTGTGTCTTTGTGATTGCTGCAATAACACTCAGCCCGGGGGCTTGGGATTACAAACGGAGCGGGAGGGAAGCAATGCACTTGCTGGAATGCAGACGTCCTTTGGAAACTATTTCTTCCAATGTACCCTTTAGGTTTGAAAACAATGTGTGTCTTTGTGATTGCTGCAATAACACTCAGCCCGGGGGCTTGGGATTACAAACGGAGCGGGAGGGAAGCAATGCACTTGCTGGAATGCAGACGTCCTTTGGAAACTATTTCTTCCAATGTACCCTTTAGGTTTGAAAACAATGTGTGTCTTTGTGATTGCTGCAATAACACTCAGCCCAGGGGCTTGGGATTACAAACGGAGCGGGGGGGAAGCAATGCACTTGCAGGAACGCAGACGTCCTTTGGAAACTATGATTTTCAAGTTCCCCCCCTTTCAGTATTGCAAAGAAGGGCTGATGTGGTGATTGCTAAATTCCAAAAAAGAAAACAGAAAGGCAAAAGGTCTCCCTCAGGAGTAGATGGAAAGCACCCCAAGCTCAGCACTAGCAGGGACGCAGACGTCCTTTGGAAAAAAAAGTTCCCTAAAGCCAGCCACAGCAAGGACTCTGCACCAAGCCCCCAGCCAATTTCCCCCCCAAAAAAACACAATATCGAACCAGCAACAACAGAAACACTCTACCCCCAGTTAGCCCTCTCTCCCCCAAACAAGCAAGCAGCAGCTTCCCAGCGTGCGCCAAACACCCTCTCTCCTTGGTATCCCAACCCAGAATGGTCAGCTGCGGTCAGCTGCGGTTGGGGATTTTTATAGAGATCCTCCACGTGGACACGGAGGATGCTAGCCCCCACCTTTAGCAGCCATCGTGGAATACTCTGATTGGCCAGGGAGCAGCCATGTTAGGCTGCACTAGGCTCCCATTCATGTTAAGTTGCAGAAACAAATAATAATAATAATAATAATAATAATAATAATAATAATTTTTTTAAAATATTAAAAAAAAATTTGGAAGGAAAAAAATTAACGAAAATTTTAAGAAACAATTAGAGAATGGGCCAACGATGGTTCGAATTACATTGCCAGTTGCGCCCAGGGAAAACGTTTCAATACTCGTTTCAAAAAACGAGAACAATCCTAAATAATTACGAAACGAGAAACATAACGAATATTTGGACAACCCTAGTAAATATGAAAAAAATCAAAAATAGGTGCTCAGACTTACATTATATTTAATTGGTCATAAATCCGACAGGGAGCTCTGGTGTGGACTGGTCCATGAGGTCACGAAGAGTCGGAGACTACTAAACGACTGAGCAGCAGCAAATCCTCTTCAAGTTCAGTTCCAAGGCTTTTAGCTACTAGACACATTAAGCCCAAGGCATAATTGCTTGAAATAAAGATAGTAATATCATATAAATATGAAAGCTGATGTGAAATGGTTGAGTGAAAGCCCACCTTGGGTAAATCACATTGTCTCGCCACATTACCACACCAGGGCTTTAATTCTGGGAAATGTAGTTTGGGAATGCAAGGACCTTTTTAGCTGAGAATTTAAAAGGCCCTGCCCTAAATTACATTTCCCAGAATTCTACAGGGGCAGAAATGCGGGTCTGCTTGCTTTAAAGCCCTTGTGTGAAAATGTCTTCAGTCTCAGAGAAAGGCAAAAGGAATCCCATTCTGAACAGATCTTGCCAGAAAAAAAACTCTGTGGAAAAACCTTTATGGTTTCCATAAGTCAAAAATGACTTGAAGACACATTCAAAAGGGATAATATGCAAAGAGATCCTGTAACACTTATGAGACTTACTGGCAGGAAGAAGTTGGTAGCATAAGTTTCTGTAGACTTGAGTCCACTTTTTCAGATACAATACAGGGTCTAATTCAGATTTTTCTGTGATCAAAATGCATTTGCAATCTTAAAAATCCTGAATTCCATATTTTCCAGTAAATTCCTTTTTTGATAGTGCTCTGGTACTAACTCATAAGATTTAGAGCTTTCTGTATGTAGTAGTAGTAGTAGTAGTAGTAGTAGTTAGATGTGTTAAATTTAGATTTTGGTTTGCATTGAAATGGATGAGATGGGAGTGGACTCAAGGTGAAGAGGACTTTTCATAGGAGAGAGATATAGGAATGGTTCCATAGTTGGATGGGTTTTTCAGCAATGTAAGTAGCAAGTTTGAAAATTCAGTTTATAAAATCAAGGGAAATTTTCTAACAGGAAAAAGTAAATTTCATCACATTCTTCTGAAGATCAGTTGAGTTTGCAATTCAATGTCTTGTGTTTTCAATAATCTTTTGCACCAAATTAAATAATTTCTTATAAATTAATAATGTGGATAACTTAGATTTTGCCAAGTGAACTGGATTATATGTTCAGTATAGACTCATTTAATGCAGATTGAATTGCACTGAATGGGATTATATGAGTCTACACTAGGCATAAGCAAACTTTTAGAGAGAGGGCCACATACCTGACCAAGTGGGGCAGACGGGGGTGGGGGTGGGCGAGGCCAATGTTTGGCACTGGGGAGGTTGGTGTTGCGGGGAGAGGCCAGAGGGTACAGGGGAGGAGGCTGTGGGGCTGTTTATGGGAGGAGAAAGCCTGGGGGAGGTCTTGACACATGGCTGTGCAAGGCTCCCAGAAGAGCTTATCTGTAAGAAAGAAAGAAAAGGAAAATTCTGGCTTTTAAACAACTCATTGAAATATTTGGTCCTATCACTGACCTTGTACTCTCTACTTACTGAAGGAGGCCAAAAGTTGAAGCCAGGAGTTGTAACAATCCAGTTACAACAGTTACAACAGTTATTTTTAACTTCTTATTCATGAGGACTCCAAGATCTTTTTCACATACTTACTTAGGCAATGCGTCGTAGCTCAAGGAGGATTGTTTTCCATCTCTGGTGTCTTGGGGGTGGGTTCTTAGGTGGCTGAAGAGATCTATTCTTGATTTGCATGTTCTCTCGCAGTGAGGACATCGGTTTCCAGGTGGAAGGCAGTCCCAGTCAGGGTTGGCTTGACAGGACTTCCTCTTGGCACGTTTCTCCCTTAAGCCCTCCATTCATGCCTCTTCGAATTCACCAGCACTGCTGGTCACAGCTGACCTCCAATTAGAGTGCTCAAGGGCCAGGGCTTCCCAGTTCTCAGTGTCTATGCCACAGTTTTTAAGGTTGGTTTTAAGCCCATCTTTTTTCCTGCCCACCAACATTACGTTTCCCGTTCTTGAGTTCGGAGTAGAGTAGCTGCTTTGAGAGATGGTGATCGGGCATTTGGACAATGTGGCCAGTCCAGCAGAGTTGATGGCGTAGGAGTATCGCTTCAATGCTGGTGGTCTTTGCTTCTTCCAGCACGTTGACATTTGTCCGCCTGTCTTCCCAAGAGATTTGCAGGATTTTTCTGAGGCAACGCTGAAAGAAACACTCTAGGAGTTGACTGTGGCATCTGTAGAGCAGGGTTGGGAGGACAATGGCTTTATAAACAAGCACCTTGGTATCTCTACGGATGTTCCAATTATCAAACACTCTCTGCTTCATTCTGAAAAATGCTGCACTCGCAGAAGTCAGGCGGTGTTGTATTTCAGTGTCGATGTTGACTTTTGTGGAGAGGTGGCTGCCAAGGTAGTGGAAATGGTCAACATTTTCTAATGTTACACGATTAAGTTGTATTCCTGGCATTGCAGAGGGATTAGCTGGTACCTGCTGGAAGAGCACTTTGGTTTTCTCGATGTTCAATGAGAGGCCGAGCTTCTCGTATGCTTCTGCGAAGGTGTTTAGAGTGGCTTGTAGGTCTTCTTCTGAGTGCGCACAGACTACGTTGTCATCGGCATATTGGAGTTCTATAATAGATGTTGTGGTGACCTTGGTTTTGGCTTTCAGTCTGCTGAGGTTAAATAGCTTGCCATCTGTCCAATAGATAATTTCCACACCGGTGGGAAGCTTCCCATCAACAAGTTGAAGTATCATAGCAATGAAGATGGAGTCAGATTTTGAGTTAGCTACCACCTCCCCCAGACGGAGAGCCCCAAAGTAAGTAGTAGTGAATGCAGCAGAAAACAACTTGACCTCATAGCGTGAAGAGCAGATCCTCTTGAGAGACACAATGACCCGGCCAAAGGTGCTGAAAGACAGAGAACACCTACGTAGGGTACAATAAAAGGAAAATTGAAAAAAAAAATGGCAACCACTTCATCAGATTAATTAGAGTATGGGAGAAATACAAGAAAAGGTTTTATAATAAAATTCCACTATGGATGTCATCATTACAATCTAACCAGGGAAATATAGTGGGCTGGGTAAACTGGCCAAGATATAAAGATCTTTTGATAAAAAGAAATAGTGATTATGTTTTATAGTCACAGGATGAGATAAAATTAAAATTTAATAATATCTCTTGGTTCCAGTATGCACAAATAAAGGAGCAATATGCAAAAGATAACGAAATTGGTTTTAATGAATCAGACAGCATATGGGAAAAATTATTTTGACAAAGAAGAAGACAATTTCAAAGATTTATAATATATTGTTAGATTGGTCAACAGAGATGGAAGAAATTAAGAATTGTATTGTCAAATGGGCCAGGAATTTTGGACATCTGATAAAATTGGCAGAATGGGAACTAACTTGGAATAAAAAAATTAAAATATACTTACACTTCAGACTTAAAAGAAAATTGGTTGAAAATGTTCCACCTCAGGCAAATGACTCCAAAAAAATTAGGCTTGATGTATAAAAATTATAACAACAAATGCTGGAAATGTAAGGTTCATGTAGGCTCCTTCTATCATATTTGGTGGACGTGTAAGAAAACCAAAAAATATTGGAAAACAATTCATGAAGAGATACAAACCATTTTAAATAAGAAATTCCAAATAAAACCAGAATATTACTTATTAATTACTGATGCAGAGATGAACTTTGATAAAAATGACGACATTTTATTTACATACAGAACGACAGCGGCGAGAATAGTTTTCGCAAACCAATGGAAATTAGATGAAATCCTGACGAAAGAAGCTTGGCTACAAAAACTAGTAGAAATATAGGATATGGACAAATTAACTTTCCTCCTGAAAGAGACCAGAGGAAAACAAATTAGAGAGACAAACTGGAAAAAAGTGGAAAATTACTACAAAAAGGAAAAAAATTAAGAAATGAACTAGAAATATTAACAATTTTATTTACACAGTCTTACCATAAGGGAAAGGAATGGAAAATTCCCCCCTCCTCCCTTTTTTATTCCTTCCCATGCCCCTCCCCATTACTTTCCCACACTGACTTCCCCTTTTCCCCGCCCTATACACTTTCCTCCTCCTATTTCCAGACCCTCCTTTCCCTCCCCTACTTTCCCCCACCTTGTTTTCCCTTCTCATTTTTAATTGCATGTAATGTATTTGAAAATTCTTTAGTAAAAATTATTATTATTTTTAAAAAAGACAGAGGGCACCTGTGATCCAGCTACCTGGGTGACTTCTTGTTCCATCCCTTCAGGAGTTTCCTGATCCTGTAGGCTTGGCAGGGGTCCTCAAAACTGGCAGCCTCTCAGAAGAAAGCAATCTCCACCAGCTGGAGCTGCATGGCATGAGTGGAAACCTTGGACCTCCTCTGGTGCATAATGAAGTGAAGTATCTCATCCTCCGAAATTGGCCCCCCGGTGCCGTAACCAGCTTCAAGTCTGAATTTTGTGAACTTGGCCATCGCAGTGTAGTAGGCCTTCTGTGTAGCTGGGGCAATGCATTGCATCAATTCCATCCAAGCCTCTTGTCTCCAAGGGTCCACAGATCCTGAGGGAAGCTGGTGGTCAGGGGATCCGCGTCTGGTGCCAGGGATTGAAATCTGTCTTTTTCAACATGTGATTTATATTGTTTTAAACAATACTTTCTGCTCCTTTACCTTCTGGGCTCATTTAGCCCTCAACAGCAAGAAAGAATAATTAAATCATAATGGAGTACAGGTTAAGACTGCAACAAATATCTCTCACAAGGTTGCATTTCCTTAGCCATACATAATTTTCCTACTGAGTGGACAATTAAGCCCACAGAAGAAGAGTGAATATGAATCTAGATATAGGACATACATTGTAAACAACAATTGGTGTGCAGGATGGGTAACACACAATACTTTGATCCAAGTTCCTCTGAGAAAAGGACAGTTCAAGTTTGTCTGTTGAGGTACCACCTCACCCAGTTTGGGCGCCGAACCTATCTGGGTTCACCCGAAGAGACTTATGGAACCGGACAGGTTCCTGAATGCTCTGAAGGCCATGGAACCTGTCAGCGACTCACTAGAGGTGCAAGTGGATACTTGGAACACCAATTTATCCAATGCACTCAATGAGATCGCCCCTAGATGTCCGCTCCAACCCCGCAAGAATCGGTCTTCTTGGTTTACTGAGGAGCTCCGTGCAATGAAACGGGAGAAGAGACGGCTAGAGGTCGTGTGGCGGGAATGCCGTGACAAGCAATCGAAATCAGTTTATAAGATTTTCAGAGAGTCTTATGAGCAGACTATCACCGAGGCAAAAAATTCTTATTATGCTTCCTTGATAGCGTCTGCGAGCTCACACCCAGCACAATTATTCAAGATTATTAGATCGCTGACAACAATTCCTTCTGTCCAAACAATAATGAGCTGGCCCCTTCTGCTGAGGTTTTCCAGAGCTATTTCACAGACAAGATCTCGCTGCTCTGCCGAGAACTCCCTGCCACGATTGATAAAGTGATTGAACTTGAGACCCTGTGGCCACTCGCTGGGCCCATCCTGGACCGGTTTAACCCGCTGGATACGGAGGCTGTTGATAGGATCATGACCACAACTAGGCTGACCACCTGCTCCCTCGATCCGTGTCCCTCCTGGCTAGTAAAATCTTGCCTGGAGGGATTACGTGAACCTCTGTTGAATATAATAAATAGCTCGCTTGAGCAAGAAGTTTTTCCAGAGGGTTTAAAAGAGGCGATTGTATCTCCACTGCTGAAGAAACCAGACTTAGATCGTTCGGTTCCCTCTAGCTACCGCCCAGTCTCAAATCTTCCGTTTCTGGGTTGAGAGGGCAGCAGCAGGGGGATGCTGCGCATGCGTCAGATAAGATAGACGTGCCTAAGAGAGCTCCCTAACTGCAAAAGAAATAAAGCTTATTTTTAAAGCCCAGGAAGATCATAAATCTCTCTCTCCAACCTGGACCCGGTCGTGAAAAAAGAGGAAGCAAAGCAGATTGCAGTTTGAGCGTCTGAAACTTGAAACCTCAGAAAATAAATCAGAAGACCGGGTGAAGGAAAGAACTGAACGTGAGTGCCATAATGGCGGAGGGAGTGGAATGGGGGCGGAAGCTGGACCAAATATTACAAACATTGAATGAACTAAAGATAAGCTCTGATAGCTTAAAGAAGGGGAATGATGAATTAAAAGAACAAGTTGAAATGATTAACACCTGGCTGGGATCAATGGAGTCAAAGGTGCAACAGTATGAAGGGAAATTTATGGAGATGCAAGAGGAGACTAGAAAACAGAAAGAGGAAATAGCCAACTTAAAAAAACATTTAGAAAGTGCAAACCAAAAACTCCTAAACAAGATTGCTGACCAGGAAGATCGGTCACGAAGAGCAAATATACGCCTGAGAACAGCAGGGCAGGATTTTCAGATGAGTGACAATTTAAAACAAAATATTGTCAGTTGGCTACAGACTTTGACGGAAATCTCACCGGACGATATAGAACGATCGCATTGCGCTTATAGAGGTAGAAAAAAACCCAGAGACATTTTGATCCGTTTTTCAAGGGAGGCAACGAAGGAAAAGGTGTATAATCAGATTCGGAAAATAAAAGACCTTACCTTGGCAGGTAAAAAGGTCTGGCCTCTCCTGGATCTTTCATCAGAGACACTGGATAAAAGAGCACAGATGAAAGAAATTACAAAAGTCCTGGAGGGGAAGAACCAGCGATATACTTGGGCTTTTCCTGCCACCCTGATCGTCTATAGAGATGGTAAATTATATAAAGCTACTGATTTGGCAAGTGGAAAGCCCATGCTTAGACTTCTGAGATTTTGTACAGAAGGGGGAGTATCGGATGAGACGGAGGATTCAGATAATGAAGAGGTCCATAGAAGCTTCAAAAGAAAGAAGGGGAGTAAGAAGGCCAAGGACACTCTTCAGGCAGCTGAACAGATAAGATCAACAGAGCTGGAAGCTGCAGACAGAGGCGGGCAAATAGAATCATGCTCGATTCAGAGTATATCTGTTATTGGAGACTTGATGAATAGGGAAGGAGAGCATGGTCAAGATTTACAAGAGACTATAGACTTAAGAAATTTGAAGCAAATGGACTTAGACCAAATACGAACTTTGGAAAAACAATTGAGAGAACTAAAAAAGCAAAAGCTAAAAGAGGAAACAAGGAGAATGGAAACAAGATCCAAGATGTAAGAGGGGAAAAAAACCACTTTGATAAACTGGGTTAAAAAAATTTGCAGGTGTGGGAACTGGCGAAGGGCAACGCAGCCGCCAAGTGGAGTCTGGGAAGGGAAGAGAATAGAACTCTTTCGAGTCCTTCTCTGATGGGAGAAGGGAAAGGACTGGACTCTGAGGGGAAAGGGGCACGATGGGGATCCAGGGAGGGGGGCAAAAGGGGGGAGAGGAGAAGAAAAGAAACTGAAGAGACAAGGGGGAGAGATAAAAATGGAATTATACAAAACAAATGGGTGATTTAACTATATTGGCACTGAATATAAATGGAATGGCAGATCTTAAGATTTATAGGATGTTGAAATTGGCAAAGGAATGTAGGATAAATGTGATAATGTTATCGGAAACTCATAAAAAGAGGGGGAGGGATAAATTGATTAAGGATAAAACATGGAATAGAATTTATGAATCTCGAGGGACAGGGAACTCACAAGGGGTAGCAATTCTAATCAATGAAAATGTTCCATTTCAGGAGCTTGATGTTCAAAGAGATAGGGAAGGAAGAACAGTTTTCGTGAAAGGCAAGATAAATCAGGTTAAAATAACATTAGCTGTGATGTATGCACCGAACAGAAACACAAAACAGTATATATTGAATACTAAAAGGAAGCTGGATAATTATGCGGAAGGGACATTGATTTGGGCAATTTGGACTTAACTAAAAAAAATAAAAAAGCAATAAATGTAAATAAGCTTAATATGGTGGATGCACATGCAAATCAAAGTATTAGGGATACTTTTTATTCAGCAAGACATAATAAATTTAGCTGTATAGATTATATCTTACTAAATAAAGCAAGCAAAGCCCAAATAAAGAAGGTAGAAAGGAAACCAATATTTTTGTCAGACCACAGACCTCTGATTGCAACTTTTATTTATTTATTTATTTTTCAAACTTATATGCCGCCACTCCCCGAGGGCTCGGAGCGGCTTGCAAGAACCGGCTAAAATCAACAATTTAAAAAACATTTTAAAAACATCATTTAAAAAAAATCTTTAAAACATCCTAAAAGCACCTTTTAAAACATCAGCAACAGAACTCAAAAGCCTGCCGAAACAGGTGTGTCTTACATGCCCTGCGGAAGGCCAACAAATCCCGCAAGGCACGAACTTCAGGTGGCAAGGTGTTCCACAGAGATGGCGCCACTACTGAAAAGGCTCTGCGTCTAGTTGCAGTTAGACGCAAGGTCTTAAAACTGGGGACTTCCAGCAGGTCTTGGTCCTCAGAACGGAGGGATCTCTGGGGTTTGTAGGGGGTGAGGCGGTCCCTCAGGTACATCGGCCCTAGACCATGTAAGGCCTTGAAGGTAAGCACCATCACTTTGAAAGTGATCCGGTGCTCAATTGGTAACCAGTGCAGCTGCCGTAAGATTGGTGTTATGTGGCATCTTATCGGGACTCCCGCAAGGAGCCGGGCAGCTGCATTTTGCACCAATTTGAGCTTCCGGATCACCGACACAGGAAGGCCAATGTAAAGGGCATTACAGTAATCCAGTCTCGAGATGACTGTAGCCTGGATCACTGTAGCCAGGTTGTCCCTAGATAGATAGGGGGCTAGCCATCTAGCCTGCCGAAGATGAAAAAAGGCAGTTTTGGTAACGGCGGAGACCTGGGCCTGCATCGTCAGTGAAGGGTCCAAGAGGACTCCCAGACTCTTTACTAGTGAAGACGGGCGTAGCACTTCGCCATCCAGGGTTGGCAACTGGATATCCCCACTGCCCGGTCGGCCCAGCCATAGGATCTCCGTCTTTGCTGGATTCACCCTCAACCTACTGGAACGCAACCATCCAATAATGGCCTCGAGGCACTGGTGAAAACTGTCGGGTACAGACTCCGGTTGGCCTTCCATCTTTAACACAAGCTGAGTGTCGTCAGCATATTGATAACACTCGAGCCCGAAATCTCGGACCAGCTGAGCAAGTGGTCGCATATAGATGTTAAACAACAGAGGGGAGAGAATGGCCCCCTGAGGAACCCCACAATGTAGAGGGGACCTCTCAGAGACCAGGCCCCCCCTCTCCACTCGCTGTCCACGGTTGTGAAGAAAGGAGGCCAGCCAATTTAAAGCTGTCCCCCTAACTCCAGCAACGGCAAGGCGGTGGGTCAGAAGATTGTGATCGACTGTGTTAAATGCTGCTGTGAGATCCAATAACACAAGCAACACTGACCCGCCCCGGTCAAGCTGGCATCGGAGATGATCTGTGATGGAAACCAATACAGTCTCTGTCCCATGCCCCGCACGGAAGCCAGACTGGAAAGGATCCAGTTCGGCTGTGTCGTCTAGGAACTGCTGCAGCTGCACCACTACTGCCCTCTCAATCACCTTGCCCAGAAATGAAAGATTTGAAACTGGGCGGTAGCTGGAGGGAACCAAACGATCTAAATCTGGTTTTTTCAGCAGAGGAGAGACCACTGCCTCTTTTAATCCCTCTGGAAAGACTCCTTGCTCAAGGGAGCTGTTTATTATCTTCAGCAGCGGGTCACGTAATCCCTCCAAGTAGGATTTTACTAACCAAGAGGGACACGGGTCGAGGGAGCAAGTGGTCGGTCTAGCTGCAGCTATGAGCCTATCGAGACCCTCTGCGTCCAGTGGGATGAACTGGTCGAGGGTGGGCCCAGCAAGTGGCCACGGAGTCTCAAGTTCTCTCATTGTATCAGTTGTGGCGGGGAGGTCCCGGCGTAGTAGTGAGATCTTGTCAGCAAAATAGCTTTGAAAAGCCTCGGCTGAAGGGGCCTGATCATCACTTTTTGGGTTGGTAGGAACCGTCGTTAGGGATCTAATTATTTTGAACAATTTTGCCGGGCGTGAGCTGGCGGACTCTATCAAAGAGGCATAGTATACTCTCTTTGCTTCGATGGTAGCATGCTCATAGGACTCCATAAATGCCCTGTAAGCTGATCTCGAAGCTCTGTCATGAAGTTCTCGCCACACGCCCTCTAGCTGTCTCTTTTCCCGCTTCATCGATCGAAGTTCCTCGGTGAACCAAGGAGACCGATTTCAGCGGGGTTGGAGAGGGCGTCTAGGGGCGATCTCGTCGAGTGCATTGGACAGCCTGATGTTCCACATGTCCACCTGCACATCGATTAAGTCTCTGACAGGCTCCAGATCCTTCAGAGCATTCTGGAACCTACTAGGTTCCATAAGTCTTCTTGGGTGAGCCCAAATCGGCTCGGCGCCCTTGCCAAGTGGGTAGGCATGCTCCAGCCTGACTCTCAGGGCACAGTGATCCGACCATGGAACCTCTAAAATAGAGGCTTGGGTCACTTGAATTCCTGCGCTGAAGATCAAGTCTAGCGTATGTCCTGCTTGATGCGTGGGCCCAGTACTGCAGAGCAAGAGTCCTAGTGTCTCCATGGTAGACACTAGGTCCATAGCCGCTGCTGAGCAAGAGTCCGTATCAGCGTGGACATTGAAGTCCCCCAGGACAACAAGTCTGGGGAATCTCAAGGACCACTCCGACACAGTCTCGAGCAGCTGGGATAGGCTGTCTGCTGGTGCACTAGGCGCACGGTACACCAGCAGAAAGGCCATGCTCTCAGGGGAATCCCACACCAAACCAACACATTCAGTGCTAGAGATGTCCACAACAGGAACTGCCCTAAGAGAAAAGCTTTCTCGGGAGAGCATAGCCACCCCACCCCCCCGCCTCCCACTCCGCATCTGGTGGGTGATTACATAACCTGGAGATGTTATTTCCTGGAGTAGGATCTCGTCCCCCTCTTGATCCAGGTTTCAGTGATACACACTAGGTCAGCTCCCTGGTCAGTAAGAAAATCTCTGATAGTAGCAGTTTTATTCCTTATGGACCTAGCATTCACCAACACCAGGGTAGGAGGGGAGGAAACTGGTCGCCTGTCATAGGTGCACTTGGGGATAGGCCGCAGGTCAGAGGGGGGCCGAGTCTTCCGTCGACTCAGCCTCCCTCTAATATTCGGCCTGAGCCTACCGTCATATCTCCCCCTCCCAGAGATCGTAGGAATTCCCATACACAGACCTACTTCTCTTGGGGGCTCTACAGCAGAAACTAGGTGCCCAATGTTCGACTGGCCCCCTGAAAAGGAGGTGGGGCATGGCCAATTACCAAGTGGTCATAAATAGAGCCCTCAAAGTAATGAGGGGCAGGTGTAAAGGCCAGAACACCCGGCCAGCATTGTGGGTGGGGGGGTGATCTAGGGGACGTCAAGTCTAGGTTCCCTCGAGAGTGTTGGGATAAGTTCTTAACTCCACCACACTGGGAGGTCACTCTCTCTTTTATGTCCACAGTTCTGATACTCGAATCCCAGGTACTAGTGTTTTGGGGGCGTGCTCCCTTCTCCATATTAACAGATCTAGAACCACTTGGTGGAACATTGGCCAATTTGTGGGAGAAGGTAGTAGTTGCAGGTCTTGTCCGGTTACCGAATCCTACTCCCCAGAAGATTCTAGTCTTAAATTTCTTTTGATGACAGCCACGTCTCTGAGACCTACGATTTGGAGGTTTACCAGTTCCCATCATTGTATATTTGTCCATGTCTGGGGCTTCAGGTTCTCCAGAGTCTGTGGTCAGACCATCTTGGCCCGCTGCCAATCCAGCACTCTGCAAAGTGCCAGGAACTCCCTCTGCTAGAAAAATAATTTGTTCTGGCTTCTCACCAGAAGTCCGGCGCATATCATGGCAGCGTTTCTGTCTCCAGTCGGGGTGACCCGCACGCCTGTGCCGAAGCTTTTTGGGGTTTGGAGAAGAAGGCATGAGCTCACCGATGGCGTCCCCAAGGTCAGCCGCCATCTTTGGTGCTTGCCTCTTTGACAGGGAGAGGCAGCGACGTCGTTGGGGGCTTCCACAAAAGGGGGGCACTGAAGGAGAGACAGGCACCCGTCCAAGGATCTCTGTCACATCCAATGCGTCCATTTCAGGCAGAGAGGGCCAGTCCTTTTCCTGTCTGGTGGTCCCAGGGGGTCCCTGCTCAGACCAGGGACATGGGTTGGTCGGCCCAAGATCAAGAGGGCATAGACCACCAAACAAGCAGCCATGGGAAGCTGACTCTAAAATCTCCCCCTTCGGCATCGAGAGCGCATCCTGGCTCATCATGGGACTCTCAAATGGCTCTCCAGTTTCCAGCGAAGCTCTTTGCAGAATTGAAGAAGGCTCCATGGGGTGGTCCCGGTTTTGAGCCCAAGCTAGGTCTCTGGCATTCTGAGGGTCAGGATCCAATGAATTCCATATGGTTCTCCCTTGTGTGTAATCTAGGGATTGAGCTGATGAGTGGTTCAGTAGGCAAAGCAATCTCCCAAACTGATTGGGCTGATCGGCCAGTTGGTTGAATTCTGCAAACAGCAGACTCACTAATCTTGAATCTGATCTTCCACCATCTTGACCAGGTCTCTGATCATCCGAACAGTTTGAGCGGTCTGGCCCCTTCAGATTTTCTTCCAGGGGTTTCGGTAGATCCAAGATCGCATTCAGATCCAGGAATCGCACGGGGCTGTTTGTGGTCCCCTCATGGAGATCCACTGAGGCCCGAGAAACCTGGAAAACTTGAGGAGACTGGGGAACCTGAGGAATCTGAAGATCTTCCCTCTCAGGACTCAGGTATATATCACGAGCCTTGTGGAATTGATCAGGGAGTGGTGTCAGCTCCCCAACCCTCAAGGGCTCAAATCTGTTGGTTAAAGTGATAGCTGTCTCTTCAGGCGTCCTTGAGGCTTGAGCTTGGCGTGCAGCTGCAGAGTCCTCTAAGTAACTTTGTTTTAGTAAGATAGATTCACCTACTGGCTTTGGAGATGTTTTCTTTCTTTTACAATCCTTCTTATCATCTTGAGAGCCTTGAACAGTTGGTAAGGCAACTTTTTTCTTCCTATTAGGCATTTTCTTCCTATTAGGCATTTTAACTGTGCCTCGCGTCTCTCCTTGTTTGTCTGAAGGATTATCAACAGCCTAATTAGTTTCTCTTCCTCCCCGGTTTCATAGATGTGGTTTGGAAAGTATAGTTTAAAAATAGCTGATAAAATGTTAATAAAACAATAGAACAGATATTTAAAACATTAAGTAAAACTTAAAAGACAGGCTGGGGAGTTTCACTACACAGCCGTCCTCAGCGCCATTTTTTTGAGTTTTCTCTTTGGGATTGAGTAATGAGATTAGTCAAAGAATTTGGAGATATAATCCGGTGGTAACAGAAAAAGATGAATATAAATTGAAGCTTCAGGAGGAGATAAAAGAATATTATAGAATAAATTATAATGGAGAGTTATCTAAAACTGTGGTGTGTGACTCATTTAAAAGTGTATTAAGAGGTCAATGTTTTAGTATTGAGTCCTACATAAGGAAAAGTTGGAGAGAGAAAAGAGAAAAATGTATAAAAGAAATTGAATCAATACAAGAACAATTGAGAATAACGAGAAGAAATATAAATAGTATATTAAGGCAGAAAAAGAAAGAATTGGAATTAATGGATGAGGTGCAATGGAACAAAATGAGACAGAGTGTGAGGCAACTAATTAATGGATGGGGTACAAAATCAATGAAACAAATGGTGAGATATTTAAAGAGGAGAAAGGAAAACTCATGTATAACAAAACTTAAAGATTGGTGAAAGATGGAAGAAAGGAACTCGAAGAAACAATGAGAGATTTTTACAGGGAGTTGTACCAAAAAGAACAGGTGAATAATGAAGAAATAAAAATTGGGAATAAAGTAAATGAGGAGGATAAAATTATGCTAAATGATGAAATAACACAGGAAGAAGTAATTCAGGTAATTAAAGGACTGAAACAATATAAGGCACCTGGTATAGATGGATAATATACAGCAGAATTTTATAAGACCTTTATGCATGAGTTGGTACCATATATGGCTGAAATGTTTAATGAGGTATATATGAGAGGTATTGTCCCGGAAACATGGAAACTTTCTGAAATTATTCCAGTTCTGAAGCCAGATAGACAACTGGAGCTCCCAGAATCATATCGTCCGATCAGTTTAGTAAACCAAGATTATATGATATTCATGAAAATCATAGCAAATAGATTGGAAATTATTCTACCAAAGATTATAGAAGACCAATATGGATTTGTTAAAGGGCGGAGTATCAGTATCAATAAGAAATGTTGTTAATGCGATTTGTCATGCGACAAAAACAAAAAGAAAATTGTCAATTCTAAAGTTAGATGTGTATAAAGCTTTCGACAAAGTAAACCATGAATATTTGTATAGATTATGTAAAGAACTAAATTTGGGGAATAATTTCTGTGAAATGATTAAAAATGTATATAGGGAGAATACGGCTTGTATTAGAGTGAATGGACAAAGAACGGAAAACATTCAAATTGAGAATGGGACCAAACAAGGTTGTCCATTATCCCCAATGTTATTTGCTCTGGTAATAGAACCCCTAGCATATAAAATAAGGATGGATGAAACATGGGAAGGGTATAAGATTGGGAGGAAGGAGGAGTTGAGATTGAACCTGTATGCGGACAATGCAATAATTTTAACACAGAGACCAAGGGAAATGATCAAATCAATGAAAATAATATTGAGGGAGTTTTAAAAAGTATCAGGGCTATCAGTAAATATGGAGAAATCAGAGATATTATTTATTAATATGCCACCGAAGGAACAATTAGAGATAAGGAAGGAATCAGGATTAAAACTGGGTATTAAAAAGATGAAGTATTTGGGAATTTGGATATTTAAGACACTTGATAAAATAATAGATGGAAATTATAGAATGGCATGGAAGAGAATGTTAAAACAAATGAGTAGGTGGAAGAATAAAAATTTGAGACAGATGTCTAGGATAAGGGCATTGAAAATATTGATAATTCCAAAAATGATGTATTTATTTCAGGCTCTCCCAGGAATTCCTCCCATGGCAAAATTAAAGGAATGGGATAGGAAACTAAATTATTGGGTTGAAGGAGGGAAAAGACCAAGAGTAAGGAAAAAATTGATAATTGCAAAAGAAATGAAAGGGGGATGGGGCTGTCCATGCCTAGAGCTATATAGTGATGCCTTCCAAATTGAAAGAGCGATAGAATTACAAGTGACAAATAAAAAATGGGTGAGATTTGAAAAGGAAATGAATGGAGTTAATTGTGAAGAAATAATCTTTAGAAAATGGGATAAGAGAAATATAGATAAATTAATAGGACCAATGAAAGGAACAATGCAAGTGTGGAAGAAATGGCAAGGGAGAATAAGTAGCTTAAAATCTAAAATGTCAACAGTATGGATAATCAACAAGGATAAGGAATCAAATATAAATAGAAATATTCAAACATTGAAGGAAAAAGGAATAGAGAGACTAGAACAACTGTATGACAGAGGGAACGGTAAGAGAAAATAAAATTAAACAATGGCTTGGAGAAGAAAATTGATTACAGATAAGAGCAATCTGTGCATATTGCAAAATAAAAGAAAATATTAATATGGTTAAGAGAGAAGATAACGCCTTTGAAAAGATAATAAGAGAAAAGGGGGAAGGAAAGAAGGCACAGGCCAGCAAAATATATACAATGCTCATAGAGGCTGATGGATGTATAATCCGGGATCTGAAAAGTATGTGGGAAACGGAGCTGCAAATCACAGAACAAGAGATGAGAAATGTGGTAGAGACAATAGGGATGAAAAGGAATACCAGAGTATGAGAAATGAGGAGGAAAATATTGCACAAATGGTATCGTACACCCTGCCAATTAGCATACTACTATAAAAAGGGGAGTAGTCAGTGCTGGCATGGATGTCATCAGAAAGGGTGGTTTATGCACATGATGTGGGAATGTGAATATGTACAATATTTTTGGCAGACTATACAAAATGAGTCAAATCAAATACTAGGAAATGAGTGGGTCATAACAAAGGAAATAGCGGTATTAGGGAAAAGAGAGGAAATGGGAAATAAAAGGGAAATAAAAGAAGCAATAATTGAATGTGCACAAGCAGTAATAGTATTAGGGTGGAAAGATAAATCAAAATGGACAGTAAATAAATGGTACCAATATATGGTGGAGCAAATGGAATTTGAAATTATGAATGTGAAACTAAATGTTGTAAAAACTAATGAAAATAGAACAAGAGAAATGGAAGAAAGATGGACAATGGTAAAGAACTATATCATGAATCAATCTGGAGATCAAGCCATAAGAAATAAGATACAAATGTTATATAGTATATAGGTTGGAAATGGATAAAGATAAAGATATAAAAATTGTCTCATAAAGAAACGAATATGTAAAAAGAAAACAATCCTCGTGTTGGTGGTGGGAATTGTAAATGTTTTGTATGTCTACGGTATGTATTTTTTGTGTTTTAAAAAATAAAAATTTATTTAAAAAAAAAGAGAGAGAGGGCAGCAGTGGAACAGTTGCAGCAGTTCCTCAATGACACAGCCGGACTTGATCCTTTCCAGTCCGGCTTCCGTAGGGGGCACGGGACGGAGACTGTGCTAGTTGCCATCACAGATCAGCTTCGCTGCCAAAGGGATCAAGGCGGATCAGAGCTGCTCGTGTTATTGGATGTCACAGCAGCATTTGTTACGGTCGATAACAATCTATTGACCCACCACCTAGCCATGACGGGGGTTAGGGGGATACCCCTTAAATGGGTGTCCTCCTTCCTCCAGAATCGGGGACAGCGGGGGTTGAGGGGAGGGATGGTTCCGAGTGGTCTCCGCTAACTTGTGGGGTCCCACAGGCAGGTATTCTCTATCCTCTATTATTTAATAGGCTTGATCGATCCACGAAAAATTTGATTCTAAACTCGTTGCAAAAGTAGAGGGGGGCAGCGTTTCGTTTTTGAAGGTATTTCCGAATTTTGCCCCCAAAAAATTTCGAAATTAACGAAAATTCGTTATTTTCTAAATTAATTCGTTAATGGCGGACGCGCATGCGCAATTCCCAAAAACAGCACAGAGGGAGAGGACTTTACAGGACTCTCCCACCCTCATTTTTTGAGTGATCTTCTTCAAACTTGGTACAGTGGTAGAACACATTTAACACTGATAGCTCACCAAAATTTGGAACGTTTCCCTTATCCTCTGATTTTTGGCGAATTTTCATAGCTTTTATAATAAACCATTTTTTAATAATTGCAGAAATCTGTTCCTGGTTTGAAAGTCTTATTTCCTGTTAAATTGGGTTGTCTTTACTGTGAAAGTCATTGTTCTACTTCAGAAACTTTGTTTTTGTGGCTGAAACTTTGTTAAATTGGTGTGTGTGTGATATATACTGTGTGTATATATATATATAGTCCCTGCATATGTGTGTGTGTGTTTGTGTGTGTGTGTGTATAGGTAAAGGTAAAGGTATCCCTTGACGTTAAGTTCAGTCATGTCTGACTCTGGGGGTTGGTGCTCATCTCCATTTCTAAGCCCAAGAGCCAGTGTTGTCCATAGACACCTCCAAGGTCATGTGGCCGGCATGACTACATGGAGTGCCATTACCTTCCCGCCAGAGCGGTACCTATTGATCTACTCACATTGGCATGTTTTCAAGCTGCTAGGTTGGCAGAAGCTGGAGCTAACAGCGGGCACTCACTCTGCTCCCGGGATTTGAACCTGGGACCTTTCGGTCTGCAAGTTCAGCAGCTCAGTGCTTTAACACACTTCGCCATCGGGGCTCATGTATATATAATATACATACACATACACACAATGTGGAGAATATGTGGAAAGGTAGATAGATAGATAAGTTGGGAGCCACAGCGAAGGCACCTTCCTGGGAGCAAGGTCTAATAATAATAATAATAATAATAATAATAATAATAATAATAATAATAAATCCCTTACAATATCCAAGATGGGTACCATTATTGGCAGAGAAAGCCAAGCTGTAGGAGTTGAAATCCAATCATTTATCCTCCCTATAGAATCAATTTTATATGCATTTTTAGCAACAGAAAAGCTAAAATCAGGACAGTAAAAGAACAACACCCAGAAAATGGGAATTCCAGACAGGAAACAATCAGGGCCAGCTAATACCTCCCAACAAAGGATTCCCCCAGGTAGGAAGCAGCCAGGCTTTGAAGCTGCAAGGCTATTCAATGCTAATCAAGGTGACCAATTGCAACATTCACACTTGCCTCCCACAGACAAGAGTTCTTTCTCCCACCCTGGACCTTCCACAGATATATAAACCCCACTTGCCTAGCTTCGCACAGACGTCAAAACCTCACCGCCGGGCCCCTCTCTGTCTCTCTCGGTCTCTCCATTCCCGGCTCCATCCGCCGCCTTCCCGCCTCACAGAGAGACACCAGGCCTGAGCTGAGGCGAGGCGGCAGCGGCCATTTCCCCCCTCCGTCTTCCTCCTCCTCCTCGGCCTCCTTCCCCCTCGCCCCCTCCCATTGGCTGAGCCCGTGACGCCCCTTTTGCTGAGGGGCAAAAGGAAAGGGCCTGAATGGTGGGAGTTTGGGTGATTTGCAAAAGCTTTTTTTTCCTAACAAAAAAACGACGAAATAAGAAAAAACGGCCTCTCGCGATTCGAAACCGCGATATCCAGACGTGTGGACAATCAAGGCCGTATATTGCTTCAAAACAAACGAAAATAACGAATTAATAACGGGTAACGGGGAAATCGAATTATTTGAGCAAGCCTATTATTTAACATCTATATGCGACCGCTTGCCGACTGGTGCGGAGCTTTGGGTTTGAGTGCCACCAGTATGCTGATGACACACAGCTCATTTTGAGGATGGAGGGCCAGCCATACTCCGTACCCGATAGTTTCCATCAGTGCCTTGAGGCCGTTACTGGATGGTTGCGTGCCAGCAGGTTGAGGGTGAATCCAGCGAAGACGGAGATCCTTTGGCTGGGCCGTCCGGGTGGGAGGGAAATCCAGCTGCCTACCCAGGACGGCGAGACACTACGTCCGTCATCTTCTGTAAAAAGTGTTGGTGTCTTATTGGACCCTCTGCTCACAATGGAGGCCCAGGTCTCTGCTGTGAGCAGATCTGCGTTTTTCCATCTACATCAGGCTAAGCGACTGGCTCACTACCTATTTAGGAATGACCTGGCTATGGTGATTGGCCTTCCTCTGTCAGTGATCCGGAAACTGAAGCTGGTGCAAAATGCGGCTGCTCGTCTTCTCGCCAGGGTGCCGGCGAGGTGGTGTATCACCCCAATTCTACAATAGCTGCACTGGCTACCAATTGAGTACCGGATTACTTTCAAGGTACTGGTACTAACCTTTAAGGCCTTACATGGTTTGGGTCTGGTGTACCTGAGGGCCCGCTTATCCCCCTACCAACCCCAGAGATTATTTCAGTCCGAAGACCAAAATTTGCTTGAAGTCCCTAACTTACGGACTTATCAGTTGTCTTCTACTAGGCAGAGAGCCTTCTCGATTGTCGCCCCTCATTTATGGAATGCCTTGCCAGTTGAAACTTGAACTATCCGAGACCTACTTGCCTTTCGGAAAGCCTGCAAAACCTTTCTCTTCCAACAAGCTTTTGATGGGTGAAAAACTCGGGGCTATGTCTGTTCTTATTGTTGTTTTTATTGTTTTTATTGTATTTTAAAGCTAAGTGTATTGTTTTAATCTATTTCTGTAAACCGCTCCGAGCCAAACTGGGAGTAGCGGTATACAAGTCTAATAAATAAATAAATAAATAAATTTTGTTTTGCATCTTTATTAACAAGCTCTCATATTTGACTTGGCCAAGTTACTTCTATTGTTGGAAAACAAATGTGGAGGTACTGTTATCTGAATGTTGTTTGTGGACTTTCTACAAGCATCTGGTTCATCACTATGTGGAGAAAATGTTGGCTTATCAAGCCTTTAGTTTGAGCCGATAGTTCTTTTTCATTCCTTTAGCTAGAGGAAGATTCAGAACAGATAAATTTTCCACATAGTGCAGTTAAACAGTAGGACTGATTACAAGATGGCTACTGGCATGCTTGACTTTAAAAGGGAATTTGATGAATTCATGGAACACCAGACCACCAAGAGCTACCAGTCATCATGTCTCTGTGTTGCCTCCAATATTACGCAATGTGCTTGTTTATACTATGAAGGAGCAAACATGAGTAGGAAGTTGCTGTTTCTCTAATATCCTGCTTGCAGATTTCCCAAGGTACTCTATTTGTCTACTGTGTGAATAGAACACTGGAGTATCTAGAATTCTTCTTCTTGGATCAAGAGATGGGAGCAGAATGTAGATTGAAACTCACTACTAAATCTCCAGATGATTTTCCAGTTGATGTTCAAGGATTTCTCCCTTTCATTTGCTTTGCAGTAACAAAACATATATCCACCCTATCCTCCAACTGTGATAGGCCATTGAAAATAAGAAAAGTGTCTGGGTGGAAGTTTGTGAAAATATTGGCACACTCAGTTTTGGTACTGAAAAAAATTGGTTTTGGATTCACATGTATTTAAAAATGCCCTCCCCCCCTATTCTAAGTGTATCTTGATCCTCTTTGGAAGCCTTTATTTTGTTATTAGTGCTAGCTGATGGAGTCTCCAGATTCTAGATCTCACAAGTTTGACTTCTACCCACCACTTTTTATAGCCTGCTATAATCTATATTTTTGTGATAGTGGTGAGAATGCAATATTAAGTAAGTCCATAGAATGGCAGTTTTTAAAGTTCTATAGGATAAAGATACAACTATTATGCTGATATTACCCGATCCAATTTGATATTGGAAGCTAAGCTAAGTCTTGGTTGGATGAAGGGCCACCAAGAAATACTAGGGGTTCTAGACTGTATTTCATAGGAATGAAATATCAAGCCACCTCTGAGTATTCTTTTTCTAAGAAATGTGTAGGATTCAATCTTGGTATAAATTCAAGAAAAATAATCGAATAAACATAAAAAAGAGAAATTATGGTGTCACCACTGGCCAACAGATGATTGGAAGGCACATTATAATCCAACATGCATACAAAACCCAATGAAATTCACAGACTCATCATAGATTGACAAGTGAATTGAAGGATTTCATGCACACAATCACACATATGTACACACAGTACAGCTTTGCCCATAATCTCATTCTAGTTATGTCTACAAACAAGTTTGCAACCCTCAGAAGGAGATTCATTGCTTCTATGGGTACATTACTGCTATTTTTGTAGATGTTCTTTACATTAATCTTATTTGATGTGCTGAGCTGTTTTTCTGTAAGTTACAATCCAAAATAGGTTCCTGCCAAAAAATTACTTGAAATTGTCTCTCTAGTTCACAAATGATATCTGAAAAGTTCTTTCCTGCAGAGGAACAGCTCAGGGATTTGGATAGCACATGCACCTTCATTTTCCACATTCAGAGCAATATTTTGGCTTCCCATCATTTCTGATTTTTCTCTTCCTCTGCTGCTGTTTGCAGTCTCTGCATGCTAGCTGGATCCCCAAAGGGCTAGAGAAAAAAACAAGATTGCTTCTTTGAAGCAACAAAGCAGTGGCATTTATTTCAGCCTGCCAAAATCAGGACCACTGTAAACATGAAAGAAAGAAAGGCTGCTCGCAAATGGTATGTGCTACTGTTTGCTGACATTTTGCCAGGTAGAAAGTTAAATCTTGACTAAACCAGATGAAATCTACAAACACGGCAGGAAGAACTACACTTTAAATATGGGAAGCAACAATGGGCGCGCGAAATCTAATTATCATGGTAGCAAGTGTAGCCCATGGAGGTAAGAGGATAGCTGTCAGAGTTGTTAAAGCTGAAAGGTCTCTTTACAATCTCAAAAGCTTCACTTATCTTCTTTTTGTCTGGACTGTCAACAGGAGATGAATGCTGGCAGCCATCCTAATCAGTGACATGGCTTTCTTAATGCGATGACATATTTGGCAAAGAGAGCACTTACTCATTCCACCTATGCAGAAAATCAGAGAAGGAGAGGGAGAACCCAGCACAAAGCAATTCTTCCCCACATTCATGGCTTATGGAACATTGTCTTTCATTTCTGAAAAGAGAAAACCTTGAGGGACTCCACTATAAGAAACATAATATTTTCCTGGAGAATCATGTCAATGCCCTAGGGCAGTGGTTGTCAACCTGGAGTCCCCAGATGTTTTTGGCCTATAACTCCCAAAAATCCCAGCCAGTTTACCAGCTGTTAGGATTTCTGGGAGTTGAAGGCCAAAAACATCAGGGGACCCCAGGTTAAGAAACACTGTCCTAGGGGAAATGCTGGATTAAAACTAACTCCAAATCATACACCTTGTAGGGCAATACAGGGCCCTCCCACACAGACATATAACCCAGAATATCAAGGCAGAACATCCCACAATATCTGAACTGGGATATCTGAGTCCATACTGCCATATATTCCAGTTCAAAGTAGATAATGTGGGATTTTATTCAGCTGTGTGGAAGGTGCCACAGACCACTTCTACACTGACCTTATGTCCCATTATCTGATCCCAAATTATCTGCTTATCCCAGATTATATGGCAGTGTAGACATAATCCAGTTCAAAGCAGATAACCTGGGACCAGATCCTGGGGTAAGAGGACAGTGTAGAAGGAGTCACAGATACTATATGGAACTACTAACAACATCAACAGGCTCACCAGGCTCCTAAAGCCCCATCACCCTCCCCACCATATGTTGATTCATGTAGGAACCAATGACACTGCTAGACATACTTTTCAAAAGATCACAAACGATTTTTGAGCACTGGGAACAAAGCTAAAACTGTGTAATGTACATGTGATCTTTTCATCCCTCTTCCCCGTTGTAGGACACAGCTCTACAAGGGCCAGAAAAATAGTACAGGTCAATAACTGGCTCAGAAAATGGTGTCAGGAGGAGCATTTTGGCTTGCTCAACCATGGCCTACTCTTCCATGAGGATGGCCTACTGGCAAGTGAGGGGGTGCATCTCACACAAGTAGGAAAACATCTTTTTGCACACAGACTCACAAATCTCATCAGGCGCACTTCAAACTAGATCCACTGGGGGAGGGGAACAACAGCCTGGCGAACACTATATTACCCACGACCACAGGGAACCGCCAAAAGGCTAAATGGAGGGCTGCACAAACACAGCAAGGACCAAGTACTGAGAGCACAATAATCCCAAATAAACAGCTCAGGGGAAGGTCACAGGGGCTTAAATGTCTGTACACTAATGCACAGAGCATGGGAAATAAGCAAGACGAACTCCAACTTTTAGCACAGCACCACATGTATGATGTCATAGGCATCACTGAAACCTGGTGGGATGACTCCCATCACTGGAATGTAGCCATTGAGGGCTATAACCTCTTTCACAGAAATAGAACAAAGGGGAGAGGAGGGGGAGTAGCTTTATATGTCAAAAACAGTTACGTTGCAGAAGAAATGGAAGACTGTAATCCGGGAAACCAGCTTGAAAGCATCTGGATAAGAATCAAGGAAACCGGGACTCAAAGAGATCTTGTCGTGGGTGTCTACTACAGACCTCCGAGTCAGGATGAAGGATTTGATGAAGCCTTCTGTCAACAGCTGACCAAACAAGCACAAAGAAGAGATATAGTAGTCATGGGCGATTTCAAGATTCTGGAAAAGATCATTAAGGAAGTGGTCTGCGAACATCTAGAAACAAATGTAGTCATTGCTAATAGTCAACACAGATTTACCAAAAACAAGTCATGCCAGACTAATCTGATCTCTTTTTTCTATAGAGTTACGAGTTGGGTTGATAAAGGGAACTCCGTGGATGTAGCATACCTGAATTTCAGTAAGGCCTTTGACAAAGTCCCCCACGACCTTCTGGCAAACAAACTAGTAAAATGTCGGCTAGACAAAACTATGGTTAGGTGGATCTGTAATTGGCTAAGCGAACGAACCCAAAGGGTGCTCACCAATGCGTCATCTTCATCTTGGAAAGAAGTGACGAGTGGAGTGCCACAGGGCTCCATCCTGGGCACAATTCTGTTCAATATCTTTATTAATGACTTAGACGAAGGGCTAAAAGGCACAATCATCAAGTTTTCAGATGACATCAAACCGGGAGGGATAGCTAACACTCCAGAAGACAGGAGCAGAATTCAAGACGATATTGACAGACTAGAGAGATGGGCTGAAACTAACAAAATGAAGTTCAACAGGGACAAATGCAAGATACTTCACTTCAGCAGAAAAAATGGAATGCAAAGATACAGTATGGGGAACTCCTGGCTCGACAGCAGTATGTGTGAAAATGATCTTGGAGTCCTTGTGGACAACAAGTTAAATATGAGCCTACAATGTGATGCAGCTGTTAAAAAACCCAACGAGATTCTGGCCTGCATAAATAGGGGTATAGCATCTAGATCCAGGGAAGTCATGCTACCCCTTTATTCTGCCTTGGTCAGACCACACCTGGAATACTGTGTCCAATTCTGGGCACCACAATTGAAGGGAGATGTTGACAAGCTGGAAAGCATCCAGAGGAGTGTCGGCTCACTACAGCCGCTCCTAAATGATGACACTGGACTTGCTGTGTTATTACAAGAAACTTTACTGTAGGACACATCGACATGAAAAAGCCAAGAATGGGAGGCATCGGCCAACATTCCTTTATATACCCTTCCCCCCTCATTCAAAGATACATTTCCCGCCCAACAAAACCCCGCGAAGTTTCCCCGCCAAGTCCAGCAGCTGTTTCTTCTCAGGATCCCAGGATGCAGGTGTCTTATCAGTTCACAATGTCAGTGACCCTGAAACTCAGCGCCATATCCAGACTCTAGGATCAGGGTTCTGACATGGCATCCTCCTCCCCCTCGTCCTAAAAGAAAAAAGATTAAATACAACTATTGTTCTCCACTGTCCAATGTCCCTTTGTACTTTTTCAACAGGCTGTAGTGAAACACCGGTTGTACCTTCCCTAAATCCTAGGGCAACCTCAGCTTATATGTTACTTCATTTACCTTTTTTGTAATTCTAAATGGTCCTATATAGTGTGATGCCAATTTTTTCGATGGAAATCCCAACTTTAGATTCTTCGTACTCAGCCAAACTAGATCTCCTTCGCCCAATTTGTCCCCTTCTCGGTGCCTACGATCAGCAAAGAGTTTGTACTTTCTTTGCGTTTCTCGCAGCGCCTCCACCACATCTTGCCACCCTTGCTTGACTTTGGCCGGCCACTCTTCGTCCCTTTGGTCCTCTCCTGCCTTCCACTCGGGTAGTTTAGGGAATGGTGCCACATCCTGCCCGTATACTATTTCAAAAGGGGAATGACCTGTTGCCGAATGTACAGCCCAGTTGAAAGCCACTTCAGCGAAAGGCAACAGCTCTGACCAGTCATCCTGCCTATAGTTTGAGTATATTCTCAAAAACTCAGTGTTTGTTGAGTGCGCTCAACTCCCCCCCCCCCCCCCCCGTTGGTCATAGGGTGGAAGGCTGAGCTCAGATTCCTCTCTGCTCCTAACAGCTGTAAAAATTTTCCCCAGAAATTTGCAGTGAACTGGACTCCTCGGTCACTAATTATTTTGTCAGGACATCCATGTAGGCGATAGACGTGCTTAACATATAGATAGGCGAGCTTTTCTGCGGAAGGAAGCTTTGGTAGGGCCATAAAATGCACTTGTTTAGAGAATAGATCTAATATCACCCAAATGTATCTGTGACCTCTGCTGGGGGGTAGCTCACCTACAAAGTCCATCGCCACGCATTCCCATGGCCTCGTGGGTTCCACCACTTTTTGCAATAGCCCCTGGGGTTTTCCAGGTGTTTTGCTCTCCGCACACAGCTCACATTGAGTAACATACAGCCTAGCGTCTTTCCTCATTCCAGGCCACCAGCATTGTTTGGCTAACAGTTTAATTGTTTTTGTAGGTCCCAGATGACCTGCACCCTTGTTAACATGGCATCGCCTCAGCATCCCTTGCCTCAAACTTTCGGGAATATACAATTTCTTATTTACAAATACCAAATCCCCACACAGTTCTCCCCGTTCCTTGTTTGCATGCTTTTAATAAATCACTGTCATTAAATGAACACAGTTCTTCTACTTTTCCTTTTTCTATCTGTCACCTCCTATTACACTATAAATTTTGGCTTTTAGAATGTTTTGAACTGCGTCTCCCATGATTTTTTACTATTAGGACTTCTAAGAGTAAAAGCCATGTAGAGATCCCAAGATGCCCCTTTCCTTGAACAAAGACTGATTTATTAGATAGGGTTGTAGTGATGGGAATCTGCTGTTAAAAGCTGACAACATCCAGAATGACCAACCATTCAGTTTCTAGCTTCCTCAGGTTTTATTTTATTTCTCCCATTCTCCTTAAAGTTGGCAATTATGGCTTATTTATTGTGGTTTGCAAATGTAATCTTTATGCTCTTTGCTTCAGTTTTATATTATTAATAGGCATGCTATTCCTCTGAACTTCAGGGTCAGCAGTAGTCTGTGCAAATTAAAGTACTGTATTCAAAAAGATTTGGAATATTTTCTTTACAAAGCATGTGCATGCTGGACTTCTAATGATGAACGCTTTAAGTATTTTGCAGTATTATCATAATCTACACTGCATTATTGTTATTTTATTACACAACATAAATTAAAAAGGGAAACTGCACTTGAGATAGAATCCATTTTGGTTTGTATCCAGCATGTGCTGTATCTTGAACAACCTCAATAACATCAATGTAGTTTTATGGTCATAAAGGTGAAGGATTATTTCAGGAAAGCACTGTGTTTTAGATACCTTATTAAATGTCTCTAGCCCTGATCCTATGGTTCCAAGCCTTGTCCTATGTTACCCTTTTTGCAGAAGTGAGATTTGGCTGAATATAATATGAATTGCACTCCTCCTTATAACTGCACACCTAGGATGAATTCTTTGCTCAGAAAGATCTGCAAAGACATTTTTAGCTTTCTTTCCACTGTCATCTAAAAAGGCATATATTTACCAGACTATCTTCCTGTTAAATAATAGAGTTACAATTGTTCGGTTTACTTGTGCTTTTATGTATACTGGATTTGCCTGCTTTATATTGCAGTTTCACTTGAAACTTTTTGATTCTTTAATTCTGCTGAGAATGTGTGCACTGAGAACTTCCTTTAGTACATGGGTGGGCAGCTATCAGAGGACAGAGGGTAGTTCTGGTCCCCAGAGGAGGGCAGGAGGTATTTTACCATGTATTTCTACAATTCTAAGAACTGTGCCAGCCTGACATTCGGATAAATTGATCACATTTTTTAATTATTCTGAGCCATTTATAAGTGTAGAATCTGGGTTCTTTCTAGTAATTCTACTCGACTGTTGGTGAGGAAGACATGAAAATTTTCAGTAATTTCTGTCATGCACACATAGCCTCCGTATCTAGATTGAAGGGGACAACTTATTGAAGGGTTCATGTATTGTTAGAAAACCAAGTTAGTTGTGTTGTTAAAGGCTTTCATGGCCAGAATCACGTGCCTAGTTTCCAATAGACCTCACAGCCACTGAGTATACCTGCCATAGATGTGGATGAAATGGCAGGAGAGAATGCTTCTGGAACATGGCCATACAGCCCGGAAAACTCACAGAAACCCCAAGTTAGATGTGTTGTTGTGGAACTAGGACAGACACCTGATCATCAAGGTGTGGATCCATAACAGCAGTCGGGAGCCCCTTCCACTACTTTTAATTGCCATTCCACTGGCCATGGAGTGGGAGGGAGGCAACCAGCAAGACATAGCTACTTTGTGTCTTATGTATTACACAACAATCTGAGGAAGTCCTCAATGGCAGAATAAGTGGATTATAACATGGCATATGTTACAACAGCTGTGAAGGCTACAACAAATAAGAGGCCACTAATTATCATGATACCCATGTCATTTGATGAGAATCTCTTTCTGTGAAGATTTTTTGTTGGTTGCTGTGCACTCATACTCATAAAACAAATTCATGGACAGGCACCTTCCAAGCACACTAAAATCAACAAAAGTCCCATGCTGACTGGCGAGTGATGCTGGGGACTGTACTGTGAAATCTGGAAACCACTAGCTACAGACCTGCAGTGAATATGGACACTGAATATGGTTATGTGAAAGACTGTGGATCCAGAATAGGTCTTCACAGTCACTTACAGACCCATCACCAAGACTCTACCTTTGGAAGACAATCATACTTGACCAAGAGTGATCACTTATAATGATGGTGCCATAACAGCAACAAAAAAAAATCTGAATGTCTTGGTTTTTAAGTCAGTTTCTGGGCTTATTTGGGGGCACCAATTCAGAAAATTGAATTGGATAGACTATATCAGCTTTAGTTTCTTAGATATGGTTATCATGATTTTCTGTGGGTGAGAAGATGGCAACTAGTAACAATGGGGATGCTTTGGATGTTTAGAATTTAGAATATAGCTATCGGGAAAAGCAGTGCCCATCCTAAATGGGAATTACATCACCTAGCATTACTCCCATCAGTGATAAATGGGCAATCATTAAGAAGCAGATTCTGGGCTACATTATTTTCTTAATGTGGTATTGCAATCAACTATTAAATGACAACACCACAACACTTTAAGAGCTAATTAGCCTTTAATCACCATCAAGAAGCATCCTGGAAAGCAAAGAAACAAAAAGCAATACTGACCATGATGCCAAATATGCAGGTTGTGTTGATAAATGCCAATGCAAAGAGAATAAAGAGTGATTTCATAGAATCATAGGGTTGGAAGAGACCTTGTGGGCCATCCAGTCCAGCCCTCTGCCAAGAGGCAGGAAAGTAAGTAAAGTAGATAATTTTTTGAATTTTTTAAAAGGTTTTTTAGTTTTATTGAGTGATTTAATGACATACAAAATGTACAAAGAAAACTAGAAATAATCAAGTACACATAATACAGGTATGGCATTCCTCCAAACAAGTACATTGCCATATTCTCTTGTATGTACCACTTTCCCATAAGTAAAGGTAAAGGTTTCCCCTGACGTTAAGTCCAGTCATGTCTGACTCTGGGGGTTGGTGTCATCTCCATTTCTAAGCCGAAGAGCCGGTGTTGTCCGTAGACACCTCCAAGGTCATGTGGCCGGCATGACTGCATGGAGCGCCGTTACCTTCCCGCCAGAGCGGTACCTATTGATCTACTCACATTGGCATGTTTTCGAACTGCTAAGTTGGCAGGAGCTGGAGCTAACAGCGGGCGTTCACTCTGCTCCTGGGATTTGAACCACTTCCCCATAATAGATTGTAATATAAAAATATGTATGTCTTGACTTTTATAATATATTCATCCTCTAATTTCTATTGTATACTTAATATATTTACTAGGCTTGAGCGATCCACGAAAAAATTGATTCTAAACTCGTTTCAAAAGTAGGGGGGTAGCGTTTCGTTTCTGATGTCATTTCCGAATTTTGCCCCCCAAAAAATTCGAAATTAACAAAAATTCGTTAGTTTCAAAAGTAATTCATTAATGGCGGACGCGCATGCGCAGTGGCCCAAAACAGCCCAAGGGGGGGGCTTTTATGGGGCTCTCCTGCACTCATTTTTTCAGCTATACTGATCAAATTTGGTACAGTGGGAGAACACAATCCACCCTGCTTGCTCGCTAAATTGCAGAGCGTTTGCCCTTTCCTAAGATTTATTGCACAATTTCATAGTTCATATTAAAAAAACTTTATTTAACAATTGCAAAAATCTGTTCCTGCTTTTGAATTGTTATTTCCTGTTCAATAGGGGTTCCTTCACTGTGAAAGTCCTTCTTCTACTTGTGTAACATTGTTTCAGTGCCCGTAAATCTGTCAAAATGTTAGGACATTGGTGGCCATTGGCCAAGAGACACATTGTGCTGCCACAATGTGCAATGACTTTCCCCAGGCATCCAGATTGGAGGCCATTATACCACAGTGGTCAAGCCCCTCCCCCTCCCAAGAAATGTAAGATTTGTGCGACGTTGGTTTGATTTATCGCCTGATGGCAAAATGGGGGCTTGGATCCCACTCCCCTGGGGAGCCGGCCACCGTGGGGCGGCTCCCACCCCCACCCCTTTCCCCAAAGCAGCAGGGCGGGGGCTTAACTGCGAAGATAGACATGGGGGCTTGGATCCCACTCCCTTGGGGAGCCGGCCACCGTGGGGCGGCTCCCACCCCCGCCCCTTTCCCCAAAGCAGCAGGGCGGGGGCTTAACTGCGGAGATAGACATGGGGGCTTGGTCCCCTGGGGAGCCGGCCACCGTGGGGCGGCTCCCACTCCCGCCCCCTTCCCCAAAGCAGCAGGGCGGGGGCTTAACTGCGGAGATAGACATGGGGGCTTGGATCCCACTCCCCTGGGGAGCCGGCCACCGTGGGGCGGCTCCCACCCCCGCCCCTTTCCCCAAAGCAGCAGGGCAGGGGCTTAGCTGCAGAGATAGACATGGGGGTTTGGATCCATTAAAAGCACTGGCAGGGGGAGTGGAAGGTAGGACTGCAGCCGTTTTGCAGCCTTGGACGGAAGGACAGCTGGGAGAGAAGCGAGATGCATCACAGGAAACTCGACACAATTGGCCAAGAGGCAGCAAAAAGCAGAAAGAAAAAATCCCTGTGGGGATCCGAACCTCTATGTCTATCTCAGCAGCAAAGCCCCCACCCTGCGCCGGCCATAGCCGGCCGGCACGCATCCCGGAGAGAGAGAGAGAAAAAACAAGAGGACCCCACTCAAAAGGAAGGAATCTGGGAAAAATAGCCCAAATATATACGGAAGGACAGCTGGGAGAGAAGAGAGATGCATTGTGGGAAACTTGACACAATTGGCCAAGAGGTAGCAAAAAGAAAAGAAAAATCCACAGGGAGATACGAACCAGCAGCAAAGACCTCACCCTGCGCCGGCCACAGTTGGCCGGCACGCATTCCGTAGAGAGAGAGAGAAAAAACAAGAGGACCCCGCGCAAAAGGAAGGATCTGGGAAAAATTGCCCAAATATGTACGGAAGGACAGCTGGGAGAGAAGAGTGATGCATTGTGGGAAACTCAAGACAATTGGCCAAGAGGCAGCAAAAAGCAGAAAGAAAAAATCCCCGTGGGGATCCGAACCTCTATGTCTATCTCAGCAGCAAAGACCCCACCCTGCGCCGGCCATAGCCGGCCGGCACGCATCCCGGAGAGAGAGAGAAAAAAAACAAGAGGACCCCGCTGAAAAGGAAGGATCTGGGAAAAATAGCCCAAATATGTACGGAAGGACAGCTGGGAGAGAAGAGAGATGCATTGTGGGAAACTTGACACAATTGGCCAAGAGGCAGCAAAAAGAAAAGAAAAATCCGCGGGGAGATACGAACCAGCAGCAAAGACCTCACCCTGCGCCGGCCACAGTTGGCCGGCACGCATTCCGTAGAGAGAGAGAGAGAAAAAACAAGAGGACCCCGCGCAAAAGGAAGGATCTGGGAAAAATTGCCCAAATATGTACGGAAGGACAGCTGGGAGAGAAGAGAGATGCATTGTGGGAAACTCGACACAATTGGCCAAGAGGCAGCAAAAAGCAGAAAGAAAAAATCCTCGTGGGGATCCGAACCTCTATGTCTATCTCAGCAGCAAAGACCCCACCCTGCGCCAGCCACAGTTGGCCGGCATGCATCCCTGAGAGACCGGCCCGGCCAACCCACAAAGTTTTCTGCTTTTGCGACCTTAGCCTCTGCCCTGCGGCAAATTCTGTCATGTAACTTCTCTCCGAGATGATCCGAACCTCTATGTCTATCTCAGCAGCAAAGACCCCACCCTGCGCCAGCCACAGTTGGCCGGCACGCATCCCTGAGAGACCGGCCCGGCCAACCCACAAAGTTTTCTGCTTTTGCGATCTTAGCCTCTGCCCTGCGACAAAATTCTGTCATGTTACTTCTCTCAGAGAAGCCCCGCACTACCGGAAGGTCTCCGTAACGGCTGACATAACAGCCCGAGTGTCATCCCACCCCTACGTGGGAAAGAAAAATAATTATACCACCACTCGATTAAACCGAAGAGGCTTTACTGCCAGACAAAAAGGCAGTTAAACCACTCCAGCACTCCAAGGCCTTAGCAGACAGTTTATTGCCCATTGCGACCATGAATGCAGAAAAAATTGGGCCCCCTGACCTCGCAATTTCTCATTTGCTTTCCCTTTCCTCCCCTTTGCGTCGCTTCCACAAAGTTTTATGTTTTCGCGACATCTCCTACTGCTTCACTCTATGCTAAATCTTCACCATCCCCAAGTCGATTGGATAGGATAATGCTGCTCAATTGACCCAAAGAAATGGTTGATTTGCGTGTCACAATCTCAGACACTTCTGAGTTATCAAGGTGAGGTAGTCCGTTGTTGATTTTGAGGTAGTCCATTGTTGACTTTGAGGTAAAGATGCAACCCAACAGTACTGTAGTCTCCATCATCCAAGACTCAGTGATACTATATCAAAGCCATTACCTGTTGCTAATGTTTTCAATATGTAGTGATATTGCGGTGCTACTGTTTAAAAACAACTTTACATCGGTGCGTGTTATTGAACTCCTTTTTTTCTACCAAGAAGTAGCAATACATCATATTTTCGTTTATCATTCGTAAAATCATGATTTTCAAATTGGATGCTAGCTTCTCATCAATCTCACCTCGACAAAGATTCTGATGGACCGTTATCTCTGTAAAGTGAGACTGTACCGTATTCCTTTACTGAATTTCTTACCGAAGGATCCACATCGATTATAACAATGGTCTTTCTGTACAGTAACAGCGAGGATCTGGATAAGACCTTACAATATGACTCTTTCCTGAATTTTTTTTTTTTTTAAAAAAAGGGTAGAAATTTGGATTTAATCCGTTCTGAACCCAAAGCGGATGCATTTCCTACCTTGGCTTTAATAGACTAAGTTCCCCCTGAATATCCTTCTTCCCAGCCAGAATCATTATTAAGGGAGACAAAACATAGAGCAACTGCAGGGAACGGCCCCTAGAGATTGATTTACCCAAAAATGAAAGTGGGCAACGGTGTGTGATGATTAAGACGAGAACAGAAGGGATGAGAGGAAGGAAAGCATAGGAGGATAGAGGAGTTGTTGGACATAGGCCAAAGGGGCAACCCCCCGCCCCAAAAAAAAATTAGCCAAAGTTAATCAGAAGCAGAGCAGCTTAAAGGAGGAGTACTGTTGTTCTAGGAGGCGTCAGTGTCAAAATCCAAATCGGGGAAATTCAACACGGGAAGGTTGGCCTTCAGGAAGACCAGTTTCTCAACTGTTTGAGGGTCCAGCAAGCTGCGGTGGGGTGTGACTACATCTCCCGCTAGGCTGAAGACCCTTTCGCTCTGCACGCTGGTGGGCGGACAGCTGAGAAACTGGCGGGCTACGTGCGACAGATCCAGCCACATGTGATCACGTGAAGCCCAATAGGCCAATGGATCACAAGAAATTATCTCAGGAGGCTCCTCAAAGTACCTGTTGACCGAGCATTCGGCCGAGTCTACCTTTTGCACAGAAGCCAGCAAAGAGGAATCTTCCGAGCGGGCTAGTATGGCCACCGTCTCTGCAAAGAAAGCGTTTCCTTGTCGCGGCTGGAGATCCATAACCCTACGGCAACCCCCTGCCGGCTCCCCGGGACTATCACTCTCGCCACTAGCGCTAGTGCTGGGGGTGGCAGGCATTTCCGGTAGAGGGGCCACTGTGCCCGTTTCCCCCACCCTGGCAGCAAAGACCTCCCTCACAAGGTTAACTAGTTGGGCCTTCCATACGGTAAAGTCTTTTGGGCAGACGGTGTACTTTAGCCGTGGATCATACAAGGCCGCCAGCATATGGACCTTGCTGGAAAGAAGTGGCTCTAGGCGTTTCCGTACAGCAAAGGACAACCTCCTCACCACCTCCTGGACCGGCGGTGTCAGCGGTCCAGCCAGGGAGTCCAGTGTTCGACCGGCCTCAAGCATTTCTAGGTGCCTCCTTAGCCCCAAGACAAGGGGCACCGCCTGGCTAAGAAGGGCTTTTGATTCCGAAAGGGTTTCTGTGGCATCTTTGAATGGCTTTAGGACGTCTACCAGCTGGGAGATGGTGTCCCACTCTTGCTTACTTGGAACAAGCTTGCTAACAGGCACAACTAAGGAAAGGGAGATGCCGTGTACTGCCTTCTGCTGCTCGACCATGCGTGCCAGCATCTTATAGGTTGAATTCCACCGGGTAGAGACGTCCTGGAGCAGCTTGTGCTGTGGGAGCCCTTCAAGGCTCTTTCTCTCTCTCAGCTGCCGGGCTGCCTTGATGCTCCTGTGGAAGTAGCCCGCGATCTTTCTACAGCACTCGATCAGCAGGGCGATGTTTGCGGTGCTGGCCGGCTGCTCTTCCGGGCTCTTTAAACCTTCCTTGATGGTATTGTGAAGCAAGTGGGCCATGCAGGTGACATTCAAAAACCCTGCACTTTCAACCGCTTTGATCATATTTTTACCAGCGTCAGTCACCATGAAGCCCCTCCTCATTTCTTCTGGCCTGCACCGCATCCACTCCCCCATCATGTTTCCCAGATAGCTGCAGATGGTCTCTGCCTTGTGATCACGATCAACTACCTCCAAAGCGAGGAGTGCCCAACGATGGCATGTATCCATACTACCTTCCTTCTCCCACCAATGTGCCGTGAGAGAGAGGTAGGAATGGCCTCCTCCCAAGCTTGACCAAATATCAGAGGTAAAATGGATGTGTCCTCCCATGGCGCTCTGCAACATCTGGATAATGCGTTCCTTGCAGCCCTCGTACAATCTGGGAATAACTTTTCAGGAAAAGGTGTGACGGGAGGGGATTTTGTAGCGGGGGCAGAGGCATTTCATAAGGCGAACGAAGCCATCTTGTTCAACCATGCGGAAGGGATGGTGATCAAGGGCCATCATCTCTCCCACACTTTGGGTTATCTGGTGGGGTGTGGGTAATGTTTCCCCCGTTCTCTTCCTGGCTAATGGCAGGCCCCAATCCTCCAAGGTGGACTGTGTCTGCCTTCCACCTTCTACACCAGGAGAACTTTGTGTGCTAATGCTGCCACTGCAAGGGCTTGCAGCTCCCCCTCCTACCGATATCGAGGGATGGTGCCGCTTCATGTGAGAGCTCAACCCCGAGGTCGCAAAATGTCTCGGGTCTCTGCCTCTGCTGATATTTGCACCACAGTGTCTACAAACTGCCAAAGTGGCACGCTGAGTGTGGACATTAAAATGGTCCCAAATATATGACCTTGGCCTCCCCATAGCCACTGTGCCGACGCCAAGGGAGGTAGAAGTCGTGGGCACCATAACAGCGGCATGAGAAAGTCTATGATTTGATGGTACTACCTCCTCTACCTCCTCCTCACTGTCAGTAGCGGGTGGAGGGGTGGGGTTAACAAGATCCTCACTATCCACCACCTGTACTTCCAGGACGGCAACACCTCCATGTTCCATTGTTCGTCCACTTGTCTCAGCTCCAACCGACAACTGGCTCCGGGTGGAGGGCTGTGAACTTTCAAAAGTCGAACAGCCAGCTTCATCATCAAGTCCACCCACTCCCATCGTTGCATGTTCCAGACGGATGGGATCCACCCTAACTTTTTTGGCCCCCCACAGTGTCCGGGCTGTAGCTTGACCACTAGCAGGACTTGCTCCACCAGACCCGCGTTCAGCTGAACGCTTCATGATAACGGGAGTGTTTTCAGCTTTCAGAAGGGAGGAAGGTATTGCGTTACTGGGGGGAAAGATGTGTTGTTTCTTGTTTGGCAATGTGTTCTGGGGCGAACTGCCGCAAGCCCTTCTATTACTGTTGTTCTTATTGTTATACTTAAAAAAGGGTATACCTGTATTTTCCAGACTTTGCTAGGGTTGATAGGGGAAAGAGATTTGCTGCGAGCCCAAAGTGAGCAGTTCAGAGAAAAGAAAGAGGGAAAAAGAAATACACCCTCCCTTTTGCCCCAACCAAGTGGTATTGCGGAGGATGATGGGTCTTGCAACCTTTTGCCAGACTTTGCAAGGGTTGATAGGAGAAAGAGATTTGCTGCGAGCCCAAATTGAGCAACTCAGAGAAAGGAAAGAGGGAAAAACAATACACCCTCCCTTTTGCCCAAACCAAGTGGTATTGCGGAGGATGATGGGACTTGCAACCTTTGGCCAGACTTTGCTAGGGTTGATAGGAGAAAGAGATTTGCTGCGAGCCCAAATTGAGCAGCTCAGAGAAAAGAAAGAGGGAAAAAGAAATACACCCTCCCTTTTGCCCAAACCAAGTGGTATTGCGGAGGATGATGGGACTTGCAACCTTTTGCCAGACTTTGCAAGGGTTGATAGGAGAAAGAGATTTGCTGCAAGCCCAAATTGAGCAACTCAGAAAAGGAAAGAGGGAAAAACAATACACCCTCCCTTTTCCCCAAGTTGTTTTTCGGTGGATTATGGGGAGTTTTGCCAGACTTTGCAAAATGAAAATTGGTAAATTTGATTTCTTCTATTTGCAACTCACTTTAATGCCTATGCAAAGAAAAGTTTCCTAATCAAACGCCCAAAAAGCTGCTGAACTCCTCTTTGTCCGAAAGGAAAAAGCCCACCCCGCACCAGGCAATATGGCGCAGCAGAAAAGTTGCAGGGCTGCAGTGCTGGGCAAATGGCAAACGCCAAGCTTGTGGGGAAAAAAGCCCACAGGCCCTTTGGAAAAACACCCTGCACAAACACCCAACAGTTTCCCACCTCACCCACCCACCCTTTTCTCCCGGTCTTCTAATCTTTAGCTCAGCCAAGGAAGCTGTGACGCAGTAATGCAATCTTGCCTGCCTGCCTGCCTAGAATCTCACTTCCACCCTCTCCAGATTCCCAGTGCAAATGAGCCACGAGGCTCCCTGTGCTCGCTCTTTTCATTCAGGACGTACAAGCCCCTCCCCTGAGTTAAACGTACTCTCTGATTGGCCACAAGGTGGAAACAACACGCTAGGTTGCCCCAGTGCACTGAAACAAGTTTGGGTGATTTGCAAAAGCTTGTTTTCCTGACGAAAAAAAACCGACGACATTAGAAAAAGGGTCTATCGCGGTTCGAAACCGCGGGATCCACACAAGTGGACAATCTAGGTCGAATATTGCTTCACAAGTTACAAAACTAACGAATTAGTAACGACAAACGGGGAAATCGAATTCTTTGAGCAAGCCTAATATTTACCTCTATCTGCCTTCCCCTCGTTTCCCCTCACCCAGTGCTGACCCTTCACCCCAGACCAACTGATTACAATTCTTATTTCCAAAATTCCATTGTTTCTATTACAGGTTTGTTCCCTTTACTGTCTAAATATATGAATTCTATAAGTTTTTCCCATATCTTCCCCAAATCATCCCTTTTCAATAACCCTCTTTTAATCTTGATATTACATGTCAATTTATCATTTATTGCAGTATCCCAGATTTCCCTATACCATTCTTCCAATTGGTACTCCCTCCCCTTCTTTCCATTTTTTGGTTATTGACAACCTTGCAGCTGTTACCAGATTGCCAATTAATTCATGTAGTTCTTTTGATATTTCATTATTATCGATAAACGACAGCAGTGCTACTTCAGGCGTTCCTGTTATTTCTGTTTTGGTGATTATCCTTATTTCTTGAAATACATTTTCCCAAAATTTTTGAACATATCCAACGCTCGCTTATCCAACGTTCTGGATTATCCAACGCATTTTTGTAGTCAATGTTTTCAATACATCAGGATATTTTGGTGCTAAATTCGTAAATAAATTAATTACTACATAGCATTACTGCGTATTGAACTACTTTTTCTGTCAAATTTGTTGTATAACATGATGTTTTCGCGCTTAATTGGTAAAATCATAACCTAATTTGATGTTGAATAGGCTTTTCCTTAATGCCTCCTTATTATCCAATATATTCGCTTATCCAATATTCTGCTGGTCCATTTATGTTGGAAAAGTGAGACTCTACTGTATTTACAAGACCACCACATGTGTGTGTATGTTCCAGTTTCTTGGCAGCCCCTCCAGCACTGCTTAGAATATTTCTTATCAATTTGATTTAGTCTAATTGGTGTGAGGTACCATCTCCACACCACTTTGTAATAATTTTCTTTTATTCTTATAGATATGTTTTTTAATATACGCATATTCCACATTCCTTTCCAATTTTGAGGGTGTATTTCCTTATTACAATCTAACGCACACATTTCTTTAAGATGATCCCGATCCTGTACTTCTTCCAACAACAATTTGTAAATATCGCCTGTTATACCTTTTGTTCTTTCTTTCTCTTCCTTGCACCCCCTTTGACTAATCATCTTTTCAAATTTTGTAAGTTCTCTATCTCCCTTATATTTCTTTCTTATTTCCTTTGACCATCTTTCCAATTGAAGAACTTTATACCACCTATTACTTCCTCCTGATAGTTGATCCCTTATCTCCCCAGTATTTTTCATCTTCAATACCCAATCTTTTAATTTCATTATTTCTTTTTCTTTAAATTCGCTTTTTAACGCCTTTTTTGTAATTAACACTGGGGTTAATGGGGAGATTTGTCGTACTAATTTTTCTTCATATTTAGTCCAAATTTCCAATATATTTTTTTAAAAAGGGTTTCTCTATTTTGTTACACCATTTCTTCTGCAAATTTCTGGTTTTCCCTATGAAGAAAATATATTCTAATTTCATATCTATGTCTTCACTCATTTCTTCTAACCATTCTAAATCCTTTTGACCTACAATCCCTTCAATAATATACCTTAATTGGTTTGCTATATAGTATAGTTTTAAGTTTGGTAGTCCCAGGCCTCTTTTCTTTTGTATTTTATACCATTTTTCTTTGTTTATTCTAGCTCTTTTATTCCCGTTACAGAAGTTGTTTATCATATTCTGCCAAATTGTAATTTCTCCTGCTAAGATTTTAATAGGTAGCATCCTAAACAAAAAAAATGAATTTTGGGTAGTATTTTCATTTTTATTAATGCTATTCTACCGAACCATGACAATTTGAGTTTGGCAAATTTAGCTAGGGTGTCCTTAACGTTTTTCCTTAAACTAATTACATTATCTCCCTCTAGATTGCCAATTTCCTTAGATATATTGATTCCTAAATATTTTATTGACTTCTTTATTTTTATTCTAAACAATCTGTCTTCTCTTTATCTCTCTTCCTTTTCTTTAGTATAATTAAATAATAACATTTTGGATTTATTCCAATTAACTTGAAGGCCTGTAATTTCCCCAAATTCTGTTAGGTGTGTCTCTATTCTTTTTAACTGTTCTATCGGGTTTTGAAAGGTTAGTAGTGTATCATCTGCAAATAAACATATCTTATATCTTCCCTCCCTCCCTATCCCTTTTATATTAATATCCTCTCGTATCATATTTGCTAACATTTCTATGACTATTTTATTTATTTATTTATTAGACTTGTATACCGCTACTCCCAGTTTGGCTTGGAGCGGTTTACAGAAATAGATTAAAACAATACACTTAGGTTTAAAATAACAATAAAAACAACAATAAAAACAACAATAAAAACAGACATAGCCCCGAGTTTTTCACCCATTGAAAGCTTGTCGGAAGAGCAAGGTTTTGCAGGCTTTCCGAAAGGCAAGTAAGTCTTGGCTAGTTCGAGTTTCAACTGGCAAGGCATTCCATAAATGAGGGGCTACAATCGAGAAGGCTCTCTGCCTAGTAGAAGACAAATGATAAGTCCGTATGTTAGGGACTTCAAGCAAATTTTGGTCTTCAGACCAAAGTAATCTCTGGGGTTGGTAGGGGGATAAGCGGGCCCTCAGGTACGCTGGCCCCAAACCATGTAAGGCCTTAAAGGTTAGAACCAGTATCTTGAAAGTAATCCGGTACTCAATCGGTAGCCAGTGCAGCTGTTGAAGAATTGGGGTGATACGCCACCTCGCCGGCACCCTGGCGAGAAGACGAGCCGCCACATTTTGCACCAGCTTCAGTTTCCGGATCACTGACAGAGGAAGGCCAATGCAGAGGGCGTTACAGTAGTCGAGCCTCGAGATGACCGTTGCCTGGATCAGCATAGCCAGGTCGTTCCTCATAGGGAGCCAGTTGCCTAGCCTGATGTAGATGGAAAAATGCAGATCTGCTCACAGCAGATACCTGGGCCTCCATTGTGAGCAGAGGGTCCAATAAGACACCAAAACCTTTTACAGAAGATGACGGACGTAGTGTCTCGCCGTCCAGGGTAGGCAGCCGGATCTCCCTCCCACCCGGATGGCCCAGCCAAAGTATCTCCGTCTTCGCTGGATTCACCCTCAACCTGCTGGCACACAACCATCCAGTAACGGCCTCAAGGCACTGATGGAAACTGTCGGGTACTGAGTCCGGCCGGCTCTCCATCCTCAGAATGAGCTGTATGTCATCAGCGTACTGGAGCCCAAAGCTCCGCACCAGTCGGGCAAGCAGTTGCATATAGACGTTAAATAATAGAGGAGAGAGAATAGCTCCCTGTGGGACCCCACAAGTTAGCAGAGACCACTCTGAAACCATCCCTCCCCTCACACCCGCTGTACCCGATTCTGGAGGAAGGAGGACACCCATTTAAGGGGTAATCCCCTAACCTTCATCATGACTAGGCAATGAGTCAATAGATTGTGATCGACCATATCAAATGCTGCTGTGAGATCCAATAACATGAGCAGCACTGATCCGCCTTGATCCCTTTGGCAGCGAAGCTGATCTGTGATGGCAACTATCACAGTCTCCGTCCCGTGCCCCCTACGTAAGCCGGACTGGAAGGGATCAAGTCCGGCTGTGTCATTGACGAACTGCTGCAACTGTTCCGCTGCTGCCCTCTCAACCACCTTGCCCAGAAATGGAAGATTCAAGACTGGGCGGTAGCTAGAGGGAACCGAACGATCAAAGTCTGGTTTCTTCAGCAGCGGAGATACCATCGCCTCTTTTAAACCCCCTGGAAAAACTCCTTGCTCAAGGGAGCTATTTATTATATTCCAACAGAGGTTCACATAATCACTCCAGGCAAGATTTTACTAGCCAGGAGGGACACGGATCGAGGGAGCAGGTGGTCGGCCTAGTTGCAGTCATGATCCTGTAGACAGCCTCCTCATCCAGCGGGTTAAACCAGTCCAGGATGGGCCCAGCGAGTGGCCACGGGGTCTCAAGTTCAATTACTGTATCAATCATGGCAGGGAGTTCCCGGCGGAGCAGCGAGATCTTGTCTGCGAAATAGCTCTGAAAAACCTCAGCAGAAGGGGCCAGCTCATTATTGTTTTGGACAGAAGGAATTGTTGTCAGCGATCTAATGATCTTGAATAATTGTGCTGGATGTGAGCTCACAGACGCTATCAAGGAAGCATAATAAGATTTTTTTGCCTCGGTGATAGCCTGCTCATAAGACTCTGAAAATCTTATAAACTGATTTTGATTCCTCATCACGGCATTCCCGCCACATGACCTCTAGCCGTCTCTTCTCCCGTTTCATTGCATGGAGCTCCTCAGTAAACCAAAGAGACCGATTCTTGCGGGGTCGGAGCAGACGTTTAGGGGCGATCTCATTGAATGCATTGGATAAATTGGAGTTCCAAGTATCCATTTGCACCTCTAGTGAGTCGCTGACAGGTTCCATGGCCTTCAGAGCATTAAGGAACCTGACCGGTTCCATAAGTCCCTTCGGGTGAACCCAGATAGGTTCGGCGCCCAGACTGGGTGAGGTGGTATGCTCTATACGGATTCCTAGGGCGCAGTGGTCCGACCATGGAACCTCCAGAACAGAGGTTAGTGTCACTTGGATTCCAACTCCGAAGATCAAATTTAGTGTGTGACCAGCCTGATGTGTAAGCCCCATATTATAAAGTGAGAGTCCTAGTGTCGCCATGGTTGACACCAGGTCTTCAGCTGCTGAAGAAAAGGAGCCTGCATCAGCGTGGACATTGAAATCCCCCAAAATGATAAGCCTGGGGAACCTCAAGGCCCACTCCGACACAACCTCCAGAAGCTGTGATAGGCTGTCCACTGGTGCATTAGGCGCACAGTACACCAGTAGAAAGGCTGTACTCTCCTGTGAATCCCACACAAGGCCGACACTTTCAATACCAGAAATGTTTGGAGTGGGAGCCGCCCTCAGAGATAAATTATCCCGTGCGAGCATTGCCACTCCACCCCCCCCCCCCCCCGTTTCCCAGTCCACATCTGGTGGGTGATAACAAAGTCTGGAGATGATAATTCCTGAAGTAGGACCTCATCGCCCTCCTGCAACCAGGTTTCCATAATACATGCTAAGTCGGCTCCACTTTCAGTAATGAAGTCCCTGATGGTGTTGAAGTTATTCTGCACTGACCTAGCATTCACCAATACCAGAGTGCCTAGGGATAGCACGCAGGTCAGAGGAGTGTTGAGTCTTCAAATGACTCAGCCTCCATCTCGCATACGGCCTGCGGCCACCGCTAAACTTCCCCCTCCCCAAGATTACAGGGATTTGCAATCCTCGATTTGACTCTGTGGGGGATGTAGCTAGGTGTCTGGTCATCTGCCTGCCCCCTGAAAAGGGGGTTGTGGAGGACGGTCTGCATCACACTCATTGATGGCATTTTCAGATTGATAGCTAGTAACAATAGCTGTTGCCTCAGTGCAAACCAATAATTGTCCACAAGATAAGTCTTCTGGTAGGGCTCTTCCAGTGTTTAGGCTCTCAGCACATTGCTGAGCCACCCTCTCCATTACAATTTCAGAGGAGGGTTTGCTCATTTGCCTAAATTTTGGCTCTTGAGGAGGTAAAGATCCCACTAACCTAGAACCACCCCCAAAACCCACCCCCCCAGAAAACTCTGGTCTTAAATTTTCTCAGGCTCTGCCTCTTTGGTAGCCTATTAGGTTTGTTTCCAGTCACCACTCTTCTCTTTCCCAGGTTATCCCGGGGGCTGCTGAAGCACTGCTCTTACTTGGGAGACCCGCTTCCGCATCGACAGTAGGGGAATCACGAACCTCTCCCTTAGGCAGAGGAGGAGTATCCATGTTCTCACCGGAGGGACATAGGAGTATCGTCCATTTTTTCCACTTCTGGTTTTTAGGCCGCCGATCCCTGCGCCTGCGTGCTGGCCCTTCTCGACTTAAGGGGGCAGGTGCTCGTTCGCCAGTGACTCCAAGGCCATCTGCCTTGATGTTCCACCTCAGCTCCTGACGTTCGGGGAGAGATAAGCAACGTCGCCAGCTTCTATTTTCGCCACTCTGGATTGCCTCAGTCGAGGAGGCCTGGCCCCCTACCAGGATCACCGAGATGTCGGTGTCACGCCCAGGGCAACGGAGCACTAAGAACCGACACACGGAGGCCAAAACTATCTAATATCTTTATTAAGGATATATGTAATAATAATAAAAACAAGTAGAAGATGTAGTCCAATAAAAGACCTTTCAGGGAAGGTCAGATATAGTCCAGAATTATATTGTCCAATATTTTATATTAGAGTCCAAAGTTGCAAATCCAAACCGAAACACACTCTATTTGCAAGCAAAAGAGTGGGGAAGCGTCCAAAATCTCTCCAAAGTTCAAAGTAAGTCACAGCAAGAACTGGAAACAAGGCTTGATACTAGAAACAAGGTCCAAGGCTGGAAGCAAGACCAGATAGTTCTTGAATACTTGGCTAGGCAAGGCAAGGCAAAGGAACTGGAGTTGCGGATTTTACGAAGTCCACACTTGGCTGGAAACACGAAATCACTCCTGAAGCTGACCTGTTGACTCCGCACGGAACCCTCCGTGTCAGGCACTTTTAATTCAGTCTCATTTCTCTGCAAGCAGGTGTCCTGAGCTTCCTTTCCCAAGGGAAAGGAGAGCGAAACACATCTCCCTCCAGATGCGTTCCTCCCTAGAATTTCCCAGGGGAACATAGCTAATTAACGTCTTGTTTAGCTGCTAATCTCAAGCTTCTCCGAAACTGCTCTTTCTCACCCCAGCCCGCCGCATAGAACTGTTTCCTAGCAAAAGGAGGGGAGGCAGTGGGAAAGGCCTGTTCAAGGTCTTCCTTAATGGGCTCTCGGGTAGAATTATCAACAACAGGCATCTGGAAAGATTCCGGCTCTTGCTGAGCCGGCAAAAATCCCCTGTTTTCGTCATCATCAGCCACGATGGCGCTGGGATCAGAACTCCAAGGCCCATGAGACATCACAGTTGGGGAGTTCATCCACTGCCAGAGGAGCCTCAGCAAGGCCTACGATATGATCAGCTTGCCCAGATTTATTCCTGGCTGACCATGGGCAACCAGTTGGGTCCTGGTCAAAAGGGCATTCTCCGCCAAAAAGGCAGTCATGTTGAATCACAGCACCCGGGCCAGCAGTTGATTGCCATCTCTCTGGACACTGATCGAACATCGACGTAGATGGTCCCCGTCTTGCTCCACACTCCCAAGCCACCACCCCCGAAGGTAAATCCTCACATTCCGAGGAGTCAAGTAGTGGATAGGCCTTTCCCCTAGGGATTAAATCCTCTTTCGGGGAATCCCAAGATTGGTTCCAGACCAATTCCACTGGTTCCCCAGTCAGCAGGATTGAATTGTCCTGAGGGTCCACCTTATGGGGTAAGGTTAGGGGAGGAGGACACAAGCCGTTCAGGCACCTTAATAGATCTCCAAAGCATCTGAACCGGCCTGCTAAGAAATTAAATTCCTCCAAGAGGAGCTTTATAATACCAGGGTCACATCTTGGGTGGTTAAAGCCCTGACTGCTTCTGTTGAAAATTGAGTCAGCCTGTTCTTCTTGGCTCGAGGGAGCTTGCTCCTGTAGTACCGGAGATCTCATTAGGTAGTTCAGGGCCATGGCAGCTGCTCCCTGTAGATTTCCTTATCCAAGAGTGTTACTAAAGGCACAAGAATGTGTACAGCCAGGCAAGCCAGGCAACCAATAAAAACAGCAAAAGCTGTAAAAACAACAAAAGGCAGACAGCAAATCCAACAGAGTGGTTCTGGTGTTTGTAAACCGAAAGTACTCCACCGAGTTGCTCACTATGGCGGCGTCTTATCTTATCTGGATGGATATTAGCAGCAGTCCTTTGGCAGCAAAAGCAATATTCAATCTCCAGCTAATGGGCTAATGAGCTACTAGAACTCAAAGCGTCCAAAGCCGAGATAACCCACCAGACAAGTCAATTTGGTAAGTCAAATAAGGCAAATTCCAGCATTTGTAGCTGAAGCACTCCCACAGCTACTTCAAATAGGGTAGGTGAAAGGGGACATCCCTGTCTTGTCCCTCGGGTTAATTTTATTTTTCCTGTAAGGCCATCATTTACTCGTATTTCTGCAAAGTTAGTTGAGTATAGTTTCTCAATCAATCCTCTAAATCTCTCTCCTAATCCAAATTTATTCTCTTTGCCATTATTGCCGTCAGTATTTTAGCATCTTGGTTTATAAGGGCAATAGGTCTATATGAACCAGGATCTGTAGGATCTTTATTTGTTTTTAGAATTAATATGATCCTTGATTCTTGCCATGATGGTGGGATCTATTCTCCTTTCATTATCCTATTATATAGTTCTTTTAATTTTGGCACCAAAATTGCTTTATTTTATTTTTTTATAATATTCCGGTCCCAGCCCATCCATTCCTGGGGTCTTTCCTCCTTTTAATTTATCTATAGCCTCACTGATCTTATTTTCTGATACTAATTGCTCCATACTATTTTTGTCCGTCTCCTGTAACTTTATTTTCCAATATTTATTTATAGCCTCCTATATCTTGTTATTTGGATTATCCACTGCTTTGTATAGTTTTTAGTAAAAATCTTGGAAGACAGCCAACTTTTCTTTCATTGATATAATCTCTCTACTCCATTTATCTCTAATACTTCCAATTATGTTCTTACTTCTCTTTTCTTGTGCTGCTTTAGCCAGTATCTTAGAGTTCCGATTGCTATAATCAAAGTATTCCCTTTTCATATATAATAGATCCCTCTGTGCTTTTTCCAAATTGTGTTTATCTAGTTCTTTCCTTTTAGCCAATGCTTTACAATAACTTTGTTTATCTTTGTCTTTTATATATCTCCTTTCTAGTTCCTCAATTTCTAATTCTAATTTCCTTCTCTCTGCTTCTTGCCTTCTTCTGAGATTACATGCTTCTTTTATGCAAAGGCCTCTCGATACTGCTTTCATCATGTCCCACACTGTTCCTAAAGGGCATTGATTACTGTCATTCATTTCCCAAATTTCTCCGAGTTCTTTGGCTATTTTTTTCCACTATCTTGTTATTCTCTAATATTGCATTTCCTACTTTCCAGTTCTTATATGTTTTGTAATCCTTCTTTATTCGGAAATCCAAGCTTATTAATGCGTGGTCCGAACATTTTGTTACCCCTATTCTGGCATCTATTATCTTGGGTAGCACCTTTTGTGAAACAAAGAAATAGTCAATCCTAGAGAAATTTTGGGCCATAGAGTGGAACGTAAATCTTTTCTCATTTCCATTTAGCATTCTCCAAACATCAACCAACCTTTTATCCCTTATTATTTTACTTAGATTTGTTTTGTTTTGCACTTTTCCTTTCCCCTTCTTTGTGTGGTGGGATTTAACCATTTCATCACCCATTATTCCATTAAAATCCCCCCCCCCTAAAATCAAATACCCTTTTTGTATTTCCTCTATTTCCTTAAAAATTGTTTCATAAAATTCTGCTTGATTGGTATTTGGAGCGTATACATTGGCTAAAGTAAAATCCTCACCACCCATTTTCCCTTGTATAATAATATATCTTCCCAGTTCATCTATCTTTGTTTCCTCTATATTGAAACCACATTGATTTTGAATTATAATTGCCACACCCCTCGATTTAGATGTTCCATATGATTTTATATATGTTACAGATCCCCTCATCTTAAGCTCGTTCACCCCCTGTCTTGATTGGTGAGTCTCTTGTAAAAATATGAAATGTGCTTTAGCTTTAGAAATCAAATCTGCAATGGTTTTCCTTTTAGAGATCGAACCCAGACCTTTACAGTTCAAAGATACAACCCTTACATATTCCCCCATTTCTTTACCATTCTACTTTTTCTCCTCCTTGGCTGGTCCCTGGTCTGTGCCCTCCCCTGCTTTACCCCCCTTTCCTCCCTTCACCCTCTTCCCTTGTGAAGTGCTCTTCTCCCCCTGTTTTCTCCCCCACACTATGTTCGAAGACCCTTTGTCTCAAACCTGGTTTACTCCAAACCTCTTTGTGGGGTGGGGGGGACCCATCTTCCCTCTGAGTGTGCCCATTCCGATATCTCCTAGGGTACTTATACATATAGTACTTTAACTATTAGATTTTTGTTACATTATACATATAATTTCAGTACTCATCGCAGTCTTCTTCCTTCATATCATAGTCCATGTTAGACTTCCCCTCTTCCTCTTCCTTCTTCTCTATCGGTATTGTCTCTGTGGTCAAGTTCAGTTCGCGCAGCAACACTAGACCTTGGTCTAGAGATGCAATTTTGTAATTGTTACTCCTCCAGCGAAACCTCAGGTATACCTGATAGCCCCAGCTGTAAGGGATTTTCTGACTTTGTAAGATGGTGGTACATTAGCGAATGGACTTCCACCATGCTAACGTTTCAGAACACAGGTCTGGAAAAAATCTGTATTGATATCCCCTGGTATTTTAGTGGGTAAGCCTGTGTTCTTAGTGCTTTCATTATCTTATCTTTATAATAAAAGCTTCCAAATCTGACCAGGATGTCCCGAGGGAAAGGGGTGGCCTTATATCTGACCCTATGGATTCTTTTGAACCAGGCTTCCTCACAATCTATTTGGGAGATCTGTTTAAGCCATTTGATCATTTCTCTTTTTAATGTCCCAGGGTTTTCTCCATTTTTCTCTGGGAATTGTCTAATTTGAATGTTCATTCTCCTGTCCCTGTCCATAAGATTTATCACACACAGATCCGTCTTTTGAAGATTTTTTTTGGCATTGCTTTGTCTCTGCTGTATTTACCACCATTTGTCCTTTCATAGCTATTACTCTTAAATCCAGAACTTGGTTTTTCTTTTCCAGTTCCTGAAAAGTTGATTGCAGGTTTTTTATTTGGCTTTCCAGCCCAGTGATCTTAGTTGTTATTTGTTGAGTGCTGTTTAGAATCAAGTCTTTGATCCCTTTAATCTGCTGTAGTAATTGTTTGTTAGTGATTTCTTCTGGCTCCTCCCTTCCTCCTTCTCCTGTTGCCGCCATTGTGTCTTTACAGCTACTTTCCTGGGATGAGCAATCAGCTAAATTCTCAACAATTTCTGTCTCCTGTGCTCTTTCCCAACTTTTATCAGAAGGCCGGGGCCCTAGATAGTATCTAATTTGTTTTTGCTCAGCCCTTGTTTTCTAATTGGGATGGTTTCTACTCCCTTGCTTCATAAGTCTTTCTTTTCCTTGTTGATTTTGATTTTGTTCTGCCGCCATTCAAGGATGTTTATCAGTCTGAGAGCAAAACCGAAAGTGATTTACTATAGCTTTTTTATCTCCTGTTTCTCAACATCCAAGGAATTTATGGGTGGTCTAACAAAGAAAATGGGTTCCCTGGAACTACAAAGACAAGTATCCACTATTACAGTAATACAGAAATCATTAAACCTAAATTTAGTTCAATACATCAATATGAAAACAGATATATGTATGTATGTTACCTATAGGATCCACATTTTAAAAACACACAAAAAAAAACCAACTAAAAAAAGGACTACAATCCACCTGATGAAGTCTCTTTTGAGTTGAAACTGGTTGTGGTTTTGCAGTCTACTATCCATAATAAAAAAACAAGAACAATCATTATATATAAGAAGAGGACTCAATTTGTGTATGGGGAACAATCAAATAACTAAAGAACATTTATTGTTGATGAGAAGAGGAGTGAATTCATCCTTCAAGAGAAAAATATTGATTCTACTGTGAATGTAACAGTCCTTTGTTTGATTGTTTGATTCTGTTTTCATATTGATGTATTGAACTAAATTTGGGTTTAATGATTTCTGTATTATTGTAATAGTGGATACTTGTCTTTGTAGTTCCAGGGAACTCATTTTCTTTTTTTGGTACTTTACAAGCTTTGCTTGCTATGGCAGAGTGGCTTGAACAACTAAGTTTTGATGATGCTTTCAAAGATTTATTGATTAAGGATAGATGTTTATTTGACAACAAAGAACCTACTGATACTAATAAGCAAGCTTTTTTGAAGAATATGAAAAACTTAAACACAGGGAAATACGTTTGGATTTACATGCATCCACTTTGGCTGAGTATATAAAAGCCAATAGAATACCCAGAGGTCTAAGGTTATTTAACACACACACACACACCCCGGATGTTCACACTAGATTCAATCAGAAATGGGTTGCTATTCTGAACAAATGTTCTCATGATTTAATGCTTTTGTTGATTGCCCGGTCTAATGAAGAAATAGAGAAAGTCAAAATCCAAGCTCAATCATTACTGGAGGAACTTAAAGTTAATGATCAGTATAAAGCTGACTTAGCAGCTCTATCTAATAAACTCAAGGAATTCTCACAGCAAATTAGAACTTTCAAACTAAAGAAATTTGAGAGGGATGAAAATGATTATAGAAACAACAGAGTTTATCGCTGGTTATACACTAACACTCATAAGCCTAAAAAGCAGGTCCACTTTAGTGCATATACTTCAGAAGATGACTCTACTTCTTTTTCAGATGGTTCTTGCAATAGTGCCTCCACTTCTGGAAGAGTCCTGACTCTGCAATTACTCTTCGCTCTCAATTCCAGTTTGGCTCCTGGTTCTGCAGTTACGCTCCGTTACCAACTGCTGGCTTTGTTCCTGAGTCTGCAACTACTCTTCGCTCCCAATTCCAGTTTGACTCCTGGTTCTGCAATTACGCTCCGTTATTGACCACTGGCTTGGTTTCTGACCCTGCAGTAACTCTTTGCCCTTTGTTACTTTGTTTCCGACACTGGCTTATTTGCGCTGCCTCCGGCGGCAAAGTTTGGCCCGGTTTGGGACATTGTTGTTTTGAGCCTTAAAACTCTATTTGTAGCCCAGTTGGGATTCTGTTTATTTTGGACTCTTGGGAATTCGGTCCATAGTTTGTTTTGCCTTCTTCAAGTTATCCGGCAATTTGGAGCTGAATCCAAGCAGTTTTTTTTAATCCAGATTATATCTCTGGATAATCCGGATTATACTCCGGTTTGGTGTTTTGGAGTTTTTTCAGTTCAAATGTCTTTTTCACACTGAAGTTTAAGTGTTGCAAGCTCCTGTGTTTGTTTTATGAGCTTTTTTGAGTTGTTCATACAATAAACTGTATTTCCATCCATTGGCTGGAGTCTGACCTTGACAGGATGCCTGCCATAGATGTGGGCGAATCATCAGGAGAGAATACTTCTAGAACATGGCCATACAGCCCGGAAAACATACAACAACCCTGTGATCCCGGCCATGAAAGCCTTCGACAACACAGTTGGCAAAACGTTTTATGCTAACAAAGCAGCTTCACAAAGTATCTGTGTCAAGGTCAGATGCCAGCCAATGGATGGAAATACAGTTTATTGTATAAACAACTCAAAAAAGCTCATAAAACAAACACAGGAGTGTCAAGGTCAGACGCCAGCCAATGGATGGAAATAATGTGGTTCTAGATCTTAGGGACTGGATGGACATGTACCCTTTCCAATGGGATCATTATTATTTTCAGACAGCGTAGGGAAAATGTGGATTTACCATACCACAGAGTAGCAGAGATCAATTTTCTGTCCTCATAAAAATGGAGATCTGTTATAAATGTGTCCTGGCATCATGTGTCAATATAGTGGGGAAGGGAGGCAGGACCTAACCTCTCTAAAAACCAACTTCACCCTCCTCCTTCCCTTTTGGATTTGTTTGACCCATCCTCTTGCCTTTTTCCATAATGCAATATTTTTAGTTACTATGGAACTAGGTAGATTTTTTTGCCTGCTTTATATTTTCCCCCTCCCTACCCCATACTGTCAATGAGAATCAGATTACTGTCTAAGGGTAGTGTCTTAAATAGATCTCCATGGCAGGTATTAGGAGGAAATATGAACTGGTGGTATATCTTTCGGCACATTTGTGTAGGGTGGGAATTTGGAACTGCTCCTGTGTATCATGCAGTTTTAGTACTGGGGAAAAATCTGAAAAGTCAGCTTCTACCAAGATAGGCCATTAGGTTGAATATCTCAGTTCTACTTGTATGGCCCAAAGTGTTTGATACAGCAATGTTTCAAAGTTCCTCAAAGTGTGGATCAGTCTTCAGGATGTGATACTATGTGCATGATACTTAATTTTAAAGATGAGGTGGAAAAGTTTAGTTGACCTTAAAAATGTTGTTTTTGTTTATTCGTTCAGTCACTTCTGACTCTTCGTGACATCATGGACCAGCCCACGCCAGAGCTCCCTTAGAAATAAGTCCTGCTTATTTATTTTTTCTTACCAAGATCTTCATCACATCAGTACAATTTGATGGCATTATACTATGTAGATTGGTTAGGCATGTACCAGAGTCTGTAATTTGTGTCTATATTTGCAGCAGATGGCGTTTTGTTTCTTGGATACAGGCTGTTTGGCTCCTACAGTCCACAGGGCACATCTTAGGGCTTAACTTGAAATAAATACAAGAAAAGCAGAAGAATCTAAATCAGAGGAAGCAAAGTTCCAACCCATAGAGAATCTAGATGAGGCTTGTCCGCAATACCCCTTTCTGTAGTTAGGGAAGGTGAGCAAGAAGGGAAAGCCCCACATTATCTATGATCATCACCCTCCCAAACCAATAAACCTTAGAGGGACAACATCTCATTTTCAAAATGAGATTTCCTTCTTCCCAAGCCTTGGTGCTACATATGGGGGATTTTTTTTAGGTGTGATGCAGCGAAAGAGAAGAGAGAAGGGTGAGTATTACATTTCTGTGTGAATGGAGTGTGAATCAATGTTTGTGAAGGAAGTGTATGCATAGATATTTGTGTAACTAATATGTGTGTTTATAAATGTAGTATTTGTGAATGGTGTGGGTATATATGCGTGCATGTGAATAGATGTGTGAATGGGTTGGAATGTATATCTGACTTTGTCTCCAGCCAGTTCTTGAAGGTTGTTTGATGCAATCCTTAGGATTAAAAAGGTTTGCTGTTGTACTGCTAATACCACTACCTTACTACCTATGGCTTACATTGGGTATCCATGTTACATCAGCAGTAAAATGATATCTGGTTGCAGGTGTGGGTCCATTTGATTTAATGCTCTTGCATATGGGGCAGAAAATAGGTATTTGGGGACCTGGTCCAAATGCGCTTTGTCCATGGTGTGCTAGTCTTCTGTGTGGATGGATTTCACTGCCCACCCCTTTAATCTGAAGTGCCACAACCAATGCCCACATTTAGCAGATCACAGTGAAGTGAACCTTCAATATGCACAACATTTCTTCTTGTTTATAACCACTAATTAAGCCATTACTTTTTCCAATTGCCATTCTCCATGAAGATTTTTTTTCCCTTAAGTATAAAAGGATTATAAATGTATTTATCTATTCTCTGTCCCTGATAGTGTTGCCTTCTGGACATGTCAGCTATTGCAAGGCAACCCTTTGGGGCTGAGAACAATCTCTTCACTTCGACAACACAAATCTCTTCACTCTTATGAATTATGTAAGTCAAATTAAGTAACGTGGTTGCCACTAGAGGGTGCTTTCTCATTAACCTGCAAGAATAATCAACAATGTATTCACGTCAAATCCCATTTGGTAAGCACATAATTTTCTTGCATACCTTAAAGTTTTTGGGGAAGGAGGGAGTTACTATTCAAGATGCCAGAAAAACTGGTGCTTCTGTGACTTGGATACAAGTCTACAGTGAACTTAACTCTCATTTTAAAAATAATAGAATATTTGGACCTCAGATTCTTCTTTGAAATCCAAATAGACAAAGAATTCTTACCAAGCTCTCTTCCATCCATCCATCCCCAAACTGCACCATTCTCACACAGCCAGGCAGTCAGAAATGTGTAAATTTAGTCAATGTATATTCCACTTATCTATCAGCAAAGGATTCAATGCATCAGCAAAGGATTCAAAGCACAGCTAAAAACACTATTAATTCAAACATTACAAATACAATTGTTTAAAAGTCATGTAGATATATATATATATATCCTTTCAATGAAAAGGGATTATTAATTTTATACCTTATAGCAACCTATACTGTCACAGCTAGAAAAAAACCTGTAAGAAGCCACTGAATGGACTATATCTGGACTAGACAACCTAGGTTGGATCATTGTAGAAAATGCAGTCTGTGGTTTTCCTTTGACCCTTATTCCACCCCTGCCTTGACTTTGTCTTACTTTATCTGTCTGTATGTGTTGTATGTCTAGAAATGGCACTGAATGTTTGCCGTGTATATGTGCATTGTGATCTGCCTTGAGTCCCCTTCGAGGTGAGAAGGGTGGAATATAAATGCTGTAAATACTGTAAAAATTACTTCAATTGCTGAGATTTGGGTTCAGTTCAAAAGTAGTCTTCACTCAGTTACCTCAGCAAAGGGCAGAAGACGGGAGGGGTGGAATCTTGCTCTTCCAACTAGGTTCAGGCAAAAGCTTATTGCTACACATTTTCCTAGTTGGTGTGTCCTTCCTCATTAATAAATTTTGCAACACACTAATATACCTGTGCGGGGGCAGGCCATAGCCCATTCTGACTACATGTCCGCTGGGTTGTATTTGTGAAATGTGAGAGACAATGTTCCTATGAGAGTGGAAGATAATATTACTATACCACCCCCACCCCCAAGTTCTTTCCCCAATAGGTAGTATTGTATCTCAGAATTTGACACAAACAGATAGAGATATATGGGTGGGGACAAAAACAAATTTTCAGGAGTATAAGTTGGGAGTGCAACACTAATGAAACTGTTCTGACCCTAAACCAGTGCCAATCTCCCCTGGGGGAGAAGAACGCTATATAAAATAAATAAATAAATAAATAAATAAATATCATCAATAATGGACTAAATGAGTGCAAAACTATAAATAGGTTCTAATAGCATCTACAGTAGGTTAGTTTTTATGACCAGCCAGTCTTATCTATAGTATTTACTGCCCTAACCCTCAGCATTTTATCTTATTCCTGAATCTCATTGCCTTGCATTTTTGCACATGCCTGCCTTCCCTATAATTTCTTAATAGCCCCACCATTTAGTCCTGATGCTCGCTGATATATTTTATGAATGTTATTTTATTGTTATTGTTTTAATTATATGCTGTTGTCATATTGTTTTATCTGTTGATTGGGCTTGGTCCCCATGTGAATCACTCCAAGTCCCTAAGGGAGACAGAAGCGGGTTATAAATAAAGTTTTTTATTATTATTAAAAACAAATTTAAACTTAATCCAGACAAGACAGAGGCGTTCCTGGTCAGTTAGAAGGCAGATCAGGCAATAGGGATTCAGCCTGTGCTGGATGAGGTCATACTCCCTGAAGACACAGACTTAAAGTTTGGGGGTCTCTCCTGGATTCAGTGTTGAACCTGGAGGCACAGGTATCTGTGGCAGCCAGGAGAGCCACAACTGTGCCCAACTGTGCCCGTTCCTTGAGAAGCCATATCTGGCCACGGTAGTACATGTGTTACTTACATCCCATCTGAATTATTGTAACACGCTCAACATGGGGCTGCCTTTGAAGAATGTTCAGAAACTTCAGCTCATCTGAAGCACTGCAGCCAGGTTGCTAACTGGGGTTGGCTGCAGGGAGAGGACAACTCCCCTGTTGCAACAACTCCACTGGCTGCTAGTATGTTTCCAGGAACAATTCTAAGTGCTGTCTGTAACCTTTAAAACTCATACGGCTCAGGTCCAGGTTATTTGGCAGACCGTGTCTCCTCATATGAACCTGCCTGGATGCTGGAATCTTCAGGAGAGGCTCTTCTCACAGTCCCACCTGCATCTCAAGCTTCTTTGATGGAAATGACAGAGAGAGCCTTCTCAGTGGCTGCCCCTCAACTCTGGAACTCTGGCGGAGGGTTTTTAAGATCAAGTCAGAGGGTTCTGAGGATTTTAGACTTGAATGTGCTTTTATGGATTTTAACTGTGATTTTAAAAATACCATTGATATTTAATTCTGTTTTTTGGTTGTATATTTGTAGATTTTCAATTGTATTGAAATGCTTTTAATGTAAGCCACTTTGAGTCTTCTTGTGGAGAGAAAAAGTGGGGTATAAATAAACATAATGATGATGATGATAAGAAGAAGGATAATGAATCACAATGACTACCCAGTCCTGAATAATAATAATAATAATAATAATAATAATAATAATAATTTATAATAATTATAATAATATAAATAATAATAATTATAAATAATTATAATTATTATAAATAATATTTATAAAAATTTATAATAATAATAAATAAATATTTATTTTGTGCAGGGCCACAAAAGACCAGCTATTGATTGACAAAATGATTCTGGAGAACTGTAAAAGCCGAAAAGCTAATCTTCACATGACGTGGATTGACTACAAAAAGGCCTTTGACTCACTCCCACACAGCTGGGTCATCAAGTGCCTGGACGCCATCGGGATTAGTAAAAACGTTGGCACCTTCATTGAAAACATGATGGAGCACTGGAAAACTGAACTGTTTGTTGGAAATGAAAGCTATGGACTTGTCAACATCAGGAGAGGAATTTTCCAGGGAGACTCATTGTCCTCTCTGTTTTTCATTATTGCCATGATCCCTCTGTCAACAATCTTACAAAAAACAAATCTCGGCTATCAAACATCTAAGAATTCTCACAAAATTTCGCATCTGATATACATGGATGACCTGAAGCTGTATGGGAAAACGGAAACTGAAATCCAGTCTCTGACTAACACTGTCCGAATTTTTAGCACTGATATCAGCAAGGAATTTGGCTTGGACAAATGTTCGACAGTGGCATTGAAGAAGGGAAAAATCATTGGAATCATAAATAAAAAAAATCATAAATATGCCTAATGGCCAAACAATAAAGTGTCACCAACCAGAGGCCTATAAATATCTGGGCATATTACAGCTGAACAACATCAAGCATGAACATGTGAAAACTGTGGTCAGCAAAGAATACACACAAAGGGTCAGAAAAATTCTCAAAAGCAAGCTCAATGGAGGCAACACCATCAACACCTGGGCCATATCTGTCATAATACATACTGCTGGCATCCTAAACTGGACACAGGCAGAACTGGATAATTTGGACAGAAAAGCAAGAAAACTCATGACCATTCATCATTCACTGCACCCCCGCAGTGATGTTGACCATCTATATCTGCCTAGAAGATCAGGTGGCAGAGGACATCTTACAAGTAAAACAAGCAGACAAAGAAGCAGAACATGCCCTGGCAGAATATGTAAAGCAAAGTGAAGAACCTGCTTTGATTGAAGTCAAAAATAAGAAACTCCTCAAAACACAGCAAAGAATTAGTACAAGAAAACCGCACTACAAACTAGAGCTGACAGCTGGCACAACAAAACATTGCATGGAAAGTTCCTTGACAAAATTGAAGGAAAAGCTGACAAGGAGAAGACCTGGCTATGGCTCACGAATGGGACACTGAAGGAGAAAGAAGGCCTGATCCTTGCAGCCCAGGAGCAAGCCATCAGAACAAATGCAATTAAGGCCAAAATCAAAAAGTCAGCTGACGACCCAAAATGCAGACTCTGCAAGGAAGCTGACGAAACCATTGATCACATCCTTAGCTGCTGTAAGAAAATCGCACAGACAGACTACAAAAAGAGGCACAACTATGTGGCCCAAATGATTCATTAGAACTTATGCCTCTAGTACCACCTCCCAGCAGTAAAAACCTGGTGGGATCACAAACTGGCAAAGATAATGGAAAATGAACACACAAAGATACTGTGGGACTTTCGAATCCAGACTGACAAAGTTCTGAAACACAACACACCAGACATCACAGTTGTGGAAAAGAAAAAAGTTTGGATTTTTGATGTCGCCATCCCAGGTGACAGTCGAATTGATGAAAAACAACAGGAAAAACTCAGCCGCTATCAGGACCTCAAGATTGAACTTCAAAGATTCTGGCAGAAACCAGTACAGGTGGTCCCGGTGGTGATTGGCACATTGGATGCCGTGCCAAAAGATCTCAACCGGCATTTGGAAACAATAGACATTGACAAAATTATGATCTGCCAACTGCAAAAGGCCATCCTACTGGGAACTGCGCGCATCATCCAAAGATACATCACACAGTCCTAAACGCTTGGGAAGTGTTCAACTTGTGATTTTTTGATACAAAATCCAGCATATCTTTCTTGTTTGCTGTGTCATACTATGTCGTTGTGTCAACAACAACAACAACAATAATGTTATTTCTTACCCACCTTCTTCTCATGGCTTGAGGTGGGTCATAACACAATTAAAACATAAACATTACAAAAATTCTGTTAAACACACATAGTTAAAATGCAGTTCTTTAAAAGATACATATTAAAATGATAAAATATAATGATGAGAAACGCCACCGAACCAGCATATGAAGCCATGGTGGCCCTTTTTTAAGGAGGACTTATCTTATCTGATCAGTCAGCCAATTAGAGAAAGAAATCATTTTAGGCATGTCTCATCGAATTGGTTCGATGAAGAATGTCAAAAGAAAAAAGAAATTCTAAAAAAATGCCTACATAGCCTTCAGATAAGTTGGGCACAGGCCACTTCTAATAAACTACAATCAGCAAAAATAAATAAATAAATAAAAAGTATACAAGGCCCTATTGTTTCATAAAAAAGCAATGTAGATTAAAAGCATGGTCCACCTTGTTCTAAGCATCACAAAAAAGACTCCATACTTTTCTGGCACCCCATTTCAAGTGTGCTTAACCCTCACCCCCCTGTAACTAGTCAGCAGATACCATCAATGGTTTGGGAAAACTATTTCAGAAGCATCTTCTCTGGAAATAACCCAACCACCCTGTATCACTCCAATCCCTCAGAGCTCCCACTCTCAGGTGCCCCAAAGTGGTGTACAGTTACACCAGAGGAGATGGCTGAACTCATCTCACAACTCAAAAATGGCAAAGCCCCAGGAAATGATTTTATTCCAGCAGAATATTCAGTGGTGGGCCCCACTACTGGCCTCTCTTTTTACCAAAATAAATAACTCAGGAAAAATCCCAGAGATTTGGAAACAGGCAATTACAGTTCCAATATACAAGAAAGGCTCTCCAAAAGAGCCTGGGAGCTATAGACCAATCAGCCTGCTTTCCATCCCAGGAAAACTGTATGCACGATTCCTTGCAAAAAAATAGACAGAGGAATTGGAGGCAAATAAAACACTCTCAGATGCACAGGCAGCCTTCATGAAAAACTCATCCACCATGGATCAGAACTTAATTCTCTTACATCTAGTGGAGAAATACCATAAAATATTGAAAGGTAAATTTTTCGTGGCCTTCATGAATTTAAAAGCAGCATTTGATTCTGTCTCCAGACCCAGATTATGGTCTAAGCTAGATAAGTGTCTAACCAACAGAATCTTCCTCATCAAAGAACTCTACAGGGACAGTCATTTACAAGCAGGACCGGCCCGAGGAAATTCCAAGGGGTATGCAAAAAAATTTTGTGCCCCCCCACCGCGGGAGGCGTGGTCGCGTACCCTGACCCCGCCTCCCGAGGCCATGCCTCCCACTGCACCGTGCACCCTGGCCCAGCCGTAGCGGGCACCCGCTGTGAAGGGCGTGGCCGACCCTGCCTTCTGCGGTTGGCACCCTGGCCCAGCCAGGCTGCGGTGGGAGTCCTTCCAGGCCACGGTCTGGAAGGACTCCCGCCACAGCGGGTGCGCACTGCGGGAGGTGGGGCCAGGGCACCAGAGGCAGGGGCAGGTGTGGCCCTGTCTCCCAGGAGCTCGATAGCGCCCCTGGGAACATGGCGCCCAATGCGGGGGCGTGGTTAGCATCCCGTTTTGGGCCAGGCCTGTTTACAGGTTAGATGTGGTCCTCAGGGCCAAATTTCTATGCCAATTCAAATGATCAGAGGGGTCAGACAGGGTTGTATCTTAGCTCCGACCCTGTTTAACATATTCTTAAATGACCTAGCAGAAATCATGATGGATCCTCAAGAACACCTTCCCAGTTTAAGCACGAGGAGAGTCCCCATTCTGCTTTATGCAGATGACACAGTCATCCTGTCCAGATCCAGACCAGGACTCCTACATCAATTCAAGATATAGACTATTGTAAAACAAATGAGCTAATTATCAATTTCAGCAAATCAAAGTCCTTGTTTTTGAACGCAAATACACAAAATGTAAATGTACTTTCATCAGAGCTGCTAAATGGCAGACTACCTGGTATCCCCTACTCCCAAAGGTTATGCCTGTGTGGTGGAAATGAAATAGAATCATTAGAACACATCTTGTTGCAGTGCTGCTATTACTCAGCCCAACGAGGTCAACTTATTCACCCAGTCGTGACTCGATTGTCTGACCATGTCCCACAAGGGAAGGTCAGATATCTGATGGAAGATAAGCACCAGGAGGTGACCCTCACAGTGGAAAAGTTCCTTGCAATGGCAGCAAGGCTGAGAAGGAGTACTCTGATCAGGGTACTACCTGACTTTGTGTAGTTTGTATTTGTTAAGCAATTTCCCCCATTTGACTGTTCTGTAAACTCTTGTATGTTATTCACTTACCAGCTGTGGGTCCATGGACCGTAACAAAGTTATGTTAAATACATATTTATAAAATACATATTAAATATACTGGACAAAGAAAAGTATATTTTCAAAAGACATATAAGAAGAGGATGAAACTAGCAAGTGATTTCTCTAGACACAGAAAAGAGTTTTATATGTTTAACTGAAGTGCTCTATATCCAATATTTTTCTCCCTGTTCACTGTAGTCATGTTGGCCATGGTCCTCATAGGCAAAGTGTCATTAAAGTTCGTAGAATCCTTACAAGGGCAAAGGAGATCTATAGAGGAAACAAGAATTATTCCATATGAGTACCTTTATGGAGTGTCTGATGTAGGCTGTGGAGGGGTGGGTGGGAGAGGGAAATGAGAAAACAATCTGTTTGCAAAGAAGACCTCCTGCCCGGTTCCAAATTGCCCTTATTATCTGTCAGTTTGAAAAGCTTGTATCTTTGGAATTACTGAAATTCTCACCTCCCCAAAGCCCCCAATTCTTCCATTGTTTGAGGAAGGGGTTTGGGGCTCTGGCCAGGAGACAAGCAGTGTTTCTCTCCTCCCCAAAGCCCCAAACTCCTCCCTTGCTTGAGGAAGGGGTTTGGGGCTTTCGCCAGGAGGCAAGCAGTATTTCCCTCCTCCCCAAAGCCCCAAACTCCTCCCTCACTCCAGGAAGGGATTTGGGGCTCTGGCCAGGAGGAAAGCAGCGTTTCTTTCCTCCCCAAAGCCCCAAACTCTTTCCTCGCTCGAGGAAGGGGCTTGGGGCTCTGGCCAGGAGGCAAGTGGCGTTTCCCTCCTCCCCAAAGCCCTAAACTCCTTCCTTGCTCCAGGAAGGCGTTTGGGGCTCTGGTTTGGAGGGAAGAGGCATTTCTTTCCTCCCCAAAGCCCCAAACACTTTCCTCATGCGAGAAAGGGGTTTGGGCTTCGGCCAGGAGGCAAGTGGTGTTTCTCTGCTCCCCAAAGCCCCAAACTCCTCCCTCGCTCAAGGAAGGGGTTTGGGGCTCTGGCCAGGAGGCAAGTGACATTTCCCTCCTCCCCAAAGCCCCAAAATCCTTCCTCACTCCAGGAAGGCGTTTAGGGCTCTGGCCTGGAGGGAAGGGGCAATTCTCTCCTCCATAAAGCCCCAAACTTCTCCCTCGCTCAAGTGCCGGGCTCCTTTCTTGCAAGAAGGAAGGGGCCAGCGCTTTGGGGAGAAGTGGCGTTTCTCTCTTCCCCAAAGCGCCAGGCTCCTTGCTTGCAAGAAAGAAGGGGGCCAGCGCTTTGGGGAGGAGAGAAGCGGCGTTTCTCTCCTTCCCAAAGTGCCAGGCACCTTTCTTGCAAGAAGGAAGGGGATCGGTGCTTTGGGGAGGAGAGAAGTGGCATTTCCCTCCCTCTTTTTGCAGCTGGAGTCTGGGCGCCTGAATGCACCTCAACTGCACCCCCTAGACAATGAAGACTTTGGCAGCTGCCTACTTCACCTAACGGTTGAACTGCCCCTGGGTGGAGGCTCCTTCTTTGGAGGCTTTTAAACAGAGGCTGGATGGCCATCTGTCGGGGGTGCTTTGAATGCAATTTGCTACTTCTTGGCAGGGGGTTGGACTGGATGGCCCATGAGGTCCCTTCCAACTCAACTATTCTATGATTCTATGATTCTATAAAGCATGGTAGCTTTCGACTTAACTGAGACCAAAGAAGAAAAGTGACATGTCTCAGCAACCAAGATGACAGAGTGTACCTCTCCATTGTTAAGACAGACAGTGTGTGTGGTCATGCTTGATTCTTTGGCCAGATCTACACTGCTATATAATCCAGATTATCAAAGCAGATAAACAACATTATCTTATTTCAATTGGATCATATGAGTACAGTGCCATATAATTTAGTTCAAAGCAGATAATCTAGATCTATGACTTTGTAGATGGGGTCTTTGAATTCCACCCTCATATATGTTTGAACATTAGGTTGAGTAAATTTTTCGTTAGTCCATTAAATTCGTTTAAAATTCTGTTCAAAAGCACTTTTGAAGTGATTTTTGAAACATCTGCTCACTGTCTTCCAAATATTACAAATTTGAATCAAAAGGTACATTTTTTTTCGTCTGTGTCTGATGTCTTCGGATGTAGCTGTAGACCCTCTGAGAAGAGAAGCCATGTTGGCATGCCTCTCAGCCAATCAGAGCGGAAGGAAGAGGGACAGAGAGGTGGGGCCATCGTTCTGCTAGCATTTTTAAAAAATGTTGTTTTAAAATTCCCCAAAAAATCAGTGGATGGGTCAAACATTATGAAACTTGATAGGCGAAGAGTGGTTAATTTTGGCTTCCATTCTGGCAAATTTCATCACAATAGCTTTCAAAAAGCAGGAGAACGAAGCCTCTGAATTTTCACCATTTATAAAAGCATTGGGCTGAAGAAGACGTTTCTCCAATAGTACTATGTCTGCTTTAAAACTACAATTCCCAGGTGTTCCAGGCCCTCTCTCCTCTTAACATTCCCCACCCCCTTTTGTCCTCACTTAGAATCATAGAGTCATTGAACAGTAGAGTTGGAAGAGACCTCATGGGCCATCCAGTCCAACCCCATTCTGCCAAGAAGCAGGAAATCGCATTCAAAGCACCCCCAACAGATGGCCATCCAGCCTCTGCTTAAAAGCCTCCAAAGAAGGAGCCTCCACCAGAGAGTTCCACAGCTGAACAGCTCACAGTGAGGAAGTTCTTCCTAATGTTCAGGTGAAATCTCCTTTCCTGTAGTTTGAAGCCATTGTTCTATTGTGTCCTAGTCTGCAGGGCAGCAGAAAACAAGCTTGCTCCTTCCTCCCTATGACTTCCCCTCACATATTTATACATCATGTCTCCTTTCAGCCTTCTCTTCTGCAGGCTAAACATGCCCAGTTCTTTAAGCCGCTCCTCATAGGGCTTGTTCTCCAGACCCTAGATCATTTTAGTTGCCCTCCTCTGACCATCTTGACCAAACTTTCATACGGTATATGAATTCTTGGAAGGTATGAGAAGTTTAGAGAGAGGGAGAGATGGAGGGAGGGAGAAGTTTGAGTGTTGGACTCCGATTGTGGCTTGATTCCCCACTCAGCCACCCACTTGGGCAAGTCACACACTCTCAGCCCCAGAAAAGCCAATGAAACAGGAAATAGCACTTTCAAACCAAGAACTGGTTTCCTTATTCAGAGACTGATGGCCATCTGTCAGGAATGATTTGATGGTGTACTATGATTTCTGTTCCTGGGTGATAAATGTCATTTCCTAATTGGTTCTGTCATAGAAACATGGCAAAATTTGACACTGCCTGAACTTTGTCTTTGTGCAAGGGACATGGAACACATTATGGTTTCCTGAGTCCATCAATTTAACAATGTTTCAGCCACAAAAACAAAGTTTCTCAAGTAGAACAATGACTTTCAAAGTAAAGACAACCCAATGTAACAGGAAATAAGACTTTCAAACCAGGAACAGATTTCTGCAATTATTAAAAAATTGTTTATTATAAAAGTTATGAAAATTCGTCAAAACTCATAGGATAAGGGAAACGTTTGGTGAGCAAGCAGTGTTAAATGGGTTCTACCACTGTACCAAGTTTGAAGAAGATAGCTCAAAAAATGAGGGCAGGAGAGTCCTGTAAATTCCCCCCAGTGCTGTTTTCTTGGCCACTGTGCATGCACGTCCGCCATTAACGAATTACTTTTGAAATTAACGAATTTTTGTTAAATGTCGAAATTTTTGAAGGCAAAATTCGGAAATGACATCAGGAACGAAACGCGAGCGCCCCCTACTTTTGAAGCGAGTTTAGAATCAATTTTTTCATGGATCGCTCAAGCCTATTAGGTAAGCCCACATGACCATCAATTTGGCTGCACATCAATTTCCTTTGTTTCTATATATTACGCAATGGCTATAGCAAAAAGGCAGATGTTTGTGAGGTTGACAAAAATAAAGATTTGTTTTGTTTTTGTGATCTAAGTTTTTTTTTCAAGTCAGGAGCAACTTGAAAAACTGCAAGTCACTTCTGGTGTGAGAGAATTGGCTATCTTCAAGGACACTGCCCAGGGGATGCCCGGATGTTTTGATGTTTTTACCGTCCTTGTGGGAGCCTTCTCTCATGTCCCCACATGGAGCTGGAGCTGATAGAGGGAGCTCATCTGCGCTCTCCCCGGGTTCAGGTCAGCAACCCAGCATTCAAGTCATCAGTCCTGCTCGCACAAGGGTTTAACCTACTGCATCACCGTGGGCTCTTCTAAGATGAAATTCTAAGATGAAATTCTTTCTTAAACACAACATATTACACTAACCTGAGTTTATTTGAAGGAGGGAGGAGGGAGGGAGAGAAAGAAGGGAACTGAGGTTTTGTAAACCTTTACTGTATCAACACACCCTTCTGTGTATTCATATATGCAGATATGCAAAACCTCACTTCACACAGTGAAAAAGCATAATAGATTCTTTGCATTCATTGGCCTTCTGTGACAGCTGTTAAACAGTGGTGGATCACTACAGCAGTGCTGATGCCTGGGAGGATTTTACAGCAATGGTTATCCTCCTGGTGGCATGTGTTTATCCTTCTCTGATGAGACTGCCCCCCTGCCTGTTAAAGATGAATCTTTTTGTCTAGTCTGCAAATGTTTATCCTTTTCCTTAGCACAGAAGGGCTGCCGCATGCTGATCCTCATGCTGTCTAGCAGCTCTTGAGCCTGATATAATTGGCAGAAGGGGTCATATACCTATGAGGGGGCATACCAAAGCTGTACATGATCTAAACATTATTTAATATCTGTGTGAATTGTAAAGGTGATCCTTCTTAAGTCATAGCTAAAGATAGTCATATCTTGCCAGGCCTTGTGCAGGCAGGCTGAAAAAAAGAGCAATGAGAAGGAGTAGGTTTGTGTATGTTTGTGTGTGTTGATTTTTTTTGTTTTGATTTTCATAATGAAAGCAGAAGCAATGACTAGCAACAAATAGGCATTTCTGGGCACTCGCATCTGTCAAGGACAAGATAGGGTGCAAAGCTAGGATGTGTTGGAAAGCAAAACAAGTGAAGCAAACCTAATGAACATTAATAGGATATTAAACATATGTTATGTGGGTCACCCCTTGTCTTTAGTTAAATAAAGTATCTGGGTAGTGCTCTGGCTTCCTTAAGTAACATCAGGCTTGCAAGAACTATTGTGCCATCTACTGTTATTACATTACTTTTAAGAGGGTGTACAATTTTGAGGGCAGAAATGACAAATTGACTTCTTTTGTAATACCACTACACCGGAAAATCTGAGAAAATACCAATATAATGCCAAAATAGAATCATAGAATCATAGAATAGTAGAGTTGGAAGATAACAAACATTGTCCTATCTGTTGATAATGATAAATTTGCTTATGTCTCAGATTAATGTATGAAAGGTGTAGCCAAGACTGTTTTCAAAGTTTCCAGACCTTTTCAACTAACTTCTGCCTTATTTCTGGGTTGAAAAAAGGCAACTCCTAGTGTCAGGACCCTGATTTCAGGGCCTGTACTCTGGCGCCAGAAATCAAGGACACTGACATCACGGACTGATAAGGCACCTGCGGCTCTCGGCCCTGAGGAGAAATGGCTGTCGCGTTTGGTGGGTGGATTTTGTGGGGTTTTCTCTCGGTGGGAATTGTAACTTTGAATGTGGAGGAAGATATATAAGGGAGCCTCGGTGAGCTCCTCGGCACTCTCAGCTTTTTTCATGTCAAGGTTTCCTATAGTAAAGTTTCCAGTGGTAACGGAGTGAGTCTCTTGTCTTCATTTGGGAGCAGCTGTAGTGAGCTGACATCAAAGCCAAGAGTGCAGGCACCGTCCCGCTGCAACGGTGAGGTGTGATATGCAGGAGGAGGAAGAAGAACTCCTGGGAGCAGGAGGGGGTCCGTCGAGGTCCACTCCCAACGAGACACAAGCAGAATTTGACCAGCTAACAGCCCTAGCATCGTCCACAGCTTATTCCCAGCCGAATGGGGTACCCAGAGGTGTGGGAGAATGCAAAGAGACAGCACCGGAGGAGAGGGCGAGCCACATTTCCCATCCCCCCAAAGGATGGCGTTTCTGGAAGAGAGGACGATGGCGATGGAGACCCCCCTGGCAATAATGTCACGAGCGATAGAACGCCTAGCACCTTTGGCAGAGCAAGGGAAAGAAAGAGAGCTTCGGGCCAGGTCAGTGTGGGACATAAGCATGAAAAGCAGCCAGGAATTTGCAGACCTCCCAACACCGAAGGGGAAGGGAATGCTGAGAGAGACCGGAGCCTGCCGCAAAACCCTAATGAGCTTGGCATGGGTGGAAGAGAGCAACGACGAGGACAGGAGGCCTCAGAGAGCCCCAGTTACCCCCCAACCTGAAACCCTGGTGCCCCTGGTGAACGCCGGGCGCAGCACAGGGCAACAAGAGGTGATTGCGGGGCCTCTAGGGCCTCAGGGGGGTCTGCGACATGCGGGGCCCTGGGGGTTACCACCACCAGAACCCCAGCAAAGAAGAGAGGAGCTACCGTGTTTCCCCTAAAATAAGACCTCCCCAAAGAATAAGACCTAGCAGGGGTTTGGGCGGATTGCCAAATATAAGGCCTCCCCTGAAAGTAAGACCTAGCAACTAAGGCTGCAGCAGAGTTCCATTGGGAAACATGGCTGCAGGGCAGAAGCAGCACTCATTCATACACACCGGAGGGAGGGAGGGAGAGAAAGTGCTTGCTGTCCTTGCCTTGCCTGTCCCCCAGCCTCCGTGGCTGCTGCTGCGCTGCCGTTTCTTCCTTCCGTCTCCGTCCTGGCCATGCTCCCTTCGCCCCCAAGGCTTCTGATTGGCTCCTGGAGCCAGGGCAAGGGAGGGTGGGAGGGAAGGAAGAGGGCTTTCCACTCGTCCTGCTCTTTCTGTTTCTTAAAGGTACAGGACGCATAGGGATTCTCCTCTCATCCTTATTCCTATCCTATGCCATGAAACTTATTATTTTATACTATTATTCTATTACCATATTATTATCATCATATCTGTTACTATTATTATATCCCATTATTATATTATCCTATTAATATATTTTATATCATTATATTATATTTTTCTATTATTATTATATCATTCTATTATTATTCTATTATTATTCTATTATATTTTCATATTATTATATTATTATTCTGTTATTATATACCATTTTATATTATCCTATTAATATATTTTATATCATTATATTCTATACTATTATTCTATTATATTATCATATTATTATTTTATTATTATTAGCATATTCTGTTTTATTATTATATTCCATTTTATATTATCCTTTTAATATATTTTATATTATTCTATTCCATTCTATTATTCTATTAAATTATCCTATTATTATATTATTATTATGCTATTCTGTTATTATATCCCATTATTATATTATCCTATTAATACCATATTATTATCATATTCTGTTATTTTTATATCCTATTATTATATTATCTCATTAATATATTGTATATCATTATATTATTATTATTATAGTATCATATTATTATTATAGTATATTATATTATTCACCATTCATGACTACATTGAAACTAGAATAGAGAGAAATCAGCGTGGAAACCTTGTGAAACCTAAACTGCAAGAGGTACCATAGATTGTTGTACATGTAAATAATGGTAGTAATAAGAAATTCCTGATAGGATTCATAGTTTGTCTGGTTATGCTGGTTTGTGATGACAACTACTTTACAGTATATAATAAATGTTCATTTTGTTGTTATAAATGTGAGCTCTTCTTCATGGAAAAATAAGACATCCCCTGAAAATAAGACCTAGTGCATCTTTGGGAGCAAAAATTAATATAAGACCCTGTCTTATTTTCGGGGAAACAGGGTAGGAATAGAGTATGGAGGAGAATCCCCCGAGCTGGATTTCTTCCTCACTACGGTGAGGGGATATATGGAGGATAATGGCCACACATTCTGGACAGAGTCTAGCCGAGTCCGAGCAATTGGGTCAGTTCTGAAGAGAGGAGCGACCCGTGTTTGGGGTCGGTGAGGCGCTTCTTGGCTGCATTGGAGGCCTGCTTCTGGAACCTGCTGGATCAGATCCAGGTTAGAGAGAAACTGAAAACCATCTACCTGGGGCAGAGGTCGGTCTCCCAGTATGCTGAGGAATTCCAGTGCCTGGCAGAGAAAGTACTGGAGTGGTCGGACATTACCAAGCTGGAGCTCTTCAAGGAGGGGCTGAGGCGCGAGATCCTCTCTTGGGTGGCGCATCGAGACAACCCAGAAACGCTACAAGGCTGGATCCAGCTGGCAGGTTGCGTCAAGACGTTGGCCCAAGTAAAGCGGCATCAAGGGGGACAATAACAACACCAGCGACTGAAGGAGGAGGGAAGAAAGCTGGATCAGCCCCCAGCTGGGAGATGGGCCGAGGCTAAAGGAAGCAGCTGGGGGATGAGGAGTGGATGCTTTGTGTGCAGACGTGTGCAACACAGAGCTGTGGAGTGCTGGCGGAGGAAAGGAGGAGGGGGCACACAGAAGGCGGCGGCTTGGAAACACTCTGAGGAAGAAACATCAACAGGAAACCCTTCAAGGGGGTTGGTGAGTCATGACAGGAGAATGCTAGTGGTATTGGTCAGACTGTAAGGTAGCAGAAAATGGGCCACTTGCAACACGTTCATAGACTGTGGATGTTCCAGAAATAGCTGTAGAATTGGAGTGTGAAAGGTCCACAATAGAAACTCCAATAGCTTTCTCACTACTGGATGGGTCGGTAGCCTCAGGATTGCTAGCCAGATACGGTATCGAAAACATAAATTGCAAAGTAGGGCTTTGGGAAGGGGGAGTAGCATTTGTAGTATCCCAAGTGGCAACTTATAACATAATATTGGGGATGCCATGGCTCAAGCAGGCAAACCCACAGATCAACTGGAGGATGAGGAGCCTGTATTTCCGGGGAAAGCAGACAAGAGAGAATCAGGGAGCCAGAAAGGAGCCGGGGAACCAAGGAGAGGATGGGTGTGCCAGACTAGCTAAGTTAGCCAGTGAACTGCCTCCAGAGTACTGCGACTATGCGGATGTATTTCATGAGAAGGGGGCAGATGAGTTCCCACCAAAAAGGAAGGTGGAGGTTGGGATTAAGTTAATCCCGGGGGCAGAAATCCCCAAGGCGAAGATTTACCCTATGTCGACCCAGGAGAAGGAGGAGTTAAGAAAATACATTGACAGGAACTTAGAAAGGGGTTTTATTGAACCGTTGAATTCCCCCTTGGGAGCACCAGTGCTGTTTCGACATAAGAAAGACAACTCTTTGAGGCTCTGCATCGATTATAGGGGCCTGAATGCTATTAGCACAGTGAATAAATATCCCTTGCCTCTAGTGAAAGATCTGATTGCCCAGTTATTGGAAGGAAAGATATTTACAAAGCTGGACCTAATTGAGGCCTATTATAAATTGAGAATTAAACCAGAAGATAGATGGAAGACAGCATTTCCCTGTGCCTATGGCCTATACAATTATCATGTCCTCCCATTTGGTCTGAGCAGGGGTGGAGGGGCCTTCATGCAACTGATTAATGAAATACTACATCCGTTGCTGTACAGGGGTGTTTATGTATTTCTATGTCATGGAACCAAGTCCCAGGGCTGAATTTCCAAGCCCTGGACTTGGAGTCATAACATAAATAATCCTGGAAGCACCTGGCAGAAGAAGATAGAAGAGCCTGGGAACTCGGGGTTGAAAGTATAAACAATTATAATTGGTAGAGTGTGTGGGAATAGTAGAAATGTAATACAGGGGGTGGGGTTTGGTGATGATATTTACGTGTGGTGTTACGTTGCATCAGAGGTGATAAAAATGATTGTATGTAAACATTAGGTCATTCTCGACTTTTTCCAAAGTCATGTATTCTTCAATAAAGATTGGATTTGAGAGCAGCTATCTTTGATCTGCGTTCAGACTAGTCCTTTGAAGTGAGCCTGACAGTGTGTCTTTGTGATTGCTGCAATAACACTCAGCCCGGGGGCTTGGGATTACAAATGGAGCGGGAGGGAAGCAATGCACTTGCAGGAACGCAGACGTCCTTTGGAAACTATTATTTTCAAGTCCCCCCCTTTCAGGATTGCAAAGAAGGGCTGATGTGGTGATTGCTAAATTCCAAAAAAGAAAACAGAAAGGCAAAAGGTCTCCCTCAGGAGTAGATGGAAAGCACCCCAAGCTCAGCACTAGCAGGGATGCAGATGTCCTTTGGAAAAAAAAGTTCCCTAAAGCCAGCCACAGCAAGGACTCTGCCCCAAGCCCCCAGCCAATTTCCCCCCCCCAAAAAAAACACAATATCGAACCAGCAACAACAGAAACACTCTACCCCCAAACAAGCAAGCAGCAGCTTCCCACCGTGCGCCAAACACCCTCTCTCCTCAGTATCCCAACCCAAAATGGCTTGGGTCGGCTGCGGTTGGGGATTTTTATAGAGATCCTCCACGTGGACACGGAGGACGCTAGCCCCCACCTTTGGCAGCCATCGTGGAAGACTCTGATTGGCCAGGGAGCGGCCATGTTAGGCTGCGCTAGGCTCCCATTCATGTTAGGTTGCAGAAACAAAAAAATAAAAATAAATAAAAAATAATTAAAAAAATATTTTTTTAAAAAATTGGAAGGAAAAATATTAAAGAAAATTTTAAGAAACAATTAGATAATGGGCCAACGATGGTTCGTATTACATTGCCAGTTGCGCCCATGGAAAACGTTTCAATACTCGTTTCAAAAAACGAGAACAATCCAAAATAATTACGAAACGAGAAACATAACGAATATTCGGACAACCCTACAAACTACAGCTGGACAACATCAAGCATGAACATGTGAAAACTGTGGTCAGCAAAGAATACACACAAAGGGTCAGAAAAATTCTCAAGCTCAATGGAGGCAACACCATCAAGGCCATAAACACCTGGGCCATACCTGTCATAAGATATACTGCTGGCATTATAAATTGGACACAGGTGGAACTGGACAATTTGGACAGAAAAACAAGAAAACTCATGACCATTCATCATTCACTGCACCCTCGCAGTGATGTTGACCGGCTATATCTGATCAATGGGCAGTCAAACAAGCAAGCAGTCAAACAAGCAGTCAAAGAAGAAGAACATGGCCTGGCAGAATATGTAAAGCAAAGTGAAGAACTTGCTTTGATTGAAGTCAAAAATCAGAAACTCCTTAAAGCACAGCAGACAAAAAAATCAGTACAAGAAAACCACACTACAAACTAGAGCTGACAGCTGGCACAACAAAACATTGCATGGAAAGTTCCTTGACAAAAATTGAAGGAAAAGCTGATAAGGAGAAGACCTGGCTATGGCTCACGAATGGGACCCTGAAGAAGGAGACAGAAGGCCTGATCTTTGCAGCCCAGGAGCAAGCCATCAGAACAAATGCAATTAAGGCCAAGATCGAAAAATCAGCTGATGACCCAAAATGCAGACTGTGCAAGGAAACCGACGAAACCATTGATCATATCCTCAGCTGCTGTAAGAAAATTGCACAGACAGACTACAAACAGAGGCACAACTATGTGGCCCAAATGATTCATTGGAACTTATGCCTCAAGTACCACCTCCCAGCAGCAAAGAACTGGTGGGATCACAAACCTGCAAAAGTATTGGAAAATGAGCGCGCAAAGATACTGTGGGACTTCCGAATCCAGACTGACAAAGTTCTGGAACACAACACACCAGACCTCACAGTTGTGGAAAAGAAAAAGGTTTGGATAATTGATGTTGCCATCCCAGGTGACAGTCACATTGACGAAAAACAACAGGAAAAACTTGGTCACTATCAGGACCTCAAGATTGAACTTCAAAGACTCTGGCAGAAATCAGTGGTGATTGGCGCATTGGGTGCTGTGCCAAAAGATCTCAGCCGGCATTTGGAAACAATAGACATTGACAAAATCACGATCTGCCAACTGCAAAAGGCCACCCTACTGGGATCTGCACGCATCATCCGAAAATACATCACACAGTCCTAGACACTTGGGAAGTGTTCGAGTTGTGATTTTGTGATACGAAATCCAGCATATCTATCTTGTTTGCTGTGTCATAATAAAAAGCATAGAATCCAAGAGTTTGGAGAGACCCCTAAGGGCCATCCGGCCCAACCCTTTCTACTATGCAGCAGGACACAATCCAAGCATTCACAACACATGGACAATATATAAATACTATACAATACTACACAGGGACATAGACCCCCTCTACCCTCACCACTTTCACAGTACACAAACAACCAAATGTATACTAAACATAAAGACAACCATACAACAGACATTCAATACCACCAGTACCTCAACAAGTTCTCACCAACACCACCAGACAATGCCACAGCAATGCAATGCCGGGCACAGCTAGTAACATATATTTCCAAGTTTTTCTCATTTCTCATTACATTCATGCGTCACTCCTATACACTGCAGCTGACACACTAACATGTCACAACATACAGTTTGGAAAGCTGTGTCATTGTTTTCCACCCATATTTCCAAGTTCAGTCTAAGAAAACTTAATTCCCTTGCATTCCCTCTTGCATCCTTGCTAACAAGACATTAGGCTTGCTCAAATAATTCGATTTCCCCGTTTGTCGTTAGTAATTCGTTAGTTTTGTAACTTGTGAAGCAATATTCGACCTAGATTGTCCACTCGTGTGGATCCCGCGGTTTCGAACCGCGATAGGCCCTTTTTCTAATGTCGTCGTTTTTTTTCGTTAGTAAAACAAGGTTTTGCAAATCACCCAAACTTGTTTAAGTGCACTGGGGCAACCTAGATATTGTTTCCACCTTGTGGCCAATCAGAGACCACATTTAACCCAGGGAAGGGGCTTGTACGTCCTGAATGAAAAGAGCGTGCAAGGGAGCCTCGTGGCTCATTTGGCTTGGGATCTGCAGAGAGAGGGTGGGTTGGGACTGAGATTCCTGGCAGGCAGGCAAGATTGCTTCCTTCCTTGGCTGAGCTAAAGAAGACCGGGAGAAAGGGTGGGTGGGTGAGGAGGGAAACGGGTGGGTGGGTGTTTGGGTTAGGGTGTTTTTTCAAAGGGCCTGTGGGCTTTTTTTCCCCACCAGCTTGGCGTTTGCCATTTGCCCACCAGCCCTGCAATTTTTCTGCTGCGCCATATTGCCTGGTGCGGGGTGGGCTTTTGTTTGATTAGGAAACTTTTCTTTGCATAGGCATTAAAGTGAGTTGCAAATAGAAGAAATCAAATATTCCAATTTTCATTTTGCAAAGTCTGGCAAAACTCCCCATAATCCACCGAAAAACAACTTGGGGAAAAGGGAGGGTGTATTGTTTTTCCCTCTTTCCTTTCAGTGCGCTGCAAATCTCTTTCTCCTATCAATGCTAGCAAAGTCTGGCAAAAGGTTGCAAGTCCCATAATCCTCCGCAATACCACTTGGTTTGGGCAAAAGGGAGGGTGTATTTGTTTTCCCCTCTTTCCTTTCTTCTCAGAGCTGCTCATAGGGCTGGCAGCAGTGACTCTCTTTCCCTATCAACGCTAGCAAAGTCTGGCAAAAGGTTGCAAGTCCCATAATCCTCCGCAATACCACTTGGTTTGGGCAAAAGGGAGGGTGTATTTGTTTTCCCCTCTTTCCTTTCTTCTCAGAGCTGCTCATAGGGCTGGCAGCAGTGACTCTCTTTCCCTATCAACGCTAGCAAAGTCTGGCAAAAGGTTGCAAGTCCCATAATCCTCCGCAATACCACTTGGTTTGAGCAAAAGGGAGGGTGTATTTGTTTTCCCCTCTTTCCTTTCTTCTCAGAGCTGCTCATAGGGCTGGCAGCAGTGACTCTCTTTCCCTATCAACGCTAGCAAAGTCTGGCAAAAGGTTGCAAGTCCCATAATCCTCCGCAATACCACTTGGTATGGGCAAAAGGGAGGGTGTATTTGTTTCCCCCTCTTTCCTTTCTTCTCAGAGCTGCTCATAGGGCTGGCAGCAGTGACTCTCTTTCCCTATCAACGCTAGCAAAGTCTGGCAAAAGGTTGCAAGTCCCATAATCCTCCGCAATACCACTTGGTTTGGGCAAAAGGGAGGGTGTATTTGTTTTCCCCTCTTTCCTTTCTTCTCAGAGCTGCTCATAGGGCTGGCAGCAGTGACTCTCTTTCCCTATCAACGCTAGCAAAGTCTGGCAAAAGGTTGCAAGTCCCATAATCCTCCGCAATACCACTTGGTTTGGGCAAAAGGGAGGGTGTATTTGTTTTCCCCTCTTTCCTTTCTTCTCAGAGCTGCTCATAGGGCTGGCAGCAGTGACTCTCTTTCCCTATCAACGCTAGCAAAGTCTGGCAAAAGGTTGCAAGTCCCATAATCCTCCGCAATACCACTTGGTTTGGGCAAAAGGGAGGGTGTATTTGTTTTCCCCTCTTTCCTTTCTTCTCAGAGCTGCTCATAGGGCTGGCAGCAGTGACTCTCTTTCCCTATCAACGCTAGCAAAGTCTGGCAAAAGGTTGCAAGTCCCATAATCCTCCGCAATACCACTTGGTTTGGGCAAAAGGGAGCGTGTATTTGTTTTCCCCTCTTTCCTTTCTTCTCAGAGCTGCTCATAGGGCTGGCAGCAGTGACTCTCTTTCCCTATCAACGCTAGCAAAGTCTGGCAAAAGGTTGCAAGTCCCATAATCCTCCGCAATACCACTTGGTTTGGGCAAAAGGGAGCGTGTATTTGTTTTCCCCTCTTTCCTTTCTTCTCAGAGCTGCTCATAGGGCTGGCAGCAGTGACTCTCTTTCCCTATCAACGCTAGCAAAGTCTGGCAAAAGGTTGCAAGTCCCATAATCCTCCGCAATACCACTTGGTTTGGGCAAAAGGGAGGGTGTATTTGTTTTCCCCTCTTTCCTTTCTTCTCAGAGCTGCTCATAGGGCTGGCAGCAGTGACTCTCTTTCCCTATCAACGCTAGCAAAGTCTGGCAAAAGGTTGCAAGTCCCATAATCCTCCGCAATACCACTTGGTTTGGCAAAAGGGAGCGTGTATTTGTTTTCCCCTCTTTCCTTTCTTCTCAGAGCTGCTCATAGGGCTGGCAGCAGTGACTCTCTTTCCCTATCAACGCTAGCAAAGTCTGGCAAAAGGTTGCAAGTCCCATAATCCTCCGCAATACCACTTGGTTTGGGCAAAAGGTTGGTATTTGTTTTTCCCTCCTTCCTTTCTCAGAGCTGCTCAATTTGGGCTTGCTGCAAATCTCTTTCTCCTATCAACCCTAGCAAAGTCTGGAAAATACAGGTATACCCTTTTTTACGTATAACAATAAGAACAACAGTAATAGAAGGGTTTGCGGCAGTTCGACCCAGAACACATTGCCAAACAAGAACCAATACATCTTTCCCTCCAGTAACACAATACCTTCCTCCCTTCTGAAAGCTGAAAACACTCCCGTTATCATGAAGCGGTCAGCTGAACGCGGGTCTCGTGAAGCAAGTCCTGCTAGTGGTCAAGCTACAGCCCGGACACTGTGGGGGGCCAAAAAAGTTAGGGTGGATCCCATCCGTCTGGAACGCGCAACGATGGGAGTGGGTGGACTTGATGATGAAGCTGGCTGTTTGACTGTTGAAAGTTCACAGCCCTCCACCCGGAGCCAGTTGTCGGTTGGAGCTGAGACAAGTGCACGAACAATGGAACATGGAGGTGTTGCCGTCCTGGAAGTACAGGTGGTGGATAGTGAGGATCTTGTTAACCCCACCCCTCCACCCGCTACTGACAGTGAGGAGGAGGTAGAGGAGGTAGTACCATCAAATCATAGACTTTCTCATGCCGCTGTTATGGTGCCCACGACTCCTACCTCCCTGGGCATTGGCACAGTGGCTATGGGGAGGCCAAGGTCATATATTTGGGACCATTTTAATGTCCACACTCAGCGTGCCACTTTGGCAGTTTGTAGACACTATGGGGCAAATATCAGCAGAGGCAGAGACCCGAGACATCTTGCGACCTCGGGGTTGAGCTCTCACATGAGCTCTCACCATCCCTCGATATCGGTAGGAGGGGGAGCTGCAAGCCCTTCCAGTGGCAGCATTAGCACACAAAGTTCTCCTGGTGTAGAAGGTGGAAGGCAGACGCAGTCCACCTTGGAGGATTGGGGCCTGCCATTAGCCAGGAAGAGAACGGGGGAAACATTACCCACACCCCACCAGATAACCCAAAGTGTGGGAGAGATGATGGCCCTTGATCACCATCCCTTCCGCATGGTTGAACAAGATGGCTTCGTTCGCCTTATGAAACGCCTGTGCCCCCACTACAAAATCCCCTCCCGTCACAACTTTTTCCGAAAAGTTATTCCCGGATTGTACGAGGGCTGCAAGGAACGCATTATCCAGATGTTGCGGAGCGCCATGGGAGGACACATCCATTTTACCTCTGATATTTGGTCAAGCTTGGGAGGAGGCCATTCCTACCTCTCTCTCACGGCACATTGGTGGGAGAAGGAAGGCAGTATGGATACATCCCATCGTTGGGCACTCCTTGCTTTGGAGGTAGTTGATCGTGATCACAAGGCAGAGACCATCTGCAGCTATCTGGGAAACATGATGGGGGAGTGGATGCGGTGCAGGCCAGAAGAAATGAGGAGGGGCTTCATGGTGACTGACGCTGGTAAAAATATGATCAAAGCGGTTGAAAGTGCAGGGTTTTTGAATGTCACCTGCATGGCCCACTTGCTTCACAATACCATCAAGGAAGGTTTAAAGAGCCCGGAAGAGCAGCCGGCCAGCACCGCAAACATCGCCCTGCTGATCGAGCGCTGTAGAAAGATCGCGGGCTATTTCCACAGGAGCATCAAGGCAGCCCGGCAACTGAGAGAGAGACAGAGCCTTGAAGGGCTCCCGCAGCACAAGCTGCTCCAGGACGTCTCTACCCGGTGGAATTCAACCTATAAGATGCTGGCACGCATGGTCGAGCAGCAGAAGGCGGTACACGGCATCTCCCTTACATTGGTTGCGCCTGTTAGCAAGCTTGTTCCAAGTAAGCAAGAGTGGGACACCATCTCCCAGCTGGTAGACGTCCTAAAGCCATTCAAAGATGCCACAGAAACCCTTTCGGAATCAAAAGCCCTTCTTAGCCAGGCGGTGCCCCTTGTCTTGGGGCTAAGGAGGCACCTAGAAATGCTTGAGGCCGGTCGAACACTGGACTCCCTGGCTGGACCGCTGACACCGCCGGTCCAGGAGGTGGTGAGGAGGTTGTCCTTTGCTGTACGGAAACGCCTAGAGCCACTTCTTTCCAGCAAGGTCCATATGCTGGCGGCCTTGTATGATCCACGGCTAAAGTACACCGTCTGCCCAAAAGACTTTACCGTATGGAAGGCCCAACTAGTTAACCTTGTGAGGGAGGTCTTTGCTGCCAGGGTGGGGGAAACGGGCACAGTGGCCCCTCTACCGGAAATGCCTGCCACCCCCAGCACTAGCGCTAGTGGCGAGAGTGATAGTCCCGGGGAGCCGGCAGGGGGTTGCCGTAGGGTTACGGATCTCCAGTCGCGACAAGGAAACGCTTTCTTTGCAGAGACGGTGGCCATACTAGCCCGCTTGGAAAATTCCTCTTTGCTGGCTTCTGCTCAAAAGGTAGACTCGGCCGAATGCTCGGTAAACAGGTACTTTGAGGAGCCTCCTGAGATAATTTCTTGTGATCCATTGGCCTATTGGGCTTCACGTGATCACATGTGGCCTGATCTGTCGCATGTAGCCCGTCAGTTTCTCAGCTGTCCGCCCACCAGCGTGCAGAGCGAAAGGGTCTTCAGCCTAGCGGGAGATGTAGTCACACCCCACCGCAGCTTGCTGGACCCTCAAATAGTTGAGAAACTGGTCTTCCTGAAGGCCAACCTTCCCGTGTTGAATTTCCCCGATTTGGATTTTGACACTGACGCCTCCTAGAACAACAGTACTCCTCCTTTAAGCTGCTCTGCTTCTGATTAACTTTGGCTAATTTTTTTTGGGGGGGGGGGTTGCCCCTTTGGCCTATGTCCAACAACTCCTCTATCCTCCTATGCTTTCCTTCCTCTCATCCCTTCTGTTCTCGTCTTAATCATCACACACCGTTGCCCACTTTCGTTTTTGGGTAAATCAATCTCTAGGGGCCGTTCCCTGCAGTTGCTCTAGGTTTTGTCTCCCTAAATAATGATTCTGGCTGGGAAGAAGGATATTCAGGGGGAACTTAGTCTATAAAAGCCAAGGTAGGAAATGCATCCGCTTTGGGTTCAGAACGGATTTAAATTCAAATCTCTACCCTTTTTTTTGCAAAAAATGTTTCGGGAAAGAGCCATGATTGTAAGGTCTTCTCCAGATCCTCGCAGTTACTGTACAGAAAGACCATTGTTATAATCGATGTGGATCCTTCGGTAAGACATTCAGTAAAGGAATACGGTAGAGTCTCACTTTACAGAGATAACGGTCCATCAGAATCTTTGTCGAGGTGAGATTGATGAGAAGCTAGCATCCAATTTGAAAATCATGATTTTACAAATGATAAACAAAAAGATGATGTATTGCTACTTCTTGGTAGAAAAAAAGGAGTTCAATTACACGCACCGATGTGAAGTTGTTTTTAAACAGTAGCACCGCAATATCACGACATATTGAAAACATTTGCAACAGGTAATGGCTTTGATATAGTATCACTGAGTCTTGGATGATGGAGACCACAGCACTGTTGGGTTGCATCTCTACCTCAAAGTCAACAATGGACTACCTCAAAATCAACAACGGACTACCTCACCTTGATAACTCGGAAGTGTCTGAGATTGTGACACTCCAAACAACCTTTTCTTTGGGTCAATCGAGCAGCATTATCCTATCCATCGACTTGGGGATGGTGAAGATTTAGCATTGAGTGAAGCTGTAGGAGATGTCACAAAAACATAAAAGTTTGTGGAAGCGACGCAAAGGGGAGGAAAGGGAAAGCAAACAAGAGAAATTGCGAGGTCAGGGGGCCCAATTTTTTCTGCATTCCTGGTCGCGATGGGCAATAAACTGTCTGCTAAGGCCTTGGAGTGCTGGAGTGGTTTAACTGCCTTTTTGTCTGGCAGTAAAGCCTCTACAGTTTAATCGAGTGGCGGTATAATTATTTTTCTTTCCCACGTAGGGGTGGGATGACACTTGGGCTTTTATGACAGCCGTTACGGAGACCTTCCGGTAGTGCGGGGCTTCTCTGAGAGAAGTAACATGATAGAATTTCGCCGCAGCGCAGAGGCTAAGATCGCAAAAGCAGAAAACTTTGTGGGTGGGCCGGGCCGGTCTCTCAGGGATGCGTGCCGGCCAACTGTGGCCGGCGCAGGGTGGGGTCTTTGCTGCTGAGGTAGACATAGAGGTTCGGATCTTCTCTGAGAGAAGTAACATGACAGAATTTCGCCGCAGCGCAGAGGCTCAGATCACAAAAGCAGAAAACTTTGTGGGTGGGCCGGGCCGGTCTCTCAGGGATGCGTGCTGGCCAACTGTGGCCGGCGCAGGGTGGGGTCTTTGCTGCTGAGGTAGACATAGAGGTTCGGATCATCCCGGAGAGAAGTTACATGACAGAATTTGCCGCAGGGCAGAGGCTAAGGTCGCAAAAGCAGAAAACTTTGTGGGTGGGCCGGGCAGGTCTCTCAGGGATGCATGCCGGCCAACTGTGGCCGGCGCAGGGTGGGGTCTTTGCTGCTGAGATAGACATAGAGGTTCGGATCCCCATGGTGATTTTTTCTTTCTGTTTTTTGCTGCCTCTTGGCCAACGTGGTTGAGTTTCCCGCGATGCATCTCTCTTCTCTCCCAGCTGTCCTTCTGTACATATTTGGGCAATTTTTCCCAGATCCTTCCTTTGGCGTGGGGTCCTCTGGTTTTTTCTCTCTCTCTCTACGGGATGCGTGCCGGCCAACTGTGGCCGGCGCAGGGTGAGGTCTTTGCTGCTGGTTCGTATCTCCCCGCAGATTTTTCTTTTCTTTTTGCTGCCTCTTGGCAAATTGTGTCAAGTTTCCCACGATGCATCGCATCTCTCTTCTCTCCCAGCTGTCCTTCCGTACATATTTGAGCAATTTTTCCCAGATCCTTCCTTTGGTGCGGGGTCCTCTGGTTTTCTCTCTCTCTCTCTACGGGATGTATGCCGGCCAACTGTGGCCGGCACAGGGTGAGGTCTTTGCTGCTGAGATAGACATAGAGGTTCGGATCCCCACGGTGATTTTTTCTTTCTGCTTTTTGCTGCCTCTTGGCCAATTGTGTCGAGTTTTCCGCGATGCATCTCGCTTCTCTCCCAGCTGTCCTTCCATCCAAGGCTGCAAAACGGCTGCAGTCCTACCTTCCACCCCCCCTGCCAGTGCTTTTAATGGATCCAAACCCCCATGTCTATCTCTGCAGCTAAGCCCCCTCCCTACTGCTTTGGGGAAAGGGGCGGGGGTGGGAGCCGCCCCACGGTGGCCGGCTCCCCAGGGGAGTGGGATCCATGCCCCATATGTCTATTTCTGCAGTTAAGCCACCGCCCTGCTGCTCTGGGGAAAGGGGCGGGGGTGGGAGCCGGCCCACGGTGACTGGCTCCCCAGGGGAGTGGGATCCAAACCCCCATGTCTATCTCCGCAGTTAAGCCCCCCGCCCTGCTGCTTTGGGGAAAGGGGCGGGGGTGGGAGCCGGTCCACGGTGGCCGGCTCCCCAATGGAGTGGGATCCAAGCCCCCATGTCTATCTCCGCAGTTAAGCCCCCGCCCTGCTGCTTTGCGGAAAGGGGCGGGGGTGGGAGCCGGCCCACGGTGGACGGCTCCCCAGGGGAGTGGGATCCAAGCCCTGTGATGACTCATGGGCCATGTAGTCCCGTTCCTAGCACTATTGTGGCAGATGAAGAGGAAAACTTGGGTTTCCCACCGTTTCAACCAGAATTGGAGCCCTTGCACCTGCAGGATGTTTGGCCACAAGAAATTAGCCAAACAAGCCTCGAGCAGAAATCTCCCCCATTTTCTCGCCGGGATTATTATAATCAAGATAGAGGCGCTCGAGAGGCGACTCGCCGGAGCGCCAGGATAGCTGCCAGACAATTAGCTGATTAAGTCTGTTTCCCTTGGGAAACTCTAAGGAGTCATGCATCTGGACATAGTATAGGTTTCGTTTCTTGTTCCCCAGGGAAAGTGTTCCTTGGCGGGAAAACAAGATCCTATATAGGTGTTTGCCCGCAAAGAAATCCTTGCGGAGTCAATTCGTCAGCTTGAGGAGTGAGATCGTGTGTAGACTTCCTACTCCAGTTCCCAGTTCCCGGATCAAGTTTCCAGCCCTGCCTTGTTCCACGGATTTCTATGGACTCAGTTCTTATTCCATGTTTGCCTTGTTTCAAGTTTGATCTTGCCAAGTTTCAAGTCTTGCCTTGCCTTGCCTTTTAAATCACGGACCTTGCTTCGCAGATTCAAGCCTTGTTTTCCAGTTTCCTTCGGATTTACCTTAAGCCTCAAAAGACTATGGACAGTTCCCCACACTATTGCTTGCCAAATAGTGTGTGTTTCGGTGAAGTGGATTATAATTTTGGACCTTAATATCACATATTGGACATTGTTTTCCTGGACTATATTTGACCTTTCCTGGAAGGTCTACTTCTGAACTATATTCTACACTTGTTTTTATTGACTTTATATATTTCCTTAATAAAGATAATAGATAGATTCTGGTCTCTGCGCATGGTTATTGGTGTTCTGCAGCCTGGGTCCTGACAAGCCCCCATTTTGCCATCAGGCGATAAATCAAACCAACATCGCACAAATCTTACATTTATTGGGAGGGGGAGGGGCTTGACCACTGTGGTATAATGGCCTCCAATCTGGATGCCTGGGGAAAGTCATTGCGCATTGTGGCAGCACAATGTGTCTCTTGGCCAATGGCCACCAATGCCCTAACATTTTGACAGATTTACAGGCACTGAAACAATGTTACACAAGTAGAAGAAGGACTTTCACAGTGAAGGAACCCCTATTGAACAGGAAATAACAATTCAAAAGCAGGGACAGATTTTTGCAATTGTTAAATAAAGTTTTTTAATATGAACTATGAAATTGCGCAATAAATCTTAGGAAAGGGCAAACGCTCTGCAATTTAGCGAGCAAGCAGGGTGGATTGTGTTCTCCCACTGTACCAAATTTGATCAGTATAGCTGAAAAAATGAGTGCAGGAGAGCCCCATAAAAGCCCCCCCCCTTGGGCTGTGTTGGGCCACTGCGCATGCGCGTCCGCCATTAACGAATTACTTTTGAAACTAATGAATTTTCGTTAATTTCGAATTTTTTGGGGGCAAAATTTGGAAATGACATCAGAAACGAAACGCTACCCCCCCCTACTTTTGAAACGAGTTTAGAATCAATTTTTTCGTGGATCGCTCAAGCCTACAAGACATACCATACTCCCATTCCATCCTCATATAAATGGCCACTACTTCTTAAGATTCACTGCACAGAATACATTTCTCCTTTCCTTTCACACACAAGTAGTCTTTTCTGTGAGACAAGCATTTAGTGAGTGACTCTATTAGGCCAGTCTCACCTAAATCCTTCATTAGATCTTGGCAATTGCTGGTGTGTGTATTTTAATGATGCATTTTTTTTTATTTGGTTCCAATTTTTGATTGCTTTATTTCATTTTAACTTGTGTTTTTAATCTGTTGTAAGTCATTTACCACTAGATTGGGGAAAAGGCACTGTAGAAAAAATATATTGTTATTGTTAAAGTTAATAAAGCTTGCGCACCAGCTGCACCTCGAAAAGCCTGACTTGGCCATGGTGGCCCATGCCTTAGTTACATTCAGAATGAACTACTGCAATGCACTCTATGTGGGGCTGCCTTTAGAGACAGGTCAGAAACTGCAGTTGGTGCAAAGGTTGGCAGCCAGACTACTAACTGAAGTTAATTATAGGGAGCACACAATGCCCCTCTTAAAGCAGCTTCACTGTCTGCCGACAAGTTTCCAGGCCCAATTCAAACTACAGGTTATTACTTACAAAGCCCTATATGGTTCAGGTCCAACCTATCTTCGAGACCGCATCTCCTTCTATAAACCAGCATGGGTCTTACGATCTGCTAGGAAGGTCCTTCTCTTTGTGCCACCTCTGTCTCAATCTCGATTGGTGGGGATGAGATAGAGGGCCTTCTCAGTGGTGACCCCCCTGACTTTGGAATGCCCTCCCTAGATTAGGCTAGCCCCACTCTCCAAGTTTCTAGGTCAAACCTTAAAACATGGATCTTTAAACAGGGCTTTGACCATGATTAGAATATAATTATTAACCCAAGGACCCAGTTTTGTTTTGTTTTAACACTTATGGGACTGTTATTGAATATAGCCTACTTATACCTGCAGCTTCTGATGCATTTTATTGAATTTTTTAAATAGTAGGGTTTTATTTAATGTTTTAAGTAACTTTGTTTGTAATTTTTATTGTTATTGTTTTTATATGCCCATGTATCTTGTATTTTGTGTGTTTGCACTATTTAGTACTCTTGTGAGCTGCCCTGAGTCCCTCTGGGGAGATGGTGGCAGGGTATAAATAAAGTATTATTATTATTATTATTAGTAGTAGTAGTAGTAGTAGTAGTAGTAGTAATAGAAGTAGTAGTATATTCTTCTAAATAAAACAAAGTAAACGCTGTTCGGGAGTATGTTTGCTACAATTAGATATAATGTAAATGTAGCTAGATTATTCAATTAATGTTATTTTAAAATGCTTTATTTTTTTAAAAAACCCTAAAAAATAAAAATTTAAACCCAGAGATGATTGGTGAAAAATGGTAACATCATACCTGTGATATTAACCATATCAATGCAGTTGAGGTAAAATCTGTGGGGACATTAGTGAGTTCTGGACATGTTGATTAATCAGAACATCAAAATACAATGTACTTTGTCTCTTCTGTACCCCCAAATTTCTGGGATGCCTGAATCAGCTGCCACTTTCAGAGGCTGCAAAATTGGATTCTTGATTGAAATGTCTACATCAGCAATGACCTGAAAGATGAACTCAATTTTCAAAAGCACCATCTCCTGCCTATGTGTTAACATTCCTTTTTCTTACTTTACTCACAAAAGCACCCCCCCCCTTTTTTTTTTGTAATAATTGAAATGGCAGGTATTCCCAAGTGGACATGGTTACTATATTCAACATGCTTTAATCCTACTTCCTCTGTATGCTCAAACCAACACACAATACACTCATTCTGTCTCAAGACAAAAGAGAAACGGGTTCATCTCCAGAGGTATTTTATCTGAGATCACGACTTAAATTCAGTAGGCTAAACATAGAGAAAGAGAAAAATATTCTCTTTCTCTGACACATCTAAACACTATGTGAAATCTCACTTATCGCCATACAATGCTCTGCATATCAAAATGAGCCATGCACTATAATGAATGGCTTTCCATTTCAGGCATATTTTTCATTGAGTGGATTGGCTCAAGAGGCAAATCCATTAGTTGCTAAAATAAAAATGTTTTCTCTGGATCCTGTCAAAGTGTCACTATGATGACAAGCAGCAACAGCTTTGTCTTCCTTGAAAATTCCTTAAGGCAGGCAAGAAGCAAGAACTGTAAAGAATGCTCTCATTTCGGTCCAAATACAGAGCAAAGCAAGTACAGCTTTTCAAGATTTTATATATGGTAGCATATCAAATAAAAATCTCAGTGGCCCAAATACATTTCTTATATGGCATCCCACCACCAACTGTCCTCTGAAACATTTCCCTTTCCATTTAACTCCGAGACTTTACCTGAGGAGGGAGGGAGAATTAAATTTAAACAACAGCACTTGAGCACTTGGTCTGTCTGATTTTGGAAGCTAAGCAGGGTCAGCTGGGTTAATACTTGGATGAAAAACCATGAACAAAGGTATTACATGCTATATTTCAGAGTAAGGAACTGGCAAAACCTCCTCTGAGTAATCATAGCCTAAGAAATCACCATAAGTCAACAGTGACTTGAAGGCATATAGACACACAGGTTCCTAATTTTAGCAAATTGTTGTCCCAGGGGGTGGAAGGTGAAGATTCAGTCTCCAAATACCTGGTACTCAGCATTCATGTTAGCCACTCCATATTCTTCTTTTGTAGCACACATAGACACCAAGAAACTTTTTGGTACACCCATCAAATTTTCAGGTCTGATCAACATTGTTCTATCACCACTTTTGGTAGCAAACTGAGATAGTGAGCACTAAAAGAGCTGTAGCCCAAATATAGCCTCTGAAAAAGACTAATAGGAGGACCAATATATAGAATAAAAGGTAAAGGTAAAAGGTAAAGGTTTCCCCTGACGTTAAGTCCAGTTGTGTTCGACTCTGGGGTTGGTGCTCATCTCAATTTCTAAGCCGAAGAGCCGGCGTTGTCTGTAGACACCTCCAAGGTCATGTGGTCGGCATGACTGCATGGAGTGCCGTTACCTTCCTGCCGGAGCGGTAGGTTGGCAGAAGCTGGAGCTAACAGTGGGTGCTCAATTCACTCCCCGGATTTGAACCTGGGACCTTTCGGTCTCCAAGTTCAACAGCTCAGTGCTTTAACACACTGAGCCACCGAGGCTCCATATAGAATAAAACTTCAAGCTTATTAGAAGTACCAACAATGCATATTTCCTAAATGTAAAGGGAATTGGATTCAGGTCTGGTCAGGGCTTCCACACCAAAATGGATTTGAAGGAGATCATAATGTGATGGTGTCACTGATGTTAAAGATAATTTATTCATGATTAAGAAAGGCAGCAGATATTTCCCATTCACCTGAAAGGAAGCTGAAGCCCTCCAGAGATATTCACTAAAAAGGAAGGCTAATATAATCTATATCTATATCTATATATATAATAAAAGTGAATGTTTGTATGTTTGTGTCAGCGTTTTGATTGGTCGGGCGGTGTATGTGCTCGCGTTTTGATTGGCCTGGCGGAATATGGATCAGCTTTCTGATTGGCTGGCCGGAATATTGGCCAGCTTTCTGATTGGCCTCCACTTTCACAGGCCAATGGGACCGCTGAGGCAAAAACTACTACCAACTGGCTTTGTTCGGCCTACTTATCTCCTCAGAACGAAGCTAGCTCTGGGAGAGTTAACAGCCTCGGCCTACACTTTGGTAATCCAAAACACCACTGGGACCACCAGGAAGGCCGGAGCTGGACCAAACCTGACACACATAACCCCTACGACCCATGAACCCACTGACAACGGATCTGGACCACATAGACCCAACATGCCCAACTGTCAGACTGATAATAAAAAACTTTGGTTCTAAGAATTACAGTTCACTCACACATTCACAGCATTCTGAATCCAACTAATGATGGAAAATAATTATGTTGTAATGCTTCCTTTTCAACAATGTTTGTGGGTATGTTTATGAAAACTCTACCCCCTCACCTCACCTCCTTCAGCGCTTCTACTGACAGGCTGCTAGGCCCGGCTAGGCCAAAGGAGGGGGCCATCTTCACCCCTTAATACTGTTCCAATGAAGACAGGTTTTCCCTGGCTCATTGGGACATAGTATTATTCACAGCACACTAAAGAGAAAATAATGACTATCTTTTAAATCTTTCCTTTTAAGGATGGTTTACTCCCCCCCCCCCCCCCCCCCAGTTTTTACTGAGGCAAAAAACTACCACAGAGCAGGCTTTGGCCTACTCACTCTAACAGGCCTGACACATACAGTCCCCATGGCCTACTATACACCCGGGCACTGTTTGGGGTGGGATGGAGCATGGATGATGGACTTGCATATGGGAGTTGTAGTTCACCTGCCCCCACTGAACACAGCTATGTCTTATTTATACTACTATTGCTTGACGTTACTTTTATGTTTTATTTATATGGTGGATGTTAGCACGTGGCTTAATGACCTTGCAAGCCACTTTGGGTCCATTGCAGAAAGGCGGGGGAAAAATATCAGAAATAAATAAATAAATAAATAAATAAATGTCTCAATTGTATGTATGGTTGGAATGACCTTCTGTCGGGAGGGCTTGAATGGACTCTTCCTTTACAGCAGAAGGGGCTGGACTGGATGACCTTCAAAGACCCCTTTCAAATCTAGGACTCTATCTATCTCCCAATCGTATGTATGACTGGATGGCCATCTGTCGGGAGGGCTTGGATGGTGTCTTCCTCTATGGCAGAAGGGGGTTCAACTAGATGGCCTTTGGGCACCCCTTCTAACTCTAGGATTCGATGGAAGCCTTTAAACCAGGCACGGGCCAACTTGGGCCCTCCAGGTGTTTTGGACTCCAACTCCCACAATTCCAGACAGCCTACCCCATGATGCGCTTTATGTCCTGGTGCCGTTTGCGGGATGATGGACCATGGGTGATGGGATATGTAGTACTTTCAATCACTACGATTCCCACAGGCCACTGCGATGCCCACCAGTGACGGAACTGGACCAAACTTGGCACACAGATGGGACATGCAGTACCTTCACTCTCTTCTTGAGACCACAGCAACTGCTACAAATGACAGAACTGAACCAAATCTGGTATATATATCCCAAATGACACACTTTATATGTTGCAGCAGTTTGGGGGAGGACAGACCAAGGACGATGGGAGTTGCAGTACCTTCATCCAATTCACCTCCCACAGGCCACTGTGATTCCCATGAATGACGAAACTGTACCAAACTTGATACACAGGTGCAATGTGGCCCCCTTTACGTCCTGATCCAGTTTGGTGCAGCATGGACCATGGATGATGGGATTTGCAGTACCCTCACCCGATTCACCTCCCACGGACCACTGTGATACCCATGAAAGATGAAACTGTACCATACTTGACACACAGGTGCAATGTCACACAATTTATGTCCTGGTGTTGTTTGCAGAAGAATGCACCAAGGATGATGGGATTTCCAGTACTTTCATCCAATTCACCTCCCACAGACCACTGTGATCCCCAGGAATGATGAAACTGTACCAAACTTGACATATAGGTGCAATGTGGCCCACTTTACGTCCTCCTATCATTTGAGGGAACAACAGACCATGGATGGTGGGATTGACAGTATCTTCACTCACTTCCCCAGACCACTGCGACCCCCACCAATGTCTGATCAAGACCAAACTTGACACATCGAGTCCCCATGACCTGCTTTACATCCCGGAGCTGTTTGGAGGGGGATCGACCTTGCATATGGACTTGCATATGGGAGTTGTAGTTCACCCATACCAACTAAAGCCAACTGACACTGGATCGAGACTAAACTTGGAACAAAGGCAAACAATTCCGTTCTCAAATAACCCGGGCACCGCCGGGCCCCCAAGCTAGTATATAATAAAAGTCAATGTTTGTTTGCGAGTATGTGGCAGCTTTCTGATTGGCCGCCACTTTCACAGGCCACTGTGACTGCCAGGAATCACTGAAGTGGCCCAAACTTGGCACACATAACCCCTATGACCCATTTTATGTCCTGGTGCCGTTTGGGGGATGAGGGGCCATGGAGGATGGGATTTGCAGTACTTTCAAACACTTTCACTCCCACAGACTACTGCAATGCCCACCAATGATGGAAATGGACCAAACTTGGCACACAGAACCCCTGTGGCCCCCTTTACATCCTGATGTATATTAGGGCAGGATGGACCAAGGATGATGGAATTTCCAGTACCTTACCTCACTTCTTGAGACCACAGCAACTGCCACAAATCACAGAACTCAACCAAACCAGGCACACATATCCCAAATGACACACTTCACATGCTGCAGCAGTTTGACGGAGGATGGACCAAGGATTATGGGATTTGCAGTACATTCATCCAATTCACCTCCCACAAAACCACTGTGATGTCCATCAGTGACAAAACTGTATCAAACTTGACATGCACGTGCAGGGTAGCCCACTTTACATCCTGGTGCAGTTTGAGGGAGGAGGGACCGTGGATGATGAGACTTCCACTATCTTCACTCACTTCCTGGGACTACTGTGACCCCCACCAATGACTGATCAAGACCAAACTTGGCACATAGAGCCACCATGGCCCACTCTACATCTTGGTGAGGTTTGAAAGAGCTTGGACCTTGCATGATGGGACTTACAGTATGTTCACTCACTTCCCGAGACCACTGTCACCCCCATCAATGTCTCATCAAGACCAAACTTGACACAGACAACACCCAGGACTCACTCTACACCCAGGTGCAGTTTGGAGGATGATGGACCATGGACGATGGGACTTCCAATACCTTCACTCACTTCCTGATAGCACCACGATCCACACAAATGACTGATCAAGACCAAACATGGTACAAGGAGCCCCCATGACCTACTCTACATACTGGCTCTGTTTGGAGAGGGATGGACACTTGACAATGGCACTTGCATATGGGAGTTGGAGCTCACCCGCACCCACTGAACCCACCTGACATTGGATATAGGCTACACTTGGAACACAGGCAAACAATGCCTTTCTCAAATGACCCGGGCACCGCCGGGTCCCCAAGCTAGTAACATATAAAGTTTTCTTGAGAAGAATGAAAAAAATGTGACTCTCAATGTGAATGGTTTTGTAGGTCCCATCACAAATATGTAAATAATGCATAAGAAAGAAAAAAGTACATCTGTGTGCAAGGAGAAAGCTCGCTGTGGCGGTATTGTTTTCAGTCAGCTAGGTACAAAGAAGTCAACTGCATATACCACACCAATCTATAACTACATTCTGCACATGTTTTGGAGCAAATACTATGGTGTACAAATTAACTTAATTGCAAATAAAAATCAATGTACAACAGGCAAGAGTAATTTCAGTCTACCTGACAAAACTGGTTATTTGCAGGTATGGATAAAAATTGTGAATATCCAATGTAATTTAGGAAGAAAGGAAGAAATAAAGGGGACTATGTTATATATCTTAACACATTAGTAAGCGTCTGGGCACTTGTATGATAGCAGCCCTCCCATGCGTAGAATTTTGATCTAGATCATTTCTGTTATGTGGTATAAATTTAAATACACATTCATTAACCCAAATGACATTGTAAGTCTCATTTTAATTAATACTCCAAGTTTCTTTGGCTTTTCTTCACCACAGAATATTAGTATATGTAGGCCTTATGGCATTTCGTTTATTTTTTTTCTTTGCATTTTGTTTAGTAATTTCTAGAGATTTACAGTGCACAATTTCATAGAAGAAATCTAGGTTTCTAAATGGCTGCTTTCAATAAGGTAATTTGTTAGAGACATAGGAAAAATCAAAGTCACAGAAGTACTTGAACCAGAAGTAACTACCTCAATAAATTTTTCTGCTTAAGGATTAGTGGTAAGCGGCATCCCTCCATTGCCCAGTCAATGTACATTGTACCTAAAACCCAGGCACATAATTATGATGCATGAGTCAGGAAACCCCACAAAAATCCTTCCTCCTACCTGGTTATAAAAATACAAAAATAATCAAATTTCTGTCCATTCATAGCACCTTACATCTGCTACCTCAGGTGAATGTCATACTGCATGTCTCTTGAATATTGGAAGCTGCACTGTAATGGGGAGACGTGTCTGGATGGGGCAAAACATAGCTTTAATGTTATTTTATGGGGAGTTCCAAAAACATGTCCCCATGTGCTTAAAGTGATGTGTACATTAAAAAAAAGGTCTGTGTGCAAAATTGCACTTGACCACTGTCACCCTCCGGTAAAGGTAAAGGTTTCCACTGACGTTACGTCCAGTCGTATCTGACTCTGGGGGTTGGTGCTCATCTCCATTTCTAAGCCGAAGAGCCACCACTGTCTGTAGACACCTCCAAGGTCATGTGGCTGGCATGACTGCATGGAGCGCTGTTACCTTCCTGCCGGAGCAGTACCTATTGATCTACTCACATTTGCGTGTTTTCGAAATGCTGGGTTGGCAGAAACTGGAGCTAACAGCGGCGCTCACTCCGCTCCCGGGACTGAACTTGCAACCTCTCAGTCTGCAAGTTCAGCAGCTCAGCACTTTAACACACTATGCCACCGGGGGCTCCCCCTCTGGTATGGTTCCTATTAAATCTTAGATGGTCCTCTGATGAAAACAATGTAACTACCATATAGGCCAAAGACAATCAGGTGTACCATTCTAAAGCTGTTTGGCAAGATCTCCCACTTATTAGGAGTAAGTAAACAAAGGTAGTTAAGCACTTATTACTCTCTTGAATGCAACAATGAGACTATTTCCTTGTCAGCAGGAGGGAAGGGATTTTGAAGAGAAATTCCAGTTTGCACTTTTGAAACAATGATTGCCTTCTTCCATGATGGCCAATGTTTCATTCCCCAAACATTTTAGACACAGCAGGGATCTTTTTAAAAAAGGGCAGGGGAGTCAACTGAAAGCCAGCTCTTCAATCTGAGTTTGGAGAGGCAAACACATGACAAAATTGTTCTTAAAACTGAAAAAAATGTAAGCCCTACCTAATTGGGAGTCAGAGGGGATATGGAATGATCTTACAGTTGGTCTGTGGTGTATGGGCTATACCTTCCTCATTCTTGCTATAAAGAAGCTGTTGTGGCTCAGCCGTCATGGCCTATACTTCATCAGGAGATGGAATTAGAGACAGATTCTGATTCGGATTTTGGGGCCACTCAAGAATTGGAATGAGGCCCGTTGCCATTGCAGGTGCCTGGGTTTCTGACGCCAGAGGATTTGTTAATTGGGGAGCATTCCAATGTCTCCTCAAGGTTGCCTTTGCCAGATGGTGTTGACTCAGGTGAAGATATGTCTTTTAATTGGAGGGAATATTTCACAAGGGATAGGAGCAGAAGGGAGGGCGTGCGAAGGAGCCGAAGGTTAGCTGTGAAGTATGATAATGACTGATTTTCCCATGGGAAGTTTTGTGCATCCTGCACTCCCATGTTCTTGCAACCTTGAGATATCCTTAAAGGTGCCCTCCTTTGTATTCTCATTGTGGTGTCAATTTTGCTATCCTTTTGGTTTCCATGTTCCAGTATCCAGCTCCTAGCCTTGTCTCCTGCCTAGTTCCAGTGCCTAGTTCCCAGAACTCCAAGCTGCGCCGCACCCTGTGACTCTCGAGTAAACCTTGCCTTGTTTACCTTGCTTTCCTTTTTCCTGAGTCAATACTTTCCATCCAAGTAGACCTTGCTTTGTTTACCTTGCTTTCCTTTTTCCTGAGTCAAGACTCTCCAGGTGGATTACAGTTTGCAGATTTGCCGCATCTTGTTCCTGTTTCTTGGTTCATGGACTAACTTTGATTTCTTACTGGAACTATCGAGTTTCAATTGTGGATTACTATTGAGACTTTGCTGAACTTGTTTTGAACGGTTAAAGACTTTACATTAAGGACTATTTCTCATACTGACTTTATACGCTACCTGCATACAGATATATATATTCCTCAATAAACTGCTTTGCTTGTGATATTGGCTCCAGTGTGGTTTTCGGGGTGCCCTCGCAGCCTTGGGGTGTAACAGAAGCATTAGCTATAAAGTGGTTTTAAAAATCATAACACCTTTCCAAAAATACATATTGAAATAAAAAATACATGTAACTTGTCCAAAAATAAGAAGTAAGAAAACCAGATGTAACTTTCCTGTAAGGTTGTTCAAAAGTAAAGATTCTACAGCTAACAGGACTGCTGTTTTCATGCCAGTCTACCATTTTTTAAGAGAAGTGGTTAGAGATGGAGCAAATTTTACAGGCAGCATCAAATAAAGAGAACTGAATGATATCTGAGATGCTAGTTGGACAGTACTGGATATTATCCTTATGTAATTTAGAATGAATAAGTTTACAATCATTGGGCTGGTCAAAATGGAGGCATTATCAGCAGTAAATTGATCTTTGATAAAAAAAAGATGCTTAGCTTTCAAAGACTAAGGCCTCATCTACACTACAATATAGTTTGAAACTGCCTTATATAGTCAGTGTGAACTCATGCAGTGCAGTTTAATGCTGTTATACCACATTATGAGTCTATACAGCCAATATAATTCAGCTTCAAACTACATTATATAACAGTGAATCCTGGAAGATTTTCACCTTTCCCACTATTTTTATCCCAGTGTATACCACTTTAAAAGGTGTACCCTGGGTTGATCCACATTGGTCTGGGTGTATCGTTTGTACACTGCATTTTCTGGCAGTGTGGACTCTTCTTCTCTTTCTTGTTTCCAATCTCCTTCTTTTTTGAAGTACTGTATTTGACTTCATTTCTTAATTTTTATCTCCAGCCCAACAATTAGAAGTGAAAAATCCTTCTAATATAGAAAAAAATTGAAATGTCAATTTGTATCTTTTAAAGTTATGGACCCACAGAGTAGTATAGTAGGTATTATGAGTATGTCAAAATGTTCTTTTTTACAGGCATGAATCACAAATTCTGTCAAAAAATCAACTCAAAACATTCTTGACAGTGTGTGGTCTCCATAAGGAGGCAAGCAGAATAAATTACTGGAGAACATAAGAGCTTTCCTCATTCAGACCTAAGTCCATTTGTGTTTTTGAAAAGCCCTCAAGCAGGATATGAAGGTAACAGCAAAGAGAGAAACATAAAGACCAAGAGCTGATGAAAATCTCAAAACTAGAAAAAATGTGCACAAGAAACAACCCACAGTACTAGACAAAGTAAGGTTATGGAAGGATGATCTATTCTGACAAATTTACAAAACATAGCAAATTGATTAAGATATAAAGAAATTGTGTACTTTAGATAGTGTTCTTGAGTTGATATCAAAATGGAAATAGAGTTCAACATGATGTGCCTTCCTTCCTTCAGTCTTTCCTGTTTAATTAGATATTGGGTTGTCATAACCTCAGGCATTTGCTCTGGAAGTTCTTTAATTTTAAAGTACAAATAACAGAATCATACATGAGAGCTACTATGCTGAGTTATTTTTACAATCCTTTCTGTTTTAACAAGCTCAGTCACTCGCACACACATTTCCCATAATGCATCACAGACATTGCCAAAGATCAGCAATCAGCTGACTAATCTTGGGGATAACTGTTAGGGATTCCTCTTCTTCAAAAACAAGTGTGTCAGAAGAGGAAGGGAAGAAGGAAAGTGTTCATGAATCTGAGGGAGAGTTGGAATTTGAGGAGGAGATTTTGCAAGTACCCACATTTCAGGAGAAGCTAAAGGAAACAGAGCAGAGATGTCGTTCAGCTAGAATAGCTGCCAGAAATGCAGCTGAGTAATTGGAAACTGCCCTAGCATCGGGGCATTAGCCCCCATTTCACTCCTGGAGCATCGGAGCATTAGCACCCATTTTACTCCTGGAGCATTGGGGCATTAGCCTCCATTTCACTCCTGGATATAGAATGGGGCATAAGAGCCCATTTTGAGACAGCATGGTGTAATGTACTGGTTTGCAAGTTGGACTATGCTTGTGGCTTGATTCCCCACTCATCCATGGAAACCCACTGGGTGCTCTTGGGCAAGTCACACACTCTCAGCCCCAGAAAACCCAATGAAACAGGAAATAATACTTTCAAACCAGGAACAGATTTCCTTATTCAGAGGTTGATGGCCATCTGTCAGGATTGATATGATTTCTGTTCCTGGTTGATAAATGTCATTTCCTAATTGGTTCTGTCATTAAAAACATGGTAAAACTTTGTCTTTGCGCAAGGGACATCATCCTATGCAAAATAGCACATTATGGTTTGTTGAGTCTCTGTTCAACAATTTAACAAAGTTTCAGCCACAAAAACAAAGTTTCTGAAGTATAACAATGACTTTTAAAGTAAAGACAACCCAATGAAACAGGAAATAATACTTTCAAACCAGGAACAGATTTTTGTTATTATTAAAAATGTTTTTTTATAAAAACTTTGAAAATTTGCCAAAAATCTGAGGATAAGTCAAACGTTCTTAGATTTGATGAGCTAACAGTGGTAAATGTGTTCTACCACTGTAGCAAATTTCATTAGGATAGCTAAAAAAATGAGGGAGAGAGTAGCCCCTCAATTTTCCCCATTAATGAGGTACATATGAAGAATCGGAAGTTTTGGAAAGTTTTGAATTTTTTGCCTTCAAAATTCAGAAATGACTTTAGAAATGAAGTGCCAGTGTCCCCTATTTTTGAAGAGAGTTTTGAACATTTTTTTTCATGGATCACACATGCCTAATGCATACATTTAGGTTACATTTTTTCCAAATCTGATCCTAATACTGAATTTCCACCATTATTTTTATATCTTTTTCTGTCTTTGTCATATTAATGGCATTGTCACTTGCTTTGTCATATTAGCAAAACACCATACACAAAAAAGTGTTAGAACCATATATATGTTCTTTTGTTCTTTGATACACATAAGTGCACATGTACATTGCTGATGTAATTACATTTACAAGCTCTTCAAGCTTGCTTTTTTGCAATATTTTTCCCTTCCCCATGTCTACACAGGCCAAATAAAAATTACCTTGGACCCAATGCAAACAGTCCACATGATGCATGGCCAATTCTGTAGCAGAAGCACTGCTTCCAGCCTTCAGTACATTACAAGAAGAGCCGCATGTTACTCCAGAACTTCCAGGAAACTTTGGAGTGACTTCCATTGGTTTAGAAACATGGGCAACTAAATTGGACTGGGCAATTCATTATCCACATGTCATAAGTCCCATCATGATTTCACTGTCCAGGTGCAACTCCTTAGCAGAGTCTTGCTAGAACTGTCACTTCTGTTTGTTTGTTTGTGATGTCACCAGCAAGGCTCTGCCAGGAGCTGCTTCTGCTTCTGACTGGTGAAATAGCTATCTCCATCAGAACAAGGTACTAGTGCCCATGCACTATCAGCCTGATTAGCCATGTGGACTCCAAAAGGCTTTGGGGCACTTCTATTCAAGTATGTGTGGATTCTCCATGCTCTGAAGCAGTCTACACTGAAGTATTTTGCCAGATGCAAATGCAGTCCAAGGGCGCTTTCAGACAGCCCAAAAATTTGCTTTGGCTCAGATTCTCATCTCCACTCCCCCCCCCCCCAAAAATCCCAAATCCCTGGGGTGGTGGTGGTGGCTACATGCCATCCTGATTACAGTCCCCCCCCCCCCCCGAAAAAATACCCGTAAAATAAAATAAAACTTACCTGGCTGCCATAACATTCCTTGAAATGGCACATCAGGAGATCAGGGGGAGGGGTGGAAAATCCCTCTTCATTCCCTCTCTTCCTCTCTTCGTCATTTCCTCATGCCAGGAGGCTGTGAGGAGGAACATTTTGGTGGGTCAGGTAAGTAAGGGGAACATGGGGGTGAGGGATGGGTGCCATCCCAGAACTTTGGGCTATGGGAGCCCAAAAAGGTCAAGATGACAAATGGAAATTCATCCTCGGGTAGTCCTGGGACTACCCGGAAGCGAGTTCCCACAGGCTCAATACCTTATCAGACCCAGGCCTTTCAGGAAGGTACCAGATCTAATGGGGTATCTAATTAATTTGGTTTTACTGGAGGTGTCATTTATTTTTGGGCCTGTCTGGGTGGGCCCAGAGTTAACTGAAACTTCAAAGTTAAATTTAAACAAGGAGAATTTCAGGAACAAAAACAAGAGTAGAGCCCAGGGTCTACTGTGGCAGTGGCATCTACTCTGACAACAGCAAATAGCCCTAAAAATGGGAACCAAGAGTTATTAATGGGATTTAAAAGAAATCATAGCATGAGACTTCAAAATGCCATTTTAAATGCCAGCTTTCCCTGCACCTTTTAATATGGATTCAATCTTCTTTGAGGGTAATCCAATCTAAAATGGAGTGAGCACCCTTCCCTTCCCAACCATTAGTCCATTTCTTTCCTGCCTGGTGGCAGACCTGAATCCAATTCCCTTTACATTTAGGGAATATGCATTGTTGGTACTTCTAATAAGCTTGTAGTTTTATTCTATATGAAGCCTCCAGTGGCTCAGTGTGTTAAAGTGCTGAGCTGCTGAACTTGCAGACCGAAAGGTCCTAGGTTCAAATCCGGGGAGCGGATTGAGCACCCACTGTTAGCTCCAGCTTCTGCCAACCTAGCAGTTCGAAAACATGCAAATGTGAGTAGATCAATAGGTACCGCTTCGGCGGGAAGGTAACGGTGCTCCATGCAGTCATGCCGGCCACATGACCTTGGAGGTGTCTAAGGCCTAGAAATGGAGATGAGCACCAACCCCCAGAGTCGGACACGACTGGACTTAATGTCAGGGGAAACCTTTACCTTTTATTCTTGGGGAAAGAGGGAGCAACCATCAGTATGCAAGCCCCACAGCCCTCTTGTTTGCTGAAAACCATTTGATAAGTGTTTCATGGCAGGCATAGTGGAATGTAGTATTTTCTAACCTTTGTCAAGGCAGGGTATTTTTCAGGAGAAGAAATTGTATGTTGAAAGGAGGGCACCATTTAGAAAGTATGTGAAGGATTGATCAGTTAATTGATCTGCTAGAATGACATGACTCACTTGCTGTTCAATCAGTTGGGCTTTTGAACATTCCTACCAGTCTTGTTTTAAAAAGCCACCCTTGATGTTACTTCAGCATTCAACTGTAATACACAAAATTTTCAAACAGTTTTTAGGCCAAACAGACCTGAAGAGGACTAATAAAATATAATAAAAAGCATGTGGGGTGAAGAAAGTGACAGTTTTGTTGGTAATGGTGATTACGAGGAGGGTGGAAAAAGTCAAAGGGGTGTTACAGGCCATTTTCCTCAACTAACACTCTTCTTTTGGGGGTGCTATTTCCACTGTGTGCTATTTGCTGGTTCAAACCTGAAGTGTTTGGGGGTTGTATTGTAGAAACTTACAGTTTAGTCTTTTCCATTTGCTATTACATTCTGCCCCTTAGTAGACAGATCTGGGTAAATATAGCTGCATGGTAAGTTGGCTTCCTAAAGAGGTGGGTCAGGAGTGTGCAGGAAAATGCACCCAGACAAACTACTCAAGCTATTTCCCTTGTGTAAAACACAGATAAGGGCACTGTTCTGAGGAATTCATTCCGATGTATTGCTTAGTTCCAATGTTGGTACTTTAAAACCTTTCTTGCGTGCCACAGACCCTTGTAGGTCATGCAAGGCTGAGTTTGTATTTGGGTTAATTACTGCAGTTGAGAGTCATTCAACATGTAGCTGACAAGCTGGGGAAACAGATGCTGGAGGAGTGTGGAGCTAAAAGGGAGTTGGCAACAGGGAGATGCAGAGGCTTTGGTGAGTGACAGTTCCAGGTTACACCTCGGAAGACAGTTCAGACAAAAGGATCCATGGAAGATCCTCTGTACTAAGAGAATGTTTGATAAAAGGCTAGAATTATTTCTTCTTTAAAATATTTTTGAGGAAACAAGCACACATCTGAGAGTAATTTAGAAAGGGACAGACTTAGGCAAAGCTCATTGTTTCCAAAGAAGAGTTGTGTGGAAGCTACAGATACAGCATTGAAGCAAAAGTCCTCAGATTATGTACTCTCACTACCACATCACAAAGGGCTAAAATCTGTGGCATGTGCAGATTTTAACCCAGGTCACCCACAGAGCTAGCCTGCTCCCATCAGATGATGCCAGTGTGGCTCTGTGGAGCTGGCACATGCTGCCACCAGGGCTACATGGGAGGGCTCCTGTTTTGCCATAGAATCCATGGGGTGAAGCCACTCACACCACACACAGTCACGCTTTTTCCTTTCATCTTGCCCTCACCTGGATCTGGGTGACACAGAGGCATGGGGCACCAGATTCCACATACACCATGACAAAGCAGAGCAACACCAGCAGCCATGTGACAAAATCGTAAGACAAAACAAAACAGAAGTCTGAATCATGTAAAAGCTTGATGGATTTTAATAATTTTGAAAATTGTAATAGGTGAACCACTAATGTTATTGAGCATGAATTTGGGAGGCCCTGGCAAAGCAGAGACCAGCCAGACCCAAAAAGGAGGATCCGAGAACCCTGGTGAGACAGCAAGCACCCAATGCAGTTTTCCCCCTATTTTTTTCCAAATAAAAAACCACACCAAGTTGAAGGAAAGCCACTGAGGTGTTTATTTCATTCCAGCTGGAATGGATGACGACCTCAAACATTTGCCCAGGAGCCAACATAATGCAATGGGTGAAGAAACACAATATTTATAGGAAAATACCTTGATAAAATAGTGAAGAGCAGAGACATCACACTGTCAACGAAGGTCCGCATAGTTAAAGCAATTGCATTCCCCATAGTAACCTATGGATGCGACACCTGGACCATAAGGAAGGCTGAGCGAAGGAAGATAGATGCTTTTGAACTTTAGTGCTGGAGGAAAATCCCGAGAGTGCCTTGGACCACAAGAAGATCCAACCAATCATTCCTCCAGGAAATAATGCCCAACTGCTCACTGGAGGGAAGGATACTAGAAGCAAAGATGAAGTATTTTGGCCACATCATGAGAAGACAGGAAAGCTTGGAAAAGATCATGATGCTGGGGAAAATGGAAGAAAAAAGGAAGAGAGGCCAACCAAGGGCAAGAGGGATGGACGGTATCCTTGAAGTGACTGGCATGAACTTGAAGGAATTGGGGGCGGCAATGGCCCACAGGGAGCTCTGGCGTGGACTGGTCCATGAGGTCACAAAGAGTCAGAAATGACTATGTGAATGAAGAAGAAGGCTGTCAAATTCAAAGTTCCCTTGCCTGCCCCCCATGCCAGCTTCACGCTGATTGGTGGAAGGCATTAGCTGGTCGGGAGGGCAGTGCTCTGTCCAATCAAAGCACTTGCCCCTCTTCAGCTCCTCAACCAATGGGAAGGGAGGAGGTGGATCGGGGGAAAACAATGACGGGAATGTAAAAATAATAGGATTAAGGTAACCAATGTTTGTCCAACACACTCAGCTATAGCTTAGGCCTTCAAGCTGAATCTAGTCTTTTGAATCAGCATCTTTGTCTAGCCCCAAGAGGCTAGGTCCTTTTGTTTTGTCTTGCTGTAATATGGAGTTCACTGCTGGAGTAGAAGCCTGGTTTTCTGATCAGGATTTGGCACAGCGGGGAGGCAGTGGAAAAGTCCATGGTTCCTTCCAGATAGAGAATTGCCCTTTGTGTTGGGTGATCCAAAACGTCCATAGACCCTATCATTCCAGATGGCCTGGTTTCAGCCCTCTGAGGTCTGGTCTGATAAGAGCCATTTATTATCCATGCAAATGGGCTTGGTGAAATCCTTTGTTAGGGAATTTTTGACACAGGAAGTTTGGAAACTACAAGAGCTATGAATTGCTGGCTTTTATGAAACAGGCTAGTTTCCTTCATATTTTTCATATAGGCATATATACACATAGGGAATGGGGCAGGGGAGCATACACAGAGTTCATATGAAGAGGGGAATCATGCAGGGTCTAAGGGGAAGTAACGTCAGCCCCCCCCCCCCACCCAAAGTCCATATAAGTTCATAAAGTTTGGCAAGAGTTTATAAAAGTTCCTATAAAGTTCATGAAAGTTTGTGAAAAGTCCATAAGACTTAATGGGGGTGTATAGAAGGCCCTAGGAGCACTGAGTAGCCAGAGTCCATTCATAAAACAGGAGTTTCATTCATAAAAAGGAATATAATTAATAAATAATAGCCAAATTGCTCAGATGCTAGTTTGGGTTACAGGGGCGTTGTCATGTGGGGCTATGGAAAAAGCCTTAGGTTCCCGCATCAGGAGAGATAGGGGATTATGAGATCATTCCAGTCTGAATTCCCTTATTTTGAACTATCTTTTACAGAGCCCTGGGGGGGCGGGGCGGGGAGGGGCGGTCACCTCTGATCACACTAATGGCCAAAATCATTTTTTTATTTGAGGAAAATGTCAATGTGAAGATAGACAGAGAGTGGATGCAGGAGAAAAATAATCTTCCAGATTCTATTCTAGAGTTATGATATGATTCACTCCAATTGGCTTAGTAGTTCAACGATTTGTCACATAATGAACAAACACAAATATTACCCTTCTGAAAAGTAACCTAGTTGCTTTCCTAACTGAGTGTTATATGTGTTACCTAGAAACTGAAATTTATAATTACAATTTGAACATGGTTGCTATATTCAGACGTTTAATACACATATGGAGAACAAGCAAACTAATACAGTGGTGAAGAGCTTCCAATGGGTGGAGAACTACATTAGTGTCCCCTGAATTCACTGGTAGATTGACTTCTACACCTCCATATAATCCAGATTATCAAAGCAGATAATCCACATTATTTGATTTGAACTGGATTATCTGAGTCTACACTGCCATATAATACAGTTTGAAGCAGATAATCTGGATTTTGTATGGCAGTGTAAAAGGGGCTTGAGGTGATAGGCCAAAATTAGTGGTAGCAACTTCCTACCATTCTGTTTGCATTCTCAGTTTCCCAGTGATTTTTCTCAAAGATAAAATGAATGGGTTACACATGCCTTGTTTCTCCACACACTCGCATGTCTAACCTATGTGTGCTTTTTAGGGCTATGCAAAATTATCATTAGTCCTTGTAAGTCAAATCAACTTGTAAGTTTATATTTACAACACGATATCTGACATGTGGGCATGGCCCGCACCAAAAACTTAAGAATTAAAACTTACCGAGTACTTTTTCATTTGAATTTTGTAAATCTCAGAAGCCTCCCAAAGTCAGTTTCATTTTCAATGCAAGCAAACAAAGCAAAGCCAAAAAGCTATCATTTCTCTTTAAATTAATGGCTTCTTGCCATTAGGAGAGGGAAGCAGCAGGGAAAAAGAAGAGTTCACTGGGGAAAAGACTGAGAAAGCACAGAATTCGGGGAAATGTAGTTTGGGAAGGTGAGGAACACTATGCCAGAGAATTCAAAAAGCCCTGCACTAAACTACATTTCCCAGAATTCTGCTCAGCACCAGAAAGTCCTGAATCATTTTGACCAGATGCCGCATCCCACAGTCAACCTCATTTGAATGTATCCACCTGAAGGTAGGAGACCAGGACAGAATAGGGATTCTGCTAGTGTACCAACCACCCACTGCACTAAAGTCACCCTGCCTGAGCTAGCTGGGGTAATCTCGGGCCTGGCATTGGAGTTCCAGCGGCTCGTAGTGCTGGGGGACTTCAACATCCATGCAGAGACGACCCTGTTGGGAGTGGCTCAGAACTTTATGGCAACCATGGGACTGTCCCAAGTGGTATCTGGCCCTATCCACAGAGCAGGACATACACTGGACTTGATTTTCTGTCAGGGATGGGAGGAAAGGTGGCAGTGTGGAGGAGTTGACTATTGCTCTGTTTCCATGGACTGACCATCATCTGGTCAATTTTAGACTTGCTGAGTATTCAAAATAACTGCACCCAGTCTCTGGGCCCATATCCCTTTGGAAATAAATGGCAATCATAACCTTATTAAAAAGGAAAAATTATGTCATATCCATTTGGCAAATGTGAATCTCTATGAACATGTGGAGACCACCTTTTGAAAACCACTAATCAAGAAAAGCATAATCTTGTTATAAGTCAACCTGTTGCACCCCAAGCCAGCGTGAGCACTCGCAAACCAGGCAGGAGCCAATATAACACACAAGCTGTTTATTGAAGCAGAGTAAATATATAGTTCTATGCACATTTAAGGTGGAAAGTCAAAGTAAGAAATAGTCCATAATATATAGTCTATTGTAATTCGGAAGGAATTCATCAATGTCCAATTTGTAACCCACAAGTGAAGCTCGATATCCAGTACAACCCAGCTGCAACCTATCTCTTGCATGCCTGTCAAAAGTCAGATGCCAATTAGAGAGCAAAATAGAGTTTATTAAAGCAACAGTCCAAAAAATAGCTCAAGAAACTAAAAAGACTTAATAACACTGAAAGTTAAGTGTTTTAAGTAGAACAAGCGGGTAAAACCCCAAACAACAAGAACTGGCAAATAATCCGGATTAGCCAGAGATATAATCCAGGTTAAACTTAAAGTTCTAGAACTTGACCCAAAAGTTCACAATGGGCTGAAAAACGGAGGCATGAACTAAAGCAAGTAGTATTGAAGCCCACAAACCTTTCCCAAGACTCAAAAGTACAAAAGGAGTTCAAAACAAACAAACGCCCAAACTGAGCTAGGGAACTCCCAGTTGAGAGCAGCAAAGCCAGCAAAACAGCGAGATGCTGGCGAGCTTGCAGCAACCGCTGCTGGAACATACACCAAACCAAGAGTTAAAGGAGCAGAGCGGGAAAGCGTCATCAAGCCGGTCCGAAGTCTGGATAAACCAGCAGCGCCAAGCTGCTGCAGAAGCAAACGCCAAGCCAGGAGTTAAAAGAGCAGAGCAGGAGAACGTCGTCAAGCCGGTTCAAAGTCGGGATAAGCAGACAGCGTCGGTATCCGGAGTGAAGGTAGTAGTCAGCAACAGCAGACAGCCACAGAATAGCTCTTGGGGATGCTTTGGAATAGGGAAATGACTAGGGCAATAGACAAGGTCACTCCAGAGCATCCCATTTCATATTGCAGAGCTAAATTAGCTTCTTAATTCAATGAGGAACAGGCAGCGATGAAGCGTGTGAAACAGAGACTAGAGCATGTGTGGTGTTCAACTCGTACTGAATCAGATAGACCACGGGTATGTTCCTATATAAGGGTGTACTCTGCCGCAGTGGAGGCCACAAAGCAATCTTCCATTGTGACTGACATTGCATCCGTAAGGAACAATCCAGCTGAGCTGTTTTGAGTGGTCAGAGGGTTGTTAAGTTCCGTCCCACAAAACAGGATTCCTAATCATTCGGCAGCTCACTGTGAAGCATTTGCTCTGTTCTTTATGGATAAAGTCACTCTGAACCCTTCTGACCTGGTCACCATGTTACCAGAAGTCTCTGAAGATGTAACACGAGCACCTGCTTGTCTAATTTTAATGGATTAAAACCTGAGGATGTGGACAAGATCCTTGGAGAAGTGAGGGTGACCACATGCATCCTGGACCCCTGCCCATCCTGGCTGATGAAGGAAGCCAGAAGGGGTTTGGCAGAGTGCCTCCTTGCAAGAAGGCAAGATTCCAGTAGACCTAAAGGAGACCATAATAAAACCGCTGTTGAAAAAACCATCACTGGACCTCACTCAATTGAACAATTTTCAGCCAGTTTCCAATTTCCCCTTTTTGGGTAAAGTTTTGGAACGTGTGGTGGCCTCGCAACGCCAGGTGTTTTTGGGAGAAACTGATTACCTGGATCCACCACAGTCTGGCTTTAGGCCAGGCCAGAGAACTGAAACAGTCTTGGTCTCCTTAGTGGATGATCTAAATTGAGAACTCGACGGGGTACTGTGTTACAGGGGTTCCGGTCCTTTCTGGAGGACTGTTCCAAGAAGCTGTTGTTGGGGATACCTGCTCGACTCTGCAGCCATTGTCTTGTGAGGTCCTGCAGGGTTCAGTACTGTCCACCATGTTTAACATCTACATGAAGCCACTGGGAGAGATCATCTGGAGTTTTGGAGTTTGATGCCATCTGTACGCAGATGATGTCCAACTCTATTACTCCTTTCCACCTGCTGTTCAGGTCGTGAACCGGTGGTTGGCAGCTGTGTTGGTCTTAATGAGGGCGAACAAACTGAAACTGAATCCAGACAAGACAGAGGTACTCCTGGCCAGTCCTAAGGCCGAACCGGGTATAGGGCTACAGCCTCTGTTGGACAGGCTTACACTCCCCCTAAACAGGTTTGCAGCTTGGGAGTACTCCTGGACTTATCACTGAGCCTGTAATCCCATATTTTAGCGGTGGCCAGGGGAGCTTTTTCTCAATTAAAACTTGTGTGCCGTACCTTGAGAAGCCAGACTTGGCCACGATGGTCCATGCTCTCATTATGTCTCAAATAGACTACTGCAACGAGCTCTAAATGGGGCTAACTTTGAAGACTGTTCAGAAGCTGCAAGTCGTCCAACGGGCAGCAGCCAGTTTCCTTATTGGAACGGCATACAGGGAGCATACAACCCCCCTGCTACATCAGCTCCACTGGCTGCCAGTGTGCTACCGAGCACAATTCAAAGAGCTGGCTTAAGCCTATAAATCCCTGAACGGTTAGGTCCAGCCTACCTGTTTGAACATATCTCCCTTTATGAACCAGTTCAAGTGCTAAGATCAGCTGGGGAGGTCCTGCTCTCAGTCCTGCCACCTTCGCAGGTGTGATTAGTGTGGATGAGAGACAGCCTTCTTGGTGGTGGCCTCTCGGCTGTGGAACTCCCTTCCCAGCGGGATTAGATATCCCCCTCCCTCCTGGTGTTCACTGGTCACATTGAGAGATTATGGGGAGTTGTGGTTTAAAAAGTAACTCTCCTCTGCTCTGTTACTTCCTGCTCCAGCAATTTGGTTGAAAATATAATAATATAATGGGCCCCTGGTGGTGGCACTGTGTGTTAAAGAGCTGAGCTGCTGAACTTGTGGACCAAGAGGTCCCAGGTTCAAATCCCAGGAGCGGAATGAGCGCCCGCTGTTAGCCCCAGCTCCTGCCAACCTAGCAGTTCAAAAACTTACCAATGTGAGTAGATCAATAGGTACCGCTCTGGCGGGAAGGTAACTGTGCTCCATGCAGTCATGCCGGACACATGACCTTGGAGGTGTCTACGGACAATGCTGGCTCTTCGGCTTAGAAATGGAGATGAGCACCAACCCCCAGTCGGTCACGACTGGACTTAACGTCAGGGGAAAACCTTTACCTTACCTTTTTTATAATAATATAATAATAACTTTATTTTTATACCCCGTCACCATCTCCCTGAAGGGACCCGGGGCGGCTTACATGGGGTCATGCCCAGGTAAAAACAAAAACGAAGTAAAACACATCAAATGAAAAAAGTGCAGTTATAAAATTTTAAACATTAACATATAGAGATAAAATAGCAACTTAATAAAACATGATTGAAACATCAAAATTTAAAAATGGTAAAGTGCACCGTATAAATTTGTAGATATGAGGTAGCTGATAAAGTGCTGTAGATTCGTGAGAGATGGGAATAGGCCCTATAGCTATATCAAATTGACAAGACCAGAAAAGTGCAATTGATGGGGAAATGCAAGATTTATCATTGAGATGGGCAATCCTTAGCCAAAGGCCTGTGTGAAGAGCCAGGTTTTCAAGCTCTTCCTGAATGTTGCCAAGGTAGGGGCTTGCCTAATCTCCCTGGGGAGCAAGTTCTAGAACCGGGGGGCCACCACGGAGAAGGCTCTCTCTCTTGTCCCCACCAACCATGCTTGCGATGGAGGCGGGAGCGAGAGAGGGCCTCCCCCGACGAATGAAGAGATCATGCAGGTTTGTAGGGGGAAAGGCGGTCACAAAGATAGGATGGTCCTGAACTGATCAGATCCTGGATGATAGCTGATTTACCATTGATGGATCTGGCATTAAGCAGCAGTACCTTCAATCCGGAGGGACTGCCATGGAGGCTACCACTCCTATCCTTCTCCAGGGTTGCAAGGACTCTTTTGCGCTTACCCTGGGATAATGGTGACAAGCCTTCCTCCTCCCCCATGCAACCTCAATGGTCATCTCTCCCGGCTCCAGTCCAAACCCCCCCCCCCCCCCCGGCAACAGGTGGAAAGGCGCTAACATTAGGAGGCCCTAGTCAGCTCTCCATGGCTGGGGAGCTGCTCAGGATTCTATCTTTCTTAGTATCTAGGGATGAAACCTGCAATGATGATAGGAGGGAGCAATCAGGGGAACTAGATTCACTAAACAGAAGCAATGTCTGTGGGCAGGAGTCGGGAATGGATTGGGAAGGGACTAGGGTTGAATTAAGTGACACTAAACGGATTCCTAGCAATGAAGGGGACCTAACTAGGGAATTATAGGCACTGCCCCTTCTGGATCTAAGTGTATCTCGGAGATGCAGATCCAAGCCTGCCATCAGGGGATGAATCGTGGGATCCAGAAATACCTTCCTAATGTTGATTCCCCATGAATTCAACAGGGGTTTACATGTCCAGAGCTCTTCAGTTAGAGAACTATCCTCAAATGTGGTGATGAGGCGTATGGAGCAATCCCGAGCTTGGAAGTCCCTGTGTAGCCAAGAAATGGGGCCGGGCTGTGGCGCAGCTGTTGAGCAGCTGCCTTAAATCACTCTGACCATGAGGTCATGAGTTCGAGGCCAGCCCGTGGCGGGGTGAGCACCCGTCAATTAAAAATAAAAAATAGCCCCTGCTCGTTGCTGACCTAGCAACCCGAAAGATAGTTGCATCTATCAAGTAGGAGATAAGGTACCACTTATAAAAAGTGGGGAGGCAAGATTAACTAATTTACGACCTGGTATGAGGAAGTGCCGTCAGTGTGGATGATGAAGCAGCTGCTCCACCCTGTGGCCAGAATCGAACATCCCCTCAGAAGAAGGTTAACTTGCCTCTGCGTGTCTCTCTCTGTCTCTGTTTGATGTGTTTATGGGCATTGAATGTTTGCCCTATGTGTGTTATAATGTGATCCGCCCTGAGTCCCCTTCGGGGTGAGAAGGGCGGAATATAAATACTGTAAATAAATAAATAAATAAATTTTGACTACACTTGGGTTCATAAATAGTATCTGAGCAAGGGACTTCTGGACTGCTTTCCTAGAGGTCCATCTATTCAATCATGAGTCTGTTATTTTAAATGCCAATTTTTCTGTTTAAGGTAAATAATTTTGATGGCTCACTAGGCCCAATATATAAAGGTCAGACTCAAATGTACCAATTGTAATTGTCCGTTGTGGTCCCAGATCTATTTCGCTATGCCCAGCCCTCCCTTCTCTCCTTTGGAAATGTGGAAGCTCTCTCTCACTCTCGACATCCTCAGCTTCCTTCAGAAGTTCCTCTTTATGTTCTGATTGCCTTTCTCCTCCCTCCCCACCAAAGATCAGTTACCAATTATCCTCCGTCGGAATGGCAGACGCTATGTCCTCTTCCTTCCAGGTGTTATAGTGAACAGGATTTTTCACCATAAGAGAAATTCCTTTGAAGAGGTGGTCTATTTTCTCGTATAATATTGCAAGTTGTGATAAAACAAGATTAAACAACTTCCCCATAAGTTCACGCAGGTGAGATAGTTCATTATTCCTATGAGTTCCAATCTGATTCATTTTCCTATACAACTTTCCCAAACCTTCCAACAGTACCACTCAAAACCTTCAATATTATCCCACTCTTTCTCACTGATCCTTCTCAACCCTACTCACACATACCCTCCTATGACTATTCTTAACCCTAACCTTCTGCAACTTACAAATACTTACTCTGACCCTCAATCACTTTCTAAAACCCATCAAAATCATAACCCAGTAAACTCAAAGGAAGTCTTGTAACTATCTCTTTTCCCTCCCTCAGCACTTCAATCTAACCTTCCTCACTGTGCTAAACAAACAAAACAATGAAAATAAAAAACAATAAAACCCAGCAGTGGTACACTTCAATGTTAAAAAGTTATATAAACATCTAGACAGATGAACATAGAGGGGGTAGACAAGATGGCAAGCCTATGTTTTGGTGTCCCAGAGTCAGCACAGATTGAAGAGGGTTTATTCGCCTTTCTCCAATAAGGACAGCTACTGATGTCGTACACTATGGCTTCCCCCGCCAGCCTCCCAAGCCGGATGTAAGATGGTTCAAACGCTCCCCAGCTAGCAAAGCTAGGCTGAGATGGACCAATGGTCGGCGCCATCAGATCCTCAAGAAGTTCAGTGGGCGATGGTAGGCCCAAGGTGACCAGGAGCGGGGCAATGGTATGAGGAGGGCTGCGAAGCAGGAGACGATTTTACCCTTATTGTATACAATAAGGAACAAAATAATTTTCATGAGCTAGTCAAGTTTCCTAATGCTTTGATTTCAGAATTTCCCAATGCTGCACTGGTTTCCTTAAAAAGCAATGCATTTGAGAGTTATTCCCTGCAATGATTGGAATTCTCCAGTTTTGTAAAGGGTTCCTAAAATTTCCCATATAACATTTTGATTTCTCTACCCTCTTCAATCTGTGCTGACTCTGGGATGCCAAAGCACAGGCTCACTATCTTGTCTACTCCCTCTATGTTTGTCTGTCTAGATGTTTATCTAACTTTTTTAACATTGAAGTGTACTACAACTGGGTTTTATTGTTTTGATTTCCCCTAAAGGAGCCCCCAGATGGCGTAGTGGACTAAATGACTTGAAGCTGCCAGGTTCGAATCCCACCTGGGGAGAGTGTGGATGAGCTCCCTCTATCAGCTCCAGCTCCATGCGGGGACATGAGAGAAGCCTCTCACAAGGATGGTAAAAACATCAAAACATCCGGGCGTCCCCTGGGCAACGTCCTTGCAGACGGCCAATTCTCTCACTCCAGAAGCAACTCCGGTTGCTCCTGACACGAAAAAAAAATTCCCCTAAAGGAAAAAAAGCACTTATGACCAACTAAAATGTGTTGACTTTGCTGTACAAAACTAAGGTGAAAAGCTGTTTAAAACTGGGCATATATCCACTTTCCTGTTAACCTGGAATCCATTCTGGGCATCATAAAGAAGCAATAAAAAAACATGAAAGCAATAAGGTGTGTAAGCAACTTTTTTCTTTGAAGTTTACCTTGGGAAGTAGGTTTTTATTACCACAAAGACGGAAAAAGATTGATTTTTGTTTGTCCTGATACATAATTGCTTCTGCGGTAAAACAGCCACTTGGTGTATTGATGTAATCATTATATTCTGGATTAAACATCTTTCCTATATGAATGTGTTTCCCTTATCACCAATTCTGCAAAGGAAAGTCATCAAATGCATCTTACAGCAGCATGTCCAAAGTCTCTCTCTGTGTGTGGGTGTATTTTCATACTCCTGTCTTCTTCTGTTCTCTCTCATCAGTTTTTTTAAGTAGGTATAGTAAAATCACAAGTGGCATCCATATAATGGAGCAGTGAATCTCCTTTGGAATTTGGATTGAACCTTAAAGAAGATTTCTAAAAGATAGGTTAGGAATAAGGTTTATAGTTTCAATAGTTCTTCAAAGTTTAGACTAAAACCTAGAATGAATACCTCATGTGGAAGTCACCAGACACTAAAGCTCATTGGGAAAACTTCAGTCATGCCTTACCTTCACCACATACTCTTAAATGGTGTATCCAATAAACATTTCACTATCACATCTGCTGTTTGTGTGAACTAAAGGTGGATTTCTGATTGGAACAAATGTGTGTTTTTAATAATGTGAAATGGTAGAAAATGTTTTATCTGCAGTATTTAACCTGAAATATTCTATTCAAATGTGTGCGTTATTACTTGTCAAATAACGAATACGTATTCTGACTATATGATCTTGGAAACAAACATCATCCTTGTGTGCACTGAGTACAGCAGCCCCTTGTATCCAGTGGGGTTTGGTTCTAGTACTCTCAGTTTATACTAAAAAAAGTATAAAATGGCATAGTAAAATGGTAATTAACTCAAACAAGTGCTAGAGAAAGCCTAAGGATCTGTGAAATGGTGGGAGGCTGCAGCAGGGTATGCTCAAACATCAGTGTAGTGCTTGGTTTGTGGCCAAATTAAGGAATACTTTCTGAATTTCTTTTAAAAAATATTTTGAATGTGTGGATGCAAAACCTATGCATAAGGAAAGGCCATATCAGGCAGGCCTTTTCTTTTGTTTTCCCCAGTTCAGAAGACACCAACTGTATGTCTTAAATTGTTTTCATTACATTCCAGATGCGAGCTTGGTCTTCTGGGGGTGGTGGCCAGCTGACAGTGTCCGGCAAGGGGTGGGGCCTTGTCATCTTGTGGAAAGATGATGGAGTACTGGTGGTCAGCGGACCATGCCGGGCTGGCTTTCTCTCATTTTTCCTAAGTGATCTGTGTACCATCACATTTCCCAAATGAAAGACCCTTCCGCTGTGGCCCACAGGTTCCTTCCTGGTGTGCGGCGCGATGCCTGTCTTTTTGGCTGGCGGTAACATGTTGGCTTGCACCCAGGGGTTCGCACTGTGAACTTTACACGTGCACTGAGGCTGCCCACACTGCCAGTATCCAGGGAAAGGGCTCCTTCCCAGATGCCTGTGGCAGCACAATGCGCATTGCAGCAGCAGTGTGTCCTGTCCACCAATGTCCACCATTTTCTCGGATTTTCAGCCACAAAACAAGTTACCCAAGTATAAGAAGGACTTTCACAGTGAAGATAACCCAATGGAACAGGAAATAAGACTTTCAAAGCAGGAACAAATTACTGCAATTTAAAAAAAATGGGTTCTTATATAAGCTATGAAAATTCACCATAAATCATAGGATAAGGGAAACATTCTGCAATTTGGTGAGCTTGCAGGGTTGAATGTGTTCTCCCTCTGTACCAAATTTGATCAGGATAGCTCAAAAAATGAGGGCAGGAGGGCCCTGTAAATGTCCCCCCTGGGGCAGTTTTTGGCCACTGCGCATGCGTGTCCGCCATTAACGAATTATTTTTGAATATTCTGAATATTTGTTAGGTTCCACAAATTTTGGAGACAAAAATCAGAAGTAGTTTCAGAAATGAAGCTACAGCGCCCCCTACTTTAAAAGCGAGTTTAGAATCATTTTTTTAATGGATCGCTCATGCCTAGTACTCAATTAAAAACAGGCATACACTTGTATAGATCACTTTTAATGCAAATATACTAAACTTGAGTATTAGGAAAATGTGGATCTTAGGACCTACAGTCTTGAAAGATTTCTTGCAAGCTGTGATTGTGAAATGAAGTCACAAGTTTTGCAGATGGTGACATTATCTTCTTTGAAATCTGGAGAATATGCATATGTTCCTATCTCAGTGTAGCTTCAGGCATCCGATGAAATGATTCTCACCCAGCTTCCTGAAAGCTTGGTTTGACGCGATGGTTTGCTGTGAATCTGGCAGAAACTGTATCATTAGAGAAAGTAAAATGATGTCAAAAGTTAGACAAAGGAAAAGCTAAGCAGCACTCTCTTAAGTAATGCTCTTTGGCTTAACGAAGAAAAGACGTAACTGTCTAAAGATATTCTGAAGATATAAATGCAATGAGGGATAGCAAGTGATTCAGGCTAGAAGGAAATGTTTTCCTCAAATTGAGGGAAGGGAAATCTAGGTTGAATAAAAAGCAGTCTTCCAGAGAGGTCTTTATTCTATAGTAAGCAGTCCCAAAGGAAACAGTAAAAGCATATTACTTGCTACATTTGAATGGCCACAGCATTAATGAGTGTAGTGTCGGAAGCAATCTTGTATTTTAAGGAAAATGTTGGAGACACATGCTAGCATTTTCATCTATAGTGATCTCATAGTAGGAAGCAGTATACACACACACACACACACACACACACACACACACATCACCTTTTACAAATCATCAAATAATGGGAGGGGGGCTTAAATCCAGAGGAGGCACTTCTGCTCATGCAATTAGGTTGTCACCATTTCTGGTAATTGCCCCCCAAAACCAAAATCCTGGTGATCTATTTATTATACCAAGAGCTATAATATATAATTATTGTTAGACAATAATTCCCATCATTACAGGACATTGCCTATGTTGGCTGCATTTGCCTGGTATTAATTGAAGGAATCAACCTTGCATGATACCGATTTACTCAAGCAGATAGATCTTGAAAAATTTTGTTTTTGAACTTTCGCTCCCTGAATACTTTGAGAGCATAGCCAGTGATGTACCCGGAACGAGGATTCTGGGAGTTATAATACATAAAATGTCACCCCCAAGGTCAGCAAATAGGTAGGTGCTTTCCTAACTAGCAGGTAAAGGGTTGTCTTCACCCAATGCCCAGCACTTAGCACTCATGAGTGCCTGGATATAGAATGTGTGCTTCACCCCTGAGCTGTAACTCTCTCTGCCTAACAGAATAGGCCATCTCAAATCAGATCATACATGTAGTTTCTTTTGGAGAATTATGATCTTTGGGAAGGCATGACCTTGGAAAAATGATGCCATAGTTTCTTCCTAGTTAAGAACGTAAGGTCCAGAGTCATATTGTTTAGAGATCCCACTGTTTGTTTCTCACAATTATCAAGGATTTTCCTTTTTATTAGTTGCCAAACTGAACATATTTGAGTATTTAATGCAAGATGCCGATTGGAAATTAAAGTAACCAACAGTGGAGAACAAAGCTTGCTTGAAATTTTATCAAATGTTGTTTGTCTATTTTTACTGTTCTTCTATTCATTCATTCTTTTTTATTCCTTTGTTTTTGCTATTCCTAACCAAATGCTGAGTTTTAGTGGAGTTGAATATACGTAGTTGTCTCTATACATAAAATTGTCTTCTGCATATCCTGTTATGATCAATTAGCAAAACCTTTAATCAATAACTTCATAAACCTTAGCTTCTTGGAGACTGAGGAAACCCATTAATATAGACTGCTGCTGTTTGCTGTAGGTTGGGGTGTTGAAGGAAAAATATGTGTCAGGCCTGAGTATGTTTTTATCATTCTGCAATCCATGTTGCACTTTTATTCAGCCTGCAGAGGAAAATATGACTTGTAACTGACATAATGATCAAGTCAGCCGAAAACCTTTGGTACAATGCTGGTCTCCCACTGGGTGTTCACATAACACTCAAGACTGCGGTGTTTGGTTTGGACAGCTTAGTAAGATATGATTCAGTTGTAGCAGACAAACTAAACAAAAAGTGTCAGCATTGAGTCCTGTAAATACAGTAGCTCAGTGGGGTACTGTAAAGAAGTATGAATTTTAGTTTACAGATGCCATGTTTAACTGCGTTTTAAAAGTCATGTTTAACTGTGTTTTAAAAGAGTCAGTATTTCAGTTACTCTGCTCTCATGAGTGGTTGCCATGGAGAAGGGGGCGGAGCCAACTGGTTTAGCTGAAGAGAGAGTAGAATTTGGAGGGAAAGTCAGTCTGTGGTCAGAGAACCACAGGGAAAGTTGATATTAGAGTCTGTGTTCTTATGAGACACAGGGAAGGCTGATTCTCAGTTGGAGAATCAGGGTGGCTCAAATGTTTGATTTTGAGTGAATTTTAAAAATAAGTTTGGTGACTTATTTTAAAGTAACCTGTTTTCAGATAAGGAACAGATAGACTGTGATTGTAATTCACAGGGTGACCGTAGGTTAAAGCAGTGGGGAAAGAAGTGACATTTTAGGAAGTTTGAATCACCTCATTCTGTTATTGCAACTGTTAATCTAAGTGCCTCAAACAAGAAGAGAAGTTATTGTGCCTGAATAAACTTGTTATTGTTCTTTCAACATCCAAGCCTCTGTCACATATATTCTAAACTAAGTTACGCTACCATCTTAAGTGAAGAAGAAGAAAGAAAAAAAAAGGAAAAAAGGTCTCCTCCCTGAGTCTTTGGTCGTTGCGCATTGCTGAAATAGGAGGCACCTCCTTGCCAATTGGTGGTTGCCACGTTACAAATTGGTGGCAGCGGTGGGATTAAAAAGGTTCCCCCCACCTGAAAGAACCTCAGCCGGTCATAGATCTTTACAAATTGGTGGCAGCGGTGGGATAAAAAGATTTTCTCCCCTGCCTGAAAGGAGCCTCAGTCGTTCTTATATCTTTGCAAATTGGTGGCAGCGGTGGGATTTGTGTAACATTACTAATTCAGTACCTAAGATCACTTAAAAAGAAAGGTTGTGAGGTAAAATTGGTGAAAGATGGCCACCAAAAGACAGAAAAAGATAACAGAGGAGACAGAGGTGTGTCAGGGAGAAGAAGGTTCTGACTCAGAGCAAGCAACCATGTCAGAATTGACTCTTAAATATCAATTGGAGCTAAGGAGATTAGAAATGGAAGAAAGAGAGAAGGAGAAAGACATACAGGCAGAAGAAAGAGAGAGAGAAAGACAGGCAGAGTTGAGAAAAATTGTGTTAGAAATAGAAAGACAAAGGTTGATGCTCTCTCAACCTTCTGTAGTGGCACAACCAGAGACTCCCATCATTATGACTGCTAAAATGGAGGCTGACAATGACAGAATAATGGCTAATTTGAAGCCAGATGTGGAGATGCAGCGGATTGAGCTCACACCACTTGTGAAAATGCCATTGTGCCCAGGGGATTCTTGGTGCCTGATTGACTTTAAGTGGTTCATGAAGTGGAAGAGGTACGTGGGTTTTGAGTATTGGGACCTGTATTTGCGGGAAAGCCTGATAACTACCCAGGAACCATTGACAACGCGAAACTTTTTGCAGGTTCAGAAACTCAGACTTTAAAAAAGTATTGCATGAATAAAGTGGACTATGAGTTGATTCCTATTGCAGACTGGAATAAGTTAGTAAATTGGTATGGATTTATAGAGGGACAGAGACCAATTGATAGAAAAGTTGTGGAGTATGAAGAGTATCTCAAGTACTGTAAAAGTAGAAGTTTATCCTTTAGAGTCGGAGCCATCTCAAAAGAACGACCCTAATGATCTTATAAGCTCTCATTTCAACCAAGCAGAGGGTTCTGCTGGAGATGGAAGAATCGTAGACCTCCAAGAGAAATTGTCTGTGTCGCAGCTTGGAGTTCATTGTGTGGCTGAGGTAAATGAGTCACCAGTGGCTGAGATTCCTATTCAGTGCTGTAATGACACAAGAGTAGAGCAAGCTGTAGTAATGGAGGATTTAGAAGTGCCAGTCATTGATGAGAATGATTTACTTGAGCACTGTAAAGAAATGAATGTTGTTATAAAGAATAATGGTTTGAAAAGTGACTGTGCCCTAACAAAAGTTTTACCAGAGAAAGATAGTGACATGAAGTTGCTTGGTGCTAACAGAGCAAACAATGTGGTTCCCAGTAAAGATGAGAAGGAAGATGAAATTCTGAGGGAATTTTGGGAAATGACTGATTCTGTCTACTCAGTGGTTGCCTCTTTAGTCACTACAAATACAGAATCGAGTCAACAGTTGTGGCCAGGAAAAGATTTACCTCAGGAAAATACCAGATTTGGTCAATTAGAATTACTGTGTGCAGGAGAACCTAAAGGACCAATGGACACACAGAAGGAGGACAGAGCAGTGACCGGTACCTCAGGGAACATCTCTGTGAGAGAGGAAAAGAAGATAAACATCTTGAGCCTGAGAGTCATCGCTAATCTCAGCAAACTAAGAAGCAGGCAAAGGTTGTTTTTCAATGGAGAGAGTTTTAAAGACCCCTACGAGTCAGAGATTCGCAGTTTCAATCATCATCAATTTACTTTCAAGATTCTATGAAAGTACGTGAACTATGTTTCCCAGGACTTCTTGAATGACTGTTGGAAATTTCGTAAAAGACATTTTGGAACAGAGGGAGTTCATTATGTTGTTGGGAAAAATAAATATAATTGTCATTGGCAACATGTTAACCTCTGGAATGCTCCGCAGGGTGAAATGTCTATAACTTGTACCAGGTGGTATGGGGAAGGAGATCCCTACGAAATGTATATATGATAATTCCTTATAGAGTTATAGGCGAGGTAACTTAGTGTATTAAGGAGGTAAAGGTTTATGGTTTATGTGTTGCATGATAGTATGTTAAGATTATATGTTAAATGTATGTTACTATGTATTGATGTATATTTTTAGATGCAATCCATATTATTTTTTACTATTCTAGGTTGTAGAAAAGTCAAAAATAATCTTTATGGGTTGGGAGGTGTAAAGAAGTATGAATTTTAGTTTACAGATGCCATGTTTAACTGCGTTTTAAAAGTCATGTTTAACTGTGTTTTAAAAGAGTCAGTATTTCAGTTACTCTGCTCTCATGAGTGGTTGCCATGGAGAAGGGGGCGGAGCCAACTGGTTTAGCTGAAGAGAGAGTAGAATTTGGAGGGGAAGTCAGTCTGTGGTCAGAGAACCACAGGGAAGGTTGATTTTAGAGTCTGTGTTCTTATGAGACACAGGGAAGGCTGATTCTCAGTTGGAGAATCAGGGTGGCTCAAATGTTTGATTTTGAGTGAATTTTAAAAATAAGTTTGGTGACTTATTTTAAAGTAACCTGTTTCCAGATAAGGAACAGATAGACTGTGATTGTAATTCACAGGGTGACCGTAGGTTAAAGCAGTGGGGAAAGAAGTGACATTTTAGGAAGTTTGAATCACCTCATTCTGTTATTGCAACTGTTAATCTAAGTGCCTCAAACAAGAAGAGAAGTTGTTGTAACCATTAAGCCTGTGCCTGAATAAACTTGTTATTGTTCTCTCAAACATCTCAGTCTCTGTCATATACACATGTTCATCAAGAATAAACAACAAGAAGAAAGAAAAACCAAGATTTAAAAGTCTCCTCTCTAAGTAGCCAGTGGCTACATCTTCTATAGTGGTGGCAAGAGTTGATAATCCCCTTAACATCTTTAATAACTGGTGGCAGTGGATATAAAATATATAATAATTAATTAATAAAAACAACCTCCATCTCCACATCTCCGCAATTGGTATCAGAGGTGGGATTTTTAAAAAAAGATTTCTCCCCCTTTCTGACATCGTTACAATTGGTGGCAGCGGTGGGATAAAAAGATTTTCTCCCCTGCCTGAAAGGAACCTCAGTCGTTCTTAGAACTTTGCAGGTACTATGGCTTGGGAACAATTGGTAACAACTAAGTTCAATGGCTGAAATGCTCACTGGCCATACATTTGGTAGAAATATGAAAAGGCTCCACATGCCTAGAGATGTACATACATGTAACCACAGGCAATCAGGTCCTGTGTTTATAGCTCTGTATACATATGGGCCCCTTTCACAATTACGTTAAACCCATTGCTGGTGAAGGCCATAAGTGATCTATAAATCAAGATGCAGAGATTTTGGTCTGCACCAACATATGCCAATAGGCATTACACTGAACTTCTCCAGCAGCCTCACCTGGCCAATTTTTCCTCCACTCCCACCCCACCTCATTAAAAGAAGGTAAAGGTTTCCCCTGACATTAAGTCCAGTCATGTCTGACTCTGGGGGTTGGTGCTCATCTCCATTTCTAAGCCGAAGAGCCGGTGTTGCCTGTAGATACCTCCAAGGTCATGTGGCCGGCATGACTGCATGGAGCACCGTTACCTTCCCGCCGGAGGTAACGGTGATCTACTCACATTTGCATGTTTTCGAACTGCTAGGTTGGCAGAAGCTGGAGCTAACAGCGGGAGCTCACGCCACTCCCGGGATTTGAACCTGTGACCTTTCGGTCTGCAAGTTCAGCAGCTCAGTGCTTTAACACACTGCACCATTGGGGCTCCTCATTACTGGTTGTCTATTTCAACCATACTACATATCATTTCTGGTTATCCTCTTAAGACAGTTTTTAGCATACAAAAAAGATTCTTGCTTGTGGAAAAGTCAAACAAAAATGTTTGTAAATATTTTTTATTCAGAATACCATATTTGTCTTGCTTCATGTGAAATACAAGGAAATTTTCTTTCTCTGGCAGCTAGGACCAATTAGACTCTCATTGCTGCCAGGGATTCAGATCAAGCTGGCATGGGTATGGTGGGTATACAGTTTCATGAGTATTTTTATTGAAAAAACAAGAATCAACCATCATGCCACTCTAAAGGCACCCCAGCTTATTTGATTTCAGAAACTGAGCAGAATCAGTCCTGATTAGGCATTTGAATTAGAAACCACAGAGAAGTACTAGAGATTTCCAAGTAGGATTTGGGAAATATTCTGTCTGAAATCTTTAAGAGTTACTGTACTGCACTACCACTCAGAATTAACAGTACTGGGTTAGATGGACAAATAGACGGAGGGCCCTTCCAGACAGTTGTATAACATTCACATTGGACTGGATTATATAGCAGTGTGGACTCAGATAACCCAGAAAAGCAGATATTGTGGATTATCTGCCTGAATAATCTAGGTTATATGGCTTTGTGGAAGGGCCCTGATTCAGGCTGGCTCCAGATAGGAAAGAACTCCATGCCAACCTGGGTTTAAAAAACCCAGGCCAGGCAGCCTTCTGTCCCCACACCGGCCTGAAAGCCCGAGCTTTCAGCACTGGGTGTCTAGATGTGATCCCAGAATCTTTTGGGAGGACACCGAGACACCCTAACCCCCTTTCCAAAACCCCTTAAAATCCCTTTAAAAAAGTATAACTTACCCAGCCGCCATTACCCTGGTGCTGGAATCCTCCTGGCGCACAGAAATGATGTGGCAAGAGAAGGGAGAGGGTAAAGAGGAAAATCCCACCTCACCCCCTTCTCTGGTGTGTCATTTTTATGCACCATGATGACTCTGGCACCAGGGCAATGGTGGCCAGGTAAGTTATTTTCATTTTCAAATGAGTTTTTCAGGGGTTTTGGGAAGGGGGTTATAGCCCTCTGGGGTTTTTGGGCTGATTCAGCCCGAAAATATGAGAGGACTGTGTGGACTGCCCTCTCAGAAGTCCCAGGACTTCTGAGGGGTCAGTCCACACAGGGCCCACACTAGATTAGACCTGGATCTTTCAGGAAGACCCAGGTCTAATCCAGTACCTAATTAATTTGGGACAAAACAGGGGTTTCTTGCTTTGTCCCTAATTATTTTACTTTTACAGGAGGCGTTGTTCGGACATTTCCGGTAAAAGTGCATGGCCTCACATGTTTTGGGTCCTGTCTGGATGAGCCCTCAGTGTAAATGGACTACATCAAAATGTGTACCTTATAATATGCCTGTGTCCAATTTTGAATAGACAATTTATTTAAAAGAAATCCCATTTTTTCAATACACAGCTGAAATATAAGGCTGATGCTACTGACTTCCTACACAGATTTGTTTTAATGATTATTGAAATTACAGTTTTTTGGCATTTTGAAAACCAGACATATAGATATAGATATGGATATAGATATAAAATGTCAAGCATGGTTTTGCTGATCTTATTATGAGTAAACGTTCAATTCAAAACCATAAAATATGTAGACTACATTAGTCTACACAGATGATTATACTTGCTTAAACCATTGACCTGAGTACTTAACAAAGCATTCAAACCTTTGGCCTCAAAATTAAATTGGGAACCTATGCTTTTAATGAAAAAGTACTAAGATACATCCGCCCCCCCCCCCCCTTGTGCGTCTGTGTGTAAAAATTATGAACAGTGAACAGTATGATCCTTAAGAAATACACAGGAGCTCAAGTACTACATCTTTCTCAATTTCTTTTTGTATGTTGACCCCCACTCTCATTAGGTCTACTCCTGGGGAGGCCTACAAGAAGTTTCCACCACATTTTAGTGGATATGAATCAAAGTCTCTACCAGGACTCCCACTTACAAACAAAAAACTCTTATATTCAATCCAATGCAGATAGGACATACATACACCTATATTGACCTCTCTGATTAATGCTTGGATACTACTGGAAGAGTTAGCATGTATGGGATTCCACAGATGTTCCAATGGAAAAACATGACACACTGTTTATATGCTTGTTTTGTAACATAGCTCATTCAACTATCCACTGATGATGCAAACTGTTGATATCTCATGGTAGTTTTTTAAAAAGAAATCATAGAAAAGTAATACTATACTTGTCGATTTTATAACTGCCTGAACATGTTTGCCAAGTGTATAAAATTAGCTAAAAAATAACCTGGTTTACTTATGAATTTTAACTGGTTAACCAAATCCGCATGCAAAGTCTATGAGATGCAAAAAAGGCACTATCTTAAGCAGATATTGACAGGTCTGTAGCTCTGTGTGTGTGTGTGTGTGTGTGTGTGTGTGTGTGTGTGTGTGTGTGTGTGTGTGTGTGTTAGGGGTTCAACCCCCCTCTGAAATTTTCAAAACCCCCCCCCCCATTTTTTTCTGTCTACGGCCACAAGAGAGACGTTTTCCTAGTGGAGTTAGGAAACTGTTGATCTTTTAATCAGGAAAGAAATCTGTTAATTCCCTAGGTATTTATAAACCTATGTATTCAGCAGATAATGTTCTACAGCAAAAGATTGCTGAATGCTGCTCATTTTGGCAAATTTTCTTTAATTACAAAGGATTAAGGCCAAAAACCTTAAGACAGAAGCAACTGAAATATAGATCGTGGAATGAAGAATCGTATAGACGGAAGGATAACAAAGATCATCTAGTTCAATCTCCTACCATATAGGAACATGTAACTAAAACTCATCTGAGAGATGGCCACTCAGCCTTCCAGTGAAGGAGAGGCCTCCACCTTCCAAAACCCTCTGATTCACTATTGAACAGCTCTTACTATTACGAAATTCTTCCTAGTGGTTAGGTGGAATCTCTTTTCAACAACTCTTGACAAATTGAGACACCTCAACAAGAAAAATGCTCAGTCACTATGACATGTTTTAACAAATTAATCCAAATCACCTCCCCAATTTGTTTGTGTTTCAGATTTCCACCAAACAGGGCATTTTGCTAAAAAGTGCAAACATTATAAAACATACTGTTGATATGGAAAATAGTTTAAAAATTAGTAGAATATGAAAATATACATTTATCTTGGTTTGGAAAGATAGCATTAGTAAAAATGAAAATACTTCTGATGATAAACTTTATATTTAGAATGCTACCACTTCAGATTACAGAAGAAGAACTGAATAGATGTCAACAAATGATAAATAAATATAGTAATGGCAGTAAAAGAAATAGATTACATAAACAGTTTTGGTACAGATCTCAAAAAGAAGGAGCATTAGCACTTCCCAATATTAAAAAGTATTATGAAGCAAATAGACTGAGATTGGATATAGAAGGAATAATAAATAAGTTGGATATAGAATGGCTAAAAACAGATTCAAATAAAGTAGAGGAAGAAATCTGGAATTTTTTAAAAAGAGTTTATGAGAAAAGAAATTAGGGAAATTGATAACCCAATGTAGAGTAATGTATTAGATATATGTAACAAATATAATAGAAAGTTAATAGTGGATAGTTCATTAATAACCCCAATTATAATGGAAAGGAAATTTCCAAAAAAAATCTAAAAAACATAATGGATAAAAAAAATTAAGGGAAAATATGGATAAAATAGGGGATTAAATAAAGGATGAAATGAAAAAGGAAAGAATTATGGAAGAATTCAGGGAAATAAAATTGTCATGGTTCCATTGTATACAACTAGAACAATGGATAAAAATGGGTTAAAAAACCAATAAAAATGACAGTAAGCTTAATCAGTTTGATCAATTAATACAAAATGGAAGTGATAGAGAGGAAAATAAAAATTTGAAAGGAATAACCAGTAAAATATATAAAATAATAAATGAAATCAATGAAGGAAAACTAAAAAAAATCAAGGAGATTTGGGAGGAAGATTTAGGGATGAAAATAAATGAAATTGAATGGTCACAGTTATAGAGACAGACATTTGAAAAAAAATTATCAGTACGGGTTAAAGAAAATTATTATAAGTTGATATGGAAATGGTATTTAACACCAATAAGAATAGCAAATATAAACAAAATATAAACAAAAACTATTCAATTCCAAGGTGCAATTCTCTCCCCTCTTCTCTTCAACATCTATGTTAGATCCCTTGCTAGTTTGGCTTGGAGTTTCGGCCTAGACTGCTATCAATATGCGGACGACACCCAACTCCTTCTGCACTTGGAGCCTGGAGCAACGTCAGTACCAGACAATTTCACCTTATGTCTGGAGGCTCTGTCGAACTGGCTACATGTGAGTAGACTGAAGGTGAACCTGGCGAAGACTGAGATTCTCTGGCATGGCCGCTCGATTGGTCTGAACCATTTGCTACCCACCTTCGATGGTGCTGCCCTATCTCCTTCACCTACCGTTAAGAGCTTGGGTGTCGTTTTGGATTCGCAGCGGACAATGGAAGCTCAGGTCGCTGCTGCCAGCAAACAGGCCTTTTTCCACATACGACAAGCGAGGCAATTGGCACCCTATCTATCTGATGAGGCTCTGGCAACAGTCATCCATGCCACTGTCATGTCTAGGCTGGACTATTGCAACGCCCTGTATGTTGGTCTTCCGATGTCTACGACCCGAAAGCTCCGTATTGTTCAGAATGCGGCAGCCAGGCTACTCACAAGAACACCCATGAAATGCCATATAACACCAGTGCCGCAGCATTTGCATTGGCTTCCAACTGATTACGGTGGTCTATATAAGATGCTAGTTTTGACCTTTAAAATTCTTTACGGCCAGGGCCCATCGTACCTTAGGGACCGTCTCTCCTTCTCCCATCATCGGAGGTCACAATGACCATCCCAACGCAACTTACTTTATATACCGGGTCCTAGAGAAGTGCACTTGGAAAGGACCAGACACAGAGCTTTTTCTATTTCTGCCCCTGCCTTATGGAATGCCTTGCCGTCCTATATGAGAGCCATGCGTGAGTTAGGGCCTTTTACCCTAGCACTTAAGACCTGGCTTTTTACTAGAGCTTTTGATCTATGTTAATTTTATCAATATTTATATGTATTTTTATCCTTTACAATTTAGCTTGTAAATCGCCTAGAGCATCTTGGATGGAGGGCGATTAATAAGTAATTAAATGATGATGAATGATGATTATCTTTATATAACAATAAACAGTTGAAAAAAGAAGAAAAAGATGCAATATCAAATTTATTAACAATAGCAAGATTGGTGATAGCAAGGAACTGTTAAAGGAAAATAAATATACAAATAGAAGAGTGGTACAAGGGAGCAGGGAAATTAGCAATAAATGATAAGCTGACATGTAAATTAAAAGTTAAAAGAGGGATATGGAAACAAAATGATTTTGATGTTGTATGGAGAAAATTTATTGAAAGAGGATTTTAAAAGAAGGATGGAAAATTACCTGCACAAGAGGAAATGAAATTTTGGGCAGATTATGTGTAAAAGAAGTGGCTCAAGGGGGGGGGGGGGGGAGCATGGTGATATGGGATTTTATATATATACTAGCTGTGCCCTACCGCACACTGCTGTGGCCAATTGGGATTGCACTGAATAGCCTCGGTGTTTTAAAGTCTGCCCGCTTTGTATATAGGGCCCTCCTTCCTTGGGCTGGTTGAATGGGATGGAATGGCCTGATGGCTTCAAAACCTGAGGGTTTTCCATTTAGGGGAAATCTTGGTTGGCCAGGTTGAACAGCACTGGATAGCCTTGCTGGTTTCAAGGCTGGGCGCATTCTACCTTGTGGAATTCTTGGTTGGCCAGGTCGAATAGCAATGAATAGTGTCAGTGCAGCAAGTATGAATGCTGCAATTAGTTACCTTGATTAGCATTGAATGGCCTTGTAGCTTCCAAGGGTGAGTGCTTCCTGCCTGGGGGAATCCTTTGTTGGGAGGTGTTAGCTGGGCCTGATTGTTTCCTGTCTGGAATTACCCTGTCTTCTGAGTGTTATGTAGTGTTGTGATTTTAGAGATTATATTGTTCTGTATTCTTATTAGACCACAGTAATTATTAGATATTATATGTATAATCTTATATTATCTGGTTAGAACAGGATTCTATGAGGCCCTTTGTACACAGCTGTTTAAAATGCACAGTGAAGTGGATTATATTTTTTGGTGTGGCCTAGGAGGCAGCCTGGTTTAAAGCTGCAAGGCTGTTCAGTGTTAATTAAGGTGGGCTACAAAGGGGTTGATATACATATCTGTGGAATGTTCATGGTGGTAGAAAGAACTGGGCAGGTGTGCATGTTGCCATGGAGTTGCTTGATTAGTATTGAATAGCCTTGGAGCTTTAAGGTCTGGGTGGTTACTACCTGGAAGAAACTTTTTTGGGAGGTGTTAGCTGGTTAGCTGGTTTCTTGTGTGGAATGTCTGTTTTGGGCCCTCCTGGTGTTTTGGACTTCAACTCCCCCAATTCCTAACAGCCTCAACAGCCTTTCTTTTCCCCCTGGGTTTGAGGCTGTTGGGAATTATGGGAGTTGGAGTCCAAAACACCTGGAGAGAGGGCCGAAGTTGCCTCATGCCTGTTGTAGATGAATCCTGGTTCTTCCTCCTGCCAAAACAGAGGCAGGGGACCTTTAAGGAGGGAGAGCTGATGTCCTTCTGCCTTCTTCCCCGGGGTGTTGGGGGTGGTTGGGTCCATGACTGGTGAAGGGAGAGAGGCCTTGGAGGGGGGCCCTTTCCTTCTCACCCTGACAAGAGAAGAAGTAACAGAGCGGCCTGGGCACAACTTTGGTGCCTTGTCTCGTGAGGGAGAGGGGCAGGCGAGGATCTGTCTTCCCTTCTTTTCCCTCTTCCTCCTCCTGGGAAGAAGGGGGGACCGACTGAGTAGCGCGTCCTTTGTCTCTCCTTTTGTAACCTCACTGCAGGCACAGCCGAAGGACTCACCTATCTAGGGCAGTGGGGTGCGGGGAAGAGGAGCCCCACCAGGGTGGGGTTTTGCTAGGAGCCTCTGCCATACCAGTCTCCCACAGGGCTGACAGGGCAAGGAGAGAAAGAAGGCCCGAGGGGCCCTCTCCTCACCACCTCTCCTGGCCCCACTCCTGGCCAGGCCTCAGCGGAGGGTGGCGGTGGCAGTGTCGAGGGGCTCCGTGCAGGCCTCAGTGCTCCCTTCTGCCCCGGCGCCATTAGTGTGGACATGTGCAAGGGCCGCACCTCCCTTCAGGCCATTAAATGGAGCCTGAAGTAGCAGGGGTGGAAAGAGGTAAGGCAGGCTAGGCCTCTCCGGGTGTGTTTGGACTCCAACTCCCGGCATGCCTGGTGGCGTTGGTCCTTTCCTTTTCCCTCTCAGCCAGGAGTTGAGGGAGGGGGGGTGGGGGTTGTTCTATCCATGTGGGAGCTGGCCTTTGGCACAGGTGCAGATGGGCCATTCCAGTTTTTGGGGTTTTGTAGGCCCCATGGAGGTTGGGGATGTCTAGTTTTGTTGTATCAACCTAGAGGCGTGGATAATGGGTTGTGTTGTCAAATTTTGAGGTTGGGGGGCCTTTAGTTATGTTGTTTTGTCCATTGGAGCGATTCCATTACACTTTTTTTTATATAGATATACACACACATACATATACATGTGTGTGTGTGTGTGTGTGAAAATAATAGTGGATGCAAAAATGTATTGTAGAATTGTATTGAATATTGAACATAGAATATTATTGTATTGAATATTGAAAATAGTGAATACTATGGGTCTGCTGTAAAACAAATGAGGTATAACAAATGTTTTAATAAATATTAATAAAAAACACAGTGTTGATATGCAAAAAGGAATGTCCCAACTTGCAATGCTGAAAGTGATCATCCGATTTCTGGACAGCAATGATGAACACCACCTATGAGATTTGCTTGGAACTACAATCCAGCACTTTGGCACATATAATTAAAATATCTCCAATCTGTAAAGATGCAACATTTCAGAAGGATCAGCACTGGAGCAAAGAAATCATGATGCTTAAAACCTGTTTGAAGCCCAAACTTATTTGTACTTGATATTTTAAATATATTACATAGCAACAAATGGAAGAATTCATTACAAATGTTACTTCTAAGCTAACTTCTACCTCATCACCTACTCAGTGAAGAGGAAGAAAACTAGAATCATGAAAGAAATCAACATCATAAACCCACCCATAAATACAGTCATTGTAAAAGCCCTGATAATATGCCATATAGAATTAACGTGTTAACCTAGGGGCAAGGTGATTGAGAAGACAGTTGCTTACCACTCCAGAAAGTCTTAGATGATACATGTTTTATCTATATACTTCAAATCAGCTTCAGAGCAGGATATAGAGCCGTGATCTCTATCGTTGACTTATTGGATGGTCTTTTCTTGAGTACTGACAGAAGGAATGTGTCTCTGTTAATGCATTTGGATTTTTCAGTTGTGTTCAATTCCGTCAACAAATGGCCTCTTTCTGGAATGCCTGGGGGTGCTTCCAGACATACATTTAACCTGCTAGAGAGCAGGTTAAGTAAACCCACTCCAAAGTGAGTTTAAGTCCCCACACCTGGGGGGGAATGGGCTTTCCTATGGGTTTTCCCCATGGCCGTGTGGTAACTACCGCACTGTCATAGGGTCACCCCAAACCCCCCACAAAACCCTTAAAAATAAAAGGAAAACTTACCATGTACCATTAGGTCTCTCTTCAGGCCTGATGGAACATACCAATGATGTGCAAGGAGGTGGCAGACCCAAATCATTCCTGGCTCCCCTGGCTCCTCGTGCGTCATTGGTATGTTCCAGGAAGTGTGCAGGGAGACCTAATTGTAACCTGGTAAGTTTTAAACATTTTTAGTGCTTTAGGGGTGGGGGCCAGGAAGGGGGGAAGGCATCTCGCATTTTTAGGCTCCAGGAGCCTAAAACGTACGAGATTGGTGTGTGGACGGGTCCCTGGGTAGTCCCAGGACTACCTGGCAGTTTGTCTCCACAGGGCCCATAGCCTATTAAACCAGTGCCTTTCAGGAAGACATGGGTCTAATAGGCTATCAAATTAATTCAGGATAAAGTAACATTTTCCTGCTTCATCTCAAATTAATCCTCTTTTACTGGAGGCTTCATTTGGACTCCTACTGTAAAAGTGCCACAGGGTATGGAATATGGGCATGTCTGGATGGGCTCAGACTGTTCTGAGAATCAAGGTCACTATACTTCAGTGGTTCCTGTTTCATTCTTGGGAGATTTCAGATGTTAGGGTTTGGTGATAGCTATTCCTCAAAAAAGGAACTGCTATATAGCATACTACTAGGTACAATTATATTCTCATGCTGATTAATATCTATAGGGAACCATTGGAAAAGATCATTTGGAGCAGCAGTTCTCAAACTGTGGTCCGTGGGGGCCTAGGAAGAACGTGGTCTGTGGAGCCCTGCTACCACTTGCACAACCTACGGAGCCTCTCTGCCTCTGCTGCCATGGCCTGCAATGCCTCTGCACTGCTGCTTTAACTGTGCTTTTCCTGGATGGCAGAAGGTTAGACTGGATGGCCCCTGTAATGATGATGATGATGATGATGATGATGATGATTGCAAAGGCTGGATGGCCATCTGTTGGGGATACTTTGACTGTGCTTTTCCTGTAGGGCAGAAGCAGGTTGGACTGGGTGGCCCCTTGTTGTTGTTGTTGTTGTTGTTGTTGTTGTTGCAAAGGTTGGATGGCCCCTGCAGTCTTCTTCTGAAATACTGTTAAGTTAAAATTGTTCTTCATGTGCAGTGTGCATAGGAATTTGTTCATGTTTTTAAAAAATTAATTCACACAAACATTTTTCATCTGCCACTGGCTCAGCCCATCTGTCAAATTTTAACATGCAATCCGGCTCCTGTGTCCAAACATTTCTTGGGGGCTCCACAATAAATGTTTCCTTCAAAAAAGATTCTGTAACTTTAAAAGTTTGAGAACCCCTGATCTAAACACATGAGGGCAAGGAGCTACCAATGGTCCCATGACACCCAATATATTTCTGCATACCTAAAAAATGTGTTCAATTAAAGATATTGTACCTCCTCTAAATGTGTGCCTGGAGAAGGTAGTTGATTAGATAAGAAAAACAAACTGAAATTGAATCTAGATAAAGAAGAGGTGTTTATTGTCAAGGGTTCAAGCCTGGGCTTCTAGGCATGTCAGCCAACCAGTCCTAGATAAAGCTATACTTCTTCTGAAAGAATGTGTTTGTAGCCTAGAAATCCTTCTGGATCAATCGCTTTAGATGACAGCTCACACATATTTTAACTGGTTTATGTGTTTTTAACTGTTGTTCCCCACCTCAATCCATAAGGAAAGGCAGATAAGAAATAAAGATGATGGTGACTTTGTCCAATGTATAAGATACTGCAGTCTCACATTTCAAATTCAAGCCTGATGTCATTATTGTAATACCACTGACAGTGTATTTATTTATTTATTTATTTACTACATTTATATCCTGCTCTTCTCACCTCGAAGGGGACTCAGAGCAGCTTACAAATCAAATGAACATACAATATATTATTAGGTAAAAGGTAAAGGTTTCCCCTGACGTTAAGTCCAGTCATGCCTGACTCTGGGGGTTGGTGCACATCTCCATTTCTAAGCCGAAGAGCCGGCGTTGTCCGTAGACACCTCCAAGGTCATGTGGCCGGCATGACTGCATGGAGCGCCGTTACCTTCCCGCCAGATCGGGAACCTATTGATTTATTCACATTGGCATGTTTTTGAACTGCTAGGTTAGCAGGAGCTGGAGCTAACAGCGGCCGCTCACGCCGCTCCCAGGGTTTGAACCTGGGACCTTTCGATCTCCAGCTTAGTGCTTTAATGCACTTCGCCACCGGGGTTCCTTACAATATATTATTAGCATAGCACAATATAAGCATTTAATTAAATTACTATATTGTACTATATCATTATATTTATTTATTTATTTATTTATTTATTTATTTATTAGACTTGTATACCGCTACTCCCAGTTTGGCTCGGAGCGGTTTACAGAAATAGATTAAAACAATACACTTAGCTTTAAAATAACAATATGGTAATATTATTAGCAATATTACAGTTATTCCTTGATGGGAGGGGCTCCCAACCTATGACACAGGAGACAGGTTGGTATGATGTCTTCCTGGCCCCCTCCTTCTTCACTCGGGCCTCAGAGTGGCAGTTATTCCTTGATGGGAATTTAGTATCCTTTAGTTTATGGCTATGATTTATTCATGATACTTGTATGAAACCTCATAAAATATCTCTGAAAAATCACATGGAAAGACCTTGCTCAGCAGCCTTTCTTAGACTATGGATCCCCCTACCATATGCAGTTCAATCCTCTCTCCACTGCTCTCTGTTCATAAACACACACACTCCATTTTATTTGGCCATGCTTTTTGTGCTTAAATTATATGGTTGAGGGGTATTTTGAATGTTCTCTGTTTTTATCTTTTTATTTTTAGTTATATTTTGAATATGCTTTACAATATTTGAGCTATGTACTATTTAAACAGGATTGTCTTAAGTTTTTTGTTTTTTGTAAAATACGTTTTTTTAAGATTTTTTTTTTATTTTTGTAAGCCAGTTTGAGTCTTTTGTTAGAGGGAATCTGGAGTATACAATAATTAATCTTATACATACAGATAATGTAAAAATAAATGGGGGAGTAGTGGTATTATCACACACACACACACACACACACACACACACACACACACATATATATATTAGCATGACCCACTGGTGCCTAGGTTTATTAGAAGAAGGCATTGTTTGTTTTGGGATGTTAGGTAATATCACTTAAGTTTGGTCCAGATCCGTTGTTGGCTGGGTTCAGTTCTGTCTGGATACGTGTGAACTACAACTCCCAGATTCCCAGAGCAATCAACCCCAAACCCTGACAGTATTTTCGGTTGGCCAAGTTTGGTCCCAGTCCATTGTCGGCGGAGGTCATAGTATCAGTGAAGGTACTGCAAATCCCATTATCCATGGCAAGTTTGGTCCAGATCCATCATTGGTTGAGTTAACAGTGCTCTCTGGCTGTACATCAAATACAGCTCTTATAAATCATGGTGAGTTCTCCCCAAATCTCTTGTTCAGTTGCTGATCAATTCCTCTGTTTACTGTATGCCATAGGAAGGGGTACAAAATGTTAAAATAGAGGCAGTGGGTGAGGTCATGCAAATTAAGGAACCCTGGGATGTCCATTCTGGAAGAAAAACAGAACATCTAGGATGAAATTGTCCCCACATGAAAGCCTTCACTTGGGTGGGGGGCAGAATGGTGTTTGTGGAGGACACTGGCAGGATTTGGGCTACATGTTCATGGTGCTCACTATGACCTGCATATCAGTGGAATTAGGGCCATTGCTGCCTTCTGCTCAGTGGGAGCTACAGCCTGTTTGTGGAAATAGAAGGTTGTCTGTGTAACATCTTCCTGCAAGGAAGGTTTTTTTGGGACAGGAAAGGTGTGCTTCTGGCAAAACCTTAGAAGAGCGCCTTCCTTGCAAGCATTTGCAAAATGAAAGAGCGATCCAGGAAGATTGTGGGGAAAGCTGAGCGCAGCACATGCGCAGCTGAGGGAAGGGAAGCCAGCCTGGTTCAGGACACAAGCCAGGCGGGAATGTTGGGGGGGGGGGCTTTCCAAACACTTTTATCGCTATGATCACTGCCTAGATTTCAGTGGGGACTATGGTGAGAACTGGTATTTGGGTGTGGCTTTCAACTGAATATGGTAAATGTTTTCTCCTATACTTTGTTTATTTTTAATTCCAAAATGTAATGAACTTTCTGGATACCCCTCACTTTCCTTGCCCATTTCCAATTTTCTTCTTCCCCTGAAGTCACCAACCTGAGTGGAGAGTTCTAGTTTGGGTTTTGCCAGCACAAAACCGGAGTGAAATGATCTGGATCGTGGATTGGGATGGATCCCCCCTCCTTCCCCCCCTTTCCTCACTTAAAGCTTCTGGCAAAAGCAGGAGGGAAGGCTGTGAAGGGGAAGAGCGGAGATCGTGCAATGCGACTCCCTCCTCTTGCAACCCGGTTTGAGCAACCACTCCAGGACAAGGAAAGGGGAAAGGGATTTCTCTCTTGCAACCTGGTATAAGAGGCCTATAGAAAGCAACCACGGGGAAAGACAAACAAGACTCCCTCCCTTCTGCAATTGGCCACAGGGAGGCAAGGCAAGCCCAGGGTGATTTGAAATGCACTTGCTTTGCTTCCAACAGACATCCAACTCATTAGAAAAATAGGCTATCACGGTTCGATATCGCGGGATACAAACGACTGGATAACCCGCTTCAAAAGTCACTTCGAAAGCTACAAAACAAACGAATTAGATACGACATATGCAGGAATTGAATTTTTTGCCCAACCCTAGTCACCAGCCATTTATTTCTGACTTTAGGAAAGGGAGGTAGTCACATATATTGATAGGAGAAAGAGAAGAGTGGGAGCACATCACTTATAAAAAATAATGGGCATCCCAGATGTTTCATGTTTGCCTTTCACCTGACCAATGATGGTACATAGTGGTTTAGGTGCTCTGGAAATAGTCATAAGGGTGAACACATGGAGCAACCCAATTGCCCATCGCCGAACATTATCATAGGCTATCATTTGTGGCCAAGTATGATTGCCTTCCAAGTGTAGAGTCTTGGCGATGGGTCCATAGATGACTGTAGAGACCTATTCTTGATCAGCATGTTCTTTCACAGTTATTATATATATATATATATATATATATATATATATATATATATATGTATATATATATATATATATATTTCAAACATGCATCTCTCAAATTAACTAGTTCTAGGCTTGATCAAATAATGAGGATCGTTGCTTCAATCCTGGTGGTCTTTGCATCTTCCAGAACACTGACATTTGTCTGCCTGTTTTCTCAAGAGATTTGCAGGATTTTTCAGAGGCAATGCTGATGGAATCATTCCAGAAGTTGAGTGTGACATATTTAGATGGTCCATGGTTTGGGAGGACAATGGTTTCATAAATAATCATCTTGGTATTCCTACGTATGTCCTGATCCTCACACATTCTCTGTTTCATTAAAAAAAAAAGTTGCACTAGCAGAGTTCAAATGGTGTTGTATTTCAGTGTTGCTGCTGACTTGTGGAGAGGTGACTGCCAAGGTAGTGGAAATGGTCAACATTTTCTAACTTTATACAATTAAGCTATATTTTTGGCACAGTGATTGTATTGCCTGTATCCAGAGAAGAGAAGATGAAAAAGTCTCATAGGCGAAAGAGTTCCCGCAAGTCACCCTTCTCTTTTCCCTGATCAGACCTCATTGAGGAAAAACCTAGTGGAAGTTGGCAGTCACTAAGAAGGTGTGAGGGTTGCAAACCACACCAGTTGACATCTGTAAGGCTTAAAGGTAATACTAATGTACATTTTAAACTTTCTCACATGTGTATGCTTTGATCAGAGCTGCCATTATTAAGCAATTACAATTATACTTTGAATCATGGCTTTATCTGCACACACTATGGGCACATCTTGATGATTTTGTTGCTGCTGGTTATTAATATTCCCTGATTTTATCAAATATGCTGATATTTTAGCTATAATATTGTGGTCTGGTCTGGTACCAAAGAGGTCCATGTCTTTGACACCATGAGTTACTGCACTGGGAGACAACTCTGGTGATGCCACACTGAGTGCTGGACATGTGACTAGCCCCCTTTTCACCCAAGCATTTCAGATAAGAGAGACTCAACTTATACTAAGAAGAGCCCAGAAAACAGACATTTTTGGACTTCCACTATCAGAATCTTTCAGCTGTAATTCTCACTGGATATCCTGGCTCTGATGAAGATATCAATAGAATGGACAAGTGCCATCTCCATAATTGAAGCAGTGACAGAAAAATGTGCAATGTAACCCAATTATCTTCACTTCACTTCACTTTATTTCATAATTAGTCGCTCTCCACCAGAGTGCTCCGAGCGACTTACAATTTAAAATATCATTCCACAATATAAAAACATTCAACATAAAAACATTCAACAGTGACTATTTGACAAATTAGATCTGATTTACTTAAATGCACAACCAAACAGCCAAGTCTTCGAGTTGTGAAATGGCATGAATGTACATATGCTGCTCAGGTTGAGTATTCTGTGGTTGAATGGCCTGTGTGTGGGGTTTTTTCTTCAAAAACCTAGCAGGTTAATAACTCCCCTAATCTCCAGTTGTGAGATACAGTTGGTTTTACTATATGATTAAATTGATTTGTTCCTCACTCATCTATTTTCTTAGTACATTTCAAGTACTTCACTAAACTACAGGAAACCTTTGAATGGAGTCATAACCATTAAAATGGAATGAAACTGATATATCTCTGTAGTGCAGATGAACTTTTATTTTCTCTACTTCTTTTAAAAAGTAAAATATTGGAAGTCAGCTGTTGATATACACAAGATCCTGGTGATATAGCTAAAATTCAAATAAAATCTAGTGAACTGTGCAATGTAGCAACTCTATCTTCCTTTCTTTAAATCCTCATTGCTTTTTCTCCCTCTAATCTCATCACTTATTCAGCTTTTCACTTTCCTTGTCCCCACCTCTCTCTCACACACAGAGAGACTGAATTTACTAAGCAAACTCTGCATTACACCAGAGTTTGAATTACCTGGTTTTCAGGTCTGATTTGTACTTCACAGTTTAGGTTCCTGCACACAAACAGTAGATTTTCTATTTTTCTGTCAATTTGCTGTACTTAAGATTGCCTAGATGTGTGTGTGCATTTGCTTTCCAACCAGAGGCGGTCCAACCATAAGGCGAAATAGGCATTTGCCTGTGGCGCCATCGTCCCGGGGGCACCATCGTCCTGGGAGGAGGGCACCACTCTCCACCTCCTTCTCTTTCGGGCCTTCCAGTGGCTGCGCTGGGCCTTCCGGCTGGCGCAGACCCACCTTCGCACCACGCAAGCCCAGCTTTGGGGCCTTCAGAGATTGTGAGGTCTGTAGGAACTTGGAAGCTAGGTATGTGGGGTTTATATATCTGTAGAAGGTCCAGGGTGGGAGAAAGAACTTTTCTTTGAAGCAGGTGTGAATGTTGTAATTAATCACCTTGATTAGCATTTAATGGCCCTGTGGCTTCAAGGCCTGGCTTCTTCTTGCATGGGAGAATCTTTTTTTGGGAGGAGTTAGCTGTCCCTGATTGTTTACTGTCTGGATTTCTTCTGTTTTCAGAGTGTTGTTCTTTATTTATTGTCCTGATTTTAGAGTTTTTTTTTAATGCTGAGGGCTATCCGGGTTATCTAAGTCCACACTGCCCTATATCCCTGTTCAATGTTTAGTGCTAAATTTGCAAATATAGTAATTCCTACATAACATTACCATGTATTGAACTGCTTTTTCTATTGATTTGTTGTAAAACATGATGTTTTGGTGCTTAATTTTTAAAATCATAATGTAATTTGATGTTTTATAGGCTTTTCCTTTATACTTCCTTATTATCCAACATTTTCGCTTATCCAGTGCTTTTATTTTTCAGTGATTGGTTTGGGGGGGCGCCAAAATTCTGTTCGCCTACACTTGAAAAATACCTAGGGCCGGCTCTGTTTCCAACCATCCAGCTACTTATAGCAGCCCCATGAATTTGATAAGGTTTTCTTAGGTGATGAATACTCAGAGGTGATTTTGATAGTTTCTTCCATTGAAATATAGCCTGATATTTGTTGGCAGTATTGAATCAAGAACTAAAAATGGCTGACCCTGTTTAGCTTCCGAGATTAGCATCTGGTGCTATAAAGGTATTGGCCCCCAACATACAGGGGAAAAGTCATACAGAGTGTATCATATGTCAACTCCTTTATGAAAACTACCAGTTGCTATTTGTCACATTTGAAGACATATTTTCTTGAAATCCCTGTGGGTGAATTTAAAAATTCTTTTATAAGTATATAGAATGTCATGTCTTAACTATATGTGATTTTATTTGTTTTACCGTATTATCCTTCGTAAGTTGATGTAAGGCATGTGCTTATTTGTATCTTTTGAACTCATTTCCTTTATGTCTTTAACTGTATTTTATAGCCAAAATAAAACTCCAAATATATTTGCCTCCTGTATTGTATACTTTGAGAATTTATCAGTCTTACTGATAAGGGTTCCTAGTCTCTTATGGCCATCCAATGATTCACTGCGATAATACAGCAGTTGTTAAATAATTAGTATGTGAAAAAAATCTAACCCAGGGATGGACAGCTTGCAACTATTTTAAAACTGAAGATGGAAGAACCAAATGAAGTCAACTCTCTTTTTTTCACAAAATGCATATCTGTCATGCTTGGTAAGTAGATCCTTCATATATACTGCTGACTTTCTGAAAAACTTCTTCTGATTAATATTAATTATTTTGTTCTGCATCATCATTAACAGTTCACTAGTCCATTGATATTTTTATTCGTGTCTGAAGTCCCTTGTGGATAATTAATCAAGTTATTTTAATTAAAGCACCATTAGTACTTTTTATTTTAGAATGGAAGTATTCCAAATGATTCATTGCTTATTACTCTTCATTTCTGAACTACTTGCAAAATCGAATTTCAAGTTCAAACATGCATCAGTATACAGTAGAGTCTCGCTTATCCAACGTAAACGGGCCGGCAGAATGTTGGATAAGCGAATATGTTGGATAATAAGGAGAGGTTAAGGAAAAGCCTATTAAACATCAAATTAGGTTATGATTTTACAAATTAAGCACCAAAACATCATGTTATACAACAGATTTGACAGAAAAGGTAGTTCAATACACAGTAATGCTATGTAGTAATTACTACATACTACGAATTTAGCACCAAAATATCATGATGTATTGAAAACATTGACTTCAAAAATGTGTTGGATAATCCAGAACATTGGATAAGCGAGTGTTGGATAAGTGAGACTCTACTGTATTTATAATCTTATATTATCTGTTTAGAACTGGATTATATGAGGCCCCTTCTTCACAGCTGTATAAAATGCACACTGAAGTGGATTATATGGCAGTGTGGAGTCAGGATAATCCAGTGCCAAGCAGATAATATCAGATTATAAATGGATTATATAGCTGTGTGGAAGGGCCTTGAGTCTACACTGCCATATAATCCAGTGCAAATTAGATAAGCTGTGGAAGAGGCATAAGTGAGTCCTAACTGTGCCTGTCCCCTGGGCTGAGTAGGTTGCTGGGAGACCAAGTGGGCGGAAATTAGCCTTGTAACTGGCAGCAATTGGATAAAAACAATTATTCCTCTCCCTCTAATTGAGACTTTATTTTTTCTTTTCTTTTTGTTGTATCAACCTAGAGCCGTGGATGATGGGTTGTGTTGTCAAATTTCGAGGATGGGGGGCCTGTAGTTTTGTTGTTTTGTCTGCTGCCCTGATGCCATCACTCTTTTGTATATATAGACTGTTGGGGAAGTAATTCACAGTTTTGTAGTACAGTGTCATTTATTTGGGATGACACTCTACCACTCCTTTCCACCCCAAGCCAAGGAAGCTATCCTGGTCTTAAACCTGTGTCTGTCAACAATAATGGACTGGATGAGGGAAAACTAACTTAAACATCTATATCTATATATATAATAAAAGTCAATGTTTGTATGTATGTGGATATGTGTGCGGTGGACAGCGGTGTATGTGCCAGCTTTCTGATTGGCAGCCACTTCCACAGGCCATTGTGACTGTCAGGAATGACGGAAATTGCCCAAACTTGACACACTTAACCCCCATGACGCACTTTATGGCCTGGTGCCATTTGGGGGAGGATGGACCATGGATGATGGGATTTGCAGTACTTTGAAATGCTTTGCGTCCCACAGACTACTGCAATGCCCACCAATGACGCAACTGGACCAAACTTGGCACACAGAACCTCCATGACCCCTTTTATCTCCTGGTGCAGATTGGAGGGAAATGGACCATGGATAATGGGATTTGCAGAACCTTCACTCACTTCCTGAGACTACTGCGACTACCAGGAATGACAGAATTGGACCAAACTTGGCACACATATCCTAAATGGCACACTTTACATGCTGCCCCACTTTGGGGGAGAATGGACAAAGGATTATGGGATTTGCAGTACTTTCAAACACTGTGTCTCTGACAGATCACTGTTAGTCTAACACAGGGGTCCTCAAACTTTTTAAGTTCACAGTCCCTCAGACTGTTGGGGGGCCAGACTATGATGAAATAGTCCAAAATTAGGATTGTTGTTGTGTGCCTTCAAGTCATTTCAGACTTAGGTCAATCCTAAGTCAAAATTTAGGACAGAGGCCAGGTCAATGTCCTTGGAAGGCTGCATCTGGCCCATGGGCCTTAGTTTGGGGATTCCTGATCTAGATTTCATAAGACCATAGGTAAGCAAAGAGGCCTCCAAAGACCATCGAGATGGTCTCATAAGACCATAGGTAAGGAAAGGGGACCCCAAAGGCCATCTAGACAATCTCATAAAACCATAGGTAAGGAAAGGGACCCCCAAAGGCTATCTAGACCATCTCATAGGACCATAGGTAAGGAAAGGGACCTCCAAAAGCCATCTAGATGGCCTCATAAGGCTGTAGCTAAGCAAAGAGACCTTCAAAGACCATCTAGATGATCTCATAAGGCTATAAGTAAGCAAAGAGACCTCCAAAGACCAGGTAGACTTAGGTCTACCCTAAGTCTACAGTTTAGGACAGGGGCTAGGTAAATGACCTTGGAGGGCCGCATCCGGCCCCCGGGCCTTAGTTTGGGAACCCCTGGTCTAACACATAACGGATCAGGACCAAACTTGACACACATACCCCTCATGACCCAATTTACATCCTGGTACAGTTTGACGGAGGACATACCAAGGATAATGGGACTTCCAGTACCTTCACTCACTTCCTGAGACCACTGCTACTGTGACAAATTACTGATCCAGACCAAACTTGGAACACAGAGCACCCATGACCTACTCTATACCCTGGTGAAGTTTGGAGTATGATAGACCATGGATGATGGGAATTGCAATACCTTCACTCACTTCCTGAGAACATTGCAACCCCCACCAATGCCTTAACAAGACCAAACTTGGCACATTGAGACCCCATGACCTACTCTACACCGGGGTGCTGTTTGGAAGGGGATGGACCAGGGATGATGGGACTTGCAATACCTTCACTGGCTTCCTGAGAGCACTGCGACTCCCACCAATGACGGATCAGTAGCAAACTTGGTACTCAGAAGCCCCACTCTACCCACTCTACATCCTCCTGTAGTTTGGAAGAGTTTGGACCATGGATGATGGGCCTTGCAGTATCTTCACTCACTTCCTGAGACCACTGCAACCACCACCAATGTCTGATCAAGACCAAACTTGACACATACACTCCCCAAGACCTACAATGAATTCTGTTTGGAGTGGGATGGGCCATGGATGATGGGACTTGTTCACTGTCACCCACTGAACCCCGCTGACCCTGGACCTAGACTAAACTTGGAACACAGGCAAACAATGCCTTTCTCAAATGACCCGGGCACCGCCAGGTCCCCAAGCTAGTAATCTATAAAAGACAGAGGTGCTCCTGGTCAGTTGAAAGACAGATGAAGGAATAGGGGATTCAGCATGTCCTATATGATGTTATGCTCATCCTGAAGACACAGGTTCACAGTTTGAATATATTCCTGTCCTCAAGCGTTAAGGTTTCTGCAGTGGCCAGGGGTGCCTTTACACATATAAAACTTCTGCATAATTGCAACTGTTCCTTGAGATGGTGGAGTTGGCCATGGTGGTATATGTCTTAATTGCATCCTGTTTGGATTACTGTGATGTGCTCTACCTAGGGCTGCCTTTAAAGAGTGTTTGAAAAATTTGTCAAGTCCAAAGAGCCCCAGCCCCATTGTTAACCAGGGCAGGCTACAGGTAGTGTATAACTCCCCAGCTGCTACCAGTTTGTTTCCAGTCACAATTCAAAGTGGTGGTTGTGACCTATAAAGATCTGTATAGCTTCACACTATTTGGCAGATTGTATTACCCCATACAAGCCTGCCCAGGATGAAATCTTATGGAGGCCCTTCTCTCAGTCCCACCACCATCATAAGCATGGTTGGTGAGGACAAGAAAGAGGGCCTTCTCAGTTGTTGTCCCTTGTTTCTGGAACTCCCTGCATGCAGGCTTTTAAAGAAGAAAGTTTTAAAAATTGAGCCAGAGGATGGGGTGCTGTATTGTGTTTTAATTGTTTCTATGTGTTTTAAGTGATTTTAACTGACTTGTATGTTTTAATTCTATATTAATTTTTATATGTTGTAAATTTTAAATTGGATTTTGTAATGTTGTGGGCCACTTTTGTTCTCAGTCAAGGGAGAAAAGCAGGGAATAAATGACAACAACAAGAACAACAATACAATTGAGACTCCTGCATCTATTGAACAAACCTTACCATCAGGCAGTTATTTCTAAGATTTTGTCAGATTATCTCTCTCTCTCTCTCTCTCTCTCTCTCTCTCTCTCTCTCTCTCTCTCTCTCTCTCTTTCCCTCCCTCCCTCCCTCCCTCCCTCGATAATGTGAAACAATTTGTTCAGGCCTATCCCCTCGAGTAGCAGAAAAAAATGACTTCATTTTCCAAATCATAGCTCTTCAGAGATTTAAAAATGACTATCATATCATCTCCCAGCCTTCTCTTCTACAGGCTCAATAGCCTCAATGATTTCTCACATGACTGTTTTTCAAACCCACACAGCCTGGTTTTATGCTTTTTACCAGCTTAGTCACATAGTCCTGGACATCTGCCAGTTACTTGCTAAACTCTGATGCACATTAAGAGATCCAGTTGTCCAGTTGAGGTCTTGTCATAGTAGAATAGAGAGGTGTTATTATTTCCCTGATCTGGACAATAATGCAGTCTACAACTGAACTGAATAGTTCCTCACTGCATTACATTACTGACCTATATTCAGCTTGTAGTCATACCACAAAGTATCTTTTTATGTGTGCTGTTATCAAGAAGGGTATCATCCAACTCCTATGGATACTTATTCCTTTATTAGATGCATGGAATTTTACCTCTTTTGGTAGATTTATACACAAAATGCTTTGCATTTCATTTCTGTTATCTATCCCACCACCTGCTCAAACATTACTAAGTTGATATTTCAAGCATTTAATAGACAGTGTCCCTAAAAGCTTATGCCGTAATAAAATTGGAATTTGGAAATGTTTTCTTTTGATTTACTGTTTCCGGAATCCTCAACACTCTTTCTTTATACCATTGCATGTAAGTCTTTGGTTGGGATGTAAAAATATCTTAACTTCCATAAAAATATCAACAACTATATAATTGTTCACCTTTGACTAGCGTTAGTCAAATTTTGCACCAAACAATTCTGGTCCCTCTCCAAATTACAAACTCCATGCCAACATCCCAGGATTCCATAGAATGTTGCCAAGGCAGTTAAAGTTAAATAATAATGCTATAACTGTCTAGTGTGAAAACACCCCTGATCGTTCAACTGAAAGTTGTTCAAAAGGGTTTACAAAAGGGAAAAAATCCAAACTGATTCCCAGTATCTCTCTATAAAATGGATTATAGCAGCCAATGTAAAATTTATTTTTCTGTAAGATACCACTTGGATCTGTCATTTGTTAGGCAGTTTCAAAATGCCTCAGAATTTGTTGCACAAACTGGATTAGGAAGTCTGAGTGATCCCATCTAGAAAACACCTGAACATCTGCATTTTAACTACAATTTTTTTTACATATCCTGAGATAGAAAAAGAAAACAAAAGTGAATATGAAGAGTTGAGGAGGAGGAAAAGCTGGTGGAGAAAAGCCTGTAGTGCTTGAAAATAATTGGTCATAAATAACAGATCTTTCATAATAAATTCCTTTCTTTAAAAAATAGGTACAACTAAATTTAATGGCTGTAATTTAATGATAGATAACATCAGTCTGCTTGTGGTTGAACAGTAATTGTGAACCCAAAATTGTACTTGAGTGGGAGTACTGAGTTCCTCTGAATTTGACTGGCAAGATTGATCCAACAAGACTACTATGTGGTTGAGCACAAATAGAAATAATCAAGCGGAAGTATATAAATGATTTAAAAATCACAATGTAATACTGATAATTTAATTGAAACCTAATAGAAATACCAGAGACTATAAACTCTATGTATACTTACTTAGGAGTAAGTTATGTTGATCACATAATAAACTCCCCCCACCCAAGCAGCTGGAGAAGGGAAGTGGCTTTGCCCCTTCCCACCGAAAGAGAGAGTTCTGGAAGGGGGCAGGGCTTCTAGGAAGCAGCCCGACTCCTAGATCACTCACTTTCTGGACGTTGCGGAGGAAAGAGCTGGAAATGGGAGCTCTTGGCTTGAGGAGTGATTCAGAGTTGTCAAGGGAGAGCTTGTCCAACGGACGGTGTCCATTAGTTCTACTACGGAGAGGTCTGTATTGGCCTGGTTAGGTCTGGAGAGGGGTTGTCTGGGGTTCACCCCTGCTTCCCTAGCTCTCCTCCCTCGACGAAGGCCTTGCGGAGTTTCCTTGCCTTCCTCCAAGTTATTCAGGAAAGGTGCAGAGGGGGTGCGCACATTGCTGTGCGCTTCCCCCTCGTTCCTTTTGGCCCTCTCATTGAAGATGGCTCAGTGGTTGCCATTTCGGTTCGTTTTCTCTTTTGATCTGGGTAGTTATGTGTGAGCGTGTGAGTGGGTTTAGGCTTTCCCTGCTTAAATCCCCCTTCCCCTCCACCCTCCCTGTTGCAGCTGGCTTGCTCTAATGAGGAGGCTGCTTTTCGTTAGGGTGAGTTCTGTTTCTGTTTGCCATGTTTGTTTGTTTTTTTGGTTTCACCTTGATTTTATGTGAGGGGATTGTGGCGTTTTTTGTTGTTGTCATGGTGGCTTTGTACTTATCTGGCTGTTAGGGGCATTGGCTGTTGCAATCTGGCACCATTTGTAAGTGCTGTTGCTGGGCAGATTTCTTTTGCCGTTGGTGTTGTTGCGGGACAGAATTTGATGTTGCCAGTTGGGAGAGGTGGCCGTTTTGAATTTGGCGCCCTTTTTTCCAAGCATTTCGGCCATCTTGATAGGACTAGCGGCCATTTTGTTGAGGGCAGTCAGCCATGTTTGTTTAGGTCATTCAGCCATATTTCGTGGGGCTCGTTGGCCATTTTGGTTTTGGGCAAGTGCCATTCTTTTCGGTCCGGTGGCCATTTTTATTTAGGTAGCGGACATTTTGCTTTATGGATCGGCAGCCATTTTTGTTCAGGACTCAGCAGCCATCTTTACTAAGGCCTGGGCCATGCTGTTAGGCACGGTGGCCATTTTGGTTTAGGCTTAGTTGCCATTTTGTATGGGCTCGGCGGACATTTTGTTTGGGCCTAACAGCCATTTTGTTTTACATAGTGGCCAGTAACATGGGGGCTTCTGTTGTACATTAGTGTTATTAAGCTTAGGGCAATTTATTAATTATTGACTGTTTTATATTTAATCAATATGAATTGTGGGATCTAGAGGATTTATGAATTGGTTTATCTCTTAGGCGTTTTATATATATTTTATATAAATTTTATATAAATTATAACAATAACAGTACTACTAGGGGGGCCCTGGTGGCACAGTGTGTTAAAGCGCTGAGCTGCTGAACTTGTGGACCAAAAGGTCCTAGGTTCAAATCCCAGGAGCGGAATGAGCGCCCGCTGTTAGCACCAGCTCCTGCCAACCTAGCAGTTCGAAAACATGCAAATGTGAGTAGCTCAATAGGCACCGCTCCGGCGGGAAGGTAACGGCGCTCCATGCAGTCATGCTGGCCACATGACCTTGGAGGTGTCTATGAACAATGCCAGCTCTTCGGCTTAGAAATGGAGATGAGCACCAATCCCCAGAGTCGGACACGACTGAACTTAACGTCAGGGGAAAACTTTACCTTTACCTAACAGTACTACATTTAATAATAGTACTACAGTGAATAAAATTATATATATATAAAAATAATAAAAGTCAATGTTTGTATGTATGTATGTATGTTTGTATGTTTGTATGCAAGTATGTGGCAGCTTTCTGATTGGGCGCCACTTACACGGACAACTATGACCGCCACGAATGACAGATCTGGACTAAACCCGACACACTTATTCCCCATAACACATGTTACAGTCTGGTGCTGTTTGGGGGAGGATGGACCACAGATGATGGGATTTGTAGTACTTTCCATCGTTACAGCTCCCACAGATCACTGCCATACCCATGAGTGACGGAACTGGACCAAACTTGGCAGACAGAGCTCCCATGACCCCCTTTACGTCCTGCTGCACTTTGGCGGAGGAAACACCAAGGATGATGGGACTTGCAGTACCTTCACCCGATTCACCTCCCACAGACCATTGGGAGTCCCACAAATGACACAACTGGACCAAACTTGGAACAAACATGCAATGTGGCCCGAATGACTCACTTTAAATGCTGCTGCGGTTTGGGGTACAACCGACCATGGACAATGGGATTTGCAGTATCTTCACTCACTTCCCCAAACCACTGCCACCCCCAGCAATAACAAATAAGGACCAAGCTTGGTACACAGACCCCCATGACCTACTCTACATCCTGCCACTGGTTGAAAGGGGATGAACCATGGATGATGGGACTTCCAATACCTTTACTCATTTCCAGTGAGCACTGCGACTCCCATCAATGTCTGATCAAGACTAAACTTGATACATACAGTCTCCATGACCTACTCAACATCCTAGCGTTGTTTGGAGGGTGATGGACCATGGATGATGGGACATGCAATACCTTCACTCACTTCCTGAGAGCACTGTGATTCCCACTAATGACGAATAAGGACCAAACTTGGTACGCAGAGCCCCCATGACTCACTCTACATCCTGGCACTGTTTGGCGGGGGATAGACCATGGATGATGGAACTTGCAGATAGATGAGCAATTAGCCACCTCAACATCGGTCGTTGCGGAAGCCATTCCATCCAGCTCTGCAGCGGCAGGAGTGCAGCCTGTGGCAGAGGAGGTGAGTCGCGTTACCACTTCACTAGGTAATGGGGACGCACACATCTTCCCCGGGGCGTGGCCGATTCACAGGATTTGAATTCAATTCAAACATCTTCTGAGCCTGTTCCCTCCACCAGCAGCATGCAATTAGCGATTCTGGCCCCTGCTGTTGGAACACCAAACCTTGTGGGATCATCAGGTGGAGCAACTCCCACTTTCGAAAGCTCTCTTTGATTTTGGGTCACGGCTGATTGGCCATTGCCTGCCCCTGATAGCCTTAGTGCGACGGCTTTGGCCTCTCATTTGGCCCAAAAGACTGTAGACAAAATTCTCAGAAGCAAATACATTGACATTTTTACCCTGTATTTCAGGGAATTGGAGAAAAAAGAGAAGGATGAATTGGATGATGAAAGGAAGGAAGTTATTAAGAAATGTAAAGTGGATCAGAATTGGGGCAACTGGTTTGCTTGTTTTTTGATCTATGGTGGGGTTCTAGTGAAGGCATACTCTTCCAGATCCCTCTCTCTTTTCCTATATATGAATATTATTAATTCGGCCTATGTGAATTTTACGGGGGGCGCTTGGCTCCTGTATGACAAATGCTTTAGGCTTCATGCTGCCCAATCTCCAACTTTGTGTTGGGATTTGATAGATCAAATGGTTCGAAGTTTTAACTCCGGCACACCCTATTTCGGGTAAGAAGGCCGATAGTGGACACACGATCCAAAATTACAGGGCTGGGCATTCCTTTCTCCTGCCGCAACATCAACAGCATCAACAATCGCAACAGTGCTTGTTGTGCTGGGAGTATTCTTCCCAGGGAGTTTGTTTCCGGAAGGGATGTAAGTTTCTGCACGTCTGTGCCATTTGCGCAGTCAGCATGCAGCTAAGAGTTGTACCAAAGGAAAACCCGGTAAGGTGGTGGAAAGGGTAACCATGATTCAAAGAGAGGTTTTGGGCCTGGGGGGTTTTCCAAAGGGCCCCAGCCCAATTAATTTGGTTCAGTTGGACTTATGGTTATCCCATTATTCCAATTTAAATGCAGCCCGTTATCTGCGTACTGGGTTTTTTGAGGGTTTTAGGATTCCTGCATTAGGGCCCAGGGCCCCCTTTAGAGCCCCGAATTTGAAATCTATTATTGGCATGGAGGATGTTGTCCTTTCAAAGATTAATATGGAAGTTGCTGAAGGTAGGGTTATTGGCCCATTTACTTCACCACCCACACCTTGTTTAAGGGTTTCACCACTAGGGATTGTTCCAAAGAAGGCCCCTGGGGAGTTTCGCCTAATTCATCATCTTTCCTACCCCAGGGGGAGATCGGTGAATGATGCAATTTTGGAGGATTTTTGTATGGTCCATTATACTTCTTTTGATTCGGCTGTGAAGACAGTTAGGGCTCGTGGGCCGGCAGCCGAGTTGGCAAAGTGTGACATCAAGTTGTCCTTTCGCCTTCTTCCAGCACACCTGTTGGACTTTGAACTGTTAGGTTTTCAGTTCAATGGCTTGTACTATATGGACAGGGCTCTTCCGATGGGCTGTTTGGTTTCATGTGTGGCTTTTGAATCTTTTAGCCCATTTTTAGAATGGGCCCTTAAAGCAAAATCAAGTTTATCAGGGGTTGTTCACTATCTGGATGATTTTTTATTCATAGGAAAGTGTGGGTCTGGGGAATGCGAATTTTTCCTGCATTCTTTTCAGGAATTGGCTGATGAATTAGGGGTCCCTTTGGCCCCGGAAAAAAACTGAGGGCCCTGAAACTAAATTGACTTTTTTGGGGAGTGAGCTTGATACGGTTCAACAATCCTCTAGTTTGCCTCTGGAGAAGGTGTCAAATTTAATAGATAGGATCCAATACTTTGTTACCTGTAGTAAGGCCACTACGTGAGTTTCAGGAAATTATTGGACATTTAAATTTTGCATGCAGAGTGGTGGCTCCTGGGCACGCCTTTTTGCGTAGACTCTGTAATGCTGTTTCTGGCGTCAGACTCCCACATCATCATATGCAGATTACTCAGGGGATTAAGGCTGATTTGGACATATGGTTGCAATTTTTAAGCCAGTTTAATGGGATTTATTTTTGGAGGCAGGACCTATTACTGACGGATGCTCTTCAGATAGCGTCTGATGCTTCTGGAGCCATTGGTTTTGGTGTATTTTTTAGTGGGCATTGATGTGCTGAGTTATGGCCCGAGAGTTGGCACACTAGAGGCATAACCTCTGATCTAACATTTTTTGGAGTTTTTTTCCCATTTTGGTAGCAGTGATGCTGTGGGCAGATCAATTGGCAAATTCTACCATGTATTTTTGGTGCGATAATCAGGCCACTATGCAGGTTATCAATTCTTTAACATCTAGGTCACCTAGACTGATGGAGGCTTTGAGGTTTTTTACACTCCACTGTCTAAAGTATAACATATTGTTTAGGGCTTGTCATATTACGGGGACAGATAATTCTCTTGATGATGCTCTGTCCTGTATGCAGATGAAATGCTTCAGGCTGCTTGCCTCCGGCGTAGATTTGCACCCTCAGAGCATGCCAATCCATCTTTGGAAAATTAGGAACAGTCCATAGTTTGGGGAATGAAGCTAGCCTTGGCTACATCTTCCAGAAAATCTTACATCAGAGTGGTGCAGGAGTTCTCTGAGTTCAAGAAGTTGTATGCTATAAATTCTGTTTCACTGGTTCCATATGAGCACGTCACACAATTTGGTGTTTTTCTTGAAAGGAAGGGGTTGGCCCCTTAAACCGTTTGTGCTAAGTTATCCACCCTGGCTTATTGGCTCAAGGCCCAGGGTTTTCCAGATGTCATAGCCAATTTTTGGCTGCGCAAATGGCTGGAAGGCTTGTCTAGAGAGCAGGTTAGGCCACATGACAGTCACCAGCCATTGACCTCGGAAATAATTAAGTGTTTAAAGCAAATTTGGTCCCAAATTTGTGTATCCCAATATGAATCTGTTCTATTCCAGGCGGCAATTCTCATCGCTTTCTTTGGGGCCCTTCGAGTTAGTGAGTTGGTCACCTCCCCAAAGGTGGATCAGTCTCAAAGGGCCCTTCAATTTTCGGACCTGTGGCTCCAGCAGGACAAATTAGAATTGGTGATTCTAAAATGAATCAAAAGGGGAAGGGTTCCATTATTAAATTGGGGCGTTGTAGTGACTCTGAAATATGCCCAGTTGCAGCATTAACTTCTTATGTAGCATGCAGGGGGGCAGCTCCTGGTTTCCTCTTTTGTCACCGGGATGGAGCACCGTTGACAAAATACCAATTTTGGGCTTTGACTTCAAAGGCTTTAAATATTTTGGGGATTAAAGTTCAGAAATTTGGTACCCATTCTTTTAGAATCGGGGCTGCTTCAACTGCTGCTGTAATGGGTTATTCAGTAGACAAAATTAAATATTTGGGAAGATGGAAATCTGGAGCGTATCGTGCATACGTGCATCATATGCCGTGTTAGTTACAGGGATTTGTTTTTTGCAGAACCCACCCTGTTGGCAAGTAGACGTCGCATCCTGATTTGCGGGCACAGTTATGTGCACTGGGCAGAGCGAAAAGCACGCAGAGGTCCCTATGGTCAACATCTTGGCCTTGCTTCCTTGGCCTTTGTGGAATGGAGGGGAAGAAGAGGTCTGCAGTGGGAGGGTTTGCTCCTGTTGTTGTTTGGGTCAGGGGTCAGTTTTTCTCCTGATCTTATTGTTATTTACTTGGGAGGCAATGATTTGGGACTGCTTAAAGGCAGGGTCCTCTTTCTTCAAGTTTTGAACGACATGCACAAGATCCTAGAGGTGTGGCCTCATACCGGATTGGCATGGTCAGCAATTATTCCTAGGCCATGTTGGCCCTATGGGAATGGCAAAAAGTTGGATAAAGCTCAGAAACGGGTCAATCGGGCCCTTCGAAAAGTTTTGGAAAATGGCATGGGTTATTATATCCCGCATGATGATATAAGGTTCAATGATCTGAATCTGTATCGGGCTGATGGTATCCATTTGTCCAAACTGGGGAACCAAATTTTCCTAGCTGACTTACAAAAATGAATTAGGGAAATTCTTGGGAATTTGGTGGGGGTCAGGAGCTAAATAGACATTTGCTCCTGATCTGTGGCGCAATGCTTAGGCGAATCTCTTATTTTGGTGTGCACCACAAGGCACCTCAGTTTTGGTGTTGGCCAAAGGCGTGAATCCTAACTTAGGGTTTGTACAGCCCCAGCGAGGGTGAACAATTATGGCCTTGGAATGGGAGGTTTTGACCTTATTGGTTTCGGATGCAAAACTCTCCACCACATTCCCCTTCAGGTCATCCAGTTTTAGTTAAGCTGGGAACCTGGTGTTTCGCCCTAAATTCAGTTGAAAAAGGATGGTTGGGCAGGACCACCTACATTGGCTTATGCCTCACCAAATTTATAGATGGCTATTGAGATGTTGGCCCTAGTTCCAAATTAAAAGTTAAATAGGTAACTATCAATAAAGTTGCCCAGTTTTAAACCCAAGTATACTTGTCTCGTTATTTTGGTGGGTTGGAGGGCAAAAGGAATCCTATGTATATATTGTAATTGAAAGAGTCTTGGGACTGAAGGATAAATTAACTGTAATAATAATAATAATAATAATAATAATAATAATAATAATAATAATAATAATTTATTACCCACCTTTCCTGATGACTTAAGATAGGGTACAACAAAGGCAAAAACATATGAACATAAAATATGTACAATAAATTACATAGATAAAAATATAAAAATATAAACACTTGCACCAAACACAGATACAGAATTGACATATAGTAGCAATATATTGTAAATCAAAATGTATGATTGAAAGTTGCCAGAAGAGATATAATGTAAAGGAGAATTAACCCTGCCATGACTGTGTCCTCAAGCACTATGGCAGCGATTGTGATGACATGACTGTAGAATCTAGATTACAGCAGGAAGTAGAATGCTCTCAGTGGCCCAATGAAACATCTATTCTCTCTTCATGAGTTTTTTCTCCTTTGGCACAAAAGTGGACTTACCTCCTGAAATAAGAAAATAGGTCATGAGAGTTTGCTGCAGCTCTTTTTTCTTTCCGTGCTAGGAAAAATCTGAAGAAATATTCTGACTCAGTCTTCCTTGGAGTGAGAACATTAAAAAAGCATATCTTTTTCTTTGTGTTTCCTTTCCAAAATTGTATAAAGTATTGATAGTGTACTTTAGTGCTTTGGGACAATGGTGACTCACCTCTAAAACACAGAATCATACAGTTGAAACAAGTTCCAAGAATTATCATTTTTAACTTATTCCAAGACAGGAACCCAGAAGAAAGAATTTCTGAAAAATTGCTATCCAGTCTCTGAAATTGCAATGAAATAAAGTCCATTTGCTTAGATCAGGAAGAGGCCCATACATTTCCTAAAGCTTTGCTTTTTCATAACCTGTATTTTCCCATATTATTATTTTTTTCAATTTATTTTAAAGAGAACTCAATACATTTTTTTCCAATTCTTTAACATTCGAGTCGAAGGTAAGAACCATGCTGGATTAAACTGATACATGAGGTGAAATACAGTAGTCTTAACCAGTAGCCACTGATACATTGTCAATCCTTGGAAGGTGTAGGACACAAAGCAGGATCACAGCAGGTATTCCATGGATACACTTTATTGAAATCCTTTTTGCCAAGATGAAAGCGAAGCTACTACTGACTGAGATTTGCCCAGACCTCAGCATATCAAACTACTAGTCCCCCCCCCCTTCCACATTCACACCTATTTGTCAATAGTCCTTTCCCAGGCTCGGAGGCCAGAGCAGGCCACAAATCAATCTTCCCAGCCATATGGCCCTTATCATTTAGGTTATCTCCATTCCAATTGTTCTGGCAGGATGGGAACAGGTCAGCTTAATGTGAATGCTGGGCAGTCACATCATGACATACATTGATAAATCCATGCATTTTTCTAGTCTGCATTCAAAACCCTCCAAATTGGGAACAAATAGTATATCTTCTGGTGGTGAATTAGATACTTTAGCTGTGCTTTCTATGACTATGCACTATACATTATTCGGAACTAGATTTTCTAACATTCAACAATCATTTTTAGGATTATGAGAGATGCCTATATATATATATATATATATATAATATATATATTTATATAATATCTCCCTTTACTTGCATTTTTCTTTTATGTTAACCAGCCCTAAAAATTAAGATGATGATGATGATGATGATGATGATGATGATGATGATGAAGAAGAATTTTATTTATATCCCTCCATCATCTCCCAAAAGGGACTCGAGGCAGCTTACAGAGCAGCACATAATAGTGCCATACAGCACATAAATACATCAAAAGTTTACCAGAATCAATAACAGCTCAAATAACATAAACAACACTTGTGAAAATTAACTAAAACCCCAATAAAATTATTCAAAATCAATAAAATAATCAATAAACTGCATCATATAACACTGCACATAAATAAATATTGCCAGTTCTTTGGACATTCCCATTCCCCTTTCTGTATATGTTCAATCATTACAATAGTCTTTCTGACCAGAACTTTATGCAGAATTTCAGTTATGGGTGGATCATAGATATGTGTAACGGCAGTGTAATATTGGCAGTTAGGGTTGCCCAAAAAAATCATTTTGATTCTTATATCGGAATTATTTCAGATTGTTCTCGCTTTTTGAAACGCATTCTGAGACGTGTCACGGCGCAACTGGCAATGTAATTTGAACCATCATTGGCCCATTCTCTAATTGTCTCTTAATGGTTTGTTGAAATTTTTCCCCCCCAATTGTTTTAAATATATATTTTTAAAAATATTTTTTAAAATTATTTTGTTTCTGCAATCTATCTTGAATAGGAGCTTAGCGCAGCCTAACTTGGCTGCCGCTCCCCAACATGGCTGACGCTCCCCGGCCTATCAGAAGCTTCCATGATGGACGCAAAGGTGGGGGCTAGGGTCCTCTGCATCCATGTGGAAGATTGGCATGAAGCCCATTGCGCAACCCGGGTGAGCCATTCTAGGATGGGTTTTGTGCGGAGAGGGTGGTGGTGTGGAAGCGGAGAGCAAGCAAGCCTGTCTTGAGGGGGAGAGGGAGAAGGAGAGCAAGCAAGCCTGACTTGAGGGGGAGAGGGAGAAGGAGAGCAAGCAAGCCTGTCTTGAGGGAAAGAGGGAGAAGGGGTCCGGTCTGGAGTTTGGAGAAAGGGTTCGGCTTTTGTTGCTGGTTCATTCTCTTGTGAGTGACTGATTGTGTTAATTTTGGGTAGCGCTCAGCTATAGAGCTGTGAATTCCAGGGTTTTTTTTCCATATTAAAAAATTATCTAGCTTTCAATTTCATTAAGAATAGTTCTTGCTAGATCACAGCATACCTTTGTTGCAGAATCAGTAGTCTATTTCATTAAGAAGGCATTGCCTTTGAGGCTTGTGGCATCACATAGCCAAACAACATTGATTTCCAGAGTTCTTGCTTACAAATATAGCAAGGGAATTTATAGTTTTCAAGGTATCTTTGCACTTCTGTCACAGCTCTATTTCTAATTGAAGGCAAGGCATTGACTTTGAAGCTTGTGGCATCACATAGTCAAACAACATTGATTTCCAGTGTCCTTCTTGCTTAAAAATATAACAAGGGAATGTATAGTTTTCAAAGTATCTTGTCAGGGCATTGGCCAGCTTGCTCACAGGTACATTACCAAAGGAAGGCAAGGCATTGCCTTTGAGGCTTGTGGGATCACACACCATTGATTTCCGGTGTCCTTCTTGCTTAAAAATATAACAAGGGAATTTCTAGTTTTCTAAGTTTCTTTGCACACCTTGCCAGAGCATTGGCTAGGTTGGTCACTGGTACATTTCCAAAGGAAGGCATTGGGTTTGGGGCTTCTGGGAGCGCATAGCATTGATTTCCAGTGTCCTTTTTCCTTAAAAATATTACAAAGGGAAAATCGGACACAGAAACAAAGTTACACAAGTAGAAGAAGGACTTTCACATTGAAAAAAACACAATTGAACAGGAAATAAAACTTTCAAACCAGGAACAGGTTTCTTCAATTATTAAAAAATAGTTTATTATAAAAGATATGAAAATTTGCCAAAAATTGGAGGATACAGGAAACGTTCTGCAATTTGGTGAGCTAGGAGGGTTGAATATGTTCTCCCACTGTACCAAATTTGATCAGGATAGCTCAAGAAATGAGGGCGGGAGAGCCCTATAAAAGTCCCCCAGGTACTGTTTTTTTTGGCGATTGCGCATGCGCATCCGCCATTTTAGAAACATTCAGAAATATTACGAATTTTTGGAAATGTCCAAAATTTTTGAAGGAAAAAATCGGAAATAGTTTCTATATCAAAACGCTGGCGCCCCCTACTTTAGAAACGAGAATTCAAACATTTTTTTTTATCGATCGGACATGCCTAGTAGTCACCCTACAAGAAACGCACATTGCTCAAAAACATGCAGCCCATTTAGCCCAGAAAAATATCGGAAAAGAATTTTATGTTGGCTCAATTGGCATTCAAGGATAAAGACGGAAGAATAATTGCAATTCTAATTACAGTTGAAAACCAAAAAATATTGATTTGTAATATTTATGCACCCAACAGTCCCAAGACAGATTTCGTTAAAGAATTAAAAGACTCAATATCAAAAGAAGATTTTGATGATCTGATGATAATGGGAGATTTTAATGGAATAATGGATGGCAAGATGGACAAAAATAATGACTCTAAAAAAATACAGGGATGAAAACATTGGCAAACTTCCTCTCTTGTTTACAAATCTTTTTCAAGAATTCAACTTGCAAGATTCCTGGAGGATACACCATTGGACGGAAAAAGACAATAGCTTATTTTTGGATAGACACCAAAGTTGGCCCAGAATAGATATGGTTTGAACCACAAATACACTGACAACAAAAATCGCAAAAATAAAAATACTGCCCAGGACACATTCAGACCACTGTCCCATTGAAACAATATTATACTCAATTCCAAGACAAAGGAAGTGGTGCTTAAACAATAACTTATTAAAGGAAGAAGAAGATATAATTAAGAACAGAAAAATCCTAAAAAAATTTTTTGCAATAAACAAGACTTCTCAAATCCCAATTCAGACGGTATGGGATTCTGGAAAAAGGGTTATGAGAGGTTACATCATCCAACAAAATGCACTAAGAAACAAAAAAAGAACGTAGAAATGAACAAGATTATGGATGAAATTAATAAGGCCGAAGAGATATTGAAAAGGCATCCCAAAGATGGTATAAGTAAACTAGAATTAGAAAAGTTACAGAAGCAAATAACTTTCTTAGAAACAGAATAACTGGTGAAGGAACTCAAATATATTAAACAATACCATTTTGAAAATGCCAATAAACCGGGCAAATAGATTGCAAGGAAGATTAAGAAAAAGCAACAAAAGCAACATATTACCAAAATAATCTTAGGAGATAAGACATATACAACAGACGAGGATATTAGTAATCAGTTTAACAAATTTTATAAGAAACTTTATTCTAGAGACCAGATCAAAAAAGAAGACATGCAACAATTTTTAAGCCTACAAAGACTACCCAAAATACCAGATCGATACAGAGAAGAGTTAAATAAAGAGATATCAGAACAGGAAATTAGAAATGCTATTAAGAAAGCAGACATCACTTTTTTTAAAAGATGTTTTTAAGATGTTTTTTAAATTGTTGATTTTAGCCGGTTCTTGTAAGCCGCTCCGAGCCCTAGGGGAGTGGCGGCATATAAGTTCGAAAAATAAACAAACAAACAAATAAATAAATAAAGCACCAGGCCTGGATGGCTTTACAGCAACTTATTACAACGTATATGAAGAAGAACTGACACCTTACTTAAAGAGACTGATGAACCAAGCTCTGGCTGAACAAAAAATTCCCGATTCATGGAAGATGGCAAATATCACAATGATCCCCAAAGATAATTCAGATTTAACTGATGTAAGAAATTACAGACCAATTTCATTACTAAATATATATTATAAATTATTTGCAAATAATTGGCGGACCAATTAAAAGGCTTCTTGAAAGATTGGATTAAGGAGGACCAAACAGGTTTTTTACCTCAGAGACGCCTAAAAGACAATGTTCGAATAATAGTTGATATTATTGAATACTACGAAAAGAATAATAAAAAAGAATGTGCCCTGATGGCCTTAGACACTGAAAAGCCTTTGATAATGTGAACTGGGATTACTTACTGCTTATGATAAAAGAAATGGATATGGGCCATTATTTATAAATGCAATAAAGTCAATATATGATCATCAAGAGGCTAAAATAACAATAAATGGGCTAGAAACAAGAAGTTTTAAAATAAACAAGGGGACTAGACAGGGATGCCCTCTATCCCCCCTGCTATTCATACTATGTTTAGAGACACTTATGAATAATATAAGAGAAGACAAAAACCTAACCGGAATGAAGATTAGAAAAGAAGAATATAAAGTCAGGGCCTTCACTGATGACCTAATTTACATTGTAGAAAATCGTCTGGACAATATACAGAGATGGATGACAAAAATAGAAGAATATGGGAAGGTATCTGGATTAAAGACAAATAAAAAGAAGACTATGATTTTGACTAAGAATGTCTTCAAAAAAGGACAAGACAATATAAAGGAATTAACAGGACTACAGATTACTAATAAAATAAAGTATTTAGGGATAACCTTAACAGCAATGTATGCAAAAATATACAAAGTATTATTGGAATGGTCAACAGAAACTGAAATTGTAAAAGACTGCATGACTAAATGGGCTTCTAACATAGACCATTAGATAAAAATGGAAGATTGGGAAAGAAACTGGAATAAAAGACTAAAGTACACTTACGCATATGACATAAAAGAGAATTGGTATAAAATGATGTACCGCTGATATATCACCCCACAAAAATGTTACAAAAACTTACAAGATAAATGTTGGGAATGTGAAACCCATGAAGGGTCATTTTTCTATATGTGGTGGACTTGCAAAATTGCAAATAATTTTTGGACAAAAATACATGAAAAAATTCAAGAAATATTAAGAATAAAATTTCAAATGAAACCAGAATATTTCCTCTTAGGAATGTAAGATTTTGAAATGGACTTAAGCAAAGATATATTATTTAATTATTTGGTGACAGCAGCAAGAATAGTCTATGCTAAAAATTGGAAATTGAAAGAAACCCTTTGGATAGAAGACTGGATACTTAAAATAATAAATATTATGAATATGGAAAAAAAATTTAAATGTATTTTTATTGAATCTTTTAATACAATGCTTAAAAACTGGGGAAAAATCACATTTTGGGGAAGGGGGATGTACTGGTAAGAGGAGGATGGTTAGGGAGGGGGCACTTCATGCAAGAGGAGGGAGGGGAGAGGATAGAAAGGGAGGGGTGTGAGGTGGAATGATTTAAGAGTGTGTATTCTTCATTTGTTTAACTCTGCAGATTTCAGGTTACTGAAAAAATTTCTGAATTGCTTCAATATGTCATCCTCTCTTGTGAACGTTGCTTCCTTAGTTTTTATTATATTTATATATGGCTTTTCTTTTCTTTTCCTCAGTTTCCTCGTTAGCCACTTGCCTGGCTTATTAGCATTGCAGAAGTGATATTATTTTATATATTTTAGTTGTTTAGCTCAGATTTTTTATAAGATGATTATTGTTTGTTGATATATTTATTTCCAGATATTTCATCTTGGTTATGATTGGCTCTTTCTTCTTGTTCCCAGAGGTTCTTTTGCATTTGCAACATTTCTAGACGGTTTCTAAGTCTTTTGTTTTCCGGGTCTTTCTTCCAATTCTGTTCTGCTTCGTTATTTTTCCCTCTATCTCTTTTTCTTTAGCTTTCTTCAACTTGTTTTTTCGTGCTGACTGTTGCAGAAAATATCCACGCATTACGACATTCCCCGCGTCCCAGAGTGTTTGCTCTGTGATATCAGGTGTAGAGTTTAGTTCAAAGTATTCTGTTAGTAACTTTCTAAATTTTGTAATGTCCTCTGTCTTTTTGATTAAGTTTTCATCTAATCTCCATCTTTGGGTTTTCTTCCTGTGATTTAATATCAACTCAATTGGGCAGTGATCTGAGGATGATCTGGGGAGAATTTTTATCGAGTTTACTTTAGATGTTAGTGACTTTGATGTCCATGCCATATCTATTCTCGACCAGCATTTTTGTCTGGCCGAATAAAAAGTGTAATCTTTTACTCCTTCGTGGTGGACTCGCCATGTGTCTTGAAGGTCAAATTCCGTCTGAATGCTTTTTAACGACTGAGGTAGATTTCCAACTTTGCTTTCTTTATTCGATTTTGAGGTTTGAGTCCTGTCCTGCGCTCTGTCTGCAACTGCATTGAAATCCCCTAATATCATTAAATTGTTGAATTCTTGTTTCATCAGATGCTCTTTAAGTTCCCTCGCAAATTTTGTTTTTGAATTATTTGGTGCGTATATACAGCATATTAATAATTTTTTTATCTTGAATGTCTATTTGGACCCCTACCATTCTGCCCTCTTTGTCCTTAAATGCTAATTTCGAGGAGAGCCCTTCTTTGATGTAAATTGCTACTCCTCTCTTTTTCTCTTTTGCTGACGAGTAGTATTCTTTCCCAATCTCTGGTCTAATCAGGTAATTCCCATGCTTCACAAGTTTCTTGTGATAACACAGCGAGTCCCGTGTCGTCATTTAGGAGCGGCTGTAGTGAGCCGACACAAATATATGGACATTTTAAACTTTGATGGAAGAGATTGGAAGTTAACAAATATTTTCTTTTTTCTTTTTTTTCTTTTTTTTAATGTTATCTTGCTATCTTTATTCCTACTTCCCTCTACTGTTTATGTTCTCCCACTTTTATTGTAAAAGAAAAAAAATGCTGGTTTGTTTATACTTTTTTGGGTTATTTCTTCTTTTTCCCCCCAATAAAAATGAATTCAAAAAAATATATCAGTCATGATCACTTGGTTAGTCACTGCCAGCTCAGATCCCATCTGTGTATATATGCTCCAGTACATATGACTTTACATTTCATTTTACTGAATTTTCAATCACCATTTAAAATCTAAATATTGCAGAATGGTGGATTGTTACTACCAGTGTACAAGCATCTGTGACAAGGCTGTTTTAAATGGGAAAAAAAAAATCTCTTCCTCGCAGACTCTTCATTCCCAATAGTTATTCTTCCATAAAAGATTTATAAAATATTACCCATTCCCTGAAAGCAGCAGAAAATCGTATCAGTATACAAATAAATACACACACACACACACAAACACTTGAAATTCAGAACTGTCCCATGTGAACATTACTTTAATTTTCATAGTTTGGCCTCCACTCCAGTATGCTACACTTGTGAGAATCAAAAAGTGTAAGATTTACATTCCTTGTTGGCAGTCATACTTGTGTACAAAATCCCAGTCTGATCATCAAAGCATTTTTGCCAACATGAGTCTTATTCTATAGCATAACAGGGATTGTGCTGGATAACCCAGTGGAGGATTGGGTTGTTCTACAGCATGTTCTTTATCCATGTAGTAAATAATTGAAAAGATGTTTGAATACAGAGACACTTCTGCTGCAACCTGAATCTTGGAAATATTCCCTAAGTTTCAGTGAGCCAAATGTAAATGTAATCAGTGAAATCCAATTTATGGACACTGTGTATTTCGCAGACCTCTAGTCTTCTGCACCAAAGGAAAAAAAAGAAGAAGCTGCAACTAAGATTTATTTGCTAAAAAAACCACAATTTAAAATCTTTTTCTAGCAGTTAGAGGGGATTTGAAAAGATGACAAAGCATGGAAAATATCTGTGTTTCAGTTCACTGAAATCCCACAAGGGACATTTATTTACTTGCATATTACATTGGTCCATAAAGCTATAATAGGGGTAAGAGTTCTTGAAAATGTAATCTCAGTCATTCATTTGTTACTTTCAAATTATGTAAAATGCTTGAGTTTATATTCTTAATATTTAATAGATACAATAGATAAGGAGTTAGAATCCCTGCTTAGCCAATGGAACCTACTGAGTGATCTTGAGCAAATCACATTCTCCCAGCTGCAGAAGAAGGCAAGGGCCTTCTCTGAATGTGTCTCTGACTGTCTCTCAATAAATCTTACCAAGAAAACCCCATGTCAGGGGGGTTCATATATTGGAAATCATTTGAATACATACAACCAACTGAAAGCTCTAGAAGAAGGGTGGGCGACTGTTGCATGGTTATGTAAAATAAAAATAAATATGTAAATGGACGCTTTATCACCATCTTTAAATCAAAATAAACTCTGCTGTGTAATAAGGCTGTCACGTAGGCCTGAATAAAACAATAACAGTATCTTTATTCAGATTCAAGAGTTCAAACACATATATAGGGCAACAATATGTAACAGTCTTCTTTAAATAGTCAAACTTTGGAGAGCACGAAAGCCATTACATTCCTGACCAAAAATTCCTGTCAGCTTCTTTCCTCCACTCTCCAGAAGAGGAAAAAAAATGAATTATAATGTCAGTTAGAAAAAACGTTGATCTGCCTCTGCCAAGCCAGAGGCAGCAACCAGTCAGAATGGTGGCTGGCTCAGCAGCTGTCACCATAACAACCCTTCCAGTGAACTCATTGCAATATGGAGTCTTTATTTCCTATTCCCTCACAGGAACTACCTTTTTATAGATGCTATAGAATTTTGTTATTGTTAGCTGCAATGAAGTTGTCTTCAATTTATGGTGACCTTATGTAATAATATATATAATAATAAAACTTTATTTCTATTCCGCCCTATCTCCCCGAAGGTACTCTGGGCGAAATTCAACAAACAACGTACATTCAATGCCTTCATAAAACAGGTCAATATTGGCATAAAATCCCAACAAGACCCCACATATGAAAATAGCGATAAAAATCTAACATAAAATTAAACCTAATATCAGTGAATTGAACATAACATCAATAAATTAAACCAATATAGTCAGACAGAATCTGACAAGAATTATATAGTGACATAAAATCTAAATAAATGTTCACAGTAATTTACAAAAGTCAACTGAAGTTCAACACAGTTGTGTAGGTTGGATCATGTAGCCTATGGTGGTAAATTGGGCTGACATAGACTAACAGAGCCCAGATACAGCATAGTTCTCAATCAGGATCCGGAAGTGGTCTCTCATTAATTAATCCTCTTCCTCTCCATATGCTAATGAGCAGAAGTGGTCTTTAGTCATTTTTTGGAGAGGAGGGGGGCAGCCTTATTTCTTTAGGGAGGGAGTTCCAGAGGTGGGGGGGGGCGGCCACGAAGAAGGCCCTCTCTCTCGTTCCCACCAGCTATACTTGCTAGGAAATATCTTCAATATCAGCAGCAGCTTTGCTCAGGGATTACAGACTTTGCTTCCATCTGGAATTCAGTCTTCCTTTTTTCTGCAGTCTTTTACTTAACTAAACATTATTATCTTATCTAGTGAGTCATGTCTTCTCATGATCTGGCTAGTGTACAATAAGTTCAGTTTAGTCATGTTGGCTTCTAGGAAGAGTCATACCTGGTTTGTTTTAAGACCCATTTATTTGTCTCTTTAGAAGTCCATATTATCTGCAGAACTTATCTCCTGCACCCAATCCCAAATGAGTTAATTTTCTTCTTATCTGTTATCTCTACTGTCCAGCTTTCACAGCAATTCATAGAAATGAGAAATACAATGGCATGAATTGAATCATTCTAACTTTAGTTTTCATAGATACATATTTACATTTCAGGATCTTATGTAGTTCCTAAAGGAGATTCTGTATTTGTAAACTGGAGCAGTTCCATTGATTTGCCATCTGTTTTTGCTGATCTGTTTCTCCCAAGTGTTCTGGTGCAGCTTCCATTTCATTTTTTTAAAGTGAGGGTTGTCTTTATGTGGTTATTCTTTGTGTGAATTTGACATCCTTTTATATAGTTCATAGAATCATAGAGCTGAAAGAGACCATGTGGACCATCTAGTCCAACCACCTGCCATGCATGAAAAGCACAATCAAAGTACCCCCAACAGATGGCCAACCTTTGTTTGAAAGCCTCCAAAGAAGGAGCTTCCACCACACTCTGAGGCAGAGAGTTCCACTGTTGAACAGCTCTTATGGTCAGGAAGGTCTTCTTGATGTTCAGATGGGTTCTCCTTTGCTGTATTTTGAACCCATTGCTCTGAGTCCTAGTCTCCAGGGAAGCAGAAAATGAGCCTCTTCCTTATGACATCCTGTCACATATTTAAACATGGCTATCATGTCTCCCCTCAACCCTCTCTTCTGCAGGCTAAATATACCCAGCTCTTTAAGCTGCTCCTCATAGGGCATGATTTTTAGACTTTTGATCATTTTAGTTGCCTTCCTTTGGTCATGTTTCAGCTTGTCAATATCTCTCTTGAATGTGGTGTCCAGGATTGAGCACAGTATTGTAAGTCAGGTCTGATCAAAGCAGAATAGAAGGGAGGCACTATTACTTGCTTTAATATAAATAGACACTTTTGATACAGTTCAGAATAACATTGGCTTTTTAAGCTACTGCATCACATTGTTGGCTCCTATTTATCCTGTGGTCTACTAAGACTCAAAGATCTCTTTCACAAGGACTGTTGTCGAGCCAGGTATCACCTATCCTGTATTTGTGCATTTCACTTTTTCTGCCTGTGTAGTATCCTATATTTCTCCATGTTGAAATTAATTTTGTTAGTTTTCTCACAGCTCAACTAGTCACTTCTTTCCAGGATAAAGAGGTGGTGGATGATTTTGTCAAATGCCTTACTGAAATCAAGATATACTACATCCACAGCATTTCTAGCATCTACCAAGCTTATACAGGCAGTCCCTGATTTACAAACATCTGACTTAAAACTCCCCATGCAAAGGATCATTACCTTGACGTGGTGCTGGGGCTTGTGCGCCTCAATGATGCCATGAGCTAAACCGTGCAGGGCCACCCAAGACGGGAAGGACATGGCAGAGAGGTCAGACTAAAAACGATCCCTGGGGAAAGTAATGGCAACCCACCCCAGTATTCTTGCCATGAAAATGAAATGGATCAGTACAACCAGAGAAATGTCGATATACCATTGGAAGATAGGATTCCCAGGTCGGAAGATGGTCAAAATGCTACTGCGGAGGAACAGAGGACTAGTCCAACTAGCCCCAGATGCGATGACGCAGTTAGCTCAAAGCTGAAAGGAGGGCTAATGGCCGACGATGCTGGAGGCAAACGACAAATTCGATGTTCTAAAGATCAACACACTATAGGAACCAGCATCAATGGGCTCCTGGCTCTCAAAAGCCATCAAGCAAATACCTTCAGCTAGCCCACCAGCAAGATGTCAATTTATACAAAAGATGTCATTACTTGACCTGACACATCACAGTAGCATTTTTGTTGCAATATCGTGGAGTGGGTGGGGCATGCTCTTTTTTTTGACGTTTGAAAGCAGAGGACTCTTCAGTTTAAGAGGGAGCAAGGAACGTAAGGCTTTCCTTGCTGAGTGTAATGACTATAAAAGACAGTTTCAAGACGGCTTCTGCTGTCGTGCCTGCTAAAAATGTCACTGCTTTATTGCTTTCTAGCTTCATTCTCTAATGAACACAAGAAATGTGAATACCATTTAAAACTCTAAGGCATGCAAGGACATGACTTGGGTTTTCCACACTTGTTTAGTCACATCCTAGATAAATTGATGGATGGATGGTTGGACGGACGGACGGACAAATAGACACATGGAAAGACAGGAAACTACAGTGAAAATCACAACATTCGGTTTTCATTAATGATACAGGGTTTCTGTAAAGTCTTTTTACCATTTTAAAAATAGTACTGTTTAAATGGAAAAAGACTTTACGAAGACCCTGTACTTTAGATAAGGCCCATGTTAGCTAGGGGATTTTGAAAGATAAGCAGCTTCATCAGACGGGGTGATTTTAGCATCCTAGGACTCTTTCCCAACTGGGATGAAAGCACCACTGGACACTTCCACCCCAACACAGGAGGGTTACTGTGTTGTGCTGGCTCCAATTGAACTAGCACAGGGCCTTGCTGCAATTGTGACATTTTCCCCATGTGATAGGGAAAGCATCACAGAGAGGGAAGCTGCGCATGGGGCAACAGATTCACCCCATTGTTCCCTCTTTCCTTGCCAGAAGCCCAGCTAAGCCAGACACTTTGCCAGGGCTTTCTGATGAGATCTGTAGTCCAAAAAGCAATGTTTCTAAACTCTGCTAATAGTCATTTCTAAACCCAGATATTTTGATGTTTCTCTAACACAGGGGTTGACTCTATGTGGTTCTTCCAATTTTTTTCTGCAATTTTCATAAATTTTAGCTATTACAGTTCAAAACCTGTTGTCTACATTACTCACTCCATTCTATCAAGTGAACAAAAAACAAATCTGCCTTGCATTTAATATAGGAATGTGTAGTTAGCAAAACACATTTGCCTTGTTTTAAGCCTGCTGCTGGCTATTGCCCCTCAGATATAAAACTCTGCAATGTTACATTACTATTTTAAACTCAGCTGAAATACTTTCATTTTCTTAAGAAAAAATGAGCTAGAAGATAAGAGATTGAACAGGCATCCCATAGCAGATTCAAGAACGGAAAACAATGATCAAATTGCTCCATTACATGTCCATCTCCAGTGGAATTAAATAGAAGCTTGATCCACAGCACAGTAATATACAGTTTTCTGTATTAAAGATAACCTTGAAATGTAGCCTTCTGCAAGATTCTATTTCAGGGTCAATTGCAATTTTGCCCTTAAGCAACATACCAGCTCCAAACGTCTGAGGATAAAAGAAGAAAAAGACTATTTGTGTGGGCAGTGAGCTGACAAACAGCAGTATAAATGAAAGGGATGCACTTGGCTTGTTGATCCAATGTCCACTGACTTGTTGCCAGTAATTTGGGCAGAGGGCAGAGAGAGAGATGGAAGAAGACAGCTCAAAGCAATGGACAAGATATTGTTTTCTTTACATCTTGGAAATGTTGTCATCGTAATCCCACCTCCCCCCCCCCCCCCCCCCCCCAGTTTGGGACTAAAGGTGACTTACAAAAGTTAAGCAAATGCAGCTTAAGAATTTACAAATTAAACATGCTATTGAACTATTAATATAACGACAAACAAGTAAAACTAATAACATTTTTTATTTTTTTTATTTATGTGAATTTTCAAAGGAATACACTAAAAGTGGGGGAACATTATGGTTTATAGGAAAGTGGGAAATAAAGAAAAAGAAAGAAAATATAAAGCAAAAAGAAAAAAGAAAAGAAAAGAAAAAAAAGGTGCTGAAAATTTCATTGACTTCCATCTTTATCTATATTGGATGTAATCATTCAGGGGATCTTCCCCAATGTTTCTATTGTTCATTATTATCATAGCTTCCCTATACTCCGTATTTATTCTTGTTGTTATATCACGACCATTCTATGTTTATATTGTTTTAATAGACTTTTCCTTTACTAAAAAGTTCAGTAAAGGTTGCCAATCCGTACTTTTCTTTGGTAATCCTTGTTGTTTAGTTAGTAAATATGAAAGTCTATCCATATTCTTTATTTCTATTAGTTTTATCAACCAATCATCCACGTCCGGTATCTTTTCTCGTCTCCAGTTCCTTGCATAGACAATTCTCGCTGCCGTCATCACGTAATTAAGTAAAAGTTCATTATTTTCTTTTACATTTCTTCTGAGATTCCTAATAGTAAGTGTTCTGGTCTCATTTGATATTTAATATTCAATATTTTTTGTGAAATCTCATGTACCTCTTTCCAAAAATTTTTTGCTTTTTCGCAAGTCCACCACATTTGGAAAAAGGATCCTTGTTCTTTTTTACTTTTCCAGCAGATAGTCTGTAAAGATTTATTTATAAATCCTAATTTTTTTGGAGTTACGTACCATGTATGGAACATTTTTATCCAGTTCTCCTTTAAGTCATATGAATATATTTGTTTTAATTTCTTGTTCCAAATATTTTCACATTGGTCCATCCTAATTGTTTTCTTAATATTTATTGCCCATTTTGTCATGCATTCTTCCACAAATTCTTTCTCAGTTTGCCATTCAAGGATTTTTTATATATATATCCTTGTTATCAAAAATTTTTCAGAATTCATAATTCTGTCCCAGAATTCTTTAAGCATAAATCCTTCCTTACTATCTTTATTATAATATTTATTATAATATTCTCTTAATTGTCTATATTGGACAATAACTAATAACATTGTAAACAACATTTATCACAGCTCTTTTTATTATTACAAGTACAACTTGCAGCTTGGATCGTTACCTTGACGTGGTGCTGGGGCATGAGTGCCTCAATGAAGCCATGAGCTATACTGTGCAGGGCCACCCAAGACGGGAAGGTCATGGCAGAGAGGTCAGACTAAAAACGATCCCTGGGGAAGGTAATGGCAACCCACCCCAGTATTCTTGCCATGAAAACTATATGGATCAGTACAACCAGAGAAATGTCAGTATACCATTGGAAGATAGTACCCCCAGGTCGGAAGATGGTCAAAATGCTACTGGGGAGGAACAGAGGACTAGTCCAAGTAGCCCCAGATGTGATGACGCAGTTAGCTCAAAGCTGAAAGGAAGGCTAACGGCCGATGGTGCTGGAGGTGAAGGACGAATCCCATGTTCTAAAGATCAACACACTATAGGAACATGGAATGTAAGATCTATGAGCCAGGGCAAACTGGATGTGGTTATTGGTGAGATGTCAAGATTAAAGATAGACATTCTGGGAGTCAGTGAACTGAAATGGACTGGAATGAGCCACTTCACAAAAGATGACCACCAGATCTACTACTGCGGACAAGAGGAACACCGAAGAAATGGAGTAGCCTTCATAGTTAATAATAAAGTTGCGAAAGCAGTGATTGGATACAACCCAAAAAATGATAAAATGATCTCAATTCGAGTTCAAGGCAAACTATTTTACATCACAGTTATCCAAACATACGCCTCAACCACAGCTGCTGAAGAAGCAGAATTAGATAAGTTCTACGAGGATCTGCAGCACTTAGTGGATAACACACCAAAAAGAGACATTATTCTCATTACAGGAGATTGGAATGCTAAGGTGGGCAGTCAAATGATAACCGGGATCACAGGCAAGCATGGTCTGAGACAACAAAATGAAGCAGGACGTAGGCTGATAGAATTTTGTCAGGAAAACTCTCTGTGCATAACAAACACTCTCTTCCAACAACCTAAAAGACGGCTTTACACATGGACTTCACCAGATGGTCAACACTGAAATCAGAATGACTACATCCTTTGCAGCCAAAGGTGGCGGACATCCATCCAGTCAGTGAAAACAAGACCTGGAGCTGACTGTAGTTCAGACCACGAAATTCTTATTACAAAATTTAGAATCAGACTAAAGAGAATGAGGAAAATACACAGATCATAGAATCATAGAATCATAGAATAGTAGAGTTGGAAGAGACCTCATGGGCCATCCAGTCCAACCCCCTGCCAAGAAGCAGGAAATCGCATTCATAGCACCCCCGACAGATGGCCATCCAGCCTCTGTTTAAAAGCCTCCAAAGAAGGAGCCTCCACCACAGTCCGGGGAAGAGAGTTCCACTGCCGAACAGCCCTCACAGTCAGGAAGTTCTTCCTAATGTTCAGGTGGAATCTCCTTTCCTGTAGTTTGAAGCCATTGTTCCGTGTCCTAGTCTGCAGGGCAGCAGAAAACAAGCTTGCTCCCTCCTCCCTATGACTTCCCCTCACATATTTGTACATGGCTATCATGTCTCCTCTCAGCCTTCTCTTCTGCAGGCTAAACATGCCCAGTTCTTTAAGCCGCTCCTCATAGGGCTTGTTCTCCAGACCTTTGATCATTTTCGTTGCCCTCCTCTGGACGCTTTCCAGCTTGTCAACATCTCCCCTCAACTGTGGTGCCCAGAATTGGACGCAGTATTCCAGGTGTGGTCTTACCAAGGCAGAATAGAGGGGGAGCATGACTTCCCTGGATCTAGATGCTATACCCCTATTTATGCAGGCCAGAATCCCGTTGGCTTTCTTAGCAGCCGCATCACATTGCTGGCTCATGTTTAACTTGTTGTCCACAAGGACTCCAAGATCTTTTTCACATGTACTGCTGTCTAGCCAGGTGTCCCCCATTCTGTATCTTTGCATTCCATTTTTTCTGCCGAAGTGAAGTATCTTGCATTTGTCCCTGTTGAACTTCATTTTGTTAGTTTCGGCCCATCTCTCTAGTCTGTCAAGATCGTTTTGAATTCTGCTTTTTTCTTCTGGAGTGTTGGCTACCCCTCCCAGTTTGGTGTTGTCTGCAAACTTGATGATTGTGCCTTCTAACCCTTCGTCTAAGTCGTTAATAAAGATGTTGAACAGAACTGGGCCCAGGACAGAACCCTGCGGCACTCCACTCGTGACTTCTTTCCATGATGAAGACGACGCATTGGTGAGCACCCTTTGGGTTCGTTCGCTTAGCCAATTATAGATCCACCTAACTGTAGTTTTGTCTAGCCCACATTTTACTAGTTTGTTTGCCAGAAGGTTGTGAGGGACTTTGTCGAAGGCCTTACTGAGATCTAGGTAGGCTACATCCACGGCATTCCCTGTATCGACCCAACTCGTAACTCTGTCGAAAAAAAGAGATCAGATTAGTCTGGCATGACTTGTTTTTGGTAAATCCGTGTTGACTATTAGCAATGACTGCATCTGTTTCTAAGTGTTTGCAGACCACTTCCTTAATGATCTTTTCCAGAATTTTGCCTGGTATCGATGTGAGGCTGACCGGAAGGTAATTGTTTGGGTCGTTCTTTTTTCCCTTCTTGAAGATAGGGACCACATTTGCCCTCCTCCAATCTGCTGGGACTTCTCCCGTTCTCCAAGAACTCTCAAATATGATTGCCAGTGGTTCTGAAATAACTTCCGCTAGTTCCTTCAGTACTCTTGGATGTAGTTGATCTGGCCCTGGGGACTTGAATTCGTTTAGAGTGGCCAGGTGTTCCTGGACAACTTGTTTCCCTATTTGGGGTTGGATTTCCCCCAATCCTTCGTCCATTTCATGTTGCTGAGGTTGAAGATGGCTTTCTTTTTGTGAGAAGACCGAGGCAAAGAAGGCATTGAGCAGTTCTGCCTTTTCCCTGTCCCCTGTCACCATCACCCCATCTTCTCCTTGCAGTGGCCCTATCGCCTCCTTGTTCTTCCTTTTTCTACCAACGTAAGCAAAAAAGCCTTTTTTGTTGTTTTTTATGTCCCTGGCAAGCCTGAGCTCATTTTGCACTTTAGCCTTGCGAACCTTTTCCCTACAGGAGTTGGCTATACGTTTGAATTCTTCTTTAGTGATTTTTTCCCCTTTTCCATTTCTTGTGCATGTCTCTTTTGTATCTTAGCCCTGTTAGAAGTTCTTTGGACATCCATTCTGGCTTCTTCACACGTGCCATATTTTCTTTCTTTGTTGGCACTGTTTGCATTTGCGCCTTGAGTATTTCACTTTTAAAACACTCCCATCCATCGTTAACTCCCTTGTCTTTTAATATTGGCATCCATGGAATGCTGCTCAGTATTTCCTTCATTTTTTGGAAGTCAGCTCTCTTAAAGTCCAGAATGCGTGTTTGACTTGTCTTAGTTTCAGCCTTCCATTATATCACAAACTGCAGGAGCACATGGTCACTTGCCCCTAAGGATCCGACGACTTCTACTGTATTGATCAGGTCTTCCACATTTGTTAAGATTAGATCAAGAGTTGCTGATCCCCTTGTTGCCTCCTCTACCTTCTGGACCATAAAATTGTCTGCAAGGCAAGTGAGGAATTTGTTGTGTCATGAAGACTTTTACAACAAAAGTTAAAACATCCTGCTCAGACTGAACAGAATATCCCACTTCTGACACCAAAAATGTTATGAATAACTTTTCAATAACTTTAAAGCATAGGTTCTTTTTATTGCAGTTTCAGTCTGAGAGGTATAGCAGACAGAACAACAAAGAACAACATTTAGACATACAAATATACAGATTCTATGCAACTACATTGGATTCACAAACAACCTACAGTTACATTGGCTAAGAAACAAACAAGGGGGGGGGGCGTTACATTTTCATTCTTCATTCACACACACCATGTATCCATCTTCATGCACACAAATATTACCATATTCTTTCTCCCTTCTTGGAGAAGTACCTGCTTAGGCCAGACCCAGCTTCCACTGCTGCCTGCCAAGACATAGTTCCAAAACGCCAAAACGCCAAAACTTCAAAAAGACCATGACTTCAAAACGCACTCTTTTCTCTTCCCATGAGAAAAAGAGGCCCCAAAAAGTGAACAGAATCCTGCTTTCCCATAGCAGATCTGCCACTCCCAAGTACACCATCTCCACTGAGCATGGCGGGTGAACAGCGTCGCTGTCTGTCACACCTTCTGGACTGTCATAGGGTCACTTATATAGCAATATTTTGGTGATGATGTTGTCCCAAAGTTGTAAATGAGTGATAGACGTCCTGGAATATCCTCAGTTTCCTGGACCAGATGTTGATTTCTCTTGATTGGTGTTAGCAAACACAAGCACTCTGCCCCAAAAGTTCATCAAGTTAGCAAATGTTGACAGATGTTAACAGATGTAAACATTTCTCTTATCAGTCACAGTTCTTATCACAGTTTGCCGGGCAGGTCAACTATTTCAGGTCTCATTAGCAGGTTTGCAGGCTTCAAATTTCTAGCTCTCTTTCACTCTTCCATTCATACCACATATCATATATGCATATTTTGGTCACAGTTGGACTTTGTGCTCTTGGCCGAGTTTGTTTTCCAGCAGATATCAGGATAGTTGAAGTCGCCCATGACTACTACATCTCTTCTTTGTGCCTGTTTGGTCAGCTGTTGACAAAAGGCTTCATCAAGTTCTATATCCTGGTTCGGAGGTCTGTAGTAGACACCCACGACGAGATCTTTTTGAGTCCCGGTTCCCTTGATTCTTATCCAGATGCTTTCAAGCTGGTTTCCCAGATTACAGTCTTGCAATTCTTCTGCAACGTAACTGTTTTTGACATATCAATTAGATATGATCTCACAAATATTCCCAGTGAATATGCAGTGGAGGTGAAGAATAGATTTCAGGGACTAGATTTAATAAATAGAGTCCCAGAAGAACTATGGACAGAAGTCCACAACATTGTTCAGGAGGCAGCAACAAAGTACGTCCCAAAAAAAGAGGATAGCTTTGATGGTGTGGTGAGTGAATTAGAACCAGACATCCTGAGGAGTGAGGTTGAATGGGCCTTAAGAAGCATTGCTAACAACAAGGCAGGAGGAGACGACGGGATCCCAGCTGAGCTGTTTAAAATTTTGGAAGATGATGCTGTCAAGGTGATGCATGCCATATGCCAGCAAATATGGAAAACACAAGATTGGCCATCAGATTGGAAAAAATCAATTTATATCCCCATACCAAAAAAGGGAAACGCTAAAGAATGTTCAAACTTCCGTACAGTGGCACTTATTTCCCATGCCAGTAAGGTAATGCTCAAGATCCTGCAAGGAGGCTCCAGCAATACATGAAGCAAGAGTTGCCAGATGTCCAAGCTGGGTTCAGAAAAGGCAGAGGAACAAGAGACCAAATTGCCAATATCCGCTGGATAATGGAGGAAGCCAGGGAGTTTCAGAAAAACATCTACTTCTGCTTTATTGACTATTCTAAAGACTTCGACTGTGTGGATCATAATAAACTATTGTATGTTCTTGGTGGTATGGGGATACCAAGTCACCTTGTCTGTCTCCTGAGAAATCTGTATAAAGACCAAGTAGCCACAGTAAGAACAGATCACGGAACAACAGACTGGTTCAAGATTGGGAAATGAGTGTGGCACAGCTGCATACTTTCACCCTCCTTATTCAACTTGTATGCAGAACACATCATGCGACCTGCAGGGCTTGAGGAATGCAAGGCTGGAGTTAAAATTGCTGGAAGAAATATTAACAACCTTAGGTATGCAGATGATACCACTCTGATGGCTAAAAGCAAGGAGGAGCTGAGGAGCCTTATCACCAAGGTGAAAGAAAAAAGTGCAAAAGCTGGGTTGCAGTTAAACGTCAAGAAAACCAAGATCATGGCAACTACACCTATTGCTAACTGGCAAATAGAGGGAGAAAACATGGAGGTAGTGACAGACTTTATATTTCTAGGCGCGAAGATCACTGCAGATGCAGACCGCAGCCAGGAAATCAGAAGGCGTTTACTTCTTGGGAGGAGAGCAATGGCCAACCTTGACAAAATAGTGAAGAGCAGAGACATCATACTGGCAACGAAGGTCCGCATAGTCAAAGCAATGGTATTCCCCATAGTAACCTATGGATGCGAGAGCTGGACAATAAGGAAGGCTGAGTGAAGGAAGATAGTCATTTTTGAACTCTGGTGCTGGAGGAAAATCCTGAGAGGGCCTTGGACCGCAAGAAGATCCAACCAGTCCATCCTCCAGGAAATAATGCCTGGCTGCTCACTGGAGGGAAGGATATTAGAGGCAAAGCTGAAGTATTTTGGCCACATCATGAGGAGACAGGAAAGTTTGGAAAAGATCACGATGCTGGGGAAAATGGAAGGAAAAAGGACGAGAGGCCGACCAAGGGCAAGATGGATGGACGGTATCCTTTAAGTGACTGGGTTGACCTTGAAGGAACTGGGGGCGGTGACTGGGGGCGGACTGGTCCATGAGGTCACAAAGAGATGACTAAATGACTGAGCAGCAGCAACTTGCAGAATTCCCCCATGGAATTCTGAGAGTTATAGTTGAAAAAAGCTAATATTTTCCAAGTTTTATGTACCCTCCTCATATCCATTATCTATGAAACCACATTATGTTCATTCACATCTGGATTTCACATACAGGCTACCACTGAATTTTGACTTAGATTAATCTGAGCAATCTGTGCAGGTTTAATTTTGTTGATTTCATTATTCAGAAATTCAATTAATATTTATCAACCCACAGCAGATGCTGTTTATAGACTCACCCTGGAGGATCTAGAGATTTTTAGAAGGGTGTTCTCTCAGGTAAATAGAATTAGTTTTTCATTCATGTTTTCTCTGCTTTTGCAAGGGTCTCGCACCTCTAACACCTGTGAAAGTGTGGGGTTTTATTATACAGTTTTATTATATCTGCAAATAGGTCAGCTTTTTTCAACTTTGTAAAACATACTTATGTTTGTATTTCATTTGTCAACTGCATAGGTTACCTGTAAAAAGCCACTTATCAGCTGTTTCTTTATTTCACAAGCATCATTAGTAAGCCTACTTTATTTTAAAAGTGGCTTCTGTTTGCAGTTGCTGGATACATTTTTTTTAAAGTTAACTTTTTATTTTTCAGTACTGATTCACCAGGAGGCACCCAAGTGTGTGTCTAGGGATTTGGCAACCTACCCAATATTAACAAGTTGCAACTGATACTTCTATTGAAAAAAGAAAGGAAATGGTTGTTAGAAATGGAAATTCTCTGGAGATTATTCACACTCCCTTTACCTTGACACACTCTTATTGGCTTCAAAGACACTATGCCACTAAAAGGTATACTATCTATCTGTGTGAATCATCTCTAGCACAGGATGAAACACAGAACATGTGGAGAATTTCTTTCATCGGTGAAAGTATCAGCTAGTTTGGGGAATGCATTAATGGCACGTGACAGTTTTTTGACCATGCTTCCTAAAATAGATGGTAGTCCAGCCTGCTCTTCGGATGCATAAGTATAAATAAGGTAAAGAACATGCAGAGACAGAGAGAGAGAAAGATTTGTGCCTACTGTGAAATATCTTCTGTTTCGACTAGCAAATCCTGAATTATCGTAAACAAGGTTTCAACAATTGTATAGAGGTAGGGGCACAAATGTATACCCAGCCTTCTCTTCAGCAGGTAGCACCTATACCTGAGCATGGCAAAATACTTCATTTTCTATTCATTTTCCCTTGATAATTGTGATCAAAAGTGATGTTGCATTACTTACGTTTGCCATTGGCAAACCAGGCCTACCCACCTCAGCCACCTCCAAGGCACTTGTATGGCCAGCTGAGACCCATTGTTCTGTCCTGGTCAGGGAGGAACCAATTCATCAAATCCCATGCTGCATTTCTATTCCCATGCGCTCCTTTCCTAGGTGGACCCAAAAACAGCCACTGGACTTTGAATCAAGCAATGTCCGTTTATTAAATTCCCACCACACCTGCAAGCCAATACTCAGCAATGTCAGATGACACTCTTGCACCTATCTGCTAGTGTATTTTAGCTGGCACTGACCTGGAACAACCAGAGACCAGCATGGTAAAATCTCTGTCCTGAGCTGTCCAAGTGCTATAATATAGATAAATCTGTATTTTTGTAATTGCACTAAATGTCAACTTTTGGAGTGCAGACTCTGCTGATAGCCAAGGTGAATAAAAGCCCCTGTTCTTTGTTTTCATTCCATCTTTGTCTTATTTGGTCATTTGGGAGCTTGACATGCTGAGCCTCTAAACCCACAGTTCTTGGTGAGCTGAAATAACTCATCAATATAATACCCTAAACTATTTTAGTGTTGTACAAATGTTGGTCCAAATATGTTAAATTCTAAAATTTCCACTTGTTGCAGAATGTTGACAAGTGAAATAGTCAAAATGGTTTGATATAATGGTATAATGTAATATTTTGATGAAATGCCCAGTCTTAGATGTCTTACATCTTCAACCATGGAGAACACAATGTTTTGAGGGAGAATCAAATTTCATATTTCACATTCTGCTTTGAGGATTTGACTATCTTAACTCAGAATGAAAATTCTATGTCGGCTTGGAAGTCAGCATACAGAGGTTCAGAAGAAAGCTATAATTCAAATTCACCACGATAATTTTCAGTACTGATCACAAAGGAAAAGAAATGGGTGAGTCTAGCAAAGCTGTACTGTCTCACTGCTCAAGTTACAAGACAAACAAGAGAAAAGGAAAATTATTATACCCTTAGCTGAGATGAAATGGCAAAGGATCAGTGATGACTAGACAATTGAAACCATGACAATGAGTCAGGTCACAGTGAAAGTATTGTAAAGATGAACCAGGAGCTTGGGGTGAGGATGGGGGTGGTGGTGGGGTGGTGGTGGAGTGGATTTGAATTTCTTTGCATTATCAAAGGCTGAAAGAACAAAGATTTTCCCAGATAATGTCATTACTATCTTCTGATCCTAAAAGAAGAAAGAGATAAAATGAATGCAGCAAAAATGTATGACAGCAATATGAATTATAGGTTAGTGAAGGCAGCACGAAAATCAGGGAGAGTGAAAAAGGGATTGCCCTGGGCTTGATTTGTCATCATCCGGTTATTGGTGAGTTTAATGGAAACAATGTTATTGACACAACCAGACCTGGTCCAACATGGAGGCCAGTGAGGCCCCTGCTTGGAGCACACAGTCCCCTGGGGCACCATTGAGCCCCCCCGCAGGGACCACCGGCTCAGTTGAAGCCTTCCGCTTTCAGTGGTGGCGGGCATGGCTCTCTCTTCCCTTCTCTCTCTCCCCTCCCTGCTTCTCTCTCTCTCTCTCTCTCTCTCTCTCTCTCTCTCTGACAGGTCGCAGAGAGAGAGAGAGAGAGAGAGAGAGAGAGAGAGAGAGAGAGAAAGAAAGAAAGCTATAGTGGCTATAGTGCAAAATGTTCTCAAGTGTTGGGTTTTTGAAGCTGCACAATATGGCTTTAAGGCAATTTCTGCCCCCTCAGCCAAAACATATACAGCCAACTTCAGTAAGTTGGCAATAATGTCTTAATCATGTATCCAGCTCAATAGCAGATTGTGATGGGAAAGTTCTGGAAAGTGCAGTATAGAGTAGGCATGAGCAAACTTTAGTCCTCCAGATATATTATTATTATTATTATTATTATTATTATTATTATTATTATTATTATTATTATTATATTTTATTTCTAACCTGCCCTCTCTCCCCAAAAGGACTCAGGATAGCTTCCAAATGCAAAGGCAAATATTGAATGCCATATACAATAATAAAAACACAACATAATAAAATAGCAAATAAATCATAGCTAAAAGTGTATATAAAATAGATTCTATAGGGAGGATAAATGATTGGATTTCAACTCCTACAGCTTAGCTTTCTCTGCCAATAATGGTACCATACCAAACTACAGCTCCCAAGATTCTGTAGCAGTGAGCCATCTTGGATATTGCAAGGGATGATTTTTTATTATTATTATTATTATTATTATTATTATTATTATTATTAGGCCTTGCTCCCGGGAAGGTTCCTCCGCTTTGACTCCCTACTTATCTATCTACCTTTCCACATATTCTCCACACTGTGTGTGTGTATGTATATTATACACACACACACACACACATATATATATTCTATTCACCTCTACCTTCTATCTTTTATTTTTCAATGATTGGTTTCGGGAGGGGGGGCACCAAAATGCTGCTTGCTTGCACTTGAAAATTGCCTAGGGCCGGCTCTGGACAAAACACAAACAGACACTAAATTGTTGAAGTATTAAGGGCCTGATAATGCTGAGCTCTGTATGTCAATGAAAGAGAGAAAGCACTGTCAACCAAAAGACAAACACTACAGTTGATTAATTGGAGAATTCCTAAAGGAAGAAAAGACATTCTGCCTTTTTCAGTCTGATAACTAAAAAGGAAAAAAAAGGGAGCCCTTCAAGCATATTTTTCTTTTGTGTGTATAAAATATTGATTTTACAAAGTTCACATCAAACAGCTGAAAATCTGCTGAATTATCACATTTGACAATGCAGAGCTATTTCTCTTTCTGTGGTAGAAATTACATTAAATGACAAATTGCCTCTTTGCTACCTTTCATCTAATGTGTCCAGCAAATATTATTTAATAATACTATAGCTTACTTCATGGCATCAATATGCCTTGGCAGAAATTACTGTATATTGTCCACAATATACTGATCATATAAAATGTGCTAAAATGTGAGATTTCAAAAAATAAAATAAAATCTGGAATTACTGCAGCAATACTGGGGTAATAGTAATGTCTCTACATTTGTCAGTGCTTGGGTTCTTTAGCAGGGGATTCCAAACAGCTATTTTCTTGTTTCACTATTTAAAGTACTCATGGAAAGTGGGAAATTGTGCCATTGAGCTTGATACACTTGACAAGAATGGAAAAGTCCAGTTCTGGCCAATTGTACTTCTCAGAAGATGGTTGCAGAAGTGCCATGCCAAAAGATCTCAGCCGGCATTTGGAAACAATAGACATTGACAAAATTACAATCTGCCAACTGCAAAAGGCCACCCTACTGGGATCTGTGCGCATCATCCGAAAATACATCACACAGTCCTAGATACTTGGGAAGTGTTCGACTTGTGATTTTGTGAAATGAAATCCAGCATGTCTATCTTGTTTGCTGTGTCATACAATAATAATAATAATAATAATAATAATAATAATAATAATAATAATAATACCTTGACCCCCCCTGCAGGTGCCACCTTGACGTGGTGGGGGGGCTTAGCTGCTCCAATGATGACTGAGGGCTGTGCTGGCGGTAGTGTAACTACCTGCAGATCCAACCAAGCCAGAGAGGCCTCAGCTGAGGAGCACAACCAAGAGCACCTAACCCATTAGCATTATGGAGAATCAAACCCAAACGAAGTCTATACTGGCTCGGTCGTCGCCCAGGATAAAAAGGACCGCGGTGGATGCTGCTGATTCTGGACAAGTGGACATCCATCGACAAGTGGGCTACGGAATCATCAAAACCCAAATGAACAGTCACAGAAGCGGCAAAAATATACAATGCCAGAAAACCGCACAATTATGAAATGCTACTACAAATCTGAACCTCAAAGGCGTGGCTACCAAAAAAGGATGCATCAGCTATGGAAACAAGAGTACCCTGACTCACAGATAACAGAACCCCGACTGGCTGACCAACAAAGATTCATAATCAGAAACAAAGTGTCCAGTGAAGTTGAACTCGAAGAAATCCAGAAAATTTGCAAAGTAAATTACCATCAGACCACAGCACAGACAGCAGCAGAGACTCCAGCAACACTTGGAATGGTGGAACAGATTGAACCAGAAGAAAGTGTGGCGCTTTTGCAAGAATTTGAGGAACCAGCACTTGAAACATCTGTTGAACCACCAGGAACCTTGACAGCAAGACAACAAGAGCTCAAGGATAAGATCATGGCTCATGCTGCAGCAAATGCAATAAGAAAGCGGCTCCCAACTCTAAAAACAGTGCCCAAGAGACACCTGGCGCCTCTCATGAAAGATGTGAATACAGTACTCTCCACTGTCCAAATAACATCAATTGAACAAACAAACCAGTATGCCTACAGTGCAGCAGTGATAGTAACAGAAAAGCTTGGGCTCCTACAACCAAGGCAGCCCCAAAGAAAATCGACTGGAAAACCAAAGTGGAAGGTCAGGCTAGAGTTGAAAATCAAGAAACTTAGATCAGATGCAAGTAACCTGAAAAATATGAAAGAGAAAAAACTGAAGAATGACAAAATCAAGCAATACCTGATCCGAAAGTACTGGCTGAACACCAGAAAAATTGAAGAAGCTTTGGAAATCATGAAAGAACAAATTACAGCAACAGCCAGAAAAATTGAAAGGTATGAAGCCAGAATCATCCAGTACAGACAAAATCAACTGTTTCAATCAGACCAAAGACGGTTCTACCAGAGTCTGAACCAAACAACAGACACAGTAACCATAAAGCCAGAGAAAACTGCAACAACAAAGTTCTGGAAAGAACTTTGGGAAAATAATAAAAACTACAACAAAAATGCTGGGTGGATAAAGGAGTTTGAAGGAAAATTCTCACAGAACAAAATGGAACTGATGGAAATAACAACTGAAATGATCAGCAAACGAGTGCAAAAAGTCAAGAACTGTACATCGCCTGGTAGTGATCAACTTCATGGATTTTGGCTCAAACATCTGATTAGTTTACATGGAAAAATGTCATGGAGCCAAATCCCAGGGCTGGATTTCCAAGCCCTGAATCTGGCTTCATAACATAAACAACCTTGCAAGCACCTGGCGGGAGAAGATAAAATGAGCCTGGGAACTCAGGGTTGAAAGTATAAACAATTATAATTGATGTAGTGTGTGGGAATGGTAGTAATGTGATCCAGAGGGTGGGGTTTGATGATGATATTTGCGTGTGCTATTACGTTGCATCAGAAGTGATAAAATTGAGTGTATGTAAACATTAGGTCATTCTCGACTTTTCCAAAGTCATGTATTCTTCAATAAAGATTGAATTTGAGAGCAGCTATCTTTGATCTGCGTTCAGACTGGTCCTTTGAAGTGAGCGCGACATTTAAGTCGAGAATCCCGTTCTCACCCTCCTGCGGAATTCGCAGTGAAGTGATAATGAGTGGAGAAGGAGATCAAAGCCCAAATGGAGCAGGGAGGCCTTTGCAAGGGGCCCGGCCGTTGGGAGAAGAGACGCTGCAAGCCATAGCTTCCTCTACGGGGTACCCCAGGCCGGACGGCGTGACCCAGAGGATCCCCAGGGGAGGAAGAGGCGTCTCTGCGGCTGCGGAAACCAGTTCGGGATCTGGAGGAAGCATGCCGGAGACCGTGGCCCTGCGGTTATCCATCCTGGAAACAAATTTATCCAGGCTGTCGGAAACCGTGGGGAGGTTGGTGCCACTATTGGAAGAGAATCTCCAAAAGGAGCCCATCCGATATGGCGCCGAGAGAGAGCCAAGTAAAGAAGGAGATTGGAGCCAGAGGGGCCAGCGAGCATCAACGCAGAGTCCCGTGGCGGCGAGGGGCGAGGGAGACGAGGAATATTGGCAGGAGCTGGAGTTCCGAGACAGAATGGCACGCGAAGTGGAGCGCCAGCGAGCTCTGGGAACTCTGAGGCCGCCATCTCCAACAGAGCTCCCAACCCCCCGGATGGGCGTCGGGGTGGAAAGACCACTGGGGCCAGGGATCGGGTCCAGTGGATTAGCAGACGAAGGCGGAGAGGAGCAGGAGATCCAGGAAGAGGAGGAGAATGTGCTGTACGACGAGGGAAGACGAGATGCGGGGGCTACAGCGAGGCCCGTATGCGGATGGGTGGAAGGGCCGACAGCGGCGGCAGAATTTCGGGAGCCGCGCAGAATGACCACCGGAGTGGGGCGCGGCGTGTTCAGAGGGGCCGTCCAAGGAAACCCGATGCAACCCTTCCCCATGCCTCCCAGACAGCACCAACGGGCCGCAGAATGGATGCCAAGGAGGGAAGATCTCAAACTAGAATACGGAGGGGAATCAGCTGAATTGAACTTTTTTCTAATTAGCATCAGAGGATACATGGAAGACAATGCACACACATTCCCCTCCGAAGCAAGCAGGGTTCGAGCCATCGGCAACACACTAAAGAGAGGAGCTGCAAGCTGGTATGTGCAACTACATGCCAGACGCGACCCATGCCTGAGGTCAGTGCCCCGCTTCCTCGCCGCACTGGAAAACCGGTTCAGAGACCGGCTAGAGCAACTGAGGGCTCGAGACCAGCTTAAAGGAATAAAGCAGAGGGACAAAACGGTGCCCGAGTACGCAGAGGAATTCCTCCACCTCGCGGAAAGGGTACCAGAGTGGTCTGAAGTGACCAAAGTGGAAATATTTAAAGAAGGACTACGCCCCGAGGTTTTCAGCTGGGCAGCGCACAGAGATGACCCCGAAACGCTCCAGGGATGGATTCAACTAGCGGGGCGCGTTGAGTCCACCCTGGCCCAAGTGAAGCGCTTCAGGAGCAGCGGCGGCCAGCAAAGACCGGTGGCGAGAGGCCGAGGAGAAACGAGGAGGCAGGAAAGGTCCGGAGGGAGGCCGGGGATTCCCTCCAGAGGAGACGACAACAAACCTAAACCGGGATGCTTTGTGTGTGGGAAGACGGGCCATCGAGCAGCAGAATGTTGGGCACGGAAGGGGGAGCCGCCAAAACCCTCAAAACCCAAGCCAGCAACCGGGAGGCGTGCGGAGGAGGAGGTGCAAGCCCCAGAATCTTCGGAAAAACTGGTGAGTCGGGACAAACGCATGATAGTAGTGCCAATCTGCATCTCGGGGCTAGAGAATCGGGCCACCTGCAAGGCATTCGTGGATTGTGGTTGTTCTAGGAACATTATAACTCCGGAACTAGCAGGAGCGCTGAAGTGCCAGCAGATGGCGCTTGACTCCCCAATTGCATTTTCGCAGCTAGATGGATCAGTTGCTGCTGGGGAAGTATCTACAAAGGAAATACGGGGGGTCCCATGTAAAATAGGCAAATGGGAAGGAAGAATATCCTTTGTGATAGCCCCTATTGCCACATACCACGTAATATTAGGGATACCATGGCTCGAACAGGCTAATCCTGAAGTAGATTGGAGAGGAAAGAGCCTAGCATTTAAAGAACAGCAGACGCAATGGGAGATAAGCAAAATTGCAGAAGAGGAGGACGAGGGAGATGAAGCAGGTGAAATAGACCCACAGCTATTGCCACCTGAATACAGAGACTTTGTGGATGTTTTCAATCAGAAAGAAGCAAGTAAATTACCTCCCAAAAGGAATATAGAAGTAGAAATTGAAATAACTCCAGGAGCAAACTTACCAAAACCAAAAGTGTATCCCATGTCTGTGCAGGAGAAGGAGGAATTGAGGAAATATATTGATAAAAACCTGGCGCGAGGCTTCATTAAGCCATCCAATTCTCCTCTCGGGGCCCCAGTGTTATTTAGGAGAAAGAAAGACAACTCCCTAAGATTGTGCATTGATTATCGAAATTTAAATGCAATTACTAAGGACAATAAATACCCTATGCCCTTAGTAAAGGATTTAATTACCGTATTGAAGAAAGGGAGCATATTTACTAAACTGGATTTAATTGAAGCATATCATAAATTAAGAATCAAACCGGAGGATACTTGGAAAACTGCATTTTCCTGCGCATTCGGCCATTTTGAATATAAAATTTTGCCTTTCGGATTAAAAAACGGAGGCGGTTGCTTTATGCAGCTTATAAATGAAATACTACACCCATTGTTGTACAGAGGGGTATTCATATTCCTTGATGATATCTTGATTGTGAGCGAAGATAAGGAAAAGCACGTGAAATTGGTCCGGGAAGTTTTGCAGAGACTAAGAGAAGCAAAGCTGTACGCAAAACTGTCCAAATGTGAATTTAATAAAACTCAAATTGACTTTCTGGGGTATCGGATATCTCCAGAAGGGTTAGCTATGGATCCAGCTAAAGTATCAGATGTAAAAGAATGGGGAGTGCCTCAAACAAGGAGGCAATTGCAATCATTTCTGGGGTTTGCAAATTTTTATAGATCCTTCATAAAAGGCTTCGCGCAAATAACCGCACCCCTTACTGAACTTTTAAAAACAAAAGGGAAAGGGGAGACAGCAAAAGTAAAAGCTCCTGGCGCCAAACTGAGTTGGACGCCAGAATGCCAAAAGGCATTTGAAACCCTAAAAGAATGCTTCACAGAAGGACCCATCCTAAAACATCCCGATATCAGAAGCCCTTTCATAATCCATTGCGATGCCTCAGACTGTGCGTACGGGGCAGTACTATTGCAAAAAGATCAAAATGGGAACTTAAAACCCTGTGGATATTTGTCCCGGAAGTTCAGCGAAACTGAAAGATGTTGGCCAATATGGGAAAAAGAGGCATTAGCCATATTAAAAGCCTTAGAATGCTGGCGACACTTCCTCGAAGGAAGCGGAATCCCATTTGAAATTTGGTCTGACCATAAGAACCTCCAGTATTTAAAGTCTCCTCGAAAATTGTCCCCCAAACAAATTAGATGGGCGCAATACTTCAGCAGGTTCGATTTCCAATTAAAATTTTTTCAAGGGAAGCAGAATGTCTTGGCAGATGCTCTTTCACGCATGCCTCAACACGAAGGCATAACCACAGCAAAAGAGGGGACAATATTCTCTGATAAACAATGGGGCTTAGCTGTCAGGACAAGAGCGCAAACCCAAAAGGAGAACACGGCTATTGTTGAACTCGACGGGGAAGACAATTGGGGAAACGAACTGAAACAGTCTTATGAAGGAGATCAGTGGATCGCATCCAACGCAGAAAAGGGGGAGCAGAAGGGGGGATTTTGGTTTGTTAACAAGAAACTGTATATCCCAGCAATATTAAGGATTAAGATTTTGCATCGTTTTCACAATAACCAGAGCGCTGGTCATACAGGAATTACAAAAACAACGAAGGCAATAGCAAAACATTGTTGGTGGCCAGGAATGAGGAAGGACATAAAGAATCATGTTGTTCAATGTGATGATTGTGCCAGAAATAAATCGAGAGGAGGGAAGCCTATGGGATTATTACAAACAGTAGCGGAACCTACCAGACCTTGGGAATGTGTAGCTATGGACTTTGTGGGGGAACTGCCGGTTAGCAAAGGACATCGTTATATTTGGACAGTATTAGACCTGTTTTCTAAACAGGCCCACTTTATAGCACTGACGAAACTACCATCGGCCGAGAAACTAGCTGAATTGTACATAAACCATATTTACAAACTGCATGGATGTCCCAGTAGAGTGGTCAGTGACAGAGGAGTACAATTCACAGCAAAATTTTGGGAAAAATTCTTGGAAATGCTAGGAGCAGAAAGGAGTCTAAGTTCTGCTTTTCACCCCATGACAAACGGGGCAGTAGAACGTACTCAGCAGACACTTGGGCAGTTCCTTCGAATGTACTCTAACATGAGACAAAATGACTGGTCTAGGTGGTTGGCTTTTGCAGAACTAGCTTTTAATTCGACTATACATTCAGCAACAAATAAAACCCCCTTTGAAGTAGTTTACGGGTATGAAATACAGCCTTTGCCCCAGTTGCCAAGATGGACAGAGAATGAGGAAACAGAGGCAGGGAAATGGAAAACGCAAATGCTAGAATGCTGGAGTCAAGTGACTGCATCCTTAAAGGAAGCGCACAAAAAGTATAAAGCGTTCGCAGATAGAAAGAGGGTGGAAGGCGATAAATTGGATAAAGGAGATCTAGTGTGGTTAAGTACCCAAAACATCAAATTGGGGCTACCTTCGAGAAAATTGGGCCCCAAATATATTGGACCATTCAGAATACAGGGTGTTATCAATGAAGTAACTTTCCAGTTGGCATTGCCAAAAAGTTTAGGGAAAATACACCCAGTATTCCATCGCAGCTTACTGAAAAAGTATATGGGGACTTTGGACAAAATGGACACATAGAGTTATTGTTTGATTTGTTTCAGGACTATGATGAAAGAAGAACCGAAGAGGAGGACGAAGAAAACGAGGGCGCCATGTCATGGAGCCAAATCCCAGGGCTGGATTTCCAAGCCCTGAATCTGGCTTCATAACATAAACAACCTTGCAAGCACCTGGCGGGAGAAGATAAAATGAGCCTGGGAACTCAGGGTTGAAAGTATAAACAATTATAATTGATGTAGTGTGTGGGAATGGTAGTAATGTGATCCAGAGGGTGGGGTTTGATGATGATATTTGCGTGTGCTATTACGTTGCATCAGAAGTGATAAAATTGAGTGTATGTAAACATTAGGTCATTCTCGACTTTTCCAAAGTCATGTATTCTTCAATAAAGATTGGATTTGAGAGCAGCTATCTTTGATCTGCGTTCAGACTGGTCCTTTGAAGTGAGCGCGACAGAAAAATGGCCCAACAATTCAATGAGATGCTGCAGAAAGGAAGTATCAGTGAATGGCTAACAACTGGAAGAACATACCTGATACAAAAGGATCCAGCAAAAGGAGCAGCACCAGGAAACTACAGGCCAATAACGTGTCTGCCCATTATGTTTAAACTACTGACTGGCATCATAGCTGACAGAATTCAAGACTATCTTGAAGAAAAAAACATCTTGCCAGATGAACAGAAAGGCAACAAACGGAAAAGCAGGGGCACAAAAGACCAGTTATTGATTGACAAAATGATTCTGGAGAACTGTAAGAGCCGAAAAGCTAATCTTCACATGACGTGGATTGACTACAAAAAAGCCTTTGACTCACTCCCACACAGCTGGATCATCAAGTGCCTGGACGCCATCGGGATTTGTAAAAACGTTGGCAGCTTCATTGAAAACATGATGGAGCACTGGAAAACTGAACTGTTTGTTGGAAATGAAAGCTATGGACTTGTCAACATCAGGAGAGAAATTTTCCAGGGAGATTCATTGTCCCCTCTGCTTTTCATTATCGCCATAATCCCTCTGTCAACAAAAAACAAATCTTGGCTATCAAACATCTAAGAATTCTCACAAAATTTCACATTTGATGTACATGGATGACCTGAAGCTATATGTGAAAACGGAAACTGAAATCCAGTCTCTGACCAACACTGTCCGAATTTTTAGCACTGATATCAACATGGAGTTTGGTTTGGACAAATGTTCGACAGTGGCATTGAAGAAGGGAAAAATCATTGAAAGTGAGGGCATAAATATGCCCAATGGCCAAACAATAAAGTGTCACCAGCCAGAGGCCTATAAATATCTGGGCATACTACAGCTGGACAACATCAAGCATGAACATGTGAAAACTGTGGTCAGCAAAGAATACACACAAAGGGTCAGAAAAATTCTCAAAAGCAAGCTCAACGGAGGCAACACCATCAAGGCCATAAACACCTGGGCCATACCTGTCATAAGATATACTGCTGGCATTATAAATTGGACACAGGTGGAACTGGACAATTTGGACAGAAAAACAAGAAAACTCATGACCATTCATCATTCCCTGCACCCTCGCAGTGATGTTGACCGGCTATATCTGCCTAGAAGATCAGGGGGCAGAGGACTCTTACAAGTAAAACAAGCAGTCAAAGAAGAAGAACATGCCCTGGCAGAATATGTAAGGCAAAGTGAAGAACCTGCTTTGATTGAAGTCAAAAATCAGAAACTCCTCAAAACACAGCAGACAAAAAACCAGTACAAGAAAACCGCACTACAAACTAGAGCTGACAGCTGGCACAACAAAACACTGCATGGAAAGTTCCTTGACAAAATTGAAGGAAAAGCTGATAAGGAGAAGACCTGGCTCTGGCTCACGAATGGGACTCTGAAGAAGGAGACAGAAGGCCTGATCCTTGCAGCCCAGGAGCAAGCCATCAGAACAAATGCAATTAAGGCCAAGATTGAAAAATCAGCTGATGACCCAAAATGCAGACTGTGCAAGGAAACCGATGAAACCATTGATCATATCCTCAGCTGCTGTAAGAAAATCACACAGACAGACTACAAACAGAGGCACAACTATGTGGCCCAAATGATTCATTGGAACTTATGCCTCAAGTACCACCTCCCAGCAGCAAAGAACTGGTGGGATCACAAACCTGCAAAAGTATTGGAAAATGAGCACGCAAAGATACTGTGGGACTTCCGAATCCAGACTGACAAAGTTCTGGAACACAACACACCAGACATCACAGTTGTGGAAAAGAACAAGGTTTGGATCATTGATGTTGCCATCCCAGGTGACAGTCGCATAGATGAAAAACAACAGGAAAAACTCAGTCGCTATCAGGACCTCAAGATTGAACTTCAAAGACTCTGGCAGAAACCAGTGCAGGTGGTCCCGGTGGTGATGGGCACACTGGGTGCCGTGCCAAAAGATCTCAGCCGGCATTTGGAAACAATAGACATTGACAAAATCACCATCTGCCAACTGCAAAAGGCCACCCTACTGGGATCTGCACACATCATCCGAAAATACATCACACAGTCCTAGACACTTGGGAAGTGTTCGACTTGTGGTTTTGCGAAACGAAATCCAGCATATCTATCTTGTTTGCTGTGCCATACAACGTTGTTGTGTTGATAATAATAATAATAATAATAATAATAATAATAATAATAATAATAATAACAACTTTATTTTTGTACCCCGCCTCCATCTCCACAAAGGGACTTGAGGTGGCTAACATGGGGCCAAGTACAGACAATTACAATAAAACAAAATAAAATGCATACAAAACTAACATAGTAAAGGAATAAAATAATAATAGTAGCATAATAAAATATAATATAAAAACAGTACAAAAAACTGATAAGTCCCAATTCAGACTCTTTGCAAAATAAAATGATCATCAGGCTGCAAACATCAGCGGACTAGGTTTGATCCCTCCATTTTATAAAAAATGTCAATTCCTCTTTCCCACAAGAAAGAAATCAGTCTGGGTGGGCAGAATCAACTTCAGTCTCTTTCAGGTAGTGAAAGAGATGCTATTGGGAGCTTGTTTTGTATCCTTCTACCAGAAGGGACACAACATCAATTGTCAGACAGAGCTGAAGGCCAACTAATGACTTCAATGTTATTTGGATAGTGTGTCCATCCTGAGCTTTAGTCTAAATTCCAAAGAAACTAGTGAAGGTACTTCACTTTATTTTGAGCACCTTGGATAGTTCCCTTCAATTTTGGGTTAAAATTCACAGTAAATGTATTGCCACATGAACACCAATGTCACTAGCTGCCACCAAGGACAATAGGAGGTTTCCTGCACATCCTGTCCCTCAGGAAAGCGACAAACAGCTTGATCCCAATTTTTGTCTAGAAAAAGGAGAAGATTCACTAAGTTATCTTCTTTCATTACCAAGAAAAGATTGGGTCCAAACACTAGTTTCATTGGAAGTATAGGAGTCTGAAACAGGCCATTTCTGTCCTACCAATGGTCAGAGATAGAAAACGAAAAGAACAGTTCTTTTGTATTGTAATGTGCTGCGAGTTATCCAGGAGATCATTCAGTCAGAGAGCACACAGGGTATAACTTTAATAAATTAATATTAAAAAACCAGAGCTTGGGTTGGGAGTTTTCACATATACATCTGCTGTCACATAACAGTACTAACATCATCACAGTTTACTTTTCTGGATGCATTTTATCTAGCAAAGTCTGATGCAGGCGGTAATCCATGTTACATAACTACAGGAAACTTTATGTCTTTGTAAAAAGAAACATCTTTGTTATAATACTTCAACAGAAAGAAAATATTTATATCACTTCAACAACAATGCTTTTCAGTTTGTATGTTCAATTGAGAGCCTTCAAGTGCTGAGTAATTAAGCAATCAGAAACCAAATGGACTGTCCCATAGAGCCTGCTAAACATAGAGAATTGTCCATCTGGCCATGCTCAGAGCAATTCATATACTGGCGCTCATGGCATCAGAAGCCAAAACTCAAATCAAATCAAATGTATTTTGAGATCTGAGGCCAAGATCTTGAGGTTTCAGCTTACTCCACGCTTGAGTTGGCTCATTCACTCTCCAAGCTCCAATGTCTGGAGCAGGTCATACTTCCCACTCCTATGGTTTTTCACCAGAAGGCATTTGACAGCAGGAAATGCTAAAGACTAGTGATAAATTCTGATTTCAATGGCTTAAACATACCAGCTTTTTCAGAAAGAGGTCAAGGGGAAAAAAGAGTTTAGCACATAACATGTGTCCTGTTCAGCATGAACTCCACAACATTTAAGGATTAGATAATTTTTCTTAGTCTGGATTGGCACACTTTTCTCAGGGTGATTTATATACTTATGAGACGAAGAGGGTCAAATTTGTAGATGAATCATATTGTTGATATTTATTTTCCTCTCAACATTTGTGCTTCTGTGTAAGTATAACTTTATTTATATTCCGCCCTCTCTCCCCGAAGGGACTCAGGGTAGTTTACAAGCATAAAAACAGCAACATACATTACATAAACAGCACAATACACACATTATTAAAACAAAATTAAAAACCTATACAACTTGTAAAACAGTGAAAACCATAAAAAAACAATCACAACAAACTGAAGAACAAGAACAAATAATCAGATGGGTTGACATGGTCCATTATTAGGGATAGGTGATCCTGGTACACCATGTTTCAGGGCCAGGGGTCGGCAGTATACCAGAGAAAATTATTTAAAAACCCGCCTAAACCACCAGGTTTTCAACTCCTTGCGAAAGGAGGACAGAGTAGGGGCTTGCCTAATCCTCTTTGGCAGGATAAAGCATGTGTGTGTGTGTATGTGTGTGTGTGATATATATGTGTGTGTGTGTGTGTGTGATACTGTATATGTTATATGTTACCTGAAGCCATTCTGTTTTTTTCTGAACTTTTTGGCTTTGTGGCTGATTATTTTAATTTTTCCTGGGCTAATGGGTTTCACCTTTTTTTTGCAAAGAGGAAATTGTTAGAGGGAGGTGACAATGGAAATTTGGATTTTTAAATAGTCCCAGCAGGGAGTATGAAATTAAGATTCAGAGCTTTTGAAAGACCAGCTGATATAAATACAAGCAAACCTGCTGCCTCTATACAATTACTGAGGAATAATTTTAAAGGTTGCTATTTCATCACATTATATTTTTAGCATAATAATTTGGTTTGATGACAATAACAGTGGTGGAGATATTTTTATTAGTTCTTGTAAATAACTGATTGAAGACTAAAGTACCTATACTTTATGCAATTCTTTCTTTGGGAAGGCGAATGCTATTTCATTTCATCATCACAACAATCATGTGAGTTTTTGTAGGTTCAATCCAGCCCAATTCCATCCAGTGAGCATCAAGGCTGAAATGAGATTTAAACTCACATTCATAGAACTGGAAGGATTATAACAGTCATGTAGTCCAACTTCTGTCATGCAGAAATACACAGCTAAGGAACTCTTGAGAAATGCCATCTAATCTCAGAGTAAAAATCTTGAAAGAAGGAAAGTTGACTGCCTTCCAAGGCTTTCTATTCTTGTGTCAAAAAGAATACATAGATGTTCTTTGTGATTAGGTGAAATCTCTTTTCTTGTAATTTCAATCCACTGACTTGTAGCCTAGTCTGTGGAGCAGTATGAAACAACCTTGTTTCACCTTCTATATATTAATACCAGTTCCATAAACCATTCTTCATAAGGTTTAGTTTTCAAGCTTCTTCATCACATTCCTTCGAACATTTCTAGCTTATTGGGGTGGAGGGAAGGGGGTGTCTACAATTGAACATGTTGTAGACCTTATTTAAAGTTCCTCTAAATCAGTGGTTCTCGACCTAGGGTCCCCAGATGTTTTTGACCTTCAACTCCCAGAAATCCTAAACTGGCTGGGAGTTTAGGAGTTGTAGGCCAAAAACATCTGGGGACCCCAGGTTGAGAACCACTGCTCTAAATCCTAAAGTATTACTCTACTGACATGGAAGCAAGCAGACACCTGTGAAATCGTCATGGACTGAGTGAAAGTAACAAAGACAGTGGTATTTCTAATAACCTCTACAATACCCTTGTAGTGCCACTTCCAATAGATATAATTGCTTTTTCATTATTAGCTCTACCTATATATACAGTATGAACTTTGTGACTGTGGGGCCAATGTTTTCACTTTATCCACATGTGACAAAATATTTAATTTCAAGTAATTTTCTAAGTCCCCAGAGCAATGGTATCGTATGTTTCTGCCCAAAGTTGCTGGAGAGCTTAGCTAATTCCTAGAGAGGATATCTATCCAGGAATTTAGAGGGTCCTCCAGGTGATTCTATAATATGCATCCAGTAGACGTTACCATAAAGACTCACTGGAAGACATAGGAAATTCCTAGAGAGAATGCCTCCATATATTGTACAGGTCTTCCACTGGGACACTCCATTGCAATTTGCAACAAAAGTTCTTTCTCTATAGGGTGCACTATTATCCAGGTTTTCTTATTTCGATAGAATGTTCAGAAATATATCCCCCATGGACACAAAGGTCATACTCTATTTCATAGTTTCCCCTAGAATCCATTCTGCTATCTGCTGCCTATACATGTGTTTGTTAATGGTTCATGTGTGCTAGAAAATATAATTTTATTATCATCACATTTTTAAAACAATTTCTAGAAATATCTTGTTTTTATATAACAACCTATAAAAACTATCTTTCTCAGTAATATCTCAAATTCCCTTGCCTTTGCTTTACTCCTCCTCTCATTTATTTATGAGTTTGTCACCCATTTCCTGCATTTTATAAACACTTAGAGAGATTATTTTTCCATTATTGCTTTTTTACAGAAAGTAACGTAGTACATTTTAATTCCTTGGGTATTTTGAATGTTTGAAGAAAATGAAAATATGGTACATAAGCACATTTCCATTTATTTGCTCATTGTGAAGAAATTTCTTCTGGATGTTTCTTCTATATTCATTGCTCTCCTGGGTGCAAACATCAATGTGCCACATTCTGCATTTCTAAGCAATATCGTGACAGAAATGGGTCTCAGAGGGACCTCTGTCCCTGGTATAATGATGCATATAATCTAGCTTAATTGTTGAGCAGATCTTTTCAGAAAAGCTGTAATGAAAGAACTGTAGAATTCTTTCAGAGGTAAGATGTGTATGATTAGCTTGAAACTATTCCTTCAGGTTTTTATATTCTGAATACATTTTTCTATCTTGGCTACACTATAGCCACGATTTGATGGATTTCTTACTGTTTCTACTGTATTGAAATTTTACTTTTAGTTCAACTGATTGGAATAATGTCCATCTGATGAGAGGTTTCATTTTCAGTTCCAAATATGTTCCTGCTTGCTGTACCAAGAATGTACATGCAATGAATTTACCATGAACACCAATCCTCTCATTTGTACTTGAAACCTATACAAATATTTATAACTGGCTTATTTTAATATGCAAACAGAGAGGAGAGTTACATCATGAAAGCCCATCGACAATGTATGCATTGTCATATAGTCCTACTCCCAGTCTTTGCAGGTTCAGCATAATTGCCATAGAGAATAAGACTTCACACAGTTGTATATGTTTTCTGTATAAAATGAAACTCTAGCACACTTTTAATGCATAGTAATTAGCCCTAATAAAAGCTTTTCTTTTAAAAAACACATAGTAACTACATTTTAAAGAGAAATTTGACATTTGGACATACTAAACTTAACAAACTTTTTCATGTTAGCTTCTCTTCTTTCTTAAAAAGTGGAATGTTACTATTCTCAGTGCCACTTAGATTTAGCTAGAACCATGGATAAGCCCAGTGAGCTTCTGTTAAACCAGATCAGCCAGGACAGAGAACAAAGCATTCTCGGTTGAAGACAAACTACAGAGGTTTGTTATAGTTTGGCCAAAAGGGATGAAATTAACAAGTCACTGTTCAAAATGTACAATCATACCTTCACAGCAAAATACAATACATTTTATACATTTTGACAGGCAGGAGGGAGGGATTCCTATGGAGGTAAGAAGAACAGTTAGGTATTGGCAGGTTTAAAGGTCCAGTCCACTGCAGAAATGACCCCATAGAAGGCACAAAACTGAAGAGGATGATAACATGGGCATGCCGGTGATTCCTTGATTGATTTAAGTGTCCAGTTCTGAGAAGACAACAAAAGATGGAGGATCAGCAACTCTTGATCTAATCTTAACAAATGTGGAAGACCTGATCAATACAGTTGAAGTGGTTGGATCCTTAGGGGCAAGTGACCATGTGCTCCTGGAGTTTGCAATACAAAGGAATGCTGAAACTAAGACAAGTCAAACACGCATTCTGGACTTTAAGAGAGCTGACTTCCAAAAAAGGAAGGAATTACTGAGCGGCATTCCATGGACGCCAACATTAAAAAACAAGGGAGTTAAGGATGGATGGGCCTTTTTAAAAAGTGAAATACTCAAGGCGCAAATGCAAACAGTGCCAACAAAGAAGAAAAGTAAGACAAGTGCAAAGAAGCCAGAATGGATGTCCAAAGAACTTCTAACAGAGCTAAAGCTCAAAAGTGACATGCACAAGAAATGGAAAAGGGGAGAAATCACCAAAGAAGAATTCAAACGTATAGCCAACACCTGTAGGGAAAAGGTTCGCAAGGCTAAAGCGCAAAATGAGCTCAGGCTTGCCAGGGACATAAAAAACAACAAAAAAGGCTTTTTTGCTTACGTTGGTAGAAAAAGGAAGAAAAAGGAGGCGATAGGGCCTCTGCAAGGAGAAGATGGGGTGATGGCGACAGGGGACAGGGAAAAGGCAGAACTGCTCAATGCCTTCTTTGCCTCGGTCTTCTCACAAAAAGAAAGCCATTTTCAACCTCAGCAACATGGAATGGACGAAAGATTGGGGGAAATCCAACCCCAAATAGGGAAACAAGTTGTCCAGGAACACCTGGCCGCTCTAAACGAATTCAAGTCCCCAGGGCCAGATCAGCTACATCCAAGAGTATTGAAGGAATTAGCGGAAGTTATTTCAGAACCACTAGCAATTATCTTCGAGAGTTCTTGGAGAACGGGAGAAGTCCCAGCAGATTGGAGGAGGGCAAATGTGGTCCCTATCTTCAAGAAGGGAAAAAAGAACGACCCGAACAATTACCGTCCGGTCAGCCTCACATCAATACCAGGCAAGATTCTGGAAAAGATCATCAAGGAAGTGGTCTGCAAACACTTAGAAACAAATGCGGTCATTGCTAATAGTCAACACGGATTTACAAAAAACAAGTCATGCCAGACTAATCTGATCTCTTTTTTCAATAGAGTTACGAGTTGGGTCGATACAGGGAATGCTGTGGATGTAGCCTACCTGGATTTCAGTAAGGCCTTCGACAAAGTCCCCCACGACCTTCTGGCAAATAAACTAGTAAAATGTGGGCTAGACAAAACTACGGTTAGGTGGATCTGTAATTGGCTAAGCGAACGAACCCAAAGGGTGCTCACCAATGCGTCGTCTTCATCATGGAAAGAAGTGACAAGTGGAGTGCCGCAGGGCTCCGTCCTGGGCCCAGTTCTGTTCAACATCTTTATTAACGACTTAGACGAAGGGTTAGAAGGCACGATCATCAAGTTTACAGACGACACAAAACTGGGAGGGATAGCCAACACTCCAGAAGACAGGAGCAGAATTCAAAACGATCTTGACAGACTAGAGAGATGGGCCGAAACTAACACAATGAAGTTCAACAGGGACAAATGCAAGATACTTCATTTCGGCAGAAAAAATGGAAATCAAAGATACAGAATGGGGGACGCCTGGCTTGACAGCAGTGTGTGCGAAAAAGACCTTGGAGTCCTCATGGACAACAAGTTAAACATGAGCCAACAATGTGATGCAGCAGCTAAAAAAGCCAGCGGGATTCTGGCCTGCATAAATAGGGGTATAGCGTCTAGATCCAGGGAAGTCATGCTCCCCCTCTATTCTGCCTTGGTCAGACCACACCTGGAATACTGTGTCCAGTTTTGGGCACCGCAGTTGAAGGGAGATGTTGACAAGCTGGAAAGCGTCCAGAGGAGGGCAACTAAAATGATTAAGGGTCTGGAGAACAAGCCCTATGAGGAGCGGCTTAAAGAGCTGGGCATGTTTAGCCTGCAGAAGAGAAGGCTGAGAGGAGACATGATAGCCATGTACAAATATGTGAGGGGAAGTCATAGGGAGGAGGGAGCAAGCTTGTTTTCTGCTGCCCTGCAGACTAGGACACGGAACAATGGCTTCAAACTACAGGAAAGGAGATTCCACCTGAACATCAGGAAGAACTTCCTCACTGTGAGGGCTGTTCGACAGTGGAACTCTCTCCCCCGGGCTGTGGTGGAGGCTCCTTCCTTGGAGGCTTTTAAGCAGAGGCTGGATGGCCATCTGTCGGGGGTGCTTTGAATGCGATTTCCTGCTTCTTGGCAGGGGGTTGGACTGGATGGCCCATGAGGTCTCTTCCAACTCTACTATTCTATGATTCTATGACTATGATTCTATGATGGTAACCTTGGGTAAACAGAGACTTGGCTGCCCTTTCAGAAGGATAACGCATTCATCTTTGTCTCAGCATTATTTTCCTCCCCTTCCCTTCTTCAATTATCTTGTTGCTCTGGTTATCATCACTACAGGCACCAAGCAGTGACTACTGCCAGTTTTATGCCCAGTGCTTGATGTAAATATCAGAAAAATAGGAAAATATAAGTGTTGTCCCCTGTTCCCAAGCTGCCTACATCCAGTGAAAGCAGAATGTGAACTGTTTACACTAGGCCAAATGTGGGTGATCTGTAGAGCTTCAGAGGAACTCTGTAGCACCCAGTGATTGTTCTCAAATCAGGATAAAGCCATGTTAAGATGACTTCCCCCACACTAAGGAGAATTGACTCCATGTGTTGTGTGGATACCATAGAGTCTATTCATCCCCAAGCCAAATCATTTGGCTCATGTAAATGGGCTCAGAGTGCACTTTAGACTCTTAAACACCACCACTTTAATCAGAACACAAAATGCACATATGCATCAATTTGCACCCTCCCACAACACATAGTGTGAATCCATGTGCCAAGTCACCAGAAACCTAACCTGATCTCTGTAACCTTGAACTGAATATACCCCGCTGCATTAAACAAAAATATTCAGATACTTTCAACCACCAGGATTGTAGCTATTGGAAATTTACAATTACATTCCTCCAGAAGTTATTTGGCCTGTGTAATTAGTAAGTAATTTTATTTATTTGACCAGTCATATGTCCATTTCAAAATACAACACAAATAAAAACAAGGCAAAAAGGAAGAGAGGACAGCAGCTGACCTTCTATTTACAGTCAAAATCTTAATTTCCTGATTCTTCTTTCAGGAAATGTGATCTTTTCTTGATAGCTTTCAGGATAAAAAGGCTTACTCTGATTATGGTGGATCTTTCTTGTCCTTGCAAGAGGAATGTCAGAAGATCATTTCTGTTGTGAAACCTAAAATTGGATAGTAATGGATGTAAATATCTGTGTCGAAGTTCAGTATAAGCTGGATAGTCAATCAGAAAATGCTCGATTTCTTCCACAGTTTGTTCTCCGCAAATGCAGAATCTCTCACTTCTTGGGATGTTACAGTAACTGCCAGTTTGCATCATAATACCGATTTGTTCAAACCTAGCCCTAGTATATATTTTTCTTAATGGTAACAGAACTGGAATAAACAAATAGTGTTCTAAATGAATATTCATTTTGTGGGAAGCTAAGAACTTTGTGGCAGAAGACCTACCTATACTTGCTAGGTCCAATTGAGCATAGATATCACAGGTGCGTTGCATGAGCACTTGTTTTGCCATAAGTCCTAGATCGTTCAGAAATTATAAAGGAAGGCCAATTTTAGCCATCTCATTGTTTAGAGCCACTACCCATTATGACTTGTGGGCCCGCTGGACTTGATAATCTAGACATAGGTGAGGAAGTCTACTGGAATTCATCCGATTTATTTTTGACCAGTAATTGAATTGTCTCATTAAAAATTGAGCTTTTACTGGGACCATTCCTAGCTCCACCCTTACTGCAGCCGGCAGCGTTGTTGTGGAAAGACCCAGGAGGAGGCGAAGCTGCTTGACTTGGAAAACTTCGATCTTATCCTATTTGATGTACCCCCGAATTTCAGCTCCAAATATAAGTGTTGGAATTATTTTTGTCTTGAAGATTTCCAGGGCGGATCTAATTGTGCCTGGGTATCTATGATGGTACAACTTATAAATGGAACCTGCAGCTTTTGTTTCTCTTTGTAATGTGGTTAGCCCAAGCACTGGATGATGAAAACGTAATGCCCAGATTTGTTTCAAGTGTACGCCATTCAGGGGCCAAGTGTACCATTTCCTGTTTTTTCCAAATTTGACCTGTGAAAAAGCAACGGTGCACATCTTGGTAGCCCACTATCTACATTCATGATGTCCTTCCAAGTATTTTTCTTCTTCTCCCCACCAGAAAAATCAGCAATTGCACTATCTGAGAACATGTCCGTTAAAAGGACTCTGATATGGGAGACCATCAATGTATTTATTCTGTGTCCCAGGGACTGGTACTATTTTTGTACGATTTTGGTATCATTGTTCATTTTTTCATGAATATTTATTTTATTTTACCACATACTACATTCATATTATCTTTTCTTCTTATACCTTGTTTGCAATACTGGAGTAATCTGAAGAAGGAAGGAAAACATGACTTCTCATTATCACTGTTCACTCCCCTTTCATATTATCACCGTTAAGCAATGCTGGCATTAGAGAGTCCTCTAACCTATTTCATATCTCTCCTGCTTATTGTTTTTTTTTTCATTAGAAAGTAAGCTAGCACCAAAACAATCATAAGGGTAAACACCAAAATAATGACTACAAGGAACAACTGAAATCATAGATAAAGGAGAGCACAAGGGCAACTACATTTATATTCATGGAGACAGAGTGTTTTTCCTTGTCAAAGCAATCTTTAAGGGAGGCTAATTAATAGTCCAGCTCTGATACTATCTGTAAATTCATATTTGCCAAAACTGCAATAGCAGCCATGTAATTGTATGAAATCCACTCCTCCAAGTTGTGGCAGTTTCACTTTTTTAAGAAGTCTTATGATTAGGCTAACTGAAATAGAGTAATATAATTTGCAGCTATTAACCATGATGATGTATGGACAAAAACAAAACTGACAGATTTGCCTATCCACTTGGGTTTTGAACTGATTGTAATGCTGAATAGAGCTCATTCTACTATTAGGGAGAAACAACTCTGTCCTCAATGTCCACCAAGCAAATCCTACATGAGAGTTTCTTCTATTGAACCTCATAATGAGACAGGTGTTTCCTTAGATAGCAAAAAATATATAAGCTATTTATGGCTTTAAAATGTAAAGCCAACACTTCAATTGAAGCTGAGAAAATAAAGAGCAATAATAAGTATTTCAGTATAATAATAATACAATCCTAATAACAGTTGGCCCCTGGTGGTGGCGCAGTGTGTTAAAGCACTGAGCTGCTGAACTTGCACACCGAAAGGTCCCAGGTTCAAATCCCGGGAGCGGAATGAGCGCCCGCTGTTAGCCCCAGCTCCTGCCAACTTAGCAGTTCGAAAACATGCAAATGTGAGTAGATCAATAGGTACCGCTCCGGTGGGAAGGTAACGGCGCTCCATGCAGTCATGCCGGCCACATGACCTTGGAGATGTCTACAGACAATGCCGGCTCTTTGGCTTAGAAATGGAGATGAGCACCAACCCCCAGAGTCGCTCACGACTGGACTTAACATCAGGGGAAAGCCTTTACCTTAATAACAGTTAGCAACCATGCTGCCTCATTTTACACCATGTTTCTGAATGCTCTTTGAAGATAGTTGCACACCGAGCACATGGCAGAAGTCAAAGTATGGATGGATGACTCCTTTTTTTAGATAGTTGTTGATTTCTTGATTGAAGTATCTTATCAAGGTCGGTCTTTTCTTCTTCAAATCCTGTATGCACATCTTTTTGATATTGTTGGTGTATTTGTGCATATTCAAACCAGTTCATGTTGTAGCCCTGCTAGTTTATTTCTATCATTGATTTCAGTTGAAGGTTCTCTTGTGTTCTCTTGAGTATGTTGGCCATCTTTTACTACCCTTTGAATTTCCACTTTGTTTGAAAGCTTCTTGGATCGAGGTCCATTGTGGTAATTTTATGTAAAAAAATTTTTATATTTGTTCCAAGTATTCATCAGAGTTTTCCTTATTGGGTGTTTATTAAAGTTTGAGTCTTTTGCCACTTTCCCATAAATTAAGTATGCATATAAGCCAAATTTTAAACTATCTCCTTCCAGAGTTATGAGACTTTGATTATCAAGATGGATCCATTCTCTTAACCAAATCAATATAGCTGCTTCCCTGTATAATGTTAGGTTTGGGAGAGCCAGTCCTCCTCTTTGTTTAGTGTCTTGTGTCTTGTATCCAGATTCATCCATTTTTTCAGATCATTTTTTATTTTATTCCAGGTTTTTTATAATTATTTTTATACAGATCTTTGTTATTCATTGTTATGTTTATTCCTAAATATTTTGCTTGGAGAGCTATTTCAATTCCTGTTTCTTGACTTAATTCTTCTTTTTCTTTATTGCTTAACTTTGTCGCTAATATTTTTGTTTTGCGTAGATTGATTGAAAGACCCACAACTGATCCAAATTGATTGACCAGGTATATCATTTTGGGAAATTCTTTCATTAAATTCTGACATTAAAATAATGTTGTCTGCAAATAACTTTATTTTATATTTTTGGTTTTTCGCTTTTATACCAATCAGGTCATCATCTTGACATAGTTTTCTTGCTAGGATTTCTATTGCGAGTATGAATAATAAAGGTGAGAGGGGGCATCCCTGTCTCACACCTCTCTGTATTGGAAACATTTCAGTCATATCTCCATTATTTTTAATTTTGGCTCTTTGTTCTGTGTATATGGCTTGTATTCCGTTAATGAATTTTCCCCCATATCTTAAGTTCTTTAATGATGAAATTCCAGTTTAGTCGGTCATGGATGGATGACTCTTGTTAATCACTCTGCTAGTAATTCAAGGAAGCTCTAGTTAAAACAGACCGGCATTGCAGCTCATGCTGTGCACACACACTTCCATATCCATATAGAGATAAAAAGATATCTGAAAAGTGATCAAAATGCTTTTATTAGGTATTGACAAGAAGAATTACTAACTTTACAGTTTGGGGCTTATTATTCATAGAATTCACACCATTGTGATTTTGCACAGAAAACAGCACTTTCTGCAAAATAATTAATATTTCAACATGGAAATATTATTTTTCATGCATGAAACGCCTTTTCTTTCAGAGAAAAATCCTGTTTTCTGCATAAAACAACCACAAGGTGAACAACCTTTTCAGAAAAAATGAAATGAAAAGTTACCAGATGGTTGATGCCTGGCTTGACAACAGTCCATGTGAGAAAGATCTTGATGCAGCAGCTAAAAAGGTCAATGGGATTTTGGGCTGCATCAAAAGGAGTATAGTGTCTAGATTGAAGGAAGTCATGGTGCCTTAGTATTCTGCTTTGGTTAGACCTCACCTGGAATACTGTGTCTAATTCTGGGCATCATTGTTCAAAAGAGATATTGACAAGCTGGAAGATGTCTAGAAAAGGGCAACTAAAATGATCGAGGTTTAGAGACCATGTACTATGAGGACCGTCTTACAGAACTGGCTATGTTTAGCCTGCAGAAAAGAAGATTGAGAGGAGACATTATAGCCATACATAAATATGTGAAAGGGTGTTATAAGGAAGAGGGAGCAGGTTTGTTTTCTGCTACAGTACAGATGACTGTTTAAACAAAATCAAATACACATATCATCTATAAACAAAATATAATTATACACTTCTTCACACACCTCCCAACCCATAAAGATTATTTTTGACTTTTCTATAACTTAGAATGGTCAAAAATAATAATGTGGATTGTAATTAAAAATATACAACAATACATATTAACACACTCTTAACATATAAGATCAACACATTATCATGCAACATATATAAACACAAACCTTTACTGTTGCAACCTCTAATACGTCCTGGAAAGTGAATCCGCTACAATGTTGTTTTTACCTTTTACATGTTTTATCTCAAAGGAGTAATCCTGTAGTAACAGGCTCCATCGGAGAAGCTTGTTATTAGTTCCCTTAGTGTTATCTAGCCATTTTAATGGGGCATGATCAGTTTGGAGGGTAAACCTCCTCCCCCATAAATAAGGCCTTAATTTTTGTATAGCCCAAACTATGGCTAAGCACTCCTTTTCGATAGTTGACATGCTGCACTCTCGAGGAAGTAATTTTTTACTCAGAAAGAGGATTGGACGATTTTCCCCTTCTGTGTCAACCTGACTTAAGACAGCTCCTAATCCAGTATCAGAAGCGTCACAGGTCAAAATAAAAGGTGCGTCAAAATCTGGGGCTTTTAAAACAGAATTTGATGTAAGGGCCTGTTTTAATTGTTCCATGGACTTCTGACATTCAGGGGACCAAATTACTTGATTGGGGCAGTTCTTTCTAGTGAGATCAGTTAGAGGGGCTGCTAAAGTGCTAAATGATGGTATAAATTTCCGGTAATATCCTGCTAAACCAAGAAATGATCTTACTTGCTTTTTGGTTTTTGGGATAGGCCATTGGTGGATGGCTTCAACCTTGGTTAGCTCCGGTCCGATACTTCCACAACCTACTATATGACCTAAATATTTGGTTGTGCGGTTTCCTATCTGGCACTTGGAAGCCTTGATAGTTAGACCTGCCTCCTTTAACTGACTCAACACCTGATTGAGGTGTTTCAAGTGATCTTCCCAACTCGAACTAAAAATTCCTATGTCGTCCATGTAAGCCACACAGAAATCTCCCATACCACTAAGTATTCTGTCCACTAAACGTTGAAACGTGGCTGGACTATTTTTTAATCCAAAAGGTAAAACGGTGAACTCATATAATCCCGCATGAGTCCTAAAAGCTGTCTTTGCCTGGTCCTGAGGTGCCATAGGTACCTGCCAAAATCCCTTGGTCAAATCCAGGCTGCTGATGAAATTGGCCTTCCCCATCCTCTCTAACAGATCATCTAGTCGAGGCATAGGGTAGGTATCTGATTGTGTTACCTTGTTTAAAAGTCGATAGTCCACACAGAATCTTATGGTGTTATCAGGCTTTTGAACCAAAACAATTGGTGAGGCCCATGGGCTACTTGATGGTACTACAATGCCCATGTCCAACATTTCTTTTACCTCCCTCTCAATGCATTTAGTTATTTTGCCTGTAACTCGATATGGAGGAGACGCTATGGGTGGAGTATCACCAGTGATGATTTGATGATATATCCCCTGTACTCTCCCTGGGAGATCAGAAAATAAATGGTCATACTTATTTAATAATTTCCTAACTTGTTTCTGTTGACTCTGTGACAATCCCTCGTCAACCTTTACTTGCTCGCTGCTTCTATAGGCTTTCCTATTTCCTTCCCAAAAGGGAAAAGTACCTGTTTCCTCCCCCGAAATTATCATACATACATTTACAGATCTATTTACATATGACTTTAACATATTTACATGCACCAGCTTTTCTACATTAGACTGTTCATCATATATAGAATAGTTCACGCCACTGTGTCTTTTGATGACTTTCCACGGTCCAGTCCAATCTACTTGGAGCTTGTTGGTCTTGGTTGGTGTAAGATACAGGACCTCATCCCCTATCTCGAAGCTCTTGCATCTGGCAGTTGAATCATAGTGAGCTTTCTGTCTTTGCTGGGCTGTCGCTAGATGTTCTTGGGCCATTTCCATTGTTGACTGTAGATCTTTGATGTACTTGGTCACTGAAACAGGTTCCGGTCTTGGACATGCTTCCCAGAATTCTCGGATTAAATCAAGCGGTCCTCGCACTCGCCTCCCGTACAACAATTCAAAGGGGCTATAGCCAGTGCTGTCCTGGGGAACTTCCCTATAGGCAAATAATAATTGCTGGAGCTTGATGTCCCAGTCATGTGGGTATTGCTGACTGTAAGACTTAATCATGCGAACCAAGGTCTTATTTAGGTTTTCAACAAGGCCATTGGTTTGTGGATGATAGGCTGATGATGTCAAATGCCTTATTCCACACAGTTCCAGTAATCTTTCCATTAACCTAGAAGTGAACTGGGTTCCCAAATCCGATACTAGCTCTTTAGGGTAACCTGTTCTTCCCCATATTGAGAGCAGTGCGTTGGCTATGGTTGTTGTCTCGATGTTTGTTAGGGCTACTGCCTCAGGATAACGAGTTGCGTAGTCAATCATAGTCAGAATATATCTGCATCCTCTCCTACTTGGTTTGGGAAGAGGACCGATGATATCTATGCCCACTCTAGAAAAAGGTTCCCCAATTAGTGGCATTGGGACTAATGGAGCCTTAAGTTTATCTCTTCCTGAGCTGATCCTCTGGCATGTGTCACAGGATTGACAAAACCTTTTAATTTGTTGGTACATGCCAGGCCAAAAGAAATTTTTAGTGATCCTTTGAGTGGTCCGTCTAATTCCTAAATGTCCCCCTTGTGGGCTGTCATGGGCTACCTCCATCAACTGTTCTCTATACTTCTGAGGTACCACAATCTGCGTATAGGAAGCGGACATCTCTGGGGCTTTTTGATTTAAAACTTCCCTGTACAAAACTCCATTTTTACTAATGAACCTGGTGGGCTTCTCTAAAGTTAAATCTCCCTCAGTGTTTTGGGCTTGCTCAAACAAAGGTTGCAATGTGTCATCAGACTTTTGCTCCTTCAGGATTTCTCCTTCCCCTTCAGTTTTATTTACCAAATCAGCCATTACAGAACTTGCCTCAGGATTTTCTTCTAAGTTCTGTTGTATAGGCAAACAGACAACTTCTTTATCAGATTTTTCCTCTTTACATTCACCCTCATTAAGAGTCTTTGTTAACTTTTTGACTTCTCTGGCAAGGTCATTACCAATTAGGCATTTATATGGAATATCAGAACTAATAGCAAAGTCCCATACTCCTTCCCACTTGCCATATTGAACCGGTAAAGAAACCACTTCGCTTGGGATCACGGGACCCAAACCTTTTAAATTAATTTGATAAGTAGGGTGTTGGCATTTTGATGGTACTAATTCAGGTCTAATGATACAGACTTCTGAACCTGTGTCCCTCCATCCTTGTATTTGGTTTCCATCAATGTTGATGTTTTCCAAATATTCATCTGAGGTTTGATCCAACAAAACAAACAGACATTGCCTCTCCTTTTGAATTTCCTGAGGTAAATCTTTTTGAACCTTAGCTGGTTCTTTAGTTATCTCTTTGGTTGGGACTTTCTTAACATAGAAAGAAGGTTTTTCTTTCTTTAAAAGACCACATTGGGACTTATAATGTCCTGCCTTCCCACAGTGAAAGCATCGAATATTTCCCTCAGTTTTGGCAGGGTTCATTACACTAGCCATCCTCCAGGTGGTGTTTTCTATGGAAGCTCCTCTCCCTTGCTGTGCGCGCGTGAGGGAAAAAAATGGCTGTTTAAACTGTTTTTCTTTGAATCCTCCTTCTTCCTTCTTAAACCCTTCCTTCAATGTAATTAGTTGGTCCACCATACCAGCTGCTTGATTAGCAGTCTGAGGCTTTCTATCTTGTACCAGCCATCGATAATCTGATGGAACTTGCTGGTATAGCTGCTCTAATTTTATTAAATCTTTCAGCTGCTGGAAGTCTTTTACCTCAGAATTTCTCAACCAACTCTCAAAATATTGTGCCTGTTTGGCAGCTAGTTGTAAGAAACTTTCATTTTTCTCTCTCCTCAGCGTTCTGAATTTTGTTCTATAAAATTCAGGAGTCAGCTGTAACCTTTGTTGTACCAGCTGTTTAAATATAGTGTAATTTCTGCGTTCTTCTTCCACCATTTCGCTATAGATCTCTAATAGCTTTCCACAAATCTGTGGCCTGAGGTAAATCATCCAATTTTCCTCAGCTATTTCCAGATCTTTACAACACCATTCAAACGAAATTAAAAACTGCTCCACATCATCCTCCTTGTTGTATTTAGGAAACCTCTTTAAGGCTGAATCAACAGGATTAAGGATGGGAGTCCCTGGTTGTGCCTCCACAGAAGGCTGAGACAGTGTCAGCTTCTGTCTTTCCCATTCAATCTCCATCTTTCTCATCTCTATCTCTTTTTCCAATTTCATCTTCTCCATCTGTGCCTGTCTCTTTTTATCCTGTGCTTCTGCCTGTCTCTCTTTCTCTTTTTCCTGTGCTTCTGCCTCTTTCTCCCATTTTATCTTCTCCATCTGTGCCTGTCTCTCTTTCTCCTCGGCCTCTAATTGTAATTTCCTCATCTCTAATTGATATTTCATCATTGCTTCTGACATGGTGGTCTGTTGTTCAGAATCTGAACTCTCTTCCCCTTGGTACACCTCTACCTCTCCTGTTCCTCTTTTCTGCTTTCTGGTGGCCATTCTTTATAACTTTTACCTCAGAAATTTTAATGAGCGATCTCAGGCACCAAATTAGGGATGTTATACGTATCCCGCCGCTGCCACCAAATTGTACAGATGCTGAGGTGACAGGGAATGGAATCCCTTTTAGAATCCCACCGCTGCCACCAAATTGTACAGAACTGAGGTGACAGGGAATGGAATCCCTTTTGATCCCCTCCGCTTGCCCCCAATATGTACAGAGGTGAGGTGTCTGACAGGAATGTGTGACAGAGATGGAATCCCTCTGATCCTACACACACACACAGATACCACCAATTAATAAAGATGTTTTATGAGAGATGATGTTAATTAATTATTTGTTTGACTATCTTCTTCGCTGCCACCAGTGGAGGAGACGTCAGGCAGATGGCACTGGTTCTTTTAAGCTTTCTCTATTTGTTCCACTTTAGATGTTGTTGTTGCTTAACTTAATATAAGAGTATGACAGAGGCTTGGTTAGAATAAAATCAAAACAAGTTTATTGCAGGTACAGAGCTTGATGGTTTCATATGACTTGTTAAAGGCACTTCGCTTAATGGTTACAAACGGATATGAGGTGGTCAAACTTTCAAAATATTCCTTTCTCTGGAGTACACTAAACCCTGATCCTCCTGGATCCCCTGGGATTAATTTTCCCTAATCCACAGGCTCTATAAATGACCCTAGACAAGTCACCTAACTTGCCTAGTCTGGTCTAACCTAAATCTGACTCAAATCCTTCTAGTTGAGCCAACCTGATTCTCCTCACAAGAATCAGATCCTCCACTGTGACTAGAAAATCACAGACTGCCTGGGTTTTGAAACATTCCCCCTTTTTCTTTCCAAACGGCGGTTGGCTCCGCCCCTGTTGCTATGGTAACCTGTCTTAAGATGGCTACCTTCCCCCATACATATTGTTAACTCAAATACTCACCATTTTAAACTTAGCCAAACCTGACTGTTTAAACAAAATCAAATACACATATCATCTATAAACAAAATATAATTATACACTTCTTCACAGCTACCCTTGAAACTAGGGTTCAAATTACAGGAAAGGAGATTCCACCTGAACATTAGGAAGAACTTCCTGACTGTACGAGCTGTTCAACAGTGGAGCTCTCTGCCTTGGAGTGTGGTGGAAGCTTCTTGCTTGGAAATGTTTAAACAGAGGCTGGATGGCCATCTGTCAGGGATACTTTGTGCTTTTCCTGCATGGCAGGGGGTTGGATTAGATGGCCCATGCGGTCTCTTCCAACTCTATGATTCTAAGTTCCAATTTACAAATAGCTTTCAAAACACTTTCTCATAGTGAGTGATATACAATATCCAGAGACTTCTGTCCTCATCATAGGTTAAAATGTTTTATCCTCATGTTAAGGAAAATTGGGGAATACTCCAGAGTTTGGGAAAAAAACTCTGGAGCAGCCCCAAACTTTGGCTACAGTGTGGACAGCATGACTGGATCCAATGCAAACAAATCTGCCAGTAACCCTTTTTGCTATTCTCATCAGTACATAGAAAAGTGGAGTGACAGGGTCCATGCCACTGTTGCCACTGCTGATTCCAACATAGTGATACATGCTGTGCTGGCTAGGAGTTCTCCTAGTGGTCTGCAGCTATACAATAGCTATGATAGGAAAAGTAACATATCAGCCCAGCTGGGCCAAATCAGTTTTCATCCAGCTGGACCATTTCCACTCCTGTCTCTCTGCATTTTATTTTCAATATATATCACATCAAGGAGCATTCAATGCACATCTGCTCCAGGCTGTCCCAGAATAACTGGTTTGTGTACATGAGCCCTGATTGAGGATCCATTTTCAAGCTATTTGGGGTGTGTGGGAGGGGGTTCTTTCTTGTTTCTTACAAGGAAAAAGAGAGAAGGGGAAACTGTAGTGCATTCAATGGAATCCATAGAAGAAACAAGAGATCTGTCTCATGTTGTTCAAAAGACAATTTTTATTAGTAGAAAAGCCCAACACATTCATATCCTCTTACTGTCCCAATTTGACAGGGGCAGTCACAGCTAATCTTCTGCCATCCCACCTTTGCAGTTGCTTCTTAAATGCCCTAGTTTTAATTCCTCTTCCCATATTTTTATCTTTGTCCTCAGTTTATTTCAGTTGCTGCAAACAGGGATCTGCCAGAAGGCTAAACGGAGGGCTGCACAAACACAGCAAGGACCAAGTACCGAGAGCACAATAATCCCAAATAAACAGCCCGGAGGAAGGTCACAGGGGCTTACATGTCTTTACACTAATGCACAGAGCATTAGTGACAAGAGCACCATAATACCTCCTAAACTGGGAATAAAACAAGAGGAAAGGGGTAAAATGTAGAATGGAAAGAGGAAACAATGCATAGGGAACCAGTGTGAAAGCAAACAAAATGTATCTTTATTATTTTAGGCTCTTTTTATAGCCTAAAATGCATAGCAGTTGGAGAGGAGAAGGTCAGATGTCCTGGCTTGCTATAGCCAAAAAAGGTATGGTCTGTGTATCCTTTAAATTCTTCATGTTGAGGATGGGCAGACAATATTGTAGGGATAGGTTCTCTGATGTTGTTTGGTGCCTTTTCCATTTTGTTTTGCACTCTCTTTTTGGATAAAGTGCTTGTATAGTGCTAACTAAGGACTCAATAAAGTGCCACCTCTACAAAACAAATTCAAGCCATGCATTTTTCAGTACAATGGTTGCTTTTATTCTTATTTTAAGGAAACCAATTTTGTTCTCCTTTTGAAGCTGACAGAAAGGGGTAATTATTATGTGTGAATGGCAAATATCCCATTATTGGTTGTTTTTGGTGAATGTTTTTTAAATCAACCAGAGGAAGCAAAAAGGTAATGTCAGTGTGTATGTGTATGTTTTCAATATATTTCACAACAAGAAGGATTTAGTATAACATACAGCATTTCTCTCTGTCTGTAACAATAATGATCAAAAGTCAGTAAAAGCACAGAAAAACCAAGATTAGAGCTAAAACTTTTAGAAAAGGTCTGAATTATACAACAGATCAATTGTACTAAAATCGGTCACTAAAGAAGCATTTCCTCCACCCCTAACAAATTTAATATGTCTAGTTGGATAATACGCAATCAAAAATAATTAGATTTCTCTGAAACCCAGTCTGTAAAAAAAAGACAAGTTGTATACATTTTACAGGCATGATGTCATTCATTTCCTCCATAATTGATGCAAAGCATAGTATGTCTTTCATTTTCAAGCACATTCCAAAGGCAATAGAAGTTATCTAACCAAAAGCTGATGTAATTAAAAAGAAGGCTTTAAAAAGTCTTCTTCCTATCATTTAAATACTTGTATGCAAAAGTCATTCATGTAGACAAGCTACATCTGGTTCAGCCAATAAAAATTAACAACTCATTCCTACAATATGCTATACCCAAGGTTTTCAATCAAGCATTATGGAAAAATACTGACAAGTAAATGGAAATTCACCTGTTAACGTGTTTTAGGCTCCCTATCTGGTTTAACTTTTGTTTTTCAAAACAAAAAGTGTTTTTTAAGATATTTCTGATTTTTTTTGGGGGGGGGGGGGGAGGCAGTTTGCCTGCTAACCCCCGAAACAACGAGACCACACAACAGTTATGGGTTAAAATATGGGCAACTTTTATTAACTGTTACCTATTTAACTTTGAAATTAACTCTAATCCTATGGATGTCAAGAACTTGATGTGGCAAAGCCGAGGTAGCATCCCTACCCAACCAACCCCTTGGCTGATTAGGGCGAAAAACACCAGGGGCCCCTGCTGACTTAACCTCGGCAACCTTTAAGGGAAACATGCCAGAGAAGCCTCCCTTAAAATTGTTGAGGTCAGGCTCTCCCCATTCCTAGGCCATTTAGTTTCACCTCACTTTGTCTAAATCAGGGGTCCCCAAACTTTTTAAACTGGGGGCCAGTTTACTGTCCCTCAGACTATTGGAGGGCCGGACTACAGTTTTTTTAAAAAACTACGAACAAATGTATATGCACACTACACATATCTCATGAGCCTGCTTTTGGCTAATAAGATGGTCAATGTCCAGTTCCATATTTGATCCCCCAGGCAGGAATCAGCCAGGCCTTGAAGCTGCAAGGCTTTTCAATATTAATCAAGGTGGTCAATTGAAACATTCACATTGGCCTTTAACAGAGAAGAGTTTTTTTCTCCCACCCTGGACCTTCCACAGATATATAAACCTTCCTTGCCTAGTTTCCAACAGACCTCACAGCTTCAAAGAAATTTAGCAATGTGTTTCCTTTAGGAATACTGCTGTATGACTACTATTACAACAGCAGCAACAGCAACAACAAAAAATACTAATAATAGTATTTTAAATGTATGATAAAGCTCAACTCAGTATTTCTCTTTTTTTCAGAGGCCCCTTCCACACAGCCCTATATCCCAGAATATCAAGGCAGAAAATCCCACATTATCTGAGTGTGGACTCAGATAACCCAGTTCAAAGCAGATATTGTGGGATTTTCTGCCTTGATGTTTTGGGATATAGGGCTGTGTGGAAGGGCCTGTAATATGTGAAGAAAGGTGACTTAGGCCCCTTCCACACAGCTGTATAAAATCCCACATTATTTGCTTTGAACTGGGTTATATGCCAGTGTGGACCCAGATAACCCAGTTCAAAGCAGATATTGTGGATTATCTGCCTTGATATTGTGGGTCACATGGCTGTGTGGAAGGGCCCTTAGTGGCTAAATGCATTGCGTAATTACAGCAGAGTGATGTCACTTTACCTGCCTTGGTTCCATCCTATGAAACACTGGGATCTATAGTTTGGTTTATAACCATTTCCCATGTTGATCACCTTTGCCTGGACACCTCCACTGTGTCAATATACTGCATTTCCTGGATTGACTTACTAGAAGCAGCTTTGTTTAACCCAGTCTGGGAAAGACGCCTGTGGCTTTTGTGGCTTTCCCCCAAAAGTCTGATTTCATATTATTTTGTTTTATCCTATTTTCCCTTGCAGTTTTTATATTAATTTTCAACTTTTAATTTCCTCTTAATCTATTGCGGTGTGGGAGGAGAATTGTATAATTATGTTATACAACCAATTTTAAATTACTTTATAGCAATTTTTGACATGCTAAATGCCGCTAGTTGATTCCTGTCTGATATGGGTTGAAATTCTGTGTTCTTCTTGAATTGGAAGGCTTTTAGTGATTGTTAAGAAAGGTTGTTGTGAGTTTTACAGCCTGTCTGGCTATGCTCCAGAAGCATTCTCCCCTGACATTTCGCCCACATCTATGGCAGGCATCCTCAGAGCCTCTGAGGATGCCTGCCATAGATGTGGGTGAAATGTCAGGACAGAATGCTTCTGGAGCATGGCCAGACAGCCCGGAAAACTCACAGCAGCCCAGTGATCCCAGCCATGAAAGCCTTCAAAACAATGTTTGTCTTGATGACTGAAGCAGCGGGCGGGGGAGGGACTTTAGGGGCCCACTCGCCGTTCTCCTTTTCCTCTCCTTTCTTCCTCATCTTCCAAAGCGGCGGGCAGAGGAGGGCCCGCTCGTCGTTGTCCTCCTATTCCTATTCCTCTCCTGCCTTCTCTTCCAAAGCGATGGTGGAGGCTGCTTCGGGAGAAGAGGAAGGAAGGCGAGGAAAAGGAGGAGAGCGAGCAGGTCCTAAAGTCCCTCCTCTGCTCGCCTGCTGCCAAGCCAGCAGAAGCAGCACCGCTTAAGAAGAAGCAGTACAGTAGCAGCAGCAGCCTTCCTCCTCTTGGCTGTTCCTCCCTCCCGCCCAGGGTAGGCCGCGGGCCGGATAGATGGCCTCAGGGGGCCTCATGTGGCCCACGGGCCTTAGTTTGGGGACCCCTGGTCTAAATGAACACTAGGTGAGTGTTTTAGTTTATGTCCTTCACCCCAGAGAGGGGTGTCTTGGGTGTTGCATCAATTATGAATTCCTTTAGCTGTTTTCTGCCATAGATTGGGACAGATGTCCTTTTTGGTGGAGGCAGTTTTTGACTGCTTTTCCATCCCTGCTGAGACTTAGGGGCTGAACACTGGCTCTTGGACCTTCCATAGTTGCCCAACTCTGTCCTACCAGCTTTAAGATAGGGCTCAGTACACCCATTGAAACAGAAGTTAAATGTGCTGAATTTTCATTTGAATGATGCCTTTGAGGTACAATAAGAACAAAAAATAAATACAGGATAAACAATTTGTATATTCCTTGTTTGTAGTAGAGCATCAGGTAAATAAACTACAAAAACACTGTGCTTAATATTACAATGTTAGCAAAGATGGGAGTAAAGGGTGAAGGATAATGTCTCTGGGAACGTCAAATGCACCCATACTTCAAATCACAATTTGAGATTGTTTTTGCATTCCATTAAGGGAGGTTAGAATGACAAGGTCAGTCTACATAATTGTAGTGTTTTGTGCTTGTAGATATATTGAAATGTCACAAAGACTTGCCATTATTCTGGCAGTGTTTGAAGTATTTTCTTCCCCTTTCACTCTGAAATGTGTGAGTTTTCTTCATTGACATTTTGGTTTGTTGGTGGCAAAAAACAAAAAACAAAGAGACATTTTAAAATGAATAATAAGTACTTTTAATTTCATATGTGATTAATTCTGATTTTTAGTTTGTGGCAGATTCATGTTATATTTTAATTATATTTAAAGCTTTTAATCCTAGTGGTTCAAGTAACTTTAATCACATTGTTTCTTGGGTGCTGTTTTACAACTCTGATGAAAGGATGTGATGACCGTCACCCCGGCTTTTAAATTAATTTAAAAACCCAGCGGAGAGTTCCGCAGATCGCTCACCAAAGGAACGGAACGGGACCGCAGCAGACTATTATTAAGAGATCTTTTTTATTTCACTTTCCCCTTCCCTGAACTATGTAACAAAATCCCCCAATAAAAGTAGCATTTATTTTAACAATAACACTCTCTATCTGGTTATTTTGTATCTTTCTCTGACTCCTTCCTTTGCATGCAATCTCTCTCTCTCTCTCGTCCCTTTAACTCCGGCTGAGGTTTCTCCGCCATAGATTAATATGGCGGACGATACAAATCGGCTCATATCTCTATCAAAATTACCCCTAGAACGCTCCTCTTTTAGTCCTAACCCTTTCTAAGGCTCCTGACTCGAAGACAACCAGCGGAACCGGAATCGGTCCAGTTTTCGGCACCTCAACAGCTGACTGTCAAACGGGACCGACGGCTCCTTTCAAGCTAAACTGCTGCCTTATCCCGGACTTTCCTCTCCCCGCGGCCCGCGGAATGGTTTTAAGAGATCCCTAGCCCCTTTCTGTGAACTGGGGATGGGGGGATCGCTCTCTCGCTGGGGAAACATAGCTGCCAGGGGGTGCCCGGACGGGTGCCCTCCACGTTTCATTCATACTTTCATAATTTTATGAAGGAGAAGAACACTCTTCCCCAGACCTATGCCTGGACTTATGAAATCTTATACTTCCAAAGACTACAACCCACATGTGCCCCTTCCCCATGCCATCTCTATGAATTCCTTATGAACTCTTTTTCCTCATGTATTTGTGAATTTTCATATTCTATGTACTTGGACACTCTCATGACTCACTGTTGTATGAACTTCTGATCGTTGGGCTAACTTCATGAATTGTGAAATCATGCTGCTAGAACTCCACTTCTATATTGGGTTCCCCAGATGTTGTAAACTTCGTTCTTATCAAATGTTTTCTATTGTTTATATCATTCATGATTCCCCTCTATGCAATGTCACCCACCTTTATGGATTCTCCTTTATTTCCTTGAAATCTATCTATCTGCCTATATGTATTTGTACTCTTTGGGATCCCCGGAAAATATGTATTTTTTCCCAGCAGGGTTTATGTTCCAACTTTATTTTAATTTTCATTCTATCCCATATAATTGTCAAATCATGAAATCAAATGGGAAATATTATGACCCCAACGTGAACTCTAGCCCTATGACCCAGACCTCCCTTCCCAAAAACAAAAGGATAATCTGCCACAGTTTAATCCAATCTCATTCCGATCGCATGGACAATATAGGGCTTGAGTCACCAAATTCCTGAAGGTGACTCGCCCCCAAGGCAAACATTGTCATATCCCAGGCCAGGACGCCTCAGGAAGGCACCCCTGTGGAGCCCGTCAATGACGGCTCATCACCACCCTTCTTTACTTCCCGTCTGACACCCCAAAGACATATCTAAAATCTGTGAACGTGACAGGACCCCGGACATCCTTGATGGGTGCCATTAATTCCTTTAGAAATCGGCCGGGCCAGGATTAATCTGATATTTCCTGTCCTGTCACCTCATTGTTTCAATAGCTCCCGCCTCCTCCTCTCTGATTGGCCCGAGTGGGGACAAAAAGCGGCTCCCCATTGGGCCAGCAGAGCAAGGCGGGAAACGAAAGCCCGCCTCGTTCAACCTCTCAGCCTATCCGCGATCAGATGGGCGGGGGAGCGGGGCGGGAAATTCAAAGGGCTGTCAGACCAAAATATTGTATAAATATGGCTTTATTTGAAACATATGTTACGCTAGTAGATTGAATGATCGCTATTAGCGTCCTTTTCAGCTGAATTGCTCAATAAAGACTCCTTGGCGGATTTTCCTTCAACTTTGGCAAACCTTCTTCATTTCAGGCTTCAGGTTGTATTGCGGCTTATATTCTCCTTTTGGCTTCGCCAAGGTCCGTTCCCTCTGGACCGGGTCGGGTCTCTCCTTAAGGGCCCGATCCCCTAAAACGCGGTCGACAACAGATGGACTCTTTATTCCTGAGATATATCCAAATCAGCAAGACAAGGAATATTTTGCTGCTGCTGCTGCTCCTTCTCCTCCTGTGGGATCATACTTGGAAGGAAACAAAAATGGCAAAAAGTGTCCAAGCATTGATCTGTTAGAACAATTAAATATCTTTTAAAAAGCCACCATTTTTATCTAGACTTCTTTCTGAGTATTTTTTTTTCTGTGTTCAATAGGTCTATATCATTGACACTATGCTTTTTGGAAACATTAGGTCTATTATGTTTGTTTGCAATATTTATAAAGCTGGCACCATGAAAACATTTCATTTGCATATTGTGCACCTCACGGAATGTTTGCATGGGGAATCTTTCTGTAGTCACAAGTCCCTCCTTGTTCTCCAGTGTGCACCATAAATGACATTGTGCTTGAACTAAACACTTTTTTGTTGCTTTTGCTGCTGTTCCCTTTTGACGTAGGGCAAGAAAGTCTGTTGATTTGGTGGAGGGAAATGTTTAAAGGAGGGATGAACAGGATCCTCAGGTTAGGAGTATCACAGGCCCTGAAAAATCAGGACCAAAATTTGAGACATGGGAAAAATCCTTCATTATGTCATAGGGACTGAATCATGGTGGCATTATAAAGGTGATGTCATTGATTATGATACATTAAAAACCACATTTTTACAGATTATGCTATTCAAAGCTTAAGTTATGTACATACACACTTTTCACGTGGACATGCTTGTCCTAAAATTCATTCCTCTCCTCTGAGAAACAAAGGAGAGAATCAGACCCTAAAACCTGGAAACGCCAATGATGAGAGAAAAGGAAAACAATGTTCTATCAAAATGCAAAAGTTTAATAAGATAATAAGATGGGTACAATATGTCAAGCTGAATTTATATAAATACTGTTAATAGGTTTTAAAATTGGACTGGAATTCACTATCACTTTATGGATATATGTTCATGGTCCCTATATATGCTTGATCATGGCACTGCTGTCACAATTGTAAAGATCTTCCAGGCCAACTACACATAGCAGCAGCCACAGTAAACTATGGAGGTTTTTTCTTCTATTGACTGGAACAAAGCACATCACTTGCAGTGGCTGCTGCTGGTAGCAAGTCCAATATTTTTAGCTAAGAGTATGCTTAACTAAGTAGCTGATCTAGGAGCTTGACCATTGTCTTGAATTAAAAGAAATAGTTAATGTACACTCAAGAGCTAAAGCATGCTCAGTGGAATATGTGAGTTTTGTTTCAAGATTAACATCTCTATCAAAATATTCATACCAAGCACAATTCAAAGTGCTGGCTTTAGCCTATAAAGCCCTAAAAAGTTGTGGCTTAGCTGTCTGAACATATCTCCATCTATGAACCACCTCAGATGTTAAGATCTTCTAGGGAGGACTTGCTCTCGGTTCTACCGCCTTTGTAGGTGCGATTGGTGGGGATGAGACACTGAGCCTTCTCAGTGGTGGCCCCTTGGCTATAGAACTCCCTCCCCAGTTAAATCAGATCAGCTCTCTCCCTCCTGACCTTCAGAAAGAAATTAAAAATGCAGCTGTGGAACCAAGCCTCTGGACATTAAATTCAGTGCAATAAGTGAATACAGAATAAGTGCAATTATGACCGGAATGGCTCCTGGACTATGATTTTGGACTGTGTGATTTGTAACAATTGGTTTTACTGCTAGATGTTTTTTAAAAATGATTTTTATTTATAACTTTTCTAGAATAATACATTCGTGAAAACTAAAGGTAAGAAGTGGGGTAGGATGGAGGGTTAGGGAATGTATAGGGTAGAAGGGTGGGTATAGGGTTGGGTTAGGATAGGGAGGGTGGTGGTGTTCATGGTTGGGGTTATAGGAGGGAGGGAGAATTAGGTAGAGCTGGGGAGGGGAGCTGAGAGGAAGTGTCTGTTACCAGACCTAGGGAGAAAAGGCCTAATAAGGGAGGGGGGGGGGGTAGACTTCCGATCTTCCATCTTCTTTTTACTTCATTCGTCAATTTTTCACTTCAGTTCATTTTTCATACATTCTTCAAACATTGTCCAGTCTGTTTCCTTCATAGCTCTCTCAATTTATCCATGTTTTTTTTATGTCTATCATTTTTTCTAGCCATGTTTCTTTAGTGGGAGTACTTTCCCCTTTCCAATACGTGGCTACTACTATCCTCGCAGCCATGACTAAATATGTTAAGATTTTATCTTTATTGTCTTTATCTTTATTTTTTTCTGCCTCATCTCTACTCTTTATATTATAGAGACCTGGAAAATAGTGTTCCAGTTTGCAGTCCAGATCTATTTTCATTTTTTTTTACATTCAATGTGAATTGTTTTCCAGTATTTGGCTATTTCTTTGCAACTCCTCCATATGTGGAAATACAAGCCTATTTGCTCCTTGCATCTCCAACATTTGTTGTCCATATTTTTATACATTAGTCCTAATTTTTTGGGCATTAGATACCACCTATGTATTAACTTTAACCAATTTTCTTTAAGATCTATGTATGTATATTTGTATATGTAATATGTATATTTGATTTTCTTTGTCCAAATGCTCTCCCATTCATTCATTTTTATCGGTCTTCCTATATTTCTTGCCCATTTTAACACTGAATCTTTAATTTCCTCTGTTTCTGTTGTCCATTCTAACAATTTATTATATAGTATCATTACTTTTTTTCTTATTTCTTTGGAGTAGATTATCCCAAAATCCATTATTAAAATTAAAACCCTATACTTTATCTTTCTTTTAACTTTCTTTGATTTGAATATACTGATAACAGAAAACATTTTTATTATCTTTTTGGATTTCCTCTAATTCTCTAATTTGTGGTATTTCTTACTTTGTGTTTGGTCTCCTTAAGATTTCTCTATAAGTTGGCCAGTTGGTCCAACCTAGTAGCCTTCCCTGGTTTGCTTCTAAAGGTGAAAGCCAAAGTGGAGTTTTCTCATAAAAATATCTTTTGTATTTATCCCAAATTTTAATCAGGGAAGATCTAATGAAATGGTTCCCGAAATTTTTCTCGACTTTAATTTTCCCATACCATAAATATCTATGCCAACCTCTTCTTGGGTCGTGTCCTTCTAATGTTATTTTTTATTTTTTTCCAATAAAACCCATTGTGAAATTTTGGTGCTAAATTCGTAAATACTAGGGATGGGCAAATCTTCGGAAAAAGTTGTTTATTGTTATAAATTCATTATTCAAAATAGATCCAAAAGGGATTCCGAGATGGTTTGGCATTTCGGAATTAACCTTCCAGTTCGAAGCATTGGCACCCATGCCTTTAAATACCTTCGAATAACCTTCTGATATATGGGAAAGTGTTTTAATTCAACCAACCTTTGCTACTTAGGAGAGAAATTCCCCCTTACCTTTTGGAGTGGTTGCTTTCTATGGGTCTCTTAAATCAGCTTCAAAAGTGGGAGGAGTCTGGATCTTATCTTCCCGCGTTTAAACCCGGGCTTCCTCTCCCTTGAAGAAGGGAGAGAGCCTGATAATTGCAGGGCTTTAATTCTGCAGGATCCCCCTTGCAAACCACTTCGTCTTCCCAGACTTAAACCCGGGCCCGGGCCGGGGCTTGCAGAAGGGAGAGAGAGCTTGATAACTGCAAGGCTTTAATTCTGCAGGATCTCCCTTGCAAAACCCCTCCTGCCTTTGCCAGAAACTTTAAGTGAGGAAAGGTGGAAAAGCAGGGGGGATCAATCCCAATGTGTTCGCAAAACCCCAAATTAGAACTCTTCACCCAATGGGCAGGGAAAGCAAACTATCACCCTGCTAAGGATTTTCCACAATTCCCCCCTATTATTTTAAATTACCCTGATATTATTATTATTATTATTATTATTATTATTATTATTATTATTATTATTGGCATCCCACTTTTCTCTCTAGGTTTGACACTGCCCTATTTCCCAGGATCTGATTCCAGAGGGTTGACCCAAGACATTTGAGAATTGTAGTTCACCCATACATTTTCTCATGGGAGCATTCATAAAAAACAAAAGACTGAGGTTTTTATGTGTAGCATCAGAAGAAACGCTCTCCTGAGCACTTCTCCTCTTAGAAGTGGGCTAAGCCCCATTATCTTCTTATCCCAGATTATCTGGCCGTGTTGCCCCAAGACTTGTAGTTCACCCACACATTTTCTCATGGGAGCATTCATAAAAACAAAAGGGACATCATGGTGTAGTGTAGTGCAGGGGTTCACAGTCCCTCAGACTGTTGGGGGGCCAGACTGTGGTGAAATAGTCCAAAATTAAGATTACTGTTGTTGTGTGCCTTCAAGTCATTTCAGACTTAGGTCAACCCTAAGTCTAAAGTTTAGGACAGGAGCCAGGTCAATGGCATTGGAGGGCTGCATCTGGCCCGTGGGCTGGGCCGTAGTTTGGGGACTCCTGGTCTAAAGTTTAGGACAGGAGCCAGGTCAATGGCATTGGAGGGCCCGTGGGTTGGGCCGTAGTTTGGGGACTCCTGGTCTATGGTTTAGGACAGAGGGCAGGTAAATTGCCTTGGAGGGCCGCATTTGGCCCACAGGCCTTAGTTAGGTGACTCCTGGTCTAAGATTTAGGACAGGGGCCAGGTAAATGGCATTGGAGGGTCGCATTTGGCCAACGGCCCTTAGTTTGGGGACTCCAGGGGTGGTGGTTTGAGAGTTGTCCTATGATTGTGGCTTCATTCCCCATTCAGCCATGGAAACCCACTGAATGATCTTGGGCAAGTCACACACTCTCACCCCCAGAAAACCCAAACACTTTCAAACCAGGAACAGATTTCCTTGTTCAGAGGCTGATGGCCATCTGTCAGGAGTGATTTGATGGTGTGCTATGATTTCTGTTCCTGGTTGATAATGTCATTTCCTAATTGGTTCTGTCATAAAAACAGCAAGGGACATTTTCCTATAAAAATAGAACATTATGGTTTGTTGAGTCTCTCTCCACCAATTTAACAAAGTTTCAGCCACAAAAGCAAAGTTTCTGAAGTAGTACAATGGCTTTCAAAGTAAAGACAACCCAATGAAATAGGAAATAAGACTTTCAAACCAGGAACAGATTTCTGCAATTATTTAAAAAATTGTTTATTATATAAGCTATGAAAATTCACCAAAAATCAGAGGATAAACAAAAAGTTCTCAAATTTGGTGCGCTAACAGTTGTAAATGTGTTCTACCACTGTAGCAAATTTCATTAGGATAGCTCAAAAAATGAGAGAGGCGCCTCAATTTTCCCCATTGACAATAATGTTTTCCTTTATATGCATGCGCACCCGTCATTAACGAAGTACATACAAAGTTTCGGAAGTTTTGGAAAGTTTTGAATTTTTTTGCTTCAAAATTCAGAAATGACTTTAGAAATGAAGCGCCAGCGCCCCCTACTTTTGAAGCGAGTATTGAACCATTTTTTTCATGGATCTCTCATGCCTAGTAAATACAGCTTTTACTATGTAACGTTACCGTGAATTGAACGGCTTTTTCTGTTGATTTGTTGTAAAACATGATATTGTGGTGCTTAATTTGTAAATTCATAATGTAATTTGATGTTTAATAGGCTTTTCCTGAATCCCTCCTTATTCTCCAACATTTTCACTTATTCAGTGTTCTGCCAGCAAAGGATCGTTACCTTGACGCGGTGCTGGGGCATGGAAGTGGAATAAGACAATAGAATAGGAAGGACAAGAGACCTCTTCTAGAAAATCAGAAACATCAAAGGCAAATTTCAGGCAAAAATGGGCATGATCAAAAACAAAGATGGCAAGGACCTAACAGAAGCTGAAGAAATCAAGAAAAGGTGGTGGGAATATACAGAAGATCTGTATAGGAGGGATAAAAATATAGAAGATAGATTTGACGGTGTGGTAAGTGAATTAGAACCAGACATCCTGAGGAGTGAGGTTGAACGGGCCTTAAGAAGCACTGCTAACAACAAGGCAGCAGGAGACGATGGGATCCCAGCCGAACTGTTTAAAATCTTGAAAGGTGATGCATGCCGTATGCCAGCAAATATGGAAAACACAAGCTTGGCCATCAGATTGGAAAAAATCAATTTACATCCCCATACCAAAAAAGGGAAATGCTAAAGAATGTTCAAACTTCCGTACAGTGGCACTTATTTCCCATGCCAGTAAGATAATGCTCAAGATCCTGCAAGGCAGACTGCAGCAATACATGGAGCAAGAGTTGCCAGATGTCCAAGGTGGGTTCAGAAAAGGCAGAGGAACAAGAGACCAAATTGCCAATATCCGCTGGATAATGGAGGAAGTCATGGAGTTTCAGAAAAACATCTACTTCTGCTTTATTGACTATTCTAAAGCCTTTGACTGTGTGGATCAGAACAAACTATGGCATGTTCTTGGTGGTATGGGGATACCAAGTCTGTCTCCTGAGAAATCTGTATAAAGACCAAGTAGCCACAGTAAGAACAGACTATGGGACAACAGACTGGTTCAAGATTGGGAAAGGAGTACAGCAGGGACGTATACTATCGCCCTACCTATTCAACTTGTAAGCAAAACACATCATGCGACATGCGGGGCTTGACAAATCCAAGGCTGGAGTTAAAATTTCTGGAACAAACATTAACAACCTTAGGTATGCAGATGATACCACTCTGATGGCTGAAAGTGAGGAAGAGCTGAGGAGCCTTGGTGATACCAAGGTGAAAGAAGAAAGTGCAAAAGCCTGGCTGCAGTTAAACATCAAGAAAACCAAGATCATGACAACCAGACCGATTGACAACTGGCAAATAGAGGGAGAAAACGTGGAGGTAGTGACAGACTTTATATTTCTAGGCACGAAGATCACTGCAGATGCAGACTGCAGCCAGGAAATCAGAAGACGTCTACTTCTTAGGAGGAGAGCAATGGCCAACCTCGATAAAATACTGAAAAGCAGAGACATCACATTGGCAACGAAAAAGCAATGTTATTCCCCATAATAACCTATGGATGCAAGAGCTGGACCATAAGGAAGGCTGAGCGAAGGAAAATAGACGCTTTTGAACTCTGGTGCTGGAGGAAAATCCTGAGAGTGCCTTGGACCGCAAGAAGATCCAACCAGCCCATCCTCCAGGAAATAATGCCCTACTGCTAACTGGAGGGAAGGATATTAGAGGCAAAGATGAAGTATTTTGGCCACATCATGAGAAGACAGGAAAGCTTGGAAAAGATCATGATGCTGGGGAAAATGGAAGAAAAAAAAGAAGAGGGGCCGACCAAGGGCAAGATGGATGGACGGTATCCTTGAAGTGACTGGGTTGACCTTGAAGGAACTGGGGGCGGTGACGGCCAACAGGGAGCTGGTCCATGAGGTCACGAGTTGAAACTGAACTGAACAACTGAACGAGTGAGACGACTACGAATGTTCTGCCAGCCTGTTTATGTTGGATAAGTGACACTCTACTGTGTGTGTGTGTGTGTGTCTGTGTGTGTATATATTAGGGTTGTCCAAAAATTCGTTATGATTCTTATTTCGGAATGATTTTGGATTGTTCTCGCTTTTTGAACCGATTATTGAGACGTTGTCCCTGGGCGCAACTGGCAATGTAATTCTAACCATCGTTGGCCCATTCTCTAATTGTGTCTTAATGTTTCGTTAAATCCCCCCCCAAAAAAATTTTTATATATATTTTTTAAAAATATTTTTTTTATTTTTTTGTTTTGTTTCTGCAACCTAACTTGAATGGGAGCCTAGCGCAGCCTAAAATGGCTGCTGCTCCCAGGCCAATCAGAGACTTCCACAATGGCTGGAAAAGGTGGGGACTAGCGTCCTCTGCATCCACGTGGAAGATCTCCATAAAAAAACCCTCCCTAACCCTGGCAAGCCATTTGGGGCTGGGTTACCGAGCGGAGAGGGTGGATTCGCAGCGCTAGGAATCAAGCCGCCTGCATTGAGGGGAGAGAGGGTGAAGTTCTGTAGAGAGAGAGACACTGAGACAGGGGTTTGGGTCTGGTAAGGGCTGGCTTTTGTTGCTGGTTCGATATTGTGTGTATTTTTTTGGGTAATTGGCTTGGGGCTTGTGGGATCTTGGAAGGAGTCCTTGCTTGAATAGAGGCATTAGGGAATTTTTAGTTTTCAAAGGATGTGGGCGCCAAGGCATTGCTTTCCTGACGCTCCGTTTCTAGTCCAAAGACCTCTGCCTCTGTTTGATTTCAGCAATCACAACATCAGCCATTGTTTTCAATCCTAAAAGGGTCCAAGGAAATTTATAGTTTCCAAAGGACGTGTGCATTCCTGCCAAGGCATTGCTTCCCTCGTGCTCCGTTTGTAATCCCAAGCCTCCGGGCTGAGTGTTATTGCAGCAATCACAAAAACACACATTGATTTCAAACCTAAAAAGGTATATTGCAAGTAATAGTTTCCAAAGGACGTGTGCATTCCTGCCAAGGCATTGCTTCCCTCGCGCTCCATTTGTAATCCCAAGCCCCCGGGCTGAGTGTTATTGCAGCAATCACAAAGACACACATTGTTTTCAAACCTAAAAGAGTACATTGCAAGTAATAGTTTCCAAAGGACATTGCTAATCCTGTCAAGGCATTGCTTGGCGTGTGCTGCGTTTCTAATCCAAAGTCCTCAGCCAGAGTTTTATTTTTGCCATCACAAGGACAGCCAGGGGCACCATCAATCAATAAGGTCCAAGGCAATTTATAGTTTCCAAATGACATTGCCAATCCTGTCAAGGCATTGCTTGGCATGTGCTGCGTTTCTAATCCAAAGTCCTCGGCCAGAGTTTCATTTTTGCAATCACAAGGTCAGCCAGTGGCACCATTGATCAAAAGGTTCAAAGGCAATTTATAGTTTCCAAAGGACAGTGGCACTCCTGCCAAGGCATTGCTTGGCGTGTGCTGCGTTTCTAATCCAAAGTCCTCAGCCAGAGTTTTATTTTTGCCATCACAAGGACAGCCAGGGGCACCATCAATCAATAAGGTCCAAGGCAATTTATAGTTTCCAAAGGACATTGCCAATCCTGTCAAGGCATTGCTTGGCATGTGCTGCGTTTCTAATCCAAAGTCCTCGGCCAGAGTTTCATTTTTGCAATCACAAGGTCAGCCAGTGGCACCATTGATCAAAAGGTTCAAAGGCAATTTATAGTTTCCAAAGGACAGTGACACTCCTGCCAAGGCATTGCTTGGCGTGTGCTGCATTTCTAATCCAAAGTCTACACAAGTAGAAGAGGGACTTTTACAGTGATAAGAACCCAATTGAACAGGAAATAAGACTTTCAAACCAGGAACAGGTTTCTTCAAATATTGAAAAATAGTGTAATATAAAAAGTTATGAAAATTCACCAAAAATCATAGGAGACAGGAAACATTCTGCAATATGTTGAGCAAAGAGTGATGAATGTGATCTCCCACTGTACCAAATTTGATGAGGATAGCTCAAGAAATGAGGGCGAGAGAGGCCTGTAAAAGTCCCCCCTGGTTTCCTTTTTTTTGGCGATTGCGCATGCGCGTCCGCCATTTTAGAAACATTAAGAATCATTACGAATTTTCGGAAATATCCGAAATTTTTGGGTGAAAAATTCGGAAATACTTTCTATATCGAAGAGCCGGCACCCCCTACTTTAGAAACGAGAATTGAAACATTTTTTCCATCGATCGGACAAGCCTAGTATATATATATGGCATAAGCGATCAATGAAAAAAATGGTTCTAAACTCTCTTCTAAAGTAGGGGGTGGCAGCACTTCATTTTTGAAACTATTTCCAATTTTCCCCCTCAAAAATTTCAGATATTTCTGAAAATTCATAATGCTCTAAATTGTTTCGTTAATGCCGGACGCGCATGTGCAATCGCGAAAAAAACAGGGTGGGGGGAACTTTTGCAGGGCTCTCCTGCATTCATTTCTTGAGCTATCCTGATCAAATTTGGTACAGTGGGAGATCACATTCAACCCTGCCAGCTCACCAAATTGCAGAACGCTTCCTTTACCCTCTCATTTTTGGCGAATTTTCAAAGAAACCCTTTTGTTTCTGCATTGAAAGACTTATTTACTTTTCCATTGAGTTTTCTTCAATGTGAAAGTCCTTCTTCTACTTAGGTAACTAACTTTGCATCTCAGAAATAATAAAAACTATTCAAAACATTCAACTGAACTTATGTCTTCGGAACTGGAGGAAACAAAAGAAAAGGCCAGTCTGTTATGGACAGAAACCAAGCCAGCAGCAACCCAACCACCATCATTATACCAAGCCAACCCTCTCCAAAACATGTTGGAGGAAAACTGGACAGCCATTGTCATCTGAAAAGGCTCCACCCCCCCCCCCCGCCGGACACAGTGGCGTGGCCCCCAACTCCTGCCCCTTTCTAAAAAGTAGCAGGGCGGGGACTGTGTTGCTGCAAGAAAGATGGGGGCTCGGGTCCCACCCCTCTGGGGAGCCAGCCACCATTGGCAGGCACCCATCCTCCACCCCTTTCTCCAAAGCAGCAGTGCGGGGACTTTGTTGCTGCAAGAAAAATTTGGGCTCAGGTCCCACTCCTTTGGGAAACTGGCCACCGTTGGCCGGCACCCATTCCACCCCTCTCTTAAAAGCAGCGGGGCAGGGACTTTGCTACTGCAAGAGAAATGGGGAGCTCGGGTCCCACTCCTCTGGGAAGCCAGCCACCGTTAGCCAGCACCCATCTCCCGCCCCTTTCTCCAAAGCAGCAGGGCGGGGACTTTGCTGCTGCAAGAGAAATTGAGAGCTCGTATCCCTGGGGAGCCGGCCACCATTCACCCATCCCTCTGCCCCTTTCTGCCAAGAAGCAGGAAATCGCATTAAAATTACCCCGAACAGATGGCCGTTCTACCTCTGCTTTAAAGCCTCCAAAGAAGGAGCCTCCGTACATCGGATGCTTAAAAATTGGCAAAAATCCCCTGGGAGTGTCCCATTCCACTGTGTCTCTTGCAGTCATAAAGGCCCACTCCCTGCCGGGCAACGATGGCCAGCATCAGCCACAGCCCCTGCGGCTGAGCAGAAGCCACCTGCCAGCCTGCAGGTTGGTCAGGCGGCTCCCTTACATCAAATGCCAAACAAATGGTGAAAATCCCCTGGGAGTGCCCCATTCCACCATGTCTCTTGCAGCCATAAAGGCCCACTCCCTGCCAGGCAACGATGGCCAGCCTCGGACACAACCCCTACGGCCGAGCAGCCTCAAAGGCCCCACCCCCAGATGCTTAGCTGTAAATGCTTAGCGGGGTGGGTTAATTGAGGACTACCAGCAGAGGTCGGCCGAATTCTGTCAACAGACTAGCAAGAAGCATTTCCGTAACCTGATGATAAAAAACTGGAATATACTTGGAGGGTTCCCATTCCACCATCTTTCTTGCAGCCATGAAGGCCCCACCCCCAGACGCTACTGGTACCAGGCTAATAAGTTTTACAGAGCTCTAGCTGTTTACTGACGGCTAGGGTCAGCTTTCTCACGACCTCCTGGACCTGTGGTGTTAGAGTGCTGGCCAGGGAGTCGAGTGTTCAACTGCCTCCCAGCATATCAAGGTGCCTCTTAAGGGCCAAGACCACAGGCACATCCTCACTGGGAAGGGCCCCCTGTGCAGAAAGGGTCTCTGTTGCTTCTTTAAATGGTCTCAGAACATCAACCAGCTGGGATATGGTGTCCCACTCTTGTTTGCTCGGCACCAGCTTGCTAATGGGCGTAACCAAGGTAAGGGAGATGCCGTGGACCGTCTTCTGCTGCTCCACCATTCGTGCAAGCATCTTGTAGGTGGAGTTCCACCTAGTAGGTATGTCCTGTAGCAGCTTGTGCTGCGGTAGCCCTTCCAAGTTCTGCCTGTCATTCAGCTCTTGACTCGCCTTCATGCTCCGATGGAAAAATCCAGTGATCTTCCAGCAGCGTTCAATAAGCAGACCGATGTGTGCACCTGTGTTGGAGGCGTGCTGATCCTCAGTGCTCTTGAAAGCATCCTTGACAGTGTTGTGGAGCAAGTGTGCCATACATGTTACGTTGGTGAATCCGGCGCTTTCCACCGCTCTGATCATATTTCTGCCCGCATCAGTGACCATAAACCCCGTCCTTATGGCCTCTGGACGCGATGCGTCCACGCCGCCATCGTGTTTTCAAGGTTCTGGCAAATCGTTTCCACCTTGTGGTCCTTATCTATGGCCTCCAGGGTGAGGAGGGCCCAGTGATGGCCTGTCTCCATGCTTTTGTCTTTCTCCCACCAATGCGCCGTCAGGGAAAGGTATGAATGGCCTCCCCCATTGCTGGACCAAATGTCAGAAGTGTAATTGATGTGCGTTCCAAGGGCACTCCGCAACATCTGTTCAACACATACCTTGCAGGCTTCAAACAGCCTATCACACTTCTGGAAAAGGTGTGCCGTGAGGGGATTTTGTATTGTGGACACAGCAGTTCCATCAAGTGAACGAAGCCTTCTTGCTCCACCATTTTGAAGGGATGGTGGTCGAGAGCTAGCATCTCACCCACTCGCTGAGTGATCTGCTCAAAGGTGGGTGGCGTTTCCCCCGTTCTCTTCCTGCCAGTGGAATGGCCCCAATCATCTAAGGTTGCTTGAGTCTGTCTCCCACCCTGCCCAAATGGAGATGTGGGAGTTCTGAGGCTACTGCTGGCGGGGCCCCATGGGTAGCTGAAACAGTGCCAACGCACGACTGTGTGGACGCGCAAAGAGGACCACCACTAACAGAGACCAAACAGAGTCGTTGGTTCACACCAACAACCGGCAATAGGAGGCAGAGCTCCGTCACGTGGTTCTACAAGCAGGGAACGGCCAGACTAGGAGACAGCCTACAGGAGCGATGGGCCACAAACAGTGGGAAAGCTACCATGCCAGCTTCCAGCTGCAACCATTGTGGAGGAAGAGAGCTATGGGACCACAGTAATAGTTGATGTGGTGGCAGCCACAGGGAGCGGCCAGGTGGAGATTTGACGTGGTGGCGGGCTCAAACAGGAAAGATGGTCCATAAACAGTGTCAGAGCTATGACGTTAGCTCTTGTGAAGGAAGAAAGATATAACAGCACCGTTGATTGCACCAGCAACCATTGAGGGAGGAGGCTATACCACCTCAGTGTTTGTGTGTGGGGGGTGTAGAGCTTGTTCCCTTGTGCATTGTGCGAGCTAAACTCTGTTTAACAAGGAGAAATATATATTTCTTTTAAAATTTTGAAAGAATAACAATAACTATAAATTAACACTTCTCGCAATGGGCACTAAGGATTGCTAGCCTACTGCCTTGCCAAATGGAAAATCACGAAAAAAAAGGCAAGGCATCAATGCTGGCTGAGTACAAAGGGGAATGGAGATCAGAAAAATAAATTAAATTTAGAAAATTATTGTAAATAAAACAAAAACAGACACTTCTTTCAATAGGCACTTAAAAGTGGCCAGTGCCACTGGCCACCAGCCAGGAGCCAAGTGGAGAGGCACAAAAGGGAACCTCACACACACAGCTGCATAGTTCTGAGAAATATACATTTTTATTTCTTTTTTTAAGGAAGACCCTCCCTCCAAGAATCACTTTTCAAAAGCCTTTTCAAAATCCCTTTTCAAAGCCAGCTGCCAGGAGTAAACATGATAGACAGCCACATGTGCCCTTTAAAGGCCACATGTGCCCTTTCTGGCAAAAAAAAATCACCTAACCCCCAGACCTGCTTCTTCCTTCTCCCAGTTTCTCCCCTTTTTTCCTTTCAGCAGGGACAAAATGCAAGATCAATATGGCCAGCCAGCCAGCCAGACCCCCCAACACGGAGTCCTCACGGACCCCTGAAGCCGCTTCTCCCTGGCTGGCTTCTCCGTCCCTTCTTTCTGCTGCTTCCCACTGCCAACAAGTCAGATAGAGCAGCCTAGCCCAGACAGCATCGAACCATCCACCCACCCTCTCTCTCGTGTGCGCTCCCACTGATCCGAATGACACGAGGCAGCCCAAACTGGGATTTTTATAGAAGAAGAATGCGTGGGCATGCAGAGGACGTTGGCCCCCACCCTTGTGTCCACCGTGGAGTCTTGTGATTGGTCGGGGAGCAGCGGCCATGTTTGGCTGTGCTGCGCTCCCAAACATGTTCGGTTGCATTAAAAAAATAAAAAAATAAAAAAATATTTAAAATTGTTATTTTGGGGCAAAAAAATTATGAAAAATATAAGAGACATAATGAGAGTAGGGCTACAATGCCTTGAATTAACAAGCTTGATGGGCCGTGATACCACGAGTCGGATACCGCTTCAAAAAAAGAGAACAATCCGATTTTAACCCGATATAAAAATCATTTAGAAATTTTGACCATGCCTAATATATATATATTTACACACACACACACACACACACAAACACATATGCAGGGACCATATGTGCCTGTCATATATGTGTGTGTTTGTGTGTGTGCTACTTTCTACCTTTTATTTTTCAGTGATTGGTTTTTTTTGGGGGGGGGGGTGCCAAAAATACTGCTTGCTTACACTTGAAAATTATCTAGGGCCAGCCCTGATGACACCCTGTTTGTATAATTCTTCTCTCCAGAGACTCAATTGATGCCAATGTTAGAATCACATCAATACCAAATTAAAGCCTAGCATTTTATGGATGCCTTCAAGTCAAAATGTTTTATCCAGGCTGCACATGTTTCATAGATATGTTATCTGTGACTTTTAAACTGGTTTTAAATTTAGAAACTAATATATTTTAATCTTTTAAACATATGAAATTATTTTTTATTTTATGTTAATTTTATTGTTAGCTGCTCTGAAATTTTGGTTAAACAGTTCAACAGACAGATAGATGACTGGAGTGGACAAAATTATGGATTCTCATACTAATACCCCATTTTGTCGCCTTCATGCATGGCTTTGACAGCGCCTGTCACACACCATCACATGATACATGGCAGTCCCACTTTCTTCCCAAACTGGAGGTGCTTCTTCTTACAGTACAAGGAGGAAAGTGTCATGCAGGAAGCTCCAACAGAGCTGCCCACACTTTTGGCTCCAAAAGGTGTGATGGCAGAAAGGGCAGTGGGGCAAGATGCATTGCCACCCTTTCTGCCATGTGATGGTGGTAGGAAAGGGTGCCAACGGACCCTTTTCCACTCTCCATGTGTGATGAGGGGATGAGGAAGGGTGCATGGGGCACAACACACATCTTCTCTTTCACTGGCAAAAGCCAGCAAGATGGAATGGCCCAGCTAGGCCATGTGACATGGTCCCTTCTTCTTCATTCGTGCAGTCATTTCCGACTCTTCGTGACCTCATGGACCAGTCCACGGCAGAGCTTCCTATCAGCCGTCACCACCCCCAGTTTCCTCAAGGTCAAGCCAGTCATTTCAAGGATGCCATCCATCCATCTCGCCCTTGGTTGGCCTATCTTCCTTTTCCCCCAGCATCATGATCTTTTCCAAGCTTTCCTGTCTTCTCATGATGTGGCCAAAGGTCTCTAAATTAAAAAAATTCAGTCACATTGACCTGAGGCCTTTTCATGCTACACAGCGTTACAGCAGATTTCCATTTTAACTGCCGTAGATCTGTCCTATGGAATCATGGAATTTGTAGTCTGATGAGGCAACAAAAAAGGTCTGCCTGAGAAAGAATCCCTGGGGATGTATACCATGTGCACTTTCCATGTAATTAAAACTCCAAATACTAGTCACCATTGGTTATGCTGGCCTGGGTTTCTGGGCACTGCAGTTCAACTTTATTTGGAAAATGAGATATTTCTCTCCATTCCTGTACATCTGCCCTTCATAATAACTAACCAAACTATCACTTTTACAGGCTGTCTTAAAATTTGAGATGAGATGGTAAAATAGACAGAGAGACAGATTGTAATTGCAGATGTATTAGCCTGTGCTTAGTCTATTAACATGGCAGGTTGTGCTATGAGCTGGAATGTCAAAAGGCATTTTATGGATGCCTTCAAGTCAAAATGTTTTAAGGGCAAGCTGATACTGATCAATTTTTAATTCCTGGCTAACTCTTTCCGAATAACATGAGGGTCATCCTTCTTCATAAAGTAGTGACTCTCACTTAGATTAACTACCTTTGGGAGCTGCCATTTGAAATGTTAATATGACTTGAATACAAGGCTAAGCCAGTTACCTGATTTAGGAAAACGAAGGCACTGCTTATTAATAGAAAGTCACTGACCTAGAATTTTGACTGGGATGTGTAGGTAGGCAAAATCCATTTAAAAAGTACAGTGCATCTATATGAGTTATTTAGTTTAGCATAATAAAGTCATATTTATTTATTTAATGTACTGTATAGATGGAAGGGATGGGGAAACCTGTCCATTTCATTTTTGTTGCATTTCTTTGTGTCCATTCTTCCCTGTCTAAGTTCTGTGTTTGGTTGCAAATCTACCACATGCTTCTCCCTTGAATATTCATTCAAATGTGTGCACATTTCTTTACATGCTTGTTTTACACTCTTTCTGAAAATAACAAATATGATTTTTAAAAGTGAACCAAATGTGTGCATATTTTTGTTAATAGTCTTGCAGACCACACATTAGAAAAATGGGATACGGACTTCCGGTGGGCACTAATGGCAGTGGGCAGGACTTGCTAGGGGCTCCTGGCAAGCCACTAGCCTTTGGCTCCCCTCTCTCTGCTGATTGAGTCAGGGAGGGACACAAGACTCCACTGCAACCCCCGTTCAAGCCAAAAACCCTCTCCCCGCATGAGGAGAGGTGAGTACGGCTCCGAGTGAGACGCGGAGGGCGCGGATCACTGGCTAGAAGCAGGGGAAACCCCACAATCACCGCCTGCCCGGCTCACTTTAATACAGAAAGAAGCTACAACTAAGAAGAAACCTGCAAGGGAGGTAAGTGATTTAAAGAAAAAGTTCTTGGTTCCAAACATTTAGCTATACTCAGAACAGGAAGAAATAGGAGGCGCGACTCACTTTAAAAAAAAGTGGAAGTAAAAGGAATTATTGGCAACTGTAAACAATATTTGATCATTTGATAATTAGAAAAGCGGCATTGAACCCCATTTGAGCTGAAAACCCTCTCTTTCGAAAGAACTGAGAGGTGAGTACAGATCCGGGGGAAGCATGGAGGAGAAACTAGAACAACAAAAGGACAAAAGTCTGCAGTTTCAACGCTCGGAAAATAGATGACTAAATCAAAACAAGGCAAATTTAATGCTACTTTGAAAATGTTACTTTGAAAATACGGAGTTTAAAGAAATTGAACCAACCCAAGACAACTCGGCCATTCACCATTTTAAACTGACCTTGGGAGACATATTGTTGTGTCTTCCCCTGAGCTTCTTCATAAACATCGTGGGGTACCTGGATGTAAGCACTGACAGTAGAGGTGCCTGCCAGAGAGAGCGCGGAAGCCTGGAGAGAGGGAAGAATTAAAGTAAACACTTCCATAGAGCTCTCCCTCAAGACAGGAAGTGAAGGAAACAAGAGCTGGGGAGAACTAAAAGAGATGGACAGGAAACCCAAACATAGAGAAAAAATGAACTAGAGGGGTCAGAAAAACCTTACAAAAACAAGCAAATTAATAAATCAAAAACTGAGTGAGTATAGACAAAGATAAAACAGGAAAGTCAAACAGAGGCCTGAATAGTAAAATAACGGAGGACAGAGGATAGACACAAGATGTAGGGCAATGGCAGACAACGAACAACGGAATGATGTGGGACCAGGAAATGGACAAGGAAGGCAAGGAGGGATAAGGAGTAATGAAAAGATGACATCTACTGGACAATGTGGGAATATTAATTTAAAAGAACATTGACTGGTGCATATAAATAATAGTAATTGGATATTTTAAAATAAGAATCATAGGGAAACAGAGGATATAAAATACAATATACAGATATACATATACAAATTAAAGACTACACTCAAGGTTCTAAGAAGTAGATCAGTGGCAAGTAGTGTTATTACAAAGGACTCTTTGGATTGTTGGGTTTTCACATCCTTATTGAACAAAACTTTGCAAAATAGATGGACATAGGATTTGTAAATTGCAAATAAGATATCTGGGAAAATTTTGGAATCTAAGGTTTGAGAGAAAAATCTCTCAATAAGTATAAGCATGGCAGGACCTAAAACAAAACTGGAAAAGGAATTTAAAGATAACAGGCTAATGGCAAGACGACCATCACAAACGGATGATGTTTGCATGAAGGATATTTTGAAAGAAATTCAGAAAGTCTTTGAAAAACAAGATTTACATCAAAAAGAGTTACAGAAAATGTCAGAGGAACACAATAAACAACAAAGAGAAACACAACAGGAAATATTTGAAAGGAAAAAAAATTAAAGATGATATAAGTCAATTAAAAGAAGAAATGAGGAAAATGCATGAAGATATAAGAGACTTAAAGCAAAACAGTGTAAAACTGGGAAAAAAACACAAAAAATAATGAAAAAGAAGATGGAAGATTTGGAAATGAAAAACAAAAAAATTGAAAAATGCTAGAAAGATTTGAATAGAGGGGAAATGGAGTACCAACTCAGATTCAGAAATGTTCAAGAAGAAGAGAATGAAGATATCAGAAAAACAATCACGGAAATTACTACGAACATTCTACAATACTCAATAAAAGAGGTGGAAATTGAGATTGATAGATGCTACAGAATTCAAACAATATATGCTAAAAACATAAAGTGGCAAGAGATATTATTGTTCACTTCTCTAAGAAAAGAATTAGAGATGAAATACTAATTCAAAATAGTAGAAACCCCTTCTTTTATAAAGATACCAAAGTTGTCATCTTAAAGGAATTTCCCAAAATGACACTTAATAAAAGAAGGAAATACCTATTTTTGACAGAAGAGCTGAAAAAACAAAAAATAAGATTCAGGTGGGAGAAAACAGAGGGCTTGATGGTGACCTATCAAAATGAAAAATATTGGTTAACTACAGAGGACAAAGCAAAAGATTTTATAAGAAAATAAAAAATAGGTATGCAACACCGGATTCAGCATCAGTCAAGGGGAAAAACCCAAAAAAAGGCAAGATATAACTCCCCAGAGGAATTAGGAGCAGGTATAGGATCAGGTTTAGACCCAATGGACCCAGATCGTTCAGAAAAAGATGATGATGGAAGATCAACAGATGAAGAAAACAGAGATCATGATGAAATTTGAATTAATAAGACAATTTTTAAAAAAATAGTTTTTATTGTGATTATTTTGATAATTACAGTGAAAGTGGGGGGAAATATTGGTTGTGGAGGTATAGGAAAGTGGATAATAGCAAAATTATTCATCCTCTCTAGGAATTTGCTAAACCAGTGGTTCTCAACCTGAGTCAACAGATGATTTTGGCCTTCAACTCCCAGGAATCCCAACAGCTGGTAAACTGGCTGGTATTTCTGGGAGTTGTAGGTCAAAAACATCTGGGGGCCCCAGGTTGAGAACTGCACTAGTCCCTCCGGTGAAGACATCTTTTGTTGGATGCAGGTAAGTGAAATTGCAGGTACCAGACCTACAGGTACAGGGGTTTTATTGTATCCCAATTTTTAAAATATAATTTTTATTCAGTTTTCAGGTGCATTACATGAAAGGGAAAAATACAATCTGTGACCAAAAAGTATATAACATGGGGGGGGGGGGGGAGGAGGTAGGAACTTAAATGTCTAGTTCTAAAGACTAATATGGTGATAGGGAAAGGGAAGGCAAAAAAAAAAAGGGGGGGGGGGAATTCCAGGGTATTGGGGTATTTTGGTCTTCCGCTCTTTGTTCTTCGCGTGATTATTATTCTGTTAAGTTTATTCTTTTCAAAGTTTTCTAGACTCATCTGTATACAGATTTGCAGGATCTTGTTAATTATTTTCTAGACCTTTGCTTTATTTCCTATATTCTTCGTATTTCTTCCAATCTGTTGTTTTTAATATTTTCCGTTTGCTTTCTTTTGATGGTACTTCTTGCAATTTCCAGTATTTTGCAAAGGTCATCCTTGCCACCGTTGTTATATAAGTTAATAAGATGTCATCATTCTTGTCCAGTCTTTTATACTTTCAGTTAGTCCTAAAAGATAATACTCTGGTTTCATTGGAAATGTCCTATTTAATATTTTTTGCGTCTCCTCATGTATCTGTCTCCAATATTTTGACGTTTCTGGACAGGTCCACCAGGCATGGTAAAATGTACCTTCTTGTTTTTTTACACTTCCAACATACATTTTGAGCATTTTTGTACATTATTCCAATTTGTTTTGGTGTAATGTACCATCGGTGGAACATTTTCATCCAATTCTCCCGGAGGTCGGTAGAGTATGTGTATTTTAATTTTATGTTCCATATTTTCTCCCATTCAGCCAATCTAATTGTATGTCCAAAATTCCTTGCCCATTTTATCATGCAACTTTTGATTTCTTTTGTCTCCATGGACCATTCTGGAATCTTATTGTAATTTTTTGTGATATTTTTCTTGTCATTCTATAAGATTTTATCCCAAAAATTTTCCGTTTCATTGAAACCTATCTTCTTGTCTTTTGTATATTGTTCCTTTATTTATGCATATTGGAACCATGAAACTTTATTAAACTTTTGTTTTATTTTCTCCTGTGTTTTTAATTCATAAGAGCCATTCTTCTTTGTCAATAATTCCTTGTATTTAGGCCATTCCATCCACCCTAAGGTTTTTTTTTCTGATTAGCTTCAAGTGTGGAAATCCACATTGGTGTTTTTGTATAAAAGTGTTTTTTATATGTTTCCCAAGTTTTTATAATCGAAGATCGTATAAAGTGGTTACCAAAATTCTTCTCTATTTTTCTTTTGTGGTACCAAAGGTACGCATGCCACCCCTGTCTGAGATTGAAACTTTCTAGTGATAGCATGTCATCTTTTTGTAGATTTGCCCAATCTTTAATCCAGGTGAGTACACATGCCTCAAAGTACAGTTTTAAGTTTGGGAGGCCAAACCCTCCTCTATTTCTTGTGTCCGTCATTATCATGTATTTGGTTCTTGGTTTTTCCCCCTTCTATATGAATCTAGTAATTTCTTTATTCCATTCATTAAATATTTTTTGTTGAGGATTATTGGAAGGTTCTGAAATAGGTATAGTAATTTAGGTAGGATATTAATTTTAATGATGGCTATACGACCTAATAGTGAAATTTAGATTCTTCCATTTTTGCAAATCTAGGCTAATTTCTTTTCATTTTGTTTGATAGTTATTTTTTAAAAGTTGTGCATTCTTTGCTGAAATCCATATTCCCAGATACTTGATCTTTGTTGTAAACTTGTATACCTGTTTTTCTTGCTAACCAGGCACCTGGTTTGGTAGCATTTGGGAAATTATATTGTTTGATTAATTTTAAACCTTTTGCAGTTTGTTCTAATTCAATATGTTTCTTTTCTCCCGTCAAGTTTGTTATGTCTCTTTTTGTCTTTTCATCTTGTGGGTTTTCTTTGAGATATTTTTCCTTATTTGATATTTCTTGATTTATTTTGTCTAGTTTGTTATTTTTGAGCTTATTTTTCCTTGTTTTTTGTTGAATAAGGTGGCCTCTCATAACCGCTATGTAAGTATCCGATATTATTTGTTCTTTGACTTCCCCATTATCATTTTGATTGAAAAATTATTTTGTTAGTGTAGAATATTTTCGTACCTCCTCTTCTCTTTTATCAAATGATTATCAAATTTCCATCTGAATGTAGGTCTTAAAGTCATTTCTATTGCGTTATGATTGGATTTGTCCCTTGTCAAAATTTTAATTTTGCTTACTTTTGTGGCAATTGTGTTGGTGGCCCAGATCATGTCAATCCTTGACCATGTCTCATGTCTGTTTGAATAAAATGTGTAATCTCTAGTTGTAGGGTTCTGAATTCTCCACATGTCCTGTAAGTTGTACTCTTCTTTTAATGCAATTAAACTTTTTTGGTGTAATCCAATCTTATATTTATTTTTTCTTATTAATTTTTTACTTTTGTCCATGTTAATGTCTAATTAACAGGGAGCTCTGGCGTGGACTGGTCCATGAGGTCACAAAGAGTCAGAAACGACTATGTGACTGAGCAGCAGCAATGTCTAATACTCGATTGAAGTCTCCAAGCATGATTATATGATTTGTTTCCAATTTAGCTAATTGCTCTTTGAGACCTTTTGTGAATTGAGTTTTAGGTCCATTGAGGGCATATATATTACATACTAATATCTTTTGTTGGCCAATTGTTACTTCTATTGCTACTACTCTGCCTTCCAAATCTTTAAATTTTAACTCCACCGGTATCCCCTCTTTTTCATATATGACTACTCCTGTTTTTTTCATCTGCTAAGTAGAATTCTTTTCCCATTTTTTTGTTAATTAGGTGAGACACATGTTTTTGGGCAATGTGTGTTTCTTGGAGTGCTACAATGGCATATCCACCTTTCTTAATTTGATTCATTATTAATTTTCTTTTATTAGGTGAATTTAGTCCATTCACGTTGTTCACATAGTATTTTAATTGTCTTATTAATTCAAATTTCATCATGGTCTCCATCCCCAGATGATTGGACCTTGAAAATGTTTGACCTAATACAGATGGACTGTTTGACACAGAAACTAAAAAATGCAACAAAAATAAAACAGACTGGTCAGGCTTTAAAGAATTTATTCAGAGTAGAGGAACACCACTCATTATAAATCTATCTGATGTATAAACGGTAATAATGGAATAAAAACTGGAACAAACAACAGTTGAAAAATGCAAGGAAAAACAATTACCCTAAAGAGGACAATGGGAAGTCATAGTTTTAACTCACGGGATGTATGTGCGTTCCTTTTTTTTAACCTATTTTTTTCCTACTTAGAATCATAGAATAGTAGAGTTGAAAGAGACCTCATGGGCCATCCAGTCCAACCCCCCACTAAGAAGCAGGAAATCGCATTCAAAGCACCCCTGACATATGGCCATCCAGCCTCTGCTTAAAAGCCTTCAAAGAAGGAGCCTCCACCACAGCCCGGGGGAGAGAGTTCCACTGTTGAACAGCCCTCACAGTCAGGAAGTTCTTCCTGATGTTCAGGTGGAATCTCCTTTCCTGTAGTTTAAAGCCATTGCTCCGTGTCCTAGTCTCTAGGGCAGCAGAAAACAAGCTTGTTCCCTCTTCCCTATGACTTCTCCTCACATATTTATACATGGCTATCATGTCTCCTCTCAGCCTTCTTTTCTGCAGGCTAAACATACCCAGCTCTTTAAGCCACTCCTCATAGGGCTTGTTCTCCATACCCTTGATCATTTTAGTTGCCCTCCTCTGGACACATTCCAGCTTGTCAACATCTCCCTTCAATTGCGGTGCCCAGAACTGGACACATTCCAGGTGTGGTCTGACCAACACAGAATAGAGGGGGAGCATGACTTCCCTGAATCTAGATACTATACTCTTATTGATGCAGGCCAAAATCCCATTGGCTTTTTTAGCAGCCGCATCACATTGTTGGCTCATGTTTAACTTGTCCACGAGGACTCCAAGGTCTTTTTCACATGTACTGCTGTCGAGCCAGGCATCCCCTATTCTGAATCTTTGCATTCCATTTTTTCTGCCGAAGTGAAGTATCTTGCATTTGTCCCTGTTGAACTTCATTTTGTTAGTTTCAGCCCATCTCTCTAGTCTGTTAAGATCGTTTTGAATTCTGCTTCTTTCTTCTGGAGTGTTAGCTATCCCTCCCAGTTTGGCGTCGTCTGCAAACTTGATGATCGTGCCTTCTAACCCTTCATCTAAGTTGTTAATAAAGATGTTGAACAGAACTAGGGCCAGGACGGAACCCTGTGGCACTCCACTTGTCACGTCTTTCCAAGATGAAGACGATGCATTGGTGAGCACCCTTTGGGTTCGTTCGCTTAGCCAATTACAGATCCACCTAACCGTAGTTTTGTCTAGCCCACATTTTACTAGTTTGTTTGCCAGACGGTCGTGGGGGACTTTGTTGAAGGCCTTACTGAAATCCAGGTAGGCTACATCCACAGCATTCCCTGTATCGACCCAACTCGTAACTCTGTCGAAAAAAGAGATCAGATTAGTCTGGCATGACTTGTTTTTGGTAAATCCGTGTTGACTATTAGCAATGGCCGCATTTGTTTGTTAGTGTTCACACGCCACTTCCTTAATGATCTTTTCCAGAATCTTGCCTGGTATCGACGTGAGGCTGATAGGGACCATATTCTACCATTTTCTTTTCAGGATAGAGAAACAATGCATTCAAAGCATCCTTTGTCAATTTATTGAAGACATATTACTATGGTATGACACATGTCTTTAGAACATTACATGTATGTCATAAACACACATCTTCACAAATACTGTGAGTATTTTCTTCCCTATGGTTCTCCAATGCTACCAAACTACAATTTCAAATTTTACTGCAGAGAAAACTTAGCTTTGACTTATACCCATTCAATGAATACAAAATCTCAAAGACACTTGGTTATTAGCAGCCCTGCTTAAGTCTTACAAAGTCAGGTCCATGGCTTCCTTGATGTTATCAAGTCACTTTTAATGCAACCTTCATCTGTATGACTTTGTATTCAGAGATGAGTATATTACACCCTTAATTGGTTAATCCAAGGCTTTCTTTAATGGCTTCATTCAAGGTTTTACTTGGTTGGTTTGTTCAAGGCATATTTTGTTCAAGACTTTAGTTTTTAGGAGGAAATGACCTAGAATGTGTATGCAACTCCCGCCCCCCACTGATTTTACTTCAATGCTGCTAGTCTGTCATAGCAACTATATATAGCATTCCATCTCCAACAAGGAAGGTAAGTTGTTTTTATGTGGCATGTAATAGAAGAAAAACACCTTTCATCATTTCAAGGTTATACTCTTGCAAGAAACATAATGTGATTGTCCATTAGAATAGAAGATATGCTTCAGAGGCAGGAGCTTTTTTGCAAGGAGGGGTAGTGTTTGCTGTTGCAGAGTTTTGGTTATCACTTTTGTAATCGAAATCATGGCACAGAATTTAAGGAGGGAAGGTAAAATGATTTAATATACTAATGAAAATTAGTTCCAAGATCAGACAAGATTGGGCGTGTTCATGGTGGTATGGCCATAGGCAATGAAAATTAGTTTATCTTACTCATAAAATAATTTTCATAATCATTCTGCACATATAAAATAAAATTAAAATACCTGTGGATCAAAACATAAGGGCATCTTTTGTTCCAATATAATTTGAAGTAGAGTGGTAATTCCTTAATTGTTTATACTTTTGTGTGGGGGATGAATAATTACAGTATGAATGAATGAGTTGTTTATTGTACTAGCTATACACCATGACATCAAATAGTATAAAACTTTTAAAAGTGCAGTTTACACTTCCCAATATAAACATTAAAACTTATTCTAGAAACTAGCTCTTTCAAATTACTGTAGCAGTGACAATCCCTGTAGACATGATAACAGTAACAAAATCTGATGTGTATTATCCCAAACTGTTTCCATTTCCATTCCTAGGCTCTGCTGTGGACTTTACAAATTAGCTCTGATTTTTTGGGCTGTGACTGCAAATGTGGTATAGCAGTATTATCCCTGCAGCAGGAGAAATCCAGTGTTCCTATGCAAAAATGTCCCACAGTCTTGAAGAGAAATTGATTTTCAGAGCAGAATATGTAGGAAATTTTATGTGAACAATAACCTGGTTTTTTTTGCACAGAGGAAAAGGTTTTCTCTTCAGGGAAGAGTGTTTTTGTAAAATATTCTTGCTGATCTATTATTTTTCCTGATGACTGTTGGCCACTTTGGTTCTTCAAGCCCAGACTTTCTCATGCCAATGCATTTCAGGTGAGTTAACTACAATAATCTCTCCCGTGATCCTGGAGGTTAGGAACAACAGCAGTTGCAGTCAAACAGATCTGGTGATCTCAGACTAGGAAAAGCTAATTAACAAGCAACAGTTGTCAATTGGCCTTTCAAGGAAGCATGACTGATCTTTGCCAATCATGCTTCCTTGATATATTTTAAAGTGAAAATTCATAAACTGGACCCTTTTCCAAAGAGGTTTTAATGAAGTTTGTGGCAAACATTGGAGGAATGTCTTTAACACTAGTATAGACTATTTCGGAAGGTAGTGGAATCTTCTTCTTTGGAGAGTGGATGACCATTTCTTAGGAGTATGTTAGCTGTAGATCCCAGCATTGCAAAGCTGGCCCTTATGATCCCTCTAAACTTTTGATTTTAAGAGACAGTGAGACTTTAAGAGTCAGTGTGTGGTAGGGATTTCAGGTTTGAACTATGTCTTTGTGATGTAAGAACTTGTCTAAATAGGAAAGTCTTCAAGGCAAAATGGATGAATCTGGCAGAGTTTTAATGGAAAAAAATTCCAATCTCAAGGAGGCACCTCTTGTAAAAATAGGACTGGAAAATACTAGAACTTATTTTGGTTTCTTTCCAGTTGAGATCCAATTTCCATACTGCTTTATTTCTGATGTGTTAGAAAGGGAGTTCACATTGTGTAGTGGTTTGAGTGTACTATGACTTGGGAGACCATGGTTCAAATCTCATTCAGCTGTGGAAATCCATTTGGTGATCTAGGAAAAATCACATTTTCTCATCCCCAAAGGAAAGAAAAGATTATCTTGCAAAGCCAACACTGTAATCAAGAATGACTAGAAGACACATAATAATAGAAAGTTATTTGAAGATGAAAAATTTATATTAGCAGTAGAAATAAAATGGAAGTAGCCAACTGCAGTGGGGGTATTCATGGCTGGATGGCCATCTTTCAGTGTGCTTTGAATGCGATATCCTGCTTCTTGGCAGGGGGTTAGATTGGATGGCCCATGAGGTCTCTTCCAACTTCTATGATTCTATGTTGTTTTCCACCAATTTGCTGTTGGAGATTTTTAATTGCTGGGGCAACTTTCTAAATCAGAGTTGGTGAACTGAAGGCAGTCATGGAGTCAAATTTGTGCTCCAGGACCTTCCAGGGACTATATGGGCTATGAAAGAATAAAACAAAACAAAAAGCTCAAATGAATAGAAATCTACTTTTGGATCTTAAACTTGATATTTATTGGTGGTGAATAGTACATGGAGACTTTGAAACCTGTTTAAAATTCACCTGAAGGCTTCCAAAAGCTTCAAACATCATTTTTGGACCAAAAAAATTGTAAGTCTGGGAATTCCGAAGTGTCAAGGGCCAGAAAAACGGTCTTGGTGGCCTTCCCAGGACCACACTTTGTTCACCCCATTCTCAATTTTTTTAAAAAAAAAAAAAACAACTCTGTCTTTCAGTTTCTGCTTTAAAATGATTCTAGACTTAGCAGAATTCTAAGAGGAGCCTAGTTGTTTGTTTCCTGGGAAACCAGCAAAGTATGTACAGTATGAAGAGAAAAAGAAGAACATGTGCACATATAATAAATACTTGGAGATCTCAGATTGGAAATATCACAGTCCATTTGCCCATCCAACTGAAATAACGTGCTGTCTGTTTTTCTAGTTCAGCCATGGTCACATGCAACCTCCATGACTGTTTTTGTGGCCTTGGTCCCCCATCTCCTCCAAACTTTGAATGTGCTTATTTATTTTTTCCGCAAGGAAGAATTATTAAAATAACCAAAGTTTTATGCATGAACATCTTCAAAACCCTGTGCAGTTTTCAAATATGTACAGGGTGAGTAGGCATAGAGAATTTTCCTTCTACCTTCCCAATATGTAGTGGATGTGGGGAGGGAAGGCGAGAATCCAGTAACCACTACTTGCTATGTTCCAATAGTCAGTGCATGTCAATGACGTTCATCTTCCAGGACTTCCAGAATACCTTCAGGAGTCCTGAAGTATGTCTGCATCATTGTGCACCACCTCTGAGAATATAGACGGTAGGAAATCTTGGCTGTGCCTCCCAGCATAGCCAAGTAAAGGAAAGTCACATGAATAATCATCATTGGCTGCATTCTAACAGCCAACAAAATGAGTAAAGCTTCTCCAGGAACTTTGATGTACATCTTTGTCAGGACCCAGACCGCGGAGCACCAATAACCATGCGCAGAGACCAGAATCTATCTAATATCTTTATTAAGGAAATATATAAAGTCAATAAAAATAAGTGTAGAATATAGTTCAGAAGTAGACCTTCCAGGAAAGGTCAAATATAGTCCAGGGAAACAATGTCCAATATGAGATATTAAAGTCCAAAGTTGTAATCCAATAACCGAAACACACACTTTGCCAAGCAAAGTGAGGGGAGATGACAAGGTCCTTTAGTCCATGGAACTTGATGCAAGGCTGGAGAGCAAATTAGATTCTTGGCAAACAAGGCTTGATTCAAGGCAACAAAAACGAGGAACAAGAACAGGGTCCGTGGCGAAATCCGTGGCGAGGTCCGGGGAACAAGGCAGGGCTGGGACGAGAGCAAGGTCCTGGAAACTGGAGTAGCGTAGTCCACACACAATCTACTCCCGAAGCTGACGAATTGACTCCGCAAGGATTCCTTTGTGGGCAAATACCTATATAGGATCTTGTTTTCCCGCCAAAGAACACTTTCTCTGGGGAACAAGAAACGAAACCTATTCTGTGTCCAGATGCAGGACTCCTTAAACTTTCCCAAGGGAAACAGACTTAATCATCTAATTGTCTGGCAGCAATCCTGGCGCTCCTGCGAGTCGCCTCCCGAGCGCTTCTATCTTGATTATAATAAAGGCGGCGAGAAAATGGGGGAGATTTCTGCTCAAGGCTTGTTTGGCTGACTTCTTGTGGGCAAACATCTTGCAGCTGCAAGGGCTCCAAATCCGGCAGAAACGGTGGGAAACCCAAGTTTTCCTCTTCATCTGTCACAACAGTACTAGGAACGGGACTACATGGCCCATGAGTCATCACAATCTTCCACAGGCCTCACAGGTGACATCATAATAATGTAATAGTGATTGGAACCTAAAGTAGTTGTTGGACAGCAATGATCCCGGACTGTTTCTTGGCTTCCACCCAGCCACTAAATGAAAGTGATAAGAGGAAAAGAAAGAGGTGAGTCAGGAAAGATCTGAAAACCCTTCAATTCCACCATGTTCTCCCAACTTCCCAGGTGCAATGAGTCCATTCTGGGGCCGCTTCCACACAGCTGAATGAAATCCCACATTTTCTGCTTTAAACTGGAATGTATGGCAGTATGGATTCAGATAACCCAGTTCAAAGCAGATAGAGAGGAGGCAAGATGGCGCCGAGGTAGGCTGATTCTCTGCAGGGCTCTGTGAGTTTGTTTTAAAAAGCTTTAAAACTATTGCTCTTTTGACACCTCTCTGAGCTATAAACTGGGCTTGAAACCTGAGGGTGATGGAGGTCACCAGAGGGGAGTCCTAAGCTATAGAGGGTGGTAAAAGTGAAAGTGAGAAGCAAACAACAAAGAGTGAGAAACAAATGGGAATAAAAGAGAGCCTGGCGTGGGAGAACAGAAGGCATTATTTGCAATTTAAAAACTGGCGTTTTACCACTGTTGCTACATCTGATTGTCAGACTACCAGTAAGCCTCTAAAGACTATACGGCCTGTCCCCACTCCACCATACCTTTGGCTATGAGAGGAGGAGGAAAGCAAGAAGAGAGGAAGTAGAAGAGCAGGAGTGATCCTTGCAGCCACCATTTTCCAACCTGTGACTGTCCCTCCCTCCTCCCTCCCCCCTTTTCTCCAGCTCCAAAGTGCTTCCAACAATCTGCAGAGGCCTGGCTGAACAACAGGAGAAAATTGTTGGAGGAGACAGGAGGCCTTGGCTTGGCTTACGGAGACCTTGAGCCATTGATTTACATTCTGCTGCCGCTTTATGGTCTGGGAGGCATTCTTTCACAAGGAGTTATCATCATCGCTGCTATAGAGAGGCCGCCTTGCCGGACCGGGAGGCAGCCTCCACCGGGGATTACCATCGCTGTGTGGAGATTACGGTTGCCGTCTGAGGGACGCTCCAGTGTCATACCATCTGGCGTCACCACCTTCTTTTTCTTCTTCTGTGTGGCTGTTTTTTCTTTTGGATCTGCCTCCCTTATCGTTACCATCTCCGCGACTGGACCCGTTGGACCACCAGGAGGTGGCTGAAGAACTCAGCCAGCCCTTTCCAGCAGGCACTCACTTCTCTGGGCCCAACGTATCATTTCATCGTCCCGGGAGGCTGCAGAAGTTCCAGTCTTTGCCATGCGCTGCGGCTGTTAGACTACTGAGCTACATCGCCGTCCTGGGAGGGGGCCGAAGAGACTAGCTGATCTTCTTTCGAAGGCCTTTGCTGTCCTTGGGCCCAACGCACCACCTCGCTGTCCCAGAAGGCGGCAAGAGTTCCAGCTGTGCGCCGTTAGGTGTTTGGCCGACCATCAAGCTATTCAGCCACTCTACCAACCTGGGAGGTGTTAGCAGCGCCAGAAGTCCCCACACAGTCTACCATCTGATTGCATTGCAGCTTGCCATCTTAGCCTCTTTTTTTGTATTAAATGTGGGAGTGAGAAAGTTTTAATTTAATTTAACAGGGGAAGAGTTATTTGACTGTGATAGGAAGTGGGTTTACGAGACTGGTATTAATGGCCATAGGAAGTGATCACATAGGATTTGAGAGCACCTTGAGTTTAATTGATTGTTGAACTGATGGTTTTGGAATGTGATTGATGGTTTGTGTATGTATGTTGATATATTGCTGATCGAAAGTTTTGCTGAAATAGGCAGTAGGAACGGTGTGTCAACTTTGAATTTGTGAAAGATAAGAGTGGAAAGCTCTTTGGAAGGTAATAGGAAATGAGTATGCAGGAAACTCTGAGGAATAATGATCTTTCTCACCTATGTGATCTTATGGGGAAATCGTTCAGTACTGTTTTGCAACAGACGGAGATACTGAACAAGAAAATTGACCATCTCTTTAAAGGAATTTCCCTGATTGTGAAAAACTCCACTCCTATTGACATTACAACAACTGTACCAGGAGATAAGCGCTTTGGAAGGCCAGGGAAGGAAGAGGTTGGAGGAGCAGAAGGTAGTCAATAGGCTAGGATCTGGAGCTGCTAAGGGAGGGGAGGGGGTTTTGCCTGGGGGAGAGGGATAGGGGAGGGATGGTTGGAAGGAGACTAAGAGAGTCTTGCAGAGGACAAAAAACACTTTAACATCTGAATTGTCTGGACAATCTCTGGACACTCCCTGCAATTTTCAACATCTGCTACGAACAAACAATGTGGCGGTGGAAGTTTCAGACTCACTTCTGAACAGAGGCAGATGGACATCTAAGAGAGCGGTCCATATATCTTTATCACAAATTCTATCTGTAAGCTGGTTGGAAGTGAAGATCAGGACTATTGACTGGCTTCATAGAGATTATCAATCCCAGAACCGCTCCTCATGTCTTCTTATTGGACTGGAAGACAGATTGTTAGTGGAGGAATTGTTCTCACTTGGGCCCAAATTACAACAGTGGGGCATCACTCTTAGAAGGGTATTAGTAGACCCATTGATCCGCCCTTTGGTCACCGGGCTGAAATCTGATATACAAGATTCAATAATTTCCAACAATGGGGTTGAATGTTCACCGGTGTTGGCCCCCTTCTCAGAGTTCCATTTTGAGACTCCCTCCCCAATTTCAAGTCCTGCCTGCTTCAATTCCCAATCCCGCCCACAGACGCTACCCTTGTTTAGTCCCCTCTCCATGTCAGATGACTCCAGGTCAGATTATTCCTTTTCTCTCCTACCAGTGGAGATGGACTCCTTCCTTAGACAAACAAATACATCTGGAGGCTCTCCATCTCTGGACAGCTGACTAACCCCTTCAGAAGGCAATTTCAATCAACCAATCCACCAGGAGAAAGAGGGTTCACTCGGGTGGGGCACCATCGAGGTGGTGTGGGGGAGGAGGAAGACGGTCACTTGCTGCCCAGGGAGAAGCGCAACAGAGTTCTTGCAACCCTGGAGAGGAATAGGTGTGGTAGTCTCCAGGACAGACAGACTTAAGGTTCTGCTTTTGAATGCCAGATCCGTCAACGGTAAGACAACTGTCATTCAGGATTTGATCCTGGATGAGGGGGTGGATCTGGCATGCATCATCGTGACGTGGTTGGATGAGCTGGGTGGGGTAAATCTCACCCAGCTGTGTCCACCGGGTTTCAGGGTGCATCAGCAGGCCAGGGCTTGGGGGCGGGGAGGAGGAGTCGTGGTGATCTTTCGGCAGTCCATCGCCCTAATCAGATGCGCCGTTCCGCAATCCTCGTGGTTTGAGTGTGTCTACTTGAAGGTGGGAGCCCGAGACAGTCTGGGGATTCTGCTGGTGTACCGTCCACCCCGCGACCCAGCAGTCTCTCTGTCTGAGCTAGCAGAAGTGGTCTCTAATTCGGGCCTGGTCTCCCAACAACTTATAGTTTTGGGAGACTTTAACATCCATGCCGAGACCACATTGACAGGTGCAGCTCAGGATTTCATGGCTGCCATGACGACCATGGGGCTGACTCAAATTATATCTGGGCCCACACATCAGGCGGGACACACGCTGGACCTTGTCTTTATTGTGGACGGTGGGGCAGTCAGAGTGGAAGAGCAAAACATCCTTCCATTGTCATGGTCTGACCATCATCTGATCTGTTTAAGTTTCGCTGTGTCTTCTAACCTCCGCAGGGGTGGTGGACCCACTAAGATGGTCCGCCCCAGGAGGCTGATGGATCCGGATGGACTTCTGAGGTCTCTTGGGGATCTTCCTGTTCTGGAGACTGGCGATCCTGTCGATGTCCTGGCTGATAGCTATAACAGCGAGTTGGCAAGGGCACTTGACACAATCGCTCCCGAACGTCCCCTCTCGCTGCGTAGAGTCATGACGACTCCTTGGTTCACTGAGGAGCTGGCTGTGATGAAGCGTATGAGGAGGGGACTAGAGTGCATCTGGAGGAAATTGCGCGATGTGTATGACCAAGCACGGGCTAAAGCCACTATTAAGGCTTACTCCATGGCTTTGCGAGCAGCCAGGAAAGCTTTCACGACTGCCCGCATAGCGTCTGCGGCCAACAGGCCATCAGAGTTGTTCCGAGTTGTTGGGGAGCTCCTGCGTCCTTCTGAGACCCAGGGGCTTCCCGATGACTCAGCGACTCGGTGCAGCGATTTCACGCACCATTTTGCAGGCAAAGTTGCTCAGATACTTGAGTTGGACTCCAGCTTAAATGTAGTTCCAGCGGAGGTAACTGAGGTACCTGTCTGTCTGATTTTGTGGGATTCTTTCCGGCTTGTTCTTCCTGATGACGTAGAGGGGATCCTTGGGTCTGTGAGGGTGACCAATTGCGCTCTGGATCCTTGTCCTTCTTGGCTGGTTAAGCTGGCCAAAGATGGGTTGTTGTATTGGTTTGTGGCTAATAATAAATGCCTCCTTGGGCCAGGGGACAGTTCCATCCTGCTTTAAGCAGGCGGTAGTAAAACCGCTATTAAAAAAGACCTCCCTGGACCCATCTGTTTGTAACAACTACAGACCAATTTCCAACCTCCTGTTCCTGGGCAAGGTTCTGGAGTGGGTGGTTGCCACGCAGCTCCAGGAATTCCCCGATTACACTGATTTTCTGGACCACTCGCAGTCTGGCTTTAGGCCTAGGCACAGTACCGAGATGGCTTTGGTCGTCTTGGTGGATGACCTCCGCAGGGAGCTGGACAGGGGGAGTGTGACCCTGCTGGTTCTCTTGGACATCTCAGTGGCTTTCGATACCATCGACCATGGTATCCTTCTGGGGAGGCTCTCTGGGATGGGGCTCGGTGGCACGGTTTTGCTGTGGCTCCGGTCCTTCCTGGAGGGTCGTTCCCAGATGGTGAAGCTGGGGGATACCTGCTCGGACCCCTGGCCATTGACCTGTGGGGTCCCACAAGGGTCTATCCTATCCCCCATGCTATTCAACATCTACATGAAACCGCTGGGAGAGGTCATCCGGAGTTTTGGAGGGCGTTGCCATCTCTACGCAGATGACACGCAAATCCACTACTCGTTCCCATCTGAATCCAAGGAAGCTCCTCGGATGCTGAAACAGTGCCTGGCCGCTGTGGTGGACTGGATGAGGAGGAACAAGCTGAGGATCAATCCTGAAAAGACAGAGGCCCTCCTGGTCAGTCGCTCGTCAGATCGGGGTATCGGGTGGCAACCTGTGCTGGATGGGGTTGCACTCCCCCTGAAATCACAGGTCCGCAGTTTGGGGGTCCTCCTGGATTCAGCACTGACGCTTGAGGCTCAGGTGTCGGCGGTGACCGGGAGGGCTTTCGCACAACTCAAACTTGTGCGCCAACTGCGACCATACCTCGTGAAGTCTGACTTGACCACGGTGGTGCATGCCTTAGTTACCTCTAGGCTGGACTACTGTAATGCGCTCTACATGGGGCTTCCCTTGAAATCGGCCCGGAAATTACAATTGGTCCAGCGATCAGTGGCCAGATTAATAACAGTGGCGAGCTACAGGGAAAGATCTACTCCCTTATTCAAGGAACTCCACTGGCTGCCGTTCATTTTCCGGTCCCAATTCAAGGTGCAGATTATCACCTATAAAGCCCTAAATGGTTTGGGACCTGCCTACCTTAGTGACCGTATCTCCTATCATAAAGCCGCCCGATCTCTTCGATCATCAGGGGAGGCTCTCCTGTCGCCACTGCCTATATCTCAGGCCTGTCTTGTGGGAACAAGGGAGAGGGCCTTTTCTGCTGTGGCCCCCCAATTGTGGAACTCACTGCCCGGTGAGATTAGGCAAGCCCCCACACTAGCTGCCTTTAAGAAAGACCTGAAAACATGGCTCTTCTGCTGTGCTTTTGGAGAGTAATTGCTACATATATCCCTTTTGCTGTTCTCCTCAAATATCTGTCCTCTAGATTGCCCCACCACTCTATAACCCTGTTCTCTGTGGTTTTTACTCCTACTTCCTTTCTCACCCTGAGTTTTAACCTAGTGTTCATGTGGCCCACCCTTGGTTTTATTGTTCTACTGTTCTTTTGATTTTGTTTATTGTAGTGTATATTCTCTTTTATTGTATTGTTTAATGCGTTATGATTTGTTGTTTTATTTATATTTTGTTATATTGTATTGTTCTGGGCATGGCCCCATGTAAGCCACCCCGAGTCCCCATTGGGGAGATGTGGTGGGGTATAAATAAAGATTATTATTATTATTATTATTATTATTATTATTATTATTATTATTATTATTATTATGTGATGTTCTGCCTTGATATTCTGAGTGACATGGCTGTGTGGAAGGATCCTGGAAGTGACTTCAGATAGTGTGATTCTTGTCCTCTCTCACTCTTTCCCCTCTACCTCACAGTAGATCTGAAGGGGTGGATTTTTTTTACTAAACTCCACTGGAATTTTGAAATTGCTTCTTTAAAATTATTTTTAAAAATTATGGACCAACAAAATTGCAGGTAGCCAGCATTATGAGACTAAGCAGAAGCACACCTGTGGGATCACAGATCAGTGAATCAGTGCAGTTGCACAAATGTGGAAAGGTATAATAGCGAGGGTGATGATCCTGGTATGTTGCTGCTATTTGTGATCACATGGCTGTGATGCGATAGTGGCTTCATGTGATAACATCCTGAGTCTATCTGAGAATTGGAGTGAAAAATGAAAATAGGGGATGTCGAAAGGATCCAGGATTTCCTAACACTAAGAGAGTCCTTTTGCATTTTTCTCCCTTTGAATATGATTTCCATCCCCATCCCAGGCAAGGGTCATTAGACAAAAATAAAAGTTTATATGCCTTTTCTGCAAGCAGCCTGGAAAGTCCTGGTTCAGTTTTTAAATAGGTTTGCTTGCTTGCCACATGGTTTAATATCATGGCCACAAATGGATTTCTGAGTAGGAAATTATTTCTAGTTGTTGCTTCTTGTAAATGTACAAATATCCAGGAAAGATAGCATATGGAAATAAAATATTTTAAGGCACACTTCAGTGTTTGTATTAGTTAGCCTATGCTACTGTCTATAGAGCTGGCTGCCCTTTAAAAGCAAACACATCATAATACTTCAGTACATTAAAAACTTAAGTGTCTGTTATTACTTTTGCTATTTTTGGCCTTCATTCCCAATGCTCACTGCATATTACGTTTGCCACTATAATGTCAGCACACAAAGGCAAATATGAATTTTCCCTTAAGCATCCTGAGTACGAAAAGCTTAGAAAACAATGGACGGTGTATACATGTTCGTCTTGAGAAGATACAGTGGAGTTGGATACTGGTGGCATTTACTGAGCTAACTTTAAACAGATAGCAAATAATAAGGTTCTGTCAAAAGATATCAGCTTAAATAAATGCATGCTCACTGTTGTGGCCAGCAATTGCCTGGACATTTAAAGGACATAAAGAAAGAAGGTAGATACAAAAACATAGGAAATAAAGGCATTTGGGGATAAATTCAAGCAACTGTTTCAAATCAGAAAGATTAACTTTGATGCTTAATGAGATGTGGGAATCGGAAGAATTTTGTTTCCCTGCCTCAATAAGAATAGCCTAAAATGACAAAACGTCTTCCCAAATACAATTGGGGGGGGGGGGGGAGGGTTGGATTTTTCTACAAAATGCAAATGTGAAGAATGCAAAATTGGCAGATTTTTCCATCTAGGCATTTGGTTTAATATCATGGCCACATATGGATTTCTAAGTAGGAAATTGTTTCTAGTTGTTGCCTCTTGTAAAAGTACAAATAACCAGGAAAGATAGCATATGGAAATAAAGATTTTGAGTAGTTACTTAGGCTGAATCTAACAACCTTTTCACATGGGTTGGCGGAATTGGCACGCATTATGGCGAATCCAGCGAGTGCAATCAGTGGGCATGGGAAACCTGTCACTCCATGCCTCACATCACATGGCTTACCTTTAAGCAAATCTTATGGGGGGAAGCATCAACCACACGGCTTTCCCCCATTCCTTCTGGTGCAAAATGGAAAATCTCCTGTGTTGGTGCCATCACAGGATACACCGATTCCACACTTGTTGAACCACGGAGCCCCTCCAGAGGTTTCTTTACATCAATGGTTCTCAACCTGTGGGTCCCCAGATGTTTTGGCCTTCAATTTCCAGAAATCCTAACAGCTGGTAGACTGGCTGGGATTTCTGGGACTTGTAGGACAAAACACCTGGGGACCCACAGGTTGAGAACCACTGCTTTACATCATGAGATGGGAGCTGGCAGGCTCTGTGGATCAACTGGGTGGAACCAGCATATGCCATCGAAGTAAGTGCCATGTGATGAGATTGTACATCTATGCATAATCAGCCATGTGTGTGAAGATGAATTGGGGTTCCACCCCTTTTTTTTCCTAAGAGGCTTTTCATGATAAGCACTATATTGTAGGCAAAATAGAACATGGTCCTCTCTATGCAGATAACAACCTTGTCTATTGATTGTGGCCAAGGCAGGAAGATGAGAACTTAGTTCAGTTCAGGATTTAATATATATATATAATTCAAAAATTTCTGTTTAAAGTGGATAGAAGAAACATGAAGAGATTTTTTTTAATGGATCTGACTGGGAGAATGCAGTTAGCAAACTGCCTTCTCTGCTTCTGCACTTCCAAAGGTGGACCTCCTTCTTTAAGGGGCAAATGGAACCCATCTTAAACCAGAGGGGGAAAGGGTTTGGTTTGGGGGTAGCCCTTGAAACTGACTCTTGACATGTGTGACATCTCTCAACATTCTCCTATCACCCCATCCCCATTTTTGTAAAAAAAAAAAATCTTGTGTGATTTTCAGGCAAATTCACCAAATTTGTGGAGGGAGGAATCCATTTAAAATCTTTAAAATAACTATGTTACTGAAATGTAACTCAATTATGTATTGTTGTTGATGCTGTTGTTTTAAAATGTAATTGTGTTATTTTAATTCATTATTCTCATAATGAATTAAATGAAAGGTCCCAGGTTCAAACCCCGGGAGCGGCTTTAGTGGCCGCTGTTAGCTCCAGCTCCTGCTAACCTAGCAGTTCGAAAACATGCTGTAACGGAAAGCCTTATTTTATTGCCAATGTTATTTATTGTTGATTTAGAGATAAAAGTGGGCAGAAGTTAGCTACTGATGATTGGCCATGTGTCACCATGGTAACGTAGCTGCTTCGGTAGAAATGTAACAATTTCTAAGCTAGTGAAAGGGGTGGAGCTAGCTGGAGGAGAAAAGGAGAGGATGTTTTAAAAAGAAGGAGTTATGTTGATGTTTCTAGTGAGGAAAACTAGAGAAAAGATGTGTGTGTCTGGGGTTCAGTTATGGTAGTCTCTAGCCGGGTGAGCTAGAAGGAAAAGGATCCTAGTTTAAGTTTGGGACTTCAGTTGAAATACTGAAGGAAAAAGTGACTAGTATTGAGTCAGATCTGGGGTTTCTAGTGAGGAAGAGCTGAGGAATTGGAATAGGGTAGATTCAAAGTTTCAGTCAAGTGGTTAATGTTGAAGAATGAAAGATATGGTTTATATTGTATATAAGTGAAACTGAAGAAGTAAACTATTGCCACAAGTTACGATTTTCGGACTAAAGTAACTATAAATAAATAGTTCTCTGTTTTAAATAAAGAAAGTGTTTTCTGAGTGGTGAATTGCTCGACTTAGTATCAGCAGTTAATCAAAATACTAAATGCATAACCATTTATCAAAGTTGAGTGCAGTGTATAATTCCTTTTTTTACTGTAATGAGTAGTACAGGAAAGGTACTCTGGAGTACCCTTCCAGAGTAGTGAGTCTCACACTCACTATTAGCATAAAGCTAAATGCATAGCTATCTCTCAGCAGTAGTAAAAAGTGTAATTCTTCACCTCACTTCACGTCACTCATGAGACACTCTGAGACCCTCAAAAGTATGGTTTATGAAGTATGGTTTATACTTTCCTAGTAGAATTAACAATTACTGTAGGATTACTTTCTAAAAACAGAATTGAATGTGATATTTAACTCCAGCTTAGGTAAGAATAATGTATGACAACCTACAATGCTGCTTATATCTAGCCAAAACATGAAATATGAGCAGGTGTTGAAGAACCTGTCCAACATACCAACTGTCTTTGTGGCCTGATGGTGAATGTGTTAAACAGAGATTCAGCTTCAAGTCTGATGAAAAATCTAACAAATTGATGATGAGCCAATCTTCTCTCTAAGTATGGACTATGCCACATAATTGTTGTGAGGAAAAAGTGATGAGGACAGCTATGTAGCAGTCTTAGACTCACTGGACTAAAAGTAAAATAGAAATTTAACTGAAAAATTGTACACAGGTAAAGCGCATGATGAGCTTCAAGGTTTAGTGGCTTAATGAGCCACTAGCAATAACTTTTCTCCTCCCCACATCTAATGTCAAGAGTCAGATGCCAATTAGCGAACAAAAATAGAGTTTATTCAGCAACACAAGCAGGTAAAAACAAAGCTAAACAAACTTAGTGCAAACTGCACTTTCTGAGTCCAAGCCCTGCCAGCCGGCTCTGTAGTTTTCAAAGGAACAGTTCCCAAAAGAAAACACCAAATTGGTCAGGAAACAAACAAACAAACTAAGAATGCAGTAGACTGCTTCCACAATGTGGATAAAGCCAAAGGCTCCAAACGGATGGTGAAAAGACGTCGTCCGGGATTCCAAGGTCAGGTCAGGAGATAACAGCGGTGTCCAAAGAGCAAGCCAGGAGTCAAAAGCCGATAGTAGTCATCAATCACAGGGCGAAGGCAGTAGCAAGGTCAAATTCCGGTCCAAGGTCTGAAGAGGGTGCAGTCATCCAAAACAGGTCCACGATAAGACACAGCGATAGCCAAGCTAGGTGATAACAGCAGATTCAAATCATAGTCCAAGTCCAGTCTTCATGGAAACACAGAGATCCCAATTGCGCCTCAGCAACACCTTGCCACACGCAAAGTGCAGTGGCCAAACATTCCCATTTTATTCCCCTTCCTCCTGGGTGACCAAACACTCACACCCAAACACCAGGTGTCCCAAATCTACTCAGAGACTGAGCTCCACACAGCTAGAGCTCGTGGATCTGGAGTACCTAGCAATTCGTCGGAGTCTCAATCATCCTGCCCACACTTAGCCCCATGAACACTTAAAGAACCATCCTCCCTTCTCCAAGCATCCCAATTGGGATCAGCTCCTGCAGAAACCCCAGGTTCAGAAGTATCCATAGACCCCAAATCCCCAGACATCTCCGGTGGCTGTGCCCATTCAGTGCCCGCTTCCCCAGCCACCACCTGTTCCTCAGCATCCATCTCCCCATCTGAATCTTCCTCAGAAGATCCCCCATATAGCTCTCTAAGTCGCTTTCTGCGCAACTCCTCCAGTGAACCCTCATCAAGAGGGTTTTTTCTTCCTCTTCGAATTCCATCCCCATCAACCATAATCCCCGAAGGCGCAGTCACAACATCTAATGTTTGCAATTTGGCAGGAATATAAAAAATACTACGTACAAAATGGTGCATCTATGCTGCATCCCTTTATATAAATAATTTCTTTGGTGTTTTTTTGTGAGGACAGCAAAGAATTTACAGCAATAGCTGTAAGAAGTCATTACCTACATTCTATACAATAAAAAACCCCTTATCCACACACTCAGTATTAACAATTTCACTTACTCACACCTCTAGGACTCCATAGAATTTTCTTGTGCCATGATTGTTGATGAGTATGTTTATTTCAAGTGTTTGTGATTAAACAACACTTCTTCTTATTATTTATTTGAGTCTATGTTTACCTCACTTTTCTCCTGCACCAAGGCGAGACTCAAAGAGGCTAATACAATAAGAACATACAAAGTAAAAATTAAAACTGATTTAAACCTAATAAACCCTTATAGCAATCTAATTATCTCAAACTGCCAGTGATAAAACCCTATTTACTAGTATAACATACATATTTTAAACCATTAATTAACCCAATTGGGAGCCAAGTTCTCATAGTCTTGAATCTAGAGAGACCCTCTGTCAAGAGTCAGACGCCAGTTAACAAACAAAACAGAGTTTATTCTGAAGATAAGCCAAAAATAACACAAAAACAAGCCATGCTATTTTCCCATGCTGGCATTCAATAAAAACTAAGGATGCTTCAATTCAGCTTAGAAGAAACAAATAGAGTTGACTGCAAGATAACATGCAAAATAAACAAAGGCTTGCAACCTTCCAAAAACTGCAGAGTATAACAGAAAGTGCAAAAGCTACTTTTAGCTCCAAACCGTTTCTGAAAACAGACAGCCGGCTCTGCGGAGTTAAAGGGACAGTTCCCAAAAGAAAAACAGCAAACTGGCTTAAAAACAAACAAACTAGAAGAGCAGTAAACTGCTTCCACGGTGCAGATAAAGCCGAAGCTTCAAAGGGATGATGAATAGCCGTCGTCAGGAGAATCCAAGGTCAGGTCGAGAGGCAGCAGCAAATACCAGAAGTCACAAACCGGGAGTAGTCGTCAGTCAGGGAGCGTAGACAGAAGCCAGGTCAAATTCAATCCAAAGTCCGAAGAGGGTGCAGTCATCCAAACCAGGTCCACGGTAAGACACAGCGAGAGCCAAGCCAGATGGTATCAGCAGATCCGACTCACAGTCCAAGTCCAGTCTTCACGGAAACACAGAGATCCCAATGGCGCCTCAGCAACACCTTGCCACACGCAAAGTGCATTGCCCAAACAGTCCCATTTATTCCCCTTCCTACTGGGTGACCAAACACTCACACCCAAACACCAGGTGTCCCAAATCTACTCAGAGTCCGAACTCCACACAGCTAGAGCTCGTGGATCTGGAGTACCTAGCAATTCATTGGAGTCCCAATCATCCTGCCCACACTTAGCCCCATGAACACTTAAAGAACCATCCTCCCTTCTCCAAGCATCCCAAGTGGGATCAGCTCCTGCAGAAACCCCAGGTTCAGTAGTATCCATAGACCCCAAATCCCCAGACATCTCTGGTGGCTGTGCCCAGTCAGTGCCCACTTCCCCAGCCACCACCTGTTCCTCAGCATCCATTCCCCCAAACTCCCCATCTGAATCTTCCTCAGAAGATCCCCCATATAGCTCTCTAAGTCGCTTTCTGCGCAACTCCTCCAGTGAACCCTCATCACGAGGGTTTTTTCTTCCTTTTCGGATCCCATCACCATCAACCATAATCCCCGAAGGCGCAGTCACAACACCCTCAGTACTCTTTCAACCAATAGTTACTTCGGATTTTTTTCTGTCTCCAGAGATATTGGACTCATTCCACAAGGAGGGGAAAGCAGGAGAAATTGTCTTCTTCCTATGGCATTCTGTAGCGTTCTTTTTTGAAAGAAGATAGAGAATTTACTTACCCCATCACACAGGAACATCTCCTCTAATTTCTAGTTAAACCTGCATTTCATTTCTCATCACATGAATAGGTGTTGTCTCCTCCCATTCTGCCATCCGTGGAATGTTGCAGGCATTTTAAAAAATATGCAATTTTAGAATGTAAACGGTTCAAAATTGTGTGATAACGACAATAACAAAAAAGTTTAAAAAGAGGATAAAAATTTGAAGAGTTCAGGTGGCAGAAGGAGCATTGAATGGCATGAAATGACTGCTCCCATGCACACCCAAGTGGAAACGGTCAAGTATTTCTTCAACCTGAAGCAGAGTTTGTCAGCTCAAACCTCTAAGCAATATTAAAGTACTGTCTATAGTATGTGAGCAGTACTTGCAATAAACAGCAAATGCAGGAGCTTCTTTCCACAGGAAGGCTTTATCTTTTGCAGCTATTTACAGTATTCACAGCTCTCTCTCAAGAATCCTCCAATTCATTATACATCATCACATCACCCGACCCAAACTTACTCTGTTGGTGTTCTTATATACACTTGCATGATGCAATGTTCCATTTCATTATCTTATACACCTGATGCAAACCTAACTTCAGGGTTTTATTATCCTCATGCTTAATCACTGTAACTGTGACTCAGCACTTACATTACTTAAAGTAACCCAGCATTTGATCTTCATAATAGGTTAGTATATTTTAAAACTCCAACATAAACATCACCCCCAAGTGCCCAAGATGTTTTAAAATGTGCAAATGCAAAATTAAGGTTCATAATTGCACAGTTACAGCATCAAAAAATAAGGAGGATAGAAGTCCAAATAGCAGCAGGAGGAGCATTGATGGGCATAAAAAAGACAGCACACATGCACACTCACACTGAAATGTCAGAATATGAACTTAAAATGAGGCAAATGGGAAAATGGCCATTTCTAAGTGCAGGGAGGTGAGTGGAATCGATTCCATCCATTTCTACATACTGAAGAGACGAAGTCACATGGGCTGTGACCATGGAATGTGTCATGTGTTATTTGATGGGATCCGTAGGAGTCTGTCTTTTAAGTGTGTAGAAAAGGATGGCAGTCTCCATTGATGAGGTCCATTGTGAAGGTAGGAGCAGATATTCCCAATTCCTCCAAAGGAAAAAAATTGGAACTATTAATCACTCTGATAATTTTCTCCTATAAGAAAGAAGACAGCAATTCATACATTGTATCACTAGACTGCAAAACACAAAAGAAGATATTGCTGTTCATCATATATTTTACCCCAAATGTTAGCAAACAAGCAATGCATTCTAGTAATACTTTATGTTTTACCATATTGTTGAAAAAAAGTTACATCATTGAAACAAAATACTTTTTCATAAAAAATGACACAGAGTTGGGACTTCCGGATGTGCAGCATGGCAGCGAGACGGGCACCTCAGAGCCCTCGAGAGTGTGCTGGCTTTGACCAGGTAGAGCAATAGTTCCCTTTCTCATTGCGGATCGAAGCAAGAGGAACAGTGGAACCTTGGGCCACTCCTCAAAAGTGAGCCTCAAAGGAGCTAGGTACGGTGGGTTGAGGTCACAAGTGTGCGGTTGGGGGATACCCTGCCGCAAATCGATGACTGGGTGCACTCCTAATTTTTACAGCTGAAATAAACCCATGAGGGAAAAAGGAGGAAGGAAACATGTATGGAGAGGCAGCGGATCCGAGGTAAGAGTTCTCCTTTCAACATCGAAGGACGGGAGGGTTAAAGGACTCAGTGGGGAATTGAAGAAACATAATTGGTAAAAGGGCTCCTATACGAGCCTTTTAAACGACTCTATAAAGTAAAGGTTTCCCCTGACATTAAGTCCAGTCATGTCTGACTCTGGGGGTTGGTGCTCATCTCCATTTCTAAGCTGAAGAGCCGGCATTGCCCGTAGACACCTTCAAGGTCATGTGGCCAGAATGACTGCATGGAGCACCATTACCTTCCCGCCAGAGCGGTATCTATTGATCTACTCACATTTGCATGTTTTTGAATTTCTAGGTTGGCAGGAGCTGGCTCTAAACTAAAGGAATGGATGAAACTCCAGAGACTGGAGAATTGAGGATTCAAGGAACCAATAAGAGGTAGAGGGGAAAAGTCAATCTGCTAAGCAACAGACTAGTTCAAAAGCCCTCGAGACAAAGGTTTAAATACTGTAATTAATGTAACACAAAGGCAAGCCCCCTGATTTGAACAGGGAGGGAGGGAGAAAGAATGCAAAAGAGTACTCCGTGTTTTAAACTCCAACCCCCAAACATGAGAAAGGGGAACAAAAAGAATAAAAAACAAGGAAAATGCAAATATGGAGGAAGAAAAATAGAAGAATAACTGACCTTGAGACCGAAATTGTTGTGTCTTCGTAGCCAGGCTTCTTGTAAACAAGGAACTGAAAGGGAGGAGCCAGGAAGCCAGGAAAGCCAGGCAAGAACAGGAAAGCCTCGCGAGACTGGGTGACGAGAATGTGAGGTTGTGGCAATGCAAGAATTCAGGAGAAGAGGAGACATAAGGGTGGAGGAGGAAGTGAAGACAACACAGAAAGAGACAAAATAAGGGCTGAACGAGAGACAAAAGTAACGCAAGAGACCAAGAGAGGAGGAGATAGAAGAGAGGAAAATGAGTGAAGCCAAACGGAAACAGACAAAGTAAAGGCATAAAATTAATTAATAAAAACATAAAATAATACAAAAAATAAAATAAAATAAGCAAAGCAAGCAAATGAGGCAACAAGCAGCCTGGGACAGAATTGAGAAAAGTGCCAAATGACTTGACATACAATAGACATATAGAGACTTAAGCAAGAAGGGAAAAGATTGAAGAAATAACAGACTGAGAAAGCAGGACTCAAGAAAGACTAAAAGGTGAAGGCCAGAGAGAATAGAAAGACAAGATGACAACATTTAAGTTCAAACCAGAGAGAGATAATAAGGATAAAACCTTATTAAGAAGACAATCCTTAACTGAAGAGATGAACTTGAAGGATATGATGAAAGAAATGATGAAAAAAATACAGAAGATGCAGGAGAAACAGGATGTCTATCAAAAGATAACACAGGAACAGATGTCAGATCTAAAGAAAGAAATTAAGGATGACTTAGTTATGATGAAAATGATCAATATACAATAGGAAATTAAGGAACTTAAAGACGAAAAGAAAGAAATAAAAAAGGCCCAAGAAAACACCCAAAATAAAGTAAAGTAATTAGAAATGATAAACAAAAGACTAACAGCTAAACAAGAGGCTATGGAAGTGAGAGAGATGGAATTTCAACTTAGAATAAGAAATATACAAGAAGAACCAGGGGAATTCATAAGAGAAAAAGTAATGGAAATACTTATAAGCCTTTTGGACTGTATGGAACAAGAGATACAAGAACAAACAGACAGGACATACAGAGTCAATACAAACTTTGTGAGAAAAAATAAAACACTAAGGGACATGATTGTACAATTTGTAAAAAAAACCTGCAAGAGACGAAATACTAAAAGCAAATAGTAAAAGACAAGAGATACAAGAACAAACAGACAGGACATACAGAGTCAATACAAACTTTGTGAGAAAAAATAAAACACCAAGGGACGTGATTGTCCAATTTGTACAAGAACAAACAGACAGGACATACAGAGTCAATACAAACTTTGTGAGAAAAAATAAAACACCAAGGGACGTAATTGTCCAATTTGTAAAAAAAACTGCAAGAGACGAAATACTAAAAGCAAACAGTAAAAGACAATTTTTTTTACAAGGGACAGAAATGATAATTTTAAAGGAGAACCCGGGCTCAGTCCCAGAGCCGGCCCTAGGTATTTTTCAAGTGTAGGCGAACAGAATTTTGGTGCCCCCCAAACCAATCACTGAAAAATAAAAGCGCTGGATAAGTGAAAATGTTGGATAATAAGGAGGAATTAAGGAAACGCCTATTAAACATCAAATTACATTAAGATTTTACAAATTAAGCACCAAAACATCATGTTTTACAACAAATCAACAGAAAAAGCAGTTCAATACAAGGTAATGTTATGTAGGAATTACTATATTTGCAAATTTAGCACCAAACATTGAACAGGGATATAGGGCAGTGTGGACTTAGATAACCCAGATAACCCCCCGTATTAAAAAAAACTCTAAAATCAGGACAATAAATAAAGAACAACACTCTGAAAACTGGAGAAATCCAGACATTCGTTCTCACCAGGAAGGCATTTGGGGCTTTGGGGAGCAGAGAAGCGGCACTTCTCTGCTCCCCAAGCTGCTAAACGGAAGGCCTCGCCAGGAAGGCATTTGGCGGCTTCTCTGCTCTGCAAAGCCCCGAACACCTTCCTGGCGAGAAGGAACGTGTTTGGGGCTTTGCGGAACAGAGAAGCGCCGCTTCTCTGCTCCCCAAAGTGGCGACCTTGGCTCCTTCCTTGTGGAGGGAGGCGCGGCGGTGGAGGTAGGCCTCAGGAGACAGGAGTTGCCTCGATGGCGCCCCCAACAAGATGGCGCCACAGGCAACTGCCTAGTTGAACTGGTGGTTAAACCGCCTCTGCTCAGTCCTAAACAGAAGGAGAAAATATATGTTCCTTACAGATGAACTGAAGAGGCAAAAGATCCGTTTTAGATGGGAAAAAAAGAAGAGGGCCTAATGACAATATACAAGGATCAGAGATATTGGATTACCACAGAAGAAAGAGCAAGAGAATGCTACCAAAAATACAGATGGACAAAAAGAAAAAAGAAGGAGAATATAAAGGAAGGAAGAAACCAAAAAGACAATGTACCGGAGAAAGAAGAAATAAATCACCAGAGAAAGAAGAAATAAATTTAGAAGGATACAGGAGGAATATAAGAGGAAGTATGGAAGTGATGAACTTAGATGATGTAGACGAAAGACCAGAGGAAGAGACAGAGAAAGAGGAGGTGGAAGAGGAAAGGAAAGAAAAGGACGAACAAGAAGAAGAGAGCGCACCATGAACGAAGTAAAAATATATTCAAATTACATTAATGGTTTAAATTCACAATTTAAGAAAATAAAATATTTAACAAATTAAAAAAGAAAAATCTACACGTGATAGCTCTACAAGAGACACACATAAAGCAAATCCAGGTAATACATCTAGAAAATAAATATTTAGGCCAAGCCTTCTATGCTTCAGCACCAGAAAAGAAAAAAAGGAGTGGGTCACATATGTAAATAAAAATATCCCACTTAACCTAGCCTTTAAGGATACAGAAGGAAGATTTATAGGAGTATACATCACAGTACAAGGGAAAAAGATCCTAATATGCAACATTTATGCCCCAAATAATTACAAAACAAAATTTGCAGATAAATTAAAAACCCAAATAAGTGAACAGGAATATGACCATTTAATAATTTAGGGGATTTCAATGGGGTGATAGATGGAGAAAAAGATAGAAGATACAAATAAAAAGGAAAAGAAATCAATAAATATAGGAAGCCTGCCAAAATCAATGATAAATATAATGAAAGAATTTAATATGTACAATATATGGAGAGAAAGAAACGGAACTAAAAAAGATTATACCTTCTTCTTGGCCAGACATAGTAGCTGGTCGAGAATCGACATGATGTGGATATCGAATTCATTAGCAATAAATATTGACAAAGTAAAGATACTGACAAGTGAGGACTTGGAACATTGTCCAATGGAATTAAAATATAATAAGAAGATATGGAGGTGGAAATTAGACAACAATCTATTTAAAAAAGAAGATATAGAAAAAATAGAAATATATTATTAGAATACTTTGAGATAAACGATACACTGAAGTAAATATAAATAATAGGGATGGGCAAATCTTCGGAAAAGTCATTTTCCGTTATAAATTCGTTATTCAAAATGGATCCGAAGGGGTTTCCGAGATGGTTTGGTGCTTTGTAATTAACCTTCCAATTGGAAGCATTGGTGCCCATGCTTCTAAATAGCTTTGAAGAACCTTCGGCTATATGGGAGTGTTTTAATTCAACCAACCTGTGCTATTTAGGAGAGAAATCCCCCTTACCTTTTGGAGTGGTTGCTTTCTATGGGTCTCTTAAACCGGCTTCAGAAGTGGGAGGAGCCTGGATCTTGTCTTCCCGCATTAAACCCGGGCTTCCTCTCCCTTGCAAAAGGGAGAGAGCCTTATAATTGCAGGGCTTAATTTTGCAAGATCTCCCTTGCAAACCACTTCCCGTGCTTGAACCCGGGCCCAGGCCTTGCAAGAAGGGAGAGAGAGCTTGATAATTGCAGGGCTTTAATTCTGCAGCATCTCCCTTGCAAAACTTCTCCTGCCTTTGCCAGAAACTGTGAGGAAAGGGGGGAAAGGAGGGGTGAATCAATCCCAATGTGTTGGCAAAACCCCACACTAGAACTCTTCACCCAATGGGCAGGGAAAGCAAACTATCACCCTGCTAAGGATTTTCCATAATTCCCCCCCCCCCCCGCCCACACACACCGTATTATTTTAAATTACCCTGATATGATGATGATGATGATGATGATGATGATGATGATGATGATGATGACGACGACTATTATTATTATTATTATTATTATTATTATTATTATTATTATTATTATTATTGGCACCCCACTTTTCTATCTAGGTTTGACACTGCCCTATATGCCAGGATCTGATTCCAGATTATCTGATTTAAACTGGATTATGAGTCCACACTGCAGATAATCTGGGATAAGGAGAAAAGTGATGGATCTGGACCAAGCTTGGCACACACCAGCTGTGAATCCTAGGGGAGTTTTGGGAGGGTTGACCCAAGACTTCTGGGAATTGTAGTTCACCCATACATTTTCTGATGGGAGCATTCATAAAAAACAAATGGGACAGCATAGTGTAATGTAATGCAGGGGTTCACAGTCCCTTAGACTGTTCGGGGGCCAGACTGTGGTGAAATAGTCCAAAATTAGGATTGTTGTTGTTGTGTGCCTTCAAGTCATTTCAGACTTAGGTCAAGCCTAAGTTTAAAGTTTAGGACAGGGGCCAGGTTAATGGCATTCGAGGGCCGCATCTGGCCCACGGGCCGGGCTGTAGTTTGGGGACTCCTGGTCTAAAGTTTAGGACAGGAGCCAGGGCAATGGCATTGGAGGGCCACATCAGGCTCGCGGGCCCAGTCTAGGGACTCCTAGTCTAAAGTTTAGGAGAAGGGCCAGGTCAATGGCATTAGAGGGCCACATCTGGCCTGTGGGCCAGGCCGTAGTTTGGGGACTCCTGTCTAAGGTTTAGGACAGGGGCCAGGTCAATCGCCTTGGAGGGCCACATCTGGCCCACAGGCCTTAATTTGGGGACTCCTGGTCTTAAGATTTAGGACAGGGGACAGGTAAATGGCATTGGAGGGCCGTATCTGGACAACGGCCCTTCATTTGGGGACTCCTGGTGTAGTGGTTTGAGAGTTGTCCTACAATTATAGCTTCATTCCCCACTCAGCCATGGAAACCCATTGAGTGATCTTGGGCAAGTCACACACTCTCAGCCCCAGAAAACCCAAACACTTTCAAACCAGGAACAGATTTCCTTATTCAGAGGCTGATGGCCATCTGTCAGGAGTGATTTGATGGTGTGCTATGATTTCTGTTCCTGGTTGATAAATGTCATTTCCTAATTGTTTCTGTCATAAAAATAGGTGGGCCCCAATATTGGTGGGCCCCAATATTAGCTAAAGTGTTTACACAAATCAACAACTCAGGTTTAATTCCAGAGGGCTGGAAACAGAGCATAGTTGTCCCTATTTACAAGAAGGGTGACAAGCAAGACCCCAATAATTACCGACCCATCAGCCTCTTAGATATTGATTCTAAGTTATATAGCAAACACCTGTTAAACAAATTAGAGGATTGGGAATCTGCTAACCACATTATTCACCCTGAACAGGCTGGTTTTAAAAAAGGATAGAGCAAAATTGACCAGTGTTTGACTCTGTACTTCCTACAAGCAATCACAGGACCAACTAAACACCTATTTGTAGCCTTTGTTGATATAGCTGCAGCATTTGATTCAATCGACAGAAACTTGTGGCAAAAATTGACCAACACTAATATAGATAAATGCCTATTGTTCCTTATTAAGGCACTATACTCTGACACCACAGCTAGAATAAGAGTTGGCACCTCCGGCTCACTAACTGATGCAATTCAAACCAGCAAAGGAGTAAAACAAGGCTGTCTGCTGGCACCCACACTCTTTAATTTATACTTGAATGATATAATAACAGCACTTTCAGGTCCAGAATTCTTCCCACCCTCAATAGGTTCAAACAAGATTTCTGCCCTTTTATATGCAGATGATATGGTGTTAGTCTCATTTGCCCAAATAGGTCTAAGAAGGCTACTTACTAAACTGGGCATATACTGCTCCAAAGAAAAGCTGAACATCAATTATAATAAAACAAAGGTGATGATGTTCGGAAAAAGACACTCACAGTTCAGGTAGCTATAAGATTGAACAATGCAGGGAATTTAAGTATCTGGGTGTATATTTTTCAGAGACTCTATCATGGAAGCCCCATATAGAACATAGCAGAGAAGTGGCACTAAAATCTATTGGAGGAATCCTCAGATTTTATAACACAGCAGGGGGCCATCTGGTTGCCCCAGCTCTAAAAATATTCCAGAGCAAAGTTATTGCTCAGATTTTGTACAGCGCCCCAGTGTCAGGACCCTGATTTCAGGGCCTGTACTCTGGCGTCAGAAATCAAGGACACTGACATCACAGACTGATAAGGCACCTGCGGTTCCTGGCCCTGAAGGAAAATGGCTGGCGTGCTGAGCGGGAAGAATTGTGCGGGGTTTTCTCTAGGCGGGAATTGTTACTTTGAATGTGGGGGGAGTGTATATAAGGGAGTCTTTTTGGGCCGACCAGCAATCTTGGCTTTATGCTTGTCAAAGTATTCTACAGTAAAGTTTTCAGTGATAACAGAATGAGTCCCGTGTGTTCATTTGGAAGTGGCTAGAGTGAGCTGACACCCCAGTCTGGGAATGGGATGATTCACAGATACCAAAATTGGAGGCTATAAAGAAAACGATGGCAAGGAGGAAATCTTTTATATAATATCCCACCGCTGCCACCAATATAAAGGAAATCGATGGCCAGGGGGAAATCTTTAATAATAATTTATCCTACCGCTGCCACCAATATAACGTAAACGGATGGCAAGGGGGGGAAACCTTTTATAATAATATTATCCCACCCCTGCCACCAATGTAAAAGGAATGAGCAAAGCGGGGAGAGGCTAGGCTGAGAGACTAATTATAACAAATTTGCTTTTAAAACTGGTAGCTGCCACCAACCTAAAATGTCTTTAGGATTTTTGTTGTTAAATGTGTCTGAGGCAAACTTCTCCCATTTTCTGCCCACACCGCCTTTGCCCCAGGCTCCCAAACTGATGTTCACTATGAGGCTTTTCTGTGGTATTTTATTGTTGTATTGCTGGAACTTTAAGACTTCTTGATGGAAAATATACACTGTGGAGGCTCTTGAAAGTGGAAAAATAGAATAAAAATTTATTTTCTTGAAAACAGGTAAATGATTATTTCAGAGAGGTTCATAAGCGTAATTGGTTACAGATGTTCTTCAGCTTAACTTAGTTGTATGTTTCAGATTTACTTCACTTAGTTTCAAACAGTTCCAACTAACCAATCTATCTATTGGTCACAAAAACTCTATTTGTTGAGAATAGACACGAGTTCCCCTGGGTTGTTAATTAACTCTAACCTAGAGTCCTTCTATTAACCAGCCCAATATTGAGAGACAATCCCTTGAGTTATCTCCCCCAAGAGATCCAAACTGCCTGACTTATCCTGTCAGTTTCCACAGCTTTCAGTTCTCCCTCTCACACACTCTCCCAACTCTAAAACCAAACTGCTCTCTTCAAACCCTCAGACAGAACTCTCTTCTTCAAACCTCAAACCAGAACTGCCTGGAGCTTTTTTTTTTTCCTGCACTCTAAGACTTGGCTCCTCCCATCTGCTCTGGTTGGCCAATCCTAAGAATCTCTCTCTAAGCTCCTCCCCCTTTCTAACCACACTCAAGATGGCTGCCTGGCCTTCCTCAACAAAATGGAGGCTGCCTCACTCACTGTTACCAAGGCTCCATTCTAGGCCTAATAGGTAATGTTCACTACAGAGGCCATCCAGAATACATTCCTTAAGAAACTGCTGAGACTCCCACCTGGCACTCCAGCAGCCTTGGTCAGAGCAGAGGTTGGTTTACCCTCCATAAGATCCTGCATTCACTTCTCCCTATACAACTATTGGAGAATCATAAAGGATTCCTTGGCTAGGGTTTTCCCAAAGCTATGCTTTGAACATCTATATGAATGCAAAGTTTGGAGCTCAAAACATCAGAAATTGCTGAAAATATACCCTACCCTGTCTCATGAGCCTTCAATCCTGAGTTCAAGAGAGAAGTTGCAAGAATACATTTATAACCAAGGTATTCAAATGGACAGACAGGCTATTAACAGCTCCAAATTCTCAACATGGTACAAATTATACAAACTCGACCATGAAAGGGCTATGTATCTAACCAACCTTACATTCCCTAACCTCAGACAAGCTTTTACAGCCCTACGATTCCAAAGCATGCCCTCAGCAGTGCTGGATGGTAGATATTCGGGCACTCCTTTGGCTAGCTGAATATGCGTATGCGGGGCCTCAGAAATTGAGGCCCTGCTCCACTATTTGTTTGCCTGCACTCTATATTCTGCACTAAGAAATAAATTATTAAGGCCCATTCTATGGTACCTACAATTGAACACGGTTGCAGAAAAGATCTTCTACCTTTTATCTGATACCAACTCCACAATCACGTATAAGGTCTCTCTCTTTACCTTGGCAGCAAATAAAATCAGAGCAAGACTGATTGCGGACATTGCAGTCGACTGCGCCGGGGATGCTTTTATCTAGTTTTTAACATGACTGATATTTTATACTGGCTTTTTGCCGGTTATATTTTGCAAGCTCTGTTTTATACTCCATGCATCCTGCTCTTAACTGTGGAATTTTACAGTGTTTCTATAGATGCTTGGTTGATATTGTTACTTCTGTTTTTTTAAATGACTGATTTTATATATTGCTGCTGCACCTCACAATGTATATTTTGCATGCTCTGTTTTATCCTGCTTGCATCCTACTTTTAACTGTTGGATTTTACAGTGTTTTGTATAGATGTTTGTTTGATGTTGTTTCTGTAAATGCATATGACCATTGGTCAGAGCATTAATAAATTGATTGGTTGATTTCCTTATTCAGAGGCTGATGGCCATCTGTCAGGAGTGATGTGATGGTGTGCTATGATTTCTGTTCCTGGTTGATAAATGTCATTTCCTAATTGGTTCTGTCATAAAAACAGCAAGGAACATCATCCTATTAAAATAGAATATTATGGTTTGTTGAGTCTCTCTCCACCAATTTAACAAAGTTTCAGTCACAAAAACAAAGTTTCTGAAGTAGAACAATGACTTTCAAAGTAAAGACAACCCAATGAAACAGGAAATAAGACTTTCAAACCAGGAACAGATTTCTGCAATTATTAAAAAATTGTTTATTATAAAAGCTATGAAAATTCACCAAAAATCAGAGGATAAGCAAAACATTCTGAAATTTGGTGTGCTATCAGATATAAAAGTGTTCTACCACTGTAGTAAATTTCATTAAGATAGCTCAAACAATGAGGGAGAGATAGGCCCCTCAATTTTCCCCATGACAATAATGTTTTCCTTTATGCGCATATGCACCCACCATTAATGAAGTACATATGAAGTTTTGGAAGTTTTTGAAAGTTTTGAATTTTTTTGCTTCAAAATTCGGAAATGACTTTAGAAACGAAGCGCCAGCTCCCCCTACTTTAGAAACGAGTTTAGAACCATTTTTTTCATGGATCGCACATGCCTAATAAATACACTATGGGAAGCAAGTAAGGCAATAATTAAAGGGAACTTTATACAACAAAAAGCAATTAAAAGAAAAGAAAAATTAAAGAAAATAAACCAATTAAGAGAGAAAATTACAAAAGAGGAAAATCTATTAAAAATCAACCTCAAAAATAAAGAAGTACAAAGAAAAGTAGAACTTCTCCACAAAAAGGAATATATTGAAATGGAGGAAAGCGCCAATCAACTAAAATTTTTAAAACAAGACTATTTCCAAAACACAATTAAACTGGGGAGGTGGTTGGCGAATAAACTGAAAAGGAAAAAAAGAAAAAGGACGAATTATAAAACTAAAAGAGGGAAGGACAACGTTAACACAAGATAAAGAGATAAGAGAGAAATTTAGGGAATTTTATGGAAGACTTTGCCAAAATGACCAAATTAACAAGTAAAAAGTAATGCAGTATTTATGTAAAGAGAAATTGAAAAAAATAATGGAAAATCAGAAGTAGGCCCTAATTAAGGAAATAATAGAAAAGGAAATTCAAAAAGCAATACAAAATTGAAAAACAAACAAAACACCAAAACCAGATGAAATACTGGCAATATATTACAAGACATCAAAAGGAGCTAATGCCATACTTTAAAAAGAGTTATGAATAAGAGTATTAAAAAGAATTATGAGAGACCCAGGAAATGCCAGAATCATGGAAGCAAGTGAATATATGTGTAATACACAAAGAAAAATCAGGTAAAGAAAAAGTGAAAAATTATAGACCAATATCCCTACTAAACATTGATTATAAAATATTTAGTAGTATAATTGTGGAGTGGCTTAAATGGGTTTTCTGACCCATTGGATAAAAGAGGAACAAGCCGGATTCCTCCTAAATAGACATCAAAGTAGTAATGTAAGAACTATAGATTTGATAGAATATTATGAACAAAATCACCAAAAAAGTCATTTTTCTTACTCTAGATTCCGAAAAGGCTTTTGATAATGTTAATTGGAAATTCTTCAAAGTTATAATCAGATAATTAAACATGGGCCACTACTTCCAAAACATAATAGGAGCTATTTATAAAACACAAGAAGCCAAAATATTAGTAAATGGACAAGAGACCGATAAAATAAAAATAGAAAAAGGAACCAGACAGGGATCCCCTTATCACTGCTCATATTCATCAGCTTTAGAAATTCTATTAAATAAAATAAGGGAAAAATCAGAACAGAAGGGAGCAATCACACAAAAGCAAGAATATAAAGTCAGGGCTTTTGCTGACAATATTGTTTGTGTAATTGAAGAACTAGAGAAGAATATAGGGAATTGCTCAAAACAATAAAAGAATTTGGAGAGGTGGCAGGTTTTAAGATTAATATGGAAAAAACATAAGCAATTAACAAAAAGCTTATCAAAGAAAGAACAAGAAAAAAGAAAAATGGAGCATCCAGATAGAAATAAAATTAAAATATTTAGGAATCATACTAACACCAAAAAATCTACAATTGTTACAAAATAATTACAGTAGATTCTCACTTATCCAACACTCGCTTATCCAACATTCTGGGTTATCCAACGCATTTTTGTAGTCAATGTTTTCAATACATTGTGATATTTTGGTGCTAAATTCGTAAATACAGTAATTACTACATAGGATTACTGCGTATTGAACAACTTTTTCTGTCAAATTTGTTGTATAACATGATGTTTTGGTGCTTAATTTGTAAAATCATAACCTAATTTGATGTTTAATAGGCTTTTCCCTAATGCCTTCTTATTATCCAACATATTTGCTTATCCAACATTCTGCCAGCCCGTTTATGTTGGATAAGTGAGACTCTACTGTATATATCAATTTGGAAGGATATAAAAAGGGATCTAGAAAATTGGAAAAATCTGAAACTGTCATTGTTAGGAAGGATTGCTAGTGTTAAAATGTATATATTACCAAGAATGATTTTTCTATTTCAAAACCTACCCATAATAAGGAACCAAAAATATTGAATGAATAGAACTGAGATATAATGAAATTTATATGGCAAAAGAAGAAGGCAAGAATAAAATTTAAGGATATAATTTAACAAGAGAAGCAGAGGTAGATTAGCCACGCCAAATTTAAGACTGGAAATGGAAAGTAGAGAAAGAAAAGGGAAAAAAACTATATGAAAAGATGGAAAGAAAATTTAGGCAGGCAAATCAAGCCACAAGAATGGGAGATAATTTGGAATGAAAAGTTGAGATATTGTTATGCAACAGACCTAAAAGAAAATTGGATAAAGATGGCCTACAGGTGGTATATGACCCTTAAAAAATTAGGGAAATATTATAAAAACGTAAACCCAAAGTGTTGAAAATGTGGGAAAAAGGAGGGAACATATTACCACATGTGGTAGACTTGTGAAAATGCCCAAAAAACTGAAAAAGAAAAACCCAAGAAAAACTAGAAAAAATATTAGAGATTAGGATACCATTCAAAGCAGAGACATTTTTACTAGGGATATATGAAATGAAAATAGAAAATATAAGGATAAATTCCTATTCTTATTAACAACAGCGGCAAGAATTTGCTATGCAAGAAGAAACAAGAAATATCAGAAGAAGATGATTGGCTGATAAAGGTGCTGGAAATATGAAATATGGATAGACTTACTTTTCTACTAGCAAAAAACAGAAGAGAACCTCTTAAAGAAACAAATTGGAACAGAATTATGGAAGATCTAAAATAAAGAGAAGAAGCAAGCAATGAATGAGAGATAAAAACGAGATAAGAAAGACAGATTATGAGAGAAGGAAAGACAACTCACTAGAGAGAAAACATGAACAAAGAGGAAAAGGAGAAGATAACAAAGAAAATGGTTCAATTCATTTCTCCGGGACCGGAGACAGAGGGTGGAGTAGTTAGGCCAAAGCTCTGAGAGCTCCTGCCTTTACTGTGGAATTCCCCAGGGTGTGATCCTTTCGCCCTTGTTATTTAACATCTACGTCCGACCACTTGCTGGACTAGTGCGGAGCTTTGGCATAGAGTACTACCAGTATGCAGATGATACCCAGGTACTCTTGCGTCTCAAACCTGGGACAACCACGATTCCTGAGAACTTTAAGCTGTGTTTGGAAGCAGTGATGAGTTGGCTGCGAGCGAGTAGACTAAAAGTGAATCCCTCAAAAACTGAGATACTCTGGCCCGGCCAGCCACCAGAGTTAATCCAGTCACTTCCTGATTTTGATGGGGAAGTTCTGGTTCCGTCTGCTACTGTTAAAAGCTTTGGGGTTGTGTTGGACTTATCGCTGACAATGGAGGCCCAGATCACTGCCATAAGCAAGCAGGCCTTTTTCCATCTTCGCCAGGCAAGGAAATTGGCATCCTAGCTTTCAACAGAAGCATTGGCAACGGCAATCCATACAACAGTCACCATTAGGTTGGATTATTGTAACACCTTATGTAACACCTTATACGGCCTTCCGAAGACAAAAACCCAGAAGATCCGAATAATCCAAAATGCGGCAGCCAGGCTGCTAGCGGGATCATCTATAAGATCCCATATTACACCGATTCTGAAACAACTGCATTGGCTACCAATAGAACATTGGATCTCTTACAAGATACTGATCCTAACATTTAAAGCTTGAAATGGCCAAGGACCATTATATCTTAGGGACCACTTCATTCCTTTTATTCATCAGTGGTCACCTCGATCCTTCCAGGAAAATCTCCTATGCATACTGGGACCTAGGGAAGTACACCTGGAAGCTACAAGGCCTAGAGCCTTTTCGGCCTATGCTCCAAATCTGTGGAACTCATTGCCTCCATATGTTAGAGCAATGTCGGAGTTGCGACCCTTTGGAAAAGCGCTCAAGACTTGGCTGTTTGGTTGTGCATTTAAGTAAATCAGATCTAATTTGCCAAATAGTCACTGTTGAATGTTTTTATGTTGAATGTTTTATATTGTGAAATGATATTTTAAATTGTAGGTTGCTCAGAGCACTCTGGTGGAGAGCGACTAATTAAGAAATAAAGTGAAGTGAAGTGAAGAAAATTCAAAGAAGAAAGAGAAGGCAAACTCCTCGAAGACAATGCCGGGAAGGCAAGAAGATAGGAAAAGGAAATTGGATAAAGAAATAGGAGAGTTGGAAAAGGAATACGTAATAAAGAAAAATATACAAATATATACAAAGCTAAGGGCAAAGAAAGAGGAACTGGATAAAATGGAAATAGATGAGGTACAAGAAAATCTAATATACTTAAGAAGGGAATTTTTTGAGTTCAGCAACAAGAATTCCAAAATGTTAGCCAATTCCACACAAAAAAAGAAAATGGAAAATACTATAAATATGATAAAAGATAAAACAGGTAAAATATGTAGAGCAATGAAAGAAAAATTAAAACTATTTCAGGAGTTTTATAGTGACTTATATCAGACAAAAGCTGGTTGTACTGAGGAAATTAGGAAATATGTGGAAGAAAACTGGGAGTGTAAATTGGAAGAAAAAGATAAGGAGTTATTGGAACAATCTATTAAGAGGAAGAAACTAGAAGACGTTATTAAGAATTTAAAAGCTGGGAAGGCTCCAGGTATGGATGGACTAGGAACAGAATATTATAAAAGTTTTAGTGAAATGTTAATACCAAAATTGTTGGAATTGTATAATGGAATAATGAAAGGAGAGAAAATTCCAGAATCGTGGAGAATGTCACTTATAATATTGATACCTAAACCAGACAATGCGATGTCCCATGGCCCTCTGGGTCGTGACCCTGGCGCCATTATGGATCACAGTGATGAGGAAATGGGATTTCTGCCGTTTCAGCAAGAGGCTGTTCCTTTCCAGATGCCTGTTGTTGACAATTCTAGCTTGGAGCTCATTAAAAAGGACCTTGAACAGGTGCCTATTCCCAGCACCTCTCCCCCCTTTGCGAGAAGGGAGTTTTGGGAGGCTAGCCGCTCAGAGAAAGCGCAAACACGGAAAAGCGCCCGATTAGCGTCCAGAGAGAGTGCTAATTAGCTCGTTTCCCCTGAGAGTTCTCAGGGAGGGTCGCATCTGGATGAAGATGTTGTTTCAGTTCCTTTCCCTTGGGAAAAGGAGCACTGGACACCTGCTTTGTAGAAAGAGTTGAAGTTCTTTAAAAGTTCCCCGCACTGGCTAGTCCTCGAGGAGTCAATGTGTGAATTTGGAGGATTAACTTCGCTTCCATCCAAGTGTGGACTGCGTTTAAGCCCACTGCCTTCCAGCCTTTTCGTGCCTTGCCAAGCCGTGTTCCTTGACTTGTCTTGCCGTGAATCCAGTCTTGTTTTGTCATGCCGTGTATCCAGCCTTGTTTCCAGTTCCTTGCCTTTGGACTTGTTCTGAACTCTAGTGAAAGACTGCTTGGAAGTTTGAGTGCGTTTCGGTTTTTTGGATTAAAACTTTAAACTCTAATATTATATATTGGACAATATATTACTGGACTATATTTGACCTTTCCTGAAAGGTCTATTGATGGACTATACTTTCTACTTGTTTTCATTTTAATTCCTTAATTCCTTAATAAAGATATTAGATTGTTTATTGGCCTCAGTGTATTGGTTTCCAGTGCTCACGCAGCCAGGGATTTAACAGATCCAGGGTCATATAGGCCCATATCGTTAGTAAATCAGGATGCAAAAATATTATCAGCTATAATAGCTAACAGATTAAATAAATGTATGAATAAATAAATAAATTGGACCAATGTGGATTTGTAAAGGGGAGACAAATGGCAAACTTGATAGGGAGAGTAATAAATAAAATATGGAGGGCTCAAAGGGAAAAGATAAAAGTAGGGATATTAGCATTAGACATATTCAAAGCTTTTGATTGTGTGGAATGGCAGACATTAAAGGAAATTATGAACAATGGAATGGGAATTAGGATAAAAGGATTAATAGAACAATATTATTCAAAAAATTCGGCAATAGTAGCAATTAATGATGGAGTGACTAAAGAAATTGAAGTGACAAGGGGAACAAGACAAGGGTGCCCTTTATCACCAATTTTGTTCACTATGGTGATTGAACTATTCGCAAATGTAATTAGGAAAGATACAAATTTGGAGGGAGTAGGAACAAAGACAAAACAAAAATTAAGCTTATTTGCTGATGATACATTGTTATGTATAAAAAATATGGTGGATAAAATGGATAGGATAAAAGATTATTTAGAGACATTTGGAAGGACAACAGGTTTACAAATAAATTGGAATAAATCAGAAATGATGCTATTGAATTACACAAAAAAAGAAGAAAAGGATTTTATAGAACAGAGCAAGATGGGAATAAGAATTAAGAATTAAAATATTTGGGAATAATTATAACCAAGGATTTAAAAGAAATGGAAGAGGAAAATATAATAGTCTTAAGGGATAAGGTTAAAAAGCAATTATTAGAATATGAAAATTTAAATTTATCATCGTTTGGGAAAATTGCATTAATAAAAATGAAAATACTTCCAAGGACAAATTTTATATTTAGAATGCTACCACTCCAAATTACGGAAAAAGAATTGAATAAATGGCAGCTAATGATAAATAATTATTGTAATGGTAATAAGAGGAATAGGATAAACAAACAATTATGGTACAGACCGCAAAAGGAAGGGGGACTAGTACTCCCAAATATAAAACAATATTATGAAGCTAATAGATTAAGACTGGTTATTGAAGGAATGATAAACAAGGATGATATAGAATGGTTAAAAATCGATTCTGAAAAAGTAGAGGAAGAAATTCGGAATATATTTTTTAAGGATTTCACAAGAAAGGAAATTAGGGAAATTGGAAACCCAATGTTAAAGAATGTATTAGATATATGGATTAAATATAAGAAAAAGTTAATACCGGAGGGTTCAAGAATAATTACAGTTATAATGGAAAGGAAGTTCCCAAAAAATTTAAAAAATATATTGGATAAAGTATTAAGGGAAAAAAACCTAGACAAAATAGGGGACTGGATTAAGAGGGGAATGAAGAAGAAAAAGATAAAGGAGGAATTTGGGGAAATAAAATTGACATGGTTCCATGGTGTTCAGCTAGAGCAATGGTATAAGAATTGGGTAAAAAATAATAAAGAGGGGAAGGAACCTAACCAATTTGAATAATACAAAATGGAAGGGATATAGATGATTATAAAAAAAATGAAAGGTGTAACTGGTAGAATCTATAGAATATTGGGTGGAATAAAAGAAGGAGAGAGAAAAAATACCGCCCTTAAGGAATTATGGGAGGAGGAGTTAGAGATGAAAATAAATGAAATGGAATGGTCGCAATTGTGGAAACAAAGGCACTTGAAAAATTTATCAATAAGAGTTAAAGAAAATTATTATAAGATAATTTGGAAATGGTATTTAACGCCATTAAAATGTCAAATATTAATAAAAACCATCCAAAAAATTGCTGGAGAGGCTGTCAGGAAGTGGGAACATATATACATATGTGGTGGCATTATAAATATGTAAGGAAATTTTGGTGCAAAATATTTAAAGAGATAGAGGATAGAATGAACATCAAATTGGAAAGAAACCCTGGTATTGCATTATTATCAATATATAATAACAATAAGATGGATAAAAAAGAAAAAGAAGCAATAACAAATTTATTGACAATAGCAAGACTGCTTATAGCAAGGAACTGGAGAAAAGTAATAGATGTACAGATTGAAGAATGGTATAAGGAAGTATGGAAATTGCCAATAAATGGTAAGCTAACATGTAAATTAAAAGTTAAAAGAGGGATATGGAAAAAAAATGATTTTGAGGATGTATGGGGGAAATTTATTGAGAAAGGACTCCAAAAAAGGGATGGAGGGCTACCGCCTCAGGAAGAAATGAGATTTTGGTTAGACAATGCATAAGAAATGGCTCAGGGAGGGAGGGGGGGATACACAGTGGTGAAGAAATATAGATAGACAAAAGTAAACGATGTAGTAGATATAAATCAACAGTAGATATAAAAGAATGATGCAAGTATTGTATGATAAATTAAATATCTGCTATGTGACAAAAGCAATTATTGTATAAAAATTTTTAAATTCAATAAAAACTATTTTTTTAAAAAAAAAGACAATGCCGGGAAGTTACTTTTATGCTGATTTTAAACTTTTTTCTTTCTTTCTTTTTTGTTTTGTTTTTTTGTTTGTTAATTTTTTCCCTTTTCTCTTTTTTCTTTTCCCTTCCTTTTCAGTTCTCTTCCCTTCTTTCCTTTTATCATTCACTACCCCACCCACACCACCTTACATCAACACTTTATTTTCTGAACTCAACTCTTGAGCTTTTATCTTTTTGTGAAACTATCAATGTTTTAACCTGTATAAAATCAATAACTATTTAGATTATATATTTTTAAAATGACACAGAGTTCTATATCTACGAGAGTGTATGTGTTGTAGACCAGCTTGAGATTGGGCCCATTCAGCCAGTGATTGTCCCTCACCAGCTTTGCCAGAGGACTCTGGGTTTGGGCCTGAGATACAGCCAGCTTTGCCAGAGGACTCTGGGTTTGGGCCTAAGCTGCAGCCAGTCTGTCTCAGTGGATTCTGGGGCCAGAGACAGAATGGTTGCAAGCAGGCATTTTGAACCACATTCCTCCCAGCAGTCAAGACCAGATCACCAAGTGTCAGATGGACATTCTAGTTTAGAGGAGGATAATGAGTTTGTCAGGAGAGCAGCCATAACTCACCGGAGGAGGGAAAGAGAATGTTTGCGAAGAAGCAAACAGTTGTTTTTGAAGAACTCTAATGAGTAGTTTTCTCATGAAAGCAAGATCTTGGATTTTCCTTAAAATGCCTTTGCTTATTCAAGGAAGAAGTATCTTTGCTCCGTGTTCTTGTATCTTGCTTCAAGTATCAGCCTTGCCATGAATCCAGTGGAATATTCCAGTGACTTTGCTGTTTGAAGTTTATTCCAGTCGAGACCTTTGCTTGTCTTGGGTTTCATCTCTGACTTTATACCTTAGAACTGCTCCTGCATTCGAGTCTTGTTTTCCTGTGCCTTGTTTGTATATCATCATTGACTTCACACTTGGAACCACCTTGGAATTAATCCTGCACTCTAGTCTTGGTTTCCTGTGGTTATCCTTGATTCATGACTTGGGAAATAATCCAGTTTTGGACTATGCTCTTGGATTGGTTTTTATAGACTCCTGTCTCATGAACTTTAATTACCTTGCTCTTTTGGATTTAAATCTAATTTACTGACTCTGAATTATATTTTGCTTTTACTTGCATATAATCATCAATAAGCAACTTGCTTGCTTATATTCTGGGGCTTCAGTGTGGTTTTGAGGTGCCTATGCAGCCTAGGGGTGCAACAGTATGTACGTGTGTCAGAGTTATAAAGAATTCATCTTCCCTGCATGCTTGCACATACTTTTGTAATATAAACATTTTGGTGTATTAAAAAGAGTGATATAAGATTATATTTTCATCAGCATGATTTCCAATGCTGATGCTGAGGGGAGAGTAGGAAAGGAGTGGATTATGAGAAGTAACTACTTTGTAGTTGCTTAGCAACCTTTGCCGCTAAAGGTTGGGGGATTCGTTCATGACTGCGTTGTGTGTTGCTAAGTGATATGAGGTGTTATACCGAAGATATTAAAATAATCCCTCTACTTTCTGTGATACTTTTCATAAAATAACAGTGATACTATTCCCACTAACAACATAGGCAACATAGCATTTTGCAAAAAGGATGTACCACCACCACCCACCTCTGGCTGTGCAGACAGAACAGAGATTTCTTTTATTATTATGAACAGCAGAACACTTTTATTATTATGAACAGCAGAACACTTTTATTATTATGAACAGCAACACTATGCAGAAAAAATTGTACGATCAGTAAACAAGTCACAATCCTGCAGCTTACAGAAAAGATAAGGAAATATGTTGCACATGCGTTGTCAGAGAGTTTAGATGCTCTGAAGGGGAGCTCCCCGTCATAAATTATAACAAAAGAGAGATGCCCTGGAATTTCTTATCCCAGCATTTGCAAAACTGACCACATGAAAGGAGAGATAAGAAGGATTTGAAATGAGTAAAAAAAAAACTTTTTAAAGTGTTGCAAGTGGAGGGGGGAGTTGGAATCTACCAGCTGCAAGATAACTTGAGTACAAACAACGAAGAAGAGAAATGGATACAAGAAGTAGCAGTGGCCTGATTCCCAGTGAAACTCTAGAAGTTAAAATGGATAAAATGTTTATATACATGAAAGAAAAATTTTCTGAAGTGGTTACAGAATTATAAACTACCAAAAAAAAAACTTCAGAGGAGCTTAAGGGACAGGTGAAGAAATTAGAAGCAGAACAATGTAATCAGAAAAGCCAAATAGAAATGGTGAATGAGAGCATGAGGAAGCAAAACTATAGACTTACTAATTTGGAAGATCAGCAAAGACACAAGAATCTGCGGGTTCGAGGCTTCAATCAAAAGTTTGGAGCTGGAAAAAATTTGGCAGATGTTTTTCAAGCATGACTCAAGCAAAATAACTATGAGATAAACATACAAGATATAGATAGAATTCATTGGAGCGTGGGTCAGCGAGGAGCAGATAAACCAAAAGACATTCTTGTTTGTAAGAGAGAGAGAGGGGAGAGGCTATATAAACACTTAAGATCGATTCAAAACCTTACTTATGAAGGAAACAGGACGTTTTAAGAGACCTCTCGTCTGAGACATTGAGACGAAGGGGAGAATTACGACCCATATCCCAAAAGCTGATCATGAATAATCAGAAATTTACTTGGGCATTTCCAACAGCTATCCTAGTATTTCGGGGAGGCGATGTTCTAAGACCAGAGACATATGAGGAAGGCTTACAATTACTCAAATCATTAGCAATCAAGACAAATGGCATGAATCAAAGATTGGCCCCAGCTGAACAGGATACCATGAAATTGAGAAAAATACAGAACTATGTGACAGATGATGAATCTACTGAGGGAGAAGATCAGGATAGAGACAGTGGAGAAGAAAAGCCAAAGAGACTATGCAAGCAGGATACAAAATGGAAAAGGCCACAGAGAAAGAAGAAAAATCGTTATTAGACCTTATTTATTGATTGACTGTTTAACTTTTGTTTAATCTTTGTCGTTCCTCGCAATTTGGAACTGGGCCTTGGAGACCATGCCGGACCGGGCAGCCCCCCCTCCAGCCTCCCCCTCGGCCTTCCTAAAGACAATCAAGCCCGTGGAGATCGCGCCGAACCGGGTGGTCTTTCGTGGCCTTTTCATCGGCTTTTTGTAAAGAGAAAAGACCTAGGCCTTGGAGGCTGCGCCGCACTGGGCAGCCTCTCCCAGCCTCCCTTTTCGGCCTTCTTAAAGACAACTAGGCCCTTGGAAGCCGTATTGAATCGGGTGGGCCTCTTGTAACCTTGCCATCGGCTTTTATAAAGAGAAGGGAATCCAGGCCTTCGGAGGCCGCGCCGGACCGGGCGGCCTCCCTTAACTCTCTCTTTGGCCCTCATAAAGAAAATTTAGGCCTGGGAGCACCGGCTTCGTCGCTTCGGGCGGCTTTGTATGAAGCAGCACTTCCCTGGATCCATCAGCGTTGCAATCTTGCCATCTCAGTTGTGTTTGTGTGTGTGTGTGTTTTTTTGTGTGTTTTTTTTGGTTTTTTTTAGTGTGTGTGTGTATTATAGTTGGGGGTGAGATAGTTTTAACTTAACGCAGGGAGACTGTTTCGAATGTGATAGTAAGTCGGTTTATGAGACTGGTATTAAGGTCATAGGAAGTGATCACATAGGATCTGAGAGCACTTTGAGTTTAACTGACTGGTATATTGATGGTTTTAGAATGTGATTGATGGTCTGTGTATGTTGTTTGATATACTGCTGAGTGAAAATTAAACGGTCAGAGTTGGCACAGTACTGAGACGGCTTTGGTCGCCTTGGTGGATGACCTCCGCAGGGAGCTGGACAGGGGGAGTGTGACCCTGCTGGTTCTCTTGGACATCTCAGTGGCTTTCGATACCATCAATCATGGTATCCTTCTGGGGAGGCTCTCCGGGATGGGGCTTGGTGGCACAGTTCTTCAGTGGCTCCGGTCCTTCCTGGAGGACCGTTCCCAGATGGTGAAGCTGGGGGATACCTGCTCGGACCCCTGGCCTTTGACCTGTGGGGTCCCGCAAGGGTCTATCCTATCCCCCATGCTATTCAACATCTACATGAAACCGTTGGGAGAGGTCATCCGGAGTTTTGGAGGGTGTTGCCATCTCTACGCAGATGACACGTAAATCCACTACTCGTTTCCATCTAATTCCAAGGAAGCCCCTCGGATACTGAACCAGTGCCTGGCCGCTGTGGCAGACTGGACGAGGAGGAACAAGCTGAGGATCAATCCTGAAAAGACAGAGGCCCTTCTGGTCAGTTGCTCGTCGGATCGGGGTATTGGGTGGCAACCTGTGCTGGATGGGGTTGCACTCCCCCTGAAATCACAGGTCCGCAGTTTGGGGGTCCTCCTGGATTCAGCACTGACGCTTGAGGCTCAGGCGTCGGCGGTGGCCAGGAGGGCTTTCGCACAACTCAAACTTGTGCGCCAACTGCGACCATACCTCGTGAAGTCTGACTTGACCACGGTGGTGCATGCCTTAGTTACCTCTAGGCTGGACTACTGTAATGCGCTCTACATGGGGCTTCCCTTGAAGACGGCCCGGAAATTACAATTGGTCCAGCGATCAGTGGCCAGATTAATAACAGTGGCGAGCTACAGGGAAAGATCTACTCCCTTATTCAAGGAACTCCACTGGCTGCCGTTCATTTTCCGGTCCCAATTCAAGGTGCAGATTATCACCTATAAAGCCCTAAATGGTTTGGGACCCGCCTACCTTAGTGACCGTATCTCCTATCATAAAGCCGCCCGATCTCTTCGATCATCAGGGGAGGCTCTCCTGTCGCCACTGCCTATATCTCAGGCCTGTCTTGTGGGAACAAGGGAGAGGGCCTTTTCTGCTGTGGCCCCCCGACTGTGGAATTCACTGCCCATTGAGATTAGGCAGGCCCCCACTTTGCTAGCATTTAAGAAAGACTTAAAAACATGGCTCTTCCGGTGTGCCTTTGGAGAGTAACTGTCATATCTTTCTTCGGTTATTCCCTTGGGATATCTATCCTCTAGACTGTTCCACTATTCTATGTCCCTGCTTCCCCATGGTTTTATTCATATGTCTTTCTCACCGAGTTTTAACTTAGTGTTCATGTGGCCTGACCTGGTTTTTATTACTTTCTCTGAATTTTGGGTTGTAATGTATGTTTTTATTTATTGTATTGTTAAACTGTGTTATGATATGTTGTTTTATATTTTGTCATATTGTATGGTTTTGGGCATGGCCCCATGTAAGCCGCCCCGAGTCCCCGTTGGGGAGATGGTGGTGGGGTATAAATAAAGTATTATTATTCTTATTCTTATTCTTATTATTATTATTATTATTATTATTATTATCTTTGTTCAATCTTTTTCTAATCTTTAAAAAATAAGGTAACTAGAATAGATGGGATAGAAGGAGTAAGGGAAATAATAAAATAGAAGGGTATCTCTAATATGGATAGGAGAGAACCCTAATTATGAATGCAATTGTCACACCCCAGGCAGTTTTGGCTTCTGAACCTGATTCAGAAATGAACTTTGACCAGGATGAAGCTTATTCTGACTTTTTGCCAAGTCCGCAGAGCTCCTTCCAATTACAGCTCCCAGCTGTTGATAGCTCGGATGCTTCCTTAATTGGGAAAGATACCGAAAATATTACTTCCATGGCTGAACCAGATGTTCCGAGTTCCCCAGGGAATGTATCCTTTAACAGAAGGAAGTTTCTGCATCGCCAGAGATCAGAAAAACAAGGGCTCCGAAGGAGTCAACATTTGGCATCTCAAGCGGATAATGGATAGAAGATTCCCTTGGGAACCTCTGGGAAGCTTGGCTTCCCTTCGCTGTGATCAGATCTAAGTTCCATAAAAATGCCCTACACTGTGAACACTTTGCGGTGTCAACATAGTGATTTCCTGAGAACAGTTCACCGATTCTAGTTCCTGATTCTACCAAGCCAAGTTTCCTGTTCCTGGTGGCCAAGCCGAGTGGCGACTCCCGATTAGAACCGGAGTAAATATTGGACATTTCTCTTCAACTCTTTGGACTAATTCATACCTTTTTACAAAGGACTATTGTCCACTCATCCTTTCCACTTATTCATTCCTGAATTTAAAATTGTTTTATTAAAGATATTATATGATCATTGGTCTCTGTTTGGTTTCCAGTGCTCACACTGCCTTGGGCACTTTGACAACACTTTGACACCACCACTTTGACAACACTTTGACACCGCCAAAAATAGCACTGGTAAACTAAGAGCGAATATGATCAATCCAGCTCTGGCCCAAGTCGCCGCTGCTGGTGCCAAGGCGGCCCCCGTGGACGCCGCGCCGCAAGCACCAGTACCTCAATACAGATTCCTCAAAAGGAGTATAATCGTATGAGAGACAAGATCCGGGAGCAGGAGGGTGAGATCCACGGTTTGAGAGACCAAGTCGCACGACCCCCCTCTTTGGCGATGCCCACGAAATTCACAGGAGAAGCGCAAAAAATGCACGTTTTCAGACGCCAATGTCTGGCGTATCTTGAGGCTCGGGCTACAGAGTTTCCTCAAGAAGATCTTAAAGTGACTTGGATTTACAGTCTGTTGGATGGACCAGCCGCTGCTTGGGCTACTGAGCTTTTTGACTCCCAGTCTTTAACCATCAACTCTGCCCTAGAGTTTTTGAATAATCTTCGAGACATAAGGGGGATTCAGGACACTGAAGACGCAGCGGACCACAAACTGCATCAGCTATTCCAGAGGGACAGACCTTTGGCCCAGTACATTGCTGAGTTTCGAGTTTTGGCTGAAAATGTCAGATGGAATGACATAGCTTTGAAGGGGCAGTTTCGTGAAGGACTCAATTTGGAAATGCAGGAAGAAGTATCCAAAGTTGATCCTCCAGAGACTTTTGAGAAACTGGTTGCTTTGTGTTTGTGAGTGGAGGCACTGATTGCCAGTCAAAAGCAATGGACTTGAGGTCAGGGAGGAAGACCGGGAATAAAAGCCCCCACCATGAATTACCCCCAACCCCGCCCCATCTGGAAGCCTCCACAAACAACATCTATTCCTGCATTAGATGAGGAAGAACCGATGCAATTGGGACATGTTCGACCCAAGATTGATGTAGCAGAAAAGGCCCGTTGCCATCGCTTGAACCTCTGTTGGTATTGTGGGGTCGGAGGACATTTCGCCAAAGACTGCCCAGCCAAGAAGAAGCCCTCTACCCAGCTCGCAGCAGCTTCTATCCTAGATCCAGCACCTCAAGAAGAGGCTGAGCAGAAGCTGGTGGGGGAAGGCAACGACCGGGTGTAGAGAGGCTCACCAACTCGGTCTATACATCTTGTCAAGAGCCACAAACCGGGGTGTTATTCCTTTTAGTGGTCATGCTATGGTCCGCTAAGAAGGGACCCATCATGATCCATGCCATGGTTGACTCCGGTGTTACCAACAATTTCATAGACAAGGACTATGCTGACTCATTGGGATTACAATATAGAGATTTCAAAGATGCTCGCATTGTTCAGGCCATCGAGGGTCGACCACTGAAGACTGGGCCAGTTAGTCAATGGACTGAACCTACTCGCATGTGGATTTGGGAACATGTGGAAGAAATCTCATTCTTCGTCACCAAAGTACCTCATTTCCCTGTGATTTTGGGAGTCTCCTGGTTAACTCTACATGATCCAAGCATCTCCTGGTCCTGAAGAGAACTACAATTCGCCTTGGAATATTGCCATCATCATTGCCTCGTAGCAAAGATTTGCCACACCATAGAATCAGAGACTCTTGTAACCCTGCCCAAGAAATACTCCGAGTTCTGGGATGTATTCAATGAAAAAGAAGATACCCCCTCACAGACCATATGACTGTGCCATTGATCTTATGGAAGGGGCCCCGATTCCTCGTGGACATCTCTATTCCCTGACAGAGCCTGAACAAAAGGCTCTGAGAGAGTTTTTAGAGACCAAGCTGTGAAAAGGATTCATTTGCCCTTCTCAATCTCCAGCTGCTTCTCCAGTGTTGTTTGTAAAGAAGAATTCAGGGGAGTTACGTCTGTGTATTGACTATCGGGCATTGAACATCACCACCATACAGAATCGTTATCCGCTACTGCTGATCCCTAACTTGCTTGACAGACACCGGGGAGCCCGAGTTTTCACTAAATTGGATTTAAGAGGAGCCTACAATCTAATTCGAATGAGAAAAGGGGACGAGTGGAAAATGGCTTTCATAACAAGATTTGGATTATTTGAAACCCTTGTAATGCCATTCGGTTTATCAGTCGCCCCAGCAACATTCTAGCATTTTGTCAACGATATCTTTCAAGACTATCTGGACCATTTTTTGGTGATCTACCTTGACAACTTTCTTATATTCTCAAAAGATCAAAGGGATCATGATCAGCATGTGCGAAAGGTATTGCAAAGATTGAGAGATCATGGACTATATGCAAAACTGGAAAAGTGTGCTTTTGACTTAACAGAAGTTGATTTCCTTGGATACCATATCTCTCCTCAGGGGCTCACGATGGATCCAGCTAAGGTAGTTGCTGTACTTGAGTGGCAAGCACCCTCCAACAAGAAAGAGGTGCAGCATTTCATGGGTTTCGCTAATTACTATAGAAAGTTCATCCCGGATTTCACCTGGTGGGCTGATCCCATTACCAGCTGCATTCGAGGAAAGAGACCTTTCCGTTGGACTGATGAAGCAGAGAAAGGATTCAAAAAGCTAAAGCAGCTTTTTACCTCTCAGCCCATTCTGCAACACCATTCATTGTCCAGGCAGACGCTTCGGGTGTAGCGGTGGGAGCTGTACTGCTACGACCTGTTGGGGAACACCTGTACCCATGTGCCTATTATTCTCGCCAGCTAACAGCCCCTGAAAGGAACTATACCATTTGGGAAAAAGAGTTACTAGCCATTAAAGCAATGTTTGATACTTGGAGACATTGGCTAGAAGGGGCTAGATTTCCCATTGAAGTACACACGGATCATAGAAATCTGGAGCACCTAAAAACCGCATGTAAGCTTAGCCAAAGACAACAGCGATGGGCTTTGTTCTTTGAATGCTTCGACTTTCGCATTCAGTATGTGACTCCAGCCCAGACAAAGCAAGCCGATGCTTTATCACGTAAACCAGAATATACAGAAGGTCACAAAGAGATTCCTGACTCGTGTCTTTTGAAAACAGAAACCTTTGCCGCCTTAACTGTCTCTAATGAAGAAACACTCCCCGTTGCTAACCCCCCCCCCCCCGAGGCGGACCCCAGCCCTGGCTCAATGGCATCTCTCTCCCAGAGGATCTGGGCCAGTCAGCAAATGGATGCTTGGGTGCAGGAGCAATTTCACCTTGGACCACGTTTCCCTTTCTCTTTGAAAGAAGAACTACTTTGCCATCAAAACCATGTCTTTGTGCCCCCTGGGCCAGAAAGAGAAGAAATCCTCAAATTATGCCATGACAGCAAACCAGCAGGTCACGTTGGACTTTTCAAAACTATGCAACTCATCCTACAAGACTTTTGGTGGCCAAAAATCCGCAGAGAAGTAGAAAAATATGTCACCACTTGCCCAGTATGTCAGCACTCCAAGACACAAAGGGGCAAGCCTTTGGGAGTTTTGCAGCCCTTGCCTACTCCCTCACAACCCTGGGAGATAATCTCCACAGACTTCATCACTGATCTTCCCTGTTCTAATGGATTCACCACTATTCTGGTAATCGTTGACCTTTTCACCCAAATGGCCCATTTCATTCCTTGTGCAGCAAAAGAAACTGCCGATTTGTTTCTGGAGTATGTTTTCCGGTTGCATGGGCTGCCTAAGAGTATAGTTACTGACCGTGGAGTTCAATTTACTTCCCGTTTTTGGAAAGCCCTCCAGCAGTTGTTGGGAATCGAACCCCGCTTATCTACAGCTCACCATCCACAGACAGATGGACAGACTGAACGCACTAACGCCACCCTTGAACAATATCTCCGATGCTATGTGAATTATCAGCAGGACAATTGGTCAAAATTGTTGCCTTTTGCTGAGTTTGCTTGTAACAACATCACCCAGAATTCCACCAAAGCAGCGCCGTTCTTTGCAAACTATGGCTTCCACCCTCGTTTCTTTCCCTCTGTTGTGGAGAAAGGGGAAGTGCCAGTGGCAGAAGATTGGCTTCAGGAGTTGACTACAGTCCAAGAAGTACTTCGCAGCCAGCTTGTACAAGCGAAAGTGGATTACAAGCAGAACGCAGATCATCACCGACAACCAGGACCTGAGATCAAGGTAGGCGACCGAGTTTGGTTATCTACAAGGCATTTGTCCTCTCAGTGGCCCTGTCAGAAATTAGATGCTCGGTTCATAGGGCCGTACCTTGTGGTTGCCCAAATCAACCCCGTGACTTTCAAACTACAACTTCCACACTCCATGCACAGTCACCCTGTTTTTCATCGCTTCCTCCTCCTCCCAGCCGATGGCCGGATGTGGGACGGAAACCCCCGCCTCCTAATGTTGTGGATGGGGAGGAGGAATTTGAAGTACAAGACACATTAGACTCTCGTTTCTGGCATCACCGCCTCCAATATCTCATTGATTGGGTGGGTAATGGCCTGGAAGAACGCTCCTGGGAGGATACATCCTCCATACATGCTCCTGACTTGGTGCATCGCTTTCATCGTGCCTACCCTTCCAAACCTCATCCTTGAGGGGGGCTAAAGGGGAGCCCTGGGAGAGAGGATAGTGTCATACCCCAGCCACCTTTGGCTTCATTTCTGATTCAGAAATTAACTTTGACCAGGATGAAGCTTATTCTGACTTTTTGCCAAGTCCGCAGAGCTCCTTCCAATTACAGCTCCCAGCTGTTGATAGCTCGGATGCTTCCTTAATTGGGAAAGATACTGAAAATATTACTTCCATGGCTGAACCAGATGTTCCGAGTTCCCCAGGGAATGTATCCTTTAACAGAAGGGAGTTTCTGCATCGCCAGAGATCAGAAAAACAAGGGCTCCGAAGGAGTCAACATTTGGCATCTCAAGCGGATAATGGATAGAAGATTCCCTTGGGAACCTCTGGGAAGCTTGGCTTCCCTTCGCTGTGATCAGATCTAAGTTCCATAAAAGTGCCCTACACTGTGAACACTTTGCGGTGTCAACATAGTGATTTCCTGAGAACAGTTCACCAATTCTAGTTCCTGATTCTACCAAGCCAAGTTTCCTGTTCCTGGTGGCCAAGCCGAGTGGCGACTCCCGATTAGAACCGGAGTAAATCCACTTCCTTGCCTTGTTCCTGAATCAAGATTGGTTTTAGCTTCATCTCGTTCCTGCCTTGATATCAAAGACTTTCTAGTGACTTTGGACCTTGTTATTCAGTCTTGCTTCCTTGTTGTTTTCCCCGCTCAAGAACTTTCCAACAGTTTTGAGCATGTTTCAGTTTCTGGACTTTGGACAATAATATTGGACATTTCTCTTCAACTCTTCGGACTAATTCATACCTTTTTACAAAGGACTATTGTCCACTTATCCTTTCCACTTATTCATTCCTGAATTTAAAATTGTTTTATTAAAGATATTATATGATTATTGGTCTTTGTTTGGTTTCCCGTGCTCACGCTGCCTTGGGGTGCAACAGCAATCACCAGAATGATTTTCCCCAGACCAGGGAAAGCTAGGAGTTTGCCACTCCACTTTTTAAGGGAAGGAGGGTCACAATAAGGATATGGGGGAGGGGTGAGAGGAAAAGTAAGAAATAAAATTAAGGAGACAAGGAGGAGATATAAAATGAAATTTAAAAGAACAAATGGATGATTTAATAGTACTAGCATTGAATATTAATGGAATGGCAATTCTCAAGATATATAGGATGTTGAAATTGGCAAGTGATTGTAAAATAAACCTGATAATGTTATCCAAAATGCACAAAAAGAGAGGAAAGGATAAATTGATTAAGGATAAAAAATGGAGCAGAATTTATGAATCTCATGGGGCAGGTAATGCAAGAGGTGTAGTGATTCTAATTAATGAAAATGTTCCATTTGAGGAGCTCGATTTTCAAAAAGATAGGGAAAGTAGATCAGTTTTTGTGAAAGGAAAGATAAATCAGATTAAAATAACATTAGCTGTGATGTACGCACCAAACAGAAATACAAAGCAGTATGTACTGAATACAAAAAAGAAGCTTGATAATTATGTGGAAGGGACACTGATATGGACAGGTGATTTCAATTTGGACTGAACTACAAAAAATAATAAAGCATTAAAAATAAATAAGCTTAATATGATGGCTGTACATTTAAACCAGAGTAAAAGAGATACATACTATTCAGCAAGACACAATACATTTAGTTGTAGAGATTATATCTTAATAAACAAAGCAAGTAATGTTCAAATAAAGAAGGAAGAAAGTAAACTAATCTTTTTGTCGGACCACCGGCCTTTGCTCACAACCCTGGGGTTGAGTTATGAGGTTAGACAGAGAATTTGGAGATATAATTCAGTACTATCCGAAAAAAATTGAATATAAACTTAAGTTGCAGAAGGAGATAAGAGAATATTATAGAATGAATGATACTGGAGATTTATCTAAAACTATGGTGTGGGATTCATTTAAAATTGCAATACGAGGTCAGTGTATTCCTTTTGAGTCCCATATCAGGAAAAGCTGGAGGTAAAAAAGAGGAAAATGTATAAAAGAGATTGAATTAATAGAGGAACAACTGAGAACATCAAGAAGAAGAGATATAAATAGTATTTTAAGACAGAAAAAGAAAGAATTGAAATTAATGGATGAAGTGCCATGAAACAAAATGAGAGTGTGTGAGGCAAAGAATCAATTAATGGGGTACAAAATCTATGAAACAAATGGTTAGATACTTAAAGATGAGAAAGGAAAAGTCATTTATAACAAAACTCAAAGATAAAAATGGATTGTTGAAAGAAGGGGAAAAGAATTAGAAGACATAATGAGATATTTTTACAAGAATCTGTACCAAAAAGAACAGGTGAATAATGATGAGATCAAAATTGGGAATAAAGCAAACGTGGAGGATAAAAACATGTTAAATGCAGTAATTACACAGAATGAAGTAATTAAGGTAATAAAAGGATTGAAGTAATATAGAGCACCAGGCATAGACGGATTCACGGCAGAATTCTATAAGACCTTTATGTATGAATTGTTACCATATATGACGGAAATGTTTAATGAGGTATACATAAGCGGTATTGTCCCACAAACATGGAAATTCTCTGAAATTGTTACTATCCTGAAGCCAGAGAGACAACCAGAGCTCCCAGAATCATATCGTCCAATCAGTCTAGCAAACCAAGACTATAAGATATTCATGAAAATCATAGCAAATAGAATGGAAATTATTTTATCAAAAATAGTAGAAGATCAATATGGCTTTGTGAAAGGGAGGAGAATTAGTGAGCCAATGAGAAATGTTATCAATGCGATCTGTCATGCGACTAAAGCTAAGAGAAAACTGGCAATTTTAAAGCTAGATGTGTACAAAGCTTTCGATAAAGTAAACCACAAATATTTATATAATTATGTAATGAACTAAATTTGGGGAAAACTTTTTGTGAAATGATTGCATTAGAGTGAATGGACAAAACGGAGAATATTGATATTGAAAATGGGACTAAGCAAGGGTGTCTATTATCTCCAATGTTGTTTGCTTTGGCAATAGAATCCTTAGCATATTAAATCAGGATGAATGTGGGAAGGATATAAGATAGATAAACAAGAGCTGAGACAAAACTTATTTGCGGACGACACAATGAACACAGAAACCAAGGGAAATGATTAAGTTAATTAAAATAATCTTGAGGGAGTTTAAACAAGAATCGGGTCTATCAGTAAATATTGAGAAATCAGAGATGTTATGTATTTATATCCCGTTGAGGGAACAATTAGAGATAAGGAAGGAATCAAAATTAAAACTGGGTATTAAAAAAATGTAGTATTTGGGAATTTGGTTATATAAAACGTTAGAGAAAATAATAGATGGAAACTATTGGAAGTATGGAAGAGAATGCTAAAACTAATGAGTAGTTGGAAGAATAAAAACCTGAGATGGATCTCTAGGATAAGAGCACTGAAAATTTTGATAATTCCAAAAATGATGTATCTATTCCAGGCACTTCCAGGAATTCCCCCCCCCTCCCCCCCAGCAAAATTAAAAGAATGGGATCGGAAACTTAATTGTTGGATTGAAGGGGGGGGGGGAGAGACCAAGAGTAAGGAAAAAACCTGTTAATTGCAAAAGAAATGAAAGGAGGATGGGGTTGTCCAAGTCTAGAGCTTTATGGCGATGCCTTCCAAATCAAAAAACTAATAGCATTAAAAGTGACAAATAAAAAATGGGTGAGATTTGAAAAGGAAATTAATGAAGTTGACTGTGAAGAAATAATCTATAGAAAATGGGATAAAATGAATATTGATAAACTAATAGGACCAATGAAAGGAACAATGCAAGTGTGGAAGAAGTGGCAAGGGAGAATAGGCAGTTTGAAATCTAAAATAGCAACAGTATGGTCAATTAATAAAGAAAAAGAATCAAACTTGAATAGAAATATCCAGATATTAAAGGAAAAAGGAATAGACAGAGTAGAACAATTATACAATAGTGAGGGAGGGGTAAGGGAAAATGAAATTAAACAATGGCTTGGACAGAAAAATTGGCTACAGATAAGAGCAATTTGTACCTATCTTAATACTAAAGAAAATATTAATATGGTAAAAAGAGAAGACACCCCCTTTGAAAAGATAATAAGACAAAAATAATGGAAATAACTCACAGGCCAGTAAAATATATACAGTGCTAATAGAGGCCAACGACTGTACAATAAGGGACTTGAAAAGTTTGTGGGAAACACAGTTACAAATTACAGAACAAGATATGAGACAAGTGGTAGAGACAATAGGAACGACAAATAATACAAAAATAAGAGAAATGAGGAGGAAAATATTACATAAAATGGTATCATACATCCTGTCAATTAGCATATTATTATAAAAAGGGGAGCAGCCAGTGCTGGCATGGATGTCAACAGAAAGAGCAATTTAGGCACATGATGTGGGAATGCAAACAGGTACAATACTTGTGGCAGACTATACAAAATGTGTCAAACCAAACATTAGGAACTGATTGGGTTATAAGAAAAGAAATGGTGGTCTTAGTACAAAGAGAGGGAATGCGAAATTACAGGGAAATAAAGGAAGCAATAATTGAGTGCACATAAGGTGATAGTATTGGGATGGAAAGATAAATCAAAGTGGACAGTAAACAAATAGTATCAGTATATGATGGACCAAATGGAATTCAAAATTATGGATGTAAAATTAAATGATTCAAAAGGTAATGAAAATAGAATGCAAGAAGTTTAAGAAAAATGGAACCGGGTCAAAAATTATATTATGAATAAGTCTAGATATCATGTCGAGACACAGAGGCCTTAAAGAGCCACACACACTATTTAGTCCAACAAAAGGTTTATTGCAGAACAAATAAAAGCTCAGAGACACTTAGCTTCAGTGTCTCTGGCCAAAACTCAAAGAATTTACCCAAGCTGGGTTCCAGAAAGCAAAGGGAAAATAATCCGGGTTAAACAGCAGTCAAAGTAACCAGCAAACAAGCAGCGCTGTACACAAAGAGTTCCAACAAACAGCGCTGCACCCAAAGAGTTAACTGCAAGGAGGAGTTGCCAAAGCCAGCCGAAGTCCAAGAGTCGTCGGCGAGAAAGCCCAAAGAAATGTCGTTTCCAAGTCTGTCAAAAAGAGTCGTCATCAAGTCAGTCCATAATCCAGGAAGGGAGAAAGCCACACTCACAAGGAGTTAGTCCAAATCAAAGATCCACAGGTAGCATGAACTCCAGGCTGCAGAACCCGCACCCAAAACCCAGCACAAGAACAGGCAGTGACAAATACACACAATACAATAACGTAACTGACACTTTGCCTTCTACAAAGGTTCCCCATTTCAGAGCCTACTTTTATCTTACACATCATCATCCGATGATGAGCTGGCCTCCATCCCATCATCTCTTACAGCTGTCCTTGTCTTCACACGTGAACCCCTGTTTCCATCCCTCCAGTTCCTCCATCTCTTGTCAACAACAATTTATTGATTAGCCAGTTGGCCTTATCAAAGACAGACAATACAAAAACAACATACAACATACATCTGGTTCACTTAAAATAAAATACAGATATACTGGTCTGCCTGCTTGGTGCCATTGTAGTTTAGCTAAAGATCTATGCATCAACTATCCTCATCTCCCCTGCACTGCATCCCAACCTGATCTATGTACTCTGATCTCCTTTTAGCAGCTTTAAACGAATACAGGGCCATTTTTGTTGTCAGAGTGGGGTTATAACCGGCTAACAAAAATGAAGTTTTGGCCTCAATAGCCCAGCTTGTTTTATTACCAATAAAAAGCCATAAGTATTGTTTCCTTTCTTTTTTATATAGGTTACGGTTGTGCAAAATGTGGTTCAAATTTTCAACTTCAGGGCTGCCACAAATACATAATCTTTCTTCATACGGGATATGCCGTGTCTCTCCATGGACTCCATTTGTTCAAATCTTGCCCTAGTGAAAGTGATTCTTAGGTGTCTTGGCATATCGGCTTTTAGGTACAGTGCCCTCTGGAAATTACGTTTAAAACGTCCTAACCACTTCAGAGATCTTGTATTAGACAGGGTGGCTATGTCTTTTTGGGCTTCAATATCTAGGATTCTTTGGATTACTGTCCTTTTTTCGGCATCCCTATTCTGGTCTGATGAAGTAAATTGTAATCCACAGGAGCAGAGAAACCTTGATAGTTGTTCTGCCCAGGAGTCTTGGTTAAAGCCATTAGATTGTTCTAAGAGGCACAATTTTGGCAGTCTGTTATTATCAAGATTTTTTATTTTAGCCCAATAGTTAAAGGCCCTGATTTTGGCGAGACCTTCAATAGAATGTATTTCTAACTCTGCTCTAACTGCGGCAGCGGTGGTCTTAGCATCAACGCCAAGTATCTGTCTTAAAATTTTTGATTGTGTTTGTTCTAGTATTGGTAGTTTGCTTAGGCCCCAGATTTCTGCTCCATATAGTATCATGGGGAGGATTTTTGCTTTATAAACTTTGATTATTGGAGTTAAAGAGCCAGGATATCTATGGGTTAGCAGTCTTGCCAGTGTGTTGGAGCGTAATAATTATGGCATGTGGGTGAAGAAGTGAGATGTCTAGAATCATGGTTTCTAACTGCACCCATATTTCAGGTCTATAATATGGGGATGTGAAAGGTGGGATATACACATTAATCATTATTAGGTCACTATTTCTGTAACTGAACTTTACAACCAGAACTTGTGGCAAGTCATCTTCCTCATATAATTTGGTACCTTTCCAGTTTAGTTCTGTCTTCAGCAAAATCCCTAGACCCCCAGAAGCTCTCCCTTTATTTTTTGATTTTTGGGCGTTATTATACCAAATATCAAAGCCAGGTAGCTGTAACTGATCACCCCCATCAACAACCCACGATTCTTGCAGAGCTATTAAGTCAAAATTATTAAGAAAATTAACCATTTCAGCATTAGAATTTACCCCCGCCCCAGCCACATTCAATGACAGGATCTTCATGTCATTCATGGCTATGTTCCAGGGGATGATCTTTGGATGAGAAGTCTCCTGGAACACCGAGTGGCTGTGTAGCTTTCATGCTATTTCCACGTTTGACCCCTTACCCACTACTTCAGTATCTAGGGATGTTTCGCCTGAACGTATGATAAAGGAATTATCAGTGTAAACACAGGGGTTAGTAGTTTGGGTTTTCATAATATTGATCTTCGGTGACAGTGGGAAGTGTTTAGTGATGGTCTCGTCTTTCTCCTCAGGATATAAAAATCTCATCTCTAACCAGTTTGTGCTATCTGGAACTGCTCTCTGCTGCTCAATTGTTTCCTTAAGACCTCCTTCATTTGAGTACTGGCATTTTGTATTAATTTTCTTCAAAAGACAACTTAGCGCCTCCAGCCTTTCTATGATTTGGCTTTACTCTTTCCCTGGCAGATCTGCGAAGGATGCAATCAGAGACTGTTCCTCAGCACTAAACAGATAATCCTGACCATGAGTGTCATCCTCACCATTTGCGGATTGGACTGCTTGGGCTTTATGGAAATACAATCTCTGTTCATTTCCTTCCTTCATATCTGATTTCTGTTCCACTGCTGACATTGTTTCATCGGGTACCTTTTGGATAGGAACCTGTTTAAAAAATCTTGTAATAACCATGCCTTGTTTTAAAAAAAGGTCTTTGGTTCTTATAACAAATTTGTCTATATTAGGGTCAACAAGGGAGACTATAACATCTACATGCTTTTGGTTGTTATCTAAATATTCAACCATATCTATGTCAGAAGGAAACAGCCCCCCTGGTAAGACCTTTTCCAAAAGCCCTAGCACATGAGTTTTGCAATCTTCCAAACCAGCCAGCTTTCCTGGTTTGGGGACTTTGATGAACACCAGCTTTTTTGGATCAAGAACCAAATTCCAGTTTTCAATAAGATGTCCCTTGCCATTAATAATTTGTTCACAGTTTTGCTGTTTTGTCATTGGTAATATGGATCTGTCAGCTGTCTCTGTCTTTTCCAGGGACATATTGTCCTTCTCCCCCTTTCCGTTGATTTCCTGGTTAATCCAGTGGGTTTGTGTTGCTATGTTGATCTTTTGGTGCCCTGGATTTGTTGGTCTGGAGCTGTCTACTTTGCCTTGTCCAGTGGCGCTGTTTCTTAGTTTTGAGGTACTTTTTTTTACTTTTTCTCCTACTCCTTGCAGTGGGTTTTGAGGGTGGGATTAGTGCTAATAATTTCTTTAGGCCTCGTTTGCAGTTCCTAGATTGTCTTGGCTGAGTACTTGTGGTTTTTTGTTTCACCTCCATTTTAGTATTTATACCTTTAGCCATGCCCTTGTGGGTGTCTGTAGCTGTAGAGAGCTTGGTTTTATCCGCTTTTGTCGGTATTGTTTTTATGTTCCTGGGGTGAGGAGTAGCTGTACCCTTTCCAGTGGCGACTGAAGTGTTCAAAGCCATCAACGCCTTAGGAGCATCACTGTTACTCTGGCCTTCTAGCACCTCAACTTTAATTATTTTTGCTAAAGTGCTCAGGAGCCCCGTGATTTCCTGTAGATATTTCTTAATTATCTGCAGGTCATTTGAGAGGTCAGAAAGTTTTACTTCCAAAAAGGAGCAACCCTCAGTTGATTCTCCTCGCAGCTGTGAAACTAGGTGGAGCTGCTGCTGTATTGGATCCTCAGATGTGTAAGGAGTAAGGTAGGCCTCTTTCAAGAAGGGCATTGTAACTACTCCTGGCTCAGCTTGTGCCTGAACCTTGGCTAGGCTTCTCACAGTCTCAAAGCTCATAGTATTGCTTTCCTTCTGTATATTAGAAGGCCAGTTCCACAAATCATCTGCAAACATGAGCATACTGGCTTCCTTTTCCTTTTTGGACTCCTTAGGAGCAATCCACACCTTTTCTGCAGAGTAGAGGGGGAAATAATCAGTCATCTTTGCTTGGCTGAGGCTTTTCACCAGCACAGGAGTTGATACATAGTTCTCTCTCTCCCCATCTACCTTGGCCAGCTGTGGTCTCTTAGCCACAAGTGTTTGTATTGGGCTGTGCAAAGGTAAGGCTTTCTCCCTGTAGTTATTCCTTGTATAAACCATTCTTTTTTTAAAAAAAAAAATTATCTTAAAACGTTCTGAAAACAATGTTAAAAGTTAAAAGTTCAGCTTATCTGGGCTCCGGCACTCCTCCGCACTCCTCTGCCAGCTGTCGAAGCCAAGAATTAAAATATCAATCGAGTTCTGCTCTTCCCCATCTGGAGATTCTGGGTTTTTCTGTCCTAGCAACTCAGAACCTCTAAAACAATAAAATATTGCCATAGATAGCGTTGCCTGACTTGTAAAAACAAGTAAAAACAAACAAACTGCAGGAGCTCTGCTCGGCAGCCTCCCTGAGCAGCCACCCGGAAACCGGAAGCTCCGATGCAACCCATCTCTTGTCAAAACTTAGGCTTCCCCATGATTCAGATGTATCTCCCGTTTGCCAATCCTCTGGTCCCGAAAACCCCACAAATGTGTCACTAGACGTTGGCTCTGCACATACATCCTTTACCTCTTGTAACTTAGTCCAATCCACTGTGTCCTCCCCATCCTCATCACTCCGAGACCCATCACTCCCAGAGAAACCCATAAACGAATCATCATCTGTGGGAGCAGTAAGTATATCCCGGATCTTCTTCCTCTCCCGTTCTCCAACTGATTCCTGCTCCCGAGTAACCCTCTTTGTGCATCTATTCCCATCCACCACATATCCTTCCTCGCTCATGGACTCCCCGCCACTAGAAAACCCTTCAAATGAGTCTTCATCAGTAGGTGCCATAAGTATATCCTGGATCCTTTTCCTTTGCTGTTCTTCATCTGACTCCTGCTCGCGAGTAGCTCTTTCCCCCTTCTGGTACTCATACTACTGCTTGCAACATTACTTACAGGCTCTACTACAACAGATCAGGCCATAAGAAATAGGATACAAATTTTATATAGTATGTAAATCTAGAAGGATTGTCTCAAACAGGATTAATATGTAAAAGAAAATAATCCTTATAGTGGTGGGAATTGTAAATGTTCTATGATTCTATGTATGTGTATGTCTTAAAATAATAAAAAAATTAAAAAAATAGAAAGGATAAGGAAATATGATCTTAGAATCATAGAATAGTAGAATTGGAAGAGACCTCATGGGCCATCCAGTCCAACCCCCTGCCAAGAAGCAGGAAATCGCATTCAAAGCACCCCTGACAGATGGCCATCCAGCCTCTGCTTAAAAGCCTCCAAAGAAGGAGCCTCCACCACACTCCGGGGGAGAGAGTTCCACTGCCGAACAACTATCACAGTCAGGAAGTTCTTCCTGATGTTCAGGTGGAATCTCCTTTCCTGTAGTTTGAAGCCATTGTTCCACGTCCTAGTCTGCAGGGCAGCAGAAAACAAACTTGTTCCCTCCTCCCTATGACTACCCCTCACATATTTATACATAATGTCTCCTCTCAGCCTTCTCTTCTGCAGGCTAAACATGCCCAGTTCTTTAAGCCGCTCCTCATAGGGCTTGTTCTCCAGACCCTTGATCATTTTAGTTGCCCTCCTCTGGACGCTTTCCAGCTTGTCAACATCCCCCTTCAATTGCAGTGCCCAGAATTGGACACAGTATTCCAGGTGTGGTCTAACCAGGGCAGAATATAGGGAGAGCATGACTTCCCTGGATCTAGATGCTATACCCCAATTTATGCAGGCCAGAATCCCATTGGCTTTTTTAGCAGCCGCATCACATTGTTGGCTCATGTTTAACTTGTTGTCCATGAGGACTCCAAGGTCTTTTTCACACGTACTGCTGTTGAGCCAGGCGTCCCCCATTCTGTATTTTTGCATTCCATTTTTTTCTGCCAAAGTGAAGTATCTTGCATTTGTTGAACTTCATTTTGTTAGTTTCGGCTCATCTCTCTAGTCTGTTAAAATCATTTTGAATTCTGCTCCTGTCTTCTGGAGTGTTGGCTATCCCTCCCAGTTTGGTGTCATCTGCAAACTTGATGATCATGCCTTCTAACCTTTCGTCTAAGCTGTTAATAAAGATGTTGAACAGAACCGGGCCCAGGACGGAACCCTGCGGCACTCCACTCGTTACTTCTTTCCAAGACGAAGACGACACATTGGTGAGCATCCTTTGGGTATGTTCGCTTAGCCAATTACAGATCCACCTAACCATAGTTTTGTCTAGCCCACATTTTACTAGTTTGTTTGCCAGAAGGTCATGGGGGACCTTGTCGAAGGCCTTACTGAAATCCAGGTTGGCTACATCCACAGCGTTCCCTGTATCGACCCAATCTCTTCAGAATACAAGGATTGACATCTGTTTCCAATTTGTATGGACCACACCTAAATAGTCTTAAAGATGTAAACTTTGAGTTATGTCATAGTCACAAGTGAGACTAAAGTGAGCGAAGATAGATAGATGCTTTTGAACTTTGGTGTTGGAGGAAAATCCTGAGAGTGCCTTGGACTGCGAGAAGATCCAACCAGTCCATCCTCCAGGAGATAATGCCCAGCTGCTCACTGGAGGGAGCATAGATGACTGGAGGGCATAGATGAAGTATTTTGGCCACATCATGAGAAGACAGGAAAGCTTGGAAAAGATCGTGATGATGGGGAAAATGGAAGAAAAAAAGAAGAGGGGCTGACCAAGGGCAAGATGGATGGATGGTATCCTTGAAGTGACTGGCCTGACCTTGAAGGAACTGGGGGCGGCGATGGCCAACTGGAATCTCTGGCATGGACTGGTTCATGAGGTCACAAAGAGTCGAAAACAACTGAATGAATAAACAACAGTAGGGAGCTGCATGTGGACCTCCACTCAGCTGTTGCTCACATTCTCTTTATTCCTTTCTTACAAAAGACCATTAAGGTTTCTAGTCCATGTCTGCAGGTAAACATAGAGGTACATGAAGAAAAAAGTAGAAATGGTCATAGTTTCCCTATCTTAATTTACAAGATTTTTACTATCTTGATCTGGTGCAATGTTCGAAGTGGGAAGACAAATAATCAAAACAAGCTCCTTACTCTCAGCTGTAGTAGTTCCATTGCATCGGGGGGATTTATCTATGTGTTAATTCACTTTTAAATAAGTGGTTCAAGGGTCTACTAGAAGGAAGCAACTAATAGGACTCAGGCCAATGTTACCAGATATTTGAGGTTATGTCACAATTATAGCTTGCTATCTTCATTGTAGTAGATGGCCAGACTATACATACATTTGCCAGACTGTACACATGTGCACACATGCACACATTTTTGAGGTCATCTTACAGTTACAGTGTTCTTTGTTTCTAACGCCCTGCCATCAAAGTACAGAGAAATTATAGTTAAAAATAGTTTCATTCTTACACTCAATATTTTTTCCTCCCAAGGACAAAACCACTTGGCATGCAGTACCCAAAGGAAAGGTTAGCTGCACTAGGGTGACTTTGAATTCAAAGTAATCATGTTCCTTGGGTATTTGTGCCAGCTGCCAGTAAAGAAAACACAACATTGAAAAATATGTTGAGACAGATGTGCAGGCATCTTCTCTCTCACTTCTCCCTGTAATTTAAAAGAACGAGAACAACTGCAAGGACATTGATAATATCATTATTTTTAGTAATTATGCACCTACTATACTGTAATTAGAGACTATGTTACACTCAATTTGCAATACATCATATTATTCCTTGGAGAGGTCAAAGTTTAGATATTTTCCTTTCACAGTGAATTTCAGAGGAGCTCTGCAAGATTTCTGTTATAAATATAGGAAAGAGCAAATGCATCAAAGAGTCAGAGACCAACATATTGACATAGAAAAGGGATTTGCCTCATCATCAGACAGAGTTTTGCAATTTTGCCTATTTTCTTTGCATTACAGACTGTATGGGCTGATGCCTATAAGGTGTCCGTTTTTGGGGTTGGCACCAAAGGAAAGCTATACTTGTGTTCAGAAAGAAGGCCATCCTTTCCTTCCTTTGATGACTTAAGTAATTTACCACTAGGATTTTTTAGTGTCATTTAACAATGAATGTCACACCCAGGGAAGCATTGGGAAGTGCTTAAAATGACTGATAGGGCCTCATGGCAGAAATGAGCAAAACTATGTGGAAAACAGTGGCAAATAATTTGGCTCCTTTTAGATACTTTGAGCCATAACTGCCATCATCTCTGTTCATTGTACATGCTGATTGAGCCTTATGGAAGCATTAGCCCAAAATATCAGAGGGCACTAGGTTGGTATAAAAAAATCAATATGCCATATGAATTTCCCAATGTGCACTGCAAGACTATAGTTGACAGGAGAAACATATAGCATTTATAGGCACAGGATTATCCTAAATGGCAAAGCCATGCATGACTCATTCAAGTGGGGAACAAGCAGACTGCCACCTCTACTGCTTATGCTGCATCCCTGGGTATGGTAAATATGGTCCACAGTTATGCAGGCCATGCCCTTTATCTGGGGTGCAGTTTTAGAATGCTTGGCCTCCTGTTAGTGACATATAGAAGTATAACTTACATTAGTGCTAAGTCTAATCCATGCTTTTTGTGTCTTGTTATGGTTGTCGCAAAGGCAAGAAGGCTAAGAGAGGAAATGGCTGACACAACACAGTATCACCAGAGCAAGACTTTCACTAACTTTTCCAATGCAGAATGGTGGCTATTTTGCACTCCAATACTGCAAAACCAAAGTTGTAAACTATGAGCAACTCTAGTATTGCAGCAGATAGGAGGCAAATGATCTGGATGCATGCCAAGCCAGCATTGTTCTAGGAACCTCCACTTGGGCTAATATGATTTGCTAAGTCCTTTCACACAAATGTGTGTCCTCCTAATGTAGCGACCTGTGGTCCAACAGATCAACAAGGCATAACATTGGGAACTGCCCACAGTTCAAGAGGCAGGCAAGCTTTTCAGTCCTAAAAACATAGCTATCCAAAAAATATAAGCAGATTGTTTCCCACAATCCTGGAAATGCAGCAAGTATGGAAAAGGGAAATCATGCCTGCAAAATATGACATATGAAAATACAAAGCTTTTGATTAAAGGGAAGATTTTAAGTGCTGTCAGCTGAGCACACCTAGAATCCTCTATCAAAACTTCCCATCGAGTCTTCGAAAGCTGAGTGTAGAGCTGGCAAACCAAGGAAAACTGGGGTTAGTATGATCAAAAACATTGAAACACGGAGCTGAAAGAGACGACAAGGGTAATCCATTTCAACAGGTGACCATCCTGCCTCTGCTGAAAAACCATCCCACCACACCATGAGGAAGCCTATTCCTCTATTAAACAGCTCTTACCATCAAGAAAGCCCCTCTTAAAACTTCATTAAATTCACACCCTGATAATCCAGCGGGGCCCGGTGCGGGGAATCCGTTGCCCCACATTGCTTGCCTTGCCACTCACCACATCCCACAAAGGGAAGCATCACCACTCGGCTTCTCCCTGTTATTTGTTTCTTATACAATGCAAGAAGCCTCCCCTATTGCTGCTGCTGCCTCCTGAGATGCTTGGACTCCTGAGGCCCCACTGGAAATTCATCTACATCGTGTGATGAGAGCCAGTAGCATTTAAAACATCCCAAGGAAAAACATATTAAAACATCGCAAATAAAAACAGTTAAAACCACACAATCCGAAAGCGTCAATCCAAGGTCAATCTAATGTCAGTTCTCCATTGCACATATGGTTCAGTGTCTCTTATTGCTGTTGAGTAATGGCTTGATCCCACAATCAGGTTTTTAGTTTCTTCCAAAAGACCATGAGGGAGGGTGCAGATCTGATGTCACTGGGGAGGGAGTTCCACAGCCTGGGGGCCACCACTGAGAAGGTCCTGTCTCTAATTCACACATCTACAATATGTTAGTGTAGAAGTAGCCCTAGTCTATGGAACAGCAGGAAATAACCTTTCTCCATCTTCATTATGATATTCTTTCAAATATTAACATATGCTATTGTGTCACCTCTTAACCTTCTCTTCTCCAGGCTAAATATACTCAACTCTCTAAGCTGCTTTTCATAGGGCGTGGTTTCCCGACCTTTGACCATGTTGTCACCCACCTCCAGACATTTTCCAGCTTATAAATATCCAGATCCAGAGACAATTCCAGGTCAGGTCTGATCAAAGTAGAATACAGCAGAACTATTACTTCCTTCAATCTAGTCATTCTACTCCAATCGATGAAGGCTAGAATCACATTGGCTTTGTTAGCTGCTGCATCACACTCTTAAGAGAAATGCATTCTCCTGAATAGACATTATTTTCCCCAATTGTTCTCTGAACACATCCAGAGAGGCTGAAGTGTAGTAAAATACACTTTCTTGGTACCACATCAATCCATTCATCTGCCTATCCCTGGCTGTGATTATACCTGTTATAATCCTGATACACACTTGTGCCAAATTCTCCTATTGGCTGTGGAAATATTCTAACTTCTTCTGAAGAATAAATAAAGCCTATGGTTGGAAGATAAGAGGACTGACAGACTGAAAATCTAGCTGTAACACATGATAATTTTAAATTGCAGAATATTCTCCCAATTAAAATGTCAAAAATTATATTGTGTTGTCGAAGGCTTTCATGGCCAGGATCACAGGGTTGTTGTATGTCTTTCGGGCTGTGTGGCCATGTTCCAGAAGTATTCTCTCCTGATGTTTCACCCACATCTATGGCAGGCATCCTCAGAGGTTGTGAGGCATGGACAAACTGGGCAAGGAAGGAAAAAATATATATCTGTGGAGAGTCCAGGGTGTGACAAGAGTCCTTTGTCAGTTGGAAGCCAGCATCAATTATTCAGTTAGTCACCCTAATTAGCATTGGAAAGGTTTGTCTCTTGCCTGGGGGTCATCCTTTGTTAAGAGTCATTAGCCATCCTTGGGGCTCCTTTGCCCTCAGAGTGTTGCTTGCCCTCAGAGTGTTGCTTTGATTTTTGAATTTTTTAAATACTGGTCAGGGCCGGCCGGAGATATTTTTTGATCTGAAGCGGGGGTGCTGAAAAGCGCCCCCGCCACCGGCGCCCTGGCCCCGCCCAGCGTGCCCTGGCCCCGCCTCCCACGCTGCGTGGGAGGCGGGGCCAGGGCGAATAGTGAGGGGGGCGGGGCCAGAGTTGGCCCCGCCCCCCGCCCAGCGTGCCCTGGCCCCGCCTCCCACGCAACGTGGGAGGCGGGGCCAGGGCACGCTGGGCGGGGGGGGCGGGGCCAGAGCTGGCCCCGCCTCCCACGCTACCCCCGCTCGCCCGTCTGGCCATTTCTAGCAGGCCAGAGTTAAGCGGAGGTTCCTCCAGGCCGCGATTGCGGCCTGGAGGAACCTCCGCTTAACTCTGGCCTGCTAGAAATGGCCAGACGGGCGAGCGGGGGTAGCGTGGGAGGCGGGGCCAGCTCTGATGCCGCTCCCCCCCCCGCCCAGCGTGCCTTGGCCCTGCCTCCCACGCAACGTGGGAGGCGGGGCCAGGGCACGCTGGGCGGGGGGGCGGGGCCAGAGCTGGCCCCGCCTCCCACGCTACCCCCGCTCGCCCGTCTGGCCATTTCTAGCAGGCCAGAGTTAAGCGGAGGTTCCTCCAGGCCGCGATAGAAATGGCCAGACGGGCGAGCGGGGGTAGCGTGGGAGGCGGGGCCAGCTCTGACGCCGCTCCCCCCCCCGCCCAGCGTGCCTTGGCCCTGCCTCCCACGCTGGGCGGGGGGCACGCTGGGCGGGGGGGGGGGGGAGCGGCGTCAGAGCTGGCTCCGCCTCCCACGCTACCCCCGCTCGCCCGTCTGGCCATTTCTAGCAGGCCAGAGTTAAGCAGAGGTTCCTCCAGGCCGCAATCACGGCCTGGAGGAACCTCCGCTTAACTCTGGCCTGCTAGAAATGGCCAGACGGGCGAGCGGGGGTAGCGTGGGAGGCGGGGCCAGCTCTGGCCCCGCCCCCCGCCCAGCGTGCCCTGGCCCCGCCTCCCACGTTGCGTGGGAGGCAGGGCCAAGGCACGCTGGGCGGGGGGGGGAGCGGCGTCAGAGCTGGCCCCGCCTCCCACGCTACTCCCGCTCGCCCGTCTGGCCTTTTATAGCAGGCCAGACGGGCCAGGGCGCACTGGGCGGGAGGCGGGGCACCGTCAGGGCGGTGCCCCGCCTCCCGCCCAGCCTGACGGCGCCCCCCCGGGCCTGCGCCCGAGGCGGCGGCGTCAGGTGCCTCATTAGTGGGGCCGGCCCTGATACTGGTAGCCAGATTTTGTTCATTTTCATGGTTTCCTCCTTTCTGTTGAAGTTGTCCACATGCTTGTGGATTTCAGTGGCTTCTCTGTGTAGTCTGACATGATAGTTGTTGGAGTGGTCAAGCATTTCTGTGTTCTCAAATAATATACTGTGTCCAGGTTGGTTCATCAAGTGCTCTGCTATGGCTGATTTCTCTGGTTGAGTTAGTCTGCAGTGCCTTTCATGTTCTTTGACTCATATTTGGGTGCTACGTTTGGTGGTCCCTATGTAGACTTTTCCACAGCTGCATGTTATCCGGTAGACTCCTGCAGAGGAGAGAGGATCCCTCGTCTTTCGCTGACCGTAGCATTTGTTGGATTTTCTTTATGGGTCTGTAGATGGTTTGTAGGTTGTGCTTCTTCATCAGTTTGCCTATGCAGTCAGTGGTTCCCTTGATGTATGGTAAGAACATCTTTCCTCTGGGTGGATCTTTGTCTTGACTCTCATGGCTTGTTCTTGGCTTTGCAGCTCTTCTGATGTCTGTGGTGGAGTATCCGTTGGCCTGTAGAGCCCAGTTTAGGTGGTTTAGTTCACCTTGGAGGAGGTGAGGTTTGCAGATTCTTTGTGCATGGTCTGTCAGGGCTTTGATTGTGCTTCTTTTTTGATTTGGGTGATGGTTGGAGTTTTTATGAAGGTATCTGTGTGTGTAGGTTTTCTGTAAACTGTGTGGCTCAACTGTTGGCTGGGTTTGCGGATGACCAGAACATCTAGAAATGGCAGTTTTCCTTTCTTTTCTTTTTCCATAGTGAATTGGATGTTTGGGTGGATGCTGTTAAGGTGGTCCAGGAACTTGCTGAGTTCTTCCTCTCCATGGCTCCATGGCTTCCTCTCCAAATTGTGAAGGTGTCATCTACATATCTGAACCAAACAGTTGGCTTTTTTTGGTGCTGTTTCTAGAGCCCTCTCAGCCCAGTAGTAGCAAATTTCTATATGGAACACTTTGAAAAACAAGCCCTAGAAACAGCACCAAAAAAGCCACAATCAGCATGTAGACACTGCGAGCATGTGAGTAGACAATTGTGACTATTATGCCTGGGAGTAAACACTATGCTAAATATAGCATTTGTTGATATGTCTATTTTCACCTGGTCTATATAAATCATATGTGATATCTTATAAAGAGCACTGTATTCGACCATTTTCCTTTTATCTTTTTAAGAAAACTTGAAGCTGAGCCAACAACACAAATATTCAAAACATTGCCGCTTACCAGATGAAGGGTTAACTGAAACTGGAATAAACCTGGGAACCAGTAGTAAACGGCTTATGTAAACAGCTTACTTCGGCTCACAGCCAGCCACTTTAAAATAACAATATCTGATCAGGCTTCCTGGCTGGGAACTGTAAATGACTGCAACATTTGTTACAAACTGAAGCTACAGCCAATTGACTGCATTTACATCCTGAGGAGTCCTATAGAACTACTCCAAGACTACAGAGACTGTTTTGACTCCAAGCCAGGTTTGAGCCAATTGAATTGTACACTGATATATTTAGTTTTGCAGCATATTATATGCCATTTCGAAGAGACTGAATGTACACATACTGTGCCGCTAACAAACTTTAGTTGGAGTCTTGTTGATACATGTCTGATATATGTTTTATACTGAAAACTGCTCTGTGTAGCAATTAAATCTGGATGATTGCAGTCTAAAAATCTTTATACTCTGTAAGTTACGACTGTGTGCCACTACAGCTGACAGAATTGGATCATCAGTTGAATTATTATTTGTATTATTGTTAACATTATTATGTATATGATGCTCTAATATACATATTATGTTCTATGTTTTGAACCTTTACAGTGGTGCATATTTTTCAGATATTGTGAGAGCTGTTCGGCAGTGGAACTCTCTCCCCCGGAGTGTGGTGGAGGCTCCTTCTTTGGAGGCTTTTAAGCAGAGGCTGGATGGCCATCTGTCAGGGGTGCTTTGAATGCGATCTCCTGCTTCTTGGCAGGGGGTTGGACTGGATGGCCCATGAGGTCTCTTCCAACTCTACTATTCTATGATTCTATGATTCCATGACTCATGATAGGTAGGGACAAACCTCTCTCTCAGCTATCTTGATTGGTGCCTTCTGATGCTGATCCAGTCTGGGAAATGTAGTTTACATCAGGGCCTTTTGCATTCTCTGCCACTGGGAGCCTCACATTCCCAAACATTTTTAAGCTTGCTGTGTTCTCAGTCTCCAGGCCATTTGTAATCCTGCCCACAGCATCTTCCTTATGGCAACGATGGGGCCAAATAAAAGGAATGAAGTACTTATGAAGATTCTTAGGTTTCAAAAAGTTTCAAATTTTTTATCCCCAAAATTCGGAAAGGACTTTAGAAACAAAGCACCCCTACTTTTGAACACAGTTTAGAAACATTTTTTTGGATCGCACATGCCATATATATATATATATATATATATATATATATATATATATACACACACACACACACACACACACACACACACACATACATACTAGCTGTGCCCGGCCATGCGTTGCTGTGGCGTTGTCTGGTGGTGTTGGTGAGAACTTGTGGAGGTAGTGGTGGTATTGAATGTCTGTTGTATGGTTGTCTTTATGTTTAGTATGCATTTGGTTGTTTGTGTACTGTGAAAGTGGTGAGGGTAGAGGGGGTCTATGTCCCTGTGTAGTATTGTATAGTATTTATATGTTGTCCATGTGTTGTGAATGCTTGGATTGTGTCCTGCTGCATAGTAGAAAGGGTTGGGCTGGATGGCCCTTAGGGGTCTCTCCAAACTCTTGGGTTCTATGCTTCTATCATCATCATCATCATCATCATCATCATCATCATCATCATCATCATGTAGAGGCTGGATGGCCATCTGTCAGGAGTGCTTGGATTGTGTTCTCCTGCATGGTAGAAGGAAGTTGATCTGGATGATCCTTAGGGGTCACTCCAAACCTTAGGAATGTATGTTGTTGTTGTTGTTGTTGTTGTTGTTATTGTTATTATTAGTATTACTATTGTGTTTTAGCGTATTGTTATTGCTTGTGGTTTATACTGTTTTAATTCTTTTAATTTGCCTTTGTTTGTATTGTTATATTATGTGTTGAGGCCTTGGCCTTTGTAAGCCGCATCGAGTCCTTCGGGAGATGCTAGCGGGGTATAAATAAAGTTTAATAATAATAATAATAATAATAATAATAATGATAATAATATCGAGAGGCTGGGTGGCCATCTGTTGGAAGTGCTTGGATTGTGTCCTGCATGACAGAATTGGGTTGGATGAGATGGCCTTTAGGGGTGTCTCCTAACTGTCTGATGCTATGATTCGATGTGTATTATTATTGTGCAGATATTGGATGGCCATCTGTCAGGAGTGGTTGGATTGTGTCCTCCTGCATGATATAAGGAAGTTGAACTGGATGATCCTTAGGGGTATCTGCTAACCTTAGGATTGTATTATATTATTATTATCATCATTATTATTATTGAGTGATTGGCTGGCCATCTGTTGGGAGTGCTTGGATTGTATCATCCAATGGCAGAGTTGGGTTGGACTGGATGGCCTTTAGGGGTCTCTCCTAACTGTCTGATTGTATGATTTGATTTGTATTATTACTGTGCAGATCTTGGATGACCATCTGTCAGGAGTGCTTGGTTTGTGTCATCCTGCATGGTAGAAGGAAGTTGAACTGGATGATCCTTAGGGGTGTCTCCTAACCTTATGAATGTATGATATTCTTATTCTTATTCTTATTCTTATTGAGAGGCTGGGTGGCCATCTGTTGGGCATGCTTGGACTGTGTCCTCCATGGCAGAATTGGGTTGCACTGAATTGCCACAGTAATTATTTCATATTACAATAGAATCTCACTTATCCAACATTTGCTTATCCAGTGTTCTGGATTATCCAACGCAGTCTGCCTTTTAGTAGTCAATGTTTTTGTAGTCAATGTTTTAAATTCATTGTGATATTTTGGTGCTAAATTTGTAACTACAGTAATTGCAACATAGCATTACTGCGCATGGAACTACTTTTTCTGTTAAATTTGTTGTATAACATGATGTTTGGTGCTTAATTTGTATAATCATTACCTAATTTGATGTTTAATAGGCTTTTTCTGAATCCCTTCTTATTATCTAACATATTCACTTATCCAATGTTCTGCCGGCCTGTTTATGTTGGATAAGTGAGACTCTACTGTATATTTATAATCTTATATTATCTGCTTAGAACTGCATTATATGAGGCCCCTTCTACACAGCTATATAAAATGCACACTGAAGTGAATTATCTGGCAGTGTGGAGTCAAGATAATCCAGTTCAAAGCAGATAATATAAGATTATAAATGGGTAATATAGCTGTGTGGAAGGGCCTTGAGTCTACACTGCCATATAATCCAGTTAAAATCAGATAATCTGTAATTTATAGGCAGTGTGGAAGAGGCCTGAGGCCTAACTGTGCCTGTCCCATGGGCTGAGTAGGTTGCTAGGAGACCAAGTGGGCAGAGTTTAGCCTTGTAACTGGCAGCAATTGGATAAATTCCTCTCCCTCTGATTAGGACTTTATTTTTCTTTTCTTTTTGTTGTATGAACGTAGAGGCATGGATGAGGGGTTGTGTTGCCAAGTTTAGTGTTTCTGGGATGTGTAGTTTTGTTGTTTTGTCCTAGGCCAATTTTTTTTATCCATATATATATATATATAAAGGTTGAGCAAATTTTTCGTTAGTTCTTTAAATTTGTTTCAAATTCGGTTCAAAAGCACTTTTGAAGTGATTTTTGAAACATCTGCTCACTGCCCTCCTAATATTACGAATTTGAATAAAAAAGCACCTTTTTTCATCTGTTTCTGATGTCTTCGGATGTAGCTGTAGCCCCTCTGAGAGGAGAAGCCATGTTGGCATGCCTCTCAACCAATCAGAGTGGAAGGAAGAGGGAGAGAGAGGCGTGACCATCGTTCTGCTAGCGTTTTAAAAAAATGTTGTTTCAAAATGCCCCCAAAATCAGCGGATGGGTCAAACATTATGAAACTTGATAGGCAAAGAGTGATGAATTTTTGCTTTGATTGAGGCAAATTATATTCCAATAGCTTTCAAAAAGCAGGAGAATGAAGCCTCTGAATTTTCTCCATTTATTTAAGTGGAAATGAAGCAAGGAGCAGACATGGCCTGGATAAAACTCCATTTCCCAGAAACTTTGCGCTAAGCCAATCAGAGCAGGAGAGGGAGGGAGGCAGAGGCGTGGCCATCATTCTGTTAGCGTTTTTAAAAAAGTTGTTTCAAAAGAGACCTCATGGGCCACCCAGTCCAACCCCATTCTGCCAAGAAGCAGGAAATCGCATTCAAAGCACCCCCAACAGAAGGCCATCCAGCCTCTGCTTAAAAGCCTCCAAAGAAGGAGCCTCCACCACACAGTCCAGGGCAGAGAGTTCCACAGCTGAACAGCTCTCACAGTGAGGAAGTTCTTCCTAATGTTCAGGTGAAATTGCCTTTCCTGTAGTTTGAAACCATTGTTCCATTGCGTCCTAGTCTGCAGGGCAGCAGAAAACAAGCTTGCTCCCTCCTCCCTATGACTACCCCTCACATATTTATGCATAATGTCTCCTCTCAGCCTTCTATTCTGCAGGTTAAACATGCCCAGTTCTTTAAGCCGTTCCTCATAGGGCCTGTTCTCCAGACCCTAGATCATTTTAGTTGCTCTCCTCTGACCATCTTGACCAAACTTTCCTACGGTATGTGAATTCTTGGAAGGTATGAGAAGTTTAGAGAGAGAGAGGGAGGGAGGGAGGGAGGGAGAGAGAGAGGGAGGGAAAGTTTTGAGTGTTGGACTCCGATTGTGGCTTGATTCCCCACTCAGCCACCCACTTGGGCAAGTCACAGACTCTCAGCCCCAGAAAAGCCAATGAAACAGGAAATAGCACTTTCAAACCAGGAACTGATTTCCTTATTCAGAGGCTGATGGCCATCTGTCAGGAATGATTTGATGGTGTACTATGATTTCTGTTCCTGGGTGATAAATGTCATTTCCTAATTGGTTATGTCATAGAAACAAGTTCTCCTTGGGTCAAGAATGGAGATTTCCCACTCGTGAAAAATTGGGAGGGGGTGGGGAGCTCCCCCAGGACAGCATTCCATTAAATGGCTGTGGTGAGTAACCAAGAAATGTGGGTTATTCTTGAGATTTGGTGCTGGTCCAAGGGAAGTATTCCCACATTTGACACCTCCCCTTGACTATACCCATCAGGTAGCTCTACCTCTTCTTTTCTGCAGGTTGCAGCAGTTAAATAATTAAATAAATAGGCACTTTATACAATACTTTGTTAGTCTCTCTTTATTTTGTGATGGGGAGACAAAACATTGCACAAGGAGATATTGAGTTCTTCCCTTTTCAAAAATACCCCAAAGGAAATAAGCTCAGTTACACAAGGATAAAATAATGCATGCCACCAGTAGAACTACAGCCTGAGGTTACAATCTTGTACTTGCTTACTGTGAAGTAAGCCCTCCTTCACTCAGTAGAAATTTCTTCTGAGTAGACATATATATTGCAGTGAAATTTGACTTTTATAATTAGATATTAATTCTAGAGCAATCATAATTATAATGTGGCTGTGATGAACATAGGTGGTAAATCCTCTATCTGGGAAGAATTAATTTTACAGCACAATTGGTGCTCTTTCTACACCTCTAAATACTTTATACACTGAGAAATCAGGAAGAAAGGTTCTAACCTATTTATTTTACACAAGTGGGAAATTTTGTATGAGATTGTGGAGAGCATTTGTCATGTGAACAGATGTAGTCTGCAACAGTGGTTAATACATAGTTTTAACCAGGGATCCCCAAACTAAGGCCCGGGGGCTGGATGCGGCCCTCCAAGGTCATTTACCTGGCCCCCTCATTTATAATATAATATTTTTATGTCAGTTTTAATAATATAATATATATATATACATATGATATTGATAATATTATCATGTTATACAATGTAATACTAATAATAATACCATATAATAATATTAATTACATGTTATATATTACATATAATATTACAGTATAGTGGTATAGTTCAATATAGTAATATATAATGCTAATATTGTGCTATGCTACTATAATATATTGTATGTACAAACAGCTGCTCTGAGTTCCCTTCGGGGTGAGAAGGGTGGGATATATATGTAGTAAATAAATGTAGTAAATGAATAAATAAATAATTTTAGACTTAGGCTCGCCCACTTGACTTGAAGGCACACAACAACAACAACAACAACAACAACAATCCTAATTAACTTGACTATCTCATTGGCCTGATAGGTTTATGTTGGTTAAAATTGTTTTCATTTTAAAATATTTTATTGTTTTTTCATTGTTGTTGTTTTGCACTACAAATAAGACATGTGCAGTGTGCATAGGGATTTGTTCGTATTTTTTTTCAAATGATAATTTGGCCCTCTCAACAGTCTAAGGATTGTAGACCGGCCCCCTGCTTTAAAAGTTTGAGGACCCCTGGTTTTAACACTTCAGCTGGTGTAAGAATAAGTGACAATTTCTTCCAGCTCATTTTTTCTTTAAAACCTGGTCATTGTTTTTCAGAAAATCATCAGATGGAGAATTAAACAAAATTTGGTGTACAATAAAATTGTCTATATTGTCAATCCTGTAGATTTATGTGTCTTTTTTGTTGTGACTTTGAAATTAGTACTTGACTTACTTCTGAATACACCTGTATGGAATTGTACTAGTAATAGTATGCCCTAAATCTAATCATTAGTCTTAGCTTGAGAAGAACAATTGGATCAGTAATATGAAAATCTAATACATTCAGTAATTCTATTCTGTCTTAAATTATCAATTGAGTTAAGGCCTACTTTTTATGGGATTTTGTGATTTGGAGATTTGAATTTTCCATTGCTGGGATTGTATCGCGTTAAGAATTACTTATCTTTGATTTGAAACTCTGAATTTTATGGAAACAGAGGAGACATGTATTTGAAATATGAAATGTAAAAAATACTGCTGAAATGTGTTATGTATGCATATTTATTTATTATACTTATATACTGCTTAATTATCTGTTATGATTGAGCCTCATGGCTCTGTTACTGACAGACGTGGGCGTAAGACTCCTCGAGAGTCAGATACTCTCGAGGAGCGAGAGAGAAAAAGACTGCGAGACATATTTGCAGCACCATCTGACGAGGAGTCTTTCGAAGGGTTTACGGAGAGAATGGAGGAGGGGCTGGTTAGCTCAGAGGAGGATGAGATGGATTGGACTCGGGTAAGGGAGGAAGTGGGTGCCACTGGCCATGATGGGACAGAAGATGAATGGGGACCTTCAGGATTAGACCCATGGTTTAGCTGGAGGGATGGGACGGGATCCACAGCTGGAGATGCTGTTGGGCGTAGTCAGAGGTGTTCCAGCTCTGACGAGGAAAGTGATGAGGAAACGCCCGGGTTAAGGAGGACAGCTGACAGTGATGAAGATTTGTAACTGGCATAAAATGGGGCTTGAGAGCAATTGCAAATTGCGTTGGGCAAGGTAATCTGGGCAAACGCTTGGGATCCGTGTGTGTGTGGGACGCTTCCCTGAAGACTTGTGTGCTTTCCTGTGCTGTGACGTAAGTTGATTGGAATCCAGGGTCAGACGGCGGGAGGGATTGTGTGGGCATTTGTTTGTGCAAACCTGTGCTTACTCTTATTAGCTTGACCTTCCGTCGTCTTCTTGACGGACGCCATCTCCTGCTTTGAGAACTCGGACTGAACTGACCACGGCTTGTCTTCCCCCCTTCTTGGACTTGGAAAAACTACAAACGTCTGCTTCTGGCTTTGATCTACGGAACGGAACTGGTCTACTCAACTGCTACAATCCTTGGCTGATTTACTCGTGTTGGAGATCCTGTCTGCTGTGTGTGTGGGGGAGCGACGCAAGTTACTCTAAGCACAGTGTTGGCAGCAGAGAGGAATCTGCTGCCAATTAGTTGCATTCTTTGTATCTTTTGTTCCTTGGCTTTCGTTTCGTTTATACCCAGGCTGAAGCAAGCAGTTTGTTTTTACCCGGATTAAACTCCGGTTTAATCCGGTTTATCTTTTGAACATTTACTTTTGCCCCTTTTTGCTCCTAAAGGCAAAAACTGCCTGGCCCTTGTGTTTTACGGGCATTTTTGAGTTCTGTAATCTAATAAACTCTGTTACTTTGAATCTTGTGGCGTTCTGTCCTTGACAGATTGCCCAACGCCAATAAAAAGTTTATTGCAGCAATAAACCCGTCAGGAAGACGATGGATGAGTTAAGGGCCAAAGTAGACCAATTGCAAACGGCTTTTACCGTTAGCCAAACAGCTCAGGCTGTGAAAGGACATGTTTTGACTCCTGAACGCTTTGACGGAACCAGGTGCAAGTTGCCAACCTTTTTGGCACAAGTGGAGCTTTATTTTTCTCAGCTCAGTGCTCATGCTTTTCCTACAGACACTAGCAAGGTGGCCTTTATTTTGAGTTTGTTGACCGGTCCCGCAGGACAATGGGCCACTAATTTAATTTTGGGAAATGACCCAGTCAAGGACAATTTGAATAATTTCAAAAAGTTGTTAACTGATACTTTTGGGGATCCTCTCCGCACGGAGAACGCTGGGTGGGCTCTGTATCGGTTGAAACAGGGAAAGGGGACTGTTTTGGATTACTTAAATAAGTTTAACCTGTATCGCCACCAGCTGGATTGGGGGGAAAATGCATTCATGCTTTTATTTACTGCCGGGTTAAGTGATATGCTCCAGGATGAATTAGCACGCTTGGAGCCGGCTGAAAGCTGGGACGCCTTAGTAGCTAAGGTGCTGCGTTTAGACGCAAGGTTCGAGGCTCGTAAACACTCAAAAGCAATGTGTGCGCCACCCATGCATGTAACCAGGGCACCTGTGGTGATGGGGGAAGAGCCCATGGAGCTTGGGGTCTTTAAAAAGCTGTCTACAGAGGAAAAGAGCCGTAGGAGGCAGCTGGGCTTGTGTTTGTACTGTGGGAATGCTGGGCATTTTGCCAAAAATTGTAATGTGAAACCTTCCCAGCTTTCGGGAAAAGGCCAGCCCTAGTGCGACGTGAGTCCAACGCACTAGGGCTCCTCAAGCAGTCAACTGAGGGGAGGAAGCATGTTTTCGTACCCATTACATTATCTGTTGGGGGAAGGGAACTTGTTTCTACTTTGGCACTGCTGGACTCAGGGGCTACGGTCTCCTATGTAGATATTGAGTTTGCTAAGAAGCATGGCATTCCTAGAGTGCGCAAGGCATGCGACGTGTGGGTGGAAGGAGCAGATGGGAGACTGCTGGAGACTGGGGTGGTTAACCATGAAACCTCAGCAGTAACGTGGGAGGTGCAGGGAGTAACGGGAACGTTTGTGTGGGATATTACGAGCTTGCCTAGATATGATGTGATCCTGGGGATGGATTGGCTAGCTGTAGTAAACCCACAAGTAGATTGGGCAACACGTAAAGTGATCTTAAAGAGGCAGGATTGTTGCACTCTAAATGTTACTCATTCTGATATGGAGGGAGTGCCTGCTGAGTATGGGGAGTTCTCTGATGTATTTTGTAAAAGAGAAGCGGACAAATTACCACCGCACAGGCCATATGATTGCGCCATCAAGTTGGCAGAAGGTGCGAAACTGCCAGCAGGGAGGCTGTATGCCTTGACTGTACCGGAAAGGCAAGCTTTGCGGGAGTTTCTAGATGAAAATTTAGCCAAGGGGTTTATTCGCCCATCTAGTTCTCCAACTGCGGCACCAGTATTCTTTGTAGCCAAAAAGACTGGGGAACTTAGGCTGGTCTGTGACTATCGGATCCTAAACAAATACACCATTCGGGATAGGTACCCGCTCCCTTTAATCTCGGAACTGTTATCAAGGGTGCAAGGGGCTAAGGTCTTTACCAAGCTTGACCTGCGGGGGGCCTATAACTTAATCCGTATACGGGAAGGGGATGAATGGAAGACGGCATTTAACACGTGTTTCGGATGCCACGAGTTCCGAGTCATGCCTTTTGGGCTTTGTAATGCTCCTGCGGTATTCCAGAGGTTCATGAACGATGTGTTCAGGGACCTAATTGATCAATTTTTAGTGATTTATTTGGATGATATCTTGATTTTTTCTAAGGACGAGAAAGAACATCGTCAACATGTCAAGCAGGTTCTGCACCGACTGCGGGCTAATGGGCTTTTCGCCAAGGCTTCCAAGTGCGTCTTTCATGTGCCTGAAGTGGAGTTCCTAGGTCATGTAGTGTCAGGTAGGGAACTTAAAATGGACCCACATAAGGTTGACGCCGTCAACTCATGGCAGGAGCTGAAGACTAAGAAGGATGTACAAAGGTTCTTGGGTTTCGCTAATTACTACCGGGAGTTTATTCCGAATTTTGCAAAGCTCACGGTACCTTTGACGCAGCTTCTGCGCAAGAAACAGCCATTTGTGTGGGGGCGGGAAGCTCATGAGGCGTTTCTACAACTAAAGTCTAGTTTTCAATCGGACAACATACTAACCCATCCTGATGTTGGCAGACCGTTCGTGGTAGAAGCGGACGCTTCTAGCTACGCGTTGGGGGCTGTATTGTCTCAGAAGGATTCCTCAGGGACCTTGCGTCCCTGTGGATTTTACTCGCGGCAACTAACACCCTTCGAGCAGAACTATACCATATGGGAGAAGGAGTTGTTGGCGATTAAGGTGGCGTTTGAGGTGTGGCGGCACTGGCTTGAAGGGGCACGGCACCAGATCGTGGTCAGATCTGATCACAAGAACTTAGAGCACTTGCAAACAGCAAAGAAGTTAAATCAGCGTCAAATCCGCTGGGCTTTGTTTTTCTCCAGGTTTAACTTCAAGGTGCAGTTCGTGGAGGGGAAGGCAAACTTGCGGGCCGATGCTTTATCCCGCAAGCCGGAATTTAAGACCAATGAGCAGGTAGTATGTCAGACCATCTTGCCTACTTGCCTACTGTGTGTTGTAGATAATGAGCTTGGGTTACATGACCAGATCCTTGAGGCTCAGAAGGATGATGTGTGGACTCAGGAGCAACTGATGCTGCTCTCTGCAGGTAACCGTACCATACTGCCGCATCTCCAGGATCAAGACGGGGTATTGGTGCGTAGGGGGCAGGTTTACGTACCAGTAGGGACCCTCAGGTTGGAGGTGATTAGAGCCCACCATGACGAACCCATGGCTGGGCACTTTGGCAGGTTCAAGACCGTACAGCTTATCACCAGGAGCTACTGGTGGCCAAAGATGCGGCAAGACATTCTGCGCTTTTGTGACAGCTGCGCCGTTTGTCAGCAGAGTAAGACGCCTGTTGGGCGCCCTAGAGGGTTGTTATCGTCTTTACCTGTTCCGGAGAGGCCATGGCAAATCATTTCCATGGATTTTATTTCAGATTTGCCTAAGTCTGGGGGTTATACTTGTATTTGGGTGGTGGTGGATTTATTTAGTAAACTGGCTCATTTTATTCCTTGTTCAACCATTCCGGCGGCCCCTACGTTGGCCTTACTATTTACAAAGCACATCTATCGTTTGCACGGAGCACCCGAGGTGATTATTTCAGATAGGGCTCCGCAATTTGTGTCACGCTTTTGGAAACACTTCCATGAGTGTTTGGGGACTAAGTTAAACGTGTCTTCAGCTTTCCATCCGCAAACGGATGGACAGTCGGAACGGGTTAATGGGCTCTTAGAGCAGTATCTGCGTTGTTTTTGTTTAGATCAACCCACGGCTTGGGTAAAGTGGTTACCGGTGGCGGAATTTGCTTACAACAATGCGGTGCACACGTCTAGTCAGCATACGCCATTTGAGCTAACTTATGGTTTTCACCCACGGGGAGGTGTGGCGCCGTCGACCAATGTGGTCTCTTCGGACCCTGTGTACCGCTCTTCGGAAATGGCTGCATTGCATGATGTTGCCCGTCGCTTACTGTTGGAAGCTAAGGCAACGCAGAAGACTCAGGCTGACCGCCACAGGCAGGCAGGGGAGGAGTTGGAAGAAGGGGATTTGGTGTGGTTATCTTCCAAACATATTAAACAGGCTGGGGGAAAGTTTGCGCCTCGGTATTTGGGTCCCTTTCCTATCGTTAAAAAGATTTCTTCTGTTGCGTTTCGTTTGCGTTTACCGTCTAGTTTAAAGGTCCATCCAGTCTTTCATCGTTCGCTGTTGAAACTTGATACCTCTAGTCGTCGTGGTGCTATAGCGGAGGGTATCACTGCCACTTCTCCGCCATCGGGGGAGGAGGCCTTTGTGAGAGGGGATAGTGTTATGATTGAGCCTCATGGCTCTGTTACTGACAGACGTGGGCGTAAGACTCCTCGAGAGTCAGATACTCTCGAGGAGCGAGAGAGAAAAAGACTGCGAGACATATTTGCAGCACCATCTGACGAGGAGTCTTTCGAAGGGTTTACGGAGAGAATGGAGGAGGGGCTGGTTAGCTCAGAGGAGGATGAGATGGATTGGACTCGGGTAAGGGAGGAAGTGGGTGCCACTGGCCATGATGGGACAGAAGATGAATGGGGACCTTCAGGATTAGACCCATGGTTTAGCTGGAGGGATGGGACGGGATCCACAGCTGGAGATGCTGTTGGGCGTAGTCAGAGGTGTTCCAGCTCTGACGAGGAAAGTGATGAGGAAACGCCCGGGTTAAGGAGGACAGCTGACAGTGATGAAGATTTGTAACTGGCATAAAATGGGGCTTGAGAGCAATTGCAAATTGCGTTGGGCAAGGTAATCTGGGCAAACGCTTGGGATCCGTGTGTGTGTGGGACGCTTCCCTGAAGACTTGTGTGCTTTCCTGTGCTGTGACGTAAGTTGATTGGAATCCAGGGTCAGACGGCGGGAGGGATTGTGTGGGCATTTGTTTGTGCAAACCTGTGCTTACTCTTATTAGCTTGACCTTCCGTCGTCTTCTTGACGGACGCCATCTCCTGCTTTGAGAACTCGGACTGAACTGACCACGGCTTGTCTTCCCCCCTTCTTGGACTTGGAAAAACTACAAACGTCTGCTTCTGGCTTTGATCTACGGAACGGAACTGGTCTACTCAACTGCTACAATCCTTGGCTGATTTACTCGTGTTGGAGATCCTGTCTGCTGTGTGTGTGGGGGAGCGACGCAAGTTACTCTAAGCACAGTGTTGGCAGCAGAGAGGAATCTGCTGCCAATTAGTTGCATTCTTTGTATCTTTTGTTCCTTGGCTTTCGTTTCGTTTATACCCAGGCTGAAGCAAGCAGTTTGTTTTTACCCGGATTAAACTCCGGTTTAATCCGGTTTATCTTTTGAACATTTACTTTTGCCCCTTTTTGCTCCTAAAGGCAAAAACTGCCTGGCCCTTGTGTTTTACGGGCATTTTTGAGTTCTGTAATCTAATAAACTCTGTTACTTTGAATCTTGTGGCGTTCTGTCCTTGACATTATCTCTCTAACCTGCCTGTATGCATATTTCCAAAGAAGATGATGGATAGATAGATAGATAGATAGATAGATAGATAGATACTGGACAATATTGCTTTCACCTAGAACTTGGGTTCTAGAGGATTAGCATAAATAGAAGAAAATTTAATAAAGGACTTCATCAGACAAGCAGGGGGAAGTGGCGAAAAGTGGGGGAAATCATTGGAAGGAGTGGGGAAACCAACTTACTCTGCTCTCTCCCAGCAAGATCTGTCTTCAGGGATGGCCAGCTATCCCACAACGTTTTCCCAACTTCTTTTCACTTTTCCTCTTTTCCCCCTGCTTTCTGGAATCAAGAATCAGGTAACACCCAACTCTGGAGTCTTCTCTCCCTTATAGCACCCTGGCAAGATGGAGTCCTGGGTGGCCACTGGAAGTGGCCATGCACCATGGGATGGCATCAAGTGAACTCGGTTTCACCAGCATACAAAAACAGAGAGAAAATAGGGGAAACATTCATGTGATGAAAATAGATATTCAGAAAGAAAAAAATAGACATTTCAGTTTCCAACTTCCTTGCTGATGTTCATTGGAATTGAAGTGACCATGACATTTATAGAATTCCCAGAGTTGGAATTCAGAGGATGGTTCTGGAACCAAGTTGTATTGTCGTCTAAACTAAGGTCACACAGTGTAGATCCATGGTTAGATCATAGGGTTTCTTTACTGCAAATCTAGTTATGTAGGGAAGGACTAAGTGTTAAAACATTGCTAGCCAGTTGTTTCAATGTTTTAGTGGTGATTGCTTACTTATAGCCCCTGATTCACAGACATGACATTAGCATATCATGTTTTGTTTGTTCAACATGATAGACTTATACCTCTGCTTGTGCTTTTAAAAGTTGTCATGTCTTGCAGATATGCACAAGCAATGAAACATATGGGCATAGAATACTGCGATCCAGGATATTTTTACTCTATCAGTAGCTTCCTTATGGTATGTGGCTCAAGGAAGACAATTATGAGAAGCCTATTAATAGTTTCAGTATGATGTGATGAAATAACTATGAAAAGGTAGTTGTCTTTGATTGCTAAGTGGTAAATGAAAGATGATGCAAGGTAATTAATCACAAAAGGCACAGAACTGTCCCTCCTTTTTTACTTTCTCTCTTTAGTAGAGGAAACACTCTTTAGTGAACATAACAAGTAGATGGATATTGTGCTGAATGATAAGGAATCAATAACCTCTTCAAATTAGGAATTCCATTCCAAATAACTGTAAGCATCAAGTGGCTAAAAAAAGGTCTTGTTATCCCTAATGATTAGAACAAAATGACGGGAATAAATTTATAGATCCTCAGAGCTGCTATAATGAATTTAATAATAGAACGAACAGAGCTGATATATGGTAATTTTCAAAGTAATTCAAGCTTTCTCTGCTGGTGGTCAATACAGATTATGTATTTATTTATTTACCATATTTCTATCCCGCCCTATCTCACCCCAAGGGGGGACTCAGAGCAGCTTACAACTTGGACAATTTAATGCCACAATGAACATAAACATAACAAATTATACATTAAACATCAAATAATTAAACATAAAATGATCACTTATAAATACAATTAAAGCAGGATTTAAAAAGCAATTAAAACAACCACATTGTCCATGTTAAGATGTCATCAATATATCTCCATCATACAAATGAGTGGCTAATATTTAACTTCTCTAAGAAATGTTTGCTTTAGTTAAACCATAAACGTATTGCCATAGAACAAAGCCATGTATGTACCCATTGCCAACTTTTCTACAGAAAACATACAGAAATAAGTGTTTTCTGTGGAAAAGTTTTTGTTTTTACTTTTGCAAAGAAATCACAATATTAAAGTTCCACAGATTGCATTTTAAAAAACAAATTCAGCATGTTTGTTTCCAAGTATTTTTTAAAAAATGCTTTTTCCCCCTGGGAAGAAGATGCAGTCTTCTCCATCTTTCACAAATATTGGCATATTACTCTGATGTCATCATTGAGTATTCAGCTGCAGTTGTTGACTTTTCAAAAACACTTTAAAATTTTTCCTTTGAGGAAAATGCCAACCTATAAATAGTTATCTGCACATTTACCATGTCTTAAAGAAACATGTAGGACAGTTAAAATGTTCCAATTACCTTTCAAATTCTCCAATGCATCTGCTGCTAAATTGCTCATAGAGCTTTTTATAATGAAAATTGGATTCAGACAGACTTTTTGTGACCTCTTTAAAAGGGCAATTATTTGGAGAAAACGACTTACTACTGTTTAGCCTATGCACCTCCGTTGGCTACGTCTACAGCAGAAAACAAGCTAGGACTAAAATTCATAGAAAGCCTCTGTACAACATACTGATGTAAGCATTTTGCACAAAGCTGGATTTGGGAATACTCGAGAAATTTAGCCTTTGAAAATTCCAGTGTGAACTGACCCTCAACCCCTGGATTAAAATGCAGATTGGAGTTTAGTTGCCTTTGCACTTCCTGAACATTACAATGCACTCTCAGCTCATACAAATCTGTTAACAGGTATAGGTTTTGAAAGATAATGTGCAAATATATATTTACATGGAATTTGTATGCTTTTTTTAAAAAAAGTACATTGAGGAAGTATAATTAGGAAATGGCATAAAATGGACCGATGCGAAAACATCTAAGTAAAAACATCACTAGTCAGAAATAGAATGATTTATGCAACCCAAGATGCACCCTTGCTCCTGGCTTCAGTATATCTGTATCAGATAATGTCACAATCTAGACACTGAGCAGAAGCCAGAACTAGCCAAATTGGGCAAACCAACTAAAATAATGGACACAGTGAAGAACTCAGGCAACAACGATGAGTCTGAACCTGAGAGCCACCATTCTTTATACCAAAAACCACCTGTGAGAAGTCCCTGATTCTGACTCCAGCAGAAACCAGGACCTTGCTCACCAGAAACATAACTCAGCCCAGTATGCACAGCACACTATTTGGGAGCAAATAGGTAAAAGAGCACTTACATACATGTCCAGCACTTCCCAGTAGTTCTGAGGCAGTCTACTGAATGAAACTTTGGAGAACCACCAAAAAGCTGTATAGTCATTATGGAGCTGCATGAAAGAATTGTCTGATTCAATATAAGGCTTCTTCCTACATTCCCTTATGTCAGCTTTCCTCAAGCTGATTTCAGCCTCAGTGATTTTTTTTTACTACTAATTATTTTAGCTAGGGACAAAAGTTCAAATCATGTGGGGAAAACCTTATTGTGGAAGTCTATTATAAGAACTCATTATATCATTGGAAGGTGTGATAATCTCCCAGTGATCTTATTAGGGTCTGAATGTGAAATCTACATTAGTTTGGAAGAAATTATGCTCTATCTCTCACTGAATAACATGTGTATTTTGAGCATATTACTTCTAAATGTGTTAGTAATAACAATACACCATCAATGTATGCAATGGTTTGGAGATAAAAGAAAGAGAAAAAGAGCTTTGTTGAAAGCATCTAAACTATTTTTAAGTAATAATAATAATGAATGAATACATTATATATTTTCATAATGTACACATTTTGCACATTTCCTATTCACTAAGCTATGTATTTACAGTTTTTAAAAAGTATCTTTGTGTTTAGTTATGTGTATTTTTCAAATGTACACCTGGTTTTCTGCACATTGTGTTCTTCTCTGAAATCTTCAAAATGTTTGTATATATGTGTTTCATTCTATTCTTCAGTGGCATCATTTAAAAACTGATGAAGATATAGTTCAACACTTTCGGGCCATTGGTTGTTTACAGTACAATCATTTCTTTTATAAAACTGCATAAACACAATTCCTCCCCCCCCCCCCACACACACACACAATAATGATACTTTTCCTTTTCTAAAATTTAGATTGTGCTTCAACTGACTTAAAAGTCCTCTACTAAGTTGAACAATGTAAAATCTCACTCTACTTCCATTTTCCTATAGATATTCCAAAACGTCTACAACAATTTATTTTGCACTCACATTACAATTTGGTTAAACCATGGTTAGAAATTAGCTGAAACCCATGCATAGGGGTGAAAAAATGTGTCAGCTTTGTTATCCCTCTCATTTAAATTGGGCACATTTTACTAAATGCTGATCATAAAATAACTGAATAGAAATTCTCATCCATCCTTCATGCCAATTACTCCTGCTTTGCAGGAATCCAAAAGTGCATAGGGGAACTGGTGTTCCAGGAAACCAGGTATAAATGTATGACCTGTCTTGTATATGAAACACCTTCATCATGTGAATGCCTGGGAAAGTGAAAGCTTTATGAATTCTGTAAGGAGAGGAAGATGGAATCAGGGTTTGTAAGTGATGGTTGAAAGCAGTGAAGATGGAGAAGACATCTGTTGAAGGACAAGACATGAGAAAATGGGGAAATGAAAAATGAAGGGAGAAAAAGAGAAGGGGAACATTTGCTATGGAAAGGAAGCAGAAAGAGAATTAACAAAGAGAATTTAGAAGGACTGGTTATATCGCAAAGAGAAAGTAAGGGCACGCAGTGAGAATATATAGTAGTGTTGATAACACCCTTGATATGTTGTAATTTTCATGGGCTTTGACAGACCTAACAAATGGTGAAGGATGGCTGGAGTTGAACATCTGGAGAGTTTTACCTTGGTACAACTAATCTACCTCTGATTTAAAAGGACATAATTATTTTAAAAATTAGGACTGAGACAAAATACCTAGGAAGACATTTTCCCCAAGAAACTTTGTGGTGTTTTTTTTCATTTTCTTGACATGCATACAAAGAAACCATTTATTCCATTTTTAACTTGGATAGCAGCTGTCATTACCTACCCTCTATCTTCCAGGTAGATAGGATTGAAGGCATTTTGCAGGATGTAAAATGGTGGCATAACTATGTGTTTTTGTAGTTGAGAAATGAGGAATTGCATTATTGCCACTGTAAGCACCACTCCTGTTCAATTTTCAGGTCAACCTAGGAAAAGCCTAGTGAAAATGTTTTCTCAATTTCTTTCCACACAAGCAGGATGGAGCATCTCAAGAGGACATCTTGATATAACTTTAGTTAAAATCAAAAGAAATGAATCTGTGATGTATGCAGTTAGATAGCACTCCAGTTGTAAAATGGATCTGTAGTGTGGATTGATGTCTGCATGTGATTCCTGTTTCAATGCCCCACTTCTGAAGAAATGTATGCATGAAAATGTGTGTGGCACGTAGTGATCCTGTGATACATGGGATCCAAACAACCCCACTGTCATATGTCAGAACCCTGCTACTAGAGCCTGGATATGGCACTGAGTTTCAGGGTCACTGACATTGTGAACCGATAAGACATCCTGAGAAGAAACGGCTGTTGGACTTGGCGGGGAAACTTCGCGGGGTTTTGTTGGGCGGGAAATGTGTCTTCAAATGAGAGGGAAGGGTATATAAGGAATGTTGACTGACGCCTCCCATTCTTGGCTTTTTCATGTCGATGTGTCCTACAGTAAAGTTTCTTGTGATAACACAGCGAGTCTCATGTATTCATTCAGGAGCGGCTGTAGTGAGCCGACAGTCATGTATTAGAAAGATTATAAGAGTTATGACAAATTAAGTGGAAATATTAATAACCATGAGAAAAGTTACTATGGAAATACATTTTGCAATAACCTCTAGCACTTCAATTTATTGCAACTCTCCTGATGCAGTGCTAACTGTGCTATTTAATTTCCACTAGTTAAAGTCTATATTTAACTTATAATCAGAAAATAATTCTCAGTGTCCCTGATAAGACTTCTAATGCCCTTAAAAAGACTAGAGATGGGGAGACCATTAAAATTAAAATTGACTGTCTGGTACAAGATGATATAAAGTGTTTTTAAAGGGAGGGGGTTCTCTTTTTTTTTATGAAGGAATGGTCATGCTCTTTTTCTATAGATAATTAGTTTCCTTAATTTTTACCACTAGATAAGCCACTATGGAAAACAAATCAGCTGAGAGGATTGATCTCAAGTTGTCAGGATGTGAAAGCCCAGCACTCATATCAGCTGAACTCTCCACATCCCGTCAGAGCAATGAGGGGTGGGAGATAATCTAAATGATAAGGCCATCTGGCTAGGAGGATGTGGTTTATGGCCTGCTGGTTTTTCATGCCTGGGAAAGGACTACATTACATATACGTGTGAATATGGAAAGGGGGGAGGTAGGAGGTGGATATACTAAGGGTTTGGTAGGAATATGTTAGTTCTAGCCTGCATTGAGTCCTATAGCTTTCAAGACCTGACAGTAAACTAGAACTCATTTTTTCCTGCTCATCTCATAAGGAACATCCTTGCCGGTGAGAGCATGAACTCTGTCACAGACAAAAACCCGTTGAAGCTCGCACTCCTTGAGGAGTAGCAGGTGAGCCCGTGGGGTGCTGGAGATCCGAGGGATGAAGGAAACCCGTCGCCTGCATTGAGTGAGGGTGGAGAGGACTCGTCATGGAGTCCACTGGCTTCCACCCAGTTACCCGCAGGCAGAGGAGTGATGGTGAGACAGAAGATCCAAGTGGAAGACGACCTGGAGCGGGTCGGAGAGGAGTCCCCGGAACCAGGAGACTCAAGAGGAAGATGGATATGCTGGAGAGGATGTTAGAGACACTCTCTCGTCAGCAAGAGGTGGCCACGTCCTGGATGGTGGCAGCCGAGCAGAGAGACCAAAGGGGAGCCCAACCCACGAGAGGTACCATGTCCTGTTCCTCTTGTCGGGTGGGTTTCATGGACAATGAAGATGACTTACAGCGGCAAGGGACGTCGACTTTCCCAACGAGCCTGTCCGGAAGGAGTCAGATGACACTGAGTAAGGGAGAGTTCCGCATGAAGTTCAACGGGGATCCAAGACAGTTGTCTTATTTCATCACTAATATAAGACATTTTATGCAAGATTTGGGGAACAATTCCCCTCAGAAAGTGCAAAAATCCACACTGTGGGGGCGAACTTAAAGGACGCAGCCGTGGACTGGCTAATGCAGACGTATGATGCCGATGCCCCCGAGCTGAGGAGCCTAGATTTTCTGAAAGCTCTCTGTGAGAGGTTTGAGGACCCTCTAACAGAGAAGAGAGCGAAAGCCTCTCTTAAGTCCTAATGGTCCAAAAATTAAATTTATAAAAAATATTAAAGAGACACATTGAACAACATGACTACGAGGAGTTAATTATTCTGGGAGATTTTAATGGGGTGATAGATTTGGGAAAAGATAAATCAAAGGGGGAGGGACCTAAAAGAAAATCAAACGCTAGTAAATTACCCAATCAATTTATAACATTAATGGAAAATTTAAACTTGCAAGATGTGTGGAGGGGACAAAACGAATTTTAAAAAGACTACACTTTCTATTCTAGCAGGCACAGAACCTGGTCCCGGATTGATATGGCATGGGCAACAAACTCACTCATTACCAGATTAAGAACAATACAAATATTACCGAGACTTTTCTCAGATCATGGAGCACTAGAAATTTTAATAAAAGCAAAAGAATTGCAGTACAGGTGGAGATTAAATGAAAGTCTATTTAAACAAGAAAAAGATATAGAATTAAATAGAAAGTTACTTAAAGAATATCTAGAATTTAATAAGGGAAAAGAAACCTCCAAAAACACACAATGGGAAGCCTGCAAAGCTGGCTAATCCAACAAGTGTCGATTAAAAATAAAAAGAAACAAAATGAAACAAAGGAAATAATTGAGAAAATAAAACACAAAGAAGAACAGTTAAAAAAGAATCCTTCCAATAAAAAAATAATTAGAGAACTAGAAATACTAAGAAAACAAATGCAATTACTGCAATCAGACCAGATTGCAAAAAGACCAAGATTTATTTATTTATTTACAGTATTTATATTCTGCCCTTCTCACCCTGAAGGGGACTCAGGGCAGATCACACTGTATACATATAAGGCAAACATTCAATGCCATATACACATAGAACAAAGACAAAGACAGATGCAGAGGCAATTTAACCTTCTCCTGAGGGGATGTTCAATTCTGTCCACAGGGGGGAGCAGCTGCTTCATCATCCACTGCGACAGCACTTCCTCATTCCAACAGCTGGCTGGATGATTTTTATGGAGTTGTAAATTAGTTAAATTAGCCTCTCCATTTTTATAAGTGGTACCTTAATTTCCTGCTTGATAGATGCAACTATCTTTCGGGTTGCTGGGTCAGCAACGAGCAGGGGCTATTTTTAATTTTTAATTGTTGGGTGCTCACCCCGCCACGGGCTGGCCTCGAACTCATGACCTCTTGGTCAGAGTAATTTATTGCAGCTGGCTGCTCACCAGCCTGCGCCACAGCAAAGCAATACCACTTTCAATATGCTAATAAAATAGGGAAATAGCTAATAAACAAAATAATGGAAAAAACAAATATATATATATATATATATATATATATATATATATATATATATATATAAAACAAAAATTAAGAGAGATGGTCAAACATATACCAAAGAGAATCAAATATTTAAACAATTTATAGACTTTTATTAATCAATATACACAAATCAAGAAGCTTCAATCACTATTAATGGTAAAGAGAGTAAACAAACAATCAAAATAAAAAGAGGCACAAGACAGGGTTGCCCTTTATCACCTTTACTATTCATAATGATCATGAAAGAAATAAATAATGACAAAAATTTAGAAGGATTAAGAATAAGAAATTACAATTACAAAATCAGTGCATATGCAAATGACGTCATCTGTATAATAGAAAATCTGATTAAAAATTTGAATACATTGTTAGAAAAATTTGAGAACTTTGGAAATCTGGCCGGCTTCCAATTAAACAGAGGGAAAACTAAGATAATGACTAAAAACATGAATGAAAAGAAAAAAGAAATGTTACAAAAAATATCAGGATTAGTGGTAGTTAAAAACATAAAATATTTAGGAATACAATTAACAGCAAATAATTCTAAACTATTGAAAAATAACTATGAAGTAACATGGGCAAAACTTAAAGCAGATCTAGAAAGATTGAAATTTCTAAACGTCTCCCTAATGGGTCGAATTGCCATTATAAAAATGACAGTACTACCAAAATTATTATTTCTATTTCAATCACTCCCGATTATTAGAACTGATCATTTGTTTAAAATTTGGACTAAAGATATAAGTAAATTTATATGGGAAAACAAAAAAGCAAGAATTAATATAAATTTAGTGAGAGATGACAAGAAATGAGGAGGACTGGGCCTAACAGATTTAAAATGTTATTATGAGGCATGTAACCTGATTTGGCTGAAAGATTGGACCACTCTAAAACATAGCAGATTGTTGGCCCTGGATGGCCACGACCTTAGATCTGGCTGGCATGACTACATATGGTACCATAAAAGAAAAACAGAGAAAAATTTTAGTAACCACTTTAATAGCCTCATTAATAAAAGAGCCTCATTAATAAAAGTATGGGAAAATATAAAGATAGATTTTTTAACAAAACTCCCCTTTGGATCTCGCCTATAGAATCAAAACATAAAAGAGAATTTAGTAAAGAGAATTGGCTAACATATCAACAATTATTAAAAACAACCACAACAAGGAATTAGTAATCAAGACACAGACAGAAATTAAAGAAACATATAAACAAATATCATGGTACCAGTACTACCAAGTACAATCAAGTTACAAAGACACCAAAATGGGCTTTAATTTGGACAAGGGGATATGGGAAATAATAATGCAAAAAGACACAAAATTAATAAAAAAATACTTTACCAACAATTACTAATGTGGGTAACTGAAAAAGAACAAATCAAGGAATGCATGATCAATTGGGCAAAAGATGTAGGCCATAATTTAAATTTGGATCATTGGGGAGAGATCTGGGGAAAAAAATACACAGCGGCAACAGATATAAGAGAAAATTGATATAATATACAGTTCTGTTGGTATTACACCCCGGACAGATTAGCAAAATTTAACAAAAAGAACTCTAAATTATGCTGGAAATGTGGGGAAAAAAGAGGAACATTCTTTCACCAATAGTGGACATGTGAGAAAATCAAAGAATTTTGGAAGACAATTCACCAAATGACATAAAAGATTATAGGAACCAAATTCACATTAAAACCAGAAACGTACCTACTAGGATTCTCAAATCCAATATTAAAGAAAAATGATAGAATACTATTTTACATTAACACTGCGGCTAGACTGACCTTAGCAAGAGTTTGGAAAAGAAAAGAACCTCCGAATTCAAAAGATTGGCTAACCAAAATATTGGACATTATACAAATTGACATTTTGACACAAAAAATAAGAGAAGGGAAAAATAAGACTGATTGGACAAACGTTATAAAATTCCTGAGAAAAAGAAAAATGGATCTTACGATAGATCTGTCTTGTATATAGAAGTGAGCTAATGGAAAGGAGGCTAAAGAAAATGACAAAAGTTAAAAGAAAACGAAAAAAGAATCTCCGAAGCACAGATGGGAAGTCAAACAGCAATTCATTTATTATTATTATTTTTTCTTCTCCTCTTTGTTTCACTCCGTCTCTCTTGTTACCATTCTTTACTACTTTGTTTTTGTTCTCCCACTTTCGCTGTATCTACACTTACAAGAAATAAATAAAAATTATTATGAAAAAAAAGAAGTGGGAGGAGCCTGGATCTTGTCTTCCCGCGTTTAAACCCGGGCTTCCTCTCCCTTGCAGAAGGGAGAGAGTCTGATAATTGTAGGGCTTTAATTCTGCAGGATCTCCCTTGCAAACCACTTTGTCTTCCTACGCTTAAACCCGGGCTTGCAACAGTAGAGGGAGTAGCTTTCCTGCAAACCACTTCCTCTTCCCACGCTTAAATCAGGGCTTGCAGAAGTGAGAGAGAGCTTGATAATTGCAGGGCTTTAATTCTGGAGGATCTTCCTTTCAAAACCCCTCTTGCCTTTGCCAGAAACTTTAAGTGAGAAAAGGGGGAAAAGGAGGGGGGATCAATCCCAATGTGTTGGCAAAACCCCAAACTAGAACTCTCCACCCAATGGGCAGGGAAAGCAAACTATCACCCTGCTAAGGATTTTCCACAATCCCCCCCCCCTATAATTTTAAATTACTCTGTGATGATGATGATGATGATGATGATGATGATGATGATGATGATTGTTATTGGCATCCCACTTTTCTCTCTAGGTTTGACACTGCCCTATATCCCAGGATCTGATTCTAGATTATCTGATTTAAACTGGATTATATGAGTCCCCACTGCCAGATAATCTGGGATAAGGAGAAAAGTGATGGATCTGGACGAAGCTTGGCACACACCAGCTGTGAATCCTAGGGGAGTTTTGGGAGGGTTGACCCAAGACTTTTGGGAATTGTAGTTCACCCATACATTTTTTCATGGGAGCATTCATAAAAAACAAAAGACTGAGGTTTTTACCTAAGACATAGTGCAGCATCGGAAGAAACTCTCTCCTGAGCGCTTCCCGTCTTAGAAGTGGGCTAAGCCCCATTATCTTCTTATCCCAGATTATCTGGCCGTGTGGACTCATATAATACAGTTCAAAGCAGATAAACTAGGATCAGATCCTGGGGCAGTATGGATGGGGCCTCGTGATCCGTCTACACTGCTCTATATCCCAGGATTTGATTCCAGATTATCTGATGTAAACTGGATTATATGAGTCCCCATTGCCATATAATCTGGGATAAGAAGAAAAGCGATGGATCTTGGCACACAGCTGTGAATCCTAGGGGAGTTTTGGGAGGGTTGATCCATGACTTTTGGGAATTGTAGATTACCCATACATTTTCTCATGGGAGCATTCATAAAAAACAAAAGACTGAGATTTTAAGCCTTATAGGAAGAAACAGCGGCCCCTTGTTGGGACAGCAGCCCAATGAAACAGGAAATAAGACTTTCAAACCAGGAACAGATTTCTGCAATTATTAAAAAATAAAAGGTAGAGGTTTTCCCCTGACATTAAGTCCAGTAATGTCTGACTCTGGAGGTTGGTGCTCATCTCCATTTCTAAGCCCAAGAGCCGGCGTTGTTTGTAGACACCTCCAAGGTCATTTGGCCGGCATGAAATAGTTTATTTTAAAAGCTATGAAAATCCTCCAAAAATCAGAGGATAAGGAAAATGTTCTGAAATTTGGTGAGCTAACAGTGGTAAATGTTAATTAGGATAGCTCAAAAAATGAGGGAGAGAGAGGCCCCTCAATTTTCCCCATTGACTATAATGTTTTCCTTTATGTGCATGCACACCTGCCATTAACAAAGTACATACGAAGCTTCAGAAATTTAGGAAAGTTTTGAATTTTTTTGCTTCAAAATTCAGAAATAACTTTAGAAACGAAGCGCCAGCACCCCCTACTTTGAAGCGAGTATTGAACCATTTTTTTTCATGGATCGCACATGCCTAGTTTCTGCTCTTGAGATACCAATATGTAGTCAACAGAACTGGGCAGGGTATATTACATCTCTGTTACAAAATACTGAGACTAAAGTGCTATGGTGAAAACATTTTGAAACTAGAACTGCCAGTCACAAGATTATACTGTTGCTCTCCCTTCAGACCATCCAGTTTTGTTTATATAGGTAAAGTAATTTTTGAGATATATTTTCAGTGTCAATGTGTCCTTCCAAACTGAAAGGGGTAATGTAACATCCAGAAAATTGAGTTTCAGAATTGTCTCCCATTGGAGGTCTGCATCAGCTTTGGCACAGGGAATTCCTGATTCTATCTGAATTGTCCTTGACAGCTACTGCATTAGCTAACAGAAATCAAATTTTGTTCTAATCTGAAATCCCTGCTATATATGGAAATAGTTTTATAGTTTTATTATTCCATCTCACAGCCTCAGTTCTCCTCCTATTCATACACTATGTACATTTTGGAGATCTGAGTTAGAACAAAATACAACTGAAATTCATTAGGACTTATTCATTTCGTATCAAAACCATTGCATAAATAAGTATAAAACTGATTAAAAATAGAGGGAACACAAGCAGTTAAATAATTTTAGACCAAAAATGGGCAACAGTGACCACATTGTCTGTAGTTTTAAACTATTCTTCCTTTGTACATGCAACAGGGCATTGCGGACAGATAGGCATATGTGGAGTTGTTTGTTCTGTTCCACAGTTGCACAAGGTGGAGGATTCTTCTAGGTAGTCTCATTTTGGCAGGTTGTCTTTTGATCTGCCTTCTCTGCTTCTGAGTCTGTTCAGGGACTTCCAAGTTAGTTTGCCCCTCCTCATGAAGGACCATCCATTTGGAATTTCCTGGTTTAGCTGCCCATGGGGATAGTCTTCATGTTGCTGGGGGAACACTAAGAGCGGTGGTGGTTCTCATGAAGCTTTTCCTTGATTTGAGTCTACTGGGAGGAGGCTGATAGCCATGCAGAGGATGGCTTTCAGTGTTCAAACTTATTTCTCTCCCAATTAGCAACTTCCCATTGCATTAGGGCTAAAAGATATAGTTAAAATTGGCTAGAGTCCAATGATATACTTTCATGTACATCTACAGAAAACTATTGTTTTATACAGAACCTATTAATCCAATATGTTTTCTATATCTTAGTGAAGCCTAAAATATATTATGGAAAACTAGAAAACCCTTTGAAATATGTTTTTGTATGATACAAGGGGCTGTAATAAGAGGTGGAAGAAAGACAACCCAAGTCTATAGCATGAATATGGTTCATCATCAGATCTTGACCCCAGAACCAATTAATTTGGATGTAATTTAAAGATATCAGATTATTTCTGGATTTCATTCTTGTCTATTGTACATCATACTAGATCAAACATTCACCAGTGCTTTCTTGTATAGATGCCTGAAGCTGAATGACAAATTGAAATGTTTGGAGTATTTTCTGTCTGGGGATTGCAGGTACCTATTTTTAGACTTCCAAATGGAATCTTCAGTTTCATTTCCCCATTCCCACATCGCAGAGTTTTATGTAATACAACCAATTTTTATGTTACTTGAATTACTCTTCAGTAGAAAAGAGAGATCAAGAAGATAATTAATCATTTGTTGCTTTTTTGATTATGCAACTTTGTGCTACAGGTGTGGAAGCACAGATGGCATTTACAATGAAATCAAAGCTCACTTTAAATAAAAGAATTGATTGATCCATGCACTTGTTTTTGTGCCCTTTGAGGGAAAGTAAAAATTTAAAAATCTATGTCAAATGAAAGAAAGAGTTACGAGTCAGACCTCAATACTCAGCAAAACAACATGTTGCTGACTCTTTCCTCCTATACAGTTCCACAATGATATGGTTATCTGGGGTGCATAGAGGTAAACATCTGACAAGTTGAGAGAGAAAATGGGGTGGGTTTCTGAGCAGAGAGGGTGGTGCGCTGCGCAAGCAAACCAGCCGCCTGCATTGAGGGAGAGAGGGTGAAGTTCTGGCTGTAGAGAGACAAGAGGGGTTTGGGTCTGGTAAGGGTTTGGGCTTTTGTTGCTGGTTCGAGATTGTGTATATTTTTTGGGTAATAAATATTGCATTGGCTTGGGGCTTGTGGGATCTGGCAAAGAGTCCTTGCTTGAAAAGAGGCATTAGGCAATTTATAGTTTCCAAAGGATGTGGGCACTCCTGCCAAGGCATTGCTTCCCTCACGCTCCGTTTCTAATCCCAAGCCTTGGCTGAGTTTTATTTTTGCAATCACAAAGTCAGACATTGATTTGATTCAATAGAGGGTCCACAGCAATTTATAGTTTCCAAAGGACGTGTCACTCCTGCCAAGGCATTGCTTGGCGTCTGCTCCGTTTCTAATCCCAAGCCTTGGGCTGAGTTTTATTTTTGCAATCACAAAGTCAGACATTGATTTGATACAATAGAGGGTCCACCGCAATTTATAGTTTCCAAAGGACGTAGCACTCCTGCCAAGGCATTGCTTCCCTCACGCTCCGTTTCTAATTCCAAGCCTTGGGCTGAGTTTTATTTCTGCAATCACAAAGTCAGACATTGATTTGATTCAATAGAGGGTCCACAGCAATTTATAGTTTCCAAAGGATGTGGCACTCCTGCCAAGGCATTGCTTCCCTCACGTTCCGTTTCTAATCCCAAGCCTTGGGCTGAGTTTTATTTCTGCAATCACAAAGTCAGCCATTGATTTGATTCAATAGAGGGTCAAAGGAAATTTTTAGTTTCCAAAGGACATTGCCAATCCTGTCAAGGCATTGCTTGGTGTGTGCTGCGTTTCTAATCCAAAGTCCTCAGCCAGAGTTTTATTTTTGCCATCACAAGGTCAGCCAGGGGCACCATCAATCAATAAGGTCCAAGACATTTTATAATTTCCAAAGGACATTGCCAATCCTGTCAAGGCATTGCTTGGCGTGTGCTGCGTTTCTAATCCAAAGTCCTCGGCCAGAGTTTCATTTTTGCAATCACAAGGTCAGCCAGTGGCACCATTGATCAAAAGGTTCAAAGGCAATTTATAGTTTCCAAAGGACAGTGGCACTCCTGCCAAGGCATTGCTTGGCGTGTGCTGCGTTTCTAATCCAAAGTCTACACAAGTAGAAGTGATAAGAACCCAATTGAACAGGAAATAAGACTTTCAAACCAGGAACAAGTTTCTTCAAATATTGAAAAATAGTGTATTATAAAAAGTTATGAAAATTCACCAAAAATCATAGGAGACAGGAAACGTGCAATTTGTTGAGCAAAAGTGTTGAAGGTGATCTCCCACTGTACCAAATTTGATGAGGATAGCTCAAGAAATGATGGCAGGAGAGCCCTGTAAAAGTCCCCCCTGGTTTCCCTTTTTTTTTTTTTTGGCGATTGCGCATGCCATTTTAGAAACATTAAGAATTATTACGAATTTTTGGAAATATCCGAATTTTTTGGGTGAAAAATTCGGAAATACTTTCTATAGCGAAGCGCTGGCACCCCCTACTTTAGAAACGAGAATTGAAACATTTTTTCCATCGTTCGGACAAGCCTACTCTGTACCATGCCCTGGCCTAAAGCCAGACTGTGTTGGATCTAGAAAATCAGTGTCTACCAAGAATGCCTGGAGTTGTGCGGCCACCACACGTTCAACGACCTTGCCTAAAAAGATTGGAAATAGGCCGATAGCTGTCCACTTGAGTGGGGTCCAGTGATGGCTTTTTCAACAGTGGTTTGATCACAGCCGTTTTAAGGCTCGCTGGAAATATGCCTTCCCGAAGGGAGGCATTCACCACCACCTTCACCCACTCGGCCAATCCCCCTCTGGCTTCTCTCAGCAGCCAGGATGGGCAGGGGTCTAAGATGCATGTGGTAGCCCTCACCTCTCCAAGTACCTTGTCCACATCCTCAGGCTGAACCAATTGAAAAGAATCCATCAAAATGGGACAAGCAGGTGCTCATTTTACATCCTCGGAAGCTGCCGTTAATATGGTGTCAAAGCTGGAGCGGATCAGACCAACTTTGTCTGCAAAGAACTGAGCAAATGCTTCACAGCAGGATGCCGAGTTGTTAGGGATCCTATCCTGGGAGATAGGATTTAACAAATCCCTGACAACCCGAAAAAGCTCAACCGGATGTTTTTTTGTGGACACAATATTAGCTGAAAAGAAAGAGTTCTTTGCAGCATCTATTGCTACAGCACATGTCCTTAGATAGGAGCATAGCCGTGTTCGGTCTGATTTGTTCTGCTCGGAATGCGACACACAGTAAGCCTAAACCTGATCAAGTGATGGTCGGTCCATGGCAATGGAGCGATGGTGAGCTCCTCCACACTGCCACTTTCCTCCCATCCCTGGCAGAAAATCAAGTCAAGTGTGTGTCCTGCTCTGTGGGTGGGACCAGATACCAGTTGGGACAGCCTCATGGTTGCCATGGTGGCCATGAAGTCCTGAGCCGCTCCCATAAGAATGGTCTCAGCATGGACATTGAAGTCCCCCAGCACAATAAGCCGCTGGGACTCCAACGCCAGGTCCGAGACAGGGGTGTTAGCTCAGGTAGGGAGACTGTAGTGCAGCGGGGTGGTTGGTACACTAACAAAATCCCTAATCTGTCCCGGTCACCCACCCACAGGTGGGACACATTCAAACAGGGTTGACTGCGGGATGGGGCACCTGGTCAGGGGGATTGGATCCTTATAGACTACTGCGACAATGCCTCCCCACCCTCCAGATCTTGGTTGGTGCTGCACAGAGTACCCAGGAGGACCCGGGAGTTGGGTGAGATTGACCCCACGCACCTCATCCAACCAGGTCTCTGTTATGCACGCCACGTCTGCTCACTTATCCAGGATATGATCCTGGATAATTGCAGTTTTTCCATTTACAGACCTGGCGTTCAACAGCACCACCTTTAATCCGGAGGGACCGCCAACCTGGGTATCCAAGTGCGCCACATCAGGAGGCCTTTTAAATCTACAAGAAATCTCTTCCTCTCCCTAGGCGAATAAATTTTGGCCTCCCTTTCCCGTATCTCTCCCTCCCCTGAATTACTTCTATGTGGCTCCTTGGCTAGCAGACACCCCCCCTCCCTCTACATGGCATCTCTCCCTTTTCCTCTATCATCGGGCTGGCACTGGCTTTTAGATGTATACAAGATCCTTGTTTTAACTGTGTCCCACTCCACCCTCCTTTGGAGGCAACTCCTTCCTTTCTCCACTCTCCCCCCCCTCCTTGGGAGTTACTGAGATAAAGTGCACTAGGGAGCTCTGTAACTCCCTCCCTCCTTGTTTAATTCCCAAAGTGCAAGGTGCTAAGGGTGGGGAAGGATCCAATTCAAAGGTTACTATAATAAATTTACTGGGGTAGGGGAAATTAAACTGGGAATAAAAACAGTAATAGGTTCACAATTAAAGTGCCAGAAGCTATAGCTCTTACTGCACCGTTGCACAGTTCTTTAAGTAATAAAGTGACTATGTGCTTCGACATAACTCTGGATTAGGGCTACTCTGTAGGTCAGTACCAAGGCCCTCCCCTCCCCAAGCCTCATAAGCAACCCTCCCTAACCCCCAAGTAGCAACTACAAATTGACAAGACTAAACACAATTCATAGCAGCATGTTGGGATGTAATATATCACTAACTGCTACTGAGCACAATTCAAAGTGCTGGCTTTAGCCTACAAAGCCCTAAACAGTTCTGGCCCAGCTTACCTGTCCAAATGCATCTCCTCCTATGAACTATCCCGGGTGCTAAGATCTTCTGGGGAAGTCCTGCTCTCAGTTCCACCTTCTTCACAGGTGCAGTTGATGGGGGCAAGGGACAGAGCCTTCTCAGTGGTGGCCCCTTGGCTGTGGAACTCCCTTCCCAGTGAAATTAATTATTCCCCTCTGTCCTGACCTTCAGAAAACAAGTTAAAACCTGGCTATGGAACCAAGTGTTTGGAGATTAGCACAGGGCTATATACAGCTACGAAGTTAATGACAATGTGATTGAAACGACTTCTGGATTATTATTTTTAATTATGTGTAATCTTTTAACAGCTTATTTATGTATTTATTAGGCTTGCTCAAAAAAATCGATTTCTCCAGATGTCAGAAGTAATTTGTTTGTTTTGTTGCTTTTGAAGCGATTTCCAACGCAGATTATCCCGTCGTGTGGATGCCGCAGTTTCGAACTGCGATAGCCTATTTTTCTAATGGCGTTGGATGTTATTCGGAAGCAAAGCACAGCATTTGTAAATCACCCAAACTTGCTTCGAGGGAGGTGCATTGAGGCAACCTAGTGTGTTGTTTCCTCCCTGTGGCCAATCGGAGTGCACGTTGAACTAAGGGGAGGTGCTTGTACATCCTTAATGAAAAAAGCTTGCAGGGCGCCCCGTGGCTCATTCGCGCTGGGGATCTAGAGAGGGTGGTTGGGCTTAGCTCTGGCTGTGCTTCTAGGAAAGTTTTTTCTGCTGCATCAGAGACTAGCTTCCTTGCCTGGTGGCCTGTGGGCTTTGGGAATTAGAATAGAGCAGACGGAGCATGCAAAGAAGACCAGGAAAAGGGTGGGGTTTTGGTTAAAGGTTGTTTTTTAAAAGGGCCTGTTGGGTTTTTTCCCCCCCCCGGGTTGGGATCTGCACGCTGCCCGTACTGGTTTTCCTGCTGTGCCATTGTCTAGGTGGGGGAGGCTTATAGTTTACTTTTCATATTTTTTCAATAAAGAAGCAAAGTAAGGAACACTACCTTTTGTTTGAGAAGCTTTTCTGGGCTGTACTTTCCGGGGAAAAGTTCGTTTGTTTTAGTTTTGGCCTTGCCGGATATTATCTTTTCTTTGTCTACAAACTTGTGATACTTTCTAAAGGGTGCCATTGCAAAGACACTAACTCCCTAAAACAAACCAAGAAGAAAAGCTTTAGCAAGCGGGTTCTTTTGTTTTTTCTCAAACTAGTGCTTCATTCAAAGGAGTGCCATTGCATTAACTCCCTAAAACAAACCAAGAACAATACCTTTTGTAAGTGGGTACTTTTGTTTTTCCTCAAACTAGTGCTTCTTTTGAAGGGCTGCCATTACCAAGACACTAACTCCCTAAAACAAACCAAAAACAATACCTTTTGGAAGTGTGTTCTTTTGTTTTTCCTCAAACTAGTGCTTCTTTCAAAGGGGTGCCATTGCAAAGACACTAACTCCCTAAAACAAACCAAGAACAATACCTTTTGCAAGTGGGTTCTACTATCAGAGAATATATATTTCAGTAAGTAAATTTCTAGGTAATGTGAGAAGAAGGATGCAATGGCATAGATCCCCTAATAGTGATTTCCCAAAGCAACCCATTTGTCATACAGAGAATGTTGTATTATAGCTCTATGGTTTGCTCCAATATAGCTCTTGTGTCAAGAATGGGAATTATCCCACCCTCCACATGTTGTTGGACTATTGTTTTGATCATTAATTACTGTTCTCTGTGCTAGCTCACCAAATTGCAGAATGTTTGCCTTATCCTCAGATTTTTTTGCGAATTTTCATAGCTTATATAAAAAATCATTTTTTAAAAATTGCAGAAATCTGTTCCTGATTTGAAATTGTTACTTCCTGTTCAATTGGGTTTTCTTCACTGTGAACATCCTTCTTCTACTTGTATAACTTTGTTTCTGTGCCCGTAAATCCATGAAAATGTTGGACATTGGTGGACAGGACACATTGTGCTGCTCCAATGCGCAATGTGCAGGCATCCGGGAAGGAGCCCATTCACCGGCCACAGTGGGCAGGCCCCCACCCCCTGCCCCTATGTAAAAATCATGGGACGGGGGTTTGACTTCTCGTCCGACGGTGAAATGGGTGCTTGGCCCCACTCCTCAGTGGGGCCAGCCTCCATTGGCCGAACCCCACCCCCCACCTCTATCTAAAAATAAGCAGGGTGGGGCAATGACCTTTCAACTGCCTGAGACATGGGGGTTTGGGTCCCACTCCTCTGGGGAGCCATCCACTGTCGGCTGGCACCCACCCCCCACCCCTATCTAAAAATAATCTGGGCAGGGTGGTAACCTTTTTGCTGCCTGAGACATGGGGGCTTGGGTCCGGCTCCTCTTGGGAGCCATCCACCGTCAGGCAGCACCCATCCCCCTCCCCTATCATAAAAGTAGCAGGGCGGGCCATGTTTTTTTTTGGCTGACAGTGGAATGGAGGCTTGGCTCCCACTCCTCTGGGGGGGCTGGCCAACGTTGGCCGAACCCCACCCCCCCGCCCTTATCAAAAAATAAGCAGGGCGTGGCAATGACTTTTCAGCTACCTGAGACATGGGGGCTTGGGTCCCACTCCTCTGGGGAGCCGTCCACTGTCAGACGGCACCCACCCCCTGCCCCTATCTATAAATAAGCTGGGCAGGGCAGTGACTTTTTTGCTGCCTGAGACATGGGGGCTTGGGTCCTGCTCCTCTGGGTATCTGTCCACCATTTTACGGCCCCCACCCCCGTAGGGCCAAGCAACCTTTTGAAACACCGGGACGGGGAGAAAAACAAAAACATAAAGGCCTGCAGCCATTTGAAACCCCGGGACGGGGGAAAAAACAACAACAAAAAGGCCTGCTTGGCAGGAAGGTCGAACCGATATATCAGGTGTTCAAAAACTGGAGAAAATCTGGGTGGAAACCCAGTCCGCCATGTCTCAGGCAGCCTAAAAGGCACCACCCCTTGCCGGCCACAGTTGGCCAGCACACATCCCAGAGAAGCAGACATTGCGAACCCAGAGTTGGAAAAAATGTAATGCGTGGCAGGGAGGTCGACCTGATACATCAGGTGCCCAAAAACTGGCAAAAAACTGGGTGGAAACCATTCTGCCATGTCTCAGGCAGCCTAAAAGGCCCCATCCCCTGACGGCCACCGGCACACAGCCCCATCGCTGTTTAGATAGTGGAAAGGTACTTTTTTTGTAAACCCATTCTCAACTATCCAAAAACAGAAAGAAACAAGTTCTTCTGGCAGCCGAAAAGGCATCCCCCGCCCCGCCCCTGGACCTGTCAGAAAACCGCACAGAAGGACCAGGAAACTGAAGCCAGCGCTGAATGCCCAGGATGAAGGCTGCGCTGAAGGACTGTTGTCTGGCCCTTAGTAGAACTCGGACCTGTTACCGCCACTGCCAGCCGAAAACCCCCCAACCCCGCTAAGTTTGGCCTGCCACCCCTCCTCTCTTTAATTCTCGTTTGGATTCCGGAGAGCATGTCTCTTCAGGAGAGGAAGGACGAGGCAGGCCTGAAATCAGCATCCGCCCCAGCCTCCTTGAGCTTGGAAATGGTGAGCACAGTGGACACGCATCCCACCCAGGATCCGTCGTCCTCCATTCCAGACAAAGGAGGAGAAATGGAAGGAGGAGGGGGAGAGGGAGACGGGCGAGACACGGACAAGGCCTCGGGAAGGCTCTTCTGCCTCCTGGCAGGATTCCACAACCTCGATTGTGTGAATGGGGCTTATAGTATCTGCCATGACGTGGCCAGCGAAAATGCTTTCAAGAGGTTGGCTGAGTTCTACCAACAGATAACCAGGAAGAGCCACTTCTGCACCCAGAAATAAGCCGGCGAAACTCTGCCATGTAAACGCCAGTCCCAAACCCCCCTCCTCCACCCCCACTGGCCACAGTTGGCTGGCCACCACCCCCGGGGAGACCCGGGCAAGCATCGCAAGAAGAAAAGGAACCAGGAAGTAAGCAGTATTTAAGGTAAAATAGTTCACATTATGAAAATAATGAAAGCTGGGTCAAATTAAAATCACCCCTTCCCATCTTAAGCAAAAGATGTTTAAAACCTGGTGGGAAAGCAGAAGCATGTAAGTTTGGGTGACTGGAGCCGCATGGCTGTCCTAAGAACTTTGAAGTAGTTTTCTTTACTCCTTGTTAAACTAATGTTTGCTAGAATGAAGGATATCTTTAATCAGAAATGTCTGACATTGCAGAAACCATCAAAACCAATCCTCCAGAAATAGGATGCGGGACAATAGTTGTCCCTAGACAACGGCTTTAGTGTACAGTTTTCTTTGCCTTTGCTCTCTGTTGCTTGACCACCACAATGCTTTCTGTTATTGTAACCTTGTGCTATGCACCGCGGCGGGACTCTGGCAAGTTTCTGCCCGCCAGTAATGCTGGCACTCCTGGAAATTCTCTCCTGGAAATTGTCCTGACTGCCCCTACATCTGTAATCCCACACCGCAGTGGGGGAAAAAGAGCATTTCCAGTCAACTGCCGCTCGCAAGAAGGCAAAGAGATTGTTCTGCCAGTCAAAATGGCAGTTAACCTGCCCAACCTCATCAATGTGCTGGCAAACTGTTTATCGCCCATAGTGACAAGGAAAACTGGAGAATCTTTGTGTCCACAAACTGCGCAAACTCTCTTCTATTATCATCACCATCCCCTCCATTGTTGTAGTAACTCAAGGAGTACTGCTCTTGTGATATCAATTTCTTCCCCACCCAAAGCTAAGTCTTCTCCATCCCCATGTAGAAGGAAACTGCTGCACAAACAATAGAAAGGTGTTTTTCTGCCTGGCACAAATGCAGCCACGTCCTTGCTCCGAAGGAGAGGTAGTATTGTGTTGACTTCAGATATAAAAGGGTGGCTAAATGACATGCCACAGTACAGTGGAGTCTCACTCATACAAGCCAGAAGCCACGCTTATCCAATATAGAGGAATATCAAGGGCCTTCCTGATGCCTATTTTTTCAATCTGCATTGTTTTTTTTGCTTCTGAGATCGAGAAACACATCCCATTTTGGGTTTTTGAGGTCACTTTCCCTTTCAAGTCTGCTGTGTTACATTACACTTCGGTGCTTTGCTTGAGAATTCTTTTCTTTTTCCAATGTTTAATAGCCTTCTCCTTTTTCCCTCCTCTATATGCCGAAATGTAAACCAAGATTCTTCAAAGGTACTACCGTCGCATAATTGTGGGTCTACCTATACATGTCTTTCTCAAAATTATTTTAGCCCGTATTTTTTGAAGGGTTAACTTGGCTTGTTTTTTTTTTTTAAGAAATGCCCGAAACCTTGGGGATTAGGTGCATCCCTTCCAAATATGGTCTTCTATACTTCTATACCATACTTCTATGTTACTCCCTTTACTGAATAAGAACATCAGTACTGAGGTTGCCATTTTCGAATCAAATTAAATCCCCTTGAAATGACTGTATCTGGTTTCATGTGGGTGTTGTACCTTCATAGGATTTTAGGAGAGTGTCATTCCACTGCACCCACCCACATTGCTAGATAAAAAATTCATGAAAAGAACATTTGTAAGAGCTAAACCATAACAAAAGGGACGACGAGTGAATTGAAATCCGAATTTATTTTAAACTGTACCCAAAGCGGATGCATTTCCTACATAGGTTTTATCTAATAGACAAAGTCCACCCTGTTTCCTAGAATCTACTTCTTCCCTACCCAAAGGTAAGCAACCAAAAAAAAAAACTTCCACTTGTGCTGGGGTTGGCAGGCATCTGTGGCAGAGGGGCCACAGGGCCCATTTCCCCCACTCTGGCAGCAAAGACCTCCCTCACAAGGGTTACAAGCTGGGCCTTCCATGCAGTAAAGTCTTTGGGGCAGACGGTGTACTTTATCCATGGATCACACAAGGCTGCCAGCATATGGACCTTGCTGCTAAGCAGTGGCTCCAGGCATTTCCGTACGGCAAAGGACAACTTCCTCACCACCTCCTGGACCTGGGGTGTCAGCCAGGGAGTCCAGTGTTCTAACGCCCCCAAACATTTCCAGGTGTCTCTTTAGCCCCAAGACCAGAGGGACCGCCTGGCTAAGAAGGGCTCTCGATTCGGAAAGGGTCTCTGTGGCATCTTTGAAGGGCTTCAGCACGTCTACCAGCTGGGACATGGTGTCACACTCTTGTTTGTTTGGCACAAGCTTGCTTACGGCTGCAACTAATGAAAGGGAGATGCCATGGACCGTCTTCTGCTGCTCCACCATGCGTGCCAGCATCTTGTAGATTGAATTCCACTGGGTGGAGACGTCTGGAGAAGCTTGTGCCGTGGGAGACCTTCCAAGTTCTGTTTCTCTCTCAGCCTTAGTGCTCCGATGGAAGTAGCCTGTGATCTTTCTATGGTGCTCTATCAGCAGGCCGATGTTTGTGGGGTTGCTCTGCTGCTCTTCGGTGCTCTTTAAACCATCTTTGATGGTGTTGTGTAGCAAGTGGGCCATGCAGGTGACGTTGGTAAAGCCAGCATTTTCCACTGCTTTTATCATATTTTTTTCCTGCGTCTGTCACCATCATTGCTTCTGGCCTGCACTGCATCCACTCCTCCATCATGGTTTCAAGATATCTGCAGATGGTGTCAACCTTATGGTCCCGACCTGGCCCTGCCTCCCGCGTCACATGGCCATGCCCCCATATCACACGGCCATGCCTCCCGTGGTGTGGGCAATGCAGGAGGCGGGGCCAGGGCATGTGGCGTGGGAGGCAGGGCCAGGTCTGGCCCTGCCTCCCATGCCATGCACCCTGGCCCAGCCTGCCTGGCCCAGCCAGGATGCGACGGGAGTCCCTCCAGGCCGTTCTGCGCTCCCTGGCCCTGCCTCTCACGCTGCGCAGGAGGTGGGGCCAGGGAGCGCAGCGCAGGGGCAGGGCCAGTGTGTGAGAGTTGGGGCCAGGTCTGGCCCTACCTCCCAGGGGCTTGATAGCGCCCCCGGAATATGGCGCCCAATGCAGAGGCGTGGTCGGCATACCCTGTTGGGCCAGGCCTGCCCCTCATTTAACAGAAAAGGCATATATTTGCATGTATGATGAAAGAACCAAATGGAAAAAGTGGAAATGCAACAGCTACATGCCTGAAAATAATGCCAAGACTGGCTATATGTGCTATCCCTTAACAGCAAGGTAAATTGGCCAGGGGAAAATGTGTGGCCAGATATGGTGTTCTCTCTGCAAAATATGTGATCTGTGTGGCATCAGTGTGGTCTCTGAAGGGATAATGCAGGCTGGGAAAATGTAGTGCCTAACAGACTTTTTTCATCAATGTTAACAAGCTTTAAGTCTGTTGGAAATTACTGAAAGCTGAAGCATTTGGAGGGCTACATGTTTCCAACCTGTTTATGTTGTTGAGAAGCTTATGCAGAAGCACACCATTAGTCAAAAACTGTTTGAAGACCAAGGTGTTAGAAGATGCTAAAGCAATTGATGTAAATATGCAAAACTCGTATATTTTTAATGTATGTTTTTTTTCTGTGGAGAAAAAAAATAGATTTCTTCTCATCTGTTATATTTCTTCTAGAAAATTGCAGAACTATATTTTACCTCAGATAGTACAACTAATCAAAGTTATTTCGTTGGTTCTAGGAAGTCTCTTCTTTCATTTTAAGATGAAAGCTCTGCAGCTGCAAAGGTTTGCTCTATGGAGGATTGTTCAGGGAATATTGGGGCAATCAGAAATCTCTCTTTCACAATACTCTTGTGCTGAATCTACTGTAGAGCCCACAGAGGTCAAATAGGTTTCAGACACAACCTCTTCTTTCAATCTTTAGAAAACTCTGAACATAGAGTGGAGTATAATAGGTGCTCCTTTTAAAACATTTTAATGAAATACAATCCAACTATAGTATCTAGCAGGGATGGGCAGATGTACATTTATTTTTAATGGGCAAAATGTGTTTGTGTGGCTACTTTTTTTAGCATGTGATGTTACCAAATGCTTAAAGTGGAGTTGGATGGTGTGGGATGTCTTTGAAACTTTTCAGGCAAACCTAATACATTTCTGGACTTCGTGTGATATGCAAAATCATGGAATATAGTGAACCTTGTTGAAATGAATGATTCCTGGCCCAAGAATAGCATAGTTGCACTCGAGGACCTAGCAAATAACTAGAGTGGACACATTTCGTCAGATGTGGATATATGAAACCATAGAGACCATACTTTATTTAAGATAAATTTTAAAATGTTGGAAAACCCTAAAAGGAGATATCCTGGACTGGTGCAAATCTTTACACTTGGGGACTTACTCTGTGCAAAATTTGCACATAGATTTTTGCTATACCCAAAAGTAAAAAAAAATTGCACAGAAAAAGTCACAAACTGTGTATAGTCTTTTAAAAAGCCGTGCAGTCTTCGTGGCCTTTCTTGAATTGGTTAGAAAATTGAACAGGATTGGACAGAATTTTGCTTTCCTTTTTTGGAGAATGCAATTAGCAAATAATTGCATCTCTACTTTTACACTGCTTTATTTCATCTCTCTTCCTTACCTCCAATGGATACATGTATACCTGTTGTATCTTTCCAAGATTTCAGTTTGTGAAATGACACACTGGGAGTGTGACCCACAAAAGGTTCAGGTGAAAAATAGCCCCCTGATCCCCATAGAATTGATGGCCTCCAAACTAGACTTTCCTCTATAAATCTTATTTCCTGCGAAGTCATAACAATGGCCTAGGGAACTGGAAATTAGAACTTAGAGAAAGAAATAACATATATCAATCAAAAATGCGAGACTCCAGTCATTGGTTAAATATAAGGGAAAGGAGAGGGAGGCTTGCATCTTGCAAAACAACTGGACAGAAGGATGACTGCACATTTTGACCTATAATTACTTTCCTGCAGGAGCTGGAAGCGTACTTTGTTTTCAGGGAAAGTTTAGAATTCTGGCCTGATAATGGTATAAATAGACACTATGTGGCAGTGTTGGAAACCAAGTTAAACCCAGACTGGATCTACACTTCCATATAATCCAGATAATCAAAGCAAATAATCCACATTATCTGCTTTGAACTGGATTTTATGAGTCTGCTATGCCATATAATCTAAACAGATAATCTGGATTCTATATGGCACTGTAGGCCCAGCCCCAGTCAACCAGGTGGTGCAACAGTTCTATTATAAATCTAGGTGTCAGCTCACTACAGCCAGTCCCAAATGAAGACAAGAGACTCACTCCGTTACCACTGGAAACTTTACTATAGGAAACCTTGACATGAAAAAAGCCGAGAGTGCCGAGCAGCTCACTGAGGCTCCCTTATATATCCTTCCCCACACTCAAAGTTACAATTCCCACCGAAATCCACCCGCCAAACGCGACAGCCGTTTCTCCTCAGGGCCGGGAGCTGCAGGTGCCTTATCAGTCCGTGATGTCAGCGTCCTTGATTTCTGGTGCCAGAGTACAGACTCTGAAATCAGGGTCCTGACATGGTGTCCTCCTCCTCTTCTTCCTGGGAAGGAAAATATCAAACATAGCTATTGCTCTTCCTCATCTAAAGTACCTCTATATTTCTTCAGTAGGCTACAGTGAAACACTGGATGCACTTTTCCCAGTCTAAATTGTTATGTGACCTTGTTAATTATCTTTGAAATCCTGAATGGGCCTATGTAGCGTGGCGCTAATTTCTTTGAAGGAAATCCTAATTTCAGGTTCTTCGTACTTAGCCAAAGTAGATCTCCCTCTACTAGATTTTCTCCTTTCCTGCACTTTCGGTTGGCAAATAGTTTGTATTTCCTCTGTGTCTCTCGTAGCGCCGCTACTACGTCTCTCCACCCTGACTTACTCCAACCACTCCTTGTCATCTTGCCCCCCTTCTTCCTTCCATTCTGGCAGTTTTGGGAATGGCACCACTTCCTGCCTGTACACTGTTTTGAAAGGGGAACGGCTGGTTGCCAAATGTACAGCTCCGTTGAATGCAACTTCTGCAAAAGGTAATAGTTCCGACCAATCGTCCTGCTTGTAGTTTGAGTATGTTCGTAGGAGTTGACCTAATGTTTGTTGTGTGCATTCGACCCTCCTGTTGGTCATTGGATGGAATGCAGAACTCAGATTCCTCTCCGCCCCCAACAATTGCAGGAATTTTCCCCAAAACTTGACTGTGAATTGAACTCCCCGGTCACTGATTACTTTCTCAGGGCACCCGTGGAAACGATAAATATGTTTAACATACATTTTGGCGAGTTTTTCTGCTAGTGGGAGTTTCTGTAGTGCTACAAAATGGGCCTGTTTCGAGAACAGGTCTAAGATGGTCCAAATATATCTGTAGCCCTTGCTGGGAGGTAATTCGCCCACAAAATCCATTGCCACGCATTCCCAGGGTCTTGTGGGTTCCATTACGCTCTGCAGAAGACCCTGTGGTTTCCCCGCAGGTGTTTTACTTTCAGCGCATAACTCACATTGGGTGATATATGATCTGACATCCCCTCTCATCCCAGGCCACCAACATTGCCTCGCCAAGAGTTTTATTGTTTTGGTAGGTCCTAGATGCCCTGCCCCCTTGCTGTTGTGATACCGTTTCAGCATTTCCAGTCACAGCTTTTCTGGAATGTACAACTTCTTGTTTACAAACACCAAACCTTCACTTATTTCCCCTCGCTCTTTATGTGACAGCAGCCAGATATCCCCTTCGTAGGCCTGCTTCAGCTCACCCTCCCTTACTTTTCCCGCAGTAGTAATTGCTGTGAGATTACAGTCTCTCTTTGCCTGTGCTCGGGTTAGTGCTGCTAGGCCCCACTGCCTGTCTGAGAAGACGCTCCCCTCGGATTCTTGGGAGTTTTCCCCAAGTTGAGGCATACGGGAGAGGGCATCAGCTAGCACATTATGCTTCCCCTGGAAGAATTTCAGCTTGAAATCGAAATGGCTGAAATACTGCGCCCACCTTATCTGCTTCGCTGAAAGCTTGCGGGGGGACCTTAGGTACTGCAAATTCTTGTGATCCGTCCATACCTCGAAAGGTGTCCCGCTACCCTCCAAAAAGTGCCTCCAGCTTTCTAATGCTTTCAATATTGCTAACGCTTCCCTTTCCCAAATCGGCCATCGCTTCTCTGCTTCACAGAACGTTTTTGACAAGTAACTGCATGGTCTAAGGTTTCCCACTTTATCCTCCTGCAGTAAAACCGCCCTATAAGCACAATCTGATGCATCACAATGTACAACAAATGGTTTTGATGTGTCTGGGTGTTGCAGAATGGGTTCCTCGGTGAACCTCCTTTTTAAGGTGTCAAAAGCTTCCTGGCACTCTAATGTCCATGTCAGCTTGGCCCCTGGGGCTCTGACTTTAGCTGTTTCACCCTTCCTTTTAGTTTTCAACAGGTCCGTGAGGGGAAGCGTGAGTTGTGCAAAGTCTTCTGTGAGGAGAAGATGGGGTGATGGCGACAGGGGACAGGGAAAAGGCAGAACTGCTTAATGCCTTCTTTGCCTCGGTCCTCACAAAAAGAAAGCCATCTTCAACCTCAGCAACATGAAATGGATGAAGGATTCGGGGAAATCCAACCCCAAATAGGGAGACAAGTTGTCCAGGAACACCTGGCCGCTCTAAAAGAATTCAAGTCCCCAGGGCCAGATCAGCTACATCCAAGAGTATTGAAGGAACTAGCTGAGGTTATTTCAGAACCACTGACAATTATCTTTGAGAGTTCTTGGAGAACAGGAGAAGTCCCAGAAGATTGGAGGAGGGCAAATGTGGTCCCTATCGTCAAGAAGGGAAAAAAGAACAACCCAAACAATTACCGTCCGGTCAGCCTCACATCGATACCAGGCAAGATTCTGGAAAAGATCATTAAGGAAGTGGTCTGCAAACACTTAGAAACAAATGCGGTCATTGCTAATAGTCAACACGGATTTACCAAAAACAAGTCATGCCAGACTAATCTGATCTCTTTTTTCGATAGAGTTACGAGTTGGGTCGATACAGGGAATGCCGTGGATGTAGCGTACTTAGATTTCAGTAAGGCATTTGATAAAGTTCCTCACCACCTTCTGGCAAACAAACTAGTAAAATGTGGGCTAGACAAAACTACGGTTAGGTGGATCTATAATTGGCTAAGTGAATGAACCCAAAGGGTGCTCACCAATGCGTTGTCTTCATCATGGAAAGAAGTCACGAGTGGAGTGCCGCAGGGTTCCGTCCTGGGCCCAGTTCTGTTCAACATCTTTATTAACAACTTAGACGAAGGGTTAGAAGGCACGATCATCAAGTTTGCAGATGACACCAAACTGGGAGGGATAGCCAACACTCCAGAAGACAGGAGCAGAATTCAAAACGATCTTGACAGACTAGAGAGATGGGCCAAAACTAACAAAATGAAGTTCAACAGGGACAAATGCTAGATACTTCATTTTGGCAGAAAAAATGGAAATCAAAGATACAGAATGGGGGACGCCTGGCTAGACAGCAGTACATGTGAAAAAGACCTTGGAGTCCTTGTGGACAACAAGTTAAACATGAGCCAGCAATGTGATGTTGCTGCTAAGAAAGCCAATGGGATTTTGGCCTGCATCAATAGGGGTATAGCATCTAGATCCAGGGAAGTCATGCTACCCCTCTATTTTGCCTTGGTCAGACCACACCTGGAATACTGTGTCCAATTCTGGGCACCACAGTTGAAGGGAGATGTTGACAAGCTGGAATGTGTCCAGAGGAGGGCAACTAAAATGATCAAAGGTCTGGAGAACAAGCCCTATGAGGAGAGGCTTAAAGAACTGGGCATGTTTAGCCTGCAGAAGAGAAGACTAAGAGGAGACATGATAGCCATGTACAAATATGTGAGAAGAAGTCATAGGGAGGAGGGAGCAAGCTTGTTTTCTGCTGCCCTGCAGACTAGGATGCGGAACAATGGCTTCAAACTACAGGAAAGGAGATTCCACTTGAACATCAGGAAGAACTTCCTCACTGTGAGAGCTGTTTGGCAGTGGAACTCTCTCCCCCAGTCTGTGTTGGAGGCTCCTTGGTGGAGGCTTTTAAGCAGAGGCTGGATGGCCATCTGTCGGGGGTGCTTTGAGTGTGATTTCCTGCTTCTTGGCAGGGGGTTGGACTGGACGGCCCATGAAGTCTCTTCCAACTCTACTATTCTATGACTCTATGACTCTATGACTCTTTGATAACTGCTCTATAGAAGTTCGCACAGTCTAGGAACGATTGCAATTGTTTTCTGGTCTTGAGTGCTTCCCATCCTTTCACATCCTCTACTTTCGCCGGGTCCATTGCTATCCTCCGGGATGAAATTCTGTACCCCAAGAAGTCTATTTAGTCCTTGTTGAATTCACACTTAGACAGCTTTGCATACAGCTTCGTTTCCCTCAACCTTTGGAGGACTTCCCTGACCAATTCTACGTGTTGGGCCTTATTCTGATTTAATATAAGAATATCATCTAGAAATGTCAGGCTCACTTCAAAGGACTAGTCTGAACGCAGATCAAAGATAGCTGCTCTCAAATCCAATCTTTATTGAAGAATACATGACTTTGGAAAAAGTCGAGAATGACCTAATGTTTACATACAATCATTTTTATCACCTCTGATGCAACATAACACCACACGTAAATATCATCACCAAACCCCACCCCCTGTATTACATTTCTACTATTCCCACACACTCTACCAATTATAATTGTTTATACTTTCAACCCCGAGTTCCCAGGCTCTTCTATCTTCTTCTGCCAGGTGCTTCCAGGATTATTTATGTTATGACTCCAAGTCCAGGGCTTGGAAATTCAGCCCTGGGACTTGGTTCCATGACATGGCGCCCTCTTTTTCTCCATCCTCCTCTTCGGTGCTTCTTTCATCACAATTCTGAAATAAATCAAACAATAACTCTATGTATCCATTTTGTCCAAAGTACCCATATACTTTTTCAGTAAGCTGCGATGGAATACTGGGTGTATTTTCCCTAAACTTTTTGGCAATGCCAATTGGAAAGTCACTTCGTTTATAACACCCTGTATTCTGAATGGTCCAATATATTTGGGGCCAAGTTTTCTCGAAGGTAGCCCCAACTTGATGTTTTGTGTACTTAACCATACCAAATCTCCTTTCTCCAATTTATCGCCTTCCATTCTCTTTCTGTCTGCGAATGTTTTATACTTTTTGTGTGCTTCCTTTAAGGATGCAGTCACTTGACTCCAACATTCTAGCATTTGAGTTTTCCATTTCCCTGCCCCAGTTTCTTCATTCTCTGTCCATCTTGGCAACTGGGGCAGAGGCTGTATTTCATACCCGTAAACTACTTCAAAGGGAGTTTTATTTGTTGCGGAATGTATAGTCGAATTAAAAGCTAGTTCTGCGAAAGCCAGCCACTTAGACCAGTCATTTTGTCTCATGTTAGAGTACATGCGAAGGAACTGCCCAAGCGTCTGTTGAGTACGTTCTACTGCCCCGTTTGTCATGGGGTGAAAAGCAGAACTTAGACTCCTTTCTGCTCCTAGCATTTCCAAGAATTTTTCCCAGAATTTTGCTGTGAACTGAACCCCTCTGTCACTGACCACTCTACTGGGACATCCATGAAGTTTATAAATATGGTTTATGTACAATTCAGCTAGTTTCTCTGCCGATGGTAGTTTCGTCAGTGCTATAAAGTGGGCCTGTTTAGAAAACAGGTCTAATACTGTCCAAATATAACGATGTCCTTTGCTAACTGGCAGTTCCCCCACAAAGTCCATAGCTACACATTCCCAAGGCCTGGTAGGTTCTGCTACTGTTTGTAACAATCCCATTGGCTTCCCTCCTCTCGATTTATTTCTGGCACAATCATCACATTGAATAACATGATTCTTTATGTCCTTCCTCATCCCTGGCCACCAACAATGTTTTGCTATTGCCTTTGTTGTTTTTGTAATTCCTGTATGACCAGCGCTCTGGTTATTGTGAAAACGATGCAAAATCTTATTCCTTAATATTGCTGGGATATACAGTTTCTTGTTCACAAACCAAAATCCCCCCTTCTGCTCCCCCTTTTCTGCGTTGGATGCAATCCACTGATCTCCCTCGTATGACTGTCTCAGTTCTTTTCCCCAACTATTTTCCTCGTCAAATTCAATAATAGCAGTGTTCTCTCTTTGGGTCTGCGCTCTTGTACTGACAGCTAAACCCCATTGTTTATCAGAAAATAGTGTTCCCTCTTTTGCTGTGGTTATGCCTTCGTGTTGCGGCATGCGTGAAAGAGCATCTGCCAAGACATTCTGTTTCCCTTGGAAAAACTTTAATTGGAAATCGAACCTGCTGAAGTATTGTGCCCATCTAATTTGTTTAGGGGACAATTTTCGAGGAGATTTTAAATACTGGAGGTTCTTATGGTCAGACCAAATTTCAAATGGGATTCCGCTCCCTTCGAGGAAGTGTCGCCAGCATTCTAAGGCTTTTAATATGGCTAATGCTTCTTTTTCCCATATGGGCCAACATTTTTCAGTTTCGCTGAACTTCCAGGACAAATATCCACAAGGTTTTAAGTTCCCATTTTGATCTTTTTGCAAAAGTACTGCCCCGTATGCACAGTCTGAAGCATCGCAATGAATTATGAAAGGGCTCCGGATATCGGGGTGTTTTAGGACGGGTTCTTCTGTGAAGCGTCCTTTTAGGGTCTCAAATGCCTTTTGGCATTCTGGCGTCCAACTCAGTTTGGCGCCAGGAGCTTTCACTTTTGCTGTCTCCCCTTTCCCTTTTGTTTTTAAAAGTTCAGTAAGGGGTGCGGTTATTTGCGCAAAGCCTTTTATGAACGATCTATAAAAATTTGCAAATCCCAGAAATGATTGCAATTGCCTCCTTGTTTGGGGTACTCCCCATTCTCTTACGTCTGATACTTTAGACGGGTCCATAGCTAACCCTTCTGGAGATATCCGATACCCCAGAAAGTCAATTTGAGTTTTATTAAATTCACATTTGGACAGTTTTGCATACAGCTTTGCTTCCCTTAGTCTTTGCAAAACTTCCCAGACCAATTCTACGTGCTTTTCTTTATCTTCGCTCACGATCAAGATGTCATCAAGGAATATGAATACTCCCTGGTACAATAATGGGTGCAGTATTTCGTTTATAAGCTGCATAAAGCAACCGCCGCCATTTTTTAACCCAAATGGCAAAATTAAATATTCAAAATGGCCGAATGCGCAGGAAAATGCAGTTTTCCAAGTATCCTCGGGTTTGATTCTTAATTTATGATATGCTTCAATTAAATCCAGTTTGGTAAATATGCTCCCTTTCTTCAATACGGTAATTAAATCCTTTACTAAGGCCATAGGGTATTTATTGTCCTTAGTAATTGCATTTAAATTTCGATAGTCAATGCACAATCTCAAAGAGTTGTCTTTCTTCCTCCTAAATAACACTGGGGCTCCAAGAGGGGAGTTGGATGGCTTAATGAAGCCTCGCGCCAGGTTCTTATCGATATATTTCCTCAATTCCTCCTTCTCCTGAACAGACATGGGATACACTTTTGGTTTTGGTAAGGTTGCTCCTGGGGTTATTTCAATTTCTACTTCTATATTTCTCTTAGGAGGTAATTTGCTTGCCTCTTTCTGATTGAAGACATCCACAAAGTCTCTGTATTCAGGTGGCAATAGCTGTGGGTCTATTTCCTCTGCTTCATTTCCCTCGTCCTCCTCTCCTGCTATTTTGCTTATCTCCCATTGTGTCTGTTGTTCCTTAAATGCTAGGCTCTTTCCTCTCCAATCTACTTCAGGATTTGCCTGTTCGAGCCATGGGATCCCTAGTATGACATGGTATGTGGCAATAGGGGCTATCACAAAGGATATTCTTCCTTCCCATTTGCCTATTTTACATGGGACCCCCTGTATTTCCTTCGTAGATACTTCCCCAGCAGCAACTGATCCATCTAGCTGCGAAAATGCGATCGGGGAGTCAAGCAGCGTCTGCTGGCGTTTTAGCGCTCCTGCTAATTCCGGAGTTATAATGTTCCTAGAACAACCGCAATCCACGAATGCCCCGCAGGTGGCCCGATTCTCTAGCCCCGATAGGCAGATTGGCACTACTAGCATGCGTTTGTCTCGACTCACCAGTCTTTCCGGAGATTCTGGGGCACGCACCTCCTCCTCCGCTCGTCTCCCGGCTGCTGGCTTGGGCTTTGAGGGTTTTGGCGGCTCCCCCTTCCGGGCCCAACATTCTGCTGCTCGATGGCCCGTCTTCCCACATACAAAGCATCCCGGCTTGGGTTTGTTGTCATCTCCTTTGAAGGGGATCCCCGGCCTCCCTCCGGGCCTTTCCTGCTTCCTCGTTTCTCCTCGACCCCTCGCCACCGGTCTTTGCTGGCCGCCGCCGCCGCCGCCGCTCCGGAATCGCTTTACTTGGGCCAGGGTGGATTCGACGCACCCTGCCAGTTGTATCCAGCCTTGAAGTGTTTCAGGATCGTCTCTGTGCTAAAACTAAAAACCTCGGGGCGTAGTCCCTCTTTGAATATCTCCACTTTGGTCACTTCAGACCACTCGGGCACCCTTTCCGCGAGATGGAGGAATTCCTCTGCGTACTCGGGCACCGTTTTGTCCCTCTGCTTTATTCCTTTAAGCTGGTCTCGAGCCCTCAATTGCTCTAGCCGGTCTCTGAATTGGTTTTCCCGTGCGGCGAGGAAGCGGGGCACTGACCTCAGGCATGGGTCGTGTCTGGCATGTAGTTGCACATACCAGCTGGCTGCTCCTCTCTTTAGTGTGTTGCCGATGGCCCGCACCATGCTTCCTTCGGAGGGGAATGTGTGTGCATTGTCCTCCATATATCCTCTGATGCTAATGAGGAAAAAGTTCAATTCAGATGATTCCCCTCCGTATTCCAGTTTGAGCTCTTCCCTCCTTTGCATCCATTCTGCGGCCCGTTGATGCTGTCTGGGAGGCATGGGGAAGGGTTGCATCGGGTTTCCTTGGACGGCCCCTTTGAACACACCGCGCCCCACTCCGGCGGCGGTCGTTCCCCGCGGCTCCCGAAACTCTGCCGCTGCTGTCGGCCCTTCTCCCCATCCGAATGCGGGCCTCGCCGTAGCCCCCGCACTTCGCCTTCCCTCGTCGTACGGCACATCCTCCTCCTCTTCCTGGATCTCTGGCTCCTCTCCGCCTTCGTCCGCCAATCCACTGGACCCGATCCCTGGCCCCAGTGGTCTTTCCACCCCGACGCCCATTCGGGGGGTTGGAAGTCCTGTTGGAGTTGGCGGCCTGAGAGTTCCCCGAGCTTGCTGGCGCTCCACTTCACGCGCCATTCTGTCCCGGAACTCCAGTTCCTGCCAGTATTCTTCATCCCCCTCGCCCCTCGCCGCCACGGGGCTCTGCGTTGAGGCGCGCTGGCCCCTCTGGCTCCTAGCCTCTTCTTTACTTGGCTCTCTCTCGGCGCCATATCGGGTGGGCTCCTTCTGGAGATTCTCTTCCAATAGTGGCACCAATCTCCCCACGGTTTCCGACAGCCTGGATAAATTGGTTTCCAGGATGGATAACAGCAGGGCCACGGTCTCCGGCATACTTCCTCCAGATCCCCAACTGGTTTCTGCAGCCGCCGAGATGCCTCTTCCTCCTCTGGGAATCCTCTGGGTCACGCCGTTCGGTCTGGGGTACCCCGTAGAGGAAGCTATGGCTTGCAGCATTTCTTCCCCCAACGGTCGGGCCCCTGGTAAAGGCCTCTCTGCTCCATTTGGGCTTTGATCTCCTTCTCCACTCATTATCACTTCACTGCGAATCCGCAGGAGGGTGAGAACGGGGATTCTCGACTTAAATGTCAGGCTCACTTCAAAGGACTAGTCTGAACGCAGATCAAAGATAGCTGCTCTCAAATCCAATCTTTATTGAAGAATACATGACTTTGGAAAAAGTCGAGAATGACCTAATGTTTACATACAATCATTTTTATCACCTCTGATGCAACGTAACACCACACGTAAATATCATCACCAAACCCCACCCCCTGTATTACATTTCTACTATTCCCACACACTCTACCAATTATAATTGTTTATACTTTCAACCCCGAGTTCCCAGGCTCTTCTATCTTCTTCTGCCAGGTGCTTCCAGGATTATTTATGTTATGACTCCAAGTCCAGGGCTTGGAAATTCAGCCCTGGGACTTGGTTCCATGACACACACATTGTTTTCAAACCTAAAGGGTACATTGGAAGAAATAGTTTCCAAAGGACGTGGGGCACCCGCCAAGGCATTGCTTCCCTCACGCTCCATTTCTATTCCCAAGCCTTGGGCTGAGTTTTATTTCTGCAATCACAAAGTCAGACATTGATTTGATTCAATAGAGGGTCCACAGCAATTTATAGTTTCCAAAGGACGTTGCCAATCCTGTCAAGGCATTGCTTGGCGTGTGCTGCATTTCTAATCCAAAGTCTACACAAGTAGAAGAGAGACTTTTACAGTGATAAGAACCCAATTGAACAGGAAATAAGACTTTCAAACCAGGAACAGGTTTCTTCAAATATTGAAAAATAGTGTATTATAAAAAGTTATGAAAATTCACCAAAAATCATAGGAGACAGGAAACATTCTGCAATTTGTTGAGCAAAGAGTGTGGAATGTGTTCTTCCACTGTACCAAATTTGATGCAAATAGCTCAAGAAATGAGGGCGGGAGACCCCCAGAAAAGTCCCCCCCAGTTTCCGGTTTTTTGGCGATTGCGCATGCGCGTCCGCCATTTTAGAAACATTACAAATTTTCGGAAATATCCGAAAATTTTGGGTGAAACATTAAGAAATAATTTCTATATCGAAGAGCCGGCACCCCCTACTTTAGAAATGAGAATTGAAACATTTTTTTATCGATCGGACAAGCCTAGTAGTTTGCCCAGATATGTATAGGCCTCTGGCTGGTGTCACTTTATTGTTTGGCCGTTAGGCATATTTATGCCCTCACTTTCAATGATTTTTCCTTTCTTCAATCCCACTGTCAAACATTTGTCCAAACCAAACTCCATGCTGATATCAGTGCTAAAAATTCGGACAGTGTTGGTTAGAGACTGGATTTCAGTTTCCGTTTTCCCATACAGCTTCAGGTCATCCATGTACATCAGATGTGAAGTTTTGTGAGATTTCTTAGATGTTTGATAGCCGAGATTTGTTTTTTGTAAGATTGTTGACAGAGGGATCATGGCAATAATGAAAAGCAGAGGGAACAATGAATCTCCCTGGAAAATTCCTCTTCTGATGTTAACAAGTCCATAGCTTTCATTTCCAACAAACAGTTCAGTTTTCCAGTGCTCCATCATGTTTTCAATGAAGGTGCCAACGTTTTTACAAATCCCGATGGCATCCAGGCACTTGATGATCCAGCTGTGTGGGAGTGAGTCAAAGGCCTTTTTGTAGTCAATCCACGTCATGTGAAGATTAGCTTTTCAGCTCTTACAATTCTCCAGAATCATTTTGTCAATCAATAACTGGTCTTTTGTGCCCCTGCTTTTCCGTTTGTTGCTTTTCTGTTCATCTGGCAAGATGTTTTTTTTCTTCAAGATAATCTTGAATTCTGTCAGCTATGATGCCAATCAGTAGTTTAAACATAGTGGGCAGACATGTTATTGGCCTGTAGTTTCCTGGTGCTGCTCCTTTTGCTGGATCCTTTTGTATCAGGTATGTTCTTCCAGTTGTTAGCCATTCACTGATACTTCCTTTCTGCAGCATCTCATTGAATTGTTGGGCCATTTTTCCATGTAAACTAATCAGATGTTTGAGCCAAAATCCATGAAGTTGATCACTTCCAGGTAATGTCCAGTTTTTGACTTTTTGCACTCGTTTGCTGATTGTTTCAGTTGTTATTTCCATCTGTTCCATTTTGTTCTGTGAGAATTTTCCTTCAAAATCCTTTATCCCCCCAGCGTTTTTGTTGTAATTCTTATTATTTTCCCAAAGTTCTTTCCAGAACTTTGTTGTTGCAGTTTTCTCTGGCTTTATGGCTACTGTGTCTGTTGTTTGGTTCAGACTCTGGTAAAAGTCTATGCTATTATTGTTGTTGTTGTTGTTGTTGTTGTTATTATGATTATTATTATTATTTTCATCATCATTATTGTCTAGAGGCTGGATGGCCATCTGTCAGGAGTGCTTGGATTGTGTCCTCCTGCATGGTAGAAGGAAGTTGATCTGGATGATCCTTAGGGGTCACTCCAAACCTTAGGATTGTATGATGTTGTTGTTGTTATTATTAATAGTATTAGTATTGAGAGGCTGGGTGGCCATCTGTTGGGAGTGCTTGGATTGTGTCCTGCATGGCAGAATTGGGTTGGACTGGATGGCCTTTAGGGGTGTCTCCTAACTGTCTGATGCTATGATGCGATGTGTATTATTATTGTGCAAATATTGTATGGCCATCTGTCAGGAGTGGTTGGATTGTGTCCTCCTGCATGATATAAGGAAGTTGAACTGGATGATCCTTAGTGGTATCTGCTAACCTTAGGATTGTATGATATTCTTATTCTTCTTATTATTTTTGAGAGGCTGGCTGGACATCTGTTGGGAGTGCTTGGATTGTATCGTCCAATGGCAGAGTTAGGTTGGACTGGCTGGCCTTTAGGGGTCTCTCCTAACTGTCTGATTCTATGATTCGATTTGTATTATTACTGTGCAGATCTTGGATGGCCATCTGTCAGGAGTGCTTGGTTTGTGTCGTCCTGCATGGTAGAAGGAAGTTGAACTGGATGATCCTTAGGGGTGTCTCCTAACCTTATGATTGTATGATCTTCTTCTTCTTCTTCTTCTTCCTCTTTTTCTTCCTCTTCTTCCTCTGCTTCTTCTTCTTCTTCTTATTGAGAGGCTGGGTGGCCATCTGTTGGGAATGCTTGGATTGTGTCCTCCATGGCAGAATTGGGTTGGACTAGATTACCACAGTAATTATTTCATATTACAGTAGAATCTCACTTATCCAACATTCGATTATCCAATGTTCTGGATTATCCAACTCAATCTGTCTTTTAGTAGTCAATGTTTTTGTAGTCAATGTTTTAAATTCATTGTGATATTTTGGTGCTAAATTTGTAAATACAGTAATTACAACATAGCATTATTGAGCATTGAACTACTTTTTCTATCAAATTTGTTGTATAACATGATGTTTGGTGCTTAATTTGTATAATCATTACCTAATGTGATGTTTAATAGGCTTTTTCTGAATCCCTTCTTATTATCCAACATATTCACTTATCCAACGTTCTGCCGGCCTGTTTATGTTGAATAAGTGAGACTGTACTGTATATTTATAATCTTATATTATCTGCTTAGAACTGGATTATATGAGGCCCCTTCTACACAGCTGTATAAAATGCACACTGAAGTGAATTATCTGGCAGTGTGGACTCAAGATAATCCAGTTCAAAGCAGATAATATAAGATTATAAATGGGTAATATAGCTGTGTGGAAGGGCCTTGAGTCTACACTGCCATATAATCCAGTTAAAATCAGATAATCTGTAATTTATAGGCAGTGTGGAAGAGGCCTGAGGCCTAACTGTGCCTGTCCCCTGGGCTGAGTAGGTTGCTAGGAGACCAAGTGGGCAGAGTTTAGCCTTGTAACTGGCAGCAATTGGATACATTCCTCTCCCTCTGATTAAGACTTTATTTTTCTTTTCTTTTTGTTGTATGAACGTAGAGGCATAGATGAGGGGTTGTGTTGCCAAGTTTAGTGTTTCTGGGATGTGTAGTTTTGTTGTTTTGTCCTAGACCGATTTTTAATGCTTTTATATATATAGTTTATTTAACACATCATATATTTTAAAATATATAAGTGAAAGATTTTCATGAGATATGTTGAGTTCCCCCATACATTTTGTTATTACAATGTATGTATGTGTCTATAGCTATTCTCGGGGGGGGGGGGGGTTGGTTTACCCTTTGGTTTGCTAGTAGAACTGCATTACTATTTTGGGAAATTATGCATGTCTAAAACGTGTGTCTCCAGCATGAAATGTTCATGAAAGCTCTGTTCTAGAACAAATGCTGAATAGTATTAATTTTTCTTTGAATACATGAGTGTTTTTATATATATAAAATCCTCCAAATATTTGTAGCTTATTCAATCAACATATTCTGATCCTATGAATAAGAACATTGACACAGTTCTTTCTTTTCAAAGAGGTCCAAGGCTGAAAAATGTTCTATATGGAATCCTTGCTGTGTCATCTGAACCTACTGTATCTCTTCAGAAATATTATTTTTCAATTGACAGCTTCTCTGTGTTCTCATTTTTTCTAGTAAAGGAATTGTATGATATCTACATGGTACATATCATTCGTTTCAAACCTTACAACACAAAGCAATGCATACACACATATTTAAAATACTACAGAAGAAAAACCAGCACCATAGAGCATACAATTCATGATTCAAACAGAAAATAAATGTATTGGGCTGATGTGAGTTTTCCAGGCTGTATGGCTATGTCCCAGAAGCATTCTCTGCTTCTCGAACATGACCATACAGTCTGGAATACTCACAGCATCCCAGTGATTCCAGCTATGAAAGCCTTTGACAACACAATAAATGTATTACTTGCTTCCCTACTGGCTGTATTGTAAGCTTCTCTAAACAGAAAAGTATTTATCAAACTTGGATGAACCTGGCAGATCTCTAAAGGGAGAAAAGTCTTGTGAGAGCAGGACTTGAAATGACAAGAAATTCTTTTGGTTTGCCTCCAGCCAGGATCAAAACAGGTCATTTTGTTTCTTCTATGTTATCAAAGGCAAAGCAACACTCTTTGGGGGAAGTACTCCACGGTGCTGAACAATTTCAGACCAATCTCCAACCTCCCTTTCTTGGGTAAGGTGCTGGAGCGGGTGGTTGCCTCCCAGCCCCAGGCTTTCTAGATGACATCAACTACCTAGATCAGTCACAGTCTGGTTTCATGCCTGGTCACGGCACCGAGACAGCCTTGGTCGCCTTGGTGGATGACCTCCGTAGAGAGCTGGACAGGGGGAGTGTGACCTTGTTGGTTCTCTTGGACATCTCAGCGGCTTTCGATACCATCGATCATGGTATCCTTCTGGGACGACTCTCTGGGATGGGTCTCGGGGGCACGGTTTTTTCGTGGCTCCGATCCTTCCTGGAGGGTCGATCCCAGATGGTGAAGCTGGGAGATGCCTGCTCGGACCCCTGGCCTTTGAGCTGTGGGGTTCCACAAGGTTCTACTCTGTCTCCCATGCACTCTGCACTTGCCCTATAAGCCTTATATATCACCTGTCACATCAGCACTTTTAATCTTGTACCCATTACTCTGGCCCGGCCCAGTTCTATTGTGTTTTAGCGTATTGTTATTGCTTGTGGTTTATACTGTTTTAATTCTTTTAATTTGCCTTTGTTTGTATTGTTATATTGTGTGTTGAGGCCTTGGCCTTTGTAAGCCGCATCGAGTCCTTCGGGAGATGCTAGCGGGGTACAAATAAAGTTTAATAATAATAATAATAATAATAATACATCAGAGGACCATTCAAGTGGTACAATTTTTCCTACCTTAGGTTCACAAAAATGAATCATCAACCAGTCAGTCTGGACTATTTTGGACTATTTTTATGAGGTCCCTGGATAAAAGATTTACCTACTAGAATGTGTGAGATGTAATTATGTGCCAATAGGTTGAACTTCATTATCCAAATAGAACAGATTATTTCATTCTTTATTACAATGACCAGATTGGCTGATATATGGCTTTAAAAGGGAGATTAGCTAAACAATTTATGGAGGAAAGTCTATTAACATTACAATGTAATGTTATCACACCTTAATGGAGCCTCCAATCCCAGGGATAGCATTACTAACTAAACAAGACATGTGGAGGTCAAGGAGACATTTTGTCAACTTTTGCTAGGTTAAAGGAGAAAGGAAAAATGTTCAGATTATTGTTTTGATTTTGAGTTTCTTTCATGAGTAATGCTGAAGCCTGGACAGGAGCTACAGAAAGTGGATTCTGAAACAGCTATACAGCTATTTAGAAATAAAATAGTGCTGTGTGTGTGTGTGTGTGTGTGTGTGTGTGTGTGTGTGTGTGTATTCAAACTAGTATGACAGTGACAAACATTAGCATTTCAGCCTTCACATTTCTCATCATTCCACATACAGAGTTGTTATGTGCCTTCATGTTATTTCTGACTTACGACCACCCTAAGATAAACCTATGACAGGGTTTTCTTTAAAAAAAAAATGTTCAGAGAGGTTTATCTCTGCCTTCCTCTGAGGTTGAGTGAATGTGACTTTCCCAAAGTCACTCAATGGGCTTCCATGCCTGAGTGAGGATTTGAACCACAGTCGATTAAAAGCTCAATCACTATGCCACACTGGATCTGATATGAAGAGTACTCTACCACATAGTTAGAGTATTTCCTTCCCACCATCTTTTTCTTTCTTTATTGTTCTATTGTTCAATTCAAGGTGCTGGCTTTAGCCTATAAAGCTCTAAACAGTTCCGGCCCAGCTTATCTGTCTGAATGTGTCTCCCGCTATGACCCACCTCGAAGCTTAAGATCATCAGATGAGGCCCTGCTCGCAGTCCCGTCAACCTTACAGGTGCGGCTGGTGAGGACGAGAGACAGGGCCTTTTCAGTAGTGGCTCCCTGCCTATGGAACGCCCTCCCCATTGAAGTCAGGCAGGCTCCCTCCCTCCTATCCTTCCGTAGGAATGTTAAAACTTGGTTGTGGGGCCAGGCCTTCGAATAAGAATCAGCAGCATTAATTACTATTATGTACGCCAGAACTCAATTGACAGACTCAGTCTTTTGAACTTGAACACGCCTATCTGTATTTATAATGCGTTTTATGAATGTTTTATGTAAGTTAATTTTTAACTGATTTATAGTGTATTGTACAGGTTTTATATGTGTGTTTTATTGTAAACCACCCTGAGTCCCCTGTTGGGTGAGAAGGGCGGGATATAAATGTTGTAATAAATAAATAAAATAAAATCTTTCCACCCACATATCTATAGACATTGAAAATGTGTTCCTGTCCCATGTACATTGTTTAAAATTCCAGCTCGCTAATTGGATATAGGGTTCAGCACTACAGTCAGTTACATCTCCATGTGAGTTGTTGCATATGTGGAGGAAAATACCTAGTAACCTAGCATTAAAAAAGTGCTATGAGAAAATAGTGGTTTTTTTCCACGAAAAATTGTTAATGCAATTTTGCATGCAAAACCCTCCATATTTTTTAAAGCAAAGGCTTCTGAAATGTATGTGTGCAAATTGCTGATGCCTGTGGTTAAAAACTCAACATTTAAAATTATGAGGCTATCTGAGAAATACTGCTTTTTCCGCCAAAAAACACAATGATATTGACACAGAATATTATTTCCAACACAGTTTGAGATATACAAATACTGGGTGAGAACTTCATAGAACTTATTCATAGAACTAATCCTGTAGCAGAGAGAAAATTGTGAAGTATTTGTATACAAGGAGAAAATAGTCACTTTGGCTGGATCTATATTGCCATACACTGTCATATAGCAGTGTAGATGCAGCTGTAGTGACTATGTCAACTGAAGAATTTCCCCTGAGACCAGTGCGACTGAGTCTCAATGAAAAGTGATTATTTTCATTACTGTCACTCATTGTGTTAAAACTTTTTATAATTCAGCGGTGACTTATTTTTTATTTGCCTTGGAGAGTAATAAATTTTCTGAATGTGGAACACAGTAAAACAGCTGCTTCATCATCAACTGTGACACTGAGTCATTGATGGCTACTTCCTCATTCCAAATGCTGCTGGACAATTTTTAGGTAAAGGTAAAGGTTTTCCCCTGATGTTAAGTCCAGTTGTGACTGACTCTGGGGGTTGGTGCTCATCTCCATTTCTAAGCTGAAGAGCTGGCGTTGTCCGTAGAAACCTCCAAGATCATGTGGCCGGCATGACTGCATGGAGCGCCGTTACTTTCCTGCCGGAGCGGTACCTATTGATCTACTCACATTTGCATGTTTTTGAACTACTAGGTTGGCAGGAGCTGGGGCTAACAGCCAGTGCTCATTCCGCTCCCGGGATTTGAACCTGGGACCTTTTGGTCTGCAAGTTCAGCAGCTCAGCGCTTTAACACACTGTGCTAAATTGTGCCAGGGGACAATTTTTATGGTGTCGTAAATTAGTTAAATTAGCCTCCCCATGTAAGCGGTACCTAAATCTCCTACTTGATAGATGCAACTATCTTTCGGGTTGCTTAGGTCAACAATGAGCAGGACTATTTTTTCATGGTTGGGTGCTCATTCTGACACGGGATGGCTTCGAACTCATGACCTTTTGGTCATAGTGATTTATTGCAGCTGGCTACTAACCAGCTGTGCCATAGCCCAGCCTCTGATCCGGATCCAGGCTACCTACAGGATCACGTTCTCCTGTACAATCCACCTCATACATTTAGGTCCTCTAGGGGATGTTTACTCCAGCCAGCCAGAATTTGACTGGTGACCATCACCCGGTGGACTTTTTTATTGGCTGCCCCAAGACTGGAATGACCTGCCAGAAGAACTCCAACATCAAAATCAGCTGTCAGAATTTAAGACACAACTTCAGATCTATCTCTTCTGGCAGGCCTACCTAGTCAATTTTAACTTGTAAATTTTAATCTTCATTTTACCTATGTATATGTACAGTGGAACCTTGACTTACAAATATTCCAACTTATGAGTGTTTTGAATTATGAGGCATCACTTGGCCCAGGATTTGCTTTGACATACGAGCAGTGTTTTAGAGGTACGAGCTAGAGCCAGAAGATGCACTAGTGCCAGAGGGAGCTCTAGCATGAGAGTTCAGGACTTTAGGGCATCTTGTCCGTTTTGGGAGATTGCTGTCTGCTTTGCTCTTGTTCGCTTTGAGGAACTTCGAGTTAGTTGATTTTGTGTGGGTTTTTTTTTATTCTTGATATGTTTGGCTCCATGAAGAGAGGGAGGGAGGGAGAGCAAGAGAGGGAGGGAGGCTTCTGCCTTTTTGAATTGTGCTTTCTTGCCACAACTGTGTGCTTCTACCATTGTGCCACAAGTTTGTATTTCTACCATTTTAAAGTTGATCTTTCTTTTTTATTGTTTGATGTGAATGTGCATGTTTTTAATTCATTTATTTATAAAGAGCATTTTCTTATTTAAAAACATGTAACAAAAAGGGAGGGGCGGAATGGATTAATAGCATTTCAATACATTGAAATGGGAAATTTGCTATAAGATTGATTTAAGTTAAGAGCTCAGTCAGGGAACAGATAAACTGTTAACTCAAAGCATCACTGTATTTTAATGGTGCTTTGTTTTACATCGCTGTTTCAACTATGTTGTTTCCTGCCTCGAGCTGCAAAGAGAGGCAAGTAATAAATATATTATTATTATTATTTTCATGAGTTTAGGTTTCACAATCATATTAATCTGGACATTGAACAACAACATCACTTAGACTGAAAACTAGCCGTTAATGCTAGGAAAGAAGATTGTGGCCTCTTAAAAAGTAACAATTTTAAGCATAGTAGCAGCATTTCTAGGACATAATCTGATGAAGTCATTCACAAAAACATTGTTGCATTATAAATAGGTAACTCTTGAAATTGCCTCAAGAATATTTGATGTTTTCCCATAGCAGAAATTGATGTTGCTAGCAGAATCAACTATGCTTACAAAGAACACAGACAGACTTATCTTTTCCTGTGTTGTTTTCCATACACAACCAAGTATTACTCATTAACTGTTCAATAAAGGCCTCTAGCTAGTTTTTTTGTTTTTGTTTTTGTCTTTTTGTAGAGCAGGAAAATCAACCAAGTAAATAAAAAGGTGCTGATACATTCTATGAAACATTTCTGCTCTAATCATAAAACATTGATAGAATCATTGTTTCTTGGCAGTTTTAGATGAAATTCATATTTCTAGTCATGTTCAGTCCCTAGTGATGGCATTATCGAAATTTCATGGTATAAATTTGTTGCCTGCTTGTAGGTTTTAGATTACCCTCAAGAGTACTCCTACAACAGTGATGGGCAACCTTTTGCGCTCGGTGTGTCAAAAATGGGTTGTTGTATGTCTTTCGGGCTGTGTGGCCATATTCCAGAAGTATTCTCTCCTGACATTTCGCCCACGTCTATGGCAGGCATCCTCAGAGGTTGTGAGGTATGGATAAACTAAGTAAGGAAAGGAAAGAATATATATCTGTGTAGAGTCCAGGGTGTGGCAAGAGTCCTTTGTCACTGGGAAGCCAGCATTAATGTTTCAGTTAATCACTCTAATTAGCATTGGAAAGGTTTTGTCTCTTGCCTGAGGGGCATCCTTTGTTCAGTCATTAGCTGTCCTCTGCCCTCAGTGTTGGTTCCCATCTACTGTTTAGATTTTAGAGTTTTTTTTTAATACTGGTAGCCAGATTTTGTTAATTTTCATGGTTTCTTCCTTGCTGTTGAAGTTGCCCACATGCTTGTGGATTTCAATGGCTTCTCTGTGTAGTCTGACATGATAGTTGTTGGAATGGTCCAGCATTTCTGTGTTCTCAAATAATATACTGTGTCCAGGCTGGTTCATCAAGTGCTCTGCTATGGCAGATTTCTCTGGTTGAATTAGTCTGCAGTGCCTTTCATGAAATCAGCCATAGCAGAGCACTTGATGAATAGACAGGTTTGTAGCAAGACTTATCATTAAACATACCTGATCATTAAACATGACATCTCTTTGTACAGAGACACACAACATCTTCCAAAAACCAGTTTATCCATCCCTAATGCCTCTTCTTTCTTTCTCTCTCTCTTTGGGGACATATACACTGCGGGATTAATGCAGTTTGACCCCATTTTAACTGCTGTGGTTTTTACAGATTTAACTTCTGACAATGTTGTTACTGCAAGTTTATTTTATGCAATTCTATCTTTATTTGCAGTCAATTTGTTAATAGCCAATGTTTTTGTAGTCAATGTTTTCAATACATTGCAATGTTTGGTGCTAAATTCGTAAATATAGTAATTACTACATAACATTACCATGTTTAGAACTGCTATTTTTGTCGATTTGTTGTAAAACATGACGTTTGGGTGCTTAATTTGTAAAAATCATAATGTAATTTGGCATTTAATGGGCTTTTTCTTAATCCTTCCTTATTAGCTAACATTTTTGCTTATCCAACACTTTTATTTTTCAGTAATTGGTTTGAGGGGGAGGCTCCAAAATTCTGTTGGATTACACTTGAAAATTACCTAGGGCCAGGAAACTTATATTTTCTCTATATATACTCATATACACTCTGTCTGTCTGTCTGTCTTTCTGTCTATCTAGTATGTCCACAGATGTAGTCCCACACATTGCTATTGATACACATATAGACATTCTATATCTACACACATTATATATCCACACACACACATATGTAGACCCACATGCACACATGTCCATGCTGTGTGAATAATAATAGTGTATTATTGTGAATAATAATATATTATTCATAATTGTCTCATGTACTGTTATTAGTATTATGAATATGAATATAGCATTACTTTTAGTAATAATATATTATGAATGTGTTAATAATAATAGCATGTTGTTGTGATAATAATATATTATCAATATTTGTCTGTGCACATATTATTAGTATTATTTTTTTTGAGTGATTGGTTTGGGGGGAAATCGGGGGGGGGCAACAAATTCTGTTCGCCTACTCTTGAAAATTACCTAGGGCCGGCTCTGAGTGTGACACTTCTTGTCAGGTTCTTGGGATTTGTTTTACAGATGCCATGCCTTCCAGTCAGCAATGACTATACATATATGGCAGAAAATAAACTAGAGCTTCAGTGGAATGAGCACCTTTTAACAATATGCTTTATTTGATGCAATGAAGTATCAAAGACACTTCAATGGATACAGCATTTTGATCAGTTTCTCTTTATGCATGCAATATTCAAAAGACAGGAAGTCATCTGAAGTATTTTATGAAAACTTTTCTTTTTAGCACAAATCATCTCAGCCACACTGTGCCCAAATTAGGAATCATTAAAACAAATGAGGATATACTTTCAACCTTACAATCTTATAGTAACCTGAACAACATTCACAGAATGATTAAATACCCAGGAGCAAATACAGATTCAAGCACGGATGGATTATCAGTATTATTTTTATATCAGCCAGCCTCTATAAACCTAGTCCTATGGAATAGGCTGTCATTCCATTTACATATAAAAGCATGACAAGCCTTCAACTGATTCAGATTCAGAGGAAACTACCTACATTTTCTTTCTTTCTTTCTTTCTTTTTGGTTCATTAAAAATATTTTTGCAGCTCCAATACAAGGATAAATTCTTAAAGATGATGATTGCATGATATTGATCTGAAAGAAAAAGGATCTTATGTAGAAGAGTGTTTGTTAAAGAATGAAAGGAAACTAAATGGATATAGTAAAAAAAATTCAACCCATGGATTGAAAGACCATTTTTCAAAATATGGGAATAGTCCCACCTATAAATTAATCATTTGAGAGCTAAGGGACAAGAATCTAGATCTTGTTGTTGTTATTGATCCACAATAACCACACATGCCCAAAGAGTTATGGTTCATCAAACATATATGATTTTTCTGTAATAATAATAATAATAATAATAATAATAATAATAATAATAATGTTCTTTGTCAATTTCTACTAGATGAAGTATATAAACTGTTTTCAATATATGTATCAAAATGTAATTTGAAGTCAGCCACCTCTCCATGACCCAGTTTACATAATCCTTTGGGAAAGGGGACTGTGGCCAGGATACCTTCAGCCATTTCCCAAGCCAGACAACTATCAGAACCATTGTGTATATATGTAGATAGATGTTCCTGTTTACTAACAAAATAAACTCAGGATTTTTAACCAGATACTAATCAGCATATCCAATTTTTTTCCTCGTGGACTGTGCTCTCCCAGGAGGCATCTCTGCAATGAACTGACCAACCACCAGCTGCCATTCTTCCCACCCTGGAAAACTCCTGCAGGCTATGATATCAAGGGATATCAGGGCCAGATCAGCTACATCCAAGAGTATTGAAGGAGTTATCTGAAGTTATTTCAGAACCACTGGCAATCATCTTTGAGAGTTCTTGGAGAATGGGATAAGTCCCAGAAGATTGGAGGAGTGTCACGCCCGAGGCAACGGAGCACTAAGAACCGGACACAGAGGCCAATAACTATCTAATATCTTTATTAAGGAAATATATAAGAATAATAAAAACAAGTAGAAAATATAGTCCAGAAGCAGACCTATCAGATGAGGTCAAATATAGTCCAGAAATGTTTTGTCCAATAAATGATATTAGAGTTCAAAGCAGAATCCAACAAACCGAAACACACACTATTGCCAAGCAATAGTGTGGGGAAATGTCCAGAGTCTTTCAAGGTCCAAGGTAACTTCACAACAAGGCTGGAAACAAAACTTGATTCTATGAACAAGGTCCGTGGCTAGGAACAAGGCAAGGCAATTCTTGAATACTTGATTAGGCAAAGCAAGGAGACTGGGGTTGCGGACTTTGTGAAGTCCGCACAAGGCTGGAAACACGAAATCACTCCTGAAGCTGCTCTGTTGACTCCGAACGGAACCTACCGTGCCAGGCACATTTAACTGGGTCTCGTTTCCCTGCCAAGCAGGTGTCCAGCGTTCTCTTTCCCTAGAGAACAGGAAACGAAACCCAGCTTTCTCCAGATGTGAGACTCCCTAGATTTTCCCAGGGGAACATGGCTAATCAGTGTCTTGTTTAGCTGCAAGTCTCAAACTCCTGCGAACCTGCTCCTTCACTCCCGCAGCATAGGACTGTCTCCTAGCAAAAGGGGGTGAGAGCTGCTCAAGGTCTGTTTTAATGGGTTCTTGGGCAAAAACATCAACATCAGGCATCTGGAAAGATTCCGGCTCTTGCTGAGCCGGCGAAAACCCCATGTTTTCATCTTCATCAGCCACGGTGGCACTGGGAGCAGGACTACAAGGCCCATGAGGCATTACAAGGAGGGTGAATGTGGTCGCTATCTTCAAAAAGGTAAAAAGAACAACCCAAACAATTACCGCCCGGTCAGCCTCAGGTTGATACCAGGCAAGATTATGGAAAAGATAATTTCCATGCAAACACTTAGAAACAAATGCAATCATTGCTAATAGTCAACACGGATTTACCAAAAACAAGTAATGCCAGATTAATCTGATCTCTTTTTTTGATAGAGTTACAAGTTGGGTCGATACAGGGAACGCCGTGATGTAGCGTACCTGGATTTCACTAAGGCCTTCGACAAAGTCCCTCATGACCTTCTGGCAAACAAACTAGTAAAATGTGTGCTAGACAAAACTATGGTTAGGTGGATCTGTAATTGGCTAAGCGAACGAACCCAAAGGGTGCTCACCAATGCGTCTTCTTCATCTTGGAAAGAAGTCACGAGTAGAGTGCCGCAGGGTTCTGTCCTGGGCCCAGTTCTGTTCAACATCTTTATTAACGACTTAGATGAAGGGTTAGAAAGCACGACTATCAAGTTTGCAGATGATGGGAAACTGGGAGGGATAGCTAACACTCCAGAAGACAGGAGCAGAATTCAAAATGATCTTAACAGACTAGAGAGATGGGCCGAAACTTACAAAATGAAGTTCAACGGGGACAAATGCAAGATACTTCACTTCGGAAAAAAAATGGAATGCAAAGATACAGAATGGGGGATGCCTGGCTCAACAGCAGTATGTGTGAAAAAGATCTTGGAGTCCTCGCAGACAACAAGTTAAACATGAGCCAACAATATGATGTGGCTGCTAAAAAGGCCAATGGGTTCTGGCCTGCATAAATAGGGGCATAGCATCCAGATCTAGGGAAGTCATGCTACCCCTCTATTCTGCCTTGGTCAGGCCACACCTGGAATACTGTGTCCAATTCTGGGCACCGCAGTTGAAGGGAGATGTTGACAAGCTGGAAAGCGTCCAGAGGAGGGCAACTAAAATGATCAAGGGTCTGAGAACAAGCCCTATGAGGAGCAGCTTAAAGAACTGGGCATATTATTTAGCCTGCAGAAGAGAAGGCTGAGAGGAGACATGATAGCCATGTACAAATATGTGAGGGGAAGTCATAGGGAGGAGGGAGCAAGCTTGTTTTCTGCTGCCCTGCAGACTAGGACGCGGAACAATGGCTTCAAACTACAGGAAAGGAGATTCCACCTGAACATCAGGAAGAACTTCCTCACTGTGAGAGCTGTTTGGCAGTGGAACTCTCTCCCCTGGACTGTGGTGGAGGCTCCTTCTTTGGTGGCTTTTAGGCTGAATAGCCATCTGTCGGGGGTGCTTTGAATGCAATTTCCTGCTTTTTGGCAGGGGGTTGGACTGGATGGCCCATGAGGTCCACTATTCAATGATTCTATGAACCCCTGGACCAATCCAGATGCAGATACTAGTTTGCCTCTTTTTCAGCCATTCATGGGAGGGAGCGAAAATTCTGAATATCTGTCAGAACTGTGTAAGATTTTTCTGTGAATTCATGCTTGTACCTTTTGAAATGTGTTGCTTATATTTGTATCCTTTTTGGCCAAATCATAATAAACCTCTGTGGCTTTCCTTCAACCTGGAGAGCTATTCTCTGTCTTGGCTGAACTGGTTCCACTGATGCGCACCTGGCATAGACTATTTTAACTGTGAATCTAGCGGAATCATTACATTATGACAGTGAAATGATAATAGTATAATGTGGCAAGGGGAGCACTGCACACTTCGTAAACACACAATTCTGGCTTCTTCTGGTGGCAAAATTAAGCCTCTGCCACAGCTATTCTTTAATTTGCCATCCCCTACTCCTAAAAAAAGTATCTGAAACATACATATTTGCCAAGGTAGTGAACTGAAATCCAGTGGCCAGTTATGAAATCAAAGGGATTGAGTGAAAGTGAGCAACCACTGCAGAGGGCTAGGGAACTATACAGTCTGGTCATCTCCAAACTTGAGAAAGAGAGGGAGCCATTAATCATCTGTAGGCTAGAAGTGAATATTGAAAGTGAATACAGAGGAAGTGTCAATATATTGACTAGTAACTTCAACACTGAGAAATCAAACATAAAACTGGCGTATTACTAGCAACAACTGTTTAATTGATAACTTTTATCAGGGTGAGAAAAGAGAAAGTGCGCACATTGATTTTGATCTTATTGAACTTATATACCCACTTTAAAGACTTAGGAAGGCCTATAGGGTAAACAGGAAGCAAAAAAGATATATAATCATGGGCTGAGAAAATGGTATGAATAACTTGAGGATGGAGGTGGGGGCTTTTTTCCTAAAGGGTAGGAAAAGTGATAATGCTTCCCACAGTTCAAGAAAGGGCCTTTTGAACAAAACTGCAAAATCAGGATCAGAAATAGTTCCTAAATAAATCATAATATTGTAGCAATTTATTTGAAGGCATCTTTATCTTTTAAGCATAATTGTATGGCTGCTTGGGGATATTTCTCCTTGATTTGTCTCTGCATTCACTGCTATTGTCTCTTATGGTTAAGGGCAGAGTGTCTTTCAGTGAATGTGATCACAGAACCACTTTAAAACTGGGTACAGTAGGAGGAGAACGAGATTACAGTTTAAGAGGTATAAACAAAACCAAAAGCAATGCTTTATCTTCACTTTCCAGAACTCCTTGTGCTTTTTTCTATTTCAAGGGCCATTCAAGAGCTGCATTTCAGAACTATTGAATTACTATAATCTTCATCAACTGGTCTGTGTCAAAAATGATTACTTTGTGTTGAAGTCCTTTTGCAGTTTGAATGTTACATATACAAAGTGGTACTTTCAGCATGGTTTGAAATATACCCACTTGTCACTGTGAATATAAGACTTCTTGATGCTGCTTATGGAATTGTTTAACTCTTTTCCTTCAGTGTCAATCGCATTAGGAAATTATATTTTGAGAAGTTTGCTCATTAAGCAAGATTTCATAGGTAACTTTGATGCTTTCATTTAGAATATATTTCTGAATTTGATAAGCCAAAAAATGTTTATTAAGATATCCACCTTGACCTCAGATCACATATAGCTGTAGGTGTGATATGTTTCTCACCAATTGTGGCTACCCTTGCAAAAAGTCCATCTTAGTAAAGAGTACTTTTTGTAGTGGTAAACAGACTAGACATCCTATCTTAAGCTGCCAATTGGTTTTGCCTATAGCAAAATGTTAAGATGAGTTCTTGGAAAATACATGAGGAATTTTGAGAGAAGCGAAGAACATACTGTATTTTTGTTTCATGATTAAAATGGCTTCTTGAGAGGTTTTTCACAGACACTAATCAGGGATGGTTCTACAATAAACAAAAATGAGCAGGTGTGCTTAGAACAGATTTTGGATACCATTAACTAACACTTTGTGGAGACTATAATACAGAGAAGCATTCCAGGCCTAGAACCTAAAAACAAGATGTAAAGAAGTGTATGATTTTATTTTGTTTAATGATGACATGTTTATTTGATTTGTTTAAACAGTCAGGTTTGGTTAATTTAAAATGGGCGAGTATTGGAATTGATAATATGTAGGGGAAGGTAGCCATCCTAGCCTTCTGAGGAAATTGCCCTAGCAACGGGGGCGGAGCCAACCACCATTTGGAAAGGAAATAGGGGAATGTTTTAAAACCCAGTTTCAGTCTGTGATTTCTAGTCGCAGGAAGAAGACTGATTCTCATGTGGAGGGTCAGGGTGGCTCAAACAAAAGAATTTGAGTCAGATCTAAAATAAAGTGATTTATTTTAGATAGTCTGTGATTTTGAATCACAGGGAGCAGTCTGGTTTCAAGACTGAAGAAAGCCAGAGGGACAGACCTCTATTAGGCCAGACTAGGCAAGTTAGGGACTTGTTTAGGGTCAGTTATAGAGGCTGTGGATTAGGGAAAGTTAATCCCAGTGGATCCAGGAGGATCAGGTTTTGGTTTAGTTTGGAGGAAGAAGTATTTTGAAAGTTTGAACACCTCATATCTGTTTGTAACCATTAAGCTAAGTGCCTTTAAAAAGTTACAAGAAACCATCAAGCTCTGTACAAGCAATAAACTTGTTTTGATTTTATTCCACCTAAGTCTCTGTCACAATTATATACTAAGTTAAGCGACATCATCATCTGAGGTAAAATAAACAAAGAAATCATTAAAAAGAACCAGTGCCAGCTGCCTGACGTCTCCTCAAATGGTGGCAGCGAAGAAGATAATTAAATAAATAATTAATTAAAATCATCATTCATAAAACATCTTTATAATTGGTGGTATCTGTGTGTGTGGTGGGATCAAAAAGGATTCCATCTCTGTCACACATCTCTCACCTCTCCACAATTGGTGGCAGCGGTGGGATCTGAAAGGATTCCTCCCTGTCACACTTCTCCACAATTGGCGGCAAGCGGCGGGATACATATAACATCCCTAATTTAGTGCCTGAGATCGCTCACTGAAATTTCTGAGGTAAAAGTTATAGAGAATGGCCACCAGAAAACAGAGAAAAGGAGCAGGAGAGATAGAGGTGTACCAAGAGGAAGAGAGTTCAGATTCTGAACAACAGACCACCATGTCAGAAGCAATGATGAAATATCAATTAGAGATGAAAAAATTAGAATTAGAAGCACAGGATAAAGAGAGACAGGCACAGATAGAGCAGATGAAATTGGAGAAAGAAGCAGAGGACAAAGAGAAACAGAGACAGGCACAGATAGAGCTGAAAAAGATGGAGATAGAATGGGAAAGACAGAAGCTGACACTGTCTCAGCCTTCTGTGGTAACACAACCAGGAACTCCTAGTGATTTAGCCTTAAAGAGGTTTTCTAAATACACTAAGGAGGATGTGGAGATGCAGCGGATTGAGCTCGCACCACTTTTGAAAATGCCATTGTGCCCAGGGGATTCTTGGTGCCTGATTCAAAAAGTGGTTCAAAAAGTGGCAGAGATATGTGGGTTTTGAAAGCTGGGACCTGTATTATGCAAGAAACCCTGATTACTACCCAGGACCCATTGACAACTCAAAACTTTTTGAAGATTCAGAAACCCAGACTTTAAGAAGATATTGCATGAATGGAGTGGATTATGAGGTGATTCCTATTGAAGCCTGGAATAAGTTAGTCAATTGGTATGGCTGTATAGAGGGACAGAGACCAATTGAGAGAACGGTTGTGGAGTATGGCAAATATTTCAAGTGCTGTAAAGTAGAAGTTTATCCTTTAGAGTCGAAGCCATCTCAAAATAACGACTCTGTTAATCTTGTAAGCTCTCAATTTAAACAAGCAAAAGATTCTGCTGAAGATGGAGGAATCGTAAATCTCCAAAAGAAATTATCTGAGTCACAGCTTGAGATTCATTACGTGGCTGAGGTAAATGTGTCACCAGCGGCTGAGGTCCCTATTCAGTGCCATAGTGACACAGGAGTGGAGCAAGCTGAAGTAATTGGGGATTTAGAAGTGCCAGTCATTAATAAAAATGATTTGTTTGAACACCTTGGAGAAATTAATACTGTTATAAAGAGTAATGGTTTAAAAAGTGACTGTGCCTTTACAAAAGATTTGCCAGAGAAAGATGGTAACATGAAGTTGCTTGGTGCTAACAGAAAGAACAATGTGGTTCCCAGTAAAGATGATAAGGAAGATGAAGTTCTGAGGGAATTTTGGGAAATGACTGACTCTATTTGCTCAGTGGTTACCTCTGTAGTCATTACAAGTACAGAGCATGGTCAGCAGTTGTGGCCAGAAAAAATTTTACCTCAGGAAACCACCAAAATTGATCCAGTTAAGTTGCTGTGCGCAGGAGAGCCTAAAGGACCGGTGGAAACCTGGAAGGAGGACAGATCAGTGACCGGTACCTCAAAGAACACCATTGTGAGAGGAAAGATGATGGACATCTTGAGACTGTGGGTCATCGCCAAACGCAGGGAACCAAGAGACCGGCAGAGGTTATTTTTCAACGGAGAGAGTTCTGAGAACTTCAATGCGGCAGAGATTGGTAGTTTCAACTATCATCAGTTTACTTTCAATGTTCTACGAAAGTACATGAACTATGTTTCCCAGGACTTCTTGAATGACTCTTGGAAGTTTCGCAAAAGACTTTTTGGAACAGAGAGAGTTCATTGTGTTGCTGGGAAAGATGAGTGTAATTGTCCCCAACAACACGTTAACCTCTGGAATGCTCCGCAGAGTGAAACATCAAAGAACTGTACCAACTGGGCTGGAGAGGAAGATTGCTATGAGTTGGACAAAGTGTCTAAAAGATGTTTTGGTCCAGTGTATAAATAAAGACTTGGGGGATAACCCAGAATAAAAATTAAACTGTTAGAAATATGATTTATGGAAAATGTATTTTAAAATGTCTTTTGATTTGAGGTTGTGAATCTTAACAACAGAAAAGATAGTAAGATCTGAATATGTTATGTGTATGTGCAACATTGAAGGTTTGTATTTATGGTTTATGTGTTGCATGATAATATGTTTAGATTATATGTTAAATGTATGTTAACATGTATTGTATAAATTTGGATGCAATCCATATTATTTTTGACCATTCTAGGTTATAGAAAAGTCAAAAATAATCTTTATGGGTTGGGAGGTGTGTAAAGAAGTGTATGATTTTATTTTGTTTAATGATGACATGTTTATTTGATTTGTTTAAACAGTCAGGTTTGGTTAATTTAAAATGGGTGAGTATTGGAATTGATAATATGTAGGGGAAGGTAGCCATCTTAGCCTTCTGAGGAAGTTGCCCTAGCAACGGGGGCGGAGCCAACCGCCATTTGGAAAGGAAAAGGGGGAATGTTTTAAAACCCAGTTTCAGTCTGTGATTTCTAGTCGCAGGAAGAAGACTGATTCTCATGTAGAGGGTCAGGGTGGCTCAAACAAAAGAATTTGAGTCAGATCTAAAATAAAGTGATTTATTTTAGATAGTCTGTGATTTTGAATCACAGGGAGCAGTCTGGTTTCAAGACTGAAGAAAGCCAGAGGGACAGACCTCTATTAGGCCAGACTAGGCAAGTTAGGGACAGTTTAGGGGTCAGTTATAGAGGCTGTGGATTAGGGAAAGTTAATCCCAGTGGATCCAGGAGAATCAGGTTTTGGTTTAGTTTGGAGGAAGAAGTATTTTGAAAGTTTGAACACCTCATATCTGTTTGTAACCATTAAGCTAAGTGCCTTTAAAAAGTTACAAGAAACCATCAAGCTCTGTACAAGCAATGAACTTGTTTTGATTTTATTCCACCTAAGTCCCTGTCACAATTATATACTAAGTTAAGCGACATCATCATCTGAGGTAAAATAAACAAAGAAATCATTAAAAAGAACCAGTGCCATCTGCCTGATGTCTCCTCAAATGGTGGCAGCGAAGAAGATAATTAAATAATTAATTAATGAAAATCATCATTCATAAAACATCTTTATAATTGGTGGTATCTGTGTGTGTGGTGGGATCAAAAAGGATTCCATCTCTGTCACACATCTCTCACCTCTCCACAATTGGTGGCAGCGGTGGGATCTGAAAGGATTCCTCCCTGTCACACTTCTCCACACAAGAGTTTTGAATAGTCTCTTACATGATGGAACCAGTTCAAATGTGAACTTGTAGCATGGGGTTTTTTGTTCATTGAGTTTGTGGTTTTTCTATATTCTAAGGATTTATCTACTAGTGCGGTGCTTTGGTATGGAATTGCTGTTCATTTTGTGTAGTTTCATTCGTGTCATCTGATTTTCGTACTTGTTCCCGCTAACAGAGAAGTAATAGAGGAAATAATAGAGCAAAAGCTATATTGGGATAAAGCTTGATTTTTGTCCCTTAACATAGAGGTAAAGAAGGGGAACAACCAATAGTCAGATATATTAAAATTTATGATAGCCGCTATACATGCCACAATTGCCAGAGGTTGGAAAGATAAAACAAGGTGGGACCTGAAAACCTGGTGGTCGTATCTCTCTGAATATTTAATTAATGATTTCATCCATGAAAAGAAAAATAAATATTTGAATATTCAGTCAAGACAAGATTGGCATAGGAAATGGTCTTGTTTAATCGACAAAACGGAAGGAAAAGATAGGTACAGAACTTTAATCCAGGCCTTCCAGACAGTTAAATCAATGTATTGATTTAAGTAACCCAGATAGGGGTGGGAGGGGGGTGGGAAAAGAGCGGTAAGGGTGGGTGGGATGGGGGGGTTTAAAGGGGTAATTAAGATATACGGTAAAGGGAAACACAATTGGAAACTGTATCCCAGCCATAAAGATTGTAAACAGTTTTTATGTTATCTTTTAGATGGCTAAGGTTTGCAGTGTATTGTTTTGTTATCTGTAGTTTTAAAAAATAAAAAAATAAAACTTGTTCCCGCTAACAAAAATGGGGCACCTATACGAACAGAATTTTCGTCTAGCTTACAAAAAACCAGTTTTCGGACCATTGGCTGCAATGGAAGGGCTTCCGAGCAGAAGCTGCCCTAGGTTTTTCTAGGTGGTAAGCCAACCTGCCCGAAATTGTGCCCCTCCATCCCAAACTTACCGCCGGCAGCAGCAGGCGGCAGCGACAGCGGCAACCATTGGGTCACTCACCGCAAAACCAGGAAGTACTTTCTATTCTCATGAGATCTCGCGAGATTTCCATGAGATCTCGCAGAAATATCATGAGAATACAAAAATATTCCTGGTTCTGTGGAGAGCGACCCAGTGGTCGCTGCCGCTGCCCGCCGCCGCCCACCATCGCCGCCGCTTCAGGTGCACCCAGGAAGGTGCTGCGCCTGAGGTGGGGGCTTCAGCGGCATTCATGACAAACCGGACCTGCTTTCGAGGCTCATCCTCCCACTCAGTTTTTGGGCTAGGGGATGAAAATCACCACACACTGAGGGCATTTCAACCCCTTTCAGATCACCAACTTTTAAAATGTTTGGGTCTTCCCCAGAGTACTATTGTTGTTGTTGTTATTATTATTATTATTATTATTATTATTATTATTATTATTATCAACACCCATTGGCACACATCAGTTGTCATGGGGAAGCACCCCTCTCTCAGACTCAGCTTAGAGTCCCAGAGTAACTATCGTTACTTATATTAATATTATTATTAACACCCATTGGTACACATCAGCTGTAATGGGAAAGCAGCCCTCTGTCTGTAGCTGCTTATTGTTACGGGGATGAAACAAAAGGAAAATGCACAATGACTGTCCAGCTTTCATTTTTGTGTTGCCTCTCATTTCCTACTAAAATGTTGTCATTTGTTTTGTGTAGACGAATGGTCAAAACAAAATGCTAGCACGAAGGAAACAAAGGATAAATTTTTATACACATCTCTAGTATCTACACTGTGAAATGAATGGGGCTTGACACTACTTTAACTACCATGGCACAATGCTACGGAATAGGCAGATTTGTAATAAAGTAAGGCCCAACACTCTTTGACAGAGAAGGCTAAAGATCTAGTAAAATTACAACATGCATGGTTTCATAGCATTGACCCATGACAGTTAAAGTGATGTCAAACTCCGTTACTTCTAGAGTGTAGTCATACCCCAAGATGATCTGAAACCCACTGGAATCTTTTTAGAGTATTTAAAAGGAAAATAAATAATGTGAAGCAGAAGTCCCTGTTTGTTGCCACGAGAAGAGACCCCTTGAATCAATAGAAGCTATGTAAGTGTTGATTTACTAAGTTCCTGTTGATTCAACAGATTAATCATAATTCTTATCTACTATTAGATTTAGGTCAAAAAGAAAGAGATGTCTGTCTACTAAGCATGTGTGATTGATATGAAAATGTTTCAGAAGTACTTACAAAACTGGGGGGCCCTGAAGCTTCATTTCTAATATGTTTCTAAAGTTTTGTTGGTAAAAATTTCATCAAAATCAGTGAGACTAATGAAATGTCGTTACTATTTCATTACAGTACTGTAATTACAGCCGGGCTGTGGCGCAGGCTGGTAAACAGCTGCTGCAATAAATCACTCTGACCACGAGGTCATGAGTTCGAGGCCAGCCCTTGGCAGGGTGAGCACCCATCAATTAAAAATAAAATATAGCCCCTGCTCGTTGCTGACCTAGCAACCCGAAAGATAGTTGCATCTATCAAGTAGGAAATAAGGTGCCACTTATAAAAGTAGGGGGGGGGCAAGTTTAACTAATTTACAACGTTGGAATGAGGAAGTGAGGAAGTGCCATCAGAGTGGATGATGAAGCAGCTGCTCCTCCCTGTGGACAGAATCGAACATCCCCTCAGGAGAAGGTTAAATTGCCTCTGCATCTGTCTGTCTGTTGTCTCTGTCTCGGTTCGATGTGTTTATGGGCATTGAATGTTTGCCCTATATGTACATAATGTGATCTGCCCTGAAGTCCACTTAGGGGTGAGAAGGGCGGAATATAAATACTGTAAATAAATAAATAAATAAATGTGCATTAATGCATTAATTACTACCATTAAGGAAACTTCAGGGACTTCTATCGCCCTCATTTTAAAAGCTATTGGGGTGAAACTTGCTAAAATAGTAGAACACAATTACCACTGTTAGCCCACCAAATTTCAGAATGTTTTACTTATACACGGAGTTTTGGGGAAATTTCAAAAATTTTATAAACAACATTTTTTATAGTAAAGAAAATCTGTTCCTACTTTGAAAGTGTTATTTCCTGTTTCATTGTGCGTGTCAGTCCTTGGAAGGTGTAGGACACAAAGCAGGCTCATACAGGTATTCCGTGGATACACTTTATTGAAATCCTTCTTACCAAGATGAAAGCAAAGCTATTACTGACTGAAATCCGCCCCGACATCAGCATATCAAACTACTTCTTCGCCCCGACCCCCCTTCCAGTTCACACCTATCTGTTGATAGTCCTTTCCCAGCCCCAAGACCAGAGTAGGCCATAAATCAATCCTCCTAGCCAGATGGTTCTTATCAATTAGGCTATCTCCATCACAATTGCTCTGGTAGGATGGGAATAGGTCAGCTTATTTGTGAATGCTGAGCTATCACATCCTGGCAGTGTGGTCTTTACTTTGAAAATAGTTGTTATACTCCAGAAGCTTTGCTTTTGTGGCAGAAACTTTGTTAAATGGGTGGAGACTCAATAAAGCAAAATGTGCAGCTATATATAGGATGATGTTCCTTGTGCAAAGATAAAGTTTTTGCAGTGTAATAAACCTTTGCCATGTTTTTATGACAGAACCAATTAGGAACTGCCATTTATAACCCAGAAACAGAAATCATAGTATAGACACCACCAAGGGACATCTAGACTGACCTCCTTTTTCCGAACAGAAAGGCACCATCCAAACTCTCCTGACATCCAATTAATATGCTTCCCCTATTAGAGGGGACCCCCAAGGCGGTCAGCATTTTTTCCCAGCCCTGTACAAAGATTGGCTTACTTATTAGAGAGAGATGTATTAGTCACAGTCCTCCTCTTTGCAGATTCCATGGCTGATGTTAGGGAGGGACAAACCTCTCTCTCTGCTATCCTGATTTGATCATTCAGATGCTGAGCAGCACTGCAGTCTGGGAAATGGAGTTTACGGCAGGGCCATTTGCATTCTTTGCCACTGGGAGCCTCATCTTTACAAGCTATATTTAAGATGGCTGTGTTCTCAGTTTAGTCCCACCCACAGCCTTTGCTTATGGTGACAATGGGGCCAAACAAAAAGGATTTTGAAGCACTTTATGTTCTCTTGACTTTGCCAAAGTTGCTTAGTGAAGCCTAATGCTCATACTGAATACTAAACTGACCTTAGGAGACATCTGAATGTTTCAGAACATCAACGAAAATTATTGTTGAGTGTTTCAATTTCTAACCCCACACACACACACACACACACACACACACACACACCTTTCCTGCATGCTTCGGATGTTGCTTTGTTTTGCATATTTAACAAATATTTTACAAAACACAATTTAATAATGAAATGATGCACAAGCCTACTGCTTACTGTTGAAGCTCCAGGACCATTTCACTGGTTCTCAACTGAAAGAATCTTGTGGTATGAACCTCTATCAAAATGTGAATTTACAAAGACATAACATTCACAATCAAAAGTATTTATTTTATATGTAATTTTTAAAGCCTGCAAGATTTTTCCACAGCAACAGGTATTAAGGTGCTCAGTTTCTATTCTCTTTCTCTCTGATAAATAGTTACAATTGTAAAAAGGATATCAAGCCTGAAATATATCTGCTGGAGGAAAATGCTGGAGGAAAATGCAAAAATCTATTTGTTTATATTACACACGTCACTCCATGTGGGAACCAATCTGCTTACAAAAATATTTTTAAAAGACAAGATAAAACTTGAAAAATAAAAAGTTATATACAATAGTAGTTATAATATGAAAATGTATTTAACTTTAAAAATGTAAAATCATATAAAAACATCACACCCAGTTAAGAAGGAACACCGCCCTAAAAAATTACTTCCTTTAACTGATTAATAACTGAAGACCTATTTGAATGGAAAGATCTTTTCCTGCTGGAGAAAGGAGACTAGTGAGGGAATTCCACAGTTTAGGAACAACCACAAGGAAGGCTCTAACCTGTGTCTTCTTCAAACACGCTTCTGATTATGGTGGAAGCAAACTCTAGGATTCCATGATGCTATGAATGCAAGACAAAACAAAACAGGGAAAACAATTTCTTCTCTCAGGGGGAAAGGTATTAATTTACCTTCCTGAGACTGCCATATCTGCTTCCTTCAGCCAGATATTTTAGCGATGGCACTATTTACATGAGCACTGCACATTTTATCCCCAAATTCCTGCTCTACAGTGGCCAAGCTGCAGTGTATTTTATCACTGATTTGGATTTTCCGGAGTGCTTTTAAATGTATTTTTAATGCAATGTATTTGTACAAGGCTAAATGCTAGCTCCAGCATGAATTGGGGGTGTGCATTTTCTGGACACCACCCTTTTATTTCACTTTCTTCTGGATTTTCAGGCCAGTGTACATGAGGCCCCTGTCTTTTAAATTTGTCAATGTCCTAAATTTGCATAATTGCAATTCAAAGTAATAAAAATTGCATATTATCAGGGGCCTAATATGCATATTAGATACCCCAATTTGCGGGGTTGTAATATTTCAGTTGAAGGAACTGGAAAGACCACCAGCACGCATTCCTTGTTTAAGAAATCCCTCTGAAATTCATGAGGTTGCCAATAAGTGAATAAGCTGTTTGAAAGCATATATACAGCCACAAATAATGACAACCCTACCCTGTTTCCCCGAAAATAATATATTATATTAATTATATTAATTTTTGCTCCCAAAGATGTACTAGGTCTTATTTTCAGGGGAAGTCTTATTTTTCCATGAAGAAGAACTCACATTTATTGTTAAACAAAAAAAAATGAACATTTATTATATACTATACAGTAGTTGTCATCACAAACCAGTATAACCAGACAAACTGTGAATTCTATTAAGAATTTCTTGTCACTACCATTATTTCCATGTACAACGATCTATGGTACCTTTCACAATTTAAGCTTCACAAAGTTTCCACGCTGATTTCTCTCTATTCTAGTTTCAATGTAGTCATGAATAATGAATAATATTATTATTATTATAATAGTCTGATAATATAATATAATATAATATAATAATAATTATAGAATGATATAATAATATAATGTGATAATATAATATATTAATAGGATAATATAATAATGGGATATAATAATAATAATAATAATAATAATAATAATAATAATAATAATAATAACAACAACAACAACAACAACAACAACAGAATATGATAATAATATGGTAATAGAATAAAAACATAAAATAATAGGTTTCATGGCATAGGAACAAGAATAGGAGAAGGAGAATCCCAAATGCGTCCTCTGCCTTTAAGAAGCAGAAGGGGCAGGGATGAGTGGGGATTGCATTCAAGCCCTCTTCCTTCCCTCCCACCCTCCCTGGCCCTGGCAGCAGGAGCCAATCAGAAGCCTCTGGGGCGAAGGGGGCATGGCCAGGACGGAGCTGTGTCTCAGAGGGAAGAAACAGCAGTGAGGGAAGGAGAAGCCTTGGTTCGTCGAGCTGCGTATATGCGTTGGCGGCCGGGGGACAGGTAGAAAGCAAGGCAGAGCCAGCAGTGGAGATGCAGAAAGCAAGCACTCTCCCTCCCTCCCTCGCGTGTGAGTGCCAGTCCTGTTCTGCAGCCATGTTCCCCAATGGAGCTCTGCTGCAGCCTGGGAGGTCTCATTCTTAATAACTTTGCTAGGTCTTATTTTCAGGGAAGGCCTTATATTTGGTAATTCCCCCAAACCTCTACTAGGTCTTATTTTCTTTTCTTTTTTTCTTTTTTTAAATATATTTTTATTGAAGTTTTACCTTATAAGATAGAGTAAATTAACATCGAAAGAGTGAGAACATTTGATTGTATAGAAAGTAGGAAAACTGAGATTTAAAAAGGATCAAAAAGAGAGAGAGAGAGAAAACCAAAAACCAAAAACAAAGCTAAAATGTCCATATTTATATAAAAAAGAAAAAAAATCTGAACAAATGGCGATACAAAAATGCAAAAGTATTTGGCAAAGAAACACACCTAAAAGCAAAAGCAAAAAGCATCAGCACTGGCACTAAACACCTCAAACAAAATCGCCAGGTTAGAGGCAGCTGACACTGGCAATGTTCCAACAAAGAACTGCCAAAAACTGTTATAGTCAAACTAAACAATCATTGCTGTTCCAGTACGACAGTTGGAAAACAAAACAATAATAATAATAGTAGTAGCAGCAATACCAATAGTCAGGATTTCCAAGCAGCATGTCATCACTTGGTCAACAGAGAGATATAGAAGAATAATACAACGTGCACTCATGACAAGTCTATATTTCATTAAGGCTAGTAATAAATCATGTTCCTACTCCTATAATAGTATATTTTTGCTTTTTTAGTACACCAAGAATATCTTTAATGTATTTCCTTAGATGGTAGAACACAAATGCCTACACCTCAGGCAGAATTATCTCATGGTCTGTTGCATCACCTTTTTATTTTAGGAATGTTCCCTTATTAAACAAAATAAAGCATAATAAATTATAATATGCAGGCAGTGAGTCAGAGCATTTCCACAAATAAACAGACTAGGATGTCCTGATGAAAACACCAGTGTTGAGTCCATCCTGCTCCAATTATACTATCCATTGTTCCAGAGGTCATCAACCAAACAGTCCAGCTCCCTGCCTTTCCAGCAAAGCACTCCAGTAAGACATCCCAGAGACCTCCATGTCCATTCAGATATTCCCAGGAATATAACAATTTCTCCACAAATATGCTCAGTTAGTTTTCCACTCTGCACAAGGTCCAGAATCCCCTGAAATACACCCGAACCATCTGCCTATTTTCACTGCCTCACAACCTGTTCACAAGCCACCAGCAATTGTGAATTGCAGTTCCCCTTTCTCTTCATTGTGACCTTTTTCCCTTCACAGAAGGAAGTTAAACGAGTGGTGAAAACCAAAATCTACAATAGTCAAATTTGAAACCCCCATGTTGAAATAGTCTTTCCTTCTAAAAATCTTTTGAAGGGCTCCCAGTCTTTCCTAAACTCAGAAGGGTCTTTTGACTGGAGATACCCTGTCAGAATGTCCATCTCAGCCACCTCCGTCACTTTCAAAATCCATTCTTCCATTTCTGGTGTTTCCTCCAATTTCCATGCTCGTGCATATTCTCGGAGCCGTTGTCATCAAAGTGAAGAGTTTATCATGTGGCTTCAGCAGTGATGTGTCTGTTATTCCTAGTAGGAATATTTCTGTGTGCATGGGTATTTTTAGCTTTAGTATTTTTTCAGTGGTTTTATAGATCTCAATCCAAAAGTTTTTTGCCTTCTTACAAGTCCACCACATGTGGAAAAATGATCCTGTTGCTTGTTTACTAGGTCTTATTTTCTGAGGATGTCTTATTTTCAGGGAAATGCAGTAGTTCCTTGATGGAAGACTATATAACAATAATTTTCAAACTATGAGGTCACATGCAAGGAACAAAAAAAAATCAGACAGTGTGATTTAATGCAAAAGAAAATAAAACATTGTGGTTATATTGGAACAAGAGCCCTTCTTAAGTATATTGTTTAGATACACCTATTCTGTTCTTCAATTATTTTATATTCCACCCTCTCACACATCGTGCTGTAAGCCTGATAAATAAAACCTGATGAACATCTAAAATGTAACAGGTGTGGTTCAGAATCTCAGTCATTCACAGTGGATTTTCACTTCCTCGTCTACTATACGCTCTGCATTTTCTTTCTATTTTATGAAAGCTTGCAAATGGATTTGTTTTACTTTTTCTTTTGTGACAGAGCAGATTTATCTGCATTACTTCAAAAATAGTCATTGCAGAATAATTGGGACTGCAAAGTTTCACAAGCCCTAGAAGAGACACTATCAAGCAGGGAAGGAAGTATATTCACTGTGAAGATGCTCAGCAATTCTTTTTTCCCCCTGAGCATCCAAGATGAAATGTGTATATTTCTTCTGTACTTCTGCTGTCAAGGATTATTTATGATGGCAGACAGTTTACATTCCTTTCCATACTTTTGACATCAACTAGTTCTTAATCTATACAGCTCGCTGTACATCTTCATTTTTCAGAATGTCAGCCCCAGCTCATTCTAAATAGACACAGACATGTCATCCTAAAGAACAGGAACTTTTCTCCCCAGCTGCCCTGACTACATATAACAGAGCCAATCTGGTGTACAGAATTGGGTTTCAAACCTGTAGGCCATAATCCAACCTCCCATATTTTAGAAAAATGCTTCATTTGATCTTAAATCCCAGTCTGCCTCCCTGCCTGGCTAGATTCAGGGCTTGTTTGAATTATATGTGTCACAGACAGACTTCAAAGTATATTCTATAGCACATATACATTCTTCACTCTTGTCTTAAAACAATATTCAGATTGGAGATTATTTCTATAGACTTATAGAACAAAGATGGCTCATTTTGGTGCCTTAGTCAAAAGATGTGAGGGTGCCCTCTTCTTCCATATTCAGTAGTGAACTGGATTTTAGTTCAATTGTAGTAATGAGGCAGTATTCCTCACCATGACTGAACACAGCAAGGTAATGCATTGAGTGTAGAATAGATCATAAGGCATATGCAATTATGTCCTCTGACAGATGGCAATGGCCAGAGTGCTTAACAAGAGTTGCCAATGGATATTCCCATTTAAAAACAAGGCCAACCCACCAGTATTTTTGAGATAGGTAGTAAAGTGTTTTTTATTCATTCGCCTTAATCCCCAAAAACATTGAAATGGAAACCTTTTAACTACGCTCACATCAGTTCTGAGATATAATTATGTGCTTTATATCCAACATTCTTGAAACTAAGAAGTATATACCTGTGAGTACACATGCCCATAACACTTCCACAAGGATACACTACATAACAGGCACTACAGCTACAGGTGAATTATTCTGGGGAAAGAATTCTACCTCCCTAGAAACAAAATATTGTACTTTTGAATGTTGGAAAATATGCTATTCCCATAAGAAAAGAATGAATAGAAATGCATGGTTTTTAGAGTAACTATATCTACTGTAGGTTGGAGTCAATACTGATTGTGTTAAAAGCTTCATCAGTTACAGGTCCCAATGTAATCTTTAGTGTACATTAGGGAATAGATTCAATATATTGGCTCACTCGCCTGTAATCTGACATCTGTTTCAGCTCACCTGATTAGAAGACTAAGAGCAGGGGTCCTCAAACTTTTAAAGCAGAGGGCCGATCCACAATCCTTCAGACTGTTGAAGGGCCGAATTATCATTTGAAAAAAAATACGAACAAATTCCTATGCACACTGCATATGTCTTATTTGTAGTGCAATACAACAATAACAATTAAAGAACAATACAATATTTAAAAATGAAAACAATTTTAACCTATCAGGATTTCAATGGAAAGTGTGGGCCTGCTACTGGCCAATGAGATTGTCAAGTTAATTAGGATTATTGTTGTTGTGTGCCTTCAAGTCATTTCAGACTTTGGGTGAGCCTAAGTCTAAAATTATTTATTTACGACCTTTATTTACTACATTTATATCCCACCCTTCTCACCCCAAAGGGGATTCAGAGCAGCTGTATGTACATACAATATATTATATTATTAGCATAGCACAATATTAGCATTATATATTACTATATTGAACTATACCACTATACTGTAATATTATATGTAATATATAACATATAATTAATATTATTATATGGTATTATTATTAGTATTATATTGTATAACATTATAATATTTTTATCAATATTATATGTAATATTATTATAATATTATATATTATTATAATATTATATGTAATATCCCCCCCCCCCCCCCAGGGTAAGGTCTAACTGCCATTCTGGATCAGAATGAAGAAGACGGAGCTAGGAAGACATCTTTCCACCATGTCTCCTGTATCAATTTAATGATATAATAATATATAATAATATTATACTATACTTATAATATAATATATTGTATATACATGTAATATTAATAATATTATGATGTAATACAATGTAGTAATAATTATAATTCACTATTATAATTATATATTTATATTACATGCAATATTACTAATAATATTGCAATATTAGTCGTATAATCAAAATCATGATAGAAAATCTAAAACTACTACTGTGCAACATATATGCGCCAAATGAAATAAACTCAAAATTTGCAACAACAAAAAAAGAACTATTAAAGAACTATTGGCTGATAAAGAATTTGATGGTCTTATCTTAATGGGAGACTTTAATGGAGTATTAAATAATGAGATAGATAAAAATCCAGGTAAAGGCAAAGCAAACAGGAAAAATAAAGGTTCACTTTCCATTGAGTTGAAAAAACTAAAAGAGGAATACAATCTGATTGATATATGGAGGCTTCAACATGAAAAAGAGAGGGATTATACTTTTTTTTCAGCAAGGCATAAAAGTTGGTCCCGAATTGATATGTTTTGGATCTCTAAGTCACTAGCAGCGAAAACAACAAAAACAAAAATACTACCTATGATTGACTCAGATCACAGCCCGATAGAATTAACTCTAAATCAAAAAAGGGGAAAATGGAAATGGCGGCTGGATGGAAATCTCTTAAAAAAGAAAGAGGACATAGAAAAAAAACAGGAAATTAATTGAAGAATATTTTATAATTAACAATAATCAAGAAACCTCCCCAATAATGGTATGGGAGGCGAGCAAGACAACCATGAGGGGCTACTTCATACAACAAGGTATTCAGAGTAAGAGAAAAAAACAGGAACAAATAAAACAAGCTACAGAAAAGATTATCAAAACAGAGAATAAATAAAAAAAGAACCCTAAAGACAACAAACTCCTTCAAGAATTAGCAATAAGACAAAAAGATAGAGAATATCTAGAACTAGAGCAAAGAGCGACACAATTAAAATATATAAGACAGAATCATTTTGAAAATGCTAATAAACCAGGACAATGGCTCTCAAGAAAATTGAGGGGGGGGAAAGAATCTACTTACATAAATAGGATAAAAATAGGAGAGGAATATTATTTCACAGAAAAAGATATAATCAACCAGTTTACCAAATTTTATAGTAAATTATATGAGAAAGATATAATCCCAGAAGAAAGTATTACAAACTACTTGGGGAAATTAAAATTAGAAAGACTTACAACAGAAGAAAGAGAACTCTTAAATAAAGAAATTTCAAAAAAATGAAATAAAAGAGGCAATTAAAAAACTAAATGTATCCAAAGCACCAGGGCCCGACGGATTGACGGCAATATATTATAAGACATTCGAAGAAGAACTTACCCCACATCTTCAAAAGATAATGAATATAATAAGGAATAAAAAAGAAATGCCTGAGTCCTAGAGGGAAGCTACTATTACACTAATTCACAAAGAAAATACTGACCCAGAGGAAATTAAGAATTATAGACCTATTTCCCTACTAAATATAGATTACAAAAAATTTTCAAGTATTTTAGCTGAACGATTAAAAATTTTTTTTTAAATTGGATAAAGGAAGATCAGGTGGGGTTTCTCCATAACAGATATATTAAGGATAACGTCCGCATAGTCCTAGATCTAATAGAATACTATGAAGTAAACAACCAGAAGGAAATTTTATTTTTAGCGATAGACGCTGAAAAGGCTTTTGATAAGGTTAATTGGAATTTCTTCAAATTTTTAGCTAAAGAATTGGACATGGGATATTACTTTCAAAATTCATTACATGCGATATATCAAAACCAGACAGCAAAAAAATTAATAAATAATTTAGAAACAGAGCCAATCAAAATTCAAAAAGGAACAGGACAGGGTTGCCCATTATCGCCGTTGATATTTATAATGACACTAGAAATACTACTTAATAGAATCAGGAAAAACAAAGAACTACAGGGGGCCGAGATCCAGGGGATAAAATACAAAGTAAGGGCTTATGCGGATGATCTGATTTGTTTTATTGAAGACCCGACAAACAAAGGAGAAAAATGGTTAGAGACGATTAATGAATTTGGAGACCTGGCAGGATTCAAATTAAACACACAAAAAACTAAAGCCCTAGCTAAAAATATTCCAAAGAAGAAACAGGACACTATTATAGAAAAATTAAACATACAGATAACATCGAAAATAAAATATTTAGGAATAAACTTAACAACAAAAAACATTCAATTGCTGAGAAACAATTATCAGAAAACATTTATTTATTTTATTTACAGCATTTATATTCCGCCCTTCTCACCCCGAAGGGGACTCAGGGCGGATCACATTACACATATAGGCAAACATTCAATGCCTTTTAACATAGAACAAAGACAAACAAACATAGGCTCCGAGTGGGGCTCGAACTCGTGACCTCCTGGTCAGAGTGATTCATTGCAGTTAATTGCACTGGCTTGCTCTCCCGCCTGCGCCACAGCAGGGTGAAATAAAAAAAGAATTAGAGTTATGGAGAAATCTGAAAATCTCACTATGGGGCCGAATTTCAATAATCAAAATGAACGCCCTCCCAAAAATGCTATTTCTGTTCCAGTGCCTTCAGATATTAAGAAATCAGAAAAATTTTACTGATTGGAATAAAGATATAAGCAAGTTCATTTGGAATGGTAAAAAACCCCGTATTAAATTAAAAACCTTAACAGACAAAGGAAGAGGAGGCTTTGCACTACCAAATTTGAAATTGTATTATGAAGCATGGATCAGGGATTGGATAAAATTAAAAAAACAGATGAATATTAAATATAGAAGGATTTGATCTTTGGGTTGGGTGGCATTCATACCTCTGGTATGACAAAATTAAAGTGGAAAGGAACTTTAGCAATCATATGATAAGATCGGCCTTAATAAAAACATGGCATAAATATAAAAATAGATTATACAATAAAACACCAAGGTGGCTGTCACCCCTTGAAGTGATGCAAAGAAGGCTGCTGGGATGGTGTAAATGGCCAAAATACGCAGATTTAATTAAGAAACATGGATCGGATTATGTATTAAAGACTCAAGAGGAATTAAAGATAGAACACCCAAATATATCATGGCTACAAATCTGGCCAGTTAAAGGAATCCTTTAAAAAAGATAAAATCCAGGGGTTTATGGAAAAAATAATAGATGGAATAAAATCTTTGATATGGAAAGAAAATTAATATCGAAAATATATAAAGCACTGCTTGAATGGGATACAGAGACAGAGATAATCAAGGATTGCATGAACAAATGGGCTAAAAACATAGGGAGAACGATACAATCAGAGGAATGGGAGGCATGTTGGAACAGAAAATTAAAATTTACATATTCATATGATTTAAAGGAGAATTGGACGAAGATGCTACATAGATGGCATATAACACCAAAGAAATTAGGATTAATAAACAAAAGCATGAACACAAAATGTTGGAAATGTGGTACAGAGGAAGGAACTTATTTCCACATCTGGTGGCAATGCAGAAAAGCAAAGGAATTTTGGTCAATAATTCATGAATGTACCCAAAAGATCTTAGACAAAAAATTCAACAAATTACCCGAGACATATTTATTAGGGATATCAGACTTCCTACCAGGCTCAAATGAGGAAAAAATCATAACATATTCAATAACAGCAGCAAGAATTATATTTGGGAGATTTTGGAGACAAAAGGAAATACCTAATAAGGCAGATTGGCTAATAAAAGTCTCAGATATAAAAAACATGGATAGACTAACTTTTCTAATGACCTCCCAACAGGGAAAACCAAGAAAAGAGACAGATTGGAGACAAGTAGAGGACTATATAAATAAAAAGGAGAAAAATTAAATAGAAATAGGAGAAAAGACAACTTACCAAATAGAACAACACTCAACTTTTCTTAACAGATAGAAAGGCCGAGATCTTCAGCTAGAAATATATACACTCTCAAAAGTAAAAGAACTCAAACGAAGGCTACGGAAGAAGATAAAACTGATGGAACTGTATCTCGTCGGGAGAGACTGGGAAGACCAACTTCTTCTTTTTCTTTTTTCTTTTTCTTTTTTCTTTCTTTTTCTCTTTTTAACCTCCCTAACCCCCGACTCCCAACCCCCCCTACCCAACAAGTCTATCCCTCCCCTTCTCTCCAAACCCATCTACACAACCCTACCCCCACCCAGAGTTCTCTAACCTATGTGTTTTTAGTGAAATGCATGGAAAATTTCTAATAAAGAATATATTAAAAAACCAAAAAAAAAACGGATATAAAAACATTATATTATAAAACTGAGGGCGGGGGGCAGGTAAATGACCTTGGAGGGCCGTATCCAGCCCCTGGGCCTTAGTTTGGGGACCCCTAACTAAGAGGAATATGTGGAACCATGGATTTCACTGCAGCACGTACTTGAGGTTGGAAAGAAAGGTCTCAGAGACAGGTAGGCCTGCCCACTTCTCTATAAATGGTTGAATACCAAACCTGTACCAATACAGACATGACAGAAAGGAATATGCACTAATTGTGTGTAAAACTCGACTATCACTGCAGAATTCCCTCAAGATTTTGTCATGCCTAGAAGAAGGGCCATAGCATGTGTGTGTATTTTCTTTTCCTTTGATTAATGAAATCATTAATTATATATTCTGATATATAAGACCACCAAGTTTCTACTTCCCATTTTGTCTCATCCCTCCATCCTCGGGCTATCGTGGCTTGTATTACGGCTGTCATATATTTTAGGATATCAGTCCAATTATTGTTATTGTCCCTTACTTTTATTGTGAGATACATATATCTGGCTTTGTCCCATATTAATTCTTTCCCTATTATTTCTTCCATTTCTTTTCATATTTTACTATAAAAGATTTGAATTTTTCTACAGTTCCACCACATGTGGGAGAATGAACCTATTCCCCCACATTTGTGACATTTGTTTGAGGTATTTCCCGTTATATGAGCTAATTGGAGGGGGGTTCTATACCATTTAGATATTATTTTCCTTTGTGCTCCTTTGATCCTTATATGATTAATTTTATGAATATTATTGATCCAAGACCCGATTAGTTTCTCAGTAAAGTTTTTTTCCTGTTTCCAGTTCTCTATAAGCATTGCTTTTGTATTATAAGCTAAGGTAATTAGTTCATCATACCATAGCCCAGTCATTCCTTTATCTATTTCTAATTTCCTTCTAATTATTCTATCCAGAGGGGTTTCACCTGCTTCTCTTCTTTTCATGGCCTGAGCTTTACTGGACAAACCTAACCATGCTATCCAGTTCCCTTGGCCACCTTTATCTTTTATTTTATCCCACTTTAATATTTCTCCATTGGGGTCCATGAGGTCCCCAATCCTTTTAATACCATTTTCCTTCAGTGCCTTAATTATATTCCTGAATGTCTTGTCCTTATTTTCCAATGTTTCTAATGGGAAAGGGTCAATTTTATTTATTTGTAATTTAATTTGCCATTTTTTCCAGATTGACAATATTCTTAAGCAAGGGCCTGCTTTTATGTTCTTTAGGTCTTTTCTATCTATTCTCTCTCCCATTGACATTCCCTTTTGCCAATTATTTGCTTCCTTTTCTATTTGCACCCATTTTTTTACCCTTCCAATTCGAATTCTAGTAACTTCGCTAGTTGGCTTGCCTCATAGTATATTCCCAACAAGGGAGCCCCCCATCCACCCAATTCTTGTTTACTGTAATATCAGAAGTTAGCAATTCTGTTTTTGTTTTCTCAAGGCTGTTACAGATAGACTCAGAACAGAGAAGATTAACTACACCTGGGCCTTTCCAGCTACTATTGTTATCTACAAAGGGAGGAAAAATCACGGCGAGGACTCCACAAGAGGGAATTAAGATGCTAAAGGAGCTGAATTTAACCTGTCCTTCACCCAAGAGTCACTCAGCTGATACAGATCCAGATGATGGGACTGGCACAACAAATAAGGAGGAGGAAGAAGGATCTGAAGCTCACACGAGGCCAGATCATTTTAAAAAAAAAAAGATGGACCCAAGCCTTATATTCCCTCTAAGTGTCTCTAATTTTCTTTTTGTGTTAATTGTTAACCTGCTGCTTTGGTTGGAATGCACATGGGTACCTTCATATATTTGATTTTCATACATGCTATTTTCTCTCTTGTATATGAAAGTCAATGCATTCATTGTATCTCTAAAAAAGGGAATGCTGGTAAGACTCACAACTTTTCTTGGGAATTGAAACACACATATCTACATCCATTTTTCTCTTCATTGCTTAATGGTGTATGGAAACTCAAAAGAGTTTCTTTAACTTTCTTCTCTTAGTTGGAGAAAAGCCATGCACAAGCCTTTGATGCTCAGGTACAAAGATACACTCATGACCTCTGCATTGTCAGGAGGCTTTTGAGACTGAAGAAATAAATTATTTCCTTCTGCTAGAACAGGCGCTTACATGGGATGAATAATGTATACCAGTCTATTATGTCTGAATTATATATATATCCCATGAATATGATTTTTGTATACACATACACATGACAATGAAGAAAAATGCACATCTTACTTCTAATTTGATCTGTCACATAAGAAACATGCACATAATTTGAAAAGTTCAGAATCTTGCATGATTAGCACAGTCAATACTGTAAAATAATTGCTTTGTTGAGAACTTACTATCCCAGGTTGATTAACTGGCTGATTGATTGATTGATTCTTGTTAGTTTATTGTATAGCAATAAACAAATATTAGATGTTGATGAACTACTACTTCCCTCATGTGTTACTGTTAGTCAGGTTGGTAGGGGCTAATGAGCATTAGAGTTCAACAACATGTGGAGGTCCATAGAACCCCCATCCTCCTACAGAGGAATTAGAAGCTAATTGTTCCCCATGAACTAAGCCACATTAGCCATTGTGCTGTCTCTAAGGAGTAGACTTCTTCACTGTTGTGGTGATAAAACCTGTCTGCATTATTGGAGTGCAGAAAGCTGGGCCGGGGAAAGTGCAGCCTGTGGAGTTCATATGACTCACAAGAAATGAGGTCACATCACTTCTGGTGCACTTTACTGCATTAGTGGAACCCAAACAAGGACACTTGGTGGTGAAACGTGTCCTCCACCCTTTGTGCAATTACCAATGAGATATTTCATTTCACTTAGATTTCATCCTGTCTCTCTTGCATGCAGTTCTTGGCAATCCCCCCTTAAGATCAACACAGATGCACTGTAAGTTTCCAGTCCTGTTAATGTTAACTTAGTTATCTAAGTTGTTGTTGGGTTGCTGTGAGTTTTCCGGGCTGTAGGGTCATGTTCCAGAAGAATTCTCTCCTGATGTTTCACCACATCTATGGCAGGCATCCTCAGCAGTTGTGAGGTACCGTATATACTCGAGTATAAGCCGACCCAAATATGAGCCAAGGCACATAATTTTACCACAAAAACTGGGAAAACTTATTGGCTCGAGTATAAGCTGAGGGTGGGAAATAAAAAAGCTATTGGTAAATTTCAAGAATAAAAATAAAAATAGATACCAATAAAATTACATTAATTGAGGCATCAGTAGGTTAAATGTTTTTATATATTTACATACAATTGTAATTTTAAAATAAGACTATCCACCTCTGATTAAATCATTATTCTAACCTTCTTCAATGTACCAGTAAATATGCTTACGTATCCTTCCAATAATAATAAATAGGGTGAAATAATAAATGTAATAGTAACAATAATTATAGAGTCAAATAATAAATGTCATAATAATAATAGAATAAAATAATAAATGTAAAAATAATACATGTAATAATAATAATAAATAGAGTAAAATAATAAATGTAATAATAATAAAAAGAGTAAAATAATAAATGTAATAATAATAAGAGAGTAATATTATAATAAGGTATATGTGCAAGGTCTTTTTTTGGAAGAATGGATGTAATTAATTATATGCTTTTAAGCTTGAAAAAATGTATTTTATGGATTATTGTTAATAGTTTTATATATGTTGTTTTTTATTGATTTTGTGTGGCATTGAATTTTGCCAGCTGTTGTAAGCCGCCCTGAGTCCCCTCAGGTGAGAAGGGTGGGGTAATGTTGTAAATAAATAAAATAAATAAATAATAACAATAGAGAAAAATAATAAATTTAATAATAATATAGAAAAATAATAAATGTAACAATAATTATATAGTAAAATAATAAATTTAATAAAAATAAATAAAATAAAATAACAAGTGTAATAATAATAGAGAAAAATAATAACTTAATAATAATAATAATATAGAAAAATAATAAATGTAATAATAATAAAACATGTAATAATGATGATAATAATAAATGTAACAACAACAAAAACAATAATAACAATCAAATAATCTCCATAGATTATTTTAACTAAAGTATACATTTTGGGAAAAGTGCTGTATATTTATAAATGAGAAAAGTGGGAAAGGCTGACTTGGGAAGCGGGGAGGGGGGAAGAAGGACTGGAAATGAGAAAAACTTGGGAAGGGGTGTTTGAAATGGGAAGGGGTGTTTGAAAGGGGGTAGCTGGAAAAATTGGACAGATGGGGTGGGAAGAGGACAACTGGGGAAGGGGGAAAGGTGGGAAAGGGAGGCTGGAAACTAGGAAAGATTGAGATGGAAAAGGGGGCTGAAAAGTGGGAAACTGCAGAGAGGAAAGGGGCAAGACTGAAATGGGAAAGAGAGCCTGGAACCTGGGAAAGGGATGGGAAATGGAGAGGAATGGGGGTAGCAAAGACTGAGATATGTCGGTGGAATACTAGAAAAAGGGAAGACTGGGGTGGGAAAGGGGTGCTGTAAGAGTGGGGGGAAACTGAGGTGAGAAGGGAGGAAGGGAGGAGGAAGGGGAAAGCTTGGGGAGGGAAATTGTGAGTGGGGGTACTTCCTTAGGCTCTTTGGAAGTGGCTACTTGGAAGAGCCACCTGCCTGCTCTCCTTCCTCTTCCTCCCTCCTCCTCCTCTCCCCATCCCCAGAAGGGAGACCTGGAAAGCAGGGAGAGGAATAGAAGCGCAGAGGCAGCTGCTTGATCGTGGAAGGGGGCATCTCCTCCGCACATCAATTCCCCTCTGCTTTCCAAGTCTCCCTTCTGGGGGGCAGGAGGAGGAGGAAGAGAAAGGGACACCAGGCAGCTGGTGGATTGTGGGAGGGGAATGGAAGCTCAGAGGAGACTCCCCCTCCTGTGATCCACCAGCTGCCTGCCTGCCTCAATGGCCAGCTGGAGGGGAGGGGAAAAAGGAGGAGAACGGGGTGCTGCCCCATTTCTCCTCTTCTTGCTTCTCTTCCTTCGAGATGGCCAACTGAAGGGGGGAGGAAGAGGAGAACGGGGGCTGCCCCCGTTTCTCTTCTTCTTCCTCCTCTTCCTTCTCCGGCCAGCTGGAGGAGGCAGAGGATTGGTGGAACAGCAGCCCTCGCTGCATAGCGCTGTGCGCCACTTGTCCTCCTCTTCCTCCATGGTCAGCCGGCTTCAGAACCTCGCCTCCAGGCTCCGCTGCCCGGCTTGACCCGAATATAAGCTGAGGGAGGATTTTTCAACACAAAAAAGGGCTGAAAAACTTGGCTTATATTCCAGTATATATGGTATACTCGAAACAAGGGAGGTTTATATATCTGTTGAAGATCCAGAGAGAAAGAACTCAAAGTTGTTTCCTGAATCCTATGAAAGGTATCATAATGAAAAGTTATTGTATGTAACCTTTAAATGACATACTTCAGATTTGAGACATATACACATGATCAGTTTGGAGGCTCAAACTTTAATAATAAATCAGAATTGAATCAGTATCAAACAAGAAGAAGTGAATCAAAGCAAGGGTCATTTATAATAAACTAAGAATGCGAGCTTAGCGGAGCTAATAAAGGATTATCCAAATTATTATTTTATCATATTTATTTAAACCCAGAGTTTTTTCTTAAAGAGACTCAAAGCAGTCAACAATATTAAAAACAATACAATGTGAAATTTAGAACATAAAAAATAGTAACACTAACACAGAATTAACTATAGGACTATTAAAATAAAGCCTTTGAAATCCTATTAAAATGCATAAAACACTACTCAGCATCCTTGGGCTAGTCTTGAAAACCTTCTTGTCTGAAAATCTTGTCTGAAAATAATGGTTTTAGTCTGCCACCAGAAGGACAGCAGGAAGGAAGCTATTCTAGAAAGGGAATTCCAGAGGGCGGGGGGAACAGCCACTGGGAAGGCCCACCCTCCAGTCACCACCAACTGTTCTTGTGATGTTGGTGGGACTTAAAGATACCTCTCCAAAGGATCTGCTCTTCTTTTTTTTCCCCTCTTTCTACTCACCTCCCTTCATATCTTTCCCCTTTTCCTTTCTATTCCTTCTTCCCTTCCTTCATTCTGCCTTCCTTTCCCCCTCTCCTTTTTTTCTTCACTCCACTTCCTTTCTGCCTCCCTTGCCTTCTCTTTTCCTCATAAATAGCAGCAACAACTGCTTCATTCCCTTCTTGTCACTGGGAAAAAAGGATCTAGCTTTACACCCATCTATCTATATCTATAACTATATCTATAGTTATAAATATAGATAGATAACCAGCACTTGAATTGTGCCCAGAAAAAAGCGGGCAGCAGTAGAGCTGTTGCAACAGGGGGTCGCATGTTCCTGTTGCCAGTCCCAGATTAACAATCTATCTGAAGCTCAATGTAGAGTACGCTACACCAATCTAATGAGCTATAACTTAGGAATGTACCACCATGGTCAGTTCCAACATTTCAAGGAATGATCACAGTGGGTGCATAAGCTTTAAATATGCAAACACATTCCTGGCCCCCACAGAAACCTGGGTCTCCAGCTCCAAATCTGAGTCTAGGAGTACCCTGAATTGCAGTCATGTGTCTTTAGAAAGAGTGTGATCCTATCTAGCACAGGATGGATTCCTATTCCTCGATCTGCCTTCTGACTGACCAGGAGACTTGAACAGCCTCCTTGGCTTTGGGTGTAAATAAGTAGATGAGCTTTGTGTTTACTGTATATAGGTGGCACTGTATTCCAAAACCCCAGATGGCCTTTTGCAGCAGTTTCATGTATATTCATGCATGGGGAATAAAATAGAGCTCTGAGGACCTCACATATAAATGGCCAGGGCTTCGAACAGGAGTCCCCAATACCACCTTCTTGGTATGCCCTCCAGGAAAGCAGTTCCATTGTAAAACAGTGGCTCCAAGTTCCATCCCAGCAAGATGGCCCAAAAGGATACCATGTTCAAGAGGTCAAGGAGAACTAACAACACATTAGGGCTTTGTATTCAGGGTAAACCTTGACCCGTTTTGTGTCCCAGCTTTCAGTGGAGGCCCCAATCAGTTTTTGGGAACTTTATGCAATTGGAAAGGCGGGTATCTGTTTTCAGGTTGGGGCTCTGAAAGATCTGTTTTCTATTGGACCATTATTTGGGGGGGGTCCCATTCAGGCTCCACTTCTCAGCACATGCTTTAAGGAGGCTTCTTACCTACTGTTTCTACTCTAGAAAAGGCCCTTGGCTGCAGGCACTGGCAAGCACACACAATTTCTGGGCCTACACGCCACGCCACACATGCACTCTCTTTTGAAAGAGAATGCACATGTGGCATGCAGGCCCAGAAAGCATACATGCTCCTGCCAGTGCCTGCAGCTGAGCACCTCTTACTCCAGCAAGTGGCGCTAAGCTGCAGGCATGTGTGCTTTCTGGGCCTGTACGCCATGCCACACATGCACTCTCTTTTCAAGGAGAGTGCATGTGTGGCATGGTGTGCAGACCCAGAAAGTGCACATGCCCATCAGTGCCTGCAACCAAGTACCTCTTACTCTAGAGTAATAGGCACTCAGTTGCACGTACTGCAGTCGTGTGAGCTTTCCAGTTCAGCATGCCATGTCACATGCATTCTCCTTGGAAAGAGAATGTATGTGTGGTGTGGTGTGCAGGCCCAGAAAGCACATGCACCTGTAGTGCCTACAACTATGACGCTCTTACTCTGAAGTAAGATGAGCTCAGCTGCAGATACTGGCAAGCATGTGTGCTTTCTGGGCCTGAATGCCCCCCCAACACACACACACACATACACTCCTTCCAAGGCAAGGAGGCAAGTTCTGGGAGGCACTCGGCTAGAGATGATAGCAGGCATGGAGCCAGAATCGTGTTGAGCTGATTTTTGTGCAGGGAGGGGACTCCCCATTTTGTACTCCCAAAGAAATGAAAGAATAAAAATAAATGAATGAAATGGGAGAAATGAATTTTGCACACAACTCTACAACACACTTAATTGTAGGATACATTATTTTTTAATGTTGTGAGCCACTTTGGGTCTCAATCAACAGGGGAAAATGAGGTGTAAATATTCTTAATTCCATTATTGTCATTGTTTCTGGACTTGATAACTAATAACATGGTCTTGACAAAATGTGGAGGTCTGTGTTGGACAGCAGAGATATATGTGGTAAGGTTCTATCATCTGGCTACCTCTTCTAGGTATACCTCTAGCCCTCTTGGTATTTTGAAGTAAAATGCTCACAATCCCTTAACCTTGGCCATGCTGACTGGGATTTTTGAAAATTTAAGTCTAAGCCATCTGGAAAGTCAAAAGTTCCCCAGTACTCTCTTATGAAGTACTGCTATACATATTCCTCAGAAGTCAGTTCCACTGAGTTCAACCAGCCTTGATTTTAAATAAGCAAGAAAAAGACTTCCGCCATTTCAATTCCTTTTGCACACATGAAAAAACCTTTCAAAACTAACTAAATACTACTAGACAAAGAGAACCCTATGATCTTGTAATTTAACAAGACAAAGCTATAAACCCAGGCGAGGAACCTTTGCCCTTAAATACAGCACTGCCTGAAGTGCTCTGCTATAAATACATTCCTTTGCTGTGACAAGGCTGCATTTTTGGGAGAAAGTGGCACAGTAGACACTATATAAGTTGAAACTTGGTAAATAAAATATGTGTACGTAGAAGTTAATATCCTCTAACATTACTGAAAATGGTTCTGGTGAGCTGCAGGCCAATTTAGTTTACACCTTTGTTGGGAAGGTTATGCACAAATTCCCAGCACCAAATGTTAGCTTCACTTGATAGTACAGATCTTTAGAAAATATTACTTCACTTAGAGCTGCATCAGAAATGATGGATCACCAGTATAATGCACATTTTAGTTACTTCATTAAATTGTACTACATTATTCTCAATCATTTTTTATGCAAAAATGCTGTTTTCTGTATAGGAACCATTGCTGCTGTCCATGCTCAGGATCCTTCTATGCTGCCATATAATCCAGATTATCAAAGCAGATAATACACATTATTTGCTTTGAATTGGATATTAGTCTACACTGCCATATAATCCAGTTCAAAGCAGATAATCTGGATTTTTATATGGCAGTGTAGAAGGGGTCTCATAGAATTGCTATGGATCCTTAGGTGTCTAAACGGGGAGATCAATTCCACAGTTTAATTTTAATGTGTGATCTGTCCATCCATCTGCTCTCCATTCCTCACTGGTCAAGAGCTCACTGATTCTGGATGAAGGTATCAGTGTGAGGTTCCTTCCACACAGTTGTATAAAATCCTACATTATCTGCTTCAAACTGGGATATATGGCAGTGTGGACTCAGATAACCCAGTTCAAAGCAGTATTGTGGATTATGTGCCTTGATGACTGTGTGGACTGTGTGGAACGGCCCTGCATGTGTAAGTGTGTATGGCAGTTATGTAACAGCAGTATTCTGAAAGGCCAGAAGTGATAACAGAGGACTGAACAGTGAGCCAGTGGTTGGCTGAACTTAGGTCCATTGTGTTATTCAGAGCAAGACAGTAAGCACGTTGTTAACCTTATGAATGTTCTTGTTGCATGGCAGCAGTTGCATCTGCAGCTACAGCTGAGTGTCTAGAAATAAACCTCCTGTGAGCTTCTGGTAAATCTTACAAAAGCTTCAACAGAATAACTGTAGCTGGAAAAGATGCTCCCATATTTTGCTTGGAAGGGAAAAGATGCTCCCATATTTTGCTTGGCAGGGAAGAATTCCACGCCATCCCAATGGTATGTTAATAGGATGGGAAATACATTCAAAATTTTAGAACAGTTAAAAGAGTTTGTCCAGCATGCTAAGTCTAAAGCCTAATTTAAAATATTCATCCCTATCATCATCAATAGGTATCTAAAATACCTACAAGGAATTAGAAAAGTTTCCAGTTCTTGCATACACCTTGATGTGCAGAAGCTTGAAAGCTGTGGATGGTATCACTTGAAAAGAGATCAAGATAAATTTGGTTTGCCTGCCTCTTAGGTATGAGCGATCCATGAAAAAAATGGTTCTAAACTCGCTTCAAAAGTAGGGGGTGCTGGCGCTTCATTTTTGAAGTTACTTCCAAATTTTGTCTTCAAAATTTTCAGAAATTAACAAATATTCGTTATATTCGAAATTAATTCGTTAATGGCGGACATGCATGTGCAGTCGCAGAAAAACAGCCCCAGAGGGGGACATTTACAGGGCTCTCCCACACTCATTTTTTGAGTTATCCTGATCAAATTTGGTACAGTGGGAGAACACATTCAACACTGCTTGCTCACCAAATTGCAAAACATTGGCCTTATCCTCAGATTTATTGTGAATTTTCATAGCTTATATAAGTAATCATTTTTATAAAATTGCAGAAATCTGTTCCTGCTTTGAAATTGTTATTTCCTGTTCAAGTGATTTTTCTTCACTGTGAAAGTCCTTCTTCTACTTCTGTTACTTTGCTTCTGTGCCTGTAAATCCGTGAAAATGTTGAACATTGGTGGACAACAGGACACCTTGTGCTGCCGCAATGCGCAATGTGCTTCCACAGGCATCTGGGAAGGAGCCCATTCACCGGCCACAATGGGTGGCCCCCACCCCCCACCCCTATGTAAAAATCACGGGACGGGGGTTTGACTTCTCGCCTGACAGTGAAATGGGTGCTTGGCTCCCACTTCTCGGTGGGACTGGCCTTTGTCGGACCAAACCCCACCCCCCACCCCTATCTAAAAATAAGCAGGGTGGGGTGGTGACTTTTTGGCTGCCTGAGACATGGGGGCTTGGGTCCCACTCCCCTTGCCATCGGGCAACCCCCACCTGCCGCCCCTATCCTTAAAGTTGTGGGGCATGGTTTTCTGGGCTGTCTGAGACATGGGGGCTCGGGTCCCGCTTCTCTGTGGAGCTGGCCACCGTCGGGCGGCACCCACCCCCACCCCTATCTTTAAAGTTGCAAGGCGGGATGTGTTTTTTTGGGCTGCCTGAGACATGGGGGCTCGGGTCTCGCTCCTCTGGGGAGCGGGCCACTGTTGGACGACCCCCACCCCCCGCCCCTATCTCAAAAGTTGCAGGGTGAGTGTGGGTTTTTGGGCTGCCTCAGACATGGGGGCTTGGGTCATGCTCCTCTGGGGAGCTGGCCACCGTTGGACAGCCACCCTCTGTCAGAGTATTGTAGCGCAGCAGTAGTAGTATGAAAAGCAATGGAGTGCAGAATGAAGCGACACTTTGAGACGTCAGTAAGAGCAATATCCAAAGCTTTACTGAATGAAGCAGTAAACCGCACAAACAGACTCTTTCAGACGACAAACAAACACAGGACTGATATGTTCTCCAACAGGTCTCAAACTCGACTTGAACTCAAGACAGACTGAACTGATGCAATAGATATTCACATACTCTTGTGTCTGGATCCTCCCTAGTTCCAGCCACACACCAAGGTCATCACAGCTCATTAGTGATTAACTCTTTACACACTATTACACACTCTGGATGATGTAATCTGACTGCAATACAAGCATGGCACAAATTACATTTAAACACTCTCATTACACAAATCTCACATTGATCCCCCCACGTTGGGCCAAGCAGCCATTTGAAACACCGGGATGGGGGGTGGGGGGGGAAAGGCCTGCAGCCATTAGAAAGCCTGGCGCGAGGGGAAAAAACAACAAAAAGGCCTGCTTTGCAGGAAGGTCGTCCTGATTAATCAGGTGTTAAGAAACTGGAGAAAATCTGGGTGGAAACCCATTCCACAATGTTTCAGGCAGCCGAAAAGGCCTCACCCCCTGCCCGCCACTGTTGGCCAGCACACATCCCAGAGAGGCAGACCTTGCAAACTCGAGAGTCAGAAAAACAAACAAATAAATACTGCTTTGCAGGAAGGTCGACCCCCATTAATCAGGAGAACAAAAACTGGAAGAAAATTGGGTGGGATCCATTACACCATGTCTCAGGCAGCCGAAAATGCCCCAACCCCTGCCGGCCGGCACACATCCCAGAGTGGCAGACCTTGTGAACCCAAGAGTCAGAAAAACAAACAAATAAACAATAAGCAGGAAGGCCAACCCCATTAACCTGGAGGTCAAAAACTGGAAGAAAACTGGATGGAATCTGTACCGCTGCTGGCTGGCCCCCTACCTGCCCCACCTGGAAGATCGCAGGGCAGACAGGTTTCTGACATGGCACCTTCTCCTCTGGGCCGCCGGCCGCTGCTGGCCGGTCCCCTACCCACCCAATCTGGAAGATCACGGTGCAGGAGTCTTAAGGAGTGGCATACCTGGGTAAGCATTTAGAACATCTGGCAAAGCTAACGTTTTTTGGCAGACTTTTTGTGGCTCCCATGGGGCCGCATGGCCGGTGGAAGAACCTTAAAGTGGATTTCTTTAATCTTTGATAAACTAATTATAGCTAGAATGAAGGAAATCAGAAAACTGAAATGTCTGTCATTGCGAAAAGCATCATAACCAATCACTGAGAGCAGGGATGCGGGACACTTGTTGTCCCTGGACCACACCATTTGTGAACAGTTTCCATTGCATTTGCCATACTTCCACAATGTTTTCTGTTTATGCGACCTAGCGCTCCATCCCGCAGTGGGACTCTGGCAAGTTGCTGCCCGCCAATAAGGCCCGCACTACCGTAAAATCTCAGTAACAGCTGTCCTGACTGCCCAGGCGTCTGTAAGCCCACACCGCAGCGGGAATAAAATAGCGGACTCTGTAGAGGTATACCGCCGCTCGGGAAAAGCCAAGGAGGTTGTTCTGCCAGTCCAAAAGGCAGTTGACCCACCCCACCTCAGAAAGGCCCAGACAGACTTTTTATCGACCGTTGTGACCAAGAAAGCGGGAACATGGGTGTTTTCAGTTAACCTCCATTTGAGAGCTCTTTGAACTGTCTTTCATCTCCTTTGCTATACTTCCACAAAGTGTAATGCTTCTGCAAATTAGCGCTCCACTCTGCGGTGAGAATCTGGCAAGTTACTGCCCGCCTATAAGACCCGCACTCCCAGAAAGTCTCGGTAACGGCTGTCCTAACAGCCCCAACGTCAGTAATCCCACGCAGGAAGGAACTGAAGTATACTGCCGCTCGATCTAACCAAAGAGGCTTTACTACCAGTCCAAAAGGCAGTTAACCCACCCCACCTGACTAAGGCCTTGGCAGACTGTTTCTCAACCATTGTGATCAGGAAAACTTGGTGTCCCCAAACCTCGCTATTTCTCTTTTATTTGCATTGCCTTCCCTCTCCTTTGCAGTACTTCCACAAAGTTTTCTGCTTTTGTGATACCGCTTCTGCTTCACTCAATGCTAAATCTTCACCATCCCCAAATAGATGGATACTGCTGCTCGATCGACCCAAAGCAAAAGGTAGTTCTGAGTGGCACAAACTCAGCCACGTCCTTGTTCTCAAGGTGAGGTAGTTGAGTGTAGACTTTGAGGTAGAGACTAGAGTGATAAGATGCCATGCCACAGTACTGTCATCCATGACTCGCTTATCCAATATCAAGGGCATTTCTGTTGTCAATGTTTTCAATATATCATGATATTATGGTGCTACAGTAAATTACAACATAACGTCAATGCATATTATTGAACTACTTTTTTTGTCAAATTTGTAGTATAACATGATGTTTTGGTGCTTCATTCGTAAAATCATAACCTAATTTGATGTTTAATAGGCTTTCCCTTAATCTGTCCTTATTATACAAGATATTCATTTATCCAAGGTTCTACAGGCCCGTTAGCTTGGATAAGTGAGACTCTACTGTATTCTTATTCCTGAACATTTTTTGAAGGAACTTCATCCATTTGAATACTGTCCTTTTTCCAGAGTAACTGCGCGGATTTGGACTGTCATTACAATACATACACTTTTGCGAAAAATAAAAAACAAAGTATCAAGAGTAAATTGAAATCCAGATTTATTTTAAACTACCCAAAGCAGATGCATTTCCCTACATTGTTTTTATAGACTAAGTTTACCTTGAGTATTTGACTTTACTTCGTCCCTACCCAAAGGCTTAATAAGAAAAGCAAAACATAGACAAACTGCGAAAACGCAAGCGGAGGATGGTGTGTGATGATTAAGACGGACAGGAAAACTCTGGAGGACAGAAGGGAGAACTGAGAACTAGGATAGCTTTGGAGGACAGAGGAGAAAGGTGTGGACATAGGAAAAGGGACTGGGCCACCCCCCCCCCCAAAGTTGCCGAAATAAACCAGAAACAGAGCAGCTTAAAGGAAAAGAGTACTGTTGTTCTAGGAGGCATGGATGTCAAAATCCAACTCAGGGAAATTCAACACGGGCAGGTTGGCCTTCAAGAAGACCAGTTTCTCAACTGTTTGGGGGTCCAGCAAGCTGCAGTGGGGTGTGACTACATTTCCCGCAAGGCTGAAGACACTTTCGCTCTGCACGCTGGTGGGTGGGCAGCTGAGAAACTGGCGGGCTACGTGTGATAGATCTGGCCACATGTGAAGCCCAGTAGGCCAATGGATCACAGGAAATTATCTCTGGACCAAGCACTTGGCCGAGTCTATCTTTTGCACCGAAACCAGCAAAGACGTATCTTCTGAGCGGGCTAGTATGGCCACCATCTCCGCAAAGAAAGCGTTTCCTTGTCGCTGCTGGAGACCCGTTACCCAACGGCACCCCTCGGCCAGCTACCCGAGACTGCCACTCTCACCACTTCCGCTAGTGCTGGGGGTGGCGGGCATCTGAGGCAGAGGGGCCACAGGGCCCGTTTTCCCCACCCTGGCAGTAAAGACCTCCCTCACAGGGTTTATTAGCTGGGCCTTCCATATGGTAAAGTCTTTTGGGCAGACGGTGTACTTTAGCCGTGGATTGCACAGCATATGGACCTTGCTGGTAAGAAGTGGCTCAAGGCATTTCCAGTTAATCCAGACAACCTCCTCACCACCTCCTGGACCGGAGGTGTCAGCGGGCCGGCCAGGGAGTCCATTGTTTGACGGGCCCCAAACATTTCAAGGCGCCTCCTTAGCTCCAAGACAAGGGGGACCGCCTGGCTAAGAAGGGCTCTCAATTTAGAAAGGGTCTCTGTTGCATCTTTCATAGAATCATAGAATCATAGAGTTGGAAGAGACCTCACGGGCCATCCAGTTCAACCCCCTACAAGAAGCAGGAAAATCTCATTCAAAGCACTCCTGACAGACGGCCATCCAGCCTCTGCTTAAAACCCTCCAAAGAAGGAGCCTCCACCACAGTCCGGGGCAGAGAGTTCCACTGCCAAACAGCTCTCACAGTAAGGAAGTTCTTCCTGATGTTCAGGTGGAATCTCCTTTCCTGTAGTTTGAAGCGATTGTTCCGCGTCCTAGTCTGCAGGGCAGCAGCAAACAAGCTTGCTCCCTCCTCCCTATGACTTCCCCTCACATATTTGTACATGGCTATCATGTCTCCTCTCAGCCTTCTCTTCTGCAGGCTGAACATGCCCAGCTCTTTAAGCCGCTCCTCATAGGGCTTGTTCTCCAGACCCTTGATCATTTTAGTTGCCCTCCTCTGGACGCTTTCCAGCTTGTCAACATCTCCCTTCAACTGTGGTGCCCAGAATTGGACAAAGTATTCCAGGTGTGTCCTGACCAAGGCAGAATAGAGGGATAGCATGACTTCCCTGGATCTAAACGCTATACCCCTATTTGTGCAGGCCAGAATCCCATTGGCTGTTTTCGCCACCGTATCACATTGTAGGCTCATGTTTAACTTGTTGTCCATGAGGACTCCAAGATCTTTTTCACATGTACTGCTGTCGAGCCAGGCATCGTTCCCCATTCTGTATCTTTGCATTCCATTTTTTCTGCCGAAGTGAAGTATCTTGCATTTGTCCCTGTTGAACTTCATTTTGTTAGTTTTGGCCCATCTCTCTAGTCTGTCAAGATCGTTTTGAATTCTGCTCCTGTCTTCTGGAGTGTTAGCTATCCCTCCCAGTTTGGTGTCGTCTACAAACTTGATTTTCGTGCCTTCTAACCCTTCGTCTAAGTCGTTAATAAAGATGTTGAACAGAACTGGGCCCAGGACGGAATCTTGCAGCTCTCCACTTGTGACTTCTTTCCAAGATGAAGAAGATGCATTGGTGAGCACCCTTTGGGTTCGTTCGCTTAGCCGATTACAGATCCACCTAATCATAGTTTTGCCTAGCCCACATTTGACTAACTTGTTTGCCAGAAGGTCATGGGGGACGTTGTCGAAGGCCTTACTGAAATCCAGGTACGCTACATCCAAGGCATTCCCTGCATCTACCCAGCTTGTAACTTTATCAAAAAAGAGAGAGAGAGAGAGAGAGAGATCAGATGAGTCTGGCATGATTTGTTTTTGGTAAATCTGTGTTGACTATTAGCAATGACTGCATTTGTTTCTAAGTGTTTGCAGACCACTTCCTTAATTATCTTTTCCATAATCTTGCCTGGTATCGACGTGAGGCTACCCGGATGGTAATTGTTTGCGTTGTCCTTTTTCCCTTCTTGAACATAGGGACCACATTCGCCCTCCTCCAATCTGCTGGGACTTTTCCCGTTCTCCAAGAACTCTCAAAAATGATTGCTAGTGGTTCCGAAATAACTTCCACTAGTTCCTTCAATATTCTTGGGTGTAATTGATCTGACCTTGGAGACTTGAATTCATTTAGAGCAGCAAGGTATTCATGGACGACTTCTTTCCCTATTTGGGGTTGGATTTCCCCCAATCCTTCATCCACTCCATGTTGCTGAGGTTGAGGCTGGCTTTCTTTTTGTGAGAAGACTGAGGCAAAGAAGGCATTAAATAGTTCTGCCTTTTCCCTATGCCCTGTCAGAATTTCCCCATCTTCTCCTCACAGAGGCCCTATCGCCTCCTTGTTCTTCCTTTTCCTACCAACATGAGCAAAGAGGCCCTTTTTATTGTTTTTAATGTCTCTGGCAAGCCTGAGCTCATTTTGCGCTTTAGCCTTGCGAACCTTTTCCCTGCCGGAGTTGGCTATTCATTTGAATTATTCTTTGGTGATTTCTCCCTTTTTCCACTTCTTGTGCATGTCTTTTTTTGAGTCTTAGACCAGTTAGAAGTTCTTTGGACATCCATTCTGGCTTCTTTGCACTTGTCTTGTTTTTATTCTTTGTTGGCACTGTTTGCATTTGCACCTTGAGTATTTCACTTTTGAAAAACTCCCATCCATCCTTGACCCCCTTGCCTTTTAGTATTGGCGTCCATGGAATGCCGCTCAGTATTTCCTTCATTTTTTGGAAGTCAGCTCTCCTAAAGTCCAGAATGCGGGTTTGACTTTTTTGTCTTTTCGGCCTTCCTTTGTATGACAAACTGCAGGAGCACATGGTCACTTGCCCCTAAGGATCCAACCACTGATCTGGTTTTCCGCATTTGTTAGGATGAGGTCAAGTGTAGCCGATCCCCTTGTTGCCTCTTCTACCTTCTGGACCATAAAATTGTCTGCAAGGCAAGTGAGGAATTTGTTGGACTTTGTACTCTTGGCCAAGTTTGTTTTCCAGCAGATATCAGGATAGTTGAAATCACCCATGACTACTATATCTCTTCTTTGTGCCTGTTTGGTCAGCTGCTGACAGAAGGCTTCATCAAGTTCTTCATCCTGGTTTGGAGGTTTGTAGTAGACACCCACAACAAGATCATTTTGAGTCCCAGTTCCCTTGATTCTTCTCCAGATGCTTTCAAGTTGGTTTCCCAGATTGCTGTCTTGCATCTCTTCTGCAACGTAACTGTTATTGACATATAGGGCTACTCCCTCTCCTCTCCCCTTTGTTCTGTTTCTTTGAAAAAGGTTATAACCTTCAGTGGCTACATTCCAGTGATGGGTGTCATCCCACCATGTTTCAGTGATGTCTATGACATTGTAAATGTGGTGTTGTGCTAAAAGTTGGAGTTTGTCTTGTTTATTCCCCATGTTCTTTGCATTAGTGTAAAGACATGTAAGCCCCTGGGCTGAAGCCCTTTGAATTGCTTCAGCATGTCTACCAGCTGGGACATGGTGTCCCACTCTTGTTTGCTTGGCACACGCTTGCTTACAGGCACAACTAAGGAAAGGGAGATGCCGTGGACCGCCTTCTGCTGCTCGGGTGGAGACCTCCTGGAGCAGCTTGTGCTGCGGGAGCCCTTCCAAGTTCTATCTCTCTTTCAGCTCCCCGGAGGCCTTGGTGCTCCGGTGGAATTAGCCCGCGATCATTCTACAGTGCTCGATCAGCAGGGCGATGATTGCGGGATTGGTCTGCTGCTCTTCGGTGCTCTTTAAACCTTCCTTGATGGTATTGTGAAGCAAGTGGGCCATACAGGTGATGTTCGTAAAGCCAGCATTTTCCACCACTTTGATCATATTTTTCCCAGCGTCAGTCACCATGAACCCCCTCCTCATTGCTTCTGGCCTGCACTGCATCCACTCCCCCATCATGTTTTCAAAATATCTGCAGATGGTGTCAGCCGTATGATCCCGATCAACTACCTCCATAGCGAGGAGTGCCCAACGATGGGATGTATCCATACTTCCTTCTTTCTCCCACCAATGCGCTGTCAGAGAGAGGTAGGAATGGCCTCCTCCCAAGCTCAACCAAATATCAGAGGTAAAATGGATGTGTCTTCCCATGGCGCTCTGCAACATCTGGGCAATGCGTTACTTGCAGCCCTCATACAAGCCGGGTATAACTGTTCGGGAAAAGGTGTGACGGAAGGGGATTTTGTAGCAGGGTCACAGGAGTTGCATCAGGCAAACAAAGCCATCTTTGTTCGCCTGATGCAACTCCTATGGAATGGATGCGGACTGGATGGTGATCGAGGGCCATCACCTCTCTCAAACATTGGGTTATCTGGTGGAGTGTGAGTAACGTTTCCCCCATTCTCTTCCTGGCTAATGGAAGGCCCCAATCCTCCAAGGTGGCCCACCCTCTACACAAGGAGAACTTTGCATGCTTATGCTGCCACTGCAAGGGCTTGCGGCTCCCCCTCCTATCGATATTGTAGGGTTATGCCTCTTCATGTGAGAGCTCAACCCAAGGTCGCAAAATGTCTCAGGTCTCTCCCTCTGCTGATATTGGCCCCTCAGTGCCTACAAACTGCCAAAGTGGAATGCTGAGCATGGACATTAAAATGGTACCAAATATAAGACCTTGGCCTTCCCATTGCCACAGCAGGGAACTTTGAGTGCTGCCAATGGGGCAGGGGGAGGTTGGAGACACGGGCCCCATAACGGCAGCCTGAGAAAGTCCAAGATTTGATGGTACTTCATCATCATCCTCCTCACTGTCAGTATTGAGTGGGGGGGGGCGGTTCTAAGTTCCTCACAATCCACCACCTGTACTTCCAAGACAGCAACATCTCCATGTTCCATTGTTCATCCAGTTGTCTCAGCTCCAACAGACAACTAACTCAGGGTTGAGGGGTGTGAACTTTCGACAGTCAAACAAGCAGCATCATCAACAAGTCCATCCCCTCCCATCGTGGCACGTTCAAGACAGCTGGAATTCCCCCTAACTTTCTTGGCCCTCCAAAGTGTCCGGGCAGTGGCTTCACCATGGCCAGGACTTGGTCCACCAGACACGCGTTCAGCAAAATGCTTCATGAAAGTGGGAGGATTTCAGATTACAGAAGGGAGGAAGGGATTGCATTACAGGGGGAGAGATCTGTTGCTTTCTGGGCATTACTATCAGAAACCCTTCTCTTCCAGTTGTTCTTATTCTGATAAGGGCAATATAGGAATTCTGGTCTTTGAAACACTTTGCAATAAGAAGTGCTGGGGTTTGAGGAGTTCTGCAGGGTGGGAAATGGAACCAAACAAAGGAAGAACCTCATCCCCTTATCCCCAAGGTATTCTTATGGGGTTGATGGGAATTCTAGTATATGCCAGACTTAGCAAAACGAGGTGCAGTGCTTTGAGGAGTCCTGCAAGGTTTGAAATGGAACCAAACAAGGGAAAATCTTCATCCCCTTATCCCTAAGGTATTTTTATGGGGATAATAGTAATTCTAGTATATGTCAGACTTAGCAAAACAAGGTGCAGTGCTTTGAGGAGTCCTGCAGGATGGGAAATGGAACCAAACAAGGGAAAATTTTCAGCCCCTTATCCCCAAGGTATTCTTATGGGGATAATGGGAATTCTAGTATAAAAAACACTTAGCAAAATGAGCTGCAGTGCTTTGAGGAGTCCTGCAGGATGGGAAATGGAACCAAACAAGGGAAAATCTTCAGCCCCTTATCCCCAAGGTATTCTTACGGGGATAATGGGAATTCTAGTATATGCAACACTTAGCAAAACGAGGTGCAGTGTTTAGAGGAGTCCAACAGGGTTGGAAATAGAACCAAATAAAGAAAAATATTCAGCCACTTATCCCCAAGGTATTATTATGGGGAAAATGGGAATTCCAGTATTTGCAACAGTGCAAACGCTTAAGGAGTTAGGCAAGGCCTAAAAAAAAATCCAAACAAACATTTCCCCAGACAGACACCCCAAAGAAGCTGCTTAAATAAGTGTTCCTTACTTTTATTCTTTAACCTAAAAAATATTAAAAGAAAACTAAAAGTCAACCCCCCCCCCCCCCCCCCAGACAATATGGCACAGCAGGAAAATAACAGCTCTGGTGGGCGGACGCCAAGCCGAGGGGGGAAAAAACCCACAGCCCCTTTTCCAAATACAGCCTTCTCAAAAACCAACCCTTTCCCTGGTCTTCTTTGGATGCTCTCTTCTCTATTCTTAATTCCAAAGCCCAGCGGCCACCAGGCAAGGAACCTAGTCTCCAACGCAGCAGTAAAATCTTGCCTGGAACCACTCTGCTGAGCTAAGCCCAACCACCCTCTCCAGATCCCTGGCGCGAATGAGCCACAAGGCGCCCTGCAGGCGCTTTTCATTGAGGACATACAAGCACCTCCCCTAAGTTCAACGTGCACTCCGATTGGCCACAGGGAGGAAACAACAGGCTAGGTTGCTCCAGTGCACCAAAGCAAGTTTGGGCAATTTGCAAATGCACTTGGTTTGCTTCTGAAAAACATACGACGATATCAGAAAAATAGGCTATCGTGGTTCGATACAGCGGCATACACACCACAGGGTAATCCGCGTCGAATATTGCTTCAAAAGCGACAAAACAAACAAATTAAATACGACATATGGAGAAATCGAATTTTTTGAGCAAGCCTACTGCATATGTCAACACATATCCTCCCAATGATATCCCTTCTTGAATGTTGTCATCTGCCTGCCCCTTTTGCATTGCTTCATTTTGAAAGAACTTTTTCTGTGAAATATGTCATTATGACTTCCATCTCCCAGTAAAAGACAAGATATACATGGGCACTCTGACTCACTACAGTTAGCAGATGTATTATTCATTGAGAAAAGCTTTGATGTCAAAATATTACTTCCAGGATTGCATCAAACAGTTTAATCAGGCAAATATATAACACAAGCTTGAATACAAGGCTTCAAGATTGGATGCTGTTGCTTTCTATAAAATGAAATGATCTGGATGTACATGTTCATGTAACTATTGTGATTTCCACTTATCCTTCTGTTTTTTCTAAAAGAAGAAAAGCATTTTCCAGTAACATGGCATCAAATAGCACTTGAAACTGTGGCAATGGGAGCAGCAGTGGTGGCAGCAAGGTAAAAGGTTGATATATCTGGGGGCACATCTGCATTGTCCACTTGTCATAAAGGGATCCCAAATAAACTTTGTGGTGGCCAAACACTGCATGGAGCTGATCTGGGGTACTGCGGGCAAGGCCACCTTAATGCAGCCTTGATCCACGTTAACCAAAGTTCTGGCCCAAAATTTGGAGCAGCCTGTGATTTTGGAACCATGCAAACAGCTGTGCTAGTTGTGAGGCAAAACTGGCCCCAATCATTTACACTGCCATCCTGTGTTTCCTAGACTCAGGCGGTCCAGGAACACAGGATAGCATTTACCATCCCCTTCCATTCATAATGTCACAGTAGTCTCCATGCATGACATGGGAATTGCTGGTTGGCCATCACATTCACTGATGTCAGCTGGAGCAATCAGAGAAGGGAGGGAGAGAGGATGGGCCAACATCACTGCAGGTGATAGCTGCCCTGAAGGACTTATGTTGCACTTGGAGATTGCAGCAAAATGGAAGACAGGAGATAAGAGTGGGTGTCTGGCAGTGGGTGTCTGGCAGTGCTAAACTGAGTTCAAAACTGCTGGGCAGTTGGGAATCCTCTCGCCTCCCCAGTAGCTGGAGGAACTGGTTGTTTAAATCATCCTGAAGGCAATTTGGTATAACCTTGGGATAACAGGTCAGTGAAAATACATCCCAGAACTGGAATCTGCCATTTTTGAAGGAGATAATAAAACAGGTATATTGTAAACGTATGTTGGGGGAAAAAACACAACTATGGCTCTGTAGGTATGGCTAAAGCACCAGTGTCTGATCTAGAGTACTTCTGTACCCCAGTGATATTATATGGACCTTTGTCTGAGAATAATTGCTTTCATAAATGGAAAAGATGAAGACAAAAATCCATACTTTGAGAAAATGGGTACGAAAATCTATATCCATACAATATAGACAAACATGATCAAAATGCTGTACAGGAAGAGGGGAAAAGATTTCATATTGAAATGGAAATGGACATATATATTTGGTGTTGGTGTTGGTGGGGGATTCTGCTGAAGGCCAGAAAAATTAGAATGACAGATTTCTATATTCTTACTTCAGTCATCTCCCACAGGGTTTAGATGAGCTTCAGATTTCCCTTGAATCATCAGAGTTTGGTTTTTTAAAATCAGAAGCCATAGGGTGAACTTGGTAATACTCAACTATTAATAACAGATTTAACTGATTAAACATTCTTTCAAAGCATGGCTTCAATTCTGATTTGACAATTAGGTATTAAGCTATACACTTATTCCCAGGGAAGTCCATTCGAGTCTGACTTGGCCTCCATTTGGAAGGAAAGCTTACATATTTTTGTGAATACTTTTTAAAATTCGTGCTGATATTTGATATGATCTAATCTAGGTTGTGTTGCCCCAGATTTAACTTAATAACATCATTTTAATGTTGTAAAATTACCCTTATTACTTCAGTGTTAGTTTGAATGGAAGAGTATCTGAGGGCTGTGTGTATTAAAATGTTGCCTTCTGTTAAAGGCAAGCATATGGGCTACAGAAGTTTGCATTCAACTTTGGATGCAAACATTTTTAGAATTCGAATGTTTTGATTAAATCTCTACTGTCGCTATTACCTATAGGTAATAGTTTTATTTTATTGCTTTCCTGAAACATTGCTTAATGGAATAGGAGGAGACTTTTTATACACATGAAAGCTGGTGACAATACTTCTCCTACAGCAATCCAAGGTACTGTAATCTGATACAAATTCTATAACCTTTTCAAGTATATACTATGATTCCTTCCAGCTAATAAACTTCTGAATAAAGGCAGATCTTCAGGGAGAGTTCACCTTCAATAGCCATATTAGTCAACATCTTAAGACTGCAGTGTAATTTGATTGAGAGAGTTCTACCTTCTCTCTTTCTGCTGTTTCAGCAGGTGAGTTATACTTCTGTTTTTTTTTTCTCCTTCTTCTGTGGTAGTTCCTTATCCCTCTAGATCAATGGTTCTCAACCTGGGGTCCCCAGATGTTTTTGGCCTACAACTCTCAGAAATCTCAGCCAGTTCACCAGCTGTTAGGATTTCTGGGAGTTGAAGGTCAAAACATCTGGGGACACACAGGTTGAGAACCACTGCTCTAGAGAATACCAGATATGTGAACTCAATTTAATTAGGATTGGAATGGACTATCAGTGTCCAGTTCTGCACAAGAAAAAGCTTTAGACACAAGTGAAAGCAAATTAAAGATAAAAATAAAGATAATGCAATTTAGAAAACAGAAAGTACAATCTTGATGATACTGCACAGTCTTTAAGCAAACATAAAACAAAAGTCTTCACAGCAGACATCAAATAAAGTCTTTGATATACAGTCTTATAAGTTGCAAACAACAAGATGCCTCAGAGATTCCATGCTGGACGTACTGCTGATAACAGACTCTCTCTTGAATGTAAGACAGTTGCAGCCAGCACTAGCCCCTAACCTTGCTGCTAATTTATACCCCTGAGCTTTCCAGCACAGCTGACCTTACGGCAAAGTCTGATTGCTCAGCATTTTCTCTGCTAGCCTAGCTGACCTTCTTCTGCCTTCTTTCTCCCTTTGTCGCTACAAAAAAGTAGGGATCTCTGCCATATCTATCATCTCTCCTCCTCCTTCTTCTTCCTCACCAGTTAACCCCAAATCCCCAAGTGCTGCCTCTTCAACCACCTGTCCTCCTCCTCCCTCAGAATTAGAAGAGCAAGCCACAACAATCAGACATCTAGGTATTGTTTCCACCACTATTGTTGTAGTGCTTGTTGGTAGTCACCAACAATAATTTTTAATAACTAGAATTTATTAGTTATCATACTTGTATTTACATATACATTTTTTATTTTGTGATACAAAGACAAAACTCCATAATGAGACTTACGAAAAAATGTGGTTTTTGAGTTTGCATTTCTTTTGCTAGGTGTGGAATCTTTGGATTGATACTATTGCTGAATGCCACACACATGTCGTGGTATTGAGTCATAACAGACTGGCTCTTGATGGGAATTTAACTAACCTCACAGTTTGTAAGTAATGCATAAACTGAAGCTAAGTTACCCTTTGAAATTTACACTTCTTCAAACATTGCTATTGAGTTCTTCAGTGCTAGAAAATAAAAATATGTAAATGCAGGCAAGTGATGCAGATTCGTGATGAACCGCACTTATGAGTATAAAGAATTGTGAAAACAAATGTGAGAGATTTCTCTATTTCTAGGTAAAATATAACCTCAAATCTGGGGGCTACAAAGAAGTAACAACAGATGTAGGATTTTAATTTTTATTTCTATTTGCAAAAGTAGACTCTCAGGATGGTTTTGGGAACTACTTGAGAACCAAGCCCAATATTAAATGCACGGAACCTCAGCTATATGCATATATTTAGTCCTCAAGCTAAACATCTTTATGTGTTGTAAACAGTTTCTGAAAAATAAACCATAAAAACTTAAATGTGTAATTGGACTGAGTTGATAAAGCTGAAAATGGTGAAGTCGATGTGGAGGTAAGAATCAAAAAGTCATTTGATGGTTCAAATTAGCCACAAGTTTTGAAGCTCACAGGATAGCATTATCATACTTTTATTTTTCCAATTAATTTCGAAGAAGTAGCCACAGTAAACTTCTTCTTCAGGGCCTACATTTGGGAAGCTGCCATCTCCTCCCTCCCCAACATACCAAATGAACTCTTGCCCATGGAAAGATAATAAATCCAGCTAATATTGAATTTGAGATGACTTGGTTTTATATAAATTACAAATTCTACTTCATTTTTGTAATCTAATGTTATTCATTGGCCTTTGAATGAGCTTCATATTTACTTTCTGTTAGCTTTTTAAAATAAAAGCTGTATCTCTGTGAAACAGCTGTGGCTAATCACCACAGCACTCTTCATAGTTTCACATTCCTTCACTGTCTCCAAAGTATGGATTATTAATTTGATTTATTGCACAATTTGAAATCTGGTGTACCACTGGGAAAGAAAGAAATAATACATGCATTGAGAAAATGGACAAATGTTTGTGGCTATCTTCTACTGTCTGCTGATCATTGACACTACATAGATTTCTAAGCATTTCAGTATCCTAATGGCATCTATTGGTACTTCTGCTCTTTCTAAAATGGTTATAGGTAAAGGTAAAGGTTTCCCCAAAACATTACGTCCAGTCAATTCTGATTCTGGGGGGTGGTGCTCATCTCTATTTCTAAGCCAAGAGCTGGCGTTGTCCATAGACACCTCCTAGGTCATGTGGTTGACATGACTGCATGGAGCAGTGTTACCTTTCTGACAGAGCAGTATCTATTTATCTACTCATATTTGCATGTTTTCGAACTGCAACATTGGTAGAAGCTGGGGCTAGCAATGGGAGCTCACTTCATCCCGCAGATTGAAACCACCGAACTTCCAGTCAGCATGCAGCAACCATCCTTATAATTCATTCAACCTGTAATTTGTGTACATTCAACTTAATTTAAAGCCTTATTTAAGAATATCTTTTTTCTGCTGCTTTGTGCAAAGGAACTTATCCTACCAAGAAGTTATCACTCAAAAATATCAAAATACTGCCTGTAGAGGGTTTGTTGCACGATATCTCTTCCTTAATTTCTGTTGCAAAGTTAAATTCCACATTGATGTCTCCAACGTATAGTATTTGTGTTGTTTCATTTGTCCTTCATTCTGGTACTCTATACTGCACTGTAATGTAATGATACACTTTCAACCTTTTGAGAATTTGGAATTTGTTTTCATCATAATGGAGCTTCTGAGGCTCCCTCTACTGACAATTGTGTTATTCCATTATATAGTGATTCTGAGGCAACACATGATTCTTCCTGAGTCAACAAAGTTAATCCAAGAATTTCTTTTCTCCCAGCAGCACTGCTCTGGAAAGTGTAATGTCCATCACCTTGATGTGGCACATAAACATAACAATAATGAGGTGAGAAATGACCTTCAAAATGATTTGAGTTTTTAAATTCATCATATGAAGCTCAGTCATAGCAAGGCCAAGTTTCTCAAACATGAAAAGGTTCACATATTTGATTTCGGATATCAGTTGTTTCATTAGTGATTTCCAAAAAGGGATTAAAATATTTTCGCTGGCCTAGTGAGGGATAGGAACTAAGCAAATGTGGTCCCTTATCCATTGCAGATATTGAGAGAGATATGAATTCAGTGAGAATATTTGGCGCCCTTTTGGTGAAGGATGGGAATCTCAAATTGTCCATAAGTATCATGCAATCAAGGGGTGAGGAAAGTTACACTCCTGGGGGCAGGTCTCACAGTTTCCACTCTCTCCAGGGTCCATGCGACTTCAGAATTAATAACCTCAGATCAGCCTTAAAGTTTGGTAGCTGGTCTAAGAACAACTGGTTTTATGCTGGATTCCTTTCAGGGAGATAGAGTGTTTTGCACAGGGGAAGATGAAGTGTGTGGTCTAGGTGAGTTCTACTGCCCCAGTTGCTCTCACATGATGGCTGCTTCCCCTTTTTGGTTTTGCTTATCACCAAAAACATTTAAATAGGTGACAATTAACAAAACTGTCCATATTTCAACCCATGTCTTGTTTCCAGTCCCATTAGTCCATTGACTTGTCAACAATGGAGCTTTTGGGCCCCTCTCTGCAGACAGTTTTGCTCCCATTCCATTATACAGTGACACTGAAGCAACGGAATGATTCTTTCTCAGACAACAAAAATGATCCAAGTATTTACTAAGAGATGTCTGTTTTATGGCCATTTAAGCATGGACATTTACTCCAATACAGGACACTTCTACTCAGGCACTAAAATCTAATTTGAAGCCAGTTCAAGGGTGTGGTATCTACAAAATGTACACCCCAATGCACACTGCAAAATGCATCCAGTCAGAAAAAGTCACTGGAAGTTCTGGATCAAGCCATGAAATCTTCTGAAGCTGATCACTGTGTTTCCCGTACAGAGTAGGAAACCAAGACTAAAATGTAGAGGGCTTGTGAAGACAGAACTAATGCTAAAAAATTTGGAGAAAGAAACCAGATACACAGCGTGGCTGGAAAGTAAACAAACATTTCCCTCCAGAGAATAAACCACAATGCCTCCATGGAAATTCTTGCTTACACTGTCTTGTTTTGACCTACTTCAGTCCAGTGCTGATTTTCATCAGTCAGACTGCATCTTATTCGTGCATCTCTGGGCAAGGTAGGAAAAATATTATTGAAATAGATTGATCTGTAATCAGCAGATCTTTGTGGCCACTGCCCCAGCTTCCAGTCAGTTCATGGGGGGCCTATGTCGGCACTCCACAGTGAACTGATTCTCTTTAATCCATGTCCTGGGTCAGATTAATTAGCTCTATAGAAGCAGCTACAGTGTAATTATTTAGTCCTGTTGCTGACAAAAAATGTGTAACATAACCAGAACTATAGATCCAAATAAAAAAATCTGTGTGGTTATACAACTTCCCTCTTTTGGCTTCTACTTGCTTCTTGGGGTCAGGAGTCTCGTGATAGCATCTGATCTGGCATTAGTAGCCATGACTAGGACAAATCACAGCAATCCCAAATTGACTCAAATGTGTAGTAGTATCCAGAGGAGCTACCCATAGATAGCCTGAGATCTTTTGTAGTTCTCTATGCAGTTTACAAAATTTTGGAAAGCTCAATCCACATCCTCCTACTTTACATGCCATTAGTCATCAATGATGGTGGTAAGTATGGAACAGCTCACTGTGCAGGCGCAACCTAAGAGGTGAGCTTTGACTTCACCCTCCCCTAATAATTCTGATTGAGATTGCTGGGGAGATTGAGTTATTTGTTTACATTCCACCTTCCTCCCAGAACTGAGATTAAGACAGATTACAGCACCATTAAAAATATCATAAATAAAAACACAGTAACATGAATCATGTTGGATAATTCAAGCTTCAGCAGATAGAGTAAATCACTGGTGTTTACTTACAAATTATCAACAAGTGAATTAATGAGTCTTCCACAGCTGAAACCAATCAAAGAGTTTAGGGCAATTCATCTTAAAACACAAACATTTATTGTTTTAATACACAGTTTTAAATGCTAGCCAATTCCACTCATACACCATCCCATTTATATTTTGCAAGGCTTATTTGGAACCAATGTGAAAGATTATCACATAATTTCACTTGCCAAAATTCATAAATGTTCTCATTGAAAGCCTAACCATGACCTTTAGCTAATATAGCTTAATAATGGTAACACCTGATCAAACCTCAGTCCCATAAATTTGTGCCAATTTCAATGGATGGAGACAACATAAATACTTTTCTTATTATCAGGAAAAAGACGAATACCACATATTTTCAGCAGCAAGTTCACTATGTGTCCTGATATTCAGATCTAACCCCTTGTTTTTGCATGATAAATCTGTGTATTCAGAGGATGCATTGATGCAGGAAACAGATTTCCCATAGAAACAACTCCAGAGTACCTACCTAACCCAGTTATACCTCGGCTATCATCTTTGTCTTTCCACCACACATTAAAATTGGGAATGTTACATTGCTCTAAAGAAGTTTAAATTGAATCCAGCATTGAGATTAGGTCTGTGTAAAGGACAGTTGTGAGAGGATTTTGACATTTTAATCAGTTATGCATCAAAGCATCTGGGAATAAAGGCTGTATATTTACACTATGGTATATACAAGAGCACATCACACATGCTATGAGTGACAACCACCAACCAATGGTCACTGCTAAGTCAAGGAAATTAAGGAGATGGTAAGGGTTGTCATCCAATGGAGCTGAACTGGGTTCAAGTGTCATTGGTCTGGCTCAGTGCCATGCCATGCAGATGCCCACCAACCACTGAGCAGGTTTAATAGCTTGCTATGCAGACTCCCTTGGTGCTGTACTCCACTCTGGATCAGCTTTTGGGTATGTGGCCCATGTAGATGAGCCCTATGTTTGGTTTCTGTCTATTTAGCATGAGCTTAATGGTAGAAATTTCATTAATTATTTTTGTTTTTATGATTCTTTAGTCTGAGAAGCTCAGGGAGCTGTCCATAGTGTCAGCACTTTGTTTTGACAAAAGTTACATTTGAAACTGCTGAGTTCACTTCCCTTCCTAAAATTCAGTCTTTGAGCCTCGCATCCCCTCCCTAAAGCTAAAATCTGTCTAGATGAGACCATCATATATAATTATACAAAGTAGATGAACTAAGAGAGTGTCCTTAACTATTTTCCCTTTACCTGCACAAAGGTTTGTCACTGCTTGAAGCAATGGTGAAAGCAAAATTAAGTTATTCATGTTCTGTCTCCTAGAATGGCTGGAAACATATAAAGGCTTAGCTTTTTGTAGACATCTGATTGGTCATTGGTCTGCCCTATATTCTGGATTCCCTTGTGCATTTTATGCTACTGTTTAAATATGAACGGACTTTCCTGTCTCTGCCTCTCTCTTTCTCATCCTATATCACAAGCTCTCAGAGTGGTGTACAAGTATTGCATTATTTTACGGTTAATTTTGTTTTTGATTTTATAATGTGTTAAAAAGTGTGTCAATAGTGGTTATTGAAGTATTTTAATGACTAAAATCTAATAAATAAAATAACTCTTTTTCTACATGTAAACTCTCATTGAATTCCCACCATGAAATAAAGAGGCCAGACACAAGAAAATGGAGCTAAAGTGCCATGGGTCATTTCCTTCACTGTTTATTTATTTATTTACTAGAACTTCTGAAAGAATCTATAAACTAGAAGAACCCGTGTTAGACAGAACCTGTAAAAATAACTATTTGAGTTATAAGCCACCTAGAACTAAGGTCTCTGGACCAGTTATCACTTCCTTTGATGACCTCCAAGGACCATCCTTGGTTGATCCCCATAAATTCCAAGGGCCACCCAAATTATTTGGCTGTACAACTCAGCTGATCTTAACTGGAAGACAATCCTGAGGGTGCTACTTTCCAAACCTCAGAGTTTTTTTAAGCGTGAGAAACCCTAATTCTAGCCCCAAGGGGAGTCTCTTTCCATGGTTCTCTGAATCACAAAACCCAGAGCGGCTGTTATAAGGTCCCCCTTCACCCACCAAAGTGGGGTGCCATGGTGCCTATTGGGACTATTTAACCTTTAACATATCATGGCAAGTGTAGTGAACCTTACCTATTAGGCCGGGAATGAAGCCTGGGTAACAGTGAGTGAGGCAGGCCTCCATTTTGTAGAGGAATGCCAGGCAGCCATCTTGAGTGTGATTAGAAAGAGGGAGGAGCTTAGAGAGAGAATCCTAGGATTGGCCAGAGCAGATGGGAGGAGCCAAGTCTTAGAGTACAGTGAAAAAAGAGCTCCAAGGCAGTTCGGTTTTGGATTTTAGAGAGGAAAGTGCAGTTTGGAGTTTTGGTTGTGTGTGAGAGAACTGACAGCTGTGAAACTGACAGGACGGTTTGGATCTCTTGGGGGAGATAATTCAAGAGATTGACTCTCACTACTGGGCTGGTTAATAGAAGGACTCTAGGTTAGAGTTAGTTAACAACCCAGAGGGCTATCTAGATTAGGTTAGTCGAACTCGTGACTATTCTCAGCAAATAGAGCGAGGGTTTCTGTGACCAATAGATAGTTTGGTTTGATTGGAACTGTTTGAAACTAAGTGAAGTAATCTGAAACATACAACTAAGTTAAGCTGAAGAACTTCTGTAACCGTTATGCTTATTTACCTCTCTGAAGTAATTATTTGCCTGTTTTAAGAAAATAATTTTTTATTCTATTTTCAACTTTCAAAAGCCTTTACAGAATATCTTTCTATTAAGAAGCCTTTATAATAGTTCCAGCAATACAACAATTAAATATCACAGAAAAGCCTCATAGTAAACATCAGTTTGGAAGCCAGGGGGTGGAAACAGTGTGGGCAGGGAATGGGAGAAACTTATCTCCCATTTTTGTACTTAACAACAAAAATCCTAAAAACATTTTAGGCTGATGGCAGCTACCATTTTAAAAGAAAATCTAAAATCAAACTGTGTTCCCTCACCTCTCACATACATGTGCTTGCATGTGTGTGAAGAGTGTAGAGTGAGGGGTGTCTGTTATAGCAAACTATTTAAATGATAATATTCTAACTTAATTCCGAATTTGATCACTTAATTATCCTAGGTGATTTCAATGGAGTAATGGGCATTAGGTTGGATGCGAGTAAAATAACCAAAAATGGAAAAATGAGAAATCTAGGTTATTACCAAAAATTGCAAATAATAATAATAATAATAACTGACCATCAAAGAGAATTATTGAATAAAGATATAACTGAGGATGAAATTAGAAAGGCAATCGAGGATGAAACCTAATAAAGCTCCTAGACTGGATGGATTTCCAATATGCTTTTATAGAACACTTCAAGAAGAAATTTTGAACCTAGCCTTGAAAGACAAAGAAATCCCAGACTCTTGGACTCATGCTGATATAATATTGATCCCAAAGGACAATGTAGATATTACTGGTGTACAAAATTATAGACCTATATCCCTCTTAAACATGGACTACAAAATTTTTAGTACAATTTTAGCAAACAGATTCAAAACATTTCTTAACAATTGGATTGGCAAGGAACAAAAAGGATTTCTCCTAGAAAGAAATATGAAAGATAACATTAGGTGTATATTAGATATTATCGAATATTATGAGACCCATCACCAGAAAGAGATTGCCTTACTTGCCATAGATGCAGAGAAGGATTTTGATAATTTAAACTGGAACTTTTTAAAACTATTATTCAAAGAAGTGGACATTGGGTTCCACTTCTCAAATGCTATAGAGGTCATCTACGACAAACAAGGGACCAAACTAATGATTAATGGACAGCAGACAAAGGAATTTAAAATTGGAAAAGGTACGAGACAGGGATGCCCTCTCTCACCCCTGATTTTCATATTTGCCTTGGTAATACTTATTAGAAACATTTGACAAGACGATCAGATAATAGGAACTAAAATATGAGGTCAGGAATTCAAAATAAGAGTGTTCACAGATGATGTAATCTGTATTATAGAAGAACCTAGATCTCAAATAACCAATTGGATTAATAAAATTGAAAGATTCGGTAAATTAGCAGGCTTCTTTATAAATAAAGGGAAAACCAAAATCTTCATGAAAAATATAACTAGGAAAAATAAAATAAAAAACTCTAAGAAACCACTGGGATAAAAGTGGTAACAAAACTCAAATATCTAGGAGTTTGGATTACAGCGAAGAATGCTCAGTTGTTAAAAAATAATTACCAAGAGAAATGGAAGGAAATTAAAAAGGATCTACAACAATGGCAATTTTTAAATATCTCTCATTGCAGTGATTAAGATTAATGTGCTACCCAAACTATTATATGTATTTCAGAACTTACCGATTATTAGGAATCAAAAAACTTTTAATGATTGGAATAAAGAGAAGTAAAAAACCAAGAATTAAATTCACCATTATGACCGATCTAAAAAATAGTGGGGGGCTTTGGTCTCCTAAATTTAAGGTGGTACTTTGAAGCATGCGCTCTACAATGGGTTAGAGTGGGCAACATTAGAAGACTACAACATTCTAACACTAAAAGGTTTCGACTTACATAGGGGATGGCACACGTACCTCTGGTATGAAAAAAGATTAGTGGAAAAGAATTTCGGTAATAATTTTATCAGATCTTCATTAATTAAAATCTGGGAGATATGTAAGAAATTTTTTTACAATAGAAACCCATTATGCATTTCACCATTAGAGGCTAATCAAATAAATATATTGGGATTGCAAAAATGGCCAAGATATAAAGAACTTTTGACAAAAAAATGGAAATTATTGTTTAAAATCTCAAGAAGAAATAAGAAGTACAAAAACCTATCTTGGTTTCAGTACGCACAAATTAAGGAACAATTTATGAAAGACAACCAAATGGGATTCGGTGAATGTGAGTGTATTTGGGACAAACTACTAACAACAAATAAGAAGGTAATTTCAAAGATCTACAATAAGTTATTAGAATGGTCCACTGAAACAGAGGAAACTAAGCATTGCATGATCAAATGGGCTAGGAATACTGGGCGTTCACCGCTGGTATATAACCTCCAAAAATTAGGATTAATGTATAAAAATTATCAAAACAAATGCTGGAAATGCAAAAAACAAGAAGGCTCCTTTTATCACCTATGGTGGACTTGTGATAAAACCAAAAAATACTGGAAAACAATTAAGCGACACAAAGAATTTTAAACAAAAAAATCCCAATGAAACCAGAGTATTATTTATTAGGAATCAATGATGATGAGACTGAATTTGACACAAATGATGACATTTTATTTACATACATTTCAACGGCTGCAAGAATGACTTTGACAAAACAATGGAAATCAGACAATATTCCGATGAAAGAACAATGGCTGAGGAAATTGGAAGAAATACATGATATGGACAAATTAAATTTTCTCCTGAAAGAAATTAGAGGACAACCTATAAGAGAGAGAAATTGGAACTAACTGGAAGAATATACTAATAACAAAACAACATAAGAAAAATGGACCAGGACACTTTCATAATTCTATACATAGAAACTTACCGCAAGGGAAAAGAATGGAAGTTTAATATATGTCTCGTTTCCCCCTTTTCCAACCCTTATCCCCAGTGTTTACCTTCCCTTTTTCCCTCTTCCCCTTCTTCCTTCCCCAAACACTTCCTTCTAAACTTCCAACTCCACTCCTCACATTCTCACCTTGCCCTTTATTCCCTGCTTTTAATGCTTGTATTGTACTCACAAACCCCTTCAATAAAAAATATTTTTCAAAAACAGTTAATTACCACAACCTGTGAAACAGTGTGCGGTAGGAAAACAACTCCCACCCTGTATGAAAAAAAATCCTACCAAGCCCTAGCATGATCAGTTTGCATTCAAACTGTCCATAGGGTGGGAGGGTGGGTCACATGCTGAGCAAAGGAGGGTAAAGAAGGGCGGCTTGGCCTTAGATAGGCCCTGTTCTGTCTCTTTCTATGTTATATATCTTTATTAAGGTTTTTACATTATAAAAAAGAGAGAGAGAAAAGGAAGAGAAATACAAATCATGATATTTCACAGTGAAAGTGGGAGAACACCTATTGGCTATCCCCAAATCAAGGTTTACCCAAAGAAAGAAACAAATTGGGACCTGGTAAAGGACTATTTAAAACAGATGAAGTTTGATCTCATTTGCTGAATTGATCCAACCTTAGAGATTAAGGAGGATGAAGGGACTGTTAATGTGAGATTTGTGTATTGATGGTGTTTAAATAAAATTTGTGTCTTGCCTGTATTGCATACTGATTGCATCATTCAGAGTGTACTATAGTCTGGAAAGAGTTAATTGCTAAGAAGCTGTGATGTCCTTGATGTGTGGCTGGAGTTGGGAGTATCCAGACACAAGTGTGTATGCATTACTGATTGCATCAGTTCTGTTCTGAGTTGAGTCGAGTGCTGTCTGCTGAGTGCTGTGTCCATTGTCTGCAAGTCTGTTTGTCTTTATTACTGCTTTCAGCCTCTGATGTCTCTTCGTTCCACGTTCCACTGACTCCATCCAACTACTGCTGCGCTGCAAATTACTCTGACAATTGGTTATGGGCCCAGACAGATCCCAGTTCCTAGACTGGCCAGATCCTAGACTGGACCAGAGCACAGATTGTCCTGGAGTTTGGAATGGAGAAAAAGTTGGAGCTGCGAGTGTGACCAGTGACGGGACCCGCTGTTCTGGTGAGCCTGCTTTGGTGTGTCTTTGGTGGAAGATTGATTCCTGGAGAAGCAGAGCTGCAAGCGGGGCGTGCTGGAGCCATAAATTTTGAAGCTTGAGGGGGACCTGCCAGATGCTGCTGAAAGTGTGGAACCATCAGCGGCTGGGCTGAAACTCGAGAGCGAGGGTCTCCGGGAGGTGAGAGGATGGCTGCCTCAAACTCATTAACAATGATTGAGAAGTTAAATGACCATAACTACTAGGGTTGTCCATATGTTCGTAATAATTCTCCTTCCGTAATTATTTCGGATTGTTCTCGTTTTTTGAAATGAGTATTGAAACGTTTTCCCTGGGCGCAACTGGCAATGTAATACGATCCATCGTTGGCCCATTCTCTAATTGTGTCTTAAAATTTTCGTTAATTTTTTCCTTCAAAAACATTTTTTAATATTTTTTAAATATTTTTTTTGTTTCTGCAACCTAACATGAATGGGATCCTAGCGCAGCCTAACATGGTTACCGCTCCCTGCCAATCAGAGTCTTCCACGATGGCTAAAAAAGGTGGGGGCTAGCATCCTCCGCGTCCACGTGGAGGATCGCTATAAAAATCGCCTCCGCACGGAGCCAAGCCATTCTGGGTTGGGATACCGAGGAGAGAGGGTGGTTCACGCGCGCTGTGAAGCTGAGAGGGCAAAGTGACTGGGGGTAGAGTGTTGTTGCTGGTTAGATATTGTGTTGGGGGGAAATTGGCTTGGGGCTTGGGGCAGAGTCCTTGCTGTGGATGTAGGGAATTTTTTTTCCAAAGGAGTCTGCGTCCCTCCCTACAAGTGCTGAGCTTGGGGTGGTTCCTTCTCCTGAGGTAGACCTTTTGCCTTTCTTTTTTTCCTTTTTTGGAATAAAGCAATCACCCCATAAGCCTTTCTTTCCAAGCCTTAAAAGGAGGGAGCTTGCTTCCCTGTAACCGCTGAGCTTTGGGGTGCTTTTGCTTTCCTACTCCTGAGGGAGACCTTTTGCCTTTCCTTTTTTACTTTTTCTGGAATAAAGCAATCACCCCATAAGCCTTTCTTTCCAAGCCTTAAAAGGAGGGAGCTTGAAAATTATAGTTTTCTAAGCACGTCTGCTTCCCTGTAACCGCTGAGCTTTGGGGTGCTTTTTCTTTACTACTCCTGAAGGAGAACGTTTGCCTTTCCTTTTTAAATTTTTCTGGAATAAAGCAATCACCCCATAAGCCTTTCTTTCCAAGCCTTAAAAGGAGGGAGCTTGAAAATTATAGTTTTCTAAGCACGTCTGCGTCCCTGTAAGCGCTGAGCTTCCCTCACGCTTCGTTTATAATCCCAAGCCCCCGGGCTGAGTGTTATTGCATCAATTACAAAGACACACATAGCTTTCAAACTTAAAAGGGTACATTGAAAGTAATAGTTTCCAAGGATGTGGGGCACCCGCCAAGGCATTGCTTCCCTCATGCTCCATTTCTATTCCCAAGCCTTGGGCTGAGTTTTATTTCTGCAATCACAAAGTCAGACATTGATTTGATTCAATAGAGGGTCCACAGCAATTTATAGTTTCCAAAGGACGTTGCCAATCCTGTCAAGGCATTGCTTGGTGTGTGCTGCATTTCTAATCCAAAGTCCTCAGCCAGAATTTCATTTTTGCAATCACAAGGTCAGCCAGTGGCACCATTGATCAAAAGGTTCAAAGGCAATTTATAGTTTCCAAAGGACGTTGCCAATCCTGTCAAGGCATTGCTTGGCGTGTGCTGCATTTCTAATCCAAAGTCTACACAAGTAGAAGAGGGACTTTTACAGTGATAAGAACCCAATTGAACAGGAAATAAGACTTTCAAACCAGGAACAGGTTTCTTCAAATATTGAAAAATAGTGTATTATAAAAAGTTATGAAAATTCGCCAAAAATAATAGGAGACAGGAAACATTCTGCAATTTGTTGAGCAAAGAGTGTGGAATGTGTTCTCCCACTGTACCAAATTTGATGAGAATAGCTCAAGAAATGAGGGCGGGAGACCCCCAGAAAAGTCCCCTCCGGCTTCCTGTTTTTTGGCAATTGCGCATGCACGTCCGCCATTTTAGAAACACTTTAGAAACATTACGAATTTTCGGAAATATCCGAAAATTTTGGGTGAAACATTTAGAAATAATTTCTACATCGAAGAGCCGGCACCCCCTACTTTAGAAACGAGAATTGAAACATTTTTTCCATCGATTGGACAAGCCTAATAACTACAAAGAATGGTCTGTGTATATGCAGCATTTGCTGGTGAGAGAAGGGCTGCAAAAGACAATCTTAGGCACAGAAGCAGACAGAGAGAAAAATGAGAGAGGACTGGCAAATTTGATCTTAAGTATAATGCCAGATCAATTAGTGCATGTACAAAATCTCCAGACTGCCGAAGAAGTGTGGAAAGCTCTCAAGAGTGTTCATCAGAGAGAAAGCACACTAGGCAAGATGATCTGGACAAAGAGGCTGTGCAGAGCAAAGATGATTGAAGGCGGAGATGTGAGACAGCATGTGAAAAAGATGAAGGAACTGTTTCTGGAATGCCAAGCCAGAGGTGTTCAAATAAACATAGAGCATCAAGCATACATCATGATGTCTAGCCTGACTAGTGATTGGGACCATCTGTTGTATTCATTGCAAGCCGTGCCGTCACAAGATCTGAGTTTAAGTCTGGTGTGTGCGAGAGTGCTTGAGGAAGAAGACCGGTGTTTCTTCGAGAAGGAGTTGGCTAGAGGCTGCAGGAGCAAGGGGGTGTCATCCCTAATGGAGCCGAAGGAGAAGGAGCCCGTGTCTGCAGATGTGCATCTGTCGGCTGTGAGAAAGTGTTTTGTTTGCAACAAGCCAGGACATCTAGCCAGGGATTGCTGAAGCAAGAGTCAACAGGCCAGAAGACGAGGACGTCGTTCCAGGGGTTTCAACAGGAGTAGAGGTGCATCTAACAACTTCTCTGGGCCTACAGTGATGATGGCTGCAAACGAAGATATGGACAACAGACAAACCAACAAGTGGGTGCTGGACTCAGGTGCAACTCACCATATTACGAACAATATTTCTTTTCTGAGAGATGTGCAGTCAACAGAAGGAGTGACTTTTACTTTAGCTGATGGGTCATTTAAATTGTTTTCTCAATTTGGCACTTGTTATATTCCTTGTTTGAGAGTATATTGGGAGAGAGTTTTCTATGTACCGGAAATGAAATCCAATTTGCTGAGTGTTGCCACCTTAACAGATCACCAGTATAAAGTGAGTTTTAGAGGAATCTATTGTTACGTCCATGACAGAGAAGAAAAGCTGGTAGGAAAAGGAGTGAAACGGAACAAGATGTATGAGATGTTTGACAAAGTAAATAGCGTTGATCATGAAAACGTAGAAATCATGTGTGTTGGAGGTCAGATACAACATGATCGTTGTGTACACTTGTTCCATAGAGTCATGGGTCATGCAAACATGGATACTCTAAAGAAGACAGTTGATTTGAGCCCAGAGTATAAAATGGAATCTTGCCATTATGAACTAGATTGTGTCATATGTAAACAGGTGAAGTTTTACAAAAGGTCAAAGATAAAGGTAACCAATTTGTTTGAAAAGGCACATGTTCAGATTGAAGGGCCTTTTGAGGAAAGTACTGGTGGATCAAATTACATGATGTTATTCATAGAAAGATTAAGCAGATTTGGCTATATATATTTCTTCAAAGAGTTATCAGAAGCAACTAAAAATTGTCTAATTGGCTGAGTTTGATTGAAAATGTATATGGTAAGAAATTGGATACACTCATAATTGACAAAGGGTCAGAAGTTTGTAGTGATGAGTTCAAGAAGCTATTGAGGTAAAAAAAAATTGATTGTTTAGAAATTGGGCAGTTTAAAGCTGAAGAAGGGATTGCAGAGAAAAGAATGCAAGTCCTGAATGAAATGAAAACATGTATGTTTAAGGATAGCCATATGTCTAACAGTTATTGGCCTGAGGTGCTTCATACTTGCAATTACATAACAAATAGCTTGTGGGATGAGTGTGTACAAGATATTCCATTTCATAAAGTGTATAATTATGTACCTAATTACAAATTTCTCAGAATTTTTGGTCAGAGAGCAAATGTGTTAATTTCGGCAAAAGAAAGGACCCAAAAGAAGCAAAGACATAGGGAAATGGTTTTCATTGGATACTACAAAAGGTCTTACAAGTTTTTAGATACACCCCAGACAGTTAAGATATCTAGAATGGCTTATTTCGAAAGACCTAGTGTCTGGAAGGAAATTCATTCGAATACAGAACAACTGCATGGTTTTCAGAAAACTAGAGACATTGTTTCAAGTGAGAAACAGCATTTAGTTAAATCTGAGTCTGAAACACCTAAGAAAGTTGCATCAGGTAATAATGAGATGAGTACACAAAAGAAGGCTAATAATGGAACACCGAAAGGTAAAGTAACAACTAAGCAAATAAAACAAGAGGCAACAGAAAATGTACAGTCAGGACACGTGAGTGTAGGAAAGAAAGAAACAAAAAGATGTGCGCTAGTACCTTATAAGTCTGATCCAAAGAAGTTCCACATGTCACCTGTTGGAAAAGACTATGTTGGTAGTGGTGGATATAAAATAGTTGATTGTTATTGATCAAGTGTAACAGCAAAATCTTGAAAGAATGTGTCTGAAGTAGAGATTTGTGTTTATGTATAATTGTTTAAAAGTCATGAAATGTTCCCTGTGTATATGGAGTGTAAGAGACAACTGTATAAAGATTGTATGTGATTGCCTAGTTTAAAGAAAAGTGTTATAAGACATTCAGTATGAAAAACCATGAATGTAATGAATGTACAATAAGTTGATTCATATGTACTTAGGTGATGTATATATTTAAGAAGACAAAATTACATTTAAAGAGGGGGAATTGTTAATGTGGAATTTGTGTATTGATGGTGTTTAAATGAAATTTGTGTCTTGCCTGTATTTCATACTGATTGCATCACCCAGAGTGTACTATAGTCTGGAAAGAGTTAATTGCTAAGAAGCTGTGATGTCCTTGATGTGTGGCTGGAGCTGGGGAGTATCCAGACACAAGTGTGTATGCATTACTGATTGCATCAGTTCAGTTCAGTTCTGTTCTGAGTTGAGTCGAGTGTTGTCTGCTGAGTGCTGTGTCCATTGTCTGCAAGTCTGTTTGTCTTTATTACTGCTTTCAGTAAAACTTTGTATATAGTTTTACCATCGCCTCTGATGTCTCTTCATTCTGCATTCCACAGACTCCATCCAACTACTGCTGCGCTGCAAATTACTCTGACAGGGACATGGTGTTTTACCAACAATTTGGAAAAAGACTATGAAGAGCCGTTCTGTCTCTTTCTACTTGACTGGGACCTCTGAAGTTAGACAGCCCTAGCAAAAGCATGCCTCATCCACGGAGGAGGGTGGGGTCTCTAAATTATCCCCCCTCCTGCAGGCCTTATGGCTTCATCTGCCAACTGTAGCTTTCATGATCTCTTATCAGCTGCACTGTTTCCTAATCTCGATGAGTTCATAAACATCATAAACACATTATTTCAATCTTACCTTAGAAAAATATGTTTTTTATTTCAATGCATGATAATTATTTAAGATTACTAATGACCTTATTGATACTGATAGTCTACATGACTAATGTTTCACACATTAGAATAATTGTTATGCAAATCTTTGGGATTTTTGTAATAGTTTAGTAATATCTGTGAAAATGACTCAAGCTAAAATCTTTACATGTGTATTTGGGAGTGGAAATGCAAACCTTAATTAAGGGACAAAGACACAATGCCAGCATAGGGAGAAGAAGGAGGAGGCCTAGCCGAGCAGATGCCCAGAAGCAGTCTCCTCAGCCATTTTTGTTCCCCCCGGAAATCCTCCGCCATCCGCCGCCATCCCGGCCCCCAAGGCCTTCGGGAGCGCCTCCGCCGGAAACCCCAGGCTCCCTGCAACCCTCACAGGGTTTTGAAAATTGAGGTGCTCATTGACAAGGGTTGAGTGAGGGGTGGTGCCTCCACCTTTGTAACGGATTGCAGTACTGGTGTGCGGCAGGTGCTGGCTTGTTCAGTGGACTCCCCTCTGCAGTTCCATTTGGCGGGAAGCCTTGGCGTTGTTGAAGTTCGAGGTGTGGAACCCTGCGCAGATGGTCGGTTAGTGCGACTGTCTGTGCAGAGTCCAAGATCCAACAAAGAGTCTTCTGATAGCCAAGCAAAGCAATAATGTGACCCACACATTCTTGAAAGGAGGGCGAAGCAGGATTCAGTTTAATAACAGGGTTCTTGTGGTTTTGTTTAAATCTACAGCCAGTGCTAGCCAGATGTTAGAGAAAAGGGAGAGGGGCCTTGTAAAAGGAGGGTGGGAGTCCACTGGCTGGGGGGCCCCTATCAAAGTAATTTAGGGGAGGGGGAGATACGGGAAAGGGAGGCCAAAATTAATTCGGCCTAGGGAGAGGACGAGATTTCTCTTAGATCTAAAACCTCCTGATATGGTAAGTTTGGATACCCAGGCTAGGGGTTCCTCTGGACTAAAGGTGGTTCTGCTGAACACCAAGTCTACAAACGGAAAAACTGCAATCATCCAAGATCTTATCTTGGAGGAGCGAGCACACCTGGCATGCATAACGGAGACCACGTTGGATGAGGTGGATGGGGTCAATCTCACCCAATTCTGTCCTCCCGGGTACTCAGTGCAGCACCAACCAAGATCCGGAGGACGGAGAGGCGATGTCGCAGAGGTCTGGATTCCATCCCCTGACCAGGTGCCCCATCCCACAGTCAACCTTGTTCAAATGTGTCCATCTGAGGGTGGGTGACCGGAACAGATTAGGGATTCTGTTAGTGTACAGACCACCCCGCTACACTACAGTCTCCCTGCCTGAGCTAGCAGGGGTGGTCTCGGGCCTGGCATTGGAGTCTCAGCGGCTTTTGGTGCTGGGGGACTTCAATGTCCATGCTGAGACCATTGTGTCTGGCGCAGCTCAGGACTTCATGGCTACCATGGCAACCATGGGGCTGTCCCAATTGGTATCTGGTCCCACCCACAGAGCGGAACACACATTAGACTTGGTTTTCTGCCAGGGATGGGAGGAAGGTGGCGGTGTGGAGGAGCTTACCATCACTCCTTTGCCATGGACCGACCATCACCTGATCAGGTTTAGGCTGACTCCACCACCTAACCTCTGCAGGGGTGGAGGGCCTATTAAAATGGTGCGCCCCAGGAGGCTTATGGATCCGGATGGATTCCTGATGGCTCTTGGGGAGTTTCCCACTGCCTCGGTTGGTGATCCGGTCGATGCTCTGGTCTCTCTCTGGAATGAGGAGGTGGCCAGGGCAATAGACATGATCGCTCTGGAACGTCCCCTCTCAAGTACCCGAGCTAAACCATCTCCTTGGTTCACCGAGGAGTTGGCAGCGATGAAGCAAAAGAAGAGGGAACTAGAGTGTGTGTGGCGTTCGAATCAGAACGAATCAGACCAAACACAGATGTGTTCCTACCTAAGGACATATGCCGCAGCAATAGATACTGCAAAGAATGCTTTCTTTGCAGCTAATATTGCGTCTGCAAAAAACCGTCCAGCGGAGCTGTTTTGAGTTGACAGCTCGGTAGCCCAATGTGAAGCATTTGCTCAGTCTTTTGCGGACAAAGTTGCTCTGATCTACTCTGGTTTTGACACCATATTAACGGCAGTCTCCGGGGATGTAACACAAGTATCTGCTTGTCCCATTTTGATGAATTCTTTTCAATTGGTTGAGCTCGAGGATGTGGACAAGGTGCTTGGAGAGGCGAGGGCTATCACATGCATCCAAGACCCCTGCCCATCCTGGCTGGTAAGAGAAGCCAGAGGGGGATTGGCCGAGTGGGTGAAGGTGGTGGTGAATGCCTCCCTTCGGGATGGCATATTTCCAGCAAGCCTTAAATTGGCTGTGATCAAACTGCTGTTGAAGAAGCCATCACTGGACCCCACTCAATTGGATAGCTATCGGCCTATTTCCAATCTCCCCTTTCTGGGCAAGGTCGTGGAACGTGTGGTGGCTGTGCAACTCCAGGTTGACACTGATTTTCTAGATACAGCACGGTCTGGTTTCAGGCCGGGGCATGGTACCGAGACAGCCTTGGTCGCCTTAATCGATGATCTACGCTGCGAACTGGACAGGGGGAGTGTGTCCCTGCTGGTTCTGCTGGACCTCTCAGCGGCCTTCGATACCGTTGATCACGGTATCCTTCTGGGGCGCCTTGCCGGGATGGGGCTCGGGGGTACTGTTCTGCAATGGCTCCGGTCCTTTCTGGAGGGTCGTTCCCAGATGGTGTCATTGGGGGACACCTGCTCGGCCCCATAACCATTGACTTGAAGCTGCTGGGAGAGATCATCAGGAGTTTCGGGGTGCGGTGTCATCTGTACGCAGATGATGTCCAGCTCTGAACAGGGTATAGGGTTACAGCCTGTGTTGGACGGGATCACACTCCCCCTGAAGACACAGGTTCGCAATCTGGGGGTTCTCCTGGACTCATCACTGAGCCTGGAACCCCAGGTCTCGGTGGTGGCCAGGGGAGCCTTCGCACAACTCAGACTTGTACGCCAGCCAGCTTGGGAAGTCTGACTTGGCCACGGTGGTCCATGCTCTGGTTATATCCCGGTTGGATTATTGCAACGCACTCTACGTGGGGCTGCCTTTGAAGATGGACCGGAAGCTCCAATTAGTACAACAGGCGGCAGCCAGATTGTTAACTGTGGCAGCTTACAGAGAGCGTACTACTCCCTTGTTAAGCCAGCTCCACTGGTTGCCGATATGCTACCGAGCCCAATTCAAAGTGCTGGTCTTGGCCTACAAAGCCCTAAACGGTTCTGGTCCAATTTACCTGTCTGAACGTATCTTCCCCTATGAGCCCTCGAGAACCTTAAGATCATCTGGAGAGGCCCTGCTCTCGGTCCCACCCGCCTCACAGGCACGGCTGGTGGGGACGAGAGACAGGGCCTTCTCGGTGGTGGCTCCCCGGCTGTGGAACTCCCTCCCCAGTGACATTCGGCAGGCCCCATCCCTTCTGGGGTTAAGAAAAAAACTGAAGACCTGGCTATGTACGCAGGCATTTGAAGAATAAGAATGTGTTGGATTCGATGCGGTCTGAATTAAGGCTCTAGTATAAGGTCTGGTGGATTAATGGCATAAGCACTTTGCATTGTTTTAAACTTTGTATATTGTATTTTATGACTGTTTTAACTGTTTTAACGTTTTAGTTCATTGTATAACAGTGTAACAGCATCAATTGCCACTTGTAAGCCACACTGACTCCCCTTGGGTGAGAAGGGCAGGGTATAAATAATTGAAATAAATAAATAATAGTGTTGGTCAGGGCATTAACAGTGCAAGTATACCATCAACAGTTGGCTCTCAGTCACCTTTGTTAATCAAGAAGTCAATTTGAACACAGAAGTATTTACTACTGAGTATATAATCAGATGATTTTCTTTGGAAAGTTCATACCATATGCATCAGGTCACAAGAGTAAACATAAATTGCTTTACAGAATTGTTAACCTATTAATGATTGTCAAAACCCATTAGAATGTGTAGTTTTACTCAGGAAGACATAAAACCTGGGCCAGAATTGATATGGTATGGCTATCAAATTCACTTTGTACAAAAATTGACAAGATTGATATTTTACCAAGAGATAGATCAGACCATAGTCCGATAATTATGAAAATTAATCAAAAAAGTAAAATTAGGAAATGGAGATTCGACGAGAATCTGCTAAAAAAAGAGGAAGATATTTGTAAAAACAAAAATTTGACCAAAGAGTTTTTTAAATTTAATGCACAATCAGTAACTAGTGAACAAGTGATTTGGGATGCATATAAAGCTGTAATAAGGGGTCACCTCATTCAACAGAAAATAGAAAAAATAAATTAAATTTTCAAAAATTAAATGAAATAAATAAGGAAATAATGAATACGGAAAGAGAGCTAAAAAATAATCCACAAAAGAAATCTTTGGTGAATAGACTAAAAACTCTAAAAAGTAATAAGAATAACTTAGAATTAGAACATACGGCTAATCAACTTAAATATATTAAACAATATCATTTCGAAAATGCCAATAAACCAGGGACATGGTTAGCCAGAAAAGTAAGAAAGAAAAGACAAAATCAATTGGTAACCGAAATTAAAAGTGGAAGTGAACGGAAATATAAGGATGAAGAGATTTTGCAGGAATTCAGGGAATTTTATACTAAACTTTATCAAGAAGAAGACATTAAGATGGATGAAATAACACAATATTTAAGCTCATTGAAACTTGCAAAAATAACAGACCAACAAAGGGAACAACTGAATAAAGATATAACAGATCAGGAAATTAGAAAGGCATTAAGAGAAATGAAATCAAATAAGGCTCCAGGACCTGATGGTTTTACAATAAATTTTTATAGATCTCTTCAAGATGAGCTTATACCTCATCTAGCAAAAATTATGAATCTAGTCTTAAAAGGAAATGCAATCCCCGAAACATGGACACAAGCGGAAATTATCGCAATCCCAAAAGAGAAAGTAGATTTAACGGAGGTTCGTAATTATAGACCAATCTCCCTTCTAAATTCAGATTACAAACTATTCACTACAATTCTGGCAAATAGATTTAAAGTTTTTCTAAATACTTGGATAGGCAAGGAGCAAAATGGATTCCTCCCGAACAGACAAATGAATGATAATGTAAGATGTATATTAGATGCCATAGAATATTATGAAACTAATCATCAGAAAGAGGTGATATTTTTAGCAGTCGACGCAGAAAAAGCGTTCGACAATGTAAATTGGATTTTTTTTAAAGTATTAGGTAAAGAATTAGATTTAGGTTTCGGCTTTTTGAAAGCGATAGATGCTATCTATGATAAACAAACGGCTAAATTTACAATTAACGGGCAACAATCCAAAGAATTTAGTATTAGTAAAGGAACAAGGCAGGGATGTCCTTTATCTCCATTAATCTTTATATTCGTAATTGAAATTTTAATTAGGAATATTAGGCAAGATGATCAATTGAAGGGACTAAAAATAAGAAATTATGAATTTAAACTGAGAGCTTTTGCAGATGATCTAATCTGTATAATAGAACAACCTAAAGATAAAGTCGCAAATTGGTTACAGAAGTTTGAAAACTTTGGTAAATTAGCGGGATTTTATATTAATAAAGATAAGACAAGAATTTTAACGAAAAATATTTCTAAAAGAAATCAGGAGATAATTCAGGAGAATACAGGAATTAAAATAGTACCAAAGATAAAATACTTAGGAATTTGGATCACTGCAAAAAACGCTCAACTTCTGGAAAATAATTATATCATGAAATGGAAAGAAATAAAAAAGGATTTACAAAATTGGCAATACTTAAATATATCATTATTGGGCCGGGTTGCTTTAATTAAGATGAATATTTTACCAAAGCTACTTTATCTTTTTCAAAATTTACCTATTATTAGAAACCAAAAAATTTTTAAGGAATGGAACAAAGAACTTTCAAAATTCATCTGGAGAAATAAAAAACCTAGAATTAATTATACAGTTATGACAGATATACCTAAAAGAGGAGGATTCGGCCTACCAAATTTTCAGGCATATTATGAGGCATGCGCCCTGGTATGGATCAAGGATTGGGTAACCTTAAAGAAAGAAAATATTTTAACGTTAGAGGGATTTGATCTGCGCAGGGGATGGCATGCTTATATAGGCTATGATAAAAGGCAGATAGAAAAAAATTTCGGAAACCATTTTATTAGATCCGCGCTAATTAAAACATGGGAAAAATACAAAATTCAATTTTATTATAACAAATTACCCCTATGGATCTCCACATTAGAAGCCAGCCAAAGAAAAATATTGGGATGGAAAATCTGGCCAATTTATAAAGATATATTGATAAAAAAGAAGGAATCATACGAATTAAAATCACAGGAAGAGATAAAACAGAAATTTAGTAATCTTTCTTGGTTTCAATATGCTCAAATAAAGGAACAATATAATAAAGATAAAATAAAGGGATTTGGTGACTTAGAGAACGTATGGGACAAAATAATGTTCATGGAGAAAAAGGCAATTTCTAAAATATACAATAAATTATTGGAATGGACAACACAAACTGAAGAAATTAAAAAGTGTATGGTAAAATGGGCTAGAAATATAGGTCGACCGATTAATCTAATTGAATGGGAATCTATTTGGAACAAGAAATTAAAATACACCTATGCATCTGATTTAAAAGAGAATTGGTTAAAAATATTTCACAGATGGTATATGACCCCCCAAAAGTTAGGAAAAATCTATAAGAATTATGATAGTAAATGCTGGAAGTGCAAAGTCCAGACGGGCTCTTTTTACCACCTGTGGTGGACATGTGACAAATCGAAAAAATTTTGGAAAATGATTCATGCGGAAACACAAATTATTTTGAACCAAAAATTCCCTTTTAAAGCAGAATATTATTTACTAGGCATAACAGATATAAATACAAATTTTGATTTAAATGATGATATTTTATTCATATATTGTATTACAGCAGCAAGAATGATTTTTGCTAAGCAATGGAAAAGTGAAGATGTTCCGAAGAAAGACAGTTGGCTGAATAAAATAAGGGAAAAACGTGACATGGACAAACTTACATTTCTTTTGAAAGAAACAAGAGGAAAAAGTGTTAGAGAAACAAACTGGAAAAAAGTAGATGATTACCTTAAAAGTTAAAAAAAATGCATTAATTGCTGAACTTTGAGAAAAATGAGTGATAAGATATAGCTACATACAGTGTATAAATGTATAAATTTAAGTAGGGAAGAGAACTTCCCACAAGAAGGAGTTTCCTGTTATTGGTTGTATTATTTCTTCATTATGTAAAAGTTTTTCTTTTCTTCCCCAACCCCCCCCCCTTTTTCCCCTTACCTTTTGTAAGTTTTTTTTCTGTTTTATTATTATTATTTCTTCTCCCTCTTCCCCTTCTACCCTCACTTTTCCCCGTTTTTATCTGCAATCACTGTATGTGAAAAAGATTTAATAAAAATTATTTTTTTTAAAAAAAAGAATGTGTAGTTTAGAGGTTAAAAAAATCCCAGCTGTCATTATAGTGGTGCCTATAGGAAAATTAACATGCAAACCCTCAACTTGATGAATTGCTTTTTCTTGTTTACTTTAAAACCAGCACAGCTTTTATTTAATCCACAGAGCATTGTAATTATAGCTAGAGAATTATTATATTATAGTTAGAGAATCAATTCTCACTTAATAGAAACTCCAGAGATGTGAAATTTAATAAGAATGGGCTGGAACTATTCCTACTCGCCTATAAACATTTTTTATTAATCATGAATGGCAGCCATCTAGAGGAGTCATCCAGACTATACACTTATCACTCAGTAGGGGGGGGGGGGGGGAGTGTTCTAGATTATTTTATAATCTTACCTGGGTTGTTGCCAGCCGTCAAAACTTTTATAGTGGACATACATCCAGAAAGTGACCATCACCCCATTAAACTAGTCATAAAAACAGACGTAGAGCAGTACAGAGTGTCAAATAATTATCCTCTGGACTTGTTTTCCATGGAACCCAGACGACTCAAGTGGTCGGAACCCTTGAGTGATAAGGTTATAGACCTACTTAATGGACCTACTCTGGAAACTTACCGAGATAAGATACTCAAATGTACTATTGACCCAATAGAGGGTTATCAGCAAATTATTACTTCCCTTAAACCTTACCTGATTCACACAGAACCAACTCAAGTCTCAAGTCCGATAAAGGAAGCTGGTTCGATGCAGAATCCAGGAGCCAAAAAAAGATCCTATCCCTGGCCATCAGAGCAGCCAACAAAAATGGGACTGAACAAATCTGTTCACAATATAAAACCCTACTAAAAAGGAAGAAACTTGAATTCAACAGGCAAAATTGGATCAAGCTGGATCTGGCAGTGAGGCAAAAGGATGAGGTCAAATTCTGGAATATGGTGCATTCAAGGCTAAGGCCCTTGCAACCTCATTTAGACTCTCAAATTGCAGCACTTACATGGGAAACTTATTTTGGAGAAATATTCAGTGACCCAGAGACTGCCGAGAAAGTGCCTAAACCCATTGACTCCCCTGATTGGCCACCAGTTTCCCCAGAGGAAATTGAAGGCCTGCTTCAAAAATTAAAAACAGGAAAAGCCCCAGGAGAGGATATGCTACCACCTAAATTGTTTAGATGTAACATCACCTGGTGGGCTCCCATCTTGGCCAGACTGTTTACATATATCAACCAGACAGGAATCATCCCAAATGGGTGGAAAACTAGTATAATTGTTCCTCTATATAAAAAAGGCAATAGGACGGACCCACGCAATTATAGACCTATTAGCCTGCTGGATGTAGTGTCAAAAATCTACGGTAGGTTTCTGTTAAATAAATTACATATTTGGGCAGAGGAGAATAATATTATTGCAGAAGAACAGGCCAGATTTCAGCAAGGCAGAAGCACAATAGACCAGTGTTTTATGCTTTCACACCTAATCCAAAATAGTCTGAAGAAACCGAAGGGATGCCTATACACGGCATTTGTTGATTTTACTTCAGCTTTTGACTTAATTGACAGACAGCATTTGTGGGCAAAGTTGGCAAGGACTAATGTGGATAGACGACTGTTGTTATTATTGCAACAGCTATATTCGGGGACAGACCTAAGAGTGAGGTTAGGTCTGTCAGCTATCAAACAACATTGAAACAAAAAGAGGAGTTAGGCAAGGCTGTTTGCTAGCACCTTTTCTGTTTAATTTCTATGTGAACAATCTAGTTGCAGAGTTGAGCTCCCCCGATCACTTCCCTCCATCAGGAGGTAGTAGGAGAATCCAAGTCTTGTTGTATGCAGATGACATGGTCCTCCTGTTAACTACGCAAATAGGTCTCAGGAGACTTTTGAGGTCACTAAGTAGAATCTGTAAACAAAAGAAGCTGAGGATCAATCACTCTAAAACCAAAGTTATGGTATTTTCCAAAAGGAAACAAACACATAAATGGAAATTGGATGGCCACTCAATAGAGCAGTGTCATAGCTTTAATTACCTGGGCATACAAAGTGGCATACAATTCAAAGTGCTGGCTTTAGCCTATAAAGCTCTAAACAGTTCCGGCCCAACTTACTTATCCTAACATGTCTCTCACTATGACCTACCACATAATTTAAGATCTTCAGGGGAGGTCCTGCTCTTGGTCCCGCCAGCCTCACAGGTGCAGCTGGCGGGGACGAGAGACAGGGCTTTCTCAGGGGTGGCTCCTTGGTTGTGGAACTCCCTCCCTAGTGACATCCAACAGGCTCCATCCCTTTTGAGTTTTAGAAAGAAAGTGAAGACCTGGCTATGCAAGCAAGCATTCAAAGAATAAGTTTCATTGGCTTCGACCAGGTCTGGACTAAGGCTTATGTACAAGGTTTTGTGGATGAATGGCTCAAGTATTTTGTATTATTTTAAATCTGTTTTAATTGCTTATGTTTTATTCTTTTGTATTGTTGTATATTGGCATCAAATTCTTCCAGTTTTGTAAGCCGCCCTGAGTCCCTTCAGGTGAGAAGGACGGGATAGAAATGATTGAAATAAATAAATAAATACACTTCTCATATAATGGTAACTGGAAGAGCCATATAGAGGCAGCCAAATTATCTGCCTGGAGGTCAGTGAAATCAATCCTAGCCTTCAGGAAAACAAAAGGAGGTTCCTTGGTATGTCCCACAGTAAAGATTTTTGCTGCTAAAATTTTATCTCAACTCTTATACGAAGCAGAAATTTGGGGACAGGGTAATACAAAACAGGTTGAATGTATTCAGAATAAGTTTGCAAGAGCTCTTTTAGCCCTTCTCCCTGGGACTCCAGCTGCCTTGTTAAGCCTTGAATTGGATCTACCCTCACTTAAGGCCAAAATGCATAATAATAATAATAATAATAATAATAATAATAATAATAATAATACTTTATTTATACCCCGCCACCATCTCCCCAACGGGGACTCGGGGCGGCTAACATGGGGCCACGCCCAGAGCAATACAATATAATAACATATAAAAACAACATATCATAACACAATTAAAAGCAATACAATAGATGATAATAGACATTACATCAAGAAATAAAAAAAAAACAGTAAAACAGTAAAACAGTAAAACAAGCTTAACATCTCATATGGGAAGAGAGTTCTGGGAATGGAGGATGAGAGTATAACAAAGCAATGCATGATGGAACAGTATAAGCAGGGAGGATGGGTTCAATTCTGGCAAGCCTTGCTCCATTAGTATTTTGATGGGTCAACAACAACTCTAATGCATCTGGACAAGAAGGTGATTAGAGACAAAATCTTTGAGATGGATGCAGCTGACAACTTGCAGATTAGCAAACAGCAAGGTTTCTCTACCTGGTATCCCCAACTGAAGAGTGACCAATATTGTCAACAATATCTTCAAGACCTAACATCTGCAGCCCTGAGGAAAGCATTCACAGCCCTGCGCTTCCAAACACTGCCATCAAACTGGCTAGAGGGAAGATACAGAAGGATCCCCTATGTCCAATGACTTTGCATTTGTGGCACGGGGGAAAAAGAAGATCTAACACACTATCTGCTACATTGTCCCTTGTATAATGATCCTAGGAAAAATATCCTGGGAACACTCTTGGAAGAAAGGGCAGCATGGCAACAATCTGCTGTGATCTGTGACTTGCTAGCAGATTATCCCAAAAACATAACACGTAAGGTTGCTACATTTGCAATCGCAGCCCAAAAGATCAGAGCTAAAGTAGCAAAATCCATACTTGAGGTCAGAAATGGAAATGGAAATGGTTTGGGATGATACAAATCAGACACTGTCATTGTTATGTTTCTGACATCATAATTTTAAAGAGCTAGTTTTAATTTTTTGAATAAGTAATAAGCTAGGAATGGATGGATCAGTCTGTTCTGGTTTGAGTCATTTTCACACATATTCATTCATTTCACTTCTTTTCAAGTTCTATTTCTGCATCAACTGAAAAAGCTTTTGCGGAGGTCCTCAAATCTTCACCAAAGTTCCTAAATCATATGAGCTTCCTGTGGGGAAATTAACAGTTTTCAATCACATTGTTTTTTAAAGGATTCTTTCCTACCTTCAAATCTCCAAATCTCTACCTGCATACATTTATATACATTGCATTTTAATATATTCATATTTGCAAAAAGTATACAAAATGGGTACTTCGTTACCCATTGCTCCCAAACTCTACTGTATATCCAAGAAAGAAAGAAACATTTGTAATGAACACAAATATGGTACCACTCTCTGGCATATGGAGGGTAGGTTGCTGATCTCGCATACCAGATAGCTTGGAAAGACAGATCTAAAATAGTTGCATTTTTCAAAATTGAAATTTATTAGTATAAGTATTAGTTCAGGATGTGTGAATTAAATATAACATAACATGGACAAGAACCTTGAGCAATGCTTTTGACAGCAGAAATTAATCACCCCTTACCTCTATATGAGAAGACACAAATTTCAGTTGTGAAAATCCATGCATGGAATACAAGACAATGAATTAATGTTAAAGTTGATAATGACTATGGGAATCACAGATGAGTCTATACTACTGCTATTGATGAGGTTTCTAGAGATTTTTGTATTGCAGTGAATGGGATTGGAGGGGAACCAAGAAAATACATTTGTTCATTTAAAGCTGTTGTGTCTCATCCTTTGTCCTACATGACCTACTATTTGCCTTATCACAGTAGTAAACACAGCTTTGCAATAACTACAATTCAGGAAGCATGAAATCATCACTATCATTAATAATAGTAATAGACCTAATCAACATTTAATCTTACCTATTGCAAATTAGCAGAACTTGCCAGTTATCAAAAACTAGCAGATAGTTGCAATTAGTGGTCACAATTAGCTGATAGATTCCTGTGGGAGTGAGAAGGAAGGAGCCTTTCAGATCCTTCTGATCCCAAGCTATTTTATGAAGGATATAGGAAAGTTTGTCACAGGGCGACCACAAAGGAAACCACATGGTGACACTTCCCCACATATGATGGAGAAGCATCAGCAAGGCGAGGCGCAGAGTGCCAGGACTGTCCCAATGTCCCCTGACAGAGGCTGGTGAATTGGAACACTGACCTCATCAATGTGATGAGGTCCTGTGAGTGGTTTAGCACAGGAATCAATTGCCTAGGGAAATGTTGGAGTCTCCTTCTCTGGACATCTTTGAAAAGAGACTGGATAACTACCTGCTGGAGATATTTTTCCTGGAAATCCTGTATTAAGCAGGAGGTTGGACTAGATCACTCATCACTCATGGGAGCCTGGTCAACTCTGATTCTAGAACTCTGATTCATATGATCAACAATATAACAATGAGGACAATGTCCAGTTTTGAAGTTTATTCCAAAAAGTAACAATGATTCCAACACAAATGATTGTCAGACTTAGATTTCTGGAGATTACATTTTGGTGGTAGGCAAAATAGAATTTGATGAAGTCAGGTGAAATCCCAGAGTTTATAGATTCTGTGTGTACTCTCAGTGAAATATATTATCAGACATGTACAAGAAATCCCCAAGTTATGAAGAAGATAGGTTCTGTAGGTTTGTTCTTAATATATACACACACACATACACACACACCTGTAGTGTTTGCTTTGCTGTCTGTACCTCTTTTCTGAAAATTTCACCTCACTTTCTGCCTCTGTGATAATTGGATTTTGAAAAATATGGCTTGTTGTAGAAAGAAGGATTTGTGAGAAAGCTTTAGTGGAGACACCTTTTCCACAAGATAACTTTTCCAGGAGTGAATTTCCCTCCCTAGGAATAGATTTCTCTCACTTCCTGTTGTCTCACCCATATATAACTATGGCTTGTTCATAAGTCAGGTGTTTGTAACCTGGGGACTGCCTGTATGTATTGCTTGGAAGTCTTACACCTTTTTTCCTTGGACTAAAATTCCCAGTTCCCCTTGCTAGAGTAGGTAGTGGCCATGCTTTGAGGGTTTTAAAAGTAAGTTTTAAAAGGAATACTGTTTTCAAGATTTATCCAGCAAGCTAGTGGGCCCAGTGGAGTAATAGACAAGCTGACTAAATCATTTAAAAATCTACTCTTTGGTAAACATCAATTTCACCCCACTATATTTTTATTGTGAAACATTTTTCAGCACCACATTCTGAGCCATGTATAGTAAAGGCATAGAATAATCATTCTGGTTCCACTGCTTTGGTTTGTTTTTAACAATGGGAAAAGCAAGAGAAGGGTATCCAGAAGATAGATGGCCATGTCAAAATTGTGGCTTTATCACGAGTACCGTGAATTTACAAAGACAGAGGAGAAAGATGCAACTACACAGGTTACCCCTAGAAACAACGTTTGTGCACTCTGGGGAATTCTGAGAGTTATTGACAGTGTTGTGTTGGTAAGGAGGGCAGGATTGGGAAGAAAACTGTTTTCAACTCTGTAGCTCCTTTTGTTTTCAGCAATAATCCATCAAGAGAAATTTCTTTTCAAATACTACAGCTATTTATATTTGCCAAGGACAATCACATTTCCTTGGAACACTTTCTAGTAATTCACAGCCAATATTTACTCTGGAAGACATTTTGGAGAATATGTATTAGCAGGTCCAATTTCCTTTACCATCTCCTCCCCATTATTATCCTCATTAATATTGATAAATACTGCCAAAATATTTGAAATTTACAATGTACAGCCAGATTCATAATGAGAAAGGGGATACTTAAACTTCAAAATTATTAAAATACCTATTGGGCAGAAAAATAAATTCAACACTAAATGCAACTTTAAAAAAATAAAAAGTAGAAACTCTCAATGGCTATGCATTTCTGGATGTATTCCAGTTTGCAGAGAATTTGGGGGAATGAAATCTTCCCCATTCTATTTTCTGGCATCTATGAGGATGGCAAATTAATTCTGGGTTTTATTGCTGCTCCTATACCACAGTTGCTTTAGTTGAACTGGTGTTGGATTTCTTATAGTTTCCTTCAAGTCACCTGTTAACTTACAGCAACCTCATGAAATTCATAGGGTTTACTTAGGCAAGGAAGACTCAGAAATGGTTTTGCAAGTTCTTTCTTCTGAAGTATAACCTACAGCTACTGGTATACTATTCATTGATGGTCTCCCATTCAAGTATCCCCCTGCCCCAATAGTAGTAAATCTACCATGCTACTGCAGACTTGTGCACAGATTATGTCTTGTTCAGTTGGTTCAGAAGCCTGTAACAGCATGGGCTCTGCCACCATTTTTTAACCGGTTGCAACAGAACAGTGGCTGTCAAAAACCGGCTGCTTTTGGTTAGATGTGAAGTGCGGCGAGAGAGACAGCCGCTAGAAGAAAAAATACAAGCGGAAAAAAGGCACTCCAGCACCTTGAAATCAAGAGAGAAGAGAGGACTTTTTAAAGGAAACCCAGGGTAGGATACCTCCAGGTCGATCCCTCTTCCTTCCCTCAAAATTATGAAGCCTCTTTAAAATGCCGTGGAAAACTGCCTGCTGCAAAGAGAGAGGATGCCCGCCTGAGCTCCTGTCTGCTGTAGGGTAGAAACAGCTTTAAGGAAGCATTAAACCCAAAACCAAATCATGAGAAAAGGGAATAGAGTGCTTTTTAAAAAAAGCCCAGGTAGGAAACCTCCAGGTAAATCCATCTTCCTTCCCTGAGAACTGTCAAGCCTCCTTAAAATGCCTTGGAAAACTGCCTGTTGCAAGGAGAGAGCATACGTGCTTGCAGCCCCGGTCTCCTCTAAAGTAGGAACAGCTTTAACAAAGCATTAAACCTGAAGCAGAAAAAGGCACCACTCCAGCACTCCCAAAACAAGAGAGAAGAGAGGGCTTTTTAAAGGAAGCCTAGGGTAGGATACCTCCAGGGCGAACCCTCTTCCTTCCCTGGGAAATGGGAAGCCTTCTTAAAATGTCCTGGAAAACTGCCTGCTGCAGGGAGAGAGTGCGCACGCCTACAGCTCCTATCTCATCTAGAGTAGAAACAGCTTTAATGAAGCATTAAACCCAGCCCCCTCAACACACAGTCTTCATAGATTGAGGTCCCAGCAGTGGTGTGATTAACACAACGAGAGTGGCTTCTCAGTCTGTTGCAGCCTTCTTCCGCCTTCAAAGCCGTTATAACATGTATCATGTTAGCCTCCGCCTGCTCCGCCATTGAGGTCTTTGGGTCTTCGGATTGTTCTTGGTCTGGATCCTCCCTTGTGGCCACTCCTGGGAGTGTGTGACTCCTGTGGTTGTGTCCTCAGGTTCATTGGAACACGCAAGCCCCCTCACCACGTCAAGGTGACAATCCATCGAGGGGCATGATGCTGTGAACCACTAAAAACAAAGAACAACATAAAACAATAATGTCAACACAATAGTTTAAAATACTGTCAATGCCTTTCCATGTGACTGAGCATGCTTGCTCAGTAATATTGTAAAAAATTGCAAACAGGTTAAATATATTAAAAAAGAAGAAACCAAAGAGTAGGGCAATAATTTCATATTTTGGGGGACAATTCAATAGGTATTATATGTGTTACACTCAATACACCTGGAATCCTATCTCAGGCTCTTTGTACACTGACGATTTAATGCAATTAAATGCTGAGCAGATGATTACATACGAAATCCTGGGACCAGTTTAAGGCCTGGATGGTGATTACACAAACCACAGATCATTTGTGCACATGAGCTTTTGTTGAAGTGTTTTATTTGGTTATTATATGGTCAGGGTAGATGGGACCTCAGAAAACCCTTTCCAGATTTTTGTCTCATCATCATTTTTTTTTTTAAAAAAGTCTCTGTATTCTTATTGTTTTAAAGTCTTACTATTCAGTGGGATGCTAAAGCCTAGACTGGCATTAACAACACATTTTTTGTGTTTTAACATAAATGATTTGTGTGAACTTTGCCACAGTTCTCATATAATTTAACCTCATAACTAAATATGTAGACTTTTTAAAAATATATTACATTATTTCCATTCAACTGATGAAGAAATTTTCAGAATTTTTAAAGTTCTTATCAAAAGCAAATCAAACTAAATGTTAAACAACCTGTGTGAACGTATGTACATTCCAATTTGTGTTTTGACTTATAGTGACCCCATGAATTTCACAGGACTTTCTTAAGCCAGGGATAGTTTGCCAGTTCCTTCCTGTGAATGTAGCCCACAGTACTTGGTAATTGTTGGCAATATTCCATCTAAATACTAACAGGGGCTGACCCCACTTTGCTTCCACCATCAGAAGGGATCTGGTGATTAAAAGGTAATTAGATATATTATAACAGTGAAATTCAATTGGCATAGCTAACCCCAGTAAACCACATTCTATCTGCCTCCAACATAGGTGTTAAAGATGAGCCTGTCAGAAGAAAAAAGAGGGGATAATGCTAATACAATTCCATAAACAGTGGTCAATACACTGAAGTTAAATCCACAGTTTTTAGAACTGGGCACTGAAAAACCAAAATAAGCGTTACATTTTCTGGCAAGCTTTTTCTTTCTTTTTCTTTCTATTTTTTTTAACTTTTTGTATGGCGAATCATTGAATGGCAAAGTCCCTCAGTACTGAAAGTTTCGCTGAATACATGGCCAACACAACTCTTTGCACCATGATTTCTGAGGTAATGAAGGAACTATATAAAGATAATTGTGCAGGAATATTAATTAATTGCTCCAAATCAAGAACCATTAAAATAAAAAGAAGCACTAAACAAGGATGCCCTCTTTCACCATTAGCTAACTTAATTAGGAATGATAAAATAATTAAAAGATAGAATATTGGTAGGAAATAAATAAAACCAAATTTATTTGCCAATGATGCTATGGTATTACTAGGATCTCCACAGGAATCTTCAAAGGAAGTAACAAAAATAATTTTAAAAAATTCTAATGGCCCACAGTTGTACAGCATCCTTGGAGTTATTTATTAATCTAACAAAAATCTGTACATACTTCCAAACTCTACAGACATTTTTCCCAAGCAGGAATCTTTCAGTTAACTTTGAAATCTCACTTGAGGTGAAACTCTTCAATAACTTGATATTTTTTTAAGTTATCTTTCAGCAGACAAACTAAGTCCTTCCTTCCTTTTTAGATTTTATTAAGTTTGCAAATGTGGGACACTCTCATATCTCTTTAAGCAGTTTTCCTACTTCCTTTTCAGAAGAATGTTTTGCCAAGATAACAGTCTCCTAAATTATGTTAGTGTTTGAGACATTCAAACAATCCAGTAGGCCCATTAGAAGATAAAGGAAGAAGTACATTTTTAGCAACAAATTATTGAAGGATCATATCATTTTTTTTTTGTTTAAGCTGAGGTACATTTCATAGTTTGAATGTCAGTTGTTAACCAATCTTAACAGTTTAAACCTACTTGCTTAATATGTGTGCAGTTATTTAATGCAGAATTTCACACACTGTAGTAGCATTCACATCCTCCAAAAGGGTTATAGAAATTTCTCTTCTAAAAGCTTGTTAGTTTTTGCAGTCTCTTTATAAGATTCTTAAATGATTTCAGTATGAGTCACTGATCTCTTCTATTGCTCTCCTGCTGCAACTGTTATTTATCAATCAGCCATCTTAAAGGACCATTTCTAGAGATGAAATGAGTTTGCTCCCAAAAAAACCTCACCTCAGAAACCTGATATCTTTTCCAGTATCCTTGCCATAGCCTATATTTGCTAAATATTTTAGAGGGATTTAATAACCAATGGTATTTTATATGAATATTTGATCTTCTTCAGCTGATATTCTGCCATTTTTGATAGCTGGCTTGAAACATTCTATGATTAATATCTAAATGGGATTTGATATTCATCCAAAGAGCTAAAGGTTTTTGAAAGAACGGTCTGTAGTACTCCAGTTTAGACATAATAATTCCTACTTAAAATTGATATTACAAATCTGAAATCTTACATTTTGTATGAACATAACACAGAGAGCCTGAAGCCAAACTATTCTTTCCTCTTCATTCACACAGTCGTTTCTGACTCTTCGTGACCTCATGGACCAGTCCATGCCAGAGCTCCCTGTCAGCCGTCGCCGCTCCCAGTTCCCTCAAGGTCAAGCCAGTCACTTCAAGGATACCATCCATCCCTCTCGCTCTTGGTCGGCCTCTCTTCCTTTTTCCTTCCATTTTCCCCAGCATCATGATTTTTTCCAAGCTTTCATGTCTTCTCATGATGCGGCCAAAATACTTCATCTTTGCCTCTAATATCTTTCCTTCCAGTGAGCAGCAGGGCATTAATTCCTAGAGGATGGACTGGTTGGATCTTCTTGTGGTCCAAGGCACTCTCAGGATTTTCCTCCAGCACCAAAGTTCAAAAGCTTCTATCTTCCTTTGCTCAGCCTTCCTTATGTTCCAGGTCTCACATCCATTGCTTTAACTATGCAGGCCTTCGTTGACAGTGTGATGTCTCTGCTTTTCAGTATTTTATCGAGGTTGGCCATTGCTCTCCTCCCAAGAAGTAGACGTCTTCTGATTTCCTGGCTGCAGTCTGCATCTGCAGTGATCTTCGTGCCTAGAAATATAAAGTCTGTCACTGCTTTCACGTTTTCTCCCTCTATTTGCCAGTTATCAATCAATCTGGTTGCCATAATCTTGGTTTTCTTGACGTTAAACTGCAACCCAGCTTTTGCACTTTCTTCTTTCACCTTGGTGATAAGGCTCCTCAGCTCCTCCTCACTTTCAGCCATCAGAGTGGTATCATTTGCATACCTAAGGTTGTTAATGTTTCTTCCAGCAATTTTAACTCCAGCCTTGGATTCGTCAAGCCCCACACGTCGCATGATGTGTTCTGTGTACAAGTAAATTTTCACTTAAAGGAACCCATCTTATTTTGATTTTCAGGTTGGAATGCATAAATACATTCAAAGGTACTGAATACATTTCAGTGTCAGTTGCTCATATGAGTACACCCAGAATGAACACCACTGCTTTGGACACTTTTGGATGATATCTAATTTTTCACAGTTTAGAAATGGCTAAGTTCTTGATTTGTTAAGTCATTAATTCAGATATCTACTCCAGTCATAAAAGCATAGAATCATATGATGTTATCACACCAGCAGGCAGCCTCACATTTCTGCAGCCTGCAGAATTCTGAGAAATGAATTCTTAGCTAAAGAGGTCCTCACCTTCCCAGAATTCTGCAGGTGGTGGAAAGGTGAGGGTGCCCACTTTAAAGGCCACTTAAGCAAGGGCCCTTCCACACAGCCGTATAACCCAAAATGTCAAGGCAGAAAATCCCACAATATCTGCTTTCAACTGGGTTATCTGAGTCCACGCTGCCATATATGTTCAAAGCAGATAATGTGGCGTTTTATTTAGCTGTTGGAAGGAACCTGAGTGATTGTTCCTTGTTCTTTGAAGCTACCAGTTGAGTGAATGTTTCCTGATTAAGCTATTTAAGACAGTGTCTCAGGCTTAAACAAGCACCTTGGTATCCCTACGGATGTCCGATCCTCAAACACTCACTGCTTCATTTGGAAAAATGCTGCACTCGCAGAGCTCCAGCAGTGTCAATGTTGACTTTTGTGGTGAGGTGGCTGCCAAGGTAACGGAAATGGTCAACATTTTCTAACATTACACCATTAAGCTGTATTTTTGGCATTGCAGAGGGATTGGCTGGTAAATGCTTGAAGAGCACTTTGGTTTCCTTGATGTTTAATGAGAGTCTAAGCTTCTTGTATGCTTCTGCAAAGGAATTTGGAGTGGCTTGTTGGTCTGAATGCATAAAGGCTACGTTATCATCGGCATATTGAAGTTCTATAACAAAATCAACCTCTCTACATGACATTCATTGACCTTGCAAAGACATTTGACATAATGAATCACAGTTCTCTCTGAACCATCCTCCAAAAAATCAGATGCCCTGACAAAATTGTGAACATCCTGCAGCTCCTCCATGATGACATAATGGCAACAATCTTGGACAGCAATGGCTCCCAAAGTGACCTATTTAAGGTGGAATCAGGTATCAAAAAGGAATGTTTTATTGCCTCAACTTTATTTTCCATCTTTATTGCTATGGTACTTTATCTTGTTGATGGGAAGCTTCCCACCAGAGTGGGAATCATCAATTGGACAGATGGCAAGCTATTTAACCTCAGCAGACTGAAAGCCAAAACCAAGGTCACAACAACATCTGTTATATTTTAATGGTGTAACATTAGAAAATGGCAGGCCCCTATTCACAAAAGTCAACATTGACACAGAAATACAATATCGTCTGAGCTTTGCGAGTGCAGCATTTTTTCAAATGAAGCAAAGAGTGTTTGAGGATTGGGCAAATCAGCCATAGCAGAGCACTTGATGAACCAGCTTGGACACAGTATATTATTTGACAACACAGAAATGCTGGACCACTCCAACAACTATCATGTCAGACTACACAGAGAAGCCATTGAAATCCAAAAGCATGTGGACAACTTCAACAGAAAGGAGAAAACCATGAAAATGAACAAAATCTGGCTACCAGTATTTAAAAAAACTCTAAAATCAAAACAGTAGATGGGAACCAACACTCCAAGGGCAGAGGAGCCCCAAGGACGGCTAATGACTGAACAAAGGATGCCCCTCAGGCAAGAGACAAACCTTTCCAATGCTAATTAGGGTGATTAACTGAAACATTAATGCTGGCTTCCCAGTGACAAAGGACTCTTGCCACACCCTGGACTCTCCACAGATATATATATTTTTTCCTTTCCTTGCCTAGTTTATCCATACCTCACAACCTCTGAGGATGCCTGCTATAGATGTGGGCGAAACATTAGGAGACAGTACTTCTGGAACATGGCCACACAGCCCGAAAGACATACAACAACCCTCTGATTGGGCATTTGTAGGGATACCAAGATGCTTGTTTATAAAGTTTTTGTCCTCCCAACTCTATTATATGCCTATGACGCATGGGCAGTTTACAAACATCACTCTAAACTCCTGGATCAATTTCATCAGCGTTGCCTCCAAAAAAAAATCCTGAAAATCTCTTGGGAAGACAGGCAGATAAATATCAGCATTCTGGACGTAGCAAAAACCACCAGTGTTGCACCTCAAGGCTGCAAGAGCACCCTGAAAACCAGACAGGAGCCAGTATCACTCACAAGCAGTTTATTAAGGTGGATATATATCTATATATATAAAAGAGTGATGGCATCACGGCGACCGACAAAACAACAAAACTACAGGCCCCCCAACCTCGAAATTTGACAACACAACCCATCATCCATGCCTCTAGGTTGATACAACAAAAAGAAAAGAAAAATAAAATCCTAATTAGAGGGAAAGGAATAATTGTTTTTTATCCAATTGCTGCCAGTTAGAACTCTGCCCACTTGGTCTCCTAGCAACCTACTCAGCCCAGGGGACAGGCAGAGTTAGGCCTCAGGCCTCTTCCACACTGCCTATAAAATACAGATACCACCAGACAAAGCCACAGCAACATGTGGCCGGGCACAGCTAGTATGTGTGTGTGTGTGTGTGTGTGTGTGTGTGTATATATATATATATATATATATATATATATATATATATATATATGCAGTTAGTGTATGAAATCAGTATGAGAAATAGTCCTTAATGTAGAGTTTTTAACAGTTCAAAACAAGTTCAACAATGTCCCAATTGTAATCCACAAGTGAAACTCGTTAGTTCCACCAAGAAATCAAAGTTAGTCCATAAACCAAGAAACAGGAACAAGACGCTACAAATCTGCAAACGTAATCCACTTGAAGAGTCCCGCGACACGAAAAAGGAAAGCAAGGTAAACAAACAAGGTCTACTCGAGAGTCACAGGGAGCGGCGCGGCTTGGATGGAAAGTCTTGACTCAGAAAAAAGGAAAGCAAGGTAAACAAAACAAGGTTTACTCGAGAGTCATGGGACACGGTGCGGCTTGGATGGAACTAGAAACCAGGCATGGGAACAAGGCAGGAAACAAGGCTAGGAGCTGGATACTGGAACCTCTTCCGAGGAAAGTAAAGTTGACACTGCAACGAGAAACACAAAGGAGGACACCTTTAAGGATCCCAAGGTTGCAAGAATATGGGAGTGCATGACACACAAAACTTCACATAGGAAAGTTAGTCATTATCGAGCCTGAGAGCTAACCTTTTACTTCTTTTCACACCCTCCCTTCTGCTTCTATCTCTCATGAAAAATTCCCTCCAATTAAAAACCCCCTCTTCACCCAAGTCAACACCATCTGGCAAAAGCAACCTTGAGGAGACATCGGAATGCTTTCCAAATAGTGGATCCTCTGGCACCACCATTTCAGGCAGCTGCAAGGGCAACGGGCCTCGTTCCAAGTCTGGAATGGCCCCTAAATCCAAAGTAGAATCTGTTTCCAAATCCATCTCTGTAGGAAGTATAGGCAGTGATGACTGAGCCACAACAACCAGTATAGAAGCAATGATCCTCTGCCATCAACTTTGCTAGACTGGCTACATTGTCTGAATGCTCAATCACTGTCTCCTAAAGCAATTACTTTACTCTCAAGAATGGAAAATGGAATGTCGGTGGACAGCAAAAGAAAATGTAAAGCTGGGCTTAAAGCTAACCTTTAAAAATGTTGAATAAATACTGGGAACTGGGAAGCCCTGCATTTGAGTATTTTAACTGGAGGTCAGCTGTTATCAACAATACTATGGATTTTGAAGAGGCATGGAAAAAGAGCAAAAGGAAGAAATGTGTCAAGAGGAAGGCACACCAAGCAAACCCTTGTTGGGACCATCTTCCATCTGGAAATGTACCGTATGTCTTAGGCATGGGCGAATCCTCGGAATAAGTCATTTATCGTAATAAATTAATTATTCAAAATAGATCCGAAGGGTTTTCTGATGTGGTTTGGCGCTTCGGAATTAACCTTCCAATTTGAAGCGTTGGTGCCCATGTCTCTAAATACCTTCAGATAACCTTCGGATATATGGGAAAGTGTTTTAATTCAACCAACCTTTGCTATCCATGAGAGAAATCCCCCTTCCCGTTTTGGAGTGGTTGCTTTCTATGGGTCTCTTAAACCGGCTTCAGAAGTGGAGGGAGCCTGGATCTTGTCTTCCCGCACTTAAACTCGGGCTTGCAAAAGTGGAGGGAGGATCTCTCTTGCAAACTGCTTCATCTTCATGAACTTAAACCGGGGATTGCAGAAGGGAGCCTGATAATTGCAGGGCTTTAATTCTGCAGGATCTCCCTTGCAAAACCCCTCCTGCCTTTGCCAGAAACTTTTAGTGAGGAAAGGGGGAAAAAGAGGGGAGATCAATCCCAATGTGCTGGCAAAACCCCAAACTAGAACTCTCCACCCAATGGAGCCCCATCTACTCCTGAGCGTGGGAAGAAACCCACTTCTAGATCATCTTCTTATCCCAGATTATGTGGCAGTGGGGACATATATTCTCCTCCTCCTCCTCCTCCTCCTCCTCCTCCTCCTCCTCGTTTGCAAGAGGAATCAGGCTGGATCTACACTGGCCTATATCCCAGGATCTTATCCCAGATTATATAGCAGTGGGGACATATATTCTCCTCCTCCTCCTCCTCCTCCTCATCCTCCTCCTCCTCCTCCTCCTCCTAGAGGAGGAGGATAATCTGGATTGGGAGCTGGGTTTTTTTGCAAAGCTTTGGAGAACTTATTCAGAGACTGATGGCCATCTGTCAGGAGTGATTTGATGGTGTGCTGTGATTTCTGTTCCTGGTTGATAAATGTCATTTCCTAATTGGTTCTGTCATAAAAACAGCAAGGGACATCGTCCTATAAAAATAGCACATTATGGTTTGTTAAGTCTCCCTCCACCAATTTAACAAGGTTTCAGCCACAAAGTTTCTGAAGTAGAACAATGACTTTCAAAGTAAAGACAACCCAATGAATAGGGAAATAAGACTTTCAAACCAGGAACAGATTTCTGTAATTATTAAAAAATGGTTTTTAAAAGCTTTGAAATTTCGTCAAAAATCAGAGGATAAGGAAAACGTTCTGAAATTTGGTGAGCTAACAGTGGTACATGTGTTCTAGCACTGTAGCAAATTTCATTAGGATAGCTCAAAACATGAGGGAGAGAGAGGCTCCTCAATTGTCCCCATTGACGATAATGTGTTCTTTTATGCGCATGCGCATCCACCATTAACGAAGTACATACGAAGCTTCAGAAGCTTCAGAAAGTTTTGAATTTTTTGCTTCAAAATTCGGAAATGATTTTAGAAATGAAGCGCTAGCACCTCCTACTTTAGAAGCGAGTATTGAACCATTTTTTTCATGGATCGCACCCTCTCTATAGTCACTTATGGACCCACCACCAAGACTCTACCCTTGGAAGATAATCATCCTCAGTCTATGATGATGATTCTATTAAAGTAATTGATTTTAGAGTGAGTGGTCTTTCTCTGGTAGATTCAGATAGAAAGGCAGAAGGAGAATGAGTAGAAGTAGAAATTAATCTTGTGGATCTTTTGCAAATTTATATTCCTGCTCCCAGCTTGTGTTTCTTTTTTCAATCTTCTCAAATTCCCATTGAGTTATATGAGGAAAACATGTGCCTACTACTGATCTTCAATGTTCCATGCTTCTTGATAGTGTTTGAGCTTGGCAGACCACACAGTGATTCAATTGTGCAGAGAAAAATCCATAAGCTTAAGGCATTCAAAATATTTAAAGAGTGCCACCCTTGATTCACAGACTGATTTTTACAGCCAGCTATTTATTGCTACAACAGTGATGTCTCTTGAAATAAATACAACAAACCTTTAACACAGTAGTGAGAATCATGTGATTCTTAAAATGTGGTTGGACTACAACTTGAAGCCCTAGCCGACAGAGCCAATAGTGAGGACTGTTGGAAGTTGAAAACCCGAAGAACCATATTATTCCCTCTCTTGCTCTAACATTAGTCCTACTTAACCTTTCATAAACAAGACATTTGAGGGCAAACATGCAGTACAGATGGTGGTGAAAACAGGTGACAATAGAAGAAATAGGAGTGACAAAACAGTGATAAACATAGTTGAAGAATGTGTTGTCGAAGGCTTTCATGGCCAGAATCACAGGGTTGTTGTATGTCTTTCGGGCTGTGTGGCCATGTTCCAGAAGCATTCTCTCCTGACGTTTCGCCCACATCTATGGCAGGCATCCTCAGAGGTTGTGAGGTATGGATAAACTAAGTCAGGAAAGGAAAGAATATATATCTGTGTAGAGTCCAAGGTGTGGCAAGAGTTCTTTGTCACTGGGAGCCAGCATTAATGTTTCAGTTAATCACCCTAATTGGCACTGGAAATGTTTTGTCCCTTGCCTGGGGGCATCCTTTGTTCAGTCAAGTCCTCATTGTGTTGGTTCCCATCTACTGTTTTGATTTTGGAGTTTTGTAATACTGGTAGCCAGATTTTGTTCATTTTCATGGTTTCTTCCTTTCTGTTGAAGTTGTCCACATGCTTGTGGATTTCAATGGCTTCTCTGTGTATCATGTCAGACTACACAGTGTATCTGTCTCTATCATGTCAGACTACACAGAGAAGCCATTGAAATCCACAAGCATGTGGACAACTTCAACAGAAAGGAAGAAACCATGAAAATGAACAAAATCTGGCTACCAGTATTACAAAACTCCAAAATCAAAACAGTAGATGGGAACCAACACAATGAGGACTTGACTGAACAAAGGATGCCCCCAGGCAAGGGACAAAACATTTCCAGTGCCAATTAGGGTGATTAACTGAAACATTAATGCTGGCTCCCAGTGACAAAGAACTCTTGCCACACCTTGGACTCTACACAGATATATATTCTTTCCTTTCCTGACTTAGTTTATCCATACCTCACAACCTCTGAGGATGCCTGCCATAGATGTGGGCGAAACGTCAGGAGAGAATGCTTCTGGAACATGGCCACACAGCCCGAAAGACATACAACAACCCATAGTTGAAGAAGTTGTTGGAGGAGATCCCATCTTCAGGGATATCATTTCCCAACCAGACAATTTCTAGATATATTCAAGTCCCAACATTCTCAAGGAGCAATTGTATTGTGGGAAATCCAGATTAGGGGAATGATAAAAAATAATGCTTGCATTTATTATGTTGGGAGAGCACTCTCCCAGTCACTAACTCTCTGCAGGACCCTTTAGGCTAAAGGTTTTAAAAATAATAATTTAAAGTTCAATTTTGCAGAGAAAAAGAAGAGAGATCAGGATAAGCTCATTTTAAAGCAAAACAATTATTTCTTAGTTTAGGTACCCAGTGATGCCCAGGTTAGGTCCTTCATAAGAATAAACATTAGAAAAAATCAGTCTTTGTTTTTGGATTTTTTGAATGGTCCCATTAAAAAAATTGATAAGGATCTGGGTAAGCTACAACTCTCATCATCATCTATCATTAGTCCCAAACCCCACAACTATTTAAAGTGGATCATGATGAGTATGTGTGTCACATTTGATCCACATTACATTACAGTGCTCTCTGGATGTGGGTGGACTACAGCTCCCATTGCTCTGGATCAATCTTCCCCAAGCCCCAACAGCATGAAAAATTGGCCATGAGGGATATTTGTGCAAAGTTTGGTCCAGATCAATTGTTGAATGGGTTCACAATGCTCTTTCAAAGTTCTCCCTGGATGTGGGGAGATTCTGGGTAGAGCAAAAAATTGGCTTAATTTCATCTTACGAGGAGTACTAAAGAAAAGTCACCATGTCCTGAAAGTGATGAGTGCAAAGAGGTGGTATGCAAAGTGCAGGTGTGAGTGTAACCTCTGCTGGTGATGTCTCTTAATGACTCTTAACTGGTCCTCTGATGTTCCTCCAGCAACAGCAAGGGTGTCCCTCTGGGCAGCTAAACCTGGCAATTCTAACTGGATGGCCCCCCAAGAGGGTCTTCCTCCAGGGGCAAACCAAGAATGGGCAACTTGGAAGTCCCTGAACAGACTCAGAAGTGGAGTGGGCAGATCAAAAGACAACTTGGCAAGGTGGCACTACCTGGAGGAATCCTCCACCTTGTGTGACTGTGGAGCTGAACAAACAACTCAGCATATGTATGCTTGCCCACAATGCCCTGCCTCATGTACGGAGGAGGAGTTGTTTAAAGCTACAGACGATGCGGTTGCTGTTGCCCACTTTTGGTCCAAAACTATTTAGTTGCTTGTGATTTCTTTTCTTTTTTTATTTCCATTATTTGAAATGTATTTGTTGTACAATGCTTTTGACACGAAATAAATAAACTGGTCCTCTGATGAAAACAATGGAGTTGCCACAAAGAACAAAGTCAACCAAGTATAGACAATTTTAGCCATAGCAGTCTGAGCCAGTCTGGCAAAATCTCACACTCATTAGGAGTAAACAAGTTGGTTTAGCATTGATTGCTCTCCTGACTGTAACAATTAGACAATTTCCTTGTCAGCAGGAGGGGGGCATTTCATAGGGAAAATTCTGTTTCTATTTCTAAAATGAGACTTGCCTTTTTCCAAGGTATCCAGGAGAGATCACCCCCTATCCATCCTCTTGTTGTTCATACAATATCAGGAGGCATTTCTCTGCCTAAAAACTTACTTGTGTGTCATATTTATTGCTTGTAACAGGAAAGCAACTTTAAAAAGGGGACAGTGCTTTCAAAGGTATCAATAATCAATAACAATATGGTTCTCCAGAGGTAAAGGTTACAACATTTGTGCAATTCTCTAAAAATCTCATGGTCTGCCTTGGAAACCAAATGTTAATTCATAAATTAACTCATTATCAGCTCTTGAAAGCTATAGGACTCAAGCAGGCTCACAAAGGCAGTTCCGTGGAAACGCTTTATTGAGGACCTTCTTTACAAGATGAAAATGAAGCTAGAACTGACGTATTCCCACCAAACCCCGAGTATATCTACCTCCTACCTTCCCCACTCCCTACATTCACATGTATCTGTTATATGGTCCTTTCCCAGACTTGAGAAACCAGACCTGGCCATAAAACCCATCCCTGGCCAGATGGCTCTTATCATTTAGGCTCTTATCCCACCCCCCTATTGCTCTGGCAGGATGTGGAGAGTACAGTTGTTATGAATGCTGGGCTTTCACATCCTGACATCTCCCCTCTGCGAAGATGGCCCTGTGGAGAGAGGTAAAAGATGGGACAAAACAATGACATCAACAACAAAAACAAAACAAAAAACATGGTTCACAGTTAGGGTCCAGGTTTGTGGAGGAATAGACTGTGAAATGGTTTTATCACTCTCCGGGCCTTAACATGGTCAGCCGCCACCCACTCAGGATGTAAGGTTCTTGAAGTCCACTGGGCTAAGTAGGACAGTTTCCCACGAGTCCTCTTGGAGTCTAAAATGTCTTTGATTTCAAAATGGGTATGCGCTCCCACCATGATGGAAACGGGGTCTGAATCTGGCTTATTCCATTTGTGAGTAGTACATGCCGGTTTCAGCAGGCTAACATGAAATACAGAGTGTATTTTGTGCCAACTATGAGGCAGCAGCAGTCTTACCGCCACCGGGTTCACCATGGCCGAGATAGGGAAGCTCAACTTCCAGGATGGTTGGGTGGATTTCAAGTGTTTGGTAGACAAATACACTAAGTCACCCACTTTGTAGTCCGGGTGCACTGCCCTCTTTTTATCCGTATATTTTTTGTAATCCAACTTGGCCGAATGCAGTGCCTCCTGGATTGAAGGCCAAGAGGCAGCAATCCTCTCACCCCAGTCCCCCAGCATTGTGTTGGTGGGCCCTTTTGTAATGCGGGAAATGGCGAAAAGTCCCTACCACATACAACTTTAAACAGTGAAATTCCAGTGGAGGCGCGGTCCGAATTATTAATGCAGTATTCCGCAAAAGGAAGAAGCGAGGACCGTTGATCTTGTTGGTATGTGCTGTAGCAATGGAGAAAGTGCTGAAGGGTCTTCTGGACCCGTTCTGTGGCTCCGTCTGTCTCAGGATGGAATGTTGTGCTTAGGGCCCTTTCGGTTCCTAAAAGGCCCAGGAAAGATTTCCAAAATTTGGATGTGAATTGAGGCCCCCTGTCACTAATGATTTGCTCAGGGCATCCGTGTAAGCGAAACCCATGTTGCAGAAACAATGTGGCCAACTCAGGTGCCGTTAGGAGTCTAATAATAATAATAATAATAATAATAATAATAATAATAATAATAATACCCCCCCCCCCCGCAGGTGCCACCTTGACGTGGTGGGGGGGCTTAAGTGCTCCAATGATGACTGAGGGCTGTGCTGGCGGTAGTGTAACTACCGGTAGGTCCAACCAAGCCAGAGAGGCCTCAGCTGAGGAGCAGAACTAAGAGCACCTAACCCATTAGCATTATGGAGAAACAAACCCAAATGAAGTCTATACTGGCTCGGTCGTCGCCCAGGATAAAAAGGACCGCGGTGGATGCTGCTGATTCTGGACGTCCATTGACAAGTGGGCTACAGAATCACCAAACCCCAAATGAACAGTCACAGAAGCGGCAGAAATACACAATGCCAGAAAACCGCACAATTATGAAATGCTACTACAAATCTGAACCTCAAAGGCGTGGCTACCAAAAAAGGATGCATCAACTGTGGAAACAAGAGTACCCTGACTCACAGATAACAGAACCCCGACTGGCTGACCAACGAAGATTCATAATCAGAAACAAAGTGTTCAGTGAAGTTGAACTTGAAGAAATCCAGAAAATTTGCAAAGTAAACTACCATCAGACCACAGCACAGACAGCAGCAGAGACTCCAGCAACACTTGGAATGGTGGAACAGATTGAACCAGAAGAAAGCGTGGAGCTTTTGCAAGAATTTCATGAACCAGCACTTGAAACATCTGCTGAACCACCAGGAACCTTGACAGCAAGACAACAAGAGCTCAAGGATAAGATCATGGCTCATGCTGCAGCAAATGCAATAAGAAAGTGGCTCCCAACTCTAAAAACAGTGCCCAAGAGACACCTGGTGCCTCTCATGAAAGATGTGAATGCAGTACTCTCCACTGTCCAAATAACATCAATTGAACAAACAAACCAGTATGCCTACAGTGCAGCAGTGATAGTAACAGAAGAGCTTGGGCTCCTACAACCAAGGCAGCCCCAAAGAAAATCGACTGGAAAACCAAAGTGGAAGGTCAGGCTAGAGTTGAAAATCAAAAAGCTTAGATCAGATGCAAGTAACCTGAAAAATATGAAAGAGAAGAAACTGAAGAATGACAAAATCAAGCAATACCTGATCCGAAAATACTGGCTGAACACCAGAAAAATTGAAGAAGCTTTGGAAATTGTGAAAGAACAAATTACAGCAACAGCCAGAAAAACTGAAAGGTATGAAGCCAGAATCATCCAGTACAGACAAAATCAACTGTTTCAATCAGACCAAACACAGTTCTATCAGAGCCTGAACCAAAAAACAGACACAGTAACCATAAAGCCAGAGAAAACTGCAACAACGAAGTTCTGGAAAGAGCTTTGGGAAAACAATAAGAACTACAACAAAAACGCTGGGTGGATAAAGGAGTTTGAAGGAAAATTCTCACAGAACAAAATGGAACTGATGGAAATAACAACTGAAATGATCAGCAAACGAGTGCAAAAAGTCAAGAACTGGACATCACCTGGTAGTGATCAACTCCATGGATTTTGGCTCAAACATCTGATTAGTTTACATGGAAAAATGGCCCAACAATTCAATGAGATGCTGCAGAAAGGAAGTATCAGTGAATGGCTAACAACTGGAAGAACATACCTGATACAAAAGGATCCAGCAAAAGGAGCAGCACCAGGAAACTACAGGCCAATAACGTGTCTGCCCACTATGTTTAAACTACTGACTGGCATCATAGCTGACAGAATTCAAGACTATCTTGAAGAAAAAAACATCTTGCCAGATGAACAGAAAGGCAACAAACGGAAAAGCAGGGGCACAAAAGACCAGTTATTGATTGACAAAATGATTCTGGAGAACTGTAAGAGCCGAAAAGCTAATCTTCACATGACGTGGATTGACTACAAAAAGGCCTTTGACTCACTCCCATACAGCTGGATCATCAAGTGCCTGGATGCCATCGGGATTAGTAAAAACGTTGGCACCTTCATTGAAAACATGATGGAGCACTGGAAAACTGAACTGTTTGTTGGAAATGAAAGTTATGGACTTGTCAACATCAGGAGAGGAATTTTCCAGGGAGACTCATTGTCCCCTCTGCTTTTCATTATTGCCATGATCCCTCTGTCAACAATCTTACAAAAAACAAATCTCGGCTACCAAACATCTAAGAATTCTCACAAAATTTCACATTTGATGTACATGGATGACCTGAAGCTATATGGGAAAACGGAAACTGAAATCCAATCTCTGACCAACACTGTCCGAATTTTTAGCACTGATATCAACATGGAGTTTGGTTTGGACAAATGTTCAACAGTGGCATTGAAGAAGGGAAAAATAATTGAAAGTGAGGGCATCAATATGCCCAATGGCCAAACAATAAGGTGTCACCAGCCAGAGGCCTATAAATATCTGGGCATATTACAGCTGGACAACATCAAGCATGAACATGTGAAAACTGTGGTCAGTAAAGAATACACACAAAGGGTCAGAAAAATTCTCAAAAGCAAGCTCAATGGAGGCAACACCATCAAGGCCATAAACACCTGGGCCATACCTGTCATAAGATATACTGCTGGCATTATAAACTGGACACAGATGGAACTGGACAATTTGGATAGAAAAACAAGAAAACTCATGACCATTCATCATTCACTGCACCCTCGCAGTGATGTTGACCGGCTGTATCTGCCTAGAAGATCAGGGGGCAGAGGACTCTTGCAAGTAAAACAAGCAGTCAAAGAAGAAGAACATGCCCTGGCAGAATATATAAAACAAAGTGAAGAACCTGCTTTGATTGAAGTCAAAAATCAGAAACTCCTCAAAGCACAGCAGACAAAAAACCAGTACAAGAAAACCGCACTACAAACTAGAGCTGCCAGCTGGCACAACAAAACACTGCATGGAAAGTTCCTTGACAAAATTGAAGGAAAAGCTGATAAAGAGAAGACCTGGCTCTGGCTCACGAATGGGACCCTGAAGAAGGAGACAGAAGGCCTGATCCTTGCAGCCCAGGAGCAAGCCATCAGAACAAATGCAATCAAGGCCAAGATCGAAAAATCAGCTGATGACCCAAAGTGCAGACTGTGCAAGGAAACCGATGAAACCATTGATCATATCCTCAGCTGCTGTAAGAAAATTGCACAGACAGACTACAAACAGAGGCACAACTATGTGGCCCAAATGATTCATTGGAACCTATGCCTCAAGTATCACCTCCCTGCAGTTAAGAACTGGTGGGATCACAAACCTGCAAAGGTTGTGGAAAATGAACACGCAAAGATACTGTGGGACTTCCGAATCCAGACTGACAAAGTTCTGGAACACAACACACCAGACATCACAGTTGTGGAAAAGAACAAGGTTTGGATCATTGATGTTGCCATCCCAGGTGACAGTCGCATTGAAGAAAAACAACAGGAAAAACTCAGCCGCTATCAGGACCTCAAGATTGAACTTCAAAGACTCTGGCAGAAACCAGTGCAGGTGGTCCCAGTGGTGATGGGCACACTGGGTGCCATGCCAAAAGATCTCAGCCGGCATTTGGAAACAATAGACATTGACAAAATTACGATCTGCCAACTGCAAAAGGCCACCTTACTGGGATCTGCACGCATCATCCGAAAATACATCACACAGTCCTAGACACTTGGGAAGTGTTCGACTTGTGATTTTGTGAAACGAAATCCAGCATATCTATCTTGTTTGCTGTGTCATACAACGTCGTTGTGTCAATAATAATAATAATAACTTTATTCTTATACCCCGCCCCATCTCCCCAAAGGGACTCGGGGCGGCTTACATGGGGCCTTGCCTAAACACAACAATATAAAAGCAAAAGCAAAACAATAAAACAAATTACTCAACAATAAAACATCCACATCGATAAAAACAGTCATAAAAGGTCAACATACAAAACAAAATGTTAAAACAAGAGATGAACTCACGGATCGGGGCCAAAGTGCAAAATCTGTCAAAGTCAGGGAGAGGTAGTTACACAGCTGACATAGTCAATAAAGTGCTAAATGTAATACTGAGAGCGCATACTAGTGGATCTATTGTTGAGAAGGCAGACAAATCGAACCTACAAGGATCAATCATCAAAGGCCTTTTGGAAGAGCCAGGTTTTCAGGCTCTTCCGGAAGGAGAGGAAGGTGGGGGCCTGCCTGATATCCCTGGGGAGTGAGTTCCAAAGCCAGGGGGCCACGACGGAGAAGGCCCTCTCCCTTGTCCCCACCAACCATGACTGCGAGGGTGGTGGAAGTGAGAGAAGGGCCTCCCCCGACGAGTGAAGAGATCGTGCGGGTTCATAGGGGGAAATGCGGTCTCTAAGGTAGGTGGGTCCCAAACTGTTTCAGGCTTTGTAGGTGAGAACGTGCACCTTGAATTGGGCTCGGAAAATAAACGGCAGCCAATGGAGCTCCTTAAACAGAGGTGTTGAACGCACCCTGTAATTTGCTCCAGTTAGAAACCTGGCTGCCGAGCGTTTTACTAATTGTAATTTCCGGGCCGTCTTCAAAGGCAGCCCCACGTAGAGCGCATTGCAATAATCCAGTCTAGAGGTAACTAAGGCATGGACCACCATGGTCAGATCTGACTTCTTGAGGTATGGTCGCAGCTGGCGCACAAGTTTTAATTGTGCAAAGGCCCTCCCGGCCATGGCCGACACCTGGGCCTCCAGAGTCAGCCCCAAATCCAGAAGAACCCCCAAGCTGCGGACCTGCGCCTTCAGGGGGAGTGCAACCCCGTCAAGCACAGGTTGCCACCCAAAACCCAATCAGCCGTGCGACTGACCTGGAGGACCTCTGTCTTGTCAGGATTGTCTCAGCTTGTTCGCCCTCATCCAGGCAAATACAACGGCCAGACACCGGTCCAGTATCTGAGGGGTTTCCTTGGATTTAGGTAGAAAAGAGTAGTAGAGTTGGGTGTCATCCGCGTAGAGATGGCACCGAACTCCAAAACTCCAGATGACCTCACCCAGCAGTTTCATGTAGATATTAAAAAGCATGGGGGACAGAATAGAACCTTGCGGGATCCCACAGCTCAATGGCCAGGGGTCCGAGCAGGAGTTCCCCAGCTTCACCATCTGAAAACGACCCTCCAGGAAGGACTGGAGCCATTGCAAAGCAGTACCCCCAAGGCCCATCCCGGAGAGCCGTCCCAGACGGATACCATGGTCGATGGTATCGAAAGCCACTGAGATGTCCAAGAGAACCAGCAGGGTCACACTCCCCCTGTCCAGCTCTCTGCGGAGGTCATCCACCAAGGCAACCAAAGCCGTCTCGGTACTGAAACCAGGCCTGAAGCCAGACTGCAATTGGTCCAGAAAGTCCGTATCTTCCAAGAATCCCTGGAGCTGAAAGGCAACCACCCGCTCCAAGACCTTGCCCAAAAATGGAAGGTTAGAGATTGGTCTGTAGTTACAAAGATTGGTCGAATCCAAGGAGGCCTTCTTCTTTTTAAGGAGAATGAAGTGGGCCTGTTTGGAGAACAGGTCCAGATAGTGTTGAAACCATTATTATCGGGTAAGTCTACAACAAAGTCCATAGCTATATCAGTCCATGGCTTTGAAGGGTTGGCCACCAACTGCAACAACTCCAAGGGCCTTGGGCTATTACCTTTCCCTGGAGGCTTTCTGGCACATAGCATTTTGAACCATAAGTCCACAGACCCCTTCTTGGGACAGTTCATCTCTATGGGACTGAAGCCAAGAGTCTGTATCAGCAGCTGATTTTAACTCCTGGGACAGTTCTTGAATTTGGCCACTGGGGGGAGGTTTGTCCTTGATTTTGGCCCGGGGTTGTACCAACAATCCCAGTTGTTCTTTTGTGAACGCAGTTCCAACTTCTCCCAGGGCCGAATAGTCCACTTCTGGCATGAGTGAGAGTGCATCCGCCAGTCGATTTTGCCTTCTTGGGAAACACTTCAACTTAAAATTGAATTGGCTGAAAAATTGGGCCTACCGCATTTGTTTCGTATTCAATCTTTGGGGGGTTTGTAAAGCCTGCAAATTTTTATGGTCAGTCCACACTTCAAATGCAACGTCTGTTCCTTCCAAGAAATAGCGCCAGTGAGATAGGGTCGATCTCACTGCAAAGGATTCCTTCTCCCACACATGCCATCTCTTCTGAGTCTCAGTGAACTTTTTTGACAAATAGGCACAAGGTTTTAAGTTACCCTCTTCGTCGGCTTGTAACAGGATTGCCCTATAAGCCACCTCTGAGGCATTGCAGTGCAGCACAAAAAGTTTGTCTAGCTGGGCATGGACCAAGATGGGCTGAGTAGTGAATCTCTCTTTTAGCTCCTCAGATGCTTTTTGGCACTCGGGCGTCCAGACTTTGTCTTACGTGTCGCCCCCTTCCCCTTGGTTTTTAGTAAATCTGTCAGGAGTAGGATCAACTTGGCGAAGTCGTTTATGAACTGCCTATAGAAATTGGCGAATCCCAGGAACCCCTGTAACTGTCTTTGGGTTTTGGGGGGTTCCCATTCTAAGACATTCTGCACTTTGGCCGGATCCATTGCTAGCCCCTTTGTGGAGATCCAAAACCCCAAATAGTCTAACTCGGTCCTGTGGAACTCACATTTGGAGAGTTTGGCATAAAGCTGATTCTCCTTTAGGATTCCTAAGACCTTACGGGTCAAATTGATGTGGTCGTCCAGAGATTGGCTGTATATGAGTATGTCATTGAGAAAAACAATCACCCCTTTATATAATAGATCATGAAAGATCTCATTAATAAACTGCATGAATACTCCTGAGGCTCCTTTTAAACCAAATGCCATGACTTTATGTTGAAACTGCCCCAGGTGGCAATTAAAAGCTGTCTTCCAACAGTCCTCACCCCTTATTCGAATTCTATAAAAGGCTTCTCGCATTTTGTTAAAGATCTGCGCCTTTCCCAGTTGGGCTAAGATTTCGGACATTAGTGGGAGTGGGTACTGGTTTGAGGTGCATATTGCGTTCAGGCCTCTGTAGTCCACCACTAACCTAAGAGAGTCGTTGGATTTCAGACGGAAAAAGACCGGGGCTGTCATTGGGGACTGTGATGGTTCAATGAAACCCCTCTCTAAGTTCTTATCGATGAATTCCCTGAGCGTCTTCTTTTCGGGTTCCGACATTGCATACAGTTTTGGCTTTGGCAGCTTGGCACCTGGTTCTATTTCAATTGCACAATCGGTTTTCCTATGGGGGGGAGCAATTGGTCACTCTCCTTCTCACTGAAAACTTCCACAAGGGCTTGGTATACCTTGGATATTTGTCCTAACCCCTTCAGGCTTAAGTTCTTTTATAGGTCTCAGGGTGCTCTCGAACCCACACGTCCCATCCTTGGTAAAAGTTTCCCCTATCCAATCAACTTGGGGATTCTGCCATCTCAGCCAAGAGATGCCTAATATGACTGGCTGATGTGCCATTGTAGCAATTATGAACTGTATAGTCTCTGAGTGGGTGCCCATAGTCATTCTTAAGAACCCCGTTTTTTCCCCTACTGGGGCCCCATATGCTGCTGTTCCATCCAGCTGCAAGAAGACTACAGGCATCTTTAGGGGATATGGTTTCACCCCCAGCTTCCCAGCCAATTCAGGGGTAATTAAGCACCGAGTGCACCCGCAATCCAGCATAGCGTCCGTCTCTACCTGGGTTTTGGTTTTGGGGTTTAACAATCTTACTCTAATCCTTACACTGTCACAATTGAGGGTTTTCGACTCACCTACACCCTCCGCTGGTTTGATCTGTTTCTGGGCATTTAAAACAGATCCCGGTCGTTTCCCGATGTGTCTAGGAATCCTTCTTTTCCCTCCGACTCATCCACTGGGAGCTGCTCAGGAGCTAACGCTGTTTCAGTTCCCATGGCAGCCTTTCTCTTAACGGGCTTGGGGGGGCTTGGCTGCGAGGCTCTCCTCCCCTCTGTGATGTCTCAGGTACCTTTGGCCCCTGATCCAGCAGCCATTGCGGATCAAAGTGAAGAGAATTTGGGTTTTTTCCCACCGCAGCAAGATTCTATCCCTTTCCAGGTGTCTCCTGTTGACATTGCAGAGCCAGAGCCAATTAGGAATGCCCTTGAAATGTTGTCGGCTCTTCCCGGATCTCCGGAGAGTTTAGAATTTGATAGAAGGGCTACTTTCCAAACAGATCGCTCTCGAAGACAAAGTTTAAGGAGAAGTGTGAGATTAGCGGAGCGAGGAGATTGTGGCTAAGCCAGTTCTCCTGGGAATAATTGAGGAGGCAGGCATCTGGCGTCTCGTTGTTAGCAGCTTGTTCTCTTGGGAACTTTTGGGGAGTCACACACCTGCTTGGGGGAAGCTTTTGGACTTCAACAAAAGTTCTGTGTAGAGAATCTCTGTTGCGGTGTCATCTGGACTTCTAACGGAAGAATACATCGTCTCTTGATCCTGTGCTTCTAAGCGGCTGTTGGCGCACTTACTCTCGAGTAGACCAGGCGTAGCGGCTTGTCCCTTGCCAAGTTTGGACTGCGTTTCAGATCCACCACAAATTGCTTTGCCTTGCCTTGCCTTGAACCCTGGTTCTGGACTATTATTTCAAGTACTTTCCTAAGGAACTTTGCTCCTTTCCCCACTCAAACTTCCAATAGGTTTGAGTGTGTTTCGGTTATTGGATTTTGGACTTTGGACTCTGATATTGGACATATAACTTTCATTCTTTGGACTAATTCTGATCTTTTCTGAAAGGTCAACTGTTTGACTATCTACTCTGCTTATATTCGTTGAAAACTTTTATTGCTTTAATAAAGATATTAGATTGTATATCTAATTGGCCTCCGTGTTGGTTCCCAGTGTTCACGCTGCCTAGGGGTGTTACACCCTCGCCCTTTTGAGCACTCTGCTGCTTGATGCCCCTCGCGGCCACAGGAAAAACAGGCACCTCGCCTCTTCTCTCCTGGCTTGCTGACCTCCCGCGACGGGGGGAGGGACGCCGTGCTGCTGGTGCTGGTGGCTTGAATCTGCTACCTTCCTTGCTCAGCGAGGCATTTGCTGCTGGTCCACCTCTATGCGGCCCACCAGAATAACCCAGGCTTCCAAGTCCTTTGGGTCTTTTCTGAGCTTTTGCTGTTACTGAGGTAAGTAAAGGATTTGCTTCAGTTATGTTATTCAGAATACTTTCTCCCCTTCCCCTGTTTACATAGCTGTCAGTACTTTTCCATTGTGTCACATGCAAGATCCCATTTGGGACATACAAGAACCAGCAGAAAATGTAGTGTTTACTAACTATGGATAATTAAAATCCAGAAGGAAAATTAAAGAGACATGTTTGGCTTAGGCTTTGATGATTTTGGGCTTAGGTGGCTTACATTGACTCTGAACATGCAGACAGTAGACATGCTGTACACAGCAGGAGTTTGATCAGTGCTCTTAAATGATCTTCAGTCTAAAAGCTGAAACCAGTCTGAAATATTCGAACTGAGCAATTTAATGCCCCTTGTTGACACTTAAAATCAGCTGAATTTCCCTACCAGAAGTAACTTTCTACAATCAATTAATAGTTCCCTCTCTCCCTTTTTTTTTAAAAAAGCTATGCTTTATATTGGCAGAAAGCATTAATTACATTATCAGATCTAACACATGCAGCTGTCTTAAAACAAATATATGCACAATGTTCACAAATGACAGTGTCTCCTTTAATGATCTTTCTCCCATGACATTTCTTCAGTTCCCATGTAATGTAATTTCTACATGTGAAACCATATAGTGTTGTGTGAAGAAGATATTTTTAAAGTCTCAAATATTTAGATGTTATATATTAGATGCAAAACATATGTTTTAACTTATTTCTTCAACAATTTGTGATGTGTATATTGAACTCCCTGTGTATTTTGGGTTCTTTCATTTCCCCAATACATTTTAAACTTTTTTTAAAAAAAGGGAAAATATCTGAAATACAAAGAGGTTTTGTGTTCATTTATACACCTGGTGTAATCACCAGACATTTCTGTACTAATTGATAACTCAGCACAAATATTTCCCTATTTAAATTCTGCTGTGATTTCATTTTTTTCCATGCATGGCCATTTTCTCTTTATGTAGTGATAATGATGGGTCTCTGGGAAATCTCTTTCTTTTGCCCGTATTTTGTGTCTCTGTTTTGATGTGAGCTTTTGATTCTGTATTGAAGTGCTGCCTACATTGTGTGTGTGTGTGTGTGTGTGTGTGTTACTGTTATAACAAAATCCAACCTTCCTCTTTTCCAGAAATATATTAGTGCAGTGTTCCCTCACTGTGTTCCATTCCAGGACCTCCTGCAATAAGTGGAAATCCATAAAGTAGGGACACTATTTTAATTTTTAATATTTATACATTATTTTAATTGTTATGTGGCCTTTCTCCCCCTTGCAAGCTGGGTCCAGCTGGGTCCTTGCTGTGGGCCCGCCATGTTGCTCTGGCTGCCTCTGCTCCTGCAGCCAGAGAAGAAGGAATGCTGCTCCTGCCGGGTGAGTGAGGGTGGGAGGGTGGGTGAGAGAGTGAAGGCTGCCAGCTGCAGCAAGAACCTAGAAGAGGCGGCCAGGTCCGGCTTCTCCCACCACTCCAGCCGGGCCATGCCTGGAAACTTGAAGGACTCGGAAGAGGGGGCAAGACTTGTGGAGGACTCTGCCCCCTCTTCTGAGTCCTCTGTGTTTGGGATTATAGCCCCCTGATCATCACTTGATTCCTCCTTTTGTTCTGACGTGGGAGGGAACCAGAATACCAGGTGTTCAGAGGAAAGAGAAGTTGCTTGTTGAGCTACCCTCTCATCTACCTGATGTCACACAGTTATGGGGCCAAGGAGGGATCCTGGAAGGCTACCACCTGCTGCTTGCCAGCACAGAAGAAGGGAGTCCTGTTGCCCTACCTCCAGCCCTACTACCTTCCTACTCTGGGGTAAGGAGGAAAAGAAGAAGGTGGAGGAAGGCCTTTAAAACACCTGCTTTTGGACACTTCTTGCTGCTACCACCTGCTGCTTGCCAGCACAGAAGAAGGGAGTCCTGTTGCCCTACCACCAGCCCTGCTACCTTCCTACCCTGGGGTAAGGAGGAAAAGAAGAAGGTGGAGGAAGGCCTATAAAACACCTGCTTTTGGACACTTCTTGCTGCTACCACCCGCTGCTTGCCAGCACAGAAGAAGGGAGTCCTGTTGCCCTACCACCAGCCCTGCTACCTTCCTACTCTGGGGTAAGGAGGAAAAGAAGAAGGTGGAGGAAGGCCTATAAAACACCTGCTTTTGGACACTTCTTGCTGCTACCACCTGCTGCTTGCCAGCACAGAAGAAGGGAGTCCTGTTGCCCTACCTCCAGCCCTACTACCTTCCTACTCTGGGGTAAGGAGGAAAAGAAGAAGGTGGAGGAAGGCCTTTAAAACACCTGCTTTTGGACACTTCTTGCTGCTACCACCTGCTGCTTGCCAGCACAGAAGAAGGGAGTCCTGTTGCCCTACCTCCAGCCCTACTACCTTCCTACTCTGGGGTAAGGAGGAAAAGAAGAAGGTGGAGGAAGGCCTTTAAAACACCTGCTTTTGGACACTTCTTGCTGCTACCATCTGCTGCTTGCCAGCACAGAAGAAGGGAGTCCTGTTGCCCTACCTCCAGCCCTACTACCTTGCTACTGGAAGCCAGCCTAAGTCGGATGTCGGTTAGAAGGGAGGGTGTTCAGACTGATGGGGGGGAGTTGTCCAGCCGAGGAGCCCCCATTGAAGTAATTCTGGGGCGGGGGAGATACGGGAAAGGGAGACCAAAACAAATTCGGACTAGGGAACTAATTCGGCCCAAAGCAAGATTTTTGGTAGAATTAAAACAGTCTCCTGATACGATAAAGTTGGATGCCCAAGTCGGCGGATCCTCTGGATTAAGGGTGGTGCTGCTGAACGCCAGGTCTATCAACGGAAAATCGGCTATTATCCAGGATTTGATCCTGGATGAAAAAGCAGACCTGGCGTGCATAACGGAGACCTGGTTGGACGAAGCAGGGGGGGTTAATCTCACCCAGCTCTGTCCTCCCTGGTACTCTGTGCAGCACCAGCCAAGATCTGGAGGACGGGGAGGCGGGATCGCAGTGGTCTATAAGGAGTCCATCCCCCTGACCAGGTGCCCTATCCCACAGTCAACCTCATTCGAATGTCTCTACCTGAGAGTGGGTGGCCGGGACAGGTTAGGGATTCTGTTAGTGTACCGTCCACCCCGCTGCACTACATTCTCCCTGCCTGAGCTAGCGGGGGTGGTCTCGGGCCTGGCGTTGGAGTCCCAGCGCCTTTTGGTGCTGGGTGACTTCAATGTCCATGCGGAGGCCACCCTTTCAGGAGCGGCTCAGGACTTCATGGCCACCATGGCAGCCATGAGGCTGTCCCAAGTGGTATTGGCCCCACACACAGTGCAGGACATACCTTGGACTTGGTTTTCTGTCAGGGATGGGAAGATGATGGAGGTGTGGAGGAGCTGACCATCGCTCCCTTGCCATGGACCGACCATTACCTGCTCAGGTTTAGACTGGCTGCGCCCCCCAACCTCTGCAGGGGTGGAGGACCTATTAAAATGGTCCGCCCCAGGAGGCTTAAGGATCCTGATGGATTCTTGACGGCTCTTGGGGAGTTTCCCGCCACTTAGGCTGGCGAATCTGCCGATGCCCTGGTTCCTCTCTGGAATAGGGAGTTAACCAGGGCAATTGACACAATCGCTCCAGAACGCCCCATCTCGAGTTGGCAGCGATGAAGCAAAAGAAGAGGGGTCTAGAGCGCGTGTGGCGTTCAAAGTGGAACGAATCAGACCGAACACGGCTGTGCCTCTTTCTGAAGGCATATGCCGCAGCAATAGATGCTGCAAAGAATGCCTTCTTTGCAACTAATATTGCGTCCGCGAAGAACCGTCCGGCGGAGCTGTTTCGAGTTGTCAGAGGTTTGTTAAATCCCACCACTCAAGATGGGATCCCTGACAGCTCGGCAGCTCGCTGTGAAGCATTTGCTTGGTTCTTCGCGAATAAAGTCGCTCTGATCCGCTCTGGCTTCAACGCCATATTAACGGCAGTCTTCGGGGATGTAACATGAGCACCTTCTTGTCCTATTTTGATGGATTCTTTTCAATTAATTGAGCTCGAGGATGCGGACAAGGTGCTTGGAGAGGCGAGGGCCACTACCTGCATCCTAGACCCCTGCCCATCCTGGCTGGTGAGAGAAGACAGAGGGGGATTGGCCGAGTGGGTGAAGGTGGTGGTGAATGCCTCCCTTAGGGATGGCATTTTTCCAGTGAGCTTCAAATTGGCTGTGATAAAACCGCTGTTGAAAAAGCCATCACTGGACCCCACTCAATTAGATAACTATCGGCCGATTTCCAATCTCCCCTAGATAGAATCATAGAATAGTAGAGTTGGAAGAGACCTCATGGGCCATCCAGTCCAACCCCCTGCCAAGAAGCAGGAAATCGCATTCATAGCACCCCCGACAGATGGCCATCCAGTCTCTGTTTAAAAGCCTCCAAAGAAGGAGCCTCCACCACAGTCGTTCCACTGCCGAACAGCCCTCACAGTGAGGAAGTTCTTCCTGATGTTCAGGTGGAATCTCCTTTCCTGTAGTTTGAAGCCATTGTTCCGTGTCCTAGTCTGCAGGGCAGCAGAAAATAAGCTTGCTCCCTCCTCCCTATGACTTCCCTTCACGTATTTGTACATGGCTATCATGTCTCCTCTCAGCCTTCTCTTCTGCAGGCTAAACATGCCAAGCTCTTTAAGCCGCTCCTCATAGGGCTTGTTCTCCAGACCTTTGATCATTTTAGTTGCCCTCCTCTGGACGCTTTCCAGCTTGTCAACATCTCCCTTCAACTGTGGTGCCCAGAATTGGACGCAGTATTCCAGGTGTGGTCTGACCAAGGCAGAATAGAGGGGGAGCATGACTTCCCTGGATCTAGACGCTATACCCCTGTTGATGCAGGCCAGAATCCCGTTGGCTTTCTTAGCAGCCGCATCACATTGCTGGCTCATGTTTAACTTGTTGTCCACAAGGACCCCAAGGTCTTTTTCACATGTACTGCTGTCAAGCCAGGTGTCCCCCATTCTGTATCTTTGCATTCCATTTTTTCTGCCGAAGTGAAGTATCTTGCATTTGTCCCTGTTGAACTTCATTTTGTTAGTTTCGGCCCATCTCTCTAGTCTGTCAAGATCGTTTTGAATTCTGCTCTTTTCTTCTGGAGTGTTGGCTATCCCTCCCAGTTTGGTGTCGTCTACAAACTTGATGATCGTGCCTTCTAACCCTTCGTCTAAGTCATTAATAAAGATGTTGAACAGAACTGGGCCCAGGACGGAGCCCTGCGGCACTCCACTCGTGACTTCTTTCCAAGATGAAGACGACGCATTGGTGAGCACCCTTTGGGTTCGTTCGCTTAGGCAATTACAGATCCACCTAACTGTAGTTTTGTCTAGCCCACATTTTACTAGTTTGTTTGCCAGAAGGTCGTGGGGGACTTTGTCAAAGGCCTTACTGAAATCCAAGTATGCTACATCCACGGCATTCCCTGTATCGACCCAACTCGTAACTCTGTCGAAAAAAGAGATCAGATTAGTCTGGCATGACTTGTTTTTGGTAAATCCGTGTTGACTATTAGCAATGACTGCATCTGTTTCTAAGTGTTTGCAGACCACTTCCTTAATGATCTTTTCCAGAATCTTGCCTGGTATCGACGTGAGGCTGACCAGACGGTAATTGTTTGGGTCGTTCTTTTTTCCCTTCTTGAAGATAGGGACCACATTCGCCCTCCTCCAATCTGCTGGGACTTCTCCCGTTCTCCAAGAACTCTCAAATATGATCGCCAGTGGTTCTGAAATAACTTCCGCTAGTTCCTTCAGTACTCTTGGATGTAGTTGATCTGGCCCTGGTGACTTGAATTCGTTTAGAGTGGCCAGGTGTTCCTGGACAACTTGTTTCCCTATTTGGGGTTGGATTTCCCCAAATCCTTCGTCCATTTCATGTTGCTGAGGTTGAAGATGGCTTTCTTTTTGTGAGAAGACCGAGGCAAAGAAGGCATTAAGCAGTTCTGCCTTTTCCCTGTCCCCTGTCGCCATCACGCCATCTTCTCCTCGCAAATGCCCTATCGCCTCCTTTTTCTTCCTTTTTCTACCAACGTAAGCAAAAAAGCCTTTTTTGTTGTTTTTTATGTCCCTTGCAAGCCTGAGCTCATTTTGCGCTTTAGCCTTGCGAACCTTTTCCCTACCGGAGTTGGCTATTCATTTGAATTATTCTTTGGTGATTTCTCCCTTTTTCCACTTCTTGTGCATGTCTTTTTTTGAGTCTTAGACCAGTTAGAAGTTCTTTGGACATCCATTCTGGCTTCTTTGCACTTGTCTTGTTTTTATTCTTTGTTGGCACTGTTTGCATTTGCACCTTGAGTATTTCACTTTTGAAAAACTCCCATCCATCCTTGACCCCCTTGCCTTTTAGTATTGGCGTCCATGGAATGCCGCTCAGTATTTCCTTCATTTTTTGGAAGTCAGTTCTCTTAAAGTCCAGAATGCGTGTTTGACTTGTCTTAGTTTCAGCCTTCCATTGTATCACAAACTGCAGGAGCACATGGTCACTTGCCCCTAAGGATCCGATGACTTCTACTGTATTGATCAGGTCTTCCACATTTGTTAAGATTAGATCAAGAGTTGCTGATCCCCTTGTTGCCTCCTCTACCCTCTGGACCATAAAATTGTCTGCAAGGCAAGTGAGGAATTTGTTGGACTTAGTGCTCTTGGCCGAGTTTGTTTTCCAGCAGATATCAGGATAGTTGAAGTCGCCCATGACTACTACATCTCTTCTTTGTGCCTGTTTGGTCAGCTGTTGACAAAAGGCTTCATCAACTTCTATATCCTGGTTCGGAGGTCTGTAGTAGACACCCACGACGAGATCTTTTTGAGTCCTGGTTCCCTTGATTCTTATCCAGATGCTTTCAAGCTGGTTTCCCAGATTACAGTCCTGCATTTCTTCTGCAACATAACTGTTTTTGACATATAAAGCTACTCCCCCTCCTCTCCCCTTTGTTCTATTTCTGTGAAAGAGGTTATAGCCCTCAATGGTTAAATTCCAGTGATGGGAGTCATCCCACCAGGTTTCAGTGATGCCTATGACGTCGTACGTGTGGTGCTGTGCTAAAAGCTGGAGTTCGTCTTGCTTATTTCCCATGCTCTGTGCATTAGTGTAAAGACATGTAAGCCCCTGTGACCTCCCCTTGAGCTGTTTATTTGGGATTATTGTGCTCTCGGTAATTGGTCCTTGCTGTGTTTGTGCAGCCCTCCATTTAGCATTTTGGCAGTTCCCTGTGGTCGTGGGTAATATAGTGTTTGCCAGGCTGTTGTTCCCCTCCCCCAGTGGATCTAGTTTAAAGTGCGCCTGATGAAGTTGGTGAGTCTGTGTGCAAAAAGATGTTTTCCTACTTGTGTGAGATGCACCCCATCACTTGCCAGTAGGCCATCCTCCTGGAAGAGTAGACCATGGTCAAGGAAGCCAAAATGCTCCTTTTGACACCATTTTCTGAGCCAGTTATTGACCTGTACTATTTTTCCGGCCCTTGTAGAGCCGTGTCCTACAACGGGGAGGAGGGATGAAAAGATCACCTGTACATTACACAGTTTTAGCTTACTTCCGAGGGCTCGAAAATCATTTGTGATCTTTTGAAAAGTATGCCTAGCGGTGTCATTGGTACCTACATGAATCAACATAAGGTGGGGAGGGTGATGGGGCTTTAGGAGCCTGCTGAGCCTCTGAGTGATATGGTGTATTTTTGCCCCCGGGAGGCAGCATGTTTCTCGAGCCATCCCATCCGGTCTGGAAATGATGGCTTCTGTTCCTCTAAGGAGGGAATCACCTACTACCAAGACCTGTTTCCTTTGAGGATTGACAGGGTCCCTTTTGTGCAAGACAGTGTGTATGTCCCCTGAAGAGTGTTCCTGTTGAAGTGAATTGTGTAGGTGTAAAGTGTTGCCCTCCTCCTCGACATCCCCAGTGCATTCATCAATGACAATCCATTGAGATGCGTCCAAGAGCCCATCACTCTCCCAAGGGTGTTCCTGCTGTGCCTCATCTACGATTGGGGATGCAGCATTTGCATAATTACATAAGTGTGAATGTGGCGATGCACTGCCCCCGTCAGGGCTATCCCCTGCGCATTGATCAAGAGTGGCCCACTGAGTGGTATCTAAGTAACTGTGGTCCTCCTCAAGATGTGTTTCCTGATTATATGTTAATGGTGTGAGGATTTGGAATCTGTTGTGTAAATGCAGCTGAGCAGAGGAGTTCTGCGGAGGCTGCCTGGTCCTGTGTCTCTTTCTATGGGTGACCTCCTTTCAAGCCTGAGAGTTGTCTACCTGTGAGTTGATCTCCCCATAAAGTTCCTGATCATGGTGGTGTTGGTGTGATGCAGGTTGCAGATCTACAGCAGCGTGTTGTGCAGTGTCCAAGAAGAGCTCAAGTGCCTGAATGTCCTTAAGGGTCTTAATGTGGGCCTCGAGTTGTTCGATCCTCTGCTCCATCAGAGTAATCTGTTTACACTTGGTGCAGGTGTAGTTGTGTAGTTGTTGTGCAAAGAAGGTGAACATGCCGCAACTTGTGCATGTGGTGGCAAGTATTTGCTGTTGATCCATCTCTTGGTGAGTGAAGTGACCAAGCAGGATTGTGTGTGTTATGGGCAGAATGCTATCCACCTTCCTGTGTGTGTGTTTTTAATGTTGTTTTGTTTATTTATATACTGTAAGAATGTGTTTTAGTGTAGGGGTGGGTTCGCGAGCACCGTCAGGCGCGAGCGACGCTGGCTCAGAAAGCTTCAACAGGAAGCCAACACTTTCAATAACAATAGCCTTGCCTCAGCCCTTTTTGGGCAAGGTCGTGGAACGGGTGGTGGCAGCGCAACTCCACGCATTCTTGGTAGATGCTGATATTCTAGTTCCGGCACAGTCTGGCTTCAGGCCGGGGCATGGCACCGAGACAGCCTTGGTCGCCTTAGTCGATGATCTTCGCCGGGAACTGGACAAGGGGAGTGTGTCCTTGCTGGTTCTGCTGGACCTCTCAGCGGCCTTCGATACCGTTGACCACAGTATCCTTCTGGGACGACTCGCCGGGTTGGGCATTGGAGGAACTGTTCTGCAGTGGCTCCGGTCCTTCCTGGAGGGACGATCCCAGATGGTGTCACTGGGGGACACCTGCTCGGCTCCACAGCCATTGTCCTGTGGGGTCCCGCAGGGGTTGATATTGTCCCCCATGTTGTTTAACATCTACATGAAGCCGCTGGGAGAGATCATCCGGAGTTTCGGGGTAAGATGTCATCTGTACGCAGATGATGTCCAGCTCTGTCACTCCTTTCCACCTGTCACTAAGGAGGCTGTCCAGGTCCTGAACCGGTGTCTGGCCGCTGTGTCGGACTGGATGAGGGCCAATAAATTGAAATTGAATCCAGACAAGACGGAGGTCCTCCTGGTTAGTCGCAAGGCTGAACAGGGAATAGGGTTACAGCCTGTGTTGGATGGGGTCGCACTCCCCCTAAAGACGCAGGTTCGCAGTCTGGGGGTGATCCTGGATTCATCGCTGAGCCTGGAGCCTCAGGTTTCAGCGGTGGCCGGGAGAGCCTTCGCACAACTCCGCCTCATGCGCCAGCTGCGCCCGTTCCTTGGGAGGTCTGACTTGGCCACGGTGGTCCACGCTCTGGTCACATCCCGGCTGGATTACTGCAACGCACTCTACGTGGGGCTGCCTTTGAAGATGGCCCGGAAGCTCCAGCTGGTGCAGTGGGTGGCAGCCAGGTTAATAACGGGAGCGGCTTACAGGGAGTGTACAACCCCCCTGCTAAGCCAGCTCCACTGGTTGCCGATATGCTATCGAGCCCAATTCAAAGTGCTGGTTTTGACCTACAAAGCCCTAAATGGTTCTGGTCCTGCCTATCTATCCAAACGTATCTCCTCCTATGAGCCCGTTAGAACCTTAAGATCTTCCGGGGAGGCCCTGCTCTCGATCCCACCTGCCTCGCAGGCGCGGCTGGTGGGGACGAGGGACAGGGCCTTCTCGGTGGTGGCTCCTTGGCTGTGGAACTCCTTCCCCAGCGATATCCGGCAAACCCCATCCCTCCTGGGATTTAGAAGAAAACTAAAAACTTGGCTCTGCGCCCAGGCATTCAGCGAATAAGATCATTGGCTGTTGTAATCGGGTCGCAAATCTGTAATTGTAGCAGTAGTGAATGACTGAGGATGGTGCAATATCGCTGCTTTGCAGCGTTTTAATTTTTGTATACTTTTTATCATGTTTTTATCATGTTTTAATTGTTTTGTTTTTATAGTATATTTGTTGCTGGCCCTCGTGGCAGAATGTAAGCCGCTCTGAGTCCCCTTGGGGAGAAGGGCGGGGTATAAATGCATGTAAAAAATAAATAAATAAAATAAAGGCCTTTGATAGTTACCTAGGTTCCTTCCATATACTCTTCTCAGCAGTGACCTAAATAGGCATAACTGATCTTTATTTTACTTCATTAAATGTATGCTACACAACTTTTCTATTCTTTTATCCTTGTCCTTCTGTGGGTTGCATGTTTGAAAATGTTCTGGACATCACAGACACTTAACTGTAAGGGAGATATTAATTGTTATTGCTTTCTCTCATTTCCCCCTATTCCCTGGGTTAAAATAATAACTGTTGCTATTTAAAGTTAATTAACCTTCAAATTTAACCTGTTGGTGTACATCTTCTCTGACTGCAAATCCCTAGAATATGTACCTGTCCAATTAAAATCTTCTTCTATTGGCGTGTCAGGGAAGCATTCATTTTTTTTCCATGCTAAGGGATTACCTCCTAATTGAAAAACCTATTTCTGCTTCAACAATTTCCTAGAAGTCAAACCTAACAAGGTATTTTGAGAGTAGGTGTATTGAGTCTGTTTCCACACTGAGAATGTATTTTGTCTTCAGACAAGATCAGAATGGGCAAGCATTTGTTTATATTACAAAAATGATGAAAAACATTAATACCACTGCTGTTACTATTAGTCATCATCAATAAGATGAAATTGAGCAGGTTTCACTCAGAATCTGTCTTTTGCAGATAGAATGGCTGCATGCACCAAAGTTGCCTCTCTTTGATTTTTAGAGATATTTCCAATAGTATAACTCACCTCATTCAGCACAGTCCTCTGGCTTTCTGCACAGCAATTTCAAAGTGCTTGCAAAGCTGCTATAGGAAGATGGGGCAGCAAAGTCTGCTCACATCATGTCAGGTGCAAACACATAAATCTCTATCTAACCCAACGCAGCAACAAAGATGTACAAAGCTAAAGAATGCTTCCTTACAGGAATCTCTATTACATGAGGATTATATCATAACTACATTTTTAGCCTGCTTGTGATGGAAACAGTTCACAGTCATTAATGTTGATTGCTTGCTATTCAAGCCAAACTTTTGTCAGCTTTATGACTTGGAAGATAACCAAATTTATAATATTTCCTAATTTGCCAATATTTTTCATTACCTAATTCAATTATCAGGCAAATGCTCATTTCAAACTATATGTATGTCTGGACAAAATAAAATTAAATAAAGGCACCTCAATGTTTATTGATCATTAGTCCTGCACTATGCATCCAAACAACCTTGTAACAAAGAAAGTGACCTTGTTTTAGAGGAAAAAATGTGCTTCAAAGGGGCTCAGCACTGTGAAAAATCCTTGCCAATTTCCTCTCTTCTTCTACAGCTGAACATTTTACCATGGTGAGCAGAAGAGAGACAGATAAGCAGTGTTGGTCTTAACAAATGGAGCTTGACCTATCGTGTTTCCCCGAAAATAAGACAGTGTCTTATATTAATTTTTGCTCCCAAAGATGCGCTAGGTCTTATTTTCAGGGGATGTCTTATTTTTCCATGAAGAAGAATTCACATTTATTGTTGAACAAAAAATGAACATTATATACTGTACAGTAGTTGTCATCACAAACCAGCATAACCAGACAAACTGTGGATCCTATCAAGAATTTCTTGTTATTACTATTATTTCCATCTACAACACTCTATGTTATGTACATTTACCAATGCCGCATACTCTGGTGTTCTGTTTGGCATGCATGCTTCCAAACAAAAACTTTGCTAGGTCTTACTTTCAGGGGAGGCCTTGTATTTAGCAATTCAGCAAAACCTCTACTAGGTCTTATTTTCTGGGGAAGTCTTATTTTCAGGGAAACAGGGTAGGTAACAGCAACACTAAGCCATAGGAAAATGAGGGATATTTTTGAGTATCCATTAGATTGGTCATAGGAATAGATGAATTGTATTATTAGACAATCCAAAATGATGTAAGCAATAGTGTTAGAAGTACTGAAAGATGAGACCCTTGTCAGGTCAGGAGTCTCCCAATCAGTTACTACAAAGGATAAATGTAGATAGTGCTGTGATCTATGACACAACTGGACCCACCACAAAGACTCTATTCTCAGAAGACAATCATACTCAGCTAGCTACAAGGGATAGCCTATGATGATGATGTGATGATACAACTAGACTCAAGCTGAAAGGATGTTCATCTGCTGATATGTGTTCAGACCAGAAAGGAAAGTTTGATGCTTGACAACACAAATAACAGGAACAGGTACTGTGAGAAGCATGAATCAAGAAAAGGTAGACATTGTAAAACAAGAAATGAAATGCATAGAGGTGTTGTGTGACTTTTGATCTGTATGGTTATGTTCTCGCAGCATTTTCTCCTGATGTTTCACCTGCATCTGTGGTTGGCATCATGAAAGAATATGATCCTCTGAAGATACTAACCATAGATGCATGTGAAACATCAGGAGAAAATGCTGCTAGAACATGGCTATACCCCAGTGATTCCGGCCGTGAAAGCCTTTGACAATACATCAAAATAAATAAACATTACGACACTAGGTGTAAATGAGCTTAAAGTGTACAGTAATTGCATATTTCAGTCAAATAATTACAAAGTGTTTTATGTTCAAATGCTCAAAATACCAATCTCAGCAAAAAAATGTAGCTAATAGTGAGGTATGATTCACCAAAAGCTATCTTGGGTACAACGCAAAATCACATCAGATAACATGATGACTGCATGGAAAACTTATTAATTCAAATTCATGTTCCAAGTGCAGAAGAGGAAGAAATAGAAATAGAAACATTCTGTGGGGGCATTCAGGAAGAAATTTGTCGCACACCAAAACAGGACAATTTGATAACTATAGGTGACTACAATTTAAAATTAGGCAAAAGAGTACAACCAGATTTTGTAGGAGAATTTGGCCTAAGATTGTTTTTAAAAAATTGAGAAGGGCAATTTATTGTATTTTATAAATCCAACAACTGGAGTGCTGCAAACACATTAGAAGGCAATTAGACAGATGTCTATATAACTGGATGATCAATGTAGAAACTATATGACTGGAAGTAGAAGATGGCAATATTCTATTCTCTCTGCAAAAATAAAACCAAAAGTAAATTGTGGAACTGAAATAAGGACATCAAATGAATCATAGTGATAAAATATAGTGTAAAAACATCCCTGAAGAATCTAAAGATAATTGAAAGAACAATTTTGAACTAGTAAACTAGAAGAAATCTGGGCAGGGACATTAATAGGGAAGAACGCCAAAAGACTGTAGCAAAAGTACAGTGTGTTTCAAAATGATTTACCCATTTTTAAAGCCTCACCCGTTCAAGTGGGTGATTTGTCATTGCAGAGATATAGTGATTTCAAATTGGGTTCATCTTTTTGAAACACCCTGTATATGGATGAGTGATGAAATTCTTCAGGTGGTTAATGATGGATGAGAAGCAATAGTAAAAAGCAACAAAAATGAGGTCAATATCCTGAAAGCAACTGGTCAAAGACTTGTTGTAGATACTAGCTGTTCTGATAAGGCAGTTTCAGATTGTAATGTAACCTATTATCATACTACATAGATCTTAATAGTCATCTTTATAATTAATGCATGTCCAGATTACACACATGGTTCAACCAGGATGGAAGTGCAGGGAATGAAATAAATCTTCAGGTCAAGATATAAAACAAACTTTTCAACACTCATACACATCACAAGTACTGCAATTTTCAGTACGTAAACTGCTTTGATATACAGAAAATTATTCTTCAGATTATTAAAAATTCACATTACAGGAAACTGTACCTTAGGTGCTGAAATTTCCTGGTCACTATCATTGGCATGGGCACAAACTAGATTTCATGCCAATCCTGATATCATATCTGATGTCACAATAAAGATAGAGGCCATGTCACTACATGTTATACTGCACAATCACAGCATTATTTTTCATTTTACCTGCTGCATCTCACAGAATTCTGAACTTCGTAGTTTGTAAAAGCACTAGTACTTTAGCTCAGTGGTTTAGCTGAAAATTCTAAATGCCTTTCCTAAACTCCAAATCCCAGAATTCCACAGGATGGAAAATAGCAGTTAAAATGGAATCATAATATTATAACTGTGTTGCATGAAGCAGCTAATGTTTTTGCAGAATGAAGCCCCTTCCACATAGCTGAATAAATCCCACATTTTCTGCTTTAAACTGGCGTATATGGCAGTGTGGACTCAGATAACCCTGTTCAAAGCAGATATTGTGGGATTTTCTGCCTTGATATTCTAGGATATATGGCTGTGTGGGAGGTCTGAGACATAAGTAGCAGTCAGACAATACCTAAGTGCTGTGAAAGTAAATCATGACAAGTGATGACTGATATATTTTCAGGTTATTTTAATTTTTAATAGTCATTGTTGAAGACCTTTAGAATGCCAATTTGGTTGTCAATATCTACCCTAACAAAACATACATTAGTGTCTACTAAAAGTAGGAAAATATTAGTAATGTTTTGAAAAATAAGAACACAAAACTCCCATAATATTTAGAATAAGGACGCTTTAAAAATAAGAATCTTGAGCTGATGAAATTCTTCTGGAGTTATTCTTGTAAAATTTGATTGTACGAGTAGTGTTTTCCACAATAAATTAACACTTTCTGTACAGAAAAAATATTTTATGGAGAAATAGTATTTTATGCATACTATTTCTATAGGAAACAGCATACTTCTTCCAAGGATATTTCCTCAATGAAAAAATGCTATTTAGTATTTACCATTCAGAAAGGTTATTTTTCTGTGCAAAATGTCCACATCTAAATTTTGCATAGAAACTGTGCATACCCTTTAAAGCTGTATGATTTGCAAATGCTATTTCACAGTGGAAAGAAAATTGCTAAAAGTACCCATTGCTTCTTTTGAGAAATGAAGAACTGCATATCTCATACATATTTGTTTCAAAGAAATTGTTATTTTTTGCCATTTTTAAATCTCAGCAATGTAACATATTGAGATATTTTTAAAGAAATTTCCCGACATGTTTACTCTAGCCACAACCATAGTCCTTATCCTAAATGTCAATTCACTGGAATTTCCATTTGGGAAAACACCCAATAAGTCACTCAGTGTAGAGTTTCCTTCCAAAAACCACTACCATCCTCTGTGTGTGTGTGTGTGTGCGTGTGCGTGTGCGTGCATGGGGGGGGGGTGTTATGGTGACCTGATGAATTCCATATGGAGTTCTTACACTTAAATACAAGTCTTTACCTATCCTTTAATTGATTATGTCCACCTTGCAGCCCTGATTACTGTATTGGACTCCTTCATGTTGATTGATAGTGTAACTGATAGATCCCAGCCACCCATAGCACCAGGGCCTGCGGTGTTTCAGGACATGCACTTTGACACAAATGATGCTGAGGATTATACTAATATTTCACCCTCCACGGAGGGGCCTTTGCAGCTACAGGTGCCCAAAGATATTGACTTTAGAGACTTACTAATTGGGGAAGATTCTTCTACTCCTCCCTTGCAGATAGAGCCAGATGTTGCTGAGACTCCTGGGAATGTGGTTTTTAATCGTAGAGATTTTGTGACCAGAGAGAGAAGTGCAAAACAAGAGGTCAGCCAGAACCAGAGACTGGCAAGTAGATGGGATAATGGTTAGTGTTCCCATGGGAAAGTTTTGGGAGTTTGTGAACAGTCCAGAATCTGTTAAAAGTGTTTTGCTCAGTAGATTTCTTGCGGTGTCAACGTTGCTCTTCCTTGAAGGAGGTTTTCTCTGTCTCCAGCTCTTGTTTGTTTCCAGGCCAAGTTTTCCAGTTCCAGTCGGGCCGTGCCGTGCCGCGACTCTTGAGGAGACCTTGACTTTACTTCAGTTGTTTCCTTGTTCCTGATTCAAGTTTGCCTCAACCTTGACAGCCTTGCTGCCTTGATTGCTACGAAGTTTTTCCAGTGGATTGAACTCTGTTTCTGCCAGCCTTGTTTCTCTGTTTCAACTCATGGCCCCTTTGATTTCTTTGGAGAGCTATCGAATTCTCATTGTGGATTATAATATTGGACCTTTACCCATTTGGAACTACCATTGACTTTCTAAAAAGAACTATTCCTTACTCAGACTCTATACCTATTTTCTTTTGGATGTATAATTGCTTTAATAAAGATATAGTGTGTTATATTGGCTCTTGTCTGGTTTTCGAGTGCTCATGCTGCCTTGGGGTGTAACAGTAACTGTGTTCATTTTAGATTGAACTGTTTTTACTGCTATTTTAAGATATTGCTTTTATTATGTTTATTTGTTCATATTGTTGTACGTTGTTTTGACAACTGACTATTTTGTACATGCCGGAGACTGCCCTGAGTCCTCTCAAGGAGAGGGGGCGGTATATAAATAAAGGATTATTATTATTATTATTATTATTATTATTATTATTATTATTATTATTATTATTATTATTATATTTTATGACACAGAAAACAAGATAGATATGCTGGATTTCGTAACACAAAATCACAAGTCGAACACTTCCCAAGCGTTTAGGACTGTGTGATATATTTTCAGATGATGCACGCAGATGCCAGTACGGTGGCCTTTTGCAGTTGGCAGATCATAATTTTGTCAATGTCTATTGTTTCCAAATACCAGCTGAGATCTTTTGGCATGGCAACCAGTGTGCCCATCACCACCGGGACCACCTGCACTGGTTTCTGCCAGAGTCTTTGAAGTTCAATCTTGAGGTCCTGATAGCGGCTGAGTTTTTCCTGTTGTTTTTCTTCAATGCGACTGTCACCTGGGATGGCAACATCAATGATCCAAACCTTCTTCTTTTCCACAACTGTGATGTCTGGTATGTTGTGTTCCAGAACTTTGTCAGTCTGGATTCGGAAGTCCCACAGTATTTTTGCGTGTTCATTTTCCAATACTTTTGCAGATTTATGATCCCACCAGTTCTTTACTGCTGACAGGTGGTACTTGAGGCATAAGTTCCAATGAATCATTTGGGCCACATGGTGCCTCTGTTTGTAGTCTGTCTGTGCGATTTTCTTACAGCAGCTGAGGAGATGATCAATGGTTTCGTCAGTTTCCTTGCACAGTCTGCATTTTGGGTCATCAGCTGATTTTTCGATCTTGGCCTTAATTGAATTTGTTCTGATGGCTTGCTCCTGGGCTGCAAGGATCAGGGCTTCTGTCTCCTTCTTCAGGGTCCCATTTGTGAGCCATAGACAGGTCTTCTCCTTATCAGCTTTTCCTTCAATTTTGTCAAGGAACTTTCCATGCAATGTTTTGTTGTGCCAGTTGTCAGCTCTAGTTTGTAGTGCGGTTTTCTTGTACTGGTTTTTTGTCTGCTGTGCTTTGAGGAGTTTCTGATTTTTGACTTTAATCAAAGCAGGTTCTTCACTTTGCTTTACATACAACTAATCAGATGTTTGAGCCAAAATCCATGAAGTTGATCACTACCAGGCGATGTCCAGTTCTTGACTTTTTGCACTCGTTTGCTGATCATTTCAGTTGTTATTTCCATCTGTTCCATTTTGTTCTGTGAGAATTTTCCTTCCAACTCCTTATCCACCCAGCGTTTTTGTTGTAGTTTTTATTATTTTCCCAAAGTTCTTTCCAGAACTTCGTTGTTGCCGTTTTCTCTGGCTTTATGGTTACTGTGTCTGTTGTTTGGTTCAGACTCTGGTAAAACCGTATTTGGTCTGATTGAAACAGTTGATTTTGTCTGTACTGGATGATTCTGGCTTCATATCTTTGATTTATTTGGCTGTTGCTGTATTTGTTCTTTCACGATCTCCAAAGCTTCTTCAATTTTTCTTGTGTTCAGCCAGTACTTTCTGATCAGGTATTGCTTGATTTTGTCATTCTTCAGTTTCTTCTCTTTCATATTTTTCAGGTTACTTGCATCTGATCTAAGTTTCTTGATTTTCAACTCTAGCCTGACCTTCCACTTTGGTTTTCCAGTCGATTTTCTTTGGAGCTGCCTTGGTTGTAGGAGCCCAAGCTCTTCTGTTACTATCCCTGCTGCACTGTAGGCATATTAGTTTGTTTGTTCAATTGATGTTATTTGTACAGTGGAGAGTACTGTATTCACATCTTTCATGAGAGGCGGCAGGTGTCTCTTGGGCACTGTTTTTAGAGTTGGGAGTCGCTTTCTTATTGCATTTGCTGCAGCATGAGCCATGATCTTATCCTTGAGCTCTTGTTGTCTTGCTGTCAAGGTTCCTGGTGTTTGAACAGGTGTTTCAAGTGCTGATTCTTCAAATTCTTGCAACAGCTCCACACTTTCTTCTGGTTCAATCTGTTCCACCACTCCAAGTGTTGCTGGAGTCTCTGCTGCTGCCTGTGGTGTGATGGTAATTTGCTTTGCAGATTTTCTGGATTTCTTCAAGTTCAACTTCACTGAACACTTTGTTTCTGATTGTAAAAGAACTAATAACGACCAAGGCTCTTTCAGGCAGGGTGGAATCTTTTTTATCCCACCGCTGCCACCAATTTGTGAAGAATTTGTAACTACTGCCACCAAATTGTAACAATTAAACCACCAAAGATGCAGGGAGGAGACCTTTTACTTTTTTTCCTTCTTCTTCATTTAAGATGGTAGCGTAACTTGGTTTAGAATATATGCGACAGAGGCTTGGATGTTGAAAGAACAATAACAAGTTTATTCAGGCACAGAGCTTAGTGCTTTCAATGTAGTTTCTCACTTAGAGTTACACTTTCTTCAACAGTTGCAATAATAACATATGATGAATCCACTTTCAAAATACTTCCTCCTTTCCTTGAGCAGTTTAAACCTTTTTCTTCTCTTACAACCGATTCTATCAACTGATCACTTTGGATCTAACTGGGATTGCTTCCCCTTATCTCTCAGACTCTACGAATAAACCCAAACAAGTCACTTGACTTGCTTAATATGACACAACTAGAGATCTGAGCTTCCCTGGTTTCCCTAACCTGGAACCAGTCTATTCCCTGTGACTCTCAGATCACAGATTGCGATTTGAACTTCTCTGATTCCCCTGATCACAGACTCAGATTTGAACTTCCCTTTGATTCCCCCAATCACAGACTCAGATTTGAACTTCCCTGTTATTCCCCTGATCACAGACTCAGATTTGAACTTCCCTGTGATTCCCTCAATCACAGACTGAACTCTCTTCAAATTCTGCTCTCTTTTCCAAGTGGCAGTTGGCTCCGCCTACATTTCTATGGCAACCTGCCTCAGAATGCTGAGCTGGCTACCATCCCCCACGCACTGGTAACTCTAATACTTACCCATTCCAAACATATACCTATAATTAAACATAACATCTGTAAACCAAAATTCAGACTTCATTACACTGATTATGAATATTCGTTGGTCAGACAGTCAGGGTTCTGTTATCTGTGAATCAGGGTACTCTTGTTTCCATAGTTGGTGCATCCTTTTTTGGTAGCCGTGCTTTTGAGGTTCAGAGTTGTAATAGCATTTCATAACTGTGTGGTTTTCTGGCATTGTATATTTCTGCTGCTTCTGTGACTGTTCATTTGTATTTTGATTCCGTAGCCCACTTGTCGATGGATGTCCATAATCAGCAGCATCCACCACGGTCCTTTTTATCCTGGGTGACGACCGAGCCAGTATAGACTTCGTTTTGGTTTGATTCTCCATAATGCTAATGGATTAGGTGCTCTTAGTTCTACTCCTCAGCTGAGACCTCTCTGGCTTGGTTGGACCTGCCGGTAGTTACACTACCGCCAGCACAGCTATTATTATTATTGTTGTTATTATTATTATTAGATATGAAATAGTAGTGGTTATCCTTGTACAAGGATAAAATATAACAATATGTACTACTATTCTGTATCTGTATAGCTCAGTGGTTCTCAACATGGGGTCCCCAGATGTTTTTGGCCTTCTACTCCCAGAAATCCTAACGGCTAGTAAACTGGCTGGGATTTCTGAGAGTTGTAGGCCAAAAACATCTGGGGACTCCACGTTGAGAACCACTGGTATAGCTGAAGAGCATGGACCCTACAGTATATTTTCAAACATTTCAATGACTATCTCCACCACTAGGAATGGTGGAAATGCATGTTATTGCTTTATATCATGTCCCAGGTGCTATCCACTGGTTGTCCTTGAACCTCATCCAAATACATTCCACAATCTATCTCAACAGTATTGGTTATGTTATTAGGAGAAAATATAACTCAGACTTTTTCTCCCCTCATGATACAGTGCTGTTCTGTTTCCAGTGAGCTGGGGAGGAAATTGCTTTTGAGCTTCTTGATTATTTGTTTGATGAATATTTAAATTCATTAAATATTTTATTGAAAAAATGTCCTAAGGCCTCAACTCCAAAGCATGAGAAAAACAAATAGAAAATAACAACTAATCATGTATTCCACTTTAAACAAAACATGTTAGATTTAAAAAAGAAATACATAGGAAAAATACAGTATGCACAGCAGGGAGGTGTAGTGATGGATGAAAATATCCTTAACAAGTGCCAATTCAAACTTTTCCAATTTTCTAAGCACTGCAAAAAAACAATGTGACATCACAAATACCATTGCAAAAGTAGTGTTCAATAACTGGTTTTAAAAGTCACTGCCCTACTTTCACTAGGCATACTTCAGATCTCTGTGCATTTCCCAGTGTATGTACTGCGTACACTGAATTTCACCTCAAGTTTTAGAAAAATAGAAGTGTCCAGAGCTCAATGTGTGTTGTGAATGTTCCTTCGGAGACTGTGGATGATAGTGGTGGGATCAGGAGAGGAAGAAAAAACCCTCGCGAGGAGGGCTCGTTGGAGGATTTGTTTAGGAAGAAGGTCAGGGAGACTGATGGGGAGTCTTCTGAGGAGGATTCAGATGGGGATCTGGAAGAGGAAATGGATGCTGGGGAACAGGTATTAACGGAGGAACCGGGCACGGACTGGGCACGAGCACTGGAGATGCTTGGGGAAGAATCGGGGCCCATGGATACTGCTGATGTTGGGGAAGCTTGGGTGTCTTCAGAAGCAGATCCCACTTGGTCTGCTTGGAGGAGTGAGAGGGGGTCCACAGGTGTGGATAGAGTTGGGCATGGGCAGGATGATTGGGACTCTGATGAGGAATTAGGAACACCTGACCCAAGGGCATAGGTTGTGTGGAGTTCTGATTCAGATTAAGAAGTTGAGACACCTGCTCTTTGGGCGTGGATAGTTTGGAAGCCCAGGGAGACCTGTATATATTGGGGTTGTTTGGCCATTATACCTTGTGTGTGGCAAGGTGTTGCCCGGCACTATTGGGTTTCCTGTGTGTGTTACTGAAGACTGGACTGGGACTTTGCAACTGATGTAAGTTTAATCTGGGTTATTCTGCAATGGAGGGCTGGATTTGTGTGGGTTTTCTTGGACTGCACTGTTATTACTATTTTGTATTAGCTGCTGTTCGCCCTCGTTGCTTTGGCTCTCTGTGCCATTCCGTGTTGTGACCTTCTTGGATGACTTCAACCTCTCGGACCTTGGACCTTGGACTGGAACTTGACTCGGCTTTGCTCTTCGCTATCAAATCGTGGTTTGGCATCATTCTCTACTCGGTGGCTGCCTGACTGCTCATCCCGACTCCAGACCGGCTTGACCACGCTTTCTCGCTCTGCTCCTTTAACTCCTGGCTTGGCGTTTGCTTCTACAACGGCTTGGTGCTGCTGGCTTATCCCGACTCCGGACTGGCTGGACAACGCTTCCTGCTCCGCTCCTTTAACTACTGGTTTGGTGTGTGTTCCTGCAGCAGTTCCTGCGGGCTTGCCAGTGTCTCGCTGTTCCGCTGGCTTGTTTGCTCTTAACCGAGAGTCCTTTAGCCCAGTTTGGGCATTTGTTTGGTTTTGAACTGCTTTTGAACGTTTAAGTTTTGGGAAGGGTTTATGGGCTTCAATACTGCTGGTCTTAGTTTTTGCCCTCGTTTTTTGGCCCATTGTGAACTCTTGAGTCAAGTTCTAGGACTCTAAGTTTAATCCAGATTATTTGCCAGTCTTTGTTTTTGGGGGTTTTTCTTGCTCAATCTGCTTAATAACACTGAAAGTTAAGTGTTTTAAGCCTTTTTGTGTTTGTTGAGCTATTTTTGGACATTTGCTTTAATAAACTCTGTTTTGCTCTCTTATTGGCGTCTGACTATTGACAATGTGCTTCATTTTCCTGTCATCCACGGGAGGTGCAAAATAGATATTTTCTTAGGATAATGTGAACCTGAAAAAATGTTTTTATTCTTATTAAATTTAATCTTGTATTTGTGTCACATACATATGATATTGATGGTAGAAATTGGGCCACAGCTGAGAGAAGGCAAAAGCAGTATTTCTCTTCCAACATTCTTTAACCCATCATCCATAGAAATTCAGAAAAAGAATACATGTTTGAGTTTGATTGGGGGAGGTGGAGTAGAAGGCACAGGGATTCTATCAAATCTCAAGGATTGTTTAAGACTCAGATCTTTGCCTCAGGACAATGGTTCCTTCCATTGCTTTTCAAATAAAAATAGCAAGACACAGAGAACTCCTATGAAAGGTCTAAAAACTTCACGTTCTCCAGGAAAATGATCCTCTGCTTTAACCACTAGAGATTGCATTTAGGAGCCAGAATGATTTATGACTATGATTATTATAAATTGATCAGGGAACATTTCAGCTCAATAAACACATCTTTGTCAAAGAAAGAAACACTCCTATCCCTGCAAATGAACAAAGATGCACTTTGTAATTCCAAGCATGTTGCCAGCCCCTGCAGAAAGACAGCCTTTTGCTTTTCACTCGCTACACTCCACTATTGATTAGCTTAACAGCAGCTGTCTCCTATTGCTTTGAAGAGGCAAGTGGCTGTAACATTGACTGATGTGTTCATGTTCAAGCACCTGGAAGAGATTAACCCAGGTCTAGCCCAAGTAGGCTACCTGCCTCAGGAATTAACTTCAAATATTTCCAGTGGAGCTTTTGAGCATTGAAAGCAGCTAACCCTTTGCATTATTTAAATAAATAAATACAGTTTTATATGAATTATTGTTTTGTAGATTGTTTTATATGAATTGTTGTTTTTAGGCATTGAATTTTTGCCTATTTACTGTAAGCCACTTTGAGTCCCCTTGGAGAGAAAGGCGGGGTAAAAGTGATATAAATAAATAAATAAATGATTTGTCTGATCTCAGCTTTTGCCACCTCAAGTGACATTTGCAGTCAGACTGTATTACCCCAACTTTAATCTGAAGCAGATGACCACTGTACTGTTCATTCTGCCATCCTACTAGCATGGTTATTGGGGCATGCAAAAATTAGTCTAGTAAAAGTCATTTTCTCAAGAAGATCTTCAGGACCCACTGCAGTCTAAAAAAGATTATGTCCTAGATGGACAAATCAATATGTTTCTTTATGCATCCCAGCCTTTCTCCTAAACATAATCAATTCATAAATGGGACAGCAACCACATGGTGAGTAAGTGAATGATTTTTCATCCAAGCCAACCATACAATACTACAGAATTAATATAGACATTTGTACCATCATGGTATGGATCTCTCTGTATACATTTCACATTCTTGACAGCTACAAGATGTGGATATTCACATGTGTTTGGTGTCAAAAGTTGTATATGATATATAATTGAACAGCAAATTGGGTTAAAGAAAATCACTTAGCCTGGAGATTATGTCTGAAATGGCATACATTGATTAATGACACACCAGCATATCACTGTCCTTCTGTACAATATTTCAGACAAAAATGTTGATATCATGACCCAAACAACATCACTTTCCTACCTCTGGATGCTCGTTAATAATCTTTGCCTGATGAAGAAAGCTTTAAAGCTTCTATGGAGTACCAGTATTTTCTTTGCTCAGTTTATAAAGGTATCACCACAATATCGAGTTTGTAGTCTTATCCAAAGCATTCATCTAAATAGGCTGCCCTATAGTGTGAGTTGATTCAATTTTTCGTTCATATGATATGCTCCATATAGTTTCCTGTTGCCGTGAGCTGAGGACAGACATCTAGAGATGCATGTGAGCATACACAGAAACACTTCACAGAATATGGGGTCCCAACTTCACAGAGAGCCTATGCAGAAATTGATACTCATTTATAGGTGATCCTTGAAGGATTCATACTGTTGTGAATGCACCTTCGGAGACTGTGAATGATAGTGGTGGGATCAGGAGAGGAAGGAAAAACCCTCGCGAGGAAGGCTTGTTGGAGGATTTGTTTAGGAAAAGGGTAAGGGAGACTAATGGGGAGTCTTCTGAGGAGGATTCATGTGGGGATCCTGAGGTGGAAATGGATGCTGGGGAACAGGTGTTAACGGATGAACCGGGCACGGACTGGGCACAGGCACCGGACCTGCTTGGGGAAGAATCGGGGCCCATGGATACTGCTGATGCTGGGGAAGCTTGGGTGTCTTCAGAAGCAGATCCCACTTGGTCAGCTTGGAGGAGTGAGAGGGGGTCCACAGGTGTGGATAGAGTTGGGCATGGGCAGGATGATTGGGACTCTGATGAGGAATTCGGAACACCTGACCCAAGGGCATTGGCTGTGTGGAGTTCTGATTCAGATTAAGAAGTTGAGACACCTGCTCTTTGGGCGTGAATAGTTTGGACGCCCAGGGAGACCTGGATACATTGGGGTTGTTTGGCCATTATATCTTGCGTGTGGCAAGGTTTTTCTGGGTGCCATTGGGTTTCCTGTGTGTGTTACTGAAGACTGGACTGGGACTTTGCAACGGATGTAAAATTAATCTGGGTTATTCTGCAACGGAGGGCTGGAATTGTGTGGGTTTTCCTGGACTGTACTTTTATTACTATTTTGTATTAGCTGCTGTTTGCCCTCGTTGCTTTGGCTCTCTGTGCCATTTCGTGCTGTGACCTTCTTGGATGACTTCAACCTCTCGGACCTTGGACCTTGGACTGGAACTTGACTCGGCTTTGCTCTTCGCTCTCACTCCGTGGCTTGGCATCGTTCTCTATTCTGTGGCTGTCTGCTGTTGCTGACTACTACCTTCACTCCTGATACCAACGCTGTATGCTTATCCCAACTTCAGACCGGCTTGACGATGTTCTCCCGCTCTGCTCCTTTAACTCCTGGCCTGGCGTTTGCTTCTGCAGCAGCTTGGCGCTGCTGGTTTATCCCGACTTCGGACCGGCTTGACGACGCTTTCCCGCTCTGCTCCTTTAACTCTTGGTTTGGTGTATGTTCCAGCAGCAGTTGCTGTGAACTCGCCAGCATCTCGTTGTTTCTTCTGGCTTTGCTGCTCTCAACTGGGAGTTCCCTAGCTCAGTTTGGGTGTTTGTTTGTTTTGAACTCCTTTTGTACTTTTGAGTTTTGGGAAAGGTTTGTGGGCTTCAATACTGCTTGCTTTAGTTCATGCCTCTGTTTTTCAGCCCACTGTGAACTTTTGGGTCAGGTTCTAGAACTTTAAATTTAACCCGGATTATATCTCTGGCTAATCCGGATTATTTGCCAGTTCTTGTTTTTTGGGGTTTTACCCATTTGTTCTACTTAATAACACTGAAAGTTAAGTGTTTTAAGACTTTTTAGTTTGTTGAGCTATTTTTTGGACTGTTGCTTTAATAAACTCTATTTTGCTCTCTAATTGGCGTCTGACTTTTAACACATACTTGATACATAGATGCTAAAGTATACAGGGTGCATAATATTGTATGTGAACCTTACAGAAAATGTCACCCGACTTCAGATTGGCTCGACTTCGCTACAACGCTACGCTCCTTTGGCTCCTGGCCTGGCTTCTGTCTCTGCAGCGGCTTGCCGCTAACTCCTCAGCATTTTTCAGTTCTGTTTGTTTGTGCCGCTTTCGGCAAAGAGCTTTTTAATCCGGTTTGGGTTTTTTGCCTCAGTTTGGAATCGCTGCTGTACTCCTGGGTTTTGGGGAAGGTTTTGGGGAAGGTTTCGGGTGATTTACCTTTGTTTGTTTTTGCCATTTTAAGCCCGTTTTGTGTCTTTGGGCTGAGTTCAAGTACTTTATGTTAAATCCGGATTATATCTCTGGTTAATCCGGATTATATGGCAATTCATGTTTTTGGCGTTTTTTCTGTTTTGACTGCTTAATAACACTGAAGATTAAGTGTTTTAAGCCTCTGACAATTTACTGAGCTTTTTTTGTGTTGTTACTTAAATAAACTATATTTTGCTCTCAGTTGGCGTCTGACCTTTGACAATGGGAGTTATTGTTTGCCTTATGTTATGCTGTTCTTTTCTAGGTTGATTATTCTTCTGGTTGCTACAATTAATACAGGGATCATGACTTTCATTATTTGCGGTACCATTCCATGGCATGTATAAATGCATTGTAAAGATTACATAATGCAGCGTTCTGTACCCTTCACACCAATCAATATAGTATTATTAAGCAGAAGCAAAAGGAGAGACTTGTGTACTCTTTTATACAAAATGTTGTGAAAACTGAAAAATCAATGCATCCTAATAGTTCCATCCGCTGTAATTTTGAAAGCCATATAGAAAAATACAGCCAGCTCCAGGAAAAAGAAAAATGCATCCCAAGAGAATTGCTTGTATAATCCACCTCAGTCATTGCTTATCTCAAGGAATTTGGCCAGAATTCACCAAGACAGTTACAAATCTGTGTCCTACAACTTTGGTATAGCCTAGAATATTTGTGATCAGCTTATATTCACAATTCTTATATATTCATTGAATTAGGGATTGTAAAGTCCTCTAGTTTCCCCTTTCCTTACTAGGCCGCAGCTGCTGTGAACAATGTTGATCAGGAAGCAGCTAAATGAAATATTGATTAGAAGACTGGGCAGAGAGACGGTATGTAACTTTCTAACTAAAGTGGTTACACAGATATGTTGCTGATAAAGAATCTTAACCAAACATTTTTATGATTTAATTTTAATATATTCTTCGTATTACTTTACACAAAATCTTAGTGATTATTGAAAAAAATGCCAAATAAAACTGTTTTGATAAATCAGAATAAATTCTTTCTAACTAAATATTGCTTGTCCAACAGAAGCTGTACAAATGCTTGTTTCAGGTGTGATGGCCTTTTTTAGCCATTTGAACAAACATCTAATAACGATATGTTAAAAAATTGAAAATTTTTCTGTCCCTGATTTGAAAGCATTATTTCTTGTTTAATTGTACAGTACTTACGTTGAAAATAGTTGTTATACTCCAGAAATTTGTTTTTGTGGCTGCCACAAGCTATGTTGAACTGGTTGAGATTCTATGAGCTATCAATTGAAAAACTAGAGTAAAATATGTTGCAGGATAAATTTTTCCCATGTTTTTATAATAGAACTATTCAGAAAATGACATTTAAAATCCAGAAACAAAAATCGTTTTACATAGTGTAGATATACTCATTCTGAACATGTCATTGTCATTACCATTAAACACATATATACTAGGGTTGTAAAAAAAAATGGTTTTGAGTCTTAATTTGGATTTGAATCGGATTGTTCTCGCTTTTTGAATCGCGTTCCGAGACGTCCCTGGGCGCAACCGGCAATGTAATTTGAACCATCGTTGGCCCATTCTCTAAATGTGTCTTAATGTTTCGTTAAATTTTTTCCCCAAATTTTTTTTAATATATTTTAAAAATATTTTTTATTTTATTTTTTGTTTCTGCAACCTACCTTGAATGGGAGCCTAGCGCAGCCTAAAATGGCTGCCACTCCCAGGCCAATCAGACGCTTCCACGATGGACGCAAAGGTGGGGGATAGGGTCCTCTGCGTCCACGTGGAAGATCACCATAAAAGCCCCCTGCGTAGCCCTGGCGAGCCATTCTGGGGTGGGTTTCCGAGCAGAGAGGGTGGTGCGCTGCGCTAAGCAAGCGGAAAGCAAACAAGCCGCCTGTATTGAGGGAGAGAGGGTGAAGTTCTGGCTATAGAGACAGAGGGGTTTGGGTGTGGTAAGGGTTTGGGTAGGGCTTTTGTTGCTGGTTAGTCCTTCTCTTGGGAGTGAGAATGTGTAAATGTTTTGGGTAATAATGCATTGGCTTGGGGCTTGTGGGATCTTGCAAAGAGTCCTTGCTTGAAAAGATAGCAAGGCATTAGGCAATTTATAGTTTCCAAAGGACGTTGGCACTCCTGCCAAGACATTGCTTTCCTTATGCTCCATTTCTAATCCAAAGCCCTCAGGCTGAGTTTAATTTTTGCAATCACAAGGTCAGCCATTGATTCAGTAGAGGGTCCAAGGCAATTTATAGTTTCCAAAGGACGTGGGCATTCTCTGGCTATGTGATCCCACAAGCCTGAAAGGCAATGCCTTCTTAATGAAATAGACTACTGATTCTTCAAAGGTATGCTATGATCCAGCAAGAACTATTCTTAACGAAATTGAAAGCAAGATTTTTTTTAATAAATATGGAAAAAATAACCCTGGAATTCACAGCTCTTAATAGCTGAGCACTACCCAAAATTAACACACTCACAAGAGAAGGAACCAGCAACAAAATCCTAACCTTTTCTCCAAACCCCTCTGTGGGAACAACCAGACTGGGCCCCTTCACCCTCTCTCTCCCTCAAGACACGCTTGCTTGTTCTCCATTTGCAGAGAACACCACCCTCTCAGCGCAAAACCCAGCCCAGAATGGCTCGCCTGGGCTACACAACGGGCTTTTAAGGCAGTCTTCCACATGGATGCAGAGGACCCTAGCCCCCACCTTTGCGTCCATCGTGGAAGCTTCTGATTGGGCAGGGAGCGGCAGCCATGTTAGGCTGCACTAAGCTCCCATTCAAGGTAGGTTGCAGAAACAAAAAATGTAAAAAAATATTTTTTTAAATATATTTTAAAAATTTGGGGGGGGGGGGGGGAATAACGAAACATTAAGAGACAATTAGAGAATGGGCCAACGATGGTTCAAATTTCATTGCCGGTTGCCCCATGAGACAACGTCTCTGAATGAGTCTCAAAAAGCGAGAACAATCTGATATAAATCCGATATAAGATTCAAAACAATTTGTTGGACATACCTATCAGCTACATGTGGACTGACAGGCATATGCACATACTGAGTTTCCCTGTGAGCCCTGCTGCCTGAGCCAATCAGAAGAAGAAAGCCACTCATGTATCTTTTAGCCAAACTGATCTATAAATAACGGGGCGAGTGCCTCCATTTTTTGTGGCTCTCTTTTGTGCTTCTGCTTAGAAGATATAATACTGAAAATGGTGTTGCCACAGGGGGAAAACTTAGAGCTCTATCTTCATCCCTTACCTTCCAGAGGAGATATTTTGGCCTGAGCAGTAGCAGATTGGCAAGGCACCATCATATTTAGGCAGAAGATGCTAAATACCTTGGCAAGCTACAACTCCAAGGATTCTAAAGCCCCTCGTCATCGCAGCTGAAATGCTGCCAAATTGCATTAATTATGTGGTGTAGATGCATTCTTAGATGCAGGAGGTTCTGCTGAAGAAGGTGATACAGCTGATGCCAAATTGTAATGGAAGTGGTAGTCAGTGCAATCACTATTGAATGTCAGCTTCAGTAGTGAAGTTTCTAATGGGCTCCCATCCATGCAAGTCGTCTCTCTCTAGTTTACATGAATTTGTACAGATGAATAGGATTGCAAAGTTTCATGGTGTTGGTTGATGTATGTAGGTTGATATATGTTTCTCTGAACCTACAGGTGGAGAGGCAACTTTCAAATGAAGTGGTATAGCAGGAGACTTGTTTTACATGAGGTAGATTTTAACCTGGGCATGCATCTTTATCCATTGCTCATGTTTGCATGAATGCTATGCTTGAAGAAATGGTTAGGCACAATAAGTTATGCTTGAGGAAAGAAGTGGTGGGTGTATGTGCTTTAGCTTATCACAAATTCTAGCGCATAATAGAGAATTGAAAGGCAGTGCCATAATTCATTGTGCTTCTCTACATGCAAGCCATGTCAACAGATATACAGAGCCTGAGGAAAACTCACCAAGAGTTCATTGGTTATCTTTCACAAGCCTGGAAAAACTCCTCACATGTCATGTGTGCTGTTAGGATGGTCGTGAAGTATATACAAGTTCTGCTGGGAATTGTCAACTGCTGCACCTGTAATGAAGTGGGATTTTTTTTTAGTTTACAGATGACATGTTTAATTGTGTTTTAAAAGGGTCAATACTTCTCCTCACACCTATCTGAAATCTTTTGCTAGTTAGGTGGGCTTTATCTACATTTTGGGCCCATTTACTTACCAACACTGTTCATTTTTAGAATCAGCTAAATCAGAAGCAGTTCTGTCCTCCTTATGTAACATTACAAAAATCTGCAATTATGACATAGTTCAGCCTACCCTTGTGATATAACAAGAGCTGATGATCAGGTTTGGGCCCTTTAATAGGGCTGTGCACAAATCTGTTTTGCAAAATGAGTTCTGGCTGTTTCAGCCAGTCATAAGAACATGGGCTCAGCTGCCATTTTTTTCTAGCCGCAACAGACCACGCGGCTACTGAAAACTGTTGCTTTCTTTTGGCTACTTATGGAGTGGAGAGAGGCAGCCGTGTGTCCAGACGGGTTTCCCTGTGCAGCTGTGAGCTCTGAAGTGAGAATGGGCATGCATTTGGGGGCTGTGAAACGGCAGTTGTGGGTGATTGTTTAAATATTGGGGCGGTTTACTGTCGTACTCACTTCAAACAATCAGCATGAACGCAGATCAAAGGCAGCTGCTATCAAAACCAATCTTTATTGAAGAACACACGACTTTGGAAAAGTCGAGAATGACATAATGTTTACATACAATCAATTTTATTACCTTTGTTGCTACGTCACATCACACGCAAATATCATCACCAAAACCCCACCCCCGTCTCACATTTCTACTATTTTCACACAACCTACTCATTATAACTGTTTACATTTTCACTCCACAAGTTCCCATGCTGAGTTGCCAGATGTTCTTGTGAGCCATCAAGGAGTGCGCTTTGTTATGGCTCCAATTTCCAGAGCTTGCAGACTCAGCTCTGGGAATTGGCCCCATGACATGGTGCCCCCCCTTTCGCCGACTCCTTCTTCTGTGCTCTCTTCGTCAGGGCTCTGAAACAAATCAAACAGGAACACTATGTATCCATTTTATGCAAAGTACCCATATACTTTTTTAACAAGCTGCGATGGAATACAGGATGTACTTTTCCCAGACTTTTCGGCAAGAACAATTGGAAAGTCACTTCGTTTATGACTTTCTGTATTCTGAAGGGTCCAATGAACTTGGGGCCCAGCTTTTTTGAAGGTAGACCCAATTTGATGTTTTGTGTGCTTAGCCATACTAAGTCCCCCTCCTCCAGTTTATCGCCTTCCATCCTTTTCTTGTCTGCGAATGTCTTATATTTTTTGTGTGCTTGCTTTAAGGATGCAGTCACCTGACCCCAACATTCTAGCATTTGGGCTTTCCATTTCCCTGCCCCTGTTTCTTCATTCTCTGCCCACTTTGGCAATTGGGGGAGAGGCTGGACCTCATATCCATAAACTACTTCGAATGGGGTTTTGTTTGTTGCAGAATGGATAGTAGAATTAAAGGCTAGTTCGGCGAAGGCTAGCCACTTAGACCAAACGTTTTGTCTCATATTAGAGTATATGCGAAGGAACTGCCCAAGTGTCTGTTGGGTACGTTCTACAGCCCCGTTTGTCATGGGGTGGAAAGCAGAGCTTAGGCTCCTTTCTGCTCCTAGCATTTCCAAAAATTTTCCCCAGAATTTTGCCGTAAATTGAACACCCCTATCACTGACCACTCTACTAGGACATCCATGGAGTTTATAAACGTGGTTTATGTATAGTTCAGCCAGTTTCTCTGCTGATGGTAATTTCGCAAGTGCTATGAAGTGAGCTTGCTTGGAAAACAGGTCTAGAACTGTCCATATATAGCGATGCCCTTTGCTGACAGGCAATTCCCCCACAAAGTCCATGGCTACACATTCCCAAGGTCTGGTAGGTTCTGCCACCGGTTGTAATAGTCCCATTGGCTTCCCTCCCCTTGATTTATTCATGGCACAATCATCACATTGAGTAATATAATCTTTTATGTCCTTTCTCATCCCTGGCCACCAACAATGTTTTGCTATTGCCTTCGTCGTCTTTGTAATCCCCATATGACCAGCGCTCTGGTTATTATGAAAACGATGTAAAATCTTGGTCCTTAATATTGTTGGAATATACAGTTTCTTTTTCACAAACCAAAATCCCCCCTTCTGCTCCCCTTTTTCTGCGTTGGATAAAATCCACTGATCTTTTTCATATGACTGTATCAGCTCTTTTCCCCAACTATCCCCTTCGTCAAATTTGACTACGGCCGTACTCTCTCTTTGAGCTTGTGCCCTTGTACTGACAGCTAAACCCCATTGCCTTTCGGAAAACAAAGTTTCTTCCTTTGCTGCGGGTATATCCTCGTGTTGAGGCATGCGTGAAAGAGCATCGGCCAAAACATTCTGTTTTCCTTGGAAAAACTTCAATTGGAAATTGAACCTGCTGAAGTATTGTGCCCATCTGATTTGTTTGGGGGATAATTTTCGTGGGGATTTTAAGTACTGGAGGTTCTTATGATCAGACCAGACTTCAAATGGGATTTCGCTTCCTTCGAGGAAGTGCCGCCAGCATTCCAATGCCTTTAATATAGCTAATGCTTCTTTTTCCCATATGGGCCAGCATTTCTCAGTCTCGCTAAATTTTCGTGATAAATATCCACAAGGTTTCAAATTCCCATTTTGATCTTTTTGCAATAATACTGCCCCATATGCACAATCCGAAGCATCACAATGTATTATGAAGGGACTCTGGATGTCGGGGTGCTTTAGGACAGGTTCTTCCGTAAAGCGTTCTTTTAGGGTTTCAAAAGCCTTTTGGCATTCTGGTGTCCAACTCAGTTTGGCGCCAGGGGCTTTCACTTTCGCCGTCTCCCCTTTCCCCTTTGTTTTTAAAAGTTCTGTAAGGGGTGCGGTTATTTGCGCAAAGCCCTTTATGAACGATCTATAAAAATTCGCAAATCCCAGAAATGATTGCAATTGCCTCCTTGTTTGAGGTACTCCCCATTCCTTTATGTCTGATACTTTAGACGGGTCCATAGCTAACCCATCCGGAGATATCCGATACCCCAAAAAGTCAATTTGTGTCTTGTTGAATTCACATTTGGAAAGTTTTGCATACAGTTTTGCTTCCCTTAGTTTTTGCAAAACTTCCCTGACCAGTTCCACGTGTTGCTCTCTGTTCTCGCTTACGATAAGGATATCATCTAAAAATATGAATACTCCTCGGTACAACAGTGGGTGCAAGATTTCATTTATAAGCTGCATAAAGCAAGAGCCTCCATTTTTTAAACCAAACGGTAAAATTAAATATTCAAAAAGTCCGAATGCGCAGGAAAATGCAGTTTTCCAAGTATCCTCGGGTTTGATTCTTAATTTATGATAAGCTTCGATTAAATCGAGTTTGGTAAATATGCTCCCTTTCTTTAACACGGTAATCAGATCTTTTACTAATGGCATAGGGTATTTATTGTCCTTTGTAATTGCATTTAAATTTCGATAGTCAATGCACAATCTTAAAGAGTTGTCCTTCTTTCTCCTAAATAATACGGGGGCTCCCAAAGGGGAGCTGGATGGCTTAATGAAGCCCCGTGCCAGGTTTTTATCAATATATTTCCTCAACTCCTCCTTCTCCTGAATAGACATGGGGTAAACCTTTGGCTTTGGTAAGTTCGCCCCGGGGGTTATCTCGATTCCCACTTCTATATTCCCTTTGGGAGGTAATTTACTTGCTTCTTTCCGATTGAACACATCCACAAAGTCTCTGTATTCAGGGGGCAATAGTTCTGGGTTTATTTCCTCCGGTTCATCTCCCTCGCCCTCTTCTTCTGCTATCTTGCTTATCTCCCATTGTGTTTGTCGCTCTTTAAATGACATGCTCTTTCCCCTCCAATCTACTTCGGGGTTCGCCTGCTCCAGCCACGGGATCCCAAGTATTACATTATACGTGGCAATAGGGGCTACTACAAAGGATATTGTTCCCTCCCATTTGCCTATTTTACCCGGGATCCCCCGTATTTCTTTCGTGGATGCCTCCCCAGCAGCAACCGACCCGTCCAATTGCGCGAATGCAATCGGAGCTTCAAGTGCAGTTTGCTGGCATTTTAGCGCCTCCGCTAATTCTGGAGTTATAATGTTCCTAGAGCAGCCGCAATCCACGAATGCTCTACAGGTGGCTCGATTCTCTAGCCCCGATAGGCAGATAGGTACTACTATCATGCGTTTGTCTTGACTCACCAGCCGCTCCGGAGGTTCTGGGGTTCGCACCTCCTCCTCCGCTCGTCTCCCAGCTGCTGGCGTGGGTTTTGTGGCTTTGGGCGGCTCCCCCTTTCGAGCCCAACATTCCGCCGCCCGATGGCCCGTCTTCCCACACACAAAGCATCCTGGCTTGGGTTTGTTGTCGTCTCCTTTGGAGGGGATCCCGGGCCGCCCTCCTGGTCGCTCCTGCTTCCGCGTTTCTCCCCGACCCCTCGCTGCCGGTCGCTGCTGGGCGCCGCCGCTCCGGAAGCGCCTTACTTGGGACAGGGTGGATTCAACGCGCCCTGCCAATTGAATCCATCCCTGTAATGACTCCGGGTCATCTCTGTGCGCCGCCCAGCTGAATATCTCGGGGCGCAGTCCTTCTTTAAATATCTCCACTTTGGTCACTTCGGACCACTCTGGCACCCTTTCCGCGAGATGGAGGAATTCTTCTGCATACTCGGGCACCATTTTGTCCCTTTGTTTTATGACCTTTAGTTGATCGCGAGCTCTTAATTGCTCCAGCGGGTCTCTGAAACGGTTCTCTAGCGCGGCTAGGAATTGGGGCACTGACCTCAAGCACGGGTCGCGTCTGGCATGTAATTGCACATACCAGCTGGCCGCCCCCCTTTTCAGGGTATTACCAATGGCCCGAATCATGCTTCCTTCGGAGGGGAATGTGTGCGCATTGTCCTCCATGTATCCTCTGATGCCAATGAGGAAAAAGTTCAGCTCGGACGATTCCCCTCCGTATTCCAATTTGAGCTCCTCTCTCCTAGGCATCCATTCTGTGGCCCGTTGCCTCTGCATGGGTGGTCTGGGGAGGGGTTGCATCGGGTTCCCTTGAGCTGACCCTTTGATCACGCCGCGCCCCAGCCCGGCGGTTGTTCCCCGCGGCCCTCGAAATTCTGCCGCTGCCGTTGGCCCTTCCGCCCATCTGAATGCGGGCCCTGCTGTAGCCCCCGCACTTCGCCCTCCTTCGTCGTACGGTGCGTCCTCCCCATCTCCATGGATCCCCGGCTCCTCTTCGCCTTCCTCCGCCAACCCACTGGACCCGATCCCTGGTCCCAGCGGCCTTTCAACCCCGACACCCATCCGGGGAGTTGGGAGTCCTGTTGGAGTTGGCGGCCTCAGAGTTCCTAAGGCTTGCTGGCGATCCACCTCGCGCGCCATCCTTTCTCGGAACTCCAGCTCCTGCCAGTAATCCTCGTCTCCGTCGCCGCTTGCTGCCGCTGGGCTCTGCGTCGATGCACGCTGGCCCCTTTGGCCCCAAGCCTCGTCCTTACTCGGCTCTCTCGGCACCGTATTGAGTGGGCTCCCTCTGGAGATTCTCCTCCAACAACGGCACCAATCTTCCCACGGTTTCCGACAGCCTGGATAAGTTGGTCTCCAAGATGGATAACCGTAGGGCCACGGTCTCCGGCATGCTCCCTCCGGATCCCCAACTGGTCTCTGCAGCCGCTGAGACACCTCTCCCTCCTCTGGGGATTCTATGGGTCACCCCGTTCGGTCTGGGGTAGCCGGTAGAGGAAGCGATGGCTTGTAGCGTTTCCTCACCCATCGGCCGAACATCTGGCAGGGGCCCCTCTGCCCCCTTCGGGCTCTGGTCGCCCCTTCCACTCATTGTCACTTCACTGCGACTCCGCAGGAGGGTGAGAATGGGATTCTCGACTTAATGTCGTACTCACTTCAAACAATCAGCATGAACGCAGATCAAAGGCAGCTGCTATCAAAACCAATCTTTATTGAAGAACACACGACTTTGGAAAAGTCGAGAATGACATAATGTTTACATACAATCAATTTTATTACCTTTGTTGCTACGTCACATCACACGCAAATATCATCACCAAAACCCCACCCCCCGTCTCACATTTCTACTATTTTCACACAACCTACTCATTATAACTGTTTACATTTTCACTCCACAAGTTCCCATGCTGAGTTGCCAGATGTTCTTGTGAGCCATCAAGGAGTGCGCTTTGTTATGGCTCCAATTTCCAGAGCTTGCAGACTCTGCAAGGGGATAGCCTAACTCCCTTGAGTCCCAAAGGGGAGAATTTAATTCTTCCCCAGGTCTAGTTGAAGAATATGAGGGGAAAGGGTTTCAGAAAAGGTGGTTTCTTAAGACTGATGCCCTAAAAATGATGGCAAAGAGAGCCTGGGAAATTCCCCCATTGCTGCCAACGGGCCAGATCTTTCATCTGCTGGATCAAAAAATGGAATTTTGCCCATCCGAATTCAGGAAGCTCCCTAAAAACAGATTGGGGGATGGGTGAAGGGGGGGCACACCAAAATCCAGACGGGGTTTAACCAAATTGCACACCCCTGCCCTGTAATCTCAGGGGATGTTGCTTTGCCTCCACATCATACTTACCACTGGAAGCATCCTAGGATGCTTCCAGCACAGTTCAAGCATGGAGCCCCATGCTGCCCATCACACAACACAGAGTGCCTTGTGGTGGGGCTCCCAACTTGAACTGTGGAGGAAGCGTCTTACAAAGCTTCCTCCACAATACAGGATGTTTCCCATATTCTGCTGGGCCCAGGAGCCAGCATGGAGGGAAGCCACACAGCAATGCTTTCCCCCGTGTGATTGGAAAGTTTTGTCGTATGTGATTTTAGGACGCAGAGTGAGGGTAATCTCCCACTGCCCTGTCAGGTAACTGCAGCATCCCTGCTTGGGTTTCTCAGATTTTCTCCCTTTCCCAGTTTCCCCTGTCCTTCCCTTCCATCCCTTGGTCATAAGGAGGAGGGAGAAAAATTATTAAAATAATGATGATTTTTTTAAAAGCTTCTTGTGGTGAGAGTGGGGCTTGGCTGGGTATATAACTGGATACTTGGTTGCTGCTTCTTCCCCAGTAAATACTAGCCATTAGGCTTGCTCAAATAATTCGATTTCCCCGTTAACCGTTATTAATTCGTTATTTTCATTTCTTTTGAAGCAATATACGGCATTGGTTGTCCACACGTCTGGATATCGCGGTTTCGAACCGCGATTGGCCGTTTTTAGTTATGTCGTCATTTTTTTTTCGTTTTTAAAAAAAGCTTTTGCAAATCACCCAAACTTGTTTAAGTGCACTGGGGCAATCTAGCGTGTTGTTTGCACCTTGTGGCCAATCAGAGAGCACGTTTAACCAGGGGGAGGGGCTGGTAGGACGTCCTGAATGAAAAGAGCGAGCACAGGGAGCCTCGTGGCTCATTTGCACCGGGAATCTGGAGAGGGTGGAAGGGAGATTCTGGGGGCAGGCAGGCAGGCAGGCAGGCAAGATTGCTGCGTCACAGCCTCCTTGGCTGTGTCTGAGCTAGAGCTAGGCTACAGAAGACCTGGAGAAAAGGTTGGGTGGGTGAGTTTGGGAGGTGTGGGTTTGGAAAATGTTGGGTGTTGCTTTTTTAATTTTTTGCAAAGGGCCTGTGGGTGTTTTTTTCCTCACGAGATTGGCGTTTTCCATTTTCCCACCCAGCCAGCAATTTTTCTGCTGCGCCATTTTTTCTGTTGCGGGCGGGGTGGGCTTTCTTCTTTCTTTTTTAAACGCAAAAGGGTTTTTAGAAACAAGGGAGACTGATTTGGCCCTTGCCTGCTCAAACAGGGCTGTTTGTCCGTGCCAGGGACGCTGTCTGTGAATCAAAAGCCAACTTTGGCCAAAGGATTGCACCTCCCATACTCCTTTGTAGAACGAAACCTCCTTTTATGAAAACAAGGGAGCCTGATTTGGCCCTTGCCTGCTCAAACAGGGCTGTTTGTCCGTGCCAGGGACACTGTCTGTGAATCAAAAGCCAACTTTGGCCAAAGGATTGCACCTCCCATACTCCTTTGTAGAACTAAACCTCCTTTTTTGAAAACAAGGGAGCCTGATTTGGCCCTTGCCTGCTCAAACAAGGCTGTTTGTCCATGCCAGGGTCGCTGTCTGTGAATCAAAAGCCAACTTTGACCAAAGGATTGCACCTCCCATACTCCTTTGTAGAAATACACCTCCATTTTAGAAAACAAGGGAGCCTGATTTGGCCCTTGCCTGCTCAAACAGGGCTGTTTGTCCGTGCCAGGGTCGCTGTCTGTGAATCAAAAGCCAACTTTGGCCAAAGGATTGCACCTCCCATACTCCTTTGTAGAACTAAACCTCCATTTTAGAAAACAAGGGAGCCTGATTTGGCCCTTGCCTGCTCAAGCAGGGCTGTTTGTCCATGACAGGGACGCTGTCTGTGAATCAAAAGCCAACTTTGGCCAAAGGATTGCACCTCCCATACTCCTTTGTAGAACTAAACCTCCTTTTTTGAAAACAAGGGAGCCTGATTTGGCCCTTGCCTGCTCAAACAGGGCTGTTTGTCCGTGCCAGGGACGCTGTCTGTGAATCAAAAGCCAACTTTGGCCAAAGGATTGCACCTCCCATACTCCTTTGTAGAACTAAACCTCCATTTTAGAAAACAAGGGAGCCTGATTTGGCCCTTGCCTACTCAAACAGGGCTGTTTGTCCGTGCCAGGGTCGCTGTCTGTGAATCAAAAGCCAACTTTGGCCAAAGGATTGCACCTCCCATACTCCTTTGTAGAAATACACCTCCATTTTAGAAAACAAGGGAGCCTGATTTGGCCCTTGCCTGCTCAAGCAGTGCTGTTTGTCCGTGCCAGGGACGCTGTCTGTGAATCAAAAGCCAACTTTGGCCAAAGGATTGCACCTCCCATACTCCTTTGTAGAACTAAACCTCCTTTTTTGAAAACAAGGGAGCCTGATTTGGCCCTTGCCTGCTCAAACAGGGCTGTTTGTCCGTGCCAGGGACGCTGTCTGTGAATCAAAAGCCAACTTTGGCCAAAGGATTGCACCTCCCATACTCCTTTGTAGAACTAAACCTCCATTTTAGAAAACAAGGGAGCCTGATTTGGCCCTTGCCTGCTCAAACAGGGCTGTTTGTCCGTGCCAGGGTCGCTGTCTGTGAATCAAAAGCCAACTTTGGCTAAAGGATTGCACCTCCCATACTCCATTGTAGAAATACACCTCCATTTTAGAAAACAAGGGAGCCTGATTTGGCCCTTGCCTGCTCAAACAGGGCTGTTTGTCCGTGCCAGGGACGCTGTCTATGAATCAAAAGCCAACTTTGGCCAAAGGATTGCACCTCCCATACTCCTTTGTAGAACTAAACCTCCATTTTAGAAAACAAGGGAGCCTGATTTGGCCCTTGCCTGCTCAAACAGGGCTGTTTGTCTGTGCCAGGGTCGCTGTCTGTGAATCAAAAGCCAACTTTGGCCAAAGGATTGCACCTCCCATACTCCTTTGTAGAACTAAACCTCCATTTTAGAAAACAAGGGAGCCTGATTTGGCCCTTGCCTGCTCAAACAGGGCTGTTTGTCCGTGCCAGGGAGGCTGTCTGTGAATCAAAAGCCAACTTTGGCCAAAGGATTGCACCTCCCATACTCCTTTGTAGAACTAAACCTCCATTTTAGAAAACAAGGGAGCCTGATTTGGCCCTTGCCTGCTCAAACAGGGCTGTTTGTCCGTGCCAGGGACGCTGTCTATGAATCAAAAGCCAACTTTGGCCAAAGGATTGCACCTCCCATACTCCTTTGTAGAACTAAACCTCCATTTTAGAAAACAAGGGAGCCTGATTTGGCCCTTGCCTGCTCAAACAGGGCTGTTTGTCTGTGCCAGGGTCGCTGTCTGTGAATCAAAAGCCAACTTTGGCCAAAGGATTGCACCTCCCATACTCCTTTGTAGAACTAAACCTCCATTTTAGAAAACAAGGGAGCCTGATTTGGCCCTTGCCTGCTCAAACAGGGCTGTTTGTCCGTGCCAGGGAGGCTGTCTGTGAATCAAAAGCCAACTTTGGCCAAAGGATTGCACCTCCCATACTCCTTTGTAGAACTAAACCTCCATTTTAGAAAACAAGGGAGCCTGATTTGGCCCTTGCCTGCTCAAACAGGGCTGTTTGTCCGTGCCAGGGTCGCTGTCTGTGAATCAAAAGCCAACTTTGGCTAAAGGATTGCACCTCCCATACTCCTTTGTAGAACTGGAAAGTACAGGTATCCCCTTGTAAACGAATAAAAATAACTAAAACAGAAATAGACGGTTTTGCGGCAGTTAATATACCCTAAACAGAACACGTTGCCAATCAAGAAACAAGAAATATTTTCCAACACTTACACAACACCTTTCCATCCCCCCATCTGTCTCCTGAAAACACTCCCGTTATCATGAAGCGTTCAGCTGTACGCGGGTTTGGGGGAGCAAGTCCTGCTAGTGGCAAAGCCACAGCCAGGACACTGTGGGGGGCCAAAAAAGTTAGGGTGGGTCCCATCCGTCTGGAACGCCGAACTATGGGAGTGGGTGGACTTGATGAAGAAGCCGGCTGTTCGCATGCAGAAAGTTCACAGCCCTCCACACGGAGCCAGTTGTCTTATGGAGCTGAGACCACAGGACGATCAATGGAACATACAGGTGTAGCCGTCCTGGAACTACAGGTGGTGGATAGTGAGGATATAGATAACCCCACCCCTCCACCCGCTACTGACAGTGAGGAGGAGATAGAGGAGGTTGTACCATCCAACCAAAAACTTTCTCTAGCTGACGAAAGGGTGCCCACGACTCCTATCTCTGTGGGCGTCGCCACAGTGGCTGTGGGGAGGCCAAGGTCATATATTTGGGACCATTTCCATGTCCACTCTCCGTGTGCTACTTTGGCAGTTTGTAGACACTGTGGGGCAAATATCAGCAGAGGCAGAGACCTGAGACATCTTGCGACCTCGGGGTTGAGCTCTCACATGAAGCGACACCATCCCTCCATTTCGGTAGGAGGGGGAACTGCAAGCCCTTCCAGTGGCAGCCTTAGCACACAAAGTTCTCCTGGTGAAGATGGTGGAAGGCAGACACAGTCCACCTTGGAGGATTGGGCCATTCCATTACCCAGAAAGAAAACGGGGGAAACATTACTCACACCCCAGCAGATAACCCAAAGTGTGGGAGAGATGATTGCCCTTGATCACCATCCCTTCCGCCTGGTTGAACAAGAAGGCTTCGTACGCCTTATGAAACGACTGTGCCCCAGATACAAAATCCCCTCCCATCACACCTTTTCCAGAAAAGTTATTCCCGGCTTGTACGAGGGCTGTAAGGAACGCATTACCCAGATGTTGCGTAGCGCCATGGGAAGACACATCCATTTTACCTCTGACATTTGGTCAAGCTTGGGAGGAGGCCATTCCTACCTCTCTCTCACGGCACATTGGTGGGAGAAGGAAGGCAGTATGGATACATCCCATCGTTGGGCACTCCTCGCGTTGGAGGTAGTTGATCGTGATCACAAGGCAGAGACCATCTGCAGCTATCTGGAAAACATTATGGGGGAGTGGATGCAGTGTAGGCCGGAAGAAATGAGGAGGGGCTTTATGGTGACTGACCATTTATCTGCGGTGCCCAAAGTTGGACTCAGTATTCCAGGTGTGGTCTGACCTAGGCAGAGTAGAGGGGGAGCATGACTGCCTTGGATCTATTGATGCAGGCCTAAAGACCATTGGATATTTGATCTGTCGCAACCCATAGTAGGCTAATTGTTATCTTGTTGTCCACGAGGACTCCCTGATGTTTTTCTCACACACTGCTGACAAGCTAGGCGTCCAAAAATCAGTCGCTTGGATTTCCATTACTTATACCGGAGTGAGGTAGCTTTGATTTGTCCCTGTTGAACTTAATAAAATTACTTTTGGACCATCTCTGTAGTCTGACGTTACAAAACGTTTCCTCTCCTGTAATACTGACGCTGTAGAGGTAGAAGGATACTCTGTGGGAAATTAGTCCATACAAGCCAAGGTAGGAAATGCTTCCTCTTTGGGTTCAGTACGGATTTCATTCAATTTTTTTTTTGGGTCAATTAATATTTCCCTCATGAGCCATGAATGTTTGGTCTTCTCCAGATCCTCGCAGTTCCTGTACAGAAATAGCACTGTTATATTTGATGTGGATACTTTGGATAATCATTTTTGGTAAAGGAATACGCCAGACTCTCACTTTACAGAGATATCTGTCCATCTGAACCTTTGAGGATGTGTTTTGCCGCAGGGATTAATACTACACCTCGACCTTGGCCAGCACTTCTCTAAATTTTCATCTTTTACTCTCCCTTCGGCTTGAGCGGGTGTGGTCGACGCAGTGGCCGCGGGACGGCCACCTTTGGGTCCCCAAGCCCTCTGGCCGCTTACGCGGAGGGTGCCTTTTTCCCGTCTGGGCGTGTGCCTTTGCGGCTGCTTTCGAGGTGTGGGCGCAGGTTACGTCTCGTGGGAACTGTTTTTTGCTGGCCTGTTGGTATAGCAATAGAAGAGGGTGGAATGATCAAAGACAGTGGGACAGTGTCCCATTCACCTAAAAAGGCAGTGTATTCAACGTTGTGGCCGCGGGATGCCCGCCTTTGGGTCCGCTAGCCCTATGGCCGCTTACGCGGAGGGTGCCTTTCGCCCGTCAGGGCGTGTGCCTTTGCGGCTGCTTTCAAGGTGTGGGCGCAGGTAACGTCGAGTGCGAACCGCTTTTTGCTGGCTTGTTGGTATAACTCAGAGGGTGGAATCATCAAAGACAGTGGGACACCTACGATTTTGCCAGCATTTCTCCAAATGTAAACCTTGTGTCCCATCACCCTGAAAGGCTGTGATTGACGCTGTGGCTGCGGAACGGCCACCTTTGGTTGTTCTTGCCCTCTGGCCGCGCACGCGGACGGTGGCCTTTGCCCGTCAGGGCGTGTGCCTTTGCGGCTGCTTTCAAGGTGTGGGCGCAGGTTACGTCGAGTGCGAACCGCTTTTTGCTGGCTTGTTGGTATAACTCAGAGGGTGGAATCATCAAAGACAGTGGGACAGTGTCCCATTCAGCTAAAAAGGCAGTGTACTCAACGTTGTGGCCGCAGAACGGCCGCCTTTGGGTCCCCTTGCCCTCTGGCCGCGCACGCGGACGGTGGCGTTTGCCCATCAGGGCGTGTGCCTTTGCGGCTGCTTTCAAGGTTTGGGCGCAGGTTACGTCGAGTGCGAACCGCTTTTTGCTGGCTTGTTGGTATAACTCAGAGGGTGGAATCATCAAAGACATTGGGACAGTGTCCCATTCACCTAAAAAGGCAGTGTACTCAACGTTGTGGCCGCAGAACGGCCGCCTTTGGGTCCCCTTGCCCTCTGGCCGCGCACGCGGACGGTGGCGTTTGCCCATCAGGGCGTGTGCCTTTGCGGCTGCTTTCAAGGTGTGGGCGCAGGTTACGTCGAGTGGGAACTGTTTTTTGCTGGCCTGTGGGTATAATGATAGAAGATGGTTGAATCACCGATAAAAGTGGGACACCTTGGCCTTTACCACTTTTCAAAATTGTCTTCTTTCACTGTACCATTGCCTTGAGCGGGTGTAGTCGACAGTATGTGATGACAATCTTCCACAGACTCATAAATAGAGAATCAATCCACTCAGAAACTCTGTTTTGCTTTTAAAATCAATTACTTATGTCTTCATGTTCCCTTTTGAATCAACATTTGTGCTTTGTCTCTACTTTGGATTCATTACTACTCCATAACACACAATATCTTTCATAATTGTACTTCCTCAACTTTACTTTAATTGTATACCAACAGAAGTCATTTCCCTCTATCCAGCTCATCTGCTGGAGAACTTTAATAACACCAGAAATACACACAAGTCTTCCCTGAAGTGCAACTCCATGGAAACATGTACCCAACATCAGAGCCTTAAAAGCTTCCTCTTCCAAAAAGCCTTAGAGGTCTGTGTGGTCGTTCGTTGCCTATTGAAGAATTGGTTGCCAGGCCAATAGTATTTCGCACTGTATTGCTTTTTAACTGTCAAACTACCTCCTCTCTATTCAGCCCTCGGACCAGAGCCGTGTTTTTACACCAATGTTTTTTAAGCTGGTAATGCTGTATGCTGACTGTGACTTCTGTTATATTATATGTCTCATTGACCCAACATTTCGTTGAATACCGAAGAGTCTCACTGATCAAAGCTGAACGGGCCTACCTAAGGTTAAATAAGGAAATATCTGGGATAGGACTTGTAGAAGAAAAGCGTATTACATCATAAGAGGTTATGATTTTCCTAATAAAGCACCAAAAATTCATGTAATACAACCAATGTGACAGAAGAAGTCGTTCAATATGCAGTACGCATTAATGTTATGTTGTTATTGCTTAATTTATGAATTTGGCTGAAAAATATCACGATATAATGGAATCATGACTACATAAATGGCTTTTTTTTCCAGAGGCTAGACGGTTTGCTGTCATGGCGTGTGTCTTTGTGTCATGGGTTGTGGGGAGTGGGCGTGGTGCCGGCCAACGGTGGCCGGCCCCCCTGGTCTAAGGGGATTGGGCACACATTTCAAAAGCAGACGTAACAAAAGCATGCCCTTCCCCATGTGGGTTCTGTGGTGTGTGCGTGGTGCCGGCCAACGGTGGGCCCGGCACCCCTGGTCTGAAGGGCTTGGGCCCCATTTTGAAAGCAGACGGAAAGTAAACATGCCCTTCCCCGTGGGTTGTGGGGTGTGGGTGTGGGGCCGGCCAACGGTGGCCGGCCCCCCGTGTTTGAGGGGCTTGGGCCCACATTTCGAAAGCAGACAGAAATGAAACATGCCCTTCCCCGTGGGTTGTGGCGTGTGGGCGTGGGGCTGGCCAACGGTGGCCGGCCCCCCGGGTCTGAGGGGGTTGGGCCCACATTTCCTGGTTTTTTATTTTTCTCTCTCTGTCTCTGGGATGCGTGCCGGCCAACTGTGGCCGGCCTATTTTAATGTGTGGGCCTTTTCGGCTGTGGCTGTTTCTTTATTTTCTTTTTTTTTTTGCTGCCTGTCGGCCTACGTGGTCGACGTGTTTCCCACGATGCACCGCATCTCTCTTCTCTCGCGGCTGTCGTTCTTTACCCCTTTATGCGATGTTGCACAGATGCCTCCTTTGGGGCGGCCACTCTTTCTTCCTCTCTGGGAAGCGTGCCGGCCAACTGTGGCCGGCCTAGTATTTTAAAGTGTGGGCCTTGCCGGCTGTGGCTTTTTCTTTCTTTTGTTTTCTTTGGTTTTTGCTGCCTATCGGCCTACGTGAACGTGTTTCCCACGATGCGCCGCATCCCTCTTGTCTCGCGGCTGTCGTTCCTTACCCCTTTGTGCGATGTTGCACAGAAGCCTCCTTTGGGGCGGCCACTCTCTTTTCCTGTCTGGGAAGCGTGCCGGCCAACGGTGGCCGGCCTAGTATTTTAAAGTGTGGGCCTTGCCGCCTGTGGCTGTATCTTTCTTTTATTTGGATTTTGTTGCCTGTCGGCCTACGTGGTCGTGTTTCCCATGATGCGCCGCATCTCTCTTGTCTCGCGGCTGTCGTTCTTTACCCCTTTATGCGATGTTGCACAGAAGCCTCCTTTGGGGCGGCCACTCTCTTTTCCTGTCTGGGAAGCGTGCCGGCCAACGGTGGCCGGCCTAGTATTTTAAAGTGTGGGCCTTGCCGCCTGTGGCTGTATCTTTCTTTTATTTGGATTTTGTTGCCTGTCGGCCTACGTGGTCGTGTTTCCCATGATGCGCCGCATCTCTCTTCTCTCGCAGCTGTCCCTCTGTACATATTGAGGCTATTTAGCTAAGATCCTTCCTTTGTTGCGGGCCACAATTTTTTTCCTCTCTGGGATGCATGCCGGCCAACTGTGGCCGGCCCATTTTAACGTATGGGCCTTGCCGCCTGTGGCTTTTTCTTTCTTTTCTTTTCTTTTGTTTTTGCTGCCTCTCGGCCTACGTGGTCGTGTTTCCCACGTTGCACCGCATCTCTCTTCTCTCGCGGCTGTTGTTCTTTACCCCTTTCTGCGATTTTGCACAGATGCCTCCTTTGGGGCGGCCACTCTTTCTTCCTCTCTGGGAAGCGTGCCGGCCAACTGTGGCCGGCCTAGTATTTTAAAGTGTGGGCCTTGCCGGCTGTGGCTTTTTCTTTCTTTTCTTTTCTTTGGTTTTTGCTGCCTATCGGCCTACGTGAACGTGTTTCCCACGATGCGCCGCATCCCTCTTGTCTCGCGGCTGTCGTTCCTTACCCCTTTGTGCGATGTTGCACAGAAGCCTCCTTTGGGGCGGCCACTCTCTTTTCCTGTCTGGGAAGCGTGCCGGCCAACGGTGGCCGGCCTAGTATTTTAAAGTGTGGGCCTTGCCGCCTGTGGCTGTATCTTTCTTTTATTTGGATTTTGTTGCCTGTCGGCCTACGTGGTCGTGTTTCCCATGATGCGCCGCATCTCTCTTGTCTCGCGGCTGTCGTTCTTTACCCCTTTATGCGATGTTGCACAGAAGCCTCCTTTGGGGCGGCCACTCTCTTTTCCTGTCTGGGAAGCGTGCCGGCCAACGGTGGCCGGCCTAGTATTTTAAAGTGTGGGCCTTGCCGCCTGTGGCTGTATCTTTCTTTTATTTGGATTTTGTTGCCTGTCGGCCTACGTGGTCGTGTTTCCCATGATGCGCCGCATCTCTCTTCTCTCGCAGCTGTCCCTCTGTACATATTGAGGCTATTTAGCTAAGATCCTTCCTTTGTTGCGGGCCACAATTTTTTTCCTCTCTGGGATGCATGCCGGCCAACTGTGGCCGGCCCATTTTAACGTATGGGCCTTGCCGCCTGTGGCTTTTTCTTTCTTTTCTTTTCTTTTGTTTTTGCTGCCTCTCGGCCTACGTGGTCGTGTTTCCCACGTTGCACCGCATCTCTCTTCTCTCGCGGCTGTTGTTCTTTACCCCTTTCTGCGATTTTGCACAGATGCCTCCTTTGGGGCGGCCACTCTTTCTTCCTCTCTGGGAAGCGTGCCGGCCAACTGTGGCCGGCCTAGTATTTTAAAGTGTGGGCCTTGCCGGCTGTGGCTTTTTCTTTCTTTTCTTTTCTTTGGTTTTTGCTGCCTATCGGCCTACGTAAACGTGTTTCCCACGATGCACCGCATCTCTCTTCTCTCGTGGCTGTCGTTCTTTACCCCTTTGGGCGATTTTGCACAGAAGCCTCCTTTGGGGCGGCCACTCTTTATTCCTGTCTGGGAAGCGTGCCGGCCAACGGTGGCCGGCCTAGTATTTTAAAGTGTGGGCCTTGCCGCCTGTGGCTGTATCTTTCTTTTATTTGGATTTTGCTGCCTGTCGGCCTACGTGGTCGACGTGTTTCCCACGATGCGCCGCATCCCTCTTCTCTCGCGGCAGTCGTTCCGCACCCCTTTGTGCGATGTTGCACAGAAGCCTCCTTTGGGGCGGCCACTCTCTTTTCCTGTCTGGGAAGCGTGCCGGCCAACGGTGGCCGGCCTAGTATTTTAAAGTGTGGGCCTTGCCGCCTGTGGCTGTATCTTTCTTTTATTTGGATTTCGCTGCCTGTCGGCCTACGTGGTCGACGTGTTTCCCACGATGCGCCGCATCCCTCTTCTCTCGCGGCAGTCGTTCCGCACCCCTTTGTGCGATGTTGCACAGAAGCCTCCTTTGGGGCGGCCACTCTCTTTTCCTGTCTGGGAAGCGTGCGGGCCAACGGTGGCCGGCCTAGTATTTTAAAGTGTGGGCCTTGCCGCCTGTGGCTGTATCTTTCTTTTATTTGGATTTCACTGCCTGTCGGCCTACGTGGTCGTGTTTCCCACGATGCGCCGCATCCCTCTTGTCTCGCGGCTGTCGTTCTTTACCCCTTTATGCGATGTTGCACAGAAGCCTCCTTTGGGGCGGCCACTCTTTTTTCCTGTCTGGGAAGCGTGCCTGCCAACGGTGGCCGGCCTAGTATTTTAAAGTGTGGGCCTTGCCGCCTGTGGCTGTATCTTTCTTTTATTTGGATTTCACTGCCTGTCGGCCTACGTGGTCGTGTTTCCCATGATGTGCCGCATCTCTCTTCTCTCGCAGCTGTCCCTCTGTACATATTGAGGCTATTTAGCTAAGATCCTTCCTTTGTTGCAGGCCACAATTTTTTTCCTCTCTGGGATGCATGCCGGCCAACTGTGGCCGGGCCATTTTAACGTATGGGCCTTGCCGCCTGTGGCTTTTTCTTTCTTTTCTTTTCTTTTGTTTTAGCTGCCTGTCAGCCTACGTGGTCGTGTTTCCCACAATGCGCCGCATCTCTCTTGTCTTGCGGCTGTCGTTCTTTACCCCTTTCTGCGATTTTGCACAGATGCCTCCTTTGGGGCGGCCACTCTTTCTTCCTCTCTGGGAAGCGTGCCGGCCAACGGTGGCCGGCCTAGTATTTCAACGTGTGGGCCTTGCCGCCTGTGGCTTTTTCTTTCTTTTCTTTTCTTTTGTTTTTGCTGCCTCTCGGCCTACGTGGTCGTGTTTCCCACGTTGCACCGCATCTCTCTTCTCTCGCGGCTGTCGTTCTTTACCCCTTTCTGCGATTTTGCACAGATGCCTCCTTTGGGGCGGCCACTCTTTCTTCCTCTCTGGGAAGCGTGCCGGCCAACTGTGGCCGGCCTAGTATTTTAAAGTGTGGGCCTTGCCGGCTGTGGCTTTTTCTTTCTTTTCTTTTCTTTGGTTTTTGCTGCCTATCGGCCTACGTGAACGTGTTTCCCACGATGCACCGCATCTCTCTTCTCTCGCGGCTGTCGTTCTTTACCCCTTTGGGCGATTTTGCACAGAAGCCTCCTTTGGGGCGGCCACTCTTTCTTCCTTTTTGGGAAGCGTGCCGGCCAACTGTGGCCGGCCTAGTATTTTAAAGTGTGGGCCTTGCCGCCTGTGGCTTTTTCTTTCTTTTCTTTTCTTTTGATTTTGCTGCCTGTCGGCCTACGTGGTCGTGTTTCCCACGATGCACCGCATCTCTCTTATCTCTCGGCTGTCGTTCCGCACCCCTTTGGGCGATTTAGCACAGATGCCTCCTTTGGGGCGGCCACTCTTTTTTCCTCTCTGGGATGCGTGCCGGCCAACTGTGGCCGGCCCATTATAATGTGTGGGACTTGCCGCCTGCGGCTTTTTCTTTCTTTTCTTTTCTTTTGTTTTTGCTGCCTCTCGGCCTACGTGGTCGTGTTTCCCACATTGCACCGCATCTCTCTTCTCTCGCGGCTGTCGTTCCGCACCCCTTTGGGCAATTTTGCACAGATCCTTCCTTTGGGACGGGGTCCTCTGTTTTTTTTTCTCTCTCTCTCTCTCTCTACGGGATGCATGCCAGCCAACTGTCGCCGGCGCAGGATGGGGTCTTTGATGCAGAGATAGACATTGGTGTTCGGATCCCCACGGGGATTTTTTCTTTCTTCTTTTTTCTCCATCTTGGACATTGCAGTTCGGATCACAACGTTGATTTTTTCTTTCTTTTTGCTCCAATTTTTCCCACTACCCCTGCCAGTGCTTTTAATGGATACTAACACTCATGTGTATCTCAGCAGCTGAGCCCCCGCCCTACTGCTTTAGGGAAAAGGGTCAGGGGTGTGGGATCCATGCCCCCATTTCCGCAGTTTAAGCCCACGCCCTGCTGCTTTGGGGAAAGGGGCAGGGGTGGGAGACGGGCCACGGTGGACGGCTCCCCAGGAGAGTGGGATCAAAGCCCCCATTTTGCCATCAGGCAATAAATCAAACCAACGTCGCAGAAATCTTACATTTCTTGGGAGGGGAGGGGCAGGGCTTGACCACTGGGGTATAATGGCCTCCAATATGGATGCCTGGGGAAAGTCATTGCGCATAGTGGCAGGCAGCAAAATGTGTCTCTTGGCCAATGGCCCCCAATGCCCTAAAATTTTGACAGATTTACGGGCACTGAAACAATGTTACACAAGTAGAAGAAGGACTTTCACAGTGATGGAACCCCTATTGAATGAACAGGAAATAACAATTCAAAAACAGGAACAGATATTTTGCAATTGGTAAAGTTTTTTTATATGAACTATAAAATTGCGCAATAAATCTTAGGAAAGGGCAAATGCTCTGCAATTCAGCAAACAAACAGGGTGGATTGTGTTCTCCCACTGTACCAAATTTGATCAGTATAGCTGAAAAAATGAGAGCAGGAAAGCCCCCGAACTCCCCCCCCGGGGCTGTTTTTGGGCGACTGCGCATGCGCGTCCGCCATTAACGAATTAATTTTGAAGATAACGAATTTTCGTTAATTTCGAATTTTTGGGGGGGCAAAATTCGGAAATACCTCCAGAAACGAAATGCTGCCCCCCTCTAGTTTTGAAACGAGTTTAGAATCAAATTTTTCGTGGATCGATCAAGCCTACTAGCCATTTGTGATCTGTGTCGGTGTTGCCCTGCACACCTTGCTTGTATATTTTTCTTTTCCTCTGTGTCAATCCTGACCGAAACCTGCAGAAACCTGGCAAGATTTAATTTACAAACCTCTGACTTCCCCTCCGTTTGGGACAAACTTAAGCCTGGGATCAGGGAGAGAACTCTATCCTCCCAGAACTACCCAATCTCTCTTTCCTTGACTGTTTGGTGTCTAGGGGCTTCACAGAGTGCTTTCTTTGCCCAAATCCCATGCTCTTAAGGATCCCCCTTCTCCCTCTCCCTCTCTATCTATCTATCTATCTCTCTCTCTATCTCTATCTCCCTCCCTCCCTCCCTCCCACCCTTCCCTGGTCTCTCTTGCATGGAGAAAGAAAATCTTGCTGTCCCCTCCCTCCTCCCACAGTGGTAGTCATCTAATTTTAACAAACTGCCACATTAAAGAACCTTAAGAGCTACCTTACACTGAGTCATACTCATGGTTAATCTATCTCAACATTGTATACAATGACTACCATTAGAACTTCAAATAAAGGTCTTTCTGGCCCCAACAGAAAGTGTGGAGGCTTGACTTTGCATGAACCTTTTGCATAGCATGTGCTCTGCAATGCAGATATGATTTGTTTGAATTGTTTCCATTTTATCTTAATTTTTTGTTATGCTTTAATATTGATTACAAAGATTCAAACTTTTCTTGTTCACTGCTTCACAAAACAGCTATAAATATTTTTAGTATTCAGGTCTAGCTATTTTAAAGATAGACCAATGAGTCCATCATTTCCAGCTAGAACGTTTTGCTTCTGAATCTTAAGCTTGCTTTAATTTATACCAGTGTTTATCACAGATAAGCGTTTTTAGCGTTTTTGTTTTCTTTTTTATGGTGTTATTTTACCTTGATCCTTTTCTAAACCACAATGCTTTTCTAAATGAGGCAGAGACATGTTGGCATTTCATGATCTTTTATGAGAATGTTTGATAGATTTCAATCAAGGAAGCGTGAGATTGTTATGAGAGAGCTACCCTTTATGATCTTAGAGGCTGAGGTTATTCCAGAATTCTTATGACCAACTCATTTACAGAGGTTTAAATTTGAACTATTTAGGTTTGCCTATTTAGGTTAGGTTAGTTATGTCTAACTTGTTTTCAAGGAATTCATAGAATTTTTAACAGAATGTGAACTGAATTTCCCAAACAGCTTGAAATACACAACTGCAAAATAAACTGGTTGTAAATGACTGGATGAATAAGAATTTCATTCTGCTAGAATCTAAATTTAACAACTATGTAAAGTATACTGCTAATTAATGCTACTTGATCTGGAACAGGTTTGTGGTTTTATATCTGTAAGCTGTCCCGAGTCCCTCTGGGGAGATGGTGGCAGGGTACAAAAATAAAATAATAATTATTATTATTATTATTATTATTATTATTAATTTGTCTGTAAAGAACTGCTGTAGTAATAAAAATAACCTAACTAATGGTTTCTGGATATCATAGCTAATGTGGCTCTGTATGAGAACTTTGGGTGGTTTCTGGCTACCATAATAATAATAATAATAATAATAATAATAATAATAATAATAATAATAATAATTGCTTTACATATTCTGCCCTGGCAGAATATGTAAAGCAAAGTGAAGAACCTGCTTTGATTGAAGTCAAAAATCAGAAACTCCTCAAAGCACAGCAGACAAAAAACCAGTACAAGAAAACCGCACTACAAACTAGAGCTGACAGCTGGCACAACAAAACATTGCATGGAAAGTTCCTTGACAAAATTGAAGGAAAAGCTGATAAGGAGAAGACCTGGCTCTGGCTCACAAATGGGACACTGAAAAAGGAGACAGAAGGCCTGATCCTTGCAGCCCAGGAGCAAGCCATCAGAACAAATGCAATTAAGGCCAAGATTGAAAAATCAGCTGATGACCCAAAATGCAGACTCTGCAAGGAAACCGATGAAGCCATTGATCATATCCTCAGCTGCTGTAAGAAAATCACACAGACAGACTACAAACAGAGGCACAACCATGTGGCCCAAATGATCCATTGGAACTTATGCCTCAAGTACCACCTCCCAGCAGCAAAGAACTGGTGGGATCACAAATCTGCAAAAGTATTGGAAAATGAGCATGCAAAGATACTGTGGGACTTCCAAATCCAGACTGACAAAGTTCTGGAACACAACACACCAGATATCACAGTTGTGGAAAAGAAAAAGGGTTGGATCATTGATGTTGCCATCCCACGTGACAGTCGCATTGACGAAAAACAACAGGAAAAACTCAGCCGCTATCAGGACCTCAAGATTGAACTTCAAAGACTCTGGCAGAAACCAGTGCAGGTGGTCCCGGTGGTGATGGGCACACTGGGTGCCATGCCAAAAGATCTCAGCTGGCATTTGGAAACAATAGACATTGACAAAATCACGATCTGCCAACTGCAAAAGACCACCCTACTGGAATCTGCATGCATCATCCAAAAATACATCACACAGTCCTAGACACTTGGGAAGTGTTCGACTTGTGATTTTGTGATACGAAATCCAGCATATCTATCTTGTTTGCTGGGTCATAAAATAAAATAATAATAATAATAATAATAATAATAATAATAATAATATTACAACTTTATTTTTGTATCCCGCCTCCATTTCCCCGAAGGGACTCGAGGCAGCTTACATGGGGACAAGCCTGATCAGACATAGATTAAAAACTCAATAAAACTCAATAAAATTTAAAACAACATCAAACAACATAAAAACAACATCATCAAACAACCAATAGCCTGAACAGTAATAAATACTGGAACTTGGAGGGTAGCAACTTGTGCAATAGAGTTTCAAGACACGGCTGGTGAAAAAGTGCAGGAGCCAATGATAAAGTAGGGCTAGAAGGGCAATGTAATTTAGAAGTGTTATGATTGAGCTTTATGGCTCCGATTCTGGGAGACGTGGTCATAAGACTCCTCGGGAGTCAGACACTCTCGAGGAGCGAGAAAGGAAGCGGCTGCGGGACTTATTTGCAGAACCATCTGACGAGGACTCCTTTGAGGGTTTTACTGAGAGAATGGAGGAAGAGATGGTTAGCTCAGAGGAGGATGACATGGAATGGACTCGTGTGAGGGAGGATTTGGGTGCCACCGGCAATGATAGTATGGAAGGCGTTTGGGGACCTTCAGGATTAGACCCGTGGACAAGCTGTGTGGGCTTTTGTTGTGCAACCTGTGTTTAATCTTAATAGCTTGGACCTCCGTCGTCTTCTTGACGAACGCCAATTGTTTACTCTGGCCTGACTGACTAGCTGACTGACTGACTACGACCTCGGACTATCCTTCCTGTGACTATCGTTGGAACTGGTGAACTACAAACATCTGTACCTGGCTCACGACCTTCGGACCGGATTGAGACCTCGCTGACCGCTGCTGCCCCTGATTGATGTGTTTGAACTCGGAGATTGTTTGCTGCTCGGAGGAGTAACTTCTTAGTTACTCAATCACAGCTTTTGGTTGCAGAGAAGTATCTGCTGCCAGTTATTTGTGTTTCTTTGAACCTTTGTTTACCAGCTTCTGTTTGTTTATAGTCCCAGGCTGAAGTAAGCATTTTTGGTTTAACCCGGATTAAACTCCAGTTTAATCCGGTTTATCTTCTGAACGTTTTTTTAGTTCCTTTTTACTTTGAAGGCCAGTGTTTGCCTAGCCCTTTGTCTTTTACGGGCATTTTTGGTTCTGTAACTTTAATAAACTGTGTTGAATCTTATCTGGTGGCGTTCTGTCCTTGACAGATTGCCCAACGCCAGAAAGAAAAAAATTTTAGTTAGGTATTACGTCAAGAAGACAATGGAGGAGCTCAAGGCTCGTTTTGATCAGCTGCAGGCTGCATTTTACGCTGCACAAGCAGCACAGCCAGCTAAAGGACATGTTATGACTCCCGAACGTTTCGATGGGTCTCGAAACAAACTGCCTACTTTTTTGGCACAAATTGAACTCTATTTCTCCCAAATTAGTGCACAAGTTTTTCCTACGGACACCAGCAAGGTGGCATTTATTTTGAGTTTATTAACCGGTCCTGCGGGACAATGGGCCACTAATTTGATTTTGGGAAATGACCCAGTCAAGGACAATTTAAATGATTTCAAAAAATTACTAACTGACACTTTTGGGGATCCCCTCCGTATGGAAAATGCTAGCTGGGCTCTTTATCGGTTAAAACAGGGAAAGGGGTCTGTTTTGGATTACTTAAATAAGTTTAACTCTTATCGTCATCAATTAGACTGGGGGGAGAACGCATTTATGCTTTTGTTTATTGCTGGCTTAAACAATGACTATCTCCAGGATGAATTGGCACGCTTAGAGCCGGCAGAAAACTGGGACGCTTTGATAGCTAAAGTATTGCGTTTGGACGCCCGGTTCGAGTCCCGCAAACAGTCTAGAGCAATGTATGCGCCACCTGTGTCTGCGCCTAGGGCACCTGTGACAAAGGGGGAGGAACCTATGGAACTCGGGGTGTTTAGAAAACTGTCTATGGCTGAAAAAGACCGTAGGAGACAACTGGGATTGTGTTTGTATTGCGGAAATGCTGGGCATTTTGCCAGGAATTGTAATGTTAAATCTTCTCAGCTTTCGGGAAAAGGCCAGCCCTAGTGCGACGTGAGTCCAACGCATTAGGGCTTCTAAAGCAGTCACTTGAGGGGAAGAAACATGTCTTTGTACCCATTTCTTTATCTGTTGGGGGAAAAGAACTTGCTTCTACTCTGGCACTGCTGGACTCAGGGGCTACGGTCTCATATGTGGATGTTGGGTTTGCAAGGAAGCATGGACTTCCTATAGTACGTAAAGCATGCGATATATGGGTGGAAGGAGCGGATGGGAAACTACTGGAGTCTGGGGTGGTTAACCGTGAGACCTCAGAAATAACGTGGGAGGTACAAGGAGTAACAGGAAAGTTTGTGTGGGACATTACACGGTTACCAAGATACAATGTAATCTTGGGAATGGACTGGTTAACTCTAGTAAATCCTCAAGTGGATTGGGTGAAGCGTACTATAGCTTTTAAGAGGCAGGAATGTTTTGCTCTAAATCCATCTCAGCTTGATATGGAGGGAGTGCCTGCTGAATATAGGGAATTTCAAGACGTGTTTTGTAAGAAGGAAGCGGATAAGTTGCCACCTCATAGACCATACGATTGTGCCATTAGACTAGCAGAAGGCGCAAAGTTGCCAGCAGGAAGGTTATACGCTTTAACAGTACCAGAAAGACAAGCCTTGAGGGAATTCCTTGACGAGAACCTAGCTAAAGGGTTTATTTGCCCGTCTAGCTCTCCAACTGCTGCACCTGTGTTCTTTGTAGCTAAAAAGACAGGAGAGCTCAGGTTAGTCTGTGATTACCGGGTTCTTAACAAGCACACCATTCGTGATAGGTATCCGCTACCTTTGATTTCGGAATTACTATCGAGAGTACAAGGGGCTAAGATCTTTACCAAGCTTGACCTGCGGGGGGCGTATAACCTGATTAGAATAAGGGAAGGTGATGAATGGAAGACGGCATTTAACACGTGTTTCGGATGCCACGAGTTCCGTGTAATGCCTTTCGGACTTTGTAATGCGCCTGCGGTCTTCCAAAGATTCATAAACGATGTATTTAGAGACTTAATTGATCAATTTGTAGTGGTTTATTTGGACGATATATTAATTTTCTCTAAGGATGAAAGGGAACACCAGCAGCATGTTAAGCAGGTACTACACCGTCTACGGGGTAATGGGCTTTTTGCTAAGGCTTCCAAATGTGTTTTCCACGTGCCTGAAGTTGAGTTCCTGGGACATGTAGTTTCGGGAAAGGAACTCAAAATGGATCCGCATAAAGTTGACGCAGTCAACTCGTGGCAAGAACTCAAGACTAAGAAAGATGTACAGCGGTTCTTGGGATTTGCTAACTATTACCGAGAGTTTATCCCAAACTTTGCCAAACTCACGGTACCTTTAACGCAACTCTTGCGCAAGAAACAACCGTTTGTGTGGGGACGGGAGGCTCACGATGCGTTTTTGCAGTTGAAGTCTAGCTTTCAGGCAGACAATATACTAATCCATCCAGATGTGGACAAGCCGTTCATAGTAGAAGCAGACGCTTCTAGTTATGCATTGGGGGCTGTATTATCTCAAAGGGATTCATCAGGGACTTTGCGTCCCTGTGGATTTTATTCTCGGCAACTAACACCTTTTGAACAAAATTATACCATATGGGAGAAGGAATTGTTGGCTATCAAGGTGGCTTTTGAGGTGTGGCGGCACTGGTTAGAGGGCGCACGGCATCAAATTGTGGTCAGATCGGACCACAAGAATTTGGAACATTTACAAACGGCCAAGAAATTGAATCAACGCCAGATTCGATGGGCTTTGTTTTTCTCTAGGTTTAATTTTAAAGTTCAGTTTGTGGAAGGGAAGGTAAACTTGCGGGCAGATGCATTATCTCGCAAGCCTGAATTTAAAACCAGTGAGCAGACAGTGTGCCAGACAATTTTGCCTACTGCCTCTTTATGTGTGGTGGAAAACGGGGCTGGGTTACATGCTCAAATCCTAGAGGCTCAGAAAGATGATAACTGGACTCAAGAGCAACTCATGCTATTGTCAGTAGGGAATCGTACTATGTTGCCTCATTTACAAGACCAGGAGGGGGTATTGGTACGCAATGGACAGGTTTATGTACCGGTGGGTGCACTCAGGTTGGAGGTTATTAGGGCACATCATGACGAACCCATGGCTGGGCATTTTGGCAGGTTTAAGACCGTACAACTCATTACCAGAAACTATTGGTGGCCAAAAATGCGACAGGACATTCTCCGCTTTTGTGATAGCTGCGCCGTTTGTCAGCAGAGTAAGACGCCTGTCGGGCGCCCTAGGGGTTTGTTATCGTCCTTGCCTGTTCCTGAGAGACCATGGCAGATTATTTCCATGGATTTCATTTCTGATTTGCCTAGGTCTGGGGGTTATACATGTATTTGGGTGGTGGTGGATTTATTTTCTAAAATGGCTCATTTTATACCATGTTCGACAATTCCAGCAGCTCCTACATTGGCTTTACTATTTACCAAACATATTTTCCGTTTACATGGAGCTCCTGAGGTTATTATTTCTGACAGAGCTCCGCAATTTGTGTCACGCTTTTGGAGACATTTCCATGAGTGTTTGGGAACCAAATTAAACGTCTCCTCAGCTTTTCATCCACAAACGGATGGTCAATCTGAAAGAGTTAATGGGTTGTTGGAGCAGTATTTACGTTGTTTCTGTCTAGAACAACCAACTGCTTGGGTAAAATGGCTGTCGGTGGCTGAATTTGCCTATAATAACGCGGTACATACGTCTAGTCAACACACTCCATTTGAGTTAACTTATGGCTTTCATCCGCGGGGAGGGGTGGCGCCGTCAACCAATGTGGTTTCCTCTGACCCGGTGTACCGTTCCTCTGAAATGGCTGCCTTGCATGATGTTGCTCGTCGGTTGCTATTAGAAGCTAAGGCAGCGCAGAAGACTCAAGCCGACCGCCATAGGCAAGCTGGGGAGGAGTTGGAGGAAGGGGATTTGGTTTGGTTATCCTCTAAGTATATTAAACAGGCTGGGGGAAAGTTTGCGCCACGGTATTTGGGACCTTTTCCTATTATCAAAAAAATCTCTTCTGTAGCATTTCGTTTGCGTTTGCCTTCTACTTTCAAGATCCATCCTGTCTTTCACCATTCTTTGTTGAAGTTAGATACTTCTGGGCGCCGTGGTGCTGTAGTTGAAGAAATCACTGCTGTACCTCCACCTTTGGAGGAGGAGGCCTTTGTGAGAGGGGATAGTGTTATGATTGAGCCTTATGGCTCCGATTCTGGGAGGCATTTTTGGTTCTGTAACTTTAATAAACTGTGTTGAATCTTATCTGGTGGCGTTCTGTCCTTGACAAGAACACTATATCTATAGGGCTGCGGACACTGATAAAGTACAGGAGCTGATAGTAAGTTATAGTTGGGGGCCAATTATCTGGTGAACTGTTTAATCGAAGGCATCTGTGGCTCTGTATGAGAACTTTGTGGTGTGGTTTAAGAGAGTCAGTAAATATAGAGTCATTGCTGCCATGGGTTCCAACTATATATTCATTTGTTTAGAATAGCTTCCACTGAACTCTTCAGAGTTTCATAGAAAAATGTTTTACAAGAAGAGGGTAGTTGTTACCAAGAAATGCCTATTGGTGAAGTTGACATGAATCTGGTGTACAATTGTTTCATGAAGAACTTATCAAGAGTGAATGTTATTGAATAGGCAGATACTAGACTGAACTCAGCAGTTTATTTAACAGCGCACTGCCAAATGGACTCTAGCTTGTTAGTCTAGCAACTGAGCAACAAAAAGCAACAACAAAAATATTAATATTTCAAAATGAATAAGGAGCAAATACTATTCCCACACTATATATTTCAGTCATGATGATGATGATTATTATTATTTATATGTCATTTGAAATTCTTTATACTCATACCAAATGCATGTTCTTCTGGATTCTTATCAAGGTCTGAACTACCCTTTACTCAACATTTTCTCTTTCTTTACATTGTTGGTAGCAACAGGGTGATTCTAAATATTATCTCATAATTTGCTAACCATCTAAATCACATTAACCTTCCTATTACCTTTTTAAAAATATATCAAGTACACACCTACTTTTTAGAAGTACTTCCCCATCCTTTGATCTGTGGGTAGGATTATCATTATCAATTGATGCTATTTTGTCATACTCCCTCACTGTTATGGAAGATAGATAAGAAAAGTGGCTTATCTTGTTTTCATACTTTTTGTGTCTTTATCAATACGTATAATAATAATGTGGAAAGGGAAATGCATCAGAGACAGAAAGTATAGAACTATATCTGTTTCCCTAGTGGGACAGCATAACCTTGAAGCTTTTCCCCAAGTTGTTCCCTTGAAAAGACTGTTTGGGTTTATAGCTATCCAATTCACTGAATGACTACCAATTGCCACCGATTTCTCCACAGCCTTTGCTCAAATAGAAAGGGGGTGCACAGTAGCTAGAAGCCAGTCATCATTGAAGTTGTAAATGCTAATTTTAAAATGTGACGTGTGACTGTGCTCATTTTTTTAAAGAAATTCTACAGTTGTAGAACTTTGCATCTTTGAACATTAAACCAAGTCGAACCTGACTCCTGGTCTCATCAATTAGAGAATCCTTAGATGCTTTGCCAAAAAAAAGGGAGAGAAGCAGATGATTTTGAACTGCAACCCACATCTTTTCCAGACAAAACTATTAATGTGGGTAGAGGATTACATTTTTAGTTCTACATCTGAGGAAGTACTGCCATAAAAAATAACCAAGTCCACAGATAAATTCATTTTACTCCTGCATTTGACTGGAAGCAATATTATTCACACCTTCTACCAGGCTCTTGCTTGTAACTTTTTTAGCGATGTTTTTCATAAATCCCCCATTGGCACAAAGTGAAAATTCCAAGAATCTGACTAAAATTTCAAGAAGAAAAAACCTCTCAGTAATCTGTTGTCCTACATCATTCTTACATTTTAATATTTCTTTCCAATATGCACTCTCCTACCAGTATGTCTTTGGTGGGTTTTACATTAAAGTAGACATTAGGCTTGTGCACAAATTCATTATGGACATTTGTCTTCAGCTTGTTTGGTTGGGTCGGATGGTTCAGAAGCCTGCAACTCAAGAGAGAAGAGAGGGCTTTTAAAAGGAAGCCCAGGGTAGAATACCTCCAGGTCGATCCCTCTTCCTTCCCTGGGAAATGGGAAGCCTCCTTAAAATGCCTTGGAAAACTTACAAGACAAAACGCAGGGAGAGAGTGTGTGTGCCTGCAGCTCCTGTCCCCTCTAGAGTGGAAACAGCTTTAATGAAGCATTAAACCTGGTCTCCTCAACAGACAGAAGGGAAAGAATCACAGAAAGAGTAGTATCTTAACTTTGATGCTTTTAATTAATGTGTTAGTGAAGGATATAACGGCAAAAGATGCCTAAAATAATGTGAAGTCACCCCCCCCCCCAAATTGCCACCAATGGGCCAGATAGAAAACAAATCTTTCAGCTTCCTGGATTGAAAATGCATTTCTGTCCTCCCGAATTCAAGAGGCTCCCGAAATACAGATCGGGACACCCATTGAAATCCAGGACACTGAAATAGATCGCAGTTTACCCGGAATGCACATGCAAAGTAGATGTGTCTAGGATTATGCTGTCACTTTTCCAGCTGGAATTATTTATTTTGGGTGACTGAGTTCTTGAAAAAACAGTTTCACAGAAAGAAAGAAAATGTGCAGTTATTCAGAATAAATATGATGTGCATATTGTGTATTCTGTAACTTAGTGGCTTGGGAACTGTGTGCGTCACTCTCAATGAGCTAGTCAACAACTGGAATGTCAGTTTGTTGGCTGCCTTGGATGAGATTGCCCCCAGACGCCTCCTTCGCCCTCACCAGAATCGCTCCCCCTGGTAAACTAATGAGCTACGGATGATGGAGCAAGCACAAAAGCGGCTGGAATGGCGGTGGCAATGGAAACCCAACGAGGTGTCAGTGTCCGCTTTCAAGGCTTTTCGCAGGTCCTACGAATCAGCCATCAAGGATGCTAAAAAATCTTACAATTCCTCCTTAATAGCCTCTGCTAGATCGCAGCCAGCACAATTATTCAAAATCGTTCGTGTTTTGGCCAATCCGGTTCCCTTAGTCCAAAACTCAGCAACCACAGCTCTTACAGCAGTGGCATTCCAGAAGTTTTTCACTGATAAAATCACCGTGCTTCGGCAGGAACTGCCCCCTACAGTTGATACCTTGAGTGAGCTCGAGACTTTGTGGCCGCTTAGTGGGCCTATCTTTGACCGATTTACTCCGCTTGACAGGGAAGATGTCACTAGAATCCTGGCTGTTGCAAAACGAACCACCTGTTCCCTTGATCCGTGCCCCTCTTGGCTGGTGAAGAGCTGCCTGGAAGGTCTACTTGATCCTTTGAGTAAGATAATCAATGGCTCTCTTGAACAGGGGGTCTTCCCGGACAACATAAAAGAGGCAAGGGTTCGTCCCTTGCTAAAGAAGTCTAGCTTGGATCCCATGACCCTTGCCAATTATCGTCCTGTCTCTAACCTTCCATTCTTAGGTAAGATGATAGAGCAGGCTGTAGTGGGACAACTGCAACAATTTTCCAGTCAGGTTTCCGCCCTGGCCATGGGACGGAGACAGTCCTGGTTGCCATTACAGATGAACTTCATCGCCAGTCTGATAGTGGCAGATCAGCGCTACTGGTACTTCTCGACCTTACTGCAGCGTTTGACACCGTTGACTACGATCTAATGATTCTCCATCTTGCCATGTCCGGAGTTCGCAGTCAGGCCCTCAATTGGTTCAACTCATTTCTCCAAAACTGGAGCCAATGCGTGGAGTATATGGATCAAGTCTCCGACAGATCTCCCCTCCTATGTGGGGTACCCCAAGGTGCAATTCTCTCCCCTCTTTTCTTCAACATCTATGTTAGACCCCTTGCTAGTTTGGTTCGGAGTTTCGGCCGAGACTGCTATCAATATGCGGACGACACCCAACTCCTTCTGCGCTTGGAGCCTGGAGCAACGTCAATACCAGACAATTTCACCTTATGTCTGGAGGCTCTGTTGAACTGGCTACATGCTGGTAGACTGAAGGTGAACCCGGCGAAGACTGAGATTCTCTGGCATGGCCGCTCGATTGGTCTGACCCATTTGCTACCCACCTTTGATGGTGCTGCCCTATCTCCTTCGCCTACCGTTAAGAGCTTGGGTGTCGTTTTGGATTCGCAGCGGACAATGGAAGCTCAGGTTGCTGCTGCCAGCAAACAGGCCTTTTTCCACCTACGACAAGCGAGGCAATTGGCACCCTATCTATCTGATGAGGCTCTGGCAACAGTCATCCATGCCACGGTCACATCTAGGCTGGACTATTGCAACGGCCTGTATGTTGGTCTTCCGATGTCTACGACCCGAAAGCTCTGTATTGTTCAGAATGCGGCAGCCAGGCTACTCACAAGAACACCCATGAAATGCCATATAACACCAGTGCTGCAGCATTTGCATTGGCTTCCAACTGATTACCGTGGTCTATATAAGATGCTAGTTCTGATCTTTAAAATTCTTTACGGCCAGGGCCCATTGTACCTTAGGGACCATCTCTCCTTCTCCCATCATCGGAGGTTGCAACGACCATCCCAACGCGACTTACTTTATATACTGGGTCCTAGAGAAGTGCACTTGGAAAGGAGGACCAGACACAGAGCTTTTTCTATTTCTGCCCCTGCCTTATGGAATGCCTTGCCGCCCTATATGAGAGCCATGCGTGAGTTAGGGCCTTTTACTCTAGCCCTTAAGACCTGGCTTTTTACTAGAGTTTTGATCTATGTTAATTTTACCAATATTTGTATGTATGTATTTTTATCCTTTACAATTTAGCTTGTCAATTGCCTAGAGCATCTTGGATGGAGGGTGATTAATAAGTAATTAAATGATGATGATGATGATGATGATGATGAACTTGTATAACCAAGGTCTTCCCTTCTAGTAATCCCAGGGCATTTCCTTGTGGCTGGATAAGTAGGTTGCTCTCTCATTGACAGTTCCACTGAATCAACTACCTCAAGTTGTAATACTCACTCGTTGCACTTTCCCCAGTTCGTTTTTACCCCCTCTGCTTGGGTGCCAAATCCATTTTATACTTTTGCTATGTTTAGAGTGTTGAATTTAATATTTGTGTCTGTATTTTTGATATCCCTTTCTCGCCTGGGTCTCAAAAATCTTCTAAAGGCTTTCAGTAAATACTGCCAAGAAGAATATCTATCGATAAACTACTCCAAGACCAAGGTGATGGTTTTTGGAAGACACTGTCCCAGGTACAAATGGACTTTAGACCAACATGACATAGAGCAAACCCACTTATTTAAATATTTGGGAATTGTTTTCAGTGAATCCCTCTCCTGGAAACACCACAGGGACGCAGTGAAGCTGAAAGCCAAGAAAACAATAAGAGCCCTAATGAAATTCTTCTATACACAAGGCGGCCAGCTAATTGAACCCGCCCAAAAAATTTTCAGCAATCAAGTGCTGGCACAAATTCTCTATGGCGCAGAAATCTGGGGCTTAGATACCAACATTTGTAAAACCCTGGAGATTTTGCAGAACAAGTTCTTACGTAAACTTTATTCTCTTCCATCTGGAACGCCTGCAGCTCTGCTGTGCACTGAATCTGGTTGGCCAACAGTAAAAGCAAAAGTAGATTGTGCCCAGTTAAGATACCTCAAGCGAATTGCAACTCTTCATAACGACCGTCTCCCAGCATTGTGCTTTGAGGAAATGAGGATTTGGCAACACAAGAAATTTGGCCTAGAAAACCTCCTACTCAACTACAATCTTCCTGAATTGAATTCTGCCCTGAATAAGAGGCAACTAAGAGACTGGCTATTTTGGATTGATTCAAGAAGGACTTTGCAATCAACCAGGAATTCAAAATTCTCCCCGTGGTTCCCTTTTTAAAAAACTGAACATTTCAGAGCCAGATATCTGATTAAGCTCAAGCCACCGTCCTTAAGAATTGCCTTTACTGAGCTGCGATTCCAAGTAATGCCTACTGCAGTGTTAGATGGTCGCTATCATAATGTGCCATGGGAAAATAGACTATGTATCTGTGGCCAATTTCAGAAACCCATTTAGATTGCAAAGTCAGGTAGAAGACATTGTGCATTACATGTTAGTTTGTCCATTGTATAGTACCCCAAGAGAAACACACCTGGAACCCCTGCTGACTCATGGTAAAGGGAATTGCTTAGCAGAAACTGTGCATTTTCTGCTGAGTGACACAAACAACTATGTAACTCACAAAGTAGCCATGTTTGCTCTATCTGCAAAAAAGATCAGAAAGATAGAATTAGATAAAATTGCCATCAACTGCCGAGGAGACTCAAAGGATTAAGTGGACTCACAATATGCATCTATATGTGAACTCTTTCGCAATTTTTTTAAATTACTGTTAAATGGCATTGTTTTAACTCCTTGCGGGAGCACGATTATGGCTTCTGCTCAGTATCATTGGAGTCTATTGCTCCGAGGGTACTATTGTGTGCATGCGTTGCTTTTTGTCATGGCCTTGGGCCCGTACAATAAACTATTTTGACTTGATGTTCATTCTCTGTAACTTTTTCCGGCTTGTGATCCCACCAGTTCTTTGTCGCAGGCAGATGGTATTTGTGGCACAAGTTCCAATTAATCATCTGAGCAATGGTGTTATGCCTCTGCTTGTAGTCTGTGCGATCTTCTTGCAGCAGCTGAGGATGTGATCTATTGTTTCATCTGCTTCCTTGCAGAGTCTACATTTGGGATCTGTCGTTGACTTTTCAATTTTGGCTTTGATGGCATTGGTTCTAATGGCTTGTTCTTGGGCTGATAGAATCAGGCCCTCCGTCTCCTTTTTCAAAGTTCCATTTGTGAGCCACAGCCATGTTTTTTCTTTGTCAATTTGGCTCTCAATTTTTCCCAGGAACTGTCCATGAAGAGCCTTCTCTTGCCAGTTTTCTCTTCTGCTCTGGATTGTGTTTTTTTTTTACAGTATTCACTCTTTGTCTTTTGCACTTGAAGCAGATTATTTTATTATGACACAGCAAACAAGATAGATATGCTGGATTTCGTATCACAAAACGACAAGTTGAACACTTCCCAAGTGTCTAGGCCTGTGTGATGTATTTTCGGATGATGCGTGCAGATCCCAGCAGGGTGGCCTTTTGCAGTTGACAGATCGTAATTTTGTCAATGTCTATTATTATTATTATTATTATTATTATTATTAGGTCAGGAAGTGTCCTGCTGTTTCTGAAAAAAAGTTGGCATTGCCACTGCAATATCCGCTAGATAATGGAGGAAACCAGGGAGTTTCAGAAAAACATCTATTTCTGCTTTATTGACTATTCTAAAGCCTTCGACTGTGTGGATCATAAAAAACTGTGGCATGTTAAAAAAACTGTGGCATGTTCTTGGTGGTATGGGGATACCAAGTCCTCTTGTCTGCCTCCTGAGAAATCTGTATAAAGACCAAGTAGCCACAATAAGAACAGACCACAGAACAACAGACTGGTTCTAGATTGGGAAAGGACTACAGCAGGGCTGTATACTTTCACCCTACCTATTCATCTTGTATGCAGAACACATCCTGCGATATGCGGGGCTTGACTAATCCAAGGCCAGAGTTAAAATTGCTGGAAGAAACATTAACAACCTTAGGTATGCAGATGATACCACTTTGATGGCTGAAGCAGCGTCTTTAGCCAAACCGGTTAAGGTCCAAGTCCAATGTCGAACATGAAACAGGCAGCAGCAAGACTACAAGAAGCTTTCCCAACGCACATCAACACCTTGCCTTCTGCAAAGACTCCTCATCCCTGAACCCACTTTTATCTACAAATCACCATCAGAAGATGAACTGACCACCGCCCCATCGCCATCCCCCGCAGCTGCTCCCAGCTCTTCATGTGAATTCCCTTGACTCTCCCTCCAATTCCTCCATCTCCTGTCAAGACTTAGATCCCCCAAGAATCAGTTGGATCCCCTGATTGCCAGTCTTCACTCCCAGAGAATCCCATAAAGGTATCACTAGTTGTTGGTGCCTCACAAATAGCTTGCACTTCTCTTATCTTAGTCCAATCCATGGTGTCTCCTTCTTCTCCTTCACTCATTGACCCATCATCCCCAGAGAATCCCTCAAATGACTCTTCATCTGTAGGTGCTGTAAGTATGTCCTGGATCCTCTTTCTCTGCTGCTCATCATCAGATTCCTGCTCCCAAGTAACCCTTTTCCCCCTTCTGCCACCCATACTACTGTTTTTAATGTTACTCACAGGCTCTACTACAATAGCAAGCGAGGCACAAACATCTCTGAGAAAATCCCATATTGGAGGAAAATACTCCTTGTTGTTTGCCTTCAAAATATTTCCAACTATTTTTGGCAAGATTTGGAAAAAATACATTCATTCAGAAGCCTTACTTCAGAAGTCTCCTTTTGAAGACACTGGGAAGCCTGTATTCTACACACAGAGAGAAAATATTCATCATCTCATGAAGAATTTGAATTTGATTCTTAATCCCAATTTAAAACAAAATAGGACTGGGAAGCTCAATTAATTGTAATCTACTAAGGTTCTGATGACATTGTGTCTAAAATTCAACCAACTTCTTTTAATATATTTTTTCTGCCTGCTATTGTGCATGTCACAGATTAAAGAAGTGCAATGGGGCCCTTTTTCCCATCAGATATTTCTAAAGACTCTGTCTGATAGATGTAGCACTTTGAACCAGGCTTTCCACATAGTTAAATTAATGCAATGACATCATTTGGAATCGCTGTTCCAGGAAGAAGAGGGAAAATGGGGGGAGGGCATGGATAATAGGCGATACACATCTAAGAATACATAAAGGTAAAGTGGCTTTTGGAATAATGTGTACTTGTATGGCAAAAGTTTGTTAAATGAATGGATGTATCAATAAAAAAGTAAAAAAAATGAAAGACTGTTGTACATTATATCTAACTAACTTTTTGATGTGTTTAGAAACAGTGTATGCTCATAAATCAATCCTAAGAATTTGTCGGTTTCTTTTTAAACAACACCATGTTAGCAATGGATTTGGTTACCTTTAATTTAGAATGTTTCAGCTCATTTAGCAGTATTTTTTATCTGGAAAGTTGATTATGGCTATGGAGGGAAGTCATGCACTGACATGTTGTGTTTATCTGAATATTGTTATTCAACAACCACGAGCTCTTTTTCTGATACTTTATCAAGATATACACACATATTTAACTCACCCAGAATTGTCTGGAAAATTTTATTGCTCATAAAAACATGAACATTTTCAAAAAACAACCCTACCTGTTGTGACTGCGCCTTCGGGGATTATGGTTGATGGTGATGGAATTCGGAGAGGAAGAAAAAACCCTCGTGATGAGGGTTCACTGGAGGAGTTGCGCAGGAAGCGACTTAGAGAGCTATATGGGGAATCTTCTGAGGAAGATTCAGATGGGGAGATGGATGCTGAGGAACAGGTGGTGGCTGGGGAAGTGGGCACTGAATGGGCACAGCCACCGGAGATGTCTGGGGATTTGGGGCTTATGGATACTTCTGAACCTGGGGTTTCTGCAGGAGCTGATCCCAATTGGGATGCTTGGAGAAGGGAGGATGGTTCTTTAAGTGTTGATGGGGCTAAGTGTGGGCAGGATGATTGGGACTCCGACGAATTGCTAGGTACTCCAGATCCACGAGCTCTAGCTGTGTGGAGTTCAGACTCTGAGTAGATTTGGGACACCTGGTGTTTGGGTGTGAGTGTTTGGTCACCCAGGAGGAAGGGGAATAAAATGGGAATGTTTGGCCACTGCACTTTGCGTGTGGCAAGGTGTTGCTGAGGCGCCATTGGGATCTCTGTGTTTCTGGACTTGGACTGCGATTCGGATCTGCTGATACCATCTGGCTTGGCTCTCGCTGTGTCTTATCGTGGACCTGTTTTGGATGACTGCACCCTCTTCGGACTTTGGATTGAATTTGACCTGACTTCTGTCTACGCCCTCTGACTGACGGCTACTCCCGGCTTCTGACTATTGGTTTGTCTTTCGGAATTTCTTCTGCCTCCTGACCTGACCTTGGATTCTTCTGACGACGGCTATTCATCATCCCTTTGAGGCTCTCGGCTTATCTGCACCGTGGAAGCAGCTTTACTGCTTTTCTAGTTTGTTTATTTTCCAGCAATTAACTCTATTTGTTTTCCAAAGCTGAATTGAAGCGTTATTTAGTTTTTTATTGAATGCCAGCATGGGAAATTAGCATGGCTCGTTTTTGAGTTATTATTGTCCAATCTACTCTCGAAACACTGAAAAGTGAAGTGTTTCAAAGATATTTCCTGTGTTTATGTTATTTTTTGGCTTATCTTTGAAATAAACTTTGTTTTGTATGTTAACTGGCGTCTGACTCTTGACACTACCATTTCACCCAAAAAGGCAAAATAGAGACTCTGGACCTCATCACATTGATGAGGTCTCCCAATTAAATCACTAGCTTCCGTGGAAAATCAGCAGGGCAGTGGGGCAGCCAGGCAATCCCAGAGCTCAGTGCCATACCGCACCACCACCAGCATTTCCCCATTACAGGTGGGGAAGTGTTGCTATGTGGCTTACCCCCGTGCTGGCCCCTAGATTCCTAATGGAACATGGAAGGCCTCCTGTGTTCTGGACCAAGCATCCTAGGATGTTTGCACCCCAATTGAACCATGGAGCCTGGCTGGAAATGAGCCTGCATTGTCTGATGGGTGACGTGGGGCTCCATGGGTCAACTGGAGAGAAAGTGTGCCAGCTGCGACCGTCCCTCGTGAAGTCTGACTTGGCCATGGTGGTCCACGCCTTAGTCACCTCCAGGTTGGATTACTGCAATGCACTCTACGTGGGGCTGCCCTTGAAGACGGTTCAGAAACTTCAGTTGGTTCAGAGATCAGCAGCCAGATTAATAACAAGAGCAAATTATAGAGAGCGGTCAACCTATTTAAGCAGCTCCACTGGCTACCGATAAGTTTCCGGGCCCAATTCAAGGTGCAGGTTATTACCTATAAAGCCATAAACGGTTCAGGGCCTGCCTATCTCCGTGATCGCCTCCTCTCCTACGAACCAACGCGAGCCCTGAGATCATTCGGGGAGGCGCTCCTCTCGCTCCCGCCTTTGTCTCAAATGAGGCTGGTGGGGACGAGGGAGGGGGCCTTCTCGGCGATGGCCCCCCGGCTCTGGAACTCTCTCCCTAAAGAGATCAGGTTAGCTCCTTCCCTGCCCATTTTCCGCTGGGAATTAAAAACATGGATGTTCCAGAGTGCATTTGAATGAACAGGCCCAATACAGCTGGCATTAGAATGCTTCTCTCTGTTTTAAGGGCATACGGCACTTTATCACTCATTTCCATGACACAGCACTTTATGAAACCTGTCCCCGCTGGTTTGTTTTTAATTCTCTGATTTTATTGCTTGGATTTTAATGTATTTATTATTTATTTTGTGAATCGTTGGAATGTTTTTGGTCAAATGTCTTGTGTTGTTGTTTTCGGGCTTGTCCCTGTTGTGAGCCGCCCCGAGTCCCTTCGGGGAGATGGGGTGGGATATAAAAATAAAGTTTATTATTATTATTATTAAGTGTCTAACGATGTTGAAAATTAGTCGTGTGATGAAGTTGCCAGTGATAGTCTCTTAACAGGAACAGTCATGACCCTTCAAAGCAGGGAGATTTCTGATAAGAAAGGATTTTGGAGCTACTGCAGATCCTCTTTGAAGAGACTAGAATTCTCCTCCATTGAGAATACAATTCACTGCCTGTTGCCACAGACAGCTGGCTAATTTCACATGCTGTTTGTAATATCTTATGAAATAGATTTTTCTGTATGTTATACTCAACTATGCCAGAGCCCCAGTGCTAAGTCCCATAACAATTTCATTGGCATATCTAATAGAGTTACATAAAGATTTAAGTCATTTGGAGGAGCTAAGGTGTCTTGTCTGCAGCTTTACAGCAGACGGTAATTCCATTTATTGAAGACTTGAAAGTGTTTAGGTTTAAAATGCAGAAGAGAAAAAATGACTGAGGCTTCAACAACAACACATTTTATAAATTAGTAAATTTAACATTCAGGGCACAGAGATAGGTGGGAGATGAGCAGTGGAATACTGCTGACAGCTGTTCAGCATCGGGGGGGAGAGTAATATTGAAGAAGTGCCATACAGCTGTCCTTAGGGTGTTAAATGCTGAGGAACTATAAAATTCTGCAGGAAAGTGAATGACAAGGGAGAAGGCCTAACTAAAAGAAAATATTATCCCATTATTTTTCTTATTTGGAATTTTAAAAATAAAAATGCACACAAATTAAATAACAAAAGTGAGGGGCAATTACTCACTCATTAGAGTGGCAGGTGATTGGACTGGATGACCCTTGTGGTCTCTTCCAACTCTATTATTTTATTATTCTAGATCAGGGAGAGATAATGCAGATCCTAAGAGCTTAATGCAGATCCTAAGGCTAATTTGGCAGCCTCTTGATCATTCTACTAAATCCTAGTAGATTTAGAAGAGGGGGAGGAATGTCACCATAAAGAATAATTCATGTGGAGGACTGTTGTAGTCCAGCCTGTGATAGTGTCAAAAGTCAGATGCCAACTGAGAGCAAAATATAGTTTATTTAAGTAACAACTCAAAAAATAGCTCAGTAAATTGTCAGAGGCTTAAAACAATCTCAGTGTTATTAAGCAGTCAAAACAGAAAAAACGCCAAAAACATGAATTGGCATATAATCCGGATTAACCAGAGATATAATCCGGATTTAACATAAAGTACTTGAACTCAGCCCAAAGACACAAAACGGGCTTAAAATGGCAAAACAAACAAAGGTAAATCACCGCAAAGCCCCGAAACCTTCCCCAAAACCCAGGAGTACAGCAGCGATTCCAAACTGAGGCAAAAACCCAAACCGGGTTAAAAACTCTTCAGCGAAAGCAGCACAAACAAACAGAACTGGAAAACGCTGAGGAGTTAGCGGCAAGCCGCTGCAGAGACGGATGCCAGGCCAGGAGCCAAAGGAGCGTAGCATTGTAGCGAAGTCAAGCCAGTCCAAAGTCGGGATAAGGGAACAGCGTCAGGGTCGGGAATGAAGCCAGCAGTCAGCAATGGTAGAGAACCATGGAGATGAGAACGATGCCAAGCCGAATTAGGGAGCAAAGAGATAAGCCAAGTCGAGATTCAGTCCAAGGTCCAAAGGGTGAAGTCGTCACAAGAAGGTCCACGTCAAGGGATGGCACAAAAAGCCAAAACAACGAAGGCGAACAGCAGCTAATGCAAAATAGTAATAACAGTGCAGTCCAGGAAAACCCACACAATTCCAGCCCTCCGTTGAAGAATAACCCGGAGCAAACTTACATCTGTTGCAAAGTCCCAAGCTACTCTTGAGAATCACGTACAGGAAACCCAATGGTGCCCAGCAACACCTTGCCACATGCAAAGAACAGTGGCCAAAAATCCCCAATTTATTTAGGCGTCCAAACTTCCAACACCCTAGGGTCAGGTGTCTCAAGTTCCTCATCAGAGTCTGAGCTCCAAACAGCCAACGCGCTAGGATCAGGCGTCCCAAACTCCTCATCAGAATCAACATCATCCTGCCCACACCCAACTCTGTCCACACCTGTGGAATTACCCTCAGTCCTCCAGGCAGACCATGTGGGATCTGCTTCTGAAGATACCCAAACCTCTCCAGCATCCACAGCATCCATGGACCCAGATTCTTCCCAAGATCCTCCAGAGCCCGTGCCCAATCTATGCCAGCTTCCTCTGGCACCACCGGTTCCTCAGCATCCATTTCCAGCTCAAGATCCCCTCCCAAGTCCCCACATGAATCCTCCTCAGAAGACTCCCCATCAATCTCCCTGATTCTCTTCCTGTGTAAATCTTCCAGCAAGCCCTCCTCGCGAGGGTTCTTCCTTCCTCTCCTGATCTCTCCATTATCACTCACAGCCTCAGAAGACTCATTCACAACAGATAGTGTCTGATGTGTCTGATTTCAGTGAGATTTCTGGGCCTGTGTCTGATGTGGTTATGGGGATGATGGGGTTATTGACAGGCCTGCCTTTGAGCCTGAGCTTTCTGCAGAACAGAGGGAGGATGCTTAAGGCCACATTCCTGAGTGAGGCCTTCCATAGGGTTTCTCTGATAAATGTTTCTCTGAGGAGGATTTGTCAGATGCAAATGTAGAAGTTAATGAGCTTGAAAATAAGACTTTGGGCAAAGAGGGAAGGTAAAGTGTTATCTGGTGGGAAAGTGAAATGGAATGTGTTCTTCTCACTGGATGAGGCAGGAAAGGTTTTAAAAATGACAAGACAAAGCATTGTACAACATTGAGTGTTCAACATTGTTCAACAAGAGTGGTCAACAATGATTATTCATGCCAGTCTTGCCAAGTTCCTGTTCTGTGAACTATACTTTTGTATCATTTTTATTGCTTGGTTTTTATATATTCTTCAATAAACTGCTTGCTGATAATACCCAACTGGTATAGTGTTTTAATATCAGAGGGGTTCCAGCTCTGGGATACAACAAGGACCAAACTTCTAATGCAAAGATTGTTGCTTATTATTCCTTGAGGACACAGACATGAAAATGGGATCCCCTTTGTTATCCAAGTCAAACTCATGAAAATTAGAAGCAGATTTGTAAACCAGAAGCATGTGTGGGGTGCCCCTATCCAGAAGTGTCTACTTTCCATTACTGATTTGCATATAATATAACTTACCATAAAGAGTCATATTTCTCCATTTGTGCTACTCCTCCATGTGGCATGTCACCTTTAACTGGTACTTCAAGTTTCAACAAATCTTTTGTGCTTCCCTCCTACCTTTCTGTATAAATATGTAAAATTCCATCTCTGCTTTCCATTCCTTCTCAAAAATGATCTCCTACCTTGCAAGCAAACTTCTCCCTAAATATCTTTTTATTATCCTTATGTCTCTTACATTTCCTCTTTCTCACCCATTTAACATGGGCCACATTTCAAAGTTCTACATCATTTACTTATCCATTCCAGCTCTAACATATTTTTCCTTTATGTACAAACCTATGAAACCTTACTATATTTTTTCTAAAATGTATACCAAATAATGCCAAACAGTTTTAGAACTGAATAGCAAATTAGAAAAAAAGCTGAAGAACACCTATGAGATGAAATGTCATGTTTTAACCAACCTCTATCTTTCTTGCATCAATAATGCAAGCTATAATTTAGATTGAATCTTGTGTATTCAAGTAACATGGGAAAATGCAGGTGAAAAGGCACCATGTAGCTTCAGTCCCACTAAGGCAAAGAATACTAATATCTCTGACAAGATGGGTGAGAATTTTTCTGGGGTTCAGTTTACAGCAGGAATTTTCCAAAATCTGTGATTTATGCAAAACAAGAGAAAAGCAATAGCAAATTTGGGGAAAAGGTAAACTAAGAGAGTTTTATATCTAAACAAAAGTATTTTGGTGCTAAGCTCTTATAAAGCTGCATATTTATATGCAGTCAACCATATTATTGGTTCTTAATTATGCCTGAATTTTTTGTACTCAAAATCTTCATCTTTAAGAGTTACATGACAATCAGATACAACATGATTCTCACTGCATTAGGGAAAAAAATGTATCTACTGAAGCTGGTCAATACAGACAGTTGAGAATTTTGTTGGCTTACTTTTTGTAAGAGTTTGCCAAAATTTACAATTTCTTTCATAAACCTGATAGAACACAATATAGGCTCACAATAGCTCTTTGTGATTATTTTGACAAAATGTACTCAGAATCTAAGTTTCATTTTGAAATCAAAATGAAGTGCAGTACTTTGTTGCTGGAGGAGTACTATAGGGCATTATTCTTTGATCGGAGGAGGTCACATCCAAGGATATTCTGATCAGTTTGATTGCAAACTCCTATAAAGCTGTTTTGATCACTGTAACACATCTAGTATTAAAGACACAGAGCATCAGTGTCACTTAAAATGGTATAGACCAGCAAAATGTCAACAGTGACCTTTTCTTTCAAATAAGAAAAAACAACAACAGACCTTTCTAAAGCTGTTTGGAAAGTCCATATAAATAAAGAAGATACTGTGCTTCATGACAAAGACAATGAAAAGTCATTGTGAGAACACTATAGATCAAGCATGGGCAGGGTTTGGCCCTCCAGGTGTTTTGGACTTCCAGAAATCCCTGCCAGCTTACCAACTGTTAAGAATTGTATTGAAGTCCAAAACACTTGAAGGGCCACAGTGTGCCCAAGCCTGCTATAGATTATGCAGAGAGAGAGACCATGTAGCCAATGTTGCTTATATGGGTATATTCTTCCATCTTCTTCATCATGGAAAAATAAATTCTCCTTAACGATGCCCTGTAAAGATCACTGCTGCCATGCAGAGGGGTTTCACAATGGAGAAGTGCAAAATTCTTCCATTCATCTGTCTTCGATGGTTGAATTTTCACCATCTCCTTATTTGGAAAGAATAATTCATCAGTATTTGCCCTCCTTTGTGAATCAAGTGAAAAGGAAAGAGGAGGAGAGGGGAGGAATGGAAGGAAGGAAGAAACAAAAAAGAATGATAGGACATCATTGTTTAAGCAATAATAAGAAACCACAGGGGAACAACTCAGTGAGCTGTAATAGTTATCACTAAATGATGGAGTGAAGAAAATTCAGAATCAGACAAAATTCTGTTCCCGATTTTATATTAACAATGAGGAATGAGCTTAATACTGTATAGTTTCTTCCCAAATGTAAGTGGTGCTAATTAGGATATGTGCAGATCATTTCTAGAATTTGATATGAAGAGCACTTCAGATTTGCAGTTCGTTTCTAAAACAATTGGGATGACTACATTTATATGGATGTTTTCATTTAATACACATACAACCAGCATAGGGAAATTATTGAAGAAAAGTTGCTGCAGCTGTCATATCCCATTCAATGAACCATGCAGTTAAATATGACTGAACATGCTTACTTTATGTTCTTTTTTGTACTGTGGTTTGTAAACATAACAGTAATATTAACTATACAAACACAGTATCAGAATTTACTAACAAAGAAGAGAACCAAGTAATTCGCAGAGGCTGGATGGCCATCTGTCGGGGGTGCTTTGAATGAGATTTTCCTGCTTCTTGCAGGGGGTTGGACTGGATGGCCTGTGAGGTCTCTTCCAGCTCTACGAATCTATGATTCTATGATGTTCAGAATGTGAAGTCATGCCTGCCTTCAGCATAGTTCCATTAATTGCTTCAGTGACAAGATTTACATATAGTACATTATAAAAACTATTTCACTATATATTATAAAAACCATTTGTATTTTCTTGAATTTATGTATGTGTGATCAGACATTAAACATACTGTAGATGACTTCATTTTGAACACTTTTTGGAGTCATGTATTACCTGAAAAACAACTATCTCTCCCTCCCCCCACACCCCAGATTCAGTTTATTTGTTTTAGATTTTGAAAACCAAACATAGAAAATTGTCCTTTGCAAACTACAAGCTCAATTACTTTCAATGAGGTTTATAACTACTTGAACTTTAATGAATATGTAGTCCATTTACTGGAGTAACTCCCTTTTTGTGCCCTGGTTCTCATAACTGGTTTTGTTGGTTTTGTTTTGCTATCTGTTTTTGGCAGGATTAGATTATATTTATAACCCTAGTATTTCCTGAGGAGCTTGACAAGTTTCAAACAATCATGCAGAGATCTTTATACTCTCCACTATTAATTTTTGTTTGCTTTTTTATTTTTACGTAATAGGAAGGAATTTGCAGAAACCACTGCCTTTCTGAGGATTTCTGTCACATGCAAAATGGCTAGGTGCAGGGAATTTTGCACAAGAAGAAACATTCTGTTTGGAATGTTTAAAAAAGTTGCTCAGTGCTGAATTGGAGTTAGCTAGTTAATCTCCTAGGTTTTGTGTGGAATATTGCCTATTAAAAAGTGTGGCAATAAAGTGAGAGTATTAAACAATGAGCCTGAGAAATGTCTGAAGACTAGGTGGGCGGTTTATTGGAATTGATGTCTTAAATTATGGAAGAACGATTTCTGCCATTCTGGTTTTGGTGAGGATGGATGTTATAAGAAGGATACGTGTTCTAGAATTGTGTTTAGTAAGAAAGCTACAAAATGCCAAAAGGATAGTGTTATGAACAATGAAGTTAGGATGTATGAGAACCATCAGTTTTTCAGGATAGTGAACCATCCCATGTTCTCATTTGGCTGTGCTCCATTTCACCAGTACTTGCTATCTTGCCTAACTGCTTATCCTTTTGCAAAACAACATCAGCTGTGGAAGGAGAAGAATTAAAGGTACTCCACATCAGCTTTCTCTCTTTCTCTTCACTATCTTTCCCAGTCAAACAAAAATAAAAAAATGAACTTTTATTAAAGTCTCAGTTTGCTTCAGTTCAGGCTGGTTCACATTAAATGTGCAATTACAAAAACACTCTGTAAGAGTATTAAATAACCATGGCACAGCAGAGAAAGAGGGCACACATCCCCATGGCAACTGTCAGACTTTTCCTCTCTTCCACCACTGTGACAATTTCATCACCCATCCTTGTAGCACAGCACCAGAATGGTGTGAACATGGGGTCAAAGTGAGAGTACGCTGCACCGCAGAACTAGCTTTTCCAGCACCAGGTTCCATTTGAGAATGAGTTGTTCTTTGTATATTGTTTTTGAGTTTGCCTTACCAGCTGCTGGCTGTTGCCTTCCTTCATTTAGCATCTCTGGGATAAATAAAAGAGACTAACTAGTCTAAAGACTTGTCAATATACATTGGTGTCACGTGCAGCACTGTCTTTTTCTTGTGTTTCCGTTGGTGCTTTTCATATTTAGTTTCCCGCTAAATGAATAAACAAGTAAGAAGAGAAACATAATATGTGGTATGAATCACATTGAGGGCGCGTGTTTGTTTACCTCTTCTTTTGTATACAGAAAACAAGGAAGACATTAGACAGCCCAGAGTGAATAGTGTAATGGATGTTTCTATGGCTACAAGAGGAGTTGTATATGAAGACATTAAGACAGTTTGACAAACTACCAATAAAGAGAGGAGAAAGAAAAGCTGAAATTGGGGAAGGTCAAAGACTGACTAGACACTTGTATAAAGCATGTCACTTTTATTTGATTATGAGGAGGACTGCAAATTAATATGTCATGCTGAGAGCAGGAACATTTACCATTTAAATACCATTCTTTCTTTGAGTATAAAACAGTCATGCTTATGAAAACTATGGAAATTTATGCCTTTTCTTTCTCTGACCTTGTACCTGAGGTTTCTTAAGACAATGGTATTATTAAAAATTCTTATTAAAAATAAACTTTAAAAAATGATCACCAATCTACATGAGACAGATTCAATAACTGCATCGGTTGGATCAGAATTTCATTTAGTACACTTTTAATGTAAATTTAAAATTCAAAGTTCTTTTCATAAAGGGAAATGGACTACAACTCCCATTCATTCTCACCACTGACTGCCACATAGGGATAGTGAGAGTTTCAATCCAACAATATTCCCTATTATAGAATCAATGAATTCCCAGGAAAAGGAAAGAAAGGTAGCTTAAAAACTTGCACTGCTTTTGTGATTTGATCAGAGCAAAAATGTAACTAGTAAACATCATCAGAGATGTTAACTCCAATGAATTCTTAAAATCATGGGCTGTGAAGATATGGAAACTTTTAATGCACCAAATGGGAATTGTATATTTCTCCAGATGTTGCTTAACTGCATCTCCCAGCATCACTCAAAACATTGAATAAAAGAAAACCCATGTTCCATAAAGACTAGTTGAAAGAAATGTGAGGTCTATTTCTAAAAATGTTTGGATGGATGGGGATTTTAAAAAGCTTTCCCTTGGAATTTTTTGTTCCTCTTAGTAGTGATGGTGCCATTCCCTGTATATTGTTCAAAGCCTACACTAGGAAGATTTTGTTATGTGCTACATCTTTCTGCCAAACAAAATATTAGGATCTTTCCCCTTTGACTTACGGAAGAGATCACGAGGAATACACACTCCAACCCCATTCTGCCATACTGAGTATGTCCAACAGGTGACCACCAGCTTCTGTTTAAAACCCTCCAAAGCAGGAGATTCCACCACACTGAAATACCATATTCCGCTGTCTAACAGCTCTCAGTGTCTGAAAGTTCTTCCTAATATTTAAATAGAATATCTCTTCCCTGTAATTTGAATCAATTTCTCTGTGTTCCAGTCTCTGGAGAAGACATGCTGTTTTGGGAAACCAAGACTCAGACCAACTTTATGCAATTTACATTCTGGACTTTGGAGTCGCCAGCTCTGGGTTATAAACAAAATAGGTTCTGGAGGTTTGATTTAAGTTGAATTTCTATGTAAGCTAGAGCAAGTACGTTGTTAAGTATAGTTTTGGGAAGGTTAACATCCTTATAATATTTGTTTTGCTGTCTATGTCCCTGTTCAGAAGATTTTCCCTCACTTTCTATCCCTTTAACAAATTTAATTTGAAAAATGCAGATTGACATGGAGCAAGGATAAATCTTTTTCTCATGATAACTCTTACAGGAGTGAATTTCCCTCCCTAGGGTAGATTTCCTTTCACTTCCTGTTGTCTCACCCCCTCTCCCCCATTTGTAACTGGGAGTTGTATGTAAGTTGGATGTTTGCAACTCAAGAACTGCCTGTATAACACACGACCATTTCCAACTAAATACAGTCTGTGTATATTTTTTCTCACCTGCTTACAATGGGGCTGGACTTAGCGCAGTGGGTTAAACTACTAAGCTGCAGAAAATCATGCCAATCGAAAGGTTGGCAGTTCAAACCTGGGTCGGGGTGAACACCCACCATCAGCCTCAACTTCCTGCCCACCTAGCAGATCAAAAAGAGAAACGTGAATCGATAAATAGGTACCACTTTAAATATTTTTGGAATGGAGAGAAGAACAGAGGTAGCAAGAATTGGGTTGTTGTGTGTTTTCCGGGCTGTATGGCCATGATCCAGAAGTATTCTCTCCTGATGTTTCGCCCACATCTATGGCAGGCATCCTCAGAGGTTGTGAGGTATAGCCATAGATGTGGGTGAAACATCAGGAGAGAATACTTCTGGAACATGGCCATACAGCCTGGAAAACACACAACAACCCTGTGATCCTGGCCATGAAAGCCTTCGACAACACATAGCAAGAATTACTCACGGGCGGTTCACCCATTAGGCAAACTATGTGGTGGCTGAAGGCACCATGAACCGGAAGGGCACAACCGCGCAGCCTGCTTCCCTCCCCCTCCCTGGCTCCCCCACCCTCTTTGTGCCCTCCAAGCTTCTGCTGGTAGGCCTCCGCGGCCTGCTAGCCCGCCTCCATGACCTGCTGGCCCACCTCCGCAGCCCGCCTCGGCCTTCGCCCTCGAGGCCAGGTCTCTGGGCTGCCTGGCCATGTTTCAGAAGCATTTTCTCCTGATGTTTGGCCCCCATCTATGGCAGGCATCCTCAGAGGTTGTGAGGTCTATTGGAATCGAAATAAGTGTGTGCCATATAACCCAGAATATCAAGGCATAATAACCCACAATATCTGCTTTGAACTGGGTTATCTGAGTCCACACTTCTAGATAACCCAATTCAAAGCAGATAATGTGGATTATCTGCCTTAATCTTCTGGGTTGTATGGCTGTGTGGAAGAACCCTCGGAGTTCTTCCACACAGCCATATAACCCAGAATATCAAGGCAGAATAACCCAAAATATCTGCTTTGAACTGGGTTATCGGAGTCCACACTGCCCTATATCCCAGTTTTGGTGCTTAATTTGTAAAATCATAATGTAATTTGATGTTTAATAGGCTTTTCCTTAATCTCTCCTTATTATCCAACATTTTCACTAATCCAGTGCTTTTATTTTTCAGTGATTGGTTTGGGGGGGGGACCAAAATTCTGTTCGCTTACACTTGAAAATTACCTAGGGCCAGCCCTGGAATTACTGAACCATAACTGAATATCAGGCATTTTGCTTTCAACGAAAAACGTTTCAGATTGATTCTGCTATGCTGATTGTTCTTCAGCAAACTCTAAGCAGTTAAACTCATTCTAAACATGTATGGTATACTCCACATACCTTTTCCATTTCCTTGATAAACTAAAACATTAAGGTAAATTGCATGTGAATGTCTATAGATCATGCCAACTACACAGACTGTGCTGATACAGAATGTTAATGGTAGTTCATAATTTGGTGTGTGTGGGGGGTGCATTTTAAAACACATTTTAATTATATTTATTGCATTTTAACTGTATTTTTAGCCTCACACACAGAGTGCTATTTAATAGTTTTTAATTTTTTGTATTTGCTTTGTTTTGAATTGATCAAAGTGTGTGGCTGTTAGCTGCCTTGAGTCACCTTGAAAGAAAAGTGGGGCAGAAAGCAAATAAGTAATCCAGGTTTGAGTTGTGAAAATATTAGAATTGGTGACATAGAAATCCAAGTTCAGTGTACATTCAGGATTCACAAACATGGCAAATTATCAATCAGATGGCAGCATTATTATTTAGAATCAAGTACCCATTCCCCCAGTATTCCCACTATTCTAAAGTTACTAGAGAGATAAGTCATATAAAACTGATGGTCAAATGAGATATTGTTTAGAATTCTGTTGTGATGTCATACTGGTGTAAAACTGTTACACAAGCAGTTGAACATTCTCAGGCAATCCAAAGTGCAGGGAATCACACAGAAAAGACAGGGGTGATGCATCACCACATTCACACTTACACAATTATGCAGACCAGGCACAACAGGAACACCCTTGGGAGAGTGATGGGCTCTTGGATGCATCTCAATGGATTGTCACTGATGAATGCACTGGGGATGTCGAGGAGGAGGACAACACTTTACACCTACACGATTCACTTCAACTGGAACACTCTTCAGGGGACTGTCTTGCACAAAAGTGACCCTGTCAATCCTCAAAGGAAACAGGTCTTGGTAGTAGGTGACTCCCTCCTTAGAGGAACAGAAGCCATAATTTCCAGACTGGATGGGATGGCTCGAGAAATATGCTGCCTCCCAAGGGCAAAACTACACCATATCACTCAGAGGCTCACCAGGCTCCTAAGCCCCATGACCCTCCCCCCTTATGTTGATTCATGTAGGAACCAAAAACACTGCTAGGCATACTTTTCAAAAGATCACAAACGATTTTCGAGCTCTCAGAACAAAGCTAAAACTGTGTAATGTACATGTGATCTTTTCATCCCTCCTCCCCGTTGTCGGACACGACTCTACAAGGGCCAAAAAATAGTACAGGTAAATAACTGGCTCAGAAAATGGTGTCAGGAGGAGCGTTTTGGCTTCCTTGACCATGGCCTACTCTTCCAGGAGGATGGCCTATTGGCAGGTGATGGGGTGCAGTTTGTCATACAAAGGAAGGCTGAAACTAAGACAAGTCAAACATGCATTCTGGACTTTAAGAGAGCTGACTTCCAAAAAATGAAGGAAATAATGAGCGGCATTCCATGGACACCAATATTAAAAGACAAGGGAGTTAAGGATGGATGGGAGATTTTAAAAAGTGAAATACTCAAGGCGCAAATGCAAACAGTGCCAACAAAGAAAAAAAATAAGACAAGTGCAAAGAAGCCAGAATGGATATCCAAAAAACTTCTAACTGGTCTAAAATTCAAAAGAGACATGCACAAGAAGTGGAAAAGGGGAGAAATCACCAAAGAAGCATTCAAACGTATAGCCAACTCCTGTAGGAAAAAGGAAAAAGGCTAAAGCGCAAAATGAGCTCAGGCTTGCCAGGGACATTAAAAACATAAAAAAAGGCTTTTTTGCTTACGTTGGTAGAAAAAGGAAGGAGACGATAGGGCCTCTGCAAGGAGAAGATGGGGTGATGGTGACAAAGGACAGGGAAAAGGCAGAACTGCTTAATGCCTTCTTTGCCTCGGTCTTCTCACAAAAAGAAAGTCATCTTCAACCCCAGCAACATGGAATGGATGACGGTTTGGGGGAAATCCAACCCCAAATAGGGAAACAAGTTGTCCAGGAACACCTGGCCTCTCTAAACGAATTCAAGTCCCCAGGGCCAGATCAGCTATATCCAAGGGTATTGAAGGAACTAGGGGAAGTTATTTCAGAACCACTGGCAATTATCTTCTAGAGTTCTTGGAGAACGGGAGAAGTCCCAGCAGATTGGAGGAGGGCAAATGTGGTCGCTATCTTCAAGAAGGGAAAAAAGAACGACCCAAACAATTACCATCCAATCAGCCTCACGTCGATACCAGGCAAGATTCTGGAAAAGATCATTAAGGAAGTGGTCTGCGAACATTTAGAAGCAAATGCAGTCATTGCTAATAGCCAACATGGATTTACCAAAAACAAGTCATACCAGACTAATCTGATCTCTTTTTTCGATAGAGTTACAAGTTGGGTCGATACAGGGAATGCTGTGGATGTAGCGTACCTGGATTTCAGTAAGGCCTTCGACAAAATCCCCCACGACTTTCTAGCAAACTGATCTTGACAGACTAGAGAGATGGGCCGAAACTGACAATTGAAAGATACTTCACTTCGGCAGAAAAAATGGAATGCAAAGATACAAAATGGGGGACACCTGGCTCGACAGCAGTACGTGTGAAAAAAACCTTGGCGTCCTTGTGGACAACAAGTTAAACATGAGCCTATAATGTGATACGGCTGCTAAAAAAGCCAACTGGATTCTGGTCTACATAAATAGAGGTATAGCATCTAGATCCAGGGAAGTCATGCTACCCCTCTATTCTGCCTTGGTCAAACCACACCTGGAATACTGTGTCCAATTCTGGGCACCACAATTGAAGGGAGATGTTGACAAGCTGGAAAGCGTCCAGAGGAGGGCAACTAAAATGATCAAGGGTCTGGAGAACAAGCCCTATGAGGAGCGGCTTAAAGAACTGGGCATGTTTAGCCTGCAGAAGAGAAGGCTGAGAAGAGACATGATAACCATGTACAAATACATGAAGGGAAGTCATAGGGAGGAGGGAGCAAGTTTGTTTTCTGCTACCCTGCAGACTAGGACGTGGAACAATGGCTTCAAACTACAGGAAAGGAGACTCCACCTGAACATCAGGAATAACTTCCTCACTGTGAGAGCTGTTTGGCAGTGGAACTCTCTGCCCTGGAGTGTGGTGGAGGCTCCTTCTTTGGAGGCTTTTAAGCAGAGGCTCTGTTGGGGGTGCTTTGAACGCGATTTCCTGCTACTTGGCAGGGGGTTGAACTGGATGGCCCATGAGGTCTCTTCCAACTCTACTATTCTATGATTCTATGAGTCTTCTATTTGTCATAGCACATGACTGTTTCCACCTATGTGTTTTGTATTTAATATACTTTGCTTGTCACTAGAAGGTAAACACAATTCACAGATCTGATTATTGAGAAAATCCTATTGTGTGGTGGAAAATGGATTTGTTGCAGATATACACATCCTGTTACAAGTCCAGTTTGGCATTTAGATTAGCATCCATTTGTTGCTAACACAGACTGCTGTAACACAGCTCTTTCCTGAGTAGTTTGCATGTTATATTGATAGGAAAGGACAGAACACAACTATGGCAATCAACCCCTTTGATGAACAACTGGAAGTATGTTTTCACTGCAGTTTTTAAAAATAAGGTAGCTTTGACATCATTTTGTGAAATATCACATGTAATTACAAGGCACAAAAGGATCTGTAGCATTTGAAGCATATATAACCACAAAAGAGGTTTGTATGTTGGACTGAGACTCCACGATAGGAAATCGAATCTACACTCATCCATAGAAACCCACTGGCTGACCTAGAGCAAGTCATATTCTTTCAATCTTAGAAGAAGGAACTTGTAAACTATTTCTGAATGACTCTTGCCAAGAAGCCCCTGTGGTAGCTTTGCCTTAGGGTTATCATAAATAAGAAACAACTTGGAAAACACACAACTACAACTACTGCTAGTCCAGGACAGCTCTGTTTTGGTGTTTGCTTTTAATTTCATATAACTTTCTAATTTTTTTTCGCGTCAGGAGCAACTTGAGAAATTGCAAGTCATTTCTGGTGTGACATAATTGGCCATATGCAAGGACATTGCCCAGGGGACACCCAGATGTTTTATCATCCTGTGGGAGGCTTCCCTCATGTCCCTGCATGGGTAGCTAGAGCAGCTCACACCATTCCCCGGATTTAAATCGCCGACCTTTTGGTCAGCAGTCCTGCCAGCACAAAGGTTTAACCCATTGCACCACTGGGGGCTTTAATGTGAGCATCACTGAAAGCTTAATCTGAACTACTACAATCAGGTGTGGAAGTACCACCCCTGATTCAAAATAAAGGTATATCCATCATCCACAGGTTAAATTTCTAAGCTTAAGAAAATCTTACAGCCAACCAAGAGAATTAGTTTTATCTAAACATCAATAACTTGGAAGTGGATAATGTAAAAAGTGAAATGAAATGAAATGAAATGACTCAGTCATTGAGTCCATCCATAAAAATGTACAACCCATCAAAATATTCTTTCATGAACAATGAAATAAATGGAACAAAATCCAAAATGTTTGAGTAAAATACATTTGAACCTTTAAATGTGTTTCTGACCTCTGAAAAGTGACTTTACAGGAAGTGGCACCATATAGTTAATAGAATCTTTCACATTACCAAATCAATCTACAAATGAAAAGGTTTCTGTTTGCACACAGATGATGTGTGATTTTCTCAGTCTTTCAGTCTCATTTTCAACCCCTTATTCATGAGTTTCAAAATCCATTACCTTAATGGGATTTTAATGCCCCCAACTTTGTTTGAAATAATATTGCAAGGTAAAACCAGTCAAGTCATGTGTGAAAATGTAGCAAAGTGCTATACCAAATGATTCTATGAAGTAGTTTGTCTTCAGAAAACAAGCTGAAATATAATTGATTCAAAATCAGCAACCTTGGAGCAGGGACAGGATGGACTGGATAAAAGAGTATAGTCCTCTCAGTATATAACATAGTCCATGACTTGAGACATACATATATATGTCACATACCAAAAACGTATCTTATTCCCATGCCATTCCCAATAATATGCAAAGGAAATCCATGGACTGTATGGAATATTCACAGTCGTCCATCAAAGTTCATACATTTTCAATCAGTAAAGAAGGGGATAAGAGAGAACTTTTTTTTTCAAAGTAACAGTAATGATGCAATAATGATTATATTTGTACTTGTAGCTTGAGTATTTGTACTTGTAGCTTGAGTATCATTTATCCAAAATTCTTGGGTCCAGAAGTATTTTGGATTTAATTTCGCCCCAGTTTTTAGAATACCTCTATTTCTATACATGTACATAATGAAATATCATTGAGATGAGACTCAAGTCTAAATTTATGTTTCATATACACCTTATAAACATAACGTGGAAGTAATTTACATTTTAAAAATAATTTGTGCACAAAAAGTTAGTGTACATTGAACCATCTTATCCAATCATTGTTTCCACAACAAGCTGACTTTTTCAAAATCCAATTATCACAAAGTCAGAAAGTCAGGTGAAATCTTTTGAACAAGGGCACAAACAGCAAAACAAACACCACAAGGGTGCTAACTCTTTCCTATGCTATCCAAAGCTTATATATATAAGTAGAGTCTCACTTATCCAACATAAACGGGCCGGCAGAACATTGGATAAGCAAATATGTTAGATAATAAGGAGGGATTAAGGAAAAGCTTATTAAACATCAAATTAGATTATGATTTTACAAATTAAGCACCGGATAAGCAAATATGTTAGATAATAAGGAGGGATTAAGGAAATGCTTATTAAACATCAAATTAGATTATGATTTTACAAATTAAGCACCAAAACATCATGTTATACAACAAATTTGACAGAAAAAGTAGTTCAATACACAGTAATGCTATGTAGAAATTACTGTATTTACGAACTTGGCACCAAAATATCACGATGTATTGAAAACATTGACTACAAAAAAGCGTTGGATAAGCGAGTGTTGGATAAGTGATATTCTACTGTATACACACACACACATATATATCCCCCCACACACACATGTTGCATAATTTGGAAATTTGTATGATTCATTCATACAAATCTCCAAATTACAAATCATAATGGGACCCCTCCAAATCATTAAGAAATCAAACAGAAGCCTCTGAAGCTTTTAGGATAGATTAGGAAAGATTTGTTGCTCTGGAGCATTTCAAACTATATTTCTTTCAATATAACATACTCTGTGATTGTATGGGGTGAGAGGGAGTGAGGGGGTTGATGTGACTGATGATGGCCGCTGCATGATACTTTTTCCTTGTCAGCCACACAGCTTTCTGCAAAGCTGATCTCCTGCACTCAGCATCTGTATTTCTTTATAGAGTTAATAGGAGAGATAGAAAAACTTTTAAAAATTCCTAAAAATGTTTCTGAAACTTTGCAAGATTGATTCCCTGCTTATGTTATCTCATTGTGCAGAAATTCAAGAGGATACCACATGTAGTTTTTTGTTAAAAATGTAAAAACCTTTTAATCCATGGATGACCAAAACATTCTGAAACTTGGCATGTTGAAAGTTGTAAATGTTGCCAACAAGTGTGCCAAGTGTTATCCTGATATCCATAAAATGACAGAGAAGCAAATCTCAAAATTTTCCCCATTGCCACTAATGGAACAATTCTTAATGAAAAAATTAAGAAGCTTTGGAGATTTTGATAACAAAATGAAATGGGACCTCCAAATCTTTATAAAAAGAAACGGGGGCATCTGAATATCAGAAATGAATTACTAATAGATTTTAGCTGCTTCGTGTGTGTGTGTGTGTATGTGTGGAGTTCAGCTTTAAAACTTGTTCTGATTTACATACAAATTCAATTTAAGAGCAAACTTACAGAACCTATCTTGTTCATAACTTGGAGATTGCCTGTACTTTGGAATTCCTGACAAGGGAATACTTAGCCTGTTCTACTATGCTTACTTCCAATATCCAATATTCTATTTATGGAGATAAGTCAACCTTAAAGTGAACAGAAGAGACTGATGGCATACCACAATTAAAGTAAAAAAAAAATCTGTAAGCAACAACACATCACGCCTGGGAGTAGGGGAGACCTCTCTATAAAATCCAGTGGTTCTGTAGGTTTATAGGAATGCAGAAAAAGTATGGGTTTCCCTCACCACTCTTACGTCAAACAACTTCCTTGAATTACAATTGCACATTTAAAATTCAATCTAGAACCTACTTACAAAGTGTTGATGACATATTCTTTCAAGATGTATGCGGAAGTGGACAGGGATCAGATTTATTTGACTTGATGTTATGTCTTCAGAAGCATCACTGAGAGAACCAAAAGGAAAGCTCCAGAGATCTCCTCTTTGCTCCTAATCTGCTACCCCTGATACCATCCCTAAGTTGACCCACTGTATTCTTAAAAATGTGAATCTAAGAATAAAAAATTGGATTTCGGTGTTTAATAAGAGTACAATAAGCATATCTCTCCTAACATTAAAAGATAATGATTGAAAGCCAAACTGCAGTCACAGATTGCTTGTTTTATTTATTTGCACTGTATAAAAGAAGCATTCAGCTGCCTGAAGATCTGATTATGATCATAAGTAAAGGCAGAGCCATTTTACGATGGACATTATACTAGACATTGTTCTCACTATTGATGCTTTACTTCAGAATGCAGCATAGTCTTTTTTTAGAGCTGGAGCTGGCTTTTAATTAACTCTAACCAAAACTTCATATTGTATTTGCTCTGAGAACAAGTCTGAGCTACAGTGATAACACCTGAAATTCATCAACTAACCAAGGAAAAAAATTACTGGAATGTGCTCCAACATTTGTGAGGAAAGAGAAAGCTGACAGGTAAGCTGGACAGGCATAAAGGAGAGAACCTTGAAGGAAAGAACAGAGTATTGTCACAAGAGGATCGGATCATATAGTACCTTGTTCTAGTTCAACAGAGACTGATTAGAGGTTAGGGAGTCTTGCAAAATTGGCCATGGTAGAGAGTAATGAAAGAAAACCGGGAAGGTGATCAAAGATTATAATGAGAGGCCCAAAGAAAGGGAATATGATGAACTGCATTGAAAGTGGAGGGTTGTGTTTATTGGCATAGAAGAAGTAAACTGAGATTTGTTTTACTGATGGTTAAGGAGCATGTCATTGCTTAGTTTAACTCTAGATCTCAACAAGCCTCTTACACCTTAACAACTTCTAAAGCTTCTGCTGTCAGTTGCTACATTACTATTATAATCTGGCAAGCCTATACATGGGAAAGTGAGCCATGGAATCATAGAATAGGTTACTGGCTTCTAGTACAATCATATAGTACTATAGTAATCATATAGTATTAACTCTGATAATTAAACAAAATTAATCTTATGTGAGGAGAAAGGGTCCTTCATTTCTCCCCAAACTAGTATGTTAAGTCTCCCTAAGAACATAAGAAAGACCATGCTCTCTCAGGTCAATTTAGTAGTTGAGTGCAAAATTCTGTATATCATTTCAGATTTCAAAAAAATATTGTGATTTGGAGATGCAAACCGCCAAAATATTAAGTGAGAAGGGCTCCTCCGAAGTATTTATGAATCAAAACACAAGCCTCTGAATTTTTTGGATAAATTCAGAAAAAAAATTGATTCAGATCATTTTTTCCCAATGTAACATGTCACTCTGTTGCATGGGATGGGAGGGAATGGGGCTGGTTGACGTGATTGACGGGCAGCTGAACACTGTTTTTTCCTTGTCAGCCAATCAGAAGAAGATCAATCACATGGCTTTCCGTGCACAGCTCCTCCATTTTCTATGGTGGGTAGCATGGCTTTTGGAGAAAGAATGAACATATCCTTAGCTCTGTATGGTTTTTCTGCGTCTGTTTCCTAAAATTTATAGGAGCACTACTCTAGCTACTAGCTAGCTTAGCTTTTTGAGAATATTTTTCTTTGTGTCCATTTGATATCTATCTCCCTCTGTTTAATTTATCTCACTTTTATTTTCCAAATTCCACTAGAGAGGTGTAGGTGGTAGGCATGGGCGAATTCCTCAGAATCGTCATTAATTGGAATAAAATCGTATCTATTTTGGGTTCCGAATGGGGTTTCGAGGTGGTTTGGCCCTTCGGAATTAACCTTCCAATTCGAAGCGTTGGAGCCCATTTATTTAATGGCCTCGGAAAACCTTCAGATATACAAGAAAGCGTTTTTAATTCGACCAAACTTTGTTTGCAGGGAGGAGCAGCGTAGCCTGGGCTTGCCTCCTTGCCCATTCTGCACTGACTATTATAATACAGTAGAGTCTTGGTAGAAAGAGAAGAGCATTTTCTCTCCAGTGGCTGGTGGCTAGCATCGGGCTTAATATTGGGCCTCATAGGAAGAAACCCAGTCCTGAGCGTTTTCCCTCCTGGTAAGCAGCCAGCTTAATATCAGCCCCATAGGAAGAAACCCAGTCCTGAGCATTTTCCCTCCTCACTAGCAGCAAGCCTGTTTTGAGACAGCATGGTGTAGTGTAGTGGTTTGAGAGTTGGACTACAGTTGTGGCTTCATTCCCCACTCATCCATGGAAACCCACCGGGTGATCTTGGGTAAGTCACACATTCTCAGCTCCAGAAAACCCAGTGAAACAGGAAATAACACTTTCAAACCAGGAACAGTTTTCCTTATTCAGAGGAGTGATTTGATGATGTACTGTAGAGTCTCACTTATCCAACATAAACGGGCCGACAGAATATGTTGGATAATAAGGAGAGATTAAGGAGAAGCCTTAACATCAAATTAGGTTATGATTTTACAAATTAAGTACCAAAACATCATGTTATACAACAAATTTGACAGAAAAAGTAGTTCAATATGCAGTAATGCTATGTAGTAATTACTGTATTTATGAATTTAGCACCAAAATATCACAATGTATTGAAAACATTGACCACAAAAATGCGTTGGATAATCCAGAACGTTGGATAAGCGAATGTTGGATAAGTTAGACTCTACTGTATTATGATTTCTGTTCCTGGGTGATAAATGTCATTTCCTAATTGGTTCTGTCAAAGAAACATGGCAAAACTTTATTACACTGCCAAAACTTTTTCTTTGTGCAAGGGACATTGTTCTATAAATAGCACATTATGGTTATTGAGTCTCTCTCCACAAATTTATTTTTTAAATAGTTTTTATTGAATTTAAAAATGTTCATACAATAATTATTTTTATCACATAGCAGATATTTAATGTATCATACAATACTTGCATCATTCTTTTACATTGTTAACATTTGTTCATTTATATTTCTTCACCACTGTGTATCCCCCCTCCCACCCTGAGACACTTCTTATGCATTGTCTAACCAAAATTTCATTTCTTCCTGATGCGGTAGCCCTCCATCCCTTTTTTGGAGTCCTTAATAAATTTCCCCCATACATCCTCAAAATCATTTTTTTCCATATCCCTCTTTTAACTTTTAATTTGCATGTTAGCTTATCATTTATTGCCAATTTCCATACTTCCTTATACCATTCTTCAATCTGAACATCTATTACTTTTCTCCAGTTCCTTGCTATAAGCAGTCTTGCTATTGTCAATAAATTTGTTATTGCTTCTTTTTCTTTTTTATCTATCTTATTGTTATTATAAATGGATAATAATGCAATACCAGGGCTTCTTTTCAATTTGATGTTCATTATACCTATCTCTTTAAATATTTTATACCAAAATTTACTTATATATTTACAATGCCACCACATATGTATATATGTTCCCACATCCTAACAGCCTCTCCAGCAATTTTTTGGATAGTTTTTTATTAATATTTGACATTTTAATGGCGTTAAATACCATTTCCAAATTATCTTATAATAATTTTCTTTAACTCTTATTGATAAATTTTCCACAATTGCGACCATTCCATTTCATTTATTTACATCTCTAACTCCTCCTCCCATATTTCCTTAAGAGTTGTATTACACCTTTCAATTTTTTATAATCATCTATATCCCTTCCATTTTGTATTATTTGTTCAAATTGGTTAGGTTCCTTCCCCTCTTTATTATTTTTTTACCGAATTCTTATACCATTGCTCTAGCTGAACACCATGGAACCATGTCAATTTTATTTCCCCAAATTCCTCCTGTATCTTTTCTTTCTTCATTCCACTCTTAATCCAGTCCCCTATTTTGTTTAGGATTTTTTTCCCTTAATATTTTATCCATTATATTTTTTTATTTTTTTGGGAACTTCCTTTCCATTATAACTGGAATTATTCTTGAACCCTCCAGTATTAACGTTTTCTTATATTTAATCCATATGTCTAATACATTCTTTAACATTGGGTTTCCAATTTCCCTTTCCTTTCTTGTGAAATCCTTAAAAAATATATTCCAAATTTCTTCCTCTACTTTTTCAGAATCTGTTTTTAACCATTCTATATCGTCCTTGTTTATCATTCCTTCAATAACCAGTCTTAATCTATTAGCTTCATAATATTGTTTTATATTTGGGAGTGCTAATCCTCCTTCCTTTTGTGGTCTGTACCATAATTGTTTGTTTATCCTATTTCTCTTATTACCATTACAATAATTATTTATCATTAGCTGCCATTTATTCAACTCTTTTTCCATAATTTGGAGTGGTAGCATTCTGAATATAAAATTTATCCTTGGAAGTATTTTCATTTTTATTAATGCAATTTTCCCAAACCATGATAAATTTAAATTTTCATATTCTAATAATTGCTTTTTAACCTAATCCCTTAATGCTATTATATTTTCCTCTTCCATTTCTTTTAAATCCTTAGTTATAATTATTCCCAAATATTTTAATTTATTCTTAATTCTTATTCCCATCTTGCTCTGTTCTATAAAATCCCTTTCTTCCTTTTTGTGTAATTCAATAGCATCATTTCTGGGTTATTCCAATTTATTTGTAAACCTGTTGTCCTTCCAAATGTCTGTAAATGATCTTTTATCCTATCCATTTTATCCACCATATTTTTTATACATAACAATGTATCATCAGCAAATAAGCTTAATTTTTGTTTTGCCTTTGTTCCTACTCCCTCCAGATTTATATCTTTCCTAATTACATTTGCGAATAGTTCAATCACCATAGAGAACAAAATTGGTGAAAAAGGGCACCCTTGTCTTGTCACTTCAATTTCTTTAGTCACTCCATTATTAATCACTACTATTGCTGAATTTTTGAATAATATTGTTTTATTAATACTTTTATCCTAATTCCCATTCCAAATTTGTTCATAATTTCCTTTAATGTCTGCCATTCCACACAATCAAAAGCTTTAAATATGTCTAATGATAATATCCCTACTTTTATCTTTGAGCCCTCCATATTTTATTTATTACTCTCCCTATCAAGTTTGACATTTGTCTCCCTTTTACAAATCTACATTGGTCCATTTTTATGTATTTATACATACATTTATTTAATCTGTTAGCTATTATAGTTGATAATATTTTTGCATCCTGATTTACTGACGATATGGGCCTATATGACCCTGTATCCGTTAAATCCTTATCTGGTTTTGGTATCAATATTATAAGTGACATTCTCCACGATTCCGGAATTTTCTCTCCTTTCATTATTCCATTATACAATTCTAACAATTTTGGTATTAATATTTCACTAAAACTTTTATAATATTCTGTTCCTAGTCCATACATACCTGGAGCCTTCCCAGCTTTTAAATTCTTAATGATGTCTTCTATTTCCTTCCTCTTAATAGATTGTTCTAGTAACTACTTATCTTTTTCTTCCAGTTTAAAAGGTAAAGGTCGTGACCGACTCTGGGGGTTGGTGCTCATCTCCATTTCTAAGCCGAACAGCCGGCGTTGTCCATAGACATCTCCAGGTCATGTGGCCAGCATGACTGCATGGAGCGCCATTACCTTCCCACCGGAGCGGTACCTATTGATCTACTCACATTGGCATGTTTTCGAACTGCTAGGTTGGCAGGAGCTGGAGCTAACAGTGTTTGAACCTGGTCTCTAGCTCAGTGCTTTAATGCACTTCGCCACCAGGGCTCTTCCAGTTTACACTCCCAGTTTTCTTCCACATATTTCCTAATTTCCTCAGTACAACCAGCTTTTGTCTGATATAAATCACTATAAAACTCCTGAAATATTTTTAATTTTAATTTTTCTCTCCACAAATTTAACAAAGTTACAGCCACAAAAACAAAGTTTCTAGAGTAGAACAATGACTTTCAAAGCAAAGACAACCCAAAGAAACAGGAAATAACACATTCAAATCAGGAACAGATTTTTATTATTATTAAAAATGTTTTTTATAAAAAAATTGAAAATTTGCCAAAAATCTAAGGATACGTCAAACGTTCTTAGATTTGGTGAGCTAACAATGGTAAATGTGTTCTATCACTGTAGCAAGTTTCATTAGGATAGCTCAAAAAATGAGGGAGAGAGAAGCCCCTCAATTTTCCCCATTGACAATAATGTTTTCCTTCATGCACATGCACATCCACCATTAACGAGGTACATACACAGATTTGGAAGTTTCAGAAAGTTTGAAACTTTTTGCCCTCAAAATTCGGAAATGACTTTAGAAACGAAGCACCAGCGCCCCCTAATTTCGAAGAGAGTTTACAACCATTTTTTCCTGGATCATACATGCCTAGTAGGTGGGCATGTGTTTGGGAGGGTGGAGGGGTGTTAGTTTTAAAGGGCGTTTTAAGTGTTTTATTTTATTTTAATCTTCTAAAACACTACTAGGAGTTATTTGACTTTTGCTTGTTAAACTTGAATAAGTGTGGGATAGGGATAGTTACAGGGATAAAGGTGAGGTCTTAGTAGTAGTAGTCGCTAGCTAATTACTCCCCAGCCCTTACCTACCTACCTTGCAGTTTTCCATCTTTTGTGTGTACATTGTAAGCTCCTACACCACACACAAGCAGCCTACTCCCCCCCCCCCAAAAAAAAGCCCTTTGTGTTTGGATGTTCTGCTCTATGTCTTCCTGTTCTGTATTTTTTTCCTTTACTTCTGGTTTGTTTGTGCTTTTGCACAAGTAGTACAAGCACTTCACACTTCATAAATTCTATCCTGATAGCCAAAAGGTGCTGAATACAAATAAGGTGCTTACATTGGGAAAAAAAATCCTAAATATCAGTGGATGGCCAAAACGTTCTGAAGGTTGTCATTCTCAAAGTCATAATTATGGTCTACAACTATGGCAAGTTTCATTCTGATACCCAAAAATGTCAGAAAAACAAGCCTTGCAAGTTTTTCCATTAGTGCAATGGACTGAATCTTACCAGAATACAGTAAAAACAAAACTCTGGATTTCTAATTATGAATCAAAACACACACCCCTCTGAATCATAGAATCATAGAATCATAGAATAGTAGAGTTGGAAGAGACCACATGGGCCATCTAGTCCAACCCCCTGCTAAGAAGCAGGAAATCGCATTCAAAGCACCCCCGACAGATGGCCATCCAGCCTCTGCTTAAAAGCTCCCAAAGAAGGAGCCTCCACCACATTCCGGGGGAGAGAGTTCCACTGCCGAACAGCCCTCACAGTGAGGAAGTTCTTCCTGATGTTCAGGTGGAATCTCCTTTCCTGTAGTTTGAAGCCATTGTTCCGTGTCCTAGTCTGCAGGGCAGCAGAAAATAAGCTCCCTCCCTCCTCCCTATGACTTCCCCTCACATATTTGTACATGGCTATCATGTCTCCTCTCAGCCTTCTCTTCTGCAGGCTAAACATGCCCAGCTCTTTAAGCCTCTCCTCATAGGGCTTGTTCTCCAGACCCTTAATCATTTTAGTCGCCCTCCTCTGGACGCTTTCCAGCTTGTCAACATCTCCCTTCATCTGCGGTGCCCAAAACTGGACACAGTATTCCAGGTGTGGTCTGACCAAGGCAGAATAGAGGGGGAGCATGACTTCCCTGGATCTAGACGTTATTCCCCTATTGATGCAGGCCAAAATCCCATTGGCTTTTTTAGCTGCCGCATCACATTGTAGGCTCATGTTTAACTTGTTGTCCACGGGGACTCCAAGATCTTTTTCGCACACACTGCTGTCAAGCCAGGCGTCCCCCATTCTGTATCTTTGATTTCCATTTTTTCTGCCGAAGTGAAGTATCTTGCATTTGTCCCTGTTGAACTTCATTTTGTTAGTTTCAGCCCATCTCTCTAGTCTGTCAAGATCGTTTTGAATTCTGCTCCTGTCTTCTGGAGTGTTAGCTATCCCTCCCAGTTTGGTGTCATCTGCAAACTTGATGATCGTGCCTTCTAACCCTTCGTCTAAGTCGTTAATAAAGATGTTGAACAGAACCGGGCCCAGGACGGAGCCCTGCGGCACTCCACTTGTCACTTCTTTCCATGATGAAGACGACGCATTGGTGAGCACCCTTTGGGTTCGTTCGCTTAGCCAATTACAGATCCACCTAACCGTAGTTTTGTCTAGCCCACATTTTACTAGTTTGTTTGCCAGAAGGTCGTGGGGGACTTTGTCGAAGGCCTTACTGAAATCCAGGTACGCTACATCCACAGCATTCCCTGTATCGACCCAACTCGTAACTCTATCGAAAAAAGAGATCAGATTAGTCTGGCATGACTTGTTTTTGGTAAATCCGTGTTGACTATTAGCAATGACCGCATTTGTTTCTAAGTGTTTGCAGACCACTTCCTTAATGATCTTTTCCAGAATCTTGCCTGGTATTGATGTGAGGCTGACCGGACGGTAATTGTTTGGGTCGTTCTTTTTTCCCTTCTTGAAGATAGGGACCACATTCGCCCTCCTCCAATCTGCTGGGACTTCTCCTGTTCTCCAAGAACTCTCGAAGATGATTGCCAGTGGTTCTGAAATAACTTCCGCTAGTTCCTTCAATACTCTTGGATGTAGCTGATCTGGCCCTGGAGACTTGAATTCATTTAGAGTGGCCAGGTGTTCCTGGACAACTTGTTTCCCTATTTGGGGTTGGATTTCCCCCAATCCTTCGTCCATTCCATGTTGCTGAGGTTGAAGATGGCTTTCTTTTTGTGAGAAGACCGAGGCAAAGAAGGCATTAAGCAGTTCTGCCTTTTCCCTATCCCCTGTCACCATCACCCCATCTTCTCCTTGCAGTGGCCCTATCGCCTCCTTTTTCTTCCTTTTTCTACCAACGTAAGCAAAAAAACCTTTTTTGTTGTTTTTTATGTCCCTGGCAAGCCTGAGCTCATTTTGCGCTTTAGCCTTGCGAACCTTTTCCCTACAGGAGTTGGCTATACGTTTGAATTCTTCTTTGGTGATTTCTCCCCTTTTCCACTTCTTGTGCATGTCACTTTTGAGCTTTAGCTCAGTTAGAAGTTCTTTGGACATCCATTCTGGCTTCTTTGCACTTGTCTTATTTTTCTTCTTTGTTGGCACTGTTTGCATTTGCGCCTTGAGTATTTCACTTTTGAAAAACTCCCATCCATCCTTAACTCCCTTGTTTTTTAATATCGGCGTCCATGGAATGCCGCTCAGTAATTCCTTCATTTTTTGGAAGTCAGCTCTCTTAAAGTCCAGAATGCGTGTTTGACTTGTCTTAGTTTCAGCATTCCTTTGTATTGCAAACTGCAGGAGCACATGGTCACTTGCCCCTAAGGATCCAACCACTTCAACTGTATTGATCAGGTCTTCCACATTTGTTAAGATTAGATCAAGAGTTGCTGATCCCCTTGTTGCCTCTTCTACCTTCTGGACCATAAAATTATCTGCAAGGCAAGTGAGGAATTTGTTGGACTTTGTACTCTTGGCTGAGTTTGTTTTCCAGCAGATATCGGGATAATTGAAATCGCCCATGACTACTATATCTCTTCTTTGTGCCTGTTTGGTCAGCTGTTGACAGAAGGCTTCATCAAGTCCTTCATCCTGACTCGGAGGTCTGTAGTAGACACCCACGACAAGATCTTTTTGAGTCCCGGTTCCCTTGATTCTTATCCAGATGCTTTCAAGCTGGTTTCCCGGATTACAGTCTTGCATTTCTTCTGCAACGTAACTGTTTTTGACATATAAAGCTACTCCCCCTCCTCTCCCCTTTGTTCTATTTCTGTGAAAGAGGTTATAGCCCTCAATGGTTAAATTCCAGTGATGGGAGTCATCCCACCAGGTTTCAGTGATGCCTATGACATCGTATGTGTGGTGCTGTGCTAGGAGTTGGAGTTCGTCTTGCTTATTTCCCATGCTCTGAGCATTAGTGTAAAGACATGTAAGCCCCTGTGACCTCCCCTCGAACTGTTTATTTGGGATTATTGTGCTCTCTGTACTTGGTCCTTGCTGTGTTTGTGCAGCCCTCCGTTTAGCCTTTCGGCGGTTCCCTGTGGTCGTGGGTAATATAGTGTTCGCCAGGCTGTTGTTCCCCTCCCCCAGTGGATTTAGTTTAAAGTGCGCCTGATGAGGTTTGTGAGTCTGTGTGCAAAAAGATGTTTTCCTACTTGTGTGAGATGCACCCCATCGCTTGCCAGTAGTCCATCCTCTTGGAAGAGTAGACCATGGTCAAGGAAGCCAAAATGCTCCTCTTGACACCATTTTCTGAGCCAGTTATTGACCTGTACTATTTTTCCGGCCCTTGTAGAGCCGTGTCCTACAACGGGGAGGAGGGATGAAAAGATCACATGTACATTATACAGTTTTAGCTTTGTTCCCAGAGCTCGAAAATCATTTGTGATCTTTTGAAAAGTATGCCTAGCGGTGTCATTGGTACCTACATGAATCAACATAAGGTGGGGAGGGTGATGGGGCTTTAGGAGCCTGCTGAGCCTCTGAGTGATATGGTGTATTTTTGCCCCCGGGAGGCAGCATGTTTCTCGAGCCATCCCATCCGGTCTGGAAATGATGGCTTCCGTTCCTCTAAGGAGGGAGTCACCTACTACCAAGACCTGTTTCCTTTGAGGATTGACAGGGTCCCTTTTGTGCAAGACAGTGTGTATGTCCCCTGAAGAGTGTTCCTGTTGAAGTGAATCAGGTAGGTGTAAAGTGTTGTCCTCCTCCTCAACATCCCCAGTGCATTCATCAATGACAATCCATTGAGATACATCCGAGAGCCCATTACTCTCCCAAGGATGTTCCTGTTGCTCCTGGTCTATGATTGGGGATGGAGCATTTGCATGATTACATAAGTGTGACTGTGGTGATGCACTGTCCCTGTCAGGGCTATCCCCTGCGCATTGATCCAGGATGGTCCACTGAGTGGTATCTAAGAAACTGTGGTCCTCCACAAGATGTGTTTCCTGATTGTATGTTAATGATGTAAGAATTTCAAATCTGTTGTGTAAATGCAGCTGAGCAGAGGAGTTCTGTGGAGGCTGCCTGGTCCTGCGTCTCCTTCTATGGGTGACCTCCTTCCAAGCCTGAGGGTTGTCTACCTTTGAGTTGATCTCCCCATAAGGTTCCTGATCATGGTCTTGGTGGTGTTGGTGTGATGCAGGCTGCTGATCTACAGCAGCGTGTTGTGCAGTGTCCAAGAAGAGCTCGAGTGCCTGAATGTCCTTAAGGGTCTTAATACGGTGCTCGAGCTGTTGGATCCTCTGCTCCATCAGAGTCATCTGTTTGCATTTGGAGCAGATGTAGTTGTCTAGTTTTTGTGTGAAAAAGCGGAACATGCGACAGCTGGTGCATGTGATGGGAATGTTTTGCTTTTGTTGCATCTCTTGGTGAGCGTGGTGGCCAAGTGGGATCTTTGTACAGTTAAGTAATATGCACGCACTTTATGTGCAGACTGCAACAAACCACGTCTTTGTGTATTTGTTTATGTTGCTTTGTTTCCTGTATGTACTGCAAAGGATAGTTAGTAAAGGTGCCTAGCCCAAACTCAGTTTAAAATCTTAGCCAAATCCTACCTGAAGCCAGGGAGCAAAAATGTCCTCCTGCTGCCTCTGCTTCTGCGAGAACCAACTGCCCTTCTGGGATCAGGCTCTGGCAGAAACTCACACTGGCAAATAAAGCTTTCCCAGAAACTCAATTAACAGGGGACAATGCCTGCTGTCAATCAACTTAAGTACCTGGCTCTCTTTCAACACAACAGTCACACAACAGTTAGACTTTGACCACAGGAGCCAAGCCCAAACTCAGTTTAAAATCTTAGCCAAATCCTACCTGAAGCCAGGGACCAAAAATGTCCTCCTGCTGCCTCTGCTTCTGCGAGAACCAACTGCCCTTCTGGGATCGGGCTCTGGCAGAAACTCACACTGGCAAATAAAGCTTTCCCAGAAACTCAATTAACAGGGGACAATGCCTGCTGTCAATCAACTTAAGTACCTGGCTCTCTTTCAACACAACAGTCACACAACAGTTAGACTTTGACCACAGGAGCCAAGCCCAAACTCAGTTTAAAATCTTAGCCAAATCCTACCTGAAGCCAGGGAGCAAAAATGTCCTCCTGCTGCCTCTGCTTCTGCGAGAACCAACAGAGAATCTTCCAGATTATTCCTGAAATGAGAGCAGGGGATCTGAAATTCGAAAGTAAACCAAAACAGATTTCTGCCATTTTGCACACCTCTATAATCTAATCTAGAACATCATTCTGTTCACACATTAGCTATCTGAATGCTCACAGAAAGCCCACGAACAGGATGTTAACATGTTAGCATCCTTCCACTTACTTTCCCTAATTTATAATCCAATAGAAAGAAATTCTTGGAAAATATGAGGTGGTGACTGAGATCTCTTGGTTTTCTAGACCTGGTAAACAGAGAGCAACCAGCAAAAAATAGAAGACAGGAAATCACTCAATAAAGCAATTCCCACTTTCTTTGAACTGACAACAATCGATGTCACTTAGTGATATAATGTGAAATAGCATATAGGCCAAAAAAAACCCTCTAAAATCAGTCCTGCTATTACTTTACATAATCATGTCTATGCAACAGGTAATTTGTAGGTGGAAATAACTATTGAAATATTTTTAATCGAATATGTATGTCTCTATGTGTATGTGGCTTCAAATCACCTGTTCATTTATGGCCACTTTATGAATCTCATAGTTTTTTCTTAGGCAAGGAAAATTCAGAAGTGATTTTTCCAGTTCCTTCTCTAAAATATAGCCAAAAGCACTGGGTATTTTACACACATCATAAGGTAAAGTTAAATATATTGTCTGATTGTCTGATATTGTCTGATTTTCAAATATTATTCAGGAGGAGGATGCTAGCTTATTGGTTTAGTGTTTTAACTTCTCACATTAAAGTATACTGTTGATCTATCATCTATCAATCTTAGGACCTTATCACACACAACACAGTAAATACTTTTAAAGTAGGCCACCCATTACTTTTTTATTATTATTATTATTATTATTATTATTATTATTATTATTATTAAACTTTATTTGTACCCCGCTAGCATCTCCCGAAGGACTCGATGCAGCTTACAAAGGCCAAGGCCTCAACACACAATATAACAATACAAAACAAAAGGCAAATTAAAACAATTAAAACAGTATAAACAACAAGCAGTAAACAATACGCTAAAATACAATAAAACTGGGCCGGGCCAGAGTAATGGGTACAAGATTAAAAGTGCTGATGTGACAGGTGAAATATAAGGCTTATAGGGCAAGTGCAGAGTGCGATATGCGATCTAAGTTCTAATAAAGTGCTTATAGGACTTGGTATTGGAGATTTCCTATTAATCTGGGAAGGCACATTGGAACAGCCAGGTCTTCAAGTTCTTTCTGAAGACTGCCAATGTAGGGGCCTGTCTGAGATCCTTGGGGAGGGTGTTCCAAAGGCCACCACAGAGAAGGCCCTGTCTCGTGTCCCCATCAACCACGCTTGCGATGCAGGCGGGATCACGAGCAGGGCCTCTCCAGATGACCGAAGTGAACGCGTGGGTTCGTAGACGGAGATGCGGTCACGGAGGTAGGATGCGGTCACAGAGGTAGGATGGTCACTTTTGAAGACTCAGTGAGGACTCTCCTTCCCATATCTAGTGAAACAATGTTTATTGATCATCACTGGCTACCAATTTGTTTCTGAGCCCAATTCAAGGTTCTGGTTTTACCTTTAAAGCCCTAAACAGTTCAGGTCCAACTTTCTATCTGACCACATCTCTTCATACCAACCTGCTCAAACCCTAAGATCATCAGGAATGGCCCTACTCTTTCTTCCACCACCATCCAAATATGGTTGGCGGTGATGAGAGAGAAGGCCTTATTGGTGTCCGCGCTGAAGCTCTGGAATACCCTCCCCAGAGTCAAAATGGCACCCTCCCTACTATCATTAAAGCAGCAGCTAAAAACTTTCTATTCTATCTCTTATCCCAATTCATCTCAGGCAACGGTCCAACATCGGTCCATGCACTTTATTAAATAGTCTTGAAATGATGCATCGCCCCCATTTTATCCATCAGTGGTGATGCTTGGTTTTACCTTATTTTTATATAGTAACGATGGTAGTATACTGTATTCTGTGTTTTAACTGTAATTGAATGATTTAAATGTTTATTTTATTTGATTGTTGTGTGTATACTTGTTTTAACATGTTATGTTTTGTCCCTGTTTTGGGCTTGGCCCCATGTTAGCCGCCCCAAGTCCCTTCGGGGAAATGGAGGTGGGATAGAAAAATAAAGTTGTATTATTATTATTATTATTATTATTATTATTATTATTATTATTATTATTATTTTACAGCAAACAGAATAGATATGCTGGATTTCATTTTACAAAATCACAAGTCGAACACTTCCCAAGTGTCTAGGACTGTGTGATGTAATTCGGATGATGTGTGCAGATCCCAGTAGGGTGGCCTTTTGCAGTTGACAGATTGTAATTTTGTCATTGTCTATTGTTTCCAAATGCTGGCTGAGATCTTTTGGCACAGCACCCAATGTGCCGATCACCACCGGGACCACCTGCACTGGTTTCTGCCAGTGTCTTTGAAGTTCGATCTTGAGGTCCTGATAGCGGCTGAGTTTTTCCTGTTGTTTTTCGTCAATGCGACTGTCACCTGGGATGGCAATATCAATGATCTAAACTTTTTTTTCCACAACTGTGATGTCTAGTGTGTTGTGTTCCAGGTCTTTTGTGCCCCTGCTTTTCCGTTTGTTGCCTTTCTGTTCATCTGGCAAGATGTTTTTTTTCTTCAAGATAATCTTGAATTTTGTCAGCTATGATGCCAGTCAGTAGTTTAAACATATTGGGCAGACATGTTATTGGCTTGTAGTTTCCTGGTGCTGCTCCTTTTGCTGGATCCTTTTGTATCAGGTATGTTTTTCCAGTTGTTAGCCATTCACTGATACTTCCTTTCTGCAGCATCTCATTGAATTGTTGGGCCATTTTTCCATGTAAACGAATCAGATGTTTGAGCCAAAATCCATGAAGTTGATCACTTCCAGGTAATGTCCAGTTTTTGACTTTTTGCGCTCATTTGCTGATCATTTCAGTTGTTATTTCCATCTGTTCCATTTTGTTCTGTGAGAATTTTCCTTCAAACTCCTTTATCCACCCAGCGTTTTTGCTGTAGTTCTTATTATTTTCCCAAAGTTCTTTCCAGAACTTCGTCGTTGCAGTTTTCTCTGGCTTTATGGTTACTCTGTCTGTTGTTTGGTTCAGACTCTGGTAGAACCGTCTTTGGTCTGATTGAAACAGTTGATTTTGTCTATACTGGATGATTCTGGCATTATTATTATTATTATTATTATTATTATTATTATTATTATTATTATTATTATTATTAGTGTGGAACATCTTCCCAAGGCAGAACCTGTAAGATTATTTAATCTGATAGTAAATCATCCTTCTTTGGGCTCAATAGCAATAGTTCAGGAGTGCATTCAAATGTCTATTAAAGAAATTAAGACTCTGACTAAAACTGAGCTTAAAGATAGTATTTTATTATACAGCATTAAAGGCATTTCAGCTGTGCACTGGTGCAGACTTATGTCCTTTGAGCAACCTTGTCTTACTGTATAATTATAAAGAAATCAAGGCTGTGATGGCATGCTAGGAATTGAATCATTGGGTGGGAGGTATGTCAGATGTTGAGCATTCAATAACATTTCAGCCATTTCTAGTGAAACTTACATATAAGAAGAAACCAAAGGAGAGTATTGGTTATCATATATATGATCTTGGAAGCCAAGCAAGGTTAGCGCTGCCAAGTACTTGAATGGGAGACTGGCAACATGCTATAGGGTATATTTCAGAGGAAGAAACTGGCAAAACCATATTTGAGTATTCCTTCCTTTAAAAAATCCTATGTAATTCATGAGGTCAGCACAAGTCAACAGGCAATTTGAAGGCACACACAAACACACGCTAGGGACATATGCTCTGAGAATTCTACCAGACATTATTCAAAGATTCATTTTTGAATAATTAGCAGCAACAACAACACAATTCCTGGCCTCAATTTTTTCAGTTGTTAGAGTAGACAGATACAAGGGGGGAAAGCTCAGGAACTAGCACTTTAAACTACAAACATCTTAGAATGTAGGTAGGTTGAATAGTGCAAGGAGCAGAGCATCCAAAAGAAGATGGTCTCTCCATACCTACTGTTGGTATGGCTGCTGCCCAGTGACGGCTGAGGAAGCAAGGGAGGGACCCAGTGGATCTCATCTTTAGCAGAGCAAAAGGAATGGCTATACCTCCCATCTTTTCCTTCAGCTGCTACTAAAAAGAATGTCCCATTGGATAAGTGAGAGAAAGAGAGAGCTGAGAAGAGCTAGATTTTCAGTAGAACTAATGAAGGCTATGGTGCAATAATGACTGATACCTGGTTTTACTACTTAAGCCAACAACTGTGTTTATACTGAAGTTTGTTGTTGTTTATTCGTTCAGTCACTTCAAACTCTTTTTGACCTCACGGACCAGCCCATGCCAGAGCTTCCTGTCATCCGGTGCCACTCCAGCTCCTTCAAGGTCAAGCTAGTCACTTCATGGATACCATCCCTTCATCTTGCCCTTGATCGGCCCCTCTTCCTTTTTCCTTTCATTTTCCCCAGCATCATTCTCTTCTCCAAGCTTTCCTATCTTCTCATGATGCGGCCAAAGTACTTCATATTTGTCTCTAATATCCTTCCCTCCAGTGAGCAGCCAGATATTATTTCCTGGAGTATGGGCTGGTTGGATCTTCTTGTGGTCCAAGGCACTCTCAGGATTTTCCTCCATTAGTAAAGGTAAAGGTTTTCCCCTAACGTTAAGTCCAGTCATGTCTGACTCTGGGGGTTGGTGCTCATCTCCATTTCTAAGCCAAAGAGCCGGCATTGTCCGTAGACACCTCCAAGGTCATGTGGCCAGCATGACTGCATGGGGCGCCATTACCTTCCTTCCGGAGCGGTACCTATTGATCTACTCACATTGGCATGTTTTCGAACTGCTAGGTTGACAGGAGCTGGGGCTAGCAGCGGGTGCTCATTCCGCTCCCGGGATTTGAACTTGGCACCTTTTGTTCCACAAGTTCAGCAGCTCAGTGCTTTAACGCACTGTGCCACCAGGGGCCCATTACCACAGTTCAAAAGTGTTTATCTTCACTCAGCCTTCCTTATGGCCCAGCTCTCACATCCATAGGTTACTATGGGGAATACCATTGCTTTAACTATGAGGACCTTCATTGCCAGTGTGATGTCTCTACTCTTCACTTTTTTATCGAGGTTGGTCATTGTTCTCCTCCCAAGAAGTAAACATTTTTTGATTTCCTGGCTGCAGTCTGTGTATGCAGTAATCTTGGTGCCTAGAAATATAAAGTCTGTCACTGCCTCCACGTTTTCTCCCTCTATTTGCCAGTTATCAATCAGTCTGGTTGCCATAATCTTGGTTTTCTTGATATTTAACTGCAACCCAGCTTTTGCACTTTCTTCTTTCACCTTGGTGATAAGGCTCCTCAGCTCCTCCTGGCTTTTAGCCATCAGAGTTGTATCATCTGCATATCTAAGGTTGTTAATGCTTCTTCCAGCAATTTTAACTCCAGCCTTGGATTCATCAAACCCCGTACGTCACATGATGTGTTCTGCATACGAGATGAATAGTTAGGGTGAAAGTATACAGCCCTGTCGTACTCCTTTCCCAGTCTTAAACCAGTCCATTGTTCCATGGGCTGCTCTTACTGTTGATACTTGGTAGTTATACAGATTTCTCAGGAGACAGACAAGGTGACTTGATATCCCCATACAACCAACAACTTGCCACAATTTATTATGATCCACAAAGTTGAAGGCTTTAGAATAGTTAATAAAACAGAAATAGATGTTTTTCTGAAATTCCCTAGCTTCCTTCATTATCCAGCGGATATTGGCAATTTGGTCTCTCATCCTCTGCCTTTTCTAAACCCAGCTTGTACATTTGGCAACTCTCGCGCCATGTATTTCTGGAGTCTGCCTTGCAAGATCTTGCGCATTACTTTACTGGCATGTGAAATAAGTGCCACTCTATGAAGGTTTGAGCATTCTTTAGCATTTCACTTTTTTGGTATGGAGATATAAATCGATTTTTTTCCAATCTGATGGCCATTCTTGTGTTATCCATATTTGCTGGCATATGGCATGCATCACCCTGACAGCATCATCTTTCAAGATTTTAAACAATTCAGTTGGGATCACATCATCTCCTGCTGCCTTGTTATTAACAATGCTTCTTGAGGCCCATGCAAACTCACGCCTTATGATGTCTGGTTCTAATTCACACACCACACCATCAAAGCTATCCTGGATATTGTTATCCTTCCTATATAGATCTTCTGTATAGTCTCACCACCGTTTCTTGATCTCTTCAGGTTTGGTTAGGTCCTTGCCATATTTGTTTATGATCATGCCCATTTTTGCCTGAAATTTACCTCCCATATTTCTAATTTTCTGGAAGAGTTCTCATGGCCTTCCTATTCTATTGTCTTCTTCTACTTCCATGCATTGCTTGTTTAAAAATAGTTCCTTGTCTCTTCTGGCTAACCTCTGGAATTGTGCATTTAATTGGGCACATCTCCCCCTATCACTGCTTCCTTTCACCTTCCTTCTTTCTTGGGTTGCTTCCAGTATCTCAGCAGAGAGCCATCTTGCTTTTTTAGTTTCAATTTTCTTCGAGACTTACTTTGTTTCCACCTCCTGAACAATGTTGTGAACTTCTGTCCATAGTTCTTCTGGGACTCTATTTATTAAATCTGAAATAGAACTGAAATAGAACTTAGGAAAAAGGTTTGGAAGGATCAGAATTAGAAGATTAATGTTAGATCTTCATGAATGATAACATTTACAGCTGCTCCAAGATCTAACTGGCATGATACACAACGATTTATCACTAGATTTTAATGAGTTGGTACATAATTAACTGTAGCTTTATAGAGACTTCTGGTTGGTGACCACATGGTGGAAGACGCTCCTCTTAGAGCTTTGAGGGGACAGCCAAGGATTTTGGATTAGGGGAAGCTGTTACCCCCTACTCTGTGTGGCGGATTGAGGCCAAGGAGGTGCTACCCTCACTGCGTGACCGGCCGATGGTGTCAAGAGGGGTGCCTCCCCCAAGGAGACATCCCCAAGACGTCTGGCAGTGGCATGCGAAGAGGGGCAATCCAAATCCAAAAGGGCTTGAGCCGATCGGTTCCAACACATCCACCGGCCACTAACCCATAAGACAAAAGAACCAGTACGAAGAGAGACAGCTCTACAAAGCATCCTACCTCTTAAAGGTGAGAGAACAGTTTTTCTAAAAACTGACAAGGAGCACATATCGACCACGTCAGATCGGAGGCTTCAGGCTTCAGGGAGGACCCGGTAAGATAAGGGGGCACAGAGCACAGAGGATGACAGAAGGACTTAGAGAGAGGGCGAAAGAGGGAAAGGAAAGAGTGGAATTGCCCCCGCAATTGCCAAGAGACCAGACGGATTTGGAGGGACAAACAGAAAAATACTAGCAAAGTCTCTCCACTCCCTTCCCCCTCTCCCCCACAAGATCGCCATTACTGCAACCTTGGAGGATTGTAGTGTCTACAAGGCTCTCTTCTCTATAAACAAAATATACCAGTGAGAGAAAAGGCGAGATAACCGGAAATAGAAATTACAACCGAGAGAATAAGAGAGAGAGATGGGAGGACGGGAGAACTGGAGGACTGAAGGATGAGGACAGAGGAAATTGGGGAGAAAATCAACAGCTAGCAAAGGAAAGAAAGGGAACCCTTGGAGAGGCGAGAAGGAGCAGAGGACAAGTACAAATGGGTGGTGGAGAGAGGGTTAGGCAAGAGCGAACCGTGAACCACAAGTTCTCAAAGGATTTGGATACCAGGCGAGAGGGAGAGGAACTGGAAACCAAGAGGGATTGAAGAAGGAAGAGAGGATTTCTCGAGCTACAAAGGAGAAATAGAGCTAAGAAGATTGAGAAGCTGGGAAAGTGCGTCTTAACTGGAACCATCGCAAATGACAAGTATATCAAGCATAATCAAGTGAATCAAGTCAATCAAACCAACTAAATTTAAGCAATCTATAATCCACTAATTTTTTTGGAGTTGCATGTGTTTTATTTGAAATGTCCATACAGATATATCAGCTTTTATGCTGAGCCTTTCCCCCCCTCCCCCAGATGACTAATATCAAGGAAACGATTTTTCTCAATCTCCTTTGTTTGTTACTTACCACCATTTTGTCTCTCTTATGGCATCTCTATAAACAAGAAATCTCCAAGACACCTTGCTATTGATAGTCTTGCAAACTCACAACTATAACTTCCTTGCTTCAGTCTATCCACCTTTTCGTACTGCCCTGGAGACAGCATTACTGAAACATTCGCTGAAAATACGTTGGCATTGTCCTTGATGTGAAATAGTGCTGTGGATATAAAATGGCAAAAATCATTGCAAAATTTTGTAATGCAGGGCAGTAATTTCTAGGTGCTAGTGAGCTACAGTCAGAACATCCAGAAGTGGAGTGAACCTTGTACACTTGGTACAAAAGGAGTATATGATGGAATTGACAAAGTCTGCAGCAACACAGGCCCCCTCTACACTGGATGCTCCAAACGTGCCTCAGAGTGACTGTGGCAGCAGCCAGATGCACTGGGCCAAATCTGCCAGGGTGCTGCATTGGCATTCAGTCAGTCCAGCCAGGCTGAGACCACATTGCCCTCACATGGATATCTCCTCATCATCTGTGTCCACCACCCATTGTCAACCATGGAGTTCACTGAGAGCGTCGGGCTGTTGTCTGTTACATCTATTGATAGCAGAACCGGACACCCATGCAACCAGCAATGAGAGGGTAGATCAACCCTCTCCTGTATGTTTTTTTATATATGTTTTAATTGTAAATACCAGCAGAACAACAACAAAATCCATCACCATTTCAACATACACATACAATCACATATTCTCAGTAACATTACACTTGCTAATTCCACTTTTATCTCCCGCTTATGTCAAATGGTTTTTCACCCTTCCCTCCTCCCCCCTCCCCCCACCCTCTGGGAACAGTACTTTCTTGCATTCAGATATTATTTTTATTGATCAATCGTAGATAGAGAATGATTCAATTCTTTATATTTTCTTTGTCCTTTGACTTTATCTATCAGTCTTCCCCATTTCAGATCACAGTTCTTTTTGATTTGGCCTGATATATATTTAGTTCTCCTTTCAAGGATATAGCCCTGAAGCTTAAAATCAGCTAGGTATTCATACCATTTTTTAACTTCCCACTTTGCTCTTTCCAACCCAAAGCAATTGTTGCTTGAGCGGCAACTATCATATATTTTATAATGTAATTTTAAATTTTAAATTTTATAATTTCTTTATAATTTTGTTCTTATCTAATTTCTGGATGAAGAATTCTTTATTTTTCAAAATCAATTTATGTCCTGTTGAATTTACAATTTCCTTCTTTACCTTGTTATAAAATTTTTGTACTTTATCACATTCCCAACACATATGAATATATGAGCCAGTTTTCCCACATCATGCCAACACAATTTTGTGGTTGTTTTAGTTATATAATCTAATTGGATTGGGGTTCTGTACCATTTAGTCAGTATTTTCCTTTGGGTTTCTCTAATCCCTTATCTGCTTGATATTTTTAATTGAATTGATCGAGTATTCGTTATCAGAGTCATGAATGTTCATGTCCTCTTTCCATATCTCGGCCAATGTTTGTTTCAATTTATATTGTTTTTCAATTAATTTCTTATATATAAAACCCATCAGGCCTTAACCAGAACCATAGCAAGTGACAAGTATATCAAGCATACTCAAGTGAATCAAGTCAATCAAACCAACTAAATTTAAGCAATCTATAAATCCACTAATCAATTAACCTAATTTTATCCAATTCAAACCCACCAACTTAATCAATTCAATCAATCAATTCAATTCAATCAAATAATTTAATCAATTTAATTAAGCATAATAAGCACATAATTTAAGCTTTACATTATGAACCACTTGCAATGAAAGAATGATCCCTAATGATCACAATGCTACGTACTGGGCTTTACAGAATTAACCACTTGCAAGGCAATAAGGTTCCACAAAGGTCACAATGGTTCGTACTGGGCTTTACAGAATGAACCACGTGCAATGCAATAAGTTTCCACAAAGGTCACAAAGGTACATACTGGGCTTTACAGAATCAACCACTAGCAATTAGAGAAGGGTCCATAATGATTACATGCTACCTACTGGTCTTTACAGAATGAACCTCTTGCAATGAAAGCAAGATCCAAATGAACAGAATGCCATGCAATGAGCTTTACAGTATGAACCACTTGCAATGAAAGAATGATCCCTAATGATCACAATGCTACGTACTGGGCTTTACAGAATTAACCACTTGCAATGCAATAAGGTTCCACAAAGGTCACAATGGTTCGTACTGGGCTTTACAGAATGAACCACGTGCAATGCAATAAGGTTCCACAAAGGTCACAAAGGTACATACTGGGCTTTACAGAATCAACCACTAGCAATTAGAGAAGGGTCCATAATGATTACATGCTACCTACTGGTCTTTACAGAATGAACCTCTTGCAATGAAAGCAAGATCGAAATGAAAATAATGCTTTGAACTGGGCTTTACAGAATCAACCACTTGCAATGCAATAAGGTTCCACAAAGGTCACAATGGTTCGTACTGGGCTTTAGAGAATCAACCACTTGCAATGATAGGTCCATAATGAACACATGCTAAGTACTGGTCTTTAGAGAATCAACCACTTGCAATGAGAGAAGGGTCCATAATGATTACATGCTACGTACTGGGCTTTACAGAATCAACCACTAGCAATCAGAGAAGGGTCCATAATGATTACATGCTACCTACTGGTCTTTACAGAATGAACCTCTTGCAATGAAAGCAAGATCGAAATGAACATAATGCTTTGAACTGGGCTTTACAATATGAATCACTTGCAATGAAAGTAGTATCCACAATGAACATAATGCCATGCACTGGGCTTTACTGAATTAACCACTTGCAATGCAATAAGGTTCCACAAAGGTCACAATGGTACGTACTGGGCTTTAGAGAATCAACCACTAGCAATGAGAGAAGGGTCCATAATGATCACATGCTACGTACTGGGCTTTACAGAATCAACCACTTGCAATGCAATAAGGTTCCACAAAGGTCACAATGGTTCGTACTGGGCTTTAGAGAATCAACCACTAGCAATGATAGTAGGGTCCATAATGAACACATGCTACGTACTGGTCTTTACAGAATGAACCTCTTGCAATGAAAGCAAGACCCAAATGAACAGTATGCCATGCATTGAGCTTTACAGTATGAACCACTTGCAATGAAGGTAAGAAGGGTCCCTAATGATCACAATGCTATGTACTGGGCTTTACAGAGTCAACCACTTGCAATGAAAGCAAGATCCAAATGAACAGAATGCCATGCACTGAGATTTACAGTATGAACCACTTGCAATGAAAGTAGGATCCACAATGAACATAATGCCATGCACTGGGCTTTACAGAATTAACCACTGGCAATGCAATAAAGTTCCACAAAGGTCACTATGGTACATACTGGGCTTTAGAGAATCAAACACTAGCAATCAGAGAAGGGTCCATAATGATCACATGCTACGTACTGGGCTTTACAGAATCAACCAGTAGCAGTCAGAGAAGGATCCATAATGATCACATGCTACGTACTGGGCTTTACAGAATCAACCACTTGCAATGCATTAAGGTTCCACAAAGGTCACATTGTTTCGTCCTGGTCTTTACAGAATGAACCTCTTGCAATGAAAGCAAGACCCAAATGAATAGAATGCCATGCATTGAGCTTTACAGTATGAACCACTTGCAATGAAGGTAAGAAGGGTCCCTAATGATCACAATGCTATGTACTGGGCTTTACAGAATCAACCACTTGCAATGAAAGCAAGATCCAAATGAACAGAATGCCATGCACTTTACAGTATGAACCACTTGCAATGAAAGTAGGATCCACAATGAACATAATGCCATGCTACGTACTGGGCTTTACAGAATCAACCACTTGCAATGCAATGCAATAAGGTTCCACAAAGATCACAATGGTTCTTACTGGGCTTCAGAGAATCAACCACTAGCAATGAGAGAAGAGTCCATAATGATCACAATGCTATGTACTGGGCTTTACAGAATTAACCACTTGCAATGAAAGCAAGATCCAAATGAACAGAATGCCATGCACTGAGCTTTACAGTATGAACCATTTGCAATGTAAGTAGGATCCACAATGAACATAATGCCATGCACTGGGCTTTACGAATTAACCACTTGCAATGAAATAAAGTTCCACAAAGGTCACAATGGTACGTACTGGGCTTTAGAGAATCAACCACTAGCAAGCAGAGAAGGGTCCATAATGATCACATGCTACGTACTGGGCTTTACAGAATCAAGCACTAGCAGTCAGAGAAGGGTCCATAATGATTACATGCTACCTACTGGTCTTTACAGAATGAACCTCTTGCAATGAAAGCAAGATCGAAATGAACATAGTGCTTTGAACTGGGCTTTACAGAATCAACAACTTGCAATGCAATAAGGTTCCACAAAGGTGACAATGGTTCGTACTGGGCTTTAGAGAATCAACCACTAGCAATGATAGAAGGGTCCATAATGAACACATGCTACGTACTGGTCTTTACAGAATGAACCTCTTGCAATGAAAACAAGATCCAAATGAACAGAATGCCATGCACTGAGCTTTACAGTATGAACAACTTGCAATGAAAGTAGTATCCACAATAACATAATGCCATGCACTGGGCTTTACAGAATCTACCACTTGCAATGCAATAAGGTTCCACAAACGCCACAATGGATCGTACTGGGCTTTAGAGAATCAACCAGTAGCAATGAGAGAAGAGTCCATAATGATCACAATGCTATGTACTGGGCTTTACAGAATCAACCACTTGCAATGCAATAAGTTTCCACAAAGGTCACAATGGTAAGTACTGGGCTTTAGAGAATCAACCACTAGCAATAATTGAACGGTCCATGATGATCACATTGCTATGTACACGCAATGAAAGCAAGATCCAAATGAACAGAATGCCATGCACTGAGCTTTACAGTATGAACCACTTGCAATGAAAGTAGGATCCACAATGAACATAATGCCATGCACTGGGCTTTACAGTGTGAACCACTTGCAATGAAAGTAGGATCCACTATGAACATAATGCCATGCAATGGGCTTTACAGAATTAACCACTTGCAATGCAATAAGGTTCCACAAAGTTCACAATGGTTCGTACTGGGCTTTAGAGAATCAACCGCTAGCAATGATAGTACGGTCCATAATGAACACATGCTACGTACTGGTCTTTACAGAATGAACCTCTTGCAATGAAAGCAAGACCCAAATGAACAGTATGCCATGCATTGAGCTTTACAGTATGAACCACTTGCAATGAAGGTAAGAAGGGTCCCTAATGATCACAATGCTATGTACTGGTCTTTACAGAATCAACCAGTTGCAATGAAAGCAAGATCCAAATGAACAGATTGCCATGCACTGAGCTTTACAGTATGAACCACTTGCAATGAAAGTAGGATCCACAATGAACATAATGCCATGCACTGGGCTTTACAGAATTAACCACTTGCAATGCAATAAGCTTCCACAAAGGTCACAATGGTTCGTACTGGGCTTTAGAGAATCAACCACTAGCAATGATAGAAGGGTCCATAATGAACACATGCTACGTACTGGTCTTTACAGAATCAACCAGTAGCAATTAGAGAAGGGTCCATAATGAACACATGCTACGTACTGGGCTTTACAGAATGAACCACTTGCAATGAAAGTAGGATCCACAATGACCATAATGCCATGCACTGGACTTTACAGTATGAACCACTTGCAATGAAAGTAGTATCCACAATGAACATAATGCCATGCACTGGGCTTTACAGAATTAACCACTTGCAATGCAATAAGGTTCTACAAAGGTCACAATGGTACCTACTGGGCTTTAGAGAATCAACCGCTAGCAATGAGAGAAGGGTCCATAATGAACACATGCTATGTACTGGTCTTTACAGAATGAACCTCTTGCAATGAAAGCAAGATCCAAATGAACATAATGCCATGCACTGAGCTTTACAGTATGAACCACTTGCAATGCAAGTAGTATCCACAATAACATAATGCCATGCACTGGGCTTTACTGAATTAACCACTTGCAATGCTATAAGGTTCCACAAAGTTCACAATGATTCGTACTGGGCTTTAGAGAATCAACCACTAGCAATGATAGTAGGGTCCATAATGATCACATGCTACGTACTGGTCTTTACAGAATCAACCAATTGCAATGCAATAAGGTACCACAAAGGTCACAATGGTTCATACTGGGCTTTAGAGAATCAACCACTAGCAATGATAGAAGGGTCCATAATGAACACATGCTACGTACTGGTCTTTACAGAATCAACCAGTAGCAATTAGAGAAGGGTCCATAATGAACACATGCTACGTACTGGGCTTTACAGAATGAACCACTTGCAATGAAAGTAGGATCCACAATGACCATAATGCCATGCACTGGACTTTACAGTATGAACCACTTGCAATGAAAGTAGTATCCACAATGAACATAATGCCATGCACTGGGCTTTACAGAATTAACCACTTGCAATGCAATAAGGTTCCACAAAGATCACAATGGTTCTTACTGGGCTTCAGAGAATCAACCGCTAGCAATGAGAGAAGAGTCCATAATGATCACAATGCTATGTACTGGGCTTTACAGAATTAACCACTTGCAATGAAAGCAAGATCCAAATGAACAGAATGCCATGCACTGAGCTTTACAGTATGAACCATTTGCAATGTAAGTAGGATCCACAATGAACATAATGCCATGCACTGGGCTTTACGAATTAACCACTTGCAATGAAATAAAGTTCCACAAAGGTCACAATGGTACGTACTGGGCTTTACAGAATCAACCACTAGCAATCAGAGAAGGGTCCGTAATGATCACATGCTACGTACTGGGCTTTACAGAATCAAGCACTAGAAGTCAGAGAAGGGTCCATAATGATTACATGCTACCTACTGGTGTTTACAGAATGAACCTCTTGCAATGAAAGCAAGATCGAAATGAACATAGTGCTTTGAACTGGGCTTGACAGAATCAACAACTTGCAATGCAATAAGGTTCCACAAAGGTGACAATGGTTCGTACTGGGCTTTAGAGAATCAACCACTAGCAATGATAGAAGGGTCCATAATGAACACATGCAACGTCTTTACAGAATGAACCTCTTGCAATGAAAACAAGATCCAAATGAACAGAATGCCATGCACTGAGCTTTACAGTATGAACAACTTGCAATGAAAGTAGTATCCACAATAACATAATGCCATGCACTGGGCTTTACAGAATCTACCACTTGCAATGCAATAAGGTTCCACAAACGCCACAATGGATCGTACTGGGCTTTAAAGAATCAACCACTAGCAATGAGAGAAGAGTCCATAATGATCACAATGCTATGTACTGGGCTTTACAGAATCAACCACTTGCAATGCAATAAGTTTCCACAAAGGTCACAATGGTAAGTACTGGGCTTTAGAGAATCAATCACTAGCAATGATTGAACGGTCCATGATGATCACAATGCTATGTACTTGCAATGAAAGCAAGATCCAAATGAACAGAATGCCATGCACTGAGCTTTACAGTATGAACCACTTGCAATGAAAGCAGGATCCACAATGAACATAATGCCATGCACTGGGCTTTACAGTGTGAACCACTTGCAATGAAAGTAGGATCCACTATGAACATAATGCCATGCAATGGGCTTTACAGAATTAACCACTTGCAATGCAATAAGGTTCCACAAAGTTCACAATGGTTCGTACTGGGCTTTAGAGAATCAACCGCTAGCAATGATAGTACGGTCCATAATGAACACATGCTACGTACTGGTCTTTACAGAATGAACCTCTTGCAATGAAAGCCAGATCCAAATGAACAGAATGCCATGCACTGAGCTTTACAGTATGAACCACTTGCAATGAAGGTAAGAAGGGTACCTAATGATCACAATGCTATGTACTGGTCTTTACAGAATCAACCAGTTGCAATGAAAGCAAGATCCAAATGAACAGATTGCCATGCACTGAGCTTTACAGTATGAACCACTTGCAATGAAAGTAGGATCCACAATGAACATAATGCCATGCACTGGGCTTTACAGAATTAACCACTTGCAATGCAATAAGCTTCCACAAAGGTCACAATGGTTCGTACTGGGCTTTAGAGAATCAACCACTAGCAATGATAGAAGGATCCATAATGAACACATGCTACGTACTGGTCTTTACAGAATCAACCAGTAGCAATTAGAGAAGGGTCCATAATGAACACATGCTACGTACTGGGCTTTACAGAATGAACCACTTGCAATGAAAGTAGGATCCACAATGACCATAATGCCATGCACTGGACTTTACAGTATGAACCACTTGCAATGAAAGTAGTATCCACAATGAACATAATGCCATGCACTGGGCTTTACAGAATTAACCACTTGCAATGCAATAAGGTTCTACAAAGGTCACAATGGTACCTACTGGGCTTTAGAGAATCAACCGCTAGCAATGAGAGAAGGGTCCATAATGAACACATGCTATGTACTGGTCTTTACAGAATGAACCTCTTGCAATGAAAGCAAGATCCAAATGAACATAATGCCATGCACTGAGCTTTACAGTATGAACCACTTGCAATGCAAGTAGTATCCACAATAACATAATGCCATGCACTGGGCTTTACAGAATGAACCACTTGCAATGCTATAAGGTTCCACAAAGTTCACAATGGTACGTACTGGGCTTTACAGAATAAACCACTAGCAATCAGAGAAGGGTCCGTAATGATCACATGCTACGTACTGGGCTTTACAGAATCAACCAGTAGCAATTAGAGAAGGGTCCATAATGAACACATGCTACGTACTGGGCTTTACAGAATGAACCTCTTGCAATGAAAGCAAGATCGAAATGAACATAATGCTTTGAACTGGGCTTTACAGTATGAACCACTTGCAATGAAAGTAGGATCCACAATGAACATAATGCCATGCACTGGGCTTTACTGAATTGACCACTTGCAATGCAGTAAGGTTCCACAAAGGTCACAATTGTACGTACTGTGCTTTAGAGAATCAACCACTAGCAATGAGAAAATGGTCCATAATGATCACATGCTACGTACTTGGCTTTACAGAATCAACCAATTGCAATGCAATAAGGTTCCACAAAGGTCACAATGGTTCATACTGGGCTTTAGAGAATCAACCACTAGCAATGATAGTAGAGTCAATAATGAACACATGCTACGTACTGGTCTTTACAGAATGAACCTCTTGCAATGAAACCAAGATCCAAATGAAGAGAATGCCATGCACTGAGCTTTACAGTATGAACCACTTGCAATGAAAGCAAGATCCACAATGAACATAATGCCATGCACTGGGCTTTACAGAATTAACCACTTGCAATGCAATAAGGTACCACAAAGGTCACAATGGTACGTACTGGGCTTTAGAGAATCAACCACTAGCAATGAGAGAAAGGTCCATAATGATCACATGCTATGTACTGGGCTTTACAGAATCAACCACTAGCAATCAGAGAAGGGTCCATAATGATCACATGCTACGTACTGGGCTTTACAGAATCAACCACTAGCAATGAGAGAAGGGTCCATAATGATTACATGCTACCTACTGGTCTTTACAGAATGAACCTCTTGCAATGAAAGCAAGATCGAAATGAACATAATGCTTTGAACTGGGCTTTACAGAATGAACCACGTGCAATGAAAGTAAGAAGGGTCCCTAATGATCACAATGCTATGTACTGGGCTTTACAGAATCAACCACTTGCAATGAAAGCAAGATCCAAATGAACAGAATGCCATGCACTGAGCTTTACAGTATGTACCACTTGCAATGAAAGTAGGATCCACTATGAACATAATGCCATGCACTGAGCTTTATAGTATGAACCACTTGCAATGAAAGCAAGAAGGGTCCCTAATGATCACTATGCTATGTACTGGGCTTTACAGAATCAACCACTTGCAATGAAATCAAGATCCAAATGAACAGAATGCCATGCACTGAGCTTTACAGTATGAACCACTTGCAATGCAAGTAGTATCCACAATGAACATAATGCCATGCACTGGGCTTTACAGAATTAACCACTTGCAATGAGAGAAAGGTCCATAATGATCACATGCTATGTACTGGGCTTTACAGAATCAACCACTAGCAATCAGAGAAGGGTCCATAATGATCACATGCTACGTACTGGGCTTTACAGAATCAACCACTAGCAATGAGAGAAGGGTCCATAATGATTACATGCTACCTACTGGTCTTTACAGAATGAACATCTTGCAATGAAAGCAAGATCGAAATGAACATAATGCTTTGAACTGGGCTTTACAGTATGAACTACTTGCAATGAAAGTAGTATCCACAATGAACATAATGCCATGCACTGGGCTTTACTGAATTAACCACCTGCAATGCAATAAGGTTCCACAAAGGTCACAATGGTTCGTACTGGGCTTTAGAGAATCAACCAGTAGCAATCAGAGAAGGGTCCATAATGAACACATGCTACGTATTGGGCTTTACGGAATGAACCTTTTGCAATGAAAGCAAGATCCAAATGAACAGAATGCCATGCACTGAGTTTTACAGTATGAACCACTTGCAATGAAAGTAAGATCCACAATGAACAGAATGCCATGCACTGGGCTTTACAGTGTGAACCACTTGCAATGAAAGTAGGATCCACAATGAACATAATGCCATGCACTGGGCTTTACAGAATTAACCACTTGCAATGCAATTATGTTCCACAAAGGTCACAATGGTACGTACTGGGCTTTAGAGAATCAACCACTAGCAATGAGAGAAGGGTCCATAATGATTAAATGCTACCTACTGGTCTTTCCAGAATGAACCTCTTGCAATGAAAGCCAGATCCAAATGAACAGAATGCCATGCACTGAGCTTTACAGTATGAACCACTTGCAATGAAAGTAAGAAGGGTCCCTAATGATCACAATGCTATGTACTGGGCTTTACAGAATCAACCACTTGCAATGCAATAAGGTTCCACAAAGGTCACAATGGTACATACTGGGCTTTACAGCATCAACCACTAGCAATGAAAGGTCCATAATGAACACATGCTACATACTGGGCTTTACAGTATGAACCACTTGCAATGAAAGCAAGAAGGGTCCCTAATGATCACTATGCTATGTACTGGGCTTTAGAGAATTAACCACTTGCAATGAAAGCAAGATCCAAATGAACAGAATGCCATGCACTGAGCTATACAGTATGAACCACTTGCAATGAAAGTAGGATCCACAATGAACATAATGCCATGCACTGGGCTTTACGAATTAACCACTTGCAATGCAATAAAGTTCCACAAAGGTCACAATGATACGTACTGGGCTTTAGAGAATCAACCACTAGCAATCAGAGAAGGGTCCATAATGAACACATGCTACGTAGTGGGCTTTACAGAATCAACCACTAGCAGTCAGAGAAGGGTCCATAATGAACACATGCTACGTACTGGTCTTCACAGAATGAACCTCTTGCAATGAAAGCAAGATCGAAATTAAAGTAATGCTTTGAACTGGGCTTTACAGAAGCAACCACTTGCAATGCAATAAGGTTCCACAAAGGTCACAATGGTACGTACTGGGCTTTACAGAATCAACCACTAGCAATGAGAGAAGGGTCCATAATGAACACATGCTATGTACTGGGCTTTACAGAATGAACCTGTTGCAATGAAAGGTCCATAATGAACACATGCTACGTACTGGGCTTTACAGAATCAACCACTTGCAATGAAAGCAGGGTCCCTAATGATCACAATGCTATGTACTGGGCTTGAAAGAATCAACCACTAGCAATCAGAGAAGGGTCCATAATGATCACATGCTACGTACTGGGCTTTACAGAATCAGCCACTTGCAATGGAATATGGTTCCACAAAGTTCACAATGGTTCGTACTGGGCTTTAGAGAATCAACCACTTGCAATGCAATAAGGTTCCACAAAGGTCACAATGGTTCGTACTGGGCTTTACAGAATGAATCACGTGCAATGCAATAAGGTTCCACAAAGGTCACAATGGTTCGTACTGGGCTTTAGAGAATCAACCACTTGCAATGATAGAAGGGTCCATAATGATTACATGCTACGTACTGGGCTTTACAGAATCAACCACTAGCAATCAGAGAAGGGTCCATAATGATTACATGCTACCTACTGGTCTTTACAGAATGAACCTCTTGCAATGAAAGCAAGATCGAAATGAACATAATGCTTTGAAATGGGCTTTACAGTATGAACCACTTGCAATGAAAGTAGTATCCACAATGAACATAATGCCATGCACTGGTCTTTACAGAATGAACCACTTTCAATGCAATAAGGTTCCACAAAGGTCACAATGGTTCGTACTGGGCTTTACAGAATCAACCACTTGCAATCAGAGAAGGGTCCATAATGATCACATGCTACGTACTGGGCTTTACAGAATCAACCACTAGCAATCAGAGAAGGGTCCATAATGATTACATGCTACCTACTGGTCTTCACAGAATGAACCTCTTGCAATGAAAGCAAGATCGAAATTAAAGTAATGCTTTGAACTGGGCTTTACAGAAGCAACCACTTGCAATGCAATAAGGTTCCACAAAGGTCACAATGGTACATACTGGGCTTTACAGAATCAACCACTAGCAATGAGAGAAGGGTCCATAATGAACACATGCTATGTACTGGGCTTTACAGAATGAACCAGTTGCAATGAAAGGTCCATAATGAACACATGCTACGTACTGGGCTTTACAGAATCAACCACTTGCAATGAAAGTAGGGTCCCTAATGATCACAATGCTATGTACTGGGCTTGAAAGAATCAACCACTAGCAATCAGAGAAGGGTCCATAATGATCACATGCTACGTACTGGGCTTTACAGAATCAGCCACTTGCAATGGAATATGGTTCCACAAAGTTCACAATGGTTCGTACTGGGCTTTAGAGAATCAACCACTTGCAATGCAATAAGGTTCCACAAAGGTCACAATGGTTCGTACTGGGCTTTACAGAATGAATCACGTGCAATGCAATAAGGTTCCACAAAGGTCACAATGGTTCGTACTGGGATTTGGAGAATCAACCACTTGCAATGATAGAAGGGTCCATAATGATTACATGCTACGTACTGGGCTTTACAGAATCAACCACTAGCAATCAGAGAAGGGTCCATAATGATTACATGCTACCTACTGGTCTTTACAGAATGAACCTCTTGCAATGAAAGCAAGATCGAAATGAACATAATGCTTTGAAATGGGCTTTACAGTATGAACCACTTGCAATGAAAGTAGTATCCACAATGAACATAATGCCATGCACTGGGCTTTACAGAATGAACCACTTTCAATGCAATAAGGTTCCACAAAGGTCACAATGGTTCGTACTGGGCTTTAGAGAATCAACCACTAGCAATGAGAGAAGGGTCCATAATGATTAAATGCTACCTACTGGTCTTTCCAGAATGAACCTCTTGCAATGAAAGCCAGATCCAAATGAACAGAATGCCATGCACTGAGCTTTACAGTATGAACCACTTGCAATGAAAGTAAGAAGGGTCCCTAATGATCACAATGCTATGTACTGGGCTTTACAGAATCAACCACTTGCAATGCAATAAGGTTCCACAAAGGTCACAATGGTACGTACTGGGCTTTACAGCATCAACCACTAGCAATGAAAGGTCCATAATGAACACATGCTACATACTGGGCTTTACAGTATGAACCACTTGCAATGAAAGCAAGAAGGGTCCCTAATGATCACTATGCTATGTACTGGGCTTTAGAGAATTAACCACTTGCAATGAAAGCAAGATCCAAATGAACAGAATGCCATGCACTGAGCTTTACAGTATGAACCACTTGCAATGAAAGTAGGATCCACAATGAACATAATGCCATGCACTGGGCTTTACGAATTAACCACTTGCAATGCAATAAAGTTCCACAAAGGTCACAATGGTACGTACTGGGCTTTAGAGAATCAACCACTAGCAATCACAGAAGGGTCCATAATGAACACATGCTACGTAGTGGGCTTTACAGAATCAACCACTAGCAGTCAGAGAAGGGTCCATAATGAACACATGCTACGTACTGGTCTTCACAGAATGAACCTCTTGCAATGAAAGCAAGATCGAAATTAAAGTAATGCTTTGAACTGGGCTTTACAGAAGCAACCACTTGCAATGCAATAAGGTTCCACAAAGGTCACAATGGTACGTACTGGGCTTTACAGAATCAACCACTAGCAATGAGAGAAGGGTCCATAATGAACACATGCTATGTACTGGGCTTTACAGAATGAACCTGTTGCAATGAAAGGTCCATAATGAACACATGCTACGTACTGGGCTTTACAGAATCAACCACTTGCAATGAAAGTAGGGTCCCTAATGATCACAATGCTATGTACTGGGCTTGAAAGAATCAACCACTAGCAATCAGAGAAGGGTCCATAATGATCACATGCTACGTACTGGGCTTTACAGAATCAACCACTTGCAATGGATTTGGTTCCACAAAGTTCACAATGGTTCGTACTGGGCTTTAGAGAATCAACCACTTGCAATGCAATAAGGTTCCACAAAGGTCACAATGGTTCGTACTGGGCTTTACAGAATGAATCACGTGCAATGCAATAAGGTTCCACAAAGGTCACAATGGTTCGTACTGGGCTTTAGAGAATCAACCACTTGCAATGATAGATGGGTCCATAATGATTACATGCTACGTACTGGGCTTTACAGAATCAACCACTAGCAATCAGAGAAGGGTCCATAATGATTACATGCTACCTACTGGTCTTTACAGAATGAACCTCTTGCAATGAAAGCAAGATCGAAATGAACATAATGCTTTGAAATGGGCTTTACAGTATGAACCACTTGCAATGAAAGTAGTATCCACAATGAACATAATGCCATGCACTAGTCTTTACAGAATGAACCACTTTCAATGCAATAAGGTTCCACAAAGGTCACAATGGTTCGTACTGGGCTTTACAGAATCAACCACTTGCAATCAGAGAAGGGTCCATAATGATCACATGCTACGTACTGGGCTTTACAGAATCAACCACTAGCAATCAGAGAAGGGTCCATAATGATTACATGCTACCTACTGGTCTTTACAGAATGAACCTCTTGCAATGAAAGCAGGATCGAAATGAACATAATGCTTTCAACTGGGCTTTTCAGAATCAACCACTTTTAAGGCAATAAGGTTCCACAAAGGTCACAATGGTTCATACTGGGCTTTAGAGAATGAACCAGTTGCAATGAAAAAAGGTTCCACAAAGGTCACAATGGTTCATACTGGGCTTTAGAGAATCAACCACTAGCAATGAGAGAAGGGTCCATAATGATCACATGATACGTACTGGGCTTTACAGAATCAACCACTAGCAATCAGAGAAGGGTCCATAATTAACACATGCTACGTACTGGGCTTTACAGAATCAACAACTTGCAATGCAATAAGGTTCCACAAAGGTGACAATGATTCGTACTGGGCTTTAGAGAATCAACCACTAGCAATGAGAGAAGGGTCGCTAATGATCACAATGCTATGTACTGGTCTTTACAGAATGAACCTCTTGCAATGAAAGCAAGATCCAAATGAACAGAATGCCATGCTCTGAGCTTTACAGTATGAACAACTTGCAATGAAAGTAAGAAGGGTCTAATGATCACAATGCTATGTACTGGGCTTAACGGAATCAACCACTTGCAATGCAATAATTTTCCACAAAGGTCACAATGGTAAGTACTGGGCTTTAGAGAATCAACCACTAGCAATGATTGAACGGTCCATGATGATCACAATGCTATGTACATGCAATAAAAGCAAGATCCAAATGAACAGAATGCCATGCACTGAGCTTTACAGTATGAACCTCTTGCAATGAAAGTAGGATCCACAATGAACATAATGCCATGCACTGGGCTTTACAGAATTAACCACTTGCAATGCAATAAGGTTCCATAAAGTTCACAATGGTTCGTACTGGGCTTCAGAGAATCAACCACTAGCAATGAGAGAAGAGTCCATAATGATCACAATGCTATGTACTGGGCTTTACAGAATTAACCACTTGCAATGAAAGCAAGATCCAAATGAACAGAATGCCATGCATTGAGCTTTACAGTATGAACCACTTGCAATAAAAGTGGGATCCACAATGAACATAATGCCATGCACTGGGCTTTACAGAATTAACCACTTGCAATGCAATAAGGTTCCACAAAGTTCACAATGATTCGTACTGGGCTTTAGAGATTCAACCACTAGCAATGATAGTAGGGTCCATAATGAACACATGCTACGTACTGGTCTTTACAGAATGAACCTCTTGCAATGAAAGCCAGATCCAAATGAACAGATTGCCATGCACTGAGCTTTACAGTATGAACCACTTGCAATGAAAGTAGGATCCACAATGAACATAATGCCATGCACTGGGCTTTACGAATTAACCACTTGCAATGCAATAAAGTTCCACAAAGGTCACAATGGTACGTACTGGGCTTTAGAGAATCAACCACTAGCAATCAGAGAAGGGTCCATAATGAACACATGCTACATACTGGTCTTTACAGAATGAACCTCTTGCAATGAAAGGAAGATCGAAATTAAAGTAATGCTTTGAACTGGGCTTTACAGAAGCAACCACTTGCAATGCAATAAGGTTCCACAGAGGTCACAATGGTTCGTACAGGGCTTTAGAGAATCAACCACTAGCAATCAGAGAAGGGTCCATAATGAACTCATGCTACGTACTGGTCATTACAGAATGAACCTCTTGCAATGAAAGCAAGATCCAAATGAACAGAATGCCATGCAATGAGCTTTACATTATGAACCACTTGCAATGAAAGAATGATCCCTAATGATCACAATGCTACGTACTGGGCTTTACAGAATTAACCACTTGCAATGCAATAAGGTTCCACAAAGGTCACAATGGTTCGTACTGGGCTTTAGAGAATCAACCACTTGCAATGATAGAAGGGTCCATAATGATTACATGCTACGTACTGGGCTTTCCAGAATCAACCACTAGCAATTAGAGAAGGGTCCATAATGATTACATGCTACCTACTGGTCTTTACAGAATGAACCTCTTGCAATGAAAGCAAGATCGAAATGAACATAATGCTTTGAAATGGGCTTTACAGTATGAACCACTTGCAATGAAAGTAGTATCCACAATGAACATAATGCCATGCACTGGTCTTTACAGAATGAACCACTTTCAATGCAATAAGGTTCCACAAAGGTCACAATGGTTCGTACTGGGCTTTACAGAATCAACCACTTGCAATCAGAGAAGGGTCCATAATGATCACATGCTACGTACTGGGCTTTACAGAATCAACCACTAGCAATCAGAGAAGGGTCCATAATGATTACATGCTACCTACTGGTCTTTACAGAATGAACCTCTTGCAATGAAAGCAAGATCGAAATGAACATAATGCTTTGAACTGGGCTTTTCAGAATCAACCACTTTTAAGGCAATAAGGTTCCACAAAGGTCACAATGGTTCATACTGGGCTTTAGAGAATGAACCAGTTGCAATGAAAAAAGGTTCCACAAAGGTCACAATGGTTCATACTGGGCTTTAGAGAATCAACCACTAGCAATGAGAGAAGGGTCCATAATGATCACATGATACGTACTGGGCTTTACAGAATCAACCACTAGCAATCAGAGAAGGGTCCATAATTAACACATGCTACGTACTGGGCTTTACAGAATCAACAACTTGCAATGCAATAAGGTTCCACAAAGGTGACAATGATTCGTACTGGGCTTTAGAGAATCAACCACTAGCAATGAGAGAAGGGTCGCTAATGATCACAATGCTATGTACTGGTCTTTACAGAATGAACCTCTTGCAATGAAAGCAAGATCCAAATGAACAGAATGCCATGCTCTGAGCTTTACAGTATGAACAACTTGCAATGAAAGTAAGAAGGGTCTAATGATCACAATGCTATGTACTGGGCTTAACAGAATCAACCACTTGCAATGCAATAATTTTCCACAAAGGTCACAATGGTAAGTACTGGGCTTTAGAGAATCAACCACTAGCAATGATTGAACGGTCCATGATGATCACAATGCTATGTACATGCAATGAAAGCAAGATCCAAATGAACAGAATGCCATGCACTGAGCTTTACAGTATGAACCACTTGCAATGAAAGTAGGATCCACAATGAACATAATGCCATGCACTGGGCTTTACAGAATTAACCACTTGCAATGCAATAAGGTTCCATAAAGTTCACAATGGTTCGTACTGGGCTTCAGAGAATCAACCACTAGCAATGAGAGAAGAGTCCATAATGATCACAATGCTATGTACTGGGCTTTACAGAATTAACCACTTGCAATGAAAGCAAGATCCAAATGAACAGAATGTCATGCATTGAGCTTTACAGTATGAACCACTTGCAATAAAAGTGGGATCCACAATGAACATAATGCCAGGCTTTACAGAATTAACCACTTGCAATGCAATAAGGTTCCACAAAGTTCACAATGATTCGTACTGGGCTTTAGAGATTCAACCACTAGCAATGATAGTAGGGTCCATAATGAACACATGCTACGTACTGGTCTTTACAGAATGAACCTCTTGCAATGAAAGCCAGATCCAAATGAACAGATTGCCATGCACTGAGCTTTACAGTATGAACCACTTGCAATGAAAGTAGGATCCACAATGAACATAATGCCATGCACTGGGCTTTACGAATTAACCACTTGCAATGCAATAAAGTTCCACAAAGGTCACAATGGTACGTACTGGGCTTTAGAGAATCAACCACTAGCAATCAGAGAAGGGTCCATAATGAACACATGCTACATACTGGTCTTTACAGAATGAACCTCTTGCAATGAAAGGAAGATCGAAATTAAAGTAATGCTTTGAACTGGGCTTTACAGAAGCAACCACTTGCAATGCAATAAGGTTCCACAGACGTCACAATGGTTCGTACTGGGCTTTAGAGAATCAACCACTAGCAATCAGAGAAGGGTCCATAATGAACTCATGCTACGTACTGGCCATTACAGAATGAACCTCTTGCAATGAAAGCAAGATCCAAATGAACAGAATGCCATGCAATGAGCTTTACATTATGAACCACTTGCAATGAAAGAATTATCCCTAATGATCACATGCTACGTACTGGGCTTTACAGAATCAACCACTAGCAATCAGAGAAGGGTCCATAATGATTACATGCTACCTACTGGTCTTTACAGAATGAACCTCTTGCAATGAAAGCAAGATCGAAATGAACATAATGCTTTGAACTGGGCTTTTCAGAATCAACCACTTTTAAGGCAATAAGGTTCCACAAAGGTCACAATGGTTCATACTGGGCTTTAGAGAATGAACCAGTTGCAATGAAAAAAGGTTCCACAAAGGTCACAATGATTCATACTGGGCTTTAGAGAATCAACCACTAGCAATGAGAGAAGGGTCCATAATGATCACATGATACGTACTGGGCTTTACAGAATCAACCACTAGCAATCAGAGAAGGGTCCATAATTAACACATGCTACGTACTGGGCTTTACAGAATCAACAACTTGCAATGCAATAAGGTTCCACAAAGGTGACAATGATTCGTACTGGGCTTTACAGAATCAACCACTAGCAATGAGAGAAGGGTCCATAATGAACACAATGCTATGTACTGGTCTTTACAGAATGAACCTCTTGCAATGAAAGCAAGATCCAAATGAACAGAATGCCATGCTCTGAGCTTTACAGTATGAACAACTTGCAATGAAAGTAAGAAGGGTCTAATGATCACAATGCTATGTACTGGGCTTAACAGAATCAACCACTTGCAATGCAATAATTTTCCACAAAGGTCACAATGGTAAGTACTGGGCTTTAGAGAATCAACCACTAGCAATGATTGAACGGTCCATGATGATCACAATGCTATGTACATGCAATGAAAGCAAGATCCAAATGAACAGAATGCCATGCACTGAGCTTTACAGTATGAACCACTTGCAATGAAAGTAGGATCCACAATGAACATAATGCCATGCACTGGGCTTTACAGAATTAACCACTTGCAATGCAATAAGGTTCCATAAAGTTCACAATGGTTCGTACTGGGCTTCAGAGAATCAACCACTAGCAATGAGAGAAGAGTCCATAATGATCACAATGCTATGTACTGGGCTTTACAGAATTAACCACTTGCAATGAAAGCAAGATCCAAATGAACAGAATGCCATGCATTGAGCTTTACAGTATGAACCACTTGCAATAAAAGTGGGATCCACAATGAACATAATGCCATGCACTGGGCTTTACAGAATTAACCACTTGCAATGCAATAAGGTTCCACAAAGTTCACAATGATTCGTACTGGGCTTTAGAGATTCAACCACTAGCAATCAGAGAAGGGTCCATAATGAACTCATGCTACGTACTGGTCATTACAGAATGAACCTCTTGCAATGAAAGCAAGATCCAAATGAACAGAATGCCATGCAATGAGCTTTACATTATGAACCACTTGCAATGAAAGAATTATCCCTAATGATCACAATGCTACGTACTGGGCTTTACAGAATTAACCACTTGCAATGCAATAAGGTTCCACAAAGGTCACAATGGTTCGTACTGGGCTTTACAGAATGAACCACGTGCAATGCAATAAGTTTCCACAAAGGTCACAAAGGTACATACTGGGCTTTACAGAATCAACCACTATCAATTAGAGAAGGGTCCATAATGATTACATGCTACCTACTGGTTTTAACAGAATGAACCTCTTGCAATGAAAGCAAGATCGAAATGAAAATAATGCTTTGAACTGGGCTTTACAGAATCAACCACTTGCAATGCAATTAGGTTCCACAAAGGTCACAATGGTTGGTACTGGGCTTTAGAGAATCAACCACTTGCAATGATGGGTCCATAATGAACACATGCTACGTACTGGTCTTTACAGAATCAACCACTTTCAATGAGAGAAGGGTCCATAATGATTACATGCTACGTACTGGGCTTTACAGAATCAACCACTAGCAATCAGAGAAGGGTCCATAATGATTACATGTTACCTACTGGTCTTTACGGAATGAACCTCTTGCAATGAAAGCAAGATCGAAATGAACATAATGCTTTGAACTGGGCTTTACAATATGAACCACTTGCAATCAGAGAAGGTTCCACAAAGTTTACAATGATTCGTACTGGGCTTTAGAGATTCAACCACTAGCAATGATAGTAGGGTCCATAATGAACACATGCTACGTACTGGTCTTTACAGAATGATCCTCTTGCAATGAAAGCCAGATCCAAATGAACAGATTGCCATGCACTGAGCTTTACAGTATGAACCACTTGCAATGAAAGTAGGATCCACAATGAACATAATGCCATGCACTGGGCTTTACGAATTAACCACTTGCAATGCAATAAAGTTCCACAAAGGTCACAATGGTTCTTACTGGGCTTTAGAGAATCAACCACTAGCAATCAGAGAAGGGTCCATAATGAACACATGCTACATACTGGTCTTTACAGAATGAACCTCTTGCAATGAAAGGAAGATCGAATTTAAAGTAATGCTTTGAACTGGGCTTTACAGAAGCAACCACTTGCAATGCAATAAGGTTCCACAGAGGTCACAATGGTTCGTACTGGGCTTTAGAGAATCAACCACTAGCAATCAGAGAAGGGTCCATAATGAACTCATGCTACGTACTGGTCTTTACAGAATGAACCTCTTGCAATGAAAGCAAGATCCAAATGAACAGAATGCCATGCAATGAGCTTTACATTATGAACCACTTGCAATGAAAGAATGATCCCTAATGATCACATGCTACGTACTGGGCTTTACAGAATCAACCACTTGCAATGCAATAAGGTTCCACAAAGGTCACAATGGTTCGTACTGGGCTTTAGAGAATCAACCACTAGCAATGATAGTAGGGTCCATAATGAACACATGCTACGTACTGGTCTTTACAGAATGAACCTCTTGCAATGAAAGCAAGACCCAAATGAACAGTATGCCATGCATTGAGCTTTACAGTATGAACCACTTGCAATGAAGGTAAGAAGGGTCCCTAATGATCACAATGCTATGTACTGGGCTTTACAGAGTCAACCACTTGCAATGAAAGCAAGATCCAAATGAACAGAATGCCATGCACTGAGATTTACAGTATGAACCACTTGCAATGAAGGTAGGATCCACAATGAACATAATGCCATGCACTGGTCTTTACAGAATGAACCACTTTCAATGCAATAAAGTTCCACAAAGGTCACTATGGTACATACTGGGCTTTAGAGAATCAACCACTAGCAATCAGAGAAGGGTCCATAATGATCACATGCTATGTACTGGGCTTTACAGAATCAACCACTAGCAATCAGAGAAGGGTCCATAATGATCACATGCTACGTACTGGGCTTTACAGAATCAACCACTAGCAATGAGAGAAGGGTCCATAATGATTACATGCTACCTACTGGTCTTTACAGAATGGACCTCTTGCAATGAAAGCAAGATCGAAATGAACATAATGCTTTGAACTGGGCTTTACAGAATGAACCACGTGCAATGAAAGTAAGAAGGGTCCCTAATGATCACAATGCTATGTACTGGGCTTTACAGAATCAACCACTTGCAATGAAAGCAAGATCCAAATGAACAGAATGCCATGCACTGAGCTTTACAGTATGTACCACTTGCTATGAAAGTAGGATCCACTATGAACATAATGCCATGCACAGAGCTTTACAGTATGAACCACGTGCAATGAAAGTAAGAAGGGTCCCTAATGATCACTATGCTATGTACTGGGCTTTACAGAATCAACCACTTGCAATGAAATCAAGATCCAAATGAACAGAATGCCATGCACTGAGCTTTACAGTATGAACCACTTGCAATGCAAGTAGTATCCATAATGAACATAATGCCATGCACTGGGCTTTACAGAATTAACCACTTGCAATGAGAGAAAGGTCCATAATGATCACATGCTATGTACTGGGCTTTACAGAATCAACCACTAGCAATCAGAGAAGGGTCCATAATGATCACATGCTACGTACTGGGCTTTACAGAATCAACCAGTAGCAATCAGAGAAGGGTCCATAATGAACACATGCTACGTATTGGGCTTTACAGAATGAACCTTTTGCAATGAAAGCAAGATCCAAATGAACAGAATGCCATGCACTGAGTTTTACAGTATGAACCACTTGCAATGAAAGTAAGATCCACAATGAAAGTAAGAAGGGTCCCTAATGATCACAATGCTATGTACTGAATTACAGAATTAACCACTTGCAATGCAATAAGGTTCCACAAAGGTCACAATGGTACGTACTGGGCTTTCCAGCATCAACCACAAGCAATAAAATGTCCATAATGAACACATGCTACATACTGGGCTTTACAGAATCAACCACTTGCAATGAGAGAAGGGTCCCTAATGATCACAATGCTATGTACTGGGCTTTGGAGAATGAACCTCTTGCAATGAAAGCCAGATCCAAATGAACAGATTGCCATGCACTGAGCTTTACAGTATGAACCACTTGCAATGAAAGTAGGATCCAATGCTACGTACTGGGCTTTACAGAATTAACCACTTGCAATGCAATAAGGTTCCACAAAGGTCACAATGGTTCGTACTGGGCTTTACAGAATGAACCACGTGCAATGCAATAAGTTTCCACAAAGGTCACAAAGGTACATACTGGGCTTTACAGAATCAACCACTAGCAATTAGAGAATGGTCCATAATGATTACATGCTACCTACTGGTCTTTACAGAATGAACCTCTTGCAATGAAAGCAAGATCGAAATGAAAATAATGCTTTGAACTGGGCTTTACAGAATCAACCACTTGCAATGCAATTAGGTTCCACAAAGGTCACAATGGTTCGTACTGGGCTTTAGAGAATCAACCACTTGCAATGATAGGTCCATAATGAACACATGCTACGTACTGGTCTTTACAGAATCAACCACTTGCAATGAGAGAAGGGTCCATAATGATTACATGCTACGTACTGGGCTTTACAGAATCAACCACTAGCAATCAGAGAAGGGTCCATAATGATTACATGTTACCTACTGGTCTTTACGGAATGAACCTCTTGCAATGAAAGCAAGATCGAAATGAACATAATGCTTTGAACTGGGCTTTACAATATGAACCACTTGCAATGAAAGTAGTATCCACAATGAACATAATGCCATGCACTGGGCTTTACTGAATTAACCACTTGCAATGCAATAAGGTTCCACAAAGGTCACAATGCTACGTAATGGATTTTACAGCATCAACCACTAGCAATGAGAGAAGGGTCCATAATGATCACATGCTACGTACTGGGCTTTACAGAATCAACCACTTGCAATGCAATAAGGTTCCACAAAGGTCACAATGGTTCGTACTGGGCTTTAGAGAATCAACCACTAGCAATGATAGTAGGGTCCATAATGAACACATGCTACGTACTGGTCTTTACAGAATGAACCTCTTGCAATGAAAGTAAGACCCAAATGAACACTATGCCATGCATTGAGCTTTACAGTATGAACCACTTGCAATGAAAGTAGGATCCACAATGAACATAATGCCATGCACTGGGCTTTACAGAATTAACCACTTGCAATGCAATAAAGTTCCACAAAGGTCACTATGGTACATACTGGGCTTTAGAGAATCAACCACTAGCAATCAGAGAAGGGTCCATAATGATCACATGCTACGTACTGGGCTTTACAGAATCAACCACTTGCAATGCATTAAGGTTCAACAAAGGTCACAATGGTTCGTACTGGTCTTTACAGAATGAACCTCTTGCAATGAAAGCAAGACCCAAATGAATAGAATGCCATGCATTGAGCTTTACAGTATGAACCACTTGCAATGAAGGTAAGAAGGGTCCCTAATGATCACAATGCTATGTACTGGGCTTTACAGAATCAACCACTTGCAATGAAAGCAAGATCCAAATGAACAGAATGCCATGCACTGAGCTTTACAGTATGAACCACTTGCAATGAAAGTAGGATCCACAATGAACATAATGCCATGCACTGGGCTTTACAGAATTAACCACTTGCAATGCAATAAGGTTCCACAAAGATCACAATGGTTCTTACTGGGCTTCAGAGAATCAACCACTAGCAATGAGAGAAGAGTCCACAATGATCACAATGCTATGTACTGGGCTTTACAGAATTAACCACTTGCAATGCAAGCAAGATCCAAATGAACAGAATGCCATGCACTGAGCTTTACAGTATGAACCACTTGCAATGTAAGTAGGATCCACAATGAACATAATGCCATGCACTGGGCTTTACGAATTAACCACTTGCAATGAAATAAAGTTCCACAAAGGTCACAATGGTACGTACTGGGCTTTAGAGAATCAACCACTAGCAATGAGAGAAGGGTCCATAATGATCACATGATACGTACTGGGCTTTACAGAATCAACCACTAGCAATCAGAGAAGGGTCCATAATTAACACATGCTACGTACTGGGCTTTACAGAATCAACAACTTGCAATGCAATAAGGTTCCACAAAGGTGACAATGATTCGTACTGGGCTTTAGAGAATCAACCACTAGCAATGAGAGAAGGGTCGCTAATGATCACAATGCTATGTACTGGTCTTTACAGAATGAACCTCTTGCAATGAAAGCAAGATCCAAATGAACAGAATGCCATGCTCTGAGCTTTACAGTATGAACAACTTGCAATGAAAGTAAGAAGGGTCTAATGATCACAATGCTATGTACTGGGCTTAACAGAATAGGCCACTTGCAATGAAATAATTTTCCACAAAGGTCACAATGGTAAGTACTGGGCTTTAGAGAATCAACCACTAGCAATGATTGAACGGTCCTTGATGATCACAATGCTATGTACATGCAATGAAAGCAAGATCCAAATGAACAGAATGCCATGCACTGAGCTTTACAGTATGAACCACTTGCAATGAAAGTAGGATCCACAATGAACATAATGCCATGCACTGCGCTTTACAGAATTAACCACTTGCAATGCAATAAGGTTCCACAAAGTTCACAATGGTTCGTACTGGGCTTCAGAGAATCAACCACTAGCAATGAGAGAAGAGTCCATAATGATCACAATGCTATGTACTGGGCTTTACAGAATTAACCACTTGCAATGAAAGCAAGATCCAAATGAACAGAATGCCATGCATTGAGCTTTACAGTATGAACCACTTGCAATAAAAGTAGGATCCACAATGAACATAATGCCATGCACTGGGCTTTACAGAATTAACCACTTGCAATGCAATAAGGTTCCACAAAGTTTACAATGATTCGTACTGGGCTTTAGAGATTCAACCACTAGCAATGATAGTAGGGTCCATAATGAACACATGCTACGTACTGGTCTTTACAGAATGAACCTCTTGCAATGAAAGCCAGATCCAAATGAACAGATTGCCATGCACTGAGCTTTACAGTATGAACCACTTGCAATGAAAGTAGGATCCACAATGAACATAATGCCATGCACTGGGCTTTACGAATTAACCACTTGCAATGCAATAAAGTTCCACAAAGGTCACAATGGTTCTTACTGGGCTTTAGAGAATCAACCACTAGCAATCAGAGAAGGGTCCATAATGAACACATGCTACATACTGGTCTTTACAGAATGAACCTCTTGCAATGAAAGGAAGATCGAATTTAAAGTAATGCTTTGAACTGGGCTTTACAGAAGCAACCACTTGCAATGCAATAAGGTTCCACAATGGTTCGTACTGGGCTTTAGAGAATCAACCACTAGCAATCAGAGAAGGGTCCATAATGAACTCATGCTACGTACTGGTCTTTACAGAATGAACCTCTTGCAATGAAAGCAAGATCCAAATGAACAGAATGCCATGCAATGAGCTTTACATTATGAACCACTTGCAATGAAAGAATGATCCCTAATGATCACAATGCTACGTACTGGGCTTTACAGAATTAACCACTTGCAATGCAATAAGGTTCCACAAAGGTCACAATGGTTCGTACTGGGCTTTACAGAATGAACCACGTGCAATGCAATAAGTTTCCACAAAGGTCACAAAGGTACATACTGGGCTTTACAGAATCAACCACTAGCAATTAGAGAATGGTCCATAATGATTACATGCTACCTACTGGTCTTTACAGAATGAACCTCTTGCAATGAAAGCAAGATCGAAATGAAAATAATGCTTTGAACTGGGCTTTACAGAATCAACCACTTGCAATGCAATTAGGTTCCACAAAGGTCACAATGGTTCGTACTGGGCTTTAGAGAATCAACCACTTGCAATGATAGGTCCATAATGAACACATGCTACGTACTGGTCTTTACAGAATCAACCACTTGCAATGAGAGAAGGGTCCATAATGATTACATGCTACGTACTGGGCTTTACAGAATCAACCACTAGCAATCAGAGAAGGGTCCATAATGATTACATGTTACCTACTGGTCTTTACGGAATGAACCTCTTGCAATGAAAGCAAGATCGAAATGAACATAATGCTTTGAACTGGGCTTTACAATATGAACCACTTGCAATGAAAGTAGTATCCACAATGAACATAATGCCATGCACTGGGCTTTACTGAATTAACCACTTGCAATGCAATAAGGTTCCACAAAGGTCACAATGCTACGTAATGGATTTTACAGCATCAACCACTAGCAATGAGAGAAGGGTCCATAATGATCACATGCTACGTACTGGGCTTTACAGAATCAACCACTTGCAATGCAATAAGGTTCCACAAAGGTCACAATGGTTCGTACTGGGCTTTAGAGAATCAACCACTAGGAATGATAGTAGGGTCCATAATGAACACATGCTACGTACTGGTCTTTACAGAATGAACCTCTTGCAATGAAAGTAAGACCCAAATGAACACTATGCCATGCATTGAGCTTTACAGTATGAACCACTTGCAATGAAAGTAGGATCCACAATGAACATAATGCCATGCACTGGGCTTTACAGAATTAACCACTTGCAATGCAATAAAGTTCCACAAAGGTCACTATGGTACATACTGGGCTTTAGAGAATCAACCACTAGCAATCAGAGAAGGGTCCATAATGATCACATGCTACGTACTGGGCTTTACAGAATCAACCACTTGCAATGCATTAAGGTTCAACAAAGGTCACAATGGTTCGTACTGGTCTTTACAGAATGAACCTCTTGCAATGAAAGCAAGACCCAAATGAATAGAATGCCATGCATTGAGCTTTACAGTATGAACCACTTGCAATGAAAGTAGGATCCACAATGAACATAATGCCATGCACTGGGCTTTACGAATTAACCACTTGCAATGCAATAAAGTTCCACAAAGGTCACAATGGTACGTACTGGGCTTTACAGAATCAACCACTAGCAATCAGAGAAGGGTCCGTAATGATCACATGCTACGTACTGGGCTTTACAGAATCAAGCACTAGAAGTCAGAGAAGGGTCCATAATGATTACATGCTACCTACTGGTGTTTACAGAATGAACCTCTTGCAATGAAAGCAAGATCGAAATGAACATAATGCTTTGAAGTGGGCTTTTCAGAATCAACCACTTTTAAGGCAATAAGGTTCCACAAAGGTCACAATGGTTCATACTGGGCTTTAGAGAATGAACCAGTTGCAATGAAAAAAGGTTCCACAAAGGTCACAATGGTTCATACTGGGCTTTAGAGAATCAACCACTAGCAATGAGAGAAGGGTCCATAATGAACACATGCTACGTACTGGTCTTTACAGAATGAACCTCTTGCAATGAAAGCCAGATCCAAAGGAACAGAATGCCATGCACTGAGCTTTACAGTATGAACCACTTGCAATGAAGGTAAGAAGGGTCCCTAATGATCACAATGCTATGTACTGGGCTTTACAGAATCAACCACTTGCAATGAAAGCAAGATCCAAATGAACAGAATGCCATGCACTGAGCTTTACAGTATGAACCACTTGCAATGAAAGTAGGATCCACAATGAACATAATGCCATGCACTGGGCTTTACAGAATTAACCACTTGCAATGCAATAAGGTTCCACAAAGATCACAATGGTTCTTACTGGGCTTCAGAGAATCAACCACTAGCAATGAGAGAAGAGCCCACAATGATCACAATGCTATGTACTGGGCTTTACAGAATTAACCACTTGCAATGCAAGCAAGATCCAAATGAACAGAATGCCATGCACTGAGCTTTACAGTATGAACCACTTGCAATGTAAGTAGGATCCACAATGAACATAATGCCATGCACTGGGCTTTACGAATTAACCACTTGCAATGAAATAAAGTTCCACAAAGGTCACAATGGTACGTACTGGGCTTTAGAGAATCAACCACTAGCAATCAGAGAAGGGTCCATAATGATCACATGCTACGTACTGGGCTTTACAGAATCAAGCACTAGCAGTCAGAGAAGGGTCCATAATGATTACATGCTACCTACTGGTCTTTACAGAATGAACCTCTTGCAATGAAAGCAAGATCGAAATGAACATAGTGCTTTGAACTGGGCTTTACAGAATCAACAACTTGCAATGCAATAAGGTTCCACAAAGGTGACAATGGTTCGTACTGGGCTTTAGAGAATCAACCACTAGCAATGATAGAAGGGTCCATAATGAACACATGCTACGTACTGGTCTTTACAGAATGAACCTCTTGCAATGAAAACAAGATCCAAATGAACAGAATGCCATGCACTGAGCTTTACAGTATGAACAACTTTCAATGAAAGTAGTATCCACAATAACATAATGCCATGCACTGAGCTTTACAGAATCTACCACTTGCAATGCAATAAGGTTCCACAAACGCCACAATGGATCGTACTGGGCTTTAGAGAATCAACCACTAGCAATGAGAGAAGAGTCCATAATGATCACAATCCTATGTACTGGGCTTTACAGAATCAACCACTTGCAATGCAATAAGTTTCCACAAAGGTCACAATGGTAAGTACTGGGCTTTAGAGAATCAACCACTAGCAATGATTGAACGGTCCATGATGATCACAATGCTATGTACCTGCAATGAAATCAAGATCCAAATGAACAGAATGCCATGCTCTGAGCTTTACAGTATGAACCACTTGCAATGAAAGTAGGATCCACAATGAACATAATGCCATGCACTGAGCTTTACAGTGTGAACCACTTGCAATGAAAGTAGGATCCACTATGAACATAATGCCATGCAATGGGCTTTACAGAATTAACCACTTGCAATGCAATAAGGTTCCACAAAGTTCACAATGGTTTGTACTGGGCTTTAGAGAATCAACCGCTAGCAATGATAGTACAGTCCATAATGAACACATGCTATGTACTGGTCTTTACAGAATGAACCTCTTGCAATGAAAGCCAGATCCAAATGAACAGAATGCCATGCACTGAGCTTTACAGTATGAACCACTTGCAATGAAGGTAAGAAGGGTCCCTAATGATCACAATGCTATGTACTGGTCTTTACAGAATCAACCACTTGCAATGAAAGCAAGATCCAAATGACCATAATGCCATGCACTGGACTTTACAGTATGAACCACTTGCAATGAAAGTAGTATCCACAATGAACATAATGCCATGCACTGGGCTTTACAGAATTAACCACTTGCAATGCAATAAGGTTCTACAAAGGTCCCAATGGTACCTACTGGGCTTTAGAGAATCAACCGCTAGCAATGAGAGAAGGGTCCATAATGAACACATGCTGTGTACTGGTCTTTACAAAATGAACCTCTTGCAATGAAAGCAAGATCCAAATGAACATAATGCCATGCACTGAGCTTTACAGTATGAACCACTTGCAATGCAAGTAGTATCCACAATAACATAATGCCATGCACTGGGCTTTACAGAATGAACCACTTGCAATGCTATAAGGTTCCACAAAGTTCACAATGGTACGTACTGGGCTTTACAGAATAAACCACTAGCAATCAGAGAAGGGTCCGTAATGATCACATGCTACGTACTGGGCTTTACAGAATCAACCAGTAGCAATTAGAGAAGGGTCCATAATGAACACATGCTACGTACTGGGCTTTACAGAATGAACCTCTTGCAATGAAAGCAAGATCGAAATGAACATAATGCTTTGAACTGGGCTTTACAGTATGAACCACTTGCAATGAAAGTAGTATCCACAATGAACATAATACCATGCACTGGGCTTTACTGAATTGACCACTTGCAATGCAGTAAGGTTCCACAAAGGTCACAATTGTACGTACTGGGCTTTAGAGAATCAACCACTAGCAATGAGAAAATGATCCATAATGATCACATGCTACGTACTCGGCTTTACAGAATCGACCAATTGCAATGCAATAAGGTTCCACAAAGGTCACAATGGTTCATACTGGGCTTTAGAGAATCAACCACTAGCAATGATAGTAGGGTCCATAATGAACACATGCTACGTACTGGTCTTTACAGAATGAACCTCTTGCAATGAAACCAAGATCCAAATGAAGAGAATGCTTTACAGTATGAACCACTTGCAATGAAAGTCAGAAGGGTCCTAAATGATCACAATGCTATGTACTGGGCTTTACAGAATCAACCACTTGCAATGAAAGCAAGATCCAAATGAACAGAATGCCATGCACTGAGCTTTACAGTATGTACCACTTGCAATGAAAGTAGGATCCACAATGAACATAATTCCATGCACTGAGCTTTACAGTATGAACTACTTGCAATGAAAGCCAGAAGGGTCCCTAATGATCACTATGCTATGTACTGGGCTTTACAGAATCAACCACTTGCAATGAAATCAAGATCCAAATGAACAGAATGCCATGCACTGAGCTTTACAGTATGAACCACTTGCAATGCAAGTAGTATCCACAATGAACATAATGCCATGCACTGGGCTTTACAGAATTAACCACTTGCAATGCAATAAGGTACCACAAAGGTCACAATGGTACGTACTGGGCTTTACAGAATCAACCACTAGCAATCAGAGAAGGGTCCATAATGATCACATGCTACGTACTGGGCTTTACAGAATCAAGCACTAGCAATGAGAGAAGGGTCCATAATGATTACATGCTACCTACTGGTCTTTACAGAATGAACCTCTTGCAATGAAAGCAAGATCGAAATGAACATAATGCTTTGAACTGGGCTTTACAGTATGAACTACTTGCAATGAAAGTAGTATCCACAATGAACATAATGCCATGCACTGGGCTTTACTGAATTAACCACCTGCAATGCAATAAGGTTCCACAAAGGTCACAATGGTTCGTACTGGGATTTAGAGAATCAACCACTAGCAATGATAGAAGGGTCCATAATGAACACATGCTACATACTGGGCTTTACAGAATGAACCTCTTGCAATGAAAGCAAGATCCAAATGAACAGAATGCCATGCACTGAGCTTTACAGTATGTACCACTTGCAATGAAAGTAGGATCCACTATGAACATACTGCCATGCACTGAGCTTTACAGTATGAACCACTTGCAATGAAAGCAAGAAGGGTCCCTAATGATCACTATGCTATGTACTGGGCTTTACAGAATCAACCACTTGCAATAAAATCAAGATCCAAATGAACACAATGCCATGCACTGAGCTTTACAGTATGAACCACTTGCAATGCAAGTAGTATCCACAATGAACATAATGCCATGCACTGGGCTTTACAGAATGAACCACTTGCAATGCAATAAGGTTCCACAAAGGTCACAATGGTTCGTACTGGGCTTTAGAGAATCAACCACTTGCAATGATAGGTCCATAATGAACACATGCTACGTACTGGTCTTTACAGAATCAACCACTTGCAATGAGAGAAGGGTCCATAATGATTACATGCTACGTACTGGGCTTTACAGAATCAACCACTAGCAATCAGAGAAGGGTCCATAATGATTACATGCTACCTACTGGTCTTTACAGAATGAACCTCTTGCAATGAAAGCAAGATCGAAATGAACATAATGCTTTGAACTGGGCTTTACAATATGAATCACTTGCAATGAAAGTAGTGATGAATGAACATAATGAACATAATGCCATGCACTGGGCTTTACTGAATTAACCACTTGCAATGCAATAAGGGTCACAAAGGTCACAATGGTACGTACTGGGCTTTAGAGAATCAACCACTAGCAATGAGAGAAGGGTCCATAATGATCACATGCTACGTACTGGGCTTTACAGAATCAACCACTAGCAATGAGAGAAGGGTCCATAATGATTACATGCTACCTACTGGTCTTTACAGAATGAACATCTTGCAATGAAAGCAAGATCGAAATGAACATAATGCTTTGAACTGGGCTTTACAGTATGAACTACTTGCAATGAAAGTAGTATCCACAATAAACATAATGCCATGCACTGGGCTTTACTGAATTAACCATTTGCAATGCAATAAGGTTCCACAAAGGTCACAATGGTTCGTACTGGGCTTTAGAGAATCAACCACTAGCAATGATAGTAGGGTCCATAATGAACACATGCTACGTACTGGTCTTTACAGAATGAACCTCCTGCAATGAAACCAAGATCCAAATGAAGAGAATGCCATGCACTGAGCTTTACAGTATGAACCACTTGCAATGAAATAAGGATCCACAATGAACATAATGCCATGCACTGGGCTTTACAGAATTAACCACTTGCAATGCAATAAGGTTCCACAAAGGTCACAATGGTTCGTACTGGGCTTTACAGAATCAACCACTAGCAATGAGAGAAGGGTCCATAATGAACACATGCTACGTACTCGTCTTTACAGAATGAACCTCTTGCAATGAAAGCAAGATCGAAATGAACATAATGCTTTGAACTGGGCTTTACTGTATGAACCACTTGCAATGAAAGTAGTATCCACAATGAACATAATGCCATGCAATGGGCTTTACAGAATTAACCACTTGCAATGCAATATGGTTCCACAAAGTTCACAATGGTTCGTACTGGGCTTTAGAGAATCAACCGCTAGCAATGATAGTACGGTCCATAATGAACACATGCTACGTACTGGTCTTTACAGAATGAACCTCTTGCAATGAAAGGAAGATCCAAATGAACAGAATGCCATGCACTGAGCTTTACAGTATGAACAATTTGCAATGAAAGTAAGAAGGGTCCCTAATGATCACAATGCTATGTACTGGGCTTAACAGAATCAACCACTTGCAATGCAATAAGTTTCCACAAAGGTCACAATGGTTCGTCCTGGGCTTCAGAGAATCAACCATTAGCAATGAGAGAAGAGTCCATGATGATCACAATGCTATGTACATGCAATGAAAGCAAGATCCAAATGAACAGAATGCCATGCACTGAGCTTTACAGTATGAACCACTTGCAATGAAAGTAGGATCCACAATGAACATAATGCCATGCACTGGGCTTTACAGAATTAACCACTTGCAATGCAATAAGGTTCCACAAAGTTCACAATGGTTCGTACTGGGCTTCAGAGAATCAACCACTAGCAATGAGAGAAGAGTCCATAATGATCACAATGCTATGTACTGGGCTTTACAGAATTAACCACTTGCAATGAAAGCAAGATCCAAATGAACAGAATGCCATGCATTGAGCTTTACAGTATGAACCACTTGCAATGAAAGTAGGATCCACAATGAACATAATGCCATGCACTGGGCTTTACGAATTAACCACTTGCAATGCAATAAAGTTCCACAAAGGTCACAATGGTACGTACTGGGCTTTACAGAATCAACCACTAGCAATCAGAGAAGGGTCCATAATGAACACATGCTACGTAGTGGTCTTTACAGAATCAACCACTAGCAGTCAGAGAAGGGTCCATAATGAACACATGCTACATAGTGGTCTTTACAGAATGAACCTCTTGCAATGAAAGCAAGATCGAAATTAAAGTAATGCTTTGAACTGGGCTTTACAGAAGCAACCACTTGCAATGCAATAAGGTTCCACAAAGGTCACAATGGTTCGTACTGGGCTTTAGAGAATCAACCACTAGCAATCAGAGGGGTCCGTAATGAACTCATGCTACGTACTGGTCTTTACAGAATGAACCTCTTGCAATGAAAGCAAGATCCAAATGAACAGAATGCCATGCAATGAGCTTTACAGTATGAACCACTTGCAATGAAAGAATGATCCCTCATGATCACAATGCTACGTACTGGGCTTTACAGAATGAACCACGTGCAATGCAATAAGGTTCCACAAAGGTCACAAAGGTACATACTGGGCTTTACAGAATCAACCACTAGCAATTAGAGAAGGGTCCATAATGATTACATGCTACCTACTGGTCTTTACAGAATGAACCTCTTGCAATGAAAGCAAGATCAAAATGAAAATAATGCTTTGAACTGGGCTTTACAGAATCAACCACTTGCAATGCAATAAGGTTCCACAAAGGTCACAATGGTTCGTACTGGGCTTTAGAGAATCAACCACTTGCAATGATAGGTCCATAATGAACACATGCTACGTACTGGTCTTTACAGAATCAACCACTTGCAATGAGAGAAGGGTCCATAATGATTACATGCTACGTACTGGGCTTTACAGAATCAACCACTAGCAATCAGAGAAGGGTCCATAATGATTACATGCTACCTACTGGTCTTTACAGAATGAACCTCTTGCAATGAAAGCAAGATCGAAATGAACATAATGCTTTGAACTAGGCTTTACAATATGAATCACTTGCAATGAAAGTAGTATCCACAATGAACATAATGCCATGCACTGGGCTTTACTGAATTAACCACTTGCAATGCAATAAGGTTCCACAAAGGTCACAATGGTTCGTACTGGGCTTTAGAGAATCAACCACTAGCAATGATAGTAGGGTCCATAATGAACACATGCTACGTACTGGTCTTTACAGAATGAACCTCTTGCAATGAAAGCAAGACCCAAATGAACAGTATGCCATGCATTGAGCTTTACAGTATGAACCACTTGCAATGAAGGTAAGAAGGGTCCCTAATGATCACAATGCTATGTACTGGGCTTTACAGAGTCAACCACTTGCAATGAAAGCAAGATCCAAATGAACAGAATGCCATGCACTGAGATTTACAGTATGAACCACTTGCAATGAAAGTAGGATCCACAATGAACATAATGCCATGCACTGGGCTTTACAGAATTAACCACTGGCAATGTAATAAAGTTCCACAAAGGTCACTATGGTACATACTGGGCTTTAGAGAATCAACCACTAGCAATCAGAGAAGGGTCCATAATGATCACATGCTACGTACTGGGCTTTACAGAATCAACCAGTAGCAGTCAGAGAAGGGTCCATAATGATCACATGCTACGTACTGGGCTTTACAGAATCAACCACTTGCAATGCATTAAGGTTCCACAAAGGTCACAATGGTTCGTACTGGTCTTTACAGAATGAACCTCTTGCAATGAAAGCAAGACCCAAATGAATAGAATGCCATGCATTGAGCTTTACAGTATGAACCACTTGCAATGAAGGTAAGAAGGGTCCCTAATGATAACAATGCTATGTACTGGACTTTACAGAATCAACCACTTGCAATGAAAGCACGATCCAAATGAACAGAATGCCATGCACTGAGCTTTACAGTATGAACTGTCAGAACCCTGCTACTAGAGCCTGGATGTGGCTCTGAGTTTCAGGGTCACTGACATTGATAAGACACCTGCGGCTCAGGACTCGGAGAAGAAACGGCTGCTGGACTTGGCGGGGAATTTGCGCGGGGTTTTGCTGAGCGGGAAGAGACTTTTCAAATGAGGGGGAGGGTATATAAAGGATGGTTGGCCGGAGCCTCCCATTCTTGGCTTTTTTGATGTTCATGTTTCCTACAGTAAAAGTTTCTGGTGATATCACAGAGAGTCTCGTGTGTTCATTCAGGAGCGGCTGTGGTGAGCTGACACTAAGCCAAGAATACGGACACCATCCCGCTGTAGCGGTGAGGTGTAACATGCAAGTGGAGGATGAAGAGCTCTTGGGCGCAGGAGGAGGAAGGTCGGAAAGGGCCACTCCCGAGCCGGACGCTGAGTTCCACCAGCTGGCGGCCCTGGCGTCATCCACCGCTTATGCCCAGCCAAATGGGGTAACCCAGAGGCGTGGAGTGGTGCGGGGAGACAGCACCGGAGGAGAGGAAGGTTCACCTTCCCCAGGCCCACAAAGGATGGTGTTTCTGGAGGAGAGGATGTCGGCGATGGAGACCACCCTGGCAGTGATGTCGAGGGCGATGGAGCGCCTGGCGTTTTTGGCGGAGCCAGAGAGAGGAAGGGAACTTCGGGCTGGCTCAATGTGGGACGTGAGCGTGGGAAGCAGCCAGGGCTTTGCAGACCTCCCAGCACCGAAGGGAAGGGAAATGCGAAAGGAGCCCGGCGCCCGGCCCAAGACCCAAACAAGCCTGACGCGGGTGGAGGAGAGTGACGACGAAGGGGAAAAGCCTCCGAGAATCCCAGCTACGCTCCCAGCTGAGACCCTGGTGCCCCTGGCGAATGCCGGGCGTGGCACAGGGCCAAGAGAAGCAGCAGCGGGGCCCACTGGTCCGCAAGGGGGCTTGCGACGGGCGGAGAATTGGGGATTGCCACCACAGGGACCCCTACCGAGACGAGAGGAACTAAGGATCGAGTTTGGGGGAGAGTCCTCTGAACTGGATTTTTTCCTGACCACGGTGAGGGGCTATATGGAGGACAATGCTCACACTTTTAGAACGGAATCCAGCCGGATACGGGCCATTGGTGCAGTGTTGAAGAGGGGAGCGGCCAGCTGGTACGTTCAGCTGCACGCGCGGCGCGACCCATGTCTGGGGTCACTCCGACGCTTTATGGGGGCCCTGGAGACCCGTTTCCGAGATCCACTGGAGCAGATCCGGGCGAGGGAGAAGTTGAAGACCGTCTCCCAGGGGCAGAGGTCGGTATCGGAGTATGCGGAGGAGTTCCAATGCCTCGCCGAAAAGGTGCCGGAATGGTCTGCAGTAACAAAGATAGAACTCTTCAAAGAGGGTCTCAGGCGGGAGATCCTCTCCTGGGCGGTGCATCGTGATGAGCCTGACACACTGCGCGGATGGATTCAGCTGGCGGGGCGCGTCGAGACATCGCTGGCCCAGGCGAGGAGGCACCGAGGAGGGCTACAGCAGCGGCCGCAGATGAAAGAGGGGAGCCGGAAGGAGGGATCAACCCCAGCCGGGAGGAGAACGGAGCCGACAGGGAACGTGAGCGCCAGCAGGAGTGGCTGCTTCGTGTGCGGCCGGTTGGGCCACAGGGCTGCCGAGTGCTGGCAGAGGAAAGGGGAAGGCGGAGGCCAGCCCAAACCAAGAGCCGTGGCAGGAAAACGCGCCGAGGAAGAACCACCGATGAGGCACCACTCGGGGGGGTTGGTAAGTCAGGACAAAGCTATGATAGTGGTCCCCATTCAGCTTGAAAATGGCAGCAAACAAGCAACCTGCAAAGCATTTGTGGATTGTGGATGTTCCAGGAACATCATCTCCCCTGAATTAGCCGAGGGATTGGGATGCGAAAGAACGAACCTAGAATCCCCAATAGCTTTTTCGCAGTTGGACGGATCCACAGCATCGGGATCGTTAGCTAAGTACAGTGCCGAAGATGTAAAGTGTAAGATAGGGAGTTGGGAAGGAAAGGTGTCATTTGTGATATCACAAATAGCCAGCTATAATGTTATACTAGGCATGCCGTGGCTGGGGCAGGCCAACCCGCAAATCAACTGGGAGGATAAGAGCATGATCTTCAGGATGGATTTGGAAGAAGGGAGCCAGGAAGTTGAGAGGGAGCCAGGGAAAAGGGGGGAGGAAGACTCTATCAGAATAGCAGAACTGGCAGATAAATTACCCCCAGAGTATCGGGATTTTGTGGACGTGTTTGATGAGAAGGAAGCAGACAATTTCCCACCGAAGCGGAGAGTTGAAGTGAAAATAGAGCTAGTCCCAGGAGCAGAGCTTCCCAAGGCAAAAATATACCCGATGTCAGCTAGGGAAAAGGAGGAACTGAGAAAATACATTGATAAAAACCTAGCGAGGGGTTTCATAGAGCCTTCAAATTCCCCTCTAGGGGCGCCTGTGTTGTTCAGGCGGAAAAAGGACCAAACGCTGAGGCTCTGCATTGACTACAGGGGCCTAAATGCAATCAGTACTGTAAATAAATACCCCCTACCCTTAGTGAAGGACTTGATCGCCCAATTATCGGAAGGACAGATATTCACTAAATTGGACTTAATTGAGGCCTACCATAAATTGCAGATCAAACCAGAGGACAGGTGGAAGATGGCCTTTTCCTGCGCATTCGGATTATTCAATTATCGTGTGCTCCCCTTCGGTTTGTGCGGGGGAGGGGCCGCGTTCATGCAATTGATCAACGAAGTATTGCATCCATTGTTGTACAAGGGAGTCTTTATTTTTTTAGATGACATATTGATAGTGTCTCGAACTAAGGAGCAACACGTAGAACTAGTCAGGGAAGTCCTACAAAAGTTGAGGGAAGCGAAACTGTATGCGAAGCTTGCCAAGTGCGAGTTCAATAAAGACCAGATAGACTTTCTGGGGTATAGGATTTCCTCCCAGGGAGTGGCGATGGACCCTGCGAAGGTGGAAGACGTGAGGGGGTGGGGAGCCCCCAAAACACGGAAGCAGCTGCAATCCTTCCTAGGGTTCGCAAACTTCTATAGAACATTTATCAAGGACTTTGCGCGCCTCACTTTGCCATTAACGGATTTGTTAAAAACTAAAGGCAGGGGAGAAACAGCCAAAGTGAAGGCCCCAGGGGCCAAACTGACATGGACAATAGAATGCCAGGAAGCTTTCGAAGCCCTTAAAAAGCGTTTTACTGAGGAACCTGTCCTACAGCACCCTGATATGTCTAAGGCCTTTGTACTACATTGCGATGCGTCAGACCGGGCATATGGGGCAGTTCTGCTGCAGAAAGACGAGGGGGGGAACCTGAAGCCATGTGGCTATCTGTCAAAAAAGTTTAGCGATACAGAAAAAAACTGGCCGATTTGGGAGAGAGAAGCCTTAGCGATCCTAAAAGCACTAGAGTGCTGGAGACACTTTCTGGAAGGAAGTGGAACACCGTTTGAGGTGTGGACTGATCATAGAAATTTACAGTATCTAAGATCCCCTCGTAAACTATCAGCGAAGCAAATTAGATGGGCCCAATATTTCAGCCGTTTTGATTTCAGACTCAGATTCTTCCAGGGGAAACATAACATACTCGCTGACGCTCTCTCTCGGATGCCTCAGCACGGGGGAGGAATTCAGGAATCTGAAGGGAGCCTGTTCCTAGATAAGCAGTGGGGCCTGGCAGTACTAACTCGAGCACAAGCGGCCAAAGAAAACAAACGTACTGCCATTTCCACGGGGGGAGGAGAAATATGGGAGGAAGAGTTGAAGCGAGCGTATGGAATGGACAAATGGTTACAAACTAACAAAGAAAAGGGAGAATTGTGTGGGGATTTGGTGTTTGTAAATAAGAAATTGTATATTCCTGAATGTTTAAGACGAGAAATGTTAAGGAAGTGCCACGATAACAAGGGTGCGGGTCATCTAGGCCCCACCAGGACTATTAAACTGTTGGCCAAACAATGCTGGTGGCCCGGAATGAGGAAAGACGCCGGGGGGTACGTCACGCAGTGTGAAGTATGTGCAGAGGGAAAAACACCACCGGGGAAGCCCCAGGGGCTATTGCAGAAGGTGGTGGAGCCCATGAGGCCATGGGAATGCGTGGCCATGGATTTTGTAGGCGAACTACCCCCCAGCAGAGGCCACAGATACATTTGGACAATATTGGACCTATTCTCAAAACAGGCACACTTTGTGGCCCTGCCAAAACTCCCCTCAGCTGAAAAACTTGCTGATTTGTATGTGAAGCATGTATATCGCCTACATGGGTGTCCCGACAAAATAATTAGCGACCGGGGAGTCCAATTTACTGCAAAATTTTGGGGAAAATTCTTACAGCTGTTAGGAGCAGAAAGGAACCTGAGCTCGGCTTTTCATCCCGCAACCAACGGGGGAGTCAAACGCACCCAACAAACACTGTGCCAATTCTTGAGGATGTACACCAATTATAGACAGGATGATTGGGCGGACCTTCTACCGTTTGCTGAGATGGCTTTTAACGGGGCCGTACATTCGGCCACAGGTCGTGCCCCATTCGAAATAGTATACGGACAGGAGGTGGCACCTTTCCCCAGGCTACCCGAGTGGAAGGAAGGAGAGGGCCAGACCGACAAGGAATGGCCGGCCAAAATTAAGCAAGGGTGGCAGACCGTGGTGGAGGCATTGCGGGAAACACAAAAGAAGTACAAGCTCTTTGCAGATCGTAGGCGCCGAGAGGGGGACAAATTGGGCGAAGGGGATCTGGTTTGGCTGAGCACAAAAAACCTGAAATTGGGGTTCCCATCTAAAAAATTGGCTCCACGCTATATAGGGCCGTTCAGGGTAGCAAAAAGAATAAACGAAGTGACCTATGAGCTGAGGCTACCCAAGGAACTAGGAAAGGTACACCCGGTATTCCATTGCAGCCTGTTAAAAAAGTATAAAGGAACTCTGGACAGCGGAGAACAATAGTTGTATTTAATCTTTTCCTTCCAGGACGAAGGGGAGGAGGACGCCATGTCAGAACCCTGCTACTAGAGCCTGGATGTGGCTCTGAGTTTCAGGGTCACTGACATTGATAAGACACCTGCGGCTCAGGACTCGGAGAAGAAACGGCTGCTGGACTTGGCGGGGAATTTGCGCGGGGTTTTGCTGAGCGGGAAGAGACTTTTCAAATGAGGGGGAGGGTATATAAAGGATGGTTGGCCGGAGCCTCCCATTCTTGGCTTTTTTGATGTTCATGTTTCCTACAGTAAAAGTTTCTGGTGATATCACAGAGAGTCTCGTGTGTTCATTCAGGAGCGGCTGTGGTGAGCTGACAATGAACCATTTGCAATGTAAGTAGGATCCACAATGAACATAATGCCATGCACTGGGCTTTACGAATTAACCACTTGCAATGAAATAAAGTTCCACAAAGGTCACAATGGTACGTACTGGGCTTTAGAGAATCAACCACTAGCAATCAGAGAAGGGTCCATAATGATCACATGCTCCGTACTGGGCTTTACAGAATCAAGCACTAGCAGTCAGAAAAGGGTCCATAATGATTACATGCTACCTACTGGTGTTTACAGAATGAACCTCTTGCAATGAAAGCAAGATCGAAATGAACATAGTGCTTTGAACTGGGCTTTACAGAATCAACAACTTGCAATGCAATAAGGTTCCACAAGGGTGACAATGGTTCGTACTGGGCTTTAGAGAATCAACCACTAGCAATGATAGAAGGGTCCATAATAAACACATGCTACGTACTGGTCTTTACAGAATGAACCTCTTGCAATGAAAACAAGATCCAAATGAACAGAATGCAATGCACTGAGCTTTACAGTATGAACAACTTGCAATGAAAGTAGTATCCACAATAACATAATGCCATGCACTGGGCTTTACAGAATCTACCACTTGCAATGCAATAAGGTTCCACAAACGCCACAATGGATCGTACTGGGCTTTAGAGAATCAACCACTAGCAATGAGAGAAGAGTCCATAATGATCACAATGCTATGTACTGGGCTTTACAGAATCAACCACTTGCAATGCAATAAGTTTCCACAAAGGTCACAATGGTAAGTACTGGGCTTTAGAGAATCAACCACTAGCAATGAGTGAATGGTCCATGATGATCACAATGCTATGTACCTGCAATGAAAGCAAGATCCAAATGAACAGAATGCCATGCACTGAGCTTTACAGTATGAACCACTTGCAATGAAAGTAGGATCCACAATGAACATAATGCCATGCACTGGGCTTTACAGTGTGAACCACTTGCAATGAAAGTAGGATCCACTATGAACATAATGCCATGCAATGGCCTATACAGAATTAACCACTTACAATGCAATAAGGTTCCACAAAGTTCACAATGGTTCGTACTGGGCTTTAGAGAATCAACCGCTAGCAATGATAGTACGGTCCATAATGAACACATGCTACGTACTGGTCTTTACAGCATGAACCTCTTGCAATGAAAGCCAAATCCAAATGAACAGAATGCCATGCACTGAGCTTTACAGTATGAACCACTTGCAATGAAGGTAAGAAGGGTCCCTAATGATCACAATGCTATGTACTGGTCTTTACAGAATCAACCAGTTGCAATGAAAGCAAGATCCAAATGAACAGATTGCCATGCACTGAGCTTTACAGTATGAACCACTTGCAATGAAAGTAGGATCCACAATGAACATAATGCCATGCACTGGGCTTTACAGAATTAACCACTTGCAATGCAATAAGCTTCCACAAAGGTCACAATGGTTCGTACTGGGCTTTAGAGAATCAACCACTAGCAATGATAGAAGGGTCCATAATGAACACATGCTACGTACTGGTCTTTACAGAATCAACCAGTAGCAATTAGAGAAGGGTCCATAATGAACACATGCTACGTACTGGGCTTTACTGAATGAACCACTTGCAATGAAAGTAGGATCCACAATGACCATAATGCCATGCACTGGACTTTACAGTATGAACCACTTGCAATGAAAGTAGTATCCACAATGAACATAATGCCATGCACTGGGCTTTACAGAATTAACCACTTGCAATGCAATAAGGTTCTACAAAGGTCCCAATGGTACCTACTGGGCTTTAGAGAATCAACCGCTAGCAATGAGAGAAGGGTCCATAATGATTAAATGCTACCTCTGGTCTTTCCAGAATGAACCTCTTGCAATGAAAGCAAGATCCAAATGAACAGAATGCCATGCACTGAGTTTTACAGTATGAACCACTTGCAATGAAGGTAAGAAGGGTCCCTAATGATCACAATGCTATGTACTGGTCTTTACAGAATCAACCAGTTGCAATGAAAGCAAGATCCAAATGAACAGATTGCCATGCACTGAGCTTTACAGTATGAACCACTTGCAATGCAAGTAGTATCCACAATAACATAATGCCATGCACTGGGCTTTACAGAATGAACCACTTGCAATGCTATAAGGTTCCACAAAGTTCACAATGGTACGTACTGGGCTTTACAGAATAAACCACTAGCAATCAGAGAAGGGTCCGTAATGATCACATGCTACGTACTGGGCTTTACAGAATCAACCAGTAGCAATTAGAGAAGGGTCCATAATGAACACATGCTACGTACTGGGCTTTACAGAATGAACCTCTTGCAATGAAAGCAAGATCGAAATGAACATAATGCTTTGAACTGGGCTTTACAGTATGAACCACTTGCAATGAAAGTAGTATACACAATGAACATAATACCATGCACTGGGCTTTACTGAATTGACCACTTGCAATGCAGTAAGGTTCCACAAAGGTCACAATTGTACGTACTGGGCTTTAGAGAATCAACCACTAGCAATGAGAAAATGATCCATAATGATCACATGCTACGTACTCGGCTTTACAGAATCGACCAATTGCAATGCAATAAGGTTCCACAAAGGTCACAATGGTTCATACTGGGCTTTAGAGAATCAACCACTAGCAATGATAGTAGGGTCCATAATGAACACATGCTACGTACTGGTCTTTACAGAATGAACCTCTTGCAATGAAACCAAGATCCAAATGAAGAGAATGCTTTACAGTATGAACCACTTGCAATGAAAGTAAGAAGGGTCCTAAATGATCACAATGCTATGTACTGGGCTTTACAGAATCAACCACTTGCAATGAAAGCAAGATCCAAATGAACAGAATGCCATGCACTGAGCTTTACAGTATGTACCACTTGCAATGAAAGTAGGATCCACAATGAACATAATTCCATGCACTGAGCTTTACAGTATGAACCACTTGCAATGAAAGCCAGAAGGGTCCCTAATGATCACTATGCTATGTACTGGGCTTTACAGAATCAACCACTTGCAATGAAATCAAGATCCAAATGAACAGAATGCCATGCAGTGAGCTTTACAGTATGAACCACTTGCAATGCAAGTAGTATCCACAATGAACATAATGCCATGCACTGGGCTTTACAGAATTAACCACTTGCAATGCAATAAGGTACCACAAAGGTCACAATGGTACGTACTGGGCTTTACAGAATCAACCACTAGCAATCAGAGAAGGGTCCATAATGATCACATGCTACGTACTGGGCTTTACAGAATCAAGCACTAGCAATGAGAGAAGGGTCCATAATGATTACATGCTACCTACTGGTCTTTACAGAATGAACCTCTTGCAATGAAAGCAAGATCGAAATGAACATAATGCTTTGAACTGGGCTTTACAGTATGAACTACTTGCAATGAAAGTAGTATCCACAATGAACATAATGCCATGCACTGGGCTTTACTGAATTAACCACCTGCAATGCAATAAGGTTCCACAAAGGTCACAATGGTTCGTACTGGGATTTAGAGAATCAACCACTAGCAATGATAGAAGGGTCCATAATGAACACATGCTACATACTGGGCTTTACAGAATGAACCTCTTGCAATGAAAGCAAGATCCAAATGAACAGAATGCCGTGCACTGAGCTTTACAGTATGTACCACTTGCAATGAAAGTAGGATCCACTATGAACATACTGCCATGCACTGAGCTTTACAGTATGAACCACTTGCAATGAAAGCAAGAAGGGTCCCTAATGATCACTATGCTATGTACTGGGCTTTACAGAATCAACCACTTGCAATGAAATCAAGATCCAAATGAACACAATGCCATGCACTGAGCTTTACAGTATGAACCACTTGCAATGCAAGTAGTATCCACAATGAACATAATGCCATGCACTGGGCTTTACAGAATGAACCACTTGCAATGCAATAAGGTTCCACAAAGGTCACAATGGTTCGTACTGGGCTTTAGAGAATCAACCACTTGCAATGATAGGTCCATAATGAACACATGCTACGTACTGGTCTTTACAGAATCAACCACTTGCAATGAGAGAAGGGTCCATAATGATTACATGCTACGTACTGGGCTTTACAGAATCAACCACTAGCAATCAGAGAAGGGTCCATAATGATTACATGCTACCTACTGGTCTTTACAGAATGAACCTCTTGCAATGAAAGCAAGATCGAAATGAACATAATGCTTTGAACTGGGCTTTACAATATGAATCACTTGCAATGAAAGTAGTGATGAATGAACATAATGAACATAATGCCATGCACTGGGCTTTACTGAATTAACCACTTGCAATGCAATAAGGGTCACAAAGGTCACAATGGTACGTACTGGGCTTTAGAGAATCAACCACTAGCAATGATAGAAGGGTCCATAATGAACACATGCTACGTACTGGTCTTTACAGAATCAACCAGTAGCAATTAGAGAAGGGTCCATAATGAACACATGCTACGTACTGGGCTTTACAGAATGAACCACTTGCAATGAAAGTAGGATCCACAATGACCATAATGCCATGCACTGGACTTTACAGTATGAACCACTTGCAATGAAAGTAGGATCCACAATGAACATAATGCCATGCACTGGGCTTTACAGAATTAACCACTTGCAATGCAATAAGGTTCCACAAAGATCACAATGGTTCTTACTGGGCTTCAGAGAATCAACCACTAGCAATGAGAGAAGAGTCCATAATGATCACAATGCTATGTACTGGGCTTTACAGAATTAACCACTTGCAATGAAAGCAAGATCCAAATGAACAGAATGCCATGCACTGAGCTTTACAGTATGAACCATTTGCAATGTAAGTAGGATCCACAATGAACATAATGCCATGCACTGGGCTTTACGAATTAACCACTTGCAATGAAATAAAGTTCCACAAAGGTCACAATGGTACGTACTGGGCTTTAGAGAATCAACCACTAGCAATCAGAGAAGGGTCCATAATGATCACATGCTCCGTACTGGGCTTTACAGAATCAAGCACTAGCAGTCAGAAAAGGGTCCATAATGATTACATGCTACCTACTGGTGTTTACAGAATGAACCTCTTGCAATGAAAGCAAGATCGAAATGAACATAGTGCTTTGAACTGGGCTTTACAGAATCAACAACTTGCAATGCAATAAGGTTCCACAAAGGTGACAATGGTTCGTACTGGGCTTTAGAGAATCAACCACTAGCAATGATAGAAGGGTCCATAATAAACACATGCTACGTACTGGTCTTTATAGAATGAACCTCTTGCAATGAAAACAAGATCCAAATGAACAGAATGCCATGCACTGAGCTTTACAGTATGAACAACTTGCAATGAAAGTAGTATCCACAATAACATAATGCCATGCACTGGGCTTTACAGAATCTACCACTTGCAATGCAATAAGGTTCCACAAACGCCACAATGGATCGTACTGGGCTTTAGAGAATCAACCACTAGCAATGAGAGAAGAGTCCATAATGATCACAATGCTATGTACTGGGCTTTACAGAATCAACCACTTGCAATGCAATAAGTTTCCACAAAGGTCACAATGGTAAGTACTGGGCTTTAGAGAATCAACCACTAGCAATGAGTGAACGGTCCATGATGATCACAATGCTATGTACCTGCAATGAAAGCAAGATCCAAATGAACAGAATGCCATGCACTGAGCTTTACAGTATGAACCACTTGCAATGAAAGTAGGATCCACAATGAACATAATGCCATGCACTGGGCTTTACAGTGTGAACCACTTGCAATGAAAGTAGGATCCACTATGAACATAATGCCATGCAATGGGCTTTACAGAATTAACCACTTACAATGCAATAAGGTTCCACAAAGTTCACAATGGTTCGTACTGGGCTTTAGAGAATCAACCGCTAGTAATGATAGTACGGTCCATAATGAACACATGCTACGTACTGGTCTTTACAGCATGAACCTCTTGCAATGAAAGCCAAATCCAAATGAACAGAATGCCATGCACTGAGCTTTACAGTATGAACCACTTGCAATGAAGGTAAGAAGGGTCCCTAATGATCACAATGCTATGTACTGGTCTTTACAGAATCAACCAGTTGCAATGAAAGCAAGATCCAAATGAACAGATTGCCATGCACTGAGCTTTACAGTATGAACCACTTGCAATGAAAGTAGGATCCACAATGAACATAATGCCATGCACTGGGCTTTACAGAATTAACCACTTGCAATGCAATAAGCTTCCACAAAGGTCACAATGGTTCGTACTGGGCTTTAGAGAATCAACCACTAGCAATGATAGAAGGGTCCATAATGAACACATGCTACGTACTGGTCTTTACAGAATCAACCAGTAGCAATTAGAGAAGGGTCCATAATGAACACATGCTACGTACTGGGCTTTACAGAATGAACCACTTGCAATGAAAGTAGGATCCACAATGACCATAATGCCATGCACTGGACTTTACAGTATGAACCACTTGCAATGAAAGTAGTATCCACAATGAACATAATGCCATGCACTGGGCTTTACAGAATTAACCACTTGCAATGCAATAAGGTTCTACAAAGGTCCCAATGGTACCTACTGGGCTTTAGAGAATCAACCGCTAGCAATGAGAGAAGGGTCCATAATGAACACATGCTATGTACTGGTCTTTACAAAATGAACCTCTTGCAATGAAAGCAAGATCCAAATGAACATAATGCCATGCACTGAGCTTTACAGTATGAACCACTTGCAATGCAAGTAGTATCCACAATAACATAATGCCATGCACTGGGCTTTACAGAATGAACCACTTGCAATGCTATAAGGTTCCACAAAGTTCACAATGGTATGTACTGGGCTTTACAGAATAAACCACTAGCAATCAGAGAAGGGTCCGTAATGATCACATGCTACGTACTGGGCTTTACAGAATCAACCAGTAGCAATTAGAGAAGGGTCCATAATGAACACATGCTACGTACTGGGCTTTACAGAATGAACCTCTTGCAATGAAAGCAAGATCGAAATGAACATAATGCTTTGAACTGGGCTTTACAGTATGAACCACTTGCAATGAAAGTAGTATCCACAATGAACATAATACCATGCACTGGGCTTTACTGAATTGACCACTTGCAATGCAGTAAGGTTCCACAAAGGTCACAATTGTACGTACTGGGCTTTAGAGAATCAACCACTAGCAATGAGAAAATGATCCATAATGATCACATGCTACGTACTCGGCTTTACAGAATCAACCAATTGCAATGCAATAAGGTTCCACAAAGGTCACAATGGTTCATACTGGGCTTTAGAGAATCAACCACTAGCAATGATAGTAGGGTCCATAATGAACACATGCTACGTACTGGTCTTTACAGAATGAACCTCTTGCAATGAAACCAAGATCCAAATGAAGAGAATGCTTTACAGTATGAACCACTTGCAATGAAAGTAAGAAGGGTCCTAAATGATCACAATGCTATGTACTGGGCTTTACAGAATCAACCACTTGCAATGAAAGCAAGATCCAAATGAACAGAATGCCATGCACTGAGCTTTACAGTATGTACCACTTGCAATGAAAGTAGGATCCACAATGAACATAATTCCATGCACTGAGCTTTACAGTATGAACCACTTGCAATGAAAGCCAGAAGGGTCCCTAATGATCACTATGCTATGTACTGGGCTTTACAGAATCAACCACTTGCAATGAAATCAAGATCCAAATGAACAGAATGCCATGCACTGAGCTTTACAGTATGAACCACTTGCAATGCAAGTAGTATCCACAATGAACATAATGCCATGCACTGGGCTTTACAGAATTAACCACTTGCAATGCAATAAGGTACCACAAAGGTCACAATGGTACGTACTGGGCTTTACAGAATCAACCACTAGCAATCAGAGAAGGGTCCATAATGATCACATGCTACGTACTGGGCTTTACAGAATCAAGCACTAGCAATGAGAGAAGGGTCCATAATGATTACATGCTACCTACTGGTCTTTACAGAATGAACCTCTTGCAATGAAAGCAAGATCGAAATGAACATAATGCTTTGAACTGGGCTTTACAGTATGAACTACTTGCAATGAAAGTAGTATCCACAATGAACATAATGCCATGCACTGGGCTTTACTGAATTAACCACCTGCAATGCAATAAGGTTCCACAAAGGTCACAATGGTTCGTACTGGGATTTAGAGAATCAACCACTAGCAATGATAGAAGGGTCCATAATGAACACATGCTACATACTGGGCTTTACAGAATGAACCTCTTGCAATGAAAGCAAGATCCAAATGAACAGAATGCCGTGCACTGAGCTTTACAGTATGTACCACTTGCAATGAAAGTAGGATCCACTATGAACATACTGCCATGCACTGAGCTTTACAGTATGAACCACTTGCAATGAAAGCAAGAAGGGTCCCTAATGATCACTATGCTATGTACTGGGCTTTACAGAATCAACCACTTGCAATGAAATCAAGATCCAAATGAACACAATGCCATGCACTGAGCTTTACAGTATGAACCACTTGCAATGCAAGTAGTATCCACAATGAACATAATGCCATGCACTGGGCTTTACAGAATGAACCACTTGCAATGCAATAAGGTTCCACAAAGGTCACAATGGTTCGTACTGGGCTTTAGAGAATCAACCACTTGCAATGATAGGTCCATAATGAACACATGCTACGTACTGGTCTTTACAGAATCAACCACTTGCAATGAGAGAAGGGTCCATAATGATTACATGCTACGTACTGGGCGTTACAGAATCAACCACTAGCAATCAGAGAAGGGTGCATAATGATTACATGCTACCTACTGGTCTTTACAGAATGAACCTCTTGCAATGAAAGCAAGATCGAAATGAACATAATGCTTTGAACTGGGCTTTACAATATGAATCACTTGCAATGAAAGTAGTGATGAATGAACATAATGAACATAATGCCATGCACTGGGCTTTACTGAATTAACCACTTGCAATGCAATAAGGGTCACAAAGGTCACAATGGTACGTACTGGGCTTTAGAGAATCAACCACTAGCAATGAGAGAAGGGTCCATAATGATCACATGCTACGTACTGGGCTTTACAGAATCAACCACTTGCAATGCAATAAGGTTCCACAAAGGTCACAATGGTTCGTACTGGGCTTTAGAGAATCAACCACTAGCAATGATAGTAGGGTCCATAATGAACACATGCTACGTACTGGTCTTTACAGAATGAACCTCTTGCAATGAAAGCAAGACCCAAATGAACAGTATGCCATGCATTGAGCTTTACAGTATGAACCACTTGCAATGAAGGTAAGAAGGGTCCCTAATGATCACAATGCTATGTACTGGGCTTTACAGAGTCAACCACTTGCAATGAAAGCAAGATCCAAATGAACAGAATGCCATGCACTGAGATTTACAGTATGAACCACTTGCAATGAAAGTAGGATCCACAATGAACATAATGCCATGTACTGGGCTTTACAGAATTAACCACTGGCAATGTAATAAAGTTCCACAAAGGTCACTATGGTACATACTGGGCTTTAAAGAATCAACCACTAGCAATCAGAGAAGGGTCCATAATGATCACATGCTACGTACTGGGCTTTACAGAATCAACCAGTAGCAGTCAGAGAAGGGTCCATAATGATCACATGCTACGTACTGGGCTTTACAGAATCAACCACTTGCAATGCATTAAGGTTCCACAAAGGTCACAATGGTTCGTACTGGTCTTTACAGAATGAACCTCGTGCAAGGAAAGCAAGACCCAAATGAATAGAATGCCATGCATTGAGCTTTACAGTATGAACCACTTGCAATGAAGGTAAGAAGGGTCCCTAATGATCACAATGCTATGTACTGGGCTTTACAGAATCAACCACTTGCAATGAAAGCAAGATCCAAATGAACAGAATGCCATGCACTGAGCTTTACAGTATGAACCACTTGCAATGAAAGTAGGATCCACAATGAACATAATGCCATGCACTGGGCTTTACAGAATTAACCACTTGCAATGCAATAAGGTTCCACAAAGATCACAATGGTTCTTACTGGGCTTCAGAGAATCAACCACTAGCAATGAGAGAAGAGTCCATAATGATCACAATGCTATGTACTGGGCTTTACAGAATTAACCACTTGCAATGAAAGCAAGATCCAAATGAACAGAATGCCATGCACTGAGCTTTACAGTATGAACCATTTGCAATGTAAGTAGGATCCACAATGAACATAATGCCATGCACTGGGCTTTACGAATTAACCACTTGCAATGAAATAAAGTTCCACAAAGGTCACAATGGTACGTACTGGGCTTTAGAGAATCAACCACTAGCAATCAGAGAAGGGTCCATAATGATCACATGCTCCGTACTGGGCTTTACAGAATCAAGCACTAGCAGTCAGAAAAGGGTCCATAATGATTACATGCTACCTACTGGTGTTTACAGAATGAACCTCTTGCAATGAAAGCAAGATCGAAATGAACATAGTGCTTTGAACTGGGCTTTACAGAATCAACAACTTGCAATGCAATAAGGTTCCACAAAGGTGACAATGGTTCGTACTGGGCTTTAGAGAATCAACCACTAGCAATGATAGAAGGGTCCATAATAAACACATGCTACGTACTGGTCTTTATAGAATGAACCTCTTGCAATGAAAACAAGATCCAAATGAACAGAATGCCATGCACTGAGCTTTACAGTATGAACAACTTGCAATGAAAGTAGTATCCACAATAACATAATGCCATGCACTGGGCTTTACAGAATCTACCACTTGCAATGCAATAAGGTTCCACAAACGCCACAATGGATCGTACTGGGCTTTAGAGAATCAACCACTAGCAATGAGAGAAGAGTCCATAATGATCACAATGCTATGTACTGGGCTTTACAGAATCAACCACTTGCAATGCAATAAGTTTCCACAAAGGTCACAATGGTAAGTACTGGGCTTTAGAGAATCAACCACTAGCAATGAGTGAACGGTCCATGATGATCACAATGCTATGTACCTGCAATGAAAGCAAGATCCAAATGAACAGAATGCCATGCACTGAGCTTTACAGTATGAACCACTTGCAATGAAAGTAGGATCCACAATGAACATAATGCCATGCACTGGGCTTTACAGTGTGAACCACTTGCAATGAAAGTAGGATCCACTATGAACATAATGCCATGCAATGGGCTTTACAGAATTAACCACTTACAATGCAATAAGGTTCCACAAAGTTCACAATGGTTCGTACTGGGCTTTAGAGAATCAACCGCTAGTAATGATAGTACGGTCCATAATGAACACATGCTACGTACTGGTCTTTACAGCATGAACCTCTTGCAATGAAAGCCAAATCCAAATGAACAGAATGCCATGCACTGAGCTTTACAGTATGAACCACTTGCAATGAAGGTAAGAAGGGTCCCTAATGATCACAATGCTATGTACTGGTCTTTACAGAATCAACCAGTTGCAATGAAAGCAAGATCCAAATGAACAGATTGCCATGCACAGAGCTTTACAGTATGAACCACTTGCAATGAAAGTAGGATCCACAATGAACATAATGCCATGCACTGGGCTTTACAGAATTAACCACTTGCAATGCAATAAGCTTCCACAAAGGTCACAATGGTTCGTACTGGGCTTTAGAGAATCAACCACTAGCAATGATAGAAGGGTCCATAATGAACACATGCTACGTACTGGTCTTTACAGAATCAACCAGTAGCAATTAGAGAAGGGTCCATAATGAACACATGCTACGTACTGGGCTTTACAGAATGAACCACTTGCAATGAAAGTAGGATCCACAATGACCATAATGCCATGCACTGGACTTTACAGTATGAACCACTTGCAATGAAAGTAGTATCCACAATGAACATAATGCCATGCACTGGGCTTTACAGAATTAACCACTTGCAATGCAATAAGGTTCTACAAAGGTCCCAATGGTACCTACTGGGCTTTAGAGAATCAACCGCTAGCAATGAGAGAAGGGTCCATAATGAACACATGCTATGTACTGGTCTTTACAAAATGAACCTCTTGCAATGAAAGCAAGATCCAAATGAACATAATGCCATGCACTGAGCTTTACAGTATGAACCACTTGCAATGCAAGTAGTATCCACAATAACATAATGCCATGCACTGGGCTTTACAGAATGAACCACTTGCAATGCTATAAGGTTCCACAAAGTTCACAATGGTACGTACTGGGCTTTACAGAATAAACCACTAGCAATCAGAGAAGGGTCCGTAATGATCACATGCTACGTACTGGGCTTTACAGAATCAACCAGTAGCAATTAGAGAAGGGTCCATAATGAACACATGCTACGTACTGGGCTTTACAGAATGAACCTCTTGCAATGAAAGCAAGATCGAAATGAACATAATGCTTTGAACTGGGCTTTACAGTATGAACCACTTGCAATGAAAGTAGTATCCACAATGAACATAATACCATGCACTGGGCTTTACTGAATTGACCACTTGCAATGCAGTAAGGTTCCACAAAGGTCACAATTGTACGTACTGGGCTTTAGAGAATCAACCACTAGCAATGAGAAAATGATCCATAATGATCACATGCTACGTACTCGGCTTTACAGAATCAACCAATTGCAATGCAATAAGGTTCCACAAAGGTCACAATGGTTCATACTGGGCTTTAGAGAATCAACCACTAGCAATGATAGTAGGGTCCATAATGAACACATGCTACGTACTGGTCTTTACAGAATGAACCTCTTGCAATGAAACCAAGATCCAAATGAAGAGAATGCTTTACAGTATGAACCACTTGCAATGAAAGTAAGAAGGGTCCTAAATGATCACAATGCTATGTACTGGGCTTTACAGAATCAACCACTTGCAATGAAAGCAAGATCCAAATGAACAGAATGCCATGCACTGAGCTTTACAGTATGTACCACTTGCAATGAAAGTAGGATCCACAATGAACATAATTCCATGCACTGAGCTTTACAGTATGAACCACTTGCAATGAAAGCCAGAAGGGTCCCTAATGATCACTATGCTATGTACTGGGCTTTACAGAATCAACCACTTGCAATGAAATCAAGATCCAAATGAACAGAATGCCATGCACTGAGCTTTACAGTATGAACCACTTGCAATGCAAGTAGTATCCACAATGAACATAATGCCATGCACTGGGCTTTACAGAATTAACCACTTGCAATGCAATAAGGTACCACAAAGGTCACAATGGTACGTATTGGGCTTTACAGAATCAACCACTAGCAATCAGAGAAGGGTCCATAATGATCACATGCTACGTACTGGGCTTTACAGAATCAAGCACTAGCAATGAGAGAAGGGTCCATAATGATTACATGCTACCTACTGGTCTTTACAGAATGAACCTCTTGCAATGAAAGCAAGATCGAAATGAACATAATGCTTTGAACGGGGCTTTACAGTATGAACTACTTGCAATGAAAGTAGTATCCACAATGAACATAATGCCATGCACTGGGCTTTACAGAATTAACCACTTGCAATGCAATAAGGTTCCACAAAGGTCACAATGGTTCGTACTGGGATTTAGAGAATCAACCACTAGCAATGATAGAAGGGTCCATAATGAACACATGCTACATACTGGGCTTTACAGAATGAACCTCTTGCAATGAAAGCAAGATCCAAATGAACAGAATGCCGTGCACTGAGCTTTACAGTATGTACCACTTGCAATGAAAGTAGGATCCACTATGAACATACTGCCATGCACTGAGCTTTACAGTATGAACCACTTGCAATGAAAGCAAGAAGGGTCCCTAATGATCACTATGCTATGTACTGGGCTTTACAGAATCAACCACTTGCAATGAAATCAAGATCCAAATGAACACAATGCCATGCACTGAGCTTTACAGTATGAACCACTTGCAATGCAAGTAGTATCCACAATGAACATAATGCCATGCACTGGGCTTTACAGAATGAACCACTTGCAATGCAATAAGGTTCCACAAAGGTCACAATGGTTCGTACTGGGCTTTAGAGAATCAACCACTTGCAATGATAGGTCCATAATGAACACATGCTACGTACTGGTCTTTACAGAATCAACCACTTGCAATGAGAGAAGGGTCCATAATGATTACATGCTACGTACTGGGCGTTACAGAATCAACCACTAGCAATCAGAGAAGGGTGCATAATGATTACATGCTACCTACTGGTCTTTACAGAATGAACCTCTTGCAATGAAAGCAAGATCGAAATGAACATAATGCTTTGAACTGGGCTTTACAATATGAATCACTTGCAATGAAAGTAGTGATGAATGAACATAATGAACATAATGCCATGCACTGGGCTTTACTGAATTAACCACTTGCAATGCAATAAGGGTCACAAAGGTCACAATGGTACGTACTGGGCTTTAGAGAATCAACCACTAGCAATGAGAGAAGGGTCCATAATGATCACATGCTACGTACTGGGCTTTACAGAATCAACCACTTGCAATGCAATAAGGTTCCACAAAGGTCACAATGGTTCGTACTGGGCTTTAGAGAATCAACCACTAGCAATGATAGTAGGGTCCATAATGAACACATGCTACGTACTGGTCTTTACAGAATGAACCTCTTGCAATGAAAGCAAGACCCAAATGAACAGTATGCCATGCATTGAGCTTTACAGTATGAACCACTTGCAATGAAGGTAAGAAGGGTCCCTAATGATCACAATGCTATGTACTGGGCTTTACAGAGTCAACCACTTGCAATGAAAGCAAGATCCAAATGAACAGAATGCCATGCACTGAGATTTACAGTATGAACCACTTGCAATGAAAGTAGGATCCACAATGAACATAATGCCATGTACTGGGCTTTACAGAATTAACCACTGGCAATGTAATAAAGTTCCACAAAGGTCACTATGGTACATACTGGGCTTTAAAGAATCAACCACTAGCAATCAGAGAAGGGTCCATAATGATCACATGCTACGTACTGGGCTTTACAGAATCAACCAGTAGCAGTCAGAGAAGGGTCCATAATGATCACATGCTACGTACTGGGCTTTACAGAATCAACCACTTGCAATGCATTAAGGTTCCACAAAGGTCACAATGGTTCGTACTGGTCTTTACAGAATGAACCTCGTGCAAGGAAAGCAAGACCCAAATGAATAGAATGCCATGCATTGAGCTTTACAGTATGAACCACTTGCAATGAAGGTAAGAAGGGTCCCTAATGATCACAATGCTATGTACTGGGCTTTACAGAATCAACCACTTGCAATGAAAGCAAGATCCAAATGAACAGAATGCCATGCACTGAGCTTTACAGTATGAACCACTTGCAATGAAAGTAGGATCCACAATGAACATAATGCCATGCACTGGGCTTTACAGAATTAACCACTTGCAATGCAATAAGGTTCCACAAAGATCACAATGGTTCTTACTGGGCTTCAGAGAATCAACCACTAGCAATGAGAGAAGAGTCCATAATGATCACAATGCTATGTACTGGGCTTTACAGAATTAACCACTTGCAATGAAAGCAAGATCCAAATGAACAGAATGCCATGCACTGAGCTTTACAGTATGAACCATTTGCAATGTAAGTAGGATCCACAATGAACATAATGCCATGCACTGGGCTTTACGAATTAACCACTTGCAATGAAATAAAGTTCCACAAAGGTCACAATGGTACGTACTGGGCTTTAGAGAATCAACCACTAGCAATCAGAGAAGGGTCCATAATGATCACATGCTCCGTACTGGGCTTTACAGAATCAAGCACTAGCAGTCAGAAAAGGGTCCATAATGATTACATGCTACCTACTGGTGTTTACAGAATGAACCTCTTGCAATGAAAGCAAGATCGAAATGAACATAGTGCTTTGAACTGGGCTTTACAGAATCAACAACTTGCAATGCAATAAGGTTCCACAAAGGTGACAATGGTTCGTACTGGGCTTTAGAGAATCAACCACTAGCAATGATAGAAGGGTCCATAATAAACACATGCTACGTACTGGTCTTTATAGAATGAACCTCTTGCAATGAAAACAAGATCCAAATGAACAGAATGCCATGCACTGAGCTTTACAGTATGAACAACTTGCAATGAAAGTAGTATCCACAATAACATAATGCCATGCACTGGGCTTTACAGAATCTACCACTTGCAATGCAATAAGGTTCCACAAACGCCACAATGGATCGTACTGGGCTTTAGAGAATCAACCACTAGCAATGAGAGAAGAGTCCATAATGATCACAATGCTATGTACTGGGCTTTACAGAATCAACCACTTGCAATGCAATAAGTTTCCACAAAGGTCACAATGGTAAGTACTGGGCTTTAGAGAATCAACCACTAGCAATGAGTGAACGGTCCATGATGATCACAATGCTATGTACCTGCAATGAAAGCAAGATCCAAATGAACAGAATGCCATGCACTGAGCTTTACAGTATGAACCACTTGCAATGAAAGTAGGATCCACAATGAACATAATGCCATGCACTGGGCTTTACAGTGTGAACCACTTGCAATGAAAGTAGGATCCACTATGAACATAATGCCATGCAATGGGCTTTACAGAATTAACCACTTACAATGCAATAAGGTTCCACAAAGTTCACAATGGTTCGTACTGGGCTTTAGAGAATCAACCGCTAGTAATGATAGTACGGTCCATAATGAACACATGCTACGTACTGGTCTTTACAGCATGAACCTCTTGCAATGAAAGCCAAATCCAAATGAACAGAATGCCATGCACTGAGCTTTACAGTATGAACCACTTGCAATGAAGGTAAGAAGGGTCCCTAATGATCACAATGCTATGTACTGGTCTTTACAGAATCAACCAGTTGCAATGAAAGCAAGATCCAAATGAACAGATTGCCATGCACAGAGCTTTACAGTATGAACCACTTGCAATGAAAGTAGGATCCACAATGAACATAATGCCATGCACTGGGCTTTACAGAATTAACCACTTGCAATGCAATAAGCTTCCACAAAGGTCACAATGGTTCGTACTGGGCTTTAGAGAATCAACCACTAGCAATGATAGAAGGGTCCATAATGAACACATGCTACGTACTGGTCTTTACAGAATCAACCAGTAGCAATTAGAGAAGGGTCCATAATGAACACATGCTACGTACTGGGCTTTACAGAATGAACCACTTGCAATGAAAGTAGGATCCACAATGACCATAATGCCATGCACTGGACTTTACAGTATGAACCACTTGCAATGAAAGTAGTATCCACAATGAACATAATGCCATGCACTGGGCTTTACAGAATTAACCACTTGCAATGCAATAAGGTTCTACAAAGGTCCCAATGGTACCTACTGGGCTTTAGAGAATCAACCGCTAGCAATGAGAGAAGGGTCCATAATGAACACATGCTATGTACTGGTCTTTACAAAATGAACCTCTTGCAATGAAAGCAAGATCCAAATGAACATAATGCCATGCACTGAGCTTTACAGTATGAACCACTTGCAATGCAAGTAGTATCCACAATAACATAATGCCATGCACTGGGCTTTACAGAATGAACCACTTGCAATGCTATAAGGTTCCACAAAGTTCACAATGGTACGTACTGGGCTTTACAGAATAAACCACTAGCAATCAGAGAAGGGTCCGTAATGATCACATGCTACGTACTGGGCTTTACAGAATCAACCAGTAGCAATTAGAGAAGGGTCCATAATGAACACATGCTACGTACTGGGCTTTACAGAATGAACCTCTTGCAATGAAAGCAAGATCGAAATGAACATAATGCTTTGAACTGGGCTTTACAGTATGAACCACTTGCAATGAAAGTAGTATCCACAATGAACATAATACCATGCACTGGGCTTTACTGAATTGACCACTTGCAATGCAGTAAGGTTCCACAAAGGTCACAATTGTACGTACTGGGCTTTAGAGAATCAACCACTAGCAATGAGAAAATGATCCATAATGATCACATGCTACGTACTCGGCTTTACAGAATCAACCAATTGCAATGCAATAAGGTTCCACAAAGGTCACAATGGTTCATACTGGGCTTTAGAGAATCAACCACTAGCAATGATAGTAGGGTCCATAATGAACACATGCTACGTACTGGTCTTTACAGAATGAACCTCTTGCAATGAAACCAAGATCCAAATGAAGAGAATGCTTTACAGTATGAACCACTTGCAATGAAAGTAAGAAGGGTCCTAAATGATCACAATGCTATGTACTGGGCTTTACAGAATCAACCACTTGCAATGAAAGCAAGATCCAAATGAACAGAATGCCATGCACTGAGCTTTACAGTATGTACCACTTGCAATGAAAGTAGGATCCACAATGAACATAATTCCATGCACTGAGCTTTACAGTATGAACCACTTGCAATGAAAGCCAGAAGGGTCCCTAATGATCACTATGCTATGTACTGGGCTTTACAGAATCAACCACTTGCAATGAAATCAAGATCCAAATGAACAGAATGCCATGCACTGAGCTTTACAGTATGAACCACTTGCAATGCAAGTAGTATCCACAATGAACATAATGCCATGCACTGGGCTTTACAGAATTAACCACTTGCAATGCAATAAGGTACCACAAAGGTCACAATGGTACGTATTGGGCTTTACAGAATCAACCACTAGCAATCAGAGAAGGGTCCATAATGATCACATGCTACGTACTGGGCTTTACAGAATCAAGCACTAGCAATGAGAGAAGGGTCCATAATGATTACATGCTACCTACTGGTCTTTACAGAATGAACCTCTTGCAATGAAAGCAAGATCGAAATGAACATAATGCTTTGAACGGGGCTTTACAGTATGAACTACTTGCAATGAAAGTAGTATCCACAATGAACATAATGCCATGCACTGGGCTTTACTGAATTAACCACCTGCAATGCAATAAGGTTCCACAAAGGTCACAATGGTTCGTACTGGGATTTAGAGAATCAACCACTAGCAATGATAGAAGGGTCCATAATGAACACATGCTACATACTGGGCTTTACAGAATGAACCTCTTGCAATGAAAGCAAGATCCAAATGAACAGAATGCCATGCACTGAGCTTTACAGTATGTACCACTTGCAATGAAAGTAGGATCCACTATGAACATACTGCCATGCACTGAGCTTTACAGTATGAACCACTTGCAATGAAAGCAAGAAGGGTCCCTAATGATCACTATGCTATGTACTGGGCTTTACAGAATCAACCACTTGCAATGAAATCAAGATCCAAATGAACACAATGCCATGCACTGAGCTTTACAGTATGAACCACTTGCAATGCAAGTAGTATCCACAATGAACATAATGCCATGCACTGGGCTTTACAGAATGAACCACTTGCAATGCAATAAGGTTCCACAAAGGTCACAATGGTACGTACTGGGCTTTACAGAATCAACCACTAACAATCAGAGAAGGGTCCATTATGATCACATGCTACGTACTGGGCTTTACAGAATCAACCAGTAGCAATCAGAGAAGGGTCCATAATGAACACATGCTACGTACTGGGCTTTACAGAATGAACCTTTTGCAATGAAAGCAAGATCCAAATGAACAGAATGCTATGCACTGAGTTTTACAGTATGAACCACTTGCAATGAAAGTAGGATCCACAATGAACAGAATGCCATGCACTGGGCTTTACAGTGTGAACCACTTGCAATGAAAGTAGGATCCACAATGAACATAATGCCATGCACTGGGCTTTACAGAATTAACCACTTGCAATGCAATAAGGTTCCACAAAGGTCACAATGGTACGTACTGGGCTTTAGAGAATCAACCACTAGCAATGAGAGAAGGGTCCATAATGATTAAATGCTACCTCTGGTCTTTCCAGAATGAACCTCTTGCAATGAAAGCAAGATCCAAATGAACAGAATGCCATGCACTGAGCTTTACAGTATGAACCACTTGCAATGAAAGTAAGAAGGGTCCCTAATGATCACAATGCTATGTACTGGGCTTTACAGAATCAACCACTTGCAATGCAATAAGGTTCCACAAAGGTCACAATGGTACGTACTGGGCTTTACAGCATCAACCACTAGCAATGAAAGGTCCATAATGAACACATGCTACATACTGGGCTTTACAGAATCAGCCACTTGCAATGGGAGAAGGGTCCCTAATGATCACAATGCTATGTACTGGGCTTTAGAGAATTAACCACTTGCAATGAAAGCAAGATCCAAATGAACAGAATGCCATGCACTGAGCTTTACAGTATGAACCACTTGCAATGAAAGTAGGATCCACAATGAACATAATGCCATGCACTGGGCTTTACGAATTAACCACTTGCAATGCAATAAAGTTCCACAAAGGTCACAATGGTACGTACTGGGCTTTAGAGAATCAACCACTAGCAATCAGAGAAGGGTCCATAATGAACACATGCTACGTAGTGGGCTTTACAGAATCAACCACTAGCAGTCAGAGAAGGGTCCATAATGAACACATTTTACGTACTGGTCTTTACAGAATGAACCTCTTGCAATGAAAGCAAGATCGAAATTAAAGTAATGCTTTGAACTGGGCTTTACAGAAGCAACCACTTGCAATGCAATAAGGTTCCACAAAGGTCACAATGGTACGTACTGGGCTTTACAGAATCAACCACTAGCAATGAGAGAAGGGTCCATAATGAACACATGCTATGTACTGGGCTTTACAGAATGAACCAGTTGCAATGAAAGGTCCATAATGAACACATGCTACGTACTGGGCTTTACAGAATCAACCACTTGCAATGAAAGTAGGGTCCCTAATAATCACAATGCTATGTACTGGGCTTGAAAGAATCAACCATTAGCAATCAGAGAAGGGTCCATAATGATCACATGCTACGTACTGGGCTTTACAGAATCAACCACTTGCAAGATCCAAATGAACAGAATGCCATGCACTGAGATTTACAGTATGAACCACTTGCAATGAAAGTAGGATCCACAATGAACATAATGCCATGCACTCGGCTTTACAGAATTAACCACTGGCAATGTAATAAAGTTCCACAAAGGTCACTATGGTACATACTGGGCTTTAAAGAATCAACCACTAGCAATCAGAGAAGGGTCCATAATGATCACATACTACGTACTGGGCTTTACAGAATCAACCAGTAGCAGTCAGAGAAGGGTCCATAATGATCACATGCTACGTACTGGGCTTTACAGAATCAACCACTTGCAATGCATTAAGGTTCCACAAAGGTCACAATGGTTCATACTGGTCTTTACAGAATGAACCCCGTGCAAGGAAAGCAAGACCCAAATGAATAGAATGCCATGCATTGAGCTTTACAGTATGAACCACTTGCAATGAAGTTAAGAAGGGTCCCTAATGATCACAATGCTATGTACTGGGCTTTACAGAATCAACCACTTGCAATGAAAGCAAGATCCAAATGAACAGAATGCCATCCACTGAGCTTTACAGTATGAACCACTTGCAATGAAAGTAGGATCCACAATGAACATAATGCCATGCACTGGGCTTTGCAGAATTAACCACTTGCAATGCAATAAGGTTCCACAAAGATCACAATGGTTCTTACTGGGCTTCAGAGAATCAACCACTAGCAATGAGAGAAGAGTCCATAATGATCACAATGCTATGTACTGGGCTTTACAGAATTAACCACTTGCAATGAAAGCAAGATCCAAATGAACAGAATGCCATGCACTGAGCTTTACAGTATGAACCATTTGCAATGTAAGTAGGATCCACAATGAACATAATGCCATGCACTGGGCTTTACGAATTAACCACTTGCAATGAAATAAAGTTCCACAAAGGTCACAATGGTACGTACTGGGCTTTAGAGAATCAACCACTAGCAATCAGAGAAGGGTCCATAATGATCACATGCTACGTACTGGGCTTTACAGAATCAAGCACTAGCAGTCAGAGAAGGGTCCATAATGATTACATGCTACCTACTGGTGTTTACAGAATGAACCTCTTGCAATGAAAGCAAGATCGAAATGAACATAGTGCTTTGAACTGGACTTTACAGAATCAACAACTTGCAATGCAATAAGGTTCCACAAAGGTGACAATGGTTCGTACTGGGCTTTAGAGAATCAACCACTAGCAATGATAGAAGGGTCCATAATGAACACATGCTACGTACTGGTCTTTACAGAATGAACCTCTTGCAATGAAAACAAGATCCAAATGAACAGAATGCCATGCACTGAGCTTTACAGTATGAACAACTTGCAATGAAAGTAGTATCCACAATAACATAATGCCATGCACTGGGCTTTACAGAATCTACCACTTGCAATGCAATAAGGTTCCACAAACGCCACAATGGATCGTACTGGGCTTTAGAGAATCAACCACTAGCAATGAGAGAAGAGTCCATAATGATCACAATGCTATGTACTGGGCTTTACAGAATCAACCACTTGCAATGCAATAAGTTTCCACAAAGGTCACAATGGTAAGTACTGGGCTTTAGAGAATCAACCACTAGCAATGATTGAACGGTCCATGATGATCACAATGCTATGTACCTGCAATGAAAGCAAGATCCAAATGAACAGAATGCCATGCACTGAGCTTTACAGTACGAACCACTTGCAATGAAAGTAGGATCCACAATGAACATAATGCCATGCACTGGGCTTTACAGTGTGAACCACTTGCAATGAAAGTAGGATCCACTATGAACATAATGCCATGCAATGGGCTTTACAGAATTAACCACTTGCAATGCAATAAGGTTCCACAAAGTTCACAATGGTTCGTACTGGGCTTTAGAGAATCAACCGCTAGCAATGATAGTACGGTCCATAATGAACACATGCTACGTACTGGTCTTTACAGAATGAACCTCTTGCAATGAAAGCCAGATCCAAATGAACAGAATGCCATGCACTGAGCTTTACAGTATGAACCACTTGCAATGAAGGTAAGAAGGGTCCCTAATGATCACAATGCTATGTACTGGTCTTTACAGAATCAACCAGTTGCAATGAAAGCAAGATCCAAATGAACAGATTGCCATGCACTGAGCTTTACAGTATGAACCACTTGCAATGAAAGTAGGATCCACAATGAACATAATGCCATGCACTGGGCTTTACAGAATTAACCACTTGCAATGCAATAAGCTTCCACAAAGGTCACAATGGTTCGTACTGGGCTTTAGAGAATCAACCACTAGCAATGATAGAAGGGTCCATAATGAACACATGCTACGTACTGGTCTTTACAGAATCAACCAGTAGCAATTAGAGAAGGGTCCATAATGAACACATGCTACGTACTGGGCTTTACAGAATGAACCACTTGCAATGAAAGTAGGATCCACAATGACCATAATGCCATGCACTGGACTTTACAGTATGAACCACTTGCAATGAAAGTAGTATCCACAATAACATAATGCCATGCACTGGGCTTTACAGAATGAACCACTTGCGATGCTATAAGGTTCCACAAAGTTCACAATGGTACGTACTGGGCTTTACAGAATAAACCACTAGCAATCAGAGAAGGGTCCGTAATGATCACATGCTACGTACTGGGCTTTACAGAATCAACCACTAGCAATCAGAGAAGGGTCCATAATGATTACATGCTACCTACTGGTCTTTACAGAATGAACCTCTTGCAATGAAAGCAAGATCCAAATGAACATAATGCTTTGAACTGGGCTTTACAATATGAATCACTTGCAATGAAAGTAGTATCCACAATGAACATAATGCCATGCACTGGGCTTTACTGAATTAACCACTTGCAATGCAATAAGGTTCCACAAAGGTCACAATGGTACGTACTGGGCTTTAGAGAATCAACCACTAGCAATGAGAGAAGGGTCCATAATGATCACATGCTACGTACTGGGCTTTACAGAATCAACCACTTGCAATGCAATAAGGTTCCACAAAGGTCACAATGGTTCGTACTGGGCTTTAGAGAATCAACCACTAGCAATGATAGTAGGGTCCATAATGAACACATGCTACGTACTGGTCTTTACAGAATGAACCTCTTGCAATGAAAGCAAGACCCAAATGAAAAGTATGCCATGCATTGAGCTTTACAGTATGAACCACTTGCAATGAAGGTGAGAAGGGTCCCTAATGATCACAATGCTATGTACTGGGCTTTACAGAGTCAACCACTTGCAATGAAAGCAAGATCCAAATGAACAGAATGCCATGCACTGAGATTTACAGTATGAACCACTTGCAATGAAAGTAGGATCCACAATGAACATAATGCCATGCACTGGGCTTTACAGAATTAACCACTGGCAATGTAATAAAGTTCCACAAAGGTCACTATGGTACATACTGGGCTTTAGAGAATCAACCACTAGCAATCAGAGAAGGGTCCTTAATGATCACATGCTACGTACTGGGCTTTACAGAATCAACCAGTAGCAGTCAGAGAAGGGTCAATAATGATCACATGCTACGTACTGGGCTTTACAGAATCAACCACTTGCAATGCATTAAGGTTCCACAAAGGTCACAATAGTTCGTACTGGTCTTTACAGAATGAACCTCTTGCAATGAAAGCAAGACCCAAATGAATAGAATGCCATGCATTGAGCTTTACAGTATGAACCACTTGCAATGAAGGTAAGAAGGGTCCCTAATGATCACAATGCTATGTACTGGGCTTTACAGAATCAACCACTTGCAATGAAAGCAAGATCCAAATGAACAGAATGCCATCCACTGAGCTTTACAGTATGAACCACTTGCAATGAAAGTAGGATCCACAATGAACATAATGCCATGCACTGGGCTTTACAGAATTAACCACTTGCAATGCAATAAGGTTCCACAAAGATCACAATGGTTCTTACTGGGCTTCAGAGAATCAACCACTAGCAATGAGAGAAGAGTCCATAATGATCACAATGCTATGTACTGGGCTTTACAGAATTAACCACTTGCAATGAAAGCAAGATCCAAATGAACAGAATGCCATGCACTGAGCTTTACAGTATGAACCATTTGCAATGTAAGTAGGATCCACAATGAACATAATGCCATGCACTGGGCTTTACGAATTAACCACTTGCAATGAAATAAAGTTCCACAAAGGTCACAATGGTACGTACTGGGCTTTAGAGAATCAACCACTAGCAATCAGAGAAGGGTCCATAATGATCACATGCTACGTACTGGGCTTTACAGAATCAAGCACTAGCAGTCAGAGAAGGGTCCATAATGATTACATGCTACCTACTGGTGTTTACAGAATGAACCTCTTGCAATGAAAGCAAGATCGAAATGAACATAGTGCTTTGAACTGGGCTTTACTTGAAAGTAGTATCCACAATAACATAATGCCATGCACTGGGCTTTACAGAATCTACCACTTGCAATGCAATAAGGTTCCACAAACGCCACAATGGATCGTACTGGGCTTTAGAGAATCAACCACTAGCAATGAGAGAAGAGTCCATAATGATCACAATGCTATGTACTGGGCTTTACAGAATCAACCACTTGCAATGCAATAAGTTTCCACAAAGGTCACAATGGTAAGTACTGGGCTTTAGAGAATCAACCACTAGCAATGATTGAACGGTCCATGATGATCACAATGCTATGTACCTGCAATGAAAGCAAGATCCAAATGAACAGAATGCCATGCACTGAGCTTTACAGTACGAACCACTTGCAATGAAAGTAGGATCCACAATGAACATAATGCCATGCACTGGGCTTTACAGTGTGAACCACTTGCAATGAAAGTAGGATCCACTATGAACATAATGCCATGCAATGGGCTTTACAGAATTAACCACTTGCAATGCAATAAGGTTCCACAAAGTTCACAATGGTTCGTACTGGGCTTTAGAGAATCAACCGCTAGCAATGATAGTACGATCCATAATGAACACATGCTACGTACTGGTCTTTACAGAATGAACCTCTTGCAATGAAAGCCAGATCCAAATGAACAGAATGCCATGCACTGAGCTTTACAGTATGAACCACTTGCAATGAAGGTAAGAAGGGTCCCTAATGATCACAATGCTATGTACTGGTCTTTACAGAATCAACCAGTTGCAATGAAAGCAAGATCCAAATGAACAGATTGCCATGCACTGAGCTTTACAGTATGAACCACTTGCAATGAAAGTAGGATCCACTATGAACATAATGCCATGCACTGGGCTTTACAGAATTAACCACTTGCAATGCAATAAGCTTCCACAAAGGTCACAATGGTTCGTACTGGGCTTTAGAGAATCAACCAGTAGCAATTAGAGAAGGGTCCATAATGAACACATGCTACGTACTGGGCTTTACAGAATGAACCACTTGCAAGGAAAGTAGGATCCACAATGACCATAATGCCATGCACTGGACTTTACAGTATGAACCACTTGCAATGAAAGTAGTATCCACAATAACATAATGCCATGCACTGGGCTTTACAGAATGAACCACTTGCAATGCTATAAGGTTCCACAAAGTTCACAATGGTACGTACTGGGCTTTACAGAATAAACCACTAGCAATCAGAGAAGGGTCCGTAATGATCACATGCTACGTACTGGGCTTTACAGAATCAACCACTTGCAATGCAATAAGGTTCCACAAAGGTCACAATGGTTCGTACTGGGCTTTAGAGAATCAACCACTAGCAATGATAGTAGGGTCCATAATGAACACATGCTACGTACTGGTCTTTACAGAATGAACCTCTTGCAATGAAAGCAAGACCCAAATGAAAAGTATGCCATGCATTGAGCTTTACAGTATGAACCACTTGCAATAAAGGTAAGAAGGGTCCCTAATGATCACAATGCTATGTACTGGGCTTTACAGAGTCAACCACTTGCAATGAAAGCAAGATCCAAATGAACAGAATGCCATGCACTGAGATTTACAGTATGAACCACTTGCAATGAAAGTAGGATCCACAATGAACATAATGCCATGCACTGGGCTTTACAGAATTAACCACTGGCAATGTAATAAAGTTCCACAAAGGTCACTATGGTACATACTGGGCTTTAGAGAATCAACCACTAGCAATCAGAGAAGGGTCCATAATGATCACATGCTACGTACTGGGCTTTACAGAATCAACCAGTAGCAGTCAGAGAAGGGTCAATAATGATCACATGCTACGTACTGGGCTTTACAGAATCAACCACTTGCAATGCATTAAGGTTCCACAAAGGTCACAATGGTTCGTACTGGTCTTTACAGAATGAACCTCTTGCAATGAAAGCAAGACCCAAATGAATAGAATGCCATGCATTGAGCTTTACAGTATGAACCACTTGCAATGAAGGTAAGAAGGGTCCCTAATGATCACAATGCTATGTACTGGGCTTTACAGAATCAACCACTTGCAATGAAAGCAAGATCCAAATGAACAGAATGCCATCCACTTAGCTTTACAGTATGAACCACTTGCAATGAAAGTAGGATCCACAATGAACATAATGCCATGCACTGGGCTTTACAGAATTAAGCACTTGCAATGCAATAAGGTTCCACAAAGATCACAATGGTTCTTACTGGGCTTCAGAGAATCAACCACTAGCAATGAGAGAAGAGTCCATAATGATCACAATGCTATGTACTGGGCTTTACAGAATTAACCACTTGCAATGAAAGCAAGATCCAAATGAACAGAATGCCATGCACTGAGCTTTACAGTATGAACCATTTGCAATGTAAGTAGGATCCACAATGAACATAATGCCATGCACTGGGCTTTACGAATTAACCACTTGCAATGAAATAAAGTTCCACAAAGGTCACAATGGTACATACTGGGCTTTAGAGAATCAACCACTAGCAATCAGAGAAGGGTCCATAATGATCACATGCTACGTACTGGGCTTTACAGAATCAAGCACTATCAGTCAGAGAAGGGTCCATAATGATTACATGCTACCTACTGGTGTTTACAGAATGAACCTCTTGCAATGAAAGCAAGATCGAAATGAACATAGTGCTTTGAACTGGGCTTTACAGAATCAACAACTTGCAATGCAATAAGGTTCCACAAAGGTGACAATGGTTCGTACTGGGCTTTAGAGAATCAACCACTAGCAATGATAGAAGGGTCCATAATGAACACATGCTACGTACTGGTCTTTACAGAATGAACCTCTTGCAATGAAAACAAGATCCAAATGAACAGAATGCCATGCACTGAGCTTTACAGTATGAACAACTTGCAATGATAGTAGTTTCCACAATAACATAATGCCATGCACTGGGCTTTACAGAATCTACCACTTGCAATGCAATAAGGTTCCACAAACGCCACAATGGATCGTACTGGGCTTTAGAGAATCAACCACTAGCAATGAGAGAAGAGTCCATAATGATCACAATGCTATGTACTGGGCTTTACAGAATCAACCACTTGCAATGCAATAAGTTTCCACAAAGGTCACAATGGTAAGTACTGGGCTTTAGAGAATCAACCACTAGCAATTATTGAACGGTCCATGATGATCACAATGCTATGTACCTGCAATGAAAGCAAGATCCAAATGAACAGAATGCCATGCTCTGAGCTTTACAGTATGAACCACTTGCAATGAAAGTAGGATCCACAATGAACATAATGCCATGCACTGGGCTTTACAGTGTGAACCACTTGCAATGAAAGTAGGATCCACTATGAACATAATGCCATGCAATGGGCTTTACAGAATTAACCACTTGCAATGCAATAAGGTTCCACAAAGTTCACAATGGTTCGTACTGGGCTTTAGAGAATCAACCGCTAGCAATGATAGTACGGTCCATAATGAACACATGCTACGTACTGGTCTTTACAGAATGAACCTCTTGCAATGAAAGCCAGATCCAAATGAACAGAATGCCATGCACTGAGCTGTACAGTATGAACCACTTGCAATGAAGGTAAGAAGGGTCCCTAATGATCACAATGCTATGTACTGGTCTTTACAGAATCAACCAGTTGCAATGAAAGCAAGATCCAAATGAACAGATTGCCATGCACTGAGCTTTACAGTATGAACCACTTGCAATGAAAGTAGGATCCACAATGAACATAATGCCATGCACTGGGCTTTACAGAATTAACCACCTGCAATGCAATAAGGTTCCACAAAGGTCACAATGGTTCGTACTGGGCTTTAGAGAATCAAGCACTAGCAATGATAGAAGGGTCCATAATGAACACATGCTACGTACTGGGCTTTACAGAATGAACCTCTTGCAATGAAAGCAAGATCCAAATGAACAGAATGCCATGCACTGAGCTTTACAGTATGTACCACTTGCAATGAAAGTAGGATCCACTATGAACATAATGCCATGCACTGAGCTTTACAGTATGAACCACTTGCAATGCAATAAGGTTCCACAAAGGTCACAATGCTACGTAATGGACTGTACAGCATCAACCACTTGCAATGCAATAAGGTTCCACAAAGGTCACAATGGTACGTACTGGACTTTATAGAATCAACCACTAGCAATCAGAGAAGTGTCCATAATGATTACATGCTACCTACTGGTCTTTACAGAATGAACCTCTTGCAATGAAAGCAAGATCGACATGAACATAATGCTTTGAACTGGGCTTTACAGTTTGAACCACGTGCAATGAAAGTAGTATCCACAATGAACATAATGCCATGCACTGGGCTTTACTGAATTAACCACTTGCAATGCAATAAGGTTCCACAAAGGTCACAATGGTACGTACTGGGCTTTAGAGAATCAACCACTAGCAATGAGAGAAGGGTCCATAATGATTACATGCTACCTACTGGTCTTTCTAGAATGAACCTCTTGCAATGAAAGCAAGATCCAAATGAACAGAATGCCATGCACTGAGCTTTACAGTATGAACCACTTGCAATGAAAGTAAGAAGGGTCCCTAATGATCACAATGCTATGTACTGGGCTTTACAGAATCAACCACTTGCAATGCAATAAGGTTCCACAAAGGTCACAATGGTACGTACTGGGCTTTACAGCATCAACCACTAGCAATGAAATGAACAGAATGCCATGCACTGAGCTTTACAGTATGAACCACTTGCAATGAAAGTAGGATCCACAATGAACATAATGCCATGCACTGGGCTTTACAGAATTAACCACTTGCAATGCAATAAGGTTCCACAAAGATCACAATGGTTCGTACTGGGCTTCAGAGAATCAACCACTAGCAATGATAGAATGGTCCATAATGAACACATGCTATTTACTGGGCTTTACAGAATTAACCACTTGCAATGTAAGTAGGATCCACAATGAACATAATGCCATGCACTGGGCTTTACAGAATTAGCCACTTGCAATGAAATAAAGTTCCACAAAGGTCACAATGGTACGTACTGGGCTTTAGAGAATCAACCACTAGCAATCAGAGAAGGGTCCATAATGATCACTTGCTACGTACTGGGCTTTACAGAATCAAGCACTAGCAGTCAGAGAAGGGTCCATAATGATTACATGCTACCTACTGGTCTTTACAGAATGAACCTTTGCAATGAAAGCAAGATCGAAATGAACATAGTGCTTTGAACTGTGCTTTACAGAATCAACAACTTGCAATGCAATAAGGTTCCACAAAGGTCACAATGGTTCGTACTGGGCTTTAGAGAATCAACCACTAGCAATGATAGAAGGGTCCATAATGAACACATGCTACGTACTGGTCTTTACAGAATGAACAACTTGCAATGAAAGCAAGATCCAAATAAACAGAATGCCATGCACTGAGCTTTACAGTATGAACCACTTGCAATGAAAGTAGGATCCACAATGAACATAATGCCATGCACTGGGCTTTACAGAATTAACCACTTGCAGTGCAATAAGGTTCTACAAAGGTCACAATGGTACCTACTGGGCTTTAGAGAATCAACCGCTAGCAATGAGAGAAGGGTCCATAATGAACACATGCTATGTACTGGTCTTTACAGAATGAACCTCTTGCAATGAAAGCAAGATCCAAATGAACAGAATGCCATGCACTGAGCTTTACAGTATGAACCACTTGCAATGCAAGTAGTATCCACAATAACATAATGCCATGCACTGGGCTTTACAGAATGAACCAGTAGCAATTAGAGAAGGGTCCATAATGAACACATGCTACGTACTGGGCTTTACAGAGTGAACCTCTTGCAATGAAAGCAAGATCGAAATGAACATAATGCTTTGAACTGGGCTTTACAGTATGAACTGTATGCAATGAAAGTAGTATCCACAATGAACATAATGCCATGCACTGGGCTTTACTGAATTGACCACTTGCAATGCAATAAGGTTCCACAAAGGTCACAATTGTACGTACTGGGCTTTAGAGAATCAACCACTAGCAATGAGAGAATGGTCCATAATGATCACATGCTACGTACTCGGCTTTACAGAATCTACCATTTGCAATGCAATAAGGTTCCACAAAGGTCACAATTGTTCGTACTGGGCTTAAGAGAATCAACCACTTGCAATGATAGTAGGGTCCATAATGAACACATGCTACGTACTGGTCTTTACAGAATGAACAACTTGCAATGAAAGCAAGATCCAAATAAACAGAATGCCATGCACTAAGCGTTACAGTATGAACCACTTGCAATGAAAGTAGGATCCACAAGGAACATAATGCCATGCACTGGGCTTTACATTGTGAACCACTTGCAATGAAAGTAGGATCCACAATGAACATAATGCCATGCATTGGGCTTTACAGAATCAACCACTAGCAATGATAGAAGGGTCCATAATGAACACATGCTACGTACTGGTCTTTACAGAATGAACAACTTGCAATGAAAGCAAGATCCAAATAAACAGAATGCCATGCACTGAGCTTTACAGTATGAACCACTTGCAATGAAAGTAGGATCCACAATGAACATAATGCTATGCACTGGGCTTTACAGAATTAACCACTTGCAGTGCAATAAGGTTCTACAAAGGTCACAATGGTTAGTACTGGGCTTTAGAGAATCAACCACTAGCAATGAAAGAAGGGTGCCTAATGAACATATGCTACGTACTGGGCTTTACAGAATGAACCAGTTGCAATGAAATAATGGTCCACAATCATCTGATTGGTATTTAATGGGCTTTGAAGATTGAACCAGTTGCAATGCAATAAGGTTCCACAAAGGTCACAAAGGTACATACTGGGCTTTAGAGAATCAACCACTAGCAATCAGAGAAGGGTCCATAATGATTACATGCTACCTACTGGTCTTTACAGTATGAACCACTTGCAATGAAAACAAGATCCAAATGAACATAGTGCTTTGAACTGGGCTTTACAGAATCAACAACTTGCAATGCAATAAGGTTCCACAAACGCCACAATGGATCGTACTGGGCTTTAGAGAATCAACCACTAGCAATGAGAGAAGAGTCCATAATGATCACAATGCTATGTACTGGGCTTTACAGAATCAACCACTTGCAATGCAATAAGTTTCCACAAAGGTCACAATGGTAAGTACTGGGCTTTAGAGAATCAACCACTAGCAATGATTGAACGGTCCATGATGATCACAATGCTATGTACCTGCAATGAAAGCAAGATCCAAATGAACAGAATGCCATGCACTGAGCTTTACAGTACGAACCACTTGCAATGAAAGTAGGATCCACTATGAACATAATGCCATGCAATGGGCTTTACAGAATTAACCACTTGCAATGCAATAATGTTCCACAAAGTTCACAATGGTTCGTACTGGGCTTTAGAGAATCAACCGCTAGCAATGATAGTACGGTCCATAATGAACACATGCTACGTACTGGTCTTTACAGAATGAACCTCTTGCAATGAAAGCCAGATCCAAATGAACAGAATGCCATGCACTGAGCTTTACAGTATGAACCACTTGCAATGAAGGTAAGAAGGGTCCCTAATGATCACAATGCTATGAACCACTTGCAATGAAAGTAGGATCCACTATGAACATAATGCCATGCACTGGGCTTTACAGAATTAACCACTTGCAATGCAATAAGCTTCCACAAAGGTCACAATGGTTCGTACTGGGCTTTAGAGAATCAACCAGTAGCAATTAGAGAAGGGTCCATAATGAACACATGCTACGTACTGGGCTTTACAGAATGAACCACTTGCAATGAAAGTAGGATCCACAATGACCATAATGCCATGCACTGGACTTTACAGTATGAACCACTTGCAATGAAAGTAGTATCCACAATAACATAATGCCATGCACTGGGCTTTACAGAATGAACCACTTGCAATGCTATAAGGTTCCACAAAGTTCACAATGGTACGTACTGGGCTTTACAGAATAAACCACTAGCAATCAGAGAAGGGTCCGTAATGATCACATGCTACGTACTGGGCTTTACAGAATCAACCACTAGCAATCAGAGAAGGGTCCATAATGATTACATGCTACCTACTGGTCTTTACAGAATGAACCTCTTGCAATGAAAGCAAGATCCAAATGAACATAATGCTTTGAACTGGGCTTTACAATATGAATCACTTGCAATGAAAGTAGTATCCACAATGAACATAATGCCATGCACTGGGCTTTACTGAATTAACCACTTGCAATGCAATAAGGTTCCACAAAGGTCACAATGGTACGTACTGGGCTTTAGAGAATCAACCACTAGCAATGAGAGAAGGGTCCATAATGAACACATGCTACGTACTGGGCTTTACAGAATGAACCACTTGCAATGAAAGTAGGATCCACAATGACCATAATGCCATGCACTGGACTTTACAGTATGAACCACTTGCAATGAAAGTAGTATCCACAATAACATAATGCCATGCACTGGGCTTTACAGAATGAACCACTTGCAATGCTATAAGGTTCCACAAAGTTCACAATGGTACGTACTGGGCTTTACAGAATAAACCACTAGCAATCAGAGAAGGGTCCGTAATGATCACATGCTACGTACTGGGCTTTAAAGAATCAACCACTAGCAATCAGAGAAGGGTCGATAATGATTACATACTACCTACTGGTCTTTACAGAATGAACCTCTTGCAATGAAAGCAAGATCCAAATGAACATAATGCTTTGAACTGGGCTTTACAATATGAATCACTTGCAATGAAAGTAGTATCCACAATGAACATAATGCCATGCACTGGGCTTTACTGAATTAACCACTTGCAATGCAATAAGGTTCCACAAAGGTCACAATGGTACGTACTGGGCTTTAGAGAATCAACCACTAGCAATGAGAGAAGGGTCCATAATGATCACATGCTACGTACTGGGCTTTACAGAATCAACCACTTGCAATGCAATAAGGTTCCACAAAGGTCACAATGGTTCGTACTGGGCTTTAGAGAATCAACCACTAGCAATGATAGTAGGGTCCATAATGAACACATGCTACGTACTGGTCTTTACAGAATGAACCTCTTGCAATGAAAGCAAGACCCAAATGAAAAGTATGCCATGCATTGAGCTTTACAGTATGAACCACTTGCAATAAAGGTAAGAAGGGTCCCTAATGATCACAATGCTATGTACTGGGCTTTACAGAGTCAACCACTTGCAATGAAAGCAAGATCTAAATGAACAGAATGCCATGCACTGAGATTTACAGTATGAACCACTTGCAATGAAAGTAGGATCCACAATGAACATAATGCCATGCACTGGGCTTTACAGAATTAACCACTGGCAATGTAATAAAGTTCCACAAAGGTCACTATGGTACATACTGGGCTTTAGAGAATCAACCACTAGCAATCAGAGAAGGGTCCATAATGATCACATGCTACGTACTGGGCTTTACAGAATCAACCAGTAGCAGTCAGAGAAGGGTCAATAATGATCACATGCTACGTACTGGGCTTTACAGAATCAACCACTTGCAATGCATTAAGGTTCCACAAAGGTCACAATGGTTCGTACTGGTCTTTACAGAATGAACCTCTTGCAATGAAAGCAAGACCCAAATGAATAGAATGCCATGCATTGAGCTTTACAGTATGAACAACTTGCAATGAAAGTAGTTTCCACAATAACATAATGCCATGCACTGGGCTTTACAGAATCTACCACTTGCAATGCAATAAGGTTCCACAAACGCCACAATGGATCGTACTGGGCTTTAGAGAATCAACCACTAGCAATGAGAGAAGAGTCCATAATGATCACAATGCTATGTACTGGGCTTTACAGAATAAACCACTTGCAATGCAATAAGTTTCCACAAAGGTCACAATGGTAAGTACTGGGCTTTAGAGAATCAACCACTAGCAATGATTGAACGGTCCATGATGATCACAATGCTATGTACCTGCAATGAAAGCAAGATCCAAATGAACAGAATGCCATGCACTGAGCTTTACAGTACGAACCACTTGCAATGAAAGTAGGATCCACTATGAACATAATGCCATGCAATGGGCTTTACAGAATTAACCACTTGCAATGCAATAAGGTTCCACAAAGTTCACAATGGTTCGTACTGGGCTTTAGAGAATCAACTGCTAGCAATGATAGTACGGTCCATAATGAACACATGCTACGTACTGGTCTTTACAGAATGAACCTCTTGCAATGAAAGCCAGATCCAAATGAACAGAATGCCATGCACTGAGCTTTACAGTATGAACCACTTGCAATGAAGGTAAGAAGGGTCCCTAATGATCACAATGCTATGTACTGGTCTTTACAGAATCAACCAGTTGCAATGAAAGCAAGATCCAAATGAACAGATTGCCATGCACTGAGCTTTACAGTATGAACCACTTGCAATGAAAGTAGGATCCACAATGAACATAATGCCATGCACTGGGCTTTACAGAATTAACCACTTGCAATGCAATAAGCTTCCACAAAGGTCACAATGGTTCGTACTGGGCTTTAGAGAATCAACCAGTAGCAATTAGAGAAGGGTCCATAATGAACACATGCTACGTACTGGGCTTTACAGAATGAACCACTTGCAATGAAAGTAGGATCCACAATGACCATAATGCCATGCACTGGACTTTACAGTATGAACCACTTGCAATGAAAGTAGTATCCACAATAACATAATGCCATGCACTGGGCTTTACAGAATGAACCACTTGCAATGCTATAAGGTTCCACAAAGTTCACAATGGTACGTACTGGGCTTTACAGAATAAACCACTAGCAATCAGAGAAGGGTCCGTAATGATCACATGCTACGTACTGGGCTTTACAGAATCAACCACTAGCAATCAGAGAAGGGTCCATAATGATTACATACTACCTACTGGTCTTTACAGAATGAACCTCTTGCAATGAAAGCAAGATCCAAATGAACATAATGCTTTGAACTGGGCTTTACAATATGAATCACTTGCAATGAAAGTAGTATCCACAATGAACATAATGCCATGCACTGAGCTTTACTGAATTAACCACTTGCAATGCAATAAGGTTCCACAAAGGTCACAATGGTACGTACTGGGCTTTAGAGAATCAACCACTAGCAATGAGAGAAGGGTCCATAATGATCACATGCTATGTACTGGGCTTTACAGAATCAACCACTTGCAATGCAATAAGGTTCCACAAAGGTCACAATGGTTCGTACTGGGCTTTAGAGAATCAACCACTAGCAATGATAGTAGGGTCCATAATGAACACATGCTACGTACTGGTCTTTACAGAATGAACCTCTTGCAATGAAAGCAAGACCCAAATGAAAAGTATGCCATGCATTGAGCTTTACAGTATGAACCACTTGCAATAAAGGTAAGAAGGGTCCCTAATGATCACAATGCTATGTACTGGGCTTTACAGAGTCAACCACTTGCAATGAAAGCAAGATCCAAATGAACAGAATGCCATGCACTGAGATTTACAGTATGAACCACTTGCAATGAAAGTAGGATCCACAATGAACATAATGCCATGCACTGGGCTTTACAGAATTAACCACTGGCAATGTAATAAAGTTCCACAAAGGTCACTATGGTACATACTGGGCTTTAGAGAATCAACCACTAGCAATCAGAGAAGGGTCCATAATGATCACATGCTACGTACTGGGCTTTACAGAATCAACCAGTAGCAGTCAGAGAAGGGTCAATAATGATCACATGCTACGTACTGGGCTTTACAGAATCAACCACTTGCAATGCATTAAGGTTCCACAAAGGTCACAATGGTTCGTACTGGTCTTTACAGAATGAACCTCTTGCAATGAAAGCAAGACCCAAATGAATAGAATGCCATGCATTGAGCTTTACAGTATGAACCACTTGCAATGAAGGTAAGAAGGGTCCCTAATGATCACAATGCTATGTACTGGGCTTTACAGAATCAACCACTTGCAATGAAAGCAAGATCCCAATGAACAGAATGCCATCCACTGAGCTTTACAGTATGAACCACTTGCAATGAAAGTAGGATCCACAATGAACATAATGCCATGCACTGGGCTTTACAGAATTAAGCACTTGCAATGCAATAAGGTTCCACAAAGATCACAATGGTTCTTACTGGGCTTCAGAGAATCAACCACTAGCAATGAGAGAAGAGTCCATAATGATCACAATGCTATGTACTGGGCTTTACAGAATTAACCACTTGCAATGAAAGCAAGATCCAAATGAACAGAATGCCATGCACTGAGCTTTACAGTATGAACCATTTGCAATGTAAGTAGGATCCACAATGAACATAATGCCATGCACTGGGCTTTACGAATTAACCACTTGCAATGAAATAAAGTTCCACAAAGGTCACAATGGTACATACTGGGCTTTAGAGAATCAACCACTAGCAATCAGAGAAGGGTCCATAATGATCACATGCTACGTACTGGGCTTTACAGAATCAAGCACTATCAGTCAGAGAAGGGTCCATAATGATTACATGCTACCTACTGGTGTTTACAGAATGAACCTCTTGCAATGAAAGCAAGATCGAAATGAACATAGTGCTTTGAACTGGGCTTTACAGAATCAACAACTTGCAATGCAATAAGGTTCCACAAAGGTGACAATGGTTCGTACTGGGCTTTAGAGAATCAACCACTAGCAATGATAGAAGGGTCCATAATGAACACATGCTACGTACTGGTCTTTACAGAATGAACCTCTTGCAATGAAAACAAGATCCAAATGAACAGAATGCCATGCACTGAGCTTTACAGTATGAACAACTTGCAATGAAAGTAGTTTCCACAATAACATAATGCCATGCACTGGGCTTTACAGAATCTACCACTTGCAATGCAATAAGGTTCCACAAACGCCACAATGGATCGTACTGGGCTTTAGAGAATCAACCACTAGCAATGAGAGAAGAGTCCATAATGATCACAATGCTATGTACTGGGCTTTACAGAATCAACCACTTGCAATGCAATAAGTTTCCACAAAGGTCACAATGGTAAGTACTGGGCTTTAGAGAATCAACCACTAGCAATGATTGAACGGTCCATGATGATCACAATGCTATGTACCTGCAATGAAAGCAAGATCCAAATGAACAGAATGCCATGCTCTGAGCTTTACAGTATGAACCACTTGCAATGAAAGTAGGATCCACAATGAACATAATGCCATGCACTGGGCTTTACAGTTTGAACCACTTGCAATGAAAGTAGGATCCACTATGAACATAATGCCATGCAATGGGCTTTACAGAATTAACCACTTGCAATGCAATAAGGTTCCACAAAGTTCACAATGGTTCGTACTGGGCTTTAGAGAATCAACCGCTAGCAATGATAGTACGGTCCATAATGAACACATGCTACGTACTGGTCTTTACAGAATGAACCTCTTGCAATGAAAGCCAGATCCAAATGAACAGAATGCCATGCACTGAGCTGTACAGTATGAACCACTTGCAATGAAGGTAAGAAGGGTCCCTAATGATCACAATGCTATGTACTGGTCTTTACAGAATCAACCAGTTGCAATGAAAGCAAGATCCAAATGAACAGATTGCCATGCACTGAGCTTTACAGTATGAACCACTTGCAATGAAAGTAGGATCCACAATGAACATAATGCCATGCACTGGGCTTTACAGAATTAACCACCTGCAATGCAATAAGGTTCCACAAAGGTCACAATGGTTCGTACTGGGCTTTAGAGAATCAAGCACTAGCAATGATAGAAGGGTCCATAATGAACACATGCTACGTACTGGGCTTTACAGAATGAACCTCTTGCAATGAAAGCAAGATCCAAATGAACAGAATGCCATGCACTGAGCTTTACAGTATGTACCTCTTGCAATGAAAGTAGGATCCACTATGAACATAATGCCATGCACTGAGCTTTACAGTATGAACCACTTGCAATGCAACAAGGTTCCACAAAGGTCACATTGCTACGTAATGGACTGTACAGCATCAACCACTTGCAATGCAATAAGGTTCCACAAAGGTCACAATGGTACGTACTGGACTTTATAGAATCAACCACTAGCAATCAGAGAAGTGTCCATAATGATTACATGCTACCTACTGGTCTTTACAGAATGAACCTCTTGCAATGAAAGCAAGATCGACATGAACATAATGCTTTGAACTGGGCTTTACAGTATGAACCACTTGCAATGAAAGTAGTATCCACAATGAACATAATGCCATGCACTGGGCTTTACTGAATTAACCACTTGCAATGCAATAAGGTTCCACAAAGGTCACAATGGTACGTACTGGGCTTTAGAGAATCAACCACTAGCAATGAGAGAAGGGTCCATAATGATTACATGCTACCTACTGGTCTTTCTAGAATGAACCTCTTGCAATGAAAGCAAGATCCAAATGAACAGAATGCCATGCACTGAGCTTTACAGTATGAACCACTTGCAATGAAAGTAAGAAGGGTCCCTAATGATCACAATGCTATGTACTGGGCTTTACAGAATCAACCACTTGCAATGCAATAAGGTTCCACAAAGGTCACAATGGTACGTACTGGGCTTTACAGCATCAACCACTAGCAATGAAATGAACAGAATGCCATGCACTGAGCTTTACAGTATGAACCACTTGCAATGAAAGTAGGATCCACAATGAACATAATGCCATGCACTGGGCTTTACAGAATTAACCACTTGCAATGCAATAAGGTTCCACAAAGATCACAATGGTTCGTACTGGGCTTCAGAGAATCAACCACTAGCAATGATAGAATGGTCCATAATGAACACATGCTATTTACTGGGCTTTACAGAATTAACCACTTGCAATGAAAGCAAGATCCAAATGAACAGAATGCCATGCATTGAGCTTTACAGTATGAACCACTTGCAATGTAAGTAGGATCCACAATGAACATAATGCCATGCACTGGGCTTTACAGAATTAGCCACTTGCAATGAAATAAAGTTCCACAAAGGTCACAATGGTACGTACTGGGCTTTAGAGAATCAACCACTAGCAATCAGAGAAGTGTCCATAATGATCACATGCTACCTACTGGGCTTTACAGAATCAAGCACTAGCAGTCAGAGAAGGGTCCATAATGATTACATGCTACCTACTGGTCTTTACAGAATGAACCTCTTGCAATGAAAGCAAGATCGAAATGAACATAGTGCTTTGAACTGTGCTTTACAGAATCAACAACTTGCAATGCAATAAGGTTCCACAAAGGTCACAATGGTTCGTACTGGGCTTTAGAGAATCAACCACTAGCAATGATAGAAGGGTCCATAATGAACACATGCTACGTACTGGTCTTTACAGAATGAACAACTTGCAATGAAAGCAAGATCCAAATAAACAGAATGCCATGCACTGAGCTTTACAGTATGAACCACTTGCAATGAAAGTAGGATCCACAATGAACATAATGCCATGCACTGGGCTTTACAGAATTAACCACTTGCAGTGCAATAAGGTTCTACAAAGGTCACAATGGTACCTACTGGGCTTTAGAGAATCAACCGCTAGCAATGAGAGAAGGGTCCATAATGAACACATGCTATGTACTGGTCTTTACAGAATGAACCTCTTGCAATGAAAGCAAGATCCAAATGAACAGAATGCCATGCACTGAGCTTTACAGTATGAACCACTTGCAATGCAAGTAGTATCCACAATAACATAATGCCATGCACTGGGCTTTACAGAATGAACCAGTAGCAATTAGAGAAGGGTCCATAATGAACACATGCTACGTACTGGGCTTTACAGAGTGAACCTCTTGCAATGAAAGCAAGATCGAAATGAACATAATGCTTTGAACTGGGCTTTACAGTATGAACCACTTGCAATGAAAGTAGTATCCACAATGAACATAATGCCATGCACTGGGCTTTACTGAATTGACCACTTGCAATGCAATAAGGTTCCACAAAGGTCACAATTGTACGTACTGGGCTTTAGAGAATCAACCACTAGCAATGAGAGAATGGTCCATAATGATCACATGCTACGTACTCGGCTTTACCGAATCTACCATTTGCAATGCAATAAGGTTCCACAAAGGTCACAATTGTTCGTACTGGGCTTAAGAGAATCAACCACTTGCAATGATAGTAGGGTCCATAATGAACACATGCTACGTACTGGTCTTTACAGAATGAACAACTTGCAATGAAAGCAAGATCCAAATAAACAGAATGCCATGCACTAAGCGTTACAGTATGAACCACTTGCAATGAAAGTAGGATCCACAAGGAACATAATGCCATGCACTGGGCTTTACATTGTGAACCACTTGCAATGAAAGTAGGATCCACAATGAACATAATGCCATGCATTGGGCTTTACAGAATCAACCACTAGCAATGATAGAAGGGTCCATAATGAACACATGCTACGTACTGGTCTTTACAGAATGAACAACTTGCAATGAAAGCAAGATCCAAATAAACAGAATGCCATGCACTGAGCTTTACAGTATGAACCACTTGCAATGAAAGTAGGATCCACAATGAACATAATGCTATGCACTGGGCTTTACAGAATTAACCACTTGCAGTGCAATAAGGTTCTACAAAGGTCACAATGGTACCTACTGGGCTTTAGAGAATCAACCGCTAGCAAAGAGAGAAGGGTCCATAATGGACACATGCTACGTACTGGTCTTTACAGAATGAACCTCTTGCAATGAAAACAAGATCCAAATGAACAGAATGCCATGCACTGAGCTTTACAGTATGAACAACTTGCAATGAAAGTAGTATCCACAATAACATAATGCCATGCACTGGGCTTTACAGAATCTACCACTTGCAATGCAATACGGTTCCACAAACGCCACAATGGATCGTACTGGGCTTTAGAGAATCAACCACTAGCAATGAGATAAGAGTCCATAATGATCACAATGCTATGTACTGGGCTTTACAGAATCAACCACTTGCAATGCAATAAGTTTCCACAAAGGTCACAATGGTAAGTACTGGGCTTTAGAGAATCAACCACTAGCAATGATTGAACGGTCCATGATGATCACAATGCTATGTACCTGCAATGAAAGCAAGATCCAAATGAACAGAATGCCATGCACTGAGCTTTACAGTACGAACCACTTGCAATGAAAGTAGGATCCACAATGAACATAATGCCATGCACTGGGCTTTACAGTGTGAACCACTTGCAATGAAAGTAGGATCCACTATGAACATAATGCCATGCAATGGGCTTTACAGAATTAACCACTTGCAATGCAATAAGGTTCCACAAAGTTCACAATGGTTCGTACTGGGCTTTAGAGAATCAACCGCTAGCAATGATAGTACAGTCCATAATGAACACATGCTACGTACTGGTCTTTACAGAATGAACCTCTTGCAATGAAAGCCAGATCCAAATGAACAGAATGCCATGCACTGAGCTTTACAGTATGAACGAAGGTAAGAAGGGTCCCTAATGATCACAATGCTATGTACTGGTCTTTACAGAATCAACCAGTTGCAATGAAAGCAAGATCCAAATGAACAGATTGCCATGCACTGAGCTTTACAGTATGAACCACTTGCAATGAAAGTAGGATCCACAATGAACATAATGCCATGCACTGGGCTTTACAGAATTAACCACTTGCAATGCAATAAGCTTCCACAAAGGTCACAATGGTTCGTAATGGGCTTTAGAGAATCAACCACTAGCAATGATAGAAGGGTCGATAATGAACACATGCTTCGTACTGGTCTTTACAGAATCAACCAGTAGCAATTAGAGAAGGGTCCATAATGAACACATGCTACGTACTGGGCTTTACAGAATGAACCACTTGCAATGAAAGTAGGATCCACAATGACCATAATGCCATGCACTGGACTTTACAGTATGAACCACTTGCAATGAAAGTAGTATCCACAATAACATAATGCCATGCACTGGGCTTTACAGAATGAACCACTTGCAATGCTATAAGGTTCCACAAAGTTCACAATGGTACGTACTGGGCTTTACAGAATAAACCACTAGCAATCAGAGAAGGGTCCGTAATGATTACATGCTACCTACTGGTCTTTACAGAATGAACCTCTTGCAATGAAAGCAAGATCCAAATGAACATAATGCTTTGAACTGGGCTTTACAATATGAATCACTTGCAATGAAAGTAGTATTCACAATGAACATAATGCCATGCACTGGGCTTTACTGAATTAACCACTTGCAATGCAATAAGGTTCCACAAAGGTCACAATGGTACGTACTGGGCTTTAGAGAATCAACCACTAGCAATGAGAGAAGGGTCCATAATGATCACATGCTACGTACTGGGCTTTACAGAATCAACCACTTGCAATGCAATAAGGTTCCACAAAGGTCACAATGGTTCGTACTGGGCTTTAGAGAATCAACCACTAGCAATGATAGTAGGGTCCATAATGAACACATGCTACGTACTGGTCTTTACAGAATGAACCTCTTGCAATGAAAGCAAGACCCAAATGAAAAGTATGCCATGCATTGAGCTTTACAATATGAACCACTTGCAATGAAGATAAGAAGGGTCCCTAATGATCACAATGCTATGTACTGGGCTTTACAGAGTCAACCACTTGCAATGAAAGCAAGATCCAAATGAACAGAATGCCATGCACTGAGATTTACAGTATGAACCACTTGCAATGAAAGTAGGATCCACAATGAACATAATGCCATGCACTGGGCTTTACAGAATTAACCACTGGCAATGTAATAAAGTTCCACAAAGGTCACTATGGTACATACTGGGCTTTAGAGAATCAACCACTAGCAATCAGAGAAGGGTCCATAATGATCACATGCTACGTACTGGGCTTTACAGAATCAACCAGTAGCAGTCAGAGAAGGGTCAATAATGATCACATGCTACGTACTGGGCTTTACAGAATCAACCACTTGCAATGCATTAAGGTTCCACAAAGGTCACAATGGTTCGTACTGGTCTTTACAGAATGAACCTCTTGCAATGAAAGCAAGACCCAAATGAATAGAATGCCATGCATTGAGCTTTACAGTATGAACCACTTGCAATGAAGGTAAGAAGGGTCCCTAATGATCACAATGCTATGTACTGGGCTTTACAGAATCAACCACTTGCAATGCAATAAGGTTCCACAAAGATCACAATGGTTCTTACTGGGCTTCAGAGAATCAACCACTAGCAATGAGAGAAGAGTCCATAATGATCACAATGCTATGTACTGGGCTTTACAGAATTAACCACTTGCAATGAAAGCAAGATACAAATGAACAGAATGCCATGCACTGAGCTTTACAGTATGAACCATTTGCAATGTAAGTAGGATCCACAATGAACATAATGCCATGCACTGGGCTTTACGAATTAACCACTTGCAATGAAATAAAGTTCCACAAAGGTCACAATGGTACGTACTGGGCTTTAGAGAATCAACCACTAGCAATCAGAGAAGGGTCCATAATGATCACATGCTACGTACTGGGCTTTACAGAATCAAGCACTAGCAGTCAGAGAAGGGTCCATAATGATTACATGCTACCTACTGGTGTTTACAGAATGAACCTCTTGCAATGAAAGCAAGATCGAAATGAACATAGTGCTTTGAACTGGGCTTTACAGAATCAACAACTTGCAATGCAATAAGGTTCCACAAAGGTGACAATGGTTCGTACTGGGCTTTAGAGAATCAACCACTAGCAATGATAGAAGGGTCCATAATGGACAGATGCTACGTACTGGTCTTTACAGAATGAACCTCTTGCAATGAAAACAAGATCCAAATGAACAGAATGCCATGCACTGAGCTTTACAGTATGAACAACTTGCAATGAAAGTAGTATCCACAATAACATAATGCCATGCACTGGGCTTTACAGAATCTACCACTTGCAATGCAATAAGGTTCCACAAACGCCACAATGGATCGTACTGGGCTTTAGAGAATCAACCAGTAGCAATTAGAGAAGGGTCCATAATGAACACATGCTACGTACTGGGCTTTACAGAATGAACCACTTGCAATGAAAGTAGGATCCACAATGACCATAATGCCATGCACTGGACTTTACAGTATGAACCACTTGCAATGAAAGTAGTATCCACAATAACATAATGCCATGCACTGGGCTTTACAGAATGAACCACTTGCAATGCTATAAGGTTCCACAAAGTTCACAATGGTACGTACTGGGCTTTACAGAATAAACCACTAGCAATCAGAGAAGGGTCCGTAATGATCACATGCTACGTACTGGGCTTTACAGAATCAACCACTAGCAATCAGAGAAGGGTCCATAATGATTACATGCTACCTACTGGTCTTTACAGAATGAACCTCTTGCAATGAAAGCAAGATCCAAATGAACATAATGCTTTGAACTGGGCTTTACAATATGAATAACTTGCAATGAAAGTAGTATCCACAATGAACATAATGCCGTGCACTGGGCTTTACTGAATTAACCACTTGCAATGCAATAAGGTTCCACAAAGGTCACAATGGTACATACTGGGCTTTATAGAATCAACCACTAGCAATGAGAGAAGGGTCCATAATGATCACATGCTACGTACTCGGCTTTACAGAATCAACCACTAGCAATGATAGTAGGGTCCATAATGAACACATGCTACGTACTGGTCTTTACAGAATGAACCTCTTGCAATGAAAGCAAGACCCAAATGAAAAGTATGCCATGCATTGAGCTTTACAGTATGAACCACTTGCAATGAAGGTAAGAAGGGTCCCTAATGATCACAATGCTATGTACTGGACTTTACAGAGTCAACCACTTGCAATGAAAGCAAGATCCAAATGAACAGAATGCCACGCACTGAGATTTACAGTATGAACCACTTGCAATGAAAGTAGGATCCACAATGAACATAATGCCATGCACTGGGCTTTACAGAATTAACCACTGGCAATGTAATAAAGTTCCACAAAGGTCACTATGGTACATACTGGGCTTTAGAGAATCAACCACTAGCAATCAGAGAAGGGTCCATAATGATCACATGCTACGTACTGGGCTTTACAGAATCAACCAGTAGCAGTCAGATAAGGGTCAATAATGATCACATGCTACGTACTGGGCTTTACAGAATCAACCACTTGCAATGCATTAAGGTTCCACAAAGGTCACAATGGTTCGTACTGGTCTTTACAGAATGACCCTTGCAATGAAAGCAAGACCCAAATGAATAGAATGCCATGCATTGAGCTTTACAGTATGAACCACTTGCAATGAAGGTAAGAAGGGTCCCTAATGATTACAATGCTATGTACTGGGCTTTACAGAATCAACCACTTGCAATGAAAGCAAGATCCAAATGAACAGAATGCCATCCACTGAGCTTTACAGTGTGAACCACTTGCAATGAAAGTAGGATCCACAATGAACATAATGCCATGCACTGGGCTTTACAGAATTAACCACTTGCAATGCAATAAGGTTCCACAAAGATCACAATGGTTCTTACTGGGCTTCAGAGAATCAACCACTAGCAATGAGAGAAGAGTCCATAATGATCACAATGCTATGTACTGGGCTTTACAGAATTAACCACTTGCAATGAAAGCAAGATCCAAATGAACAGAATGCCATGCACTGAGCTTTACAGTATGAATCATTTGCAATGTAAGTAGGATCCACAATGAACATAATGCCATGCACTGGGCTTTACGAATTAACCACTTGCAATGAAATAAAGTTCCACAAACGTCACAATGGTACGTACTGGGCTTTACAGAATCAAGCACTAGCAATGAGAGAAGGGTCCATAATGATCACATGCTACGTACTGGGCTTTACAGAATCAAGCACTAGCAGTCAGAGAAGGGTCCATAATGATTACATGCTACCTACTGGTGTTTACAGAATGAACCTCTTGCAATGAAAGCAAGATCGAAATGAACATAGTGCTTTGAACTGGGCTTTACAGAATCAACAACTTGCAATGCAATAAGGTTCCACAAAGGTGACAATGGTTCGTACTGGGCTTTAGAGAATCAACCACTAGCAATGATAGAAGGGTCCATAATGGACACATGCTACGTACTGGTCTTTACAGAATGAACCTCTTGCAATGAAAACAAGATCCAAATGAACAGAATGCCATGCACTGAGCTTTACAGTATGAACAACTTGCAATGAAAGTAGTTTCCACAATAACATAATGCCATGCACTGGGCTTTACAGAATCTACCACTTGCAATGCAATAAGGTTCCACAAACGCCACAATGGATCGTACTGGGCTTTAGAGAATCAACCACTAGCAATGAGAGAAGAGTCCATAATGATCACAATGCTATGTACTGGGCTTTACAGAATCAACCACTTGCAATGCAATAAGTTTCCACAAAGGTCACAATGGTAAGTACTGGGCTTTAGAGAATCAACCACTAGCAATGATTGAACGGTCCATGATGATCACAATGCTATGTACCTGCAATGAAAGCAAGATCCAAATGAACAGAATGCCATGCACTGAGCTTTACAGTATGAACCACTTCCAATGAAAGTAGGATCCACAATGAACATAATGCCATGCACTGGGCTTTACAGTGTGAACCACTTGCAATGAAAGTAGGATCCACTATGAACATAATGCCATGCAATGGGCTTTACAGAATTAACCACTTGCAATGCAATAAGGTTCCACAAAGTTCACAATGGTTCGTAATGGGCTTTAGAGAATCAACCGCTAGCAATGATAGTACGATCCATAATGAACACATGCTACGTACTGGTCTTTACAGAATGAACCTCTTGCAATGAAAGCCAGATCCAAATGAACAGAATGCCATGCACTGAGCTGTACAGTATGAACCACTTGCAATGAAGGTAAGAAGGGTCCCTAATGATCACAATGCTATGTACTGGTCTTTACAGAATCAACCAGTTGCAATGAAAGCAAGATCCAAATGAACAGATTGCCATGCACTGAGCTTTACAGTATGAACCACTTGCAATGAAAGTAGGATCCACAATGAACATAATGCCATGCACTGGGCTTTACTGAATTAAGCACTTGCAATGCAATAAGGTTCCACAAAGGTCACAATGGTACGTACTGGGCTTTAGAGAATCAACCACTAGCAATGAGAGAAGGGTCCATAATGATCACATGCTACGTACTGGTCTTTACAGAATCAACCAGTAGCAATCAGAGAAGGGTCCATAATGATCACATGCTACGTACTGGGCTTTACAGAATCAACGACTAGCAATGAGAGAAGGGTCCATAATGATTACATGCTACCTACTGGTCTTTACAGAATGAACCTCTTGCAATGAAACCAAGATCCAAATGAAGAGAATGCCATGCACTGAGCTTTACAGAATGAACCAGTAGCAATTAGAGAAGGGTCCATAATGAACACATGCTACGTACTGGGCTTTACAGAATGAACCTCTTGCAATGAAAGAAGATCGAAATGAACATAATGCTTTGAACTGGGCTTTACAGTATGAACCACTTGCAATGAAAGCAAGATCCACAATGAACATAATGCCATGCACTGGGCTTTACAGAATTAACCACTTGCAATGCAATAAGGTACCACAAAGGTCACAATGGTACGTACTGGGCTTTAGAGAATCAACCACTAGCAATGAGAGAAAGGTCCATAATGATCACATGCTATGTACTAGGCTTTACAGAATCAACCACTAGCAATCAGACAAGGGTCCATAATGATCACATGCTACGTACTGGGCTTTACAGAATCAACGACTAGCAATGAGAGAAGGGTCCATAATGATTACATGCTACCTACTGGTCTTTACAGAATGAACCTCTTGCAATGAAAGCAAGATCGAAATGAACATAATGCTTTGAACTGGGCTTTACAGTATGAACTACTTGCAATGAAAGTAGTATCCACTAGAGAATCAACCACTAGCAATGATTGAACGGGCCATGCACTGAGCTGTACAGTATGAACCACTTGCAATGAAGGTAAGAAGGGTCCCTAATGATCACAATGCTATGTACTGGTCTTTACAGAATCAACCAGTTGCAATGAAAGCAAGATCCAAATGAACAGAATGCCATGCACTGAGCTTTACAGTACGAACCACTTGCAATGAAAGTAGGATCCACAATGAACATAATGCCATGCACTGAGCTTTACAGTACGAACCACTTGCAATGAAAGTAGGATCCACAATGAACATAATGCCATGCACTGGGCTTTACAGTGTGAACCACTTGCAATGAAAGTAGGATCCACTATGAACATAATGCCATGCAATGGGCTTTACAGAATTAACCACTTGCAATGCAATAAGGTTCCACAAAGTTCACAATGGTTCGTACTGGGCTTTAGAGAATCGACCGCTAGCAATGATAGTACGGTCCATAATGAACACATGCTACGTACTGGTCTTTACAGAATGAACCTCTTGCAATGAAAGCCAGATCCAAATGAACAGAATGCCATGCACTGAGCTTTACAGTATGAACCACTTGCAATGAAGGTAAGAAGGGTCCCTAATGATCACAATGCTATGTACTGGTCTTTACAGAATCAACCAGTTGCAATGAAAGCAAGATCCAAATGAACAGATTGCCATGCACTGAGCTTTACAGTATGAACCACTTGCAATGAAAGTAGGATCCAGAATGAACATAATGCCATGCACTGGGCTTTACAGAATTAACCACTTGCAATGCAATAAGCTTCCACAAAGGTCACAATGGTTCGTACTGGGCTTTAGAGAATCAACCAGTAGCAATTAGAGAAGGGTCCATAATGAACACATGCTACGTACTGGGCTTTACAGAATGAACCTCTTGCAATGAAAGCAAGATCGACATGAACATAATGCTTTGAACTGGGCTTTACAGTATGAACCACTTGCAATGAAAGTAGTATCCACAATAACATAATGCCATGCACTGGGCTTTACAGAATGAACCACTTGCAATGCTATAAGGTTCCACAAAGTTCACAATGGTACGTACTGGGCTTTACAGAATAAACCACTAGCAATCAGAGAAGGGTCCGTAATGATCACATGCTACGTACTGGGCTTTACAGAATCAACCACTAGCAATCAGAGAAGGGTCCATAATGATTACATGCTACCTACTGGTCTTTACAGAATGAACCTCTTGCAATGAAAGCAAGATCCAAATGAACATAATGCTTTGAACTGGGCTTTACAATATGACTCACTTGCAATGACAGTAGTATCCACAATGAACATAATGCCATGCACTGGGCTTTACTGAATCAACCACTAGCAATCAGAGAAGGGTCCATAATGATCACATGCTACGTACTGGGCTTTACAGAATCAACCAGTAGCAGTCAGAGAAGGGTCAATAATGATCACATGCTACGTACTGGGCTTTACAGAATCAACCACTTGCAATGCATTAAGGTTCCACAAAGGTCACAATGGTTCGTACTGGTCTTTACAGAATGAACCTCTTGCAATGAAAGCAAGACCCAAATGAATAAAATGCCATGCATTGAGCTTTACTGTATGAACCACTTGCAATGAAGGTAAGAAGGGTCCCTAATGATCACAATGCTATGTACTGGGCTTTACAGAATCAACCACTTGCAATGCAATAAGGTTCCACAAAGGTCACAATGGTACGTACTGGGCTTTACAGCATCAACCACTAGCAATGAAAGGTCCATAATGAACACATGCTACATACTGGGCTCTACAGAATCAACCACTTGCAATGAGAGAAGGGTCCCTAATGATCACAATGCTATGTACTGGGCTTTACAGTATGAACCACTTGCAATGAAAGTAGTATCCACAATGAACATAATGCCATGCACTGGGCTTTACTGAATTAACCACTTGCAATGCAATAAGGTTCCACAAAGGTCACAATGGTACGTACTGGGCTTTAGAGAATCAACCACTAGCAATGAGAGAAGGGTCCATAATGATTACATGCTACCTACTGGTCTTTCTAGAATGAACCTCTTGCAATGAAAGCAAGATCCAAATGAACAGAATGCCATGCACTGAGCTTTACAGTATGAACCACTTGCAATGAAAGTAAGAAGGGTCCCTAATGATCACAATGCTATGTACTGAGCTTTACAGAATCAACCACTTGCAATGCAATAAGGTTCCACAAAGGTCACAATGGTACGTACTGGGCTTTACAGCATCAACCACTAGCAATGAAATGAACAGAATGCCATGCACTGAGCTTTACAGTATGAACCACTTGCAATGAAAGTAGGATCCACAATGAACATAATGCCATGCACTGGGCTTTACAGAATTAACCACTTGCAATGCAATAAGGTTCCACAAAGATCACAATGGTTCGTACTGGGCTTCAGAGAATCAACCACTAGCAATGATAGAATGGTCCATTATGAACACATGCTATTTACTGGGCTTTACAGAATTAACCACTTGCAATGAAAGCAAGATCCAAATGAACAGAATGCCATGCATTGAGCTTTACAGTATGAACCACTTGCAATGTAAGTAGGATCCACAATGAACATAATGCCATGCACTGGGCTTTACAGAATTAGCCACTTGCAATGAAATAAAGTTACACAAAGGTCACAATGGTACGTACTGGGCTTTAGAGAATCAACCACTAGCAATCAGAGAAGGGTCCATAATGATCACTTGCTACGTACTGGGCTTTACAGAATCAAGCACTAGCAGTCAGAGAAGGGTCCATAATGATTACATGCTACCTACTGGTCTTTACAGAATGAACCTCTTGCAATGAAAGCAAGATCGAAATGAACATAGTGCTTTGAACTGTGCTTTACAGAATCAACAACTTGCAATGCAATAGGGTTCCACAAAGGTCACAATGGTTCGTACTGGGCTTTAGAGAATCAACCACTAGCAATGATAGAAGGGTCCATAATGAACACATGCTATGTACTGGTCTTTACAGAATGAACCTCTTGCAATGAAAGCAAGATCCAAATGAACAGAATGCCATGCACTGAGCTTTACAGTATGAACCACTTGCAATGCAAGTAGTATCCACAATAACATAATGCCATGCACTGGGCTTTACAGAATGAACCAGTAGCAATTAGAGAAGGGTCCATAATGAACACATGCTACGTACTGGGCTTTACAGAGTGAACCTCTTGCAATGAAAGCAAGATCGAAATGAACATAATGCTTTGAACTGGGCTTTACAGTATGAACCACTTGCAATGAAAGTAGTATCCACAATGAACATAATGCCATGCACTGGGCTTTACAGAATCAACCACTAGCAATGAGAGAAGGGTCCATAATGAACACATGCTACGTACTGGTCTTTACAGAATGAACCTCTTGCAATGAAAGCAAGACCCAAATGAAAAGTATGCCATGCATTGAGCTTTACAGTATGAACCACTTGCAATGAAGGTAAGAAGGGTCCCTAATGATCACAATGCTATGTACTGGGCTTTACAGAGTCAACCACTTGCAATGAAAGCAAGATCCAAATGAACAGAATGCCATGCACTGAGATTTACAGTATGAACCACTTGCAATGAAAGTAGGATCCACAATGAACATAATGCCATGCACTGGGCTTTACAGAATTAACCACTGGCAATGTAATAAAGTTCCACAAAGGTCACTATGGTACATACTGGGCTTTAGAGAATCAACCACTAGCAATCAGAGAAGGGTCCATAATGATCACATGCTACGTACTGGGCTTTACAGAATCAACCAGTAGCAGTCAGAGAAGGGTCAATAATGATCACATGCTACGTACTGGGCTTTACAGAATCAACCACTTGCAATGCATTAAGGTTCCACAAAGGTCACAATGGTTCGTACTGGTCTTCACAGAATGAACCTCTTGCAATGAAAGCAAGACCCAAATGAATAGAATGCCATGCATTGAGCTTTACAGTATGAACCACTTGCAATGAAGGTAAGAAGGGTCCCTAATGATCACAATGCTATGTACTGGGCTTTACAGACTCAACCACTTGCAATGAAAGCAAGATCCAAATGAACAGAATGCCATCCACTGAGCTTTACAGTATGAACCACTTGCAATGAAAGTAGGATCCACAATGAACATAATGCCATGCACTGGGCTTTACAGAATTAACCACTTGCAATGCAATAAGGTTCCACAAAGATCACAATGGTTCTTACTGGGCTTCAGAGAATCAATCACTAGCAATGAGAGAAGAGTCCATAATGATCACAATGCTATGTACTGGGCTTTACAGAATTAACCACTTGCAATGTAAGCAAGATCCAAATGAACAGAATGCCATGCACTGAGCTTTACAGTATGAATCATTTGCAATGTAAGTAGGATCCACAATGAACATAATGCCATGCACTGGGCTTTACGAATTAACCACTTGCAATGAAATAAAGTTCCACAAAGGTCACAATGGTACGTACTGGGCTTTACAGAATCAAGCACTAGCAATGAGAGAAGGGTCCATAATGATCACATGCTACGTACTGGGCTTTACAGAATCAAGCACTAGCAGTCAGAGAAGGGTCCATAATGATTACATGCTACCTACTGGTGTTTACAGAATGAACCTCTTGCAATGAAAGCAAGATCGAAATGAACATAGTGCTTTGAACTGGGCTTTACAGAATCAACAACTTGCAATGCAATAAGGTTCCACAAAGGTGACAATGGTTCGTACTGGGCTTTAGAGAATCAACCACTAGCAATGATAGAAGGGTCCATAATGGACACATGCTACGTACTGGTCTTTACAGAATGAACCTCTTGCAATGAAAACAAGATCCAAATGAACAGAATGCCATGCACTGAGCTTTACAGTATGAACAACTTTCAATGAAAGTAGTATCCACAATAACATAATGCCATGCACTGAGCTTTACAGAATCTACCACTTGCAATGCAATAAGGTTCCACAAACGCCACAATGGATCGTACTGGGCTTTAGAGAATCAACCACTAGCAATGAGAGAAGTGTCCATAATGATTACAATGCTATTTACAGAATCAACCACTTGCAATGCAATAAGTTTCCACAAAGGTCACAATGGTAAGTACTGGGCTTTAGAGAATCAACCACTAGCAATGATTGAACGGTCCATGATGATCACAATGCTATGTACCTGCAATGAAAGCAAGATCCAAATGAACAGAATGCCATGCACTGAGCTTTACAGTACGAACCACTTGCAATGAAAGTAGGATCCACAATGAACATAATGCCATGCACTGGGCTTTACAGTGTGAACCACTTGCAATGAAAGTAGGATCCACTATGAACATAATGCCATGCAATGGGCTTTACAGAATTAACCACTTGCAATGCAATAAGGTTCCACAAAGTTCACAATGGTTCGTACTGGGCTTTAGAGAATCAACCGCTAGCAATGATAGTACGGTCCATAATGAACACATGCTACGTACTGGTCTTTACAGAATGAACCTCTTGCAATGAAAGCCAGATCCAAATGAACAGAATGCCATGCACTGAGCTTTACAGTATGAACCACTTGCAATGAAGGTAAGAAGGGTCCCTAATGATCACAATGCTATGTACTGGTCTTTACAGAATCAACCAGTTGCAATGAAAGCAAGATCCAAATGAACAGATTGCCATGCACTGAGCTTTACAGTATGAACCACTTGCAATGAAAGTAGGATCCACAATGAACATAATGCCATGCACTGGGCTTTACAGAATTAACCACTGGCAATGGAATAAAGTTCCACAAAGGTCACAATGGTTCGTACTGGGCTTTAGAGAATCAACCAGTAGCAATTAGAGAAGGGTCCATAATGAACACATGCTACGTACTGGGCTTTACAGAATGAACCACTTGCAATGAAAGTAGGATCCACAATGACCATAATGCCATGTACTGGACTTTACAGTATGAACCACTTGCAATGAAAGTAGTATCCACAATAACATAATGCCATGCACTGGGCTTTACAGAATGAACCACTTGCAATGCTATAAGGTTCCACAAAGTTCACAATGGTACGTACTGGGCTTTACAGAATAAACCACTAGCAATCAGAGAAGGGTCCGTAATGATCACATGCTACGTACTGGGCTTTACAGAATCAACCACTAGCAATCAGAGAAGGGTCCATAATGATTACATGCTACCTACTGGTCTTTACAGAAGGAACCTCTTGCAATGAAAGCAAGATCCAAATGAACATAATGCTTTGAACTGGGCTTTACAATATGAATCACTTGCAATGAAAGTAGTATCCACAATGAACATAATGCCATGCACTGGGCTTTACTGAATTAACCACTTGCAATGCAATAAGGTTCCACAAAGGTCACAATGGTACGTACTGGGCTTTAGAGAATCAACCACTTGCAATGAGAGAAGGGTCCATAATGATCACATGCTACGTACTGGGCTTTACAGAATCAACCACTTGCAATGCAATAAGGTTCCACAAAGGTCACAATGGTTCGTACTGGGCTTTAGAGAATCAACCACTAGCAATGATAGTAGGGTCCATAATGAACACATGCTACGTACTGGTCTTTACAGAATGAACCTCTTGCAATGAAAGCAAGATCCAAATGAACAGATTGCCATGCTCTGAGCTTTACAGTATGAACCACTTGCAATGAAAGTAGGATCCACAATGAACATAATGCCATGCACTGGGCTTTACAGAATTAACCACTTGCAATGCAATAAGCTTCCACAAAGGTCACAATGGTTCGTACTGGGCTTTAGAGAATCAACCAGTAGCAATTAGAGAAGGGTCCATAATGAACACATGCTACGTACTGGGCTTTACAGAATGAACCACTTGCAATGAAAGTAGGATCCACAATGACCATAATGCCATGCACTGGACTTTACAGTATGAACCACTTGCAATGAAAGTAGTATCCACAATAACATAATGCCATGCACTGGGCTTTACAGAATGAACCACTTGCAATGCTATAAGGTTCCACAAAGTTCACAATGGTACGTACTGGGCTTTACAGAATAAACCACTAGCAATCAGAGAAGGGTCCGTAATGATCACATGCTACGTACTGGGCTTTACAGAATCAACCACTAGCAATCAGAGAAGGGTCCATAATGATTACATGCTACCTACTGGTCTTTACAGAATGAACCTCTTGCAATGAAAGCAAGATCCAAATGAACATAATGCTTTGAACTGGGCTTTACAATATGAATCACTTGCAATGAAAGTAGTATCCACAATGAACATAATGCCATGCACTGAGCTTTACAGTATGAACCACTTGCAATGAAGGTAAGAAGGGTCCCTAATGATCACAATGCTATGTACTGGTCTTTACAGAATCAACCAGTTGCAATGAAAGCAAGATCCAAATGAACAGATTGCCATGCACTGAGCTTTACAGTATGAACCACTTGCAATGAAAGTAGGATCCAGAATGAACATAATGCCATGCACTGGGCTTTACAGAATTAACCACTTGCAATGCAATAAGCTTCCACAAAGGTCACAATGGTTCGTACTGGGCTTTAGAGAATCAACCAGTAGCAATTAGAGAAGGGTCCATAATGAACACATGCTACGTACTGGGCTTTACAGAATGAACCTCTTGCAATGAAAGCAAGATCGACATGAACATAATGCTTTGAACTGGGCTTTACAGTATGAACCACTTGCAATGAAAGTAGTATCCACAATAACATAATGCCATGCACTGGGCTTTACAGAATGAACCACTTGCAATGCTATAAGGTTCCACAAAGTTCACAATGGTACGTACTGGGCTTTACAGAATAAACCACTAGCAATCAGAGAAGGGTCCGTAATGATCACATGCTACGTACTGGGCTTTACAGAATCAACCACTAGCAATCAGAGAAGGGTCCATAATGATTACATGCTACCTACTGGTCTTTACAGAATGAACCTCTTGCAATGAAAGCAAGATCCAAATGAACATAATGCTTTGAACTGGGCTTTACAATATGACTCACTTGCAATGACAGTAGTATCCACAATGAACATAATGCCATGCACTGGGCTTTACTGAATCAACCACTAGCAATCAGAGAAGGGTCCATAATGATCACATGCTACGTACTGGGCTTTACAGAATCAACCAGTAGCAGTCAGAGAAGGGTCAATAATGATCACATGCTACGTACTGGGCTTTACAGAATCAACCACTTGCAATGCATTAAGGTTCCACAAAGGTCACAATGGTTCGTACTGGTCTTTACAGAATGAACCTCTTGCAATGAAAGCAAGACCCAAATGAATAAAATGCCATGCATTGAGCTTTACTGTATGAACCACTTGCAATGAAGGTAAGAAGGGTCCCTAATGATCACAATGCTATGTACTGGGCTTTACAGAATCAACCACTTGCAATGCAATAAGGTTCCACAAAGGTCACAATGGTACGTACTGGGCTTTACAGCATCAACCACTAGCAATGAAAGGTCCATAATGAACACATGCTACATACTGGGCTCTACAGAATCAACCACTTGCAATGAGAGAAGGGTCCCTAATGATCACAATGCTATGTACTGGGCTTTACAGTATGAACCACTTGCAATGAAAGTAGTATCCACAATGAACATAATGCCATGCACTGGGCTTTACTGAATTAACCACTTGCAATGCAATAAGGTTCCACAAAGGTCACAATGGTACGTACTGGGCTTTAGAGAATCAACCACTAGCAATGAGAGAAGGGTCCATAATGATTACATGCTACCTACTGGTCTTTCTAGAATGAACCTCTTGCAATGAAAGCAAGATCCAAATGAACAGAATGCCATGCACTGAGCTTTACAGTATGAACCACTTGCAATGAAAGTAAGAAGGGTCCCTAATGATCACAATGCTATGTACTGGGCTTTACAGAATCAACCACTTGCAATGCAATAAGGTTCCACAAAGGTCACAATGGTACGTACTGGGCTTTACAGCATCAACCACTAGCAATGAAATGAACAGAATGCCATGCACTGAGCTTTACAGTATGAACCACTTGCAATGAAAGTAGGATCCACAATGAACATAATGCCATGCACTGGGCTTTACAGAATTAACCACTTGCAATGCAATAAGGTTCCACAAAGATCACAATGGTTCGTACTGGGCTTCAGAGAATCAACCACTAGCAATGATAGAATGGTCCATTATGAACACATGCTATTTACTGGGCTTTACAGAATTAACCACTTGCAATGAAAGCAAGATCCAAATGAACAGAATGCCATGCATTGAGCTTTACAGTATGAACCACTTGCAATGTAAGTAGGATCCACAATGAACATAATGCCATGCACTGGGCTTTACAGAATTAGCCACTTGCAATGAAATAAAGTTACACAAAGGTCACAATGGTACGTACTGGGCTTTAGAGAATCAACCACTAGCAATCAGAGAAGGGTCCATAATGATCACTTGCTACGTACTGGGCTTTACAGAATCAAGCACTAGCAGTCAGAGAAGGGTCCATAATGATTACATGCTACCTACTGGTCTTTACAGAATGAACCTCTTGCAATGAAAGCAAGATCGAAATGAACATAGTGCTTTGAACTGTGCTTTACAGAATCAACAACTTGCAATGCAATAGGGTTCCACAAAGGTCACAATGGTTCGTACTGGGCTTTAGAGAATCAACCACTAGCAATGATAGAAGGGTCCATAATGAACACATGCTATGTACTGGTCTTTACAGAATGAACCTCTTGCAATGAAAGCAAGATCCAAATGAACAGAATGCCATGCACTGAGCTTTACAGTATGAACCACTTGCAATGCAAGTAGTATCCACAATAACATAATGCCATGCACTGGGCTTTACAGAATGAACCAGTAGCAATTAGAGAAGGGTCCATAATGAACACATGCTACGTACTGGGCTTTACAGAGTGAACCTCTTGCAATGAAAGCAAGATCGAAATGAACATAATGCTTTGAACTGGGCTTTACAGTATGAACCACTTGCAATGAAAGTAGTATCCACAATGAACATAATGCCATGCACTGGGCTTTACAGAATCAACCACTAGCAATGAGAGAAGGGTCCATAATGAACACATGCTACGTACTGGTCTTTACAGAATGAACCTCTTGCAATGAAAGCAAGACCCAAATGAAAAGTATGCCATGCATTGAGCTTTACAGTATGAACCACTTGCAATGAAGGTAAGAAGGGTCCCTAATGATCACAATGCTATGTACTGGGCTTTACAGAGTCAACCACTTGCAATGAAAGCAAGATCCAAATGAACAGAATGCCATGCACTGAGATTTACAGTATGAACCACTTGCAATGAAAGTAGGATCCACAATGAACATAATGCCATGCACTGGGCTTTACAGAATTAACCACTGGCAATGTAATAAAGTTCCACAAAGGTCACTATGGTACATACTGGGCTTTAGAGAATCAACCACTAGCAATCAGAGAAGGGTCCATAATGATCACATGCTACGTACTGGGCTTTACAGAATCAACCAGTAGCAGTCAGAGAAGGGTCAATAATGATCACATGCTACGTACTGGGCTTTACAGAATCAACCACTTGCAATGCATTAAGGTTCCACAAAGGTCACAATGGTTCGTACTGGTCTTCACAGAATGAACCTCTTGCAATGAAAGCAAGACCCAAATGAATAGAATGCCATGCATTGAGCTTTACAGTATGAACCACTTGCAATGAAGGTAAGAAGGGTCCCTAATGATCACAATGCTATGTACTGGGCTTTACAGACTCAACCACTTGCAATGAAAGCAAGATCCAAATGAACAGAATGCCATCCACTGAGCTTTACAGTATGAACCACTTGCAATGAAAGTAGGATCCACAATGAACATAATGCCATGCACTGGGCTTTACAGAATTAACCACTTGCAATGCAATAAGGTTCCACAAAGATCACAATGGTTCTTACTGGGCTTCAGAGAATCAATCACTAGCAATGAGAGAAGAGTCCATAATGATCACAATGCTATGTACTGGGCTTTACAGAATTAACCACTTGCAATGTAAGCAAGATCCAAATGAACAGAATGCCATGCACTGAGCTTTACAGTATGAATCATTTGCAATGTAAGTAGGATCCACAATGAACATAATGCCATGCACTGGGCTTTACGAATTAACCACTTGCAATGAAATAAAGTTCCACAAAGGTCACAATGGTACGTACTGGGCTTTACAGAATCAAGCACTAGCAATGAGAGAAGGGTCCATAATGATCACATGCTACGTACTGGGCTTTACAGAATCAAGCACTAGCAGTCAGAGAAGGGTCCATAATGATTACATGCTACCTACTGGTGTTTACAGAATGAACCTCTTGCAATGAAAGCAAGATCGAAATGAACATAGTGCTTTGAACTGGGCTTTACAGAATCAACAACTTGCAATGCAATAAGGTTCCACAAAGGTGACAATGGTTCGTACTGGGCTTTAGAGAATCAACCACTAGCAATGATAGAAGGGTCCATAATGGACACATGCTACGTACTGGTCTTTACAGAATGAACCTCTTGCAATGAAAACAAGATCCAAATGAACAGAATGCCATGCACTGAGCTTTACAGTATGAACAACTTTCAATGAAAGTAGTATCCACAATAACATAATGCCATGCACTGAGCTTTACAGAATCTACCACTTGCAATGCAATAAGGTTCCACAAACGCCACAATGGATCGTACTGGGCTTTAGAGAATCAACCACTAGCAATGAGAGAAGTGTCCATAATGATCACAATGCTATTTACAGAATCAACCACTTGCAATGCAATAAGTTTCCACAAAGGTCACAATGGTAAGTACTGGGCTTTAGAGAATCAACCACTAGCAATGATTGAACGGTCCATGATGATCACAATGCTATGTACCTGCAATGAAAGCAAGATCCAAATGAACAGAATGCCATGCACTGAGCTTTACAGTACGAACCACTTGCAATGAAAGTAGGATCCACAATGAACATAATGCCATGCACTGGGCTTTACAGTGTGAACCACTTGCAATGAAAGTAGGATCCACTATGAACATAATGCCATGCAATGGGCTTTACAGAATTAACCACTTGCAATGCAATAAGGTTCCACAAAGTTCACAATGGTTCGTACTGGGCTTTAGAGAATCAACCGCTAGCAATGATAGTACGGTCCATAATGAACACATGCTACGTACTGGTCTTTACAGAATGAACCTCTTGCAATGAAAGCCAGATCCAAATGAACAGAATGCCATGCACTGAGCTTTACAGTATGAACCACTTGCAATGAAGGTAAGAAGGGTCCCTAATGATCACAATGCTATGTACTGGTCTTTACAGAATCAACCAGTTGCAATGAAAGCAAGATCCAAATGAACAGATTGCCATGCACTGAGCTTTACAGTATGAACCACTTGCAATGAAAGTAGGATCCACAATGAACATAATGCCATGCACTGGGCTTTACAGAATTAACCACTGGCAATGGAATAAAGTTCCACAAAGGTCACAATGGTTCGTACTGGGCTTTAGAGAATCAACCAGTAGCAATTAGAGAAGGGTCCATAATGAACACATGCTACGTACTGGGCTTTACAGAATGAACCACTTGCAATGAAAGTAGGATCCACAATGACCATAATGCCATGTACTGGACTTTACAGTATGAACCACTTGCAATGAAAGTAGTATCCACAATAACATAATGCCATGCACTGGGCTTTACAGAATGAACCACTTGCAATGCTATAAGGTTCCACAAAGTTCACAATGGTACGTACTGGGCTTTACAGAATAAACCACTAGCAATCAGAGAAGGGTCCGTAATGATCACATGCTACGTACTGGGCTTTACAGAATCAACCACTAGCAATCAGAGAAGGGTCCATAATGATTACATGCTACCTACTGGTCTTTACAGAAGGAACCTCTTGCAATGAAAGCAAGATCCAAATGAACATAATGCTTTGAACTGGGCTTTACAATATGAATCACTTGCAATGAAAGTAGTATCCACAATGAACATAATGCCATGCACTGGGCTTTACTGAATTAACCACTTGCAATGCAATAAGGTTCCACAAAGGTCACAATGGTACGTACTGGGCTTTAGAGAATCAACCACTTGCAATGAGAGAAGGGTCCATAATGATCACATGCTACGTACTGGGCTTTACAGAATCAACCACTTGCAATGCAATAAGGTTCCACAAAGGTCACAATGGTTCGTACTGGGCTTTAGAGAATCAACCACTAGCAATGATAGTAGGGTCCATAATGAACACATGCTACGTACTGGTCTTTACAGAATGAACCTCTTGCAATGAAAGCAAGATCCAAATGAACAGATTGCCATGCTCTGAGCTTTACAGTATGAACCACTTGCAATGAAAGTAGGATCCACAATGAACATAATGCCATGCACTGGGCTTTACAGAATTAACCACTTGCAATGCAATAAGCTTCCACAAAGGTCACAATGGTTCGTACTGGGCTTTAGAGAATCAACCAGTAGCAATTAGAGAAGGGTCCATAATGAACACATGCTACGTACTGGGCTTTACAGAATGAACCACTTGCAATGAAAGTAGGATCCACAATGACCATAATGCCATGCACTGGACTTTACAGTATGAACCACTTGCAATGAAAGTAGTATCCACAATAACATAATGCCATGCACTGGGCTTTACAGAATGAACCACTTGCAATGCTATAAGGTTCCACAAAGTTCACAATGGTACGTACTGGGCTTTACAGAATAAACCACTAGCAATCAGAGAAGGGTCCGTAATGATCACATGCTACGTACTGGGCTTTACAGAATCAACCACTAGCAATCAGAGAAGGGTCCATAATGATTACATGCTACCTACTGGTCTTTACAGAATGAACCTCTTGCAATGAAAGCAAGATCCAAATGAACATAATGCTTTGAACTGGGCTTTACAATATGAATCACTTGCAATGAAAGTAGTATCCACAATGAACATAATGCCATGCACTGGGCTTTACTGAATTAACCACTTGCAATGCAATAAGGTTCCACAAAGGTCACAATGGTACGTACTGGGCTTTAGAGAATCAACCACTAGCAATGAGAGAAGGGTCCATAATGATCACATGCTACGTACTGGGCTTTACAGAGTCAACCACTTGCAATGAAAGCAAGATCCAAATGAACAGAATGCCATGCACTGAGATTTACAGTATGAACCACTTGCAATGAAAGTAGGATCCACAATGAACATAATGCCATGCACTGGGCTTTACAGAATTAACCACTGGCAATGTAATAAAGTTCCACAAAGGTTACTATGGTACATACTGGGCTTTAGAGAATCAACCACTAGCAATCAGAGAAGGGTCCATAATGATCACATGCTACGTACTGGTCTTTACAGAATGAACCTCTTGCAATGAAAGCAAGACCCAAATGAAAAGTATGCCATGCATTGAGCTTTACAGTATGAACCACTTGCAATGAAGGTAAGAAGGGTCCCTAATGATCACAATGCTATGTACTGGGCTTTACAGAGTCAACCACTTGCAATGAAAGCAAGATCCAAATGAACAGAATGCCACGCACTGAGATTTACAGTATGAACCACTTGCAATGAAAGTAGGATCCACAATGAACATAATGCCATGCACTGGGCTTTACAGAATTAACCACTGGCAATGTAATAAAGTTCCACAAAGGTCACTATGGTACATACTGGGCTTTAGAGAATCAACCACTAGCAATCAGAGAAGGGTCCATAATGATCACATGCTACGTACTGGGCTTTACAGAATCAACCAGTAGCAGTCAGAGAAGGGTCAATAATGATCACATGCTACGTACTGGGCTTTACAGAATCAACCACTTGCAATGCATTAAGGTTCCACAAAGGTCACAATGGTTCGTACTGGTCTTTACAGAATGAACCTCTTGCAATGAAAGCAAGACCCAAATGAATAGAATGCCATGCATTGAGCTTTACAGTATGAACCACTTGCAATGAAGGTAAGAAGGGTCCCTAATGATCACAATGCTATGTACTGGGCTTTACAGAATCAACCACTTGCAATGAAAGCAAGATCCAAATGAACAGAATGCCATCCACTGAGCTTTACAGTATGAACCACTTGCAATGAAAGTAGGATCCACAATGAACATAATGCCATGCACTGGGCTTTACAGAATTAACCACTTGCAATGCAATAAGGTTCCACAAAGATCACAATGGTTCTTACTGGGCTTCAGAGAATCAACCACTAGCAATGAGAGAAGAGTCCATAATGATCACCATGCTATGTACTGGGCTTTACAGAATTAACCACTTGCAATGAAAGCAAGATCCAAATGAACAGAATGCCATGCACTGAGCTTTACGAATTAACCACTCTCAATGAAATAAAGTTCCACAAAGGTCACAATGGTACGTACTGGGCTTTAGAGAATCAACCACTAGCAATCAGAGAAGGGTCCATAATGATCACATGCTACGTACTGGGCTTTACAGAATCAAGCACTAGCAGTCAGAGAAGGGTCCATAATGATTACATGCTACCTACTGGTGTTTACAGAATGAACCTCTTGCAATGAAAGCAAGATCGAAATGAACATAGTGCTTTGAACTGGGCTTTACAGAATCAACAACTTGCAATGCAATAAGGTTCCACAAAGGTGACAATGGTTCGTACTGGGCTTTAGAGAATCAACCACTAGCAATGATAGAAGGGTCCATAATGAACACATGCTACGTACTGGTCTTTACAGAATGAACCTCTTGCAATGAAAACAAGATCCAAATGAACAGAATGCCATGCACTGAGCTTTACAGTATGAACAACTTGCAATGAAAGTAGTTTCCACAATAACATAATGCCATGCACTGGGCTTTACAGAATCTACCACTTGCAATGCAATAAGGTTCCACAAACGCCACAATGGATCGTACTGGGCTTTAGAGAATCAACCACTAGCAATGAGAGAAGAGTCCATAATGATCACAATGCTATGTACTGGGCTTTACAGAATCAACCACTTGCAATGCAATAAGTTTCCACAAAGGTCACAATGGTAAGTACTGGGCTTTAGAGAATCAACCACTAGCAATGATTGAACGGTCCATGATGATCACAATGCTATGTACCTGCAATGAAAGCAAGATCCAAATGAACAGAATGCCATGCACTGAGCTTTACAGTATGAACCACTTGCAATGAAAGTAGGATCCACAATGAACATAATGCCATGCACTGGGCTTTACAGTGTGAACCACTTGCAATGAAAGTAGGATCCACTATGAACATAATGCCATGCAATGGGCTTTACAGAATTAACCACTTGCAATGCAATAAGGTTCCACAAAGTTCACAATGGTTCGTACTGGGCTTTAGAGAATCAACCGCTAGCAATGATAGTACGGTCCATAATGAACACATGCTACGTACTGGTCTTTACAGAATGAACCTCTTGCAATGAAAGCCAGATCCAAATGAACAGAATGCCATGCACTGAGCTGTACAGTATGAACCACTTGCAATGAAGGTAAGAAGGGTCCCTAATGATCACAATGCTATGTACTGGTCTTTACAGAATCAACCAGTTGCAATGAAAGCAAGATCCAAATGAACAGATTGCCATGCACTGAGCTTTACAGTATGAACCACTTGCAATGAAAGTAGGATCCACAATGAACATAATGCCATGCACTGGGCTTTACTGAATTAACCACTTGCAATGCAATTAGGTTCCACAAAGGTCACAATGGTACGTACTGGGCTTTAGAGAATCAACCACTAGCAATGAGAGAAGGGTCCATAATGATCACATGCTACGTACTGGGCTTTACAGAATCAACCACTAGCAATCAGAGAAGGGTCCATAATGATCACATGCTACGTACTCGGCTTTACAGAATCAACCAATTGCAATGCAATAAGGTTCCACAAATGTCACAATGGTTCATACTGGGCTTTAGAGAATCAACCACTAGCAATGATAGTAGGGTCCATAATGAACACATGCTACGTACTGGTCTTTACAAAATGAACCTCTTGCAATGAAACCAAGATCCAAATGAAGAGAATGCCATGCACTGAGCTTTACAGAATGAACCAGTAGCAATTAGAGAAGGGTCCATAATGAACACATGCTACGTACTGGGCTTTACAGAATGAACCTCTTGCAATGAAAGCAAGATCGAAATGAACATAATGCTTTGAACTGGGCTTTACAGTATGAACCACTTGCAATGAAAGTAGTATCCACAATGAACATTATGCCATGCACTGGGCTTTACTGAATTGACCACTTGCAATGCAATAAGGTTCCACAAAGGTCACAATTGTACGTACTGGGCTTTAGAGAATCAACCACTAGCAATGAGAAAATGGTCCATAATGATCACATGCTACGTACTCGGCTTTACAGAATCAACCAATTGCAATGCAATAAGGTACCACAAAGGTCACAATGGTTCGTACTGGGCTTTAGAGAATCAACCACTAGCAATGATAGTAGGGTCCATAATGATCACATGCTACGTACTGGTCTTTACAGAATCAACCAATTGCAATGCAATAAGGTACCACAAAGGTCACAATGGTTCATACTGGGCTTTAGAGAATAAACCACTAGCAATGATAGTAGGGTCCATAATGAACACATGCTACGTACTGGTCTTTACAAAATGAACCTCTTGCAATGAAACCAAGATCCAAATGAAGAGAATGCCATGCACTGAGCTTTACAGTATGAACCACTTGCAATGAAAGCAAGATCCACAATGAACATAATGCCATGCACTGGGCTTTACAGAATTAACCACTTGCAATGCAATAAGGTACCACAAAGGTCACAATGGTACGTACTGGGCTTTAGGGAATCAACCACTAGCAATGAGAGAAAGGTCCATAATGATCACATGCTATGTACTAGGCTTTACAGAATCAACCACTAGCAATCAGAGAAGGGTCCATAATGATCACATGCTACGTACTGGGCTTTACAGAATCAACGACTAGCAATGAGAGAAGGGTCCATAATGATTACATGCTACCTACTGGTCTTTACAGAATGAACCTCTTGCAATGAAAGCAAGATCGAAATGAACATAATGCTTTGAACTGGGCTTTACAGTATGAACTACTTGCAATGAAAGTAGTATCCACTAGAGAATCAACCACTAGCAATGATTGAACGTGCCATGCACTGAGCTGTACAGTATGAACCACTTGCAATGAAGGTAAGAAGGGTCCCTAATGATCACAATGCTATGTACTGGTCTTTACAGAAACAACCAGTTGCAATGAAAGCAAGATCCAAATGAACAGAATGCCATGCACTGAGCTTTACAGTACGAACCACTTGCAATGAAAGTAGGATCCACAATGAACATAATGCCATGCACTGAGCTTTACAGTACGAACCACTTGCAATGAAAGTAGGATCCACAATGAACATAATGCCATGCACTGGGCTTTACAGTGTGAACCACTTGCAATGAAAGTAGGATCCACTATGAACATAATGCCATGCAATGGGCTTTACAGAATTAACCACTTGCAATGCAATAAGGTTCCACAAAGTTCACAATGGTTCGTACTGGGCTTTAGAGAATCAACCGCTAGCAATGATAGTACGGTCCATAATGAACACATGCTACGTACTGGTCTTTACAGAATGAACCTCTTGCAATGAAAGACAGATCCAAATGAACAGAATGCCATGCACTGAGCTTTACAGTATGAACCACTTGCAATGAAGGTAAGAAGGGTCCCTAATGATCACAATGCTATGTACTGGTCTTTACAGAATCAACCAGTTGCAATGAAAGCAAGATCCAAATGAACAGATTGCCATGCACTGAGCTTTACAGTATGAACCACTTGCAATGAAAGTAGGATCCACAATGAACATAATGCCATGCACTGGGCTTTACAGAATTAACCACTTGCAATGCAATAAGCTTCCACAAAGGTCACAATGGTTCGTACTGGGCTTTAGAGAATCAACCAGTAGCAATTAGAGAAGGGTCCATAATGAACACATGCTACGTACTGGGCTTTACAGAATGAACCTCTTGCAATGAAAGCAAGATCGACATGAACATAATGCTTTGAACTGGGCTTTACAGTATGAACCACTTGCAATGAAAGTAGTATCCACAATAACATAATGCCATGCACTGGGCTTTACAGAATGAACCACTTGCAATGCTATAAGGTTCCACAAAGTTCACAATGGTACGTACTGGGCTTTACAGAATAAACCACTAGCAATCAGAGAAGGGTCCGTAATGATCACATGCTACGTACTGGGCTTTACAGAATCAACCACTAGCAATCAGAGAAGGGTCCATAATGATTACATGCTACCTACTGGTCTTTACAGAATGAACCTCTTGCAATGAAAGCAAGATCCAAATGAACATAATGCTTTGAACTGGGCTTTACAATATGAATCACTTGCAATGAAAGTAGTATCCACAATGAACATAATGCCATGCACTGGGCTTTACTGAATCAACCACTAGCAATCAGAGAAGGGTCCATAATGATCACATGCTACGTACTGGGCTTTACAGAATCAACCAGTAGCAGTCAGAGAAGGGTCAATAATGATCACATGCTACGTACTGGGCTTTACAGAATCAACCACTTGCAATGCATTAAGGTTCCACAAAGGTCACAATGGTTCGTACTGGTCTTTACAGAATGAACCTCTTGCAATGAAAGCAAGACCCAAATGAATAGAATGCCATGCATTGAGCTTTACTGTATGAACCACTTGCAATGAAGGTAAGAAGGGTCCCTAATGATCACAATGCTATGTACTGGGCTTTACAGAATCAACCACTTGCAATGCAATAAGGTTCCACAAAGGTCACAATGGTACGTACTGGGCTTTACAGCATCAACCACTAGCAATGAAAGGTCCATAATGAACACATGCTACATACTGGGCTCTACAGAATCAACCACTTGCAATGAGAGAAGGGTCCCTAATGATCACAATGCTATGTACTGGGCTTTACAGTATGAACCACTTGCAATGAAAGTAGTATCCACAATGAACATAATGCCATGCACTGGGCTTTACTGAATTAACCACTTGCAATGCAATAAGGTTCCACAAAGGTCACAATGGTACGTACTGGGCTTTAGAGAATCACCCACTAGCAATGAGAGAAGGGTCCATAATGATTACATGCTACCTACTGGTCTTTCTAGAATGAACCTCTTGCAATGAAAGCAAGATCCAAATGAACAGAATGCCATGCACTGAGCTTTACAGTATGAACCACTTGCAATGAAAGTAAGAAGGGTCCCTAATGATCACAATGCTATGTACTGGGCTTTACAGAATCAACCACTTGCAATGCAATAAGGTTCCACAAAGGTCACAATGGTACGTACTGGGCTTTACAGCATCAACCACTAGCAATGAAATGAACAGAATGCCATGCACTGAGCTTTACAGTATGAACCACTTGCAATGAAAGTAGGATCCACAATGAACATAATGCCATGCACTGGGCTTTACAGAATTAACCACTTGCAATGCAATAAGGTTCCACAAAGATCACAATGGTTCGTACTGGGCTTCAGAGAATCAACCACTAGCAATGATAGAATGGTCCATAATGATCACATGCTATTTACTGGGCTTTACAGAATTAACCACTTGCAATGAAAGCAAGATCCAAATGAACAGAATGCCATGCATTGAGCTTTACAGTATGAACCACCTGCAATGTAAGTAGGATCCACAATGAACATAATGCCATGCACTCGGCTTTACAGAATTAGCCACTTGCAATGAAATAAAGTTCCACAAAGGTCACAATGGTACGTACTGGGCTTTAGAGAATCAACCACTAGCAATCAGAGAAGGGTCCATAATGATCACATGCTACATACTCGGCTTTACAGAATCAACCAATTGCAATGCAATAAGGTTCCACAAATGTCACAATGGTTCATACTGGGCTTTAGAGAATCAACCACTAGCAATGATAGTAGGGTCCAAAATGAACACATGCTACGTACTGGTCTTTACAAAATGAACCTCTTGCAATGAAACCAAGATCCAAATGAAGAGAATGCCATGCACTGAGCTTTACAGAATGAACCAGTAGCAATTAGAGAAGGGTCCATAATGAACACATGCTACGTACTGGGCTTTACAGAATGAACCTCTTGCAATGAAAGCAAGATCGAAATGAACATAATGCTTTGAACTGGGCTTTACAGTATGAACCACTTGCAATGAAAGTAGTATCCACAATGAACATTATGCCATGCACTGGGCTTTACTGAATTGACCACTTGCAATGCAATAAGGTTCCACAAAGGTCACAATTGTACGTACTGGGCTTTAGAGAATCAACCACTAGCAATGAGAAAATGGTCCATAATGATCACATGCTACGTACTCGGCTTTACAGAATCAACCAATTGCAATGCAATAAGGTACCACAAAGGTCACAATGGTTCGTACTGGGCTTTAGAGAATCAACCACTAGCAATGATAGTAGGGTCCATAATGATCACATGCTACGTACTGGTCTTTACAGAATCAACCAATTGCAATGCAATAAGGTACCACAAAGGTCACAATGGTTCATACTGGGCTTTAGAGAATCAACCACTAGCAATGATAGTAGGGTCCATAATGAACACATGCTACGTACTGGTCTTTACAAAATGAACCTCTTGCAATGAAACCAAGATCCAAATGAAGAGAATGCCATGCACTGAGCTTTACAGTATGAACCACTTGCAATGAAAGCAAGATCCACAATGAACATAATGCCATGCACTGGGCTTTACATAATTAACCACTTGCAATGCAATAAGGTACCACAAAGGTCACAATGGTACGTACTGGGCTTTAGAGAATCAACCACTAGCAATGAGAGAAAGGTCCATAATGATCACATGCTATGTACTAGGCTTTACAGAATCAACCACTAGCAATCAGAGAAGGGTCCATAATGATCACATGCTACGTACTGGGCTTTACAGAATCAACGACTAGCAATGAGAGAAGGGTCCATAATGATTACATGCTACCTACTGGTCTTTACAGAATGAACCTCTTGCAATGAAAGCAAGATCGAAATGAACATAATGCTTTGAACTGGGCTTTACAGTATGAACTACTTGCAATGAAAGTAGTATCCACTAGAGAATCAACCACTAGCAATGATTGAACGTGCCATGCACTGAGCTGTACAGTATGAACCACTTGCAATGAAGGTAAGAAGGGTCCCTAATGATCACAATGCTATGTACTGGTCTTTACAGAAACAACCAGTTGCAATGAAAGCAAGATCCAAATGAACAGAATGCCATGCACTGAGCTTTACAGTACGAACCACTTGCAATGAAAGTAGGATCCACAATGAACATAATGCCATGCACTGAGCTTTACAGTACGAACCACTTGCAATGAAAGTAGGATCCACAATGAACATAATGCCATGCACTGGGCTTTACAGTGTGAACCACTTGCAATGAAAGTAGGATCCACTATGAACATAATGCCATGCAATGGGCTTTACAGAATTAACCACTTGCAATGCAATAAGGTTCCACAAAGTTCACAATGGTTCGTACTGGGCTTTAGAGAATCAACCGCTAGCAATGATAGTACGGTCCATAATGAACACATGCTACGTACTGGTCTTTACAGAATGAACCTCTTGCAATGAAAGCCAGATCCAAATGAACAGAATGCCATGCACTGAGCTTTACAGTATGAACCACTTGCAATGAAGGTAAGAAGGGTCCCTAATGATCACAATGCTATGTACTGGTCTTTACAGAATCAACCAGTTGCAATGAAAGCAAGATCCAAATGAACAGATTGCCATGCACTGAGCTTTACAGTATGAACCACTTGCAATGAAAGTAGGATCCACAATGAACATAATGCCATGCACTGGGCTTTACAGAATTAACCACTTGCAATGCAATAAGCTTCCACAAAGGTCACAATGGTTCGTACTGGGCTTTAGAGAATCAACCAGTAGCAATTAGAGAAGGGTCCATAATGAACACATGCTACGTACTGGGCTTTACAGAATGAACCTCTTGCAATGAAAGCAAGATCGACATGAACATAATGCTTTGAACTGGGCTTTACAGTATGAACCACTTGCAATGAAAGTAGTATCCACAATAACATAATGCCATGCACTGGGCTTTACAGAATGAACCACTTGCAATGCTATAAGGTTCCACAAAGTTCACAATGGTACGTACTGGGCTTTACAGAATAAACCACTAGCAATCAGAGAAGGGTCCGTAATGATCACATGCTACGTACTGGGCTTTACAGAATCAACCACTAGCAATCAGAGAAGGGTCCATAATGATTACATGCTACCTACTGGTCTTTACAGAATGAACCTCTTGCAATGAAAGCAAGATCCAAATGAACATAATGCTTTGAACTGGGCTTTACAATATGAATCACTTGCAATGAAAGTAGTATCCACAATGAACATAATGCCATGCACTGGGCTTTACTGAATCAACCACTAGCAATCAGAGAAGGGTCCATAATGATCACATGCTACGTACTGGGCTTTACAGAATCAACCAGTAGCAGTCAGAGAAGGGTCAATAATGATCACATGCTACGTACTGGGCTTTACAGAATCAACCACTTGCAATGCATTAAGGTTCCACAAAGGTCACAATGGTTCGTACTGGTCTTTACAGAATGAACCTCTTGCAATGAAAGCAAGACCCAAATGAATAGAATGCCATGCATTGAGCTTTACTGTATGAACCACTTGCAATGAAGGTAAGAAGGGTCCCTAATGATCACAATGCTATGTACTGGGCTTTACAGAATCAACCACTTGCAATGCAATAAGGTTCCACAAAGGTCACAATGGTACGTACTGGGCTTTACAGCATCAACCACTAGCAATGAAAGGTCCATAATGAACACATGCTACATACTGGGCTCTACAGAATCAACCACTTGCAATGAGAGAAGGGTCCCTAATGATCACAATGCTATGTACTGGGCTTTACAGTATGAACCACTTGCAATGAAAGTAGTATCCACAATGAACATAATGCCATGCACTGGGCTTTACTGAATTAACCACTTGCAATGCAATAAGGTTCCACAAAGGTCACAATGGTACGTACTGGGCTTTAGAGAATCAACCACTAGCAATGAGAGAAGGGTCCATAATGATTACATGCTACCTACTGGTCTTTCTAGAATGAACCTCTTGCAATGAAAGCAAGATCCAAATGAACAGAATGCCATGCACTGAGCTTTACAGTATGAACCACTTGCAATGAAAGTAAGAAGGGTCCCTAATGATCACAATGCTATGTACTGGGCTTTACAGAATCAACCACTTGCAATGCAATAAGGTTCCACAAAGGTCACAATGGTACGTACTGGGCTTTACAGCATCAACCACTAGCAATGAAATGAACAGAATGCCATGCACTGAGCTTTACAGTATGAACCACTTGCAATGAAAGTAGGATCCACAATGAACATAATGCCATGCACTGGGCTTTACAGAATTAACCACTTGCAATGCAATAAGGTTCCACAAAGATCACAATGGTTCGTACTGGGCTTCAGAGAATCAACCACTAGCAATGATAGAATGGTCCATAATGATCACATGCTATTTACTGGGCTTTACAGAATTAACCACTTGCAATGAAAGCAAGATCCAAATGAACAGAATGCCATGCATTGAGCTTTACAGTATGAACCACTTGCAATGTAAGTAGGATCCACAATGAACATAATGCCATGCACTCGGCTTTACAGAATTAGCCACTTGCAATGAAATAAAGTTCCACAAAGGTCACAATGGTACGTACTGGGCTTTAGAGAATCAACCACTAGCAATCAGAGAAGGGTCCATAATGATCACATGCTACGTACTGGGCTTTACAGAATCAACCAGTAGCAGTCAGAGAAGGGTCAATAATGATCACATGCTACGTACTGGGCTTTACAGAATCAACCACTTGCAATGCATTAAGGTTCCACAAAGGTCACAATGGTTCGTACTGGTCTTTACAGAATGAACCTCTTGCAATGAAAGCAAGACCCAAATGAATAGAATGCCATGCATTGAGCTTTACAGTATGAACCACTTGCAATGAAGGTAAGAAGGGTCCCTAATGATCACAATGCTATGTACTGGGCTTTACAGAATCAACCACTTGCAATGAAAGCAACATCCAAATGAACAGAATGCCATCCACTGAGCTTTACAGTATGAACCACTTGCAATGAAAGTAGGATCCACAATGAACATAATGCCATGCACTGGGCTTTACAGAATTAACCACTTGCAATGCAATAAGGTTCCACAAAGATCACAATGGTTCTTACTGGGCTTCAGAGAATCAACCACTAGCAATGAGAGAAGAGTCCATAATGATCACAATGCTATGTACTGGGCTTTACAGAATTAACCACTTGCAATGAAAGCAAGATCCAAATGAACAGAATGCCATGCACTGAGCTTTACAGTATGAACCATTTGCAATGTAAGTAGGATCCACAATGAACATAATGCCATGCACTGGGCTTTACGAATTAACCACTTGCAATGAAATAAAGTTCCACAAAGGTCACAATGGTACATACTGGGCTGTAGAGAATCAACCACTAGCAATCAGAGAAGGGTCCATAATGATCACATGCTACGTACTGGGCTTTACAGAATCAAGCACTAGCAGTCAGAGAAGGGTCCATAATGATTACATGCTACCTACTGGTGTTTACAGAATGAACCTCTTGCAATGAAAGCAAGATCGAAATGAACATAGTGCTTTGAACTGGGCTTTACAGAATCAACAACTTGCAATGCAATAAGGTTCCACAAGGGTGACAATGGTTCGTACTGGGCTTTAGAGAATCAACCACTAGCAATGATAGAAGGGTCCATAATGAACACATGCTACGTACTGGTCTTTACAGAATGAACCTCTTGCAATGAAAACAAGATCCAAATGAACAGAATGCCATGCACTGAGCTTTACAGTATGAACAACTTGCAATGAAAGTAGTTTCCACAATAACATAATGCCATGCACTGGGCTTTACAGAATCTACCACTTGCAATGCAATAAGGTTCCACAAACGCCACAATGGATCGTACTGGGCTTTAGAGAATCAACCACTAGCAATGAGAGAAGAGTCCATAATGATCACAATGCTATGTACTGGGCAATACAGAATCAACCACTTGCAATGCAATAAGTTTCCACAAAGGTCACAATGGTAAGTACTGGGCTTTAGAGAATCAACCACTAGCAATGATTGAACGGTCCATGATGATCACAATGCTATGTACCTGCAATGAAAGCAAGATCCAAATGAACAGAATGCCATGCACTGAGCTTTACAGTATGAACCACTTGCAATGAAAGTAGGATCCACAATGAACATAATGCCATGCACTGGGCTTTACAGTGTGAACCACTTGCAATGAAAGTAGGATCCACTATGAACATAATGCCATGCACTGGGCTTTACAGAATTAACCACTTGCAATGCAATAAGGTTCCACAAAGATCACAATGGTTCGTACTGGGCTTCAGAGAATCAACCACTAGCAATGATACAATGGTCCATAATGATCACATGCTATTTACTGGGCTTTACAGAATTAACCACTTGCAATGAAAGCAAGATCCAAATGAACAGAATGCCATGCATTGAGCTTTACAGTATGAACCACTTGCAATGTAAGTAGGATCCACAATGAACATAATGCCATGCACTCGGCTTTACAGAATTAGCCACTTGCAATGAAATAAAGTTCCACAAAGGTCACAATGGTACGTACTGGGCTTTAGAGAATCAACCACTTGCAATCAGAGAAGGGTCCATAATGATCACATGCTACGTACTGGGCTTTACAGAATCAACCAGTAGCAGTCAGAGAAGGGTCAATAATGATCACATGCTACGTACTGGGCTTTACAGAATCAACCACTTGCAATGCATTAAGGTTCCACAAAGGTCACAATGGTTCGTACTGGTCTTTACAGAATGAACCTCTTGCAATGAAAGCAAGACCCAAATGAATAGAATGCCATGCATTGAGCTTTACAGTATGAACCACTTGCAATGAAGGTAAGAAGGGTCCCTAATGATCACAATGCTATGTACTGGGCTTTACAGAATCAACCACTTGCAATGAAAGCAAGATCCAAATGAACAGAATGCCATCCACTGAGCTTTACAGTATGAACCACTTGCAATGAAAGTAGGATCCACAATGAACATAATGCCATGCACTGGGCTTTACAGAATTAACCACTTGCAATGCAATAAGGTTCCACAAAGATCACAATGGTTCTTACTGGGCTTCAGAGAATCAACCACTAGCAATGAGAGAAGAGTCCATAATGATCACAATGCTATGTACTGGGCTTTACAGAATTAACCACTTGCAATGAAAGCAAGATCCAAATGAACAGAATGCCATGCACTGAGCTTTACAGTATGAACCATTTGCAATGTAAGTAGGATCCACAATGAACATAATGCCATGCACTGGGCTTTACGAATTAACCACTTGCAATGAAATAAAGTTCCACAAAGGTCACAATGGTACATACTGGGCTGTAGAGAATCAACCACTAGCAATCAGAGAAGGGTCCATAATGATCACATGCTACGTACTGGGCTTTACAGAATCAAGCACTAGCAGTCAGAGAAGGGTCCATAATGATTACATGCTACCTACTGGTGTTTACAGAATGAACCTCTTGCAATGAAAGCAAGATCGAAATGAACATAGTGCTTTGAACTGGGCTTTACAGAATCAACAACTTGCAATGCAATAAGGTTCCACAAGGGTGACAATGGTTCGTACTGGGCTTTAGAGAATCAACCACTAGCAATGATAGAAGGGTCCATAATGAACACATGCTACGTACTGGTCTTTACAGAATGAACCTCTTGCAATGAAAACAAGATCCAAATGAACAGAATGCCATGCACTGAGCTTTACAGTATGAACAACTTGCAATGAAAGTAGTTTCCACAATAACATAATGCCATGCACTGGGCTTTACAGAATCTACCACTTGCAATGCAATAAGGTTCCACAAACGCCACAATGGATCGTACTGGGCTTTAGAGAATCAACCACTAGCAATGAGAGAAGAGTCCATAATGATCACCATGCTATGTACTGGGCAATACAGAATCAACCACTTGCAATGCAATAAGTTTCCACAAAGGTCACAATGGTAAGTACTGGGCTTTAGAGAATCAACCACTAGCAATGATTGAACGGTCCATGATGATCACAATGCTATGTACCTGCAATGAAAGCAAGATCCAAATGAACAGAATGCCATGCACTGAGCTTTACAGTATGAACCACTTGCAATGAAAGTAGGATCCACAATGAACATAATGCCATGCACTGGGCTTTACAGTGTGAACCACTTGCAATGAAAGTAGGATCCACTATGAACATAATGCCATGCAATGAATGGGCTTTACAGAATTAACCACTTGCAATGCAATAAGGTTCCACAAAGTTCACAATGGTTCGTAATGGGCTTTAGAGAATCAACCGCTAGCAATGATAGTACGGTCCATAATGAACACATGCTACGTACTGGTCTTTACAGAATGAACCTCTTGCAATGAAAGCCAGATCCAAATGAACAGAATGCCATGCACTGAGCTGTACAGTATGAACCACGTGCAATGAAGGTAAGAAGGGTCCCTAATGATCACAATGCTATGTACTGGTCTTTACAGAATCAACCAGTTGCAATGAAAGCAAGATCCAAATGAACAGATTGCCATGCACTGAGCTTTACAGTATGAACCACTTGCAATGAAAGTAGGATCCACAATGAACATAATGCCATGCACTGGGCTTTACAGAATTAACCACTTGCAATGCAATAAGCTTCCACAAAGGTCACAATGGTACGTACTGGGCTTTAGAGAATCAACCACTAGCAATGAGAGAAGGTTCCATAATGATCACATGCTACGTACTGGGCTTTACAGAATCAACCACTAGCAATCAGAGAAGGGTCCATAATGATCACATGCTACGTACTCGGCTTTACAGAATCAACCAATTGCAATGCATTAAGGTTCCACAAAGGTCACAATGGTTCGTACTGGTCTTTACAGAATGAACCTCTTGCAATGAAAGCAAGACCCAAATGAATAGAATGCCATGCATTGAGCTTTACAGTATGAACCACTTGCAATGAAGGTAAGAAGGGTCCCTAATGATCACAATGCTATGTACTGGGCTTTACAGAATCAACCACTTGCAATGAAAGCAAGATCCAAATGAACAGAATGCCATCCACTGAGCTTTACAGTATGAACCACTTGCAATGAAAGTAGGATCCACAATGAACATAATGCCATGCACTGGGCTTTACAGAATTAACCACTTGCAATGCAATAAGGTTCCACAAAGATCACAATGGTTCTTACTGGGCTTCAGAGAATCAACCACTAGCAATGAGAGAAGAGTCCATAATGATCACAATGCTATGTACTGGGCTTTACAGAATTAACCACTTGCAATGAAAGCAAGATCCAAATGAACAGAATGCCATGCACTGAGCTTTACAGTATGAACCATTTGCAATGTAAGTAGGATCCACAATGAACATAATGCCATGCACTGGGCTTTACGAATTAACCACTTGCAATGAAATAAAGTTCCACAAAGGTCACAATGGTACATACTGGGCTGTAGAGAATCAACCACTAGCAATCAGAGAAGGGTCCATAATGATCACATGCTACGTACTGGGCTTTACAGAATCAAGCACTAGCAGTCAGAGAAGGGTCCATAATGATTACATGCTACCTACTGGTGTTTACAGAATGAACCTCTTGCAATGAAAGCAAGATCGAAATGAACATAGTGCTTTGAACTGGGCTTGACAGAATCAACAACTTGCAATGCAATAAGGTTCCACAAGGGTGACAATGGTTCGTACTGGGCTTTAGAGAATCAACCACTAGCAATGATAGAAGGGTCCATAATGAACACATGCTACGTACTGGTCTTTACAGAATGAACCTCTTGCAATGAAAACAAGATCCAAATGAACAGAATGCCATGCACTGAGCTTTACAGTATGAACAACTTGCAATGAAAGTAGTTTCCACAATAACATAATGCCATGCACTGGGCTTTACAGAATCTACCACTTGCAATGCAATAAGGTTCCACAAACGCCACAATGGATCGTACTGGGCTTTAGAGAATCAACCACTAGCAATGAGAGAAGAGTCCATAATGATCACAATGCTATGTACTGGGCAATACAGAATCAACCACTTGCAATGCAATAAGTTTCCACAAAGGTCACAATGGTAATTACTGGGCTTTAGAGAATCAACCACTAGCAATGATTGAACGGTCCATGATGATCACAATGCTATGTACCTGCAATGAAAGCAAGATCCAAATGAACAGAATGCCATGCACTGAGCTTTACAGTATGAACCACTTGCAATGAAAGTAGGATCCACAATGAACATAATGCCATGCACTGGGCTTTACAGTGTGAACCACTTGCAATGAAAGTAGGATCCACTATGAACATAATGCCATGCACTGGGCTTTACAGAATTAACCACTTGCAATGCAATAAGGTTCCACAAAGATCACAATGGTTCGTACTGGGCTTCAGAGAATCAACCACTAGCAATGATAGAATGGTCCATAATGATCACATGCTATTTACTGGGCTTTACAGAATTAACCACTTGCAATGAAAGCAAGATCCAAATGAACAGAATGCCATGCATTGAGCTTTACAGTATGAACCACTTGCAATGTAAGTAGGATCCACAATGAACATAATGCCATGCACTCGGCTTTACAGAATTAGCCACTTGCAATGAAATAAAGTTCCACAAAGGTCACAATGGTACGTACTGGGCTTTAGAGAATCAACCACTAGCAATCAGAGAAGGGTCCATAATGATCACATGCTACGTACTGGGCTTTACAGAATCAACCAGTAGCAGTCAGAGAAGGGTCAATAATGATCACATGCTACGTACTGGTCTTTACAGAATGAACCTCTTGCAATGAAAGCAAGACCCAAATGAATAGAATGCCATGCATTGAGCTTTACAGTATGAACCACTTGCAATGAAGGTAAGAAGGGTCCCTAATGATCACAATGCTATGTACTGGGCTTTACAGAATCAACCACTTGCAATGAAAGCAAGATCCAAATGAACAGAATGCCATCCACTGAGCTTTACAGTATGAACCACTTGCAATGAAAGTAGGATCCACAATGAACATAATGCCATGCACTGGGCTTTACAGAATTAACCACTTGCAATGCAATAAGGTTCCACAAAGATCACAATGGTTCTTACTGGGCTTCAGAGAATCAACCACTAGCAATGAGAGAAGAGTCCATAATGATCACAATGCTATGTACTGGGCTTTACAGAATTAACCACTTGCAATGAAAGCAAGATCCAAATGAACAGAATGCCATGCACTGAGCTTTACAGTATGAACCATTTGCAATGTAAGTAGGATCCACAATGAACATAATGCCATGCACTGGGCTTTACGAATTAACCACTTGCAATGAAATAAAGTTCCACAAAGGTCACAATGGTACATACTGGGCTGTAGAGAATCAACCACTAGCAATCAGAGAAGGGTCCATAATGATCACATGCTACGTACTGGGCTTTACAGAATCAAGCACTAGCAGTCAGAGAAGGGTCCATAATGATTACATGCTACCTACTGGTGTTTACAGAATGAACCTCTTGCAATGAAAGCAAGATCGAAATGAACATAGTGCTTTGAACTGGGCTTGACAGAATCAACAACTTGCAATGCAATAAGGTTCCACAAGGGTGACAATGGTTCGTACTGGGCTTTAGAGAATCAACCACTAGCAATGATAGAAGGGTCCATAATGAACACATGCTACGTACTGGTCTTTACAGAATGAACCTCTTGCAATGAAAACAAGATCCAAATGAACAGAATGCCATGCACTGAGCTTTACAGTATGAACAACTTGCAATGAAAGTAGTTTCCACAATAACATAATGCCATGCACTGGGCTTTACAGAATCTACCACTTGCAATGCAATAAGGTTCCACAAACGCCACAATGGATCGTACTGGGCTTTAGAGAATCAACCACTAGCAATGAGAGAAGAGTCCATAATGATCACAATGCTATGTACTGGGCAATACAGAATCAACCACTTGCAATGCAATAAGTTTCCACAAAGGTCACAATGGTAATTACTGGGCTTTAGAGAATCAACCACTAGCAATGATTGAACGGTCCATGATGATCACAATGCTATGTACCTGCAATGAAAGCAAGATCCAAATGAACAGAATGCCATGCACTGAGCTTTACAGTATGAACCACTTGCAATGAAAGTAGGATCCACAATGAACATAATGCCATGCACTGGGCTTTACAGTGTGAACCACTTGCAATGAAAGTAGGATCCACTATGAACATAATGCCATGCACTGGGCTTTACAGAATTAACCACTTGCAATGCAATAAGGTTCCACAAAGATCACAATGGTTCGTACTGGGCTTCAGAGAATCAACCACTAGCAATGATAGAATGGTCCATAATGATCACATGCTATTTACTGGGCTTTACAGAATTAACCACTTGCAATGAAAGCAAGATCCAAATGAACAGAATGCCATGCATTGAGCTTTACAGTATGAACCACTTGCAATGTAAGTAGGATCCACAATGAACATAATGCCATGCACTCGGCTTTACAGAATTAGCCACTTGCAATGAAATAAAGTTCCACAAAGGTCACAATGGTACGTACTGGGCTTTAGAGAATCAACCACTAGCAATCAGAGAAGGGTCCATAATGATCACATGCTACGTACTGGGCTTTACAGAATCAACCAGTAGCAGTCAGAGAAGGGTCAATAATGATCACATGCTACGTACTGGTCTTTACAGAATGAACCTCTTGCAATGAAAGCCAGATCCAAATGAACAGAATGCCATGCACTGAGCTGTACAGTATGAACCACGTGCAATGAAGGTAAGAAGGGTCCCTAATGATCACAATGCTATGTACTGGTCTTTACAGAATCAACCAGTTGCAATGAAAGCAAGATCCAAATGAACAGATTGCCATGCACTGAGCTTTACAGTATGAACCACTTGCAATGAAAGTAGGATCCACAATGAACATAATGCCATGCACTGGGCTTTACAGAATTAACCACTTGCAATGCAATAAGCTTCCACAAAGGTCACAATGGTACGTACTGGGCTTTAGAGAATCAACCACTAGCAATGAGAGAAGGTTCCATAATGATCACATGCTATGTACTGGGCTTTACAGAATCAACCACTAGCAATCAGAGAAGGGTCCATAATGATCACATGCTACGTACTCGGCTTTACAGAATCAACCAATTGCAATGCAATAAGGTACCACAAAGGTCACAATGGTTCGTACTGGGCTTTAGAGAATCAACCACTAGCAATGATAGTAGGGTCCATAATGATCACATGCTACGTACTGGTCTTTACAGAATCAACCAATTGCAATGCAATAAGGTACCACAAAGGTCACAATGGTTCATACTGGGCTTTAGAGAATCAACCACTAGCAATGATAGTAGGGTCCATAATGAACACATGCTACGTACTGGTCTTTACAAAATGAACCTCTTGCAATGAAACCAAGATCCAAATGAAGAGAATGCCATGCACTGAGCTTTACAGTATGAACCACTTGCAATGAAAGCAAGATCCACAATGAACATAATGCCATGCACTGGGCTTTACAGAATTAACCACTTGCAATGCAATAAGGTACCACAAAGGTCACAATGGTACGTACTGGGCTTTAGAGAATCAACCACTAGCAATGAGAGAAAGGTCCATAATGATCACATGCTATGTACTAGGCTTTACAGAATCAACCACTAGCAATCAGAGAAGGGTCCATAATGATCACATGCTACGTACTGGGCTTTACAGAATCAACGACTAGCAATGAGAGAAGGGTCCATAATGATTACATGCTACCTACTGGTCTTTACAGAATGAACCTCTTGCAATGAAAGCAAGATCGAAATGAACATAATGCTTTGAACTGGGCTTTACTGTATGAACTACTTGCAATGAAAGTAGTATCCACAATGAACATAATGCCATGCACTGGGCTTTACTGAATTAACCACCTGCAATGCAATAAGGTTCCACAAAGGTCACAATGGTTCGTACTGGGATTTAGAGAATCAACCACTAGAAATGATAGAAGGGTCCATAATGAACACATGCTACGTACTGGGCTTTACAGAATGAACCTCTTGCAATGAAAGCAAGACCCAAATGAATAGAATGCCATGCATTGAGCTTTACAGTATGAACCACTTGCAATGAAGGTAAGAAGGGTCCCTAATGATCACAATGCTATGTACTGGGCTTTACAGAATCAACCACTTGCAATGAAAGCAAGATCCAAATGAACAGAATGCCATCCACTGAGCTTTACAGTATGAACCACTTGCAATGAAAGTAGGATCCACAATGAACATAATGCCATGCACTGGGCTTTACAGAATTAACCACTTGCAATGCAATAAGGTTCCACAAAGATCACAATGGTTCTTACTGGGCTTCAGAGAATCAACCACTAGCAATGAGAGAAGAGTCCATAATGATCACAATGCTATGTACTGGGCTTTACAGAATTAACCACTTGCAATGAAAGCAAGATCCAAATGAACAGAATGCCATGCACTGAGCTTTACAGTATGAACCATTTGCAATGTAAGTAGGATCCACAATGAACATAATGCCATGCACTGGGCTTTACGAATTAACCACTTGCAATGAAATAAAGTTCCACAAAGGTCACAATGGTACATACTGGGCTGTAGAGAATCAACCACTAGCAATCAGAGAAGGGTCCATAATGATCACATGCTACGTACTGGGCTTTACAGAATCAAGCACTAGCAGTCAGAGAAGGGTCCATAATGATTACATGCTACCTACTGGTGTTTACAGAATGAACCTCTTGCAATGAAAGCAAGATCGAAATGAACATAGTGCTTTGAACTGGGCTTTACAGAATCAACAACTTGCAATGCAATAAGGTTCCACAAGGGTGACAATGGTTCGTACTGGGCTTTAGAGAATCAACCACTAGCAATGATAGAAGGGTCCATAATGAACACATGCTACGTACTGGTCTTTACAGAATGAACCTCTTGCAATGAAAACAAGATCCAAATGAACAGAATGCCATGCACTGAGCTTTACAGTATGAACAACTTGCAATGAAAGTAGTTTCCACAATAACATAATGCCATGCACTGGGCTTTACAGAATCTACCACTTGCAATGCAATAAGGTTCCACAAACGCCACAATGGATCGTACTGGGCTTTAGAGAATCAACCACTAGCAATGAGAGAAGAGTCCATAATGATCACAATGCTATGTACTGGGCAATACAGAATCAACCACTTGCAATGCAATAAGTTTCCACAAAGGTCACAATGGTAAGTACTGGGCTTTAGAGAATCAACCACTAGCAATGATTGAACGGTCCATGATGATCACAATGCTATGTACCTGCAATGAAAGCAAGATCCAAATGAACAGAATGCCATGCACTGAGCTTTACAGTATGAACCACTTGCAATGAAAGTAGGATCCACAATGAACATAATGCCATGCACTGGGCTTTACAGTGTGAACCACTTGCAATGAAAGTAGGATCCACTATGAACATAATGCCATGCAATGGGCTTTACAGAATTAACCACTTGCAATGCAATAAGGTTCCACAAAGTTCACAATGGTTCGTAATGGGCTTTAGAGAATCAACCGCTAGCAATGATAGTACGGTCCATAATGAACACATGCTACGTACTGGTCTTTACAGAATGAACCTCTTGCAATGAAAGCCAGATCCAAATGAACAGAATGCCATGCACTGAGCTGTACAGTATGAACCACGTGCAATGAAGGTAAGAAGGGTCCCTAATGATCACAATGCTATGTACTGGTCTTTACAGAATCAACCAGTTGCAATGAAAGCAAGATCCAAATGAACAGATTGCCATGCACTGAGCTTTACAGTATGAACCACTTGCAATGAAAGTAGGATCCACAATGAACATAATGCCATGCACTGGGCTTTACAGAATTAACCACTTGCAATGCAATAAGCTTCCACAAAGGTCACAATGGTACGTACTGGGCTTTAGAGAATCAACCACTAGCAATGAGAGAAGGTTCCATAATGATCACATGCTACGTACTGGGCTTTACAGAATCAACCACTAGCAATCAGAGAAGGGTCCATAATGATCACATGCTACGTACTCGGCTTTACAGAATCAACCAATTGCAATGCAATAAGGTACCACAAAGGTCACAATGGTTCGTACTGGGCTTTAGAGAATCAACCACTAGCAATGATAGTAGGGTCCATAATGATCACATGCTACGTACTGGTCTTTACAGAATCAACCAATTGCAATGCAATAAGGTACCACAAAGGTCACAATGGTTCATACTGGGCTTTAGAGAATCAACCACTAGCAATGATAGTAGGGTCCATAATGAACACATGCTACGTACTGGTCTTTACAAAATGAACCTCTTGCAATGAAACCAAGATCCAAATGAAGAGAATGCCATGCACTGAGCTTTACAGTATGAACCACTTGCAATGAAAGCAAGATCCACAATGAACATAATGCCATGCACTGGGCTTTACAGAATTAACCACTTGCAATGCAATAAGGTACCACAAAGGTCACAATGGTACGTACTGGGCTTTAGAGAATCAACCACTGGCAATGAGAGAAAGGTCCATAATGATCACATGCTATGTACTAGGCTTTACAGAATCAACCACTAGCAATCAGAGAAGGGTCCATAATGATCACATGCTACGTACTGGGCTTTACAGAATCAACGACTAGCAATGAGAGAAGGGTCCATAATGATTACATGCTACCTACTGGTCTTTACAGAATGAACCTCTTGCAATGAAAGCAAGATCGAAATGAACATAATGCTTTGAACTGGGCTTTACTGTATGAACTACTTGCAATGAAAGTAGTATCCACAATGAACATAATGCCATGCACTGGGCTTTACTGAATTAACCACCTGCAATGCAATAAGGTTCCACAAAGGTCACAATGGTTCGTACTGGGATTTAGAGAATCAACCACTAGAAATGATAGAAGGGTCCATAATGAACACATGCTACGTACTGGGCTTTACAGAATGAACCTCTTGCAATGAAAGCATGATCCAAATGAACAGAATGCCATGCACTGAGCTTTACAGTATGAACCACTTGCAATGAAAGTAAGAAGGGTCCCTAATGATCACAATGCTACGTACTGGGCTTAACAGAATCAACGACTAGCAATGAGAGAAGGGTCCATAATGATTACATGCTACCTACTGGTCTTTACAGAATGAACCTCTTGCAATGAAAGCAAGATCGAAATGAACATAGTGCTTTGAACTGGGCTTTACAGTATGAACTACTTGCAATGAAAGTAGTATCCACAATGAACATAATGCCATGCACTGGGCTTTACTGAATTAACCACCTGCAATGCAATAAGGTTCCACAAAGGTCACAATGGTTCGTACTGGGCTTTAGAGAATCAAGCACTAGCAATGATAGAAGGGTCCATAATGAACACATGCTACGTACTGCGCTTTACAGAATGAACCTCTTGCAATGAAAGCAAGATCCAAATGAACAGAATGCCATGCACTGAGCTTTACAGTATGTACCACTTGCAATGAAAGTAGGATCCACTATGAACATAATGCCATGCACTGAGCTTTACAGTATGAACCACTTGCAATGAAGGTAAGAAGGGTCCCTAATGATCACAATGCTATGTACTGGGCTTTACAGAATCAACCACTTGCAATGCAATAAGGTTCCACAAAGGTCACAATGGTACGTACTGGGCTTTACAGCATCAACCACTAGCAATGAAAGGTCCATAATGAACACATGCTACATACTGGGCTCTACAGAATCAACCACTTGCAATGAGAGAAGGGTCCCTAATGATCACAATGCTATGTACTGGGCTTTACAGTATGAACCACTTGCAATGAAAGTAGTATCCACAATGAACATAATGCCATGCACTGGGCTTTACTGAATTAACCACTTGCAATGCAATAAGGTTCCACAAAGGTCACAATGGTACGTACTGGGCTTTAGAGAATCAACCACTAGCAATGAGAGAAGGGTCCATAATGATTACATGCTACCTACTGGTCTTTCTAGAATGAACCTCTTGCAATGAAAGCAAGATCCAAATGAACAGAATGCCATGCACTGAGCTTTACAGTATGAACCACTTGCAATGAAAGTAAGAAGGGTCCCTAATGATCACAATGCTATGTACTGGGCTTTACAGAATCAACCACTTGCAATGCAATAAGGTTCCACAAAGGTCACAATGGTACGTACTGGGCTTTACAGCATCAACCACTAGCAATGAAATGAACAGAATGCCATGCACTGAGCTTTACAGTATGAACCACTTGCAATGAAAGTAGGATCCACAATGAACATAATGCCATGCACTGGGCTTTACAGAATTAACCACTTGCAATGCAATAAGGTTCCACAAAGATCACAATGGTTCGTACTGGGCTTCAGAGAATCAACCACTAGCAATGATAGAATGGTCCATAATGAACACATGCTATTTACTGGGCTTTACAGAATTAACCACTTGCAATGAAAGCAAGATCCAAATGAACAGAATGCCATGCATTGAGCTTTACAGTATGAACCACTTGCAATGTAAGTAGGATCCACAATGAACATAATGCCATGCACTGGGCTTTACAGAATTAGCCACTTGCAATGAAATAAAGTTACACAAAGGTCACAATGGTACGTACTGGGCTTTAGAGAATCAACCACTAGCAATCAGAGAAGGGTCCATAATGATCACTTGCTACGTACTGGGCTTTACAGAATCAAGCACTAGCAGTCAGAGAAGGGTCCATAATTATTACATGCTACCTACTGGTCTTTACAGAATGAACCTCTTGCAATGAAAGCAAGATCGAAATGAACATAGTGCTTTGAACTGTGCTTTACAGAATCAACAACTTGCAATGCAATAAGGTTCCACAAAGGTCACAATGGTTCGTACTGGGCTTTAGAGAATCAACCACTAGCAATGATAGAAGGGTCCATAATGAACACATGCTATGTACTGGTCTTTACAGAATGAACCTCTTGCAATGAAAGCAAGATCCAAATGAACAGAATGCCATGCACTGAGCTTTACAGTATGAACCACTTGCAATGCAAGTAGTATCCACAATAACATAATGCCATGCACTGGGCTTTACAGAATGAACCAGTAGCAATTAGAGAAGGGTCCATAATGAACACATGCTACGTACTGGGCTTTACAGAGTGAACCTCTTGCAATGAAAGCAAGATCGAAATGAACATAATGCTTTGAACTGGGCTTTACAGTATGAACCACTTGCAATGAAAGTAGTATCCACAATGAACATAATGCCATGCACTGGGCTTTACAGAATCAACCACTAGCAATGAGAGAAGGGTCCATAATGAACACATGCTACGTACTGGTCTTTACAGAATGAACCTCTTGCAATGAAAGCAAGACCCAAATGAAAAGTATGCCATGCATTGAGCTTTACAGTATGAACCACTTGCAATGAAGGTAAGAAGGGTCCCTAATGATCACAATGCTATGTACTGGGCTTTACAGAGTCAACCACTTGCAATGAAAGCAAGATCCAAATGAACAGAATGCCATGCACTGAGATTTACAGTATGAACCACTTGCAATGAAAGTAGGATCCACAATGAACATAATGCCATGCACTGGGCTTTACAGAATTAACCACTGGCAATGTAATAAAGTTCCACAAAGGTCACTATGGTACATACTGGGCTTTAGAGAATCAACCACTAGCAATCAGAGAAGGGTCCATAATGATCACATGCTACGTACTGGGCTTTACAGAATCAACCAGTAGCAGTCAGAGAAGGGTCAATAATGATCACATGCTACGTACTGGGCTTTACAGAATCAACCACTTGCAATGCATTAAGGTTCCACAAAGGTCACAATGGTTCGTACTGGTCTTCACAGAATGAACCTCTTGCAATGAAAGCAAGACCCAAATGAATAGAATGCCATGCATTGAGCTTTACAGTATGAACCACTTGCAATGAAGGTAAGAAGGGTCCCTAATGATCACAATGCTATGTACTGGGCTTTACAGAATCAACCACTTGCAATGAAAGCAAGATCCAAATGAACAGAATGCCATCCACTGAGCTTTACAGTATGAACCACTTGCAATGAAAGTAGGATCCACAATGAACATAATGCCATGCACTGGGCTTTACAGAATTAACCACTTGCAATGCAATAAGGTTCCACAAAGATCACAATGGTTCTTACTGGGCTTCAGAGAATCAATCACTAGCAATGAGAGAAGAGTCCATAATGATCACAATGCTATGTACTGGGCTTTACAGAATTAACCACTTGCAATGAAAGCAAGATCCAAATGAACAGAATGCCATGCACTGAGCTTTACAGTATGAATCATTTGCAATGTAAGTAGGATCCACAATGAACATAATGCCATGCACTGGGCTTTACGAATTAACCACTTGCAATGAAATAAAGTTCCACAAAGGTCACAATGGTACGTACTGGGCTTTACAGAATCAAGCACTAGCAATGAGAGAAGGGTCCATAATGATCACATGCTACGTACTGGGCTTTACAGAATCAAGCACTAGCAGTCAGAGAAGGGTCCATAATGATTACATGCTACCTACTGGTGTTTACAGAATGAACCTCTTGCAATGAAAGCAAGATCGAAATGAACATAGTGCTTTGAACTGGGCTTTACAGAATCAACAACTTGCAATGCAATAAGGTTCCACAAAGGTGACAATGGTTCGTACTGGGCTTTAGAGAATCAACCACTAGCAATGATAGAAGGGTCCATAATGGACACATGCTACGTACTGGTCTTTACAGAATGAACCTCTTGCAATGAAAACAAGATCCAAATGAACAGAATGCCATGCACTGAGCTTTACAGTATGAACAACTTTCAATGAAAGTAGTATCCACAATAACATAATGCCATGCACTGAGCTTTACAGAATCTACCACTTGCAATGCAATAAGGTTCCACAAACGCCACAATGGATCGTACTGGGCTTTAGAGAATCAACCACTAGCAATGAGAGAAGAGTCCATAATGATCACAATGCTATTTACAGAATCAACCACTTGCAATGCAATAAGTTTCCACAAAGGTCACAATGGTAAGTACTGGGCTTTAGAGAATCAACCACTAGCAATGATTGAACGGTCCATGATGATCACAATGCTATGTACCTGCAATGAAAGCAAGATCCAAATGAACAGAATGCCATGCACTGAGCTTTACAGTACGAACCACTTGCAATGAAAGTAGGATCCACTATGAACATAATGCCATGCAATGGGCTTTACAGAATTAACCACTTGCAATGCAATAAGGTTCCACAAAGTTCACAATGGTTCGTACTGGGCTTTAGAGGATCAACAGCTAGCAATGATAGTACGGTCCATAATGAACACATGCTACGTACTGGTCTTTACAGAATGAACCTCTTGCAATGAAAGCCAGATCCAAATGAACAGAATGCCATGCACTGAGCTTTACAGTATGAACCACTTGCAATGAAGGTAAGAAGGGTCCCTAATGATCACAATGCTATGTACTGGTCTTTACAGAATCAACCAGTTGCAATGAAAGCAAGATCCAAATGAACAGATTGCCATGCACTGAGCTTTACAGTATGAACCACTTGCAATGAAAGTAGGATCCACAATGAACATAATGCCATGCACTGGGCTTTACAGAATTAACCACTGGCAATGGAATAAAGTTCCACAAAGGTCAGAATGGTTCGTACTGGGCTTTAGAGAATCAACCAGTAGCAATTAGAGAAGGGTCCATAATGAACACATGCTACGTACTGGGCTTTACAGAATGAACCACTTGCAATGAAAGTAGGATCCACAATGACCATAATGCCATGTACTGGACTTTACAGTATGAACCACTTGCAATGAAAGTAGTATCCACAATAACATAATGCCATGCACTGGGCTTTACAGAATGAACCACTTGCAATGCTATAAGGTTCCACAAAGTTCACAATGGTACGTACTGGGCTTTACAGAATAAACCACTAGCAATCAGAGAAGGGTCCGTAATGATCACATGCTACGTACTGGGCTTTACAGAATCAACCACTAGCAATCAGAGAAGGGTCCATAATGATTACATGCTACCTACTGGTCTTTACAGAATGAACCTCTTGCAATGAAAGCAAGATCCAAATGAACATAATGCTTTGAACTGGGCTTTACAATATGAATCACTTGCAATGAAAGTAGTATCCACAATGAACATAATGCCATGCACTGGGCTTTACTGAATTAACCACTTGCAATGCAATAAGGTTCCACAAAGGTCACAATGGTTCGTACTGGGCTTCAGAGAATCAACCACTAGCAATGAGAGAAGAGTCCATAATGATCACAATGCTATGTACTGGGCTTTACAGAATTAACCACTTGCAATGAAAGTAGGATCCACAATGAACATAATGCCATGCACTGGGCTTTACGAATTAACCACTTGCAATGAAATAAAGTTCCACAAAGGTGACAATGGTTCTTACTGGGCTTCAGAGAATCAACCACTAGCAATCAGAGAAGGGTCCATAATGATCACATGCTACGTACTGGGCTTTACAGAATCAAGCACTAGCAGTCAGAGAAGGGTCCATAATGATTACATGCTACCTACTGGTGTTTACAGAATGAACCTCTTGCAATGAAAGCAAGATCGAAATGAACATAGTGCTTTGAACTGGGCTTTACAGAATCAACAACTTGCAATGCAATAAGGTTCCACAAAGGTGACAATGGTTCGTACTGGGCTTTAGAGAATCAACCACTAGCAATGATAGAAGGGTCCATAATGGACACATGCTACGTACTGGTCTTTACAGAATGAACCTCTTGCAATGAAAACAAGATCCAAATGAACAGAATGCCATGCACTGAGCTTTACAGTATGAACAACTTTCAATGAAAGTAGTATCCACAATAACATAATGCCATGCACTGAGCTTTACAGAATCTACCACTTGCAATGCAATAAGGTTCCACAAACGCCACAATGGATCGTACTGGGCTTTAGAGAATCAACCACTAGCAATGAGAGAAGAGTCCATAATGATCACAATGCTAATTACAGAATCAACCACTTGCAATGCAATAAGTTTCCACAAAGGTCACAATGGTAAGTACTGGGCTTTAGAGAATCAACCACTAGCAATGATTGAACGGTCCATGATGATCACAATGCTATGTACCTGCAATGAAAGCAAGATCCAAATGAACAGAATGCCATGCACTGAGCTTTACAGTACGAACCACTTGCAATGAAAGTAGGATCCACTATGAACATAATGCCATGCAATGGGCTTTACAGAATTAACCACTTGCAATGCAATAAGGTTCCACAAAGTTCACAATGGTTCGTACTGGGCTTTAGATAATCAACAGCTAGCAATGATAGTACGGTCCATAATGAACACATGCTACGTACTGGTCTTTACAGAATGAACCTCTTGCAATGAAAGCCAGATCCAAATGAACAGAATGCCATGCACTGAGCTTTACAGTATGAACCACTTGCAATGAAGGTAAGAAGGGTCCCTAATGATCACAATGCTATGTACTGGTCTTTACAGAATCAACCAGTTGCAATGAAAGCAAGATCCAAATGAACAGATTGCCATGCACTGAGCTTTACAGTATGAACCACTTGCAATGAAAGTAGGATCCACAATGAACATAATGCCATGCACTGGGCTTTACAGAATTAACCACTGGCAATGGAATAAAGTTCCACAAAGGTCAGAATGGTTCGTACTGGGCTTTAGAGAATCAACCAGTAGCAATTAGAGAAGGGTCCATAATGAACACATGCTACGTACTGGGCTTTACAGAATGAACCACTTGCAATGAAAGTAGGATCCACAATGACCATAATGCCATGTACTGGACTTTACAGTATGAACCACTTGCAATGAAAGTAGTATCCACAATAACATAATGCCATGCACTGGGCTTTACAGAATGAACCACTTGCAATGCTATAAGGTTCCACAAAGTTCACAATGGTACGTACTGGGCTTTACAGAATAAACCACTAGCAATCAGAGAAGGGTCCGTAATGATCACATGCTACGTACTGGGCTTTACAGAATCAACCACTAGCAATCAGAGAAGGGTCCATAATGATTACATGCTACCTACTGGTCTTTACAGAATGAACCTCTTGCAATGAAAGCAAGATCCAAATGAACATAATGCTTTGAACTGGGCTTTACAATATGAATCACTTGCAATGAAAGTAGTATCCACAATGAACATAATGCCATGCACTGGGCTTTACTGAATTAACCACTTGCAATGCAATAAGGTTCCACAAAGGTCACAATGGTACGTACTGGGCTTTAGAGAATCAACCACTTGCAATGAGAGAAGGGTCCATAATGATCACATGCTACGTACTGGGCTTTACAGAATCAACCACTTGCAATGCAATAAGGTTCCACAAAGGTCACAATGGTTCGTACTGGGCTTTAGAGAATCAACCACTAGCAATGATAGTAGGGTCCATAATGAACACATGCTACGTACTGGTCTTTACAGAATGAACCTCTTGCAATGAAAGCAAGACCCAAATGAAAAGTATGCCATGCATTGAGCTTTACAGTATGAACCACTTGCAATGAAGGTAAGAAGGGTCCCTAATGATCACAATGCTATGTACTGGGCTTTACAGAGTCAACCACTTGCAATGAAAGCAAGATCCAAATGAACAGAATGCCATGCACTGAGATTTACAGTATGAACCACTTGCAATGAAAGTAGGATCCACAATGAACATAATGCCATGCACTGGGCTTTACAGAATTAACCACTGGCAATGTAATAAAGTTCCACAAAGGTCACTATGGTACATACTGGGCTTTAGAGAATCAACCACTAGCAATCAGAGAAGGGTCCATAATGATCACATGCTACGTACTGGGCTTTACAGAATCAACCAGTAGCAGTCAGAGAAGGGTCAATAATGATCACATGCTACGTACTGGGCTTTACAGAATCAACCACTTGCAATGCATTAAGGTTCCACAAAGGTCACAATGGTTCGTACTGGTCTTTACAGAATGAACCTCTTGCAATGAAAGCAAGACCCAAATGAATAGAATGCCATGCATTGAGCTTTACAGTATGAACCACTTGCAATGAAGGTAAGAAGGGTCCCTAATGATCACAATGCTATGTACTGGGCTTTACAGAATCAACCACTTACAATGAAAGCAAGATCCAAATGAACAGAATGCCATGCACTGAGCTTTACAGTATGAACCACTTGCAATGAAAGTAGGATCCACAATGAACATAATGCCATGCACTGGGCTTTACAGAATTAACCACTGGCAATGGAATAAAGTTCCACAAAGGTCAGAATGGTTCGTACTGGGCTTTAGAGAATCAACCAGTAGCAATGATAGAAGGGTCCATAATGAACACATGCTACGTACTGGTCTTTACAGAATGAACCTCTTGCAATGAAAACAAGATCCAAATGAACAGAATGCCATGCACTGAGCTTTACAGTATGAACAACTTGCAATGAAAGTAGTTTCCACAATAACATAATGCCATGCACTGGGCTTTACAGAATCTACCACTTGCAATGCAATAAGGTTCCACAAACGCCACAATGGATCGTACTGGGCTTTAGAGAATCAACCACTAGCAATGAGAGAAGAGTCCATAATGATCACAATGCTATGTACTGGGCTTTACAGAATCAACCACTTGCAATGCAATAAGTTTCCACAAAGGTCACAATGGTAAGTACTGGGCTTTAGAGAATCAACCACTAGCAATGATTGAACGGTCCATGATGATCACAATGCTATGTACCTGCAATGAAAGCAAGATCCAAATGAACAGAATGCCATGCACTGAGCTTTACAGTATGAACCACTTGCAATGAAAGTAGGATCCACAATGAACATAATGCCATGCACTGGGCTTTACAGTGTGAACCACTTGCAATGAAAGTAGGATCCACTATGAACATAATGCCATGCAATGGGCTTTACAGAATTAACCACTTGCAATGCAATAAGGTTCCACAAAGTTCACAATGGTTCGTACTGGGCTTTAGAGAATCAACTGCTAGCAATGATAGTACGGTCCATAATGAACACATGCTACGTACTGGTCTTTACAGAATGAACCTCTTGCAATGAAAGCCAGATCCAAATGAACAGAATGCCATGCACTGAGCTGTACAGTATGAACCACTTGCAATGAAGGTAAGAAGGGTCCCTAATGATCACAATGCTATGTACTGGGCTTTACAGAATTAACCACTTGCAATGAAAGCAAGATCCAAATGAACAGAATGCCATGCATTGAGCTTTACAGTACGAACCACTTGCAATGAAAGTAGGATCCACAATGAACATAATGCCATGCACTGGGCTTTACAGTGTGAACCACTTGCAATGAAAGTAGGATCCACTATGAACATAATGCCATGCAATGGGCTTTACAGAATTAACCACTTGCAATGCAATAAGGTTCCACAAAGTTCACAATGGTTCGTACTGGGCTTTAGAGAATCAACCGCTAGCAATGATAGTACGGTCCATAATGAACACATGCTACGTACTGGTCTTTACAGAATGAACCTCTTGCAATGAAAGCCAGATCCAAATGAACAGAATGCCATGCACTGAGCTGTACAGTATGAACCACTTGCAATGAAGGTAAGAAGGGTCCCTAATGATCACAATGCTATGTACTGGTCTTTACAGAATCAACCAGTTGCAATGAAAGCAAGATCCAAATGAACAGATTGCCATGCACTGAGCTTTACAGTATGAACCACTTGCAATGAAAGTAGGATCCACAATGAACATAATGCCATGCACTGGGCTTTACTGAATTAACCACTTGCAATGCAATAAGGTTCCACAAAGGTCACAATGGTACGTACTGGGCTTTAGAGAATCAACCACTAGCAATGAGAGAAGGGTCCATAATGATCACATGCTACGTACTGGGCTCTACAGAATCAACCACTTGCAATGAGAGAAGGGTCCCTAATGATCACAATGCTATGTACTGGGCTTTACAGTATGAACCACTTGCAATGAAAGTAGTATCCACAATGAACATAATGCCATGCACTGGGCTTTACTGAATTAACCACTTGCAATGCAATAAGGTTCCACAAAGGTCACAATGGTACGTACTGGGCTTTAGAGAATCAACCACTAGCAATGAGAGAAGGGTCCATAATGATTACATGCTACCTACTGGTCTTTCTAGAATGAACCTCTTGCAATGAAAGCAAGATCCAAATGAACAGAATGCCATGCACTGAGCTTTACAGTATGAACCACTTGCAATGAAAGTAAGAAGGGTCCCTAATGATCACAATGCTATGTACTGGGCTTTACAGAATCAACCACTTGCAATGCAATAAGGTTCCACAAAGGTCACAATGGTACGCACTGGGCTTTACAGCATCAACCACTAGCAATGAAATGAACAGAATGCCATGCACTGAGCTTTACAGTATGAACCACTTGCAATGAAAGTAGGATCCACAATGAACATAATGCCATGCACTGGGCTTTACAGAATTAACCACTTGCAATGCAATAAGGTTCCACAAAGATCACAATGGTTCGTACTGGGCTTCAGAGAATCAACCGCTAGCAATGATAGAATGGTCCATAATGATCACATGCTATTTACTGGGCTTTACAGAATTAACCACTTGCAATGAAAGCAAGATCCAAATCAACAGAATGCCATGCATTGAGCTTTACAGTATGAACCACTTGCAATGTAAGTAGGATCCACAATGAACATAATGCCATGCACTTGGCTTTACAGAATTAGCCACTTGCAATGAAATAAAGTTCCACAAAGGTCACAATGGTACGTACTGGGCTTTAGAGAATCAACCACTAGCAATCAGAGAAGGGTCCATAATGATCACATGCTACGTACTGGGCTTTACAGAATCAACCAGTAGCAGTCAGAGAAGGGTCAATAATGATCACATGCTACGTACTGGGCTTTACAGAATCAACCACTTGCAATGAAAGCAAGATCCAAATGAACAGAATGCCATCCACTGACCTTTACAGTATGAACCACTTGCAATGAAAGTAGGATCCACAATGAACATAATGCCATGCACTGGGCTTTACAGAATTAACCACTTGCAATGCAATAAGGTTCCACAAAGATCACAATGGTTCTTACTGGGCTTCAGAGAATCAACCACTAGCAATGAGAGAAGAGTCCATAATGATCACAATGCTATGTACTGGGCTTTACAGAATTAACCACTTGCAATGAAAGCAAGATCCAAATGAACAGAATGCCATGCACTGAGCTTTACAGTATGAACCATTTGCAATGTAAGTAGGATCCACAATGAACATAATGCCATGCACTGGGCTTTACGAATTAACCACTTGCAATGAAATAAAGTTCCACAAAGGTCACAATGGTACATACTGGGCTTTAGAGAATCAACCACTAGCAATCAGAGAAGGGTCCATAATGATCACATGCTACGTACTGGGCTTTACAGAATCAAGCACTAGCAGTCAGAGAAGGGTCCATAATGATTACATGCTACCTACTGGTGTTTACAGAATGAACCTCTTGCAATGAAAGCAAGATCGAAATGAACATAGTGCTTTGAACTGGGCTTTACAGAATCAACAACTTGCAATGCAATAAGGTTCCACAAAGGTGACAATGGTTCGTACTGGGCTTTAGAGAATCAACCACTAGCAATGATAGAAGGGTCCATAATGAACACATGCTACGTACTGGTCTTTACAGAATGAACCTCTTGCAATGAAAACAAGATCCAAATGAACAGAATGCCATGCACTGAGCTTTACAGTATGAACAACTTGCAATGAAAGTAGTTTCCACAATAACATAATGCCATGCACTGGGCTTTACAGAATCTACCACTTGCAATGCAATAAGGTTCCACAAACGCCACAATGGATCGTACTGGGCTTTAGAGAATCAACCACTAGCAATGAGAGAAGAGTCCATAATGATCACAATGCTATGTACTGGGCTTTACAGAATCAACCACTTGCAATGCAATAAGTTTCCACAAAGGTCACAATGGTAAGTACTGGGCTTTAGAGAATCAACCACTAGCAATGATTGAACGGTCCATGATGATCACAATGCTATGTACCTGCAATGAAAGCAAGATCCAAATGAACAGAATGCCATGCACTGAGCTTTGCAGTATGAACCACTTGCAATGAAAGTAGGATCCACAATGAACATAATGCCATGCACTGGGCTTTACAGTGTGAACCACTTGCAATGAAAGTAGGATCCACTATGAACATAATGCCATGCAATGGGCTTTACAGAATTAACCACTTGCAATGCAATAAGGTTCCACAAAGTTCACAATGGTTCGTACTGGGCTTTAGAGAATCAACCGCTAGCAATGATAGTACGGTCCATAATGAACACATGCTACGTACTGGTCTTTACAGAATGAACCTCTTGCAATGAAAGCCAGATCCAAATGAACAGAATGACATGCACTGAGCTGTACAGTATGAACCACTTGCAATGAAGGTAAGAAGGGTCCCTAATGATCACAATGCTATGTACTGGTCTTTACAGAATCAACCAGTTGCAATGAAAGCAAGATCCAAATGAACAGATTGCCATGCACTGAGCTTTACAGTATGAACCACTTGCAATGAAAGTAGGATCCACAATGAACATAATGCCATGCACTGGGCTTTACAGAATTAACCACTTGCAATGCAATAAGGTTCCACAAAGGTCACAATGGTACGTACTGGGCTTTAGAGAATCAACCACTATCAATGAGAGAAGGTTCCATAATGATCACATGCTACGTACTGGGCTTTACAGAATCAACCACTAGCAATCAGAGAAGGGTCCATAATGATCACATGCTACGTACTCGGCTTTACAGAATCAACCAATTGCAATGCAATAAGGTACCACAAAGGTCACAATGGTTCGTACTGGGCTTTAGAGAATCAAGCACTAGCAATGATAGTAGGGTCCATAATGATCACATGCTACGTACTGGTCTTTACAGAATCAACCAATTGCAATGCAATAAGGTACCACAAAGGTCACAATGGTTCATACTGGGCTTTAGAGAATCAACCACTAGCAATGATAGTAGGGTCCATAATGAACACATGCTACGTACTGGTCTTTACAAAATGAACCTCTTGTAATGAAACCAAGATCCAAATGAAGAGAATGCCATGCACTGAGCTTTACAGTATGAACCACTTGCAATGAAAGCAAGATCCACAATGAACATAATGCCATGCACTGGGCTTTACAGAATTAACCACTTGCATTGCAATAAGGTACCACAAAAGTCACAATGGTACGTACTGGGCTTTAGAGAATCAACCACTAGCAATGAGAGAAAGGTCCATAATGATCACATGCTATGTACTAGGCTTTACAGAATCAACCACTAGCAATCAGAGAAGGGTCCATAATGATCACATGCTACGTACTGGGCTTTACAGAATCAACGACTAGCAATGAGAGAAGGGTCCATAATGATTACATGCTACCTACTGGTCTTTACAGAATGAACCTCTTGCAATGAAAGCAAGATCGAAATGAACATAATGCTTTGAACTGGGCATTACTGTATGAACTACTTGCAATGAAAGTAGTATCCACAATGAACATAATGCCATGCACTGGGCTTTACTGAATTAACCACCTGCAATGCAATAAGGTTCCACAAAGGTCACAATGGTTCGTACTGGGCTTTAGAGAATCAACCACTAGAAATGATAGAAGGGTCCATAATGAACACATGCTACGTACTGGTCTTTACAGAATGAACCTCTTGCAATGAAAGCATGATCCAAATGAACAGAATGCCATGCACTGAGCTTTACAGTATGAACCACTTGCAATGAAAGTAAGAAGGGTCCCTAATGATCACAATGCTACGTACTGGGCTTAACAGAATCAACGACTAGCAATGAGAGAAGGGTCCATAATGATTACATGCTACCTACTGGTCTTTACACAATGAACCTGTTGCAATGAAAGCAAGATCGAAATGAACATAGTGCTTTGAACTGGGCTTTACAGTATGAACTACTTGCAATGAAAGTAGTATCCACAATGAACATAATGCCATGCACTGGGCTTTACTGAATTAACCACCTGCAATGCAATAAGGTTCCACAAAGGTCACAATGGTTCGTACTGGGCTTTAGAGAATCAAGCACTAGCAATGATAGAAGGGTCCATAATGAACACATGCTACGTACTGGGCTTTACAGAATGAACCTCTTGCAATGAAAGCAAGATCCAAATGAACAGAATGCCATGCACTGAGCTTTACAGTATGTACCTCTTGCAATGAAAGTAGGATCCACTATGAACATAATGCCATGCACTGAGCTTTACAGTATGAACCACTTGCAATGAAGGTAAGAAGGGTCCCTAATGATCACAATGCTATGTACTGGGCTTTACAGAATCAACCACTTGCAATGCAATAAGGTTCCACAAAGGTCACAATGGTACGTACTGGGCTTTACAGCATCAACCACTAGCAATGAAAGGTCCATAATGAACACATGCTACATACTGGGCTCTACAGAATCAACCACTTGCAATGAGAGAAGGGTCCCTAATGATCACAATGCTATGTACTGGGCTTTACAGTATGAACCACTTGCAATGAAAGTAGTATCCACAATGAACATAATGCCATGCACTGGGCTTTACTGAATTAACCACTTGCAATGCAATAAGGTTCCACAAAGGTCACAATGGTACGTACTGGGCTTTAGAGAATCAACCACTAGCAATGAGAGAAGGGTCCATAATGATTACATGCTACCTACTGGTCTTTCTAGAATGAACCTCTTGCAATGAAAGCAAGATCCAAATGAACAGAATGCCATGCACTGAGCTTTACAGTATGAACCACTTGCAATGAAAGTAAGAAGGGTCCCTAATGATCACAATGCTATGTACTGGGCTTTACAGAATCAACCACTTGCAATGCAATAAGGTTCCACAAAGGTCACAATGGTACGTACTGGGCTTTACAGCATCAACCACTAGCAATGAAATGAACAGAATGCCATGCACTGAGCTTTACAGTATGAACCACTTGCAATGAAAGTAGGATCCACAATGAACATAATGCCATGCACTGGGCTTTACAGAATTAACCACTTGCAATGCAATAAGGTTCCACAAAGATCACAATGGTTCGTACTGGGCTTCAGAGAATCAACCACTAGCAATGATAGAATGGTCCATAATGAACACATGCTATTTACTGGGCTTTACAGAATTAACCACTTGCAATGAAAGCAAGATCCAAATGAACAGAATGCCATGCATTGAGCTTTACAGTATGAACCACTTGCAATGTAAGTAGGATCCACAATGAACATAATGCCATGCACTGGGCTTTACAGAATTAGCCACTTGCAATGAAATAAAGTTACACAAAGGTCACAATGGTACGTACTGGGCTTTAGAGAATCAACCACTAGCAATCAGAGAAGGGTCCATAATGATCACATGCTACGTACTGGGCTTTACAGAATCAAGCACTAGCAGTCAGAGAAGGGTCCATAATGATTACATGCTACCTACTGGTCTTTACAGAATGAACCTCTTGCAATGAAAGCAAGATCGAAATGAACATAGTGCTTTGAACTGTGCTTTACAGAATCAATAACTTGCAATGCAATAAGGTTCCACAAAGGTCACAATGGTTCGTACTGGGCTTTAGAGAATCAACCACTAGCAATGATAGAAGGGTCCATAATGACCACATGCTATGTACTGGTCTTTACAGAATGAACCTCTTGCAATGAAAGCAAGATCCAAATGAACAGAATGCCATGCACTGAGCTTTACAGTATGAACCACTTGCAATGCAAGTAGTATCCACAATAACATAATGCCATGCACTGGGCTTTACAGAATGAACCAGTAGCAATTAGATAAGGGTCCATAATGAACACATGCTACGTACTGGGCTTTACAGAGTGAACCTCTTGCAATGAAAGCAAGATCGAAATGAACATAATGCTTTGAACTGGGGTTTACAGTATGAACCACTTGCAATGAAAGTAGTATCCACAATGAACATAATGCCATGCACTGGGCTTTACTGAATTGACCACTTGCAATGCAATAAGGTTCCACAAAGGTCACAATTGTACGTACTGGGCTTTAGAGAATCAACCACTAGCAATGAGAGAATGGTCCATAATGATCACATGCTACGTACTCGGCTTTACAGAATCTACCATTTGCAATGCAATAAGGTTCCACAAAGGTCACAATTGTTCGTACTGGGCTTAAGAGAATCAACCACTTGCAATGATAGTAGGGTACATAATGAACACATGTTACGTACTGGTCTTTACAGAATGAACCTCTTGCAATGAAACCAAGATTCAAATGAAGAGAATGCCATGCACTGAGCTTTAAAGTATGAACCACTTGCAATGAAAGTAGGATCCACAATGAACATAATGCCATGCACTGGGCTTTACAGAATTAACCACTTGCAATGCAATAAGGTACCAAAAAGGTGACAAAGGTACGTACTGGGCTTTAGAGAATCAACCACTAGCAATGATAGAAGGGTCCATAATGAACACATGCTACGTACTGGTCTTTACAGAATGAACAACTTGCAATGAAAGCAAGATCCAAATAAACAGAATGCCATGCACTGAGCTTTACAGTATGAACCACTTGCAATGAAAGTAGGATCCACAATGAACATAATGCTATGCACTGGGCTGTACAGAATTAACCACTTGCAGTGCAATAAGGTTCTACAAAGGTCACAATGGTACCTACTGGGCTTTAGAGAATCTACCGCTAGCAAAGAGAGAAGGGTCCATAATGGACACATGCTACGTACTGGTCTTTACAGAATGAACCTCTTGCAATGAAAGCAAGATCCAAATGAACATAATGCCATGCACTGAGCTTTACAGTATGAACAACTTGCAATGAAAGTAGTATCCACAATAACATAATGCCATGCACTGGGCTTTACTGAATTAACCACTTGCAATGCAATAAGGTTCCACAAAGGTCACAATGGTACGTACTGGGCTTTAGAGAATCAACCACTAGCAATGAGAGAAGGGTCCATAATGATCACATGCTACGTACTGGGCTTTACAGAGTCAACCACTTGCAATGAAAGCAAGATCCAAATGAAGAGAATGCCATGCACTGAGCTTTACAGTATGAACCACTTGCAATGAAGGTAAGAAGGGTCCCTAATGATCACAATGCTATGTACTGGGCTTTACAGAATCAACCACTTGCAATGCAATAAGGTTCCACAAAGGTCACAATGGTACGTACTGGGCTTTACAGCATCAACCACTAGCAATGAAAGGTCCATAATGAACACATGCTACATACTGGGCTCTACAGAATCAACCACTTGCAATGAGAGAAGGGTCCCTAATGATCACAATGCTATGTACTGGGCTTTACAGTATGAACCACTTGCAATGAAAGTAGTATCCACAATGAACATAATGCCATGCACTGGGCTTTACTGAATTAACCACTTGCAATGCAATAAGGTTCCACAAAGGTCACAATGGTACGTACTGGGCTTTAGAGAATCAACCACTAGCAATGAGAGAAGGGTCCATAATGATTACATGCTACCTACTGGTCTTTCTAGAATGAACCTCTTGCAATGAAAGCAAGATCCAAATGAACAGAATGCCATGCACTGAGCTTTACAGTATGAACCACTTGCAATGAAAGTAAGAAGGGTCCCTAATGATCACAATGCTATGTACTGGGCTTTACAGAATCAACCACTTGCAATGCAATAAGGTTCCACAAAGGTCACAATGGTACGTACTGGGCTTTACAGCATCAACCACTAGCAATGAAATGAACAGAATGCCATGCACTGAGCTTTACAGTATGAACCACTTGCAATGAAAGTAGGATCCACAATGAACATAATGCCATGCACTGGGCTTTACAGAATTAACCACTTGCAATGCAATAAGGTTCCACAAAGATCACAATGGTTCGTACTGGGCTTCAGAGAATCAACCACTAGCAATGATAGAATGGTCCATAATGAACACATGCTATTTACTGGGCTTTACAGAATTAACCACTTGCAATGGAAGCAAGATCCAAATGAACAGAATGCCATGCATTGAGCTTTACAGTATGAACCACTTGCAATGTAAGTAGGATCCACAATGAACATAATGCCATGCACTGGGCTTTACAGAATTAGCCACTTGCAATGAAATAAAGTTACACAAAGGTCACAATGGTACGTACTGGGCTTTAGAGAATCAACCACTAGCAATCAGAGAAGGGTCCATAATGATCACTTGCTACGTACTGGGCTTTACAGAATCAAGCACTAGCAGTCAGAGAAGGGTCCATAATGATTACATGCTACCTACTGGTCTTTACAGAATGAACCTCTTGCAATGAAAGCAAGATCGAAATGAACATAGTGCTTTGAACTGTGCTTTACAGAATCAATAACTTGCAATGCAATAAGGTTCCACAAAGGTCACAATGGTTCGTACTGGGCTTTAGAGAATGAACCAGTTGCAATGAAATAAGGTTCCACTAAGGTCTCAATGCTACATACTGGGCTTTACATCATCAACCACTTGCAATGAAAGAATGATCCCTAATGATCACAATGCTATGTACTGGTCTTTACAGAATGAACCTCTTGCAATGAAAGCAAGATCCAAATAAACAGAATTCCAGGCACTGAGCTTTACAGTATGAACCACTTGCAATGAAAGTAGGATCCACAATGAACATAATGCCATGCACTGGGTTTTACAGAATGAACCACTTGCAATGCAATAAGGTTCCACAAAGATCACAATGGTTCGTACTGGGCTTTAGAGAATCAACCACTAGCAATGATAGAAGGGTCCATAATGATCACATGCTATTTACTGGGCTTTACAGAATTAACCACTTGCAATGAAAGCAAGATCCAAATGAACAGAATGCCATGCATTGAGCTTTACAGTATGAACCACTTGCAATGCAAGTAGTATCCACAATAACATAATGCCATGCACTGGGCTTTACAGAATGAACCAGTAGCAATTAGATAAGGGTCCATAATGAACACATGCTACGTACTTGGCTTTACAGAGTGAACCTCTTGCAATGAAAGCAAGATCGAAATGAACATAATGCTTTGAACTGGGGTTTACAGTATGAACCACTTGCAATGAAAGTAGTATCCACAATGAACATAATGCCATGCACTGGGCTTTACTGAATTGACCACTTGCAATGCAATAAGGTTCCGCAAAGGTCACAATTGTACGTACTGGGCTTTAGAGAATCAACCACTAGCAATGAGAGAATGGTCCATAATGATCACATGCTACGTACTCGGCTTTACAGAATCTACCATTTGCAATGCAATAAGGTTCCACAAAGGTCACAATTGTTCGTACTGGGCTTAAGAGAATCAACCACTTGCAATGATAGTAGGGTCCATAATGAACACATGTTACGTACTGGTCTTTACAGAATGAACCTCTTGCAATGAAACCAAGATTCAAATGAAGAGAATGCCATGCACTGAGCTTTAAAGTATGAACCACTTGCAATGAAAGTAGGATCCACAATGAACATAATGCCATGCACTGGGCTTTACAGAATTAACCACTTGCAATGCAATAAGGTACCACAAAGGTGACAAAGGTACGTACTGGGCTTTAGAGAATCAACCACTAGCAATGATAGAAGGGTCCATAATGAACACATGCTACGTACTGGTCTTTACAGAATGAACAACTTGCAATGAAAGCAAGATCAAAATAAACAGAATGCCATGCACTGAGCTTTACAGTATGAACCACTTGCAATGAAAGTAGGATCCACAATGAACATAATGCTATGCACTGGGCTTTACAGAATTAACCACTTGTAGTGCAATAAGGTTCTACAAAGGTCACAATGGTACCTACTGGGCTTTAGAGAATCTACTGCTAGCAAAGAGAGAAGGGTCCATAATGGACACATGCTACGTACTGGTCTTTACAGAATGAACCTCTTGCAATGAAAACAAGATCCAAATGAACAGAATGCCATGCACTGAGCTTTACAGTATGAACAACTTGCAATGAAAGTATTATCCACAATAACATAATGCCATGCACTGGGCTTTACAGAATTAACCACTGGCAATGTAATAAAGTTCCACAAAGGTCACTATGGTACATACTGGGCTTTAGAGAATCAACCACTAGCAATCAGAGAAGGGTCCATAATGATCACATGCTACGTACTGGGCTTTACAGAATCAACCAGTAGCAGTCAGAGAAGGGTCAATAATGATCACATGCTACGTACTGGGCTTTACAGAATCAACCACTTGCAATGAATTAAGGTTCCACAAAGGTCACAATGGTTCGTACTGGTCTTTACAGAATGAACCTCTTGCAATGAAAGCAAGACCCAAATGAATAGAATGCCATGCATTGAGCTTTACAGTATGAACCACTTGCAATGAAGGTAAGAAGGGTCCCTAATGATCACAATGCTATGTACTGGGCTTTACAGAATCAACCACTTGCAATGAAAGCAAGATCCAAATGAACAGAATGCCATCCACTGAGCTTTACAGTATGAACCACTTGCAATGAAAGTAGGATCCACAATGAACATAATGCCATGCACTGGGCTTTACAGAATTAACCACTTGCAATGCAATAAGGTTCCACAAAGATCACAATGGTTCTTACTGGGCTTCAGAGAATCAACCACTAGCAATGAGAGAAGAGTCCATAATGATCACAATGCTATGTACTGGGCTTTACAGAATTAACCACTTGCAATGAAAGCAAGATCCAAATGAACAGAATGCCATGCACTGAGCTTTACAGTATGAACCATTTGCAATGTAAGTAGGATCCACAATGAACATAATGCCATGCACTGGGCTTTACGAATTAACCACTTGCAATGAAATAAAGTTCCACAAAGGTCACAATGGTACGTACTGGGCTTTAGAGAATCAACCACTAGCAAGCAGAGAAGGGTCCATAATGATCACATGCTACGTACTGGGCTTTACAGAATCAAGCACTGGCAGTCAGAGAAGGGTCCATAATGATTACATGCTACCTACTGGTGTTTACAGAATGAACCTCTTGCAATGAAAGCAAGATCGAAATGAACATAATGCTTTGAACTGGGCTTTACAGAATGAACCACGTGCAATGAAAGTAGTATCCACAATGAACATAATGCCATGCACTGGGCTTTACTGAATTAACCACTTGCAATGCAATAAGGTTCCACAAAGGTCACAATGGTACGTACTGGGCTTTAGAGAATCAACCACTAGCAATGATAGAAGGGTCCATAATGAACACATGCTACATACTGGGCTTTACAGAATGAACCTCTTGCAATGAAAGCAAGATCCAAATGAACAGAATGCCGTGCACTGAGCTTTACAGTATGTACCACTTGCAATGAAAGTAGGATCCACTATGAACATACTGCCATGCTCTGAGCTTTACAGTATGAACAACTTGCAATGAAGGTAAGAAGGGTCCCTAATGATCACAATGCTATGTACTGGTCTTTACAGAATGAACCTCTTGCAATGAAAACAAGATCCAAATGAACAGAATGCCATGCACTGAGCTTTACAGTATGAACAACTTGCAATGAAAGTAGTATCCACAATAACATAATGCCATGCACTGGGCTTTACAGAATCTACCACTTGCAATGCAATAAGGTTCCACAAACGCCACAATGGATCGTACTGGGCTTTAGAGAATCAACCACTAGCAATGAGAGAAGAGTCCATAATGATCACAATGCTATGTACTGGGCTTTACAGAATCAACCACTTGCAATGCAATAAGTTTCCACAAAGGTCACAATGGTAAGTACTGGGCTTTAGAGAATCAACCACTAGCAATGATTGAACGGTCCATGATGATCACAATGCTATGTACCTGCAATGAAAGCAAGATCCAAATGAACAGAATGCCATGCACTGAGCTTTACAGTACGAACCACTTGCAATGAAAGAAGGATCCACAATGAACATAATGCCATGCACTGGGCTTTACAGTGTGAACCACTTGCAATGAAAGTAGGATCCACTATGAACATAATGCCATGCAATGGGCTTTACAGAATTAACCACTTGCAATGCAATAAGGTTCCACAAAGTTCACAATGGTTCGTACTGGGCTTTAGAGAATCAACCGCTAGCAATGATAGTACGGTCCATAATGAACACATGCTACGTACTGGTCTTTACAGAATGAACCTCTTGCAATGAAAGCCAGATCCAAATGAACAGAATGCCATGCACTGAGCTTTACAGTATGAACCACTTGCAATGAAGGTAAGAAGGGTCCCTAATGATCACAATGCTATGTACTGGTCTTTACAGAATCAACCAGTTGCAATGAAAGCAAGATCCAAATGAACAGATTGCCATGCACTGAGCTTTACAGTATGAACCACTTGCAATGAAAGTAGGATCCACAATGAACATAATGCCATGCACTGGGCTTTACAGAATTAACCACTTGCAATGCAATAAGCTTCCACAAAGGTCACAATGGTTCGTACTGGGCTTTAGAGAATCAACCACTAGCAATGATAGAAGGGTCCATAATGAACACATGCTACGTACTGGGCTTTACAGAATGAACCACTTGCAATGAAAGTAGGATCCACAATGACCATAATGCCATGCACTGGACTTTACAGTATGAACCACTTGCAATGAAAGTAGTATCCACAATAACATAATGCCATGCACTGGGCTTTACAGAATGAACCACTTGCAATGCTATAAGGTTCCACAAAGTTCACAATGGTACGTACTGGGCTTTACAGAATAAACCACTAGCAATCAGAGAAGGGTCCGTAATGATCACATGCTACGTACTGGGCTTTACAGAATCAACCACTAGCAATCAGAGCAGGGTCCATAATGATTACATGCTACCTACTGGTCTTTACAGAATGAACCTCTTGCAATGAAAGCAAGATCCAAATGAACATAATGCTTTGAACTGGGCTTTACAATATGAATCACTTGCCATGAAAGTAGTATCTACAATGAACATAATGCCATGCACTGGGCTTTACTGAATTAACCACTTGCAATGCAATAAGGTTCCACAAAGGTCACAATGGTACGTACTGGGCTTTAGAGAATCAACCACTAGCAATGAGAGAAGGGTCCATAATGATCACATGCTACGTACTGGGCTTTACAGAATCAACCACTTGCAATGCAATAAAGTTCCACAAAGGTCACAATGGTTCGTACTGGGCTTTAGAGAATCAACCACTAGCAATGATAGTAGGGTCCATAATGAACACATGCTACGTACTGGTCTTTACAGAATGAACCTCTTGCAATGAAAGCAAGACCCAAATGAAAAGTATGCCATGCATTGAGCTTTACAGTATGAACCACTTGCAATGAAGAAGGGTCCCTAATGATCACAATGCTATGTACTGGGCTTTACAGAGTCAACCACTTGCAATGAAAGCAAGATCCAAATGAACAGAATGCCATGCACTGAGATTTACAGTATGAACCACTTGCAATGAAAGTAGGATCCACAATGAACATAATGCCATGCACTGGGCTTTACAGAATTAACCACTGGCAATGTAATAAAGTTCCACAAAGGTCACTATGGTACATACTGGGCTTTAGAGAATCAACCACTAGCAATCAGAGAAGGGTCCATAATGATCACATGCTACGTACTGGGCTTTACAGAATCAACCAGTAGCAGTCAGAGAAGGGTCAATAATGATCACATGCTACGTACTGGGCTTTACAGAATCAACCACTTGCAATGCATTAAGGTTCCACAAAGGTCACAATGGTTCGTACTGGTCTTTACAGAATGAACCTCTTGCAATGAAAGCCAGATCCAAATGAACAGAATGCCATGCATTGAGCTTTACAGTATGAACCACTTGCAATGAAGGTAAGAAGGGTCCCTAATGATCACAATGCTATGTACTGGTCTTTACAGAATCAACCAGTTGCAATGAAAGCAAGATCCAAATGAACAGATTGCCATGCACTGAGCTTTACAGTATGAACCACTTGCAATGAAAGTAGGATCCACAATGAACATAATGCCATGCACTGGGCTTTACTAAATTAACCACTTGCAATGCAATAAGGTTCCACAAAGGTCACAATGGTACGTACTGGGCTTTAGAGAATCAACCACTAGCAATGAGAGAAGGGTCCATAATGATCACATGCTACGTACTGGGCTTTACAGAATCAACCACTAGCAATCAGAGAAGGGTCCATAATGATCACATGCTACGTACTCGGCTTTACAGAATCAACCAATTGCAATGCAATAAGGTTCCACAAATGTCACAATGGTTCATACTGGGCTTTAGAGAATCAACCACTAGCAATGATAGTAGGGTCCATAATGAACACATGCTACGTACTGGTCTTTACAAAATGAACCTCTTGCAATGAAACCAAGATCCAAATGAAGAGAATGCCATGCACTGAGCTTTACAGAATGAACCAGTAGCAATTAGAGAAGGGTCCATAATGAACACATGCTACGTACTGTGCTTTACAGAATGAACCTCTTGCAATGAAAGCAAGATCGAAATGAACATAATGCTTTGAACTGGGCTTTACAGTATGAACCACTTGCAATGAAAGTAGTATCCACAATGAACATTATGCCATGCACTGGGCTTTACTGAATTGACCACTTGCAATGCAATAAGGTTCCACAAAGGTCACAATTGTACGTACTGGGCTTTAGAGAATCAACCACTAGCAATGAGAAAATGGTCCATAATGATCACATGCTACGTACTCGGCTTTACAGAATCAACCAATTGCAATGCAATAAGGTACCACAAAGGTCACAATGGTTCGTACTGGGCTTTAGAGAATCAACCACTAGCAATGATAGTAGGGTCCATAATGATCACATGCTACGTACTGGTCTTTACAGAATCAACCAATTGCAATGCAATAAGGTACCACAAAGGTCACAATGGTTCATACTGGGCTTTAGAGAATCAACCACTAGCAATGATAGTAGGGTCCATAATGAACACATGCTACGTACTGGTCTTTACAAAATGAACCTCTTGCAATGAAACCAAGATCCAAATGAAGAGAATGCCATGCACTGAGCTTTACAGTATGAACCACTTGCAATGAAAGCAAGATCCACAATGAACATAATGCCATGCACTGGGCTTTACTGAATTGACCACTTGCAATGCAATAAGGTTCCACAAAGGTCACAATTGTACGTACTGGGTTTTAGAGAATCAACCACTAGCAATGAGAGAATGGTCCATAATGATCACATGCTACGTACTCGGCTTTACAGAATCTACCATTTGCAATGCAATAAGGTTCCACAAAGGTCACAATTGTTCGTACTGGGCTTAAGAGAATCAACCACTTGCAATGATAGTAGGGTCCATAATGAACACATGTTACGTACTGGTCTTTACAGAATGAACCTCTTGCAATGAAACCAAGATTCAAATGAAGAGAATGCCATGCACTGAGCTTTAAAGTATGAACCACTTGCAATGAAAGTAGGATCCACAATGAACATAATGCCATGCACTGGGCTTTACAGAATTAACCACTTGCAATGCAATAAGGTACCACAAAGGTGACAAAGGTACGTACTGGGCTTTAGAGAATCAACCACTAGCAATGATAGAAGGGTCCATAATGAACACATGCTACGTACTGGTCTTTACAGAATGAACAACTTGCAATGAAAGCAAGATCCAAATAAACAGAATGCCATGCACTGAGCTTTACAGTATGAACCACTTGCAATGAAAGTAGGATCCACAATGAACATAATGCTATGCACTGGGCTTTACAGAATTAACCACTTGTAGTGCAATAAGGTTCTACAAAGGTCACAATGGTACCTACTGGGCTTTAGAGAATCTACTGCTAGCAAAGAGAGAAGGGACCATAATGGACACATGCTACGTACTGGTCTTTACAGAATGAACCTCTTGCAATGAAAACAAGATCCAAATGAACAGAATGCCATGCACTGAGCTTTACAGTATGAACAACTTGCAATGAAAGTAGTATCCACAATAACATAATGCCATGCACTGGGCTTTACAGAATTAACCACTGGCAATGTAATAAAGTTCCACAAAGGTCACTATGGTACATACTGGGCTTTAGAGAATCAACCACTAGCAATCAGAGAAGGGTCCATAATGATCACATGCTACGTACTGGGCTTTACAGAATCAACCAGTAGCAGTCAGAGAAGGGTCAATAATGATCACATGCTACGTACTGGGCTTTACAGAATCAACCACTTGCAATGAATTAAGGTTCCACAAAGGTCACAATGGTTCGTACTGGTCTTTACAGAATGAACCTCTTGCAATGAAAGCAAGACCCAAATGAATAGAATGCCATGCATTGAGCTTTACAGTATGAACCACTTGCAATGAAGGTAAGAAGGGTCCCTAATGATCACAATGCTATGTACTGGGCTTTACAGAATCAACCACTTGCAATGAAAGCAAGATCCAAATGAACAGAATGCCATCCACTGAGCTTTACAGAATGAACCTCTTGCAATGAAAGCAAGATCGAAATGAACATAATGCTTTGAACTGGGCTTTACAGTATGAACTACTTGCAATGAAAGTAGTATCCACAATGAACATAATGCCATCCACTGGGCTTTACTGAATTAACCACCTGCAATGCAATAAGGTTCCACAAAGGTCACAATGGTTCGTACTGGGCTTTAGAGAATCAACCACTAGCAATGATTGAACGGTCCATGATGATCACAATGCTATGTACCTGCAATGAAAGCAAGATCCAAATGAACATAATGCCATGCACTGGGCTTTACAGTGTGAACCACTTGCAATGAAAGTAGGATCCACTATGAACATAATGCCATGCAATGGACTTTACAGAATTAACCACTTGCAATGCAATAAGGTTCCACAAAGTTCACAATGGTTCGTACTGGGCTTTAGAGAATCAACCGCTAGCAATGATAGTACGGTCCATAATGAACACATGCTACGTACTGGTCTTTACAGAATGAACCTCTTGCAATGAAAGCCAGATCCAAATGAACAGAATGCCATGCACTGAGCTTTACAGTATGAACCACTTGCAATGAAGGTAAGAAGGGTCCCTAATGATCACAATGCTATGTACTGGTCTTTACAGAATCAACCAGTTGCAATGAAAGCAAGATCCAAATGAACAGATTGCCATGCACTGAGCTTTACAGTATGAACCACTTGCAATGAAAGTAGGATCCACAATGAACATAATGCCATGCACTGGGCTTTACAGAATTAACCACTTGCAATGCAATAAGCTTCCACAAAGGTCACAATGGTTCGTAATGGGCTTTAGAGAATCAACCACTAGCAATGATAGAAGGGTCGATAATGAACACATGCTACGTACTGGTCTTTACAGAATCAACCAGTAGCAATTAGAGAAGGGTCCATAATGAACACATGCTACGTACTGGGCTTTACAGAATGAACCACTTGCAATGAAAGTAGGATCCACAATGACCATAATGCCATGCACTGGACTTTACAGTATGAACCACTTGCAATGAAAGTAGTATCCACAATAACATAATGCCATGCACTGGGCTTTACAGAATGAACCACTTGCAATGCTATAAGGTTCCACAAAGTTCACAATGGTACGTACTGGGCTTTACAGAATAAACCACTAGCAATCAGAGAAGGGTCCGTAATGATCACATGCTACGTACTGGGCTTTACAGAATCAACCACTAGCAATCAGAGCAGGGTCCATAATGATTACATGCTACCTACTGGTCTTTACAGAATGAACCTCTTGCAATGAAAGCAAGATCCAAATGAACATAATGCTTTGAACTGGGCTTTACAATATGAATCACTTGCAATGAAAGTAGTATCTACAATGAACATAATGCCATGCACTGGGCTTTACTGAATTAACCACTTGCAATGCAATAAGGTTCCACAAAGGTCACAATGGTACGTACTGGGCTTTAGAGAATCAACCACTAGCAATGAGAGAAGGGTCCATAATGATCACATGCTACGTACTGGGCTTTACAGAATCAACCACTTGCAATGCAATAAAGTTCCACAAAGGTCACAATGGTTCGTACTGGGCTTTAGAGAATCAACCACTAGCAATGATAGTAGGGTCCATAATGAACACATGCTACGTACTGGTCTTTACAGAATGAACCTCTTGCAATGAAAGCAAGACCCAAATGAAAAGTATGCCATGCATTGAGCTTTACAGTATGAACCACTTGCAATGAAGAAGGGTCCCTAATGATCACAATGCTATGTACTGGGCTTTACAGAGTCAACCACTTGCAATGAAAGCAAGATCCAAATGAACAGAATGCCATGCACTGAGATTTACAGTATGAACCACTTGCAATGAAAGTAGGATCCACAATGAACATAATGCCATGCACTGGGCTTTACAGAATTAACCACTGGCAATGTAATAAAGTTCCACAAAGGTCACTATGGTACATACTGGGCTTTAGAGAATCAACCACTAGCAATCAGAGAAGGGTCCATAATGATCACATGCTACGTACTGGGCTTTACAGAATCAACCAGTAGCAGTCAGAGAAGGGTCAATAATGATCACATGCTACGTACTGGGCTTTACAGAATCAACCACTTGCAATGCATTAAGGTTCCACAAAGGTCACAATGGTTCGTACTGGTCTTTACAGAATGAACCTCTTGCAATGAAAGCCAGATCCAAATGAACAGAATGCCATGCATTGAGCTTTACAGTATGAACCACTTGCAATGAAGGTAAGAAGGGTCCCTAATGATCACAATGCTATGTACTGGTCTTTACAGAATCAACCAGTTGCAATGAAAGCAAGATCCAAATGAACAGATTGCCATGCACTGAGCTTTACAGTATGAACCACTTGCAATGAAAGTAGGATCCACAATGAACATAATGCCATGCACTGGGCTTTACTGAATTAACCACTTGCAATGCAATAAGGTTCCACAAAGGTCACAATGGTACGTACTGGGCTTTAGAGAATCAACCACTAGCAATGAGAGAAGGGTCCATAATGATCACATGCTACGTACTGGGCTTTACAGAATCAACCACTAGCAATCAGAGAAGGGTCCATAATGATCACATGCTACGTACTCGGCTTTACAGAATCAACCAATTGCAATGCAATAAGGTTCCACAAATGTCACAATGGTTCATACTGGGCTTTAGAGAATCAACCACTAGCAATGATAGTAGGGTCCATAATGAACACATGCTACGTACTGGTCTTTACAAAATGAACCTCTTGCAATGAAACCAAGATCCAAATGAAGAGAATGCCATGCACTGAGCTTTACAGAATGAACCAGTAGCAATTAGAGAAGGGTCCATAATGAACACATGCTACGTACTGGGCTTTACAGAATGAACCTCTTGCAATGAAAGCAAGATCGAAATGAACATAATGCTTTGAACTGGGCTTTACAGTATGAACCACTTGCAATGAAAGTAGTATCCACAATGAACATTATGCCATGCACTGGGCTTTACTGAATTGACCACTTGCAAAGCAATAAGGTTCCACAAAGGTCACAATTGTACGTACTGGGCTTTAGAGAATCAACCACTAGCAATGAGAAAATGGTCCATAATGATCACATGCTACGTACTCGGCTTTACAGAATCAACCAATTGCAATGCAATAAGGTACCACAAAGGTCACAATGGTTCGTACTGGGCTTTAGAGAATCAACCACTAGCAATGATAGTAGGGTCCATAATGATCACATGCTACGTACTGGTCTTTACAGAATCAACCAATTGCAATGCAATAAGGTACCACAAAGGTCACAATGGTTCATACTGGGCTTTAGAGAATCAACCACTAGCAATGATAGTAGGGTCCATAATGAACACATGCTACGTACTGGTCTTTACAAAATGAACCTCTTGCAATGAAACCAAGATCCAAATGAAGAGAATGCCATGCACTGAGCTTTACAGTATGAACCACTTGCAATGAAAGCAAGATCCACAATGAACATAATGCCATGCACTGGGCTTTACAGAATTAACCACTTGCAATGCAATAAGGTACCACAAAGGTCACAATGGTACGTACTGGGCTTTAGAGAATCAACCACTAGCAATGAGAGAAAGGTCCATAATGATCACATGCTATGTACTAGGCTTTACAGAATCAACCACTAGCAATCAGAGAAGGGTCCATAATGATCACATGCTACGTACTGGGCTTTACAGAATCAACAACTAGCAATGAGAGAAGGGTCCATAATGATTACATGCTACCTACTGGTCTTTACAGAATGAACCTCTTGCAATGAAAGCAAGATCGAAATGAACATAATGCTTTGAACTGGGCTTTACAGTATGAACTACTTGCAATGAAAGTAGTATCCACAATGAACATAATGCCATCCACTGGGCTTTACTGAATTAACCACCTGCAATGCAATAAGGTTCCACAAAGGTCACAATGGTTCGTACTGGGCTTTAGAGAATCAACCACTAGCAATGATTGAACGGTCCATGATGATCACAATGCTATGTACCTGCAATGAAAGCAAGATCCAAATGAACAGAATGCCATGCACTGAGCTTTACAGTACGAACCACTTGCAATGAAAGTAGGATCCACAATGAACATAATGCCATGCACTGGGCTTTACAGTGTGAACCACTTGCAATGAAAGTAGGATCCACTATGAACATAATGCCATGCAATGGGCTTTACAGAATTAACCACTTGCAATGCAATAAGGTTCCACAAAGTTCACAATGGTTCGTACTGGGCTTTAGAGAATCAACCACTAGCAATGATAGTAGGGTCCATAATGATCACATGCTACGTACTGGTCTTTACAGAATCAACCAATTGCAATGCAATAAGGTACCACAAAGGTCACAATGGTTCATACTGGGCTTTAGAGAATCAACCACTAGCAATGATAGTAGGGTCCATAATGAACACATGCTACGTACCGGTCTTTACAAAATGAACCTCTTGCAATGAAACCAAGATCCAAATGAAGAGAATGCCATGCACTGAGCTTTACAGTATGAACCACTTGCAATGAAAGCAAGATCCACAATGAACATAATGCCATGCACTGGGCTTTACAGAATTAACCACTTGCAATGCAATAAGGTACCACAAAGGTCACAATGGTACGTACTGGGCTTTAGAGAATCAACCACTAGCAATGAGAGAAAGGTCCATAATGATCACAAGCTATGTACTAGGCTTTACAGAATCAACCACTAGCAATCAGAGAAGGGTCCATAATGATCACATGCTACGTACTGGGCTTTACAGAATCAACGACTAGCAATGAGAGAAGGGTCCATAATGATTACATGCTACCTACTGGTCTTTACAGAATGAACCTCTTGCAATGAAAGCAAGATCGAAATGAACATAATGCTTTGAACTGGGCTTTACAGTATGAACTACTTGCAATGAAAGTAGTATCCACAATGAACATAATGCCATCCACTGGGCTTTACTGAATTAACCACCTGCAATGCAATAAGGTTCCACAAAGGTCACAATGGTTCGTACTGGGCTTTAGAGAATCAACCACTAGCAATGATTGAACGGTCCATGATGATCACAATGCTATGTACCTGCAATGAAAGCAAGATCCAAATGAACAGAATGCCATGCACTGAGCTTTACAGTACGAACCACTTGCAATGAAAGTAGGATCCACAATGAACATAATGCCATGCACTGAGCTTTACAGTACGAACCACTTGCAATGAAAGTAGGATCCACAATGAACATAATGCCATGCACTGGGCTTTACAGTGTGAACCACTTGCAATGAAAGTAGGATCCACTATGAACATAATGCCATGCAATGGGCTTTACAGAATTAACCACTTGCAATGCAATAAGGTTCCACAAAGTTCACAATGGTTCGTACTGGGCTTTAGAGAATCAACCGCTAGCAATGATAGTACGGTCCATAATGAACACATGCTACGTACTGGTCTTTACAGAATGAACCTCTTGCAATGAAAGCCAGATCCAAATGAACAGAATGCCATGCACTGAGCTTTACATTATGAACCACTTGCAATGAAGGTAAGAAGGGTCCCTAATGATCACAATGCTATGTACTGGTCTTTACAGAATCAACCAGTTGCAATGAAAGCAAGATCCAAATGAACAGATTGCCATGCACTGAGCTTTACAGTATGAACCACTTGCAATGAAACTAGGATCCACAATGAACATAATGCCATGCACTGGGCTTTACAGAATTAACCACTTGCAATGCAATAAGCTTCCACAAAGGTCACAATGGTTCGTACTGGGCTTTAGAGAATCAACCAGTAGCAATTAGAGAAGGGTCCATAATGAACACATGCTACGTACTGGGCTTTACAGAATGAACCTCTTGCAATGAAAGCAAGATCGACATGAACATAATGCTTTGAACTGGGCTTTACAGTATGAACCACTTGCAATGAAAGTAGTATCCACAATAACATAATGCCATGCACTGGGCTTTACAGAATGAACCACTTGCAATGCTATAAGGTTCCACAAAGTTCACAATGGTACGTACTGGGCTTTACAGAATAAACCACTAGCAATCAGAGAAGGGTCCGTAATGATCACATGCTACGTACTGGGCTTTACAGAATCAACCACTAGCAATCAGAGAAGGGTCCATAATGATTACATGCTACCTACTGGTCTTTACAGAATGAACCTCTTGCAATGAAAGGAAGATCCAAATGAACATAATGCTTTGAACTGGGCTTTACAATATGAATCACTTGCAATGAAAGTAGTATCCACAATGAACATAATGCCATGCACTGGGCTTTACTGAATCAACCACTAGCAATCAGAGAAGGGTCCATAATGATCACATGCTACGTACTGGGCTTTACAGAATCAACCAGTAGCAGTCAGAGAAGGGTCAATAATGATCACATGCTACGTACTGGGCTTTACAGAATCAACCACTTGCAATGCATTAAGGTTCCACAAAGGTCACAATGGTTCGTACTGGTCTTTACAGAATGAACCTCTTGCAATGAAAGCAAGACCCAAATGAATAGAATGCCATGCATTGAGCTTTACTGTATGAACCACTTGCAATGAAGGTAAGAAGGGTCCCTAATGATCACAATGCTATGTACTGGGCTTTACAGAATCAACCACTTGCAATGCAATAAGGTTCCACAAAGGTCACAATGGTACGTACTGGGCTTTACAGCATCAACCACTAGCAATGAAAGGTCCATAATGAACACATGCTACATACTGGGCTCTACAGAATCAACCACTTGCAATGAGAGAAGGGTCCCTAATGATCACAATGCTATGTACTGGGCTTTACAGTATGAACCACTTGCAATGAAAGTAGTATCCACAATGAACATAATGCCATGCACTGGGCTTTACTGAATTAACCACTTGCAATGCAATAAGGTTCCACAAAGGTCACAATGGTACGTACTGGGCTTTAGAGAATCAACCACTAGCAATGAGAGAAGGGTCCATAATGATTACATGCTACCTACTGGTCTTTCTAGAATGAACCTCTTGCAATGAAAGCAAGATCCAAATGAACAGAATGCCATGCACTGAGCTTTACAGTATGAACCACTTGCAATGAAAGTAGGATCCACAATGAACATAATGCCATGCACTGGGCTTTACAGAATTAACCACTTGCAATGCAATAAGGTTCCACAAAGATCACAATGGTTCGTACTGGGCTTCAGAGAATCAACCACTAGCAATGATAGAATGGTCCATAATGATCACATGCTATTTACTGGGCTTTACAGAATTAACCACTTGCAATGAAAGCAAGATCCAAATCAACAGAATGCCATGCATTGAGCTTTACAGTATGAACCACTTGCAATGTAAGTAGGATCCACAATGAACATAATGCCATGCACTCGGCTTTACAGAATTAGCCACTTGCAATAAAATAAAGTTCCACAAAGGTCACAATGGTACGTACTGGGCTTTAGAGAATCAACCACTAGCAATCAGAGAAGGGTCCATAATGATCACATGCTACGTACTGGGCTTTACAGAATCAACCAGTAGCAGTCAGAGAAGGGTCAATAATGATCACATGCTACGTACTGGGCTTTACAGAATCAACCACTTGCAATGAAAGCAAGATCCAAATGAACAGAATGCCATCCACTGAGCTTTACAGTATGAACCACTTGCAATGAAAGTAGGATCCACAATGAACATAATGCCATGCACTGGGCTTTACAGAATTAACCACTTGCAATGCAATAAGGTTCCACAAAGATCACAATGGTTCTTACTGGGCTTCAGAGAATCAACCACTAGCAATGAGAGAAGAGTCCATAATGATCACAATGCTATGCTATGTACTGGGCTTTACAGAATTAACCACTTGCAATGAAAGCAAGATCCAAATGAACAGAATGCCATGCACTGAGCTTTATGAACCATTTGCAATGTAAGTAGGATCCACAATGAACATAATGCCATGCACTGGGCTTTACGAATTAACCACTTGCAATGAAATAAAGTTCCACAAAGGTCACAATGGTACATACTGGGCTTTAGAGAATCAACCACTAGCAATCAGAGAAGGGTCCATAATGATCACATGCTACGTACTGGGCTTTACAGAATCAAGCACTAGCAGTCAGAGAAGGGTCCATAATGATTACATGCTACCTACTGGTGTTTACAGAATGAACCTCTTGCAATGAAAGCAAGATCGAAATGAACATAGTGCTTTGAACTGGGCTTTACAGAATCAACAACTTGCAATGCAATAAGGTTCCACAAAGGTGACAATGGTTCGTACTGGGCTTTAGAGAATCAACCACTAGCAATGATAGAAGGGTCCATAATGAACACATGCTACGTACTGGTCTTTACAGAATGAACCTCTTGCAATGAAAACAAGATCCAAATGAACAGAATGCCATGCACTGAGCTTTACAGTATGAACAACTTGCAATGAAAGTAGTTTCCACAATAACATAATGCCATGCACTGGGCTTTACAGAATCTACCACTTGCAATGCAATAAGGTTCCACAAACGCCACAATGGATCGTACTGGGCTTTAGAGAATCAACCACTAGCAATGAGAGAAGAGTCCATAATGATCACAATGCTGGGCTTTACAGAATCAACAGTACTGGGCTTTACAGAATCAACCACTTGCAATGCAATAAGTTTCCACAAAGGTCACAATGGTAAGTACTGGGCTTTAGAGAATCAACCACTAGCAATGATTGAACGGTCCATGATGATCACAATGCTATGTACCTGCAATGAAAGCAAGATCCAAATGAACAGAATGCCATGCACTGAGCTTTACAGTATGAACCACTTGCAATGAAAGTAGGATCCACAATGAACATAATGCCATGCACTGGGCTTTACAGTGTGAACCACTTGCAATGAAAGTAGGATCCACTATGAACATAATGCCATGCAATGGGCTTTACAGAATTAACCACTTGCAATGCAATAAGGTTCCACAAAGTTCACAATGGTTCGTACTGGGCTTTAGAGAATCAACCGCTAGCAATGATAGTACGGTCCATAATGAACACATGCTACGTACTGGTCTTTACAGAATGAACCTCTTGCAATGAAAGCCAGATCCAAATGAACAGAATGCCATGCACTGAGCTGTACAGTATGAACCACTTGCAATGAAGGTAAGAAGGGTCCCTAATGATCACAATGCTATGTACTGGTCTTTACAGAATCAACCAGTTGCAATGAAAGCAAGATCCAAATGAACAGATTGCCATGCACTGAGCTTTACAGTATGAACCACTTGCAATGAAAGTAGGATCCACAATGAACATAATGCCATGCACTGGGCTTTACAGAATTAACCACTTGCAATGCAATAAGCTTCCACAAAGGTCACAATGGTACGTACTGGGCTTTAGAGAATCAACCACTAGCAATGACAGAAGGTTCCATAATGATCACATGCTACGTACTGGGCTTTACAGAATCAACCACTAGCAATCAGAGAAGGGTCCATAATGATCACATGCTACGTACTCGGCTTTACAGAATGAACCAATTGCAATGCAATAAGGTACCACAAAGGTCACAATGGTTCGTACTGGGCTTTAGAGAATCAACCACTAGCAATGATAGTAGGGTCCATAATGATCACATGCTACGTACTGGTCTTTACAGAATCAACCAATTGCAATGCAATAAGGTACCACAAAGGTCACAATGGTTCATACTGGGCTTTAGAGAATCAACCACTAGCAATGATAGTAGGGTCCATAATGAACACATGCTACGTACTGGTCTTTACAAAATGAACCTCTTGCAATGAAACCAAGATCCAAATGAAGAGAATGCCATGCACTGAGCTTTACAGTATGAACCACTTGCAATGAAAGCAAGATCCACAATGAACATAATGCCATGCACTGGGCTTTACAGAATTAACCACTTGCAATGCAATAAGGTACCACAAAGGTCACAATGGTACGTACTGGGCTTTAGAGAATCAACCACTAGCAATGAGAGAAAGGTCCATAATGATCACATGCTATGTACTAGGCTTTACAGAATCAACCACTAGCAATCAGAGAAGGGTCCATAATGATCACATGCTACGTACTGGGCTTTACAGAATCAACGACTAGCAATGAGAGAAGGGTCCATAATGATTACATGCTACCTACTGGTCTTTACAGAATGAACCTCTTGCAATGAAAGCAAGATCGAAATGAACATAATGCTTTGAACTGGGCATTACTGTATGAACTACTTGCAATGAAAGTAGTATCCACAATGAACATAATGCCATGCACTGGGCTTTACTGAATTAACCACCTGCAATGCAATAAGGTTCCACAAAGGTCACAATGGTTCGTACTGGGCTTTAGAGAATCAACCACTAGAAATGATAGAAGGGTCCATAATGAACACATGCTACGTACTGGTCTTTACAGAATGAACCTCTTGCAATGAAAGCATGATCCAAATGAACAGAATGCCATGCACTGAGCTTTACAGTATGAACCACTTGCAATGAAAGTAGGAAGGGTCCCTAATGATCACAATGCTACGTACTGGGCTTAACAGAATCAACGACTAGCAATGAGAGAAGGGTCCATAATGATTACATGCTACCTACTGGTCTTTACAGAATGAACCTGTTGCAATGAAAGCAAGATCGAAATGAACATAGTGCTTTGAACTGGGCTTTACAGTATGAACTACTTGCAATGAAAGTAGTATCCACAATGAACATAATGCCATGCACTGGGCTTTACTGAATTAACCACCTGCAATGCAATAAGGTTCCACAAAGGTCACAATGGTTCGTACTGGGCTTTAGAGAATCAAGCACTAGCAATGATAGAAGGGTCCATAATGAACACATGCTACGTACTGGGCTTTACAGAATGAACCTCTTGCAATGAAAGCAAGATCCAAATGAACAGAATGCCATGCACTGAGCTTTACAGTATGTACCTCTTGCAATGAAAGTAGGATCCACTATGAACATAATGCCATGCACTGAGCTTTACAGTATGAACCACTTGCAATGAAGGTAAGAAGGGTCCCTAATGATCACAATGCTATGTACTGGGCTTTACAGAATCAACCACTTGCAATGCAATAAGGTTCCACAAAGGTCACAATGGTACGTACTGGGCTTTACAGCATCAACCACTAGCAATGAAAGGTCCATAATGAACACATGCTACATACTGGGCTCTACAGAATCAACCACTTGCAATGAGAGAAGGGTCCCTAATGATCACAATGCTATGTACTGGGCTTTACAGTATGAACCACTTGCAATGAAAGTAGTATCCACAATGAACATAATGCCATGCACTGGGCTTTACTGAATTAACCACTTGCAATGCAATAAGGTTCCACAAAGGTCACAATGGTACGTACTGGGCTTTAGAGAATCAACCACTAGCAATGAGAGAAGGGTCCATAATGATTACATGCTACCTACTGGTCTTTCTAGAATGAACCTCTTGCAATGAAAGCAAGATCCAAATGAACAGAATGCCATGCACTGAGCTTTACAGTATGAACCACTTGCAATGAAAGTAAGAAGGGTCCCTAATGATCACAATGCTATGTACTGGGCTTTACAGAATCAACCACTTGCAATGCAATAAGGTTCCACAAAGGTCACAATGGTACGTACTGGGCTTTACAGCATCAACCACTAGCAATGAAATGAACAGAGTGCCATGCACTGAGCTTTACAGTATGAACCACTTGCAATGAAAGTAGGATCCACAATGAACATAATGCCATGCACTGGGCTTTACAGAATTAACCACTTGCAATGCAATAAGGTTCCACAAAGATCACAATGGTTCGTACTGGGCTTCAGAGAATCAACCACTAGCAATGATAGAATGGTCCATAATGAACACATGCTATTTACTGGGCTTTACAGAATTAACCACTTGCAATGAAAGCAAGATCCAAATGAACAGAATGCCATGCATTGAGCTTTACAGTATGAACCACTTGCAATGTAAGTAGGATCCACAATGAACATAATGCCATGCACTGGGCTTTACAGAATTAGCCACTTGCAATGAAATAAAGTTACACAAAGGTCACAATGGTACGTACTGGGCTTTAGAGAATCAACCACTAGCAATCAGAGAAGGGTCCATAATGATCACTTGCTACGTACTGGGCTTTCCAGAATCAAGCACTAGCAGTCAGAGAAGGGTCCATAATGATTACATGCTACCTACTGGTCTTTACAGAATGAACCTCTTGCAATGAAAGCAAGATCGAAATGAACATAGTGCTTTGAACTGTGCTTTACAGAATCAATAACTTGCAATGCAATAAGGTTCCGCAAAGGTCACAATGGTTCGTACTGGGCTTTAGAGAATGAACCAGTTGCAATGAAATAAGGTTCCACTAAGGTCTCAATGCTACATACTGGGCTTTACATCATCAACCACTTGCAATGAAAGAATGATCCCTAATGATCACAATGCTATGTACTGGTCTTTACAGAATGAACCTCTTGCAATGAAAGCAAGATCCAAATAAACAGAATTCCAGGCACTGAGCTTTACAGTATGAACCACTTGCAATGAAAGTAGGATCCACAATGAACATAATGCCATGCACTGGGTTTTACAGAATGAACCACTTGCAATGCAATAAGGTTCCACAAAGATCACAATGGTTCGTACTGGGCTTTAGAGAATCAACCACTAGCAATGATAGAAGGGTCCATAATGATCACATGCTATTTACTGGGCTTTACAGAATTAACCACTTGCAATGAAAGCAAGATCCAAATGAACAGAATGCCATGCATTGAGCTTTACAGTATGAACCACTTGCAATGCAAGTAGTATCCACAATAACATAATGCCATGCACTGGGCTTTACAGAATGAACCAGTAGCAATTAGATAAGGGTCCATAATGAACACATGCTACGTACTGGGCTTTACAGAGTGAACCTCTTGCAATGAAAGCAAGATCGAAATGAACATAATGCTTTGAACTGGGGTTTACAGTATGAACCACTTGCAATGAAAGTAGTATCCACAATGAACATAATGCCATGCACTGGGCTTTACTGAATTGACCACTTGCAATGCAATAAGGTTCCACAAAGGTCACAATTGTACGTACTGGGCTTTAGAGAATCAACCACTAGCAATGAGAGAATGGTCCATAATGATCACATGCTACGTACTCGGCTTTACAGAATCTACCATTTGCAATGCAATAAGGTTCCACAAAGGTCACAATTTTTCGTACTGGGCTTAAGAGAATCAACCACTTGCAATGATAGTAGGGTCCATAATGAACACATGTTACGTACTGGTCTTTACAGAATGAACCTCTTGCAATGAAACCAAGATTCAAATGAAGAGAATGCCATGCACTGAGCTTTAAAGTATGAACCACTTGCAATGAAAGTAGGATCCACAATGAACATAATGCCATGCACTGGGCTTTACAGAATTAACCACTTGCAATGCAATAAGGTACCACAAAGGTGACAAAGGTACGTACTGGGCTTTAGAGAATCAACCACTAGCAATGATAGAAGGGTCCATAATGAACACATGCTACGTACTGGTCTTTACAGAATGAACAACTTGCAATGAAAGCAAGATCCAAATAAACAGAATGCCATGCACTGAGCTTTACAGTATGAACCACTTGCAATGAAAGTAGGATCCACAATGAACATAATGCTATGCACTGGGCTTTACAGAATTAACCACTTGTAGTGCAATAAGGTTCTATAAAGGTCACAATGGTACCTACTGGGCTTTAGAGAATCTACTGCTAGCAAAGAGAGAAGGGTCCATAATGGACACATGCTACGTACTGGTCTTTACAGAATGAACCTCTTGCAATGAAAACAAGATCCAAATGAACAGAATGCCATGCACTGAGCTTTACAGTATGAACACATGCTACGTACTGGTCTTTACAGAATGAACAACTTGCAATGAAAGCAAGATCCAAATAAACAGAATGCCATGCACTGAGCTTTACAGTATGAACCACTTGCAATGAAAGTAGGATCCACAATGAACATAATGCCATGAACTGGGCTTTACAGAATTAACCACTGGCAATGTAATAAAGTTCCACAAAGGTCACTATGGTACATACTGGGCTTTAGAGAATCAACCACTAGCAATCAGAGAAGGGTCCATAATGATCACATGCTACGTACTGGGCTTTACAGAATCAACCAGTAGCAGTCAGAGAAGGGTCAATAATGATCACATGCTACGTACTGGGCTTTACAGAATCAACCACTTGCAATGAATTAAGGTTCCACAAAGGTCACAATGGTTCGTACTGGTCTTTACAGAATGAATCTCTTGCAATGAAAGCAAGACCCAAATGAATAGAATGCCATGCATTGAGCTTTACAGTATGAACCACTTGCAATGAAGGTAAGAAGGGTCCCTAATGATCACAATGCTATGTACTGGGCTTTACAGAATCAACCACTTGCAATGAAAGCAAGATCCAAATGAACAGAATGCCATCCACTGAGCTTTACAGTATGAACCACTTGCAATGAAAGTAGGATCCACAATGAACATAATGCCATGCATAGGCTTTACAGAATTAACCACTTGCAATGCAATAAGGTTCCACAAAGATCACAATGGTTCTTACTGGGCTTCAGAGAATCAACCACTAGCAATGAGAGAAGAGTCCATAATGATCACAATGCTATGTACTGGGCTTTACAGAATTAACCACTTGCAATGAAAGCAAGATCCAAATGAACAGAATGCCATGCACTGAGCTTTACAGTATGAACCATTTGCAATGTAAGTAGGATCCACAATGAACATAATGCCATGCACTGGGCTTTACGAATTAACCACTTGCAATGAAATAAAGTTCCACAAAGGTCACAATGGTACGTACTGGGCTTTAGAGAATCAACCACTAGCAATCAGAGAAGGGTCCATAATGATCACATGCTACGTACTGGGCTTTACAGAATCAAGCACTAGCAGTCAGAGAAGGGTCCATAATGATTACATGCTACCTACTGGTGTTTACAGAATGAACCTCTTGCAATGAAAGCAAGATCGAAATGAACATAGTGCTTTGAACTGGGCTTTACAGAATCAACAACTTGCAATGCAATAAGGTTCCACAAAGGTGACAATGGTTCGTACTGGGCTTTAGAGAATCAACCACTAGCAATGATAGAAGGGTCCATAATGGACACATGCTAAGTACTGGTCTTTACAGAATGAACCTCTTGCAATGAAAACAAGATCCAAATGAACAGAATGCCATGCACTGAGCTTTACAGTATGAACAACTTGCAATGAAAGTAGTATCCACAATAACATAATGCCATGCACTGGGCTTTACAGAATCTACCACTTGCAATGCAATAAGGTTCCACAAACGCCACAATGGATCGTACTGGGCTTTAGAGAATCAACCACTAGCAATGAGAGAAGAGTCCATAATGATCACAATGCTATGTACTGGGCTTTACAGAATCAACCACTTGCAATGCAATAAGTTTCCACAAAGGTCACAATGGTAAGTACTGGGCTTTAGAGAATCAACCACTAGCAATGATTGAACGGTCCATGATGATCACAATGCTATGTACCTGCAATGAAAGCAAGATCCAAATGAACAGAATGCCATGCACTGAGCTTTACAGTACGAACCAGTTGCAATGAAAGTAGGATCCACAATGAACATAATGCCATGCACTGGGCTTTACAGTGTGAACCACTTGCAATGAAAGTAGGATCCACTATGAACATAATGCCATGCAATGGGCTTTACAGAATTAACCACTTGCAATGCAATAAGGTTCCACAAAGTTCACAATGGTTCGTACTGGGCTTTAGAGAATCAACCGCTAGCAATGATAGTACGGTCCATAATGAACACATGCTACGTACTGGTCTTTACAGAATGAACCTCTTGCAATGAAAGCCAGATCCAAATGAACAGAATGCCATGCACTGAGCTTTACAGTATGAACCACTTGCAATGAAGGTAAGAAGGGTCCCTAATGATCACAATGCTATGTACTGGTCTTTACAGAATCAACCAGTTGCAATGAAAGCAAGATCCAAATGAACAGATTGCCATGCACTGAGCTTTACAGTATGAACCACTTGCAATGAAAGTAGGATCCACAATGAACATAATGCCATGCACTGGGCTTTACAGATTTAACCACTTGCAATGCAATAAGCTTCCACAAAGGTCACAATGGTTCGTACTGGGCTTTAGAGAATCAACCACTAGCAATGATAGAAGGGTCGATAATGAACACATGCTACGTACTGGTCTTTACAGAATCAACCAGTAGCAATTAGAGAAGGGTCCATAATGAACACATGCTACGTACTGGGCTTTACAGAATGAACCACTTGCAATGAAAGTAGGATCCACAATGACCATAATGCCATGCACTGGACTTTACAGTATGAACCACTTGCAATGAAAGTAGTATCCACAATAACATAATGCCATGCACTGGGCTTTACAGAATGAACCACTTGCAATGCTATAAGGTTCCACAAAGTTCACAATGGTACGTACTGGGCTTTACAGAATAAACCACTAGCAATCAGAGAAGGGTCCGTAATGATCACATGCTACGTACTGGGCTTTACAGAATCAACCACTAGCAATCAGAGCAGGGTCCATAATGATTACATGCTACCTACTGGTCTTTACAGAATGAACCTCTTGCAATGAAAGCAAGATCCAAATGAACATAATGCTTTGAACTGGGCTTTACAATATGAATCACTTGCAATGAAAGTAGTATCTACAATGAACATAATGCCATGCACTGGGCTTTACTGAATTAACCACTTGCAATGCAATAAGGTTCCACAAAGGTCACAATGGTACGTACTGGGCTTTAGAGAATCAACCACTAGCAATGAGAGAAGGGTCCATAATGATCACATGCTACGTACTGGGCTTTACAGAATCAACCACTTGCAATGCAATAAAGTTCCACAAAGGTCACAATGGTTCGTACTGGGCTTTAGAGAATCAACCACTAGCAATGATAGTAGGGTCCATAATGAACACATGCTACGTACTGGTCTTTACAGAATGAACCTCTTGCAATGAAAGCAAGACCCAAATGAAAAGTATGCCATGCATTGAGCTTTACAGTATGAACCACTTGCAATGAAGAAGGGTCCCTAATGATCACAATGCTATGTACTGGGCTTTACAGAGTCAACCACTTGCAATGAAAGCAAGATCCAAATGAACAGAATGCCATGCACTGAGATTTACAGTATGAACCACTTGCAATGAAAGTAGGATCCACAATGAACATAATGCCATGCACTGGGCTTTACAGAATTAACCACTGGCAATGTAATAAAGTTCCACAAAGGTCACTATGGTACATACTGGGCTTTAGAGAATCAACCACTAGCAATCAGAGAAGGGTCCATAATGATCACATGCTACGTACTGGGCTTTACAGAATCAACCAGTAGCAGTCAGAGAAGGGTCAATAATGATCACATGCTACGTACTGGGCTTTACAGAATCAACCACTTGCAATGCATTAAGGTTCCACAAAGGTCACAATGGTTCGTACTGGTCTTTACAGAATGAACCTCTTGCAATGAAAGCAAGACCCAAATGAATAGAATGCCATGCATTGAGCTTTACAGTATGAACCACTTGCAATGAAGGTAAGAAGGGTCCCTAATGATCACAATGCTATGTACTGGGCTTTACAGAATCAACCACTTGCAATGCAATAAGGTTCCACAAAGATCACAATGGTTCTTACTGGGCTTCAGAGAATCAACCACTAGCAATGAGAGAAGAGTCCATAATGATCACAATGCTATGTACTGGGCTTTACAGAATTAACCACTTGCAATGAAAGCAAGATACAAATGAACAGAATGCCATGCACTGAGCTTTACAGTATGAACCATTTGCAATGTAAGTAGGATCCACAATGAACATAATGCCATGCACTGGGCTTTACGAATTAACCACTTGCAATGAAATAAAGTTCCACAAAGGTCACAATGGTACGTACTGGGCTTTAGAGAATCAACCACTAGCAATCAGAGAAGGGTCCATAATGATTACATGCTACCTACTGGTGTTTACAGAATGAACCTCTTGCAATGAAAGCAAGATCGAAATGAACATAGTGCTTTGAACTGGGCTTTACAGAATCAACAACTTGCAATGCAATAAGGTTCCACAAAGGTGACAATGGTTCGTACTGGGCTTTAGAGAATCAACCACTAGCAATGATAGAAGGGTCCATTTGGATCTTGCTTTCATTGCAACTGGTTGATTCTGTAAAGACCAGTACATAGCATTGTGATCATTAGGGACCCTTCTTACCTTCATTGCAAGTGGTTCATACTGTACAGCTCAGTGCATGGCATTCTGTTCATTTGGATCTGGCTTTCATTGCAAGAGGTTCATTCTGTAAAGACCAGTACGTAGCATGTGTTCATTATGGACCGTACTATCATTGCTAGCGGTTGATTCTCTAAAGCCCAGTACGAACCATTGTGAACTTTGTGGAACCTTATTGCATTGCAAGTGGTTAATTCTGTAAAGCCCATTGCATGGCATTATGTTCATAGTGGATCCTACTTTCATTGCAAGTGGTTCACACTGTAAAGCCCAGTGCATGGCATTATGTTCATTGTGGATCCTACTTTCATTGCAAGTGGTTCGTACTGTAAAGCTCAGTGCATGGCATTCTGTTCATTTGGATCTTGCTTTCATTGCAGGTACATAGCATTGTGATCATCATGGACCGTTCAATCATTGCTAGTGGTTGATTCTCTAAAGCCCAGTACTTACCATTGTGACCTTTGTGGAAACTTATTGCATTGCAAGTGGTTGATTCTGTAAAGCCCAGTACATAGCATTGTGATCATTATGGACTCTTCTCTCATTGCAAGTGGTTGATTCTCTAAAGCCCAGTACGATCCATTGTGGCGTTTGTGGAACCTTATTGCATTGCAAGTGGTAGATTCTGTAAAGCCCAGTGCATGGCATTATGTTATTGTGGATACTACTTTCATTGCAAGTTGTTCATACTGTAAAGCTCAGTGCATGGCATTCTGTTCATTTGGATCTTGTTTTCATTGCAAGAGGTTCATTCTGTAAAGACCAGTACGTAGCATGTGTCCATTATGGACCCTTCTATCATTGCTAGTGGTTGATTCTCTAAAGCCCAGTACGAACCATTGTCACCTTTGTGGAACCTTATTGCATTGCAAGTTGTTGATTCTGTAAAGCCCAGTTCAAAGCACTATGTTCATTTCGATCTTGCTTTCTTTGCAAGAGGTTCATTCTGTAAACACCAGTAGGTAGCATGTAATCATTATGGACCCTTCTCTGACTGCTAGTGCTTGATTCTGTAAAGCCCAGTACGTAGCATGTGATCATTATGGACCCTTCTCTGATTGCTAGTGCTTGATTCTCTAAAGCCCAGTACGTACCATTGTGACCTTTGTGGAACTTTATTTCATTGCAAGTGGTTAATTCGTAAAGCCCAGTGCATGGCATTATGTTCATTGTGGATCCTACTTACATTGCAAATGGTTCATACTGTAAACCTCAGTGCATGGCATTCTGTTCATTTGGATCTTGCTTTCATTGCAAGTGGTTAATTCTGTAAAGCCCAGTACATAGCATTGTGATCATTATGGACTCTTCTCTCATTGCTAGTGGTTGATTCTCTGAAGCCCAGTAAGAACCATTGTGATCTTTGTGGAACCTTATTGCATTGCAAGTGGTTAATTCTGTAAAGCCCAGTGCATGGCATTATGTTCATTGTGGATCCTACTTTCATTGCAAGTGGTTCATACTGTAAAGCTCAGTGGATGGCATTCTGTTCATTTGGATCTTGCTTTCATTGCAAGTGGTTGATTCTGTAAAGCCCAGTACATAGCATTGTGATCATTAGGGACCCTTCTTACCTTCATTGCAAGTGGTTCATACTGTAAAGCTCAATGCATGGCATTCTATTCATTTGGGTCTTGCTTTCATTGCAAGAGGTTCATTCTGTAAAGACCAGTACGAACCATTGTGACCTTTGTGGAACCTTAATGCATTGCAAGTGGTTGATTCTGTAAAGCCCAGTACGTAGCATGTGATCATTATTGACCCTTCTCTGACTGCTACTGGTTGATTCTGTAAAGCCCAGTACGTAGCATGTGATCATTATGGACCCTTCTCTGATTGCTAGTGGTTGATTCTCTAAAGCCCAGTATGTACCATAGTGACCTTTGTGGAACTTTATTACATTGCCAGTGGTTAATTCTGTAAAGCCCAGTGCATGGCATTATGTTCATTGTGGATCCTACTTTCATTGCAAGTGGTTCATACTGTAAATCTCAGTGCATGGCATTCTGTTCATTTGGATCTTGCTTTCATTGCAAGTGGTTGACTCTGTAAAGCCCAGTACATAGCATTGTGATCATTAGGGACCCTTCTTCATTGCAAGTGGTTCATACTGTAAAGCTCAATGCATGGCATACTTTTCATTTGGGTCTTGCTTTCATTGCAAGAGGTTCATTCTGTAAAGACCAGTACGTAGCATGTGTTCATTATGGACCCTACTATCATTGCTAGTGGTTGATTCTCTAAAGCCCAGTACGAACCATTGTGACCTTTGTGGAACTTTATTGCATTGCAAGTGGTTGATTCTGTAAAGCCCAGTACGTAGCATGTGATCATTATGGACCCTTCTCTCATTGCTAGTGGTTGATTCTCTAAAGCCCAGTACGTACCATTGTGACCTTTGTGGAACCTTATTGCATTGCAAGTGGTTAATTCAGTAAAGCCCAGTGCATGGCATTATGTTCATTGTAGATACTACTTTCATTGCAAGTGATTCATATTGTAAAGCCCAGTTCAAAGCATTATGTTCATTTGGATCTTGCTTTCATTGCAAGAGGTTCATTCTGTAAAGACCAGTAGGTAGCATGTAATCATTATGGACCCTGCTCTGATTGCTAGTGGTTGATTCTGTAAAGCCCAGTACGTAGCATGTGATCATTACGGACCCTTCTCTGATTGCTAGTGGTTTATTCTGTAAAGCCCAGTACGTACCATTGTGAACTTTGTGGAACCTTATAGCATTGCAACTGGTTCATTCTGTAAAGCCCAGTGCATGGCATTATGTTATTGTGGATACTACTTTCATTGCAAGTGGTTCATACTGTAAAGTCCAGTGCATGGCATTATGGTCATTGTGGATCCTACTTTCATTGCAAGTGGTTCATTCTGTAAAGCCCAGTACGTAGCATGTGTTCATTATGGACCCTTCTCTAATTGCTACTGGTTGATTCTGTAAAGACCTGTACGTAGCATGTGTTCATTATCGACCCTTCTATCATTGCTAGTGGTTGATTCTCTAAAGCCCAGTACGAACCATTGTGACCTTTGTGGAAGCTTATTGCATTGCAAGTGGTTAATTCTGTAAAGCCCAGTGCATGGCATTATGTTCATTGTGGATCCTACTTTCATTGCAAGTGGTTCATACTGTAAAGCTCAGTGCATGGCAATCTGTTCATTTGGATCTTGCTTTCATTGCAACTGGTTGATTCTGTAAAGACCAGTACATAGCATTGTGATCATTAGGGACCCTTCTTACCTTCATTGCAAGTGGTTCATACTGTACAGCTCAGTGCATGGCATTCTGTTCATTTGGATCTGGCTTTCATTGCAAGAGGTTCATTCTGTAAAGACCAGTACGTAGCATGTGTTCATTATGGACCGTACTATCATTGCTAGCGGTTGATTCTCTAAAGCCCAGTACGAACCATTGTGAACTTTGTGGAACCTTATTGCATTGCAAGTGGTTAATTCTGTAAAGCCCATTGCATGGCATTATGTTCATAGTGGATCCTACTTTCATTGCAAGTGGTTCACACTGTAAAGCCCAGTGCATGGCATTATGTTCATTGTGGATCCTACTTTCATTGCAAGTGGTTCGTACTGTAAAGCTCAGTGCATGGCATTCTGTTCATTTGGATCTTGCTTTCATTGCAGGTACATAGCATTGTGATCATCATGGACCGTTCAATCATTGCTAGTGGTTGATTCTCTAAAGCCCAGTACTTACCATTGTGACCTTTGTGGAAACTTATTGCATTGCAAGTGGTTGATTCTGTAAAGCCCAGTACATAGCATTGTGATCATTATGGACTCTTCTCTCATTGCAAGTGGTTGATTCTCTAAAGCCCAGTACGATCCATTGTGGCGTTTGTGGAACCTTATTGCATTGCAAGTGGTAGATTCTGTAAAGCCCAGTGCATGGCATTATGTTATTGTGGATACTACTTTCATTGCAAGTTGTTCATACTGTAAAGCTCAGTGCATGGCATTCTGTTCATTTGGATCTTGTTTTCATTGCAAGAGGTTCATTCTGTAAAGACCAGTACGTAGCATGTGTCCATTATGGACCCTTCTATCATTGCTAGTGGTTGATTCTCTAAAGCCCAGTACGAACCATTGTCACCTTTGTGGAACCTTATTGCATTGCAAGTTGTTGATTCTGTAAAGCCCAGTTCAAAGCACTATGTTCATTTCGATCTTGCTTTCTTTGCAAGAGGTTCATTCTGTAAACACCAGTAGGTAGCATGTAATCATTATGGACCCTTCTCTGACTGCTAGTGCTTGATTCTGTAAAGCCCAGTACGTAGCATGTGATCATTATGGACCCTTCTCTGATTGCTAGTGCTTGATTCTCTAAAGCCCAGTACGTACCATTGTGACCTTTGTGGAACTTTATTTCATTGCAAGTGGTTAATTCGTAAAGCCCAGTGCATGGCATTATGTTCATTGTGGATCCTACTTACATTGCAAATGGTTCATACTGTAAACCTCAGTGCATGGCATTCTGTTCATTTGGATCTTGCTTTCATTGCAAGTGGTTAATTCTGTAAAGCCCAGTACATAGCATTGTGATCATTATGGACTCTTCTCTCATTGCTAGTGGTTGATTCTCTGAAGCCCAGTAAGAACCATTGTGATCTTTGTGGAACCTTATTGCATTGCAAGTGGTTAATTCTGTAAAGCCCAGTGCATGGCATTATGTTCATTGTGGATCCTACTTTCATTGCAAGTGGTTCATACTGTAAAGCTCAGTGGATGGCATTCTGTTCATTTGGATCTTGCTTTCATTGCAAGTGGTTGATTCTGTAAAGCCCAGTACATAGCATTGTGATAATTAGGGACCCTTCTTACCTTCATTGCAAGTGGTTCATACTGTAAAGCTCAATGCATGGCATTCTATTCATTTGGGTCTTGCTTTCATTGCAAGAGGTTCATTCTGTAAAGACCAGTACGAACCATTGTGACCTTTGTGGAACCTTAATGCATTGCAAGTGGTTGATTCTGTAAAGCCCAGTACGTAGCATGTGATCATTATTGACCCTTCTCTGACTGCTACTGGTTGATTCTGTAAAGCCCAGTACGTAGCATGTGATCATTATGGACCCTTCTCTGATTGCTAGTGGTTGATTCTCTAAAGCCCAGTATGTACCATAGTGACCTTTGTGGAACTTTATTACATTGCCAGTGGTTAATTCTGTAAAGCCCAGTGCATGGCATTATGTTCATTGTGGATCCTACTTTCATTGCAAGTGGTTCATACTGTAAATCTCAGTGCATGGCATTCTGTTCATTTGGATCTTGCTTTCATTGCAAGTGGTTGACTCTGTAAAGCCCAGTACATAGCATTGTGATCATTAGGGACCCTTCTTCATTGCAAGTGGTTCATACTGTAAAGCTCAATGCATGGCATACTTTTCATTTGGGTCTTGCTTTCATTGCAAGAGGTTCATTCTGTAAAGACCAGTACGTAGCATGTGTTCATTATGGACCCTACTATCATTGCTAGTGGTTGATTCTCTAAAGCCCAGTACGAACCATTGTGACCTTTGTGGAACTTTATTGCATTGCAAGTGGTTGATTCTGTAAAGCCCAGTACGTAGCATGTGATCATTATGGACCCTTCTCTCATTGCTAGTGGTTGATTCTCTAAAGCCCAGTACGTACCATTGTGACCTTTGTGGAACCTTATTGCATTGCAAGTGGTTAATTCAGTAAAGCCCAGTGCATGGCATTATGTTCATTGTAGATACTACTTTCATTGCAAGTGATTCATATTGTAAAGCCCAGTTCAAAGCATTATGTTCATTTGGATCTTGCTTTCATTGCAAGAGGTTCATTCTGTAAAGACCAGTAGGTAGCATGTAATCATTATGGACCCTGCTCTGATTGCTAGTGGTTGATTCTGTAAAGCCCAGTACGTAGCATGTGATCATTACGGACCCTTCTCTGATTGCTAGTGGTTTATTCTGTAAAGCCCAGTACGTACCATTGTGAACTTTGTGGAACCTTATAGCATTGCAAGTGGTTCATTCTGTAAAGCCCAGTGCATGGCATTATGTTATTGTGGATACTACTTTCATTGCAAGTGGTTCATACTGTAAAGTCCAGTGCATGGCATTATGGTCATTGTGGATCCTACTTTCATTGCAAGTGGTTCATTCTGTAAAGCCCAGTACGTAGCATGTGTTCATTATGGACCCTTCTCTAATTGCTACTGGTTGATTCTGTAAAGACCTGTACGTAGCATGTGTTCATTATCGACCCTTCTATCATTGCTAGTGGTTGATTCTCTAAAGCCCAGTACGAACCATTGTGACCTTTGTGGAAGCTTATTGCATTGCAAGTGGTTAATTCTGTAAAGCCCAGTGCATGGCATTATGTTCATTGTGGATCCTACTTTCATTGCAAGTGGTTCATACTGTAAAGCTCAGTGCATGGCAATCTGTTCATTTGGATCTTGCTTTCATTGCAACTGGTTGATTCTGTAAAGACCAGTACATAGCATTGTGATCATTAGGGACCCTTCTTACCTTCATTGCAAGTGGTTCATACTGTAAAGCTCAGTGCATGGCATTCTGTTCATTTGGATCTGGCTTTCATTGCAAGAGGTTCATTCTGTAAAGACCAGTACGTAGCATGTGTTCATTATGGACCGTACTATCATTGCTAGCGGTTGATTCTCTAAAGCCCAGTACGAACCATTGTGAACTTTGTGGAACCTTATTGCATTGCAAGTGGTTAATTCTGTAAAGCCCATTGCATGGCATTATGTTCATAGTGGATCCTACTTTCATTGCAAGTGGTTCACACTGTAAAGCCCAGTGCATGGCATTATGTTCATTGTGGATCCTACTTTCATTGCAAGTGGTTCGTACTGTAAAGCTCAGTGCATGGCATTCTGTTCATTTGGATCTTGCTTTCATTGCAGGTACATAGCATTGTGATCATCATGGACCGTTCAATCATTGCTAGTGGTTGATTCTCTAAAGCCCAGTTCTTACCATTGTGACCTTTGTGGAAACTTATTGCATTGCAAGTGGTTGATTCTGTAAAGCCCAGTACATAGCATTGTGATCATTATGGACTCTTCTCTCATTGCTAGTGGTTGATTCTCTAAAGCCCAGTACGATCCATTGTGGCGTTTGTGGAACCTTATTGCATTGCAAGTGGTAGATTCTGTAAAGCCCAGTGCATGGCATTATGTTATTGTGGATACTACTTTCATTGCAAGTTGTTCATACTGTAAAGCTCAGTGCATGGCATTCTGTTCATTTGGATCTTGTTTTCATTGCAAGAGGTTCATTCTGTAAAGACCAGTACTTAGCATGTGTCCATTATGGACCCTTCTATCATTGCTAGTGGTTGATTCTCTAAAGCCCAGTACGAACCATTGTCACCTTTGTGGAACCTTATTGCATTGCAAGTTGTTGATTCTGTAAAGCCCAGTTCAAAGCACTATGTTCATTTCGATCTTGCTTTCATTGCAAGAGGTTCATTCTGTAAACACCAGTAGGTAGCATGTAATCATTATGGACCCTTCTCTGACTGCTAGTGCTTGATTCTGTAAAGCCCAGTACGTAGCATGTGATCATTATGGACCCTTCTCTGATTGCTAGTGGTTGATTCTCTGAAGCCCAGTAAGAACCATTGTGATCTTTGTGGAACCTTATTGCATTGCAAGTGGTTAATTCTGTAAAGCCCAGTGCATGGCATTATGTTCATTGTGGATCCTACTTTCATTGCAAGTGGTTCATACTGTAAAGCTCAGTGGATGGCATTCTGTTCATTTGGATCTTGCTTTCATTGCAAGTGGTTGATTCTGTAAAGCCCAGTACATAGCATTGTGATCATTAGGGACCCTTCTTACCTTCATTGCAAGTGGTTCATACTGTAAAGCTCAATGCATGGCATTCTATTCATTTGGGTCTTGCTTTCATTGCAAGAGGTTCATTCTGTAAAGACCAGTACGAACCATTGTGACCTTTGTGGAACCTTAATTCATTGCAAGTGGTTGATTCTGTAAAGCCCAGTACGTAGCATGTGATCATTATTGACCCTTCTCTGACTGCTACTGGTTGATTCTGTAAAGCCCAGTACGTAGCATGTGATCATTATGGACCCTTCTCTGATTGCTAGTGGTTGATTCTCTAAAGCCCAGTATGTACCATAGTGACCTTTGTGGAACTTTATTACATTGCCAGTGGTTAATTCTGTAAAGCCCAGTGCATGGCATTATGTTCATTGTGGATCCTACTTTCATTGCAAGTGGTTCACACTGTAAAGCCCAGTGCATGGCATTATGTTCATTGTGGATCCTACTTTCATTGCAAGTGGTTCGTACTGTAAAGCTCAGTGCATGGCATTCTGTTCATTTGGATCTTGCTTTCATTGCAGGTACATAGCATTGTGATCATCATGGACCGTTCAATCATTGCTAGTGGTTGATTCTCTAAAGCCCAGTACTTACCATTGTGACCTTTGTGGAAACTTATTGCATTGCAAGTGGTTGATTCTGTAAAGCCCAGTACATAGCATTGTGATCATTATGGACTCTTCTCTCATTGCAAGTGGTTGATTCTCTAAAGCCCAGTACGATCCATTGTGGCGTTTGTGGAACCTTATTGCATTGCAAGTGGTAGATTCTGTAAAGCCCAGTGCATGGCATTATGTTATTGTGGATACTACTTTCATTGCAAGTTGTTCATACTGTAAAGCTCAGTGCATGGCATTCTGTTCATTTGGATCTTGTTTTCATTGCAAGAGGTTCATTCTGTAAAGACCAGTACGTAGCATGTGTCCATTATGGACCCTTCTATCATTGCTAGTGGTTGATTCTCTAAAGCCCAGTACGAACCATTGTCACCTTTGTGGAACCTTATTGCATTGCAAGTTGTTGATTCTGTAAAGCCCAGTTCAAAGCACTATGTTCATTTCGATCTTGCTTTCTTTGCAAGAGGTTCATTCTGTAAACACCAGTAGGTAGCATGTAATCATTATGGACCCTTCTCTGACTGCTAGTGCTTGATTCTGTAAAGCCCAGTACGTAGCATGTGATCATTATGGACCCTTCTCTGATTGCTAGTGCTTGATTCTCTAAAGCCCAGTACGTACCATTGTGACCTTTGTGGAACTTTATTTCATTGCAAGTGGTTAATTCGTAAAGCCCAGTGCATGGCATTATGTTCATTGTGGATCCTACTTACATTGCAAATGGTTCATACTGTAAACCTCAGTGCATGGCATTCTGTTCATTTGGATCTTGCTTTCATTGCAAGTGGTTAATTCTGTAAAGCCCAGTACATAGCATTGTGATCATTATGGACTCTTCTCTCATTGCTAGTGGTTGATTCTCTGAAGCCCAGTAAGAACCATTGTGATCTTTGTGGAACCTTATTGCATTGCAAGTGGTTAATTCTGTAAAGCCCAGTGCATGGCATTATGTTCATTGTGGATCCTACTTTCATTGCAAGTGGTTCATACTGTAAAGCTCAGTGGATGGCATTCTGTTCATTTGGATCTTGCTTTCATTGCAAGTGGTTGATTCTGTAAAGCCCAGTACATAGCATTGTGATAATTAGGGACCCTTCTTACCTTCATTGCAAGTGGTTCATACTGTAAAGCTCAATGCATGGCATTCTATTCATTTGGGTCTTGCTTTCATTGCAAGAGGTTCATTCTGTAAAGACCAGTACGAACCATTGTGACCTTTGTGGAACCTTAATGCATTGCAAGTGGTTGATTCTGTAAAGCCCAGTACGTAGCATGTGATCATTATTGACCCTTCTCTGACTGCTACTGGTTGATTCTGTAAAGCCCAGTACGTAGCATGTGATCATTATGGACCCTTCTCTGATTGCTAGTGGTTGATTCTCTAAAGCCCAGTATGTACCATAGTGACCTTTGTGGAACTTTATTACATTGCCAGTGGTTAATTCTGTAAAGCCCAGTGCATGGCATTATGTTCATTGTGGATCCTACTTTCATTGCAAGTGGTTCATACTGTAAATCTCAGTGCATGGCATTCTGTTCATTTGGATCTTGCTTTCATTGCAAGTGGTTGACTCTGTAAAGCCCAGTACATAGCATTGTGATCATTAGGGACCCTTCTTCATTGCAAGTGGTTCATACTGTAAAGCTCAATGCATGGCATACTTTTCATTTGGGTCTTGCTTTCATTGCAAGAGGTTCATTCTGTAAAGACCAGTACGTAGCATGTGTTCATTATGGACCCTACTATCATTGCTAGTGGTTGATTCTCTAAAGCCCAGTACGAACCATTGTGACCTTTGTGGAACTTTATTGCATTGCAAGTGGTTGATTCTGTAAAGCCCAGTACGTAGCATGTGATCATTATGGACCCTTCTCTCATTGCTAGTGGTTGATTCTCTAAAGCCCAGTACGTACCATTGTGACCTTTGTGGAACCTTATTGCATTGCAAGTGGTTAATTCAGTAAAGCCCAGTGCATGGCATTATGTTCATTGTAGATACTACTTTCATTGCAAGTGATTCATATTGTAAAGCCCAGTTCAAAGCATTATGTTCATTTGGATCTTGCTTTCATTGCAAGAGGTTCATTCTGTAAAGACCAGTAGGTAGCATGTAATCATTATGGACCCTGCTCTGATTGCTAGTGGTTGATTCTGTAAAGCCCAGTACGTAGCATGTGATCATTACGGACCCTTCTCTGATTGCTAGTGGTTTATTCTGTAAAGCCCAGTACGTACCATTGTGAACTTTGTGGAACCTTATAGCATTGCAAGTGGTTCATTCTGTAAAGCCCAGTGCATGGCATTATGTTATTGTGGATACTACTTTCATTGCAAGTGGTTCATACTGTAAAGTCCAGTGCATGGCATTATGGTCATTGTGGATCCTACTTTCATTGCAAGTGGTTCATTCTGTAAAGCCCAGTACGTAGCATGTGTTCATTATGGACCCTTCTCTAATTGCTACTGGTTGATTCTGTAAAGACCTGTACGTAGCATGTGTTCATTATCGACCCTTCTATCATTGCTAGTGGTTGATTCTCTAAAGCCCAGTACGAACCATTGTGACCTTTGTGGAAGCTTATTGCATTGCAAGTGGTTAATTCTGTAAAGCCCAGTGCATGGCATTATGTTCATTGTGGATCCTACTTTCATTGCAAGTGGTTCATACTGTAAAGCTCAGTGCATGGCAATCTGTTCATTTGGATCTTGCTTTCATTGCAACTGGTTGATTCTGTAAAGACCAGTACATAGCATTGTGATCATTAGGGACCCTTCTTACCTTCATTGCAAGTGGTTCATACTGTAAAGCTCAGTGCATGGCATTCTGTTCATTTGGATCTGGCTTTCATTGCAAGAGGTTCATTCTGTAAAGACCAGTACGTAGCATGTGTTCATTATGGACCGTACTATCATTGCTAGCGGTTGATTCTCTAAAGCCCAGTACGAACCATTGTGAACTTTGTGGAACCTTATTGCATTGCAAGTGGTTAATTCTGTAAAGCCCATTGCATGGCATTATGTTCATAGTGGATCCTACTTTCATTGCAAGTGGTTCACACTGTAAAGCCCAGTGCATGGCATTATGTTCATTGTGGATCCTACTTTCATTGCAAGTGGTTCGTACTGTAAAGCTCAGTGCATGGCATTCTGTTCATTTGGATCTTGCTTTCATTGCAGGTACATAGCATTGTGATCATCATGGACCGTTCAATCATTGCTAGTGGTTGATTCTCTAAAGCCCAGTTCTTACCATTGTGACCTTTGTGGAAACTTATTGCATTGCAAGTGGTTGATTCTGTAAAGCCCAGTACATAGCATTGTGATCATTATGGACTCTTCTCTCATTGCTAGTGGTTGATTCTCTAAAGCCCAGTACGATCCATTGTGGCGTTTGTGGAACCTTATTGCATTGCAAGTGGTAGATTCTGTAAAGCCCAGTGCATGGCATTATGTTATTGTGGATACTACTTTCATTGCAAGTTGTTCATACTGTAAAGCTCAGTGCATGGCATTCTGTTCATTTGGATCTTGTTTTCATTGCAAGAGGTTCATTCTGTAAAGACCAGTACTTAGCATGTGTCCATTATGGACCCTTCTATCATTGCTAGTGGTTGATTCTCTAAAGCCCAGTACGAACCATTGTCACCTTTGTGGAACCTTATTGCATTGCAAGTTGTTGATTCTGTAAAGCCCAGTTCAAAGCACTATGTTCATTTCGATCTTGCTTTCATTGCAAGAGGTTCATTCTGTAAACACCAGTAGGTAGCATGTAATCATTATGGACCCTTCTCTGACTGCTAGTGCTTGATTCTGTAAAGCCCAGTACGTAGCATGTGATCATTATGGACCCTTCTCTGATTGCTAGTGGTTGATTCTCTGAAGCCCAGTAAGAACCATTGTGATCTTTGTGGAACCTTATTGCATTGCAAGTGGTTAATTCTGTAAAGCCCAGTGCATGGCATTATGTTCATTGTGGATCCTACTTTCATTGCAAGTGGTTCATACTGTAAAGCTCAGTGGATGGCATTCTGTTCATTTGGATCTTGCTTTCATTGCAAGTGGTTGATTCTGTAAAGCCCAGTACATAGCATTGTGATCATTAGGGACCCTTCTTACCTTCATTGCAAGTGGTTCATACTGTAAAGCTCAATGCATGGCATTCTATTCATTTGGGTCTTGCTTTCATTGCAAGAGGTTCATTCTGTAAAGACCAGTACGAACCATTGTGACCTTTGTGGAACCTTAATTCATTGCAAGTGGTTGATTCTGTAAAGCCCAGTACGTAGCATGTGATCATTATTGACCCTTCTCTGACTGCTACTGGTTGATTCTGTAAAGCCCAGTACGTAGCATGTGATCATTATGGACCCTTCTCTGATTGCTAGTGGTTGATTCTCTAAAGCCCAGTATGTACCATAGTGACCTTTGTGGAACTTTATTACATTGCCAGTGGTTAATTCTGTAAAGCCCAGTGCATGGCATTATGTTATTGTGGATACTACTTTCATTGCAAGTTGTTCATACTGTAAAGCTCAGTGCATGGCATTCTGTTCATTTGGATCTTGTTTTCATTGCAAGAGGTTCATTCTGTAAAGACCAGTACGTAGCATGTGTCCATTATGGACCCTTCTCTCTTTGCTAGCAGTAGATTCTCTAAAGCCCAGTAGGTACCATTGTGACCTTTGTAGAACCTTATTGCACTACAAGTGGTTAATTCTGTAAAGCCCAGTGCATAGCATTATGTTCATTGTGGATCCTACTTTCATTGCAAGTGGTTCATACTGTAAAGCTCAGTGCATGGCATTCTGTTTATTTGGATCTTGCTTTCATTGCAAGTTGTTCATTCTGTAAAGACCAGTACGTAGCATGTGTTCATTATGGACCCTTCTATCATTGCTAGTGGTTGATTCTCTAAAGCCCAGTACGTACCTTTGTCACCTTTGTGGTACCTTATTGCATTGCAAGTGGTTAATTCTGTAAAGCCCAGTGCATGGCATTATGTTCATTGTGGATCCTACTTTCATTGCAAGTGGTTCATACTTTAAAGCTCAGTGCATGGCATTCTCTTCATTTGAATCTTGGTTTCATTGCAAGAGGTTCATTCTGTAAAGACCAGTACGTAACATGTGTTCATTATGGACCCTACTATCATTGCAAGTGGTTGATTCTCTTAAGCCCAGTACGAACAATTGTGACCTTTGTGGAACCTTATTGCATTGCAAATGGTAGATTCTGTAAAGCCGAGTACGTAGCATGTGATCATTATGGACCATTCTCTCATTGCTAGTGGTTGATTCTCTAAAGCCCAGTACGTACAATTGTGACCTTTGTGGAACCTTATTGCATTGCAAGTGGTCAATTCAGTAAAGCCCAGTGCATGGCATCATGTTCATTGTGGATACTACTTTCATTGCAAGTGGTTCATACTGTAAACCCCAGTTCAAAGCATTATGTTCATTTCGATCTTGCTTTCATTGCAAGAGGTTCACTCTGTAAAGCCCAGTACGTAGCATGTGTTCATTATGGACCCTTATCTAATTGCTACTGGTTCATTCTGTAAAGCCCAGTGCATGGCATTATGTTATTGTGGATACTACTTGCATTGCAAGTGGTTCATACTGTAAAGCTCAATGCATGGCATTCTGTTCATTTGGATCTTGCTTTCATTGCAAGTGGTTAATTCTGTAAAGCCCAGTAAATAGCATGTGATCATTATGGACCCTTCTATCATTGCTAGTGGTTGATTCTCTAAAGCCCAGTACGAACCATTGTGATCTTTGTGGAACCTTATTGCATTGCAAGTGGTTCATTCTGTAAAACCCAGTGCATGGCATTATGTTCATTGTGGATCCTACTTTCATTGCAAGTGGTTCATACTGTAAAGCTCAGTGCCTGGAATTCTGTTTATTTGGATCTTGCTTTCATTGCAAGAGGTTCATTCTGTAAAGACCAGTACATAGCATTGTGATCATTAGGGATCATTCTTTCATTGCAAGTGGTTGATGATGTAAAGCCCAGTATGTAGCATTGAGACCGTAGTGGAACCTTATTTCATTGCAACTGGTTCATTCTCTAAAGCCCAGTACGAACCATTGTGACCTTTGTGGAACCTTATTGCATTGCAAGTTATTGATTCTGTAAAGCACAGTTCAAAGCACTATGTTCATTTCGATCTTGCTTTCATTGCAAGAGGTTCATTCTGTAAAGACCAGTAGGTAGCATGTAATCATTATGGACCCTTCTCTGACTGCTAGTGCTTGATTCTGTAAAGCCCAGTACGTAGCAAGTGATCATTATGGACCCTTCTCTGATTGCTAGTGGTTGATTCTCTAAAGCCCAGTACGTACCATTGTGACCTTTGTGTAACTTTATTTCATTGCAAGTGGCTAATTCTGTAAAGCCCAGTGCATGGCATTATGTTCATTGTGGATCCTACTTACATTGCAAGTGGTTCATACTGTAAAGCTCAATGCATGGCATTCTGTTCATTTGGATCTTGCTTTCATTGCAAGTGGTTAATTCTGTAAAGCCCAGTAAATAGCATGTGTTCATTATGGACCATTCTATCATTGCTAGTGGTTGATTCTCTGAAGCCCAGTACGAACCATTGTGATCTTTGTGGAACCTTATTGCATTGCAAGTGGTTAATTCTGTAAAGCCCAGTGCATGGCATTATGTTCATTGTGGATCCTACTTTCATTGCAAGTGGTTCATACTGTAAAGCTCAGTGCATGGCATTCTGTTCATTTCATTGCTAGTGGTTGATGCTGTAAAGCCCAGTACGTACCATTGTGACCTTTGTGGAACCTTATTGCATTGCAAGTGGTTGATTCTGTAAAGCCCAGTACATAGCATTGTGATCATTAGGGACCCTTCTTACTTTCATTGCAAGTGGTTCATACTGTAAAGCTCAGTGCATGGCATTCTGTTCATTTGGATCTTGCTTTCATTGCAAGAGGTTCATTCTAGAAAGACCAGTAGGTAGCATGTAATCATTATGGACCCTTCTCTCATTGCTAGTGGTTGATTCTCTAAAGCCCAGTACGTACCATTGTGACCTTTGTGGAACCTTATTGCATTGCAAGTGGTTAATTCAGTAAAGCCCAGTGCATGGCATTATGTTCATTGTGGATACTACTTTCATTGCAAGTGGTTCATACTGTAAAGCCCAGTACATAGCATTGTGATCATTAGGGACCCTTCTCTCATTGCAAGTGGTTGATTCTGTAGAGCCCAGTATGTAGCATGTGTTCATTATGGACCTTTCATTGCTAGTGGTTGATGCTGTAAAGCCCAGTACGAACCATTGTGACCTTTGTGGAACCTTATTGCATTGCAAGTGGTTAATTCAGTAAAGCCCAGTGCATGGCATTATGTTCATTGTGGATACTACTTTCATTGCAAGTGATTCATATTGTAAAGCCCAGTTCAAAGCATTATGTTCATTTGGATCTTGCTTTCATTGCAAGAGGTTCATTCTGTAAAGACCAGTAGGTAGCATGTAATCATTATGGACCCTTCTCTGATTGCTAGTGGTTGATTCTGTAAAGCCCAGTACGTAGCATGTGATCATTACGGACCCTTCTCTGATTGCTAGTGGTTTATTCTGTAAAGCCCAGTACGTACCATTGTGAACTTTGTGGAACCTTATAGCATTGCAAGTGGTTCATTCAGTAAAGCCCAGTGCATGGCATTATGTTATTGTGGATACTACTTTCATTGCAAGTGGTTCATACTGTAAAGTCCAGTGCATGGCATTATGGTCATTGTGGATCCTACTTTCATTGCAAGTGGTTCATTCTGTAAAGCCCAGTACGTAGCATGTGTTCATTATGGACCCTTCTCTAATTGCTACTGGTTGATTCTGTAAAGACCTGTACGTAGCATGTGTTCATTATCGACCCTTCTATCATTGCTAGTGGTTGATTCTCTAAAGCCCAGTACGAACCATTGTGACCTTTGTGGAAGCTTATTGCATTGCAAGTGGTTAATTCTGTAAAGCCCAGTGCATGGCATTATGTTCATTGTGGATCCTACTTTCATTGCAAGTGGTTCATACTGTAAAGCTCAGTGCATGGCAATCTGTTCATTTGGATCTTGCTTTCATTGCAACTGGTTGATTCTGTAAAGACCAGTACATAGCATTGTGATCATTAGGGACCCTTCTTACCTTCATTGCAAGTGGTTCATACTGTACAGCTCAGTGCATGGCATTCTGTTCATTTGGATCTGGCTTTCATTGCAAGAGGTTCATTCTGTAAAGACCAGTACGTAGCATGTGTTCATTATGGACCGTACTATCATTGCTAGCGGTTGATTCTCTAAAGCCCAGTACGAACCATTGTGAACTTTGTGGAACCTTATTGCATTGCAAGTGGTTAATTCTGTAAAGCCCATTGCATGGCATTATGTTCATAGTGGATCCTACTTTCATTGCAAGTGGTTCACACTGTAAAGCCCAGTGCATGGCATTATGTTCATTGTGGATCCTACTTTCATTGCAAGTGGTTCGTACTGTAAAGCTCAGTGCATGGCATTCTGTTCATTTGGATCTTGCTTTCATTGCAGGTACATAGCATTGTGATCATCATGGACCGTTCAATCATTGCTAGTGGTTGATTCTCTAAAGCCCAGTACTTACCATTGTGACCTTTGTGGAAACTTATTGCATTGCAAGTGGTTGATTCTGTAAAGCCCAGTACATAGCATTGTGATCATTATGGACTCTTCTCTCATTGCAAGTGGTTGATTCTCTAAAGCCCAGTACGATCCATTGTGGCGTTTGTGGAACCTTATTGCATTGCAAGTGGTAGATTCTGTAAAGCCCAGTGCATGGCATTATGTTATTGTGGATACTACTTTCATTGCAAGTTGTTCATACTGTAAAGCTCAGTGCATGGCATTCTGTTCATTTGGATCTTGTTTTCATTGCAAGAGGTTCATTCTGTAAAGACCAGTACGTAGCATGTGTCCATTATGGACCCTTCTATCATTGCTAGTGGTTGATTCTCTAAAGCCCAGTACGAACCATTGTCACCTTTGTGGAACCTTATTGCATTGCAAGTTGTTGATTCTGTAAAGCCCAGTTCAAAGCACTATGTTCATTTCGATCTTGCTTTCTTTGCAAGAGGTTCATTCTGTAAACACCAGTAGGTAGCATGTAATCATTATGGACCCTTCTCTGACTGCTAGTGCTTGATTCTGTAAAGCCCAGTACGTAGCATGTGATCATTATGGACCCTTCTCTGATTGCTAGTGCTTGATTCTCTAAAGCCCAGTACGTACCATTGTGACCTTTGTGGAACTTTATTTCATTGCAAGTGGTTAATTCGTAAAGCCCAGTGCATGGCATTATGTTCATTGTGGATCCTACTTACATTGCAAATGGTTCATACTGTAAACCTCAGTGCATGGCATTCTGTTCATTTGGATCTTGCTTTCATTGCAAGTGGTTAATTCTGTAAAGCCCAGTACATAGCATTGTGATCATTATGGACTCTTCTCTCATTGCTAGTGGTTGATTCTCTGAAGCCCAGTAAGAACCATTGTGATCTTTGTGGAACCTTATTGCATTGCAAGTGGTTAATTCTGTAAAGCCCAGTGCATGGCATTATGTTCATTGTGGATCCTACTTTCATTGCAAGTGGTTCATACTGTAAAGCTCAGTGGATGGCATTCTGTTCATTTGGATCTTGCTTTCATTGCAAGTGGTTGATTCTGTAAAGCCCAGTACATAGCATTGTGATAATTAGGGACCCTTCTTACCTTCATTGCAAGTGGTTCATACTGTAAAGCTCAATGCATGGCATTCTATTCATTTGGGTCTTGCTTTCATTGCAAGAGGTTCATTCTGTAAAGACCAGTACGAACCATTGTGACCTTTGTGGAACCTTAATGCATTGCAAGTGGTTGATTCTGTAAAGCCCAGTACGTAGCATGTGATCATTATTGACCCTTCTCTGACTGCTACTGGTTGATTCTGTAAAGCCCAGTACGTAGCATGTGATCATTATGGACCCTTCTCTGATTGCTAGTGGTTGATTCTCTAAAGCCCAGTATGTACCATAGTGACCTTTGTGGAACTTTATTACATTGCCAGTGGTTAATTCTGTAAAGCCCAGTGCATGGCATTATGTTCATTGTGGATCCTACTTTCATTGCAAGTGGTTCATACTGTAAATCTCAGTGCATGGCATTCTGTTCATTTGGATCTTGCTTTCATTGCAAGTGGTTGACTCTGTAAAGCCCAGTACATAGCATTGTGATCATTAGGGACCCTTCTTCATTGCAAGTGGTTCATACTGTAAAGCTTAATGCATGGCATACTTTTCATTTGGGTCTTGCTTTCATTGCAAGAGGTTCATTCTGTAAAGACCAGTACGTAGCATGTGTTCATTATGGACCCTACTATCATTGCTAGTGGTTGATTCTCTAAAGCCCAGTACGAACCATTGTGACCTTTGTGGAACTTTATTGCATTGCAAGTGGTTGATTCTGTAAAGCCCAGTACGTAGCATGTGATCATTATGGACCCTTCTCTCATTGCTAGTGGTTGATTCTCTAAAGCCCAGTACGTACCATTGTGACCTTTGTGGAACCTTATTGCATTGCAAGTGGTTAATTCAGTAAAGCCCAGTGCATGGCATTATGTTCATTGTAGATACTACTTTCATTGCAAGTGATTCATATTGTAAAGCCCAGTTCAAAGCATTATGTTCATTTGGATCTTGCTTTCATTGCAAGAGGTTCATTCTGTAAAGACCAGTAGGTAGCATGTAATCATTATGGACCCTGCTCTGATTGCTAGTGGTTGATTCTGTAAAGCCCAGTACGTAGCATGTGATCATTACGGACCCTTCTCTGATTGCTAGTGGTTTATTCTGTAAAGCCCAGTACGTACCATTGTGAACTTTGTGGAACCTTATAGCATTGCAAGTGGTTCATTCTGTAAAGCCCAGTGCATGGCATTATGTTATTGTGGATACTACTTTCATTGCAAGTGGTTCATACTGTAAAGTCCAGTGCATGGCATTATGGTCATTGTGGATCCTACTTTCATTGCAAGTGGTTCATTCTGTAAAGCCCAGTACGTAGCATGTGTTCATTATGGACCCTTCTCTAATTGCTACTGGTTGATTCTGTAAAGACCTGTACGTAGCATGTGTTCATTATCGACCCTTCTATCATTGCTAGTGGTTGATTCTCTAAAGCCCAGTACGAACCATTGTGACCTTTGTGGAAGCTTATTGCATTGCAAGTGGTTAATTCTGTAAAGCCCAGTGCATGGCATTATGTTCATTGTGGATCCTACTTTCATTGCAAGTGGTTCATACTGTAAAGCTCAGTGCATGGCAATCTGTTCATTTGGATCTTGCTTTCATTGCAACTGGTTGATTCTGTAAAGACCAGTACATAGCATTGTGATCATTAGGGACCCTTCTTACCTTCATTGCAAGTGGTTCATACTGTAAAGCTCAGTGCATGGCATTCTGTTCATTTGGATCTGGCTTTCATTGCAAGAGGTTCATTCTGTAAAGACCAGTACGTAGCATGTGTTCATTATGGACCGTACTATCATTGCTAGCGGTTGATTCTCTAAAGCCCAGTACGAACCATTGTGAACTTTGTGGAACCTTATTGCATTGCAAGTGGTTAATTCTGTAAAGCCCATTGCATGGCATTATGTTCATAGTGGATCCTACTTTCATTGCAAGTGGTTCACACTGTAAAGCCCAGTGCATGGCATTCTGTTCATTTGGATCTGGCTTTCATTGCAAGAGGTTCATTCTGTAAAGACCAGTACGTAGCATGTGTTCATTATGGACCGTACTATCATTGCTAGCGGTTGATTCTCTAAAGCCCAGTACGAACCATTGTGAACTTTGTGGAACCTTATTGCATTGCAAGTGGTTAATTCTGTAAAGCCCATTGCATGGCATTATGTTCATAGTGGATCCTACTTTCATTGCAAGTGGTTCACACTGTAAAGCCCAGTGCATGGCATTATGTTCATTGTGGATCCTACTTTCATTGCAAGTGGTTCGTACTGTAAAGCTCAGTGCATGGCATTCTGTTCATTTGGATCTTGCTTTCATTGCAGGTACATAGCATTGTGATCATCATGGACCGTTCAATCATTGCTAGTGGTTGATTCTCTAAAGCCCAGTTCTTACCATTGTGACCTTTGTGGAAACTTATTGCATTGCAAGTGGTTGATTCTGTAAAGCCCAGTACATAGCATTGTGATCATTATGGACTCTTCTCTCATTGCTAGTGGTTGATTCTCTAAAGCCCAGTACGATCCATTGTGGCGTTTGTGGAACCTTATTGCATTGCAAGTGGTAGATTCTGTAAAGCCCAGTGCATGGCATTATGTTATTGTGGATACTACTTTCATTGCAAGTTGTTCATACTGTAAAGCTCAGTGCATGGCATTCTGTTCATTTGGATCTTGTTTTCATTGCAAGAGGTTCATTCTGTAAAGACCAGTACTTAGCATGTGTCCATTATGGACCCTTCTATCATTGCTAGTGGTTGATTCTCTAAAGCCCAGTACGAACCATTGTCACCTTTGTGGAACCTTATTGCATTGCAAGTTGTTGATTCTGTAAAGCCCAGTTCAAAGCACTATGTTCATTTCGATCTTGCTTTCATTGCAAGAGGTTCATTCTGTAAACACCAGTAGGTAGCATGTAATCATTATGGACCCTTCTCTGACTGCTAGTGCTTGATTCTGTAAAGCCCAGTACGTAGCATGTGATCATTATGGACCCTTCTCTGATTGCTAGTGGTTGATTCTCTGAAGCCCAGTAAGAACCATTGTGATCTTTGTGGAACCTTATTGCATTGCAAGTGGTTAATTCTGTAAAGCCCAGTGCATGGCATTATGTTCATTGTGGATCCTACTTTCATTGCAAGTGGTTCATACTGTAAAGCTCAGTGGATGGCATTCTGTTCATTTGGATCTTGCTTTCATTGCAAGTGGTTGATTCTGTAAAGCCCAGTACATAGCATTGTGATCATTAGGGACCCTTCTTACCTTCATTGCAAGTGGTTCATACTGTAAAGCTCAATGCATGGCATTCTATTCATTTGGGTCTTGCTTTCATTGCAAGAGGTTCATTCTGTAAAGACCAGTACGAACCATTGTGACCTTTGTGGAACCTTAATTCATTGCAAGTGGTTGATTCTGTAAAGCCCAGTACGTAGCATGTGATCATTATTGACCCTTCTCTGACTGCTACTGGTTGATTCTGTAAAGCCCAGTACGTAGCATGTGATCATTATGGACCCTTCTCTGATTGCTAGTGGTTGATTCTCTAAAGCCCAGTATGTACCATAGTGACCTTTGTGGAACTTTATTACATTGCCAGTGGTTAATTCTGTAAAGCCCAGTGCATGGCATTATGTTATTGTGGATACTACTTTCATTGCAAGTTGTTCATACTGTAAAGCTCAGTGCATGGCATTCTGTTCATTTGGATCTTGTTTTCATTGCAAGAGGTTCATTCTGTAAAGACCAGTACGTAGCATGTGTCCATTATGGACCCTTCTCTCTTTGCTAGCAGTAGATTCTCTAAAGCCCAGTAGGTACCATTGTGACCTTTGTAGAACCTTATTGCACTACAAGTGGTTAATTCTGTAAAGCCCAGTGCATAGCATTATGTTCATTGTGGATCCTACTTTCATTGCAAGTGGTTCATACTGTAAAGCTCAGTGCATGGCATTCTGTTTATTTGGATCTTGCTTTCATTGCAAGTTGTTCATTCTGTAAAGACCAGTACGTAGCATGTGTTCATTATGGACCCTTCTATCATTGCTAGTGGTTGATTCTCTAAAGCCCAGTACGTACCTTTGTCACCTTTGTGGTACCTTATTGCATTGCAAGTGGTTAATTCTGTAAAGCCCAGTGCATGGCATTATGTTCATTGTGGATCCTACTTTCATTGCAAGTGGTTCATACTTTAAAGCTCAGTGCATGGCATTCTCTTCATTTGAATCTTGGTTTCATTGCAAGAGGTTCATTCTGTAAAGACCAGTACGTAACATGTGTTCATTATGGACCCTACTATCATTGCAAGTGGTTGATTCTCTTAAGCCCAGTACGAACAATTGTGACCTTTGTGGAACCTTATTGCATTGCAAATGGTAGATTCTGTAAAGCCGAGTACGTAGCATGTGATCATTATGGACCATTCTCTCATTGCTAGTGGTTGATTCTCTAAAGCCCAGTACGTACAATTGTGACCTTTGTGGAACCTTATTGCATTGCAAGTGGTCAATTCAGTAAAGCCCAGTGCATGGCATCATGTTCATTGTGGATACTACTTTCATTGCAAGTGGTTCATACTGTAAACCCCAGTTCAAAGCATTATGTTCATTTCGATCTTGCTTTCATTGCAAGAGGTTCACTCTGTAAAGCCCAGTACGTAGCATGTGTTCATTATGGACCCTTATCTAATTGCTACTGGTTCATTCTGTAAAGCCCAGTGCATGGCATTATGTTATTGTGGATACTACTTGCATTGCAAGTGGTTCATACTGTAAAGCTCAATGCATGGCATTCTGTTCATTTGGATCTTGCTTTCATTGCAAGTGGTTAATTCTGTAAAGCCCAGTAAATAGCATGTGATCATTATGGACCCTTCTATCATTGCTAGTGGTTGATTCTCTAAAGCCCAGTACGAACCATTGTGATCTTTGTGGAACCTTATTGCATTGCAAGTGGTTCATTCTGTAAAACCCAGTGCATGGCATTATGTTCATTGTGGATCCTACTTTCATTGCAAGTGGTTCATACTGTAAAGCTCAGTGCCTGGAATTCTGTTTATTTGGATCTTGCTTTCATTGCAAGAGGTTCATTCTGTAAAGACCAGTACATAGCATTGTGATCATTAGGGATCATTCTTTCATTGCAAGTGGTTGATGATGTAAAGCCCAGTATGTAGCATTGAGACCTTAGTGGAACCTTATTTCATTGCAACTGGTTCATTCTCTAAAGCCCAGTACGAACCATTGTGACCTTTGTGGAACCTTATTGCATTGCAAGTTATTGATTCTGTAAAGCACAGTTCAAAGCACTATGTTCATTTCGATCTTGCTTTCATTGCAAGAGGTTCATTCTGTAAAGACCAGTAGGTAGCATGTAATCATTATGGACCCTTCTCTGACTGCTAGTGCTTGATTCTGTAAAGCCCAGTACGTAGCAAGTGATCATTATGGACCCTTCTCTGATTGCTAGTGGTTGATTCTCTAAAGCCCAGTACGTACCATTGTGACCTTTGTGTAACTTTATTTCATTGCAAGTGGCTAATTCTGTAAAGCCCAGTGCATGGCATTATGTTCATTGTGGATCCTACTTACATTGCAAGTGGTTCATACTGTAAAGCTCAATGCATGGCATTCTGTTCATTTGGATCTTGCTTTCATTGCAAGTGGTTAATTCTGTAAAGCCCAGTAAATAGCATGTGTTCATTATGGACCATTCTATCATTGCTAGTGGTTGATTCTCTGAAGCCCAGTACGAACCATTGTGATCTTTGTGGAACCTTATTGCATTGCAAGTGGTTAATTCTGTAAAGCCCAGTGCATGGCATTATGTTCATTGTGGATCCTACTTTCATTGCAAGTGGTTCATACTGTAAAGCTCAGTGCATGGCATTCTGTTCATTTCATTGCTAGTGGTTGATGCTGTAAAGCCCAGTACGTACCATTGTGACCTTTGTGGAACCTTATTGCATTGCAAGTGGTTGATTCTGTAAAGCCCAGTACATAGCATTGTGATCATTAGGGACCCTTCTTACTTTCATTGCAAGTGGTTCATACTGTAAAGCTCAGTGCATGGCATTCTGTTCATTTGGATCTTGCTTTCATTGCAAGAGGTTCATTCTAGAAAGACCAGTAGGTAGCATGTAATCATTATGGACCCTTCTCTCATTGCTAGTGGTTGATTCTCTAAAGCCCAGTACGTACCATTGTGACCTTTGTGGAACCTTATTGCATTGCAAGTGGTTAATTCAGTAAAGCCCAGTGCATGGCATTATGTTCATTGTGGATACTACTTTCATTGCAAGTGGTTCATACTGTAAAGCCCAGTACATAGCATTGTGATCATTAGGGACCCTTCTCTCATTGCAAGTGGTTGATTCTGTAGAGCCCAGTATGTAGCATGTGTTCATTATGGACCTTTCATTGCTAGTGGTTGATGCTGTAAAGCCCAGTACGTACCATTGTGACCTTTGTGGAACCTTATTGCATTGCAAGTGGTTGATTCTGTAAAGCCCAGTACATAGCATTGTGATCATTAGGGACCCTTCTTACCTTCATTGCAAGTGGTTCATACTGTAAAGCTCAGTGCATGGCATTCTCTTCATTTGGATCTTGTTTTCATTGCAAGAGGTTCATTCTGTAAAGACCAGTACGTAGCATGTGTCCATTATGGACCCTTCTCTCTTTGCTAGCGGTAGATTCTCTAAAGCCCAGTAGGTACCATTGTGACCTTTGTAGAACCTTATTGCACTGCAAGTGGTTAATTCTGTAAAGCCCAGTGCATAGCATTATGTTCATTGTGGATCCTACCTTCATTGCAAGTGGTTCATACTGTAAAGCTCAGTGCATGGCATTCTGTTTATTTGGATCTTGCTTTCATTGCAAGTTGTTCATTCTGTAAAGACCAGTACGTAGCATGTGTTCATTATGGACCCTTCTATCATTGCTAGTGGTTGATTCTCTAAAGCCCAGTACGTACCTTTGTCACCTTTTTGGTACCTTATTGCATTGCAAGTGGTTAATTCTGTAAAGCCCAGTGCATGGCATTATGTTCATTGTGGATCCTACTTTCATTGCAAGTGGTTCATACTTTAAAGCTCAGTGCATGGCATTCTCTTCATTTGAATCTTGGTTTCATTGCAAGAGGTTCATTCTGTAAAGACCAGTACGTAACATGTGTTCATTATGTACCCTACTATCATTGCAAGTGGTTGATTCTCTTAAGCCCAGTACGAACAATTGTGACCTTTGTGGAACCTTATTGCATTGCAAATGGTAGATTCTGTAAAGCCGAGTACGTAGCATGTGATCATTATGGACCATTCTCTCATTGCTAGTGGTTGATTCTCTAAAGCCCAGTACGTACAATTGTGACCTTTGTGGAACCTTATTGCATTGCAAGTGGTCAATTCAGTAAAGCCCAGTGCATGGCATTATGTTCATTGTGGATACTACTTTCATTGCAAGTGGTTCATACTGTAAACCCCAGTTCAAAGCATTATGTTCATTTCGATCTTGCTTTCATTGCAAGAGGTTCACTCTGTAAAGCCCAGTACGCAGCATGTGTTCATTATGGACCCTTATCTAATTGCTACTGGTTCATTCTGTAAAGCCCAGTGCATGGCATTATGTTATTGTGGATACTACTTGCATTGCAAGTGGTTCATACTGTAAAGCTCAGTGCATGGCATTCTGTTCATTTGGATCTTGCTTTCATTGCAAGAGGTTCATTCTGTAAAGACCAGTACATAGCATGTGGTCATTATGGACCCTTCTATCATTGCTAGTGGTTGATTCTCTAAAGCCCAGTACGAACCATTGTGACCTTTGTGGAACCTTATTGCATTGCAAGTTATTGATTCTGTAAAGCACAGTTCAAAGCACTATGTTCATTTCGATCTTGCTTTCATTGCAAGAGGTTCATTCTGTAAAGACCAGTAGGTAGCATGTAATCATTATGGACCCTTCTCTGACTGCTAGTGCTTGATTCTGTAAAGCCCAGTACGTAGCATGTGATCATTATGGACCCTTCTCTGATTGCTAGTGGTTGATTCTCTAAAGCCCAGTACGTACCATTGTGACCTTTGTGTAACTTTATTTCATTGCAAGTGGCTAATTCTGTAAAGCCCAGTGCATGGCATTATGTTCATTGTGGATCCTACTTACATTGCAAGTGGTTCATACTGTAAAGCTCAATGCATGGCATTCTGTTCATTTGGATCTTGCTTTCATTGCAAGTGGTTAATTCTGTAAAGCCCAGTAAATAGCATGTGTTCATTATGGACCATTCTATCATTGCTAGTGGTTGATTCTCTGAAGCCCAGTACGAACCATTGTGATCTTTGTGGAACCTTATTGCATTGCAAGTGGTTAATTCTGTAAAGCCCAGTGCATGGCATTATGTTCATTGTGGATCCTACTTTCATTGCAAGTGGTTCATACTGTAAAGCTCAGTGCATGGCATTCTGTTCATTTCATTGCTAGTGGTTGATGCTGTAAAGCCCAGTACGTATCATTGTGACCTTTGTGGAACCTTATTGCATTGCAAGTGGTTGATTCTGTAAAGCCCAGTACATAGCATTGTGATCATTAGGGACCCTTCTTACTTTCATTGCAAGTGGTTCATACTGTAAAGCTCAGTGCATGGCATTCTGTTCATTTGGATCTTGCTTTCATTGCAAGAGGTTCATTCTAGAAAGACCAGTAGGTAGCATGTAATCATTATGGACCCTTCTCTCATTGCTAGTGGTTGATTCTCTAAAGCCCAGTACGTACCATTGTGACCTTTGTGGAACCTTATTGCATTGCAAGTGGTTAATTCAGTAAAGCCCAGTGCATGGCATTATGTTCATTGTGGATACTACTTTCATTGCAAGTGGTTCATTCTGTAAAGCCCAGTACATAGCATTGTGATCATTAGGGACCCTTCTCTCATTGCAAGTGGTTGATTCTGTAGAGCCCAGTATGTAGCATGTGTTCATTATGGACCTTTCATTGCTAGTGGTTGATGCTGTAAAGCCCAGTACGTACCATTGTGACCTTTGTGGAACCTTATTGCATTGCAAGTGGTTGATTCTGTAAAGCCCAGTACATAGCATTGTGATCATTAGGGACCCTTCTTACCTTCATTGCAAGTGGTTCATACTGTAAAGCTCAGTGCATGGCATTATGTTCATAGTGGATCCTACTTTCATTGCAAGAGGTACATACTGTAAAGCTCAGTGCATGGCATTCTGTTCATTTGGATCTTGCTTTCATTGCAAGAGGTTCATTCTGTAAAGCCCAGTACGTAGCATGTGTTCATTATGGACCCTTCTATCATTGCTAGTGCTTGATTCTCTAAAGCCCAGTACGAACCATTGTGACCTTTGTGGAACCTTATTGCATTGCAGGTGGTTAATTCAGTAAAGCCCAGTGCATGGCATTATGTTCATTGTGGATACTACTTTCATTGCAAGTAGTTCATACTGTAAAGCCCAGTTCAAAGCACTATGTTCATTTCGATCTTGCTTTCATTGCAACAGGTTCATTCTGTAAAGACCAGTAGGTAGCATGTACTCATTATGGACCCTTCTCTCATTGCTAGTCGTTGATTCTGTTAAGCCCAGTACGTAGCATTGTGATCATTAGGGACCCTTCCTACTTTCATTGCAAGTGGTTCATACTGTAAAGCTCAGTGCATGGCATTCTGTTCATTTGGATCATGCTTTCATTGCAAGAGGTTCATTCTGTAAAGACCAGTACGTAGCATGTGTTCATTATGGACCCTTCTATCATTTCTAGTGGTTGATTCTCTAAAGCCCAGTACGAACCATTGTGACCTTTGTGGAACCTTATTGCATTGCAGGTGGTTAATTCAGTAAAGCCCAGTGCATGGCATTATGTTCATTGTGGATACTACTTTCATTGCAAGTAGTTCATACAGTAATGCCCAGTTCAAAGCATTATGTTCATTTCGATCTTGCTTTCATTGCAAGAGGTTCATTCTGTAAAGACCAGTAGGTAGCATGTAATCATTATGGACCCTTCTCTCATTGCTAGTCGTTGATTCTGTAAAGCCCAGTACGTAGCATGTGATCATTATGGACCCTTCTCTGATTGCTAGTGGTTGATTCTGTAAAGCCTAGTACATAGCATGTGATCATTATGGACCTTTCTCTCATTGCTAGTGGTTGATTCTCTAAAGCCCAGTACGTACCATTGTGACTTTTGTGGTACCTTATTGCATTGCAAGTGGTTAATTCTGTAAAGCCCAGTGCATGGCATTATGTTCATTGTGGATCTTGCTTTCATTGCAAGTGGTTCATACTGTAAAGCTCAGTGCATGGCATTCTCTTCATTTGGATCTTGGTTTCATTGCAAGAGGTTCATTTTGTAAAGACCAGTACGTAGCATGTGTTCATTATGGACCCTACTATCATTGCTAGTGGTTGATTCTCTAAAGCCCAGTATGAACCATTGTGACCTTTGTGGTACCTTATTGCATTGCAATTGGTTGATTCTGTAAAGACCAGTACGTAGCATGTGATCATTATGGACCCTACTATCATTGCTAGTGGTTGATTCTCTAAAGCCCAGTACGAACCATTGTGACCTTTGTGTTACCTTATTGCATTGCAATTGGTTGATTCTGTAAAGCCGAGTACGTAGCATGTGATCATTATGGACCCTTCTCTGATTGCTAGTGGTTGATTCTGTAAAGCCCAGTACGTAGCATGTGATCATTATGGAACCTTCTCTCATTGCTAGTGGTTGATTCTCTAAAGCCCAGTACGTACCATTGTGACCTTTGTGGAACCTTATTGCATTGCAAGTGGTTAATTCTGTAAAGCCCAGTGCATGGCATTATGTTCATTGTGGATCCTACTTTCATTGCAAGTGGTTCATACTGTAAAGCTCAGTGCATGGCAATCTGTTCATTTGGATCTTGCTTTCATTGCAACTGGTTGATTCTGTAAAGACCAGTACATAGCATTGTGATCATTAGGGACCCTTCTTACCTTCATTGCAAGTGGTTCATACTGTACAGCTCAGTGCATGGCATTCTGTTCATTTGGATCTGGCTTTCATTGCAAGAGGTTCATTCTGTAAAGACCAGTACGTAGCATGTGTTCATTATGGACCGTACTATCATTGCTAGCGGTTGATTCTCTAAAGCCCAGTACGAACCATTGTGAACTTTGTGGAACCTTATTGCATTGCAAGTGGTTAATTCTGTAAAGCCCATTGCATGGCATTATGTTCATAGTGGATCCTACTTTCATTGCAAGTGGTTCACACTGTAAAGCCCAGTGCATGGCATTATGTTCATTGTGGATCCTACTTTCATTGCAAGTGGTTCATACTGTAAAGCTCAGTGCATGGCATTCTGTTCATTTGGATCTTGCTTTCATTGCAGGTACATAGCATTGTGATCATCATGGACCGTTCAATCATTGCTAGTGGTTGATTCTCTAAAGCCCAGTACTTACCATTGTGACCTTTGTGGAAACTTATTGCATTGCAAGTGGTTGATTCTGTAAAGCCCAGTACATAGCATTGTGATCATTATGGACTCTTCTCTCATTGCTAGTGGTTGATTCTCTAAAGCCCAGTACGATCCATTGTGGCGTTTGTGGAACCTTATTGCATTGCAAGTGGTAGATTCTGTAAAGCCCAGTGCATGGCATTATGTTATTGTGGAAACTACTTTCATTGCAAGTTGTTCATACTGTAAAGCTCAGTGCATGGCATTCTGTTCATTTCGATCTTGTTTTCATTGCAAGAGGTTCATTCTGTAAAGACCAGTACGTAGCATGTGTTCATTATGGACCCTTCTATCATTGCTAGTGGTTGATTCTCTAAAGCCCAGTATGTACCATTGTGACCTTTGTGGAACTTTATTTCATTGCAAGTGGTTAATTCCTAAAGCCCAGTGCATGGCATTATGTTCATTGTGGATCCTACTTACATTGCAAATGGTTCATACTGTAAAGCTCAGTGCATGGCATTCTGTTCATTTGGATCTTGCTTTCATTGCAAGTGGTTAATTCTGTAAAGCCCAGTACATAGCATTGTGATCATTATGGACTCTTCTCTCATTGCTAGTGGTTGATTCTCTGAAGCCCAGTAAGAACCATTGTGATCTTTGTGGAACCTTATTGCATTGCAAGTGGTTAATTCTGTAAAGCCCAGTGCATGGCATTATGTTCATTGTGGATCCTACTTTCATTGCAAGTGGTTCTTACTGTAAAGGTCAGTGGATGGCATTCTGTTCATTTGGATCTTGCTTTCATTGCAAGTGGTTGATTCTGTAAAGCCCAGTACGTAGCATGTGATCATTATTGACCCTTCTCTGACTGCTACTGGTTGATTCTGTAAAGCCCAGTACGTAGCATGTGATCATTATGGACCCTTCTCTGATTGCTAGTGGTTGATTCTCTAAAGCCCAGTACGTACCATTGTGACCTTTGTGGAACTTTATTTCATTGCAAGTGGCTAATTCTGTAAAGCCGAGTGCATGGCATTATGTTCATTGTGGATCCTACTTACATTGCAAGTGGTTCATACTGTAAAGCTCAATGCATGGCATTCTGTTGATTTGGATCTTGCTTTCATTGCAAGTGGTTAATTCTGTAAAGCCCAGTAAATAGCATGTGATCATTATGGACCATTCTATCATTGCTAGTGGTTGATTCTCTGAAGCCCAGTACGAACCATTGTGATCTTTGTGGAACCTTATTGCATTGCAAGTGGTTAATTCTGTAAAGCCCAGTGCATGGCATTATGTTCATTGTGGATCCTACTTTCATTGCAAGTGGTTCATACTGTAAAGCTCAGTGCATGGCATTCTGTTCATTTCATTGCTAGTGGTTGATGCTGTAAAGCCCAGTACGTACCATTGTGACCTTTGTGGAACCTTATTGCATTGCAAGTGGTTGATTCTGTAAAGCCCAGTACATAGCATTGTGATCATTAGGGACCCTTCTTACTTTCATTGCAAGTGGTTCATACTGTAAAGCTCAGTGCATGGCATTCTGTTCATTTGGATCTTGCTTTCATTGCAAGAGGTTCATTCTAGAAAGACCAGTAGGTAGCATGTAATCATTATGGACCCTTCTCTCATTGCTAGTGGTTGATTCTCTAAAGCCCAGTACGTACCATTGTGACCTTTGTGGAACCTTATTGCATTGCAAGTGGTTAATTCAGTAAAGCCCAGTGCATGGCATTATGTTCATTGTGGATACTACTTTCATTGCAAGTGGTTGATTCTGTAAAGCCCAGTACATAGCATTGTGATCATTAGGGACCCTTCTTACTTTCATTGCAAGTGGTTCATACTGTAAAGCTCAGTGCATGGCATTCTGTTCATTTGGATCTTGCTTTCATTGCAAGAGGTTCATTCTAGAAAGACCAGTAGGTAGCATGTAATCATTATGGACCCTTCTCTCATTGCTAGTGGTTGATTCTCTAAAGCCCAGTACGTACCATTGTGACCTTTGTGGAACCTTATTGCATTGCAAGTGGTTAATTCAGTAAAGCCCAGTGCATGGCATTATGTTCATTGTGGATACTACTTTCATTGCAAGTGGTTCATACTGTAAAGCCCAGTACATAGCATTGTGATCATTAGGGACCCTTCTCTCATTGCAAGTGGTTGATTCTGTAGAGCCCAGTATGTAGCATGTGTTCATTATGGACCTTTCATTGCTAGTGGTTGATGCTGTAAAGCCCAGTACGTACCATTGTGACCTTTGTGGAACCTTATTGCATTGCAAGTGGTTGATTCTGTAAAGCCCAGTACATAGCATTGTGATCATTAGGGACCCTTCTTACCTTCATTGCAAGTGGTTCATACAGTAAAGCTCAATGCATGGCATTCTATTCATTTGGGTCTTGCTTTCATTGCAAGAGGTTCATTCTGTAAAGACCAGTACGAACCATTGTGACCTTTGTGGAACCTTAATGCATTGCAAGTGGTTGATTCTGTAAAGCCCAGTACGTAGCATGTGATCATTATTGACCCTTCTCTGACTGCTACTGGTTGATTCTGTAAAGCCCAGTACGTAGCATGTGATCATTATGGACCCTTCTCTGATTGCTAGTGGTTGATTCAGTAAAGCCCAGTGCATGGCATTATGTTCATTGTGGATACTACTTTCATTGCAAGTGATTCATATTGTAAAGCCCAGTTCAAAGCATTATGTTCATTTGGATCTTGCTTTCATTGCAAGAGGTTCATTCTGTAAAGACCAGTAGGTAGCATGTAATCATTATGGACCCTTCTCTGATTGCTAGTGGTTGATTCTGTAAAGCCCAGTACGTAGCATGTGATCATTACGGACCCTTCTCTGATTGCTAGTGGTTTATTCTGTAAAGCCCAGTACGTACCATTGTGAACTTTGTGGAACCTTATAGCATTGCAAGTGGTTCATTCTGTAAAGCCCAGTGCATGGCATTATGTTATTGTGGATACTACTTTCATTGCAAGTGGTTCATACTGTAAAGCCCAGTTCAAAGCATTATGTTCATGTCGATCTTGCTTTCATTGCAAGAGGTTCATTCTGTAAAGCCCAGTACGTAGCATGTGTTCATTATGGACCCTTCTCTAATTGCTACTGGTTGATTCTCTAAAGCCCAGTACGAACCATTGTGACCTTTGTGGAAGCTTATTGCATTGCAAGTGGTTAATTCTGTAAAGCCCAGTGCATGGCATTATGTTCATTGTGGATCCTACTTTCATTGCAAGTGGTTCATACTGTAAAGCTCAGTGCATGGCAATCTGTTCATTTGGATCTTGCTTTCATTGCAACTGGTTGATTCTGTAAAGACCAGTACATAGCATTGTGATCATTAGGGACCCTTCTTACCTTCATTGCAAGTGGTTCATACTGTACAGCTCAGTGCATGGCATTCTGTTCATTTGGATCTGGCTTTCATTGCAAGAGGTTCATTCTGTAAAGACCAGTACGTAGCATGTGTTCATTATGGACCGTACTATCATTGCTAGCGGTTGATTCTCTAAAGCCCAGTACGAACCATTGTGAACTTTGTGGAACCTTATTGCATTGCAAGTGGTTAATTCTGTAAAGCCCATTGCATGGCATTATGTTCATAGTGGATCCTACTTTCATTGCAAGTGGTTCACACTGTAAAGCCCAGTGCATGGCATTATGTTCATTGTGGATCCTACTTTCATTGCAAGTGGTTCATACTGTAAAGCTCAGTGCATGGCATTCTGTTCATTTGGATCTTGCTTTCATTGCAGGTACATAGCATTGTGATCATCATGGACCGTTCAATCATTGCTAGTGGTTGATTCTCTAAAGCCCAGTACTTACCATTGTGACCTTTGTGGAAACTTATTGCATTGCAAGTGGTTGATTCTGTAAAGCCCAGTACATAGCATTGTGATCATTATGGACTCTTCTCTCATTGCTAGTGGTTGATTCTCTAAAGCCCAGTACGATCCATTGTGGCGTTTGTGGAACCTTATTGCATTGCAAGTGGTAGATTCTGTAAAGCCCAGTGCATGGCATTATGTTATTGTGGAAACTACTTTCATTGCAAGTTGTTCATACTGTAAAGCTCAGTGCATGGCATTCTGTTCATTTGGATCTTGTTTTCATTGCAAGAGGTTCATTCTGTAAAGACCAGTACGTAGCATGTGTTCATTATGGACCCTTCTATCATTGCTAGTGGTTGATTCTCTAAAGCCCAGTACGAACCATTGTCACCTTTGTGGAACCTTATTGCATTGCAAGTTGTTGATTCTGTAAAGCCCAGTTCAAAGCACTATGTTCATTTCGATCTTGCTTTCATTGCAAGAGGTTCATTCTGTAAACACCAGTAGGTAGCATGTAATCATTATGGACCCTTCTCTGACTGCTAGTGCTTGATTCTGTAAAGCCCAGTACGTAGCATGTGATCATTATGGACCCTTCTCTGATTGCTAGTGGTTGATTCTCTAAAGCCCAGTACGTACCATTGTGACCTTTGTGGAACTTTATTTCATTGAGAGTGGTTAATTCGTAAAGCCCAGTGCATGGCATTATGTTCATTGTGGATCCTACTTACATTGCAAATGGTTCATACTGTAAAGCTCAGTGCATGGCATTCTGTTAATTTGGATCTTGCTTTCATTGCAAGTGGTTAATTCTGTAAAGCCCAGTACATAGCATTGTGATCATTATGGACTCTTCTCTCATTGCTAGTGGTTGATTCTCTGAAGCCCAGTAAGAACCATTGTGATCTTTGTGGAACCTTATTGCATTGCAAGTGGTTAATTCTGTAAAGCCCAGTGCATGGCATTATGTTCATTGTGGATCCTACTTTCATTGCAAGTGGTTCATACTGTAAAGCTCAGTGGATGGCATTCTGTTCATTTGGATCTTGCTTTCATTGTAAGTGGTTGATTCTGTAAAGCCCAGTACATAGCATTGTGATCATTAGGGACCCTTCTTACCTTCATTGCAAGTGGTTCATACTGTAAAGCTCAATGCATGGCATTCTATTCATTTGGGTCTTGCTTTCATTGCAAGAGGTTCATTCTGTAAAGACCAGTACGAACCATTGTGACCTTTGTGGAACCTTAATGCATTGCAAGTGGTTGATTCTGTAAAGCCCAGTACGTAGCATGTGATCATTATTGACCCTTCTCTGACTGCTACTGGTTGATTCTGTAAAGCCCAGTACGTAGCATGTGATCATTATGGACCCTTCTCTGATTGCTAGTGGTTGATTCTCTAAAGCCCAGTACGTACCATTGTGACCTTTGTGGAACTTTATTTCATTGCAAGTCGCTAATTCTGTAAAGCCGAGTGCATGGCATTATGTTCATTGTGGATCCTACTTACATTGCAAGTGGTTCATACTGTAAAGCTCAATGCATGGCATTCTGTTCATTTGGATCTTGCTTTCATTGCAAGTGGTTAATTCTGTAAAGCCCAGTAAATAGCATGTGATCATTATGGACCATTCTATCATTGCTAGTGGTTGATTCTCTGAAGCCCAGTACGAACCATTGTGATCTTTGTGGAACCTTATTGCATTGCAAGTGGTTAATTCTGTAAAGCCCAGTGCATGGCATTATGTTCATTGTGGATCCTACTTTCATTGCAAGTGGTTCATACTGTAAAGCTCAGTGCATTGCATTCTGTTCATTTCATTGCTAGTGGTTGATGCTGTAAAGCCCAGTACGTACCATTGTGACCTTTGTGGAACCTTATTGCATTGCAAGTGGTTGATTCTGTAAAGCCCAGTACATAGCATTGTGATCATTAGGGACCCTTCTTACTTTCATTGCAAGTGGTTCATACTGTAAAGCTCAGTGCATGGCATTCTGTTCATTTGGATCTTGCTTTCATTGCAAGAGGTTCATTCTAGAAAGACCAGTAGGTAGCATGTAATCATTATGGACCCTTCTCTCATTGCTAGTGGTTGATTCTCTAAAGCCCAGTACGTACCATTGTGACCTTTTGGAACCTTATTGCATTGCAAGTGGTTAATTCAGTAAAGCCCAGTGCATGGCATTATGTTCATTGTGGATACTACTTTCATTGCAAGTGGTTCATACTGTAAAGCCCAGTACATAGCATTGTGATCATTAGGGACCCTTCTCTCATTGCAAGTGGTTGATTCTGTAGAGCCCAGTATGTAGCATGTGTTCATTATGGACCTTTCATTGCTAGTGGTTGATGCTGTAAAGCCCAGTACGTACCATTGTGACCTTTGTGGAACCTTATTGCATTGCAAGTGGTTGATTCTGTAAAGCCCAGTACATAGCATTGTGATCATTAGGGACCCTTCTTACCTTCATTGCAAGTGGTTCATACAGTAAAGCTCAATGCATGGCATTCTATTCATTTGGGTCTTGCTTTCATTGCAAGAGGTTCATTCTGTAAAGACCAGTACGAACCATTGTGACCTTTGTGGAACCTTAATGCATTGCAAGTGGTTGATTCTGTAAAGCCCAGTACGTAGCATGTGATCATTATTGACCCTTCTCTGACTGCTACTGGTTGATTCTGTAAAGCCCAGTACGTAGCATGTGATCATTATGGACCCTTCTCTGATTGCTAGTGGTTGATTCAGTAAAGCCCAGTACGTAGCAAGTGATCATTATGGACCCTTCTCTGATTGCTAGTGGTTGATTCTCTAAAGCCCAGTACGTACCATTGTGACCTTTGTGTAACTTTATTTCATTGCAAGTGGCTAATTCTGTAAAGCCCAGTGCATGGCATTATGTTCATTGTGGATCCTACTTACATTGCAAGTGGTTCATACTGTAAAGCTCAATGCATGGCATTCTGTTCATTTGGATCTTGCTTTCATTGCAAGTGGTTAATTCTGTAAAGCCCAGTAAATAGCATGTGTTCATAATGGACCATTCTATCATTGCTAGTGGTTGATTCTCTGAAGCCCAGTACGAACCATTGTGATCTTTGTGGAACCTTATTGCATTGCAAGTGGTTAATTCTGTAAAGCCCAGTGCATGGCATTATGTTCATTGTGGATCCTACTTTCATTGCAAGTGGTTCATACTGTAAAGCTCAGTGCATGGCATTCTGTTCATTTCATTGCTAGTGGTTGATGCTGTAAAGCCCAGTACGTACCATTGTGACCTTTGTGGAACCTTATTGCATTGCAAGTGGTTGATTCTGTAAAGCCCAGTACATAGCATTGTGATCATTAGGGACCCTTCTTACTTTCATTGCAAGTGGTTCATACTGTAAAGCTCAGTGCATGGCATTCTGTTCATTTGGATCTTGCTTTCATTGCAAGAGGTTCATTCTAGAAAGACCAGTAGGTAGCATGTAATCATTATGGACCCTTCTCTCATTGCTAGTGGTTGATTCTCTAAAGCCCAGTACGTACCATTGTGACCTTTGTGGAACCTTATTGCATTGCAAGTGGTTAATTCAGTAAAGCCCAGTGCATGGCATTATGTTCATTGTGGATACTACTTTCATTGCAAGTGGTTCATTCTGTAAAGCCCAGTACATAGCATTGTGATCATTAGGGACCCTTCTCTCATTGCAAGTGGTTGATTCTGTAGAGCCCAGTATGTAGCATGTGTTCATTATGGACCTTTCATTGCTAGTGGTTGATGCTGTAAAGCCCAGTACGTACCATTGTGACCTTTGTGGAACCTTATTGCATTGCAAGTGGTTGATTCTGTAAAGCCCAGTACATAGCATTGTGATCATTAGGGACCCTTCTTACCTTCATTGCAAGTGGTTCATACTGTAAAGCTCAGTGCATGGCATTATGTTCATAGTGGATCCTACTTTCATTGCAAGAGGTACATACTGTAAAGCTCAGTGCATGGCATTCTGTTCATTTGGATCTTGCTTTCATTGCAAGAGGTTCATTCTGTAAAGCCCAGTACGTAGCATGTGTTCATTATGGACCCTTCTATCATTGCTAGTGCTTGATTCTCTAAAGCCCAGTACGAACCATTGTGACCTTTGTGGAACCTTATTGCATTGCAGGTGGTTAATTCAGTAAAGCCCAGTGCATGGCATTATGTTCATTGTGGATACTACTTTCATTGCAAGTAGTTCATACTGTAAAGCCCAGTTCAAAGCACTATGTTCATTTCGATCTTGCTTTCATTGCAACAGGTTCATTCTGTAAAGACCAGTAGGTAGCATGTACTCATTATGGACCCTTCTCTCATTGCTAGTCGTTGATTCTGTTAAGCCCAGTACGTAGCATTGTGATCATTAGGGACCCTTCCTACTTTCATTGCAAGTGGTTCATACTGTAAAGCTCAGTGCATGGCATTCTGTTCATTTGGATCATGCTTTCATTGCAAGAGGTTCATTCTGTAAAGACCAGTACGTAGCATGTGTTCATTATGGACCCTTCTATCATTTCTAGTGGTTGATTCTCTAAAGCCCAGTACGAACCATTGTGACCTTTGTGGAACCTTATTGCATTGCAGGTGGTTAATTCAGTAAAGCCCAGTGCATGGCATTATGTTCATTGTGGATACTACTTTCATTGCAAGTAGTTCATACAGTAATGCCCAGTTCAAAGCATTATGTTCATTTCGATCTTGCTTTCATTGCAAGAGGTTCATTCTGTAAAGACCAGTAGGTAGCATGTAATCATTATGGACCCTTCTCTCATTGCTAGTCGTTGATTCTGTAAAGCCCAGTACGTAGCATGTGATCATTATGGACCCTTCTCTGATTGCTAGTGGTTGATTCTGTAAAGCCTAGTACATAGCATGTGATCATTATGGACCTTTCTCTCATTGCTAGTGGTTGATTCTCTAAAGCCCAGTACGTACCATTGTGACTTTTGTGGTACCTTATTGCATTGCAAGTGGTTAATTCTGTAAAGCCCAGTGCATGGCATTATGTTCATTGTGGATCTTGCTTTCATTGCAAGTGGTTCATACTGTAAAGCTCAGTGCATGGCATTCTCTTCATTTGGATCTTGGTTTCATTGCAAGAGGTTCATTTTGTAAAGACCAGTACGTAGCATGTGTTCATTATGGACCCTACTATCATTGCTAGTGGTTGATTCTCTAAAGCCCAGTATGAACCATTGTGACCTTTGTGGTACCTTATTGCATTGCAATTGGTTGATTCTGTAAAGACCAGTACGTAGCATGTGATCATTATGGACCCTACTATCATTGCTAGTGGTTGATTCTCTAAAGCCTAGTACGAACCATTGTGACCTTTGTGTTACCTTATTGCATTGCAATTGGTTGATTCTGTAAAGCCGAGTACGTAGCATGTGATCATTATGGACCCTTCTCTGATTGCTAGTGGTTGATTCTGTAAAGCCCAGTACGTAGCATGTGATCATTATGGAACCTTCTCTCATTGCTAGTGGTTGATTCTCTAAAGCCCAGTACGTACCATTGTGACCTTTGTGGAACCTTATTGCATTGCAAGTGGTTAATTCTGTAAAGCCCAGTGCATGGCATTATGTTCATTGTGGATCCTACTTTCATTGCAAGTGGTTCATACTGTAAAGCTCAGTGCATGGCAATCTGTTCATTTGGATCTTGCTTTCATTGCAACTGGTTGATTCTGTAAAGACCAGTACATAGCATTGTGATCATTAGGGACCCTTCTTACCTTCATTGCAAGTGGTTCATACTGTACAGCTCAGTGCATGGCATTCTGTTCATTTGGATCTGGCTTTCATTGCAAGAGGTTCATTCTGTAAAGACCAGTACGTAGCATGTGTTCATTATGGACCGTACTATCATTGCTAGCGGTTGATTCTCTAAAGCCCAGTACGAACCATTGTGAACTTTGTGGAACCTTATTGCATTGCAAGTGGTTAATTCTGTAAAGCCCATTGCATGGCATTATGTTCATAGTGGATCCTACTTTCATTGCAAGTGGTTCACACTGTAAAGCCCAGTGCATGGCATTATGTTCATTGTGGATCCTACTTTCATTGCAAGTGGTTCATACTGTAAAGCTCAGTGCATGGCATTCTGTTCATTTGGATCTTGCTTTCATTGCAGGTACATAGCATTGTGATCATCATGGACCGTTCAATCATTGCTAGTGGTTGATTCTCTAAAGCCCAGTACTTACCATTGTGACCTTTGTGGAAACTTATTGCATTGCAAGTGGTTGATTCTGTAAAGCCCAGTACATAGCATTGTGATCATTATGGACTCTTCTCTCATTGCTAGTGGTTGATTCTCTAAAGCCCAGTACGATCCATTGTGGCGTTTGTGGAACCTTATTGCATTGCAAGTGGTAGATTCTGTAAAGCCCAGTGCATGGCATTATGTTATTGTGGAAACTACTTTCATTGCAAGTTGTTCATACTGTAAAGCTCAGTGCATGGCATTCTGTTCATTTCGATCTTGTTTTCATTGCAAGAGGTTCATTCTGTAAAGACCAGTACGTAGCATGTGTTCATTATGGACCCTTCTATCATTGCTAGTGGTTGATTCTCTAAAGCCCAGTATGTACCATTGTGACCTTTGTGGAACTTTATTTCATTGCAAGTGGTTAATTCCTAAAGCCCAGTGCATGGCATTATGTTCATTGTGGATCCTACTTACATTGCAAATGGTTCATACTGTAAAGCTCAGTGCATGGCATTCTGTTCATTTGGATCTTGCTTTCATTGCAAGTGGTTAATTCTGTAAAGCCCAGTACATAGCATTGTGATCATTATGGACTCTTCTCTCATTGCTAGTGGTTGATTCTCTGAAGCCCAGTAAGAACCATTGTGATCTTTGTGGAACCTTATTGCATTGCAAGTGGTTAATTCTGTAAAGCCCAGTGCATGGCATTATGTTCATTGTGGATCCTACTTTCATTGCAAGTGGTTCTTACTGTAAAGGTCAGTGGATGGCATTCTGTTCATTTGGATCTTGCTTTCATTGCAAGTGGTTGATTCTGTAAAGCCCAGTACGTAGCATGTGATCATTATTGACCCTTCTCTGACTGCTACTGGTTGATTCTGTAAAGCCCAGTACGTAGCATGTGATCATTATGGACCCTTCTCTGATTGCTAGTGGTTGATTCTCTAAAGCCCAGTACGTACCATTGTGACCTTTGTGGAACTTTATTTCATTGCAAGTGGCTAATTCTGTAAAGCCGAGTGCATGGCATTATGTTCATTGTGGATCCTACTTACATTGCAAGTGGTTCATACTGTAAAGCTCAATGCATGGCATTCTGTTGATTTGGATCTTGCTTTCATTGCAAGTGGTTAATTCTGTAAAGCCCAGTAAATAGCATGTGATCATTATGGACCATTCTATCATTGCTAGTGGTTGATTCTCTGAAGCCCAGTACGAACCATTGTGATCTTTGTGGAACCTTATTGCATTGCAAGTGGTTAATTCTGTAAAGCCCAGTGCATGGCATTATGTTCATTGTGGATCCTACTTTCATTGCAAGTGGTTCATACTGTAAAGCTCAGTGCATGGCATTCTGTTCATTTCATTGCTAGTGGTTGATGCTGTAAAGCCCAGTACGTACCATTGTGACCTTTGTGGAACCTTATTGCATTGCAAGTGGTTGATTCTGTAAAGCCCAGTACATAGCATTGTGATCATTAGGGACCCTTCTTACTTTCATTGCAAGTGGTTCATACTGTAAAGCTCAGTGCATGGCATTCTGTTCATTTGGATCTTGCTTTCATTGCAAGAGGTTCATTCTAGAAAGACCAGTAGGTAGCATGTAATCATTATGGACCCTTCTCTCATTGCTAGTGGTTGATTCTCTAAAGCCCAGTACGTACCATTGTGACCTTTGTGGAACCTTATTGCATTGCAAGTGGTTAATTCAGTAAAGCCCAGTGCATGGCATTATGTTCATTGTGGATACTACTTTCATTGCAAGTGGTTGATTCTGTAAAGCCCAGTACATAGCATTGTGATCATTAGGGACCCTTCTTACTTTCATTGCAAGTGGTTCATACTGTAAAGCTCAGTGCATGGCATTCTGTTCATTTGGATCTTGCTTTCATTGCAAGAGGTTCATTCTAGAAAGACCAGTAGGTAGCATGTAATCATTATGGACCCTTCTCTCATTGCTAGTGGTTGATTCTCTAAAGCCCAGTACGTACCATTGTGACCTTTGTGGAACCTTATTGCATTGCAAGTGGTTAATTCAGTAAAGCCCAGTGCATGGCATTATGTTCATTGTGGATACTACTTTCATTGCAAGTGGTTCATACTGTAAAGCCCAGTACATAGCATTGTGATCATTAGGGACCCTTCTCTCATTGCAAGTGGTTGATTCTGTAGAGCCCAGTATGTAGCATGTGTTCATTATGGACCTTTCATTGCTAGTGGTTGATGCTGTAAAGCCCAGTACGTACCATTGTGACCTTTGTGGAACCTTATTGCATTGCAAGTGGTTGATTCTGTAAAGCCCAGTACATAGCATTGTGATCATTAGGGACCCTTCTTACCTTCATTGCAAGTGGTTCATACAGTAAAGCTCAATGCATGGCATTCTATTCATTTGGGTCTTGCTTTCATTGCAAGAGGTTCATTCTGTAAAGACCAGTACGAACCATTGTGACCTTTGTGGAACCTTAATGCATTGCAAGTGGTTGATTCTGTAAAGCCCAGTACGTAGCATGTGATCATTATTGACCCTTCTCTGACTGCTACTGGTTGATTCTGTAAAGCCCAGTACGTAGCATGTGATCATTATGGACCCTTCTCTGATTGCTAGTGGTTGATTCAGTAAAGCCCAGTGCATGGCATTATGTTCATTGTGGATACTACTTTCATTGCAAGTGATTCATATTGTAAAGCCCAGTTCAAAGCATTATGTTCATTTGGATCTTGCTTTCATTGCAAGAGGTTCATTCTGTAAAGACCAGTAGGTAGCATGTAATCATTATGGACCCTTCTCTGATTGCTAGTGGTTGATTCTGTAAAGCCCAGTACGTAGCATGTGATCATTACGGACCCTTCTCTGATTGCTAGTGGTTTATTCTGTAAAGCCCAGTACGTACCATTGTGAACTTTGTGGAACCTTATAGCATTGCAAGTGGTTCATTCTGTAAAGCCCAGTGCATGGCATTATGTTATTGTGGATACTACTTTCATTGCAAGTGGTTCATACTGTAAAGCCCAGTTCAAAGCATTATGTTCATGTCGATCTTGCTTTCATTGCAAGAGGTTCATTCTGTAAAGCCCAGTACGTAGCATGTGTTCATTATGGACCCTTCTCTAATTGCTACTGGTTGATTCTCTAAAGCCCAGTACGAACCATTGTGACCTTTGTGGAAGCTTATTGCATTGCAAGTGGTTAATTCTGTAAAGCCCAGTGCATGGCATTATGTTCATTGTGGATCCTACTTTCATTGCAAGTGGTTCATACTGTAAAGCTCAGTGCATGGCAATCTGTTCATTTGGATCTTGCTTTCATTGCAACTGGTTGATTCTGTAAAGACCAGTACATAGCATTGTGATCATTAGGGACCCTTCTTACCTTCATTGCAAGTGGTTCATACTGTAAAGCTCAGTGCATGGCATTCTGTTCATTTGGATCTGGCTTTCATTGCAAGAGGTTCATTCTGTAAAGACCAGTACGTAGCATGTGTTCATTATGGACCGTACTATCATTGCTAGCGGTTGATTCTCTAAAGCCCAGTACGAACCATTGTGAACTTTGTGGAACCTTATTGCATTGCAAGTGGTTAATTCTGTAAAGCCCATTGCATGGCATTATGTTCATAGTGGATCCTACTTTCATTGCAAGTGGTTCACACTGTAAAGCCCAGTGCATGGCATTATGTTCATTGTGGATCCTACTTTCATTGCAAGTGGTTCGTACTGTAAAGCTCAGTGCATGGCATTATGTTCATTGTGGATCCTACTTTCATTGCAAGTGGTTCGTACTGTAAAGCTCAGTGCATGGCATTCTGTTCATTTGGATCTTGCTTTCATTGCAGGTACATAGCATTGTGATCATCATGGACCGTTCAATCATTGCTAGTGGTTGATTCTCTAAAGCCCAGTACGAACCATTGTGACCTTTGTGGAACCTTATTGCATTGCAGGTGGTTAATTCAGTAAAGCCCAGTGGATGGCATTATGTTCATTGTGGATACTACTTTCATTGCAAGTAGTTCATACTGTAAAGCCCAGTTCAAAGCATTATGTTCATTTCGATCTTGCTTTCATTGCAAGAGGTTCATTCTGTAAAGACCAGTAGGTAGCATGTAATCATTATGGACCCTTCTCTCATTGCTAGTCGTTGATTCTGTAAAGCCCAGTACGTAGCATGTGATCATTATGGACCCTTCTCTGATTGCTAGTGGTTGATTCTGTAAAGCCTAGTACATAGCATGTGATCATTATGGACCTTTCTCTCATTGCTAGTGGTTGATTCTCTAAAGCCCAGTACGTACCATTGTGACCTTTGTGGTACCTTATTGCATTGCAAGTGGTTAATTCTGTAAAGCCCAGTGCATGGCATTATGTTCATTGTGGATCTTGCTTTCATTGCAAGTGGTTCATACTGTAAAGCTCAGTGCATGGCATTCTCTTCATTTGGATCTTGGTTTCATTGCAAGAGGTTCATTTTGTAAAGACCGGTACGTAGCATGTGTTCATTATGGACCCTACTATCATTGCTAGTGGTTGATTCTCTAAAGCCCAGTATGAACCATTGTGACCTTTGTGGTACCTTATTGCATTGCAATTGGTTGATTCTGTAAAGACCAGTACGTAGCATGTGATCATTATGGACCCTACTATCATTGCTAGTGGTTGATTCTCTAAAGCCCAGTACGAACCATTGTGAACTTTGTGGAACCTTATTGCATTGCAAGTGGTTAATTCTGTAAAGCCCATTGCATGGCATTATGTTCATAGTGGATCCTACTTTCATTGCAAGTGGTTCACACTGTAAAGCCCAGTGCATGGCATTATGTTCATTGTGGATCCTACTTTCATTGCAAGTGGTTCGTACTGTAAAGCTCAGTGCATGGCATTCTGTTCATTTGGATCTTGCTTTCATTGCAGGTACATAGCATTGTGATCATCATGGACCGTTCAATCATTGCTAGTGGTTGATTCTCTAAATCCCAGTACGAACCATTGTGACCTTTGTGGAACCTTATTGCATTGCAGGTGGTTAATTCAGTAAAGCCCAGTGCATGGCATTATGTTCATTGTGGATACTACTTTCATTGCAAGTAGTTCATACAGTAATGCCCAGTTCAAAGCATTATGTTCATTTCGATCTTGCTTTCATTGCAACTGGTTGATTCTGTAAAGCCCAGTACATAGCATTGTGATCATTAGGGACCCTTCTTACCTTCATTGCAAGTGGTTCATACAGTAAAGCTCAATGCATGGCATTCTATTCATTTGGGTCTTGCTTTCATTGCAAGAGGTTCATTCTGTAAAGACCAGTACGAACCATTGTGACCTTTGTGGAACCTTAATGCATTGCAAGTGGTTGATTCTGTAAAGCCCAGTACGTAGCATGTGATCATTATTGACCCTTCTCTGACTGCTACTGGTTGATTCTGTAAAGCCCAGTACGTAGCATGTGATCATTATGGACCCTTCTCTGATTGCTAGTGGTTGATTCTCTAAAGCCCAGTACGTACCATTGTGACCTTTGTGGAACTTTATTTCATTGCAAGTCGCTAATTCTGTAAAGCCGAGTGCATGGCATTATGTTCATTGTGGATCCTACTTACATTGCAAGTGGTTCATACTGTAAAGCTCAATGCATGGCATTCTGTTCATTTGGATCTTGCTTTCATTGCAAGTGGTTAATTCTGTAAAGCCCAGTAAATAGCATGTGATCATTATGGACCATTCTATCATTGCTAGTGGTTGATTCTCTGAAGCCCAGTACGAACCATTGTGATCTTTGTGGAACCTTATTGCATTGCAAGTGGTTAATTCTGTAAAGCCCAGTGCATGGCATTATGTTCATTGTGGATCCTACTTTCATTGCAAGTGGTTCATACTGTAAAGCTCAGTGCATTGCATTCTGTTCATTTCATTGCTAGTGGTTGATGCTGTAAAGCCCAGTACGTACCATTGTGACCTTTGTGGAACCTTATTGCATTGCAAGTGGTTGATTCTGTAAAGCCCAGTACATAGCATTGTGATCATTAGGGACCCTTCTTACTTTCATTGCAAGTGGTTCATACTGTAAAGCTCAGTGCATGGCATTCTGTTCATTTGGATCTTGCTTTCATTGCAAGAGGTTCATTCTAGAAAGACCAGTAGGTAGCATGTAATCATTATGGACCCTTCTCTCATTGCTAGTGGTTGATTCTCTAAAGCCCAGTACGTACCATTGTGACCTTTTGGAACCTTATTGCATTGCAAGTGGTTAATTCAGTAAAGCCCAGTGCATGGCATTATGTTCATTGTGGATACTACTTTCATTGCAAGTGGTTCATACTGTAAAGCCCAGTACATAGCATTGTGATCATTAGGGACCCTTCTCTCATTGCAAGTGGTTGATTCTGTAGAGCCCAGTATGTAGCATGTGTTCATTATGGACCTTTCATTGCTAGTGGTTGATGCTGTAAAGCCCAGTACGTACCATTGTGACCTTTGTGGAACCTTATTGCATTGCAAGTGGTTGATTCTGTAAAGCCCAGTACATAGCATTGTGATCATTAGGGACCCTTCTTACCTTCATTGCAAGTGGTTCATACAGTAAAGCTCAATGCATGGCATTCTATTCATTTGGGTCTTGCTTTCATTGCAAGAGGTTCATTCTGTAAAGACCAGTACGAACCATTGTGACCTTTGTGGAACCTTAATGCATTGCAAGTGGTTGATTCTGTAAAGCCCAGTACGTAGCATGTGATCATTATTGACCCTTCTCTGACTGCTACTGGTTGATTCTGTAAAGCCCAGTACGTAGCATGTGATCATTATGGACCCTTCTCTGATTGCTAGTGGTTGATTCAGTAAAGCCCAGTGCATGGCATTATGTTCATTGTGGATACTACTTTCATTGCAAGTGTTGATTCAGTAAAGCCCAGTTCAAAGCATTATGTTCATTTGGATCTTGCTTTCATTGCAAGAGGTTCATTCTGTAAAGACCAGTAGGTAGCATGTAATCATTATGGACCCTTCTCTGATTGCTAGTGGTTGATTCTGTAAAGCCCAGTACGTAGCATGTGATCATTACGGACCCTTCTCTGATTGCTAGTGGTTTATTCTGTAAAGCCCAGTACGTACCATTGTGAACTTTGTGGAACCTTATAGCATTGCAAGTGGTTCATTCTGTAAAGCCCAGTGCATGGCATTATGTTATTGTGGATACTACTTTCATTGCAAGTGGTTCATACTGTAAAGCCCAGTTCAAAGCATTATGTTCATGTCGATCTTGCTTTCATTGCAAGAGGTTCATTCTGTAAAGCCCAGTACGTAGCATGTGTTCATTATGGACCCTTCTCTAATTGCTACTGGTTGATTCTCTAAAGCCCAGTACGAACCATTGTGACCTTTGTGGAAGCTTATTGCATTGCAAGTGGTTAATTCTGTAAAGCCCAGTGCATGGCATTATGTTCATTGTGGATCCTACTTTCATTGCAAGTGGTTCATACTGTAAAGCTCAGTGCATGGCAATCTGTTCATTTGGATCTTGCTTTCATTGCAACTGGTTGATTCTGTAAAGACCAGTACATAGCATTGTGATCATTAGGGACCCTTCTTACCTTCATTGCAAGTGGTTCATACTGTAAAGCTCAGTGCATGGCATTCTGTTCATTTGGATCTGTCTTTCATTGCAAGAGGTTCATTCTGTAAAGACCAGTACGTAGCATGTGTTCATTATGGACCGTACTATCATTGCTAGCGGTTGATTCTCTAAAGCCCAGTACGAACCATTGTGAACTTTGTGGAACCTTATTGCATTGCAAGTGGTTAATTCTGTAAAGCCCATTGCATGGCATTATGTTCATAGTGGATCCTACTTTCATTGCAAGTGGTTCACACTGTAAAGCCCAGTGCATGGCATTATGTTCATTGTGGATCCTACTTTCATTGCAAGTGGTTCGTACTGTAAAGCTCAGTGCATGGCATTATGTTCATTGTGGATCCTACTTTCATTGCAAGTGGTTCGTACTGTAAAGCTCAGTGCATGGCATTCTGTTCATTTGGATCTTGCTTTCATTGCAACTGGTTGTTTCTGTAAAGACCAGTACATAGCATTGTGATCATTAGGGACCCTTCTTACCTTCATTGCAAGTGGTTCATACTGTACAGCTCAGTGCATGGCACGTTCAATCATTGCTAGTGGTTGATTCTCTAGTGGATACTACTTTCATTGCAAGTAGTTCATACTGTAAAGCCCAGTTCAAAGCATTATGTTCATTTCGATCTTGCTTTCATTGCAAGAGGTTCATTCTGTAAAGACCAGTAGGTAGCATGTAATCATTATGGACCCTTCTCTCATTGCTAGTCGTTGATTCTGTAAAGCCCAGTACGTAGCATGTGATCATTATGGACCCTTCTCTGATTGCTAGTGGTTGATTCTGTAAAGCCTAGTACATAGCATGTGATCATTATGGACCTTTCTCTCATTGCTAGTGGTTGATTCTCTAAAGCCCAGTACGTACCATTGTGACCTTTGTGGTACCTTATTGCATTGCAAGTGGTTAATTCTGTAAAGCCCAGTGCATGGCATTATGTTCATTGTGGATCTTGCTTTCATTGCAAGTGGTTCATACTGTAAAGCTCAGTGCATGGCATTCTCTTCATTTGGATCTTGGTTTCATTGCAAGAGGTTCATTTTGTAAAGACCGGTACGTAGCATGTGTTCATTATGGACCCTACTATCATTGCTAGTGGTTGATTCTCTAAAGCCCAGTATGAACCATTGTGACCTTTGTGGTACCTTATTGCATTGCAATTGGTTGATTCTGTAAAGACCAGTACGTAGCATGTGATCATTATGGACCCTACTATCATTGCTAGTGGTTGATTCTCTAAAGCCCAGTACGAACCATTGTGAACTTTGTGGAACCTTATTGCATTGCAAGTGGTTAATTCTGTAAAGCCCATTGCATGGCATTATGTTCATAGTGGATCCTACTTTCATTGCAAGTGGTTCACACTGTAAAGCCCAGTGCATGGCATTATGTTCATTGTGGATCCTACTTTCATTGCAAGTGGTTCGTACTGTAAAGCTCAGTGCATGGCATTCTGTTCATTTGGATCTTGCTTTCATTGCAGGTACATAGCATTGTGATCATCATGGACCGTTCAATCATTGCTAGTGGTTGATTCTCTAAATCCCAGTACGAACCATTGTGACCTTTGTGGAACCTTATTGCATTGCAGGTGGTTAATTCAGTAAAGCCCAGTGCATGGCATTATGTTCATTGTGGATACTACTTTCATTGCAAGTAGTTCATACAGTAATGCCCAGTTCAAAGCATTATGTTCATTTCGATCTTGCTTTCATTGCAACTGGTTGATTCTGTAAAGCCCAGTACATAGCATTGTGATCATTAGGGACCCTTCTTACCTTCATTGCAAGTGGTTCATACAGTAAAGCTCAATGCATGGCATTCTATTCATTTGGGTCTTGCTTTCATTGCAAGAGGTTCATTCTGTAAAGACCAGTACGAACCATTGTGACCTTTGTGGAACCTTAATGCATTGCAAGTGGTTGATTCTGTAAAGCCCAGTACGTAGCATGTGATCATTATTGACCCTTCTCTGACTGCTACTGGTTGATTCTGTAAAGCCCAGTACGTAGCATGTGATCATTATGGACCCTTCTCTGATTGCTAGTGGTTGATTCTCTAAAGCCCAGTACGTACCATTGTGACCTTTGTGGAACTTTATTTCATTGCAAGTCGCTAATTCTGTAAAGCCGAGTGCATGGCATTATGTTCATTGTGGATCCTACTTACATTGCAAGTGGTTCATACTGTAAAGCTCAATGCATGGCATTCTGTTCATTTGGATCTTGCTTTCATTGCAAGTGGTTAATTCTGTAAAGCCCAGTAAATAGCATGTGATCATTATGGACCATTCTATCATTGCTAGTGGTTGATTCTCTGAAGCCCAGTACGAACCATTGTGATCTTTGTGGAACCTTATTGCATTGCAAGTGGTTAATTCTGTAAAGCCCAGTGCATGGCATTATGTTCATTGTGGATCCTACTTTCATTGCAAGTGGTTCATACTGTAAAGCTCAGTGCATTGCATTCTGTTCATTTCATTGCTAGTGGTTGATGCTGTAAAGCCCAGTACGTACCATTGTGACCTTTGTGGAACCTTATTGCATTGCAAGTGGTTGATTCTGTAAAGCCCAGTACATAGCATTGTGATCATTAGGGACCCTTCTTACTTTCATTGCAAGTGGTTCATACTGTAAAGCTCAGTGCATGGCATTCTGTTCATTTGGATCTTGCTTTCATTGCAAGAGGTTCATTCTAGAAAGACCAGTAGGTAGCATGTAATCATTATGGACCCTTCTCTCATTGCTAGTGGTTGATTCTCTAAAGCCCAGTACGTACCATTGTGACCTTTTGGAACCTTATTGCATTGCAAGTGGTTAATTCAGTAAAGCCCAGTGCATGGCATTATGTTCATTGTGGATACTACTTTCATTGCAAGTGGTTCATACTGTAAAGCCCAGTACATAGCATTGTGATCATTAGGGACCCTTCTCTCATTGCAAGTGGTTGATTCTGTAGAGCCCAGTATGTAGCATGTGTTCATTATGGACCTTTCATTGCTAGTGGTTGATGCTGTAAAGCCCAGTACGTACCATTGTGACCTTTGTGGAACCTTATTGCATTGCAAGTGGTTGATTCTGTAAAGCCCAGTACATAGCATTGTGATCATTAGGGACCCTTCTTACCTTCATTGCAAGTGGTTCATACAGTAAAGCTCAATGCATGGCATTCTATTCATTTGGGTCTTGCTTTCATTGCAAGAGGTTCATTCTGTAAAGACCAGTACGAACCATTGTGACCTTTGTGGAACCTTAATGCATTGCAAGTGGTTGATTCTGTAAAGCCCAGTACGTAGCATGTGATCATTATTGACCCTTCTCTGACTGCTACTGGTTGATTCTGTAAAGCCCAGTACGTAGCATGTGATCATTATGGACCCTTCTCTGATTGCTAGTGGTTGATTCAGTAAAGCCCAGTGCATGGCATTATGTTCATTGTGGATACTACTTTCATTGCAAGTGTTGATTCAGTAAAGCCCAGTTCAAAGCATTATGTTCATTTGGATCTTGCTTTCATTGCAAGAGGTTCATTCTGTAAAGACCAGTAGGTAGCATGTAATCATTATGGACCCTTCTCTGATTGCTAGTGGTTGATTCTGTAAAGCCCAGTACGTAGCATGTGATCATTACGGACCCTTCTCTGATTGCTAGTGGTTTATTCTGTAAAGCCCAGTACGTACCATTGTGAACTTTGTGGAACCTTATAGCATTGCAAGTGGTTCATTCTGTAAAGCCCAGTGCATGGCATTATGTTATTGTGGATACTACTTTCATTGCAAGTGGTTCATACTGTAAAGCCCAGTTCAAAGCATTATGTTCATGTCGATCTTGCTTTCATTGCAAGAGGTTCATTCTGTAAAGCCCAGTACGTAGCATGTGTTCATTATGGACCCTTCTCTAATTGCTACTGGTTGATTCTCTAAAGCCCAGTACGAACCATTGTGACCTTTGTGGAAGCTTATTGCATTGCAAGTGGTTAATTCTGTAAAGCCCAGTGCATGGCATTATGTTCATTGTGGATCCTACTTTCATTGCAAGTGGTTCATACTGTAAAGCTCAGTGCATGGCAATCTGTTCATTTGGATCTTGCTTTCATTGCAACTGGTTGATTCTGTAAAGACCAGTACATAGCATTGTGATCATTAGGGACCCTTCTTACCTTCATTGCAAGTGGTTCATACTGTAAAGCTCAGTGCATGGCATTCTGTTCATTTGGATCTGTCTTTCATTGCAAGAGGTTCATTCTGTAAAGACCAGTACGTAGCATGTGTTCATTATGGACCGTACTATCATTGCTAGCGGTTGATTCTCTAAAGCCCAGTACGAACCATTGTGAACTTTGTGGAACCTTATTGCATTGCAAGTGGTTAATTCTGTAAAGCCCATTGCATGGCATTATGTTCATAGTGGATCCTACTTTCATTGCAAGTGGTTCACACTGTAAAGCCCAGTGCATGGCATTATGTTCATTGTGGATCCTACTTTCATTGCAAGTGGTTCGTACTGTAAAGCTCAGTGCATGGCATTATGTTCATTGTGGATCCTACTTTCATTGCAAGTGGTTCGTACTGTAAAGCTCAGTGCATGGCATTCTGTTCATTTGGATCTTGCTTTCATTGCAACTGGTTGTTTCTGTAAAGACCAGTACATAGCATTGTGATCATTAGGGACCCTTCTTACCTTCATTGCAAGTGGTTCATACTGTACAGCTCAGTGCATGGCACGTTCAATCATTGCTAGTGGTTGATTCTCTAGTGGATACTACTTTCATTGCAAGTAGTTCATACTGTAAAGCCCAGTTCAAAGCATTATGTTCATTTCGATCTTGCTTTCATTGCAAGAGGTTCATTCTGTAAAGACCAGTAGGTAGCATGTAATCATTATGGACCCTTCTCTCATTGCTAGTCGTTGATTCTGTAAAGCCCAGTACGTAGCATGTGATCATTATGGACCCTTCTCTGATTGCTAGTGGTTGATTCTGTAAAGCCTAGTACATAGCATGTGATCATTATGGACCTTTCTCTCATTGCTAGTGGTTGATTCTCTAAAGCCCAGTACGTACCATTGTGACCTTTGTGGTACCTTATTGCATTGCAAGTGGTTAATTATGTAAAGCCCAGTGCATGGCATTATGTTCATTGTGGATCTTGCTTTCATTGCAAGTGGTTCATACTGTAAAGCTCAGTGCATGGCATTCTCTTCATTTGGATCTTGGTTTCATTGCAAGAGGTTCATTTTGTAAAGACCAGTACGTAGCATGTGTTCATTATGGACCCTACTATCATTGCTAGTGGTTGATTCTCTAAAGCCCAGTATGAACCATTGTGACCTTTGTGGTACCTTATTGCATTGCAATTGGTTGATTCTGTAAAGACCAGTACGTAGCATGTGATCATTATGGACCCTACTATCATTGCTAGTGGTTGATTCTCTAAAGCCCAGTACGAACCATTGTGACCTTTGTGGTACCTTATTGCATTGCAATTGGTTGATTCTGTAAAGCCGAGTACGTAGCATGTGATCATTATGGACCATTTTCTCATTGCTAGTGGTTGATTCTCTAAAGCCCAGTACGTACAATTGTGACCTTTGTGGAACCTTATTGCATTGCAAGTGGTCAATTCAGTAAAGCCCAGTGCATGGCATAATGTTCATTGTGGATACTACTTTCATTGCAAGTGGTTCATACTGTAAAGCCCAGTTCAAAGCATTATGTTCATTTCGATCTTGCTTTCATTGCAAGAGGTTCATTCTGTAAAGCCCAGTACGTAGCATGTGTTCATTATGGACCCTTCTCTAATTGCTACTGGTTCATTCTGTAAAGCTCAGTGCATGGCATTCTCTTCATTTGGATCTTGGTTTCATTGCAAGAGGTTCATTTTGTAAAGACCAGTACGTAGCATGTGTTCATTATGGACCCTACTATCATTGCTAGTGGTTGATTCTCTAAAGCCCAGTATGAACCATTGTGACATTTGTGGAACCTTATTGCATTGCAATTGGTTGATTCTGTAAATTCGAGTACGTAGCATGTGATCATTATGGACCCTTCTCTCATTGCTAGTGGTTGATTCTCTAAAGCCCAGTACGTACCATTGTGACCTTTGTGGAACCTTATTGCATTGCCAGTGGTTAATTCAGTAAAGCCCAGTGCATGGCATTATGTTCATTGTGGATACTACTTTCATTGCAAGTGGTTCATACTGTAAAGCCCAGTACATAGCATTGTGATCATTAGGGACCCTTCTCTCATTGCAAGTGGTTGATTCTGTAGAGCCCAGTATGTAGCATGTGTTCATTATGGACCTTTCATTGCTAGTGGTTGATGCTGTAAAGCCCAGTACGTACCATTGTGACCTTTGTGGAACCTTATTGCATTGCAAGTGGTTGATTCTGTAAGCCCAGTACATAGCATTGTGATCATTAGGGACCCTTCTTACCTTCATTGCAAGTGGTTCATACAGTAAAGCTCAATGCATGGCATTCTATTCATTTGGGTCTTGCTTTCATTGCAAGAGGTTCATTCTGTAAAGACCAGTACGAACCATTGTGACCTTTGTGGAACCTTAATGCATTGCAAGTGGTTGATTCTGTAAAGCCCAGTACGTAGCATGTGATCATTATTGACCCTTCTCTGACTGCTACTGGTTGATTCTGTAAAGCCCAGTACGTAGCATGTGATCATTATGGACCCTTCTCTGATTGCTAGTGGTTGATTCAGTAAAGCCCAGTGCATGGCATTATGTTCATTGTGGATACTACTTTCATTGCAAGTGATTCATATTGTAAAGCCCAGTTCAAAGCATTATGTTCATTTGGATCTTGCTTTCATTGCAAGAGGTTCATTCTGTAAAGACCAGTAGGTAGCATGTTATCATTATGGATCCTTCTCTGATTGCTAGTGGTTGATTCTGTAAAGCCCAGTACGTAGCATGTGATCATTACGGACCCTTCTCTGATTGCTAGTGGTTTATTCTGTAAAGCCCAGTACGTACCATTGTGAACTTTGTGGAACCTTATAGCATTGCAAGTGGTTCATTCTGTAAAGCCCAGTGCATGGCATTATGTTATTGTGGATACTACTTTCATTGCAAGTGGTTCATACTGTAAAGCCCAGTTCAAAGCATTATGTTCATGTCGATCTTGCTTTCATTGCAAGAGGTTCATTCTGTAAAGCCCAGTACGTAGCATGTGTTCATTATGGACCCTTCTCTAATTGCTACTGGTTGATTCTCTAAAGCCCAGTACGAACCATTGTGACCTTTGTGGAAGCTTATTGCATTGCAAGTGGTTAATTCTGTAAAGCCCAGTGCATGGCATTATGTTCATTGTGGATCCTACTTTCATTGCAAGTGGTTCATACTGTAAAGCTCAGTGCATGGCAATCTGTTCATTTGGATCTTGCTTTCATTGCAACTGGTTGATTCTGTAAAGATCAGTACATAGCATTGTGATCATTAGGGACCCTTCTTACCTTCATTGCAAGTGGTTCATACTGTAAAGCTCAGTGCATGGCATTCTGTTCATTTGGATCTGTCTTTCATTGCAAGAGGTTCATTCTGTAAAGACCAGTACGTAGCATGTGTTCATTATGGACCGTACTATCATTGCTAGCGGTTGATTCTCTAAAGCCCAGTACGAACCATTGTGAACTTTGTGGAACCTTATTGCATTGCAAGTGGTTAATTCTGTAAAGCCCATTGCATGGCATTATGTTCATAGTGGATCCTACTTTCATTGCAAGTGGTTCACACTGTAAAGCCCAGTGCATGGCATTATGTTCATTGTGGATCCTACTTTCATTGCAAGTGGTTCGTACTGTAAAGCTCAGTGCATGGCATTATGTTCATTGTGGATCCTACTTTCATTGCAAGTGGTTCGTACTGTAAAGCTCAGTGCATGGCATTCTGTTCATTTGGATCTTGCTTTCATTGCAACTGGTTGTTTCTGTAAAGACCAGTACATAGCATTGTGATCATTAGGGACCCTTCTTACCTTCATTGCAAGTGGTTCATACTGTACAGCTCAGTGCATGGCACGTTCAATCATTGCTAGTGGTTGATTCTCTAGTGGATACTACTTTCATTGCAAGTAGTTCATACTGTAAAGCCTAGTTCAAAGCATTATGTTCATTTCGATCTTGCTTTCATTGCAAGAGGTTCATTCTGTAAAGACCAGTAGGTAGCATTATGGACCCTTCTCTCATTGCTAGTCGTTGATTCTGTAAAGCCCAGTACGTAGCATGTGATCATTATGGACCCTTCTCTGATTGCTAGTGGTTGATTCTGTAAAGCCTAGTACATAGCATGTGATCATTATGGACCTTTCTCTCATTGCTAGTGGTTGATTCTCTAAAGCCCAGTACGTACCATTGTGACCTTTGTGGTACCTTATTGCATTGCAAGTGGTTAATTCTGTAAAGCCCAGTGCATGGCATTATGTTCATTGTGGATCTTGCTTTCCTTGCAAGTGGTTCATACTGTAAAGCTCAGTGCATGGCATTCTCTTCATTTGGATCTTGGTTTCATTGCAAGAGGTTCATTCTGTAAAGACCAGTACGTAGCATGTGTTCATTATGGACCCTACTATCATTGCTAGCGGTTGATTCTCTAAAGCCCAGTACGAACCATTGTGAACTTTGTGGAACCTTATTGCATTGCAAGTGGTTAATTCTGTAAAGCCCATTGCATGGCATTATGTTCATAGTGGATCCTACTTTCATTGCAAGTGGTTCACACTGTAAAGCCCAGTGCATGGCATTATGTTCATTGTGGATCCTACTTTCATTGCAAGTGGTTCATACTGTAAAGCTCAGTGCATGGCATTCTGTTCATTTGGATCTTGCTTTCATTGCAGGTACATAGCATTGTGATCATCATGGACCGTTCAATCATTGCTAGTGGTTGATTCTCTAAAGCCCAGTACTTACCATTGTGACCTTTGTGGAAACTTATTGCATTGCAAGTGGTTGATTCTGTAAAGCCCAGTACATAGCATTGTGATCATTATGGACTCTTCTCTCATTGCTAGTGGTTGATTCTCTAAAGCCCAGTACGATCCATTGTGGCGTTTGTGGAACCTTATTGCATTGCAAGTGGTAGATTCTGTAAAGCCCAGTGCATGGCATTATGTTATTGTGGAAACTACTTTCATTGCAAGTTGTTCATACTGTAAAGCTCAGTGCATGGCATTCTGTTCATTTGGATCTTGCTTTCATTGCAAGTGGTTAATTCTGTAAAGCCCAGTACATAGCATGGTGATCATTATGGACTCTTCTCTCATTGCTAGTGGTTGATTCTCTGAAGCCCAGTAAGAACCATTGTGACCTTTGTGGAACCTTATTGCATTGCAAGTGGTTAATTCTGTAAAGCCCAGTGCATGGCATTATGTTCATTGTGGATCCTACTTTCATTGCAAGTGGTTCACACTGTAAAGCTCAGTGGATGGCATTCTGTTCATTTGGATCTTGTTTTCATTGCAAGAGGTTCATTCTGTAAAGACCAGTACGTAGCATGTGTTCATTATGGACCCTTCTATCATTGCTAGTGGTTGATTCTCTAAAGCCCAGTACGAACCATTGTCACCTTTGTGGAACCTTATTGCATTGCAAGTTGTTGATTCTGTAAAGCCCAGTTCAAAGCACTATGTTCATTTCGATCTTGCTTTCATTGCAAGAGGTTCATTCTGTAAACACCAGTAGGTAGCATGTAATCATTATGGACCCTTCTCTGACTGCTAGTGCTTGATTCTGTAAAGCCCAGTACGTAGCATGTGATCATTATGGACCCTTCTCTGATTGCTAGTGGTTGATTCTCTAAAGCCCAGTACGTACCATTGTGACCTTTGTGGAACCTTATTGCATTGCAAGTGGTTAATTCTGTAAAGCCCAGTGCATGGCATTATGTTCATTGTGGATCCTACTTACATTGCAAATGGTTCATACTGTAAAGCTCAGTGCATGGCATTCTGTTCATTTGGATCTTGCTTTCATTGCAAGTGGTTAATTCTGTAAAGCCCAGTACATAGCATGGTGATCATTATGGACTCTTCTCTCATTGCTAGTGGTTGATTCTCTGAAGCCCAGTAAGAACCATTGTGACCTTTGTGGAACCTTATTGCATTGCAAGTGGTTAATTCTGTAAAGCCCAGTGCATGGCATTATGTTCATTGTGGATCCTACTTTCATTGCAAGTGGTTCACACTGTAAAGCTCAGTGGATGGCATTCTGTTCATTTGGATCTTGCTTTCATTGCAAGTGGTTGATTCTGTAAAGCCCAGTACATAGCATTGTGATCATTAGGGACCCTTCTTACCTTCATTGCAAGTGGTTCATACTGTAAAGCTCAATGCATGGCATTCTATTCATTTGGGTCTTGCTTTCATTGCAAGAGGTTCATTCTGTAAAGACCAGTACGAACCATTGTGACCTTTGTGGAACCTTAATGCATTGCAAGTGGTTGATTCTGTAAAGCCCAGTACGTAGCATGTGATCATTATTGACCCTTCTCTGACTGCTACTGGTTGATTCTGTAAAGCCCAGTACGTAGCATGTGATCATTATGGACCCTTCTCTGATTGCTAGTGGTTGATTCTCTAAAGCCCAGTATGTACCATAGTGACCTTTGTGGAACTTTATTACATTGCCAGTGGTTAATTCTGTAAAGCCCAGTGCATGGCATTATGTTCATTGTGGATCCTACTTTCATTGCAAGTGGTTCATACTGTAAATCTCAGTGCATGGCATTCTGTTCATTTGGATCTTGCTTTCATTGCAAGTGGTTGACTCTGTAAAGCCCAGTACGTAGCATGTGATCATTATGGACCCTTCTCTCATTGCTAGTGGTTGATTCTCTAAAGCCCAGTACGTACCATTGTGACCTTTGTGGAACCTTATTGCATTGCAAGTGGTTAATTCAGTAAAGCCCAGTGCATGGCATTATGTTCATTGTGGATACTACTTTCATTGCAAGTGATTCATATTGTAAAGCCCAGTTCAAAGCATTATGTTCATTTGGATCTTGCTTTCATTGCAAGAGGTTCATTCTGTAAAGACCAGTAGGTAGCATGTAATCATTATGGACCCTTCTCTGATTGCTAGTGGTTGATTCTGTAAAGCCCAGTACGTAGCATGTGATCATTACGGACCCTTCTCTGATTGCTAGTGGTTTATTCTGTAAAGCCCAGTACGTACCATTGTGAACTTTGTGGAACCTTATAGCATTGCAAGTGGTTCATTCTGTAAAGCCCAGTGCATGGCATTATGTTATTGTGGATACTACTTTCATTGCAAGTGGTTCATACTGTAAAGTCCAGTGCATGGCATTATGGTCATTGTGGATCCTACTTTCATTGCAAGTGGTTCATTCTGTAAAGCCCAATACGTAGCATGTGTTCATTATGGACCCTTCTCTAATTGCTACTGGTTGATTCTCTAAAGCCCAGTACGAACCATTGTGACCTTTGTGGAAGCTTATTGCATTGCAAGTGGTTAATTCTGTAAAGCCCAGTGCATGGCATTATGTTCATTGTGGATCCTACTTTCATTGCAAGTGGTTCATACTGTAAAGCTCAGTGCATGGCAATCTGTTCATTTGGATCTTGCTTTCATTGCAAGAGGTTCATTCTGTAAAGACCAGTACGTAGCATGTGTTCATTATGGACCCTACTATCATTGCTAGTGGTTGATTCTCTAAAGCCCAGTACGAACCATTGTGACCTTTGTGGAACCTTATTGCATTGCAAGTGGTTGATTCTGTAAAGCCCAGTACGTAGCATGTGATCATTATGGACCCTTCTCTCATTGCAAGTGGTTGATTCTCTAAAGCCCAGTACGTACCACTGTGACCTTTGTGGAACCTTATTGCATTGCAAGTGGTTAATTCAGTAAAGCCCAGTGCATGGCATTATGTTCATTGTGGATACTACTTTCATTGCAAGTGATTCATATTGTAAAGCCCAGTTCAAAGCATTATGTTCATTTGGATCTTGCTTTCATTGCAAGAGGTTCATTCTGTAAAGACCAGTAGGTAGCATGTAATCATTATGGACCCTTCTCTGATTGCTAGTGGTTGATTCTGTAAAGCCCAGTACGTAGCATGTGATCATTACGGACCCTTTTCTGATTGCTAGTGGTTTATTCTGTAAAGCCCAGTACGTACCATTGTGAACTTTGTGGAACCTTATAGCATTGCAAGTGGTTCATTCTGTAAAGCCCAGTGCATGGCATTATGTTATTGTGGATACTACTTTCAGTGCAAGTGATTCATATTGTAAAGCCCAGTTCAAAGCATTATGTTCATTTGGATCTTGCTTTCATTGCAAGAGGTTCATTCTGTAAAGACCAGTAGGTAGCATGTAATCATTATGGACCCTTCTCTGATTGCTAGTGGTTGATTCTGTAAAGCCCAGTACGTAGCATGTGATCATTACGGACCCTTCTCTGATTGCTAGTGGTTTATTCTGTAAAGCCCAGTACGTACCATTGTGAACTTTGTGGAACCTTATAGCATTGCAAGTGGTTCATTCTGTAAAGTCCAGTGCATGGCATTATGGTCATTGTGGATCCTACTTTCATTGCAAGTGGTTCATTCTGTAAAGCCCAGTACGTAGCATGTGTTCATTATGGACCCTTCTCTAATTGCTACTGGTTGATTCTCTAAAGCCCAGTACGAACCATTGTGACCTTTGTGGAAGCTTATTGCATTGCAAGTGGTTAATTCTGTAAAGCCCAGTGCATGGCATTATGTTCATTGTGGATCCTACTTTCATTGCAAGTGGTTCATACTGTAAAGCTCAGTGCATGGCAATCTGTTCATTTGGATCTTGCTTTCATTGCAAGAGGTTCATTCTGTAAAGACCAGTACGTAGCATGTGTTCATTATGGACCCTACTATCATTGCTAGTGGTTGATTCTCTAAAGCCCAGTACGAACCATTGTGACCTTTGTGGAACCTTATTGCATTGCAAGTGGTTGATTCTGTAAAGCCCAGTACGTAGCATGTGATCATTATGGACCCTTCTCTCATTGCAAGTGGTTGATTCTCTAAAGCCCAGTACGTACCATTGTGACCTTTGTGGAACCTTATTGCATTGCAAGTGGTTAATTCAGTAAAGCCCAGTGCATGGCATTATGTTCATTGTGGATACTACTTTCATTGCAAGTGATTCATATTGTAAAGCCCAGTTCAAAGCATTATGTTCATTTGGATCTTGCTTTCATTGCAAGAGGTTCATTCTGTAAAGACCAGTAGGTAGCATGTAATCATTATGGACCCTTCTCTGATTGCTAGTGGTTGATTCTGTAAAGCCCAGTACGTAGCATGTGATCATTACGGACCCTTCTCTGATTGCTAGTGGTTTATTCTGTAAAGCCCAGTACGTACCATTGTGAACTTTGTGGAACCTTATAGCATTGCAAGTGGTTCATTCTGTAAAGCCCAGTGCATGGCATTATGTTATTGTGGATACTACTTTCATTGCAAGTGGTTCATACTGTAAAGTCCAGTACATGGCATTATGGTCATTGTGGATCCTACTTTCATTGCAAGTGGTTCATTCTGTAAAGCCCAGTACGTAGCATGTGTTCATTATGGACCCTTCTCTAATTGCTACTGGTTGATTCTCTAAAGCCCAGTACGAACCATTGTGACCTTTGTGGAACTTTATTCCATTGCCAGTGGTTAATTCTGTAAAGCCCAGTGCATGGCATTATGTTCATTGTGGATCCTACTTTCATTGCAAGTGGTTCATACTGTAAAGCTCAGTGCATGGCAATCTGTTCATTTGGATCTTGCTTTCATTGCAACTGGTTGATTCTGTAAAGACCAGTACATAGCATTGTGATCATTAGGGACCCTTCTTACCTTCATTGCAAGTGGTTCATACTGTAAAGCTCAGTGCATGGCATTCTGTTCATTTGGATCTGGCTTTCATTGCAAGAGGTTCATTCTGTAAAGACCAGTACGTAGCATGTGTTCATTATGGACCGTACTATCATTGCTAGCGGTTGATTCTCTAAAGCCCAGTACGAACCATTGTGAACTTTGTGGAACCTTATTGCATTGCAAGTGGTTAATTCTGTAAAGCCCATTGCATGGCATTATGTTCATAGTGGATCCTACTTTCATTGCAAGTGGTTCACACTGTAAAGTCCAGTGCATGGCATTATGTTCATTGTGGATCCTACTTTCATTGCAAGTGGTTCGTACTGTAAAGCTCAGTGCATGGCATTCTGTTCATTTGGATCTTGCTTTCATTGCAGGTACATAGCATTGTGATCATCATGGACCGTTCAATCATTGCTAGTGGTTGATTCTCTAAAGCCCAGTACTTACCATTGTGACCTTTGTGGAAACTTATTGCATTGCAAGTGGTTGATTCTGTAAATAGCATTGTGATCATTATGGACACTTCTCTCATTGCTAGTGGTTGATTCTCTAAAGCCCAGTACGATCCATTGTGGCGTTTGTGGAACCTTATTGCATTGCAAGTGGTAGATTCTGTAAAGCTCAGTGCATGGCATTATGTTATTGTGGATACTACTTTCATTGAAAGTTGTTCATACTGTAAAGCTCAGTGCATGGCATTCTGTTCATTTGGATCTTGTTTTCATTGCAAGAGGTTCATTCTGTAAAGACCAGTACGTAGCATGTGTCCATTATGGACCCTTCTATCATTGCTAGTGGTTGATTCTCTAAAGCCCAGTACGAACCATTGTCACCTTTGTGGAACCTTATTGCATTGCAAGTTGTTGATTCTGTAAAGCCCAGTTCAAAGCACTATGTTCATTTCGATCTTGCTTTCATTGCAAGAGGTTCATTCTGTAAACACCAGTAGGTAGCATGTAATCATTATGGACCCTTCTCTGACTGCTAGTGCTTGATTCTGTAAAGTCCAGTACGTAGCATGTGATCATTATGGACCCTTCTCTCATTGCTAGTGCTTGATTCTGTAAAGCCCAGTACGTACCATTGTGACCTTTGTGGAACTTTATTTCATTGCAAGTGGTTAATTCGTAAAGCCCAGTGCATGGCATTATGTTCATTGTGGATCCTACTTACATTGCAAATGATTCATACTGTAAAGCTCAGTGCATGGCATTCTGTTCATTTGGATCTTGCTTTCATTGCAAGTGGTTAATTCTGTAAAGCCCAGTACATAGCATTGTGATCATTATGGACTCTTCTCTCATTGCTAGTGATTGATTCTCTGAAGCCCAGTAAGAACCATTGTGATCTTTGTGGAACCTTATTGCATTGCAAGTGGTTAATTCTGTAAAGCCCAGTGCATGGCATTATGTTCATTGTGGATCCTACTTTCATTGCAAGTGGTTCATACTGTAAAGCTCAGTGGATGGCATTCTGTTCATTTGGATCTTGCTTTCATTGCAAGTGGTTGAGTCTGTAAAGCCCAGTACCTAGCATTGTGATCATTAGGGACCCTTCTTACCTTCATTGCAAGTGGTTCATACTGTAAAGCTCAATGCATGGCATTCTATTCATTTGGGTCTTGCTTTCATTGCAAGAGGTTCATTCTGTGAAGACCAGTACGAACCATTGTGACCTTTGTGGAACCTTAATGCATTGCAAGTGGTTGATTCTGTAAAGCCCAGTACGTAGCATGTGATCATTATTGACCCTTCTCTGACTGCTACTGGTTGATTCTGTAAAGCCCAGTACGTAGCATGTGATCATTATGGACCCTTCTCTGATTGCTAGTGGTTGATTCTCTAAAGCCCAGTATGTACCATAGTGACCTTTGTGGAACTTTATTACATTGCCAGTGGTTAATTCTGTAAAGCCCAGTGCATGGCATTATGTTCATTGTGGATCCTACTTTCATTGCAAGTGGTTCATACTGTAAATCTCAGTGCATGGCATTCTGTTCATTTGGATCTTGCTTTCATTGCAAGTGGTTGACTCTGTAAAGCCCAGTACATAGCATTGTGATCATTAGGGACCCTTCTTACCTTCATTGCAAGTGGTTCATACTGTAAAGCTCAATGCATGGCATACTTTTCATTTGGGTCTTGCTTTCATTGCAAGAGGTTCATTCTGTAAAGACCAGTACGTAGCATGTGTTCATTATGGACCCTTCTCTCATTGCTAGTGGTTGATTCTGTAAAGCCCAGTGCATGGCATTATGTTCATTGTGGATACTACTTTCATTGCAAGTGGTTCATACTGTAAAGCCCAGTTCAAAGCATTATGTTCATTTCGATCTTGCTTTCATTGCAAGAGGTTCACTCTGTAAAGCCCAGTACGTAGCATGTGTTCATTATGGACCCTTCTCTAATTGCTACTGGTTCATTCTGTAAAGCCCAGTGCATGGCATTATGTTATTGTGGATACTACTTGCATTGCAAGTGGTTCATACTGTAAAGCTCAGTGCATGGCATTCTGTTCATTTGGATCTTGCTTTCATTGCAAGAGGTTCATTCTGTAAAGACCAGTACATAGCATGTGTTCATTATGGACCCTTCTATCATTGCTAGTGGTTGATTCTCTAAAGCCCAGTACGAACCATTGTGACCTTTGTGGAACCTTATTGCATTGCAAGTTGTTGATTCTGTAAAGCACAGTTCAAAGCACTATGTTCATTTCGATCTTGCTTTCATTGCAAGAGGTTCATTCTGTAAAGACCAGTAGGTAGCATGTAATCATTATGGACCCTTCTCTGACTGCTAGTGCTTGATTCTGTAAAGCCCAGTACGTAGCAAGTGATCATTATGGACCCTTCTCTGATTGCTAGTGGTTGATTCTCTAAAGCCCAGTACGTACCATTGTGACCTTTGTGTAACTTTATTTCATTGCAAGTGGCTAATTCTGTAAAGCCCAGTGCATGGCATTATGTTCATTGTGGATCCTACTTACATTGCAAGTGGTTCATACTGTAAAGCTCAATGCATGGCATTCTGTTCATTTGGATCTTGCTTTCATTGCAAGTGGTTAATTCTGTAAAGCCCAGTAAATAGCATGTGTTCATAATGGACCATTCTATCATTGCTAGTGGTTGATTCTCTGAAGCCCAGTACGAACCATTGTGATCTTTGTGGAACCTTATTGCATTGCAAGTGGTTAATTCTGTAAAGCCCAGTGCATGGCATTATGTTCATTGTGGATCCTACTTTCATTGCAAGTGGTTCATACTGTAAAGCTCAGTGCATGGCATTCTGTTCATTTCATTGCTAGTGGTTGATGCTGTAAAGCCCAGTACGTACCATTGTGACCTTTGTGGAACCTTATTGCATTGCAAGTGGTTGATTCTGTAAAGCCCAGTACATAGCATTGTGATCATTAGGGACCCTTCTTACTTTCATTGCAAGTGGTTCATACTGTAAAGCTCAGTGCATGGCATTCTGTTCATTTGGATCTTGCTTTCATTGCAAGAGGTTCATTCTAGAAAGACCAGTAGGTAGCATGTAATCATTATGGACCCTTCTCTCATTGCTAGTGGTTGATTCTCTAAAGCCCAGTACGTACCATTGTGACCTTTGTGGAACCTTATTGCATTGCAAGTGGTTAATTCAGTAAAGCCCAGTGCATGGCATTATGTTCATTGTGGATACTACTTTCATTGCAAGTGGTTCATACTGTAAAGCCCAGTACATAGCATTGTGATCATTAGGGACCCTTCTCTCATTGCAAGTGGTTGATTCTGTAGAGCCCAGTATGTAGCATGTGTTCATTATGGACCTTTCATTGCTAGTGGTTGATGCTGTAAAGCCCAGTACGTACCATTGTGACCTTTGTGGAACCTTATTGCATTGCAAGTGGTTGATTCTGTAAAGCCCAGTACATAGCATTGTGATCATTAGGGACCCTTCTTACCTTCATTGCAAGTGGTTCATACAGTAAAGCTCAATGCATGGCATTCTATTCATTTGGGTCTTGCTTTCATTGCAAGAGGTTCATTCTGTAAAGACCAGTACGAACCATTGTGACCTTTGTGGAACCTTAATGCATTGCAAGTGGTTGATTCTGTAAAGCCCAGTACGTAGCATGTGATCATTATTGACCCTTCTCTGACTGCTACTGGTTGATTCTGTAAAGCCCAGTACGTAGCATGTGATCATTATGGACCCTTCTCTGATTGCTAGTGGTTGATTCAGTAAAGCCCAGTGCATGGCATTATGTTCATTGTGGATACTACTGTCATTGCAAGTGATTCATATTGTAAAGCCCAGTTCAAAGCATTATGTTCATTTGGATCTTGCTTTCATTGCAAGAGGTTCATTCTGTAAAGACCAGTAGGTAGCATGTAATCATTATGGACCCTTCTCTGATTGCTAGTGGTTGATTCTGTAAAGCCCAGTACGTAGCATGTGATCATTACGGACCCTTCTCTGATTGCTAGTGGTTTATTCTGTAAAGCCCAGTACGTACCATTGTGAACTTTGTGGAACCTTATAGCATTGCAAGTGGTTCATTCTGTAAAGCCCAGTGCATGGCATTATGTTATTGTGGATAATACGTACCATTGTGACCTTTGTGGAAACTTATTTCTTTGCCACTGGTTCAATTTTCAAAGCCCATTAAATACCATTCTGATTATTGTGGACCCATATTTCATTGCAACTGGTTCAGTCTCTAAAGCCCAGTACGAACCATTGTGACCTTTGTGGAACATTATTGCACTGCAAGTGGTTAATTCTGTAAAGCCCAGTACATAGCATGTGTTCATTATGGACATTTCTTTCATTGCAAGTGGTTGATGCTGTAAAGCGCAGTACGTAGCATTGTGACCTTTGTGGAACCTTATTTCTTTGCAACGGGTTCAATCTTCAAAGCCCATGAAATACCATTCTGATGATTGTGGACCCTTATTTCATTGCAACTGGTTCATTCTGTAAAGCCCAGTACGTAGCATGTTTTCATTATGGACCCTTCTCTCATTGCTAGTGGTTGATTCTCTAAAGCCCAGTACGTACCATTGTGACCTTTGTGGAACCTTATTGCATTGCAAGTGGTTAATTCAGTAAAGCCCAGTGCATGGCATTATGTTCATTGTGGATACTACTTTCATTGCAAGTGGTTCATACTGTAAAGCCCAGTACATAGCATTGTGATCATTAGGGACCCTTCTCTCATTGCAAGTGGTTGATTCTGTAGAGCCCAGTATGTAGCATGTGTTCATTATGGACCTTTCATTGCTAGTGGTTGATGCTGTAAAGCCCAGTACGTACCATTGTGACCTTTGTGGAACCTTATTGCATTGCAAGTGGTTGATTCTGTAAAGCCCAGTACATAGCATTGTGATCATTAGGGACCCTTCTTACCTTCATTGCAAGTGGTTCATACAGTAAAGCTCAATGCATGGCATTCTATTCATTTGGGTCTTGCTTTCATTGCAAGAGGTTCATTCTGTAAAGACCAGTACGAACCATTGTGACCTTTGTGGAACCTTAATGCATTGCAAGTGGTTGATTCTGTAAAGCCCAGTACGTAGCATGTGATCATTATTGACCCTTCTCTGACTGCTACTGGTTGATTCTGTAAAGCCCAGTACGTAGCATGTGATCATTATGGACCCTTCTCTGATTGCTAGTGGTTGATTCAGTAAAGCCCAGTGCATGGCATTATGTTCATTGTGGATACTACTGTCATTGCAAGTGATTCATATTGTAAAGCCCAGTTCAAAGCATTATGTTCATTTGGATCTTGCTTTCATTGCAAGAGGTTCATTCTGTAAAGACCAGTAGGTAGCATGTAATCATTATGGACCCTTCTCTGATTGCTAGTGGTTGATTCTGTAAAGCCCAGTACGTAGCATGTGATCATTACGGACCCTTCTCTGATTGCTAGTGGTTTATTCTGTAAAGCCCAGTACGTACCATTGTGAACTTTGTGGAACCTTATAGCATTGCAAGTGGTTCATTCTGTAAAGCCCAGTGCATGGCATTATGTTATTGTGGATAATACGTACCATTGTGACCTTTGTGGAAACTTATTTCTTTGCCACTGGTTCAATTTTCAAAGCCCATTAAATACCATTCTGATTATTGTGGACCCATATTTCATTGCAACTGGTTCAGTCTCTAAAGCCCAGTACGAACCATTGTGACCTTTGTGGAACCTTATTGCACTGCAAGTGGTTAATTCTGTAAAGCCCAGTACATAGCATGTGTTCATTATGGACATTTCTTTCATTGCAAGTGGTTGATGCTGTAAAGCCCAGTACGTAGCATTGTGACCTTTGTGGAACCTTATTTCTTTGCAACGGGTTCAATCTTCAAAGCCCATGAAATACCATTCTGATGATTGTGGACCCTTATTTCATTGCAACTGGTTCATTCTGTAAAGCCCAGTACGTAGCATGTTTTCATTATGGACTCTTCTTTCATTGCTAGTGGTTGATTCTCTAAAGCCCAGTACATACCATTGTGACCTTTGTGGAACCTTATTGCATTGCAAGTGGTTAATTCTGTAAAGCCGAGTACATAGCATGTGTTCATTATGGACATTTCTTTCATTGCAAGTGGTTGATGCTGTAAAGCCCAGTACGTAGCATTGTGAACTTTGTGGAACCTTATTTCTTTGCAACTGATTCAATCTTCAAAGCCCATGAAATACCATTCTGATGATTGTGGAACCTTATTTCATTGCAGCTGGTTCATTCTGTAAAGCCCAGTACGTAGCATGTTTTCATTATGGATTCTTCTTTCATTGCTAGTGGTTGATTCTGTTAAGCCCAGTACGTACCATTGTGACCTTTGTGGAACCTTATTGCATTGCAGGTGGTTGATGCTGTAAAGTCCAGTACGTAGCATTGTGACCTTTGTGGAACCTTATTGCCTTGCAAGTGGTTAATTCTGTAAAGCCCAGTGCATGGCATTATGTTCATTGTGGATCCTACTTTCATTGCAAGTGGTTCATACTGTAAAGCTCAGTGCCTGGAATTCTGTTTATTTGGATCTTGCTTTCATTGCAAGAGGTTCATTCTGTAAAGACCAGTACATAGCATTGTGATCATTAGGGACCCTTCTCTCATTGCTAGTGGTTGATTCTCTAAAGCCCAGTACGTACCATTGTGACCTTTGTGGAACCTTATTGCATTACAAGTGGTTGCTTCTGTAAAGCCCAGTTCAAAGCATTATGTTCATTGTGGATCCTACTTTCATTGCAAGTGGTTCATACTGTAAAGCTCAGTGCATGGCATTCTGTTCATTTGGATCTTGCTTTCATTGCAAGTGGTTTATTCTGTAAAGCCCAGTACATAGCATTGTGATCATTAGGGACCCTTCTTACCTGCATTGCAAGTGGTTCATACTGTAAAGCTCACTGCATGGCATTCTGTTCATTTGGATCTTGCTTTCATTGGAAGAGGTTCATTCTGTAAAGACCAGTAGGTAGCATGTAATCATTATGGACCCTTCTCTGATTGCTACTGGTTGATTCTGTAAAGCCCAGTACGTAGCATGTGATCATTATGGACCCTTCTCTGATTGCTAGTGGTTGATTCTCTAAAGCCCAGTATGTAGCATTGTGATCATTATGGACCCTTCTCTCATTGCAAGAGGTTCATTCTCTAAAGCGCAGTACCTTTGTGGCCTTTGTGGATCCTTATTGCATTGCAAGTGGTTGATTCTGTAAAGCCGAGTGCATTCCATTATGTTCATTGTGGATACTACCATCATTGCAAGTGGTTCATACTATAAAGCTCAGTGCATGGCATTCTGTTCATTTGGATCTTGCTTTCATTGCAAGTGGTTTATTCTGTAAAGCCCAGTACATAGCATTGTGATCATTATGGACCGTTCTCTCATTGCTAGTGGTTGATTCTCAGAAGCCCAGTACGAACCATTGTGACCTTTGTGGAACCTTATTGCATTGCAAGTGGTTCACACTGTAAAGCCCAGTGCATGGCATTATGTTCATTTCGATCTTGCTTTCATTGCAAGTGGTTGATTCTGTAAAGCCCAGTATATAGCATTGTGATCATTAGGGACCCTTCTTACTTTCATTGGAAGTGGTTCATACTGTAAAGCTCAGTGCATGGCATTCTGTTCATTTGGATCTTGCTTTCATTGCAAGAGGTTCATTCTGTAAAGACCAGTACGTAGCATGTTTTCATTATAGACACTTCTCTGATTGCTGGTGGTTGATTCTGTAAAGCCCAGTACGTACAATTGTGACCTTTGAGGAACCTTATTCCATTGCAAGTGATTCATTCTGTAAAGCCCAGTGCATGGCAATATGTTCATTGTGGATACTACTTTCATTGCAAGTGGTTCATACTGTAAAGCCCAGTGCATGGCATTCTGTTCATTTGGATCTTGCTTTCATTGCAAGTGGTTGATTCTGTAAAGCCCAGTACATAGCATTGTGATCATGAGGGACCCTTCTTACTTTCATTGCAAGTGGTTCATACTGTAAAGCTCAGTGCATGGCATTATGTTCATTTGGATCTTGCTTTCATTGCAAGAGGTTCATTCTGTAAAGACCAGTACGTAGCATGTGTTCATTATGGGCCCTTCTATCATTGCTAGTGGTTGATTCTCTAAAGCCCAGTACGAACCATTGTGACCTTTGTGGAACCTTATTGCATTGCAAGTGGTAGATTCTGTAAAGCCCAGTTCAAAGCATTATGTTCATTTGGATCTTGCTTTCGTTGCAAGAGGTTCATTCTGTAAAGACCAGTAGGTAGCATGTAATCATTATGGACCCTTCTCTCATTGCTAGTGGTTGATTCTGTAAAGCCCAGTGCATGGCATTATGTTCATTGTGGATCCTACTTTCATTGCAAGTGGTTTATACTGTAAAGCTCAGTGCATGGCTTTCTGTTCATTTGCGTCTTGCTTTCATTGCAAGTGGTTGATTCTGTAAAGCCCAGTACGTAGCATTGTGATCATTAGGGACCCTTCTTACTTTCATTGGAAGTGGTTCATACTGTAAAGCTCAGTGCATGGCATTCTGTCCATTTAGATCTTGCTTTCATTGCAAGATGTTCATTCTGTAAAGACCAGTACGTAGCATGTGATCATTATGGACCCTTCTCTCATTGCAACTGGTTCATTCTGTAAAGCCCAGTGCATGGCATTATGTTCATTGTGGATCCTACTTTCATTGCAAGTGGTTCATTCTGTAAAGCCCAGTACATAGCATTGTGATCATTATGGACCGTTCTCTCATTGCTAGTGGTTGATTCTCCTAAGCCCAGTACGAACCATTGTGACCTTTGTGGAACATTATTGCATTGCAAGTGGTTGATTCTGTAAAACCCAGTTCAAAGCATTACTTTCATTTCGATCTTGCTTTCATTGCAAGAGGTTCATTCTGTAAAGACCAGTAGGTAGCATGTGATCATTATGGACACTTCTCTGATTGCTAGTGGTTGATTCTCTAAAGCCCAGTACGTACCATTGTGACCTTTGTGGAACCTTATTGCATTGAAAGTGGTTGATGCTTTAAAGTCCAGTGCATGGCATTATGTTCATTGTGGATCCTACTTTCATTGCAAGTGGTTCATACTGTAAAGCTCAGTGCATGGAATTCTCTTCATTTGGATCTTGCTTTCATTGCAAGAGGTTCATTCTGTAAAGACCAGTACATAGCATTGTGATCATTAGGGACCCTTCTCTCATTGCTAGTGGTTGATTCTCTAAAGCCCAGTACGTACCATTGTGACCTTTGTGGAACCTTATTTCATTGCAACTGGTGCAATCTTCAAAACCCATTAAATACAATTCTGGTTATTGTGGACCGTTATTTCATTGCAACTGGTTCATTCTCTATAGCCCAGTACGAACCATTGTGACCTTTGTGGAACCTTATTGCATTGCAAGTGGTCAATTCAGTAAAGCCCAGTGCATGGCATAATGTTCATTGTGGATACTACTTTCATTGCAAGTGGTTCATACTGTAAAGCCCAGTTCAAAGCATTATGTTCATTTCGATCTTGCTTTCATTGCAAGAGGTTCATTCTGTAAAGCCCAGTACGTAGCATGTGTTCATTATGGACCCTTCTCTAATTGCTACTGGTTCATTCTGTAAAGCTCAGTGCATGGCATTCTCTTCATTTGGATCTTGGTTTCATTGCAAGAGGTTCATTTTGTAAAGACCAGTACGTAGCATGTGTTCATTATGGACCCTACTATCATTGCTAGTGGTTGATTCTCTAAAGCCCAGTATGAACCATTGTGACATTTGTGGAACCTTATTGCATTGCAATTGGTTGATTCTGTAAAGCCGAGTACGTAGCATGTGATCATTATGGACCCTTCTCTGATTGCTAGTGGTTGATTCTCTAAAGCCCAGTACGTACCATTGTGACCTTTGTGGAACTTTATTTCATTGCAAGTGGCTAATTCTGTAAAGCCGAGTGCATGGCATTATGTTCATTGTGGATCCTACTTACATTGCAAGTGGTTCATACTGTAAAGCTCAATGCATGGCATTCTGTTCATTTGGATCTTGCTTTCATTGCAAGTGGTTAATTCTGTAAAGCCCAGTAAATAGCATGTGATCATTATGGACCATTCTATCATTGCTAGTGGTTGATTCTCTGAAGCCCAGTACGAACCATTGTGATCTTTGTGGAACCTTATTGCATTGCAAGTGGTTAATTCTGTAAAGCCCAGTGCATGGCATTATGTTCATTGTGGATCCTACTTTCATTGCAAGTGGTTCATACTGTAAAGCTCAGTGCATGGCATTCTGTTCATTTCATTGCTAGTGGTTGATGCTGTAAAGCCCAGTACGTACCATTGTGACCTTTGTGGAACCTTATTGCATTGCAAGTGGTTGATTCTGTAAAGCCCAGTACATAGCATTGTGATCATTAGGGACCCTTCTTACTTTCATTGCAAGTGGTTCATACTGTAAAGCTCAGTGCATGGCATTCTGTTCATTTGGATCTTGCTTTCATTGCAAGAGGTTCATTCTAGAAAGACCAGTAGGTAGCATGTAATCATTATGGACCCTTCTCTCATTGCTAGTGGTTGATTCTCTAAAGCCCAGTACGTACCATTGTGACCTTTGTGGAACCTTATTGCATTGCAAGTGGTTAATTCAGTAAAGCCCAGTGCATGGCATTATGTTCATTGTGGATACTACTTTCATTGCAAGTGGTTCATACTGTAAAGCCCAGTACATAGCATTGTGATCATTAGGGACCCTTCTCTCATTGCAAGTGGTTGATTCTGTAGAGCCCAGTATGTAGCATGTGTTCATTATGGACCTTTCATTGCTAGTGGTTGATGCTGTAAAGCCCAGTACGTACCATTGTGACCTTTGTGGAACCTTATTGCATTGCAAGTGGTTGATTCTGTAAGCCCAGTACATAGCATTGTGATCATTAGGGACCCTTCTTACCTTCATTGCAAGTGGTTCATACAGTAAAGCTCAATGCATGGCATTCTATTCATTTGGGTCTTGCTTTCATTGCAAGAGGTTCATTCTGTAAAGACCAGTACGAACCATTGTGACCTTTGTGGAACCTTAATGCATTGCAAGTGGTTGATTCTGTAAAGCCCAGTACGTAGCATGTGATCATTATTGACCCTTCTCTGACTGCTACTGGTTGATTCTGTAAAGCCCAGTACGTAGCATGTGATCATTATGGACCCTTCTCTGATTGCTAGTGGTTGATTCAGTAAAGCCCAGTGCATGGCATTATGTTCATTGTGGATACTACTTTCATTGCAAGTGATTCATATTGTAAAGCCCAGTTCAAAGCATTATGTTCATTTGGATCTTGCTTTCATTGCAAGAGGTTCATTCTGTAAAGACCAGTAGGTAGCATGTAATCATTATGGACCCTTCTCTGATTGCTAGTGGTTGATTCTGTAAAGCCCAGTACGTAGCATGTGATCATTACGGACCCTTCTCTGATTGCTAGTGGTTTATTCTGTAAAGCCCAGTACGTACCATTGTGAACTTTGTGGAACCTTATAGCATTGCAAGTGGTTCATTCTGTAAAGCCCAGTGCATGGCATTATGTTATTGTGGATACTACTTTCATTGCAAGTGGTTCATACTGTAAAGCCCAGTTCAAAGCATTATGTTCATGTCGATCTTGCTTTCATTGCAAGAGGTTCATTCTGTAAAGCCCAGTACGTAGCATGTGTTCATTAGGGACCCTTCTTACCTTCATTGCAAGTGGTTCATACTGTAAAGCTCAGTGCATGGCATTCTGTTCATTTGGATCTGTCTTTCATTGCAAGAGGTTCATTCTGTAAAGACCAGTACGTAGCATGTGTTCATTATGGACCGTACTATCATTGCTAGCGGTTGATTCTCTAAAGCCCAGTACGAACCATTGTGAACTTTGTGGAACCTTATTGCATTGCAAGTGGTTAATTCTGTAAAGCCCATTGCATGGCATTATGTTCATAGTGGATCCTACTTTCATTGCAAGTGGTTCACACTGTAAAGCCCAGTGCATGGCATTATGTTCATTGTGGATCCTACTTTCATTGCAAGTGGTTCGTACTGTAAAGCTCAGTGCATGGCATTATGTTCATTGTGGATCCTACTTTCATTGCAAGTGGTTCGTACTGTAAAGCTCAGTGCATGGCATTCTGTTCATTTGGATCTTGCTTTCATTGCAACTGGTTGTTTCTGTAAAGACCAGTACATAGCATTGTGATCATTAGGGACCCTTCTTACCTTCATTGCAAGTGGTTCATACTGTACAGCTCAGTGCATGGCACGTTCAATCATTGCTAGTGGTTGATTCTCTAGTGGATACTACTTTCATTGCAAGTAGTTCATACTGTAAAGCCCAGTTCAAAGCATTATGTTCATTTCGATCTTGCTTTCATTGCAAGAGGTTCATTCTGTAAAGACCAGTAGGTAGCATGTAATCATTATGGACCCTTCTCTCATTGCTAGTCGTTGATTCTGTAAAGCCCAGTACGTAGCATGTGATCATTATGGACCCTTCTCTGATTGCTAGTGGTTGATTCTGTAAAGCCTAGTACATAGCATGTGATCATTATGGACCTTTCTCTCATTGCTAGTGGTTGATTCCCTAAAGCCCAGTACGTACCATTGTGACCTTTGTGGTACCTTATTGCATTGCAAGTGGTTAATTCTGTAAAGCCCAGTGCATGGCATTATGTTCATTGTGGATCTTGCTTTCATTGCAAGTGGTTCATACTGTAAAGCTCAGTGCATGGCATTCTCTTCATTTGGATCTTGGTTTCATTGCAAGAGGTTCATTTTGTAAAGACCAGTACGTAGCATGTGTTCATTATGGACCCTACTATCATTGCTAGTGGTTGATTCTCTAAAGCCCAGTATGAACCATTGTGACCTTTGTGGTACCTTATTGCATTGCAATTGGTTGATTCTGTAAAGACCAGTACGTAGCATGTGATCATTATGGACCCTACTATCATTGCTAGTGGTTGATTCTCTAAAGCCCAGTACGAACCATTGTGACCTTTGTGGTACCTTATTGCATTGCAATTGGTTGATTCTGTAAAGCCGAGTACGTAGCATGTGATCATTATGGACCATTTTCTCATTGCTAGTGGTTGATTCTCTAAAGCCCAGTACGTACAATTGTGACCTTTGTGGAACCTTATTGCATTGCAAGTGGTCAATTCAGTAAAGCCCAGTGGCATACATGGCATAATGTTCATTGTGGATACTACTTTCATTGCAAGTGGTTCATACTGTAAAGCCCAGTTCAAAGCATTATGTTCATTTCGATCTTGCTTTCATTGCAAGAGGTTCATTCTGTAAAGCCCAGTACGTAGCATGTGTTCATTATGGACCCTTCTCTAATTGCTACTGGTTCATTCTGTAAAGCTCAGTGCATGGCATTCTCTTCATTTGGATCTTGGTTTCATTGCAAGAGGTTCATTTTGTAAAGACCAGTACGTAGCATGTGTTCATTATGGACCCTACTATCATTACTAGTGGTTGATTCTCTAAAGCCCAGTATGAACCATTGTGACATTTGTGGAACCTTATTGCATTGCAATTGGTTGATTCTGTAAAGCCGAGTACGTAGCATGTGATCATTATGGACCCTTCTCTGATTGCTAGTGGTTGATTCTGTAAAGCCCAGTACGTAGCATGTGATCATTATGGACCCTTCTCTCATTGCTAGTGGTTGATTCTCTAAAGCCCAGTACGTACCATTGTGACCTTTGTGGAACCTTATTGCATTGCAAGTGGTTAATTCAGTAAAGCCCAGTGCATGGCATTATGTTCATTGTGGATCCTACTTTCATTGCAAGTGGTTCATACTGTAAAGCTCAGTGCATGGCAATCTGTTCATTTGGATCTTGCTTTCATTGCAACTGGTTGATTCTGTAAAGACCAGTACATAGCATTGTGATCATTAGGGACCCTTCTTACCTTCATTGCAAGTGGTTCATACTGTACAGCTCAGTGCATGGCATTCTGTTCATTTGGATCTGGCTTTCATTGCAAGAGGTTCATTCTGTAAAGACCAGTACGTAGCATGTGTTCATTATGGACCGTACTATCATTGCTAGCGGTTGATTCTCTAAAGCCCAGTACGAACCATTGTGAACTTTGTGGAACCTTATTGCATTGCAAGTGGTTAATTCTGTAAAGCCCATTGCATGGCATTATGTTCATAGTGGATCCTACTTTCATTGCAAGTGGTTCACACTGTAAAGCCCAGTGCATGGCATTATGTTCATTGTGGATCCTACTTTCATTGCAAGTGGTTCATACTGTAAAGCTCAGTGCATGGCATTCTGTTCATTTGGATCTTGCTTTCATTGCAGGTACATAGCATTGTGATCATCATGGACCGTTCAATCATTGCTAGTGGTTGATTCTCTAAAGCCCAGTACTTACCATTGTGACCTTTGTGGAAACTTATTGCATTGCAAGTGGTTGATTCTGTAAAGCCCAGTACATAGCATTGTGATCATTATGGACTCTTCTCTCATTGCTAGTGGTTGATTCTCTAAAGCCCAGTACGATCCATTGTGGCGTTTGTGGAACCTTATTGCATTGCAAGTGGTAGATTCTGTAAAGCCCAGTGCATGGCATTATGTTATTGTGGAAACTACTTTCATTGCAAGTTGTTCATACTGTAAAGCTCAGTGCATGGCATTCTGTTCATTTGGATCTTGTTTTCATTGCAAGAGGTTCATTCTGTAAAGACCAGTACGTAGCATGTGTTCATTATGGACCCTTCTATCATTGCTAGTGGTTGATTCTCTAAAGCCCAGTACGAACCATTGTCACCTTTGTGGAACCTTATTGCATTGCAAGTTGTTGATTCTGTAAAGCCCAGTTCAAAGCACTATGTTCATTTCGATCTTGCTTTCGTTGCAAGAGGTTCATTCTGTAAACACCAGTAGGTAGCATGTAATCATTATGGACCCTTCTCTGACTGCTAGTGCTTGATTCTGTAAAGCCCAGTACGTAGCATGTGATCATTATGGACCCTTCTCTGATTGCTAGTGGTTGATTCTCTAAAGCCCAGTACGTACCATTGTGACCTTTGTGGAACTTTATTTCATTGAGAGTGGTTAATTCGTAAAGCCCAGTGCATGGCATTATGTTCATTGTGGATCCTACTTACATTGCAAATGGTTCATACTGTAAAGCTCAGTGCATGGCATTCTGTTCATTTGGATCTTGCTTTCATTGCAAGTGGTTAATTCTGTAAAGCCCAGTACATAGCATGGTGATCATTATGGACTCTTCTCTCATTGCTAGTGGTTGATTCTCTGAAGCCCAGTAAGAACCATTGTGATCTTTGTGGAACCTTATTGCATTGCAAGTGGTTAATTCTGTAAAGCCCAGTGCATGGCATTATGTTCATTGTGGATCCTACTTTCATTGCAAGTGGTTCATACTGTAAAGCTCAGTGGATGGCATTCTGTTCATTTGGATCTTGCTTTCATTGCAAGTGGTTGATTCTGTAAAGCCCAGTACATAGCATTGTGATCATTAGGGACCCTTCTTACCTTCATTGCAAGTGGTTCATACTGTAAAGCTCAATGCATGGCATTCTATTCATTTGGGTCTTGCTTTCATTGCAAGAGGTTCATTCTGTAAAGACCAGTACGAACCATTGTGACCTTTGTGGAACCTTAATGCATTGCAAGTGGTTGATTCTGTAAAGCCCAGTACGTAGCATGTGATCATTATTGACCCTTCTCTGACTGCTACTGGTTGATTCTGTAAAGCCCAGTACGTAGCATGTGATCATTATGGACCCTTCTCTGATTGCTAGTGGTTGATTCTCTAAAGCCCAGTATGTACCATAGTGACCTTTGTGGAACTTTATTACATTGCCAGTGGTTAATTCTGTAAAGCCCAGTGCATGGCATTATGTTCATTGTGGATCCTACTTTCATTGCAAGTGGTTCATACTGTAAATCTCAGTGCATGGCATTCTGTTCATTTGGATCTTGCTTTCATTGCAAGTGGTTGACTCTGTAAAGCCCAGTACATAGCATTGTGATCATTAGGGACCCTTCTTACCTTCATTGCAAGTGGTTCATACTGTAAAGCTCAATGCATGGCATACTTTTCATTTGGGTCTTGCTTTCATTGCAAGAGGTTCATTCTGTAAAGACCAGTACGTAGCATGTGATCATTATGGACCCTTCTCTGATTGCTAGTGGTTGATTCTCTAAAGCCCAGTATGTACCATAGTAACCTTTGTGGAACTTTATTACATTGCCAGTGGTTAATTCTGTAAAGCCCAGTGCATGGCATTATGTTCATTGTGGATCCTACTTTCATTGCAAGTGGTTCATACTGTAAATCTCAGTGCATGGCATTCTGTTCATTTGGATCTTGCTTTCATTGCAAGTGGTTGACTCTGTAAAGCCCAGTACGTAGCATGTGATCATTATGGACCCTTCTCTCATTGCTAGTGGTTGATTCTCTAAAGCCCAGTACGTACCATTGTGACCTTTGTGGAACCTTATTGCATTGCAAGTGGTTAATTCAGTAAAGCCCAGTGCATGGCATTATGTTCATTGTGGATACTACTTTCATTGCAAGTGATTCATATTGTAAAGCCCAGTTCAAAGCATTATGTTCATTTGGATCTTGCTTTCATTGCAAGAGGTTCATTCTGTAAAGACCAGTAGGTAGCATGTAATCATTATGGACCCTTCTCTGATTGCTAGTGGTTGATTCTGTAAAGCCCAGTACGTAGCATGTGATCATTACGGACCCTTCTCTGATTGCTAGTGGTTTATTCTGTAAAGCCCAGTACGTACCATTGTGAACTTTGTGGAACCTTATAGCATTGCAAGTGGTTCATTCTGTAAAGCCCAGTGCATGGCATTATGTTATTGTGGATACTACTTTCATTGCAAGTGGTTCATACTGTAAAGTCCAGTGCATGGCATTATGGTCATTGTGGATCCTACTTTCATTGCAAGTGGTTCATTCTGTAAAGCCCAGTACGTAGCATGTGTTCATTATGGACCCTTCTCTAATTGCTACTGGTTGATTCTCTAAAGCCCAGTACGAACCATTGTGACCTTTGTGGAAGCTTATTGCATTGCAAGTGGTTAATTCTGTAAAGCCCAGTGCATGGCATTATGTTCATTGTGGATCCTACTTTCATTGCAAGTGGTTCATACTGTAAAGCTCAGTGCATGGCAATCTGTTCATTTGGATCTTGCTTTCATTGCAAGAGGTTCATTCTGTAAAGACCAGTACGTAGCATGTGTTCATTATGGACCCTACTATCATTGCTAGTGGTTGATTCTCTAAAGCCCAGTACGAACCATTGTGACCTTTGTGGAACCTTATTGCATTGCAAGTGGTTGATTCTGTAAAGCCCAGTACGTAGCATGTGATCATTATGGACCCTTCTCTCATTGCAAGTGGTTGATTCTCTAAAGCCCAGTACGTACCATTGTGACCTTTGTGGAACCTTATTGCATTGCAAGTGGTTAATTCAGTAAAGCCCAGTGCATGGCATTATGTTCATTATGGATACTACTTTCATTGCAAGTGATTCATATTGTAAAGCCCAGTTCAAAGCATTATGTTCATTTGGATCTTGCTTTCATTGCAAGAGGTTCATTCTGTAAAGACCAGTAGGTAGCATGTAATCATTATGGACCCTTCTCTGATTGCTAGTGGTTGATTCTGTAAAGCCCAGTACGTAGCATGTGATCATTACGGACCCTTCTCTGATTGCTAGTGGTTTATTCTGTAAAGCCCAGTACGTACCATTGTGAACTTTGTGGAACCTTATAGCATTGCAAGTGGTTCATTCTGTAAAGCCCAGTGCATGGCATTATGTTATTGTGGATACTACTTTCATTGCAAGTGATTCATATTGTAAAGCCCAGTTCAAAGCATTATGTTCATTTGGATCTTGCTTTCATTGCAAGAGGTTCATTCTGTAAAGACCAGTAGGTAGCATGTAATCATTATGGACCCTTCTCTGATTGCTAGTGGTTGATTCTGTAAAGCCCAGTACGTAGCATGTGATCATTACGGACCCTTCTCTGATTGCTAGTGGTTTATTCTGTAAAGCCCAGTATGTACCATTGTGAACTTTGTGGAACCTTATAGCATTGCAAGTGGTTCATTCTGTAAAGCCCAGTGCATGGCATTATGTTATTGTGGATACTACTTTCATTGCAAGTGGTTCATACTGTAAAGTCCAGTGCATGGCATTATGGTCATTGTGGATCCTACTTTCATTGCAAGTGGTTCATTCTGTAAAGCCCAGTACGTAGCATGTGTTCATTATGGACCCTTCTCTAATTGCTACTGGTTGATTCTCTAAAGCCCAGTACGAACCATTGTGACCTTTGTGGAAGCTTATTGCATTGCAAGTGGTTAATTCTGTAAAGCCCAGTGCATGGCATTATGTTCATTGTGGATCCTACTTTCATTGCAAGTGGTTCATACTGTAAAGCTCAGTGCATGGCAATCTGTTCATTTGGATCTTGCTTTCATTGCAAGAGGTTCATTCTGTAAAGACCAGTACGTAGCATGTGTTCATTATGGACCCTACTATCATTGCTAGTGGTTGATTCTCTAAAGCCCAGTACGAACCATTGTGACCTTTGTGGAACCTTATTGCATTGCAAGTGGTTGATTCTGTAAAGCCCAGTACGTAGCATGTGATCATTATGGACCCTTCTCTCATTGCAAGTGGTTGATTCTCTAAAGCCCAGTACGTACCATTGTGACCTTTGTGGAACCTTATTGCATTGCAAGTGGTTAATTCAGTAAAGCCCAGTGCATGGCATTATGTTCATTGTGGATACTACTTTCATTGCAAGTGATTCATATTGTAAAGCCCAGTTCAAAGCATTATGTTCATTTGGATCTTGCTTTCATTGCAAGAGGTTCATTCTGTAAAGACCAGTAGGTAGCATGTAATCATTATGGACCCTTCTCTGATTGCTAGTGGTTGATTCTGTAAAGCCCAGTACGTAGCATGTGATCATTACGGACCCTTCTCTGATTGCTAGTGGTTTATTCTGTAAAGCCCAGTACGTACCATTGTGAACTTTGTGGAACCTTATAGCATTGCAAGTGGTTCATTCTGTAAAGCCCAGTGCATGGCATTATGTTATTGTGGATACTACTTTCATTGCAAGTGGTTCATACTGTAAAGTCCAGTACATGGCATTATGGTCATTGTGGATCCTACTTTCATTGCAAGTGGTTCATTCTGTAAAGCCCAGTACGTAGCATGTGTTCATTATGGACCCTTCTCTAATTGCTACTGGTTGATTCTCTAAAGCCCAGTACGAACCATTGTGACCTTTGTGGAACTTTATTCCATTGCCAGTGGTTAATTCTGTAAAGCCCAGTGCATGGCATTATGTTCATTGTGGATCCTACTTTCATTGCAAGTGGTTCATACTGTAAAGCTCAGTGCATGGCAATCTGTTCATTTGGATCTTGCTTTCATTGCAACTGGTTGATTCTGTAAAGACCAGTACATAGCATTGTGATCATTAGGGACCCTTCTTACCTTCATTGCAAGTGGTTCATACTGTAAAGCTCAGTGCATGGCATTCTGTTCATTTGGATCTGGCTTTCATTGCAAGAGGTTCATTCTGTAAAGACCAGTACGTAGCATGTGTTCATTATGGACCGTACTATCATTGCTAGCGGTTGATTCTCTAAAGCCCAGTACGAACCATTGTGAACTTTGTGGAACCTTATTGCATTGCAAGTGGTTAATTCTGTAAAGCCCATTGCATGGCATTATGTTCATAGTGGATCCTACTTTCATTGCAAGTGGTTCACACTGTAAAGCCCAGTGCATGGCATGATGTTCATTGTGGATCCTACTTTCATTGCAAGTGGTTCGTACTGTAAAGCTCAGTGCATGGCATTCTGTTCATTTGGATCTTGCTTTCATTGCAGGTACATAGCATTGTGATCATCATGGACCGTTCAATCATTGCTAGTGGTTGATTCTCTAAAGCCCAGTACTTACCATTGTGACCTTTGTGGAAACTTATTGCATTGCAAGTGCTTGATTCTGTAAATAGCATTGTGATCATTATGGACACTTCTCTCATTGCTAGTGGTTGATTCTCTAAAGCCCAGTACGATCCATTGTGGCGTTTGTGGAACCTTATTGCATTGCAAGTGGTAGATTCTGTAAAGCTCAGTGCATGGCATTATGTTATTGTGGATACTACTTTCATTGAAAGTTGTTCATACTGTAAAGCTCAGTGCATGGCATTCTGTTCATTTGGATCTTGTTTTCATTGCAAGAGGTTCATTCTGTAAAGACCAGTACGTAGCATGTGTCCATTATGGACCCTTCTATCATTGCTAGTGGTTGATTCTCTAAAGCCCAGTACGAACCATTGTCACCTTTGTGGAACCTTATTGCATTGCAAGTTGTTGATTCTGTAAAGCCCAGTTCAAAGCACTATGTTCATTTCGATCTTGCTTTCATTGCAAGAGGTTCATTCTGTAAACACCAGTAGGTAGCATGTAATCATTATGGACCCTTCTCTGACTGCTAGTGCTTGATTCTGTAAAGCCCAGTACGTAGCATGTGATCATTATGGACCCTTCTCTCATTGCTAGTGCTTAATTCTGTAAAGCCCAGTACGTACCATTGTGACCTTTGTGGAACTTTATTTCATTGCAAGTGGTTAATTCGTAAAGCCCAGTGCATGGCATTATGTTCATTGTGGATCCTACTTACATTGCAAATGATTCATACTGTAAAGCTCAGTGCATGGCATTCTGTTCATTTGGATCTTGCTTTCATTGCAAGTGGTTAATTCTGTAAAGCCCAGTACATAGCATTGTGATCATTATGGACTCTTCTCTCATTGCTAGTGATTGATTCTCTGAAGCCCAGTAAGAACCATTGTGATCTTTGTGGAACCTTATTGCATTGCAAGTGGTTAATTCTGTAAAGCCCAGTGCATGGCATTATGTTCATTGTGGATCCTACTTTCATTGCAAGTGGTTCATACTGTAAAGCTCAGTGGATGGCATTCTGTTCATTTGGATCTTGCTTTCATTGCAAGTGGTTGAGTCTGTAAAGCCCAGTACATAGCATTGTGATCATTAGGGACCCTTCTTACCTTCATTGCAAGTGGTTCATACTGTAAAGCTCAATGCATGGCATTCTATTCATTTGGGTCTTGCTTTCATTGCAAGAGGTTCATTCTGTGAAGACCAGTACGAACCATTGTGACCTTTGTGGAACCTTAATGCATTGCAAGTGGTTGATTCTGTAAAGCCCAGTACGTAGCATGTTTTCATTATGGACTCTTCTTTCATTGCTAGTGGTTGATTCTCTAAAGCCCAGTACATACCATTGTGACCTTTGTGGAACCTTATTGCATTGCAAGTGGTTAATTCTGTAAAGCCGAGTACATAGCATGTGTTCATTATGGACATTTCTTTCATTGCAAGTGGTTGATGCTGTAAAGCCCAGTACGTAGCATTGTGAACTTTGTGGAACCTTATTTCTTTGCAACTGATTCAATCTTCAAAGCCCATGAAATACCATTCTGATGATTGTGGAACCTTATTTCATTGCAGCTGGTTCATTCTGTAAAGCCCAGTACGTAGCATGTTTTCATTATGGATTCTTCTTTCATTGCTAGTGGTTGATTCTGTTAAGCCCAGTACGTACCATTGTGACCTTTGTGGAACCTTATTGCATTGCAGGTGGTTGATGCTGTAAAGTCCAGTACGTAGCATTGTGACCTTTGTGGAACCTTATTGCCTTGCAAGTGGTTAATTCTGTAAAGCCCAGTGCATGGCATTATGTTCATTGTGGATCCTACTTTCATTGCAAGTGATTCATACTGTAAAGCTCAGTGCCTGGAATTCTGTTTATTTGGATCTTGCTTTCATTGCAAGAGGTTCATTCTGTAAAGACCAGTACATAGCATTGTGATCATTAGGGACCCTTCTCTCATTGCTAGTGGTTGATTCTCTAAAGCCCAGTACGTACCATTGTGACCTTTGTGGAACCTTATTGCATTACAAGTGGTTGCTTCTGTAAAGCCCAGTTCAAAGCATTATGTTCATTGTGGATCCTACTTTCATTGCAAGTGGTTCATACTGTAAAGCTCAGTGCATGGCATTCTGTTCATTTGGATCTTGCTTTCATTGCAAGTGGTTTATTCTGTAAAGCCCAGTACATAGCATTGTGATCATTAGGGACCCTTCTTACCTGCATTGCAAGTGGTTCATACTGTAAAGCTCACTGCATGGCATTCTGTTCATTTGGATCTTGCTTTCATTGCAAGAGGTTCATTCTGTAAAGACCAGTAGGTAGCATGTAATCATTATGGACCCTTCTCTGATTGCTACTGGTTGATTCTGTAAAACCCAGTACGTAGCATGTGATCATTATGGACCCTTCTCTGATTGCTAGTGGTTGATTCTCTAAAGCCCAGTACGTACCATTGTGACCTTTGTGGAACCTTATTGCATTGCAAATGGTTGATTCTGTAAAGCCCAGTACATAGCATTGTGACCATTAGGGACCCTTCTTTCATTGCAAGTGGTTGATGCTGTAAAGCCCAGTATGTAGCATTGTGATCATTATGGACCCTTCTCTCATTGCAAGAGGTTCATTCTCTAAAGCGAAGTACCTTTGTGGCCTTTGTGGATCCTTATTGCATTGCAAGTGGTTGATTCTGTAAAGCCCAGTGCATGGCAATATGTTCATTGTGGATACTACTTTCATTGCAAGTGGTTCATACTGTAAAGCCCAGTGCATGGCATTCTGTTCATTTGGATCTTGCTTTCATTGCAAGTGGTTGATTCTGTAAAGCCCAGTACATAGCATTGTGATCATGAGGGACCCTTCTTACTTTCATTGCAAGTGGTTCATACTGTAAAGCTCAGTGCATGGCATTATGTTCATTTGGATCTTGCTTTCATTGCAAGAGGTTCATTCTGTAAAGACCAGTACGTAGCATGTGTTCATTATGGGCCCTTCTATCATTGCTAGTGGTTGATTCTCTAAAGCCCAGTACGAACCAATGTGACCTTTGTGGAACCATATTGCATTGCAAGTGGTAGATTCTGTAAAGCCCAGTTCAAAGCATTATGTTCATTTGGATCTTGCTTTCGTTGCAAGAGGTTCATTCTGTAAAGACCAGTAGGTAGCATGTAATCATTATGGACCCTTCTCTCATTGCTAGTGGTTGATTCTGTAAAGCCCAGTGCATGGCATTATGTTCATTGTGGATCCTACTTTCATTGCAAGTGGTTTATACTGTAAAGCTCAGTGCATGGCTTTCTGTTCATTTGCGTCTTGCTTTCATTGCAAGTGGTTGATTCTGTAAAGCCCAGTACGTAGCATTGTGATCATTAGGGACCCTTCTTACTTTCATTGGAAGTGGTTCATACTGTAAAGCTCAGTGCATGGCATTCTGTTCATTTGGATCTTGCTTTCATTGCAAGATGTTCATTCTGTAAAGACCAGTACGTAGCATGTGATCATTATGGACCCTTCTCTCATTGCAACTGGTTCATTCTGTAAAGCCCAGTGCATGGCATTATGTTCATTGTGGATCCTACTTTCATTGCAAGTGGTTCATTCTGTAAAGCCCAGTACATAGCATTGTGATCATTATGGACCGTTCTCTCATTGCTAGTGGTTGATTCTCCTAAGCCCAGTACGAACCATTGTGACCTTTGTGGAACATTATTGCATTGCAAGTGGTTGATTCTGTAAAACCCAGTTCAAAGCATTACTTTCATTTCGATCTTGCTTTCATTGCAAGAGGTTCATTCTGTAAAGACCAGTAGGTAGCATGTGATCATTATGGACACTTCTCTGATTGCTAGTGGTTGATTCTCTAAAGCCCAGTACGTACCATTGTGACCTTTGTGGAACCTTATTGCATTGCAAGTGGTTAATTCTGTAAAGCCCAGTACATAGCATTGTGATCATTAGGGATCATTCTTTCATTGCAAGTGGTTGATGATGTAAAGCCCAGTATGTAGCATTGAGACCTTAGTGGAACCTTATTTCATTGCAACTGGTTCATTCTCTAAAGCCCAGTACGAACCATTGTGACCTTTGTGGAACCTTATTGCATTACAAGTGGTTGCTTCTGTAAAGCCCAGTTCAAAGCACTATGTTCATTTCGATCGTGCTTTCATTGCAAGAGGTTCATTCTGTAAAGAGCAGTAGGAAGCATGTGATCATTATGGACCCTTCTCTCATTGCTAGTGGTTGACTCTCTAAAGCCTAGTACGTACCATTGTGACCTTTGTGGAACCTTATTGCATTGAAAGTGGTTGATGCTTTAAAGTCCAGTGCATGGCATTATGTTCATTGTGGATCCTACTTTCATTGCAAGTGGTTCATACTGTAAAGCTCAGTGCATGGAATTCTGTTCATTTGGATCTTGCTTTCATTGCAAGAGGTTCATTCTGTAAAGACCAGTACATAGCATTGTGATCATTAGGGACCCTTCTCTCATTGCTAGTGGTTGATTCTCTAAAGCCCAGTACGTACCATTGTGACCTTTGTGGAACCTTATTGCATTACAAGTGGTTGCTTCTGTAAAGCCCATTGCATGGCATTATGTTCATTGTGGATCCTACTTTCATTGCAAGTGGTTCATACTGTAAAGCTCAGTGCATGGCATTCTGTTCATTTGGATCTTGCTTTCATTGCAAGTGGTTTATTCTGTAAAGCCCAGTACATAGCATTGTGATCATTAGGGACCCTTCTTACCTTCATTGCAAGTGCTTCATACTGTAAAGCTCAGTGCATGGCATTCTGTTCATTTGGATCTTGCTTTCATTGAAAGAGGTTCATTCTGTAAAGACCAGTAGGTAGCATGTAATCATTATGGACCCTTCTCTGATTGCTACTGGTTGATTCTGTAAAGCCCAGTACGTAGCATGTGATCATTATGGACCCTTCTCTGATTGCTAGTGGTTGATTCTCTAAAGCCCAGTACGTACCATTGTGACCTTTGTGGAACCTTATTGCATTGCAAATGGTTGATTCTGTAAAGCCCAGTACAGAGCATTGTGATCATTAGGGACCCTTCTTTCATTGCAAGTGGTTGATTCTGTAAAGCCCAGTACGTAGCATGTGTTCATTATGGACCTTTCATTGCTAGTGGTTGATGCTGTAAAGCCCAGTACGAACCATTGTGAACTTTGTGGAACCTTATTGCATTGCAAGTGGTTCACACTGTAAAGCCCAGTGCATGGCATTATGTTCATTTCGATCTTGCTTTCATTGCAAGTGGTTGATTCTGTAAAGCCCAGTACATAGCATTGTTATCATTAGGGACCCTTCTTACTTTCATTGCAAGTGGTTCATAATGTAAAGCTCAGTGCATGGCATTCTGTTCATTTGGATCTTGCTTTCATTGCAAGAGGTTCATTCTGTAAAGACCAGTACGTAGCATGTGTTCATTATGGACCCTTCTATCATTGCTAGTGGTTGATTCTCTAAAGCCCAGTACGAACCATTGTGACCTTTGTGGAACCCTATTGCATTGCAAGTGGTAGATTCTGTAAAGCCCAGTTCAAAGCATTATGTTCATTTGGATCTTGCTTTCATTGCAAAGGTTCATTCTGTAAAGACCAGTAGGTAGCATGTAATCATTATGGACCCTTCTCTCATTGCTAGTGGTTGATTCTGTAAAGCCCAGTACGTAGCATGTGATCATTATGGACCCTTCTCTCATTGCTAGTGGTTGATTCTCTAAAGCCCAGTACGAACCATTGTGACCTTTGTGGAACCTTATTGCATTGCAAGTGGTTGATTCTGTAAAGCCCAGTACATAGCATTGTGATCATTATGGACTCTTCTCTCATTGCAAGTGGTTGATTCTCTAAAGCCCAGTACGATCCATTGTAGCGTTTGTGGAACCTTATTGCATTGCAAGTGGTAGATTCTGTAAAGCCCAGTTCAAAGCATTATGTTCATTTGGATTTTGCTTTCATTGCAAGAGGTTCATTCTGTAAAGACCAGTAGGTAGCATGTAATCATTATGGACCCTTCTCTGATTGCTAGTGGTTGATTCTGTAAAGCCCAGTACGTAGCATGTGATCATTATGGACCCTTCTCTCATTACTAGTGGCTGATTCTCTAAAGCAAAGTATGTACCATTGTGACCTTTGTGGAACCTTATTGCATTGCAAGTGGTTAATTCCTACTTTCATTGCAAGTGGTTCATACTGTAAAGCTCAGTGCATGGCATTCTGTTCATTTGGATCTTGCTTTCATTGCAAGAGGTTCATTCTGTAAAGACCAGTACGTAGCATGTGTTCATTATGGACCCTTCTATCATTGCTAGTGGTTGATTCTCTAAAGCCCAGTACGAACCATTGTGACCTTTGTGGAACCCTATTGCATTGCAAGTGGTAGATTCTGTAAAGCCCAGTTCAAAGCATTATGTTCATTTGGATATTGCTTTCATTGCAAGAGGTTCATTCTGTAAAGACCAGTAGGTAGCATGTAATCATTTTGGACCCTTCTCTCATTGCTAGTGGTTGATTCTGTAAAGCCCAGTACGTAGCATGTGATCATTATGGACCCTTCTCTCATTGCTAGTGGTTGATTCTCTAAAGCCCAGTACGAACCATTGTGACCTTTGTGGAACCTTATTGCATTGCAAGTGGTAGATTCTGTAAAGCCCAGTTCAAAGCATTATGTTCATTTGGATTTTGCTTTCATTGCAAGAGGTTCATTCTGTAAAGACCAGTAGGTAGCATGTAATCATTATGGACCCTTCTCTGATTGCTAGTGGTTGATTCTGTAAAGCCCAGTACGTAGCATGTGATCATTATGGACCCTTCTCTCATTGCTAGTGGCTGATTCTCTAAAGCCCAGTATGTACCATTATGACCTTTGTGGAACCTTATTGCATTGCAAGTGGTTAATTCCTACTTTCATTGCAAGTGGTTCATACTGTAAAGCTCAGTGCATGGCATTCTGTTCATTTGGGTCTTGCTTTCATTGCAAGTGGTTAATTCTGTAAAGCCCAGTACATTGCATTGTGATCATTACGGTCCCTTCTCTCATTGCTAGTGGTTAATTCTGTACAGAACAGTACGTAGCATGTGTTCATTATGGACCTTTCATTGCTAGTGGTTGATGCTGTAAAGACCAGTAGGTAGCATGTAATCATTATGGACCCTTCTCTCATTGCTAGTCGTTGATTCTGTAAAGCCCAGTACGTAGCATGTGATCATTATGGACCCTTCTCTCATTGCTAGAGGTTGATTCTCTAAAGCCCAGTACGTACCATTGTGACCTTTGTGGAACCTTATTGCATTGCACGTAGTTAATTCTGTAAAGCCCAGTGCATGGCATTGTGATCAGTACGGTCCCTTCTCTCATTTCTAGTGGTTAATTCTGTACAGCCCAGTACGTAGCATGTGTTCATTATGGACCCTTCTCTCATTGCTAGGTGTTGATTCTCTAAATCCCAGTACGAACCATTGTGACCTTTGTGGAACCTTATGTCATTGCAACTGGTTCATTCTCTAAAGCCCAGTACGAACCATTGTGACCGTTGTGGAACCTTATTGCATTGCAAGTGGTTCATTCTGTAAAGCCCAGTGCATGGCATTATGTTCACTGTGGATCCTACTTTCATTGCAAGTGGTTCACACTGTAAAGACCAGTACATGGCATTATGTTCATTGTGGATCCTACTTTCATTGCAAGTGGTTCATACTGTAAAGCTCAGTGCATGGCTTTCTGTTCATTTGGGTCTTGCTTTCATTGAAAGTGGTTAATTCTGTAAAGCCCAGTACAAACCATTGTGACCTTTGTGGAACCTTATTGCACTGCAAGTGGTTAATTCTGTAAAGCCCAGTAGACCTAATTCAAAGCATTACTTTCATTTTGATCTTGCTGTCATTGCAGGAGGATCATTCTCCAATGCCCAGTACATAGCATGTGATCATTATGGACCCTTCTCTCATTGCTAGTGGTTGATTCTCTAAAGCCCAGTACGTACCATTGTGACCTTTGTGGAACCTTATTTCATTGCAACTGGTGCAATGTTCAAAACCCATTAAATACAATTCTGATTATTGTGGACCGTTATTTCATTGCAACTGGTTCATTCTCTATAGCCCAGTACGAACCATTGTGACCTTTGTGGAACCTTATTGCATTGCAAGTGGTTAATTCTGTAAAGTCCAGTGCATGGCATTATGTTCATTGTGGATCCTACTTTCATTGCAAGTGGTTCATACTGTAAAGCTCAGTGCATGGCATTCTGTTCATTTGGATCTTGCTTTAATTGCAAGAGGTTCATTCTGTAAAGACCAGTAGGTAGCATGTAATCATTATGGACCCTTCTCTGATTGCTAGTGGTTGATTCTCTAAAGCCCAGTATGTACCTTTGTGACCTTTGTGGAACCTTATTGCATTGCAACTGGTTCAATCTTCAAAGCCCATTAAATACCAATCAGATGATTGTGGACCCTTATTTCATTGCAACTGGTTCATTCTGTAAAGCCCAGTACGTAGCATATGTTCATTATGCACCCTTCTTTCATTGCTAGTGGTTGATTCTCTAAAGCCCAGTACTAACCATTGTGACCTTTTGGAACCTTATTGCATTGCAAGTGGTTAATTCTGTAAAGCCCAGTGCATGGCATTATGTTCATTGTGGATCTTTCATTGCAAGAGGTTCATTCTGTAAAGACCAGTACGTAGCATGTGTTCATTATGAACCCTACTATCATTGCTAGTGGTTGATTCTCTAAAGCCCAGTACGTACCATTGTGACCTTTGTGGAACCTTATTGCATTGCAAGTGGTTAATTCTGTAAAGCCCAGTGCATGGCATTATGTTCATAGTGGATCCTACTTTCATTGTAAGTGGTCCACACTGTAAAGCCCAGTGCATGGCATTATGTTCATTGTGGATCCTACTTTCATTGCAAGTGGTTCATGCTGTAAAGCTCAGTGCATGGAATTCTGTTCATTTGGATCTTGCTTTCATTGCAAGAGGTTCATTCTGTAAAGACCAGTAGGTAGCATGTAATCATTAAGGACCCTTCTCTCATTGCTAGTGGTTGATTCTGTAAAGCCCAGTATGTACCATTGTGACCTTTGTGGAACCTTATTGCATTGCAAGTGATTCATTCTGTAAAGCCTAGTGCATGGCATTATGTTCATTGTGGATACTACTTTCATTGCAAATGGTTCATACTGTAAAGCTCAGTGCATGGCATTATGTTCATTTGGATCTTGCTTTCATTGCAAGTGGTTGATTCTCTAAAGCCCAGTACGTAGCATGTGATCATTATGGACCCTTCTCTGATTGCTAGTGGTTGATTCTCTAAAGCCCAGTACGTACCATTGTGACCTTTGTGGAACCTTATTTCTTTGCAACTGGTTCAATCTTCAAAGCCCATTAAATACCATTCTGATTATTGTGGACCCATATTTCATTGCAACTGGTTCAGTCTCTAAAGCCCAGTATGAACCATTGTGACCTTTGTGGAACCTTATTGCACTGCAAGTGGTTAATTCTGTAAAGCCCAGTACATAGCATGTGTTCATTATGGACATTTCTTTCATTGCAAGTGGTTGATGCTGTAAAGCCCAGTACGTAGCATTGTGACCTTTGTGGAACCTTATTTCTTTGCAACGGGTTCAATCTTCAAAGCCCATGAAATATCATTCTGATGATTGTGGACCCTTATTTCATTGCTAGTGGTTGATTCTGTTAAGCCCACTGCGTAGCATGTGATCATTGTGGACCCTTCTCTGATTGCTAGTGGTTGATTCTCTAAAGCCCAGTACGTACCATTGTGATCTTTGTGGAACCTTATTGCATTACAGGTGGTTGATGCTGTAAAGTCCAGTACGTAGCATTGTGACCTTTGTGGAACCTTATTGCCTTGCAAGTGGTTAATTCTGTAAAGCCCAGTGCATGGCATTATGTTCATTGTGGATTCTACTTTCATTGCAAGTGGTTCATACTGTAAAGCTCAGTGCCTGGAATTCTGTTTATTTGGATCTTGCTTTCATTGCAAGAGGTTCATTCTGTAAAGACCAGTACATAGCATTGTGATCATTAGGGACCCTTCTCTCATTGCTAGTGGTTGATTCTCTAAAGCCCAGTATGTAGCATTGACACCTTTGTGGAACCTTATTTCATTGCAACTGGTTCATTCTCTAAAGCCCAGTACGAACCATTGTGACCTTTGTGGAACCTTATTGCATTGCAAGTGGTTGCTTCTGTAAAGCCCAGTTCAAAGCATTATATTCATTTCGATCTTGCTTTCATTGCAAGAGGTTCATTCTGTGAAGACCAGTAGGTAGCATGTGATCATTATGGACCCTTCTCTGATTGCTAGTGGTTGACTCTCTAAAGCCTAGTACGTACCATTGTGACGTTTGTGGAAACTTATTGCATTGCAAGTGGTTGATGTTGTGAAGCCCAGTACATACCATTGTGTCCTTTGTGGAAACGGATTGCATTGCAAGTGGTTGATGTTGTAAAGGCCAGTACGTAGCATTGTGACCTTTGCGGAACCTTATTTCTTGGTAACTGGTTCAATCTACAAAGCCCATTAAATACCATTCTGATTTTTGTGGACCCTTATTTCATTGCAACTGGTTCATTCTGTGAAGCCAAGTACGTAGCATATGTTCATTATGGACCCTTCTCTCATTGCTAGAGGTTGATTCTCTAAAGCCCAGTACGTACCATTGTGACCTTTGTGGAACCTTATTGCATTGCACGTAGTTAATTCTGTAAAGCCCAGTGCATGGCATTATGTTCATTGTGGATCCTACATTCATTGCAAGTGGTTCATACTGTAAAGCTCAGTGCATTGCATTCTGTTCATTTGGATCTTCCTTTCATTGCAAGTGGTTGATTCTGTAAAGCCCAGTACATAGCATTGTGATCATTAGGGACCCTTCTTACTTTCATTGCAAGTGGTTCATACTGTAAAGCTCAGTGCATGGCATTCTGTTCATTTGGGTCTTGCTTTCATTGCAAGTGGTAATTCTGTAAAGCCCAGTATATAGCATTGTGATCATTAGGGATCATTCTTTCATTGCAAGTGGTTGATGATGTAAAGCCCATTGAGACCTTTGTGGAACCTTATTTCATTGCAACTGGTTCATTCTCTAAAGCCCAGTACGAACCATTGTGACCTTTGTGGAACCTTATTGCATTGCAAGTGGTTGCTTCTGTAAAGCCCAGTTCAAAGCATTATATTCATTTCGATCTTGCTTTCATTGCAAGAGGTTCATTCTGTGAAGACCAGTAGGTAGCATGTGATCATTATGGACCCTTCTCTGATTGCTAGTGGTTGACTCTCTAAAGCCTAGTACGTACCATTGTGACGTTTGTGGAAACTTATTGCATTGCAAGTGGTTGATGTTGTGAAGCCCAGTACGTACCATTGTGACCTTTGTGGAAACTTATTTCTTTGCCACTGGTTCAATTTTCAAAGCCCATTAAATACCATTCTGATTATTGTGGACCCATATTTCATTGCAACTGGTTCAGTCTCTAAAGCCCAGTATGAACCATTGTGACCTTTGTGGAACCTTATTGCACTGCAAGTGGTTAATTCTGTAAAGCCCAGTACATAGCATGTGTTCATTATGGACATTTCTTTCATTGCAAGTGGTTGATGCTGTAAAGCCCAGTACGTAGCATTGTGACCTTTGTGGAACCTTATTTCTTTGCAACGGGTTCAATCTTCAAAGCCCATGAAATACCATTCTGATGATTGTGGACCCTTATTTCATTGCAACTGGTTCATTCTGTAAAGCCCAGTACGTAGCATGTTTTCATTATGGACTCTTCTTTCATTGCTAGTGGTTGATTCTCTAAAGCCCAGTACATACCATTGTGACCTTTGTGGAACCTTATTGCATTGCAAGTGGTTAATTCTGTAAAGCCCAGTACATAGCAAGTGTTCATTATGGACATTTCTTTCATTGCAAGTGGTTGATGCTGTAAAGCCCAGTACGTAGCATTGTGAACTTTGTGGAACCTTATTTCTTTGCAACTGGTTCAATCTTCAAAGCCCATGAAATACCATTCTGATGATTGTGGAACCTTATTTCATTGCAGCTGGTTCATTCTGTAAAGCCCAGTACGTAGCATGTTTTCATTATGGATTCTTCTTTCATTGCTAGTGGTTGATTCTGTTAAGCCCAGTACGTACCATTGTGACCTTTGTGGAACCTTATTGCATTGCAGGTGGTTGATGCTGTAAAGTCCAGTACGTAGCATTGTGACCTTTGTGGAACCTTATTGCCTTGCAAGTGGTTAATTCTGTAAAGCCCAGTGCATGGCATTATGTTCATTGTGGATCCTACTTTCATTGCAAGTGGTTCATTCTGTAAAGACCAGTACATAGCATTGTGATCATTAGGGACCCTTCTCTCATTGCTAGTGGTTGATTCTCTAAAGCCCAGTACGTACCATTGTGACCTTTGTGGAACCTTATTGCATTACAAGTGGTTGCTTCTGTAAAGCCCAGTTCAAAGCATTATGTTCATTGTGGATCCTACTTTCATTGCAAGTGGTTCATACTGTAAAGCTCAGTGCATGGCATTCTGTTCATTTGGATCTTGCTTTCAATGCAAGTGGTTTATTCTGTAAAGCCCAGTACATAGCATTGTGATCATTAGGGACCCTTCTTACCTTCATTGCAAGTGGTTCATACTGTAAAGCTCACTGCATGGCATTCTGTTCATTTGGATCTTGCTTTCATTGCAAGAGGTTCATTCTGTAAAGACCAGTAGGTAGCATGTAATCATTATGGACCCTTCTCTGATTGCTACTGATTGATTCTGTAAAGCCCAGTACGTAGCATGTGATCATTATGGACCCTTCTCTGATTGCTAGTGGTTGATTCTCTAAAGCCCAGTACGTACCATTGTGACCTTTGTGGAACCTTATTGCATTGCAAATGGTTGATTCTGTAAAGCCCAGTACATAGCATTGTGACCATTAGGGACCCTTCTTTCATTGCAAGTGGTTGATGCTGTAAAGCCCAGTATGTAGCATTGTGATCATTATGGACCCTTCTCTCATTGCAAGAGGTTCATTCTCTAAAGCGCAGTACCTTTGTGGCCTTTGTGGATCCTTATTGCATTGCTAGTGGTTGATTCTCAGAAGCCCAGTACGAACCATTGTGACCTTTGTGGAACCTTATTGCATTGCAAGTGGTTCACACTGTAAAGCCCAGTGCATGGCATTATGTTCATTTCGATCTTGCTTTCATTGCAAGTGGTTGATTCTGTAAAGCCCAGTATATAGCATTGTGATCATTAGGGACCCTTCTTACTTTCATTGGAAGTGGTTCATACTGTAAAGCTCAGTGCATGGCATTCTGTTCATTTGGATCTTGCTTTCATTGCAAGAGGTTCATTCTGTAAAGACCAGTACGTAGCATGTTTTCATTATAGACACTTCTCTGATTGCTGGTGGTTGATTCTGTAAAGCCCAGTACGTACAATTGTGACCTTTGAGGAACCTTATTCCATTGCAAGTGATTCATTCTGTAAAGCCCAGTGCATGGCAATATGTTCATTGTGGATACTACTTTCATTGCAAGTGGTTCATACTGTAAAGCCCAGTGCATGGCATTCTGTTCATTTGGATCTTGCTTTCATTGCAAGTGGTTGATTCTGTAAAGCCCAGTACATAGCATTGTGATCATTAGGGACCCTTCTTACTTTCATTGGAAGTGGTTCATACTGTAAAGCTCAGTGCATGGCATTCTGTTCATTTGGATCTTGCTTTCATTGCAAGATGTTCATTCTGTAAAGACCAGTACCTAGCATGTGATCATTATGGACCCTTCTCTCATTGCAAGAGGTTCATTCTCTAAAGCGCAGTACGAACCATTGTGACCTTTGTGGAACCTTATTACATTGCAAGAGGTTGATTCTGTAAAGCCCAGTTCAAAGCATTATGTTCATTTCGATCTTGCTTTCATTTCAAGAGGTCTATTCTGTAAAGCCCAGTACGTAGCATGTGATCATTATGGACCCTTCTCTGATTGCTAGTGGTTGATTCTCTAAAGCCCAATACGTACCATTGTGACCTTTGTGGAACCTTATTGCATTGCAAGTGATTCATTCTGTAAAGCCCAGTGCATGGCATTATGTTCATTGTGGATCCTACTTTCATTGCAAGTGGTTCATACTGTAAAGCTCAGTGCAAGGCATTCTGTTCATTTGGATCTTGCTTTCATTGTAAGAGGTTCATTCTGTAAAGACCAGTACGTAGCATGTTTTCATTATAGACACTTCTCTGATTGCTGGTGGTTGATTCTGTAAAGCCCAGTACGTACAATTGTGACCTTTGAGGAACCTTATTCCATTGCAAGTGATTCATTCTGTAAAGCCCAGTGCATGGCAATATGTTCATTGTGGATACTACTTTCATTGCAAGTGGTTCATACTGTAAAGCTCAGTGCATGGCATTCTGTTCATTTGGATCTTGCTTTCATTGCAAGTGGTTGATTCTGTAAAGCCCAGTACATAGCATTGTGATCATTAGGGACCCTTCTTACTTTCATTGGAAGTGGTTCATACTGTAAAGCTCAGTGCATGGCATTCTGTTCATTTGGATCTTGCTTTCATTGCAAGAGGTTCATTCTGTAAAGACCAGTACGTAGCATGTGTTCATTATGGGCCCTTCTATCATTGCTAGTGGTTGATTCTCTAAAGCCCAGTACGAACCATTGTGACCTTTGTGGAACCTTATTGCATTGCAAGTGGTTCACACTGTAAAGCCCAGTGCATGGCATTATGTTCATTTCGATCTTGCTTTCATTGCAAGTGGTTGATTCTGTAAAGCCCAGTATATAGGATTGTGATCATTAGGGACCCTTCTTACTTTCATTGGAAGTGGTTCATACTGCAAAGCTCAGTGCATGGCATTCTGTCCATTTGGATCTTGCTTTCATTGCAAGAGGTTCATTCTGTAAAGACCAGTACGTAGCATGTTTTCATTATAGACACTTCTCTGATTGCTGGTGGTTGATTCTGTAAAGCCCAGTACGTACAATTGTGACCTTTGAGGAACCTTATTCCATTGCAAGTGATTCATTCTGTAAAGCCCAGTGCATGGCAATATGTTCATTGTGGATACTACTTTCATTGCAAGTGGTTCATACTGTAAAGCCCAGTGCATGGCATTCTGTTCATTTGGATCTTGCTTTCATTGCAAGTGGTTGATTCTGTAAAGCCCAGTACATAGCATTGTGATCATTAGGGACCCTTCTTACTTTCATTGGAAGTGGTTCATACTGTAAAGCTCAGTGCATGGCATTCTGTTCATTTGGATCTTGCTTTCATTGCAAGATGTTCATTCTGTAAAGACCAGTACCTAGCATGTGATCATTTTGGACCCTTCTCTCATTGCAAGAGGTTCATTCTCTAAAGCGCAGTACGAACCATTGTGACCTTTGTGGAACCTTATTACATTGCAAGAGGTTGATTCTGTAAAGCCCAGTTCAAAGCATTATGTTCATTTCGATCTTGCTTTCATTTCAAGAGGTCTATTCTGTAAAGCCCAGTACGTAGCATGTGATCATTATGGACCCTTCTCTGATTTGCTAGTGGTTGATTCTCTAAAGCCCAATACGTACCATTGTGACCTTTGTGGAACCTTATTGCATTGCAAGTGATTCATTCTGTAAAGCCCAGTGCATGGCATTATGTTCATTGTGGATCCTACTTTCATTGGAAGTGGTTCATACTGTAAAGCTCAGTGCATGGCATTCTGTTCATTTGGATCTTGCTTTCATTGTAAGAGGTTCATTCTGTAAAGACCAGTACGTAGCATGTTTTCATTATAGACACTTCTCTGATTGCTGGTGGTTGATTCTGTAAAGCCCAGTACGTACAATTGTGACCTTTGAGGAACCTTATTCCATTGCAAGTGATTCATTCTGTAAAGCCCAGTGCATGGCAATATGTTCATTGTGGATACTACTTTCATTGCAAGTGGTTCATACTGTAAAGCTCAGTGCATGGCATTCTGTTCATTTGGATCTTGCTTTCATTGCAAGTGGTTGATTCTGTAAAGCCCAGTACATAGCATTGTGATCATTAGGGACCCTTCTTACTTTCATTGCAAGTGGTTCATACTGCAAAGCTCAGTGCATGGCATTCTGTTCATTTGGATCTTGCTTTCATTGCAAGAGGTTCATTCTGTAAAGACCAGTACGTAGCATGTGATCATTATGGACCCTTCTCTGATTGCTAGTGGTTGATTCTCTAAAGCCCAATACGTACCATTGTGACCTTTGTGGAACCTTATTGCATTGCAAGTGATTCATTCTGTAAAGCCCAGTGCATGGCATTATGTTCATTGTGGATCCTACTTTCATTGCAAGTGGTTCATACTGTAAAGCTCAGTGCATGGCATTCTGTTCATTTGGATCTTGCTTTCATTGTAAGAGGTTCATTCTGTAAAGACCAGTACGTAGCATGTTTTCATTATAGACACTTCTCTGATTGCTGGTGGTTGATTCTGTAAAGCCCAGTACGTACAATTGTGACCTTTGAGGAACCTTATTCCATTGCAAGTGATTCATTCTGTAAAGCCCAGTGCATGGCAATATGTTCATTGTGGATACTACTTTCATTGCAAGTGGTTCATACTGTAAAGCTCAGTGCATGGCATTCTGTTCATTTGGATCTTGCTTTCATTGCAAGTGGTTGATTCTGTAAAGCCCAGTACATAGCATTGTGATCATTAGGGACCCTTCTTACTTTCATTGCAAGTGGTTCATACTGTAAAGCTCAGTGCATGGCATTCTGTTCATTTGGATCTTGCTTTCATTGCAAGAGGTTCATTCTGTAAAGACCAGTACGTAGCATGTGTTCATTATGGGCCCTTCTATCATTGCTAGTGGTTGATTCTCTAAAGCCCAGTACGAACCATTGTGACCTTTGTGGAACCTTATTGCATTGCAAGTGGTAGATTCTGTAAAGCCCAGTTCAAAGCATTATGTTCATTTGGATCTTGCTTTCATTGCAAGAGGTTCATTCTGTAAAGACCAGTAGGTAGCATGTAATCATTATGGACCCTTCTCTCATTGCTAGTGGTTGATTCTGTAAAGCCCAGTGCATGGCATTATGTTCATTGTGGATCCTACTTTCATTGCAAGTGGTTCATACTGTAAAGCTCAGTGCATGGCTTTCTGTTCATTTGCGTCTTGCTTTCATTGCAAGTGGTTAATTCTGTAAAGCCCAGTACATAGCATTGTGATCATTAGGGACCCTTCTCTGAGTGCTAGTGGTTGATTCTGTAAAGCCCAGTACGTAGCATGTGATCATTATGGACCCTTCTCTGATTGCTAGTGGTTGATTCTCTAAAGCCCAGTACGTACCATTTTGACCTTTGAGGAACCTTATTGCATTGCAAGTGGTTGATGCTGTAAAGTCCAGTACGTAGCATTATGACCTTTGTGGAACCTTATTTCTTTGCAACTGGTTCAATCTTCAAAGCCCATTAAATACCATTCTGATCATTATGGACCCTTCTCTCATTGCTAGTGGCTGATTCTCTAAAGCCCAGTATGTACCATTGTGACCTTTGTGGAACCTTATTGCATTGCAAGTGGTCAATTCCTACTTTCATTGCAAGTGGTTCATACTGTAAAGCTCAGTGCATGGCATTCTGTTCATTTGGGTCTTGCTTTCATTGCAAGTGGTTAATTCTGTAAAGCCCAGTACATTGCATTGTGATCATTACGGTCCCTTCTCTCATTGCTAGTGGTTAATTCTGTACAGAACAGTACGTAGCATGTGTTCATTATGGACCTTTCATTGCTAGTGGTTGATGCTGTAAATTCCAGTACGTAGCATTTTGACCCTTGTGGAACCTTATTTCATTGCAACTGGTTCATTCTGTAAAGCCCAGTACATAGCATTGTGATCATTACGGTCCCTTCTCTCATTTCTAGTGGTTAATTCTGTACAGCCCAGTACGTAGCATGTGTTCATTATGGACCCTTCTCTCATTGCTAGGGGTTGATTCTCTAAAGCCCAGTACGAACCATTGTGACCTTTGTGGAACCTTATGTCATTGCAACTGGTTCATTCTCTAAAGCCCAGTACGAACCATTGTGACCGTTGTGGAACCTTATTGCATGGCAAGTGGTTCATTCTGTAAAGCCCAGTGCATGGCATTATGTTCCTTGTGGATCCTACTTTCATTGCAAGTGGTTCACACTGTAAAGACCAGTACATGGCATTATGTTCATTGTGGATACTACTTTCATTGCAAGTGGTTCATACTGTAAAGCTCAGTGCATGGCATTCTCTTCATTTGGATCTAAAGCCCAGTACATACCATTGTGACCTTTGTGGAACCTTATTGCATTGAAAGTGGTTCATTCTGTAAAGCCCATTGCATGGCATTATGTTCATTGTGGATCCTACTTTCATTGCAAGTGGTTCATACTGTAAAGCCCAGTGCATGGCATTATGTTCATTGTGGATTCTACTTTCATTGCAAGTGGTTCATACTGTAAAGCTCAGTGCCTGGAATTCTGTTTATTTGGATCTTGCTTTCATTGCAAGAGGTTCATTCTGTAAAGACCAGTACATAGCATTGTGATCATTAGGGACCCTTCTCTCATTGCTAGTGGTTGATTCTCTAAAGCCCAGTATGTAGCATTGACACCTTTGTGGAACCTTATTTCATTGCAACTGGTTCATTCTCTAAAGCCCAGTACGAACCATTGTGACCTTTGTGGAACCTTATTGCATTGCAAGTGGTTGCTTCTGTAAAGCCCAGTTCAAAGCATTATATTCATTTCGATCTTGCTTTCATTGCAAGAGGTTCATTCTGTGAAGACCAGTAGGTAGCATTTGATCATTATGGACCCTTCTCTGATTGCTAGTGGTTGACTCTCTAAAGCCTAGTACGTACCATTGTGACGTTTGTGGAAACTTATTGCATTGCAAGTGGTTGATGTTGTGAAGCCCAGTACATACCATTGTGTCCTTTGTGGAAACTTATTGCATTGCAAGTGGTTGATGTTGTAAAGGCCAGTACGTAGCATTGTGACCTTTGCGGAACCTTATTTCTTGGTAACTGGTTCAATCTACAAAGCCCATTAAATACCATTCTGATTATTGTGGACCCTTATTTCATTGCAACTGGTTCATTCTGTGAAGCCAAGTACGTAGCATATGTTCATTATGGACCCTTCTCATTGCTAGAGGTTGATTCTCTAAAGCCCAGTACGTACCATTGTGACCTTTGTGGAACCTTATTGCATTGCACGTAGTTAATTCTGTAAAGCCCAGTGCATGGCATTATGTTCATTGTGGATCCTACATTCATTGCAAGTGGTTCATACTGTAAAGCTCAGTGCATTGCATTCTGTTCATTTGGATCTTCCTTTCATTGCAAGTGGTTGATTCTGTAAAGCCCAGTACATAGCATTGTGATCATTAGGGACCCTTCTTACTTTCATTGCAAGTGGTTCATACTGTAAAGCTCAGTGCATGGCATTCTGTTCATTTGGGTCTTGATTTCATTGCAAGTGGTAATTCTGTAAAGCCCAGTATATAGCATTGTGATCATTAGGGATCATTCTTTCATTGCAAGTGGTTGATGATGTAAAGCCCATTGAGACCTTTGTGGAACCTTATTTCATTGCAACTGGTTCATTCTCTAAAGCCCAGTACGAACCATTGTGACCTTTGTGGAACCTTATTGCATTGCAAGTGGTTGCTTCTGTAAAGCCCAGTTCAAAGCATTATATTCATTTCGATCTTGCTTTCATTGCAAGAGGTTCATTCTGTGAAGACCAGTAGGTAGCATGTGATCATTATGGACCCTTCTCTGATTGCTAGTGGTTGACTCTCTAAAGCCTAGTACGTACCATTGTGACGTTTGTGGAAACTTATTGCATTGCAAGTGGTTGATGTTGTGAAGCCCAGTACGTACCATTGTGACCTTTGTGGAAACTTATTTCTTTGCCACTGGTTCAATTTTCAAAGCCCATTAAATACCATTCTGATTATTGTGGACCCATATTTCATTGCAACTGGTTCAGTCTCTAAAGCCCAGTACGAACCATTGTGACCTTTGTGGAACCTTATTGCACTGCAAGTGGTTAATTCTGTAAAGCCCAGTACATAGCATGTGTTCATTATGGACATTTCTTTCATTGCAAGTGGTTGATGCTGTAAAGCCCAGTACGTAGCATTGGGAACTTTGTGGAACCTTATTTCTTTGCAACTGGTTCAATCTTCAAAGCCCATGAAATACCATTCTGATGATTGTGGAACCTTATTTCATTGCAGCTGGTTCATTCTGTAAAGCCCAGTACGTAGCATGTTTTCATTATGGATTCTTCTTTCATTGCTAGTGGTTGATTCTGTTAAGCCCAGTACGTACCATTGTGACCTTTGTGGAACCTTATTGCATTGCAGGTGGTTGATGCTGTAAAGTCCAGTACGTAGCATTGTGACCTTTGTGGAACCTTATTGCCTTGCAAGTGGTTAATTCTGTAAAGCCCAGTGCATGGCATTATGTTCATTGTGGATCCTACTTTCATTGCAAGTGGTTCATTCTGTAAAGACCAGTACATAGCATTGTGATCATTAGGGACCCTTCTCTCATTGCTAGTGGTTGATTCTCTAAAGCCCAGTACGTACCATTGTGACCTTTGTGGAACCTTATTGCATTACAAGTGGTTGCTTCTGTAAAGCCCAGTTCAAAGCATTATGTTCATTGTGGATCCTACTTTCATTGCAAGTGGTTCATACTGTAAAGCTCAGTGCATGGCATTCTGTTCATTTGGATCCTGCTTTCAATGCAAGTGGTTTATTCTGTAAAGCCCAGTACATAGCATTGTGATCATTAGGGACCCTTCTTACCTTCATTGCAAGTGGTTCATACTGTAAAGCTCACTGCATGGCATTCTGTTCATTTGGATCTTGCTTTCATTGCAAGAGGTTCATTCTGTAAAGACCAGTAGGTAGCATGTAATCATTATGGACCCTTCTCTGATTGCTACTGATTGATTCTGTAAAGCCCAGTACGTAGCATGTGATCATTATGGACCCTTCTCTGATTGCTAGTGGTTGATTCTCTAAAGCCCAGTACGTACCATTGTGACCTTTGTGGAACCTTATTGCATTGCAAATGGTTGATTCTGTAAAGCCCAGTACATAGCATTGTGACCATTAGGGACCCTTCTTTCATTGCAAGTGGTTGATGCTGTAAAGCCCAGTATGTAGCATTGTGATCATTATGGACCCTTCTCTCATTGCAAGAGGTTCATTCTCTAAAGCGCAGTACCTTTGTGGCCTTTGTGGATCCTTATTGCATTGCAAGTGGTTGATTCTGTAAAGCCGAGTGCATTCCATTATGTTCATTGTGGATACTACCATCATTGCAAGTGGTTCATACTATAAAGCTCAGTGCATGGCATTCTGTTCATTTGGATCTTGCTTTCATTGCAAGTGGTTAATTCTGTAAAGCCCAGTACATAGCATTGTGATCATTATGGACCGTTCTCTCATTGCTAGTGGTTGATTCTCAGAAGCCCAGTACGAACCATTGTGACCTTTGTGGAACCTTATTGCATTGCAAGTGGTTCACACTGTAAAGCCCAGTGCATGGCATTATGTTCATTTCGATCTTGCTTTCATTGCAAGTGGTTGATTCTGTAAAGCCCAGTATATAGCATTGTGATCATTAGGGACCCTTCTTACTTTCATTGGAAGTGGTTCATACTGTAAAGCTCAGTGCATGGCATTCTGTTCATTTGGATCTTGCTTTCATTGCAAGAGGTTCATTCTGTAAAGACCAGTACGTAGCATGTTTTCATTATAGACACTTCTCTGATTGCTGGTGGTTGATTCTGTAAAGCCCAGTACGTACAATTGTGACCTTTGAGGAACCTTATTCCATTGCAAGTGATTCATTCTGTAAAGCCCAGTGCATGGCAATATGTTCATTGTGGATACTACTTTCATTGCAAGTGGTTCATACTGTAAAGCCCAGTGCATGGCATTCTGTTCATTTGGATCTTGCTTTCATTGCAAGTGGTTGATTCTGTAAAGCCCAGTACATAGCATTGTGATCATTAGGGACCCTTCTTACTTTCATTGGAAGTGGTTCATACTGTAAAGCTCAGTGCATGGCATTCTGTTCATTTGGATCTTGCTTTCATTGCAAGATGTTCATTCTGTAAAGACCAGTACCTAGCATGTGATCATTATGGACCCTTCTCTCATTGCAAGAGGTTCATTCTCTAAAGCGCAGTACGAACCATTGTGACCTTTGTGGAACCTTATTACATTGCAAGAGGTTGATTCTGTAAAGCCCAGTTCAAAGCATTATGTTCATTTCGATCTTGCTTTCATTTCAAGAGGTCTATTCTGTAAAGCCCAGTACGTAGCATGTGATCATTATGGACCCTTCTCTGATTGCTAGTGGTTGATTCTCTAAAGCCCAATACGTACCATTGTGACCTTTGTGGAACCTTATTGCATTGCAAGTGATTCATTCTGTAAAGCCCAGTGCATGGCATTATGTTCATTGTGGATCCTACTTTCATTGCAAGTGGTTCATACTGTAAAGCTCAGTGCATGGCATTCTGTTCATTTGGATCTTGCTTTCATTGCAAGAGGTTCATTCTGTAAAGACCAGTACGTAGCATGTGATCATTATGGACCCTTCTCTCATTGCAACTGGTTCATTCTGTAAAGCCCAGTGCATGGCATTATGTTCATTGTGGATCCTACTTTCATTGCAAGTGGTTCATTCTGTAAAGCCCAGTACATAGCATTGTGATCATTATGGACCGTTCTCTCATTGCTAGTGGTTGATTCTCCTAAGCCCAGTACGAACCATTGTGACCTTTGTGGAACATTATTGCATTGCAAGTGGTTGATTCTGTAAAACCCAGTTCAAAGCATTACTTTCATTTCGATCTTGCTTTCATTGCAAGAGGTTCATTCTGTAAAGACCAGTAGGTAGCATGTGATCATTATGGACACTTCTCTGATTGCTAGTGGTTGATTCTCTAAAGCCCAGTACGTACCATTGTGACCTTTGTGGAACCTTATTGCATTGCAAGTGGTTAATTCTGTAAAGCCCAGTACATAGCATTGTGATCATTAGGGATCATTCTTTCATTGCAAGTGGTTGATGATGTAAAGCCCAGTATGTAGCATTGAGACCTTAGTGGAACCTTATTTCATTGCAACTGGTTCATTCTCTAAAGCCCAGTACGAACCATTGTGACCTTTGTGGAACCTTATTGCATTACAAGTGGTTGCTTCTGTAAAGCCCAGTTCAAAGCACTATGTTCATTTCGATCGTGCTTTCATTGCAAGAGGTTCATTCTGTAAAGAGCAGTAGGAAGCATGTGATCATTATGGACCCTTCTCTCATTGCTAGTGGTTGACTCTCTAAAGCCTAGTACGTACCATTGTGACCTTTGTGGAACCTTATTGCATTGAAAGTGGTTGATGCTTTAAAGTCCAGTGCATGGCATTATGTTCATTGTGGATCCTACTTTCATTGCAAGTGGTTCATACTGTAAAGCTCAGTGCATGGAATTCTGTTCATTTGGATCTTGCTTTCATTGCAAGAGGTTCATTCTGTAAAGACCAGTACATAGCATTGTGATCATTAGGGACCCTTCTCTCATTGCTAGTGGTTGATTCTCTAAAGCCCAGTACGTACCATTGTGACCTTTGTGGAACCTTATTGCATTACAAGTGGTTGCTTCTGTAAAGCCCATTGCATGGCATTATGTTCATTGTGGATCCTACTTTCATTGCAAGTGGTTCATACTGTAAAGCTCAGTGCATGGCATTCTGTTCATTTGGATCTTGCTTTCATTGCAAGTGGTTTATTCTGTAAAGCCCAGTACATAGCATTGTGATCATTAGGGACCCTTCTTACCTTCATTGCAAGTGCTTCATACTGTAAAGCTCAGTGCATGGCATTCTGTTCATTTGGATCTTGCTTTCATTGAAAGAGGTTCATTCTGTAAAGACCAGTAGGTAGCATGTAATCATTATGGACCCTTCTCTGATTGCTACTGGTTGATTCTGTAAAGCCCAGTACGTAGCATGTGATCATTATGGACCCTTCTCTGATTGCTAGTGGTTGATTCTCTAAAGCCCAGTACGTACCATTGTGACCTTTGTGGAACCTTATTGCATTGCAAATGGTTGATTCTGTAAAGCCCAGTACAGAGCATTGTGATCATTAGGGACCCTTCTTTCATTGCAAGTGGTTGATTCTGTAAAGCCCAGTACGTAGCATGTGTTCATTATGGACCTTTCATTGCTAGTGGTTGATGCTGTAAAGCCCAGTATGTAGCATTGTGATCATTATGGACCCTTCTCTCATTGCAAGAGGTTCATTCTCTAAAGCGCAGTACGAACCATTGTGACCTTTGTGGAACCTTATTGCATTGCAAGTGGTTGAATCTGTAAAGCCGAGTGCATTCCATTATGTTCATTGTCGATACTACCATCATTGCAAGTGGTTCATACTATAAAGCTCAGTGCATGGCATTATGTTCATTTGGATCTTGCTTTCATTGCAAGTGGTTAATTCTGTAAAGCCCAGTACATAGCATTGTGATCATTATGGACCGTTCTCTCATAGCTAGTGGTTGATTCTCAGAAGCCCAGTACGAACCATTGTGAACTTTGTGGAACCTTATTGCATTGCAAGTGGTTCACACTGTAAAGCCCAGTGCATGGCATTATGTTCATTTCGATCTTGCTTTCATTGCAAGTGGTTGATTCTGTAAAGCCCAGTACATAGCATTGTTATCATTAGGGACCCTTCTTACTTTCATTGCAAGTGGTTCATAATGTAAAGCTCAGTGCATGGCATTCTGTTCATTTGGATCTTGCTTTCATTGCAAGAGGTTCATTCTGTAAAGACCAGTACGTAGCATGTGTTCATTATGGACCCTTCTATCATTGCTAGTGGTTGATTCTCTAAAGCCCAGTACGAACCATTGTGACCTTTGTGGAACCCTATTGCATTGCAAGTGGTAGATTCTGTAAAGCCCAGTTCAAAGCATTATGTTCATTTGGATCTTGCTTTCATTGCAAAGGTTCATTCTGTAAAGACCAGTAGGTAGCATGTAATCATTATGGACCCTTCTCTCATTGCTAGTGGTTGATTCTGTAAAGCCCAGTACGTAGCATGTGATCATTATGGACCCTTCTCTCATTGCTAGTGGTTGATTCTCTAAAGCCCAGTACGAACCATTGTGACCTTTGTGGAACCTTATTGCATTGCAAGTGGTTGATTCTGTAAAGCCCAGTACATAGCATTGTGATCATTATGGACTCTTCTCTCATTGCAAGTGGTTGATTCTCTAAAGCCCAGTACGATCCATTGTAGCGTTTGTGGAACCTTATTGCATTGCAAGTGGTAGATTCTGTAAAGCCCAGTTCAAAGCATTATGTTCATTTGGATTTTGCTTTCATTGCAAGAGGTTCATTCTGTAAAGACCAGTAGGTAGCATGTAATCATTATGGACCCTTCTCTGATTGCTAGTGGTTGATTCTGTAAAGCCCAGTACGTAGCATGTGATCATTATGGACCCTTCTCTCATTACTAGTGGCTGATTCTCTAAAGCAAAGTATGTACCATTGTGACCTTTGTGGAACCTTATTGCATTGCAAGTGGTTAATTCCTACTTTCATTGCAAGTGGTTCATACTGTAAAGCTCAGTGCATGGCATTCTGTTCATTTGGATCTTGCTTTCATTGCAAGAGGTTCATTCTGTAAAGACCAGTACGTAGCATGTGTTCATTATGGACCCTTCTATCATTGCTAGTGGTTGATTCTCTAAAGCCCAGTACGAACCATTGTGACCTTTGTGGAACCCTATTGCATTGCAAGTGGTAGATTCTGTAAAGCCCAGTTCAAAGCATTATGTTCATTTGGATATTGCTTTCATTGCAAGAGGTTCATTCTGTAAAGACCAGTAGGTAGCATGTAATCATTTTGGACCCTTCTCTCATTGCTAGTGGTTGATTCTGTAAAGCCCAGTACGTAGCATGTGATCATTATGGACCCTTCTCTCATTGCTAGTGGTTGATTCTCTAAAGCCCAGTACGAACCATTGTGACCTTTGTGGAACCTTATTGCATTGCAAGTGGTAGATTCTGTAAAGCCCAGTTCAAAGCATTATGTTCATTTGGATTTTGCTTTCATTGCAAGAGGTTCATTCTGTAAAGACCAGTAGGTAGCATGTAATCATTATGGACCCTTCTCTGATTGCTAGTGGTTGATTCTGTAAAGCCCAGTACGTAGCATGTGATCATTATGGACCCTTCTCTCATTGCTAGTGGCTGATTCTCTAAAGCCCAGTATGTACCATTATGACCTTTGTGGAACCTTATTGCATTGCAAGTGGTTAATTCCTACTTTCATTGCAAGTGGTTCATACTGTAAAGCTCAGTGCATGGCATTCTGTTCATTTGGGTCTTGCTTTCATTGCAAGTGGTTAATTCTGTAAAGCCCAGTACATTGCATTGTGATCATTACGGTCCCTTCTCTCATTGCTAGTGGTTAATTCTGTACAGAACAGTACGTAGCATGTGTTCATTATGGACCTTTCATTGCTAGTGGTTGATGCTGTAAAGACCAGTAGGTAGCATGTAATCATTATGGACCCTTCTCTCATTGCTAGTCGTTGATTCTGTAAAGCCCAGTACGTAGCATGTGATCATTATGGACCCTTCTCTCATTGCTAGAGGTTGATTCTCTAAAGCCCAGTACGTACCATTGTGACCTTTGTGGAACCTTATTGCATTGCACGTAGTTAATTCTGTAAAGCCCAGTGCATGGCATTGTGATCAGTACGGTCCCTTCTCTCATTTCTAGTGGTTAATTCTGTACAGCCCAGTACGTAGCATGTGTTCATTATGGACCCTTCTCTCATTGCTAGGTGTTGATTCTCTAAATCCCAGTACGAACCATTGTGACCTTTGTGGAACCTTATGTCATTGCAACTGGTTCATTCTCTAAAGCCCAGTACGAACCATTGTGACCGTTGTGGAACCTTATTGCATTGCAAGTGGTTCATTCTGTAAAGCCCAGTGCATGGCATTATGTTCATTGTGGATCCTACTTTCATTGCAAGTGGTTCACACTGTAAAGACCAGTACATGGCATTATGTTCATTGTGGATCCTACTTTCATTGCAAGTGGTTCATACTGTAAAGCTCAGTGCATGGCTTTCTGTTCATTTGGGTCTTGCTTTCATTGAAAGTGGTTAATTCTGTAAAGCCCAGTACAAACCATTGTGACCTTTGTGGAACCTTATTGCACTGCAAGTGGTTAATTCTGTAAAGCCCAGTAGACCTAATTCAAAGCATTACTTTCATTTTGATCTTGCTGTCATTGCAGGAGGATCATTCTCCAATGCCCAGTACATAGCATGTGATCATTATGGACCCTTCTCTCATTGCTAGTGGTTGATTCTCTAAAGCCCAGTACATACCATTGTGACCTTTGTGGAACCTTATTTCATTGCAACTGGTGCAATCTTCAAAACCCATTAAATACAATTCTGATTATTGTGGACCGTTATTTCATTGCAACTGGTTCATTCTCTATAGCCCAGTACGAACCATTGTGACCTTTGTGGAACCTTATTGCATTGCAAGTGGTTAATTCTGTAAAGTCCAGTGCATGGCATTATGTTCATTGTGGATCCTACTTTCATTGCAAGTGGTTCATACTGTAAAGCTCAGTGCATGGCATTGTGTTCATTTGGATCTTGCTTTAATTGCAAGAGGTTCATTCTGTAAAGACCAGTAGGTAGCATGTAATCATTATGGACCCTTCTCTGATTGCTAGTGGTTGATTCTCTAAAGCCCAGTATGTACCTTTGTGACCTTTGTGGAACCTTATTGCATTGCAACTGGTTCAATCTTCAAAGCCCATTAAATACCAATCAGATGATTGTGGACCCTTATTTCATTGCAACTGGTTCATTCTGTAAAGCCCAGTACGTAGCATATGTTCATTATGCACCCTTCTTTCATTGCTAGTGGTTGATTCTCTAAAGCCCAGTACTAACCATTGTGACCTTTTGGAACCTTATTGCATTGCAAGTGGTTAATTCTGTAAAGCCCAGTGCATGGCATTATGTTCATTGTGGATCTTTCATTGCAAGAGGTTCATTCTGTAAAGACCAGTACGTAGCATGTGTTCATTATGAACCCTACTATCATTGCTAGTGGTTGATTCTCTAAAGCCCAGTACGTACCATTGTGACCTTTGTGGAACCTTATTGCATTGCAAGTGGTTAATTCTGTAAAGCCCAGTGCATGGCATTATGTTCATAGTGGATCCTACTTTCATTGTAAGTGGTCCACACTGTAAAGCCCAGTGCATGGCATTATGTTCATTGTGGATCCTACTTTCATTGCAAGTGGTTCATGCTGTAAAGCTCAGTGCATGGAATTCTGTTCATTTGGATCTTGCTTTCATTGCAAGAGGTTCATTCTGTAAAGACCAGTAGGTAGCATGTAATCATTAAGGACCCTTCTCTCATTGCTAGTGGTTGATTCTGTAAAGCCCAGTATGTACCATTGTGACCTTTGTGGAACCTTATTGCATTGCAAGTGATTCATTCTGTAAAGCCTAGTGCATGGCATTATGTTCATTGTGGATACTACTTTCATTGCAAATGGTTCATACTGTAAAGCTCAGTGCATGGCATTATGTTCATTTGGATCTTGCTTTCATTGCAAGTGGTTGATTCTCTAAAGCCCAGTACGTAGCATGTGATCATTATGGACCCTTCTCTGATTGCTAGTGGTTGATTCTCTAAAGCCCAGTACGTACCATTGTGACCTTTGTGGAACCTTATTTCTTTGCAACTGGTTCAATCTTCAAAGCCCATTAAATACCATTCTGATTATTGTGGACCCATATTTCATTGCAACTGGTTCAGTCTCTAAAGCCCAGTATGAACCATTGTGACCTTTGTGGAACCTTATTGCACTGCAAGTGGTTAATTCTGTAAAGCCCAGTACATAGCATGTGTTCATTATGGACATTTCTTTCATTGCAAGTGGTTGATGCTGTAAAGCCCAGTACGTAGCATTGTGACCTTTGTGGAACCTTATTTCTTTGCAACGGGTTCAATCTTCAAAGCCCATGAAATATCATTCTGATGATTGTGGACCCTTATTTCATTGCTAGTGGTTGATTCTGTTAAGCCCACTGCGTAGCATGTGATCATTGTGGACCCTTCTCTGATTGCTAGTGGTTGATTCTCTAAAGCCCAGTACGTACCATTGTGATCTTTGTGGAACCTTATTGCATTACAGGTGGTTGATGCTGTAAAGTCCAGTACGTAGCATTGTGACCTTTGTGGAACCTTATTGCCTTGCAAGTGGTTAATTCTGTAAAGCCCAGTGCATGGCATTATGTTCATTGTGGATTCTACTTTCATTGCAAGTGGTTCATACTGTAAAGCTCAGTGCCTGGAATTCTGTTTATTTGGATCTTGCTTTCATTGCAAGAGGTTCATTCTGTAAAGACCAGTACATAGCATTGTGATCATTAGGGACCCTTCTCTCATTGCTAGTGGTTGATTCTCTAAAGCCCAGTATGTAGCATTGACACCTTTGTGGAACCTTATTTCATTGCAACTGGTTCATTCTCTAAAGCCCAGTACGAACCATTGTGACCTTTGTGGAACCTTATTGCATTGCAAGTGGTTGCTTCTGTAAAGCCCAGTTCAAAGCATTATATTCATTTCGATCTTGCTTTCATTGCAAGAGGTTCATTCTGTGAAGACCAGTAGGTAGCATGTGATCATTATGGACCCTTCTCTGATTGCTAGTGGTTGACTCTCTAAAGCCTAGTACGTACCATTGTGACGTTTGTGGAAACTTATTGCATTGCAAGTGGTTGATGTTGTGAAGCCCAGTACATACCATTGTGTCCTTTGTGGAAACGGATTGCATTGCAAGTGGTTGATGTTGTAAAGGCCAGTACGTAGCATTGTGACCTTTGCGGAACCTTATTTCTTGGTAACTGGTTCAATCTACAAAGCCCATTAAATACCATTCTGATTTTTGTGGACCCTTATTTCATTGCAACTGGTTCATTCTGTGAAGCCAAGTACGTAGCATATGTTCATTATGGACCCTTCTCTCATTGCTAGAGGTTGATTCTCTAAAGCCCAGTACGTACCATTGTGACCTTTGTGGAACCTTATTGCATTGCACGTAGTTAATTCTGTAAAGCCCAGTGCATGGCATTATGTTCATTGTGGATCCTACATTCATTGCAAGTGGTTCATACTGTAAAGCTCAGTGCATTGCATTCTGTTCATTTGGATCTTCCTTTCATTGCAAGTGGTTGATTCTGTAAAGCCCAGTACATAGCATTGTGATCATTAGGGACCCTTCTTACTTTCATTGCAAGTGGTTCATACTGTAAAGCTCAGTGCATGGCATTCTGTTCATTTGGGTCTTGCTTTCATTGCAAGTGGTAATTCTGTAAAGCCCAGTATATAGCATTGTGATCATTAGGGATCATTCTTTCATTGCAAGTGGTTGATGATGTAAAGCCCATTGAGACCTTTGTGGAACCTTATTTCATTGCAACTGGTTCATTCTCTAAAGCCCAGTACGAACCATTGTGACCTTTGTGGAACCTTATTGCATTGCAAGTGGTTGCTTCTGTAAAGCCCAGTTCAAAGCATTATATTCATTTCGATCTTGCTTTCATTGCAAGAGGTTCATTCTGTGAAGACCAGTAGGTAGCATGTGATCATTATGGACCCTTCTCTGATTGCTAGTGGTTGACTCTCTAAAGCCTAGTACGTACCATTGTGACGTTTGTGGAAACTTATTGCATTGCAAGTGGTTGATGTTGTGAAGCCCAGTACGTACCATTGTGACCTTTGTGGAAACTTATTTCTTTGCCACTGGTTCAATTTTCAAAGCCCATTAAATACCATTCTGATTATTGTGGACCCATATTTCATTGCAACTGGTTCAGTCTCTAAAGCCCAGTATGAACCATTGTGACCTTTGTGGAACCTTATTGCACTGCAAGTGGTTAATTCTGTAAAGCCCAGTACATAGCATGTGTTCATTATGGACATTTCTTTCATTGCAAGTGGTTGATGCTGTAAAGCCCAGTACGTAGCATTGTGACCTTTGTGGAACCTTATTTCTTTGCAACGGGTTCAATCTTCAAAGCCCATGAAATACCATTCTGATGATTGTGGACCCTTATTTCATTGCAACTGGTTCATTCTGTAAAGCCCAGTACGTAGCATGTTTTCATTATGGACTCTTCTTTCATTGCTAGTGGTTGATTCTCTAAAGCCCAGTACATACCATTGTGACCTTTGTGGAACCTTATTGCATTGCAAGTGGTTAATTCTGTAAAGCCCAGTACATAGCAAGTGTTCATTATGGACATTTCTTTCATTGCAAGTGGTTGATGCTGTAAAGCCCAGTACGTAGCATTGTGCACTTTGTGGAACCTTATTTCTTTGCAACTGGTTCAATCTTCAAAGCCCATGAAATACCATTCTGATGATTGTGGAACCTTATTTCATTGCAGCTGGTTCATTCTGTAAAGCCCAGTACGTAGCATGTTTTCATTATGGATTCTTCTTTCATTGCTAGTGGTTGATTCTGTTAAGCCCAGTACGTACCATTGTGACCTTTGTGGAACCTTATTGCATTGCAGGTGGTTGATGCTGTAAAGTCCAGTACGTAGCATTGTGACCTTTGTGGAACCTTATTGCCTTGCAAGTGGTTAATTCTGTAAAGCCCAGTGCATGGCATTATGTTCATTGTGGATCCTACTTTCATTGCAAGTGGTTCATTCTGTAAAGACCAGTACATAGCATTGTGATCATTAGGGACCCTTCTCTCATTGCTAGTGGTTGATTCTCTAAAGCCCAGTACGTACCATTGTGACCTTTGTGGAACCTTATTGCATTACAAGTGGTTGCTTCTGTAAAGCCCAGTTCAAAGCATTATGTTCATTGTGGATCCTACTTTCATTGCAAGTGGTTCATACTGTAAAGCTCAGTGCATGGCATTCTGTTCATTTGGATCTTGCTTTCAATGCAAGTGGTTTATTCTGTAAAGCCCAGTACATAGCATTGTGATCATTAGGGACCCTTCTTACCTTCATTGCAAGTGGTTCATACTGTAAAGCTCACTGCATGGCATTCTGTTCATTTGGATCTTGCTTTCATTGCAAGAGGTTCATTCTGTAAAGACCAGTAGGTAGCATGTAATCATTATGGACCCTTCTCTGATTGCTACTGATTGATTCTGTAAAGCCCAGTACGTAGCATGTGATCATTATGGACCCTTCTCTGATTGCTAGTGGTTGATTCTCTAAAGCCCAGTACGTACCATTGTGACCTTTGTGGAACCTTATTGCATTGCAAATGGTTGATTCTGTAAAGCCCAGTACATAGCATTGTGACCATTAGGGACCCTTCTTTCATTGCAAGTGGTTGATGCTGTAAAGCCCAGTATGTAGCATTGTGATCATTATGGACCCTTCTCTCATTGCAAGAGGTTCATTCTCTAAAGCGCAGTACCTTTGTGGCCTTTGTGGATCCTTATTGCATTGCAAGTGGTTGATTCTGTAAAGCCGAGTGCATTCCATTATGTTCATTGTGGATACTACCATCATTGCAAGTGGTTCATACTATAAAGCTCAGTGCATGGCATTCTGTTCATTTGGATCTTGCTTTCATTGCAAGTGGTTAATTCTGTAAAGCCCAGTACATAGCATTGTGATCATTATGGACCGTTCTCTCATTGCTAGTGGTTGATTCTCAGAAGCCCAGTACGAACCATTGTGACCTTTGTGGAACCTTATTGCATTGCAAGTGGTTCACACTGTAAAGCCCAGTGCATGGCATTATGTTCATTTCGATCTTGCTTTCATTGCAAGTGGTTGATTCTGTAAAGCCCAGTATATAGCATTGTGATCATTAGGGACCCTTCTTACTTTCATTGGAAGTGGTTCATACTGTAAAGCTCAGTGCATGGCATTCTGTTCATTTGGATCTTGCTTTCATTGCAAGAGGTTCATTCTGTAAAGACCAGTACGTAGCATGTTTTCATTATAGACACTTCTCTGATTGCTGGTGGTTGATTCTGTAAAGCCCAGTACGTACAATTGTGACCTTTGAGGAACCTTATTCCATTGCAAGTGATTCATTCTGTAAAGCCCAGTGCATGGCAATATGTTCATTGTGGATACTACTTTCATTGCAAGTGGTTCATACTGTAAAGCCCAGTGCATGGCATTCTGTTCATTTGGATCTTGCTTTCATTGCAAGTGGTTGATTCTGTAAAGCCCAGTACATAGCATTGTGATCATTAGGGACCCTTCTTACTTTCATTGGAAGTGGTTCATACTGTAAAGCTCAGTGCATGGCATTCTGTTCATTTGGATCTTGCTTTCATTGCAAGATGTTCATTCTGTAAAGACCAGTACCTAGCATGTGATCATTATGGACCCTTCTCTCATTGCAAGAGGTTCATTCTCTAAAGCGCAGTACGAACCATTGTGACCTTTGTGGAACCTTATTACATTGCAAGAGGTTGATTCTGTAAAGCCCAGTTCAAAGCATTATGTTCATTTCGATCTTGCTTTCATTTCAAGAGGTCTATTCTGTAAAGCCCAGTACGTAGCATGTGATCATTATGGACCCTTCTCTGATTGCTAGTGGTTGATTCTCTAAAGCCCAATACGTACCATTGTGACCTTTGTGGAACCTTATTGCATTGCAAGTGATTCATTCTGTAAAGCCCAGTGCATGGCATTATGTTCATTGTGGATCCTACTTTCATTGCAAGTGGTTCATACTGTAAAGCTCAGTGCAAGGCATTCTGTTCATTTGGATCTTGCTTTCATTGTAAGAGGTTCATTCTGTAAAGACCAGTACGTAGCATGTTTTCATTATAGACACTTCTCTGATTGCTGGTGGTTGATTCTGTAAAGCCCAGTACGTACAATTGTGACCTTTGAGGAACCTTATTCCATTGCAAGTGATTCATTCTGTAAAGCCCAGTGCATGGCAATATGTTCATTGTGGATACTACTTTCATTGCAAGTGGTTCATACTGTAAAGCTCAGTGCATGGCATTCTGTTCATTTGGATCTTGCTTTCATTGCAAGTGGTTGATTCTGTAAAGCCCAGTACATAGCATTGTGATCATTAGGGACCCTTCTTACTTTCATTGCAAGTGGTTCATACTGTAAAGCTCAGTGCATGGCATTCTGTTCATTTGGATCTTGCTTTCATTGCAAGAGGTTCATTCTGTAAAGACCAGTACGTAGCATGTGTTCATTATGGGCCCTTCTATCATTGCTAGTGGTTGATTCTCTAAAGCCCAGTACGAACCATTGTGACCTTTGTGGAACCTTATTGCATTGCAAGTGGTTCACACTGTAAAGCCCAGTGCATGGCATTATGTTCATTTCGATCTTGCTTTCATTGCAAGTGGTTGATTCTGTAAAGCCCAGTATATAGGATTGTGATCATTAGGGACCCTTCTTACTTTCATTGGAAGTGGTTCATACTGCAAAGCTCAGTGCATGGCATTCTGTCCATTTGGATCTTGCTTTCATTGCAAGAGGTTCATTCTGTAAAGACCAGTACGTAGCATGTTTTCATTATAGACACTTCTCTGATTGCTGGTGGTTGATTCTGTAAAGCCCAGTACGTACAATTGTGACCTTTGAGGAACCTTATTCCATTGCAAGTGATTCATTCTGTAAAGCCCAGTGCATGGCAATATGTTCATTGTGGATACTACTTTCATTGCAAGTGGTTCATACTGTAAAGCCCAGTGCATGGCATTCTGTTCATTTGGATCTTGCTTTCATTGCAAGTGGTTGATTCTGTAAAGCCCAGTACATAGCATTGTGATCATTAGGGACCCTTCTTACTTTCATTGGAAGTGGTTCATACTGTAAAGCTCAGTGCATGGCATTCTGTTCATTTGGATCTTGCTTTCATTGCAAGATGTTCATTCTGTAAAGACCAGTACCTAGCATGTGATCATTTTGGACCCTTCTCTCATTGCAAGAGGTTCATTCTCTAAAGCGCAGTACGAACCATTGTGACCTTTGTGGAACCTTATTACATTGCAAGAGGTTGATTCTGTAAAGCCCAGTTCAAAGCATTATGTTCATTTCGATCTTGCTTTCATTTCAAGAGGTCTATTCTGTAAAGCCCAGTACGTAGCATGTGATCATTATGGACCCTTCTCTGATTGCTAGTGGTTGATTCTCTAAAGCCCAATACGTACCATTGTGACCTTTGTGGAACCTTATTGCATTGCAAGTGATTCATTCTGTAAAGCCCAGTGCATGGCATTATGTTCATTGTGGATCCTACTTTCATTGGAAGTGGTTCATACTGTAAAGCTCAGTGCATGGCATTCTGTTCATTTGGATCTTGCTTTCATTGTAAGAGGTTCATTCTGTAAAGACCAGTACGTAGCATGTTTTCATTATAGACACTTCTCTGATTGCTGGTGGTTGATTCTGTAAAGCCCAGTACGTACAATTGTGACCTTTGAGGAACCTTATTCCATTGCAAGTGATTCATTCTGTAAAGCCCAGTGCATGGCAATATGTTCATTGTGGATACTACTTTCATTGCAAGTGGTTCATACTGTAAAGCTCAGTGCATGGCATTCTGTTCATTTGGATCTTGCTTTCATTGCAAGTGGTTGATTCTGTAAAGCCCAGTACATAGCATTGTGATCATTAGGGACCCTTCTTACTTTCATTGCAAGTGGTTCATACTGCAAAGCTCAGTGCATGGCATTCTGTTCATTTGGATCTTGCTTTCATTGCAAGAGGTTCATTCTGTAAAGACCAGTACGTAGCATGTGATCATTATGGACCCTTCTCTGATTGCTAGTGGTTGATTCTCTAAAGCCCAATACGTACCATTGTGACCTTTGTGGAACCTTATTGCATTGCAAGTGATTCATTCTGTAAAGCCCAGTGCATGGCATTATGTTCATTGTGGATCCTACTTTCATTGCAAGTGGTTCATACTGTAAAGCTCAGTGCATGGCATTCTGTTCATTTGGATCTTGCTTTCATTGTAAGAGGTTCATTCTGTAAAGACCAGTACGTAGCATGTTTTCATTATAGACACTTCTCTGATTGCTGGTGGTTGATTCTGTAAAGCCCAGTACGTACAATTGTGACCTTTGAGGAACCTTATTCCATTGCAAGTGATTCATTCTGTAAAGCCCAGTGCATGGCAATATGTTCATTGTGGATACTACTTTCATTGCAAGTGGTTCATACTGTAAAGCTCAGTGCATGGCATTCTGTTCATTTGGATCTTGCTTTCATTGCAAGTGGTTGATTCTGTAAAGCCCAGTACATAGCATTGTGATCATTAGGGACCCTTCTTACTTTCATTGCAAGTGGTTCATACTGTAAAGCTCAGTGCATGGCATTCTGTTCATTTGGATCTTGCTTTCATTGCAAGAGGTTCATTCTGTAAAGACCAGTACGTAGCATGTGTTCATTATGGGCCCTTCTATCATTGCTAGTGGTTGATTCTCTAAAGCCCAGTACGAACCATTGTGACCTTTGTGGAACCTTATTGCATTGCAAGTGGTAGATTCTGTAAAGCCCAGTTCAAAGCATTATGTTCATTTGGATCTTGCTTTCATTGCAAGAGGTTCATTCTGTAAAGACCAGTAGGTAGCATGTAATCATTATGGACCCTTCTCTCATTGCTAGTGGTTGATTCTGTAAAGCCCAGTGCATGGCATTATGTTCATTGTGGATCCTACTTTCATTGCAAGTGGTTCATACTGTAAAGCTCAGTGCATGGCTTTCTGTTCATTTGCGTCTTGCTTTCATTGCAAGTGGTTAATTCTGTAAAGCCCAGTACATAGCATTGTGATCATTAGGGACCCTTCTCTGAGTGCTAGTGGTTGATTCTGTAAAGCCCAGTACGTAGCATGTGATCATTATGGACCCTTCTCTGATTGCTAGTGGTTGATTCTCTAAAGCCCAGTACATAGCATTGTGATCATTATGGACCGTTCTCTCATTGCTAGTGGTTGATTCTCAGAAGCCCAGTACGAACCATTGTGACCTTTGTGGAACCTTATTGCATTGCAAGTGGTTCACACTGTAAAGCCCAGTGCATGGCATTATGTTCATTTCGATCTTGCTTTCATTGCAAGTGGTTGATTCTGTAAAGCCCAGTATATAGCATTGTGATCATTAGGGACCCTTCTTACTTTCATTGGAAGTGGTTCATACTGTAAAGCTCAGTGCATGGCATTCTGTTCATTTGGATCTTGCTTTCATTGCAAGAGGTTCATTCTGTAAAGACCAGTACGTAGCATGTTTTCATTATAGACACTTCTCTGATTGCTGGTGGTTGATTCTGTAAAGCCCAGTACGTACAATTGTGACCTTTGAGGAACCTTATTCCATTGCAAGTGATTCATTCTGTAAAGCCCAGTGCATGGCAATATGTTCATTGTGGATACTACTTTCATTGCAAGTGGTTCATACTGTAAAGCCCAGTGCATGGCATTCTGTTCATTTGGATCTTGCTTTCATTGCAAGTGGTTGATTCTGTAAAGCCCAGTACATAGCATTGTGATCATTAGGGACCCTTCTTACTTTCATTGGAAGTGGTTCATACTGTAAAGCTCAGTGCATGGCATTCTGTTCATTTGGATCTTGCTTTCATTGCAAGATGTTCATTCTGTAAAGACCAGTACCTAGCATGTGATCATTATGGACCCTTCTCTCATTGCAAGAGGTTCATTCTCTAAAGCGCAGTACGAACCATTGTGACCTTTGTGGAACCTTATTACATTGCAAGAGGTTGATTCTGTAAAGCCCAGTTCAAAGCATTATGTTCATTTCGATCTTGCTTTCATTTCAAGAGGTCTATTCTGTAAAGCCCAGTACGTAGCATGTGATCATTATGGACCCTTCTCTGATTGCTAGTGGTTGATTCTCTAAAGCCCAATACGTACCATTGTGACCTTTGTGGAACCTTATTGCATTGCAAGTGATTCATTCTGTAAAGCCCAGTGCATGGCATTATGTTCATTGTGGATCCTACTTTCATTGCAAGTGGTTCATACTGTAAAGCTCAGTGCATGGCATTCTGTTCATTTGGATCTTGCTTTCATTGTAAGAGGTTCATTCTGTAAAGACCAGTACGTAGCATGTTTTCATTATAGACACTTCTCTGATTGCTGGTGGTTGATTCTGTAAAGCCCAGTACGTACAATTGTGACCTTTGAGGAACCTTATTCCATTGCAAGTGATTCATTCTGTAAAGCCCAGTGCATGGCAATATGTTCATTGTGGATACTACTTTCATTGCAAGTGGTTCATACTGTAAAGCTCAGTGCATGGCATTCTGTTCATTTGGATCTTGCTTTCATTGCAAGTGGTTGATTCTGTAAAGCCCAGTACATAGCATTGTGATCATTAGGGACCCTTCTTACTTTCATTGCAAGTGGTTCATACTGTAAAGCTCAGTGCATGGCATTCTGTTCATTTGGATCTTGCTTTCATTGCAAGAGGTTCATTCTGTAAAGACCAGTACGTAGCATGTGTTCATTATGGGCCCTTCTATCATTGCTAGTGGTTGATTCTCTAAAGCCCAGTACGAACCATTGTGACCTTTGTGGAACCTTATTGCATTGCAAGTGGTTCACACTGTAAAGCCCAGTGCATGGCATTATGTTCATTTCGATCTTGCTTTCATTGCAAGTGGTTGATTCTGTAAAGCCCAGTATATAGGATTGTGATCATTAGGGACCCTTCTTACTTTCATTGGAAGTGGTTCATACTGCAAAACTCAGTGCATGGCATTCTGTTCATTTGGATCTTGCTTTCATTGCAAGAGGTTCATTCTGTAAAGACCAGTACGTAGCATGTGATCATTATGGACCCTTCTCTGATTGCTAGTGGTTGATTCTCTAAAGCCCAATACGTACCATTGTGACCTTTGTGGAACCTTATTGCATTGCAAGTGATTCATTCTGTAAAGCCCAGTGCATGGCATTATGTTCATTGTGGATCCTACTTTCATTGCAAGTGGTTCATACTGTAAAGCTCAGTGCATGGCATTCTGTTCATTTGGATCTTGCTTTCATTGTAAGAGGTTCATTCTGTAAAGACCAGTACGTAGCATGTTTTCATTATAGACACTTCTCTGATTGCTGGTGGTTGATTCTGTAAAGCCCAGTACGTACAATTGTGACCTTTGAGGAACCTTATTCCATTGCAAGTGATTCATTCTGTAAAGCCCAGTGCATGGCAATATGTTCATTTGGATCTTGCTTTCATTGCAAGTGGTTGATTCTGTAAAGCCCAGTACATAGCATTGTGATCATTAGGGACCCTTCTTACTTTCATTGCAAGTGGTTCATACTGTAAAGCTCAGTGCATGGCATTCTGTTCATTTGGATCTTGCTTTCATTGCAAGAGGTTCATTCTGTAAAGACCAGTACGTAGCATGTGGTCATTATGGGCCCTTCTATCATTGCTAGTGGTTGATTCTCTAAAGCCCAGTACGAACCATTGTGACGTTTGTGGAACCTTATTGCATTGCAAGTGGTAGATTCTGTAAAGCCCAGTTCAAAGCATTATGTTCATTTGGATCTTGCTTTCATTGCAAGAGGTTCATTCTGTAAAGACCAGTAGGTAGCATGTAATCATTATGGACCCTTCTCTCATTGCTAGTGGTTGATTCTGTAAAGCCCAGTGCATGGCATTATGTTCATTGTGGATCCTACTTTCATTGCAAGTGGTTCATACTGTAAAGCTCAGTGCATGGCTTTCTGTTCATTTGCGTCTTGCTTTCATTGCAAGTGGTTAATTCTGTAAAGCCCAGTACATAGCATTGTGATCATTAGGGACCCTTCTCTGAGTGCTAATGGTTGATTCTGTAAAGCCCAGTACGTAGCATGTGATCATTATGGACCCTTCTCTGATTGCTAGTGGTTGATTCTCTAAAGCCCAGTACGTACCATTTTGACCTTTGAGGAACCTTATTGCATTGCAAGTGGTTGATGCTGTAAAGTCCAGTACGTAGCATTATGACCTTTGTGGAACCTTATTTCTTTGCAACTGGTTCAATCTTCAAAGCCCATTAAATACCATTCTGATCATTATGGACCCTTCTCTCATTGCTAGTGGCTGATTCTCTAAAGCCCAGTATGTACCATTGTGACCTTTGTGGAACCTTATTGCATTGCAAGTGGTCAATTCCTGCTTTCATTGCAAGTGGTTCATACTGTAAAGCTCAGTGCATGGCATTCTGTTCATTTGGGTCTTGCTTTCATTGCAAGTGGTTAATTCTGTAAAGCCCAGTACATTGCATTGTGATCATTACGGTCCCTTCTCTCATTGCTAGTGGTTAATTCTGTACAGAACAGTACGTAGCATGTGTTCATTATGGACCTTTCATTGCTAGTGGTTGATGCTGTAAATTCCAGTACGTAGCATTTTGACCCTTGTGGAACCTTATTTCATTGCAACTGGTTCATTCTGTAAAGCCCAGTACATAGCATTGTGATCATTACGGTCCCTTCTCTCATTTCTGGTGGTTAATTCTGTACAGCCCAGTACGTAGCATGTGTTCATTATGGACCCTTCCCTCATTGCTAGGGGTTGATTCTCTAAAGCCCAGTACGAACCATTGTGACCTTTGTGGAACCTTATGTCATTGCAACTGGTTCATTCTCTAAAGCCCAGTACGAACCATTGTGACCGTTGTGGAACCTTATTGCATTGCAAGTGGTTCATTCTGTAAAGCCCAGTGCATGGCATTATGTTCATTGTGGATCCTACTTTCATTGCAAGTGGTTCACACTGTAAAGACCAGTACATGGCATTATGTTCATTGTGGATACTACTTTCATTGCAAGTGGTTCATACTGTAAAGCTCAGTGCATGGCATTCTCTTCATTTGGATCTAAAGCCCAGTACATACCATTGTGACCTTTGTGGAACCTTATTGCATTGAAAGTGGTTCATTCTGTAAAGCCCATTGCATGGCATTATGTTCATTGTGGATCCTACTTTCATTGCAAGTGGTTCATACTGTAAAGCTCAGTGCATGGCTTTCTGTTCATTTGGGTCTTGCTTTCACTGAAAGTGGTTAATTCTGTAAAGCCCAGTACATAGCATTGTGATCATTAGGGACCCTTCTCTGAGTGCTAGTGGTTGATTCTGTAAAGCCCAGTATGTAGCATGTGATCATTATGGACCCTTCTCTGATTGCTAGTGGTTGATTCTGTAAAGCCCAGTACGTAGCATGTGATCATTATGGACCCTTCTCTGATTGCTAGTGGTTGATTCTCTAAAGCCCAGTACGTACCATTTTGACCTTTGAGGAACCTTATTGCATTGCAAGTGGTTGATGCTGTAAAGTCCAGTACGTAGCATTATGACCTTTGTGGAACCTTATTTCTTTGCAACTGGTTCAATCTTCAAAGCCCATTAAATACCATTCTGATTATTGTGGACCTTTATTTCATTGCAACTGGTTCATTCTCTAAAACTCAGTACGAACCATTGTGACCTTTGTGGAACCTTATTGCACTGCAAGTGGTTAATTCTGTATAGCCCAGTGCATGGCATTATGTCCATTGTGGATCCTACTTTCATTGCAAGTGGTTCATACTGTAAAGCTCAGTGCATGGCATTCTCTTCATTTGGATCTAAAGCCCAGTACATACCATTGTGACCTTTGTGGAACCTTATTGCATTGAAAGTGGTTCATTCTGTAAAGTCCAGTGCATGGCATTATGTTCATTGTGGATCCTACTTTAATTGCAAGTGGTTCATACTGTAAAGCTCAGTGCATGGCTTTCTGTTCATTTGGGTCTTGCTTTCATTGCAAGTGGTTAATTCTGTAAAGCCTAGTACATAGCATTGTGATCATTAGGGACCCTTCTTTCATTGCAAGTGGTTGCTTCTGTAAAGCCCAGTTCAAAGCATTATGTTCATTTCGATCTTGCTTTCATTGCAAGAGGTTCATTCTGTAAAGACCAGTAGGTGGCATGTAATCATTATGGACCCTTCTTTGATTGCTAGTGGTTGATTCTGAAAAGCCCAGTACGTAGCATGTAATCATTGTGGACCCTTCTCTGATTGCTAGTGGTTGATTCTCTAAAGCCCAGTACGTACCATTGTGACCTTTGTGGAACCTTATTGCATTGCAAGTGCTTAATTCTGTAAAGCTCAGTGCATGGCATTCTGTTCATTTGGATCTTGCTTTCATTGCAAGAGGTTCATTCTGTAAAGACCAGTACGTAGCATGTGTTCATAATGGACCCTTCTCTCATTGCGAGCAATTGATTCTCTAAAGCCCAGTACGTAGCATGTGTTCATTATGGACCCTTCTCTCATTGCTAGTGGTTGATTCTGTAAAGCCCAGTACGTACCATTGTGAACTTTGTGGAACCATATTCCATTGCAAGTGGTTGATTCTGTAAAGCCCTGTAGACCTAATTCAAAGCATTACTTTCATTTTGATCTTGCTGTCATTGCAGGAGGATCATTCTCTAATGCCCAGTACATAGCATGTGATCATTATGGACCCTTCTCTGATTGCTAGTGGTTGATTCTCTAAAGCCCAGTACGTACCATTGTGACCTTTGTGGAACCTTATTTCATTGCAACTGGTGCAATCTTCAAAACCCATTAAATACAATTCTGATTATTGTGGACCGTTATTTCATTGCAACTGGTTCATTCTCTATAGCCCAGTACGAACCATTGTGACCTTTGTGGAACCTTATTGCATTTCAAGTGGTTAATTCTGTAAAGCCCAGTGCATGGCATTATGCTCATTGTGGATCCTACTTTCATTGCAAGTGGTTCATACTGTAAAGCTCAGTGCATGGCATTCTGTTCATTTGGATCTTGCTTTAATTGCAAGAGGTTCATTCTGTAAAGACCAGTAGGTAGCATGTAATAATTATGGACCCTTCTCTGATTGCTAGTGGTTGATTCTCTAAAGCCCAGTATGTACCTTTGTGACCTTTGTGGAACCTTATTGCATTGCAACTGGTTCAATCTTCAAAGCCCATTAAATACCAATCAGATGATTGTGGACCCTTATTTCATTGCAACTGGTTCATTCTGTAAAGCCCAGTACGTAGCATATGTTCATTATGCACCCTTCTTTCATTGCTAGTGGTTGATTCTCTAAAGCCCAGTACTAACCATTGTGACCTTTGTGGAACCTTATTGCATTACAAGTGGTTGCTTCTGTAAAGCCCAGTGCATGGCATTATGTTCATTGTGGATCTTTCATTGCAAGAGGTTCATTCTGTAAAGACCAGTACGTAGCATTTGTTCATTATGAACCCTACTATCATTGCTAGTGGTTGATTCTCTAAAGCCCAGTACGTACCATTGTGACCTTTGTGGAACCTTATTGCATTGCAAGTGGTTAATTCTGTAAAGCCCAGTACATAGCATTGTGATCATTAGGGATCATTCTTTCATTGCAAGTGGTTGATGATGTAAAGCCCAGTATGTAGCATTGAGACCTTAGTGGAACCTTATTTCATTGCAACTGGTTCATTCTCTAAAGCCCAGTACGAACCATTGTGACCTTTGTGGAACCTTATTGCATTACAAGTGGTTGCTTCTGTAAAGCCCAGTTCAAAGCATTATATTCATTTCGATCGTGCTTTCATTGCAAGAGGTTCATTCTGTAAAGAGCAGTAGGAAGCATGTGATCATTATGGACCCTTCTCTCATTGCTAGTGGTTGACTCTCTAAAGCCTAGTACGTACCATTGTGACCTTTGTGGAACCTTATTGCATTGAAAGTGGTTGATGCTGTAAAGTCCAGTGCATGGCATTATGTTCATTGTGGATCCTACTTTCATTGCAAGTGGTTCATACTGTAAAGCTCAGTGCATGGAATTCTGTTCATTTGGATCTTGCTTTCATTGCAAGAGGTTCATTCTGTAAAGACCAGTACATAGCATTGTGATCATTAGGGACCCTTCTCTCATTGCTAGTGGTTGATTCTCTAAAGCCCAGTACGTACCATTGTGACCTTTGTGGAACCTTATTGCATTACAAGTGGTTGCTTCTGTAAAGCCCAGTTCAAAGCATTATGTTCATTGTGGATCCTACTTTCATTGCAAGTGGTTCATACTGTAAAGCTCAGTGCATGGCATTCTGTTCATTTGGATCTTGCTTTCATTGCAAGTGGTTTATTCTGTAAAGCCCAGTACATAGCATTGTGATCATTAGGGACCCTTCTTACCTTCATTGCAAGTGGTTCATACTGTAAAGCTCAGTGCATGGCATTCTGTTCATTTGGATCTTGCTTTCATTGCAAGAGGTTCATTCTGTAAAGACCAGTAGGTAGCATGTAATCATTATGGACCCTTCTCTGATTGCTACTGGTTGATTCTGTAAAGCCCAGTACGTAGCATGTGATCATTATGGACCCTTCTCTGATTGCTAGTGGTTGATTCTCTAAAGCCCAGTACGTACCATTGTGACCTTTGTGGAACCTTATTGCATTGCAAATGGTTGATTCTGTAAAGCCCAGTACAGAGCATTGTGATCATTAGGGACCCTTCTTTCATTGCAAGTGGTTGATTCTGTAAAGCCCAGTACGTAGCATGTGTTCATTATGGACCTTTCATTGCTAGTGGTTGATGCTGTAAAGCCCAGTATGTAGCATTGTGATCATTATGGACCCTTCTCTCATTGCAAGAGGTTCATTCTCTAAAGCGCAGTACGAACCATTGTGACCTTTGTGGAACCTTATTGCATTGCAAGTGGTTGAATCTGTAAAGCCGAGTGCATTCCATTATGTTCATTGTGGATACTACCATCATTGCAAGTGGTTCATACTATAAAGCTCAGTGCATGGCATTCTGTTCATTTGGATCTTGCTTTCATTGCAAGTGGTTAATTCTGTAAAGCCCAGTACATAGCATTGTGATCATTATGGACCGTTCTCTCATTGCTAGTGGTTGATTCTCAGAAGCCCAGTACGAACCATTGTGACCTTTGTGGAACCTTATTGCATTGCAAGTGGTTCTCACTGTAAAGCCCAGTGCATGGCATTATGTTCATTTCGATCTTGCTTTCATTGCAAGAGGTTCATTCTGTAAAGGCTAGTACGTAGCATGTGTTCATAATGGACCCTTCTCTCATTGCGAGCAATTGATTCTCTAAAGCCCAGTACATAGCATGTGATCATTATGGACCCTTCTCTGATTGCTAGTGGTTGATTCTCTAAAGCCCAGTACGTACCATCGTGAACTTTGTGGAACCATATTCCATTGCAAGTGGTTGATTCTGTAAAGCCCAGTACGTAGCATGTGTTCATTATGGACCCTTCGCTCATTGCTAGTGGTTGATTCTGTAAAGCCCAGTACGTACCATTGTGAACTTTGTGGAACCATATTCCATTGCAAGTGGTTGATTCTGTAAAGCCCAGTACGTAGCATGTGATCATTATGGACCCTACTCTTATTGCTCGTGGTTGATTCTGTAAAGCCCAGTACAAACCATTGTGACCTTTGTGGAACCTTATTGCACTGCAAGTGGTTAATTCTGTAAAGCCCAGTACATAGCATGTGTTCATTATGGACATTTCTTTCATTGCAAGTGGTTGATTCTGTAAAGCCCAGTACGTTCCATTGTGACCTTTGTGGAACCTTATTGCATTGCAAGTGGTTAATTCTGTAAAGCCCAGTAGACCTAATTCAAAGCATTACTTTCATTTTGATCTTGCTGTCATTGCAGGAGGATCATTCTCTAATGCCCAGTACATAGCATGTGATCATTATGGACCCTTCTTTGATTGCTAGTGGTTGATTCTCTAAAGCCCAGTACGTACCATTGTGACCTTTGTGGAACCTTATTTCATTGCAACTGGTGCAATCTTCAAAACCCATTAAATACAATTCTGATTATTGTGGACCGTTATTTCATTGCAACTGGTTCATTCTCTATAGCCCAGTACGAACCATTGTGACCTTTGTGGAACCTTATTGCATTTCAAGTGGTTAATTCTGTAAAGCCCAGTGCATGGCATTATGTTCATTGTGGATCCTACTTTCATTGCAAGTGGTTCATACTGTAAATGTCAAGGACAGAACGCCACAAGATCAAAGATAACAGAGTTTATTGGATTTACAGAACTCAAAATGCCCGTAAAAGACAAGGGCAAGGCAACTTTAGCCTTTAAAAACAAAAAGGGGCAAGAAAAACGTTCAAAAGATAAACCGGATTAAACCGGAGTTTAATCCGGGTAAAATCAAAACAGCTTGCTTCAGCCTGGGGATAAACAAACAGAAGCTGGGAAACAAAGAGTTCAAAAGAATGCAACTAATTGGCAGCAGATGCTTCTCTGCTGCCAGCACTATGTTTTGAGTAACTAGGAGTCACTCCTTCACACAGCAAGGCAAACTTCCAATACAAACTCAGCAGCCAAGGATTGAAGCAGTAGCGTAGTCCCAGTTCGTTCCGAAGGTCGAGAGGCAGAATCAGACGTTTGCAGTTTTCCAAGTCCAATAGGAGAAAGCGAGCCCGTAGTCAGTTTTCAGTCCGTAAATCCAGAGTAGCAGATGGCGTCCGTCAAGAAGACGACGGAAGGTCAAAGCTATTGAGATTAAGCAGAGGTTTTGCACAAACAAAAGCCCACACAATTCCTCCCGCCGTCTGAACCCAAATTCCAAAACAACTTACGTATCAGCACACGAAAACACACCAGTCTTCAGGAAAGCGTCCCACACAGATCCCAAGCGTTCGTCCAGATTACCTTGCCCAACGCAATTTGCAATTGCTCCCAAGCCTCATTTTATGCCAGTTACAAATCCTCATCACTATCAGCTGCCCTCCTTAACCCGGGCGTTTCCTCATCACTTTCCTCATCAGAGCTGGAACACCTCTGACTACGCCCCACAGCATCCCCAGCTGTGGATCCCGTCCCATCCCTCCAGCTTGTCCATGGGTCTAATCCTGAAGGTCCCCATTCATCTTCCATCCCATCATTGCCAGTGGCACCCAACTCCTTCCTTACCCGAGTCCAATCCATCTCATCCTCTTCCGAGCTAACCAGCTCTTCCTCCATTCTCTCCGTGAACCCCTTAAAAGACTCTTCGTCAGATGGTTCTGCAAAGATATCTCGCAGCCTCTTTCTTTCTCGCTCCTCGAGAGTATCTGACTCTCGAGGAGTCTTACATCCACGTCTGCCAGAAGCAGAGCCATGAGGCTCAATCATAACAGTAAAGCTCAGTGCATGGCATTCTGTTCATTTTGATCTTGCTGTCATTGCAGGTGGAATATTCTCTAAAGCGCAGTACGTAGTATGTGATCATTATGGACACTTCTCTGATTGCTAGAGGTTGATTCTGTAAAGCCCAGTACGTAGCATGTGTTCATTATGGACCCTTCTCTCATTGCTAGTGGTTGATTCTCTAAAGCCCAGTACGAACCATTGTGACCTTTGTGGAACCTTATTTTATTGCAACTGGTTCATTCTGTAAATGCCAGTGCATGGCATTATGTTCATTGTGGATCCTACTTTCATTGCAAGTGGTTCATTCTGTAAAGCCCAGTACATAGCATTGTGATCATTATGGACCGTTCTCTCATTGCTAGTGGTTGATTCTCCTAAGCCCAGTACGAACCATTGTGACCTTTGTGGAACATTATTGCATTGCAAGTGGTTAATTCTGTAAAGCCCAGTACATAGCATTGTGATCATTAGGGATCATTCTTTCATTGCAAGTGGTTGATGATGTAAAGCCCAGTATGTAGCATTGAGACCTTAGTGGAACCTTATTTCATTGCAACTGGTTCATTCTCTAAAGCCCAGTACGAACCATTGTGACCTTTGTGGAACCTTATTGCATTACAAGTGGTTGCTTCTGTAAAGCCCAGTTCAAAGCATTACTTTCATTTCGATCTTGCTTTCATTGCAAGAGGTTCATTCTGTAAAGACCAGTAGGTAGCATGTGATCATTATGGACACTTCTCTGATTGCTAGTGGTTGATTCTCTAAAGCCCAGTACGTACCATTGTGACCTTTGTGGAACCTTATTGCATTGCAAGTGGTTAATTCTGTAAAGCCCAGTACATAGCATTGTGATCATTAGGGATCATTCTTTCATTGCAAGTGGTTGATGATGTAAAGCCCAGTATGTAGCATTGAGACCTTAGTGGAACCTTATTTCATTGCAACTGGTTCATTCTCTAAAGCCCAGTACGAACCATTGTGACCTTTGTGGAACCTTATTGCATTACAAGTGGTTGCTTCTGTAAAGCCCAGTTCAAAGCATTATATTCATTTCGATCGTGCTTTCATTGCAAGAGGTTCATTCTGTAAAGAGCAGTAGGAAGCATGTGATCATTATGGACCCTTCTCTCATTGCTAGTGGTTGACTCTCTAAAGCCTAGTACGTACCATTGTGACCTTTGTGGAACCTTATTGCATTGAAAGTGGTTGATGCTGTAAAGTCCAGTGCATGGCATTATGTTCATTGTGGATCCTACTTTCATTGCAAGTGGTTCATACTGTAAAGCTCAGTGCATGGAATTCTGTTCATTTGGATCTTGCTTTCATTGCAAGTGGTTTATTCTGTAAAGACCAGTACATAGCATTGTGATCATTAGGGACCCTTCTCTCATTGCTAGTGGTTGATTCTGTAAAGCCCAGTATGTACCATTGTGACCTTTGTGGAACCTTATTGCATTGCAAGTGATTCATTCTGTAAAGCCCAGTGCATGGCATTATGTTCATTGTGGATCCTACTTTCATTGCAAGTGGTTCATACTGTAAAGCTCAGTGCATGGCATTCTGTTCATTTGGATCTTGCTTTAATTGCAAGAGGTTCATTCTGTAAAGCCCAGTACGTAGCATGTTTTTATTATGGACCCTTCTCTCATTGCAGGTGGTTGATTCTGTAAAGCCCAGTACGTAGCATGTGATCATTATGGACCCTTCTCTTATTGCTAGTGGTTGATTCTGTAAAGCCCAGTACAAACCATTGTGACCTTTGTGGAACCTTATTGCACTGCAAGTGGTTAATTCTGTAAAGACCAGTAGACCTAATTCAAAGCATTACTTTCATTTTGATCTTGCTGTTATTGCAGGAGGATCATTCTCTAATGCCCAGTACATAGCATGTGATCATTATGGACCCTTCTCTGATTGCTAGTGGTTGATTCTCTAAAGCCCAGTACGTACCATTGTGACCTTTGTGGAACCTTATTTCATTGCAACTGGTGCAATCTTCAAAACCCATTAAATACAATTCTGATTATTGTGGACCGTTATTTCATTGCAACTGGTTCATTCTCTATAGCCCAGTACGAACCATTGTGACCTTTGTGGAACCTTATTGCATTGCAAGTGGTTAATTCTGTAAAGCCCAGTGCATGGCATTATGCTCATTGTGGATCCTACTTTCATTGCAAGTGGTTCATACTGTAAAGCTCAGTGCATGGCATTCTGTTCATTTGGATCATGCTTTAATTGCAAGAGGTTCATTCTGTAAAGACCAGTAGGTAGCATGTAATCATTATGGACCCTTCTCTGATTGCTAGTGGTTTATTCTGTAAAGCCCAGTACGTACCATTGTGAACTTTGTGGAACCTTATAGCATTGCAAATGGTTCATTCTGTAAAGCCCAGTGCATGGCATTATGTTATTGTGGATACTACTTTCATTGCAAGTGGTTCATACTGTAAAGTCCAGTGCATGGCATTATGGTCATTGTGGATCCTACTTTCATTGCAAGTGGTTCATTCTGTAAAGCCCAGTACGTAGCATGTGTTCATTATGGACCCTTCTCTAATTGCTACTGGTTGATTCTGTAAAGACTAGTACGTAGCATGTGTTCATTATCGACCCTTCTATCATTGTTAGTGGTTGATTCTCTAAAGCCCAGTACGAACCATTCTGACCTTTGTGGAAGCTTATTGCATTGCAAGTGGTTAATTCTGTAAAGCCCAGTGCATGGCATTATGTTCATTGTGGATCCTACTTTCATATCAAATGGTTCACAGTGTAAAGCCCAGTGCATGGCATTATGTTCATTGTGGATACTACTTTCATTGCAAGTGGTTCATACTGTAAAGCTCAGTGCATGGCATTCTGTTCATTTGGATCTTCCTTTCATTGCAAGTGGTTGATTCTGTAAAGCCCAGTACATAGCATTGTGATCATTAGGGACCCTTTTTACTTTCATTGCAAGTGGTTCATACTGTCAAGCTCAGTGCATGGCATTCTCTTCATTTGGATCCAAAGCCCAGTATGTACCATTGTGACCTTTGTGGAACCTTATTGCATTGCAAGTGGATCCTACTTTCATTGCAAGTGGTTCAAACTGTAAAGCTAAGTGCATGGCATTCTGTTCATTGGGATCTTGCTTTCATTGCAAGAGGTTCATTCTGTAAAGACCAGTACGTAGCATGTGTTCATTATGGACCCTTCTATCATTGCTAGTGGTTGATTCGCTAAAGCCCAGTACGAACCATTGTGACCTTTGTGGAACCTTATTGCATTGCAGGTGGTTAATTCAGTAAAGCCCAGTGCATGGCATTATGTTCATTGTGGATACTACTTTCATTGCAAGTGGTTCATAATGTAAAGCCCAGTTCAAAGCATTGTGATCATTTGGATCTTGCTTTCATTGCAAGAGGTTCATTCTGTAAAGACCAGTAGGTAGCATGTAATCATTATGGACCCTTCTCTCATTGCTAGTGGTTGATTCTGTAAAGCCCAGTACGAACCATTGTGACCTTTGAGTAACCTTATTGCATTACAAGTGGTTGATTCTGTAAAGAACAGTAGGTAGCATGTGATCATTATGGACCTTTCTCTCATTGCTAGTGGTTGATTCTCTAAAGCCCAGTACGTACCTTTGTCACCTTTGTGGTACCTTATTGCATTGCAAGTGGTTAATTCTGTAAAGCCCAGTGAATGGCATTATGTTCATTGTGGATCCTACTTTCATTGCAAGTGGTTCATACTTTAAAGCTCAGTGCATGGCATTCTCTTCATTTGAATCTTGGTTTCATTGCAAGAGGTTCATTCTGTAAAGACCAGTACGTAACATGTGTTCATTATGGACCCTACTATCATTGCAAGTGGTTGATTCTCTTAAGCCCAGTACGAACAATTGTGACCTTTGTGGAACCTTATTGCATTGCAAATGGTTGATTCTGTAAAGCCGAGTACGTAGCATGTGATCATTATGGACCATTCTCTCATTGCTAGTGGTTGATTCTCTAAAGCCCAGTACGTACAATTGTGACCTTTGTGGAACCTTATTGCATTGCAAGTGGTCAATTCAGTAAAGCCCAGTGCATGGCATTATGTTCATTGTGGATACTACTTTCATTGCAAGTGGTTCATACTGTAAAGCCCAGTTCAAAGCATAATATTCATTTCGATCTTGCTTTCATTGCAAGAGGTCCATTCTGTAAAGACCAGTAGGTAGCATGTAATCATTATGGACCCTTCTCTGATTGCTAGTGGTTGATTCTCTAAAGCCCAGTATGTACCATTGTGACCTTTGTGGAACCTTATTGCATTGCACGTGATTCATTCTGTAAAGCCCAGTACGAACCATTGTGACCTTTGTGGAACCTTATTGCATTGCGAGTGGTTAATTCTGTAAAGCCCAGTACGTAGCATGTGATCATTATGGACCCTTCTCTGATTACTAGTGGTTGATTCTTTCAAGCCCAGTACATAGCATTGTGATCATTAGGGACCCTTCTTTCATTGCAAGTGGTTGATTCTGTAAAGCCCAGTACGTAGCATGTGTTCATTATGGACCTTTCATTGCTAGTGGTTGATGCTGTAAAGCCCAGTATGTAGCATTGTGATCATTATGGACCGTTCTCTCATTGCAAGAGGTTCATTCTCTAAAGCGCAGTACGTAGTATTTGATCATTATGGACACGTCTCTGATTCCTAGTGGTTGATTCTGTAAAGCCCAGTACGAACCATTGTGACCTTTGTGGAACCCTTTTTTATTGCAACTGGTTCATTCTGTAAAGACCAGTACGTAGCATGTGTCCATTATGGACCCTTCTATCATTGCTAGTGGTTGATTCTCTAAAGCCCAGTACGAACCATTGTCACCTTTGTGGAACCTTATTGCATTGCAAGTTGTTGATTCTGTAAAGCCCAGTTCAAAGCACTATGTTCATTTCGATCTTGCTTTCATTGCAAGAGGTTCATTCTGTAAACACCAGTAGGTAGCATGTAATCATTATGGACCCTTCTCTGACTGCTAGTGCTTGATTCTGTAAAGCCCAGTACGTAGCATGTGATCATTATGGACCCTTCTCTGATTGCTAGTGGTTGATTCTCTAAAGCCCAGTACGTACCATTGTGACCTTTGTGGAACTTTATTTCATTGCAAGTGGTTAATTCGTAAAGCCCAGTGCATGGCATTATGTTCATTGTGGATCCTACTTACATTGCAAATGGTTCATACTGTAAAGCTCAGTGCATGGCATTCTGTTCATTTGGATCTTGCTTTCATTGCAAGTGGTTAATTCTGTAAAGCCCAGTACATAGCATTGTGATCATTATGGACTCTTCTCTCATTGCTAGTGGTTGATTCTCTGAAGCCCAGTAAGAACAATTGTGATCTTTGTGGAACCTTATTGCATTGCAAGTGGTTAATTCTGTAAAGCCCAGTGCATGGCATTATGTTCATTGTGGATCCTACTTTCATTGCAAGTGGTTCATACTGTAAAGCTCAGTGGATGGCATTCTGTTCATTTGGATCTTGCTTTCATTGCAAGTGGTTGATTCTGTAAAGCCCAGTACATAGCATTGTGATCATTAGGGACCCTTCTTACCTTCATTGCAAGTGGTTCATACTAAAAAGCTCAATGCATGGCATTCTATTCATTTGGGTCTTGCTTTCATTGCAAGAGGTTCATTCTGTAAAGACCAGTACGAACCATTGTGACCTTTGTGGAACCTTAATTCATTGCAAGTGGTTGATTCTGTAAAGCCCAGTACGTAGCATGTGATCATTATTGACCCTTCTCTGACTGCTACTGGTTGATTCTGTAAAGCCCAGTACGTAGCATGTGATCATTATGGACCCTTCTCTGATTGCTAGTGGTTGATTCTCTAAAGCCCAGTATGTACCATAGTGACCTTTGTGGAACTTTATTACATTGCCAGTGGTTAATTCTGTAAAGCCCAGTGCACGGCATTATGTTCATTGTGGATCCTACTTTCATTGCAAGTGGTTCATACTGTAAATCTCAGTGCATGGCATTCTGTTCATTTGGATCTTGCTTTCATTGCAAGTGGTTGACTCTGTAAAGCCCAGTACATAGCATTGTGATCATTAGGGACCCTTCTTACCTTCATTGCAAGTGGTTCATACTGTAAAGCTCAATGCATGGCATACTTTTCATTTGGGTCTTGCTTTCATTGCAAGAGGTTCATTCTGTAAAGACCAGTACGTAGCATGTAATCATTATGGACCCTTCTCTGATTGCTAGTGGTTGATTCTGTAAAGCCCAGTACGTAGCATGTGATCATTACGGACCCTTCTCTGATTGCTAGTGGTTTATTCTGTAAAGCCCAGTACGTACCATTGTGAACTTTGTGGAACCTTATAGCATTGCAAGTGGTTCATTCTGTAAAGCCCAGTGCATGGCATTATGGTCATTGTGGATCCTACTTTCATTGCAAGTGGTTCATTCTGTAAAGCCAAGTACGTAGCATGTGTTCATTATGGACCCTTCTCTAATTGCTACTGGTTGATTCTCTAAAGCCCAGTACGAACCATTGTGATCTTTGTGGAAGCTTATTGCATTGCAAGTGGTTGATTCTGTAAAGCCGAGTACGTAGCATGTGATCATTATGGACCATTCTCTCATTGCTAGTGGTTGATTCTCTAAAGCCCAGTACGTACAATTGTGACCTTTGTGGAACCTTATTGCATTGCAAGTGGTCAATTTAGTAAAGCCCAGTGCATGGCATTATGTTCATTGTGGATACTACTTTCATTGCAAGTGGTTCATACTGTAAAGCCCAGTTCAAAGCATAATATTCATTTCGATCTTGCTTTCATTGCAAGAGGTCCATTCTGTAAAGACCAGTAGGTAGCATGTAATCATTATGGACCCTTCTCTGATTGCTAGTGGTTGATTCTCTAAAGCCCAGTATGTACCATTGTGACCTTTGTGGAACCTTATTGCATTGCACGTGATTCATTCTGTAAAGCCCAGTACGAACCATTGTGACCTTTGTGGAACCTTATTGCATTGCGAGTGGTTAATTCTGTAAAGCCCAGTACGTAGCATGTGATCATTATGGACCCTTCTCTGATTACTAGTGGTTGATTCTTTCAAGCCCAGTACATAGCATTGTGATCATTAGGGACCCTTCTTTCATTGCAAGTGGTTGATTCTGTAAAGCCCAGTACGTAGCATGTGTTCATTATGGACCTTTCATTGCTAGTGGTTGATGCTGTAAAGCCCAGTATGTAGCATTGTGATCATTATGGACCGTTCTCTCATTGCAAGAGGTTCATTCTCTAAAGCGCAGTACGTAGTATTTGATCATTATGGACACGTCTCTGATTCCTAGTGGTTGATTCTGTAAAGCCCAGTACGAACCATTGTGACCTTTGTGGAACCCTTTTTTATTGCAACTGGTTCATTCTGTAAAGACCAGTACGTAGCATGTGTCCATTATGGACCCTTCTATCATTGCTAGTGGTTGATTCTCTAAAGCCCAGTACGAACCATTGTCACCTTTGTGGAACCTTATTGCATTGCAAGTTGTTGATTCTGTAAAGCCCAGTTCAAAGCACTATGTTCATTTCGATCTTGCTTTCATTGCAAGAGGTTCATTCTGTAAACACCAGTAGGTAGCATGTAATCATTATGGACCCTTCTCTGACTGCTAGTGCTTGATTCTGTAAAGCCCAGTACGTAGCATGTGATCATTATGGACCCTTCTCTGATTGCTAGTGGTTGATTCTCTAAAGCCCAGTACGTACCATTGTGACCTTTGTGGAACTTTATTTCATTGCAAGTGGTTAATTCGTAAAGCCCAGTGCATGGCATTATGTTCATTGTGGATCCTACTTACATTGCAAATGGTTCATACTGTAAAGCTCAGTGCATGGCATTCTGTTCATTTGGATCTTGCTTTCATTGCAAGTGGTTAATTCTGTAAAGCCCAGTACATAGCATTGTGATCATTATGGACTCTTCTCTCATTGCTAGTGGTTGATTCTCTGAAGCCCAGTAAGAACAATTGTGATCTTTGTGGAACCTTATTGCATTGCAAGTGGTTAATTCTGTAAAGCCCAGTGCATGGCATTATGTTCATTGTGGATCCTACTTTCATTGCAAGTGGTTCATACTGTAAAGCTCAGTGGATGGCATTCTGTTCATTTGGATCTTGCTTTCATTGCAAGTGGTTGATTCTGTAAAGCCCAGTACATAGCATTGTGATCATTAGGGACCCTTCTTACCTTCATTGCAAGTGGTTCATACTAAAAAGCTCAATGCATGGCATTCTATTCATTTGGGTCTTGCTTTCATTGCAAGAGGTTCATTCTGTAAAGACCAGTACGAACCATTGTGACCTTTGTGGAACCTTAATTCATTGCAAGTGGTTGATTCTGTAAAGCCCAGTACGTAGCATGTGATCATTATTGACCCTTCTCTGACTGCTACTGGTTGATTCTGTAAAGCCCAGTACGTAGCATGTGATCATTATGGACCCTTCTCTGATTGCTAGTGGTTGATTCTCTAAAGCCCAGTATGTACCATAGTGACCTTTGTGGAACTTTATTACATTGCCAGTGGTTAATTCTGTAAAGCCCAGTGCACGGCATTATGTTCATTGTGGATCCTACTTTCATTGCAAGTGGTTCATACTGTAAATCTCAGTGCATGGCATTCTGTTCATTTGGATCTTGCTTTCATTGCAAGTGGTTGACTCTGTAAAGCCCAGTACATAGCATTGTGATCATTAGGGACCCTTCTTACCTTCATTGCAAGTGGTTCATACTGTAAAGCTCAATGCATGGCATACTTTTCATTTGGGTCTTGCTTTCATTGCAAGAGGTTCATTCTGTAAAGACCAGTACGTAGCATGTAATCATTATGGACCCTTCTCTGATTGCTAGTGGTTGATTCTGTAAAGCCCAGTACGTAGCATGTGATCATTACGGACCCTTCTCTGATTGCTAGTGGTTTATTCTGTAAAGCCCAGTACGTACCATTGTGAACTTTGTGGAACCTTATAGCATTGCAAGTGGTTCATTCTGTAAAGCCCAGTGCATGGCATTATGGTCATTGTGGATCCTACTTTCATTGCAAGTGGTTCATTCTGTAAAGCCAAGTACGTAGCATGTGTTCATTATGGACCCTTCTCTAATTGCTACTGGTTGATTCTCTAAAGCCCAGTACGAACCATTGTGATCTTTGTGGAAGCTTATTGCATTGCAAGTGGTTCATACTGTAAAGCTCAGTGCATGGCAATCTGTTCATTTGGATCTTGCTTTCATTGCAACTGGTTGATTCTGTAAAGACCAGTACATAGCATTGTGATCATTAGGGACCCTTCTTACCTTCATTGCAAGTGGTTCATACTGTAAAGCTCAGTGCATGGCATTCTGTTCATTTGGATCTGGCTTTCATTGCAAGAGGTTCATTCTGTAAAGACCAGTACGTAGCATGTGTTCATTATGGACCGTACTATCATTGCTAGCGGTTGATTCTCTAAAGCCCAGTACGAACCATTGTGAACTTTGTGGAACCTTATTGCATTGCAAGTGGTTAATTCTGTAAAGCCCATTGCATGGCATTATGTTCATAGTGGATCCTACTTTCATTGCAAGTGGTTCACACTGTAAAGCCCAGTGCAGGGCATTATGTTCATTGTGGATCCTACTTTCATTGCAAGTGGTTCGTACTGTAAAGCTCAGTGCATGGCATTCTGTTCATTTGGATCTTGCTTTCATTGCAGGTACATAGCATTGTGATCATCATGGACCGTTCAATCATTGCTAGTGGTTGATTCTCTAAAGCCCAGTACTTACCATTGTGACCTTTGTGGAAACTTATTGCATTGCAAGTGGTTGATTCTGTAAAGCCCAGTACATAGCATTGTGATCATTATGGACTCTTCTCTCATTGCTAGTGGTTGATTCTCTAAAGCCCAGTACGATCCATTGTGGCGTTTGTGGAACCTTATTGCATTGCAAGTGGTAGATTCTGTAAAGCCCAGTGCATGGCATTATGTTATTGTGGATACTACTTTCATTGCAAGTTGTTCATACTGTAAAGCTCAGTGCATGGCATTCTGTTCATTTGGATCTTGTTTTCATTGCAAGAGGTTCATTCTGTAAAGACCAGTACGTAGCATGTGTCCATTATGGACCCTTCTATCATTGCTAGTGGTTGATTCTCTAAAGCCCAGTACGAACCATTGTCACCTTTGTGGAACCTTATTGCATTGCAAGTTGTTGATTCTGTAAAGCCCAGTTCAAAGCACTATGTTCATTTCGATCTTGCTTTCATTGCAAGAGGTTCATTCTGTAAACACCAGTAGGTAGCATGTAATCATTATGGACCCTTCTCTGACTGCTAGTGCTTGATTCTGTAAAGCCCAGTACGTAGCATGTGATCATTATGGACCCTTCTCTGATTGCTAGTGGTTGATTCTCTAAAGCCCAGTACGTACCATTGTGACCTTTGTGGAACTTTATTTCATTGCAAGTGGTTAATTCGTAAAGCCCAGTGCATGGCATTATGTTCATTGTGGATCCTACTTACATTGCAAATGGTTCATACTGTAAAGCTCAGTGCATGGCATTCTGTTCATTTGGATCTTGCTTTCATTGCAAGTGGTTAATTCTGTAAAGCCCAGTACATAGCATTGTGATCATTATGGACTCTTCTCTCATTGCTAGTGGTTGATTCTCTGAAGCCCAGTAAGAACCATTGTGATCTTTGTGGAACCTTATTGCATTGCAAGTGGTTAATTCTGTAAAGCCCAGTGCATGGCATTATGTTCATTGTGGATCCTACTTTCATTGCAAGTGGTTCATACTGTAAAGCTCAGTGGATGGCATTCTGTTCATTTGGATCTTGCTTTCATTGCAAGTGGTTGATTCTGTAAAGCCCAGTACATAGCATTGTGATCATTAGGGACCCTTCTTACCTTCATTGCAAGTGGTTCATACTGTAAAGCTCAATGCATGGCATTCTATTCATTTGGGTCTTGCTTTCATTGCAAGAGGTTCATTCTGTAAAGACCAGTACGAACCATTGTGACCTTTGTGGAACCTTAATTCATTGCAAGTGGTTGATTCTGTAAAGCCCAGTACGTAGCATGTGATCATTATTGACCCTTCTCTGACTGCTACTGGTTGATTCTGTAAAGCCCAGTACGTAGCATGTGATCATTATGGACCCTTCTCTGATTGCTAGTGGTTGATTCTCTAAAGCCCAGTATGTACCATAGTGACCTTTGTGGAACTTTATTACATTGCCAGTGGTTAATTCTGTAAAGCCCAGTGCATGGCATTATGTTATTGTGGATACTACTTTCATTGCAAGTTGTTCATACTGTAAAGCTCAGTGCATGGCATTCTGTTCATTTGGATCTTGTTTTCATTGCAAGAGGTTCATTCTGTAAAGACCAGTACGTAGCATGTGTCCATTATGGACCCTTCTATCATTGCTAGTGGTTGATTCTCTAAAGCCCAGTACGAACCATTGTCACCTTTGTGGAACCTTATTGCATTGCAAGTTGTTGATTCTGTAAAGCCCAGTTCAAAGCACTATGTTCATTTCGATCTTGCTTTCATTGCAAGAGGTTCATTCTGTAAACACCAGTAGGTAGCATGTAATCATTATGGACCCTTCTCTGACTGCTAGTGCTTGATTCTGTAAAGCCCAGTACGTAGCATGTGATCATTATGGACCCTTCTCTGATTGCTAGTGGTTGATTCTCTGAAGCCCAGTAAGAACCATTGTCACCTTTGTGGAACTTTATTTCATTGCAAGTGGTTAATTCGTAAAGCCCAGTGCATGGCATTATGTTCATTGTGGATCCTACTTTCATTGCAAGTGGTTAATTCTGTAAAGCCCAGTACATAGCATTGTGATCATTATGGACTCTTCTCTCATTGCTAGTGGTTGATTCTCTGAAGCCCAGTAAGAACCATTGTGATCTTTGTGGAACCTTATTGCATTGCAAGTGGTTAATTCTGTAAAGCCCAGTGCATGGCATTATGTTCATTGTGGATCCTACTTTCATTGCAAGTGGTTCATACTGTAAAGCTCAGTGGATGGCATTCTGTTCATTTGGATCTTGCTTTCATTGCAAGTGGTTGATTCAGTAAAGCCCAGTACATAGCATTGTGATCATTAGGGACCCTTCTTACCTTCATTGCAAGTGGTTCATACTGTAAAGCTCAATGCATGGCATTCTATTCATTTGGGTCTTGCTTTCATTGCAAGAGGTTCATTCTGTAAAGACCAGTACGAACCATTGTGACCTTTGTGGAACCTTAATTCATTGCAAGTGGTTGATTCTGTAAAGCCCAGTACGTAGCATGTGATCATTATTGACCCTTCTCTGACTGCTACTGGTTGATTCTGTAAAGCCCAGTACGTAGCATGTGATCATTATGGACCCTTCTCTGATTGCTAGTGGTTGATTCTCTAAAGCCCAGTATGTACCATAGTGACCTTTGTGGAACTTTATTACATTGCCAGTGGTTAATTCTGTAAAGCCCAGTGCATGGCATTATGTTATTGTGGATACTACTTTCATTGCAAGTTGTTCATACTGTAAAGCTCAGTGCATGGCATTCTGTTCATTTGGATCTTGTTTTCATTGCAAGAGGTTCATTCTGTAAAGACCAGTACGTAGCATGTGTCCATTATGGACCCTTCTATCATTGCTAGTGGTTGATTCTCTAAAGCCCAGTACGAACCATTGTCACCTTTGTGGAACCTTATTGCATTGCAAGTTGTTGATTCTGTAAAGCCCAGTTCAAAGCACTATGTTCATTTCGATCTTGCTTTCATTGCAAGAGGTTCATTCTGTAAACACCAGTAGGTAGCATGTAATCATTATGGACCCTTCTCTGACTGCTAGTGCTTGATTCTGTAAAGCCCAGTACGTAGCATGTGATCATTATGGACCCTTCTCTGATTGCTAGTGGTTGATTCTCTGAAGCCCAGTAAGAACCATTGTCACCTTTGTGGAACTTTATTTCATTGCAAGTGGTTAATTCGTAAAGCCCAGTGCATGGCATTATGTTCATTGTGGATCCTACTTTCATTGCAAGTGGTTAATTCTGTAAAGCCCAGTACATAGCATTGTGATCATTATGGACTCTTCTCTCATTGCTAGTGGTTGATTCTCTGAAGCCCAGTAAGAACCATTGTGATCTTTGTGGAACCTTATTGCATTGCAAGTGGTTAATTCTGTAAAGCCCAGTGCATGGCATTATGTTCATTGTGGATCCTACTTTCATTGCAAGTGGTTCATACTGTAAAGCTCAGTGGATGGCATTCTGTTCATTTGGATCTTGCTTTCATTGCAAGTGGTTGATTCTGTAAAGACCAGTACATAGCATTGTGATCATTAGGGACCCTTCTTACCTTCATTGCTAGTGGTTCATACTGTAAAGCTCAATGCATGGCATTCTATTCATTTGGGTCTTGCTTTCATTGCAAGAGGTTCATTCTGTAAAGACCAGTACGAACCATTGTGACCTTTGTGGAACCTTAATTCATTGCAAGTGGTTGATTCTGTAAAGCCCAGTACGTAGCATGTGATCATTATTGACCCTTCTCTGACTGCTACTGGTTGATTCTGTAAAGCCCAGTACGTAGCATGTGATCATTATGGACCCTTCTCTGATTGCTAGTGGTTGATTCTCTAAAGCCCAGTATGTACCATAGTGACCTTTGTGGAACTTTATTACATTGCCAGTGGTTAATTCTGTAAAGCCCAGTGCATGGCATTATGTTATTGTGGATACTACTTTCATTGCAAGTTGTTCATACTGTAAAGCTCAGGCATTGGCATTCTGTTCATTTGGATCTTGTTTTCATTGCAAGAGGTTCTTTCTGTAAAGACCAGTACGTAGCATGTGTCCATTATGGACCCTTCTATCATTGCTAGTGGTTGATTCTCTAAAGCCCAGTACGAACCATTGTCACCTTTGTGGAACCTTATTGCATTGCAAGTTGTTGATTCTGTAAAGCCCAGTTCAAAGCACTATGTTCATTTCGATCTTGCTTTCATTGCAAGAGGTTCATTCTGTAAACACCAGTAGGTAGCATGTAATCATTATGGACCCTTCTCTGACTGCTAGTGCTTGATTCTGTAAAGCCCAGTACGTAGCATGTGATCATTATGGACCCTTCTCTGATTGCTAGTGGTTGATTCTCTAAAGCCCAGTACGTACCATTGTGACCTTTGTGGAACTTTATTTCATTGCAAGTGGTTAATTCGTAAAGCCCAGTGCATGGCATTATGTTCATTGTGGATCCTACTTACATTGCAAATGGTTCATACTGTAAAGCTCAGTGCATGGCATTCTGTTCATTTGGATCTTGCTTTCATTGCAAGTGGTTAATTCTGTAAAGCCCAGTACATAGCATTGTGATCATTATGGACTCTTCTCTCATTGCTAGTGGTTGATTCTCTGAAGCCCAGTAAGAACCATTGTGATCTTTGTGGAACCTTATTGCATTGCAAGTGGTTAATTCTGTAAAGCCCAGTGCATGGCATTATGTTCATTGTGGATCCTACTTTCATTGCAAGTGGTTCATACTGTAAAGCTCAGTGGATGGCATTCTGTTCATTTGGATCTTGCTTTCATTGCAAGTGGTTGATTCTGTAAAGCCCAGTACATAGCATTGTGATCATTAGGGACCCTTCTTACCTTCATTGCAAGTGGTTCATACTGTAAAGCTCAATGCATGGCATTCTATTCATTTGGGTCTTGCTTTCATTGCAAGAGGTTCATTCTGTAAAGACCAGTACGAACCATTGTGACCTTTGTGGAACCTTAATTCATTGCAAGTGGTTGATTCTGTAAAGCCCAGTACGTAGCATGTGATCATTATTGACCCTTCTCTGACTGCTACTGGTTGATTCTGTAAAGCCCAGTACGTAGCATGTGATCATTATGGACCCTTCTCTGATTGCTAGTGGTTGATTCTCTAAAGCCCAGTATGTACCATAGTGACCTTTGTGGAACTTTATTACATTGCCAGTGGTTAATTCTGTAAAGCCCAGTGCATGGCATTATGTTATTGTGGATACTACTTTCATTGCAAGTTGTTCATACTGTAAAGCTCAGTGCATGGCATTCTGTTCATTTGGATCTTGTTTTCATTGCAAGAGGTTCATTCTGTAAAGACCAGTACGTAGCATGTGTCCATTATGGACCCTTCTATCATTGCTAGTGGTTGATTCTCTAAAGCCCAGTACGAACCATTGTCACCTTTGTGGAACCTTATTGCATTGCAAGTTGTTGATTCTGTAAAGCCCAGTTCAAAGCACTATGTTCATTTCGATCTTGCTTTCATTGCAAGAGGTTCATTCTGTAAACACCAGTAGGTAGCATGTAATCATTATGGACCCTTCTCTGACTGCTAGTGCTTGATTCTGTAAAGCCCAGTACGTAGCATGTGATCATTATGGACCCTTCTCTGATTGCTAGTGGTTGATTCTCTGAAGCCCAGTAAGAACCATTGTCACCTTTGTGGAACTTTATTTCATTGCAAGTGGTTAATTCGTAAAGCCCAGTGCATGGCATTATGTTCATTGTGGATCCTACTTTCATTGCAAGTGGTTCATACTGTAAAGCTCAATGCATGGCATTCTATTCATTTGGGTCTTGCTTTCATTGCAAGAGGTTCATTCTGTAAAGACCAGTACGAACCATTGTGACCTTTGTGGAACCTTAATTCATTGCAAGTGGTTGATTCTGTAAAGCCCAGTACGTAGCATGTGATCATTATTGACCCTTCTCTGACTGCTACTGGTTGATTCTGTAAAGCCCAGTACGTAGCATGTGATCATTATGGACCCTTCTCTGATTGCTAGTGGTTGATTCTCTAAAGCCCAGTATGTACCATAGTGACCTTTGTGGAACTTTATTACATTGCCAGTGGTTAATTCTGTAAAGCCCAGTGCATGGCATTATGTTCATTGTGGATCCTACTTTCATTGCAAGTGGTTCATACTGTAAATCTCAGTGCATGGCATTCTGTTCATTTGGATCTTGCTTTCATTGGAAGTGGTTGACTCTGTAAAGCCCAGTACATAGCATTGTGTTCATTAGGGACCCTTCTTACCTTCATTGCAAGTGGTTCATACTGTAAAGCTCAATGCATGGCATACTTTTCATTTGGGTCTTGCTTTCATTGCAAGAGGTTCATTCTGTAAAGACCAGTACGTAGCATGTGTTCATTTTGGACCCTACTATCATTGCTAGTGGTTGATTCTCTAAAGCCCAGTACGTAGCATGTGATCATTATGGACCCTTCTCTCATTGCTAGTGGTTGATTCTCTAAAGCCCAGTACGTACCATTGTGAACTTTGTGGAACCTTATAGCATTGCAAGTGGTTCATTCTGTAAAGCCCAGTGCATGGCATTATGGTCATTGTGGATCCTACTTTCATTGCAAGTGGTTCATTCTGTAAAGCCAAGTACGTAGCATGTGTTCATTATGGACCCTTCTCTAATTGCTACTGGTTGATTCTCTAAAGCCCAGTACGAACCATTGTGACCTTTGTGGAAGCTTATTGCATTGCAAGTGGTTCATACTGTAAAGCTCAGTGCATGGCAATCTGTTCATTTGGATCTTGCTTTCATTGCAACTGGTTGATTCTGTAAAGACCAGTACATAGCATTGTGATCATTAGGGACCCTTCTTACCTTCATTGCAAGTGGTTCATACTGTAAAGCTCAGTGCATGGCATTCTGTTCATTTGGATCTGGCTTTCATTGCAAGAGGTTCATTCTGTAAAGACCAGTACGTAGCATGTGTTCATTATGGACCGTACTATCATTGCTAGCGGTTGATTCTCTAAAGCCCAGTACGAACCATTGTGAACTTTGTGGAACCTTATTGCATTGCAAGTGGTTAATTCTGTAAAGCCCATTGCATGGCATTATGTTCATAGTGGATCCTACTTTCATTGCAAGTGGTTCACACTGTAAAGCCCAGTGCATGGCATTATGTTCATTGTGGATCCTACTTTCATTGCAAGTGGTTCGTACTGTAAAGCTCAGTGCATGGCATTCTGTTCATTTGGATCTTGCTTTCATTGCAGGTACATAGCATTGTGATCATCATGGACCGTTCAATCATTGCTAGTGGTTGATTCTCTAAAGCCCAGTACTTACCATTGTGACCTTTGTGGAAACTTATTGCATTGCAAGTGGTTGATTCTGTAAAGCCCAGTACATAGCATTGTGATCATTATGGACTCTTCTCTCATTGCTAGTGGTTGATTCTCTAAAGCCCAGTACGATCCATTGTGGCGTTTGTGGAACCTTATTGCATTGCAAGTGGTAGATTCTGTAAAGCCCAGTGCATGGCATTATGTTATTGTGGATACTACTTTCATTGCAAGTTGTTCATACTGTAAAGCTCAGTGCATGGCATTCTGTTCATTTGGATCTTGTTTTCATTGCAAGAGGTTCATTCTGTAAAGACCAGTACGTAGCATGTGTCCATTATGGACCCTTCTATCATTGCTAGTGGTTGATTCTCTAAAGCCCAGTACGAACCATTGTCACCTTTGTGGAACCTTATTGCATTGCAAGTTGTTGATTCTGTAAAGCCCAGTTCAAAGCACTATGTTCATTTCGATCTTGCTTTCATTGCAAGAGGTTCATTCTGTAAACACCAGTAGGTAGCATGTAATCATTATGGACCCTTCTCTGACTGCTAGTGCTTGATTCTGTAAAGCCCAGTACGTAGCATGTGATCATTATGGACCCTTCTCTGATTGCTAGTGGTTGATTCTCTAAAGCCCAGTACGTACCATTGTGACCTTTGTGGAACTTTATTTCATTGCAAGTGGTTAATTCGTAAAGCCCAGTGCATGGCATTATGTTCATTGTGGATCCTACTTACATTGCAAATGGTTCATACTGTAAAGCTCAGTGCATGGCATTCTGTTCATTTGGATCTTGCTTTCATTGCAAGTGGTTAATTCTGTAAAGCCCAGTACATAGCATTGTGATCATTATGGACTCTTCTCTCATTGCTAGTGGTTGATTCTCTGAAGCCCAGTAAGAACCATTGTGATCTTTGTGGAACCTTATTGCATTGCAAGTGGTTAATTCTGTAAAGCCCAGTGCATGGCATTATGTTCATTGTGGATCCTACTTTCATTGCAAGTGGTTCATACTGTAAAGCTCAGTGGATGGCATTCTGTTCATTTGGATCTTGCTTTCATTGCAAGTGGTTGATTCTGTAAAGCCCAGTACATAGCATTGTGATCATTAGGGACCCTTCTTACCTTCATTGCAAGTGGTTCATACTGTAAAGCTCAATGCATGGCATTCTATTCATTTGGGTCTTGCTTTCATTGCAAGAGGTTCATTCTGTAAAGACCAGTACGAACCATTGTGACCTTTGTGGAACCTTAATTCATTGCAAGTGGTTGATTCTGTAAAGCCCAGTACGTAGCATGTGATCATTATTGACCCTTCTCTGACTGCTACTGGTTGATTCTGTAAAGCCCAGTACGTAGCATGTGATCATTATGGACCCTTCTCTGATTGCTAGTGGTTGATTCTCTAAAGCCCAGTATGTACCATAGTGACCTTTGTGGAACTTTATTACATTGCCAGTGGTTAATTCTGTAAAGCCCAGTGCATGGCATTATGTTATTGTGGATACTACTTTCATTGCAAGTTGTTCATACTGTAAAGCTCAGTGCATGGCATTCTGTTCATTTGGATCTTGTTTTCATTGCAAGAGGTTCATTCTGTAAAGACCAGTACGTAGCATGTGTCCATTATGGACCCTTCTATCATTGCTAGTGGTTGATTCTCTAAAGCCCAGTACGAACCATTGTCACCTTTGTGGAACCTTATTGCATTGCAAGTTGTTGATTCTGTAAAGCCCAGTTCAAAGCACTATGTTCATTTCGATCTTGCTTTCATTGCAAGAGGTTCATTCTGTAAACACCAGTAGGTAGCATGTAATCATTATGGACCCTTCTCTGACTGCTAGTGCTTGATTCTGTAAAGCCCAGTACGTAGCATGTGATCATTATGGACCCTTCTCTGATTGCTAGTGGTTGATTCTCTGAAGCCCAGTAAGAACCATTGTCACCTTTGTGGAACTTTATTTCATTGCAAGTGGTTAATTCGTAAAGCCCAGTGCATGGCATTATGTTCATTGTGGATCCTACTTTCATTGCAAGTGGTTCATACTGTAAAGCTCAGTGGATGGCATTCTGTTCATTTGGATCTTGCTTTCATTGCAAGTGGTTGATTCTGTAAAGCCCAGTACATAGCATTGTGATCATTAGGGACCCTTCTTACCTTCATTGCAAGTGGTTCATACTGTAAAGCTCAATGCATGGCATTCTATTCATTTGGGTCTTGCTTTCATTGCAAGAGGTTCATTCTGTAAAGACCAGTACGAACCATTGTGACCTTTGTGGAACCTTAATTCATTGCAAGTGGTTGATTCTGTAAAGCCCAGTACGTAGCATGTGATCATTATTGACCCTTCTCTGACTGCTACTGGTTGATTCTGTAAAGCCCAGTACGTAGCATGTGATCATTATGGACCCTTCTCTGATTGCTAGTGGTTGATTCTCTAAAGCCCAGTATGTACCATAGTGACCTTTGTGGAACTTTATTACATTGCCAGTGGTTAATTCTGTAAAGCCCAGTGCATGGCATTATGTTATTGTGGATACTACTTTCATTGCAAGTTGTTCATACTGTAAAGCTCAGTGCATGGCATTCTGTTCATTTGGATCTTGTTTTCATTGCAAGAGGTTCATTCTGTAAAGACCAGTACGTAGCATGTGTCCATTATGGACCCTTCTATCATTGCTAGTGGTTGATTCTCTAAAGCCCAGTACGAACCATTGTCACCTTTGTGGAACCTTATTGCATTGCAAGTTGTTGATTCTGTAAAGCCCAGTTCAAAGCACTATGTTCATTTCGATCTTGCTTTCATTGCAAGAGGTTCATTCTGTAAACACCAGTAGGTAGCATGTAATCATTATGGACCCTTCTCTGACTGCTAGTGCTTGATTCTGTAAAGCCCAGTACGTAGCATGTGATCATTATGGACCCTTCTCTGATTGCTAGTGGTTGATTCTCTGAAGCCCAGTAAGAACCATTGTCACCTTTGTGGAACTTTATTTCATTGCAAGTGGTTAATTCGTAAAGCCCAGTGCATGGCATTATGTTCATTGTGGATCCTACTTTCATTGCAAGTGGTTCATACTGTAAAGCTCAGTGGATGGCATTCTGTTCATTTGGATCTTGCTTTCATTGCAAGTGGTTGATTCTGTAAAGCCCAGTACATAGCATTGTGATCATTAGGGACCCTTCTTACCTTCATTGCAAGTGGTTCATACTGTAAAGCTCAATGCATGGCATTCTATTCATTTGGGTCTTGCTTTCATTGCAAGAGGTTCATTCTGTAAAGACCAGTACGAACCATTGTGACCTTTGTGGAACCTTAATTCATTGCAAGTGGTTGATTCTGTAAAGCCCAGTACGTAGCATGTGATCATTATTGACCCTTCTCTGACTGCTACTGGTTGATTCTGTAAAGCCCAGTACGTAGCATGTGATCATTATGGACCCTTCTCTGATTGCTAGTGGTTGATTCTCTAAAGCCCAGTATGTACCATAGTGACCTTTGTGGAACTTTATTACATTGCCAGTGGTTAATTCTGTAAAGCCCAGTGCATGGCATTATGTTCATTGTGGATCCTACTTTCATTGCAAGTGGTTCATACTGTAAATCTCAGTGCATGGCATTCTGTTCATTTGGATCTTGTTTTCATTGCAAGAGGTTCATTCTGTAAAGACCAGTACGTAGCATGTGTCCATTATGGACCCTTCTATCATTGCTAGTGGTTGATTCTCTAAAGCCCAGTACGAACCATTGTCACCTTTGTGGAACCTTATTGCATTGCAAGTTGTTGATTCTGTAAAGCCCAGTTCAAAGCACTATGTTCATTTCGATCTTGCTTTCATTGCAAGAGGTTCATTCTGTAAACACCAGTAGGTAGCATGTAATCATTATGGACCCTTCTCTGACTGCTAGTGCTTGATTCTGTAAAGCCCAGTACGTAGCATGTGATCATTATGGACCCTTCTCTGATTGCTAGTGGTTGATTCTCTGAAGCCCAGTAAGAACCATTGTCACCTTTGTGGAACTTTATTTCATTGCAAGTGGTTAATTCGTAAAGCCCAGTGCATGGCATTATGTTCATTGTGGATCCTACTTTCATTGCAAGTGGTTCATACTGTAAAGCTCAGTGGATGGCATTCTGTTCATTTGGATCTTGCTTTCATTGCAAGTGGTTGATTCTGTAAAGCCCAGTACATAGCATTGTGATCATTAGGGACCCTTCTTACCTTCATTGCAAGTGGTTCATACTGTAAAGCTCAATGCATGGCATTCTATTCATTTGGGTCTTGCTTTCATTGCAAGAGGTTCATTCTGTAAAGACCAGTACGAACCATTGTGACCTTTGTGGAACCTTAATTCATTGCAAGTGGTTGATTCTGTAAAGCCCAGTACGTAGCATGTGATCATTATTGACCCTTCTCTGACTGCTACTGGTTGATTCTGTAAAGCCCAGTACGTAGCATGTGATCATTATGGACCCTTCTCTGATTGCTAGTGGTTGATTCTCTAAAGCCCAGTATGTACCATAGTGACCTTTGTGGAACTTTATTACATTGCCAGTGGTTAATTCTGTAAAGCCCAGTGCATGGCATTATGTTCATTGTGGATCCTACTTTCATTGCAAGTGGTTCATACTGTAAATCTCAGTGCATGGCATTCTGTTCATTTGGATCTTGCTTTCATTGGAAGTGGTTGACTCTGTAAAGCCCAGTACATAGCATTGTGTTCATTAGGGACCCTTCTTACCTTCATTGCAAGTGGTTCATACTGTAAAGCTCAATGCATGGCATACTTTTCATTTGGGTCTTGCTTTCATTGCAAGAGGTTCATTCTGTAAAGACCAGTACGTAGCATGTGTTCATTATGGACCCTACTATCATTGCTAGTGGTTGATTCTCTAAAGCCCAGTACGTAGCATGTGATCATTATGGACCCTTCTCTCATTGCTAGTGGTTGATTCTCTAAAGCCCAGTACGTACCATTGTGACCTTTGTGGAACCTTATTGCATTGCAAGTGGTTAATTCAGTAAAGCCCAGTGCATGGCATTATGTTCATTGTGGATACTACTTTCATTGCAAGTGATTCATATTGTAAAGCCCAGTTCAAAGCATTATGTTCATTTGGATCTTGCTTTCATTGCAAGAGGTTCATTCTGTAAAGACCAGTAGGTAGCATGTAATCATTATGAACCCTTCTCTGATTGCTAGTGGTTGATTCTGTAAAGCACAGTACGTAGCATGTGATCATTACGGACCCTTCTCTGATTGCTAGTGGTTTATTCTGTAAAGCCCAGTACGTACCATTGTGAACTTTGTGGAACCTTATAGCATTGCAAGTGGTTCATTCTGTAAAGCCCAGTGCATGGCATTATGTTATTGTGGATACTACTTTCATTGCAAGTGGTTCATACTGTAAAGTCCAGTGCATGGCATTATGGTCATTGTGGATCCTACTTTCATTGCAAGTGGTTCATTCTGTAAAGCCAAGTACGTAGCATGTGTTCATTATGGACCCTTCTCTAATTGCTACTGGTTGATTCTCTAAAGCCCAGTACGAACCATTGTGACCTTTGTGGAAGCTTATTGCATTGCAAGTGGTTCATTCTGTAAAGCCCAGTGCATGGCATTATGTTCATTGTGGATCCTACTTTCATTGCAAGTGGTTCATACTGTAAAGCTCAGTGCATGGCAATCTGTTCATTTGGATCTTGCTTTCATTGCAACTGGTTGATTCTGTAAAGACCAGTACATAGCATTGTGATCATTAGGGACCCTTCTTACCTTCATTGCAAGTGGTTCATACTGTACAGCTCAGTGCATGGCATTCTGTTCATTTGGATCTGGCTTTCATTGCAAGAGGTTCATTCTGTAAAGACCAGTACGTAGCATGTGTTCATTATGGACCGTACTATCATTGCTAGCGGTTGATTCTCTAAAGCCCAGTACGAACCATTGTGAACTTTGTGGAACCTTATTGCATTGCAAGTGGTTAATTCTGTAAAGCCCATTGCATGGCATTATGTTCATAGTGGATCCTACTTTCATTGCAAGTGGTTCACACTGTAAAGCCCAGTGCATGGCATTATGTTCATTGTGGATCCTACTTTCATTGCAAGTGGTTCGTACTGTAAAGCTCAGTGCATGGCATTCTGTTCATTTGGATCTTGCTTTCATTGCAGGTACATAGCATTGTGATCATCATGGACCGTTCAATCATTGCTAGTGGTTGATTCTCTAAAGCCCAGTACTTACCATTGTGACCTTTGTGGAAACTTATTGCATTGCAAGTGGTTGATTCTGTAAAGCCCAGTACATAGCATTGTGATCATTATGGACTCTTCTCTCATTGCAAGTGGTTGATTCTCTAAAGCCCAGTACGATCCATTGTGGCGTTTGTGGAACCTTATTGCATTGCAAGTGGTAGATTCTGTAAAGCCCAGTGCATGGCATTATGTTATTGTGGATACTACTTTCATTGCAAGTTGTTCATACTGTAAAGCTCAGTGCATGGCATTCTGTTCATTTGGATCTTGTTTTCATTGCAAGAGGTTCATTCTGTAAAGACCAGTACGTAGCATGTGTCCATTATGGACCCTTCTATCATTGCTAGTGGTTGATTCTCTAAAGCCCAGTACGAACCATTGTCACCTTTGTGGAACCTTATTGCATTGCAAGTTGTTGATTCTGTAAAGCCCAGTTCAAAGCACTATGTTCATTTCGATCTTGCTTTCTTTGCAAGAGGTTCATTCTGTAAACACCAGTAGGTAGCATGTAATCATTATGGACCCTTCTCTGACTGCTAGTGCTTGATTCTGTAAAGCCCAGTACGTAGCATGTGATCATTATGGACCCTTCTCTGATTGCTAGTGCTTGATTCTCTAAAGCCCAGTACGTACCATTGTGACCTTTGTGGAACTTTATTTCATTGCAAGTGGTTAATTCGTAAAGCCCAGTGCATGGCATTATGTTCATTGTGGATCCTACTTACATTGCAAATGGTTCATACTGTAAACCTCAGTGCATGGCATTCTGTTCATTTGGATCTTGCTTTCATTGCAAGTGGTTAATTCTGTAAAGCCCAGTACATAGCATTGTGATCATTATGGACTCTTCTCTCATTGCTAGTGGTTGATTCTCTGAAGCCCAGTAAGAACCATTGTGATCTTTGTGGAACCTTATTGCATTGCAAGTGGTTAATTCTGTAAAGCCCAGTGCATGGCATTATGTTCATTGTGGATCCTACTTTCATTGCAAGTGGTTCATACTGTAAAGCTCAGTGGATGGCATTCTGTTCATTTGGATCTTGCTTTCATTGCAAGTGGTTGATTCTGTAAAGCCCAGTACATAGCATTGTGATCATTAGGGACCCTTCTTACCTTCATTGCAAGTGGTTCATACTGTAAAGCTCAATGCATGGCATTCTATTCATTTGGGTCTTGCTTTCATTGCAAGAGGTTCATTCTGTAAAGACCAGTACGAACCATTGTGACCTTTGTGGAACCTTAATTCATTGCAAGTGGTTGATTCTGTAAAGCCCAGTACGTAGCATGTGATCATTATTGACCCTTCTCTGACTGCTACTGGTTGATTCTGTAAAGCCCAGTACGTAGCATGTGATCATTATGGACCCTTCTCTGATTGCTAGTGGTTGATTCTCTAAAGCCCAGTATGTACCATAGTGACCTTTGTGGAACTTTATTACATTGCCAGTGGTTAATTCTGTAAAGCCCAGTGCATGGCATTATGTTATTGTGGATACTACTTTCATTGCAAGTTGTTCATACTGTAAAGCTCAGTGCATGGCATTCTGTTCATTTGGATCTTGTTTTCATTGCAAGAGGTTCATTCTGTAAAGACCAGTACGTAGCATGTGTCCATTATGGACCCTTCTATCATTGCTAGTGGTTGATTCTCTAAAGCCCAGTACGAACCATTGTCACCTTTGTGGAACCTTATTGCATTGCAAGTTGTTGATTCTGTAAAGCCCAGTTCAAAGCACTATGTTCATTTCGATCTTGCTTTCATTGCAAGAGGTTCATTCTGTAAACACCAGTAGGTAGCATGTAATCATTATGGACCCTTCTCTGACTGCTAGTGCTTGATTCTGTAAAGCCCAGTACGTAGCATGTGATCATTATGGACCCTTCTCTGATTGCTAGTGGTTGATTCTCTGAAGCCCAGTAAGAACCATTGTCACCTTTGTGGAACTTTATTTCATTGCAAGTGGTTAATTCGTAAAGCCCAGTGCATGGCATTATGTTCATTGTGGATCCTACTTTCATTGCAAGTGGTTAATTCTGTAAAGCCCAGTACATAGCATTGTGATCATTATGGACTCTTCTCTCATTGCTAGTGGTTGATTCTCTGAAGCCCAGTAAGAACCATTGTGATCTTTGTGGAACCTTATTGCATTGCAAGTGGTTAATTCTGTAAAGCCCAGTGCATGGCATTATGTTCATTGTGGATCCTACTTTCATTGCAAGTGGTTCATACTGTAAAGCTCAGTGGATGGCATTCTGTTCATTTGGATCTTGCTTTCATTGCAAGTGGTTGATTCTGTAAAGCCCAGTACATAGCATTGTGATCATTAGGGACCCTTCTTACCTTCATTGCAAGTGGTTCATACTGTAAAGCTCAACGCATGGCATTCTATTCATTTGGGTCTTGCTTTCATTGCAAGAGGTTCATTCTGTAAAGACCAGTACGAACCATTGTGACCTTTGTGGAACCTTAATTCATTGCAAGTGGTTGATTCTGTAAAGCCCAGTACGTAGCATGTGATCATTATTGACCCTTCTCTGACTGCTACTGGTTGATTCTGTAAAGCCCAGTACGTAGCATGTGATCATTATGGACCCTTCTCTGATTGCTAGTGGTTGATTCTCTAAAGCCCAGTATGTACCATAGTGACCTTTGTGGAACTTTATTACATTGCCAGTGGTTAATTCTGTAAAGCCCAGTGCATGGCATTATGTTATTGTGGATACTACTTTCATTGCAAGTTGTTCATACTGTAAAGCTCAGTGCATGGCATTCTGTTCATTTGGATCTTGTTTTCATTGCAAGAGGTTCATTCTGTAAAGACCAGTACGTAGCATGTGTCCATTATGGACCCTTCTATCATTGCTAGTGGTTGATTCTCTAAAGCCCAGTACGAACCATTGTCACCTTTGTGGAACCTTATTGCATTGCAAGTTGTTGATTCTGTAAAGCCCAGTTCAAAGCACTATGTTCATTTCGATCTTGCTTTCATTGCAAGAGGTTCATTCTGTAAACACCAGTAGGTAGCATGTAATCATTATGGACCCTTCTCTGACTGCTAGTGCTTGATTCTGTAAAGCCCAGTACGTAGCATGTGATCATTATGGACCCTTCTCTGATTGCTAGTGGTTGATTCTCTGAAGCCCAGTAAGAACCATTGTCACCTTTGTGGAACTTTATTTCATTGCAAGTGGTTAATTCGTAAAGCCCAGTGCATGGCATTATGTTCATTGTGGATCCTACTTTCATTGCAAGTGGTTCATACTGTAAAGCTCAGTGGATGGCATTCTGTTCATTTGGATCTTGCTTTCATTGCAAGTGGTTGATTCTGTAAAGCCCAGTACATAGCATTGTGATCATTAGGGACCCTTCTTACCTTCATTGCAAGTGGTTCATACTGTAAAGCTCAATGCATGGCATTCTATTCATTTGGGTCTTGCTTTCATTGCAAGAGGTTCATTCTGTAAAGACCAGTACGAACCATTGTGACCTTTGTGGAACCTTAATTCATTGCAAGTGGTTGATTCTGTAAAGCCCAGTACGTAGCATGTGATCATTATTGACCCTTCTCTGACTGCTACTGGTTGATTCTGTAAAGCCCAGTACGTAGCATGTGATCATTATGGACCCTTCTCTGATTGCTAGTGGTTGATTCTCTAAAGCCCAGTATGTACCATAGTGACCTTTGTGGAACTTTATTACATTGCCAGTGGTTAATTCTGTAAAGCCCAGTGCATGGCATTATGTTCATTGTGGATCCTACTTTCATTGCAAGTGGTTCATACTGTAAATCTCAGTGCATGGCATTCTGTTCATTTGGATCTTGCTTTCATTGCAAGTGGTTGACTCTGTAAAGCCCAGTACATAGCATTGTGTTCATTAGGGACCCTTCTTACCTTCATTGCAAGTGGTTCATACTGTAAAGCTCAATGCATGGCATACTTTTCATTTGGGTCTTGCTTTCATTGCAAGAGGTTCATTCTGTAAAGACCAGTACGTAGCATGTGTTCATTATGGACCCTACTATCATTGCTAGTGGTTGATTCTCTAAAGCCCAGTACGTAGCATGTGATCATTATGGACCCTTCTCTCATTGCTAGTGGTTGATTCTCTAAAGCCCAGTACGTACCATTGTGACCTTTGTGGAACCTTATTGCATTGCAAGTGGTTAATTCAGTAAAGCCCAGTGCATGGCATTATGTTCATTGTGGATACTACTTTCATTGCAAGTGATTCATATTGTAAAGCCTAGTTCAAAGCATTATGTTCATTTGGATCTTGCTTTCATTGCAAGAGGTTCATTCTGTAAAGACCAGTAGGTAGCATGTAATCATTATGGACCCTTCTCTGATTGCTAGTGGTTGATTCTGTAAAGCCCAGTACGTAGCATGTGATCATTACGGACCCTTCTCTGATTGCTAGTGGTTTATTCTGTAAAGCCCAGTACGTACCATTGTGAACTTTGTGGAACCTTATAGCATTGCAAGTGGTTCATTCTGTAAAGCCCAGTGCATGGCATTATGTTATTGTGGATACTACTTTCATTGCAAGTGGTTCATACTGTAAAGTCCAGTGCATGGCATTATGGTCATTGTGGATCCTACTTTCATTGCAAGTGGTTCATTCTGTAAAGCCAAGTACGTAGCATGTGTTCATTATGGACCCTTCTCTAATTGCTACTGGTTGATTCTCTAAAGCCCAGTACGAACCATTGTGACCTTTGTGGAAGCTTATTGCATTGCAAGTGGTTCATTCTGTAAAGCCCAGTGCATGGCATTATGTTCATTGTGGATCCTACTTTCATTGCAAGTGGTTCATACTGTAAAGCTCAGTGCATGGCAATCTGTTCATTTGGATCTTGCTTTCATTGCAACTGGTTGATTCTGTAAAGACCAGTACATAGCATTGTGATCATTAGGGACCCTTCTTACCTTCATTGCAAGTGGTTCATACTGTACAGCTCAGTGCATGGCATTCTGTTCATTTGGATCTGGCTTTCATTGCAAGAGGTTCATTCTGTAAAGACCAGTACGTAGCATGTGTTCATTATGGACCGTACTATCATTGCTAGCGGTTGATTCTCTAAAGCCCAGTACGAACCATTGTGAACTTTGTGGAACCTTATTGCATTGCAAGTGGTTAATTCTGTAAAGCCCATTGCATGGCATTATGTTCATAGTGGATCCTACTTTCATTGCAAGTGGTTCACACTGTAAAGCCCAGTGCATGGCATTATGTTCATTGTGGATCCTACTTTCATTGCAAGTGGTTCGTACTGTAAAGCTCAGTGCATGGCATTCTGTTCATTTGGATCTTGCTTTCATTGCAGGTACATAGCATTGTGATCATCATGGACCGTTCAATCATTGCTAGTGGTTGATTCTCTAAAGCCCAGTACTTACCATTGTGACCTTTGTGGAAACTTATTGCATTGCAAGTGGTTGATTCTGTAAAGCCCAGTACATAGCATTGTGATCATTATGGACTCTTCTCTCATTGCTAGTGGTTGATTCTCTAAAGCCCAGTACGATCCATTGTGGCGTTTGTGGAACCTTATTGCATTGCAAGTGGTAGATTCTGTAAAGCCCAGTGCATGGCATTATGTTATTGTGGATACTACTTTCATTGCAAGTTGTTCATACTGTAAAGCTCAGTGCATGGCATTCTGTTCATTTGGATCTTGTTTTCATTGCAAGAGGTTCATTCTGTAAAGACCAGTACGTAGCATGTGTCCATTATGGACCCTTCTATCATTGCTAGTGGTTGATTCTCTAAAGCCCAGTACGAACCATTGTCACCTTTGTGGAACCTTATTGCATTGCAAGTTGTTGATTCTGTAAAGCCCAGTTCAAAGCACTATGTTCATTTCGATCTTGCTTTCTTTGCAAGAGGTTCATTCTGTAAACACCAGTAGGTAGCATGTAATCATTATGGACCCTTCTCTGACTGCTAGTGCTTGATTCTGTAAAGCCCAGTACGTAGCATGTGATCATTATGGACCCTTCTCTGATTGCTAGTGCTTGATTCTCTAAAGCCCAGTACGTACCATTGTGACCTTTGTGGAACTTTATTTCATTGCAAGTGGTTAATTCGTAAAGCCCAGTGCATGGCATTATGTTCATTGTGGATCCTACTTACATTGCAAATGGTTCATACTGTAAACCTCAGTGCATGGCATTCTGTTCATTTGGATCTTGCTTTCATTGCAAGTGGTTAATTCTGTAAAGCCCAGTACATAGCATTGTGATCATTATGGACTCTTCTCTCATTGCTAGTGGTTGATTCTCTGAAGCCCAGTAAGAACCATTGTGATCTTTGTGGAACCTTATTGCATTGCAAGTGGTTAATTCTGTAAAGCCCAGTGCATGGCATTATGTTCATTGTGGATCCTACTTTCATTGCAAGTGGTTCATACTGTAAAGCTCAGTGGATGGCATTCTGTTCATTTGGATCTTGCTTTCATTGCAAGTGGTTGATTCTGTAAAGCCCAGTACATAGCATTGTGATCATTAGGGACCCTTCTTACCTTCATTGCAAGTGGTTCATACTGTAAAGCTCAATGCATGGCATTCTATTCATTTGGGTCTTGCTTTCATTGCAAGAGGTTCATTCTGTAAAGACCAGTACGAACCATTGTGACCTTTGTGGAACCTTAATGCATTGCAAGTGGTTGATTCTGTAAAGCCCAGTACGTAGCATGTGATCATTATTGACCCTTCTCTGACTGCTACTGGTTGATTCTGTAAAGCCCAGTACGTAGCATGTGATCATTATGGACCCTTCTCTGATTGCTAGTGGTTGATTCTCTAAAGCCCAGTATGTACCATAGTGACCTTTGTGGAACTTTATTACATTGCCAGTGGTTAATTCTGTAAAGCCCAGTGCATGGCATTATGTTCATTGTGGATCCTACTTTCATTGCAAGTGGTTCATACTGTAAATCTCAGTGCATGGCATTCTGTTCATTTGGATCTTGCTTTCATTGCAAGTGGTTGACTCTGTAAAGCCCAGTACATAGCATTGTGATCATTAGGGACCCTTCTTCATTGCAAGTGGTTCATACTGTAAAGCTCAATGCATGGCATACTTTTCATTTGGGTCTTGCTTTCATTGCAAGAGGTTCATTCTGTAAAGACCAGTACGTAGCATGTGTTCATTATGGACACTACTATCATTGCTAGTGGTTGATTCTCTAAAGCCCAGTACGAACCATTGTGACCTTTGTGGAACTTTATTGCATTGCAAGTGGTTGATTCTGTAAAGCCCAGTACGTAGCATGTGATCATTATGGACCCTTCTCTCATTGCTAGTGGTTGATTCTCTAAAGCCCAGTACGTACCATTGTGACCTTTGTGGAACCTTATTGCATTGCAAGTGGTTAATTCAGTAAAGCCCAGTGCATGGCATTATGTTCATTGTAGATACTACTTTCATTGCAAGTGATTCATATTGTAAAGCCCAGTTCAAAGCATTATGTTCATTTGGATCTTGCTTTCATTGCAAGAGGTTCATTCTGTAAAGACCAGTAGGTAGCATGTAATCATTATGGACCCTGCTCTGATTGCTAGTGGTTGATTCTGTAAAGCCCAGTACGTAGCATGTGATCATTACGGACCCTTCTCTGATTGCTAGTGGTTTATTCTGTAAAGCCCAGTACGTACCATTGTGAACTTTGTGGAACCTTATAGCATTGCAAGTGGTTCATTCTGTAAAGCCCAGTGCATGGCATTATGTTATTGTGGATACTACTTTCATTGCAAGTGGTTCATACTGTAAAGTCCAGTGCATGGCATTATGGTCATTGTGGATCCTACTTTCATTGCAAGTGGTTCATTCTGTAAAGCCCAGTACGTAGCATGTGTTCATTATGGACCCTTCTCTAATTGCTACTGGTTGATTCTGTAAAGACCAGTACGTAGCATGTGTTCATTATCGACCCTTCTATCATTGCTAGTGGTTGATTCTCTAAAGCCCAGTACGAACCATTGTGACCTTTGTGGAAGCTTATTGCATTGCAAGTGGTTAATTCTGTAAAGCCCAGTGCATGGCATTATGTTCATTGTGGATCCTACTTTCATTGCAAGTGGTTCATACTGTAAAGCTCAGTGCATGGCAATCTGTTCATTTGGATCTTGCTTTCATTGCAACTGGTTGATTCTGTAAAGACCAGTACATAGCATTGTGATCATTAGGGACCCTTCTTACCTTCATTGCAAGTGGTTCATACTGTAAAGCTCAGTGCATGGCATTCTGTTCATTTGGATCTGGCTTTCATTGCAAGAGGTTCATTCTGTAAAGACCAGTACGTAGCATGTGTTCATTATGGACCGTACTATCATTGCTAGCGGTTGATTCTCTAAAGCCCAGTACGAACCATTGTGAACTTTGTGGAACCTTATTGCATTGCAAGTGGTTAATTCTGTAAAGCCCATTGCATGGCATTATGTTCATAGTGGATCCTACTTTCATTGCAAGTGGTTCACACTGTAAAGCCCAGTGCATGGCATTATGTTCATTGTGGATCCTACTTTCATTGCAAGTGGTTCGTACTGTAAAGCTCAGTGCATGGCATTCTGTTCATTTGGATCTTGCTTTCATTGCAGGTACATAGCATTGTGATCATCATGGACCGTTCAATCATTGCTAGTGGTTGATTCTCTAAAGCCCAGTACTTACCATTGTGACCTTTGTGGAAACTTATTGCATTGCAAGTGGTTGATTCTGTAAAGCCCAGTACATAGCATTGTGATCATTATGGACTCTTCTCTCATTGCTAGTGGTTGATTCTCTAAAGCCCAGTACGATCCATTGTGGCGTTTGTGGAACCTTATTGCATTGCAAGTGGTAGATTCTGTAAAGCCCAGTGCATGGCATTATGTTATTGTGGATACTACTTTCATTGCAAGTTGTTCATACTGTAAAGCTCAGTGCATGGCATTCTGTTCATTTGGATCTTGTTTTCATTGCAAGAGGTTCATTCTGTAAAGACCAGTACTTAGCATGTGTCCATTATGGACCCTTCTATCATTGCTAGTGGTTGATTCTCTAAAGCCCAGTACGAACCATTGTCACCTTTGTGGAACCTTATTGCATTGCAAGTTGTTGATTCTGTAAAGCCCAGTTCAAAGCACTATGTTCATTTCGATCTTGCTTTCATTGCAAGAGGTTCATTCTGTAAACACCAGTAGGTAGCATGTAATCATTATGGACCCTTCTCTGACTGCTAGTGCTTGATTCTGTAAAGCCCAGTACGTAGCATGTGATCATTATGGACCCTTCTCTGATTGCTAGTGGTTGATTCTCTAAAGCCCAGTACGTACCATTGTGACCTTTGTGGAACTTTATTTCATTGCAAGTGGTTAATTCGTAAAGCCCAGTGCATGGCATTATGTTCATTGTGGATCCTACTTACATTGCAAATGGTTCATACTGTAAAGCTCAGTGCATGGCATTCTGTTCATTTGGATCTTGCTTTCATTGCAAGTGGTTAATTCTGTAAAGCCCAGTACGTAGCATTGTGATCATTATGGACTCTTCTCTCATTGCTAGTGGTTGATTCTCTGAAGCCCAGTAAGAACCATTGTGATCTTTGTGGAACCTTATTGCATTGCAAGTGGTTAATTCTGTAAAGCCCAGTGCATGGCATTATGTTATTGTGGATCCTACTTTCATTGCAAGTGGTTCATACTGTAAAGCTCAGTGCATGGCATTCTGTTCATTTGGATCTTGTTTTCATTGCAAGAGGTTCATTCTGTAAAGACCAGTACGTAGCATGTGTCCATTATGGACCCTTCTCTCTTTGCTAGCAGTAGATTCTCTAAAGCCCAGTAGGTACCATTGTGACCTTTGTAGAACCTTATTGCACTACAAGTGGTTAATTCTGTAAAGCCCAGTGCATAGCATTATGTACATTGTGGATCCTACTTTCATTGCAAGTGGTTCATACTGTAAAGCTCAGTGCATGGCATTCTGTTTATTTGGATCTTGCTTTCATTGCAAGTTGTTCATTCTGTAAAGACCAGTACGTAGCATGTGTTCATTATGGACCCTTCTATCATTGCTAGTGGTTGATTCTCTAAAGCCCAGTACGTACCTTTGTCACCTTTGTGGTACCTTATTGCATTGCAAGTGGTTAATTCTGTAAAGCCCAGTGCATGGCATTATGTTCATTGTGGATCCTACTTTCATTGCAAGTGGTTCATACTTTAAAGCTCAGTGCATGGCATTCTCTTCATTTGAATCTTGGTTTCATTGCAAGAGGTTCATTCTGTAAAGACCAGTACGTAACATGTGTTCATTATGGACCCTACTATCATTGCAAGTGGTTGATTCTCTTAAGCCCAGTACGAACAATTGTGACCTTTGTGGAACCTTATTGCATTGCAAATGGTAGATTCTGTAAAGCCGAGTACGTAGCATGTGATCATTATGGACCATTCTCTCATTGCTAGTGGTTGATTCTCTAAAGCCCAGTACGTACAATTGTGACCTTTGTGGAACCTTATTGCATTGCAAGTGGTCAATTCAGTAAAGCCCAGTGCATGGCATTATGTTCATTGTGGATACTACTTTCATTGCAAGTGGTTCATACTGTAAACCCCAGTTCAAAGCATTATGTTCATTTCGATCTTGCTTTCATTGCAAGAGGTTCACTCTGTAAAGCCCAGTACGTAGCATGTGTTCATTATGGACCCTTATCTAATTGCTACTGGTTCATTCTGTAAAGCCCAGTGCATGGCATTATGTTATTGTGGATACTACTTGCATTGCAAGTGGTTCATACTGTAAAGCTCAATGCATGGCATTCTGTTCATTTGGATCTTGCTTTCATTGCAAGTGGTTAATTCTGTAAAGCCCAGTAAATAGCATGTGATCATTATGGACCCTTCTATCATTGCTAGTGGTTGATTCTCTAAAGCCCAGTACGAACCATTGTGATCTTTGTGGAACCTTATTGCATTGCAAGTGGTTCATTCTGTAAAACCCAGTGCATGGCATTATGTTCATTGTGGATCCTACTTTCATTGCAAGTGGTTCATACTGTAAAGCTCAGTGCCTGGAATTCTGTTTATTTGGATCTTGCTTTCATTGCAAGAGGTTCATTCTGTAAAGACCAGTACATACCATTGTGATCATTAGGGATCATTCTTTCATTGCAAGTGGTTGATGATGTAAAGCCCAGTATGTAGCATTGTGACCTTTGTGGAACCTTATTGCATTGCAAGTTATTGATTCTGTAAAGCACAGTTCAAAGCACTATGTTCATTTCGATCTTGCTTTCATTGCAAGAGGTTCATTCTGTAAAGACCAGTAGGTAGCATGTAATCATTATGGACCCTTCTCTGACTGCTAGTGCTTGATTCTGTAAAGCCCAGTACGTAGCAAGTGATCATTATGGACCCTTCTCTGATAGCTAGTGGTTGATTCTCTAAAGCCCAGTACGTACCATTGTGACCTTTGTGTAACTTTATTTCATTGCAAGTGGCTAATTCTGTAAAGCCCAGTGCATGGCATTATTTTCATTGTGGATCCTACTTACATTGCAAGTGGTTCATACTGTAAAGCTCAATGCATGGCATTCTGTTCATTTGGATCTTGCTTTCATTGCAAGTGGTTAATTCTGTAAAGCCCAGTAAATAGCATGTGTTCATTATGGACCATTCTATCATTGCTAGTGGTTGATTCTCTGAAGCCCAGTACGAACCATTGTGATCTTTGTGGAACCTTATTGCATTGCAAGTGGTTAATTCTGTAAAGCCCAGTGCATGGCATTATGTTCATTGTGGATCCTACTTTCATTGCAAGTGGTTCATACTGTAAAGCTCAGTGCATGGCATTCTGTTCATTTCATTGCTAGTGGTTGATGCTGTAAAGCCCAGTACGTACCATTGTGATCTTTGTGGAACCTTATTGCATTGCAAGTGGTTGATTCTGTAAAGCCCAGTACATAGCATTGTGATCATTAGGGACCCTTCTTACTTTCATTGCAAGTGGTTCATACTGTAAAGCTCAGTGCATGGCATTCTGTTCATTTGGATCTTGCTTTCATTGCAAGAGGTTCATTCTAGAAAGACCAGTAGGTAGCATGTAATCATTATGGACCCTTCTCTCATTGCTAGTGGTTGATTCTCTAAAGCCCAGTACGTACCATTGTGACCTTTGTGGAACCTTATTGCATTGCAAGTGGTTAATTCAGTAAAGCCCAGTGCATGGCATTATGTTCAATGAAATAAAGTTACACAAAGGTCACAATGGTACGTACTGGGCTTTAGAGAATCAACCACTAGCAATCAGAGAAGGGTCCATAATGATCACTTGCTACGTACTGGGCTTTACAGAATCAAGCACTAGCAGTCAGAGAAGGGTCCATAATGATTACATGCTACCTACTGGTCTTTACAGAATGAACCTCTTGCAATGAAAGCAAGATCGAAATGAACATAGTGCTTTGAACTGTGCTTTACAGAATCAATAACTTGCAATGCAATAAGGTTCCACAAAGGTCACAATGGTTCGTACTGGGCTTTAGAGAATGAACCAGTTGCAATGAAATAAGGTTCCACTAAGGTCTCAATGCTACATACTGGGCTTTACATCATCAACCACTTGCAATGAAAGAATGATCCTTAATGATCACAATGCTATGTACTGGTCTTTACAGAATGAACCTCTTGCAATGAAAGCAAGATCCAAATAAACAGAATTCCAGGCACTGAGCTTTACAGTATGAACCACTTGCAATGAAAGTAGGATCCACAATGAACATAATGCCATGCACTGGGTTTTACAGAATGAACCACTTGCAATGCAATAAGGTTCCACAAAGATCACAATGGTTCGTACTGGGCTTTAGAGAATCAACCACTAGCAATGATAGAAGGGTCCATAATGATCACATGCTATTTACTGGGCTTTACAGAATTAACCACTTGCAATGAAAGCAAGATCCAAATGAACAGAATGCCATGCATTGAGCTTTACAGTATGAACCACTTGCAATGCAAGTAGTATCCACAATAACATAATGCCATGCACTGGGCTTTACAGTATGAACCAGTAGCAATTAGATAAGGGTCCATAATGAACACATGCTACGTACTGGGCTTTACAGAGTGAACCTCTTGCAATGAAAGCAAGATCGAAATGAACATAATGCTTTGAACTGGGGTTTACAGTATGAACCACTTGCAATGAAAGTAGTATCCACAATGAACATAATGCCATGCACTGGGCTTTACTGAATTGACCACTTGCAATGCAATAAGGTTCCACAAAGGTCACAATTGTACGTACTGGGCTTTAGAGAATCAACCACTAGCAATGAGAGAATGGTCCATAATGATCACATGCTACGTACTCGGCTTTACAGAATCTACCATTTGCAATGCAATAAGGTTCCACAAAGGTCACAATTGTTCGTACTGGGCTTAAGAGAATCTACCACTTGCAATGATAGTAGGGTCCATAATGAACACATGTTACGTACTGGTCTTTACAGAATGAACCTCTTGCAATGAAACCAAGATTCAAATGAAGAGAATGCCATGCACTGAGCTTTAAAGTATGAACCACTTGCAATGAAAGTAGGATCCACAATGAACATAATGCCATGCACTGGGCTTTACAGAATTAACCACTTGCAATGCAATAAGGTACCACAAAGGTGACAAAGGTACGTACTGGGCTTTAGAGAATCAACCACTAGCAATGATAGAAGGGTCCATAATGAACACATGCTACGTACTGGTCTTTACAGAATGAACAACTTGCAATGAAAGCAAGATCCAAATAAACAGAATGCCATGCACTGAGCTTTACAGTATGAACCACTTGCAATGAAAGTAGGATCCACAATGAACATAATGCTATGCACTGGGCTTTACAGAATTAACCACTTGTAGTGCAATAAGGTTCTACAAAGGTCACAATGGTACCTACTGGGCTTTAGAGAATCTACTGCTAGCAAAGAGAGAAGGGTCCATAATGGACACATGCTACGTACTGGTCTTTACAGAATGAACCTCTTGCAATGAAAACAAGATCCAAATGAACAGAATGCCATGCACTGAGCTTTACAGTATGAACAACTTGCAATGAAAGTAGTATCCACAATAACATAATGCCATGCACTGGGCTTTACAGAATTAACCACTGGCAATGTAATAAAGTTCCACAAAGGTCACTATGGTACATACTGGGCTTTAGAGAATCAACCACTAGCAATCAGAGAAGGGTCCATAATGATCACATGCTACGTACTGGGCTTTACAGAATCAACCAGTAGCAGTCAGAGAAGGGTCAATAATGATCACATGCTACGTACTGGGCTTTACAGAATCAACCACTTGCAATGAATTAAGGTTCCACAAAGGTCACAATGGTTCGTACTGGTCTTTACAGAATGAACCTCTTGCAATGAAAGCAAGACCCAAATGAATAGAATGCCATGCATTGAGCTTTACAGTATGAACCACTTGCAATGAAGGTAAGAAGGGTCCCTAATGATCACAATGCTATGTACTGGGCTTTACAGAATCAACCACTTGCAATGAAAGCAAGATCCAAATGAACAGAATGCCATCCACTGAGCTTTACAGTATGAACCACTTGCAATGAAAGTAGGATCCACAATGAACATAATGCCATGCACTGGGCTTTACAGAATTAACCACTTGCAATGCAATAAGGTTCCACAAAGATCACAATGGTTCTTACTGGGCTTCAGAGAATCAACCACTAGCAATGAGAGAAGAGTCCATAATGATCACAATGCTATGTACTGGGCTTTACAGAATTAACCACTTGCAATGAAAGCAAGATCCAAATGAACAGAATGCCATGCACTGAGCTTTACAGTATGAACCATTTGCAATGTAAGTAGGATCCACAATGAACATAATGCCATGCACTGGGCTTTACGAATTAACCACTTGCAATGAAATAAAGTTCCACAAAGGTCACAATGGTACGTACTGGGCTTTAGAGAATCAACCACTAGCAATCAGAGAAGGGTCCATAATGATCACATGCTACGTACTGGGCTTTACAGAATCAAGCACTAGCAGTCAGAGAAGGGTCCATAATGATTACATGCTACCTACTGGTGTTTACAGAATGAACCTCTTGCAATGAAAGCAAGATCGAAATGAACATAGTGCTTTGAACTGGGCTTTACAGAATCAACAACTTGCAATGCAATAAGGTTCCACAAAGGTGACAATGGTTCGTACTGGGCTTTAGAGAATCAACCACTAGCAATGATAGAAGGGTCCATAATGGACACATGCTAAGTACTGGTCTTTACAGAATGAACCTCTTGCAATGAAAACAAGATCCAAATGAACAGAATGCCATGCACTGAGCTTTACAGTATGAACAACTTGCAATGAAAGTAGTATCAACAATAACATAATGCCATGCACTGGGCTTTACAGAATCTACCACTTGCAATGCAATAAGGTTCCACAAACGCCACAATGGATCGTACTGGGCTTTAGAGAATCAACCACTAGCAATGAGAGAAGAGTCCATAATGATCACAATGCTATGTACTGGGCTTTACAGAATCAACCACTTGCAATGAAAGCAAGATCCAAATGAACAGAATGCCATGCACTGAGATTTACAGTATGAACCACTTGCAATGAAAGTAGGAACCACAATGAACATAATGCCATGCACTGGGTTTTACAGAATGAACCACTTGCAATGCAATAAGGTTCCACAAAGATCACAATGGTTCGTACTGGGCTTTAGAGAATCAACCACTAGCAATGATAGAAGGGTCCATAATGATCACATGCTATTTACTGGGCTTTACAGAATTAACCACTTGCAATGAAAGCAAGATCCAAATGAACAGAATGCCATGCATTGAGCTTTACAGTATGAACCACTTGCAATGCAAGTAGTATCCACAATAACATAATGCCATGCACTGGGCTTTACAGTATGAACCAGTAGCAATTAGATAAGGGTCCATAATGAACACATGCTACGTACTGGGCTTTACAGAGTGAACCTCTTGCAATGAAAGCAAGATCGAAATGAACATAATGCTTTGAACTGGGGTTTACAGTATGAACCACTTGCAATGAAAGTAGTATCCACAATGAACATAATGCCATGCACTGGGCTTTACTGAATTGACCACTTGCAATGCAATAAGGTTCCACAAAGGTCACAATTGTACGTACTGGGCTTTAGAGAATCAACCACTAGCAATGAGAGAATGGTCCATAATGATCACATGCTACGTACTCGGCTTTACAGAATCTACCATTTGCAATGCAATAAGGTTCCACAAAGGTCACAATTGTTCGTACTGGGCTTAAGAGAATCTACCACTTGCAATGATAGTAGGGTCCATAATGAACACATGTTACGTACTGGTCTTTACAGAATGAACCTCTTGCAATGAAACCAAGATTCAAATGAAGAGAATGCCATGCACTGAGCTTTAAAGTATGAACCACTTGCAATGAAAGTAGGATCCACAATGAACATAATGCCATGCACTGGGCTTTACAGAATTAACCACTTGCAATGCAATAAGGTACCACAAAGGTGACAAAGGTACGTACTGGGCTTTAGAGAATCAACCACTAGCAATGATAGAAGGGTCCATAATGAACACATGCTACGTACTGGTCTTTACAGAATGAACAACTTGCAATGAAAGCAAGATCCAAATAAACAGAATGCCATGCACTGAGCTTTACAGTATGAACCACTTGCAATGAAAGTAGGATCCACAATGAACATAATGCTATGCACTGGGCTTTACAGAATTAACCACTTGTAGTGCAATAAGGTTCTACAAAGGTCACAATGGTACCTACTGGGCTTTAGAGAATCTACTGCTAGCAAAGAGAGAAGGGTCCATAATGGACACATGCTACGTACTGGTCTTTACAGAATGAACCTCTTGCAATGAAAACAAGATCCAAATGAACAGAATGCCATGCACTGAGCTTTACAGTATGAACAACTTGCAATGAAAGTAGTATCCACAATAACATAATGCCATGCACTGGGCTTTACAGAATTAACCACTGGCAATGTAATAAAGTTCCACAAAGGTCACTATGGTACATACTGGGCTTTAGAGAATCAACCACTAGCAATCAGAGAAGGGTCCATAATGATCACATGCTACGTACTGGGCTTTACAGAATCAACCAGTAGCAGTCAGAGAAGGGTCAATAATGATCACATGCTACGTACTGGGCTTTACAGAATCAACCACTTGCAATGAATTAAGGTTCCACAAAGGTCACAATGGTTCGTACTGGTCTTTACAGAATGAACCTCTTGCAATGAAAGCAAGACCCAAATGAATAGAATGCCATGCATTGAGCTTTACAGTATGAACCACTTGCAATGAAGGTAAGAAGGGTCCCTAATGATCACAATGCTATGTACTGGGCTTTACAGAATCAACCACTTGCAATGAAAGCAAGATCCAAATGAACAGAATGCCATCCACTGAGCTTTACAGTATGAACCACTTGCAATGAAAGTAGGATCCACAATGAACATAATGCCATGCACTGGGCTTTACAGAATTAACCACTTGCAATGAAATAAAGTTCCACAAAGGTCACAATGGTACGTACTGGGCTTTAGAGAATCAACCACTAGCAATCAGAGAAGGGTCCATAATGATCACATGCTACGTACTGGGCTTTACAGAATCAAGCACTAGCAGTCAGAGAAGGGTCCATAATGATTACATGCTACCTACTGGTGTTTACAGAATGAACCTCTTGCAAAGAAAGCAAGATCGAAATGAACATAGTGCTTTGAACTGGGCTTTACAGAATCAACAACTTGCAATGCAATAAGGTTCCACAAAGGTGACAATGGTTCGTACTGGGCTTTAGAGAATCAACCACTAGCAATGATAGAAGGGTCCATAATGGACACATGCTACGTACTGGTCTTTACAGAATGAACCTCTTGCAATGAAAACAAGATCCAAATGAACAGAATGCCATGCACTGAGCTTTACAGTATGAACAACTTGCAATGAAAGTAGTATCCACAATAACATAATGCCATGCACTGGGCTTTACAGAATCTACCACTTGCAATGCAATAAGGTTCCACAAACGCCACAATGGATCGTACTGGGCTTTAGAGAATCAACCACTTGCAATGAGAAAAGAGTCCATAATGATCACAATGCTATGTACTGGGCTTTACAGAATCAACCACTTGCAATGCAATAAGTTTCCACAAAGGTCACAATGGTAAGTACTGGGCTTTAGAGAATCAACCACTAGCAATGATTGAACGGTCCATGATGATCACAATGCTATGTACCTGCAATGAAAGCAAGATCCAAATGAACAGAATGCCATGCACTGAGCTTTACAGTACGAACCACTTGCAATGAAAGTAGGATCCACAATGAACATAATGCCATGCACTGGGCTTTACAGAATTAACCACTTGCAATGCAATAAGGTTCCACAAAGTTCACAATGGTTCGTACTGGGCTTTAGAGAATCAACCGCTAGCAATGATAGTACGGTCCATAATGAACACATGCTACGTACTGGTCTTTACAGAATGAACCTCTTGCAATGAAAGCCAGATCCAAATGAACAGAATGCCATGCACTGAGCTGTACAGTATGAACCACTTGCAATGAAGGTAAGAAGGGTCCCTAATGATCACAATGCTATGTACTGGTCTTTACAGAATCAACCAGTTGCAATGAAAGCAAGATCCAAATGAACAGATTGCCATGCACTGAGCTTTACAGTATGAACCACTTGCAATGAAAGTAGGATCCACAATGAACATAATGCCATGCACTGGGCTTTACAGAATGAACCACTTGCAATGCAATAAGCTTCCACAAAGGTCACAATGGTTCGTACTGGGCTTTACAGAATCAACCAGTAGCAATTAGAGAAGGGTCCATAATGAACACATGCTACGTACTTGGCTTTACAGAATGAACCACTTGCAATGAAAGTAGGATCCACAATGACCATAATGCCATGCACTGGACTTTACAGTATGAACCACTTGCAATGAAAGTAGTATCCACAATAACATAATGCCATGCACTGGGCTTTACAGAATGAACCACTTGCAATGCTATAAGGTTCCACAAAGTTCACAATGGTACGTACTGGGCTTTACAGAATAAACTACTAGCAATCAGAGAAGGGTCCGTAATGATCACATGCTACGTACTGGGCTTTACAGAATCAACCACTAGCAATCAGAGAAGGGTCCATAATGATTACATGCTACCTACTGGTCTTTACAGAATGAACCTCTTGCAATGAAAGCAAGATCCAAATGAACATAATGCTTTGAACTGGGCTTTACAATATGAATCACTTGCAATGAAAGTAGTATCCACAATGAACATAATGCCATGCACTGGGCTTTACTGAATTAACCACTTGCAATGCAATAAGGTTCCACAAAGGTCACAATGGTACGTACTGGGCTTTAGAGAATCAACCACTAGCAATGAGAGAAGGGTCCATAATGATCACATGCTACGTACTGGGCTTTAGAGAATCAACCACTAGCAATGATAGTAGGGTCCATAATGAACACATGCTACGTACTGGTCTTTACAGAATGAACCTCTTGCAATGAAAGCAAGATCGAAATTAAAGTAATGCTTTGAACTGGGCTTTACAGAAGCAACCACTGGCAATGTAATAAAGTTCCACAAAGGTCACTATGGTACATACTGGGCTTTACAGAATCAACCACTTGCAATGAAAGCAAGATCCAAATGAACAGAATGCCATCCACTGAGCTTTACAGTATGAACCACTTGCAATGAAAGTAGGATCCACAATGAACATAATGCCATGCACTGGGCTTTACAGAATTAACCACTTGCAATGCAATAAGGTTCCACAAAGATCACAATGGTTCTTACTGGGCTTCAGAGAATCAACCACTAGCAATGAGAGAAGAGTCCATAATGATCACAATGCTATGTACTGGGCTTTACAGAATTAACCACTTGCAATGAAAGCAAGATCCAAATGAACAGAATGCCATGCACTGAGCTTTACAGTATGAACCATTTGCAATGTAAGTAGGATCCACAATGAACATAATGCCATGCACTGGGCTTTACGAATTAACCACTTGCAATGAAATAAAGTTCCACAAAGGTCACAATGGTACGTACTGGGCTTTAGAGAATCAACCACTAGCAATCAGAGAAGGGTCCATAATGATCACATGCTACGTACTGGGCTTTACAGAATCAAGCACTAGCAGTCAGAGAAGGGTCCATAATGATTACATGCTACCTACTGGTGTTTACAGAATGAACCTCTTGCAATGAAAGCAAGATCGAAATGAACATAGTGCTTTGAACTGGGCTTTACAGAATCAACAACTTGCAATGCAATAAGGTTCCACAAAGGTGACAATGGTTCGTACTGGGCTTTAGAGAATCAACCACTAGCAAGGATAGAAGGGTCCATAATGGACACATGCTACGTACTGGTCTTTACAGAATGAACCTCTTGCAATGAAAACAAGATCCAAATGAACAGAATGCCATGCACTGAGCTTTACAGTATGAACAACTTGCAATGAAAGTAGTATCCACAATAACATAATGCCATGCACTGGGCTTTACAGAATTAACCACTGGCAATGTAATAAAGTTCCACAAAGGTCACTATGGTACATACTGGGCTTTAGAGAATCAACCACTAGCAATCAGAGAAGGGTCCATAATGATCACATGCTACGTACTGGGCTTTACAGAATCAACCAGTAGCAGTCAGAGAAGTGTCAATAATGATCACATGCTACGTACTGGGCTTTACAGAATCAACCACTTGCAATGAATTAAGGTTCCACAAAGGTCACAATGGTTCGTACTGGTCTTTACAGAATGAACCTCTTGCAATGAAAGCAAGACCCAAATGAATAGAATGCCATGCATTGAGCTTTACAGTATGAACCACTTGCAATGAAGGTAAGAAGGGTCCCTAATGATCACAATGCTATGTACTGGGCTTTACAGAATCAACCACTTGCAATGAAAGCAAGATCCAAATGAACAGAATGCCATCCACTGAGCTTTACAGTATGAACCACTTGCAATGAAAGTAGGATCCACAATGAACATAATGCCATGCACTGGGCTTTACAGAATTAACCACTTGCAATGCAATAAAGTTCCACAAAGATCACAATGGTTCTTACTGGGCTTCAGAGAATCAACCACTAGCAATGAGAGAAGAGTCCATAATGATCACAATGCTATGTACTGGGCTTTACAGAATTAACCACTTGCAATGAAAGTAGGATCCACAATGAACATAATGCCATGCACTGGGCTTTACGAATTAACCACTTGCAATGAAATAAAGTTCCACAAAGGTGACAATGGTTCTTACTGGGCTTCAGAGAATCAACCACTAGCAATCAGAGAAGGGTCCATAATGATCACATGCTACGTACTGGGCTTTACAGAATCAAGCACTAGCAGTCAGAGAAGGGTCCATAATGATTACATGCTACCTACTGGTGTTTACAGAATGAACCTCTTGCAATGAAAGCAAGATCGAAATGAACATAGTGCTTTGAACTGGGCTTTACAGAATCAACAACTTGCAATGCAATAAGGTTCCACAAAGGTGACAATGGTTCGTACTGGGCTTTAGAGAATCAACCACTAGCAATGATAGAAGGGTCCATAATGGACACATGCTACGTACTGGTCTTTACAGAATGAACCTCTTGCAATGAAAACAAGATCCAAATGAACAGAATGCCATGCACTGAGCTTTACAGTATGAACAACTTGCAATGAAAGTAGTATCCACAATAACATAATGCCATGCACTGGGCTTTACAGAATTAACCACTGGCAATGTAATAAAGTTCCACAAAGGTCACTATGGTACATACTGGGCTTTAGAGAATCAACCACTAGCAGAGAAGGGTCCATAATGATCACATGCTACGTACTGGGCTTTACAGAATCAACCAGTAGCAGTCAGAGAAGGGTCAATAATGATCACATGCTACGTACTGGGCTTTACAGAATCAACCACTTGCAATGAATTAAGGTTCCACAAAGGTCACAATGGTTCGTACTGGTCTTTACAGAATGAACCTCTTGCAATGAAAGCAAGATCCAAATGAATAGAATGCCATCCACTGAGCTTTACAGTATGAACCACTTGCAATGAAAGTAGGATCCACAATGAACATAATGCCATGCACTGGGCTTTACAGAATTAACCACTTGCAATGCAATAAGGTTCCACAAAGATCACAATGGTTCTTACTGGGCTTCAGAGAATCAACCACTAGCAATGAGAGAAGAGTCCATAATGATCACAATGCTATGTACTGGGCTTTACAGAATTAACCACTTGCAATGAAAGCAAGATCCAAATGAACAGAATGCCATGCACTGAGCTTTACAGTATGAACCATTTGCAATGTAAGTAGGATCCACAATGAACATAATGCCATGCACTGGGCTTTACGAATTAACCACTTGCAATGAAATAAAGTTCCACAAAGGTCACAATGGTACGTACTGGGCTTTAGAGAATCAACCACTAGCAATCAGAGAAGGGTCCATAATGATCACATGCTACGTACTGGGCTTTACAGAATCAAGCACTAGCAGTCAGAGAAGGGTCCATAATGATTACATGCTACCTACTGGTGTTTACAGAATGAACCTCTTGCAATGAAAGCAAGATCGAAATGAACATAGTGCTTTGAACTGGGCTTTACAGAATCAACAACTTGCAATGCAATAAGGTTCCACAAAGGTGACAATGGTTCGTACTGGGCTTTAGAGAATCAACCACTAGCAATGATAGAAGGGTCCATAATGGACACATGCTACGTACTGGTCTTTACAGAATGAACCTCTTGCAATGAAAACAAGATCCAAATGAACAGAATGCCATGCACTGAGCTTTACAGTATGAACAACTTGCAATGAAAGTAGTATCCACAATAACATAATGCCATGCACTGGGCTTTACAGAATCTACCACTTGCAATGCAATAAGGTTCCACAAACGCCACAATGGATCGTACTGGGCTTTAGAGAATCAACCACTAGCAATGAGAGAAGAGTCCATAATGATCACAATGCTATGTACTGGGCTTTACAGAATCAACCACTTGCAATGCAATAAGTTTCCACAAAGGTCACAATGGTAAGTACTGGGCTTTAGAGAATCAACCACTAGCAATGATTGAACGGTCCATGATGATCACAATGCTATGTACCTGCACTGAAAGCAAGATCCAAATGAACAGAATGCCATGCACTGAGCTTTACAGTACGAACCACTTGCAATGAAAGTAGGATCCACAATGAACATAATGCCATGCACTGGGCTTTACAGTGTGAACCACTTGCAATGAAAGTAGGATCCACTATGAACATAATGCCATGCAATGGGCTTTACAGAATTAACCACTTGCAATGCAATAAGGTTCCACAAAGTTCACAATGGTTCGTACTGGGCTTTAGAGAATCAACCGCTAGCAATGATAGTACGGTCCATAATGAACACATGCTACGTACTGGTCTTTACAGAATGAACCTCTTGCAATGAAAGCCAGATCCAAATGAACAGAATGCCATGCACTGAGCTTTACAGTATGAACCACTTGCAATGAAGGTAAGAAGGGTCCCTAATGATCACAATGCTATGTACTGGTCTTTACAGAATCAACCAGTTGCAATGAAAGCAAGATCCAAATGAACAGATTGCCATGCACTGAGCTTTACAGTATGAACCACTTGCAATGCAATAAGCTTCCACAAAGGTCACAATGGTTCGTACTGGGCTTTAGAGAATCAACCAGTAGCAATTAGAGAAGGGTCCATAATGAACACATGCTACGTACTTGGCTTTACAGAATGAACCACTTGCAATGAAAGTAGGATCCACAATGACCATAATGCCATGCACTGGGCTTTACAGAATGAACCACTTGCAATGCTATAAGGTTCCACAAAGTTCACAATGGTACGTACTGGGCTTTACAGAATAAACCACTAGCAATCAGAGAAGGGTCCGTAATGATCACATGCTACGTACTGGGCTTTACAGAATCAACCACTAGCAATCAGAGAAGGGTCCATAATGATTACATGCTACCTACTGGTCTTTACAGAATGAACCTCTTGCACTGAAAGCAAGATCCAAATGAACATAATGCTTTGAACTGGGCTTTACAATATGAATCACTTGCAATGAAAGTAGTATCCACAATGAACATAATGCCATGCACTGGGCTTTACTGAATTAACCACTTGCAATGCAATAAGGTTCCACAAAGGTCACAATGGTACGTACTGGGCTTTAGAGAATCAACCACTAGCAATCAGAGAAGGGTCCATAATGATCACATGCTACGTACTGGGCTTTACAGAATCAACCAGTAGCAGTCAGAGAAGGGTCAATAATGATCACATGCTACGTACTGGGCTTTACAGAATCAACCACTTGCAATGAATTAAGGTTCCACAAAGGTCACAATGGTTCGTACTGGTCTTTACAGAATGAACCTCTTGCAATGAAAGCAAGACCCAAATGAATAGAATGCCATGCATTGAGCTTTACAGTATGAACCACTTGCAATGAAGGTAAGAAGGGTCCCTAATGATCACAATGCTATGTACTGGGCTTTACAGAATCAACCACTTGCAATGAAAGCAAGATCCAAATGAACAGAATGCCATCCACTGAGCTTTACAGTATGAACCACTTGCAATGAAAGTAGGATCCACAATGAACATAATGCCATGCACTGGGCTTTACAGAATTAACCACTTGCAATGCAATAAGGTTCCACAAAGATCACAATGGTTCTTACTGGGCTTCAGAGAATCAACCACTAGCAATGAGAGAAGAGTCCATAATGATCACAATGCTATGTACTGGGCTTTACAGAATTAACCACTTGCAATGAAAGCAAGATCCAAATGAACAGAATGCCATGCACTGAGCTTTACAGTATGAACCATTTGCAATGTAAGTAGGATCCACAATGAACATAATGCCATGCACTGGGCTTTACGAATTAACCACTTGCAATGAAATAAAGTTCCACAAAGGTCACAATGGTACGTACTGGGCTTTAGAGAATCAACCACTAGCAATCAGAGAAGGGTCCATAATGATCACATGCTACGTACTGGGCTTTACAGAATCAAGCACTAGCAGTCAGAGAAGGGTCCATAATGATTACATGCTACCTACTGGTGTTTACAGAATGAACCTCTTGCAATGAAAGCAAGATCGAAATGAACATAGTGCTTTGAACTGGGCTTTACAGAATCAACAACTTGCAATGCAATAAGGTTCCACAAAGGTGACAATGGTTCGTACTGGGCTTTAGAGAATCAACCACTAGCAATGATAGAGGGGTCCATAATGGACACATGCTACGTACTGGTCTTTACAGAATGAACCAGTTGCAATAAAAAAGGGTTCCACAAAGGTCACAATGGTTCGTACTGGGCTTTACAGAATCAACCACTAGGAATCAGAGAAGTGTCCATAATGATCAAATACTACGTACTGCGCTTTAGAGAATGAACCTCTTGCAATGAGAGAACGGTCCATAATGATCACAATGCTACATACTGGGATTTACAGCATCAACCACTAGCAATGAAAGGTCCATAATGAACACATGCTACGTACTGGGCTTTACAGAATCAACCACTTGCAATGAAAGAAGGGTCCCTAATGATCACAATGCTATGTACTGGGCTTGAAAGAATCAACCACTAGTAATCAGAGAAGGGTCCATAATGATGACATGCTACGTACTGGGCTTTACAGAATTAACCACTCGCAATGCAATAAGGTTCCACAAAGGTCACAATGGTTCGTACTGGGCTTTACAGAATGAATCACGTGCAATGCAATAAGGTTCCACAAAGGTCACAATGGTACATACTGGGCTTTAGAGAATCAACCACTAGCAATCAGAGAAGGGTCCATAATGATTACATGCTACCTACTGGTCTTTACAGAATGGACCTCTTGCAATGAAAGCAAGATCGAAATGAATATTATGCTTTGAACTGGGCTTTACAGTATGAACCACTTGCAATGAAAGTAGTATCCACAATGAACATAATGCCATGCACTGGGCTTTACTGAATTGACCGCTTGCAATGCAATAAGGTTCCACAAAGGTCACAATTGTACGTACTGGGCTTTAGAGAATCAACCACTAGCAATGAGAGAATGGTCCATAATGATCACATACTACGTACTCGGCTTTACAGAATCAACCATTTGCAATGCAATAAGGTTCCACAAAGGTCACAATTGTTCGTACTGGGCTTAAGAGAATCAACCACTTGCAATGATAGTAGGGTCCATAATGAACACATGTTACGTACTGGTCTTTACAGAATGAACCTCTTGCAATGAAACCAAGATTCAAATGAAGAGAATGCCATGCACTGAGCTTTAAAGTATGAACCACTTGCAATGAAAGTAGGATCCACAATGAACATAATGCCATTCACTGGGCTTTACAGAATTAACCACTTGCAATGCAATAAGGTACCACAAAGGTGACAAAGGTACGTACTGGGCTTTAGAGAATCAACCACTAGCAATGAGAGAAAGGTCCATAATGATCACATGCTACCTACTGTTCTTTACAGAATCAACCACTTGTAATGCAATAAGGTTACTCAAAGGTCACAATGGTTCGTACTGGGCTTTACAGAATCAACCACTAGCAATGAGAGAAGGGTCCATAATGATTACATGCTACCTACTGGTCTTTACAGAATGAACCTCTTGCAATGAAAGCAAGATCCAAATGATCACAATGCTTTGAACTGGGCTTTACATTATGAACCACTTGCAATGAAAGTAGTATCCACAATGAACATAATGCCATGCACTGGGCTTTACTGAATTAACCACCTGCAATGCAATAAGGTTCCACAAAGGTCACAATGGTTCGTACTGGGCTTTAGCGAATCAACCACTAGCAATGATAGAAGGGTCCATAATGAACACATGCTACGTACTGGTCTTTACAGAATGAACAACTTGCAATGAAAGCAAGACCCAAATGAAAAGTATGCCATGCATTGAGCTTTACAGTATGAACCACTTGCAATGAAGGTAAGAAGGGTCCCTAATGATCACAATGCTATGTACTGGGCTTTACAGAGTCAACCACTTGCAATGAAAGCAAGATCCAAATGAACAGAATGCCATGCACTGAGATTTACAGTATGAACCACTTGCAATGAAAGTAGGATCCACAATGAACATAATGCCATGCACTGGGCTTTACAGAATTAACCACTGGCAATGTAATAAAGTTACACAAAGGTCACAATGGTACGTACTGGGCTTTAGAGAATCAACCACTAGCAATCAGAGAAGGGTCCATAATGATCACATGCTACGTACTGGGCTTTACAGAATCAACCAGTAGCAGTCAGTGAAGGGTCAATAATGATCACATGCTACGTACTGGGCTTTACAGAATCAACCACTTGCAATGAATTAAGGTTCCACAAAGGTCACAATGGTTCGTACTGGTCTTTACAGTATGAACCACTTGCAATGAAAGTAGGATCCACAATGAACATAATGCCATGCACTGGGCTTTACAGAATTAACCACTTGCAATGCAATAAGGTTCCACAAAGATCACAATGGTTCTTACTGGGCTTCAGAGAATCAACCACTAGCAATGAGAGAAGAGTCCATAATGATCACAATGCTATGTACTGGGCTTTACAGAGTCAACCACTTGCAATGAAAGCAAGATCCAAATGAACAGAATGCCAAGGGTCGCTAATGATCACAATGCTATGTACTGGTCTTTACAGAATCAACCACTTGCAATGAAAGCAAGATCCAAATGAACAGAATTCCATGCACTGAGCTTTACAGTATGAACCACTTGCAATGAAAGTAGGATCCACTTGCAATGCAATAAGGTTCCACAAAGGTCACAATGGTACATACTGGGCTTTGCATCCAAATGAAGAGAATGCCATGCACTGAGCTTGACAGTATGAACCACTTGCAATGAAAGTAAGAAGGGTCCCTAATGATCACAATGCTATGTACTGGGCTTTACAGAATCAACCACTTGCAATGAAAGGAAGATCCAAATGAACAGAATGCCATGCACTGAGCTTTACAGTATGAACCACTTGCAATGAAAGTAGTATCCACAATGAACATAATGCCATGCACTGGGCTTTACACTGTGAACCATTTGATATGAAAGTAGGATCCACAATGAACATAATGCCATGCACTGGGCTTTACAGAATTAACCACTTGCAATGCAATAAGCTTCCACAAAGGTCACAATGGTTCGTACTGGGCTTTAGAGAATCAACCACTAACAATGATAGAAGGGTCGATAATGAACACATGCTACGTACTAGTCTTTACAGAATCAACCAGTAGCAATTAGAGAAGGGTCCATAATGAACACATGCTACGTACTGGGCTTTACAGAATGAACCACTTGCAATGAAAGTAGGATCCACAATGACCATAATGCCATGCACTGGACTTTACAGTATGAACCACTTGCAATGAAAGTAGTATCCACAATAACATAATGCCATGCACTGGGCTTTACAGAATGAACCATTTGCAATGCTATAAGGTTCCACAAAGTTCACAATGGTACGTACTGGGCTTTACAGAATAAACCACTAGCAATCAGAGAAGGGTCCGTAATGATCACATGCTACGTACTGGGCTTTACAGAATCAACCACTAGCAATCAGAGAAGGGTCCATAATGATTACATGCTACCTACTGGTCTTTACAGAATGAACCTCTTGCAATTAAAGCATGATCCAAATGAACAGAATGCCATGCACTGAGCTTTACAGTATGAACCACTTGCAATGAAAGTAGGATCCACAATGAGCATAATGCCATGCACTGGGCTTTACAGAATTAACCACTTGCAATGCAATAAGGTTCCACAAAGGTCACAATGGTTCGTACTGGGCTATAGAGAATGATCCAGTTGCAATGAAATAACGGTCCACAATAATCAGAATTGTATTTAATGGGTTTTGAAGATTGCACCAGTTGCAATGAAATAAGGTTCCACAAAGGTCACAATGGTACGTACTGGGCTTTAGAGAATCAACCACTAGCAATCAGAGAAGGGTCCATAATTAATGATCACATGCTATGTACTGGGCATTAGAGAATGATCCTCCTGCAATGACAGCAAGATCAAAATGAAAGTAATGCTTTGAATTAGGTCTACTGGGCTTTACAGAATTAACCACTTGCAGTGCAATAAGGTTCCACAAAGGTCACAATGGTTTGTACTGGGCTTTACAGAATCAACCACTAGCAATAAGAGAAGGGTCCATAATGATCACATGCTACGTACTGGGCTTTACAGAATCAACCACTAGCAATGAGAGAAGGGTCCATAATGAACACATGCTACGTACTGGGCTTTACAGAATGAACCTCTTGCAATGAAAGTAGGATCCACAATGAACATAATGCCATGCACTGGGCTTTACAGTGTGAACTACTTGCAATGAAAGTAGGATCCACTATGAACATAATGCCATGCAATGGGCTTTACAGAATGAACCAGTTGCAACAAAAAAGGGTTCCACAAAGGTCACAATGGTTCGTACTGGGCTTTACAGAATCAACCACTAGGAATCAGAGAAGTGTCCATAATGATCAAATACTACGTACTGCGCTTTAGAGAATGAACCTCTTGCAATGAGAGAACGGTCCATAATGATCACAATGCTACATACTGGGCTTTACAGCATCAACCACTAGCAATGAAAGGTCCATAATGAACACATGCTACGTACTGGGCTTTACAGAATCAACCACTTGCAATGAAAGAAGGGTCCCTAATGATCACAATGCTATGTACTGGGCTTGAAAGAATCAACCACTAGTAATCAGAGAAGGGTCCATAATGATCACATGCTACGTACTGGGCTTTACAGAATTAACCACTCGCAATGCAATAAGGTTCCACAAAGGTCACAATGGTTCGTACTGGGCTTTACAGAATGAATCACGTGCAATGCAATAAGGTTCCACAAAGGTCACAATGGTACATACTGGGCTTTAGAGAATCAACCACTAGCAATCAGAGAAGGGTCCATAATGATTACATGCTACCTACTGGTCTTTACAGAATGAACCTCTTGCAATGAAAGCAAGATCGAAATGAATATTATGCTTTGAACTGGGCTTTACAGTATGAACCACTTGCAATGATAGTAGTATCCACAATGAACATAATGCCATGCACTGGGCTTTACTGAATTGACCACTTGCAATGCAATAAGGTTCCACAAAGGTCACAATGGTACGTACTGGGCTTTAGAGAATCAACCACTAGCAATCAGAGAAGGGTCCATAATGATCACATGCTACGTACTGGGCTTTACAGAATCAACCACTAGCACTCAGAGAAGGGTCCCTAATGATCACAATGCTATGTACTGGGCTTTACAGAATTAACCACTTGCAATGAAAGCAAGACGCAAATGAACAGAAAGCCATGCACTGAGCTTTACAGTATGAACCACTTGCAATGAAAGTAGGATCCACAATGAACATAATGCCATGCACTGGGCTTTACAGAATCAACCACTAGCAATGAGAGAAGGGTCCATAATGATTACATGCTACCTACTGGTCTTTACAGAATGAACCTCTTGCATTGAAAGCAAGATCCAAATGAACATAATGCTTCTAACTGGGCTTTACAGAATCTACCACTTGCAATGCAATAAGGTTCCACAAAGGTCACAATGGTTCGTACTGGGCTTTAGAGAATCAACCACTAGCAATGATAGAAGGGCCCATAATGAACACATGCTACGTACTGGTCTTTACAGAATGAACCTCTTGCAATGAAAGCAAGATCCAAATGAACAGAATGCCATGCACTGAGCTCTACAGTATGAACCACTTGCAATGAAAGTAAGAAGGGTCCCTAATGATCACAGTGCTATGTACTGGGCTTTACAGAATCAACCACTTGCAATGAAAGCAAGATCCAAATAAACAGAATGCCATGCACTAGGCTTTACATTATGAACCACTTGCAATGAAAGTAGTATCCACAATGAACATAATGTCATGCACTGGGCTTTACAGAATGAATCACTTGCAATGCAATAAGGTTCCTCAAAGGTCACAATTGTACGTACTGGGCTTTACAGAATCAACCACTAGCAATCAGAGAAGGTTCTATAATGAACACATGCTACGTACTGGGCTTTACAGAATCAACCACTAGCACTCAGAGAAGGGTCCATAATGATCACATGCTACGTACTGGGCTTTACAGAATTAACCACTTGCAATGAAAGCAAGACCCAAATGAACAGAAAGCCATGCACTGAGCTTTACAGTATGAACCACTTGCAATGAAAGTAGGATCCACAATGAACATAATGCCATGCACTGGGCTTTACAGAATTTACCACTTGCAATGCAATAAGGTTCCACAAAGGTCACAATGGTACATACTGGGCTTTAGAGAATCAGCCACTAGCAATGAGAGAAGGGTCCATAATGATCAGAATGGTATTTAATGGGCTTTGAATATTGAACCAGTTGCAAAGAAATAAGGTTCCACAAAGGTCATAATGCTACGTACTGGACCTTACAGCATCAACCACTTGCAATGCAATAAGGTTCCTCAAAGGTCAAAATGGTACGTACTGGGCTTTAGAGAATCAACCACTAGCAATCAGAGAAGGGTCCATAATGATCACATGCTACGTACTGGGCTTTACAGAATCAACCAGTAGCAATCAGAGAAGGGTCCATAATGATTACATGCTACCTACTGGTCTTTACAGAATGAACCTCTTGCAATGAAAGCAAGATCCAAATGAACAGAATGCCATGCACTGAGCTTTACAGTATGAACCACTTGCAATGAAAGTAGGATCCACAATGAACATAATGCTTTGAACTGGGCTTTACAGAAGCAACCACTTGTAATGCAATAAGGTTCCACAAAGGTCACAATGGTACGTACTGGGCTTTAGAGAATCAACCACTAGCAATGAGAGAAGGGTCCCTAATGATCACAATGCTATGTACTGGTCTTTACAGGAATAAACCACTTGCAATGAAAGCAAGATCCAAATGAACAGAATTCCATGCACTGAGCTTTACAGTATGAACCACTTGCAATGAAAGTAGGATCCACAATGAACATAATGCCATGCACTGGACTTTACAGCATCAACCACTTGTAATGCAATAAGGTTCCACAAAGGTCACAATGGTACGTACTAGGCTTTAGAGAGTCAACCACTAGCAATGAGAGAAGGGTCCATAATGATCACATGCTTCCTACTGCTCTTTACAGAATGAACCTCTTGCAATGAAAGCACGATCGAAATGAATATAATGCTTTGAACTGGACTTTACAGAAGCAACCACTTGTAATGCAATAAGGTTCCACAAAGGTCACAATGGTTCGTACTGGGCTTTAGAGAATGAACCAGTTGCAATGAAATAAGGTTCCACTAAGGTCTCAATGCTACATACTGGGCTTTACATCATCAACCACTTGCAATGAAAGAATGATCCCTAATGATCACAATGCTATGTACTGGGCTTTACAGAATTAACCACTTGCAATGCAATAAGGTTCCACAAAGGTCACAATGGTACGTACTGGGCTTTAGAGAATCAACCACTAGCAATCAGAGAAGTGTCCATAATGATCACATGCTACCTACTGGTCTTTACAGAATGAACCTCTTGCAATGAAAGCACGATCGAAATGAATATAATGCTTTGAACTGGACTTTACAGAAGCAACCACTTGTAATGCAATAAGGTTCCACAAAGGTCACAATGGTTCGTACTGGGCTTTAGAGAATGAACCAGTTGCAATGAAATAAGGTTCCACTAAGGTCTCAATGCTACATACTGGGCTTTACATCATCAACCACTTGCAATGAAAGAATGATCCCTAATGATCACAATGCTATGTACTGGGCTTTACAGAATTAACCACTTGCAATGCAATAATGTTCCACAAAGGTCACAATGGTTCGTACTGGGCTTAGGAGAATCAACCACTAGCAATGAGAGAACGGTCCATAATGATCACAATGCTATGTACTGGGCTTTACAGAATGAACCACTTGCAATGAAAGTAGGATCCACAATGAACATAATGCCATGCACTGGCATTTACAGAATGAACCAGTTGCAATAAAATAAGGTTCCACAAAGGTCACAATGGTTCGTACTGGGCTTTAGAGAATCAACCACTAGCAATGAGAGAAGGGTCCATAATGAACACATGCTACGTACTGGGCTTTACAGAATCAACCTCTAGCAATCAGAGAAGTGTCCATAATGATCACATACTACGTACTGCGCTTTAGAGAATATTCCACCTGCAATGACAGCAAGATCAAAATGAACAGAATGCCATGCACTGAGCTTTACTGTTATGATTGAGCCTCATGGCTCTGCTTCTGGCAGACGTGGACGTAAGACTCCTCGAGAGTCAGATACTCTCGAGGAGCGAGAAAGAAAGAGGCTGCGAGATATCTTTGCAGAACCATCTGACGAAGAGTCTTTTAAGGGGTTCACGGAGAGAATGGAGGAAGAGCTGGTTAGCTCGGAAGAGGATGAGATGGATTGGACTCGGGTAAGGGAGGAGTTGGGTGCCACTGGCAATGATGGGATGGAAGATGAATGGGGACCTTCAGGATTAGACCCATGGACAAGCTGGAGGGATGGGACGGGATCCACAGCTGGGGATGCTGTGGGGCGTAGTCAGAGGTGTTCCAGCTCTGATGAGGAAAGTGATGAGGAAACGCCCGGGTTAAGGAGGGCAGCTGATAGTGATGAGGATTTGTAACTGGCATAAAATGAGGCTTGGGAGCAATTGCAAATTGCGTTGGGCAAGGTAATCTGGACGAACGCTTGGGATCTGTGTGGGACGCTTTCCTGAAGACTGGTGTGTTTTCGTGTGCTGATACGTAAGTTGTTTTGGAATTTGGGTTCAGACGGCGGGAGGAATTGTGTGGGCTTTTGTTTGTGCAAAACCTCTGCTTAATCTCAATAGCTTTGACCTTCCGTCGTCTTCTTGACGGACGCCATCTGCTACTCTGGATTTACGGACTGAAAACTGACTACGGGCTCGCTTTCTCCTATTGGACTTGGAAAACTGCAAACGTCTGATTCTGCCTCTCGACCTTCGGAACGAACTGGGACTACGCTACTGCTTCAATCCTTGGCTGCTGAGTTTGTATTGGAAGTTTGCCTTGCTGTGTGAAGGAGTGACTCCTAGTTACTCAAAACATAGTGCTGGCAGCAGAGAGGCATCTGCTGCCAATTAGTTGCATTCTTTTGAACTCTTTGTTTCCCAGCTTCTGTTTGTTTATCCCCAGGCTGAAGCAAGCTGTTTTGATTTTACCCGGATTAAACTCCGGTTTAATCCGGTTTATCTTTTGAACGTTTTTCTTGCCCCTTTTTGTTTTTAAAGGCTAAAGTTGCCTTGCCCTTGTCTTTTACGGGCATTTTGAGTTCTGTAAATCCAATAAACTCTGTTATCTTTGATCTTGTGGCGTTCTGTCCTTGACATTTACAGTATGAACCACTTGCAATGAAAGTAGGATCCACAATGAACATAATGCCATGCACTGGGCTTTACAGAATTAACCACTTGCAATGCAATAAGGTTCCACAAAGGTCACAATGGTTCGTACTGGGCTATAGAGAATGAACCAGTTGCAATGAAATAACGGTCCACAATAATCAGAATTGTATTTAATGGGTTTTGAAGATTGCACCAGTTGCAATGAAATAAGGTTCCACAAAGGTCACAATGGTACGTACTGGGCTTTAGAGAATCAACCACTAGCAATCAAAGAAGGGTCCATAATGATCACATGCTATGTACTGGGCATTTGAGAATGATCCTCCTGCAATGACAGCAAGATCAAAATGAAAGTAATGCTTTGAATTAGGTCTACTGGGCTTTACAGAATTAACCACTTGCAATGCAATAAGGTTCCACAAAGGTCACAATGGAACGTACTGGGCTTTACAGAATCAACCACTTGCAATGAAAGAAATGTCCATAATGAACACATGCTATGTACTGGGCTTTACAGAATTAACCACTTGCAGTGCAATAAGGTTCCACAAAGGTCACAATGGTTTGTACTGGGCTTTACAGAATCAACCACGAGCAATAAGAGAAGGGTCCATAATGATCACATGCTACGTACTGGGCTTTACAGAATCAACCACTTGCAATGGAATATGGTTCCACAAAGTTCACAATGGTACGTACTGGGCTTTACAGAATCAACCACTAGCAATGAGCGAAGGGTCCATAATGAACACATGCTACGTACTGGGCTTTACAGAATCAACCACTTGCAATGGAATATGGTTCCACAAAGTTCACGATGGTACGTACTGGGCTTTAGAGAATCAACCACTAGCAATCAGAGAAGGGTCCATAATGATCACATGCTATGTACTGGGCTTTAGAGAATCAATTGCTCGCAATGAGAGAAGGGTCCATTATGAACACATGCTACGTACTGGTCTTTACAGAATGAACCTCTTACAATGAAAGCAAGATCGAAATGAACATAATGCCATGCACTGGGCTTTACAGTGAGAACCACTTGCAATGCAATAAGGTTCCACAAAGGTCACAATGGTTCGTACTGGGCTTCTGAGAATCAACCACTAGCAATGAGAGAACGGTCCATAATGATCACAATGCTATGTACTGGGCTTTACAGAATTAACCACTTGCAATGAAAGCAAGATCCAAATGAACAGAATGCCATGCACTGAGCTTTATAGTATGAACCACTTGCAATGATGGTAGTATCCACAATGAACATAATGGAATGCACTCGGCTTTACAGATTCAACCACTTGCAATGCAATAAGGTTCCACAAAGGTCACAATGGTTCGTACTGCGCTTTAGAGAATGAACCTCTTGCAATGAGAGAAGGGTCCATAATGATCACAATGCTACATACTGGGCTTTACAGCATCAACCACTAGCAATGAAAGGTCCATAATGAACACATGCTACGTACTGGGCTTTACAGAATCAACCACTTGCAATGAAAGAAGGGTCCCTAATGATCACAATGCTCTGTACTGGGCTTTACAGAATCAACCATTTGCAATGCAATAAGGTTCCACAAAGGTCACAATGGTACGTACTGGGCTTTAGAGAATCAACCACTAGCAATCAGAGAAGGGTCCATAATGATCACATGCTACGTACTGGGCTTTACAGAATCAACCAGTAGCAATCAGAGAAGGGTCCATAATGATTACATGCTACCTACTGGTCTTTACAGAATGAACCTCTTGCAATGAAAGCAAGATCCAAATGAACAGAATGCCATGCACTGAGCTTTACAGTATGAACCACTTGCAATGAAGGTAAGAAGGGTCCCTAATGATCACAATGCTATGTACTGGGCTTTACAGAATAAACCACTTGCAATGAAAGCAAGATCCAAATGAACAGAATGCCATGCACTGAGCTTTACAGTATGAACCACTTGCAATGAAAGTAGGATCCACAATGAACATAATGCTTTGAACTGGGCTTTACAGAAGCAACCACTTGTAATGCAATAAGGTTCCACAAAGGTCACAATGGTACGTACTGGGCTTTAGAGAATCAACCACTAGCAATGAGAGAAGGGTCCCTAATGATCACAATGCTATGTACTGGTCTTTACAGAATGAACCTCTTGCAATGAAAGCAAGATCCAAATGAACAGAATTCCATGCACTGAGCTTTACAGTATGAACCACTTGCAATGAAAGTAGGATCCACAATGAACATAATGCCATGCACTGGACTTTACAGCATCAACCACTTTCAATGCAATAAGGTTCCACAAAGGTCACAATGGTACGTACTAGGCTTTAGAGAGTCAACCACTAGCAATGAGAGAAGGGTCCATAATGATCACATGCTTCCTACTGCTCTTTACAGAATGAACCTCTTGCAATGAAAGCACGATCGAAATGAATATAATGCTTTGAACTGGGCTTTACAGAAGCAACCACTTGTAATGCAATAAGGTTCCACAAAGGTCACAATGGTTCGTACTGGGCTTTAGAGAATGAACCAGTTGCAATGAAATAAGGTTCCACTAAGGTCTCAATGCTACATACTGGGCTTTACATCATCAACCACTTGCAATGAAAGAATGATCCCTAATGATCACAATGCTATGTACTGGGCTTTACTGAATTAACCACTTGCAATGCAATAAGGTTCCACAAAGGTCACAATGGTACGTACTGGGCTTTAGAGAATCAACCACTAGCAATGATAGTAGGGTTCATAATGAACAAATGCTACGTACTGGTCTTTACAGAATGAACCTCTTGCAATGAAAGATCCACAATGAACATAATGCCATGCACTGGGCTTTACAGAAGCAACCACTTGTAATGCAATAAGGTTCCACAAAGGTCACAATGGTTAGTACTGGGCTTTAGAGAATCAACCACTAGCAATGAAAGAAGGGTGCATAATGAACATATGCTACGTACTGGGCTTTACAGAATGAACCAGTTGCAATGAAATAAGGGTCCACAATCATCTGATTGGTATTTAATGGGCTTTGAAGATTGAACCAGTTGCAATGCAATAAGGTTCCACAAAGGTCACAAAGGTACATACTGGGCTTTAGAGAATCAACCACTAGCAATCAGAGAAGGGTCCATAATTATTACATGCTACCTACTGGTCTTTACAGAATGAACCTCTTGCAATTAAAGCAAGATCCAAATGAACAGAATGCCATGCACTGAGCTTTACAGTATGAACCACTTGCAATGAAAGTAGGATCCACAATGAGCATAATGCCATGCACTGGGCTTTACAGAATTAACCACTTGAAATGCAATAAGGTTCCACAAAGGTCACAATGGTTCGTACTGGGCTATAGAGAATGAACCAGTTGCAATGAAATAACGGTCCACAATAATCAGAATTGTATTTAATGGGTTTTGAAGATTGCACCAGTTGCAATGAAATAAGGTTCCACAAAGGTCACAATGGTACGTACTGGGCTTTAGAGAATCAACCACTAGCAATCAGAGAAGGGTCCATAATGATCACATGCTATGTACTGGGCATTAGAGAATGATCCTCCTGCAATGACAGCAAGATCAAAATGAAAGTAATGCTTTGAATTAGGTCTACAGGGCTTTACAGAATCAACCACTTGCAATGGAATATGGTTCCACAAAGTTCACAATGGTACATACTGGGCTTTACAGAATCAACCACTAGCAATGAGAGAAGGGTCCATAATGAACACATGCTACGTACTGGGCTTTACAGAATCAACCACTTGCAATGGAATATGGTTCCACAAAGGTCACAATGGTTTGTACTGGGCTTTACAGAATCAACCACTAGCAATCAGAGAAGGGTCCATAATGATCACATGCTATGTACTGGGCTTTAGAGAATCAATTGCTCGCAATGAGAGAAGGGTCCATTATGAACACATGCTACGTACTGGTCTTTACAGAATGAACCTCTTGCAATGAAAGCAAGATCCAAATGAACAGAATGCCATGCACTGAGCTTTACAGAATTAAGCACTTGCAATGCAATAAGGTTCCACAAAGGTCACAATGGTACGTACTGGGCTTTAGAGAATCAACCACTAGCAATCAGAGAAGGGTCCACAATGATTACATGCTACGTACTGGGCTTTTCAGAATCAACCACTAGCAATCAAAGAAGGGTCCATAATGATTACATGCCACCTACTGGTCTTTACAGAATGAACCTCTTGCAATGAAAGCAAGATCGAAATGAACATAATGCTTTGAACTGGGCTTTACAGAAGCAACCACTTGCAATGAAAGAAGGGTCCCTAATGATCACAATGCTATGTACTAGGCTTTACAGAATTAACCACTTGCAATGAAAGCAAGACCCAAATGAACAGAAAGCCATGCACTGAGCTTTACAGTATGAACCACTTGCAATTAAAGTAGGATCCACAATGAACATAATGCCATGCACTGGACTTTACAGAATGAACCACTTTCAATGCAATAAGGTTCCACAAAGGTCACAATGGTATGTACTGGGCTTTAGATCCAAATGAAGAGAATGCCATGCACTGAGCTTTACAGTATGAACCACTTGCAATGAAAGTAGGATCCACAATGGACATAATGCCATGCACTGGGCTATACAGAATTAACCACTTGCAGTGCAATAAGGTTCCACAAAGGTCACAATGGTTCGTACTGAGTTTTAGAGAATGAACCAGTTGCAATGAAATAAAGGTCCACAATAATCAGAATGGTATTTAATTGGCTTTGAAGATTGAACCAGTTGCAAAGAAATAAGGTTCCACAAAGGTCATAATGCTACGTACTGGACTTTACAGCATCAACCACTTGCAATGCAATAAGGTTCCTCAAAGGTCAAAATGGTACGTACTGGGCTTTAGAGAATCAACCACTAGCAATCAGAGAAGGGTCCATAATGATCACATGCTACGTACTGGGCTTTACAGAATCAACCACTAGCAATCAGAGAAGGGTCCATAATGATCACATGCTACGTACTGGGCTTTACAGAATCAACCACTAGCACTCAGAGAAGGGTCCCTAATGATCACAATGCTATGTACTGGGCTTTACAGAATTAACCACTTTCAGTGAAAGCAAGACCCAAATGAACAGAAAGCCATGCACTGAGCTTTACAGTATGAACCACTTGCAATGAAAGTAGGATCCACAATGAACATAATGCCATGCAATGGGCTTTACAGAATGAACCACTTTCAATGCAATAAGGTTCCACAAAGGTCACAATGGTATGTACTGGGCTTTACAGAATCAACCACTAGCAATCAGAGAAGGGTCCATAATGATCACATGCTACGTACTGGGCTTTACAGAATCAACCACTAGCACTCAGAGAAGGGTCCCTAATGATCACAATGCTATGTACTGGGCTTTACAGAATTAACCACTTTCAGTGAAAGCAAGACCCAAATGAACAGAAAGCCATGCACTGAGCTTTACAGTATGAACCACTTGCAATGAAAGTAGGATCCACAATGAACATAATGCCATGCAATGGGCTTTACAGAATGAACCACTTTCAATGCAATAAGGTTCCACAAAGGTCACAATGGTATGTACTGGGCTTTAGATCCAAATGAAGAGAATGCCATGCACTGAGCTTTACAGTATGAACCACTTGCAATGAAAGTAGTATCCACAATGAACATAATGCCATGTACTGGTCTTTACAGTGTGAACCACTTGCAATGAAAGTAGGATCCACAATGAACATAATGCCATGCACTGGGCTTTACAGAATGAACCACTTGCAATGCAATAAGGTTCCACAACGGTCACAATGGTTCGTACTGGGCTTTAGAGAATGAACCAGTTGCAATGACATAAGGTTCCACAAAGGTCACAATGGTTCGTACTGGGCTTTAGAGAATCAACCCCTAGCAATGAGAGAAGGGTCCATAATGAACACATGCTACGTACTGGGCTGTACAGAATTAACCACTAGAAATGAGAGAAGGGACCGTAATGATCACAATGCTATGTACTGGGCTTTACAGAATGAACCAGTTGCAATGAAATAAGGTTCCACAAGGGTCAAAATGCTACGTACTGGAATTTACAGCATCAACCACTAGCAATGAAAGGTCCATAATGAACACATGCTACGTACTGTTCTGTACAGAATTAACCACTAGCAATGAGAGAAGGGACCGTAATGATCACAATGCAATGTACTGGGCTTTACAGAATTAACCACTTGCAATGAAAGCAAGACCCAAATGAACAGAATGCCATGCACTGAGCTTTACAGTATGAACCACTTGCAATGAAAGTAGGAATTGACCACTTGCAATGCAATAAGGTTCCACAAAGGTCACAATGGTACATACTGGGCTTTAGAGAATCAGCCACTAGCAATGAGAGAAGGGTCCATAATGATCAGAATGGTATTTAATGGGCTTTGAAGATTGAACCAGTTGCAAAGAAATAAGGTTCCACAAAGGTCATAATGCTACGTACTGGACTTTACAGCATCAACCACTTGCAATGCAATAAGGTTCCTCAAAGGTCAAAATGGTACGTACTGGGCTTTAGAGAATCAACCACTAGCAATCAGAGAAGGGTCCATAATGATCACATGCTACGTACTGGGCTTTACAGAATCAACCACTAGCACTCAGAGAAGGGTCCCTAATGATCACAATGCTATGTACTGGGCTTTACAGAATTAACCACTTGCAATGAAAGCAAGACGCAAATGAACAGAAAGCCATGCACTGAGCTTTACAGTATGAACCACTTGCAATGAAAGTAGGATCCACAATGAACATAATGCCATGCACTGGGCTTTACAGAATCAACCACTAGCAATGAGAGAAGGGTCCATAATGATTACATGCTACCTACTGGTCTTTACAGAATGAACCTCTTGCAATGAAAGCAAGATCCAAATGAACATAATGCTTTGAACTGGGCTTTACAGAATCTACCACTTGCAATGCAATAAGGTTCCACAAAGGTCACAATGGTTCGTACTGGGCTTTAGAGAATCAACCACTAGCAATGATAGAAGGGCCCATAATGAACACATGCTACGTACTGGTCTTTACAGAATGAACCTCTTGCAATGAAAGCAAGATCCAAATGAACAGAATGCCATGCACTGAGCTTTACAGTATGAACCACTTGCAATGAAAGTAAGAAGGGTCCCTAATGATCACAATGCTATGTACTGGGCTTTACAGAATCAACCACTTGCAATGAAAGCAAGATCCAAATGAACAGAATGCCATGCACTGAGCTTTACAGTATGAACCACTTGCAATGAAAGTAGTATCCACAATGAACATATTGCCATGCACTGGGCTTTACAGAATGAATCACTTGCAATGGAATAAGGTTCCTCAAAGGTCACAATTGTACGTACTGGGCTTTACAGAATCAACCACCAGCAATCAGAGAAGTGTCTATAATGAAAACATGCTACGTACTGGTCTTTACAGAATGAACCTCTTACAATGAAAGCAAGATCCAAATGAACAGAATGCCATGCACTGAGCTTTACAGTATGAACCACTTGCAATGAAAGTAGGATCCACAATGAACATAATGCCATGCACTGGGCTTTACAGAATGAATCACTTGCAATGCAATAAGGTTCCACAAAGGTCACAATGGTACGTATTGGGCTTTAGAGAATCAACCACTAGCAATCAGAGAAGGGTCCATAATGATCACATGCTACGTACTGGTCTTTACAGAATGAACCTCTTGCAATGAAAGCAAGATCCAAATGAACAGAATGCCATGCACTGAGCTTTACAGTATGAACCACTTCCAATGAAAGTAAGAAGGGTCCCTAATGATCACAATCCTATATACTGGGCTTTACAGAATCAACCACTTGCAATGAAAGCAAGATCGAAATGAACATAATGCCATGCACTGGGCTTTACAGTGTGAACCACTTGCAATGCAATAAGGTTCCACAAAGGTCACAATGGTTCGTACTGGGCTTTAGAGAATCAACCACTAGCAATGATAGAAGGGCCCATAATGAACACATGCTACGTACTGGTCTTTACAGAATGAACCTCTTGCAATGAAAGCAAGATCCAAATGAACAGAATGCCATGCACTGAGCTTTACAGTATGAACCACTTGCAATGAAAGTAGTATCCACAATGAACATATTGCCATGCACTGGGCTTTACAGAATGAATCACTTGCAATGGAATAAGGTTCCTCAAAGGTCACAATTGTACGTACTGGGCTTTACAGAATCAACCACCAGCAATCAGAGAAGTGTCTATAATGAAAACATGCTACGTACTGGTCTTTACAGAATGAACCTCTTACAATGAAAGCAAGATCCAAATGAACAGAATGCCATGCACTGAGCTTTACAGTATGAACCACTTGCAATGAAAGTAGGATCCACAATGAACATAATGCCATGCACTGGGCTTTACAGAATGAATCACTTGCAATGCAATAAGGTTCCACAACGGTCACAATGGTTCGTACTGGGCTTTAGAGAATGAACCAGTTGCAATCAGAGAAGGGTCCATAATGATCACATGCTACGTACTGGGCTTTACAGAATAGACCTCTTGAAATGAAAGCAAGATCGAAATGAACATAATGCTTTGAACTGGGCTTTACAGAATCAACCTCTTGCAATGTAATAAGGTTCCACAAAGGTCACAATGGTTCGTACTGCGCTTTAGAGAATGAACCTCTTGCAATGAGAGAAGGGTCCATAATGATCACATGCTAGGTACTGGTCTTTACAGAATGAACATCTTGCAATGAAAGCAAGATCCAAATGAACAGAATGCCATGCACTGAGCTTTACAGTATGAACCACTTCCAATGAAAGTAAGAAGGGTCCCTAATGATCACAATGCTATGTACTGGGCTTTACAGAATCAACCACTTGCAATGAAAGCAAGATCCAAATGAACAGAATGCCATGCACTGGGCTTTACAGTATGAACCACTTGCAATGAAAGTAGTATCCACAATGAACATATTGCCATGCACTGGGCTTTACAGAATGAATCACTTGCAATGGAATAAGGTTCCTCAAAGGTCACAATTGTACGTACTGGGCTTTACAGAATCAACCACCAGCAATCAGAGAAGTGTCTATAATGAAAACATGCTACGTACTGGTCTTTACAGAATGAACCTCTTGCAATGAAAGCAAGATCCAAATGAACAGAATGCCATGCACTGAGCTTTACAGTATGAACCACTTCCAATGAAAGTAAGAAGGGTCCCTAATGATCACAATGCTATATACTGGGCTTTACAGAATCAACCACTTGCAATGAAAGCAAGATCGAAATGAACATAATGCCATGCACTGGGCTTTACAGTGTGAACCACTTGCAATGCAATAAGGTTCCACAAAGGTCACAATGGTTCGTACTGGGCTTCTGAGAATCAACCACTAGCAATGAGAGAACGGTCCATAATGATCACAATGCTATGTACTGGGCTTTACAGAATTAACCACTTGCAATGAAAGCAAGATCCAAATGAACAGAATGCCATGCACTGAGCTTTATAGTATGAACCACTTGCAATGATGGTAGTATCCACAATGAACATCATGGAATGCACTCGGCTTTACAGAATCAACCACTTGCAATGCAATAAGGATCCACAAAGGCCACAAAGGTACTGCGCTTTAGAGAATGAACCTCTTGCAATGAGAGAAGGGTCCATAATGATCACAATGCTACATACTGGGCTTTACAGCATCAACCACTTGCAATGAAAGAAGGGTCCCTAATGGTCACAATGCTATGTACTGGGCTTTACAGAATCAACCATTTGCAATGCAATAAGGTTCCACAAAGGTCACAATGGTACGTACTGGGCTTTAGAGAATCAACCACTAGCAATCAGAGAAGGGTCCATAATGATCACATGCTACGTACTGGGCTTTACAGAATCAATCAGTAGCAATCAGAGAAGGGTCCATAATGATTACATGCTACCTACTGGTCTTTACAGAATGAACCTCTTGCAATGAAAGCAAGATCCAAATGAACAGAATGCCATGCAGTGAGCTTTACAGTATGAACCACTTGCAATGAAGGTAAGAAGGGTCCCTAATGATCACAATGCTATGTACTGGGCTTTACAGAATAAACCACTTGCATTGAAAGCAAGATCCAAATGAACAGAATGCCATGCACTGAGCTTTACAGTATGAACCACTTGCAATGATGGTAGTATCCACAATGAACATAATGGAATGCACTCGGCTTTACAGAATCAACCACTTGCAATGCAATAAGGATCCACAAAGGCCACAAAGGTACTGCGCTTTAGAGAATGAACCTCTTGCAATGAGAGAAGGGTCCATAATGATCACAATGCTACATACTGGGCTTTACAGCATCAACCACTTGCAATGAAAGAAGGGTCCCTAATGGTCACAATGCTATGTACTGGGCTTTAGAGAATCAACCACTAGCAATCAGAGAAGGGTCCATAATGATCACATGCTACGTACTGGGCTTTACAGAATCAATCAGTAGCAATCAGAGAAGGGTCCATAATGATTACATGCTACCTACTGGTCTTTACAGAATGAACCTCTTGCAATGAAAGCAAGATCCAAATGAACAGAATGCCATGCAGTGAGCTTTACAGTATGAACCACTTGCAATGAAAGTAGGATCCACAATGAACATAATGCTTTGAACTGGGCTTTACAGAAGCAACCACTTGTAATGCAATAAGGTTCCACAAAGGTCACAATGGTACGTACTGGGCTTTAGAGAATCAACCACTAGCAATGAGAGAAGGGTCCCTAATGATCACAATGCTATGTACTGGTCTTTACAGAATGAACCACTTGCAATGAAAGTAGGATCCACAATGAACATAATGCCATGCACTGGGCTTTACAGAATTAACCACTTGCAAGGCAATAAGGTTCCACAAAGGTCACAATGCTACGTACTGGACTTTACAGCATCAACCACCTGCAATGCAATAAGGTTCCACAAAGGTCACAATGGTACGTACTGGGCTTAACAGAATCAACCACTAGCAATGAAAGAAGAATCCATAATGAAAACATGCTACGTACTGGGCTTTACAGAATGAACCAGCTGCAATGAAATAAGGTTCCACAATCATCAGAATGGTATTTCATGGGCTTTGAAGATTGAACCAGTTGCAAAGAAATAAGGTTCCACAAAGTTCACAATGCTACGTACTGGGCTTTACAGCATCAACCACTTGCAATGAAAGAAATGTCCATAATGAACACTTGCTATGTACTGGGCTTTACAGAATTAACCACTTGCAATGCAATAAGGTTCCACAAAGGTCACAATGGTATGTACTGGGCTTTAGAGAATCAACCACTAGCAATGAAAGAAGAGTCCATAATGAAAACATGCTACGTACTGGGCTTTACAGAATGAACCAGCTGCAATGAAATAAGGTTCCACAATCATCAGAATGGTATTTCATGGGCTTTGAAGATTGAACCAGTTGCAAAGAAATAAGGTTCCACAAAGTTCACAATGCTACGTACTGGGCTTTACAGCATCAACCACTTGCAATGAAAGAAATGTCCATAATGAACACTTGCTATGTACTGGGCTTTACAGAATTAACCACTTGCAATGCAATAAGGTTCCACAAAGGTCACAATGGTATGTACTGGGCTTTAGAGAATCAACCACTAGCAATGGAAGAAGAGTCCATAATGAAAACATGCTACGTACTGGGCTTTACAGAATGAACCAGTTGCAATGAAATAAGGGTCCACAATCATCAGAATGGTATTTCATGGGCTTTGAAGATTGAACCCGTTGCAAAGAAATAAGGTTCCACAAAGGTCACAATGCTACGTACTGGGCTTTACAGCATCAACCACTTGCAATGAAAGAAATGTCCATAATGAACACATGCTATGTACTGGGCTTTACAGAATTAACCACTTGCAGTGCAATAAGGTTCCACAAAGGTCACAATGGTTCGTACTGGGCTTTAGAGACTGAACCAGTTGCAATGAAATATGGGTCCACAATAATCAGAATGGTATTTAATGGGCTTTGAAAATTGAACCAGTGGCAAAGAAATAAGTTTCCACAAAGGTCACAATGGTACGTACTGGGCTTCACAACATCAACCACTTGCAATGCAATAAGTTTCCACAAACGTCACAATGGTACGTACTAGGCTTTAGAGAGTCAACCACTAGCAATCAGAGAAGGGTCCATAATGATCACATGCTACCTACTGGTCTTCACAGAATGAACCTCTTGCAATGAAAGCAAGATCGAAATGAATATAATGCTTTGAACTGGGCTTTACAGAAGCAACCACTTGCAATGCAATAAGGTTCCACAAAGGTCACAATGGTTCGTACTGGGCTTTAGAGAATGAACCAGTTGCAATGAAATAAGGTTCCACAAAGGTCTCAATGGGCTTTACATCATCAACCACTTGCAATGAAAGAATGATCCCTAATGATCACAATGCTATATACTGGGCTTTACAGAATTACCACTTGCAATGAAATCAAGACCCAAATGAACAGAATGCCATGCACTGAGCTTTACAGTATGAACCACTTGCAATGAAAGTAAGAAGGGTCCCTAATGATTACAATGCTATGTACTGGGCTTTACAGAATCAACCACTTGCAATGAAAGGAAGATCCAAATGAACAGAATGCAATGCACTGAGCTTTACAGTATGAACCACTTGCAATGAATGTAGGATCCACAATGAACATAATGCCATGCACTGGGCTTTACAGAATTAACTACGTGCAATGCAATAAGGTTCCACAAAGGTCACAATGGTACGTACTGGGCTTTAGAGAATCAACCTCTAGCAATGAGAGAAGGGTCCATAATGAACATATGCTACGTACTTGGCTTCACAGAATGAACCAGTTGCAATGAAATAAGGGTCCACAATAATCAGAATGGTATTTAATGGGCTTTGTAGATTGAACCAGTTACCAAGAAATAAGGTTCCGCAAAGGTCACAATGCTACGTACTGGCCTTTACAACATCAACCACTTGCAATGCAATAAGTTTCCACAAAGGACACAATGGTATGTACTGGCTTCACAACATCAACCACTTGCAATGCAATAAGTTTCCACAAACGTCACAATGGTACGTACTAGGCTTTAGAGAGTCAACCACTAGCAATCAGAGAAGGGTCCATAATGATCACATGCTACCTACTGGTCTTCACAGAATGAACCTCTTGCAATGAAAGCAAGATCGAAATGAATATAATGCTTTGAACTGGGCTTTACAGAAGCAACCACTTGCAATGCAATAAGGTTCCACAAAGGTCACAATGGTTCGTACTGGGCTTTAGAGAATGAACCAGTTGCAATGAAATAAGGTTCCACAAAGGTGTCAATGCTACATACTGGGCTTTAGAGAATCAACCACTAGCAATGAGAGAAGGGTCCCTAATGATCACAATGCTATGTACTGGTCTTTACAGAATGAACCTCTTGCAATGAAAGCAAGATCCAAATAAACAGAATTCCAGGCACTGAGCTTTACAGTATGAACCACTTGCAATGAAAGTAGAATCCACAATGAACATAATGCCATGCACTGGGCTTTACAGTATGAACCACTTGCAATGAAAGTAGGATCCACAATGAACATAATGCCATGCAATGGGCTTTACAGAATGAACCACTTTCAATGCAATAAGGTTCCACAAAGGTCACAATGGTATGTACTGGGCTTTAGATCCAAATGAAGAGAATGCCATGCACTGAGCTTTACAGTATGAACCACTTGCAATGAAAGTAGTATCCACAATGAACATAATGCCATGTACCGGTCTTTACAGTGTGAACCACTTGCAATGAAAGTAGGATCCACAATGAACATAATGCCATGCACTGGGCTTTACAGAATGAACCACTTGCCATGCAATAAGGTACCACAACGGTCACAATGGTTCGTACTGGGCTTTAGAGAATGAATGAATTTACAGCATCAACCACTTGCAATGCAATAAGGTTCCTCAAAGGTCAAAATGGTACGTACTGGGCTTTAGAGAATCAACCACTAGCAATCAGAGAAGGGTCCATAATGATCACATGCTACGTACTGGGCTTTACAGAATCAACCACTAGCACTCAGAGAAGGGTCCCTAATGATCACAATGCTATGTACTGGGCTTTACAGAATTAACCACTTGCAATGAAAGCAAGACGCAAATGAACAGAAAGCCATGCACTGAGCTTTACAGTATGAACCACTTGCAATGAAAGTAGGATCCACAATGAACATAATGCCATGCACTGGGCTTTACAGAATCAACCACTAGCAATGAGAGAAGGGTCCATAATGATTACATGCTACCTACTGGTCTTTACAGAATGAACCTCTTGCAATGAAAGCAAGATCCAAATGAACATAATGCTTTGAACTGGGCTTTACAGAATCTACCACTTGCAATGCAATAAGGTTCCACAAAGGTCACAATGGTTCGTACTGGGCTTTAGAGAATCAACCACTAGCAATGATAGAAGGGCCCATAATGAACACATGCTACGTACTGGTCTTTACAGAATGAACCTCTTGCAATGAAAGCAAGATCCAAATGAACAGAATGCCATGCACTGAGCTTTACAGTATGAACCACTTGCAATGAAAGTAAGAAGGGTCCCTAATGATCACAATGCTATGTACTGGGCTTTACAGAATCAACCACTTGCAATGAAAGCAAGATCCAAATGAACAGAATGCCATGCACTGAGCTTTACAGTATGAACCACTTGCAATGAAAGTAGTACCCACAATGAACATATTGCCATGCACTGGGCTTTACAGAATGAATCACTTGCAATGGAATAAGGTTCCTCAAAGGTCACAATTGTACGTACTGGGCTTTACAGAATCAACCACCAGCAATCAGAGAAGTGTCTATAATGAAAACATGCTACGTACTGGTCTTTACAGAATGAACCTCTTACAATGAAAGCAAGATCCAAATGAACAGAATGCCATGCACTGAGCTTTACAGTATGAACCACTTGCAATGAAAGTAGGATCCACAATGAACATAATGCCATGCACTGGGCTTTACAGAATGAATCACTTGCAATGCAATAAGGTTCCACAAAGGTCACAATGGTACGTATTGGGCTTTAGAGAATCAACCACTAGCAATCAGAGAAGGGTCCATAATGATCACATGCTACGTACTGGTCTTTACAGAATGAACCTCTTGCAATGAAAGCAAGATCCAAATGAACAGAATGCCATGCACTGAGCTTTACAGTATGAACCACTTGCAATGAAAGTAAGAAGGGTCCCTAATGATCACAATGCTATGTACTGGGCTTTACAGAATCAACCACTTGCAATGAAAGCAAGATCCAAATGAACAGAATGCCATGCACTGAGCTTTACAGTATGAACCACTTGCAATGAAAGTAGTATCCACAATGAACATATTGCCATGCACTGGGCTTTACAGAATGAATCACTTGCAATGGAATAAGGTTCCTCAAAGGTCACAATTGTACGTACTGGGCTTTACAGAATCAACCACCAGCAATCAGAGAAGTGTCTATAATGAAAACATGCTACGTACTGGTCTTTACAGAATGAACCTCTTACAATGAAAGCAAGATCCAAATGAACAGAATGCCATGCACTGAGCTTTACAGTATGAACCACTTCCAATGAAAGTAAGAAGGGTCCCTAATGATCACAATGCTATATACTGGGCTTTACAGAATCAACCACTTGCAATGAAAGCAAGATCGAAATGAACATAATGCCATGCACTGGGCTTTACAGTGTGAACCACTTGCAATGCAATAAGGTTCCACAAAGGTCACAATGGTTCGTACTGGGCTTTAGAGAATCAACCACTAGCAATGATAGAAGGGCCCATAATGAACACATGCTACGTACTGGTCTTTACAGAATGAACCTCTTGCAATGAAAGCAAGATCCAAATGAACAGAATGCCATGCACTGAGCTTTACAGTATGAACCACTTCCAATGAAAGTAAGAAGGGTCCCTAATGATCACAATGCTATGTACTGGGCTTTACAGAATCAACCACTTGCAATGAAAGCAAGATCCAAATGAACAGAATGCCATGCACTGAGCTTTACAGTATGAACCACTTGCAATGAAAGTAGTATCCACAATGAACATATTGCCATGCACTGGGCTTTACAGAATGAATCACTTGCAATGGAATAAGGTTCCTCAAAGGTCACAATTGTACGTACTGGGCTTTACAGAATCAACCACCAGCAATCAGAGAAGTGTCTATAATGAAAACATGCTACGTACTGGTCTTTACAGAATGAACCTCTTACAATGAAAGCAAGATCCAAATGAACAGAATGCCATGCACTGAGCTTTACAGTATGAACCACTTGCAATGAAAGTAGGATCCACAATGAACATAATGCCATGCACTGGGCTTTACAGAATGAATCACTTGCAATGCAATAAGGTTCCACAAAGGTCACAATGGTACGTATTGGGCTTTAGAGAATCAACCACTAGCAATCAGAGAAGGGTCCATAATGATCACATGCTACGTACTGGGCTTTACAGAATAGACCTCTTGAAATGAAAGCAAGATCGAAATGAACATAATGCTTTGAACTGGGCTTTACAGAATCAACCTCTTGCAATGTAATAAGGTTCCACAAAGGTCACAATGGTTCGTACTGCGCTTTAGAGAATGAACCTCTTGCAATGAGAGAAGGGTCCAAAATGATCACATGCTAGGTACTGGTCTTTACAGAATGAACATCTTGCAATGAAAGCAAGATCCAAATGAACAGAATGCCATGCACTGAGCTTTACAGTATGAACCACTTCCAATGAAAGTAAGAAGGGTCCCTAATGATCACAATGCTATGTACTGGGCTTTACAGAATCAACCACTTGCAATGAAAGCAAGATCCAAATGAACAGAATGCCATGCACTGGGCTTTACAGTATGAACCACTTGCAATGAAAGTAGTATCCACAATGAACATATTGCCATGCACTGGGCTTTACAGAATGAATCACTTGCAATGGAATAAGGTTCCTCAAAGGTCACAATTGTACGTACTGGGCTTTACAGAATCAACCACCAGCAATCAGAGAAGTGTCTATAATGAAAACATGCTACGTACTGGTCTTTACAGAATGAACCTCTTGCAATGAAAGCAAGATCCAAATGAACAGAATGCCATGCACTGAGCTTTACAGTATGAACCACTTCCAATGAAAGTAAGAAGGGTCCCTAATGATCACAATGCTATATACTGGGCTTTACAGAATCAACCACTTGCAATGAAAGCAAGATCGAAATGAACATAATGCCATGCACTGGGCTTTACAGTGTGAACCACTTGCAATGCAATAAGGTTCCACAAAGGTCACAATGGTTCGTACTGGGCTTCTGAGAATCAACCACTAGCAATGAGAGAACGGTCCATAATGATCACAATGCTATGTACTGGGCTTTACAGAATTAACCACTTGCAATGAAAGCAAGATCCAAATGAACAGAATGCCATGCACTGAGCTTTATAGTATGAACCACTTGCAATGATGGTAGTATCCACAATGAACATCATGGAATGCACTCGGCTTTACAGAATCAACCACTTGCAATGCAATAAGGATCCACAAAGGCCACAAAGGTACTGCGCTTTAGAGAATGAACCTCTTGCAATGAGAGAAGGGTCCATAATGATCACAATGCTACATACTGGGCTTTACAGCATCAACCACTTGCAATGAAAGAAGGGTCCCTAATGGTCACAATGCTATGTACTGGGCTTTACAGAATCAACCATTTGCAATGCAATAAGGTTCCACAAAGGTCACAATGGTACGTACTGGGCTTTAGAGAATCAACCACTAGCAATCAGAGAAGGGTCCATAATGATCACATGCTACGTACTGGGCTTTACAGAATCAATCAGTAGCAATCAGAGAAGGGTCCATAATGATTACATGCTACCTACTGGTCTTTACAGAATGAACCTCTTGCAATGAAAGCAAGATCCAAATGAACAGAATGCCATGCAGTGAGCTTTACAGTATGAACCACTTGCAATGAAGGTAAGAAGGGTCCCTAATGATCACAATGCTATGTACTGGGCTTTACAGAATAAACCACTTGCATTGAAAGCAAGATCCAAATGAACAGAATGCCATGCACTGAGCTTTACAGTATGAACCACTTGCAATGAAAGTAGGATCCACAATGAACATAATGCTTTGAACTGGGCTTTACAGAAGCAACCACTTGTAATGCAATAAGGTTCCACAAAGGTCACAATGGTACGTACTGGGCTTTAGAGAATCAACCACTAGCAATGAGAGAAGGGTCCCTAATGATCACAATGCTATGTACTGGTCTTTACAGAATGAACCACTTGCAATGAAAGTAGGATCCACAATGAACATAATGCCATGCACTGGGCTTTACAGAATTAACCACTTGCAAGGCAATAAGGTTCCACAAAGGTCACAATGCTACGTACTGGACTTTACAGCATCAACCACCTGCAATGCAATAAGGTTCCACAAAGGTCACAATGGTACGTACTGGGCTTAACAGAATCAACCACTAGCAATGAAAGAAGAATCCATAATGAAAACATGCTACGTACTGGGCTTTACAGAATGAACCAGCTGCAATGAAATAAGGTTCCACAATCATCAGAATGGTATTTCATGGGCTTTGAAGATTGAACCAGTTGCAAAGAAATAAGGTTCCACAAAGTTCACAATGCTACGTACTGGGCTTTACAGCATCAACCACTTGCAATGAAAGAAATGTCCATAATGAACACTTGCTATGTACTGGGCTTTACAGAATTAACCACTTGCAATGCAATAAGGTTCCACAAAGGTCACAATGGTATGTACTGGGCTTTAGAGAATCAACCACTAGCAATGAAAGAAGAGTCCATAATGAAAACATGCTACGTACTGGGCTTTACAGAATGAACCAGTTGCAATGAAATAAGGGTCCACAATCATCAGAATGGTATTTCATGGGCTTTGAAGATTGAACCCGTTGCAAAGAAATAAGGTTCCACAAAGGTCACAATGCTACGTACTGGGCTTTACAGCATCAACCACTTGCAATGAAAGAAATGTCCATAATGAACACATGCTATGTACTGGGCTTTACAGAATTAACCACTTGCAGTGCAATAAGGTTCCACAAAGGTCACAATGGTTCGTACTGGGCTTTAGAGACTGAACCAGTTGCAATGAAATATGGGTCCACAATAATCAGAATGGTATTTAATGGGCTTTGAAAATTGAACCAGTGGCAAAGAAATAAGTTTCCACAAAGGTCACAATGGTACGTACTGGGCTTCACAACATCAACCACTTGCAATGCAATAAGTTTCCACAAACGTCACAATGGTACGTACTAGGCTTTAGAGAGTCAACCACTAGCAATCAGAGAAGGGTCCATAATGATCACATGCTACCTACTGGTCTTCACAGAATGAACCTCTTGCAATGAAAGCAAGATCGAAATGAATATAATGCTTTGAACTTGGCTTTACAGAAGCAACCACTTGCAATGCAATAAGGTTCCACAAAGGTCACAATGGTTCGTACTGGGCTTTAGAGAATGAACCAGTTGCAATGAAATAAGGTTCCACAAAGGTCTCAATGGGCTTTACATCATCAACCACTTGCAATGAAAGAATGATCCCTAATGATCACAATGCTATATACTGGGCTTTACAGAATTACCACTTGCAATGAAAGCAAGACCCAAATGAACAGAATGCCATGCACTGAGCTTTACAGTATGAACCACTTGCAATGAAAGTAAGAAGGGTCCCTAATGATCACAATGCTATGTACTGGGCTTTACAGAATCAACCACTTGCAATGAAAGGAAGATCCAAATGAACAGAATGCAATGCACTGAGCTTTACAGTATGAACCACTTGCAATGAATGTAGGATCCACAATGAACATAATGCCATGCACTGGGCTTTACAGAATTAACTACGTGCAATGCAATAAGGTTCCACAAAGGTCACAATGGTACGTACTGGGCTTTAGAGAATCAACCTCTAGCAATGAGAGAAGGGTCCATAATGAACATATGCTACGTACTTGGCTTCACAGAATGAACCAGTTGCAATGAAATAAGGGTCCACAATAATCAGAATGGTATTTAATGGGCTTTGTAGATTGAACCAGTTACCAAGAAATAAGGTTCCGCAAAGGTCACAATGCTACGTACTGGCCTTTACAACATCAACCACTTGCAATGCAATAAGTTTCCACAAAGGACACAATGGTATGTACTGGGCTTCACAACATCAACCACTTGCAATGCAATAAGTTTCCACAAACGTCACAATGGTACGTACTAGGCTTTAGAGAGTCAACCACTAGCAATCAGAGAAGGGTCCATAATGATCACATGCTACCTACTGGTCTTCACAGAATGAACCTCTTGCAATGAAAGCAAGATCGAAATGAATATAATGCTTTGAACTGGGCTTTACAGAAGCAACCACTTGCAATGCAATAAGGTTCCACAAAGGTCACAATGGTTCGTACTGGGCTTTAGAGAATGAACCAGTTGCAATGAAATAAGGTTCCACAAAGGTGTCAATGCTACATACTGGGCTTTAGAGAATCAACCACTAGCAATGAGAGAAGGGTCCCTAATGATCACAATGCTATGTACTGGTCTTTACAGAATGAACCTCTTGCAATGAAAGCAAGATCCAAATAAACAGAATTCCAGGCACTGAGCTTTACAGTATGAACCACTTGCAATGAAAGTAGAATCCACAATGAACATAATGCCATGCACTGGGCTTTACAGAATTAACCACTTGCAAGGCAATAAGGTTCCACAAAGGTCACAATGCTACGTACTGGACTTTACAGCATCAACCACCTGCAATGCAATAAGGTTCCACAAAGATCACAATGGTACGTACTGGGCTTTAGAGAATCAACCACTAGCAATCAGAGAAGGGTCCACAATGATCACATGCTACGCAGTGGGCTTAACAGAATCAACCACTAGCAATGAAATAAGGGTCCACAATCATCAGAATGATATTTCATGGGCTTTGAAGATTGAACCCGTTGCAAAGAAATAAGGTTCCACAAAGGTCACAATGCTACATACTGGGCTTTACAGCATCAACCACTTGCAATGAAAGAAATGTCCATAATGAACACATGCTATGTACTGGGCTTTACAGAATTAACCACTTGCAGTGCAATAAGGTTCCACAAAGGTCACAATGGTTCATACTGGGCTTTAGAGACTGAACCAGTTGCAATGAAATATGGGTCCACAATAATCAGAATGGTATTTAATGGGCTTTGAAGATTGAACCAGTTGCAAAGAAATAAGGTTCCACAAAGGTCACAATGGTACGTACTGGGCTTTAGAGAATCAACCACTAGCAATCAGAGAAGGGTCCATAATGATCACATGCTACGTACTGGGCTTTAGAGAATCAACCACTTGCAATGAAAGCAAGACCCAAATGAACATAATGCCATGCACTGAGCTTTACAGTATGAACCACTTGCAATGAAAGTAGTATCCACAATGAACATAATGCCATGCACTGGGCTTTACAGAATGAATCACTTGCAATGCAATAAGGTTCCACAAAGGTCACAATGGTACATACTGGGCTTTACAGAATCAACAACTAGCAATGAGAGAAGGGTCCTTAATGATTACATGCTACCTACTGGTCTTTACAGAATGAACCTCTTGCAATGAAAGCAAGATCCAAATGAACAGAATTCCATGCACTGAGCTTTACAGCATGAACCACTTGCAATGAAAGTAGGATCCACAATGAACATATTGCCATGCACTGGGCATTACAGTGTGGACCACTTACAATGAAAGTAGGATCCACTATGAACATAATGCCATGCACTGGGCTTTACAGAATTAACCACTTGCAATGCAATAAGGTTCCACAAAGGTCACAATGCTACGTACTGGACTTTACAGCATCAACCACCTGCAATGAAAGAGGGGTGCATAATGAACATATGCTACGTACTGGGCTTTACAGAATGAACCAGTTGCAATGAAATAAGGGTCCACAATTATCTGATTGGTATTTAATGGGCTTTGAAGATTGAACCAGTTGCAATGCAATAAGGTTCCACAAAGGTCACAAAGGTACATACTGGGCTTTAGAGAATCAACCACTAGCAATCAGAGAAGGGTCCATAATGATCACATGCTACGTACTGGGCTTTACAGAATAGACCTCTTGAAATGAAAGCAAGATCGAAATGAACATAATGCTTTGAACTGGGCTTTACAGAATCAACCTCTTGCAATGTACTGAGCTTTACAGTATGTACCACGTGCAATGAAAGTAGGATCCACAATGAACATAATGCCATGCACTGGGCTTTACAGTGTGGACCACTTACAATGAAAGTAGGATCCACTATGAACATAATGCCATGCACTGGGCTTTACAGAATTAACCACTTGCAATGCAATAAGGTTCCACAAAGGTCACAATGGTTAGTACTGGGCTTTAGAGAATCAACCACTAGCAATGAAAGAAGGGTGCATAATGAACATATGCTACGTACTGGGCTTTACAGAATGAACCAGTTGCAATGAAATAAGGGTCCACAATCATCTGATTGGTATTTAATGGGCTTTGAAGATTGAACCAGTTGCAATGCAATAAGGTTCCACAAAGGTCACAAAGGTACATACTGGGCTTTAGAGAATCAACCACTAGCAATCAGAGAAGGGTCCATAATGATTACATGCTACCTACTGGTCTTTACAGAATGAACCTCTTGCAATTAAAGCAAGATCCAAATGAACAGAATGCCATGCACTGAGCTTTACTGTTATGATTGAGCCTCATGGCTCTGCTTCTGGCAGACGTGGACGTAAGACTCCTCGAGAGTCAGATACTCTCGAGGAGCGAGAAAGAAAGAGGCTGCGAGATATCTTTGCAGAACCATCTGACGAAGAGTCTTTTAAGGGGTTCACGGAGAGAATGGAGGAAGAGCTGGTTAGCTCGGAAGAGGATGAGATGGATTGGACTCGGGTAAGGGAGGAGTTGGGTGCCACTGGCAATGATGGGATGGAAGATGAATGGGGACCTTCAGGATTAGACCCATGGACAAGCTGGAGGGATGGGACGGGATCCACAGCTGGGGATGCTGTGGGGCGTAGTCAGAGGTGTTCCAGCTCTGATGAGGAAAGTGATGAGGAAACGCCCGGGTTAAGGAGGGCAGCTGATAGTGATGAGGATTTGTAACTGGCATAAAATGAGGCTTGGGAGCAATTGCAAATTGCGTTGGGCAAGGTAATCTGGACGAACGCTTGGGATCTGTGTGGGACGCTTTCCTGAAGACTGGTGTGTTTTCGTGTGCTGATACGTAAGTTGTTTTGGAATTTGGGTTCAGACGGCGGGAGGAATTGTGTGGGCTTTTGTTTGTGCAAAACCTCTGCTTAATCTCAATAGCTTTGACCTTCCGTCGTCTTCTTGACGGACGCCATCTGCTACTCTGGATTTACGGACTGAAAACTGACTACGGGCTCGCTTTCTCCTATTGGACTTGGAAAACTGCAAACGTCTGATTCTGCCTCTCGACCTTCGGAACGAACTGGGACTACGCTACTGCTTCAATCCTTGGCTGCTGAGTTTGTATTGGAAGTTTGCCTTGCTGTGTGAAGGAGTGACTCCTAGTTACTCAAAACATAGTGCTGGCAGCAGAGAGGCATCTGCTGCCAATTAGTTGCATTCTTTTGAACTCTTTGTTTCCCAGCTTCTGTTTGTTTATCCCCAGGCTGAAGCAAGCTGTTTTGATTTTACCCGGATTAAACTCCGGTTTAATCCGGTTTATCTTTTGAACGTTTTTCTTGCCCCTTTTTGTTTTTAAAGGCTAAAGTTGCCTTGCCCTTGTCTTTTACGGGCATTTTGAGTTCTGTAAATCCAATAAACTCTGTTATCTTTGATCTTGTGGCGTTCTGTCCTTGACATTTACAGTATGAACCACTTGCAATGAAAGTAGGATCCACAATGAACATAATGCCATGCACTGGGCTTTACAGAATTAACCACTTGCAATGCAATAAGGTTCCACAAAGGTCACAATGGTTCGTACTGGGCTATAGAGAATGAACCAGTTGCAATGAAATAACGGTCCACAATAATCAGAATTGTATTTAATGGGTTTTGAAGATTGCACCAGTTGCAATGAAATAAGGTTCCACAAAGGTCACAATGGTACGTACTGGGCTTTAGAGAACCAACCACTAGCAATCAGAGAAGGGTCCATAATGATCACATGCTATGTACTGGGCATTAGAGAATGATCCTCCTGCAATGACAGCAAGATCAAAATGAAAGTAATGCTTTGAATTAGGTCTACTGGGCTTTACAGAATTAACCACTTGCAATGCAATAAGGTTCCACAAAGGTCACAATGGAACGTACTGGGCTTTACAGAATCAACCACTTGCAATGAAAGAAATGTCCATAATGAACACATGCTATGTACTGGGCTTTACAGAATTAACCACTTGCAGTGCAATAAGGTTCCACAAAGGTCACAATGGTTTGTACTGGGCTTTACAGAATCAACCACTAGCAATAAGAGAAGGGTCCATAATGATCACATGCTACGTACTGGGCTTTACAGAATCAACCACTTGCAATGGAATATGGTTCCACAAAGTTCACAATGGTACGTACTGGGCTTTACAGAATCAACCACTAGCAATGAGAGAAGGGTCCATAATGAACACATGCTACGTACTGGGCTTTACAGAATCAACCACTTGCAATGGAATATGGTTCCACAAAGTTCACGATGGTACGTACTGGGCTTTAGAGAATCAACCACTAGCAATCAGAGAAGGGTCCATAATGATCACATGCTATGTACTGGGCTTTAGAGAATCAATTGCTCGCAATGAGAGAAGGGTCCATTATGAACACATGCTACGTACTGGTCTTTACAGAATGAACCTCTTGCAATGAAAGCAAGATCGAAATGAACATAATGCCATGCACTGGGCTTTACAGTGTGAACCACTTGCAATGCAATAAGGTTCCACAAAGGTCACAATGGTTCGTACTGGGCTTCTGAGAATCAACCACTAGCAATGAGAGAACGGTCCATAATGATCACAATGCTATGTACTGGGCTTTACAGAATTAACCACTTGCAATGAAAGCAAGATCCAAATGAACAGAATGCCATGCACTGAGCTTTATAGTATGAACCACTTGCAATGATGGTAGTATCCACAATGAACATAATGGAATGCACTCGGCTTTACAGATTCAACCACTTGCAATGCAATAAGGTTCCACAAAGGTCACAATGGTTCGTACTGCGCTTTAGAGAATGAACCTCTTGCAATGAGAGAAGGGTCCATAATGATCACAATGCTACATACTGGGCTTTACAGCATCAACCACTAGCAATGAAAGGTCCATAATGAACACATGCTACGTACTGGGCTTTACAGAATCAACCACTTGCAATGAAAGAAGGGTCCCTAATGATCACAATGCTCTGTACTGGGCTTTACAGAATCAACCATTTGCAATGCAATAAGGTTCCACAAAGGTCACAATGGTACGTACTGGGCTTTAGAGAATCAACCACTAGCAATCAGAGAAGGGTCCATAATGATCACATGCTACGTACTGGGCTTTACAGAATCAACCAGTAGCAATCAGAGAAGGGTCCATAATGATTACATACTACCTACTGGTCTTTACAGAATGAACCTCTTGCAATGAAAGCAAGATCCAAATGAACAGAATGCCATGCACTGAGCTTTACAGTATGAACCACTTGCAATGAAGGTAAGAAGGGTCCCTAATGATCACAATGCTATGTACTGGGCTTTACAGAATAAACCACTTGCAATGAAAGCAAGATCCAAATGAACAGAATGCCATGCACTGAGCTTTACAGTATGAAGCACTTGCAATGAAAGTAGGATCCACAATGAACATAATGCTTTGAACTGGGCTTTACAGAAGCAACCACTTGTAATGCAATAAGGTTCCACAAAGGTCACAATGGTACGTACTGGGCTTTAGAGAATCAACCACTAGCAATGATAGAAGGGTCCCTAATGATCACAATGCTATGTACTGGTCTTTACAGAATGAACCTCTTGCAATGAAAGCAAGATCCAAATGAACAGAATTCCATGCACTGAGCTTTACAGTATGAACCACTTGCAATGAAAGTAGGATCCACAATGAACATAATGCCATGCACTGGACTTTAAAGCATCAACCACTTTCAATGCAATAAGGTTCCACAAAGGTCACAATGGTACGTACTAGGCTTTAGAGAGTCAACCACTAGCAATGAGAGAAGGGTCCATAATGATGACATGCTTCCTACTGCTCTTTACAGAATGAACCTCTTGCAATGAAAGCACGATCGAAATGAATATAATGCTTTGAACCGGGCTTTACAGAAGCAACCACTTGTAATGCAATAAGGTTCCACAAAGGTCACAATGGTTCGTACTGGGCTTTAGAGAATGAACCAATTGCAATGAAATAAGGTTCCACTAAGGTCTCAATGCTACATACTGGGCTTTACATCATCAACCACTTGCAATGAAAGAATGATCCCTAATGATCACAATGCTATGTACTGGGCTTTACAGAATTAACCACTTGCAATGCAATAAGGTTCCACAAAGGTCACAATGGTACGTACTGGGCTTTAGAGAATCAACCACTAGCAATCAGAGAAGTGTCCATAATGATCACATGCTACCTACTGGTCTTTACAGAATGAACCTCTTGCAATGAAAGCAAGATCGAAATGAAAGTAATGCTTTGAACTGGGTTTTACAGAATCAACCACTTGCAATGCAATAATGTTCCACAAAGGTCACAATGGTTCGTACTGGGCTTAGGAGAATCAACCACTAGCAATGAGAGAACGGTCCATAATGATCACAATGCTATGTACTGGGCTTTACAGAATGAACCACTTGCAATGAAAGTAGGATCCACAATGAACATAATGCCATGCACTGGGCTTTACAGAATGAACCAGTTGCAATAAAATAAGGTTCCACAAAGGTCACAATGGTTCGTACTGGGCTTTAGAGAATCAACCACTAGCAATGAGAGAAGGGTCCATAATGAACACATGCTACGTACTGGGCTTTACAGAATCAACCTCTAGCAATCAGAGAAGTGTCCATAATGATCACATACTACGTACTGCGCTTTAGAGAATGATCCACCTGCAATGACAGCAAGATCAAAATGAAAGTAATGCTTTGAATTAGGTTTTACAGAATCAACCACTTGCAATGCAATAAGGTTCCACAAAGGTCACAATGGTTCGTATTGGGCTTTAGAGAATCAAACTCTAGCAATGAGAGAACGGTCCATAATGATCACAATTCTATGTACTGGGCTTTACAGAATTAACCACTTGCAATGAAAGCAAGATCCAAATGAACAGAATGCCATGCACTGAGCTTTACAGTATGTACCACGTGCAATGAAAGTAGGATCCACAATGAACATAATGCCATGCACTGGGCTTTACAGTGTGGACCACTTACAATGAAAGTAGGATCCACTATGAACATAATGCCATGCACTGGGCTTTACAGAATTAACCACTTGCAATGCAATAAGGTTCCACAAAGGTCACAATGGTTAGTACTGGGCTTTAGAGAATCAACCACTAGCAATGAAAGAAGGGTGCATAATGAACATATGCTACGTACTGGGCTTTACAGAATGAACCAGTTGCAATGAAATAAGGGTCCACAATCATCTGATTGGTATTTAATGGGCTTTGAAGATTGAACCAGTTGCAATGCAATAAGGTTCCACAAAGGTCACAAAGGTACATACTGGGCTTTAGAGAATCAACCACTAGCAATCAGAGAAGGGTCCATAATGATTACATGCTACCTACTGGTCTTTACAGAATGAACCTCTTGCAATTAAAGCAAGATCCAAATGAACAGAATGCCATGCACTGAGCTTTACTGTTATGATTGAGCCTCATGGCTCTGCTTCTGGCAGACGTGGACGTAAGACTCCTCGAGAGTCAGATACTCTCGAGGAGCGAGAAAGAAAGAGGCTGCGAGATATCTTTGCAGAACCATCTGACGAAGAGTCTTTTAAGGGGTTCACGGAGAGAATGGAGGAAGAGCTGGTTAGCTCGGAAGAGGATGAGATGGATTGGACTCGGGTAAGGGAGGAGTTGGGTGCCACTGGCAATGATGGGATGGAAGATGAATGGGGACCTTCAGGATTAGACCCATGGACAAGCTGGAGGGATGGGACGGGATCCACAGCTGGGGAAGCTGTGGGGCGTAGTCAGAGGTGTTCCAGCTCTGATGAGGAAAGTGATGAGGAAACGCCCGGGTTAAGGAGGGCAGCTGATAGTGATGAGGATTTGTAACTGGCATAAAATGAGGCTTGGGAGCAATTGCAAATTGCGTTGGGCAAGGTAATCTGGACGAACGCTTGGGATCTGTGTGGGACGCTTTCCTGAAGACTGGTGTGTTTTCGTGTGCTGATACGTAAGTTGTTTTGGAATTTGGGTTCAGACGGCGGGAGGAATTGTGTGGGCTTTTGTTTGTGCAAAACCTCTGCTTAATCTCAATAGCTTTGACCTTCCGTCGTCTTCTTGACGGACGCCATCTGCTACTCTGGATTTACGGACTGAAAACTGACTACGGGCTCGCTTTCTCCTATTGGACTTGGAAAACTGCAAACGTCTGATTCTGCCTCTCGACCTTCGGAACGAACTGGGACTACGCTACTGCTTCAATCCTTGGCTGCTGAGTTTGTATTGGAAGTTTGCCTTGCTGTGTGAAGGAGTGACTCCTAGTTACTCAAAACATAGTGCTGGCAGCAGAGAGGCATCTGCTGCCAATCAGTTGCATTCTTTTGAACTCTTTGTTTCCCAGCTTCTGTTTGTTTATCCCCAGGCTGAAGCAAGCTGTTTTGATTTTACCCGGATTAAACTCCGGTTTAATCCGGTTTATCTTTTGAACGTTTTTCTTGCCCCTTTTTGTTTTTAAAGGCTAAAGTTGCCTTGCCCTTGTCTTTTACGGGCATTTTGAGTTCTGCAAATCCAATAAACTCTGTTATCTTTGATCTTGTGGCGTTCTGTCCTTGACATTTACAGTATGAACCACTTGCAATGAAAGTAGGATCCACAATGAACATAATGCCATGCACTGGGCTTTACAGAATTAACCACTTGCAATGCAATAAGGTTCCACAAAGGTCACAATGGTTCGTACTGGGCTATAGAGAATGAACCAGTTGCAATGAAATAACGGTCCACAATAATCAGAATTGTATTTAATGGGTTTTGAAGATTGCACCAGTTGCAATGAAATAAGGTTCCACAAAGGTCACAATGGTACGTACTGGGCTTTAGAGAATCAACCACTAGCAATCAGAGAAGGGTCCATAATGATCACATGCTATGTACTGGGCATTAGAGAATGATCCTCCTGCAATGACAGCAAGATCAAAATGAAAGTAATGCTTTGAATTAGGTCTACTGGGCTTTACAGAATTAACCACTTGCAATGCAATAAGGTTCCACAAAGGTCACAATGGAACGTACTGGGCTTTACAGAATCAACCACTTGCAATGAAAGAAATGTCCATAATGAACACATGCTATGTACTGGGCTTTACAGAATTAACCACTTGCAGTGCAATAAGGTTCCACAAAGGTCACAATGGTTTGTACTGGGCTTTACAGAATCAACCACTAGCAATAAGAGAAGGGTCCATAATGATCACATGCTACGTACTGGGCTTTACAGAATCAACCACTTGCAATGGAATATGGTTCCACAAAGTTCACAATGGTACGTACTGGGCTTTACAGAATCAACCACTAGCAATGAGAGAAGGGTCCATAATGAACACATGCTACGTACTGGGCTTTACAGAATCAACCACTTGCAATGGAATATGGTTCCACAAAGTTCACGATGGTACGTACTGGGCTTTAGAGAATCAACCACTAGCAATCAGAGAAGGGTCCATAATGATCACATGCTATGTACTGGGCTTTAGAGAATCAATTGCTCGCAATGAGAGAAGGGTCCATTATGAACACATGCTACGTACTGGTCTTTACAGAATGAACCTCTTGCAATGAAAGCAAGATCGAAATGAACATAATGCCATGCACTGGGCTTTACAGTGTGAACCACTTGCAATGCAATAAGGTTCCACAAAGGTCACAATGGTTCGTACTGGGCTTCTGAGAATCAACCACTAGCAATGAGAGAACGGTCCATAATGATCACAATGCTATGTACTGGGCTTTACAGAATTAACCACTTGCAATGAAAGCAAGATCCAAATGAACAGAATGCCATGCACTGAGCTTTATAGTATGAACCACTTGCAATGATGGTAGTATCCACAATGAACATAATGGAATGCACTCGGCTTTACAGATTCAACCACTTGCAATGCAATAAGGTTCCACAAAGGTCACAATGGTTCGTACTGCGCTTTAGAGAATGAACCTCTTGCAATGAGAGAAGGGTCCATAATGATCACAATGCTACATACTGGGCTTTACAGCATCAACCACTAGCAATGAAAGGTCCATAATGAACACATGCTACGTACTGGGCTTTACAGAATCAACCACTTGCAATGAAAGAAGGGTCCCTAATGATCACAATGCTCTGTACTGGGCTTTACAGAATCAACCATTTGCAATGCAATAAGGTTCCACAAAGGTCACAATGGTACGTACTGGGCTTTAGAGAATCAACCACTAGCAATCAGAGAAGGGTCCATAATGATCACATGCTACGTACTGGGCTTTACAGAATCAACCAGTAGCAATCAGAGAAGGGTCCATAATGATTACATACTACCTACTGGTCTTTACAGAATGAACCTCTTGCAATGAAAGCAAGATCCAAATGAACAGAATGCCATGCACTGAGCTTTACAGTATAAACCACTTGCAATGAAGGTAAGAAGGGTCCCTAATGATCACAATGCTATGTACTGGGCTTTACAGAATAAACCACTTGCAATGAAAGCAAGATCCAAATGAACAGAATGCCATGCACTGAGCTTTACAGTATGAAGCACTTGCAATGAAAGTAGGATCCACAATGAACATAATGCTTTGAACTGGGCTTTACAGAAGCAACCACTTGTAATGCAATAAGGTTCCACAAAGGTCACAATGGTACGTACTGGGCTTTAGAGAATCAACCACTAGCAATGATAGAAGGGTCCCTAATGATCACAATGCTATGTACTGGTCTTTACAGAATGAACCTCTTGCAATGAAAGCAAGATCCAAATGAACAGAATTCCATGCACTGAGCTTTACAGTATGAACCACTTGCAATGAAAGTAGGATCCACAATGAACATAATGCCATGCACTGGACTTTAAAGCATCAACCACTTTCAATGCAATAAGGTTCCACAAAGGTCACAATGGTACGTACTAGGCTTTAGAGAGTCAACCACTAGCAATGAGAGAAGGGTCCATAATGATCACATGCTTCCTACTGCTCTTTACAGAATGAACCTCTTGCAATGAAAGCACGATCGAAATGAATATAATGCTTTGAACCGGGCTTTACAGAAGCAACCACTTGTAATGCAATAAGGTTCCACAAAGGTCACAATGGTTCGTACTGGGCTTTAGAGAATGAACCAGTTGCAATGAAATAAGGTTCCACTAAGGTCTCAATGCTACATACTGGGCTTTACATCATCAACCACTTGCAATGAAAGAATGATCCCTAATGATCACAATGCTATGTACTGGGCTTTACAGAATTAACCACTTGCAATGCAATAAGGTTCCACAAAGGTCACAATGGTACGTACTGGGCTTTAGAGAATCAACCACTAGCAATCAGAGAAGTGTCCATAATGATCACATGCTACCTACTGGTCTTTACAGAATGAACCTCTTGCAATGAAAGCAAGATCGAAATGAAAGTAATGCTTTGAACTGGGTTTTACAGAATCAACCACTTGCAATGCAATAATGTTCCACAAAGGTCACAATGGTTCGTACTGGGCTTAGGAGAATCAACCACTAGCAATGAGAGAACGGTCCATAATGATCACAATGCTATGCACTGGGCTTTACAGAATGAACCAGTTGCAATAAAATAAGGTTCCACAAAGGTCACAATGGTACGTACTGGGCTTTAGAGAATCAACCACTAGCAATGAGAGAAGGGTCCATAATGAACACATGCTACGTACTGGGCTTTACAGAATCAACCTCTAGCAATCAGAGAAGTGTCCATAATGATCACATACTACGTACTGCGCTTTAGAGAATGATCCACCTGCAATGACAGCAAGATCAAAATGAAAGTAATGCTTTGAATTAGGTTTTACAGAATCAACCACTTGCAATGCAATAAGGTTCCACAAAGGTCACAATGGTTCGTATTGGGCTTTAGAGAATCAAACTCTAGCAATGAGAGAACGGTCCATAATGATCACAATTCTATGTACTGGGCTTTACAGTATGTACCACGTGCAATTAAAGCAGGATCCACAATGAACAGAATGCCATGCACTGGGCTTTACAGTGTGGACCACTTACAATGAAAGTAGGATCCACTATGAACATAATGCCATGCACTGGGCTTTACAGAATTAACCACTTGCAATGCAATAAGGTTCCACAAAGGTCACAATGGTTCGTACTGGGCTATAGAGAATGAACCAGTTGCAATGAAATAACGGTCCACAATAACCAGAATTGTATTTAATGGGTTTTGAAGATTGCACCAGTTGCAATGAAATAAGGTTCCACAAAGGTCACAATGGTACGTACTGGGCTTTAGAGAATCAACCACTAGCAATCAGAGAAGGGTCCATAATGATCACATGCTATGTACTGGGCATTAGAGAATGATCCTCCTGCAATGACAGCAAGATCAAAATGAAAGTAATGCTTTGAATTAGGTCTACTGGGCTTTACAGAATTAACCACTTGCAATGCAATAAGGTTCCACAAAGGTCACAATGGAACGTACTGGGCTTTACAGAATCAACCACTTGCAATGAAAGAAATGTCCATAATGAACACATGCTATGTACTGGGCTTTACAGAATTAACCACTTGCAGTGCAATAAGGTTCCACAAAGGTCACAATGGTTTGTACTGGGCTTTACAGAATCAACCACTAGCAATAAGAGAAGGGTCCATAATGATCACATGCTACGTACTGGGCTTTACAGAATCAACCACTTGCAATGGAATATGGTTCCACAAAGTTCACAATGGTACGTACTGGGCTTTACAGAATCAACCACTAGCAATGAGAGAAGGGTCCATAATGAACACATGCTACGTACTGGGCTTTACAGAATCAACCACTTGCAATGGAATATGGTTCCACAAAGTTCACGATGGTACGTACTGGGCTTTAGAGAATCAACCACTAGCAATCAGAGAAGGGTCCATAATGATCACATGCTATGTACTGGGCTTTAGAGAATCAATTGCTCGCAATGAGAGAAGGGTCCATTATGAACACATGCTACGTACTGGTCTTTACAGAATGAACCTCTTGCAATGAAAGCAAGATCGAAATGAACATAATGCCATGCACTGGGATTTACAGTGTGAACCACTTGCAATGCAATAAGGTTCCACAAAGGTCACAATGGTTCGTACTGGGCTTCTGAGAATCAACCACTAGCAATGAGAGAACGGTCCATAATGATCACAATGCTATGTACTGGGCTTTACAGAATTAACCACTTGCAATGAAAGCAAGATCCAAATGAACAGAATGCCATGCACTGAGCTTTATAGTATGAACCACTTGCAATGATGGTAGTATCCACAATGAACATAATGGAATGCACTCGGCTTTACAGATTCAACCACTTGTAATGCAATAAGGTTCCACAAAGGTCACAATGGTACGTACTGGGCTTTAGAGAATCAACCACTAGCAATGAGAGAAGGGTCCCTAATGATCACAATGCTATGTACTGGTCTTACAGAATGAACCTCTTGCAATGAAAGCAAGATCCAAATGAACAGAATTCCATGCACTGAGCTTTACAGTATGAACCACTTGCAATGAAAGTAGGATCCACAATGAACATAATGCCATGCACTGGACTTTACAGCATCAACCACTTTCAATGCAATAAGGTTCCACAAAGGTCACAATGGTACGTACTAGGCTTTAGAGAGTCAACCACTAGCAATGAGAGAAGGGTCCATAATGATCACATGCTTCCTACTGCTCTTTACAGAATGAACCTCTTGCAATGAAAGCACGATCGAAATGAATATAATGCTTTGAACTGGGCTTTACAGAAGCAACCACTTGTAATGCAATAAGGTTCCACAAAGGTCACAATGGTTCGTACTGGGCTTTAGAGAATGAACCAGTTGCAATGAAATAAGGTTCCACTAAGGTCTCAATGCTACATACTGGGCTTTACATCATCAACCACTTGCAATGAAAGAATGATCCCTAATGATCACAATGCTATGTACTGGGCTTTACAGAATCAACCACTTGCAATGAAAGCAAGATCCAAATGAACAGAATGCCATGCACTGAGCTTTACAGTATGTACCACGTGCAATGAAAGTAGGATCCACAATGAACATAATGCCATGCACTGGGCTTTACAGTGTGGACCACTTACAATGAAAGTAGGATCCACTATGAACATAATGCCATGCACTGGGCTTTACAGAATTAACCACTTGCAATGCAATAAGGTTCCACAAAGGTCACAATGGTACGTACTGGGCTTTAGAGAATCAACCACTAGCAATGATAGTAGGGTTCATAATGAACACATGCTACGTACTGGTCTTTACAGAATGAACCTCTTGCAATGAAAGATCCACAATGAACATAATGCCATGCACTGGGCTTTACAGAATTAACCACTTGCAATGCAATAAGGTTCCACTAAGGTCACAATGGTTAGTACTGGGCTTTAGAGAATCAACCACTAGCAATGAAAGAAGGGTGCCTAATGAACATATGCTACGTACTGGGCTTTACAGAATGAACCAGTTGCAATGAAATAAGGGTCCACAATCATCTGATTGGTATTTAATGGGCTTTGAAGATTGAATCAGTTGCAATGCAATAAGGTTCCACAAAGGTCACAAAGGTACATACTGGGCTTTAGAGAATCAACCACTAGCAATCAGAGAAGGGTCCATAATGATTACATGCTACCTACTGGTCTTTACAGAATGAACCTCTTGCAATTAAAGCAAGATCCAAATGAACAGAATGCCATGCACTGAGCTTTACAGTATGAACCACTTGCAATGAAAGTAGGATCCACAATGAACATAATGCCATGCACTGGGCTTTACAGAATTAACCACTTGCAATGCAATAAGGTTCCACAAAGGTCACAATGGTTCGTACTGGGCTATAGAGAATGAACCAGTTGCAATGAAATAACGGTCCACAATAACCAGAATTGTATTTAATGGGTTTTGAAGATTGCACCAGTTGCAATGAAATAAGGTTCCACAAAGGTCACAATGGTACGTACTGGGCTTTAGAGAATCAACCACTAGCAATCAGAGAAGGGTCCATAATGATCACATGCTATGTACTGGGCATTAGAGAATGATCCTCCTGCAATGACAGCAAGATCAAAATGAAAGTAATGCTTTGAATTAGGTCTACTGGGCTTTACAGAATTAACCACTTGCAATGCAATAAGGTTCCACAAAGGTCACAATGGAACGTACTGGGCTTTACAGAATCAACCACTTGCAATGAAAGAAATGTCCATAATGAACACATGCTATGTACTGGGCTTTACAGAATTAACCACTTGCAGTGCAATAAGGTTCCACAAAGGTCACAATGGTTTGTACTGGGCTTTACAGAATCAACCACTAGCAATAAGAGAAGGGTCCATAATGATCACATGCTACGTACTGGGCTTTACAGAATCAACCACTTGCAATGGAATATGGTTCCACAAAGTTCACAATGGTACGTACTGGGCTTTACAGAATCAACCACTAGCAATGAGAGAAGGGTCCATAATGAACACATGCTACGTACTGGGCTTTACAGAATCAACCACTTGCAATGGAATATGGTTCCACAAAGTTCACAATGGTACGTACTGGGCTTTAGAGAATCAACCACTAGCAATCAGAGAAGGGTCCATAATGATCACATGCTATGTACTGGGCTTTAGAGAATCAATTGCTCGCAATGAGAGAAGGGTCCATTATGAACACATGCTACGTACTGGTCTTTACAGAATGAACCTCTTGCAATGAAAGCAAGATCGAAATGAACATAATGCCATGCACTGGGATTTACAGTGTGAACCACTTGCAATGCAATAAGGTTCCACAAAGGTCACAATGGTTCGTACTGGGCTTCTGAGAATCAACCACTAGCAATGAGAGAACGGTCCATAATGATCACAATGCTATGTACTGGGCTTTACAGAATTAACCACTTGCAATGAAAGCAAGATCCAAATGAACAGAATGCCATGCACTGAGCTTTATAGTATGAACCACTTGCAATGATGGTAGTATCCACAATGAACATAATGGAATGCACTCGGCTTTACAGATTCAACCACTTGCAATGCAATAAGGTTCCACAAAGGTCACAATGGTTCGTACTGCGCTTTAGAGAATGAACCTCTTGCAATGAGAGAAGGGTCCATAATGATCACAATGCTACATACTGGGCTTTACAGCATCAACCACTAGCAATGAAAGGTCCATAATGAACACATGCTACGTACTGGGCTTTACAGAATCAACCACTTGCAATGAAAGAAGGGTCCCTAATGATCACAATGCTCTGTACTGGGCTTTACAGAATCAACCATTTGCAATACAATAAGGTTCCACAAAGGTCACAATGGTACGTACTGGGCTTTAGAGAATCAACCACTAGCAATCAGAGAAGGGTCCATAATGATCACATGCTACGTACTGGGCTTTACAGAATCAACCAGTAGCAATCAGAGAAGGGTCCATAATGATTACATGCTACCTACTGGTCTTTACAGAATGAACCTCTTGCAATGAAAGCAAGATCCAAATGAACAGAATGCCATGCACTGAGCTTTACAGTATGAACCACTTGCAATGAAGGTAAGAAGGGTCCCTAATGATCACAATGCTATGTACTGGGCTTTACAGAATAAACCACTTGCAATGAAAGCAAGATCCAAATGAACAGAATGCCATGCACTGAGCTTTACAGTATGAACCACTTGCAATGAAAGTAGGATCCACAATGAACATAATGCTTTGAACTGGGCTTTACAGAAGCAACCACTTGTAATGCAATAAGGTTCCACAAAGGTCACAATGGTACGTACTGGGCTTTAGAGAATCAACCACTAGCAATGAGAGAAGGGTCCCTAATGATCACAATGCTATGTACTGGTCTTTACAGAATGAACCTCTTGCAATGAAAGCAAGATCCAAATGAACAGAATTCCATGCACTGAGCTTTACAGTATGAACCACTTGCAATGAAAGTAGGATCCACAATGAACATAATGCCATGCACTGGACTTTACAGCATCAACCACTTTCAATGCAATAAGGTTCCACAAAGGTCACAATGGTACGTACTAGGCTTTAGAGAGTCAACCACTAGCAATGAGAGAAGGGTCCATGATGATCACATGCTTCCTACTGCTCTTTACAGAATGAACCTCTTGCAATGAAAGCACGATCGAAATGAATATAATGCTTTGAACTGGGCTTTACAGAAGCAACCACTTGTAATGCAATAAGGTTCCACAAAGGTCACAATGGTTCGTACTGGGCTTTAGAGAATGAACCAGTTGCAATGAAATAAGGTTCCACTAAGGTCTCAATGCTACATACTGGGCTTTACATCATCAACCACTTGCAATGAAAGAATGATCCCTAATGATCGCAATGCTATGTACTGGGCTTTACAGAATTAACCACTTGCAATGCAATAAGGTTCCACAAAGGTCACAATGGTACGTACTGGGCTTTAGAGAATCAACCACTAGCAATCAGAGAAGTGTCCATAATGATCACATGCTACCTACTGGTCTTTACAGAATGAACCTCTTGCAATGAAAGCAAGATCGAAATGAAAGTAATGCTTTGAACTGGGTTTTACAGAATCAACCACTTGCAATGCAATAATGTTCCACAAAGGTCACAATGGTTCGTACTGGGCTTAGGAGAATCAACCACTAGCAATGAGAGAACGGTCCATAATGATCACAATGCTATGTACTGGGCTTTACAGAATGAACCACTTGCAATGAAAGTAGGATCCACAATGAACATAATGCCATGCACTGGGCTTTACAGAATGAACCAGTTGCAATAAAATAAGGTTCCACAAAGGTCACAATGGTTCGTACTGGGCTTTAGAGAATCAACCACTAGCAATGAGAGAAGGGTCCATGATGAACACATGCTACGTACTGGGCTTTACAGAATCAACCTCTAGCAATCAGAGAAGTGTCCATAATGATCACATACTACGTACTGCGCTTTAGAGAATGATCCACCTGCAATGACAGCAAGATCAAAATGAAAGTAATGCTTTGAATTAGGTTTTACAGAATCAACCACTTGCAATGCAATAAGGTTCCACAAAGGTCACAATGGTTCGTATTGGGCTTTAGAGAATCAACCACTAGCAATGATAGTAGGGTTCATAATGAACACATGCTACGTACTGGTCTTTACAGAATGAACCTCTTGCAATGAAAGATCCACAATGAACATAATGCCATGCACTGGGCTTTACAGAATTAACCACTTGCAATGCAATAAGGTTCCACAAAGGTCACAATGGTTAGTACTGGGCTTTAGAGAATCAACCACTAGCAATGAAAGAAGGGTGCATAATGAACATATGCTAGGTACTGGGCTTTACAGAATGAACCAGTTGCAATGAAATAAGGGTCCACAATCATCTGATTGGTATTTAATGGGCTTTGAAGATTGAACCAGTTGCAATGCAATAAGGTTCCACAAAGGTCACAAAGGTACATACTGGGCTTTAGAGAATCAACCACTAGCAATCAGAGAAGGGTCCATAATGATTACATGCTACCTACTGGTCTTTACAGAATGAACCTCTTGCAATTAAAGCAAGATCCAAATGAACAGAATGCCATGCACTGAGCTTTACAGTATGAACCACTTGCAATGAAAGTAGGACCCACAATGAACATAATGCCATGCACTGGGCTTTACAGAATTAACCACTTGCAATGCAATAAGGTTCCACAAAGGTCACAATGGTTCGTACTGGGCTATAGAGAATGAACCAGTTGCAATGAAATAACGGTCCACAATAATCAGAATTGTATTTAATGGGTTTTGAAGATTGCACCAGTTGCAATGAAATAAGGTTCCACAAAGGTCACAATGGTACGTACTGGGCTTTAGAGAATCAACCACTAGCAATCAGAGAAGGGTCCATAATGATCACATGCTATGTACTGGGCATTGGAGGATGATCCTCCTGCAATGACAGCAAGATCAAAATGAAAGTAATGCTTTGAATTAGGTCTACTGGGCTTTACAGAATTAACCACTTGCAGTGCAATAAGGTTCCACAAAGGTCACAATGGTTTGTACTGGGCTTTACAGAATCAACCACTAGCAATAAGAGAAGGGTCCATAATGATCACATGCTACGTACTGGGCTTTACAGAATCAACCACTTGCAATGGAATATGGTTCCACAAAGTTCACAATGGTACGTACTGGGCTTTACAGAATCAACCACTAGCAATGAGAGAAGGGTCCATAATGAACACATGCTACGTACTGGGCTTTACAGAATCAACCACTTGCAATGGAATATGGTTCCACAAAGTTCACGATGGTACGTACTGGGCTTTAGAGAATCAACCACTAGCAATCAGAGAAGGGTCCATAATGATCACATGCTATGTACTGGGCTTTAGAGAATCAATTGCTCGCAATGAGAGAAGGGTCCATTATGAACACATGCTACGTACTGGTCTTTACAGAATGAACATCTTGCAATGAAAGCAAGATCCAAATGAACAGAATGCCATGCACTGAGCTTTACAGAATTAAGCACTTGCAATGCAATAAGGTTCCACAAAGGTCACAATGGTACGTAATGGGCTTTAGAGAATCAACCACTAGCAATCAGAGAAGGGTCCATAATGATCACATGCTACGTACTGGGCTTTACAGAATCAACCACTAGCAATCAGAGAAGGGTCCATAATGATTACATGCCACCTACTGGTCTTTACAGAATGAACCTCTTGCAATGAAAGCAAGATCGAAATGAACATAATGCTTTGAACTGGGCTTTACAGAAGCAACCACTTGCAATGAAAGAAGGGTCCCTAATGATCACAATGCTATGTACTAGGCTTTACAGAATTAACCACTTGCAATGAAAGCAAGACCCAAATGAACAGAAAGCCATGCACTGAGCTTTACAGTATGAACCACTTGCAATTAAAGTAGGATCCACAATGAACATAATGCCATGCACTGGACTTTACAGAATTAACCACTTTCAATGCAATAAGGTTCCACAAAGGTCACAATGGTATGTACTGGGCTTTAGATCCAAATGAAGAGAATGCCATGCACTGAGCTTTACAGTATGAACCACTTGCAATGAAAGTAGGATCCACAATGCATGCAATGCCATGCACTGGGCTATACAGAATTAACCACTTGCAATGCAATAAGGTTCCACAAAGGTCACAATGGTACGTACTGGGCTTTGGATCCAAATGAAGAGAATGCCATGCACTGAGCTTGACAGTATGAACCACTTGCAATGAAAGTAAGAAGGGTCCCTAATGATCACAATGCTATGTACTGGGCTTTACAGAATCAACCACTTGCAATGAAAGGAAGATCCAAATGAACAGATTGCCATGCACTGAGCTTTACAGTATGAACCACCTGCAATGAAAGTAGTATCCACAATGAACCACAAGGAGAATCAACCACTAGCAATGAGAGAACGGTCCATAATGATCACAATGCTATGTACTGGGCTTTACAGAATGAACCACTTGCAATGAAAGTAGGATCCATAATGAACACATGCTACGTACTGGGCTTTACCGAATCAACCACTTGCAATGGAATATGGTTCCACAAAGTTCACGATGGTACGTACCGTTTTCAGAATCAACCACTAGCAATCAGAGAAGGGTCCATAATGATTACATGCCACCTACTGGTCTTTACAGAATGAACCTCTTGCAATGAAAGCAAGATCGAAATGAACATAATGCTTTGAACTGGGCTTTACAGAAGCAACCACTTGCAATGAAAGAAGGGTCCCTAATGATCACAATGCTATGTACTAGGCTTTACAGAATCAACCACTTGCAATGAAAGGAAGATCCAAATGAACAGAAAGCCATGCACTGAGCTTTACAGTATGAACCACTTGCAATTAAAGTAGGATCCACAATGAACATAATGCCATGCACTGGACTTTACAGAATGAACCACTTTCAATGCAATAAGGTTCCACAAAGGTCACAATGGTATGTACTGGGCTTTAGATCCAAATGAAGAGAATGCCATGCACTGAGCTTTACAGTATGAACCACTTGCAATGAAAGTAGGATCCACAATGGACATAATGCCATGCACTGGGCTATACAGAATTAACCACTTGCAATGCAATAAGGTTCCACAAAGGTCACAATGGTACGTACTGGGCTTTGGATCCAAATGAAGAGAATGCCATGCACTGAGCTTGACAGTATGAACCACTTGCAATGAAAGTAAGAAGGGTCCCTAATGATCACAATGCTATGTACTGGGCTTTACAGAATCAACCACTTGCAGTGCAATAAGGTACCACAACGGTCACAATGGTTCGTACTGAGTTTTAGAGAATGAACCAGTTGCAATGAAATAAAGGTCCACAATAATCAGAATGGTATTTAATGGGCTTTGAAGCTTGAACCAGTTACAAAGAAATAAGGTTCCACAAAGGTCATAATGCTACGTACTGGACTTTACAGCAATGAAAGCAAGACGCAAATGAACAGAAAGCCATGCACTGAGCTTTACAGTATGAACCACTTGCAATGAAAGTAGGATCCACAATGAACATAATGCCATGCACTGGGCTTTACAGAATCAACCACTAGCAATGAGAGATGGGTCCATAATGAACACATGCTACGTACTGGGCTGTACAGAATTAACCACTAGAAATGAGAGAAGGGACTGTAATGATCACAATGCTATGTACTGGGCTTTACAGAATGAACCAGTTGCAATGAAATAAGGTTCCACAAGGGTCAAAATGCTACGTACTGGAATTTACAGCATCAACCACTAGCAATGAAAGGTCCATAATGAACACATGCTACATACTGTTCTGTACAGAATTAACCACTAGCAATGAGAGAAGGGACCGTGCAATGTACTGGGCTTTACAGAATTAACCACTTGCAATGAAAGCAAGACCCAAATGAACAGAATGCCATGCACTGAGCTTTACAGTATGAACCACTTGCAATGAAAGTAGGAATTAACCACTTGCAATGCAATAAGGTTCCACAAAGGTCACAATGGTACATACTGGGCTTTAGAGAATCAGCCACTAGCAATGAGAGAAGGGTCCATAATGATCAGAATGGTATTTAATGGGCTTTGAAGATTGAACCAGTTGCAAAGAAATAAGGTTCCACAAAGGTCATAATGCTACGTACTGGACTTTACAGCATCAACCACTTGCAATGCAATAAGGTTCCTCAAAGGTCAAAATGGTACGTACTGGGCTTTACAGAATCAACCACTAGCAATCAGAGAAGGGTCCATAATGATCACATGCTACGTACTGGGCTTTACAGAATCAACCACTAGCACCCAGAGAAGGGTCCCTAATGATCACAATGCTATGTACTGGGCTTTACAGAATTAACCACTTGCAATGAAAGCAAGACGCAAATGAACAGAAAGCCATGCACTGAGCTTTACAGTATGAACCACTTGCAATGAAAGCAAGATCCAAATGAACATAATGCTTCGAACTGGGCTTTACAGAATCTACCACTTGCAATGCAATAAGGTTCCACAAAGGTCACAATGGTTCGTACTGGGCTTTAGAGAATCAACCACTAGCAATGATAGAAGGGCCCATAATGAACACATGCTACGTACTGGTCTTTACAGAATGAACCTCTTGCAATGAAAGCAAGATCCAAATGAACAGAATGCCATGCACTGAGCTTTACAGTATGAACCACTTGCAATGAAAGTAAGAAGGGTCCCTAATGATCACAGTGCTATGTACTGGGCTTTACAGAATCAAACACTTGCAATGAAAGCAAGATCCAAATGAACAGAATGCCATGCACTGGGCTTTACAGTATGAACCACTTGCAATGAAAGTAGTATCCACAATGAACATATTGCCATGCACTGGGCTTTACAGAATGAATCACTTGCAATGGAATAAGGTTCCTCAAAGGTCACAATTGTACGTACTGGGCTTTACAGAATCAACCACCTGCAATCAGAGAAGTGTCTATAATGAAAACATGCTACGTACTGGTCTTTACAGAATGAACCTCTTGCAATGAAAGCAAGATCCAAATGAACAGAATGCCATGCACTGAGCTTTACAGTCTGAACCACTTCCAATGAAAGTAAGAAGGGTCCCTAATGATCACAATGCTATATACTGGGCTTTACAGAATCAACCACTTGCAATGAAAGCAAGATCGAAATGAACATAATGCCATGCACTGGGCTTTACAGTGTGAACCACTTGCAATGCAATAAGGTTCCACAAAGGTCACAATGGTTCGTACTGGGCTTCTGAGAATCAACCACTAGCAATGAAAGAACGGTCCATAATGATCACAATGCTATGTACTGGGCTTTACAGAATTAACCACTTGCAATGAAAGCAAGATCCAAATGAACAGAATGCCATGCACTGAGCTTTATAGTATGAACCACTTGCAATGATGGTAGTATCCACAATGAACATAATGGAATGCACTCGGCTTTACAGAATCAACCACTTGCAATGCAATAAGGTTCCACAAAGGTCACAATGGTTCGTACTGCGCTTTAGAGAATGAACCTCTTGCAATGAGAGAAGGGTCCATAATGATCACAATGCTACATACTGGGCTTTACAGCATCAACCACTTGCAATGAAAGAAGGGTCCCTAATGGTCACAATGCTATGTACTGGGCTTTACAGAATCAACCATTTGCAATGCAATAAGGTTCCACAAAGGTCACAATGGTACGTACTGGGCTTTAGAGAATCAACCACTAGCAATCAGAGAAGGGTTCATAATGATCACATGCTACGTACTGGGCTTTACAGAATCAACCAGTAGCAATCAGAGAAGGGTCCATAATGATTACATGCTACCTACTGGTCTTTACAGAATGAACCTCTTGCAATGAAAGCAAGATCCAAATGAACAGAATGCCATGCACTGAGCTTTACAGTATGAACCACTTGCAATGAAAGCAGAATCCACAATGAACATAATGCCATGCACTGGGCTTTACAGAATTAACCACTTGCAAGGCAATAAGGTTCCACAAAGGTCACAATGCTACGTACTGGACTTTACAGCATCAACCACCTGCAATGCAATAAGGTTCCACAAAGGTCACAATGGTACGTACTGGGCTTTAGAGAATCAACCACTAGCAATCAGAGAAGGGTCCACAATGATCACATGCTATGCAGTGGGCTTAACAGAATCAACCACTAGCAATGAAAGAAGAATCCATAATGAAAACATGCTACGTACTGGGCTTTACAGAATGAACCAGCTGCAATGAAATAAGGTTCCACAATCATCAGAATGGTATTTCATGGGCTTTGAAGATTGAACCTGTTGCAAAGAAATAAGGTTCCACAAAGTTCACAATGCTACGTACTGGGCTTTACAGCATCAACCACTTGCAATGAAAGAAATGTCCATAATGAACACATGCTATGTACTGGGCTTTACAGAATTAACCACTTGCAATGCAATAAGGTTCCACAAAGGTCACAATGGTATGTACTGGGCTTTAGAGAATCAACCACTAGCAATGAAAGAAGAGTCCATAATGAAAACATGCTACGTACTGGGCTTTACAGAATGAACCAGTTGCAATGAAATAAGGGTCCACAATCATCAGAATGGTATTTCATGGGCTTTGAAGATTGAACCCGTTGCAAAGAAATAAGGTTCCACAAAGTTCACAATGCTACGTACTGGGCTTTACAGCATCAACCACTTGCAATGAAAGAAATGTCCATAATGAACACATGCTATGTACTGGGCTTTACAGAATTAACCACTTGCAGTGCAATAAGGTACCACAACGGTCACAATGGTTCGTACTGGGCTTTAGAGACTGAACCAGTTGCAATGAAATATGGGTCCACAATAATCAGAATGGTATTTAATGGGCTTTGAAGATTGAACCAGTGGCAAAGAAATAAGTTTCCACAAAGGTCACAATGGTACGTACTGGGCTTCACAACATCAACCACTTGCAATGCAATAAGTTTCCACAAACGTCACAATGGTACGTACTAGGCTTTAGAGAGTCAACCACTAGCAATCAGAGAAGGGTCCATAATGATCACATGCTACCTACTGGTCTTCACAGAATGAACCTCTTGCAATGAAAGCAAGATCGAAATGAATATAATGCTTTGAACTGGGCTTTACAGAAGCAACCACTTGCAATGCAATAAGGTTCCACAAAGGTCACAATGGTTCGTACTGGGCTTTAGAGAATGAACCAGTTGCAATGAAATAAGGTTCCACAAAGGTCTCAATGGGCTTTACATCATCAACCACTTGCAATGAAAGAATGATCCCTAATGATCACAATGCTATATACTAGGCTTTACAGAATTACCACTTGCAATGAAAGCAAGACCCAAATGAACAGAATGCCATGCACTGAGCTTTACAGTATGAACCACTTGCAATGAAAGTAAGAAGGGTCCCTAATGATCACAATGCTATGTACTGGGCTTTACAGAATCAACCACTTGCAATGAAAGGAAGATCCAAATGAACAGAATGCAATGCACTGAGCTTTACAGTATGAACCACTTGCAATGAATGTAGGATCCACAATGCACATAATGCCATGCACTGGGCTTTACAGAATTAACTACGTGCAATGCAATAAGGTTCCACAAAGGTCACAATGGTACGTACTGGGCTTTAGAGAATCAACCTCTAGCAATGAGAGAAGGGTCCATAATGAACATATGCTACGTACTGGGCTTCACAGAATGATCCAGTTGCAATGAAATAAGGGTCCACAATAATCAGAATGGTATTTAATGGGCTTTGTAGATTGAACCAGTTACAAAGAAATAAGGTCCCGCAAAGGTCACAATGCTACGTACTGGCCTTTACAACATCAACCACTTGCAATGCAATAAGTTTCCACAAAGGACACAATGGTATGTACTGGGCTTCACAACATCAACCACTTGCAATGCAATAAGTTTCCACAAACGTCACAATGGTACGTACTAGGCTTTAGAGAGTCAACCACTAGCAATCAGAGAAGGGTCCATAATGATCACATGCTACCTACTGGACTTCACAGAATGAACCTCTTGCAATGAAAGCAAGATCGAAATGAATATAATGCTTTGAACTGGGCTTTACAGAAGCAACCACTTGCAATGCAATAAGGTTCCACAAAGGTCACAATGGTTCGTACTGGGCTTTAGAGAATGAACCAGTTGCAATGAAATAAGGTTCCACAAAGGTGTCAATGCTACATACTGGGCTTTACATCATCAACCACTTGCAATGAAAGAATGATCCATAATGATTACATGCTACCTACTGGTCTTTACAGAATGAACCTCTTGCAATGAAAGCAAGATCCAAATGAACAGAATGCCATGCACTGAGCTTTACAGTATGAACCACTTGCAATGAAAGTAGAATCCACAATGAACATAATGCCATGCACTGGGCTTTACAGAATTAACCACTTGCAAGGCAATAAGGTTCCACAAAGGTCACAATGCTACGTACTGGACTTTACAGCATCAACCACCTGCAATGCAATAAGGTTCCACAAAGATCACAATGGTACGTACTGGGCTTTAGAGAATCAACCACTAGCAATCAGAGAAGGGTCCACAATGATCACATGTTACGCAGTGGGCTTAACAGAATCAACCACTAGCAATGAAAGAAGAATCCATAATGAAAACATGCTACGTACTGGGCTTTACAGAATGAACCAGTTGCAAAGAAATAAGGTTCCACAAAGTTCACAATGCTACGTACTGGGCTTTACAGCATCAACCACTTGCAATGAAATAAATGTCCATAATGAACACATGCTATGTACTGGGCTTTACAGAATTAACCACTTGCAATGCAATAAGGTTCCACAAAGGTCACAATGGTATGTACTGGGCTTTAGAGAATCAACCACTAGCAATGAAAGAAGAGTCCATAATGAAAACATGCTACGTACTGGGCTTTACAGAATGAACCAGTTGCAATGAAATAAGGGTCCACAATCATCAGAATGGTATTTCATGGGCTTTGAAGATTGAACCCGTTGCAAAGAAATAAGGTTCCACAAAGGTCACAATGCTACGTACTGGGTTTTACAGCATCAACCACTTGCAATGAAAGAAATGTCCATAATGAACACATGCTATGTACTGGGCTTTACAGAATTAACCACTTGCAGTGCAATAAGGTTCCACAAAGGTCACAATGGTTCATACTGGGCTTTAGAGACTGAACCAGTTGCAATGAAATATGGGTCCACAATAATCAGAATGGTATTTAATGGGCTTTGAAGATTGAACCAGTTGCAAAGAAATAAGGTTCCACAAAGGTCACAATGGTACGTACTGGGCTTTAGAGAATCAACCACTAGCAATCAGAGAAGGGTCCATAATGATCACATGCTACGTACTGGGCTTTAGAGAATCAACCACTTGCAATGAAAGCAAGATCCAAATGAACATAATGCCATGCACTGGGCTTTACAGTGTGAACCACTTGCAATGCAATAAGGTTCCACAAAGGTCACAATGGTTCGTACTGGGCTTCTGAGAATCAACCACTAGCAATGAAAGAACGGTCCATAATGATCACAATGCTATGTACTGGGCTTTACAGAATTAACCACTTGCAATGAAAGCAAGATCCAAATGAACAGAATGCCATGCACTGAGCTTTATAGTATGAACCACTTGCAATGATGGTAGTATCCACAATGAACATAATGGAATGCACTCGGCTTTACAGAATCAACCACTTGCAATGCAATAAGGTTCCACAAAGGTCACAATGGTTCGTACTGCGCTTTAGAGAATGAACCTCTTGCAATGAGAGAAGGGTCCATAATGATCACAATGCTACATACTGGGCTTTACAGCATCAACCACTTGCAATGAAAGAAGGGTCCCTAATGGTCACAATGCTATGTACTGGGCTTTACAGAATCAACCATTTGCAATGCAATAAGGTTCCACAAAGGTCACAATGGTACGTACTGGGCTTTAGAGAATCAACCACTAGCAATCAGAGAAGGGTTCATAATGATCACATGCTACGTACTGGGCTTTACAGAATCAACCAGTAGCAATCAGAGAAGGGTCCATAATGATTACATGCTACCTACTGGTCTTTACAGAATGAACCTCTTGCAATGAAAGCAAGATCCAAATGAACAGAATGCCATGCACTGAGCTTTACAGTATGAACCACTTGCAATGAAGGTAAGAAGGGTCCCTAATGATCACAATGCTATGTACTGGGCTTTACAGAATAAACCACTTGCAATGAAAGCAAGATCCAAATGAACAGAATGCCATGCACTGAACTTTACAGTATGAACCACTTGCAATGAAAGTAGGATCCACAATGAACATAATGCTTTGAACTGGGCTTTACAGAAGCAACCACGTAATGCAATAAGGTTCCACAAAGGTCACAATGGTACGTACTGGGCTTTAGAGAATCAACCACTAGCAATGAGAGAAGGGTCCCTAATGATCACAATGCTATGTACTGGTCTTTACAGAATGAACCTCTTGCAATGAAAGCAAGATCCAAATAAACAGAATTCCAGGCACTGAGCTTTACAGTATGAACCACTTGCAATGAAAGTAGGATCCACAATGAACATAATGCCATGCACTGGGCTTTACAGAATTAACCACTTGCAAGGCAATAAGGTTCCACAAAGGTCACAATGCTACGTACTGGACTTTACAGCATCAACCACCTGCAATGCAATAAGGTTCCACAAAGGTCACAATGGTACGTACTGGGCTTTAGAGAATCAACCACTAGCAATCAGAGAAGGGTCCACAATGATCACATGCTACGCCGTGGGCTTAACAGAATCAACCACTAGCAATGAAAGAAGAATCCATAATGAAAACATGCTACGTACTGGGCTTTACAGAATGAACCAGCTGCAATGAAATAAGGTTCCACAATCATCAGAATGGTATTTCATGGGCTTTGAAGATTGAACCAGTTGCAAAGAAATAAGGTTCCACAAAGTTCACAATGCTACGTACTGGGCTTTACAGCATCAACCACTTGCAATGAAAGAAATGTCCATAATGAACACATGCTATGTACTGGGCTTTACAGAATTAACCACTTGCAGTGCAATAAGGTTCCACAAAGGTCACAATGGTTCGTACTGGGCTTTAGAGAATGAACCAGTTGCAATGAAATATGGGTCCACAATAATCAGAATGGTATTTAATGGGCTTTGAAGATTGAACCAGTGGCAAAGAAATAAGTTTCCACAAAGGTCACAATGGTACGTACTGGGCTTCACAACATCAACCACTTGCAATGCAATAAGTTTCCACAAACGTCACAATGGTACGTACTAGGCTTTAGAGAGTCAACCACTAGCAATCAGAGAAGGGTCCATAATGATCACATGCTACCTACTGGTCTTCACAGAATGAACCTCTTGCAATGAAAGCAAGATCGAAATGAATATAATGCTTTGAACTGGGCTTTACAGAAGCAACCACTTGCAATGCAATAAGGTTCCACAAAGGTCACAATGGTTCGTACTGGGCTTTAGAGAATGAACCAGTTGCAATGAAATAAGGTTCCACAAAGGTCTCAATGGGCTTTACATCATCAACCACTTGCAATGAAAGAATGATCCCTAATGATCACAATGCTATATACTAGGCTTTACAGAATTACCACTTGCAATGAAAGCAAGACCCAAATGAACAGAATGCCATGCACTGAGCTTTACAGTATGAACCACTTGCAATGAAAGTAAGAAGGGTCCCTAATGATCACAAGGCTATGTACTGGGCTTTACAGAATCAACCACTTGCAATGAAAGGAAGATCCAAATGAACAGAATGCAATGCACTGAGCTTTACAGTATGAACCACTTGCAATGAATGTAGGATCCACAATGCACATAATGCCATGCACTGGGCTTTACAGAATTAACTACGTGCAATGCAATAAGGTTCCACAAAGGTCACAATGGTACGTACTGGGCTTTAGAGAATCAACCTCTAGCAATGAGAGAAGGGTCCATAATGAACATATGCTACGTACTGGGCTTCACAGAATGAACCAGTTGCAATGAAATAAGGGTCCACAATAATCAGAATGGTATTTAATGGGCTTTGTAGATTGAACCAGTTACAAAGAAATAAGGTTCCGCAAAGGTCACAATGCTACGTACTGGCCTTTACAACATCAACCACTTGCAATGCAATAAGTTTCCACAAAGGACACAATGGTATGTACTGGGCTTCACAACATCAACCACTTGCAATGCAATAAGTTTCCACAAACGTCACAATGGTACGTACTAGGCTTTAGAGAGTCAACCACTAGCAATCAGAGAAGGGTCCATAATGATCACATGCTACCTACTGGACTTCACAGAATGAACCTCTTGCAATGAAAGCAAGATCGAAATGAATATAATGCTTTGAACTGGGCTTTACAGAAGCAACCACTTGCAATGCAATAAGGTTCCACAAAGGTCACAATGGTTCGTACTGGGCTTTAGAGAATGAACCAGTTGCAATGAAATAAGGTTCCACAAAGGTGTCAATGCTACATACTGGGCTTTACATCATCAACCACTTGCAATGAAAGAATGATCCATAATGATTACATGCTACCTACTGGTCTTTACAGAATGAACCTCTTGCAATGAAAGCAAGATCCAAATGAACATAATGCCATGCACTGGGCTTTACAGAATTAACCACTTGCAAGGCAATAAGGTTCCACAAAGGTCACAATGCTACGTACTGGACTTTACAGCATCAACCACCTGCAATGCAATAAGGTTCCACAAAGATCACAATGGTACGTACTGGGCTTTAGAGAATCAACCACTAGCAATCAGAGAAGGGTCCACAATGATCACATGCTACGCAGTGGGCTTAACAGAATCAACCACTAGCAATGAAAGAAGAATCCATAATGAAAACATGCTACGTACTGGGCTTTACAGAATGAACCAGTTGCAAAGAAATAAGGTTCCACAAAGTTCACAATGCTACGTACTGGGCTTTACAGCATCAACCACTTGCAATGAAAGAAATGTCCATAATGAACACATGCTATGTACTGGGCTTTACAGAATTAACCACTTGCAATGCAATAAGGTTCCACAAAGGTCACAATGGTATGTACTGGGCTTTAGAGAATCAACCACTAGCAATGAAAGAAGAGTCCATAATGAAAACATGCTACGTACTGGGCTTTACAGAATGAACCAGTTGCAATGAAATAAGGGTCCACAATCATCAGAATGGTATTTCATGGGCTTTGAAGATTGAACCCGTTGCAAAGAAATAAGGTTCCACAAAGGTCACAATGCTACGTACTGGGCTTTACAGCATCAACCACTTGCAATGAAAGAAATGTCCATAATGAACACATGCTATGTACTGGGCTTTACAGAATTAACCACTTGCAGTGCAATAAGGTTCCACAAAGGTCACAATGGTTCATACTGGGCTTTAGAGACTGAACCAGTTGCAATGAAATATGGGTCCACAATAATCAGAATGGTATTTAATGGGCTTTGAAGATTGAACCAGTTGCAAAGAAATAAGGTTCCACAAAGGTCACAATGGTACGTACTGGGCTTTAGAGAATCAACCACTAGCAATCAGAGAAGGGTCCATAATGATCACATGCTACGTACTGGGCTTTAGAGAATCAACCACTTGCAATGAAAGCAAGATCCAAATGAACATAATGCCATGCACTGAGCTTTACACTTATGAACCACTTGCAATGAAAGTAGTATCCACAATGAACATAATGCCATGCACTGGGCTTTACAGAATGAATCACTTGCAATGCAATAAGGTTCCACAAAGGTCACAATGGTACATACTGGGCTTTACAGAATCAACCACTAGCAATGAGAGAAGGGTCCTTAATGATTACATGCTACCTACTGGTCTTTACAGAATGAACCTCTTGCAATGAAAGCAAGATCCAAATGAACAGAATTCCATGCACTGAGCTTTACAGTATGAACCACTTGCAATGAAAGTAGGATCCACAATGAACATAATGCCATGCACTGGGCTTTACAGAATTTACCATTTGCAATGCAATAAGGTTCCACAAAGGTCACAATGGTTCGTACTGGGCTATAGAGAATGAACCAGTTGCAATGAAATAACGGTCCACAATAATCAGAATTGTATTTAATGGGTTTTGAAGATTGCACCAGTTGCAATGAAATAAGGTTCCACAAAGGTCACAATGGTACATACTGGGCTTTAGAGAATCAACCACTAGCAATCAGAGAAGGGTCCATAATGATCACATGCTATGTACTGGGCATTGGAGAATGATCCTCCTGCAATGACAGCAAGATCAAAATGAAAGTAATGCTTTGAATTAGGTCTACTGGGCTTTACAGAATTAACCACTTGCAGTGCAATAAGGTTCCACAAAGGTCACAATGGTTTGTACTGGGCTTTACAGAATCAACCACTAGCAATAAGAGAAGGGTCCATAATGATCACATGCTACGTACTGGGCTTTACAGAATCAACCACTTGCAATGGAATATGGTTCCACAAAGTTCACAATGGTACGTACTGGGCTTTACAGAATCAACCACTAGCAATGAGAGAAGGGTCCATAATGAACACATGCTACGTACTGGGCTTTACAGAATCAACCACTTGCAATGGAATATGGTTCCACAAAGTTCACGATGGTACGTACTGGGCTTTAGAGAATCAACCACTAGCAATCAGAGAAGGGTCCATAATGATCACATGCTATGTACTGGGCTTTAGAGAATCAATTGCTCGCAATGAGAGAAGGGTCCATTATGAACACATGCTACGTACTGGTCTTTACAGAATGAACCTCTTGCAATGAAAGCAAGATCCAAATGAACAGAATGCCATGCACTGAGCTTTACAGAATTAAGCACTTGCAATGCAATAAGGTTCCACAAAGGTCACAATGGTACGTACTGGGCTTTAGAGAATCAACCACTAGCAATCAGAGAAGGGTCCACAATGATTACATGCTACGTACTGGGCTTTTCAGAATCAACCACTAGCAATCAGAGAAGGGTCCATAATGATTACATGCCACCTACTCGTCTTTACAGAATGAACCTCTTGCAATGAAAGCAAGATCGAAATGAACATAATGCTTTGAACTGGGCTTTACAGAAGCAACCACTTGCAATGAAAGAAGGGTCCCTAATGATCACAATGCTATGTACTGGGCTTTACAGAATCAACCACTTGCAATGTACTGGTCTTTACAGAATGAACCTCTTGCAATGAAAGCAAAATCCAAATGAACATAATGCTTTGAACTGGGCTTTACAGAATCTACCACTTGCAATGCAATAAGGTTCCACAAAGGTCACAATGGTTCGTACTGGGCTTTAGAGAATCAACCACTAGCAATGATAGAAGGGTCCATAATGAACACATGCTACGTACTGGTCTTTACAGAATGAACCTCTTGCAATGAAAGCAAGATCCAAATGAACAGAATGCCATGCACTGAGCTTTACAGTATGAACCACTTGCAATGATAGTAGTGTCCACAATGAACATAATGCCATGCACTGGACTTTACAGAATGAACCACTTTTAATGCAATAAGGTTCCACAAAGGTCACAATGGTATGTACTGGGCTTTAGATCCAAATGAAGAGAATGCCATGCACTGAGCTTTACAGTATGAACCACTTGCAATGAAAGTAGGATCCACAATGGACATAATGCCATGCACTGGGCTATACAGAATTAACCACTTGCAATGCAATAAGGTTCCACAAAGGTCACAATGGTACGTACTGGGCTTTAGAGAATCAGCCACTAGCAATGAGAGAAGGGTCCATAATGATCACAATGCTATGTACTGGGCTTTACAGAATCAACCACTAGCAATGAGAGAAGGGTCCATAATGATTACATGCTACCTACTGGTCTTTACAGAAGGAACCTCTTGCAATGAAAGCAAGATGCAAATGAACATAATGCTTTGAACTGGGCTTTACAGAATCTACCACTTGCAATGCAATAGGGTTCCACAAAGGTCACAATGGTTCGTACTGGGCTTTAGAGAATCAACCACTAGCAATGATAGAAGGGTCCATAATGAACACATGCTACGTACTGGTCTTTACAGAATGAACCTCTTGCAATGAAAGCAAGATCCAAATGAACAGAATGCCATGCACTGAGCTTTACAGTATGAACCACTTGCAATGAAAGTAGTGTCCACAATGAACATAATGCCATGCACTGGACTTTACAGAATGAACCACTTTTAATGCAATAAGGTTCCACAAAGGTCACAATGGTATGTACTGGGCTTTAGATCCAAATGAAGAGAATGCCATGCACTGAGCTTTACAGTATGAACCACTTGCAATGAAAGTAGGATCCACAATGGACATAATGCCATGCACTGGGCTATACAGAATTAACCACTTGCAATGCAATAAGGTTCCACAAAGGTCACAATGGTACGTACTGGGCTTTAGAGAATCAGCCGCTAGCAATGAGAGAAGGGTCCATAATGATCACAATGCTATGTACTGGGCTTTACAGAATCAACCACTAGCAATGAGAGAAGGGTCCATAATGATTACATGCTACCTACTGGTCTTTACAGAATGAACCTCTTGCAATGAAAGCAAGATCCAAATGAACATAATGCTTTGAACTGGGCTTTACAGAATCTACCACTTGCAATGCAATAGGGTTCCACAAAGGTCACAATGGTTCGTACTGGGCTTTAGAGAATCAACCACTAGCAATGATAGAAGGGTCCATAATGAACACATGCTACGTACTGGTCTTTACAGAATGAACCTCTTGCAATGAAAGCAAGATCCAAATGAACAGAATGCCATGCACTGAGCTTTACAGTATGAACCACTTGCAATGAAAGTAAGAAGGGTCCCTAATGATCACAATGCTATGTACTGGGCTTTACAGAATCAACCACTTGCAATGAAAGTAGTATCCACAATGAACATAATGCCATGCACTGGGCTTTACAGAATGAATCACTTGCAATGCAATAAGGTTCCTCAAAGGTCACAATTGTACGTACTGGGCTTTACAGAATCAACCACTAGCAATCAGAGAAGGTTCTATAATGAACACATGCTACGTACTGGGCTTTACAGAATCAACCACTAGCACTCAGAGAAGGGTCCATAATGATCACATGCTACGTACTGGGCTTTACAGAATTAACCACTTGCAATGAAAGCAAGACCCAAATGAACAGAAAGCCATGCACTGAGCTTTACAGTATGAACCACTTGCAATGAAAGTAGGATCCACAATGAACATAATGCCATGCACTGGGCTTTACAGAATTTACCACTTGCAATGCAATAAGGTTCCACAAAGGTCACAATGGTACATACTGGGCTTTAGAGAATCAGCCACTAGCAGTGAGCGAAGGGTCCATAATGATCAGCATGGTATTTAATGGGCTTTGAAGATTGAACCAGTTGCAAAGAAATAAGGTTCCACAAAGGTCATAATGCTACGTACTGGACTTTACAGCATCAACCACTTGCAATGCAATAAGGTTCCTCAAAGGTCAAAATGGTACGTACTGGGCTTTAGAGAATCAACCACTAGCAATCAGAGAAGGGTCCATAATGATCACATGCTATGTACTGGGCTTTACAGAATCAACCACTAGCACTCAGAGAAGGGTCCCTAATGATCACAATGCTATGTACTGGGCTTTACAGAATTAACCACTTGCAATGAAAGCAAGACGCAAATGAACAGAAAGCCATGCACTGAGCTTTACAGTATGAACCACTTGCAATGAAAGTAGGATCCACAATGAACATAATGCCATGCACTGGGCTTTACAGAATCAACCACTAGCAATGAGAGAAGGGTCCATAATGATTACATGCTACCTACTGGTCTTTACAGAATGAACCTCTTGCAATGAAAGCAAGATCCAAATGAACATAATGCTTTGAACTGGGCTTTACAGAATCTACCACTTGCAATGCAATAAGGTTCCACAAAGGTCACAATGGTTCGTACTGGGCTTTAGAGAATCAACCACTAGCACTCAGAGAAGGGTCCCTAATGATCACAATGCTATGTACTGGGCTTTACAGAATTAACCACTTGCAATGAAAGCAAGACGCAAATGAACAGAAAGCCATGCACTGAGCTTTACAGTATGAACCACTTGCAATGAAAGTAGGATCCACAATGAACATAATGCCATGCACTGGGCTTTACAGAATCAACCACTAGCAATGATAGAAGGGCCCATAATGAACACATGCTACGTACTGGTCTTTACAGAATGAACCTCTTGCAATGAAAGCAAGATCCAAATGAACAGAATGCCATGCACTGAGCTTTACAGTATGAACCACTTGCAATGAAAGTAAGAAGGGTCCCTAATGATCACAATGCTATGTACTGGGCTTTACAGAATCAACCACTTGCAATGAAAGCAAGATCCAAATGAACAGAATGCCATGCACTGGGCTTTACAGTATGAACCACTTGCAATGAAAGTTGTATCCACAATGAACATATTGCCATGCACTGGGCTTTACAGAATGAATCACTTGCAATGGAATAAGGTTCCTCAAAGCTCACAATTGTACGTACTGGGCTTTACAGAATCAACCACCAGCAATCAGAGAAGTGTCTATAATGAAAACATGCTACGTACTGGTCTTTACAGAATGAACCTCTTACAATGAAAGCAAGATCCAAATGAACAGAATGCCATGCACTGAGCTTTACAGTATGAACCACTTGCAATGAAAGTAGGATCCACAATGAACATAATGCCATGCACTGGGCTTTACAGAATGAATCACTTGCAATGCAATAAGGTTCCACAAAGGTCACAATGGTACGTATTGGGCTTTAGAGAATCAACCACTAGCAATCAGAGAAGGGTCCATAATGATCACATGCTACGTACTGGGCTTTATAGAATAGACCTCTTGGAATGAAAGCAAGATCGAAATGAACATAATGCCATGCACTGGGCTTTACAGAATGAATCACTTGCAATGCAATAAGGTTCCACAAAGGTCACAATGGTTCGTACTGCGCTTTAGAGAATGAACCTCTTGCAATGAGAGAAGTGTCCATAATGATCACATGCTACGTACTGGTCTTTACAGAATGAACATCTTGCAATGAAAGCAAGATCCAAATGAACAGAATGCCATGCACTGAGCTTTACAGTATGAACCACTTCCAATGAAAGTAAGAAGGGTCCCTAATGATCACAATGCTATATACTGGGCTTTACAGAATCAACCACTTGCAATGAAAGCAAGATCGAAATGAACATAATGCCATGCACTGGGCTTTACAGTGTGAACCACTTGCAATGCAATAAGGTTCCACAAAGGTCACAATGGTTCGTACTGGGCTTCTGAGAATCAACCACTAGCTATGAGAGAACGGTCCATAATGATCACAATGCTACGTACTGGGCTTTACAGAATTAACCACTTGCAATGAAAGCAAGATCCAAATTAACAGAATGCCATGCACTGAGCTTTATAGTATGAACCACTTGCAATGATGGTAGTATCCACAATGAACATAATGGAATGCACTCGGCTTTACAGATTCAACCACTTGCAATGCAATAAGGTTCCACAAAGGTCACAATGGTTCGTACTGCGCTTTAGAGAATGAACCTCTTGCAATGAGAGAAGGGTCCATAATGATCACAATGCTACATACTGGGCTTTACAGCATCAACCACTAGCAATGAAAGGTCCATAATGAACACATGCTACGTACTGGGCTTTACAGAATCAACCACTTGCAATGAAAGAAGGGTCCCTAATGATCACAATGCTCTGTACTGGGCTTTACAGAATCAACCATTTGCAATGCAATAAGGTTCCACAAAGGTCACAATGGTACGTACTGGGCTTTAGAGAATCAACCACTAGCAATCAGAGAAGGGTCCATAATGATCACATGCTACGTACTGGGCTTTACAGAATCAACCAGTAGCAATCAGAGAAGGGTCCATAATGATTACATGCTACCTACTGGTCTTTACAGAATGAACCTCTTGCAATGAAAGCAAGATCCAAATGAACAGAATGCCATGCACTGAGCTTTACAGTATGAACCACTTGCAATGAAGGTAAGAAGGGTCCCTAATGATCACAATGCTATGTACTGGGCTTTACAGAATAAACCACTTGCAATGAAAGCAAGATCCAAATGAACAGAATGCCATGCACTGAGCTTTACAGTATGAACCACTTGCAATGAAAGTAGGATCCACAATGAACATAATGCTTTGAACTGGGCTTTACAGAAGCAACCACTTGTAATGCAATAAGGTTCCACAAAGGTCACAATGGTACGTACTGGGCTTTAGAGAATCAACCACTAGCAATGAGAGAAGGGTCCCTAATGATCACAATGCTATGTACTGGTCTTTACAGAATGAACCTCTTGCAATGAAAGCAAGATCGAAATGAATATAATGCTTTGAACTGGGCTTTACAGAAGCAACCACTTGTAATGCAATAAGGTTCCACAAAGGTCACAATGGTTCGTACTGGGCTTTAGAGAATGAACCAGTTGCAATGAAATAAGGTTCCACTAAGGTCTCAATGCTACATACTGGGCTTTACATCATCAACCACTTGCAATGAAAGAATGATCCCTAATGATCACAATGCTATGTACTGGGCTTTACAGAATTAACCACTTGCAATGCAATAAGGTTCCACAAAGGTCACAATGGTACGTACTGGGCTTTAGAGAATCAACCACTAGCAATCAGAGAAGTGTCCATAATGATCACATGCTACCTACTGGTCTTTACAGAATGAACCTCTTGCAATGAAAGCAAGATCGAAATGAAAGTAATGCTTTGAACTGGGTTTTACAGAATCAACCACTTGCAATGCAATAATGTTCCACAAAGGTCACAATGGTTCGTACTGGGCTTAGGAGAATCAACCACTAGCAATGAAAGAAGGGTGCCTAAAGAACATATGCTACGTACTGGGCTTTACAGAATGAACCAGTTGCAATGAAATAAGGGTCCACAATCATCTGATTGGTATTTAATGGGCTTTGAAGATTGAATCAGTTGCAATGCAATAAGGTTCCACAAAGGTCACAAAGGTACATACTGGGCTTTAGAGAATCAACCACTAGCAATCAGAGAAGGGTCCATAATGATCACATGCTATGTACTGGGCATTGGAGGATGATCCTCCTGCAATGACAGCAAGATCAAAATGAAAGTAATGCTTTGAATTAGGTCTACTGGGCTTTACAGAATTAACCACTTGCAGTGCAATAAGGTTCCACAAAGGTCACAATGGTTTGTACTGGGCTTTACAGAATCAACCACTAGCAATAAGAGAAGGGTCCATAATGATCACATGCTACGTACTGGGCTTTACAGAATCAACCACTTGCAATGGAATATGGTTCCACAAAGTTCACAATGGTACGTACTGGGCTTTACAGAATCAACCACTAGCAATGAGAGAAGGGTCCATAATGATCACATGCTACGTACTGGGCTTTACCGAATCAACCACTTGCAATGGAATATGGTTCCACAAAGTTCACGATGGTACGTACTGGGCTTTAGAGAATCAACCACTAGCAATCAGAGAAGGGTCCATAATGATCACATGCTATGTACTGGGCTTTAGAGAATCAATTGCTCGCAATGAGAGAAGGGTCCTTTATGAACACATGCTACGTACTGGTCTTTACAGAATGAACCTCTTGCAATGAAAGCAAGATCGAAATGAACATAATGCCATGCACTGGGATTTACAGTGTGAACCACTTGCAATGCAATAAGGTTCCACAAAGGTCACAATGGTTCGTACTGGGCTTCTGAGAATCAACCACTAGCAATGAGAGAACGGTCCATAATGATCACAATGCTACCTACTGGTCTTTACAGAATGAACCTCTTGCAATTAAAGCAAGATCCAAATGAACAGAATGCCATGCACTGAGCTTTACAGTATGAACCACTTGCAATGAAAGTAGGATCCACAATGAACATAATGCCATGCACTGGGCTTTACAGAATTAACCACTTGCAATGCAATAAGGTTCCACAAAGGTCACAATGGTTCGTACTGGGCTATAGAGAATGAACCAGTTGCAATGAAATAACGGTCCACAATAATCAGAATTGTAATTAATGGATTTTGAAGATTGCACCAGTTGCAATGAAATAAGGTTCCACAAAGGTCACAATGGTACGTACTGGGCTTTAGAGAATCAACCACTAGCAATCAGAGAAGGGTCCATAATGATCACATGCTATGTACTGGGCATTGGAGGATGATCCTCCTGCAAGGACAGCAAGATCAAAATGAAAGTAATGCTTTGAATTAGGTCTACTGGGCTTTACAGAATTAACCACTTGCAGTGCAATAAGGTTCCACAAAGGTCACAATGGTTTGTACTGGGCTTTACAGAATCAACCACTAGCAATAAGAGAAGGGTCCATAATGATCACATGCTACGTACTGGGCTTTACAGAATCAACCACTTGCAATGGAATATGGTTCCACAAAGTTCACAATGGTACGTACTGGGCTTTACAGAATCAACCACTAGCAATGAGAGAAGGGTCCATAATGAACACATGCTACGTACTAGGCTTTACAGAATCAACCACTTGCAATGGAATATGGTTCCACAAAGTTCACGATGGTACGTACTGGGCTTTAGAGAATCAACCACTAGCAATCAGAGAAGGGTCCATAATGATCACATGCTATGTACTGGGCTTTAGAGAATCAATTGCTCGCAATGAGAGAAGGGTCCTTTATGAACACATGCTACGTACTGGTCTTTACAGAATGAACCTCTTGCAATGAAAGCAAGATCGAAATGAACATAATGCCATGCACTGGGATTTACAGTGTGAACCACTTGCAATGCAATAAGGTTCCACAAAGGTCACAATGGTTCGTACTGGGCTTCTGAGAATCAACCACTAGCAATGAGAGAACGGTCCATAATGATCACAATGCTATGTACTGGGCTTTACAGAATTAACCACTTGCAATGAAAGCAAGATCCAAATGAACAGAATGCCATGCACTGAGCTTTATAGTATGAACCACTTGCAATGATGGTAGTATCCACAATGAACATAATGGAATGCACTCGGCTTTACAGATTCAACCACTTGCAATGCAATAAGGTTCCACAAAGGTCACAATGGTTCGTACTGCGCTTTAGAGAATGAACCTCTTGCAATGAGAGAAGGGTCCATAATGATCACAATGCTACATACTGGGCTTTACAGCATCAACCACTAGCAATGAAAGGTCCATAATGAACACATGCTACGTACTGGGCTTTACAGAATCAACCACTTGCAATGAAAGAAGGGTCCCTAATGATCACAATGCTCTGTACTGGGCTTTACAGAATCAACCATTTGCAATGCAAAAAGGTTCCACAAAGGTCACAATGGTACGTACTGGGCTTTAGAGAATCAACCACTAGCAATCAGAGAAGGGTCCATAATGATCACATGCTACGTACTGGGCTTTACAGAATCAACCAGTAGCAATCAGAGAAGGGTCCATAATGATTACATGCTACCTACTGGTCTTAACAGAATGAACCTCTTGCAATGAAAGCAAGATCCAAATGAACAGAATGCCATGCACTGAGCTTTACAGTATGAACCACTTGCAATGAAGGTAAGAAGGGTCCCTAATGATCACAATGCTATGTACTGGTCTTTACAGAATGAACCTCTTGCAATGAAAGCAAGATCCAAATGAACAGAATTCCATGCACTGAGCTTTACAGTATGAACCACTTGCAATGAAAGTAGGATCCACAATGAACATAATGCCATGCACTGGACTTTACAGCATCAACCACTTTCAATGCAATAAGGTTCCACAAAGGTCACAATGGTACGTACTAGGCTTTAGAGAGTCAACCACTAGCAATGAGAGAAGGGTCCATAATGATCACATGCTTCCTACTGCTCTTTACAGAATGAACCTCTTGCAATGAAAGCACGATCGAAATGAATATAATGCTTTGAACTGGGCTTTACAGAAGCAACCACTTGTAATGCAATAAGGTTCCACAAAGGTCACAATGGTTCGTACTGGGCTTTAGAGAATGAACCAGTTGCAATGAAATAAGGTTCCACTAAGGTCTCAATGCTACATACTGGGCTTTACATCATCAACCACTTGCAATGAAAGAATGATCCCTAATGATCACAATGCTATGTACTGGGCTTTACAGAATTAACCACTTGCAATGCAATAAGGTTCCACAAAGGTCACAATGGTACGTACTGGGCTTTAGAGAATCAACCACTAGCAATCAGAGAAGTGTCCATAATGATCACATGCTACCTACTGGTCTTTACAGAATGAACCTCTTGCAATGAAAGCAAGATCGAAATGAAAGTAATGCTTTGAACTGGGTTTTACAGAATCAACCACTTGCAATGCAATAATGTTCCACAAAGGTCACAATGGTTCGTACTGGGCTTAGGAGAATCAACCACTAGCAATGAGAGAACGGTCCATAATGATCACAATGCTATGTACTGGGCTTTACAGAATGAACCACTTGCAATGAAAGTAGGATCCACAATGAACATAATGCCATGCACTGGGCTTTACAGAATGAACCAGTTGCAATAAAATAAGGTTCCACAAAGGTCACAATGGTTCGTACTGGGCGTTAGAGAATCAACCACTAGCAATGAGAGAAGGGTCCATGATGAACACATGCTACGTACTGGGCTTTACAGAATCAACCTCTAGTAATCAGAGAAGTGTCCATAATGATCACATACTACGTACTGCGCTTTAGAGAATGATCCACCTGCAATGACAGCAAGATCAAAATGAAAGTAATGCTTTGAATTAGGTTTTACAGAATCAACCACTTGCAATGCAATAAGGTTCCACAAAGGTCACAATGGTTCGTATTGGGCTTTAGAGAATCAACCTCTAGCAATGAGAGAACGGTCCATAATGATCACAATTCTATGTACTGGGCTTTACAGAATTAACCACTTGCAATGAAAGCAAGATCCAAATGAACAGAATGCCATGCACTGAGCTTTACAGTATGTACCACGTGCAATGAAAGTAGGATCCACAATGAACATAATGCCATGCACTGGGCTTTACAGTGTGGACCACTTACAATGAAAGTAGGATCCACTATGAACATAATGCCATGCACTGGGCTTTACAGAATTAACCACTTGCAATGCAATAAGGTTCCACAAAGGTCATAATGGTACGTACTGGGCTTTAGAGAATCAACCACTAGCAATGATAGTAGGGTTCATAATGAACACATGCTACGTACTGGTCTTTACAGAATGAACCTCTTGCAATGAAAGATCCACAATGAACATAATGCCATGCACTGGGCTTTACAGAATTAACCACTTGCAATGCAATAAGGTTCCACAAAGGTCACAATGGTTAGTACTGGGCTTCAGAGAATCAACCACTAGCAATGAAAGAAGGGTGCATAATGAACATATGCTACGTACTGGGCTTTACAGAATGAACCAGTTGCAATGAAATAAGGGTCCACAATCATCTGATTGGTATTTAATGGGCTTTGAAGATTGAACCAGTTGCAATGCAATAAGGTTCCACAAAGGTCACAAAGGTACATACTGGGCTTTAGAGAATCAACCACTAGCAATCAGAGAAGGGTCCATAATGATTACATGCTACCTACTGGTCTTTACAGAATGAACCTCTTGCAATTAAAGCAAGATCCAAATGAACAGAATGCCATGCACTGAGCTTTACAGTATGAACCACTTGCAATGAAAGTAGGATCCACAATGAACATAATGCCATGCACTGGGCTTTACAGAATTAACCACTTGCAATGCAATAAGGTTCCACAAAGGTCACAATGGTTCGTACTGGGCTATAGAGAATGAACCAGTTGCAATGAAATAACGGTCCACAATAATCAGAATTGTAATTAATGGATTTTGAAGATTGCACCAGTTGCAATGAAATAAGGTTCCACAAAGGTCACAATGGTACATACTGGGCTTTAGAGAATCAACCACTAGCAATCAGAGAAGGGTCCATAATGATCACATGCTATGTACTGGGCATTGGAGGATGATCCTCCTGCAATGACAGCAAGATCAAAATGAAAGTAATGCTTTGAATTAGGTCTACTGGGCTTTACAGAATTAACCACTTGCAGTGCAATAAGGTTCCACAAAGGTCACAATGGTTTGTACTGGGCTTTACAGAATCAACCACTAGCAATAAGAGAAGGGTCCATAATGATCACATGCTACGTACTGGGCTTTACAGAATCAACCACTTGCAATGGAATATGGTTCCACAAAGTTCACAATGGTACGTACTGGGCTTTACAGAATCAACCACTAGCAATGAGAGAAGGGTCCATAATGAACACATGCTACGTACTGGGCTTTACAGAATCAACCACTTGCAATGGAATATGGTTCCACAAAGTTCACGATGGTACGTACTGGGCTTTAGAGAATCAACCACTAGCAATCAGAGAAGGGTCCATAATGATCACATGCTATGTACTGGGCTTTAGAGAATCAATTGCTCGCAATGAGAGAAGGGTCCATTATGAACACATGCTACGTACTGGTCTTTACAGAATGAACCTCTTGCAATGAAAGCAAGATCCAAATGAACAGAATGCCATGCACTGAGCTTTACAGAATTAAGCACTTGCAATGCAATAAGGTTCCACAAAGGTCACAATGGTACGTACTGGGCTTTAGAGAATCAACCACTAGCAATCAGAGAAGGGTCCACAATGATTACATGCTACGTACTGGGCTTTTCAGAATCAACCACTAGCAATCAGAGAAGGGTCCATAATGATTACATGCCACCTACTGGTCTTTACAGAATGAACCTCTTGCAATGAAAGCAAGATCGAAATGAACATAATGCTTTGAACTGGGCTTTACAGAAGAAACCACTTGCAATGAAAGAAGGGTCCCTAATGATCACAATGCTATGTACTAGGCTTTACAGAATTAACCACTTGCAATGAAAGAAAGACCCAAATGAACAGAAAGCCATGCACTGAGCTTTACAGTATGAACCACTTGCAATTAAAGTAGGATCCACAATGAACATAATGCCATGCACTGGACTTTACAGAATGAACCACTTTCAATGCAATAAGGTTCCACAAAGGTCACAATGGTATGTACTGGGCTTTAGATCCAAATGAAGAGAATGCCATGCACTGAGCTTTACAGTATGAACCACTTGCAATGAAAGTAGGATCCACAATGGACATAATGCCATGCACTGGGCTATACAGAATTAACCACTTGCAATGCAATAAGGTTCCACAAAGGTCACAATGGTACGTACTGGGCTTTGGATCCAAATGAAGAGAATGCCATGCACTGAGCTTGACAGTATGAACCACTTGCAATGAAAGTAGTATCCACAATGAACATAATGCCATGCACTGGGCTTTACAGAATTAACCACTTGCAGTGCAATAAGGTACCACAACGGTCACAATGGTTCATACTGAGTTTTAGAGAATGAACCAGTTGCAATGAAATAAAGGTCCACAATAATCAGAATGGTATTTAATGGGCTTTGAAGATTGAACCAGTTACAAAGAAATAAGGTTCCACAAAGGTCATAATGCTACGTACTGGACTTTACAGCATCAACCACTTGCAATGCAATAAGGTTCCTCAAAGGTCAAAATGGTACGTACTGGGCTTTAGAGAATCAACCACTAGCAATCAGAGAAGGGTCCATAATGATCACATGCTACGTACTGGGCTTTACAGAATCAACCACTAGCAATCAGAGAATGGTCCATAATGATCACATGCTACGTACTGGGCTTTACAGAATCAACCACTAGCACTCAGAGAAGGGTCCCTAATGATCACAATGCTATGTACTGGGCTTTACAGAATTAAGCACTTGCAATGAAAGCAAGACGCAAATGAACAGAAAGCCATGCACTGAGCTTTACAGTATGAACCACTTGCAATGAAAGTAGGATCCACAATGAACATAATGCCATGCACTGGGCTTTACAGAATCAACCACTAGCAATGAGAGAAGGGTCCATAATGAACACATGCTACGTACTGTTCTGTACAGAATTAACCACTAGCAATGAGAGAAGGGACCGTGCAATGTACTGGGCTTTACAGAATTAACCACTTGCAATGAAAGCAAGACCCAAATGAACAGAATGCCATGCACTGAGCTTTACAGTATGAACCACTTGCAATGAAAGTAGGAATTAACCACTTGCAATGCAATAAGGTTCCACAAAGGTCACAATGGTACATACTGGGCTTTAGAGAATCAGCCACTAGCAATGTGAGAAGGGTCCATAATGATCAGAATGGTATTTAATGGGCTTTGAAGATTGAACCAGTTGCAAAGAAATAAGGTTCCACAAAGGTCATAATGCTACGTACTGGACTTTACAGCATCAACCACTTGCAATGCAATAAGGTTCCTCAAAGGTCAAAATGGTACGTACTGGGCTTTAGAGAATCAACCACTAGCAATCAGAGAAGGGTCCATAATGATCACATGCTACGTACTGGGCCTTACAGAATCAACCAGTAGCAATCAGAGAAGGGTCCATAATGATCACATGCTACGTACTGGGCTTTACAGAATCAACCACTAGCACTCAGAGAAGGGTCCCTAATGATCACAATGCTATGTACTGGGCTTTACAGAATTAACCACTTGCAATGAAAGCAAGACCCAAAAGGACAGAAAGCCATGCACTGAGCTTTACAGTATGAACCACTTGCAATGAAAGTAGGATCCACAATGAACATAATGCCATGCACTGGGCTTTACAGAATTAACCACTTGCAATGCAATAAGGTTCCACAAAGGTCACAATGGTACATACTGGGCTTTAGAGAATCAGCCACTAGCAATAAGAGAAGGGTCAATAATGATCACATGCTACGTACTGGGCTTTACAGAATCAACCACTAGCAATCAGAGAAGGGTCCATAATGATTACATGCTACCTACTGGTCTTTACAGAATGAACCTCTTGCAATGAAAGCAAAATCCAAATGAACATAATGCTTTGAACTGGGCTTTACAGAATCTACCACTTGCAATGCAATAAGGTTCCACAAAGGTCACAATGGTTCGTACTGGGCTTTAGAGAATCAACCACTAGCAATGAGAGAAGGGTCCATAATGATCGCATGCTACGTACTGGGCTTTACAGAATCAACCACTAACAATGAGAGAAGGGTCCATAATGATTACATGCTACCTACTGGTCTTTACAGAATGAACCTCTTGCAATGAAAGCAAAATCCAAATGAACATAATGCTTTGAACTGGGCTTTACAGAATCTACCACTTGCAATGCAATAGGGTTCCACAAAGGTCACAATGGTTCGTACTGGGCTTTAGAGAATCAACCACTAGCAATGATAGAAGGGTCCATAATGAACACATGCTACGTACTGGTCTTTACAGAATGAACCTCTTGCAATGAAAGTAGGATCTACAATGAACAGAATGCCATGCACTGAGCTTTACAGTATGAAGCACTTCCAATGAAAGTAGTATCCACAATGAACATAATGCCATGCACTGGGCTTTACAGAATGAATCACTTGCAATGCAATAAGGTTCCTCAAAGGTCACAATTGTACGTACTGGGCTTTACAGAATCAACCACTAGCAATCAGAGAAGGTTCTATAATGAACACATGCTACGTACTGGGCTTTACAGAATCAACCACTAGCACTCAGAGAAGGGTCCATAATGATCACATGCTATGTACTGGGCTTTACAGAATTAACCACTTGCAATGAAAGCAAGACCCAAATGAACAGAAAGCCATGCACTGAGCTTTACAGTATGAACCACTTGCAATAAAAGTAGGATCCACAATGAACATAATGCCATGCACTGGGCTTTACAGAATTAACCACTTGCAATGCAATAAGGTTCCACAAAGGTCACAATGGTACATACTGGGCTTTAGAGAATCAGCCACTAGCAATGAGAGAAGGTTCCATAATGATCAGAATGGTATTTAATGGGCTATGAAGATTGAACCAGTTGCAAAGAAATAAGGTTCCACAAAGGTCATAATGCTACGTACTGGACTTTACAGCATCAACCACTTGCAATGCAATAAGGTTCCTCAAAGGTCAAAATGGTACGTACTGGGCTTTAGAGAATCAACCACTAGCAATCAGAGAAGGGTCCATAATGATCACATGCTATGTACTGGGCTTTAGAGAATCAATTGCTCGCAATGAGAGAAGGGTCCATTATGAACACATGCTACGTACTGGTCTTTACAGAATGAACCTTTTGCAATGAAAGCAAGACGCAAATGAACAGAAAGCCATGCACTGAGCTTTACAGTATGAACCACTTGCAATGAAAGTAGGATCCACAATGAACATAATGCCATGCACTGGGCTTTACAGAATCAACCACTAGCAATGAGAGAAGGGTCCATAATGATTACATGCTACCTACTGGTCTTTACAGAATGAACCTCTTGCAATGAAAGCAAGATCCAAATGAACATAATGCTTTGAACTGGGCTTTACAGAATCTACCACTTGCAATGCAATAAGGTTCCACAAAGGTCACAATGGTTCGTACTGGGCTTTAGAGAATCAACCACTAGCAATGATAGAAGGGCCCATAATGAACACATGCTACGTACTGGTCTTTAAAGAATGAACCTCTTGCAATGAAAGCAAGATCCAAATGAACAGAATGCCATGCACTGAGCTTTACAGTATGAACCACTTGCAATGAAAGTAAGAAGGGTCCCTAATGATCACAATGCTATGTACTGGGCTTTACAGAATCAACCACTTGCAATGAAAGCAAGATCCAAATGAACAGAATGCCATGCACTGGGCTTTACAGTATGAACCACTTGCACTGAAAGCAGTATCCACAATGAACATATTGCCATGCACTGGGCTTTACAGAATGAATCACTTGCAATGGAATAAGGTTCCTCAAAGGTCACAATTGTACGTACTGGGCTTTACAGAATCAACCACCAGCAATCAGAGAAGTGTCTATAATGAAAACATGCTACGTACTGGTCTTTACAGAATGAACCTCTTGCAATGAAAGCAAGATCCAAATGAACAGAATGCCATGCACTGAGCTTTACAGTATGAACCACTTCCAATGAAAGTAAGAAGGGTCCCTAATGATCACAATGCTATATACTGGGCTTTACAGAATCAACCACTTGCAATGAAAGCAAGATCGAAATGAACATAATGCCATGCACTGGGCTTTACAGTGTGAACCACTTGCAATGCAATAAGGTTCCACAAAGGTCACAATGGTTCGTACTGGGCTTCTGAGAATCAACCACTAGCAATGAGAGAACGGTCCATAATGATCACAATGCTATGTACTGGGCTTTACAGAATTAACCACTTGCATTGAAAGCAAGATCCAAATGAACAGAATGCCATGCACTGAGCTTTATAGTATGAACCACTTGCAATGATGGTAGTATCCACAATGAACATAATGGAATGCACTCGGCTTTACAGAATCAACCACTTGCAATGTGACAAAGGTCACAATGGTTCGTACTGCGCTTTAGAGAATGAACCTCTTGCAATGAGAGAAGGGTCCATAATGATCACAATGCTACATACTGGGCTTTACAGCATCAACCACTTGCAATGAAAGAAGGGTCCCTAATGGTCACAATGCTATGTACTGGGCTTTACAGAATCAACCATTTGCAATGCAATAAGGTTCCACAAAGGTCACAATGGTACGTACTGGGCTTTACAGAATCAACCACCAGCAATCAGAGAAGGGTCCATAATGATCACATGCTACGCAGTGGGCTTAACAGAATCAACCACTAGCAATGAAAGAAGAATCCATAATGAAAACATGCTACGTACTGGGCTTTACAGAATGAACCAGCTGCAATGAAATAAGGTTCCACAATCATCAGAATGGTATTTCATGGGCTTTGAAGATTGAACCAGTTGCAAAGAAATAAGGTTCCACAAAGTTCACAATGCTACGTACTGGGCTTTACAGCATCAACCACTTGCAATGAAAGAAATGTCCATAATGAACACATGCTATGTACTGGGCTTTACAGAATTAACCACTTGCAATGCAATAAGGTTCCACAAAGGTCACAATGGTATGTACTGGGCTTTAGAGAATCAACCACTAGCAATGAAAGAAGTCCATAATGAAAACATGCTACGTACTGGGCTTTACAGAATGAACCAGTTGCAATGAAATAAGGGTCCACAATCATCAGAATGGTATTTCATGGGCTTTGAAGATTGAACCCGTTGCAAAGAAATAAGGTTCCACAAAGGTCACAATGCTACGTACTGGGCTTTACAGCATCAACCACTAGCAATCAGAGAAGGGTCCATAATGATCACATGCTCCGTACTGGGCTTTAGAGAATCAACCACTTGCAATGAAAGCAAGATCCAAATGAACATAATGCCATGCACTGAGCTTTACAGTATGAACCACTTGCAATGAAAGTAGTATCCACAATGAACATAATGCCATGCACTGGGCTTTACAGAATGAATCACTTGCAATGCAATAAGGTTCCACAAAGGTCACAATGGTTCATACTGGGCTTTAGAGACTGAACCAGTTGCAATGAAATATGGGTCCACAATAATCAGAATGGTATTTAATGGGCTTTGAAGATTGAACCAGTTGCAAAGAAATAAGGTTCCACAAAGGTCACAATGGTACGTACTGGGCTTTAGAGAATCAACCACTAGCAATCAGAGAAGGGTCCATAATGATCACATGCTCCGTACTGGGCTTTAGAGAATCAACCACTTGCAATGAAAGCAAGATCCAAATGAACATAATGCCATGCACTGAGCTTTACAGTATGAACCACTTGCAATGAAAGTAGTATCCACAATGAACATAATGCCATGCACTGGGCTTTACAGAATGAATCACTTGCAATGCAATAAGGTTCCACAAAGGTCACAATGGTACATACTGGGCTTTACAGAATCAACCACTAGCAATGAGAGAAGGGTCCTTAATGATTACATGCTACCTACTGGTCTTTACAGAATGAACCTCTTGCAATGAAAGCAAGATCCAAATGAACAGAATTCCATGCACTGAGCTTTACAGTATGAACCACTTGCAATGAAAGTAGGATCCACAATGAACATAATGCCATGCACTGGACTTTACAGCATCAACCACTTTCAATGCAATAAGGTTCCACAAAGGTCACAATGGTACGTACTAGGCTTTAGAGAGTCAACCACTAGCAATGAGAGAAGGGTCCATAATGATCACATGCTTCCTACTGCTCTTTACAGAATGAACCTCTTGCAATGAAAGCACGATCGAAATGAATATAATGCTTTGAACTGGGCTTTACAGAAGCAACCACTTGTAATGCAATAAGGTTCCACAAAGGTCACAATGGTTCGTTCTGGGCTTTAGAGAATGAACCAGCTGCAATGAAATAAGGTTCCACTAAGGTCTCAATGCTACATACTGGGCTTAACAGAATTAACCACTTGCAATGCAATAAGGTTCCACAAAGGTCACAATGGTACGTACTGGGCTTTAGAGAATCAACCACTAGCAATCAGAGAAGTGTCCATAATGATCACATGCTACCTACAGAATGAACCTCTTGCAGAGGTTTTACAGAATGAACGTCTTGCAATGAAAGCAAGATCGAAATGAAAGTAATGCTTTGAACTGGGTTTTACAGAATCAACCACTTGCAATGCAATAATGTTCCACAAAGGTCACAATGGTTCGTACTGGGCTTAGGAGAATCAACCACTAGCAATGATAGTAGGGTTCATAATGAACACATGCTACGTACTGGTCTTTACAGAATGAACCTCTTGCAATGAAAGATCCACAATGAACATAATGCCATGCACTGGGCTTAACAGAATCAACCACTTGCAATGCAATAAGGTACCACAAAGGTCACAATGGTACGTAATGGGCTTTAGAGAATGAACCACTAGCAATGATAGTAGGGTTCATAATGAACACATGCTACGTACTGGTCTTTACAGAATGAACCTCTTGCAATGAAAGATCCATAATGAACACATGCTATGTACTGGGCTTTACAGAATTAACCACTTGCAGTGCAATAAGGTTCCACAAAGGTCACAATGGTTTGTACTGGGCTTTACAGAATCAACCACTAGCAATAAGAGAAGGGTCCAAAATGATCACATGCTACATACTGGGCATTAGAGAATGATCCTCCTGCAATGACAGCAAGATCAAAATGAAAGTAATGCTTTGAATTAGGTCTACTGGGCTTTACAGAATTAACCACTTGCAGTGCAATAAGGTTCCACAAAGGTCACAATGGTTTCTACTGGGCTTTACAGAATCAACCACTAGCAATAAGAGAAGGGTCCATAATGATCACATGCTACGTACTGGGCTTTACAGAATCAACCACTTGCAATGGAATATGGTTCCACAAAGTTCACAATGGTACGTACTGGGCTTTACAGAATCAACCACTAGCAATGAGAGAAGGGTCCATAATGAACATAATGCCATGCACTGGACTTTACAGAATGAACCACTTTCAATGCAATAAGGTTCCACAAAGGTCACAATGGTATGTACTGGGCTTTAGATCCAAAAGAAGAGAATGCCATGCACTGAGCTTTACAGTATGAACCACTTGCAATGAAAGTAGGATCCACAATGGACATAATGCCATGCACTGGGCTATACAGAATTAACCACTTGCAATGCAATAAGGTTCCACAAAGGTCACAATGGTACGTACTGGGCTTTGGATCCAAATGAAGAGAATGCCATGCACTGAGCTTGACAGTATGAACCACTTGTAATGAAAGTAAGAAGGGTCCCTAATGATCACAATGCTATGTACTGGGCTTTACAGAATCAACCACTTGCAATGAAAGGAAGATCCAAATGAACAGAATGCCATGCACTGAGCTTTACAGTATGAACCACTTGCAATGAAAGTAGTATCCACAATGAACATAATGCCATGCACTGGGCTTTACAGAATTAACCACTTGTACCACAACGGTCACAATGGTTCGTACTGAGTTTTAGAGAATGAACCAGTTGCAATGAAATAAAGGTCCACAATAATCAGAATGGTATTTAATGGGCTTTGAAGATTGAACCAGTTGCAAAGAAATAAGGTTCCACAAAGGTCATTATGCTACGTACTGGGCTTTAGAGAATCAACCACTAGCAATCAGAGAAGGGTCCATAATGATCACATGCTACGTACTGGGCTTTACAGAATCAACCACTAGCAATCAGAGAAGGGTCCATAATGATCACATGCTACGTACTGGGCTTTACAGAATCAACCACTAGCACTCAGAGAAGGGTCCCTAATGATCACAATGCTATGTACTGGGCTTTACAGAATTAACCACTTTCAATGAAAGCAAGACCCAAATGAACAGAAAGCCATGCACTGAGCTTTACAGTATGAACCACTTGCAATGAAAGTAGGATCCACAATGAACATAATGCCATGCAATGGGCTTTACAGAATGAACCACTTTCAATGCAATAAGGTTCCACAAAAGTCACAATGGTATGTACTGGGCTTTAGATCCAAATGAAGAGAATGCCATGCACTGAGCTTTACAGTATGAACCACTTGCAATGAAAGTAGTATCCACAATGAACATAATGCCATGCACTGGGCTTTACAGTGTGAACCACTTGCAATGAAAGTAGGATCCACAATGAACATAATGCCATGCACTGGGCTTTACTGAATTAACCACTTGCAATGCAATAAGGTTCCACAAAGGTCACAATGGTTCGTACTGGGCTTTAGCGAATCAACCACTAGCAATGATAGAAGGGTCCATAATGAACACATGCTACGTACTGGTCTTTACAGAATGAACCAGTTGCAATGAAAGTAGGATCCACAATGAACATAATGCCATGCACTGGGCTTTACAGAATCAACCACTAGCAATGATAGAAGGGCCCATAATGAACACATGCTACGTACTGGTCTTTACAGAATGAACCTCTTGCAATGAAAGCAAGATCCAAATGAACAGAATGCCATGCACTGAGCTTTACAGTATGAACCACTTGCAATGAAAGTAAGAAGGGTCCCTAATGATCACAATGCTATGTACTGGGCTTTACAGAATCAACCACTTGCAATGAAAGCAAGATCCAAATGAACAGAATGCCATGCACTGGGCTTTACAGTATGAACCACTTGCAATGAAAGTTGTATCCACAATGAACATATTGCCATGCACTGGGCTTTACAGAATGAATCACTTGCAATGGAATAAGGTTCCTCAAAGGTCACAATTGTACGTACTGGGCTTTACAGAATCAACCACCAGCAATCAGAGAAGTGTCTATAATGAAAACATGCTACGTACTGGTCTTTACAGAATGAACCTCTTACAATGAAAGCAAGATCCAAATGAACAGAATGCCATGCACTGAGCTTTACAGTATGAACCACTTGCAATGAAAGTAGGATCCACAATGAACATAATGCCATGCACTGGGCTTTACAGAATGAATCACTTGCAATGCAATAAGGTTCCACAAAGGTCACAATGGTACGTATTGGGCTTTAGAGAATCAACCACTAGCAATCAGAGAAGGGTCCATAATGATCACATGCTACGTACTGGGCTTTATAGAATAGACCTCTTGGAATGAAAGCAAGATCGAAATGAACATAATGCCATGCACTGGGCTTTACAGAATGAATCACTTGCAATGCAATAAGGTTCCACAAAGGTCACAATGGTTCGTACTGCGCTTTAGAGTATGAACCTCTTGCAATGAGAGAAGTGTCCATAATGATCACATGCTACGTACTGGTCTTTACAGAATGAACATCTTGCAATGAAAGCAAGATCCAAATGAACAGAATGCCATGCACTGAGCTTTACAGTATGAACCACTTCCAATGAAAGTAAGAAGGGTCCCTAATGATCACAATGCTATATACTGGGCTTTACAGAATCAACCACTTGCAATGAAAGCAAGATCGAAATGAACATAATGCCATGCACTGGGCTTTACAGTGTGAACCACTTGCAATGCAATAAGGTTCCACAAAGGTCACAATGGTTCGTACTGGGCTTCTGAGAATCAACCACTAGCTATGAGAGAACGGTCCATAATGATCACAATGCTACGTACTGGGCTTTACAGAATTAACCACTTGCAATGAAAGCAAGATCCAAATTAACAGAATGCCATGCACTGAGCTTTATAGTATGAACCACTTGCAATGATGGTAGTATCCACAATGAACATAATGGAATGCACTCGGCTTTACAGATTCAACCACTTGCAATGCAATAAGGTTCCACAAAGGTCACAATGGTTCGTACTGCGCTTTAGAGAATGAACCTCTTGCAATGAGAGAAGGGTCCATAATGATCACAATGCTACATACTGGGCTTTACAGCATCAACCACTAGCAATGAAAGGTCCATAATGAACACATGCTACGTACTGGGCTTTACAGAATCAACCACTTGCAATGAAAGAAGGGTCCCTAATGATCACAATGCTCTGTACTGGGCTTTACAGAATCAACCATTTGCAATGCAATAAGGTTCCACAAAGGTCACAATGGTACGTACTGGGCTTTAGAGAATCAACCACTAGCAATCAGAGAAGGGTCCATAATGATCACATGCTACGTACTGGGCTTTACAGAATCAACCAGTAGCAATCAGAGAAGGGTCCATAATGATTACATGCTACCTACTGGTCTTTACAGAATGAACCTCTTGCAATGAAAGCAAGATCCAAATGAACAGAATGCCATGCACTGAGCTTTACAGTATGAACCACTTGCAATGAAGGTAAGAAGGGTCCCTAATGATCACAATGCTATGTACTGGGCTTTACAGAATAAACCACTTGCAATGAAAGCAAGATCCAAATGAACAGAATGCCATGCACTGAGCTTTACAGTATGAACCACTTGCAATGAAAGTAGGATCCACAATGAACATAATGCTTTGAACTGGGCTTTACAGAAGCAACCACTTGTAATGCAATAAGGTTCCACAAAGGTCACAATGGTACGTACTGGGCTTTAGAGAATCAACCACTAGCAATGAGAGAAGGGTCCCTAATGATCACAATGCTATGTACTGGTCTTTACAGAATGAACCTCTTGCAATGAAAGCAAGATCGAAATGAATATAATGCTTTGAACTGGGCTTTACAGAAGCAACCACTTGTAATGCAATAAGGTTCCACAAAGGTCACAATGGTTCGTAGTGGGCTTTAGAGAATGAACCAGTTGCAATGAAATAAGGTTCCACTAAGGTCTCAATGCTACATACTGGGCTTTACATCATCAACCACTTGCAATGAAAGAATGATCCCTAATGATCACAATGCTATGTACTGGGCTTTACAGAATTAACCACTTGCAATGCAATAAGGTTCCACAAAGGTCACAATGGTACGTACTGGGCTTTAGAGAATCAACCACTAGCAATCAGAGAAGTGTCCATAATGATCACATGCTACCTACTGGTCTTTACAGAATGAACCTCTTGCAATGAAAGCAAGATCGAAATGAAAGTAATGCTTTGAACTGGGTTTTACAGAATCAACCACTTGCAATGCAATAATGTTCCACAAAGGTCACAATGGTTCGTACTGGGCTTAGGAGAATCAACCACTAGCAATGAGAGAACGGTCCATAATGATCACAATGCTATGTACTGGGCTTTACAGAATGAACCACTTGCAATGAAAGTAGGATCCACAATGAACATAATGCCATGCACTGGGCTTTACAGAATGAACCAGTTGCAATAAAATAAGGTTCCACAAAGGTCACAATGGTTCGTACTGGGCGTTAGAGAATCAACCACTAGCAATGAGAGAAGGGTCCATGATGAACACATGCTACGTACTGGGCTTTACAGAATCAACCTCTAGCAATCAGAGAAGTGTCCATAATGATCACATACTACGTACTGCGCTTTAGAGAATGATCCACCTGCAATGACAGCAAGATCAAAATGAAAGTAATGCTTTGAATTAGGTTTTACAGAATCAACCACTTGCAATGCAATAAGGTTCCACAAAGGTCACAATGGTTCGTATTGGGCTTTAGAGAATCAACCTCTAGCAATGAGAGAACGGTCCATAATGATCACAATTCTATGTACTGGGCTTTACAGAATTAACCACTTGCAATGAAAGCAAGATCCAAATGAACAGAATGCCATGCACTGAGCTTTACAGTATGTACCACGTGCAATGAAAGTAGGATCCACAATGAACATAATGCCATGCACTGGGCTTTACAGTGTGGACCACTTACAATGAAAGTAGGATCCACTATGAACATAATGCCATGCACTGGGCTTTACTGAATTAACCACTTGCAATGCAATAAGGTTCCACAAAGGTCACAATGGTACGTACTAGGCTTTAGAGAGTCAACCACTAGCAATGAGAGAAGGGTCCATAATGATCACATGCTTCCTACTGCTCTTTACAGAATGAACCTCTTGCAATGAAAGCACGATCGAAATGAATATAATGCTTTGAACTGGGCTTTACAGAAGCAACCACTTGTAATGCAATAAGGTTCCACAAAGGTCACAATGGTTCGTACTGGGCTTTAGAGAATGAACCAGTTGCAATGAAATAAGGTTCCACTAAGGTCTCAATGCTACATACTGGGCTTTACATCATCAACCACTTGCAATGAAAGAATGATCCCTAATGATCACAATGCTATGTACTGGGCTTTACAGAATTAACCACTTGCAATGCAATAAGGTTCCACAAAGGTCACAATGGTACGTACTGGGCTTTAGAGAATCAACCACTAGCAATCAGAGAAGTGTCCATAATGATCACATGCTACCTACTGGTCTTTACAGAATGAACCTCTTGCAATGAAAGCAAGATCGAAATGAAAGTAATGCTTTGAACTGGGTTTTACAGAATCAACCACTTGCAATGCAATAATGTTCCACAAAGGTCACAATGGTTCGTACTGGGCTTAGGAGAATCAACCACTAGCAATGAGAGAACGGTCCATAATGATCACAATGCTATGTACTGGGCTTTACAGAATGAACCACTTGCAATGAAAGTAGGATCCACAATGAACATAATGCCATGCACTGGGCTTTACAGAATGAACCAGTTGCAATAAAATAAGGTTCCACAAAGGTCACAATGGTTCGTACTGGGCGTTAGAGAATCAACCACTAGCAATGAGAGAAGGGTCCATGATGAACACATGCTACGTACTGGGCTTTACAGAATCAACCTCTAGCAATCAGAGAAGTGTCCATAATGATCACATACTACGTACTGCGCTTTAGAGAATGATCCACCTGCAATGACAGCAAGATCAAAATGAAAGTAATGCTTTGAATTAGGTTTTACAGAATCAACCACTTGCAATGCAATAAGGTTCCACAAAGGTCACAATGGTTCGTATTGGGCTTTAGAGAATCAACCTCTAGCAATGAGAGAACGGTCCATAATGATCACAATTCTATGTACTGGGCTTTACAGAATTAACCACTTGCAATGAAAGCAAGATCCAAATGAACAGAATGCCATGCACTGAGCTTTACAGTATGTACCACGTGCAATGAAAGTAGGATCCACAATGAACATAATGCCATGCACTGGGCTTTACAGTGTGGACCACTTACAATGAAAGTAGGATCCACTATGAACATAATGCCATGCACTGGGCTTTACAGAATTAACCACTTGCAATGCAATAAGGTTCCACAAAGGTCATAATGGTACGTACTGGGCTTTAGAGAATCAACCACTAGCAATGATAGTAGGGTTCATAATGAACACATGCTACGTACTGGTCTTTACAGAATGAACCTCTTGCAATGAAAGATCCACAATGAACATAATGCCATGCACTGGGCTTTACAGAATTAACCACTTGCAATGCAATAAGGTTCCACAAAGGTCACAATGGTTAGTACTGGGCTTCAGAGAATCAACCACTAGCAATGAAAGAAGGGTGCATAATGAACATATGCTACGTACTGGGCTTTACAGAATGAACCAGTTGCAATGAAATAAGGGTCCACAATCATCTGATTGGTATTTAATGGGCTTTGAAGATTGAACCAGTTGCAATGCAATAAGGTTCCACAAAGGTCACAAAGGTACATACTGGGCTTTAGAGAATCAACCACTAGCAATCAGAGAAGGGTCCATAATGATTACATGCTACCTACTGGTCTTTACAGAATGAACCTCTTGCAATTAAAGCAAGATCCAAATGAACAGAATGCCATGCACTGAGCTTTACAGTATGAACCACTTGCAATGAAAGTAGGATCCACAATGAACATAATGCCATGCACTGGGCTTTACAGAATTAACCACTTGCAATGCAATAAGGTTCCACAAAGGTCACAATGGTTCGTACTGGGCTATAGAGAATGAACCAGTTGCAATGAAATAACGGTCCACAATAATCAGAATTGTAATTAATGGATTTTGAAGATTGCACCAGTTGCAATGAAATAAGGTTCCACAAAGGTCACAATGGTACATACTGGGCTTTAGAGAATCAACCACTAGCAATCAGAGAAGGGTCCATAATGATCACATGCTATGTACTGGGCATTGGAGGATGATCCTCCTGCAATGACAGCAAGATCAAAATGAAAGTAATGCTTTGAATTAGGTCTACTGGGCTTTACAGAATTAACCACTTGCAGTGCAATAAGGTTCCACAAAGGTCACAATGGTTTGTACTGGGCTTTACAGAATCAACCACTAGCAATAAGAGAAGGGTCCATAATGATCACATGCTACGTACTGGGCTTTACAGAATCAACCACTTGCAATGGAATATGGTTCCACAAAGTTCACAATGGTACGTACTGGGCTTTACAGAATCAACCACTAGCAATGAGAGAAGGGTCCATAATGAACACATGCTACGTACTGGGCTTTACAGAATCAACCACTTGCAATGGAATATGGTTCCACAAAGTTCACGATGGTACGTACTGGGCTTTAGAGAATCAACCACTAGCAATCAGAGAAGGGTCCATAATGATCACATGCTATGTACTGGGCTTTAGAGAATCAATTGCTCGCAATGAGAGAAGGGTCCATTATGAACACATGCTACGTACTGGTCTTTACAGAATGAACCTCTTGCAATGAAAGGAAGATCCAAATGAACAGAATGCCATGCACTGAGCTTTACAGAATTAAGCACTTGCAATGCAATAAGGTTCCACAAAGGTCACAATGGTACGTACTGGGCTTTAGAGAATCAACCACTAGCAATCAGAGAAGGGTCCACAATGATTACATGCTACGTACTGGGCTTTTCAGAATCAACCACTAGCAATCAGAGAAGGGTCCATAATGATTACATGCCACCTACTGGTCTTTACAGAATGAACCTCTTGCAATGAAAGCAAGATCGAAATGAACATAATGCTTTGAACTGGGCTTTACAGAAGAAACCACTTGCAATGAAAGAAGGGTCCCTAATGATCACAATGCTATGTACTAGGCTTTACAGAATTAACCACTTGCAATGAAAGCAAGACCCAAATGAACAGAAAGCCATGCACTGAGCTTTACAGTATGAACCACTTGCAATTAAAGTAGGATCCACAATGAACATAATGCCATGCACTGGACTTTACAGAATGAACCACTTTCAATGCAATAAGGTTCCACAAAGGTCACAATGGTATGTACTGGGCTTTAGATCCAAATGAAGAGAATGCCATGCACTGAGCTTTACAGTATGAACCACTTGCAATGAAAGTAGGATCCACAATGGACATAATGCCATGCACTGGGCTATACAGAATTAACCACTTGCAATGCAATAAGGTTCCACAAAGGTCACAATGGTACGTACTGGGCTTTGGATCCAAATGAAGAGAATGCCATGCACTGAGCTTGACAGTATGAACCACTTGCAATGAAAGTAGTATCCACAATGAACATAATGCCATGCACTGGGCTTTACAGAATTAACCACTTGCAGTGCAATAAGGTACCACAACGGTCACAATGGTTCGTACTGAGTTTTAGAGAATGAACCAGTTGCAATGAAATAAAGGTCCACAATAATCAGAATGGTATTTAATGGGCTTTGAAGATTGAACCAGTTACAAAGAAATAAGGTTCCACAAAGGTCATAATGCTACGTACTGGACTTTACAGCATCAACCACTTGCAATGCAATAAGGTTCCTCAAAGGTCAAAATGGTACGTACTGGGCTTTAGAGAATCAACCACTAGCAATCAGAGAAGGGTCCATAATGATCACATGCTACGTACTGGGCTTTACAGAATCAACCACTAGCAATGAGAGAAAGGTCCATAATGATCACATGCTATGTACTGGGCTTTACAGAATCAACCACTAGCAATGAGAGAAGGGTCCATAATGATCACATGCTACGTACTGGGCTTTACAGAATCAACCACTAGCAATCAGAGAATGGTCCATAATGATCACATGCTACGTACTGGGCTTTACAGAATCAACCACTAGCACTCAGAGAAGGGTCCCTAATGATCACAATGCTATGTACTGGGCTTTACAGAATTAAGCACTTGCAATGAAAGCAAGACGCAAATGAACAGAAAGCCATGCACTGAGCTTTACAGTATGAACCACTTGCAATGAAAGTAGGATCCACAATGAACATAATGCCATGCACTGGGCTTTACAGAATCAACCACTAGCAATGAGAGAAGGGTCCATAATGAACACATGCTACGTACTGTTCTGTACAGAATTAACCACTAGCAATGAGAGAAGGGACCGTGCAATGTACTGGGCTTTACAGAATTAACCACTTGCAATGAAAGCAAGACCCAAATGAACAGAATGCCATGCACTGAGCTTTACAGTATGAACCACTTGCAATGAAAGTAGGAATTAACCACTTGCAATGCAATAAGGTTCCACAAAGGTCACAATGGTACATACTGGGCTTTAGAGAATCAGCCACTAGCAATGTGAGAAGGGTCCATAATGATCAGAATGGTATTTAATGGGCTTTGAAGATTGAACCAGTTGCAAAGAAATAAGGTTCCACAAAGGTCATAATGCTACGTACTGGACTTTACAGCATCAACCACTTGCAATGCAATAAGGTTCCTCAAAGGTCAAAATGGTACGTACTGGGCTTTAGAGAATCAACCACTAGCAATCAGAGAAGGGTCCATAATGATCACATGCTACGTACTGGGCCTTACAGAATCAACCAGTAGCAATCAGAGAAGGGTCCATAATGATCACATGCTACGTACTGGGCTTTACAGAATCAACCACTAGCACTCAGAGAAGGGTCCCTAATGATCACAATGCTATGTACTGGGCTTTACAGAATTAACCACTTGCAATGAAAGCAAGACCCAAAAGGACAGAAAGCCATGCACTGAGCTTTACAGTATGAACCACTTGCAATGAAAGTAGGATCCACAATGAACATAATGCCATGCACTGGGCTTTACAGAATTAACCACTTGCAATGCAATAAGGTTCCACAAAGGTCACAATGGTACATACTGGGCTTTAGAGAATCAGCCACTAGCAATAAGAGAAGGGTCCATAATGATCACATGCTACGTACTGGGCTTTACAGAATCAACCACTAGCAATCAGAGAAGGGTCCATAATGATTACATGCTACCTACTGGTCTTTACAGAATGAACCTCTTGCAATGAAAGCAAAATCCAAATGAACATCATGCTTTGAACTGGGCTTTACAGAATCTACCACTTGCAATGCAATAAGGTTCCACAAAGGTCACAATGGTTCGTACTGGGCTTTAGAGAATCAACCACTAGCAATGAGAGAAGGGTCCATAATGATCGCATGCTACGTACTGGGCTTTACAGAATCAACCACTAACAATGAGAGAAGGGTCCATAATGATTACATGCTACCTACTGGTCTTTACAGAATGAACCTCTTGCAATGAAAGCAAAATCCAAATGAACATAATGCTTTGAACTGGGCTTTACAGAATCTACCACTTGCAATGCAATAGGGTTCCACAAAGGTCACAATGGTTCGTACTGGGCTTTAGAGAATCAACCACTAGCAATGATAGAAGGGTCCATAATGAACACATGCTACGTACTGGTCTTTACAGAATGAACCTCTTGCAATGAAAGTAGGATCTACAATGAACAGAATGCCATGCACTGAGCTTTACAGTATGAAGCACTTCCAATGAAAGTAGTATCCACAATGAACATAATGCCATGCACTGGGCTTTACAGAATGAATCACTTGCAATGCAATAAGGTTCCTCAAAGGTCACAATTGTACGTACTGGGCTTTACAGAATCAACCACTAGCAATCAGAGAAGGTTCTATAATGAACACATGCTACGTACTGGGCTTTACAGAATCAACCACTAGCACTCAGAGAAGGGTCCATAATGATCACATGCTACGTACTGGGCTTTACAGAATTAACCACTTGCAATGAAAGCAAGACCCAAATGAACAGAAAGCCATGCACTGAGCTTTACAGTATGAACCACTTGCAATAAAAGTAGGATCCACAATGAACATAATGCCATGCACTGGGCTTTACAGAATTAACCACTTGCAATGCAATAAGGTTCCACAAAGGTCACAATGGTACATACTGGGCTTTAGAGAATCAGCCACTAGCAATGAGAGAAGGTTCCATAATGATCAGAATGGTATTTAATGGGCTATGAAGATTGAACCAGTTGCAAAGAAATAAGGTTCCACAAAGGTCATAATGCTACGTACTGGACTTTACAGCATCAACCACTTGCAATGCAATAAGGTTCCTCAAAGGTCAAAATGGTACGTACTGGGCTTTAGAGAATCAACCACTAGCAATCAGAGAAGGGTCCATAATGATCACATGCTATGTACTGGGCTTTAGAGAATCAATTGCTCGCAATGAGAGAAGGGTCCATTATGAACACATGCTACGTACTGGTCTTTACAGAATGAACCTTTTGCAATGAAAGCAAGACGCAAATGAACAGAAAGCCATGCACTGAGCTTTACAGTATGAACCACTTGCAATGAAAGTAGGATCCACAATGAACATAATGCCATGCACTGGGCTTTACAGAATCAACCACTAGCAATGAGAGAAGGGTCCATAATGATTACATGCTACCTACTGGTCTTTACAGAATGAACCTCTTGCAATGAAAGCAAGATCCAAATGAACATAATGCTTTGAACTGGGCTTTACAGAATCTACCACTTGCAATGCAATAAGGTTCCACAAAGGTCACAATGGTTCGTACTGGGCTTTAGAGAATCAACCACTAGCAATGATAGAAGGGCCCATAATGAACACATGCTACGTACTGGTCTTTAAAGAATGAACCTCTTGCAATGAAAGCAAGATCCAAATGAACAGAATGCCATGCACTGAGCTTTACAGTATGAACCACTTGCAATGAAAGTAAGAAGGGTCCCTAATGATCACAATGCTATGTACTGGGCTTTACAGAATCAACCACTTGCAATGAAAGCAAGATCCAAATGAACAGAATGCCATGCACTGGGCTTTACAGTATGAACCACTTGCACTGAAAGCAGTATCCACAATGAACATATTGCCATGCACTGGGCTTTACAGAATGAATCACTTGCAATGGAATAAGGTTCCTCAAAGGTCACAATTGTACGTACTGGGCTTTACAGAATCAACCACCAGCAATCAGAGAAGTGTCTATAATGAAAACATGCTACGTACTGGTCTTTACAGAATGAACCTCTTGCAATGAAAGCAAGATCCAAATGAACAGAATGCCATGCACTGAGCTTTACAGTATGAACCACTTCCAATGAAAGTAAGAAGGGTCCCTAATGATCACAATGCTATATACTGGGCTTTACAGAATCAACCACTTGCAATGAAAGCAAGATCGAAATGAACATAATGCCATGCACTGGGCTTTACAGTGTGAACCACTTGCAATGCAATAAGGTTCCACAAAGGTCACAATGGTTCGTACTGGGCTTCTGAGAATCAACCACTAGCAATGAGAGAACGGTCCATAATGATCACAATGCTATGTACTGGGCTTTACAGAATTAACCACTTGCAATGAAAGCAAGATCCAAATGAACAGAATGCCATGCACTGAGCTTTATAGTATGAACCACTTGCAATGATGGTAGTATCCACAATGAACATAATGGAATGCACTCGGCTTTACAGAATCAACCACTTGCAATGTGACAAAGGTCACAATGGTTCGTACTGCGCTTTAGAGAATGAACCTCTTGCAATGAGAGAAGGGTCCATAATGATCACAATGCTACATACTGGGCTTTACAGCATCAACCACTTGCAATGAAAGAAGGGTCCCTAATGGTCACAATGCTATGTACTGGGCTTTACAGAATCAACCATTTGCAATGCAATAAGGTTCCACAAAGGTCACAATGGTACGTACTGGGCTTTACAGAATCAACCACCAGCAATCAGAGAAGGGTCCATAATGATCACATGCTACGCAGTGGGCTTAACAGAATCAACCACTAGCAATGAAAGAAGAATCCATAATGAAAACATGCTACGTACTGGGCTTTACAGAATGAACCAGCTGCAATGAAATAAGGTTCCACAATCATCAGAATGGTATTTCATGGGCTTTGAAGATTGAACCAGTTGCAAAGAAATAAGGTTCCACAAAGTTCACAATGCTACGTACTGGGCTTTACAGCATCAACCACTTGCAATGAAAGAAATGTCCATAATGAACACATGCTATGTACTGGGCTTTACAGAATTAACCACTTGCAATGCAATAAGGTTCCACAAAGGTCACAATGGTATGTACTGGGCTTTAGAGAATCAACCACTAGCAATGAAAGAAGTCCATAATGAAAACATGCTACGTACTGGGCTTTACAGAATGAACCAGTTGCAATGAAATAAGGGTCCACAATCATCAGAATGGTATTTCATGGGCTTTGAAGATTGAACCCGTTGCAAAGAAATAAGGTTCCACAAAGGTCACAATGCTACGTACTGGGCTTTACAGCATCAACCACTAGCAATCAGAGAAGGGTCCATAATGATCACATGCTCCGTACTGGGCTTTAGAGAATCAACCACTTGCAATGAAAGCAAGATCCAAATGAACATAATGCCATGCACTGAGCTTTACAGTATGAACCACTTGCAATGAAAGTAGTATCCACAATGAACATAATGCCATGCACTGGGCTTTACAGAATGAATCACTTGCAATGCAATAAGGTTCCACAAAGGTCACAATGGTTCATACTGGGCTTTAGAGACTGAACCAGTTGCAATGAAATATGGGTCCACAATAATTAGAATGGTATTTAATGGGCTTTGAAGATTGAACCAGTTGCAAAGAAATAAGGTTCCACAAAGGTCACAATGGTACGTACTGGGCTTTAGAGAATCAACCACTAGCAATCAGAGAAGGGTCCATAATGATCACATGCTCCGTACTGGGCTTTAGAGAATCAACCACTTGCAATGAAAGCAAGATCCAAATGAACATAATGCCATGCACTGAGCTTTACAGTATGAACCACTTGCAATGAAAGTAGTATCCACAATGAACATAATGCCATGCACTGGGCTTTACAGAATGAATCACTTGCAATGCAATAAGGTTCCACAAAGGTCACAATGGTACATACTGGGCTTTACAGAATCAACCACTAGCAATGAGAGAAGGGTCCTTAATGATTACATGCTACCTACTGGTCTTTACAGAATGAACCTCTTGCAATGAAAGCAAGATCCAAATGAACAGAATTCCATGCACTGAGCTTTACAGTATGAACCACTTGCAATGAAAGTAGGATCCACAATGAACATAATGCCATGCACTGGACTTTACAGCATCAACCACTTTCAATGCAATAAGGTTCCACAAAGGTCACAATGGTACGTACTAGGCTTTAGAGAGTCAACCACTAGCAATGAGAGAAGGGTCCATAATGATCACATGCTTCCTACTGCTCTTTACAGAATGAACCTCTTGCAATGAAAGCACGATCGAAATGAATATAATGCTTTGAACTGGGCTTTACAGAAGCAACCACTTGTAATGCAATAAGGTTCCACAAAGGTCACAATGGTACGTACTGGGCTTTAGAGAATCAACCACTAGCAATCAGAGAAGTGTCCATAATGATCACATGCTACCTACAGAATGAACCTCTTGCAGAGGTTTTACAGAATGAACCTCTTGCAATGAAAGCAAGATCGAAATGAAAGTAATGCTTTGAACTGGGTTTTACAGAATCAACCACTTGCAATGCAATAATGTTCCACAAAGGTCACAATGGTTCGTACTGGGCTTAGGAGAATCAACCACTAGCAATGATAGTAGGGTTCATAATGAACACATGCTACGTACTGGTCTTTACAGAATGAACCTCTTGCAATGAAAGATCCACAATGAACATAATGCCATGCACTGGGCTTAACAGAATCAACCACTTGCAATGCAATAAGGTACCACAAAGGTCACAATGGTACGTACTGGGCTTTAGAGAATGAACCACTAGCAATGATAGTAGGGTTCATAATGAACACATGCTACGTACTGGTCTTTACAGAATGAACCTCTTGCAATGAAAGATCCATAATGAACACATGCTATGTACTGGGCTTTACAGAATTAACCACTTGCAGTGCAATAAGGTTCCACAAAGGTCACAATGGTTTGTACTGGGCTTTACAGAATCAACCACTAGCAATAAGAGAAGGGTCCAAAATGATCACATGCTACATACTGGGCATTAGAGAATGATCCTCCTGCAATGACAGCAAGATCAAAATGAAAGTAATGCTTTGAATTAGGTCTACTGGGCTTTACAGAATTAACCACTTGCAGTGCAATAAGGTTCCACAAAGGTCACAATGGTTTCTACTGGGCTTTACAGAATCAACCACTAGCAATAAGAGAAGGGTCCATAATGATCACATGCTACGTACTGGGCTTTACAGAATCAACCACTTGCAATGGAATATGGTTCCACAAAGTTCACAATGGTACGTACTGGGCTTTACAGAATCAACCACTAGCAATGAGAGAAGGGTCCATAATGAACATAATGCCATGCACTGGACTTTACAGAATGAACCACTTTCAATGCAATAAGGTTCCACAAAGGTCACAATGGTATGTACTGGGCTTTAGATCCAAAAGAAGAGAATGCCATGCACTGAGCTTTACAGTATGAACCACTTGCAATGAAAGTAGGATCCACAATGGACATAATGCCATGCACTGGGCTATACAGAATTAACCACTTGCAATGCAATAAGGTTCCACAAAGGTCACAATGGTACGTACTGGGCTTTGGATCCAAATGAAGAGAATGCCATGCACTGAGCTTGACAGTATGAACCACTTGTAATGAAAGTAAGAAGGGTCCCTAATGATCACAATGCTATGTACTGGGCTTTACAGAATCAACCACTTGCAATGAAAGGAAGATCCAAATGAACAGAATGCCATGCACTGAGCTTTACAGTATGAACCACTTGCAATGAAAGTAGTATCCACAATGAACATAATGCCATGCACTGGGCTTTACAGAATTAACCACTTGTAGTGCAATAAGGTACCACAACGGTCACAATGGTTCGTACTGAGTTTTAGAGAATGAACCAGTTGCAATGAAATAAAGGTCCACAATAATCAGAATGGTATTTAATGGGCTTTGAAGATTGAACCAGTTGCAAAGAAATAAGGTTCCACAAAGGTCATTATGCTACGTACTGGGCTTTAGAGAATCAACCACTAGCAATCAGAGAAGGGTCCATAATGATCACATGCTACGTACTGGGCTTTACAGAATCAACCACTAGCAATCAGAGAAGGGTCCATAATGATCACATGCTACGTACTGGGCTTTACAGAATCAACCACTAGCACTCAGAGAAGGGTCCCTAATGATCACAATGCTATGTACTGGGCTTTACAGAATTAACCACTTTCAATGAAAGCAAGACCCAAATGAACAGAAAGCCATGCACTGAGCTTTACAGTATGAACCACTTGCAATGAAAGTAGGATCCACAATGAACATAATGCCATGCAATGGGCTTTACAGAATGAACCACTTTCAATGCAATAAGGTTCCACAAAAGTCACAATGGTATGTACTGGGCTTTAGATCCAAATGAAGAGAATGCCATGCACTGAGCTTTACAGTATGAACCACTTGCAATGAAAGTAGTATCCACAATGAACATAATGCCATGCACTGGGCTTTACAGTGTGAACCACTTGCAATGAAAGTAGGATCCACAATGAACATAATGCCATGCACTGGGCTTTACAGAATGAACCACTTGCAAGTGGTTCATACTGTAAAGCTCAGTGCATGGCTTTCTGTTCATTTGGGTCTTGCTTTCATTGCAAGTGGTTGATTCTGTAAAGCCCAGTACATAGCATTGTGATCATTAGGGACCCTTCTTGCTTTCATTGCAAGTGGTTCATACTGTAAAGCTCAGTGCATGGCATTATGTTCATAGTGGATCCTACTTTCATTGCAAGTGGTACATACTGTAAAGCTCAGTGCATGGCATTCTGTTCATTTGGATCTTGCTTTCATTGCAAGTGGTTGATTCTGTAAAGCCCAGTACATATCATTGTGATCATTAGGGACCCTTCTTACTTTCATTGCAAGTGGTTCATACTGTAAAGCTCAGTGCATGGCATTTGGATCTTGCTTTCATTGCAAGAGGTTCATTCTGTAAAGCCCAGTACGTAGCATGTGTTCATTATGGACCCTTCTATCATTGCTAGTGGTTGATTCTCTAAAGCCCAGTACGAACCATTGTGACTTTTGTGGAACCTTATTGCATTGCAGGTGGTTAATTCAGTAAAGCCCAGTGCATGGCATTATGTTCATTGTGGATACTACTTTCATTGCAAGTAGTTCGTACTGTAAAGCCCAGTTCAAAGCATTATGTTCATTTCGATCTTGCTTTCATTGCAAGAGGTTCATTCTGTAAAGACCAGTAGGTAGCATGTAATCATTATGGACCCTTCTCTCATTGCTAGTGGTTGATTCTGTAAAGCCCAGTACGTAGCATGTGATCATTATGGACCCTTCTCTGATTGCTAGTGGTTGATTCTGTAAAGCCCAGTACATAGCATGTGATCATTATGGACCTTTCTCTCATTGCTAGTGGTTGATTCTCTAAAGCCCAGTACGTACCATTGTGACCTTTGTGGTACCTTATTGCATTGCAAGTGGTTAATTCTGTAAAGCCGAGTGCATGGCATTATGTTCATTGTGGATCTTGCTTTCATTGCAAGTGGTTCATACTGTAAAGCTCAGTGCATGGCATTCTCTTAATTTGGATCTTGGTTTCATTGCAAGAGGTTCATTCTGTAAAGACCAGTACGTAGCATGTGTTCATTATGGACCCTACTATCATTGCTAGTGGTTGCTTCTCTAAAGCCCAGTATGAACCATTGTGACCTTTGTGGAACCTTATTGCATTGCAATTAGTTGATTCTGTAAAGCCCAGTGCATGGCATTATGTTCATTGTGGATACTACTTTCATTGCAAGTGGTTCATACTGTAAAGCCCAGTTCAAAGCATTATGTTCATTTTGATCTTGCTTTCATTGCAAGAGGTTCATTCTGTAAAGCCCAGTACGTAGCATGTGTTCATTATGGACCCTTCTCTAATTGCTACTGGTTCATTCTGTAAAGCCCAGTGCATGGCATTATGTTATTCTCTAAAGTCCAGTACGTACCATTGTGACCTTTGTGGAACTTTATTTCATTGCAAGTGGCTAATTCTGTAAAGCCCAGTGCATGGCATTATGTTCATTGTGGATCCTACTTACATTGCAAGTGGTTCATACTGTAAAGCTCAGTGCATGGCTTTCTGTTCATTTGGGTCTTGCTTTCATTGCAAGTGGTTGATTCTGTAAAGCCCAGTACATAGCATTGTGATCATTAGGGACCCTTCTTGCTTTCATTGCAAGTGGTTCATACTGTAAAGCTCAGTGCATGGCATTATGTTCATAGTGGATCCTACTTTCATTGCAAGTGGTACATACTGTAAAGCTCAGTGCATGGCATTCTGTTCATTTGGATCTTGCTTTCATTGCAAGTGGTTGATTCTGTAAAGCCCAGTGCATGGCATTATGTTCATTGTGGATCCTACTTACATTGCAAGTGGTTCATACTGTAAAGCTCAGTGCATGGCATTTAGTTCATTTGGATCTTGCTTTCATTGCAAGAGGTTCATTCTGTAAAGCCCAGTACGTAGCATGTGTTCATTATGGACCCTTCTATCATTGCTAGTGGTTGATTCTCTAAAGCCCAGTACGAACCATTGTGACCTTTGTGGAACCTTATTGCATTGCAGGTGGTTAATTCAGTAAAGCCCAGTGCATGGCATTATGTTCATTGTGGATACTACTTTCATTGCAAGTAGTTCATACTGTAAAGCCCAGTTCAAAGCATTATGTTCATTCCGATCTTGCTTTCATTGCAAGAGGTTCATTCTGTAAAGATCAGTAGGTAGCATGTAATCATTATGGACCCTTCTCTCATTGCTAGTGGTTGATTCTGTAAAGCCCAGTACGTAGCATGTGATCATTATGGACCCTTCTCTGATTGCTAGTGGTTGATTCTGTAAAGCCCAGTACATAGCATGTGATCATTATGGACCTTTCTCTCATTGCTAGTGGTTGATTCTCTAAAGCCCAGTACGTACCATTGTGACCTTTGTGGTACCTTATTGCATTGCAAGTGGTTAATTCTGTAAAGCCCAGTGCATGGCATTATGTTCATCGTGGATCTTGCTTTCATTGCAAGTGGTTCATACTGTAAAGCTCAGTGCATGGCATTCTCTTCATTTGGATCTTGGTTTCATTGCAAGAGGTTCATTCTGTAAAGACCAGTACGTAGCATGTGTTCATTATGGACCCTACTATCATTGCTAGTGGTTGCTTCTCTAAAGCCCAGTATGAACCATTGTGACCTTTGTGGAACCTTATTGCATTGCAATTAGTTGATTCTGTAAAGCCGAGTACGTAGCATGTGATCATTATGGACCATTTTCTCATTGCTAGTGGTTGATTCTCTAAAGCCCAGTACGTACAATTGTGACCTTTGTGGAACCTTATTGCATTGCAAGTGGTCAATTCAGTAAAGCCCAGTGCATGGCATTATGTTATTGTGGATACTACTTTCATTGCAAGTGGTTCATACTGTAAAGCCCAGTTCAAAGCATTATGTTCATTTCGATCTTGCTTTCATTGCAAGAGGTTCCTTCTGTAAAGCCCAGTACGTAGCATGTGTTCATTATGGACCCTTCTATCATTGCTACTGGTTGATTCTGTAAAGCCCAGTACGTAGCATGTGATCATTACGGACCCTTCTCTGATTGCTAGTGGTTGATTCTGTAAAGCCCAGTACGTACCATTGTGAACTTTGTGGAACCTTATAGCATTGCAAGTGGTTCATTCTGTAAAGCCCAGTGCATGGCATTATGTTATTGATGGATACTACTTGCATTGCAAGTGGTTCATACTGTAAAGCTCAGTGCATGGCATTATGTTCATTTGGATCTTGCTTTCATTGCAAGAGGTTCATTCTGTAAAGACCAGTACATAGCATGTGTTCATTATGGACCCTTCTCTCATTGCTAGCGGTTGATTCTCTAAAGCCCAGTAGGTACCATTGTGACCTTTGTAGAACCTTATTGCATTGCAAGTGGTTAATTCTGTAAAGCCCAGTGCATGGCATTATGTTCATTGTGGATACTACTTTCATTGCAAGTGGTTCATACTGTAAAGTCCAGTGCATGGCATTATGGTCATTGTGGATCCTACTTTCATTGCAAGTGGTTCATTCTGTAAAGCCCAGTACGTAGCATGTGTTCATTATGGACCCTTCTCTAATTGCTACTGGTTGATTCTGTAAAGCCCAGTACGTAGCATGTGTTCATTATGGACCCTTCTTTCATTGCTAGTGGTTGATTCTCTAAAGCCCAGTACGAACCATTGTGACCTTTGTGGAAACTTATTGAATTGCGAGTGGTTAATTCTGTAAAGCCCAGTGCATGGCATTATGTTCATTGTGGATCCTACTTTCAATGCAAGTGGTTCATACTGTAAAGCTCAGTGCATGGCAATCTGATCATTTGGATCTTGCTTTCATTGCAAGTGGTTGATTCTGTAAAGACCAGTACATAGCATTGTGATCATCAGGGACCCTTCTTACCTTCATTGCAAGTGGTTCATACTGTAAAGCTCAGTGGATGACATTCTGTTCATTTGGATCTGGCTTTCATTGCAAGAGGTTCATTCTGTAAAGACCAGTACGTAGCATGTGTTCATTATGGACCGTACTATCATTGCTAGCGGTTGATTCTCTAAAGCCCAGTACGAACCATTGTGACCTTTGTGGAACCTTATTGCATTGCAATTGGTTGATTCTGTAAAGCCGAGTACGTAGCATGTGATCATTATGGACCATTTTCTCATTGCTAGTGGTTGATTCTCTAAAGCCCAGTACGTACAATTGTGACCTTTGTGGAACCTTATTGCATTGCAAGTGGTCAATTCAGTAAAGCCCAGTGCATGGCATTATGTTCATTGTGGATACTACTTTCATTGCAAGTGGTTCATACTGTAAAGCCCAGTTCAAAGCATTATGTTCATTTCGATCTTGCTTTCATTGCAAGAGGTTCATTCTTTAAAGCCCAGTACGTAGCATGTGTTCATTATGGACCCTTCTCTAATTGCTACTGGTTGATTCTGTAAAGCCCAGTACGTAGCATGTGATCATTACGGACCCTTCTCTGATTGCTAGTGGTTGATTCTGTAAAGCCCAGTACGTACCATTGTGAACTTTGTGGAACCTTATAGCATTGCAAGTGGTTCATTTTGTAAAGCCCAGTGCATGGCATTATGTTCATTTGGATCTTGCTTTCATTGCAAGAGGTTCATTCTGTAAAGACCAGTACATAGCATGTGTTCATTATGGACCCTTCTCTGATTGCTAGCGGTTGATTCTCTAAAGCCCAGTAGGTACCATTGTGACCTTTGTAGAACCTTATTGCATTGCAAGTTGTTAATTCTGTAAAGCCCAGTGCATGGCATTATGTTCATTGTGGATACTACTTTCATTGCAAGTGGTTCATACTGTAAAGTCCAGTGCATGGCATTATGGTCATTGTGGATCCTACTTTCATTGCAAGTGGTTCATACTGTAAAGCTCAGTGCATGGCAATCTGTTCATTTGGATCTTGCTTTCATTGCAAGTGGTTGATTCTGTAAAGCCCAGTACATAGCATTGTGATCATTAGGGACCCTTCTTGCTTTCATTGCAAGTGGTTCATACTGTAAAGCTCAGTGCATGGCATTATGTTCATTTGGATCTTGCTTTCATTGCAAGAGGTTCATTCTGTAAAGCCCAGTACGTAGCATGTGTTCATTATGGACCCTTCTATCATTGCTAGTGGTTGATTCTGTAAAGCCCAGTACGAACCATTGTGACCTTTGTGGAACCTTATTGCATTGCAGGTGGTTAATTCAGTAAAGCCCAGTGCATGGCATTATGTTCATTGTGGATACTACTTTCATTGCAAGTAGTTCATACTGTAAAGCCCAGTTCAAAGCATTATGTTCATTTCGATCTTGCTTTCATTGCAAGAGGTTCATTCTGTAAAGACCAGTAGGTAGCATGTAATCATTATGGACCCTTCTCTCATTGCTAGTGGTTGATTCTGTAAAGCCCAGTACGTAGCATGTGATCATTATGGACCCTTCTCTGATTGCTAGTGGTTGATTCTGTAAAGCCCAGTACATAGCATGTGATCATTATGGACCTTTCTCTCATTGCTAGTGGTTGATTCTCTAAAGCCCAGTACGTACCATTGTGAACTTTGTGGTACCTTATTGCATTGCAAGTGGTTAATTCTGTAAAGCCCAGTGCATGGCATTATGTTCATTGTGGATCTTGCTTTCATTGCAAGTGGTTCATACTGTAAAGCTCAGTGCATGGCATTCTCTTCATTTGGATCTTGGTTTCATTGCAAGAGGTTCATTCTGTAAAGACCAGTACGTAGCATGTGTTCATTATGGACCCTACTATCATTGCTAGTGGTTGCTTCTCTAAAGCCCAGTATGAACAATTGTGACCTTTGTGGAACCTTATTGCATTGCAATTAGTTGATTCTGTAAAGCCGAGTACGTAGCATGTGATCATTATGGACCATTTTCTCATTGCTAGTGGTTGATTCTCTAAAGCCCAGTACGTACAATTGTGACCTTTGTGGAACCTTATTGCATTGCAAGTGGTCAATTCAGTACAGCCCAGTGCATGGCATTATGTTATTGTGGATACTACTTGCATTGCAAGTGGTTCATACTGTAAAGTCCAGTGCATGGCATTATGGTCATTGTGGATCCTACTTTCATTGCAAGTGGTTCATTCTGTAAAGCCCAGTACGTAGCATGTGTTCATTATGGACCCTTCTCTAATTGCTACTGGTTGATTCTGTAAAGACCAGTACGTAGCATGTGTTCATTATGGACCCTTCTTTCATTGCTAGTGGTTGATTCTATAAAGCCCTGTACGAACCATTGTGACCTTTGTAGAACCTTATTGCATTGCAAGTGGTTAATTCTGTAAAGCCCAGTGCATGGCATTATGTTCATTGTGGATACTACTTTCATTGCAAGTGGTTCATACTGTAAAGTCCAGTGCATGGCATTATGGTCATTGTGGATCCTACTTTCATTGCAAGTGGTTCATACTGTAAAGCTCAGTGCATGGCAATCTGTTCATTTGGATCTTGCTTTCATTGCAAGTGGTTGATTCTGTAAAGCCCAGTACATAGCATTGTGATCATTAGGGACCCTTCTTGCTTTCATTGCAAGTGGTTCATACTGTAAAGCTCAGTGCATGGCATTATGTTCATAGTGGATCCTACTTTCATTGCAAGTGGTACATACTGTAAAGCTCAGTGCATGGCATTCTGTTCATTTGGATCTTGCTTTCATTGCAAGTGGTTGATTCTGTAAAGCCCAGTACATATCATTGTGATCATTAGGGACCCTTCTTACTTTCATTGCAAGTGGTTCATACTGTAAAGCTCAGTGCATGGCATTCTGTTCATTTGGATCTTGCTTTCATTGCAAGAGGTTCATTCTGTAAAGCCCAGTACGTAGCATGTGTTCATTATGGACCCTTCTATCATTGCTACTGGTTGATTCTGTAAAGCCCAGTACGTAGCATGTGATCATTACGGACCCTTCTCTGATTGCTAGTGGTTGATTCTGTAAAGCCCAGTACGTACCATTGTGAACTTTGTGGAACCTTATAGCATTGCAAGTGGTTCATTCTGTAAAGCCCAGTGCATGGCATTATGTTATTGTGGATACTACTTGCATTGCAAGTGGTTCATACTGTAAAGCTCAGTGCATGGCATTATGTTCATTTGGATCTTGCTTTCATTGCAAGAGGTTCATTCTGTAAAGACCAGTACATAGCATGTGTTCATTATGGACCCTTCTCTCATTGCTAGCGGTTGATTCTCTAAAGCCCAGTAGGTACCATTGTGACCTTTGTAGAACCTTATTGCATTGCAAGTGGTTAATTCTGTAAAGCCCAGTGCATGGCATTATGTTCATTGTGGATACTACTTTCATTGCAAGTGGTTCATACTGTAAAGTCCAGTGCATGGCATTATGGTCATTGTGGATCCTACTTTCATTGCAAGTGGTTCATTCTGTAAAGCCCAGTACGTAGCATGTGTTCATTATGGACCCTTCTCTAATTGCTACTGGTTGATTCTGTAAAGACCAGTACGTAGCATGTGTTCATTATGGACCCTTCTTTCATTGCTAGTGGTTGATTCTCTAAAGCCCAGTACGAACCATTGTGACCTTTGTGGAAGCTTATTGCATTGCAAGTGGTTAATTCTGTAAAGCCCAGTGCATGGCATTGTGATCATTAGGGACCCTTCTTACCTTCATTGCAAGTGGTTCATACTGTAAAGCTCAGTGCATGGCATTCTGTTCATTTGGATCTGGCTTTCATTGCAAGAGGTTCATTCTGTAAAGACCAGTACGTAGCATGTGTTCATTATGGACCGTACTATCATTGCTAGCAGTTGATTCTCTAAAGCCCAGTACGAACCATTGTGACCTTTGTGGAACCTTATTGCATTGCAATTGGTTGATTCTGTAAAGCCGAGTACGTAGCATGTGATCATTAGGGACCCTTCTCTGATTGCTAGTGGTTGATTCTGTAAAGCCCAGTACGTAGCATGTAATCATTATGGACCCTTCTCTCATTGCAAGTGGTTGATTCTGTAAAGACCAGTACGTAGCATGTGTTCATTATGGACCTATCATTGCAAGTGGTTGATTCTCTAAAGCCCAGTACGAACCATTGTGACCTTTGTGGAACCTTATTGCATTGCAAGTGGTTGATTCTGTAAAGCCTGTTCAAAGCATTATTTTCATTTCGATCTTGCTTTCATTGCAAGAGGTTCATTCTGTAAAGACCAGTACGTAGCATGTGTTCATTATGGACCCTACTATCATTGCTAGTGGTTGATTCTCTAAAGCCCAGTACGAACCATTGTGACCTTTGTGGAACCTTATTGCATTGCAAGTGGTTAATTCTGTAAAGCCCAGTACGTAGCATGTGATCATTATGGACCCTTCTCTCATTGCTAGTGGTTGATTCTCTAAAGCCCAGTACGTACCATTGTGACCTTTGTGGAACCTTATTGCATTGCAAGTGGTTAATTCAGTAAAGCCCAGTGCATGGCATTATGTTCATTGTGGATACTACTTTCATTGCAAGTGGTTCATATTGTAAAGCCCAGTTCAAAGCATTATGTTCATTTCGATCTTGCTTTCATTGCAAGAGGTTCATTCTGTAAAGACCAGTAGGTAGCATGTAATCATTATGGACACTTCTCTGATTGCTAGTGGTTGATTCTGTAAAGCCCAGTACGTAGCATGTAATCATATGGACCCTTCTCTCATTGCAAGTGGTTGATTCTGTAAAGACCAGTACGTAGCATGTGTTCATTATGGACCTATCATTGCAAGTGGTTGATTCTCTAAAGCCCAGTACGAACCATTGTGACCTTTGTGGAACCTTATTGCATTGCAAGTGGTTGATTCTGTAAAGCCCGTTCAAAGCATTATTTTCATTTCGATCTTGCTTTCATTGCAAGAGGTTCATTCTGTAAAGACCAGTAGGTAGCATGTAATCATTATGGACCCTTCTCTGATTGCTAGTGGTTGATTCTCTAAAGCCCAGTATGTACCTTTGTGACCTTTGTGGAACCTTATTGCATTGCAACTGATTCAATCTTCAAAGCCCATTAAATACCAATCAGATGATTGTGGACCCTTATTTCATTGCAACTGGTTCATTCTGTAAAGCCCAGTACGTAGCATATGTTCTTTAGGCACCCTTCTTTCATTGCTAGTGGTTGATTCTCCTAAGCCCAGTACGAACCATTGTGACCTTTGTGGAACATTATTGCATTGCAAGTGGTTGATTCTGTAAAGCCCAGTACGTAGCATGTAATCATTATGGACCCTTCTCTCATTGCAAGTGGTTGATTCTGTAAAGACCAGTAGGTAGCATGTGTTCATTATGGGCCCTTCTATCATTGCTAGTGGTTGATTCTCTAAAGCCCAGTACGAACCATTGTGACCTTTGTGGAACCTTATTGCATTGCAAGTGGTTGATTCTGTAAAGCCCGTTCAAAGCATTATTTTCATTTCGATCTTGCTTTCATTGCAAGAGGTTCATTCTGTAAAGACCAGTAGGTAGCATGTAATCATTATGGACCCTTCTCTAATTGCTAGTGGTTGATTCTGTAAAGCCCTGTATGTACCTTTGTGACCTTTGTGGAACCTTATTGCATTGCACGTGGTTCATTCTGTAATGCCCAGTACGAACCATTGTGACCTTTGTGGAACCTTATTGCATTGCAAGTGGTTAATTCTGTAAAGCCCAGTACGTAGCATTGTGATCATTAGGGATCATTCTTTCATTGCAAGTGGTTCATACTGTAAAGTTCAGTGCATGGCATTCTGTTCATTTGGATCTTGCTTTCATTGCAAGAGGTTCATTCTGTAAAGACCAGTACGTAGCATGAGTTCATTATGGACCCTTCTCTGATTGCTAGTGGTTGATTCTCTAAAGCCCAGTACGAACCATTGTGACCTTTGTGGAACCTTATTGCATTGCAAGTGGTTGCTTCTGTAAAGCCCAGTTCAAAGCATTACTTTAATTTCGATCTTGCTTTCATTGCAAGAGGTTCATTCTGTAAAGACCAGTATGTAGCATGTGTTCATTATGGACCCTTCTCTGACTGCTAGTGGTTGATTCTGTAAAGCCCACTACGTAGCATGTGTTCATTATGGACCCTTCTCTGATTGCTAGTGGTTGATTCTCTAAAGCCCAGTACGTACCATTGTGACCTTTGTGGAACTTTATTGCATTGCAAGTGGTTAATTCGTAAAGCCCAGTGCATGGCATTATGTTCATTGTGGATCCTACTTTCATTGCAAGTGGTTCATACTGTAAAGCTCAGTGCATGGCAATCTGTTCATTTGGATCTGGCTTTCATTGCAAGAGGTTTATTCTGTAAAGACCAGTACGTAGCATGTGTTCATTATGGACCCTACTATCATTGCTAGTGGTTGAATCTCTAAAGCCCAGTACGAATCATTGCGAACTTTGTGGAACCTTATTGCATTGCAAGTGGTTAATTCTGTAAAGCCCAGTGCATGGCATTATGTTCATTGTGGATCCTACTTTTATTGCAAGTTGTTCATACTGTAAAGCTCAGTGCATGGCATTCTGTTCATTTGGATCTTGCTTTCATTGCAAGAGGTTCATTCTGTAAATACCAGTACATAGCATTGTGATCATTAGCGACCCTTGGCATTCTGTTCATTTGGATCTTGCTTTCATTGCAAGTGGTTAATTCTGTAAAGCCCAGTACATAGCATTGTGATCATTATGGACTCTTCTCTCATTGCTAGTGGTTGATTCTCTAAAGCCCAGTACGAACCATTGTCACTTTTGTGGAACCTTATTGCATTGCAAGTTGTTGATTCTGTAAAGCCCAGTACGTAGCATGTGATAATTATGGACCCTTCTCTCATTGCTAGTGGTTGATTCTCTAAAGCCCAGTACGTACCATTGTGACCTTTGTGGAACCTTATTGCATTGCAAGTTGTTGATTCTGTAAAGCCCAGTACGTAGCATGTGATAATTATGGACCCTTCTCTGATTGCTAGTGGTTGATTCTGTAAAGCCCAGTACGTATCATGTGATCATTATGGACCCTTCTCTCATTGCTAGTGGTTGATTCTCTAAAGCCCAGTATGAACCATTGTGACCTTTGTGGAACCTTATTTCATTGCAACTGGTCCATTCTCTAAAGCCCAGTATGAACCATTGTGACCTTTGTGGAACCTTATTGCCTTAAAAGTGGTTGATTCTGAAAAGCCCAGTTCAAAGCATTATGTTCATTTCATTGCAAGAGGTTCATTCTGTAAAGACCAGTAGGTAGCATGTAATCATTATGGACCCTTCTCTGATTGCTAGTGGTTGATTCTGTAAAGCCCAGTACGTAGCATGTGATCATTATGGACCCTTCTCTCATTGCTACTGGTTGATTCTGTAAAGCCCAGTACGTAGCATGTGATCATTACGGACCCTTCTCTGATTGCTAGTGGTTGATTCTGTAAAGCCCAGTACGTACCATTGTGAACTTTGTGGAACCTTATAGCATTGCAAGTGGTTCATTTTGTAAAGCCCAGTGCATGGCATTATGTTATTGTGGATACTACTTGCATTGCAATTGGTTCACACTGTAAAGCTCAGTGCATGGCATTATGTTCATTTGGATCTTGCTTTCTTTGCAAGAGGTTCATTCTGTAAAGACCAGTACATAGCATGTGTTCATTATGGACCCTTCTCTCATTGCTAGCGGTTGATTCTCTAAAGCCCAGTAGGTACCATTGTGACTTTTGTAGAACCTTATTGCATTGCAAGTGGTTAATTCTGTAAAGCCCAGTGCATGGCATTATGTTCATTGTGGATACTACTTTCATTGCAAGTGGTTCATACTGTAAAGTCCAGTGCATGGCAATCTGTTCATTTAGATCTGGCTTTCATTGCAAGTGGTTCATACTGTAAAGCTCAGTGCATGGCAATCTGTTCATTTGGATCTTGCTTTCATTGCAAGTGGTTGATTCTGTAAAGACCAGTACATAGCATTGTGATCATTAGGGACCCTTCTTACCTTCATTGCAAGTGGTTCATACTGTAAAGCTCAGTGCATGGCATTCTGTTCATTTGGATCTGGCTTTCATTGCAAGAGGTTCATTCTGTAAAGACCAGTACGTAGCATGTGTACATTATGGACCGTACTATCATTGCTAGCGGTTGATTCTCTAAAGCCCAGTACAAACCATTGTGAACTTTGTGGAACCTTATTGCATTGCAAGTGGTTAATTCTGTAAAGCCCATTGCATGGCATTATGTTCATAGTGGATCCTACTTTCATTGCAAGTGGTTCACACTGTAAAGCCCAGTGCATGGCATTATGTTCATTGTGGATCCTACTTTCATTGCAAGTGGTTCATACTGTAAAGCTCTGTGCATGGCATTCTGTTCATTTGGATCTTGCTTTCATTGCAAGTACATAGCATTGTGATCATCATGGACCGTTCAATCATTGCTAGTGGTTGATTCTGTAAAGCCCAGTACATAGCATTGTGATCATTATGGACTCTTCTCTCATTGCTAGTGGTTGATTCTCTAAAGCCCAGTACGATCCATTGTGGCGTTTGTGGAACCTTATTGCATTGCAAGTGGTAGATTCTGTAAAGCCCAGTGCATGGCATTATGTTATTGTGGATACTACTTTCATTGCAAGTTGTTCATACTGTAAAGCTCAGTGCATGGCATTCTGTTCATTTGGATCTTGTTTTCATTGCAAGAGGTTCATTCTGTAAATACCAGTACGTAGCATGTGTTCATTATGGACCCTTCTATCATTGCTAGTGGTTGATTCTCTAAAGCCCAGTACGAACCATTGTCACCTTTGTGGAACCTTATTGCATTGCAAGTTGTTGATTCTGTAAAGCCCAGTTCAAAGCACTATGTTCATTTCGATCTTGCTTTCATTGCAAGAGGTTCATTCTGTAAACACCAGTAGGTAGCATGTAATCATTATGGACCCTTCTCTGACTGCTAGTGCTTGATTCTGTAAAGCCCAGTACATTGTGACCTTTGTGGAACTTTATTTCATTGCAAGTGGTTAATTCGTAAAGCCCAGTGCATGGCATTATGTTCATTGTGGATCCTACTTACATTGCAAGTGGTTCATACTGTAAAGCTCAGTGCATGGCATTCTGTTCATTTGGATCTTGCTTTCATTGCAAGTGGTTAATTCTGTAAAGCCCAGTACATAGCATTGTGATCATTATGGACTCTTCTCTCATTGCTAGTGGTTGAATCTCTGAACCCCAGTAAGAACCATTGTGATCTTTGTGGAACCTTATTGCATTGCAAGTGGTTAATTCTGTAAAGCCCAGTGCATGGCATTATGTTCATTGTGGATCCTACTTTCATTGCAAGTGGTTCATACTCTAAAGCTCAGTGCATGGCATTCTGTTCATTTGGATCTTGCTTTCATTGCAAGTGGTTGATTCTGTAAAGCCCAGTACATAGCATTGTGATCATTAGGGACCCTTCTTACCTTCATTGCAAGTGGTTCATACAGTAAAGCTCAATGCATGGCATTCTATTCATTTGGGTCTTGCTTTCATTGCAAGAGGTTCATTCTGTAAAGACGAGTAAGAACCATTGTGACCTTTGTGGAACCTTAATGCATTGCAAGTGGTTGATTCTGTAAAGCCCAGTGCGTAGCATGTGATCATTATGGACCCTTCTCTGACTGCTACTGGTTGATTCTGTAAAGCCCAGTACGTAGCATGTGATCATTATGGACCCTTCTCTGATTGCTAGTGGTTGATTCTCTAAAGCCCAGTATGTACCATAGTGACCTTTGTGGAACTTTATTGCATTGCAAGTGGTTAATTCTGTAAAGCCCAGTGCATGGCATTATGTTCATTGTGGATCCTACTTTCATTGCAAGTGGTTCATAGTGTAAATCTCAGTGCATGGCATTCTGTTCATTTGGATCTTGCTTTCATTGCAAGTGGTTGACTCTGTAAAGCCCAGTACATAGCATTGTGATCATTAGGGACCCTTCTTACCTTCATTGCAAGTGGTTCATACTGTAAAGCTCAGTGCATGGCTTTCTGTTCATTTGGGTCTTGCTTTCATTGCAAGTGGTTGATTCTGTAAAGCCCAGTACATAGCATTGTGATCATTAGGGACCCTTCTTGCTTTCATTGCAAGTGGTTCATACTGTAAAGCTCAGTGCATGGCATTATGTTCATTGTGGATCCTACTTTCATTGCAAGTGGTTCATACTGTAAAGCTCTGTGCATGGCATTCTGTTCATTTGGATCTTGCTTTCATTGCAAGTACATAGCATTGTGATCATCATGGACCGTTCAATCATTGCTAGTGGTTGATTCTGTAAAGCCCAGTACATAGCATTGTGATCATTATGGACTCTTCTCTCATTGCTAGTGGTTGATTCTCTAAAGCCCAGTACGATCCATTGTGGCGTTTGTGGAACCTTATTGCATTGCAAGTGGTAGATTCTGTAAAGCCCAGTGCATGGCATTATGTTATTGTGGATACTACTTTCATTGCAAGTTGTTCATACTGTAAAGCTCAGTGCATGGCATTCTGTTCATTTGGATCTTGTTTTCATTGCAAGAGGTTCATTCTGTAAATACCAGTACGTAGCATGTGTTCATTATGGACCCTTCTATCATTGCTAGTGGTTGATTCTCTAAAGCCCAGTACGAACCATTGTCACCTTTGTGGAACCTTATTGCATTGCAAGTTGTTGATTCTGTAAAGCCCAGTTCAAAGCACTATGTTCATTTCGATCTTGCTTTCATTGCAAGAGGTTCATTCTGTAAACACCAGTAGGTAGCATGTAATCATTATGGACCCTTCTCTGACTGCTAGTGCTTGATTCTGTAAAGCCCAGTACGTACCATTGTGACCTTTGTGGAACTTTATTTCATTGCAAGTGGTTAATTCGTAAAGCCCAGTGCATGGCATTATGTTCATTGTGGATCCTACTTACATTGCAAGTGGTTCATACTGTAAAGCTCAGTGCATGGCATTCTGTTCATTTGGATCTTGCTTTCATTGCAAGTGGTTAATTCTGTAAAGCCCAGTACATAGCATTGTGATCATTATGGACTCTTCTCTCATTGCTAGTGGTTGAATCTCTGAACCCCAGTAAGAACCATTGTGATCTTTGTGGAACCTTATTGCATTGCAAGTGGTTAATTCTGTAAAGCCCAGTGCATGGCATTATGTTCATTGTGGATCCTACTTTCATTGCAAGTGGTTCATACTCTAAAGCTCAGTGCATGGCATTCTGTTCATTTGGATCTTGCTTTCATTGCAAGTGGTTGATTCTGTAAAGCCCAGTACATAGCATTGTGATCATTAGGGACCCTTCTTACCTTCATTGCAAGTGGTTCATACAGTAAAGCTCAATGCATGGCATTCTATTCATTTGGGTCTTGCTTTCATTGCAAGAGGTTCATTCTGTAAAGACGAGTAAGAACCATTGTGACCTTTGTGGAACCTTAATGCATTGCAAGTGGTTGATTCTGTAAAGCCCAGTACGTAGCATGTGATCATTATGGACCCTTCTCTGACTGCTACTGGTTGATTCTGTAAAGCCCAGTACGTAGCATGTGATCATTATGGACCCTTCTCTGATTGCTAGTGGTTGATTCTCTAAAGCCCAGTATGTACCATAGTGACCTTTGTGGAACTTTATTGCATTGCAAGTGGTTAATTCTGTAAAGCCCAGTGCATGGCATTATGTTCATTGTGGATCCTACTTTCATTGCAAGTGGTTCATAGTGTAAATCTCAGTGCATGGCATTCTGTTCATTTGGATCTTGCTTTCATTGCAAGTGGTTGACTCTGTAAAGCCCAGTACATAGCACTGTGATCATTAGGGACCCTTCTTACCTTCATTGCAAGTGGTTCATACTGTAAAGCTCAATGCATGGCATACTGTTCATTTGGGTCTTGCTTTCATTGCAAGAGGTTCATTCTGTAAAGACCAGTACGTAGCATGAGTTCATTATGGACCCTTCTCTGATTGCTAGTGGTTGATTCTCTAAAGCCCAGTACGAACCATTGTGACCTTTGTGGAACCTTATTGCATTGCAAGTGGTTGCTTCTGTAAAGCCCAGTTCAAAGCATTACTTTAATTTCGATCTTGCTTTCATTGCAAGAGGTTCATTCTGTAAAGACCAGTATGTAGCATGTGTTCATTATGGACCCTTCTCTGACTGCTAGTGGTTGATTCTGTAAAGCCCACTACGTAGCATGTGTTCATTATGGACCCTTCTCTGATTGCTAGTGGTTGATTCTCTAAAGCCCAGTACGTACCATTGTGACCTTTGTGGAACTTTATTGCATTGCAAGTGGTTAATTCGTAAAGCCCAGTGCATGGCATTATGTTCATTGTGGATCCTACTTTCATTGCAAGTGGTTCATACTGTAAAGCTCAGTGCATGGTAATCTGTTCATTTGGATCTGGCTTTCATTGCAAGAGGTTTATTCTGTAAAGACCAGTACGTAGCATGTGTTCATTATGGACCCTACTATCATTGCTAGTGGTTGAATCTCTAAAGCCCAGTACGAATCATTGTGAACTTTGTGGAACCTTATTGCATTGCAAGTGGTTAATTCTGTAAAGCCCAGTGCATGGCATTATGTTCATTGTGGATCCTACTTTTATTGCAAGTTGTTCATACTGTAAAGCTCAGTGCATGGCATTCTGTTCATTTGGATCTTGCTTTCATTGCAAGAGGTTCATTCTGTAAATACCAGTACATAGCATTGTGATCATTAGCGACCCTTGGCATTCTGTTCATTTGGATCTTGCTTTCATTGCAAGTGGTTAATTCTGTAAAGCCCAGTACGAACCATTGTCACTTTTGTGGAACCTTATTGCATTGCAAGTTGTTGATTCTGTAAAGCCCAGTACGTAGTATGTGATAATTATGGACCCTTCTCTGATTGCTAGTGGTTGATTCTGTAAAGCCCAGTACGTATCATGTGATCATTATGGACCCTTCTCTCATTGCTAGTGGTTGATTCTCTAAAGCCCAGTACGAACCATTGTCACTTTTGTGGAACCTTATTGCATTGCAAGTTGTTGATTCTGTAAAGCCCAGTACGTAGTATGTGATAATTATGGACCCTTCTCTGATTGCTAGTGGTTGATTCTGTAAAGCCCAGTACGTATCATGTGATCATTATGGACCCTTCTCTCATTGCTAGTGGTTGATTCTCTAAAGCCGAGTACGTACCATTGTGACCTTTGTGGAACCTTATTGCATTGCAAGTTGTTGATTCTGTAAAGCCCAGTACGTAGCATGTGATCATTATGGACCCTTCTCTCATTGCTAGTGGTTGATTCTCTAAAGCCGAGTACGTACCATTGTGACCTTTGTGGAACCTTATTGCATTGCAAGTTGTTGATTCTGTAAAGCCCAGTACGTAGCATGTGATAATTATGGACCCTTCTCTCATTGCTAGTGGTTGATTCTCTAAAGCCCAGTATGAACCATTGTGACCTTTGTGGAACCTTATTTCATTGCAACTGGTTCATTCTCTAAAGCCCAGTATGAACCATTGTGACCTTTGTGGAACCTTATTGCCTTAAAAGTGGTTGATTCTGAAAAGCCCAGTTCAAAGCATTATGTTCATTTCATTGCAAGAGGTTCATTCTGTAAAGACCAGTAGGTAGCATGTAATCATTATGGACCCTTCTCTGATTGCTAGTGGTTGATTCTGTAAAGCCCAGTACGTAGCATGTGATCATTATGGACCCTTCTCTGATTGCTAGTGGTTGATTCTCTAAAGCCCAGTATGTACCATAGTGACCTTTGTGGAACTTTATTGCATTGCAAGTGGTTAATTCTGTAAAGCCCAGTGCATGGCATTATGTTCATTGTGGATCCTACTTTCATTGCAAGTGGTTCATAGTGTAAATCTCAGTGCATGGCATTCTGTTCATTTGGATCTTGCTTTCATTGCAAGTGGTTGACTCTGTAAAGCCCAGTACATAGCATTGTGATCATTAGGGACCCTTCTTACCTTCATTGCAAGTGGTTCATACTGTAAAGCTCAATGCATGGCATACTGTTCATTTGGGTCTTGCTTTCATTGCAAGAGGTTCATTCTGTAAAGACCAGTACGTAGCATGTGTTCATTATGGACCCTACTATCATTGCTAGTGGTTGATTCTCTAAAGCCCAGTACGTACCATTGTGACCTTTGTGGAACCTTATTGCATTGCAAGTGGTTGATTCTGTAAAGCCCAGTACGTAGCATGTGATAATTATGGACCCTTCTCTGATTGCTAGTGGTTGATTCTGTAAAGCCCAGTACATAGCATGTGATCATTATTGACCCTTCTCTGATTGCTAGTGGTTGATTCTGTAAAGCCCAGTACGTAGCATGTGATCATTATTGACCCTTCTCTCATTGCTAGTGGTTGATTCTCTAAGGCCCAGTACGTACCATTGTGACCTTTGTGGAACCTTATTGCATTGCAAGTGGTTAATTCAGTAAAGCCCAGTGCATGGCATTATGTTCATTGTGGATACTACTTTCATTGCAAGTGGTTCATATTGTAAAGCCCAGTTCAAAGCATTATGTTCATTTCGATCTTGCTTTCATTGCAAGAGGTTCATTCTGTAAAGACCAGTAGGTAGCATGTAATCATTATGGACACTTCTCTGATTGCTAGTGGTTGATTCTGTAAAGCCCAGTACGTAGCATGTAATCATTATGGACCCTTCTCTCATTGCAAGTGGTTGATTCTGTAAAGACCAGTACGTAGCATGTGTTCATTATGGACCTATCATTGCAAGTGGTTGATTCTCTAAAGCCCAGTACGAACCATTGTGACCTTTGTGGAACCTTATTGCATTGCAAGTGGTTGATTCTGTAAAGCCCGTTCAAAGCATTATTTTCATTTCGATCTTGCTTTCATTGCAATAGGTTCATTCTGTAAAGACCAGTAGGTAGCATGTAATCATTATGGACCCTTCTCTAATTGCTAGTGGTTGATTCTGTAAAGCCCAGTATGTACCTTTGTGACCTTTGTGGAACCTTATTGCATTGCACGTGGTTCATTCTGTAAAGCCCAGTACGTAGCATTGTGATCATTAGGGATCATTCTTTCATTGCTAGTGGTTCATACTGTAAAGTTCAGTGCATGGCATTCTGTTCATTTGGATCTTGCTTTCATTGCAAGAGGTTCATTCTGTAAAGACCAGTACGTAGCATGAGTTCATTATGGACCCTTCTCTGATTGCTAGTGGTTGATTCTCTAAAGCCCAGTACGAACCATTGTGACCTTTGTGGAACCTTATTGCATTGCAAGTGGTTGCTTCTGTAAAGCCCAGTTCAAAGCATTACTTTAATTTCGATCTTGCTTTCATTGCAAGAGGTTCATTTTGTAAAGACCAGTATGTAGCATGTGTTCATTATGGACCCTTCTCTGACTGCTAGTGGTTGATTCTGTAAAGCCCAGTACGTAGCATGTGTTCATTATGGACCTTTCTCTGATTGCTAGTGGTTGATTCTCTAAAGCCCAGTACGTACGATTGTGACCTTTGTGGAACTTTATTGCATTGCAAGTGGTTAATTCGTAAAGCCCAGTGCATGGCATTATGTTCATTGTGGATCCTACTTTGATTGCAAGTGGTTCATACTGTAAAGCTCAGTGCATGGCAATCTGTTCATTTGGATCTGGCTTTCATTGCAAGAGGTTTATTCTGTAAGGACCAGTACGTAGCATGTGTTCATTATGGACCCTACTATCATTGCTAGTGGTTGAATCTCTAAAGCCCAGTACGAATCATTGCGAACTTTGTGGAACCTTATTGCATTGCAAGTGGTTAATTCTGTAAAGCCCAGTGCATGGCATTATGTTCATTGTGGATCCTACTTTTATTGCAAGTTGTTCATACTGTAAAGCTCAGTGCATGGCATTCTGTTCATTTGGATCTTGCTTTCATTGCAAGAGGTTCATTCTGTAAATACCAGTACATAGCATTGTGATCATTAGCGACCCTTGGCATTCTGTTCATTTGGATCTTGCTTTCATTGCAAGTGGTTAATTCCGTAAAGCCCAGTACATAGCATTGTGATCATTATGGACTCTTCTCTCATTGCTAGTGGTTGATTCTCTAAAGCCCAGTACGAACCATTGTCACTTTTGTGGAACCTTATTGCATTGCAAGTTGTTGATTCTGTAAAGCCCAGTACATAGCATGTGATAATTATGGACCCTTCTCTCATTGCTAGTGGTTGATTCTCTAAAGCCCAGTACGTACCATTGTGACCTTTGTGGAACCTTATTGCATTGCAAGTTGTTGATTCTGTAAAGCCCAGTACGTAGCATGTGATAATTATGGACCCTTCTCTGATTGCTAGTGGTTGATTCTGTAAAGCCCAGTACGTATCATGTGATCATTATGGACCCTTCTCTCATTGCTAGTGGTTGATTCTCTAAAGCCCAGTATGAACCATTGTGACCTTTGTGGAACCTTATTTCATTGCAACTGGTTCATTCTCTAAAGCCCAGTATGAACCATTGTGACCTTTGTGGAACCTTATTGCCTTAAAAGTGGTTGATTCTGAAAAGCCCAGTTCAAAGCATTATGTTCATTTCATTGCAAGAGGTTCATTCTGTAAAGACCAGTAGGTAGCATGTAATCATTATGGACCCTTCTCTGATTGCTAGTGGTTGATTCTGTAAAGCCCAGTACGTAGCATGTGATCATTATGGACCCTTCTCTCATTGCTACTGGTTGATTCTGTAAAGCCCAGTACGTAGCATGTGATCATTACGGACCCTTCTCTGATTGCTAGTGGTTGATTCTGTAAAGCCCAGTACGTACCATTGTGAACTTTGTGGAACCTTATAGCATTGCAAGTGGTTCATTTTGTAAAGCCCAGTGCATGGCATTATGTTATTGTGGATACTACTTGCATTGCAATTGGTTCACACTGTAAAGCTCAGTGCATGGCATTATGTTCATTTGGATCTTGCTTTCTTTGCAAGAGGTTCATTCTGTAAAGACCAGTACATAGCATGTGTTCATTATGGACCCTTCTCTCATTGCTAGCGGTTGATTCTCTAAAGCCCAGTAGGTACCATTGTGACTTTTGTAGAACCTTATTGCATTGCAAGTGGTTAATTCTGTAAAGCCCAGTGCATGGCATTATGTTCATTGTGGATACTACTTTCATTGCAAGTGGTTCATACTGTAAAGTCCAGTGCATGGCAATCTGTTCATTTAGATCTGGCTTTCATTGCAAGTGGTTCATACTGTAAAGCTCAGTGCATGGCAATCTGTTCATTTGGATCTTGCTTTCATTGCAAGTGGTTGATTCTGTAAAGACCAGTACATAGCATTGTGATCATTAGGGACCCTTCTTACCTTCATTGCAAGTGGTTCATACTGTAAAGCTCAGTGCATGGCATTCTGTTCATTTGGATCTGGCTTTCATTGCAAGAGGTTCATTCTGTAAAGACCAGTACGTAGCATGTGTACATTATGGACCGTACTATCATTGCTAGCGGTTGATTCTCTAAAGCCCAGTACAAACCATTGTGAACTTTGTGGAACCTTATTGCATTGCAAGTGGTTAATTCTGTAAAGCCCATTGCATGGCATTATGTTCATAGTGGATCCTACTTTCATTGCAAGTGGTTCACACTGTAAAGCCCAGTGCATGGCATTATGTTCATTGTGGATCCTACTTTCATTGCAAGTGGTTCATACTGTAAAGCTCTGTGCATGGCATTCTGTTCATTTGGATCTTGCTTTCATTGCAAGTACATAGCATTGTGATCATCATGGACCGTTCAATCATTGCTAGTGGTTGATTCTGTAAAGCCCAGTACATAGCATTGTGATCATTATGGACTCTTCTCTCATTGCTAGTGGTTGATTCTCTAAAGCCCAGTACGATCCATTGTGGCGTTTGTGGAACCTTATTGCATTGCAAGTGGTAGATTCTGTAAAGCCCAGTGCATGGCATTATGTTATTGTGGATACTACTTTCATTGCAAGTTGTTCATACTGTAAAGCTCAGTGCATGGCATTCTGTTCATTTGGATCTTGTTTTCATTGCAAGAGGTTCATTCTGTAAATACCAGTACGTAGCATGTGTTCATTATGGACCCTTCTATCATTGCTAGTGGTTGATTCTCTAAAGCCCAGTACGAACCATTGTCACCTTTGTGGAACCTTATTGCATTGCAAGTTGTTGATTCTGTAAAGCCCAGTTCAAAGCACTATGTTCATTTCGATCTTGCTTTCATTGCAAGAGGTTCATTCTGTAAACACCAGTAGGTAGCATGTAATCATTATGGACCCTTCTCTGACTGCTAGTGCTTGATTCTGTAAAGCCCAGTACGTACCATTGTGACCTTTGTGGAACTTTATTTCATTGCAAGTGGTTAATTCGTAAAGCCCAGTGCATGGCATTATGTTCATTGTGGATCCTACTTACATTGCAAGTGGTTCATACTGTAAAGCTCAGTGCATGGCATTCTGTTCATTTGGATCTTGCTTTCATTGCAAGTGGTTAATTCTGTAAAGCCCAGTACATAGCATTGTGATCATTATGGACTCTTCTCTCATTGCTAGTGGTTGAATCTCTGAACCCCAGTAAGAACCATTGTGATCTTTGTGGAACCTTATTGCATTGCAAGTGGTTAATTCTGTAAAGCCCAGTGCATGGCATTATGTTCATTGTGGATCCTACTTTCATTGCAAGTGGTTCATACTCTAAAGCTCAGTGCATGGCATTCTGTTCATTTGGATCTTGCTTTCATTGCAAGTGGTTGATTCTGTAAAGCCCAGTACATAGCATTGTGATCATTAGGGACCCTTCTTACCTTCATTGCAAGTGGTTCATACAGTAAAGCTCAATGCATGGCATTCTATTCATTTGGGTCTTGCTTTCATTGCAAGAGGTTCATTCTGTAAAGACGAGTAAGAACCATTGTGACCTTTGTGGAACCTTAATGCATTGCAAGTGGTTGATTCTGTAAAGCCCAGTACGTAGCATGTGATCATTATGGACCCTTCTCTGACTGCTACTGGTTGATTCTGTAAAGCCCAGTACGTAGCATGTGATCATTATGGACCCTTCTCTGATTGCTAGTGGTTGATTCTCTAAAGCCCAGTATGTACCATAGTGACCTTTGTGGAACTTTATTGCATTGCAAGTGGTTAATTCTGTAAAGCCCAGTGCATGGCATTATGTTCATTGTGGATCCTACTTTCATTGCAAGTGGTTCATAGTGTAAATCTCAGTGCATGGCATTCTGTTCATTTGGATCTTGCTTTCATTGCAAGTGGTTGACTCTGTAAAGCCCAGTACATAGCACTGTGATCATTAGGGACCCTTCTTACCTTCATTGCAAGTGGTTCATACTGTAAAGCTCAATGCATGGCATACTGTTCATTTGGGTCTTGCTTTCATTGCAAGAGGTTCATTCTGTAAAGACCAGTACGTAGCATGAGTTCATTATGGACCCTTCTCTGATTGCTAGTGGTTGATTCTCTAAAGCCCAGTACGAACCATTGTGACCTTTGTGGAACCTTATTGCATTGCAAGTGGTTGCTTCTGTAAAGCCCAGTTCAAAGCATTACTTTAATTTCGATCTTGCTTTCATTGCAAGAGGTTCATTCTGTAAAGACCAGTATGTAGCATGTGTTCATTATGGACCCTTCTCTGACTGCTAGTGGTTGATTCTGTAAAGCCCACTACGTAGCATGTGTTCATTATGGACCCTTCTCTGATTGCTAGTGGTTGATTCTCTAAAGCCCAGTACGTACCATTGTGACCTTTGTGGAACTTTATTGCATTGCAAGTGGTTAATTCGTAAAGCCCAGTGCATGGCATTATGTTCATTGTGGATCCTACTTTCATTGCAAGTGGTTCATACTGTAAAGCTCAGTGCATGGCATTCTGTTCATTTGGATCTTGCTTTCATTGCAAGTGGTTAATTCTGTAAAGCCCAGTACATAGCATTGTGATCATTATGGACTCTTCTCTCATTGCTAGTGGTTGAATCTCTGAACCCCAGTAAGAACCATTGTGATCTTTGTGGAACCTTATTGCATTGCAAGTGGTTAATTCTGTAAAGCCCAGTGCATGGCATTATGTTCATTGTGGATCCTACTTTCATTGCAAGTGGTTCATACTCTAAAGCTCAGTGCATGGCATTCTGTTCATTTGGATCTTGCTTTCATTGCAAGTGGTTGATTCTGTAAAGCCCAGTACATAGCATTGTGATCATTAGGGACCCTTCTTACCTTCATTGCAAGTGGTTCATACAGTAAAGCTCAATGCATGGCATTCTATTCATTTGGGTCTTGCTTTCATTGCAAGAGGTTCATTCTGTAAAGACGAGTAAGAACCATTGTGACCTTTGTGGAACCTTAATGCATTGCAAGTGGTTGATTCTGTAAAGCCCAGTACGTAGCATGTGATCATTATGGACCCTTCTCTGACTGCTACTGGTTGATTCTGTAAAGCCCAGTACGTAGCATGTGATCATTATGGACCCTTCTCTGATTGCTAGTGGTTGATTCTCTAAAGCCCAGTATGTACCATAGTGACCTTTGTGGAACTTTATTGCATTGCAAGTGGTTAATTCTGTAAAGCCCAGTGCATGGCATTATGTTCATTGTGGATCCTACTTTCATTGCAAGTGGTTCATAGTGTAAATCTCAGTGCATGGCATTCTGTTCATTTGGATCTTGCTTTCATTGCAAGTGGTTGACTCTGTAAAGCCCAGTACATAGCACTGTGATCATTAGGGACCCTTCTTACCTTCATTGCAAGTGGTTCATACTGTAAAGCTCAATGCATGGCATACTGTTCATTTGGGTCTTGCTTTCATTGCAAGAGGTTCATTCTGTAAAGACCAGTACGTAGCATGAGTTCATTATGGACCCTTCTCTGATTGCTAGTGGTTGATTCTCTAAAGCCCAGTACGAACCATTGTGACCTTTGTGGAACCTTATTGCATTGCAAGTGGTTGCTTCTGTAAAGCCCAGTTCAAAGCATTACTTTAATTTCGATCTTGCTTTCATTGCAAGAGGTTCATTCTGTAAAGACCAGTATGTAGCATGTGTTCATTATGGACCCTTCTCTGACTGCTAGTGGTTGATTCTGTAAAGCCCACTACGTAGCATGTGTTCATTATGGACCCTTCTCTGATTGCTAGTGGTTGATTCTCTAAAGCCCAGTACGTACCATTGTGACCTTTGTGGAACTTTATTGCATTGCAAGTGGTTAATTCGTAAAGCCCAGTGCATGGCATTATGTTCATTGTGGATCCTACTTTCATTGCAAGTGGTTCATACTGTAAAGCTCAGTGCATGGTAATCTGTTCATTTGGATCTGGCTTTCATTGCAAGAGGTTTATTCTGTAAAGACCAGTACGTAGCATGTGTTCATTATGGACCCTACTATCATTGCTAGTGGTTGAATCTCTAAAGCCCAGTACGAATCATTGTGAACTTTGTGGAACCTTATTGCATTGCAAGTGGTTAATTCTGTAAAGCCCAGTGCATGGCATTATGTTCATTGTGGATCCTACTTTTATTGCAAGTTGTTCATACTGTAAAGCTCAGTGCATGGCATTCTGTTCATTTGGATCTTGCTTTCATTGCAAGAGGTTCATTCTGTAAATACCAGTACATAGCATTGTGATCATTAGCGACCCTTGGCATTCTGTTCATTTGGATCTTGCTTTCATTGCAAGTGGTTAATTCTGTAAAGCCCAGTACGAACCATTGTCACTTTTGTGGAACCTTATTGCATTGCAAGTTGTTGATTCTGTAAAGCCCAGTACGTAGTATGTGATAATTATGGACCCTTCTCTGATTGCTAGTGGTTGATTCTGTAAAGCCCAGTACGTATCATGTGATCATTATGGACCCTTCTCTCATTGCTAGTGGTTGATTCTCTAAAGCCCAGTACGAACCATTGTCACTTTTGTGGAACCTTATTGCATTGCAAGTTGTTGATTCTGTAAAGCCCAGTACGTAGTATGTGATAATTATGGACCCTTCTCTGATTGCTAGTGGTTGATTCTGTAAAGCCCAGTACGTATCATGTGATCATTATGGACCCTTCTCTCATTGCTAGTGGTTGATTCTCTAAAGCCGAGTACGTACCATTGTGACCTTTGTGGAACCTTATTGCATTGCAAGTTGTTGATTCTGTAAAGCCCAGTACGTAGCATGTGATCATTATGGACCCTTCTCTCATTGCTAGTGGTTGATTCTCTAAAGCCGAGTACGTACCATTGTGACCTTTGTGGAACCTTATTGCATTGCAAGTTGTTGATTCTGTAAAGCCCAGTACGTAGCATGTGATAATTATGGACCCTTCTCTCATTGCTAGTGGTTGATTCTCTAAAGCCCAGTATGAACCATTGTGACCTTTGTGGAACCTTATTTCATTGCAACTGGTTCATTCTCTAAAGCCCAGTATGAACCATTGTGACCTTTGTGGAACCTTATTGCCTTAAAAGTGGTTGATTCTGAAAAGCCCAGTTCAAAGCATTATGTTCATTTCATTGCAAGAGGTTCATTCTGTAAAGACCAGTAGGTAGCATGTAATCATTATGGACCCTTCTCTGATTGCTAGTGGTTGATTCTGTAAAGCCCAGTACGTAGCATGTGATCATTATGGACCCTTCTCTGATTGCTAGTGGTTGATTCTCTAAAGCCCAGTATGTACCATAGTGACCTTTGTGGAACTTTATTGCATTGCAAGTGGTTAATTCTGTAAAGCCCAGTGCATGGCATTATGTTCATTGTGGATCCTACTTTCATTGCAAGTGGTTCATAGTGTAAATCTCAGTGCATGGCATTCTGTTCATTTGGATCTTGCTTTCATTGCAAGTGGTTGACTCTGTAAAGCCCAGTACATAGCATTGTGATCATTAGGGACCCTTCTTACCTTCATTGCAAGTGGTTCATACTGTAAAGCTCAATGCATGGCATACTGTTCATTTGGGTCTTGCTTTCATTGCAAGAGGTTCATTCTGTAAAGACCAGTACGTAGCATGTGTTCATTATGGACCCTACTATCATTGCTAGTGGTTGATTCTCTAAAGCCCAGTACGTACCATTGTGACCTTTGTGGAACCTTATTGCATTGCAAGTGGTTGATTCTGTAAAGCCCAGTACGTAGCATGTGATAATTATGGACCCTTCTCTGATTGCTAGTGGTTGATTCTGTAAAGCCCAGTACATAGCATGTGATCATTATTGACCCTTCTCTGATTGCTAGTGGTTGATTCTGTAAAGCCCAGTACGTAGCATGTGATCATTATTGACCCTTCTCTCATTGCTAGTGGTTGATTCTCTAAGGCCCAGTACGTACCATTGTGACCTTTGTGGAACCTTATTGCATTGCAAGTGGTTAATTCAGTAAAGCCCAGTGCATGGCATTATGTTCATTGTGGATACTACTTTCATTGCAAGTGGTTCATATTGTAAAGCCCAGTTCAAAGCATTATGTTCATTTCGATCTTGCTTTCATTGCAAGAGGTTCATTCTGTAAAGACCAGTAGGTAGCATGTAATCATTATGGACACTTCTCTGATTGCTAGTGGTTGATTCTGTAAAGCCCAGTACGTAGCATGTAATCATTATGGACCCTTCTCTCATTGCAAGTGGTTGATTCTGTAAAGACCAGTACGTAGCATGTGTTCATTATGGACCTATCATTGCAAGTGGTTGATTCTCTAAAGCCCAGTACGAACCATTGTGACCTTTGTGGAACCTTATTGCATTGCAAGTGGTTGATTCTGTAAAGCCCGTTCAAAGCATTATTTTCATTTCGATCTTGCTTTCATTGCAATAGGTTCATTCTGTAAAGACCAGTAGGTAGCATGTAATCATTATGGACCCTTCTCTAATTGCTAGTGGTTGATTCTGTAAAGCCCAGTATGTACCTTTGTGACCTTTGTGGAACCTTATTGCATTGCACGTGGTTCATTCTGTAAAGCCCAGTACGTAGCATTGTGATCATTAGGGATCATTCTTTCATTGCTAGTGGTTCATACTGTAAAGTTCAGTGCATGGCATTCTGTTCATTTGGATCTTGCTTTCATTGCAAGAGGTTCATTCTGTAAAGACCAGTACGTAGCATGAGTTCATTATGGACCCTTCTCTGATTGCTAGTGGTTGATTCTCTAAAGCCCAGTACGAACCATTGTGACCTTTGTGGAACCTTATTGCATTGCAAGTGGTTGCTTCTGTAAAGCCCAGTTCAAAGCATTACTTTAATTTCGATCTTGCTTTCATTGCAAGAGGTTCATTTTGTAAAGACCAGTATGTAGCATGTGTTCATTATGGACCCTTCTCTGACTGCTAGTGGTTGATTCTGTAAAGCCCAGTACGTAGCATGTGTTCATTATGGACCTTTCTCTGATTGCTAGTGGTTGATTCTCTAAAGCCCAGTACGTACGATTGTGACCTTTGTGGAACTTTATTGCATTGCAAGTGGTTAATTCGTAAAGCCCAGTGCATGGCATTATGTTCATTGTGGATCCTACTTTGATTGCAAGTGGTTCATACTGTAAAGCTCAGTGCATGGCAATCTGTTCATTTGGATCTGGCTTTCATTGCAAGAGGTTTATTCTGTAAGGACCAGTACGTAGCATGTGTTCATTATGGACCCTACTATCATTGCTAGTGGTTGAATCTCTAAAGCCCAGTACGAATCATTGCGAACTTTGTGGAACCTTATTGCATTGCAAGTGGTTAATTCTGTAAAGCCCAGTGCATGGCATTATGTTCATTGTGGATCCTACTTTTATTGCAAGTTGTTCATACTGTAAAGCTCAGTGCATGGCATTCTGTTCATTTGGATCTTGCTTTCATTGCAAGAGGTTCATTCTGTAAATACCAGTACATAGCATTGTGATCATTAGCGACCCTTGGCATTCTGTTCATTTGGATCTTGCTTTCATTGCAAGTGGTTAATTCCGTAAAGCCCAGTACATAGCATTGTGATCATTATGGACTCTTCTCTCATTGCTAGTGGTTGATTCTCTAAAGCCCAGTACGAACCATTGTCACTTTTGTGGAACCTTATTGCATTGCAAGTTGTTGATTCTGTAAAGCCCAGTACATAGCATGTGATAATTATGGACCCTTCTCTCATTGCTAGTGGTTGATTCTCTAAAGCCCAGTACGTACCATTGTGACCTTTGTGGAACCTTATTGCATTGCAAGTTGTTGATTCTGTAAAGCCCAGTACGTAGCATGTGATAATTATGGACCCTTCTCTGATTGCTAGTGGTTGATTCTGTAAAGCCCAGTACGTATCATGTGATCATTATGGACCCTTCTCTCATTGCTAGTGGTTGATTCTCTAAAGCCCAGTATGAACCATTGTGACCTTTGTGGAACCTTATTTCATTGCAACTGGTTCATTCTCTAAAGCCCAGTATGAACCATTGTGACCTTTGTGGAACCTTATTGCCTTAAAAGTGGTTGATTCTGAAAAGCCCAGTTCAAAGCATTATGTTCATTTCATTGCAAGAGGTTCATTCTGTAAAGACCAGTAGGTAGCATGTAATCATTATGGACCCTTCTCTGATTGCTAGTGGTTGATTCTGTAAAGCCCAGTACGTAGCATGTGATCATTATGGACCCTTCTCTCATTGCTACTGGTTGATTCTGTAAAGCCCAGTACGTAGCATGTGATCATTACGGACCCTTCTCTGATTGCTAGTGGTTGATTCTGTAAAGCCCAGTACGTACCATTGTGAACTTTGTGGAACCTTATAGCATTGCAAGTGGTTCATTTTGTAAAGCCCAGTGCATGGCATTATGTTATTGTGGATACTACTTGCATTGCAATTGGTTCACACTGTAAAGCTCAGTGCATGGCATTATGTTCATTTGGATCTTGCTTTCTTTGCAAGAGGTTCATTCTGTAAAGACCAGTACATAGCATGTGTTCATTATGGACCCTTCTCTCATTGCTAGCGGTTGATTCTCTAAAGCCCAGTAGGTACCATTGTGACTTTTGTAGAACCTTATTGCATTGCAAGTGGTTAATTCTGTAAAGCCCAGTGCATGGCATTATGTTCATTGTGGATACTACTTTCATTGCAAGTGGTTCATACTGTAAAGTCCAGTGCATGGCAATCTGTTCATTTAGATCTGGCTTTCATTGCAAGTGGTTCATACTGTAAAGCTCAGTGCATGGCAATCTGTTCATTTGGATCTTGCTTTCATTGCAAGTGGTTGATTCTGTAAAGACCAGTACATAGCATTGTGATCATTAGGGACCCTTCTTACCTTCATTGCAAGTGGTTCATACTGTAAAGCTCAGTGCATGGCATTCTGTTCATTTGGATCTGGCTTTCATTGCAAGAGGTTCATTCTGTAAAGACCAGTACGTAGCATGTGTACATTATGGACCGTACTATCATTGCTAGCGGTTGATTCTCTAAAGCCCAGTACAAACCATTGTGAACTTTGTGGAACCTTATTGCATTGCAAGTGGTTAATTCTGTAAAGCCCATTGCATGGCATTATGTTCATAGTGGATCCTACTTTCATTGCAAGTGGTTCACACTGTAAAGCCCAGTGCATGGCATTATGTTCATTGTGGATCCTACTTTCATTGCAAGTGGTTCATACTGTAAAGCTCTGTGCATGGCATTCTGTTCATTTGGATCTTGCTTTCATTGCAAGTACATAGCATTGTGATCATCATGGACCGTTCAATCATTGCTAGTGGTTGATTCTGTAAAGCCCAGTACATAGCATTGTGATCATTATGGACTCTTCTCTCATTGCTAGTGGTTGATTCTCTAAAGCCCAGTACGATCCATTGTGGCGTTTGTGGAACCTTATTGCATTGCAAGTGGTAGATTCTGTAAAGCCCAGTGCATGGCATTATGTTATTGTGGATACTACTTTCATTGCAAGTTGTTCATACTGTAAAGCTCAGTGCATGGCATTCTGTTCATTTGGATCTTGTTTTCATTGCAAGAGGTTCATTCTGTAAATACCAGTACGTAGCATGTGTTCATTATGGACCCTTCTATCATTGCTAGTGGTTGATTCTCTAAAGCCCAGTACGAACCATTGTCACCTTTGTGGAACCTTATTGCATTGCAAGTTGTTGATTCTGTAAAGCCCAGTTCAAAGCACTATGTTCATTTCGATCTTGCTTTCATTGCAAGAGGTTCATTCTGTAAACACCAGTAGGTAGCATGTAATCATTATGGACCCTTCTCTGACTGCTAGTGCTTGATTCTGTAAAGCCCAGTACGTACCATTGTGACCTTTGTGGAACTTTATTTCATTGCAAGTGGTTAATTCGTAAAGCCCAGTGCATGGCATTATGTTCATTGTGGATCCTACTTACATTGCAAGTGGTTCATACTGTAAAGCTCAGTGCATGGCATTCTGTTCATTTGGATCTTGCTTTCATTGCAAGTGGTTAATTCTGTAAAGCCCAGTACATAGCATTGTGATCATTATGGACTCTTCTCTCATTGCTAGTGGTTGATTCTCTGAAGCCCAGTAAGAACCATTGTGATCTTTGTGGAACCTTATTGCATTGCAAGTGGTTAATTCTGTAAAGCCCAGTGCATGGCATTATGTTCATTGTGGATCCTACTTTCATTGCAAGTGGTTCATACTCTAAAGCTCAGTGCATGGCATTCTGTTCATTTGGATCTTGCTTTCATTGCAAGTGGTTGATTCTGTAAAGCCCAGTACATAGCATTGTGATCATTAGGGACCCTTCTTACCTTCATTGCAAGTGGTTCATACAGTAAAGCTCAATGCATGGCATTCTATTCATTTGGGTCTTGCTTTCATTGCAAGAGGTTCATTCTGTAAAGACGAGTAAGAACCATTGTGACCTTTGTGGAACCTTAATGCATTGCAAGTGGTTGATTCTGTAAAGCCCAGTACGTAGCATGTGATCATTATGGACCCTTCTCTGACTGCTACTGGTTGATTCTGTAAAGCCCAGTACGTAGCATGTGATCATTATGGACCCTTCTCTGATTGCTAGTGGTTGATTCTCTAAAGCCCAGTATGTACCATAGTGACCTTTGTGGAACTTTATTGCATTGCAAGTGGTTAATTCTGTAAAGCCCAGTGCATGGCATTATGTTCATTGTGGATCCTACTTTCATTGCAAGTGGTTCATAGTGTAAATCTCAGTGCATGGCATTCTGTTCATTTGGATCTTGCTTTCATTGCAAGTGGTTGACTCTGTAAAGCCCAGTACATAGCACTGTGATCATTAGGGACCCTTCTTACCTTCATTGCAAGTGGTTCATACTGTAAAGCTCAATGCATGGCATACTGTTCATTTGGGTCTTGCTTTCATTGCAAGAGGTTCATTCTGTAAAGACCAGTACGTAGCATGAGTTCATTATGGACCCTTCTCTGATTGCTAGTGGTTGATTCTCTAAAGCCCAGTACGAACCATTGTGACCTTTGTGGAACCTTATTGCATTGCAAGTGGTTGCTTCTGTAAAGCCCAGTTCAAAGCATTACTTTAATTTCGATCTTGCTTTCATTGCAAGAGGTTCATTCTGTAAAGACCAGTATGTAGCATGTGTTCATTATGGACCCTTCTCTGACTGCTAGTGGTTGATTCTGTAAAGCCCACTACGTAGCATGTGTTCATTATGGACCCTTCTCTGATTGCTAGTGGTTGATTCTCTAAAGCCCAGTACGTACCATTGTGACCTTTGTGGAACTTTATTGCATTGCAAGTGGTTAATTCGTAAAGCCCAGTGCATGGCATTATGTTCATTGTGGATCCTACTTTCATTGCAAGTGGTTCATACTGTAAAGCTCAGTGCATGGTAATCTGTTCATTTGGATCTGGCTTTCATTGCAAGAGGTTTATTCTGTAAAGACCAGTACGTAGCATGTGTTCATTATGGACCCTACTATCATTGCTAGTGGTTGAATCTCTAAAGCCCAGTACGAATCATTGTGAACTTTGTGGAACCTTATTGCATTGCAAGTGGTTAATTCTGTAAAGCCCAGTGCATGGCATTATGTTCATTGTGGATCCTACTTTTATTGCAAGTTGTTCATACTGTAAAGCTCAGTGCATGGCATTCTGTTCATTTGGATCTTGCTTTCATTGCAAGAGGTTCATTCTGTAAATACCAGTACATAGCATTGTGATCATTAGCGACCCTTGGCATTCTGTTCATTTGGATCTTGCTTTCATTGCAAGTGGTTAATTCTGTAAAGCCCAGTACGAACCATTGTCACTTTTGTGGAACCTTATTGCATTGCAAGTTGTTGATTCTGTAAAGCCCAGTACGTAGTATGTGATAATTATGGACCCTTCTCTGATTGCTAGTGGTTGATTCTGTAAAGCCCAGTACGTATCATGTGATCATTATGGACCCTTCTCTCATTGCTAGTGGTTGATTCTCTAAAGCCCAGTACGAACCATTGTCACTTTTGTGGAACCTTATTGCATTGCAAGTTGTTGATTCTGTAAAGCCCAGTACGTAGTATGTGATAATTATGGACCCTTCTCTGATTGCTAGTGGTTGATTCTGTAAAGCCCAGTACGTATCATGTGATCATTATGGACCCTTCTCTCATTGCTAGTGGTTGATTCTCTAAAGCCGAGTACGTACCATTGTGACCTTTGTGGAACCTTATTGCATTGCAAGTTGTTGATTCTGTAAAGCCCAGTACGTAGCATGTGATAATTATGGACCCTTCTCTGATTGCTAGTGGTTGATTCTGTAAAGCCCAGTACGTATCATGTGATCATTATGGACCCTTCTCTCATTGCTAGTGGTTGATTCTCTAAAGCCCAGTATGAACCATTGTGACCTTTGTGGAACCTTATTTCATTCCAACTGGTTCATTCTCTAAAGCCCAGTATGAACCATTGTGACCTTTGTGGAACCTTATTGCCTTAAAAGTGGTTGATTCTGAAAAGCCCAGTTCAAAGCATTATGTTCATTTCATTGCAAGAGGTTCATTCTGTAAAGACCAGTAGGTAGCATGTAATCATTATGGACCCTTCTCTGATTGCTAGTGGTTGATTCTGTAAAGCCCAGTACGTAGCATGTGATCATTATGGACCCTTCTCTGATTGCTAGTGGTTGATTCTCTAAAGCCCAGTATGTACCATAGTGACCTTTGTGGAACTTTATTGCATTGCAAGTGGTTAATTCTGTAAAGCCCAGTGCATGGCATTATGTTCATTGTGGATCCTACTTTCATTGCAAGTGGTTCATAGTGTAAATCTCAGTGCATGGCATTCTGTTCATTTGGATCTTGCTTTCATTGCAAGTGGTTGACTCTGTAAAGCCCAGTACATAGCATTGTGATCATTAGGGACCCTTCTTACCTTCATTGCAAGTGGTTCATACTGTAAAGCTCAATGCATGGCATACTGTTCATTTGGGTCTTGCTTTCATTGCAAGAGGTTCATTCTGTAAAGACCAGTACGTAGCATGTGTTCATTATGGACCCTACTATCATTGCTAGTGGTTGATTCTCTAAAGCCCAGTACGTACCATTGTGACCTTTGTGGAACCTTATTGCATTGCAAGTGGTTGATTCTGTAAAGCCCAGTACGTAGCATGTGATAATTATGGACCCTTCTCTGATTGCTAGTGGTTGATTCTGTAAAGCCCAGTACATAGCATGTGATCATTATTGACCCTTCTCTGATTGCTAGTGGTTGATTCTGTAAAGCCCAGTACGTAGCATGTGATCATTATTGACCCTTCTCTCATTGCTAGTGGTTGATTCTCTAAGGCCCAGTACGTACCATTGTGACCTTTGTGGAACCTTATTGCATTGCAAGTGGTTAATTCAGTAAAGCCCAGTGCATGGCATTATGTTCATTGTGGATACTACTTTCATTGCAAGTGGTTCATATTGTAAAGCCCAGTTCAAAGCATTATGTTCATTTCGATCTTGCTTTCATTGCAAGAGGTTCATTCTGTAAAGACCAGTAGGTAGCATGTAATCATTATGGACACTTCTCTGATTGCTAGTGGTTGATTCTGTAAAGCCCAGTACGTAGCATGTAATCATTATGGACCCTTCTCTCATTGCAAGTGGTTGATTCTGTAAAGACCAGTACGTAGCATGTGTTCATTATGGACCTATCATTGCAAGTGGTTGATTCTCTAAAGCCCAGTACGAACCATTGTGACCTTTGTGGAACCTTATTGCATTGCAAGTGGTTGATTCTGTAAAGCCCGTTCAAAGCATTATTTTCATTTCGATCTTGCTTTCATTGCAATAGGTTCATTCTGTAAAGACCAGTAGGTAGCATGTAATCATTATGGACCCTTCTCTAATTGCTAGTGGTTGATTCTGTAAAGCCCAGTATGTACCTTTGTGACCTTTGTGGAACCTTATTGCATTGCACGTGGTTCATTCTGTAAAGCCCAGTACGTAGCATTGTGATCATTAGGGATCATTCTTTCATTGCTAGTGGTTCATACTGTAAAGTTCAGTGCATGGCATTCTGTTCATTTGGATCTTGCTTTCATTGCAAGAGGTTCATTCTGTAAAGACCAGTACGTAGCATGAGTTCATTATGGACCCTTCTCTGATTGCTAGTGGTTGATTCTCTAAAGCCCAGTACGAACCATTGTGACCTTTGTGGAACCTTATTGCATTGCAAGTGGTTGCTTCTGTAAAGCCCAGTTCAAAGCATTACTTTAATTTCGATCTTGCTTTCATTGCAAGAGGTTCATTTTGTAAAGACCAGTATGTAGCATGTGTTCATTATGGACCCTTCTCTGACTGCTAGTGGTTGATTCTGTAAAGCCCAGTACGTAGCATGTGTTCATTATGGACCTTTCTCTGATTGCTAGTGGTTGATTCTCTAAAGCCCAGTACGTACGATTGTGACCTTTGTGGAACTTTATTGCATTGCAAGTGGTTAATTCGTAAAGCCCAGTGCATGGCATTATGTTCATTGTGGATCCTACTTTGATTGCAAGTGGTTCATACTGTAAAGCTCAGTGCATGGCAATCTGTTCATTTGGATCTGGCTTTCATTGCAAGAGGTTTATTCTGTAAGGACCAGTACGTAGCATGTGTTCATTATGGACCCTACTATCATTGCTAGTGGTTGAATCTCTAAAGCCCAGTACGAATCATTGCGAACTTTGTGGAACCTTATTGCATTGCAAGTGGTTAATTCTGTAAAGCCCAGTGCATGGCATTATGTTCATTGTGGATCCTACTTTTATTGCAAGTTGTTCATACTGTAAAGCTCAGTGCATGGCATTCTGTTCATTTGGATCTTGCTTTCATTGCAAGAGGTTCATTCTGTAAATACCAGTACATAGCATTGTGATCATTAGCGACCCTTGGCATTCTGTTCATTTGGATCTTGCTTTCATTGCAAGTGGTTAATTCTGTAAAGCCCAGTACATAGCATTGTGATCATTATGGACTCTTCTCTCATTGCTAGTGGTTGATTCTCTAAAGCCCAGTACGAACCATTGTCACTTTTGTGGAACCTTATTGCATTGCAAGTTGTTGATTCTGTAAAGCCCAGTACATAGCATGTGATAATTATGGACCCTTCTCTCATTGCTAGTGGTTGATTCTCTAAAGCCCAGTACGTACCATTGTGACCTTTGTGGAACCTTATTGCATTGCAAGTTGTTGATTCTGTAAAGCCCAGTACGTAGCATGTGATAATTATGGACCCTTCTCTGATTGCTAGTGGTTGATTCTGTAAAGCCCAGTACGTATCATGTGATCATTATGGACCCTTCTCTCATTGCTAGTGGTTGATTCTCTAAAGCCCAGTATGAACCATTGTGACCTTTGTGGAACCTTATTTCATTGCAACTGGTTCATTCTCTAAAGCCCAGTATGAACCATTGTGACCTTTGTGGAACCTTATTGCCTTAAAAGTGGTTGATTCTGAAAAGCCCAGTTCAAAGCATTATGTTCATTTCATTGCAAGAGGTTCATTCTGTAAAGACCAGTAGGTAGCATGTAATCATTATGGACCCTTCTCTGATTGCTAGTGGTTGATTCTGTAAAGCCCAGTACGTAGCATGTGATCATTATGGACCCTTCTCTCATTGCTACTGGTTGATTCTGTAAAGCCCAGTACGTAGCATGTGATCATTACGGACCCTTCTCTGATTGCTAGTGGTTGATTCTGTAAAGCCCAGTACGTACCATTGTGAACTTTGTGGAACCTTATAGCATTGCAAGTGGTTCATTTTGTAAAGCCCAGTGCATGGCATTATGTTATTGTGGATACTACTTGCATTGCAATTGGTTCACACTGTAAAGCTCAGTGCATGGCATTATGTTCATTTGGATCTTGCTTTCTTTGCAAGAGGTTCATTCTGTAAAGACCAGTACATAGCATGTGTTCATTATGGACCCTTCTCTCATTGCTAGCGGTTGATTCTCTAAAGCCCAGTAGGTACCATTGTGACTTTTGTAGAACCTTATTGCATTGCAAGTGGTTAATTCTGTAAAGCCCAGTGCATGGCATTATGTTCATTGTGGATACTACTTTCATTGCAAGTGGTTCATACTGTAAAGTCCAGTGCATGGCAATCTGTTCATTTAGATCTGGCTTTCATTGCAAGTGGTTCATACTGTAAAGCTCAGTGCATGGCAATCTGTTCATTTGGATCTTGCTTTCATTGCAAGTGGTTGATTCTGTAAAGACCAGTACATAGCATTGTGATCATTAGGGACCCTTCTTACCTTCATTGCAAGTGGTTCATACTGTAAAGCTCAGTGCATGGCATTCTGTTCATTTGGATCTGGCTTTCATTGCAAGAGGTTCATTCTGTAAAGACCAGTACGTAGCATGTGTACATTATGGACCGTACTATCATTGCTAGCGGTTGATTCTCTAAAGCCCAGTACAAACCATTGTGAACTTTGTGGAACCTTATTGCATTGCAAGTGGTTAATTCTGTAAAGCCCATTGCATGGCATTATGTTCATAGTGGATCCTACTTTCATTGCAAGTGGTTCACACTGTAAAGCCCAGTGCATGGCATTATGTTCATTGTGGATCCTACTTTCATTGCAAGTGGTTCATACTGTAAAGCTCTGTGCATGGCATTCTGTTCATTTGGATCTTGCTTTCATTGCAAGTACATAGCATTGTGATCATCATGGACCGTTCAATCATTGCTAGTGGTTGATTCTGTAAAGCCCAGTACATAGCATTGTGATCATTATGGACTCTTCTCTCATTGCTAGTGGTTGATTCTCTAAAGCCCAGTACGATCCATTGTGGCGTTTGTGGAACCTTATTGCATTGCAAGTGGTAGATTCTGTAAAGCCCAGTGCATGGCATTATGTTATTGTGGATACTACTTTCATTGCAAGTTGTTCATACTGTAAAGCTCAGTGCATGGCATTCTGTTCATTTGGATCTTGTTTTCATTGCAAGAGGTTCATTCTGTAAATACCAGTACGTAGCATGTGTTCATTATGGACCCTTCTATCATTGCTAGTGGTTGATTCTCTAAAGCCCAGTACGAACCATTGTCACCTTTGTGGAACCTTATTGCATTGCAAGTTGTTGATTCTGTAAAGCCCAGTTCAAAGCACTATGTTCATTTCGATCTTGCTTTCATTGCAAGAGGTTCATTCTGTAAACACCAGTAGGTAGCATGTAATCATTATGGACCCTTCTCTGACTGCTAGTGCTTGATTCTGTAAAGCCCAGTACGTACCATTGTGACCTTTGTGGAACTTTATTTCATTGCAAGTGGTTAATTCGTAAAGCCCAGTGCATGGCATTATGTTCATTGTGGATCCTACTTACATTGCAAGTGGTTCATACTGTAAAGCTCAGTGCATGGCATTCTGTTCATTTGGATCTTGCTTTCATTGCAAGTGGTTAATTCTGTAAAGCCCAGTACATAGCATTGTGATCATTATGGACTCTTCTCTCATTGCTAGTGGTTGATTCTCTGAAGCCCAGTAAGAACCATTGTGATCTTTGTGGAACCTTATTGCATTGCAAGTGGTTAATTCTGTAAAGCCCAGTGCATGGCATTATGTTCATTGTGGATCCTACTTTCATTGCAAGTGGTTCATACTCTAAAGCTCAGTGCATGGCATTCTGTTCATTTGGATCTTGCTTTCATTGCAAGTGGTTGATTCTGTAAAGCCCAGTACATAGCATTGTGATCATTAGGGACCCTTCTTACCTTCATTGCAAGTGGTTCATACAGTAAAGCTCAATGCATGGCATTCTATTCATTTGGGTCTTGCTTTCATTGCAAGAGGTTCATTCTGTAAAGACGAGTAAGAACCATTGTGACCTTTGTGGAACCTTAATGCATTGCAAGTGGTTGATTCTGTAAAGCCCAGTACGTAGCATGTGATCATTATGGACCCTTCTCTGACTGCTACTGGTTGATTCTGTAAAGCCCAGTACGTAGCATGTGATCATTATGGACCCTTCTCTGATTGCTAGTGGTTGATTCTCTAAAGCCCAGTATGTACCATAGTGACCTTTGTGGAACTTTATTGCATTGCAAGTGGTTAATTCTGTAAAGCCCAGTGCATGGCATTATGTTCATTGTGGATCCTACTTTCATTGCAAGTGGTTCATAGTGTAAATCTCAGTGCATGGCATTCTGTTCATTTGGATCTTGCTTTCATTGCAAGTGGTTGACTCTGTAAAGCCCAGTACATAGCACTGTGATCATTAGGGACCCTTCTTACCTTCATTGCAAGTGGTTCATACTGTAAAGCTCAATGCATGGCATACTGTTCATTTGGGTCTTGCTTTCATTGCAAGAGGTTCATTCTGTAAAGACCAGTACGTAGCATGAGTTCATTATGGACCCTTCTCTGATTGCTAGTGGTTGATTCTCTAAAGCCCAGTACGAACCATTGTGACCTTTGTGGAACCTTATTGCATTGCAAGTGGTTGCTTCTGTAAAGCCCAGTTCAAAGCATTACTTTAATTTCGATCTTGCTTTCATTGCAAGAGGTTCATTCTGTAAAGACCAGTATGTAGCATGTGTTCATTATGGACCCTTCTCTGACTGCTAGTGGTTGATTCTGTAAAGCCCACTACGTAGCATGTGTTCATTATGGACCCTTCTCTGATTGCTAGTGGTTGATTCTCTAAAGCCCAGTACGTACCATTGTGACCTTTGTGGAACTTTATTGCATTGCAAGTGGTTAATTCGTAAAGCCCAGTGCATGGCATTATGTTCATTGTGGATCCTACTTTCATTGCAAGTGGTTCATACTGTAAAGCTCAGTGCATGGTAATCTGTTCATTTGGATCTGGCTTTCATTGCAAGAGGTTTATTCTGTAAAGACCAGTACGTAGCATGTGTTCATTATGGACCCTACTATCATTGCTAGTGGTTGAATCTCTAAAGCCCAGTACGAATCATTGTGAACTTTGTGGAACCTTATTGCATTGCAAGTGGTTAATTCTGTAAAGCCCAGTGCATGGCATTATGTTCATTGTGGATCCTACTTTTATTGCAAGTTGTTCATACTGTAAAGCTCAGTGCATGGCATTCTGTTCATTTGGATCTTGCTTTCATTGCAAGAGGTTCATTCTGTAAATACCAGTACATAGCATTGTGATCATTAGCGACCCTTGGCATTCTGTTCATTTGGATCTTGCTTTCATTGCAAGTGGTTAATTCTGTAAAGCCCAGTACGAACCATTGTCACTTTTGTGGAACCTTATTGCATTGCAAGTTGTTGATTCTGTAAAGCCCAGTACGTAGTATGTGATAATTATGGACCCTTCTCTGATTGCTAGTGGTTGATTCTGTAAAGCCCAGTACGTATCATGTGATCATTATGGACCCTTCTCTCATTGCTAGTGGTTGATTCTCTAAAGCCCAGTACGAACCATTGTCACTTTTGTGGAACCTTATTGCATTGCAAGTTGTTGATTCTGTAAAGCCCAGTACGTAGTATGTGATAATTATGGACCCTTCTCTGATTGCTAGTGGTTGATTCTGTAAAGCCCAGTACGTATCATGTGATCATTATGGACCCTTCTCTCATTGCTAGTGGTTGATTCTCTAAAGCCGAGTACGTACCATTGTGACCTTTGTGGAACCTTATTGCATTGCAAGTTGTTGATTCTGTAAAGCCCAGTACGTAGCATGTGATAATTATGGACCCTTCTCTGATTGCTAGTGGTTGATTCTGTAAAGCCCAGTACGTATCATGTGATCATTATGGACCCTTCTCTCATTGCTAGTGGTTGATTCTCTAAAGCCCAGTATGAACCATTGTGACCTTTGTGGAACCTTATTTCATTGCAACTGGTTCATTCTCTAAAGCCCAGTATGAACCATTGTGACCTTTGTGGAACCTTATTGCCTTAAAAGTGGTTGATTCTGAAAAGCCCAGTTCAAAGCATTATGTTCATTTCATTGCAAGAGGTTCATTCTGTAAAGACCAGTAGGTAGCATGTAATCATTATGGACCCTTCTCTGATTGCTAGTGGTTGATTCTGTAAAGCCCAGTACGTAGCATGTGATCATTATGGACCCTTCTCTGATTGCTAGTGGTTGATTCTCTAAAGCCCAGTATGTACCATAGTGACCTTTGTGGAACTTTATTGCATTGCAAGTGGTTAATTCTGTAAAGCCCAGTGCATGGCATTATGTTCATTGTGGATCCTACTTTCATTGCAAGTGGTTCATAGTGTAAATCTCAGTGCATGGCATTCTGTTCATTTGGATCTTGCTTTCATTGCAAGTGGTTGACTCTGTAAAGCCCAGTACATAGCATTGTGATCATTAGGGACCCTTCTTACCTTCATTGCAAGTGGTTCATACTGTAAAGCTCAATGCATGGCATACTGTTCATTTGGGTCTTGCTTTCATTGCAAGAGGTTCATTCTGTAAAGACCAGTACGTAGCATGTGTTCATTATGGACCCTACTATCATTGCTAGTGGTTGATTCTCTAAAGCCCAGTACGTACCATTGTGACCTTTGTGGAACCTTATTGCATTGCAAGTGGTTGATTCTGTAAAGCCCAGTACGTAGCATGTGATAATTATGGACCCTTCTCTGATTGCTAGTGGTTGATTCTGTAAAGCCCAGTACATAGCATGTGATCATTATTGACCCTTCTCTGATTGCTAGTGGTTGATTCTGTAAAGCCCAGTACGTAGCATGTGATCATTATTGACCCTTCTCTCATTGCTAGTGGTTGATTCTCTAAGGCCCAGTACGTACCATTGTGACCTTTGTGGAACCTTATTGCATTGCAAGTGGTTAATTCAGTAAAGCCCAGTGCATGGCATTATGTTCATTGTGGATACTACTTTCATTGCAAGTGGTTCATATTGTAAAGCCCAGTTCAAAGCATTATGTTCATTTCGATCTTGCTTTCATTGCAAGAGGTTCATTCTGTAAAGACCAGTAGGTAGCATGTAATCATTATGGACACTTCTCTGATTGCTAGTGGTTGATTCTGTAAAGCCCAGTACGTAGCATGTAATCATTATGGACCCTTCTCTCATTGCAAGTGGTTGATTCTGTAAAGACCAGTACGTAGCATGTGTTCATTATGGACCTATCATTGCAAGTGGTTGATTCTCTAAAGCCCAGTACGAACCATTGTGACCTTTGTGGAACCTTATTGCATTGCAAGTGGTTGATTCTGTAAAGCCCGTTCAAAGCATTATTTTCATTTCGATCTTGCTTTCATTGCAATAGGTTCATTCTGTAAAGACCAGTAGGTAGCATGTAATCATTATGGACCCTTCTCTAATTGCTAGTGGTTGATTCTGTAAAGCCCAGTATGTACCTTTGTGACCTTTGTGGAACCTTATTGCATTGCACGTGGTTCATTCTGTAAAGCCCAGTACGTAGCATTGTGATCATTAGGGATCATTCTTTCATTGCTAGTGGTTCATACTGTAAAGTTCAGTGCATGGCATTCTGTTCATTTGGATCTTGCTTTCATTGCAAGAGGTTCATTCTGTAAAGACCAGTACGTAGCATGAGTTCATTATGGACCCTTCTCTGATTGCTAGTGGTTGATTCTCTAAAGCCCAGTACGAACCATTGTGACCTTTGTGGAACCTTATTGCATTGCAAGTGGTTGCTTCTGTAAAGCCCAGTTCAAAGCATTACTTTAATTTCGATCTTGCTTTCATTGCAAGAGGTTCATTTTGTAAAGACCAGTATGTAGCATGTGTTCATTATGGACCCTTCTCTGACTGCTAGTGGTTGATTCTGTAAAGCCCAGTACGTAGCATGTGTTCATTATGGACCTTTCTCTGATTGCTAGTGGTTGATTCTCTAAAGCCCAGTACGTACGATTGTGACCTTTGTGGAACTTTATTGCATTGCAAGTGGTTAATTCGTAAAGCCCAGTGCATGGCATTATGTTCATTGTGGATCCTACTTTGATTGCAAGTGGTTCATACTGTAAAGCTCAGTGCATGGCAATCTGTTCATTTGGATCTGGCTTTCATTGCAAGAGGTTTATTCTGTAAGGACCAGTACGTAGCATGTGTTCATTATGGACCCTACTATCATTGCTAGTGGTTGAATCTCTAAAGCCCAGTACGAATCATTGCGAACTTTGTGGAACCTTATTGCATTGCAAGTGGTTAATTCTGTAAAGCCCAGTGCATGGCATTATGTTCATTGTGGATCCTACTTTTATTGCAAGTTGTTCATACTGTAAAGCTCAGTGCATGGCATTCTGTTCATTTGGATCTTGCTTTCATTGCAAGAGGTTCATTCTGTAAATACCAGTACATAGCATTGTGATCATTAGCGACCCTTGGCATTCTGTTCATTTGGATCTTGCTTTCATTGCAAGTGGTTAATTCTGTAAAGCCCAGTACATAGCATTGTGATCATTATGGACTCTTCTCTCATTGCTAGTGGTTGATTCTCTAAAGCCCAGTACGAACCATTGTCACTTTTGTGGAACCTTATTGCATTGCAAGTTGTTGATTCTGTAAAGCCCAGTACATAGCATGTGATAATTATGGACCCTTCTCTCATTGCTAGTGGTTGATTCTCTAAAGCCCAGTACGTACCATTGTGACCTTTGTGGAACCTTATTGCATTGCAAGTTGTTGATTCTGTAAAGCCCAGTACGTAGCATGTGATAATTATGGACCCTTCTCTGATTGCTAGTGGTTGATTCTGTAAAGCCCAGTACGTATCATGTGATCATTATGGACCCTTCTCTCATTGCTAGTGGTTGATTCTCTAAAGCCCAGTATGAACCATTGTGACCTTTGTGGAACCTTATTTCATTGCAACTGGTTCATTCTCTAAAGCCCAGTATGAACCATTGTGACCTTTGTGGAACCTTATTGCCTTAAAAGTGGTTGATTCTGAAAAGCCCAGTTCAAAGCATTATGTTCATTTCATTGCAAGAGGTTCATTCTGTAAAGACCAGTAGGTAGCATGTAATCATTATGGACCCTTCTCTGATTGCTAGTGGTTGATTCTGTAAAGCCCAGTACGTAGCATGTGATCATTATGGACCCTTCTCTCATTGCTACTGGTTGATTCTGTAAAGCCCAGTACGTAGCATGTGATCATTACGGACCCTTCTCTGATTGCTAGTGGTTGATTCTGTAAAGCCCAGTACGTACCATTGTGAACTTTGTGGAACCTTATAGCATTGCAAGTGGTTCATTTTGTAAAGCCCAGTGCATGGCATTATGTTATTGTGGATACTACTTGCATTGCAATTGGTTCACACTGTAAAGCTCAGTGCATGGCATTATGTTCATTTGGATCTTGCTTTCTTTGCAAGAGGTTCATTCTGTAAAGACCAGTACATAGCATGTGTTCATTATGGACCCTTCTCTCATTGCTAGCGGTTGATTCTCTAAAGCCCAGTAGGTACCATTGTGACTTTTGTAGAACCTTATTGCATTGCAAGTGGTTAATTCTGTAAAGCCCAGTGCATGGCATTATGTTCATTGTGGATACTACTTTCATTGCAAGTGGTTCATACTGTAAAGTCCAGTGCATGGCAATCTGTTCATTTAGATCTGGCTTTCATTGCAAGTGGTTCATACTGTAAAGCTCAGTGCATGGCAATCTGTTCATTTGGATCTTGCTTTCATTGCAAGTGGTTGATTCTGTAAAGACCAGTACATAACATTGTGATCATTAGGGACCCTTCTTACCTTCATTGCAAGTGGTTCATACTGTAAAGCTCAGTGCATGGCATTCTGTTCATTTGGATCTGGCTTTCATTGCAAGAGGTTCATTCTGTAAAGACCAGTACGTAGCATGTGTACATTATGGACCGTACTATCATTGCTAGCGGTTGATTCTCTAAAGCCCAGTACAAACCATTGTGAACTTTGTGGAACCTTATTGCATTGCAAGTGGTTAATTCTGTAAAGCCCATTGCATGGCATTATGTTCATAGTGGATCCTACTTTCATTGCAAGTGGTTCACACTGTAAAGCCCAGTGCATGGCATTATGTTCATTGTGGATCCTACTTTCATTGCAAGTGGTTCATACTGTAAAGCTCTGTGCATGGCATTCTGTTCATTTGGATCTTGCTTTCATTGCAAGTACATAGCATTGTGATCATCATGGACCGTTCAATCATTGCTAGTGGTTGATTCTGTAAAGCCCAGTACATAGCATTGTGATCATTATGGACTCTTCTCTCATTGCTAGTGGTTGATTCTCTAAAGCCCAGTACGATCCATTGTGGCGTTTGTGGAACCTTATTGCATTGCAAGTGGTAGATTCTGTAAAGCCCAGTGCATGGCATTATGTTATTGTGGATACTACTTTCATTGCAAGTTGTTCATACTGTAAAGCTCAGTGCATGGCATTCTGTTCATTTGGATCTTGTTTTCATTGCAAGAGGTTCATTCTGTAAATACCAGTACGTAGCATGTGTTCATTATGGACCCTTCTATCATTGCTAGTGGTTGATTCTCTAAAGCCCAGTACGAACCATTGTCACCTTTGTGGAACCTTATTGCATTGCAAGTTGTTGATTCTGTAAAGCCCAGTTCAAAGCACTATGTTCATTTCGATCTTGCTTTCATTGCAAGAGGTTCATTCTGTAAACACCAGTAGGTAGCATGTAATCATTATGGACCCTTCTCTGACTGCTAGTGCTTGATTCTGTAAAGCCCAGTACGTACCATTGTGACCTTTGTGGAACTTTATTTCATTGCAAGTGGTTAATTCGTAAAGCCCAGTGCATGGCATTATGTTCATTGTGGATCCTACTTACATTGCAAGTGGTTCATACTGTAAAGCTCAGTGCATGGCATTCTGTTCATTTGGATCTTGCTTTCATTGCAAGTGGTTAATTCTGTAAAGCCCAGTACATAGCATTGTGATCATTATGGACTCTTCTCTCATTGCTAGTGGTTGATTCTCTGAAGCCCAGTAAGAACCATTGTGATCTTTGTGGAACCTTATTGCATTGCAAGTGGTTAATTCTGTAAAGCCCAGTGCATGGCATTATGTTCATTGTGGATCCTACTTTCATTGCAAGTGGTTCATACTCTAAAGCTCAGTGCATGGCATTCTGTTCATTTGGATCTTGCTTTCATTGCAAGTGGTTGATTCTGTAAAGCCCAGTACATAGCATTGTGATCATTAGGGACCCTTCTTACCTTCATTGCAAGTGGTTCATACAGTAAAGCTCAATGCATGGCATTCTATTCATTTGGGTCTTGCTTTCATTGCAAGAGGTTCATTCTGTAAAGACGAGTAAGAACCATTGTGACCTTTGTGGAACCTTAATGCATTGCAAGTGGTTGATTCTGTAAAGCCCAGTACGTAGCATGTGATCATTATGGACCCTTCTCTGACTGCTACTGGTTGATTCTGTAAAGCCCAGTACGTAGCATGTGATCATTATGGACCCTTCTCTGATTGCTAGTGGTTGATTCTCTAAAGCCCAGTATGTACCATAGTGACCTTTGTGGAACTTTATTGCATTGCAAGTGGTTAATTCTGTAAAGCCCAGTGCATGGCATTATGTTCATTGTGGATCCTACTTTCATTGCAAGTGGTTCATAGTGCAAATCTCAGTGCATGGCATTCTGTTCATTTGGATCTTGCTTTCATTGCAAGTGGTTGACTCTGTAAAGCCCAGTACATAGCATTGTGATCATTAGGGACCCTTCTTACCTTCATTGCAAGTGGTTCATACTGTAAAGCTCAATGCATGGCATACTGTTCATTTGGGTCTTGCTTTCATTGCAAGAGGTTCATTCTGTAAAGACCAGTACGTAGCATGTGTTCATTATGGACCCTACTATCATTGCTAGTGGTTGATTCTCTAAAGCCCAGTACGAACCATTGTGACCTTTGTGGAACCTTATTGCATTGCAAGTGGTTGATTCTGTAAAGCCCAGTACGTAGCATGTGATAATTATGGACCCTTCTCTGATTGCTAGTGGTTGATTCTGTAAAGCCCAGTACGTATCATGTGATCATTATGGACCCTTCTCTCATTGCTAGTGGTTGATTCTCTAAAGCCCAGTATGAACCATTGTGACCTTTGTGGAACCTTATTTCATTGCAACTGGTTCATTCTCTAAAGCCCAGTATGAACCATTGTGACGTTTGTGGAACCTTATTGCCTTAAAAGTGGTTGATTCTGAAAAGCCCAGTTCAAAGCATTATGTTCATTTCATTGCAAGAGGTTCATTCTGTAAAGACCAGTAGGTAGCATGTGATCATTATGGACCCTTCTCTGATTGCTAGTGGTTGATTCTCTAAAGCCCAGTATGTACCATAGTGACCTTTGTGGAACTTTATTGCATTGCAAGTGGTTAATTCTGTAAAGCCCAGTGCATGGCATTATGTTCATTGTGGATCCTACTTTCATTGCAAGTGGTTCATAGTGTAAATCTCAGTGCATGGCATTCTGTTCATTTGGATCTTGCTTTCATAGCAAGTGGTTGACTCTGTAAAGCCCAGTACATAGCATTGTGATCATTAGGGACCCTTCTTACCTTCATTGCAAGTGGTTCATACTGTAAAGCTCAATGCATGGCATACTGTTCATTTGGGTCTTGCTTTCATTGCAAGAGGTTCATTCTGTAAAGACCAGTACGTAGCATGTGTTCATTATGGACCCTACTATCATTGCTAGTGGTTGATTCTCTAAAGCCCAGTACGAACCATTGTGACATTTGTGGAATCTTATTGCATTGCAAGTGGTTGATTCTGTAAAGCCCAGTACGTAGCATCAGATCATTATGGACCCTTCTCTCATTGCTAGTGGTTGATTCTCTAAAGCCCAGTACGTACCATTGTGACCTTTGTGGAACCTTATTGCATTGCAAGTGGTTAATTCAGTAAAGCCCAGTGCATGGCATTATGTTCATTGTGGATACTACTTTCATTGCAAGTGGTTCATATTGTAAAGCCCAGTTCAAAGGATTATGTTCATTTCGATCTTGCTTTCATTGCAAGAGTTTCATTCTGTAAAGACCAGTAGGTAGCATGTAATCATTATGGACACTTCTCTGATTGCTAGTGGTTGATTCTGTAAAGCCCAGTACGTAGCATGTAATCATTATGGACCCTTCTCTCATTGCAAGTGGTTGATTCTGTAAAGACCAGTACGTAGCATGTGTTCATTATGGACCTATCATTGCAAGTGGTTGATTCTCTAAAGCCCAGTACGAACCATTGTGACCTTTGTGGAACCTTATTGCATTGCAAGTGGTTGATTCTGTAAAGCCCAGTTCAAAGCATTATTTTCATTTCGATCTTGCTTTCATTGCAAGAGGTTCATTCTGTAAAGACCAGTAGGTAGCATGTAATCATTATGGACCCTTCTCTAATTGCTAGTGGTTGATTCTGTAAAGCCCAGTATGTACCTTTGTGACCTTTGTGGAACCTTATTGCATTGCACGTGGTTCATTCTGTAATGCGCAGTACGAACCATTGTGACCATTGTGGAACCTTATTGCATTGCAAGTGGTTAATTCTGTAAAGCCCAGTACGTAGCATTGTGATCATTAGGGATCATTCTTTCATTGCAAGTGGTTCATACTGTAAAGCTCATTGCATGGCATTCTGTTCATTTGGATCTTGCTTTCATTGCAAGAGGTTCATTCTGTAAAGACCAGTACGTAGCATGAGTTCATTATGGACCCTTCTCTGATTGCTAGTGGTTGATTCTCTAAAGCCCAGTACGAACCATTGTGACCTTTGTGGAACCTTATTGCATTGCAAGTGGTTGCTTCTGTAAAGCCCAGTTCAAAGCATTACTTTAATTTCGATCTTGCTTTCATTGCAAGAGGTTCATTCTGTAAAGACCAGTATGTAGCATGTGTTCATTATGGACCCTTCTCTGACTGCTAGTGGTTGATTCTGTAAAGCCCACTACGTAGCATGTGTTCATTATGGACCCTTCTCTGATTGCTAGTGGTTGATTCTCTAAAGCCCAGTACGTACCATTGTGACCTTTGTGGAACTTTATTGCATTGCAAGTGGTTAATTCGTAAAGCCCAGTGCATGGCATTATGTTCATTGTGGATCCTACTTTCATTGCAAGTGGTTCATACTGTAAAGCTCAGTGCATGGCAATCTGTTCATTTGGATCTGGCTTTCATTGCAAGAGGTTCATTCTGTAATGACCAGTACGTAGCATGTGTTCATTATGGACCCTACTATCATTGCTAGTGGTTGAATCTCTAAAGCCCAGTACGAATCATTGTGAACTTTGTGGAACCTTATTGCATTGCAAGTGGTTAATTCTGTAAAGCCCAGTGCATGGCATTATGTTTATTGTGGATCCTACTTTTATTGCAAGTTGTTCATACTGTAAAGCTCAGTGCATGGCATTCTGTTCATTTGGATCTTGCTTTCATTGCAAGAGGTTCATTCTGTAAAGACCAGTACATAGCATTGTGATCATTAGCGACCCTTGGCATTCTGTTCATTTGGATCTTGCTTTAATTGCAAGTGGTTAATTCTGTAAAGCCCAGTACATAGCATTGTGATCATTATGGACTCTTCTCTCATTGCTAGTGGTTGATTCTCTAAAGCCCAGTACGAACCATTGTCACTTTTGTGGAACCTTATTGCATTGCAAGTTGTTGATTCTGTAAAGCCCAGTACGTAGCATGTGATAATTATGGACCCTTCTCTGATTGCTAGTGGTTGATTCTGTAAAGCCCAGTACGTATCATGTGATCATTATGGACCCTTCTCTCATTGCTAGTGGTTGATTCTCTAAAGCCCAGTACATAGCATTGTGACCTTTGTGGAACCTTATTGCATTGCAAGTTGTTGATTCTGTAAAGCCCAGTACGTAGCATGTGATCATTATGGACCCTTCTCTGATTGCTAGTGGTTGATTCTGTAAAGCCCAGTACGTATCATGTGATCATTATGGACCCTTCTCTCATTGCTAGTGGTTGATTCTCTAAAGCCCAGTATGAACCATTGTGACCTTTGTGGAACCTTATTTCATTGTAACTGGTTCATTCTCTAAAGCCCAGTATGAACCATTGTGACCTTTGTGGAACCTTATTGCCTTAAAAGTGGTTGATTCTGAAAAGCCCAGTTCAAAGCATTATGTTCATTTCGATCTTGCTTTCATTGCAAGAGGTTCATTCTGTAAAGACCAGTAGGTAGCATGTAATCATTATGGACCCTTCTCTGATTGCTAGTGGTTGATTCTGTAAAGCCCAGTACGTAGCATGTGATCATTATGGACCCTTCTCTGATTGCTAGTGGTTGATTCTGTAAAGCCCATTACGAACCATTGTGACCTTTGTGGAACCTTATTGCATTGAAAGTGGTTCATTCTGTAAAGCCCAGTGCATGGCATTATGTTCATTGTGGATACTACTTTCATTGCAAGTGGTTCATACTGTAAAGCTCAGTGCATGGCAATCTGTTCATTTGGATCTGGCTTTCATTGCAAGAGGTTCATTCTGTAAAGACCAGTACGTAGCATGTGTTCATTATGGACCCTACTATCATTGCTAGTGGTTTAATCTCTAAAGCCCAGTACGAATCATTGTGAACTTTGTGGAACCTTATTGCATTGCAAGTGGTTAATTCTGTAAAGCCCAGTGCATGGCATTATGTTCATTGTGGATCCTACTTTTATTGCAAGTTGTTCATACTGTAAAGCTCAGTGCATGGCATTCTGTTCATTTGGATCTTGCTTTCATTGCAAGAGGTTCATTCTGTAAAGACCAGTACATAGCATTGTGATCATTAGCGACCCTTGGCATTCTGTTCATTTGGATCTTGCTTTCATTGCAAGTGGTTAATTCTGTAAAGCCCAGTACATAGCATTGTGATCATTATGGACTCTTCTCTCATTGCTAGTGGTTGATTCTCTAAAGCCCAGTACGAACCATTGTGACCTTTGTGGAACCTTATTGCATTGCAAGTGGTTGCTTCTGTAAAGCCCAGTTCAAAGCATTACTTTAATTTCGATCTTGCTTTCATTGCAAGAGGTTCATTCTGTAAAGACCAGTATGTAGCATGTGTTCATTATGGACCCTTCTCTCATTGCTAGTGGTTGATTCTCTAAAGCCCAGTACGAACCATTGTCACCTTTGTGGAACCTTATTGCATTGCAAGTTGTTGATTCTGTAAAGCACAGTACGTAGCATGTGATAATTATGGACCCTTCTCTGATTGCTAGTGGTTGATTCTGTAACGCCCAGTACGTATCATGTGATCATTATGGACCCTTCTCTCATTGCTAGTGGTTGATTCTCTAAAGCCCAGTATGTACCATTGTGACCTTTGTGGAACCTTATTGCATTGCAAGTTGTTGATTCTGTAAAGCCCAGTACGTAGCATGTGATAATTATGGACCCTTCTCTCATTGCTAGTGGTTGATTCTGTAAAGCCCAGTACGTAGCATGTGTTCATTATGGACCCTTCTATCATTGCAAGTGGTTGATTCTCTAAAGCCCAGTACGAACCATTGTGACCTTTGTGGAACCTTATTGCATTGCAAGTGGTTGATTCTGTAAGGCCAGTTCAAAGCATTATTTTCATTTCGATCTTGCTTTCATTGCAAGAGGTTCATTCTGTAAAGACCAGTAGGTAGCATGTAATCATTATGGACCCTTCTCTGATTGCTAGTGGTTGATTCTCTAAAGCCCAGTATGTACCATTGTGACCTTTGTGGAACCTTATTGCATTGCACGTGATTCATTCTGTAAAGCCCAGTACGAACCATTGTGACATTTGTGGAACCTTATTGCATTACAAGTGGTTGATTCTCTAAAGCCCAGTACGAACCATTGTGAACTTTGTGGAACCATATTCCATTGCAAGTGGTTGATTCTGTAAAGCCCAGTACGTAGCATGTGTTCATTATGGACCTTTAATTGCTAGTGGTTGTTGCTGTAAAGCCCAGTACATAGCATTGTGATCATTAGGGACCCTTCTCTCATTGCAAGAGGTTCATTCTCTAAAGCGCAGTACGTAGTATGTGATCATTATGGACACTTCTCTGATTGCTAGTGGTTGATTCTGTAAAGCCCAGTACGTAGCATGTGTTCATTATGGACCCTTCTCTCATTGCTAGTGGTTGATTCTCTAAAGCCCAGTACGAACCATTGTGACCTTTGTGGAACCTTATTTTATTGCAACTGGTTCATTCTGTAAAGCCCATTGCATGGCATTATGTTCATAGTGGATCCTACTTTCATTGCAAGTGGTTCACACTGTAAAGCCCAGTGCATGGCATTATGTTCATTGTAGATCCTACTTTCATTGCAAGAGGTTCATTCTGTAAAGACCAGTACATAGCACGTGTTCATTATGGACCCTTCTCTCATTGCTAGCGGTTGATTCTCTAAAGCCCAGTACGTACCATTGTGACCTTTGTGGAAACCTATTGCATTGCAAGTGGTTGATTCTGTAAAGCCCAGTACATAGCATTGTGATCATTAGGGACCCTTCTTACTTTCATTGCAAGTGGTTCATACTGTAAAGCTCAGTGCATGGCATTCTCATTTACAGCCACTCTCTGGACGACCACGTCAATTTGGCCCGTAAGGTCTTAGGAATCCTAAAGGAGAATCAGCTTTATGCCAAACTTTCAAAATGTGAGTTCCACAGGACCGAGTTAGATTATGTCAAAAAGAATTTGAGGAGATAAAAGAGATATTCACTACTCAGCCCATCTTGGTCCATGCCCAGCTAGACAAACCTTTTGTGGTGCACTGTGACGTCTCAGAGGCGGCTTATGGGGCAATCCTGTTACAAGCCGACAAAGAGGGTAACTTAAAACCTTGTGCCTATTTGTCAAAAAAGTTCACAGAGACTCAAAAGAGATGGCACGTGTGGGAAAAGGAATCCTTTGCAGTGAGATCGGCCCTATCTCACTGGCGCCATTTCTTGGAAGGAACAGACGTTCCGTTTGAGGTGTGGACTGACCATAAAATATGCAGGCTTTACAAACCCCCCAAAGATTGAACGTGAAACAACTGCGGTGGGCCCAATTTTTCAGCCAATTCAATTTTAAACTGAAGTTTTTCCCGGGTAGGTAGGTGCACTCTCACACATGCCCGAAGCAGACTATTTGGCCCTGAGAGAAGTCAGAACTCTGTTCACAAAAGAACAACTGGGATTGTTAGTACGAACCTGGGCCAAAATCAAGGACAAACCTCCCCCTATTGGCCAAATTCAAGAACTGTCCCAGGAGTTAAAATCAGCTGCTGATACAGACTCTTGGCTTCAGTTCCATAGAGATGAACTGTCCCAAGAAGAGGACATGTGGACTTATGGTTCAAAATACGCCAAACTCTCTGGCCATTTTGGACTTACTAAAACCTTAAAGTTGTTAAACAGGCAATTCTGGTGGCCAACCATACGCAAAGATGTGAAAAATTATTTACAGGAATGTCCTGTGTGCGCTAAGGCCAAACAAAAGATGGGCAAGCCCTCGGGGTTGTTGCAGTCAGTGGCCAACCCTTCCAAGCCATGGACTGATATAGCTATGGACTTTGTTGTAGACTTACCCGATAGTAACGGTTTCAACACTATCAGGACTATTGTTGACCTGTTCTCCAAACAGGCCCACTTCATTCCCCTTAAAAAACTCCCAACGGCACCTGAGTTGGCCAAATTGTTTCTGCAACATGTGTTTCGCTTACACGGATGCCCTGAGAGAGTCAAAAGTGACAGGGGGCCACAATTCACATCCAAATTTTGGAAATCTTTCTTGGGCTTTTTAGGAACCGAAAGGGCCCTAAGCACGGCATTCCATCCCGAGACAGACGGAGCCACAGAACGGGTCCAGAAGACCCTTCAGCAGTTTCTCCATTTCTACAGCACATACCAACAAGATCAATGGTCCTCGCTTCTCCCTTTTGTGGAATACTGCATTAATAATTCGGACCACACCTCCACTGAGATTTCACTGTTTAAAGTTGTAAATGGTATGGACTTTCCACCATTTCCCGCATTACAAAAGGGTCCACCCAACAACACAAAGCCGGGAGACTGGGGCAAAAGGATTGCTGCCTCTTGGCCTTCGATCCAAGATGCACTGCATTCGGCCAAGTTGGATTACAAAAAATATCCAGATAAAAAGAGGGCAGTGCAACCAGACTACAAAGTGGGAGACTTAGTGTATTTGTCTACCAAACACTTGAAATCCACCCAACCATCCTGGAAGTTGAGCTCAAGATACAACGGGCATTTCCCTATCTCGGCCGTGGTGAACCCGTTGGCAGTAAAACTGCAGCTGCCTCATAGTTGGCGTAAAGTACACTCTGTATTTCATGTTAGCCTGCTGAAACCGGCATGTACCACTCACAAATGGAATAAGCCAGATTCAGACCCCGCTCCCATCATGGTGGGAGCACATACCCATTTTGAAATCAAAGACATTTTAGACTCCAAGAGGAGTCCTACTTAGTCCAGTGGACTTCAAGAAACTTACATCCTGAGTGGGTGGTGGCTAAACATGTTAAGGCCCCGAGACTGACAAAACTGTTTCACAGTCGATTCCCCCACAAACCTGGACCCTAACTGTGAACCATGGTTTGTTTTTTATTGTTGTTGTTGATGTCATTGTTTTGTCCCATCTTTTACCTCTCTCCACAGGGTCATCTTCGCAGAGGGTCATCTTCACAGAGGGGGGAATCATGTCAGGTTGTCATAGCCCAGCATTCATAACAACTGTACTCTCCACATCCTGCCAGAGCAATTGGGGTGGAAGATAATCTAAATGATAAGGACCATCTGGCTAGGGATGGGTTTTATGGCCAGCTCTGGTTTTTCAAGCCTGGGAAAAGGATCATATAAGAGATACGTGTGAATGTGGGGAGGGGGGAAGGTGGGAGGCAGATATACTCAGGGTTTGGTGGGAATACGTCAGTTCCAGTTTTGTTTTCATCTTGTAAAGAAGGTCCTCAATAAAGCATTTCCACGGACCTGCCTGTGTGTCTGTTTGAGTCCGATAGCTTTCAAGAGTCGACAGATGTACTGTTTGACACAAAAATTAAGAGATGCAACAAAAAAAAAATAGACTGGTCGGGCTTCAAAGACTTTATTCAGAGTACAGGATCACCATTCATCATAAACTTATCTGACGTATAAATGGCAAAAAAGTATGGAATGAAAATTGCAACAAATAACAGTGGATAAATCCAAAGAAGGACAATACCCCTAAGAGGGCAATGGGAAGTCACAGTTTTAACTAGCAGGATGTGTGTGTGTGTTGGTTATATATATTCCTTTTCCCTCCTTTTTCCTACACTCTCACAACCAGTCTTCCCCTGCTTTCGCTGTAACTATCACAATAACCGCTATAAAAACGATATATATATTTAAAAAACCCTGTAGCTTTATAATGCCATTCTATGTATGTTTACTCAGGAATAAGGTCTACTATACGATTATTCCAAATGAAAGTACTGCTGCAATGTTTTGTTTTGCTGCTATGCTGTGTACTACTGAGAGGACATTGACTAGTGTATGCTGTATCAAGAAAGGCCAGAGAAATAGCAAGTATCTTACTGCTATTTGTCTCAGTTATCTGGTAAAAAGTGTCACTTTGCCCTGCTATGATTATTACCTTGGCAGAGTCTTTCTCTCGACCCTAGCAACCTCACTGTCAATCATCACTGTAGGTATCAGCTTGAGCTTACATATGCCAAAACATGGATATTTCTTGAAACCTTCCAGGTTCAATTGATATTAACTATTTGTATGATCAGTATTTTATATGTTTTAAATCTCGACAATGGGGCTTTTTGATGTGAGTAGAATTCTGGGAAATGTAGTTTAGGGCAGGGCCCTTTGAATTCTCTGCCATAAGGGCCCTTACTTCCCAAACAACTTTTCCCAGAATTCTGTTCATATCAGAAGAAAGGGGCTGCCAGCTTTCAAACCTTAATGTATCTCTCTCAGTCTCCTTCCTAGCTCACTGTCACAATGGTGACAGGCAACCTAGCTTTCTTTAATTTAAAGAGGAATTGCCTTTTTGGGTTCGCCCAACTGCTTCAGTTTGCTTGTGCTGGAAATGAAACTGACTGGGAGACTTTAAGAGGCTTACTGAACTTAAATGAAATGTCATAGTTGAGTGTTTTGATTTTTATGTATGGGCACCCCTCCCCCGTTTCTTAATATTACCTCATATGTACAGATCTTACTAAATAGGAGGCATGAATGACTTTTTTCACAGCCCTATTACCCACATCTGGGCATTCAGTTTTGACCTCTGATCCACTTTGGGGGGAAAGTGCTTGTGTGGACAAGCTCTTTGAGCAAAAGAACACTTGTTTTGTACAAAAGACATTATGTGAAACATTTAAGATTTAATGCAAAATACAACTTTTTGTACAAAAATGCATTTTTTTCACTCTTTGCCCCCAAATAAGGATTTGTTGTGCAAAATGTTGGTTTGTTGGTTTGTTTGTCCATGTTTTTATAAGAGCTGCTGCTTCAGATCTTGCTCATGCACAAGGTGAGGAATCTTTTGCCAGAGGACAATTTGTTTATCTGAGTACTCATTCTTATCAAAAATGAGAAAAACTGCAGACACATTCATATGTGTATTAATCACTGACTGGAATAGCAGAAGATAAAGCTTGCAGGTCTCATTGGGGATCCCCATGGTGATCATTTGGCCAATAGCTTGGAAGCTCCCCATCCATGTTGTTCTGCCACATTACTGCTATAATGAAAACAAACGGGTTGAGTAATGTTTATTTTTAAATCACTATGCCAACATGTTCTTTGAAGTTCTTCAGATATTTAATGGTAAACCTAGAAAATATAACTGATTTTTTTTAAAGAAACTGTCTCTTTTCACTTTGCCTGAAGATATCATCAAAAAGATAAAATGTATTAATCTTGGTTCACATTACCAACCCTTCAAAGCACATTATATTTCAGGTCAGAAAACCCTATTATTAGGCTATTTCTTTGAAGGCTTCTTTTTCTTGGCCCCAAGCTTTTTGAAAATATTTAGCCATTCATTTTCTGGTGACATGCATCATAAGAATTGTTCCCTCTTAGTACAAAATGTTGATTACTAGTATTTATCACAAAAAGGAAAGGAAAGGAGAAAATCTGCTGTTTCTGAGAACAGTCCAGTGGTGATATCTTTTAAAATTAAATCCACCAAACAACAGGGTTTTTTCTAAAGCCCTTGGCATTGCTTCTTAAAACAGTAACACCATGAATGCATTATCTCTAATAATGCATTCTCTGCATTATTAGAGTTCATCCAAAACAAAATGACCTGAGCAGTTGTTAGCCCCTTTTCAATATTGCCCCTCAAGGGACATGCTTAATTATTTCACATATTAGTCAGCACTACCATTTTATTTATATGGAGAAAAGAAAAGAGTATACTCAGTTATTCCAGTTAGGTGGGGAAACAGAGATCTCCACCTATGTTGGATGTCCTTGGTACTGAACATGTGGGTTAGCTTTTGCCTTTTCTCAACAGATCCTTTGTTCCAACTTGTAATTATAGAAATATACAGGTATATTTTAGTTAAGCCTGGGATCAAGAAAGCTCCTTTTTACCTAATCTTTTTATGCTGCTCATCCACACATCCTTTTCTGTCTTGTCTTTTATGTGGCTGGAAGGTGTGTTTTTAATACCATCAGGATTGGAAAGATATTGAAAAAAGGTTAGATAAACACAGGCTTTTGATGCAGGATTGTAGGTGTGTTTTACAATTAAACAATGTAGTAAATCATGAGCTTGCAAAGAATGGGATTCTATTGTAACTGTGTGTACCTAACTGCAACATGCAAGGAAAACAGCAGTTGCCTACTGAGCATGCATGAATATTAAAACAGAAGCAAAAGAGATAAGCAGATAAGGGATAAGCCTTACCAGCTCCCCTGGAAAGGTTTTTAAGAAAGCATAGATCTGGCCACCAAAATGGAAATCATAAGAAAAAGAGAAGCTGGTGAAATAAAAGAAACATCTCTTGATGCATTTTAAAAAGGCTTTTAAGAGGTATATGTGAAGATTTAGCATGTGTTTGTTTATTTATGCAAGATTAACCTTTAAATGTGAATATTGTTCGTTTAGCACAAACAATTTGAGAACATGCTGAACTGCTATTCTTCTCTATTCCTTCCTTGTTATTTATGTCTCTGGTACCAAATTTTCTGTTCAAGAAATAATGTTTAGGGCACATCTACTTCACTAACTGAGGTATCATTGAAACTTTAAGTTTATGTCCTTCTTTATGCTTAAAAAATGGGAAATATATTCATTTTCCATCAGGAAAGGGGGAAAATGTCATTTTAACCAAATTAACCTAAATATTTAGTCATGCTCCATTTAAGGATTATAACTAAGGATTCAACTATTATGTTATAAAAGAACAGTTTTACATTTCCACTTTTAAGTCTCCCATAAGCTTCTCAGAAAGATCAAATGAAGTTTGTTTGCCAAATCTCTGGGTATGAAAACCTGTTCTGTATTAGACTAAGGAAAAAGAGGGAGGCAGAGAGAGAAGGAGAAAAGATGTAAGCTCTTTACATCCAGTTAGGATAAAGCTCTTTAAATCGTTTTCTTCCTAGTGGCAGCAGCAGTTTTTCCTGTTGATCCTATTTTCTTTGTGGTATAGCTTGCAAGCCCTCAATTGAACAACGTAAATCAGTCTGAGTAGTCCCGTCAGTCCCATACAATCTAACAGTGAGCACAGGATGGGAGAGGAGTGAAGAAGGCAACACAGTTCTAATGCCAACATCTTTCAGAATGGGGCTGTAGAAGGGGTTAGCTACAAACAGCATTTTGGTGTCAATCAACAACAGTCTCATCCCTGCATATTTTACCTTGTTCAATCCCACTGACTTTAGTAGAATTTAAAGAATTCTCCTATGCCCCGGATTACAGGTAATATGGGGAACTCAATAACAAAGTGAAAATACCTTTTAAAATCCTGGATAGCAGAATCTCCCCTTCCCACATACCAGATGTGTATGTGGGGGCACTAAATCTTCATTTGTCTCATTTTGATGAACAGTGTAATAACAGTGCAAGAGAGTGAGATACTCTTTTTGACAAGAGTTCTTGTTTTTCCAAGAAAGTTTTATTAATGCAGCTTGTCCTATTGTACAAAATTGTGATAACAATGGGACACTGATGCTTCCTGCATGGTCTTCTAACAATTAGAAATATAGGGTGGGTGGTTTTGCCTTTGACATTGATCAGCCAATCTTTCTGCTTGCTGTGTGGGTGTGTATAGCAGGTACAGGCAGAACAAACTGATACAGAAAATAGATTATCTCTACATCCTGTACCACGTACTAAGATGACAGTGGTAGAATTCACAGGAGTGTAAGCCATTATGTAGCATTACTGCCACTTGGGAGCGAAATAGATCCAGTAATTCTCATGCTGTATCTTCTTTTTGGCAACAAAATGTATTATTTCACTTGCATCAAAATATGATTTTGCATTTTTGCATTTTTAGTCTTTCCTGCTCTTTCTGTTGCAGGTTTTCTGTTGCTAATATTCTCACTATCTTACTCCTATGATACCACTGTAAGGGTATATTCTTTGTGTTCACATGAGTCTCAGAGCAGTTGCTCAAATATGTTTTGTGACTTCCAGAATGCCATTTGCAAATTTCTAGATCGGAACCTTCAAGTTATAAACTGAAAATAAATTCTAATTGTTTATGCAAATACAGCTAATGAACATAAAATAGGCAGTAACACAAGAGCAGGTATGTTTCTTGGCCAACGTATTCCCTAATTTGATTGAGCCAAGAAACAAGTTTGAGATGCATGAATGTTTTAATAGGCCCAAACAAACATGTATGGGTAGCTACTGTCCATGGATAAGCCTACTGAAATATAAGTTTAAAATAGGTTTTATTATGAAAATTGTGATTAGCCAAGCCTGATAGCACCTTTAATACAAGACAACAAGCTGGACATTTCTGGATGTCATTTTTATCAATAAAGCAATCTTTTTGGATTATGCAAAAATCCTGACCTCTAAACCATGCAAAATTATCTGTGGTCAGAAACCAACTTTGATGTGAATATTAGGCATGTATCAGGGCCATCGTTGAATGTTGACTGAAGCTAATAAACATTCTAGATAGCATATTTGAAATTTACTATTTTGGAAAATGGGTGCCTTTGTTGTTCTCCTCTTTCTCACTTCTTATTGTTCTGGCTGCTGCTGCTCTGTGCTATTATGTGAAACCTTAGGTGACAGGATCTTCTTGGCAAGATCTGTTCAGTGGGGATTTGCCCTTGGCTTCTCTGAGGCTGAGAGTGTATCACTTGTCCACAGCCACCCAGTGATTTTCCAAAACTGAGAGGGGATTCAAACTCTGATTTTTATCTTGGTTTCACACTGGAGATATCCAAGCTTTAAAACTGCATTATATGGCAGTGTTGGTGGGCCAGAGTCCTCTTCCCTTTTAAAAATTACATGGAGTTTTGGAGCAGGGAATTTTTATTATTGTGTTTCCCTGAAAATAATACATTGTCTTATATTAATTTTTGCTCCCAAAGATGCACTAGGTCTTATTTTCAGGGGATGTCTTATTTTTTCATGAAGAATTCACATTTATTGTTGAACAAAAAAATGTATATTTATTATATACTGTACAGTAGTTGTCATCACAAATCGGCATAACCAGACAAACTGAGAATCCTATCAATAAATTCTTGTTACTACCATTATTTCCATGTACAATATTTACCAATCCTGCATGCTCTGGTGTTATGTTTGGCAGGCATGCTTCAAAGACAAACTTGCTAGGTCTTACTTTTGGGGGAGGCCTTATATTTAGCAATGCAGCAAAACCTCTACTAGGTCTTATTTTCAGAAGATGTTTTATTTTCAGGGAAACAGTGTAGGTAGAAGTTGTAGAAAGAGTAACCAAATAGTAGTTTTGATTTGGTTCAGATCCTTCATGATTAAATGACTAACTTACTACATAGATTGACTTACTACATAGAGTTTTATTAAGTTGTATCAAGCTCTGTTGTTTAGTTCAGTATAAGCTTAAAAATTCAGTTAAATCCATAAACACATAACCAAAGTTAAAAACCACAGGACCACCTGACATGAACCGCCTGATATATAGAGAGAGGTGAGAGAGAGAGTTTTCCTGCACACAAAAAATGTTTGGGGATGAAGATCTGGTCAAAATACACAGATAATTTTGAAAAAAATATTTTGATTGATTTTTTAAAAATCTTTTATTGCACAAAAAGTACATGCAGCAAAACTGCATGGTCTTACTACTCAGACATCTCTGCACTCATAAATTGTGTAGCCTTATGCAATTTGTGTAAATATGTATTTGTTCCTCAAATGTATTTTTGACAAAGGAAAACCATTGCAATTTTGTGTAAAATATAAAAAATATTCAAGAACCTCACACAAAATATGTATATTAACAGAGAAAATTGTAAACATTATTTGTTCATGTTTATAAAGGTAAAGGTTTCCCTGACGTTAAGTCCAGTCATGTCTGATTTCTAAGTCCAGTCATCTGATTTTTAAGTCCAGTCATCTCCATTTCTAAGCCAAAGAGCCGGCGTTGTCCGTAGACACCTCCAAGGTCATGTGGCCGGCATGACTGCATGGCGCGCCGTTACTTTCCCACCGGAGTGGTACCTATTTATCTACTCACATTGGCATGTTTTCAAACTGCTAGGTTGGCAGAAGCTAGAGCAACAGGTGGTGCTCACTCCACTCCCGGGATTTGAACCTGGGACCTTTCGGTCTGCAAGTTCAGCAGCTCAGTGCTTTAACACACTTCGCCACCGGGGCTCCTGTTCATGTTTATAGAAGCAAAATAAGTAAAGATTTATAACATTTGTAAGAAATGCTTACCAGAAATGATACAGGTTATGTTCTCTTAAAGTTTCTTGCTTAAAACTTTATTAAAAGCAGCTCCTAAATTCTGACTCAACATTTTTGGGGATATTTGATGTTTTAGGGTGATGCATTTGATTGGATCAAGCTATAATCTCACTTAAAAAAAACTGCTTCAAGGCAGATGTGTTTATGTGGGATTGTGAAGTGGTGCTGAACCCAACCATACTCTGTTTCTTCATTTGCTTTGCTAGCCAGTCAAGGATATAATGCAGTGGCAATAACATGGGGAAAGAAAGGAGAAGAAATCAAATTTGGAATAAAAGGTATAAAGAGAAATCTATAGAGAGTTTTCCCCTCCCCTTGCCTGCACAAACCTGATGATGAAATACAGGGAAAAAACACTGTGCTGTCTTTTGAATCCAGACTCATTTGCTCGCTCTTTCTTTCTTATCTATATTCATGGATTTTCAGGGGCCCAGCAGTTACATGTCAAAATAATGAGTCTCAACCTTGTTTCAGGATAAAGCATCAATCTGCCAGTGCATACTGTGTCTGACCTGATAGAATTTAAGAAGTACTGTAGGCTCTACAATTTCTCTACAAAATGTGATTTTTTGAACTCAGTCCTTGGTGATAGACAAGGTATTCTATCAACGCCGCCTCTGAATTCAGGGAAATAGCTGTCCTGGGAGTATATCTTCACAGTTCTGCTAATCTATGTTCATATAGATAATAACAACAGTTTTACAACTGACTTTTTCTCTCTCTATTTAACATGTACCTGTGGCTCTTTCTCCTCCTTCACATGCTTTACACTGTAGACAAAATTGTCAGTTGGCTGAATGCACTAATTTGTCTTAGGTCATTCCCCAGACACACATATATGTCTGCATATTGGTAATTTGTAATTGCCCCCCCCCCCCAACAAGTTAATTCTGCAAATATGCATGGTGGCCCTATTAAAGCAGCTCCACTGGCTACCAATAAGTTTTGTGGCCCAATTCAAGGTGCAGGTGATGACCTACAAAGCCCTAAATGGTTCAGGCCCTGCCTATTTTCAAGATCACATCTCCCCCTATGAACCAGCGTGAGCTCTAAGATCAGCTGGGGAGGCCCTCCTCTCACTTCCACCATCTTTACAAGTTTGGTTGATGGGGACAGGGGAGATGGCCTCGGTAGTGCCCCCCCCCAGACTTTGGAATTCCCTCTCCAGGGAGATTAGGCAAACCCATAAATTGGCTTCTTTTTGTAAGGAACTGAAAACTTGGATGTTCCAACAAGCCTTCAAAAAGGATTAATCCCTAGGCCCAGTCCCTAATTGCCAGATAGTAATCTTCCTCATCCACTTCCCTCATCCTCACTTCCCTGCACATCCACTTCCCCGGCCCTGTTATACACTATTCACACTACCCCTTGCCCCGTCCATTTATAGTTGATTGGCCCTTTTTAGTACTCCTGACCATTGGACTCCTGAACCTCACCTGATGGAGTTTTGATGTACTCATTTTATATATATTATATTTAAATCTGTTTATCAGTATCTTTGTGTTTTATCTTCTCTGTATCGTTCCAATTTTAGTATATGTGCTGCCGAAGTGTTTTATGAGGCTTTTTGGATTTGTTTTGTTTGTTGTCATTTAGTTTATTAAGTCACAGTTAGGTTGTTTATATTGTCTATTTTTTGTCTTGATGTAAACTGTTTTGTATGGTTTTCGTTGAGCATTGAATAGTTGCTATATGTTTGTAAATCATCCTGCATCCCCTCGGGGAGATAGGGCGGGCTATAAATAAAGATTATTGACACAAAGACACAGTATGACACAGCAAACGAGATATATATGCTGGATTTCTTATCACAAAATCACATCAAACACTTCCCAAGCATTTAGGACTGTGTGATGTATTTTTGGATGATGTGTGCAGATCCCAGCAAAGTGGCCTTTTGCAGTTGACAGATCGTAATTTTGTCAATGTTTACTGTTTCCAAATGCTGGCTAAGATCTTTTGGCACGGCACCCAGTGCACCAAATTACCACTGGGACCACGTGTACTGGTTTATGCCAGAGCCTTTGCAGTTTGATCTTGAGGTCTTAATAACGGTTTAATTTTTCTTGTTCTTTTTAATCAATTCAACTGTCACCTGGTATGGCGACATCAATAATCCAAACCTTTTGCATTTCCACAACTGTGAGGTCTGGTGTATTGTGTTCCAGAACTTTGTCAGTCTGGATTTGAAAGTCCCACAGTATTTTTACGTGTTCATTTTCCACTACCTTTGTAGGTTTGTGATCCCACCAGTTCTTTACTGCTGGCAGAAGTACGTGTGGCTTAAATTTCAATGAATCATTTGGGCCACGTAGTTGTGCCTCTGTTTGTAGTCCGTCTGTGTGGTTTTCTTACAGCAGCTGAGGATATGATCAATGGTATCATCAACTTCCTTGCATTTTGGGTCATCAGCTGATTTTTCAATCTTAGCCTTAGTTGTGTTTGTTCTGATGGCTCGCTCCTGGGATGCAAGAATCAGTCCTTCTGTCTCTTTCTTCAGTGTACCATTCGTGAGCCATAGCCAGGTCTTTTCCTTATCAACCTTTCCTTCAATTTTGTCAAGGAACTGCCCATGCAATGCTTTTTTGTGCCAGCTCTCAGATCTAGTTGGTAGTGCCATCTTCTTGTACTGATTATTTGTCTGCTGTGCTGAGAAGTTTCTGATTTTTGACCTTAATCAAAGCAGCTTCTTCACTTTTCTTTACATATTCTGCCAGGGCATGTTCTTCTTCTTTGACTGCTTGTTTTACTTGTAAGAGTCCTCTGCCACCAGATCTTCTAGGCAGATAGAACCGGTTAACATCACTGCGATGATGATGATGATGATGATGATACCATAGACTTATAAAAAGACAAATAAATGGTCCTAGAGCAAATTAAGACCCAAATCTCCCCAGAAGCCAAAATGACCACACTGAGATTTTCGTAGATTGGACACACCAGGGGAAAATATTACTCACTAGAAAAGATAGTAAGGCTTGTTAAAGTAGAAGGTAATTAGGAAAGAGGAAGACCACATTCAAAATATATCTAGGCTGAAATCAAGGAAGTCACTGCATTTAGTCTGCAAGACGTGAGTAAGGTTATGATGATAGTTTGACGGGAATATCTCATTCATGGGGATACTGTAAATCAACAGTAATTTCATGGCAGAAACAGGTGTGTCAAACTTTAAAATGTGTGACAGAGACAATATCCATAGCTGAGTCGACAAAGATGTTAGTGGACACATCAGTAGTAAATAGTATTCTGAGTAGATGGGAACTTGAGATGCGTGCTGCCATGCGTGCTGTCAGCCATGCGTGCTGTCAGAGTAATTATTTGGGTAAACATCTTTAGCTATTCCAGCGGCTTTGCATTTTTTAGTTTTATCTCATCCAGAGGGTGAGGCACTTTATAAAGAACTAGTTAGATGTCATGTCTTGATTTCTTTTCACTTTTTATATGTCCAGTGCCTTGGAGCCATTTCTGGTATATGGGCTTCAAAGAGCACAGACATATAAACACAGAAATTACCAAGGAAAATAAAAGCCAAAATGTATGTGAGGAAATTTCCAAACAAAGTATTCTTCCACAGTGAACTTAGTGCCAGTTTGTTTCTGGGCCCAATTCCAAATATTTGTATTAATTTTTAAAACTTCAAACCACCTGGGACCACAGTTTCTCAACAGTTGCTTCCTTCTATGTATTCCATTTTCCTGGCTCCCTTAGTAGAGCTGTTCATGAGGATCTACCCCACTCTGTGGCAACATTTAGAGTTGAACTGTAATAATGTTCTGTACATGTGGTGACTTCCCCCTCCCAAAAAAATCCCAAATTGGAATATAAAATGAGACATCCAACTTGCATATAATTCATAGTTAAGAACAGGGGTGAGACAACAGGATATGAGAGAAATTTACCTCTAGGAAAGGAATTCACTCCTGAAAGCGTTATTATGGGGAAAAGGTGTCTCCACTGGAGCTTTATCATGAATACTTGTTTCCACAACAAGCCAGATTTTTCAAAATCCAATTATCATAAGAACAGAAAGTGGGATGAAATCTTATGAAGAGGAGCACGGACAGCAAAGTAAATGTCACAGGGGTGTTAACTCTTCCCTATGCTATATATGGATGGAATTAAACTTTTAAAAGTATCTGTCTCAACTTACATAAAAATTCTGTTGAGTATCTAGGACCCTTTTTGGCCCTCAAAAGTGAAGTGACTTGGCATGGGATTTTCATTCATGGTAGATAGGTTCTTTTCAATCCGAAAAAGCTGACCCCATCCAGTCACTGCTCACTTTTTGTTTATGAAGACAGCTTTTCTAGCAAACTTTGGGTGGTTTTAGATTTTTGCAGACTTCTACAATTTTTTTTTGGCTGAAATGACAAAATATGCATTTTCATCTTAGGTACTCCTGTTCTGTGATCTTTCTCATGTCTTCCTGCTGCTGGCCTTTCTCTGAGAAAAGGCCTGCTATGGGATGTAAGCTTGTAAAGAACTTGGAACACTTTCCTCAGAGGCATCCAAGAATATTCGTCTCCTGGAAGCCTCTTTTTTTTTTTTTGATAGAAGCAGAAGGAAATGTATTCACTTGGAAACCAAAGGCTGTTCTCTTCTGGCCTTTCTTTAACATAGTGCCAGCAGAAAGGGGGCCACATGCAAGCAGCAGTATCCTATCATGAAATACAAAAGGCTGGCAGGAGGCTTAATAAAACAAAACTTCACCTTGCCTCTTGGCTTGAATGTATCAGCAATAAAAACATGTCATTGAATTTTCTGGCAATGGAGTGGGCTGCAGCTTTATCAGCTCCAAATGACTCTAGGGATAGTGGTCCACAAAGATGCATGCAAAAATAAAAAAAAATAAAACACAGTTTCCTTCCCATTATATTCATAATAACTATTGTGATAATTATACCAAATATCTAATGAATTTTTAAAAGACTATTACATAACCATACTTCACAAAACCTTTTGGTCCTCTAGTACATGAATAATTCCAAGCAGGTTATCTAAACTTTATGACTGACAAACACGTCAATTCAAATGCACATACAAAAACAAACCAGAAAGTTGTTCTGAATATTTCACCTAAACTTCAACTGATCTTCATAAAGTATTCTTTCTGAACATCATTATCTCATGACCCACTCTTGTCCTACGCCATCAGCTGTGAAATTCACCGTTTGCATATAGGAAGTCATTGGCATTAACTTTTTTATTCATGATACAAATCATAAGATCCACTTTTCTTCCTCTGATGACATGACGATTCAGAAAATGAAGGACTATAAATGCTTTAAAGAGAAGAATGGTGCCTTTACAGGGTATGCAACACCATTGTCCTCAATTAAGCATCTAAGGTTTTTTTTCTTTTTATTCATCTCTGAGGACAAAAGCTGAAGGACAATTTTAAATAAAAGACTCCACTAGGATATGGGAAAAATAAGCTGGGAAAATTCTTCATTCAGAGTACCATGTGAGCAGTGACAAAGAGAAAGACTGCACATATGCCAGAAAAGAAATGAGAAACATAAAGAGACAATGATAACAACTCAAAAGAGCAATGAGAAAATGGAAGGGAATCAAACATAGAGAGAAAAATTTTTGTGTGTTTAAAACTTGATAACAAAATTTACAAAGAAAGGTTGGAAATGATCCAAACTTGTACTAAGCATGGGATTGATAAATGCCGCTTTTGCTTTCTCCTATGTAGGGTACATTTAAAAACAATCTCATATTATTTAAATACTGAACATGAAGAAACTGGTGAATTTTGGTATTTTCATGATCCCAGTTGAAATACTGATGGGGTTGTGGGGACCGATAGAAAATTATGGGATTTGTAGTCCAGTCACATCGGAGAATTTCTTGACTCCCTGGCTTGCCCGGTTTAATCACTATCATAAATTGGATGCACATAAATTGGATGTACTAATGAAGAGCACCTTATTGGGAAAATATAGAAAGTATTACTGAAGATGGAAATAGAACCAGAACTGATAAAGGAATAGATGGACCTAACATGTCGGACACAATATAAATGGTGAAAAAATGAGGGCTATTGGCTTAAAGAAAATTTTGTGCTTTGACCTTAAAGAATTTTTTAATAAAATGATGAACATGTGGTACCTGACTCCAGGAAAACCTGCCAAAATGTATAAGAAAAGAAACAATAAGTGTGGTGGTCCTATAAAAAAGGGGGGAAAGTACAAAAAATACTGCAAGAAATTTTAAACCAAAGTTACAAGAGGAGACTAAATTATTTTTATTGGGTCTGTCAAATAAATAGTCACTAAACTACAAAGTACTGCACTACACAATAACAACCTAGACATTATATGCCTAGTATTGAAAGAAGGCAGACCTGTTAATAGAGGAATGGATTTTTAAAGTTTTTAAAATAGGAGAAGTGGACAAATTAGCAATGATAAACAAAGAAAAAATACAAAACAATTTCATTAAAGACTGGGAGCCATTCCTAAACTTTGTAAAAGAAAAAGCAAGAAAGAAAGGTTTTCATAGAAGGTTTCATAATTTAACCAGTTAGAATCTTTTTAGGGAATTTATAACTAAGGACAGGTTGCTTACTCGTAACTGTGCTTCTTTAAGCGGTCCTCTATGACTTCACACAATTGGAATTACTGTGCTTGCACAGGCTAAAAGGAAACTTTTTCCAAGTTCTGGCTTTAAATTTTGGTGGTAACCCCACCCACTCCTCCCCAGGGCATAAAAGGCGACCTGTCTGGCAGCTTCCCGGTTACTAGGCCACAGCTGCAACTATAAATGGAGGAGGTTTGCATGATAAAGGAGAGGAACAGGCAGGTTTGTGTGAATTCATAGAGAACCACTTAAAGAAACAAAGTTACAAGCAAACTACCTGCCCTCTTTCTTCATGGTGTCTGTAAATCACACAATTGGAAATTAGTAAGCTAAGGTATACGAAGGCAGAAAATGGCAAACTGACACAGATAAATGGTGCCAAAAATCATCTGAAGTTTAGTGAACATAAGAATAATACTACAAAGAAAAGTGTTATACTTTTGAGTGCAACTGGAGGTAAATATGCAGTTGAAATTATGCAGTGTGACAACAGTAGTGCAGAAGGCAACATGCATTGGAAGAAAGTGCAAGTTAAGCAAACATTCTCTCTCTCTCTTTTAGGTCCAATATGGACAACGAGGTGGTTTTGTTAGAACCGTAGGAGACAGACTGACGAAGTGCCATAAAGAAGAGTATACATGGTATTCGCTGATGTTTCCCTCACCCTTTACAAACAATAAATTGAAGTTATAAGGAAAAACTGTGTCATTATTGCATGATTACAGGTAACAACCATATAGACATTGACACAGTTCAAAGTGCAGATTGAGGAGTCAGGAGAGGCAAGATGAAAAGATTAAGGTATGGTGCATTTTTTCCATCACTGACCAGAGGCCCTGGATTTATTTATTTATTTGTTTGTTTACAACATTTCTACCCCACCTTTCTCCACCCCTGAGGGGACTCAAGGTAGCTTTACACATAGGCAACTATTCAATGCCTGAAAAACAAACCATATAAATAGAATTATAAAATACATTAAAACAATTAAAAACAATTAAAACAATACACTCATCATTAATCACATAATTGTCAAGAGTAACTATTGGCTTTTCCAATAGTCATTGCACATCATTCTATCTATTTATTGCACAAGTTCTCCAATAGCTTGGTGACAAAGCCACATTTTCACTTTCTTACAGAATGTCAGGAGGGAAGAACTGATGTAATATCCCTGGGGAGGGAATTCCACAGCTGAGGGGCCACCACTGAGAAGGACCTGTCTCTCGTCCCCAAAAATCGTGCCTGTGAAGGAGGTGGGATCGAGAGCAGGGACTCCCCAGACGATCCCAAACTCCGAGATGGTTCATAGAGGGAGATATGTTTGGACATGTAAACTCAGCCAGAACCATTTAGGGCTTTATAGGCTAAAGCCAACACTTTGAATTGTGCTCAGTAGCAGACTGGCAGCCAGTGGAGATGACGTAATGGGGGGGGGGGGTTGTATATTCCCTGTACGCCGCTCCAATGAGCAATCTGGCTGCTGCCCGTTGGACCAATTGAAGCTTCCAAACAGTCTTCAAAGGCAACCCCATGTAGAGCATGTTGCAGTAGTCTATTTGGGATGTAACCAGATGGTCAGATTGTTGCAATGCACTCCCCAACCGTACGTGGAGAAGTCTGTTATAGTTATTGAAAGGTAAAGTTTGTGGAAGGGGACACCTCGGCAAAAGTGATGGTTGAAAGCTCACCGTGTTAGTGAGCAAAGTATTGGTCTCAGTACCATGAGGTCACGAGCGTTATGCTCAGTCAGTTGGCTGAAATTCTCCAAGAACCCCCATTGGAACAGATGCATTCGGAATTGAGCATATGGCATTAACTGAGACTATCAATACCATATACCCTAGGATTATTTGATTGCCTTGGCTCGAACCCAACGATGGTGTTGCTATCAGAAGATCTCTGTCTAGAGCATGTTGAACCTATGCAGAGGTAGAAAATCCCTTTGTATGTAGGAGTAGTCTGATGAATTGTATCATTTTGGACTTGATGAGACTGGATTTGTCTGAATTGAGCATCACACCCAGAGAGTCCAAAAGCATGTCAACATGCTGTCAAAATGTTGTTTCGAACAGGGCCATGAGGAGCCAGTCATCCAGATATGGGAATAGTCATCCAGATATGGTGTGAAGTCTCTAGAACCAATAAAGATGTGAGGTACTGTCAGAAGGCTAAAGGAAGGATGGAGAAGTGGTACATTTGCTAACAGACTTGAAGGCTAGGAATCAGCAGTGTGATGGTGGGATGGCTATGTGGAAACAGGCATCTGAAGTCTATCATTGCAAATCAATCAACTATCTTGAGAAGACATAAGATTGATCAAATTGTCACTGTGGAATTTCCTCAGAAGGAGAAAGGTGTTTAGGCTCAAAGATCTCAGACTGGGTGAAAACCTCCATCTTTTTTTGAGACAGTGAAGTGCTTTGAGAAGAAGGAATTTAGATTCATGTCGGGATGGACCAGGTGGATTCTTTCATGAGAAGTGCTGGGGACTCTATAGGACTCTGCCAGTTGGGGAGTAGTTAATCGAACTCTTAAGGTGTAGTCTCTGATTATAGTGTACCAGGTGTCTTAGAGGATAGTGCATCTGTATCATCCATCAAACTTGGCATCAGGGCTGGTTTGTCAGTGTGAGGTGGTTTTGCTACTTTGGCATTTGTTGCTGGCAGGGGGGAGGAGAAGGAAGGATGGATGGAGACAATCTTTGTTGCTGACAGTGAGTCTCTGGGTAATATTGTTTACTAGCTTGGGGACCTGGCAGTGCCTGGGTCATTTGAGAAAGGCATTGTTTGCCTATGTTCCAAGTGTAGTCTCAATCCAATGTCAGCTGGAGTGGTGCGGATGAACTACAGCTGCCATCTGCAAGTCCCATCGTCCATGGTCTATCCCTCGCCAAACAGTGCCAGGATGTAGAGTGAGTCATGGGGGGCTCTGTGTACCAAGTTTGGTCCTTATTCGTCATTAGTGGGAGTCACAGTGCTCTCAGGAAGTAAGTGAAGGTATTGCATGTCCCATCATCCATGGTCCATTACCCTCCAAACAACGCTAGGATGTTGAGTAGGTCATGGGGACAGTATGTGTCAAGTTTAGTCTTGATCAAACATTGGTGGGAGTCGCAGTGGTCCCTGGAAATGAGTAAAGGTATTGGAAGTCCCATCATCCATGGTCCATCCCCTTTCAAAAAGTGGCAGGATGTAGAGCAGGTCATGGGGGGGTCTGTGTACCAAGTGTGGTCCTTATTTGTCATTGCTGGGGATGGCAGTGGTCTCGGGAAGTGAGTGAAGATACTGCAAATCCCATTGTCCATGGTCGGTTGTCCCCCAAACCGCAGCAGCATTTAAAGTGAGTGATTTCAGCCACATTGCATCTTTGTTCCAAGTTTGGTCCAGTTGTGTCATTTGTGGGGCTCACAATGGTCTATGGGAGGTGAATCGGCTGAAGGTACTGCAAATCCCATAATCCCATAATGTCTGTCCTGGCCCAAACAGCAGCAGCATGTAAAGTGTGTCATATGGTGAATGTGTGCCAAGTTTGGTTCAATTCTGTTATTCCTGGCAGTTGTAGTGGTGTCAGGAAGTGAGTGAAGGTACTGTAAGTCCCATCATCCTTGGTGTGTCCTCAGCCAAATTGCAGCAGGATGTAAAGGGGGTCATGGGAGCTCTGTCTGCCAAGTTTGGTCCAGTTCCATCATTCGTGGGCATGGCAGTGATCTGTGGGAGCTGTAACGATGCAAAGTACTACAAATCCCATCATCTGTGGTCCATCCTCCCCCAAACAGTACCAGACCATAACGTGTGTTATGGGGGATAAGTGTGTCGAGTTTGGTCCAGATCCGTCATTTGTGGCGGTCGTAGTTGTCCGTGTAAGTGGCGCCCAATCAGGAAGCTGCCACATACTCGCATACAAACATACGAACATACATACATACATACATACATTGACTTTTATTAGATAGATATAATATATCTATATATATAAAAGAGTGATGGCATCACGGCAATTCACAAAACAACAAAAGTACAGGCCCCCCAACCTCAAAATTTGACAACACAACCCATCATCCACGCTCAAGGTTGATACAACAAAAAGAAAAGAAAAATAAAGTCCTAATTAGATGGAGAGCAATAATTTTTTTTATCCAATTGCTGCCAGTTTAGAGGGCTAATCTCTGCCCACTTGGTTGCCTAGCAACCAAGGGACAGCCAGGTTTCAGTTAGGGGACAGGCAGATTTAGGCCTCACTTAGACTTCTTCCACAGATTATCTAATTTGCACTGGATTATATGGCAGTGTAGACTCAAGGCCCTTCCACACAGCTATATAACCCATTTATAATCTTATATTATCTGCTTTGCATTGGATTATCTTGACTCCACACTACCATATAATCCACTTCAGTGTGCATTTTATACAGCTGTGAAGAAGGGGCCTCATATAATCCAGTTCTGAGCAGATAATATAAGATTAGAAATATACAGTAGAGTCTCACTTATCCAACGTAAACAGGCCGGCAGGATAAGTGAATATGTTGGATAATAAGAAGGGATTCAGGAAAAGCCAATTAAACATCAAATTAGGTAATCGTTATACAAATTAAGCACCAAAACATCATACTATACAATAAATTTGACAGAAAAAGTAGTTCCATGCGCAGTAATGCTATGTAGTAATTACAGTAGAGTCTCACTTATCCAACACTCGCTTATCCAACGTTCTGGATTATCCAACGCATTTTTGTAGTCAATGCTTTCAATATATCGTGATATTTTGGTGCTAAATTCATAAATACAGTAATTACTATATAGCATTACTGTGTACTGAACTACTTTTTCTGACAAATTTGTTGTCTAACATGATGTTTTGGTGCTTAATTTGTAAAATCATAACTTAATTTGATGTTTAATAGGGTTATCCTTAATTCCTCATTATCCAACATATTTGCTTATCCAACGTTCTGCCGGCCCGTTTATGTTGGATAAGTGAGACTCTACTGTACTGTATTTACAAATTTACCACTAAAATATCACAATGAATTTAAAACACTGAGTACAAAAACATTGATTATGAAAAGGCAGACTGTGTTGGATAATCCAGAACATTGTATAAGCGAATGTTGGATAAGTGAGATTATTCTTTAATATGAAATAATTACTGGGATAGAATAATGCAGAACAATATAATCTCTAAAAGCAGGACAGTAAATAAACAGGGGAATTCCACACAGGAAACAATCGGGGCCAGCTAACACCTCCCAACAAAGTATTCCCATCATCAAAGTCTGGCAAATCCTGTTTTCTCAGGGCCACAGACAGTAGAAGCACATAAAACATCGCAAACAACACCACTCTGAAAACAAGGGAATTCCAGACAGGAAACAATCAGGGCCAGCTAACACCTCCCAACAAAGTATTCCCATCATCAAAGTCTGGAAAATCCTCTGTTTTCTCAGGGCCACAGACAGTAGAAGCACATAAAATATCGCAAACATACCACTCTGAAAACAAGGGAATTCCAGACAGGAAACAATCAGGGCCAGCTAACACCTCCCAACAAAAAATTCACTCAGGGAGGAAACAGCCAGGCTTTAAAGCTGCAAGGCCATTACATCCTAATCATTTTTCCTAATTGCAGCATTCATACTTGCCTCCAACAAACAAAAAAAACCAATCAGAAATATTGTATATTCACAACCTTTAGGAAATAATATCCCCTGATGGCGCAGCGTGTTGAAGCGCTGAGCTGCTGAACTTCTGGACCGAAAGGCCACAGGTTTGAATTGGGGGAGCGGAGAGAGCCCCCACTGTTAGCCCCAGCTTCTGCCAACACAGAAGTTCAAAAACATGCAAATGTGAGTGCATCAATAGTGCTCCGGCGGGAAGGTGACGCCGCTCCATGTAGTCATCCCACATGACCTTGGAGGAGTCTACGGACAACGCCGGCTCTTCGGCTTAGAAATGGAGATGAGCACCAACCTCCAGAGTAAGACACAACTGGACTTAATGTCTGGGGAAAACCTTTACCCTTGACCTTAACTACCACCAATTCCTCAATACTTTCTTTCCCATACCACCAGACTTCGCCACAGCAACGCGTGGCCGGGCACAGCTAGTAGATATATATAGATATTAGGCTTGAGCGATCCACGAAAAATTTGATTCTAAACTCGTTTCAAAACTAGAGGGGGGCAGCGTTTCGTTTCTGAAGTCATTTCCGAATTTGGCCCCCCAAAAAATTCAAAATTAACGAAAATTCGTTATTTTCAAAATTAATTCGTTAATGGCGGACGCGCATGCGCAGTGGCCCAAAAACAGCCCAAGGGGGGGGGAGTTAGGGGGCTCTCCTGCTCTCATTTTTTCAGCTATACTGATCAAATTTGGTACAGTGGGAGAACACAATCCACCCTGCTTGTTTGCTAAATTGCAGAGCGTTTGCCCTTTCCTAAGATTTATTGCGCAATTGTATAGTTCATATAAAAAAACTTTATTTACCAATTGCAAAAAATCTGTTCCTGCTTTTGAATTGTTATTTCCTGTTCATTCAATAGGGGTTCCATCACTGTGAAAGTCCTTCTTCTACTTGTGTAACATTGTTTCAGTAAATCTGTCAAAAGTTTAGGGCATTGGGGGCCATTGGCCAAGAGACACATTTTGCTGCCTGCCACTATGCGCAATGACTTTCCCCAGGCATCCATATTGGAGGCCATTATACCCCAGTGGTCAAGCCCCTCCCCCTCCCAAGAAATGTAAGATTTGTGCGACGTTGGTTTGATTTATTGCCTGATGGCAAAATGGGGGCTTGGATCCCACTCCCCTGGGGAGCCGGCCACCGTGGGCCGTCTCCCACCCACACCCCTTTCCCCAAACCAGCAGGGCGTGGGCTTAAACTGCGGAAATAGACATGGGGGCATGGATCCCACACCTCTGCCCCTTTCCCTAAAGCAGTAGGGCGGGGGCTTAGCTGCTGAGATACACATGAGGGTTTGGATCCATTAAAAGCACTGGCAGGGGTAGTGGGAAAATTGGAGCAAAAAGAAAGAAAAAATCAACGTGGTGATCCGAACCGCAATGTCCAAGATGGAGAAAAAAGAAGAAAGAAAAAATCCCCGTGGGGATCCGAACCCCAATGTCTATCTCAGCAGCAAAGACCCCATCCTGCGCTGGCGACAGTTGGCCGGCATGCATCCCGTAGAGAGAGAGAGAGAGAAAAAACCAGAGGACCCCGTCCCAAAGGAAGGATTTGTGCAAAATTGCCCAAAGGGGTGCGGAACGACAGCCGCGAGAGAAGAGAGATGCGGTGCAACTTGGGAAACATGACCACGTAGGCTGAGAGGCAGCAAAAACAAAAGAAAAGAAAAGAAAGGAAAAAGCCACAGGCGGCAAGGCACACACACTAATCCGGGCCGGCCACAGTTGGCCGGCATGCATCCCTGAGAGAAAAAAAGAGTGGCCGCCCCAAAGGAAGCATCTGTGCAAAATTGCCCAAAGGGGTGCGGAACAACAGCCGCGAGAAAAGAGAGATGCGGTGCAACGTGGCAAACACGACCACATAGGCCGGCAGGCAGCAAAAACAAAAGAAAAGAAAAGAAAGGAAAAAGCCACAGGCGGCAAGGCCCACACATTAAAACGGGCCGGCCACAGTTGGCCAGCATGCATCCCTGAGAGAAAAAAAGAGTGGCCCGCTCCAAAGGAAGGATCTTTGCAAAATTGCCTAAATATGTACGGAGGGACAGCTGCGAGAGAAGAGAGATGCGGTGCATGAGGGAAACTTGACCACGTAGGCCGACAGGCAGCAAAAAGAAAAGAAAACAAAAGAAAGAAAAAGCCACAGGAAGCCAGGCCCACACATTGAGCCGGGCCGGCCACAGTTGGCCGGCATGCATCCCATAGAGAATAAAAGAGTGGCCCGCCCCAAAGGAAGCATCTGTGCAAAATCGCCCAAAGGGGTGCGGAACGACAGCCGCGAGAGAAGAGAGATGGGGTGCATCGTGGGAAACACGACCACGTAGGCCGACAGGCAGCAAAATCAAAAGAAAAGAAAAGAAAGGAAAAAGCCACAGGTGGCAAGGCCCACACATTAAAACGGGCCGGCCACAGTTGGCCGGCATGCATCCCTGAGAGAAAAAAAGAGTGGCCGCCCCAAAGGAAGCATCTGTGCAAAATCACCCAAAGGGGTGCGGAATGACAGCCGCGAGAGAAGAGAGATGCGGTGCAACGTGGGAAACACGACCACATAGGCCGGCAGGCAGCAAAAACAAAAGAAAAGAAAAGAAAGGAAAAAGCCACAGGCGGCAAGGCCCACACATTAAAACGGGCCGGCCACAGTTGGCCAGCATGCATCCCTGAGAGAAAAAAAGAGTGGCCCGCCCCAAAGGAAGGATCTTTGCAAAATTGCCTAAATATGTACGGAGGGACAGCTGCGAGAGAAGAGAGATGCGGTGCATGAGGGAAACTTGACCACGTAGGCCGACAGGCAGCAAAAAGAAAAGAAAACAAAAGAAAGAAAAAGCCACAGGAAGCCAGGCCCACACATTGAGCCGGGCCGGCCACAGTTGGCCGGCATGCATCCCAAAGAGAATAAAAGAGTGGCCCGCCCCAAAGGAAGCAACTGTGCAAAATCGCCCAAAGGGGTGCGGAACGACAGCCGCGAGAGAAGAGAGATGGGGTGCATCGTGGGAAACACGACCACGTAGGCCGACAGGCAGCAAAATCAAAAGAAAAGAAAAGAAAGGAAAAAGCCACAGGCGGCAAGGCCCACACATTAAAACGGGCCGGCCACAGTTGGCCGGCATGCATCCCTGAGAGAAAAAAAGAGTGGCCGTCCCAAAGGAAGCATCTGTGCAAAATCGCCCAAAGGGGTGCGGAATGACAGCCGCGAGAGAAGAGAGATGCGGTGCAACGTGGGAAACACGACCACGTAGGCCGAGAGGCAGCAAATACAAAAGAAAAGAAAAGAAAGGAAAAAGCCACAGGCGGCAAGGCCCACACATTAAAACGGGCCGGCCACAGTTGGCCGGCATGCATCCCTGAGAGAAAAAAAGAGTGGCCCGCCCCAAAGGAAGCATCTGTGCAAAATCGCCCAAAGGGGTGCGGAACGACAGCCGCGAGAGAAGAGAGATGCGGTGCATCGTGGGAAACACAACCACGTAGGCCGACAGGCAGCAAAATCAAAAGAAAAGAAAAGAAAGTAAAAAGCCACAGGCGGCAAGGCCCACACATTAAAACGGGCCGGCCACAGTTGGCCGGCATGCATCCCTGAGAGAAAAAAAGAGTGGCCCGCCCCAAAGGAAGCATCTGTGCAAAATCGCCCAAATGGGTGTGGAACGACAGCCGGGAGAGAAGAGAGATGCGGTGCAACGTGGGAAACACGACCACGTAGGCCGATAGGCAGCAAAAACAAAAGAAAAGAAAAGAAAGGAAAAAGCCACAGGCGGCAAGGCCCACACATTGAGCCGGGCCGGCCACAGTTGGCCGGCATGCATCCCTGAGAGAAAAAAAGAGTGGCCCGCCCCAAAGGAAGCATCTGTGCAAAATCGCCCAAAGGGGTGCGGAACGACAGCCGCGAGAGAAGAGAGATGCGGTGCAACGTTGGAAACACGACCACGTAGGCCGACAGGCAGCAAAAACAAAAGAAAAGAAAAGAAAAGAAAGGAAAAAGCCACAGGCGGCAAGGCCCACACATTGAAAAGGGCCGGCCACAGTTGGCCGGCATGCATCCCTGAGAGAAAAAAAGAGTGGCCCGCCCCAAAGGAAGCATCTGTGCAAAATCACCCAAAGGGGTGCGGAACGACAGCCGCGAGAGAAGAGAGATGCGGTGCAACGTGGGAAACACGACCACGTAGGCCGACAGGCAGCAAAAACAAAAGAAAAGAAAAGAAAGGAAAAAGCCACAGGCGGCAAGGCCCACACATTGAAAAGGGCCGGCCACAGTTGGCCGGCATGCATCCCTGAGAGAAAAAAAGAGTGGCCCGCCCCAAAGGAAGCATCTGTGCAAAATCGCCCAAAGGGGTGCGGAACGACAGCCGCGAGAGAAGAGAGATGCGGTGCAACGTGGGAAACACGACCACGTAGGCCGACAGGCAGCAAAAACAAAAGAAAAGAAAAGAAAGTAAAAAGCCACAGGCGGCAAGGCCCACACATTAAAACGGGCCGGCCACAGTTGGCCGGCATGCTTCCCTGAGAGAAAAAAAGGGTGGCCCGCCCCAAAGGAGGCATCTGTGCAAAATCGCCCAAAGGGGTGCGGAACGACAGCCGCGAGAGAAGAGAGATGCGGTGCAACGTGGGAAACACGACCACGTAGGCCGACAGGCAGCAAAAACAAAAGAAAAGAAAAGAAAGCAAAAAGCCACAGGCGGAAAGGCCCACACATTAAAACGGGCCGGCCACAGTTGGCCGGCATGCATCCCTGAGAGAAAAAAAGAGTGGCCGTCCCAAAGGAAGCATCTGTGCAAAATCGCCCAAAGGGGTGCGGAATGACAGCCGCGAGAGAAGAGAGATGCGGTGCAACGTGGGAAACACGACCACGTAGGCCGAGAGGCAGCAAAAACAAAAGAAAAGAAAAGAAAGGAAAAAGCCACAGGCGGCAAGGCCCACACATTAAAACGGGCCGGCCACAGTTGGCCGGCATGCATCCCTGAGAGAAAAAAAGAGTGGCCCGCCCCAAAGGAAGCATCTGTGCAAAATCGCCCAAAGGGGTGCGGAACGACAGCCGCGAGAGAAGAGAGATGCGGTGCATCGTGGGAAACACAACCACGTAGGCCGACAGGCAGCAAAATCAAAAGAAAAGAAAAGAAAGTAAAAAGCCACAGGCGGCAAGGCCCACACATTAAAACGGGCCGGCCACAGTTGGCCGGCATGCATCCCTGAGAGAAAAAAAGAGTGGCCCGCCCCAAAGGAAGCATCTGTGCAAAATCGCCCAAATGGGTGTGGAACGACAGCCGGGAGAGAAGAGAGATGCGGTGCAACGTGGGAAACACGACCACGTAGGCCGATAGGCAGCAAAAACAAAAGAAAAGAAAAGAAAGGAAAAAGCCACAGGCGGCAAGGCCCACACATTGAGCCGGGCCGGCCACAGTTGGCCGGCATGCATCCCTGAGAGAAAAAAAGAGTGGCCCGCCCCAAAGGAAGCATCTGTGCAAAATCGCCCAAAGGGGTGCGGAACGACAGCCGCGAGAGAAGAGAGATGCGGTGCGACGTTGGAAACACGACCACGTAGGCCGACAGGCAGCAAAAACAAAAGAAAAGAAAAGAAAAGAAAGGAAAAAGCCACAGGCGGCAAGGCCCACACATTGAAAAGGGCCGGCCACAGTTGGCCGGCATGCATCCCGTAGAGAAAAAAAGAGTGGCCCGCCCCAAAGGAAGCATCTGTGCAAAATCACCCAAAGGGGTGCGGAACGACAGCCGCGAGAGAAGAGAGATGCGGTGCAACGTGGGAAACACGACCACGTAGGCCGACAGGCAGCAAAAACAAAAGAAAAGAAAAGAAAGGAAAAAGCCACAGGCGGCAAGGCCCACACATTGAAAAGGGCCGGCCACAGTTGGCCGGCATGCATCCCTGAGAGAAAAAAAGAGTGGCCCGCCCCAAAGGAAGCATCTGTGCAAAATCGCCCAAAGGGGTGCGGAACGACAGCCGCGAGAGAAGAGAGATGCGGTGCAATGTGGGAAACACGACCACGTAGGCCGACAGGCAGCAAAAACAAAAGAAAAGAAAAGAAAGTAAAAAGCCACAGGCGGCAAGGCCCACACATTAAAACGGGCCGGCCACAGTTGGCCGGCATGCTTCCCTGAGAGAAAAAAAGGGTGGCCCGCCCCAAAGGAGGCATCTGTGCAAAATCGCCCAAAGGGGTGCGGAACGACAGCCGCGAGAGAAGAGAGATGGGGTGCATCGTGGGAAACACGACCACGTAGGCCGACAGGCAGCAAAAACAAAAGAAAAGAAAAGAAAGCAAAAAGCCACAGGCGGAAAGGCCCACACATTAAAACGGGCCGGCCACAGTTGGCCGGCATGCATCCCTGAGAGAAAAAAAGGGTGGCCCGCCCCAAAGGTGGCATCTGTGCAAAATCGCCCAAAGGGGTGCGGAACAACAGCCGCGAGAGAAGAGAGATGCGGTGCAACGTGGGAAACACGACCACGTAGGCCGACAGGCAGCAAAAACAAAAGAAAAGAAAAGAAAGGTAAAAGCCACAGGCGGCAAGGCCCACACATTGAAAAGGGCCGGCCACAGTTGGCCGGCATGCATCCCTGAGAGAAAAAAAGAGTGGCCCGCCCCAAAGGAAGCATCTGTGCAAAATTGCCCAAAGGGGTGCGGAACGACAGCCGCGAGAGAAGAGAGATGCGGTGCAACGTGGGAAACACGACCACGTAGGCCGACAGGCAGCAAAAACAAAAGAAAAGAAAAGAAAGTAAAAAGCCACAGGCGGCAAGGCCCACACATTGAAAAGGGCCGGCCACAGTTGGCCGGCATGCATCCCTGAGAGAAAAAAAGAGTGGCCCGCCCCAAAGGAAGCATCTGTGCAAAATCGCCCAAAGGGGTGCGGAACGACAGCCGCGAGAGAAGAGAGATGCGGTGCAACGTGGGAAACATGACCACGTAGGCCGACAGGCAGCAAAAACAAAAGAAAAGAAAAGAAAGGAAAAAGCCACAGGCGGCAAGGCCCACACAGTAAAACGGGCCGGCCACAGTTGGCCGGCATGCATCCCTGAGAGAGAGAGAGAAAAAAAAACCAGGAAATGTGGGCCCAAGCCCCTCAGACCAGGGTGGCCGGCCACCGTTGGCCGGCCCCACGCCCACATCCCACAACCCCCGGGGAAGGGCATGTTTTCTTTCCATCTGCTTTCGAAATGTGGGCCCAAGCCCCTCAGACCCGGGGGGCCGGCCACCGTTGGCCGGCCCCACGCCCACACCCCACAACCCACGGGGAAGGGCATGTTTTCTTTCCGTCTGCTTTAGAAATGTGGGCCCAAGCCCCTCAGACCCGGGGGGCCGGCCACCGTTGGCTGGCCCCACGCCCACACCCCACAACCCATGCCACAAAGGCACACTCCATGACAGCAAACCGTCAAGCCTCTGGATAATTCAAGCCATTTTTGTAGTCAATGATTCCATTATATCGTGATATTTTGCAGCCAAATTCATAAATTCAGCAATTACAACATAACATTACTGCATATTGAATGACTTCTTCTGTCAAATTGGTTGTATAACATGAATTTTTGGTGCTTAATTAGGAAAATCATAACCTAATATGATGTGTAATACGCTTTTCCTCGACAAGTCCAATCCAAGATATTCGCTTATTTAAGCTTAGGTAGGCCCGTTCAGCTTGGATCAGTGAGACTCTTCTGTATTCAAGGAAATGTTGGGTCAATAAGACATAAAATAAAACTGAAGTCACAGTCAGCATACAGCATTACCAGCTTAAAAAACAGTGGTGTAAAAACACGGCTCTGGTCCGAGGGCTGAATACTTCACAGAGATGAGGTAGTTTGACAGTTAAAAAACAATAAAGTGTGAAATACTATTGGCCTGGCAACAAATTCTTCAATAGGCAACGATCGACCACACAGACCTCAAAGGCTTTTTGGAAGAGGAAGGTTTTAAGGCTATGATGTTAGGTTCATGTTTCCATGGAGTTGCACTTCAGGGAAGACTTGTGTGTGTCTGGTGTTATTAAAGTTCTCCAGCAGATGAGCTGGAAAGAGGGAAATGACTTCTGTTGGTATACAGTTTCAGTAAAGTTGAGGAAGTACAATTATGAAAGATATTGTGTTTAATGGAGTAGTAATGAATCCAAAGTAGAATCAAAGCACAAATGTTGATTCAAAAGGAACCATGAAGACATAAGTAATTGTTTTTAATAGCAAAACAGAGTTTCTGAGTGGATTGATTCTCTACTTATGAGTCTGCGGAAGATTATCATCACATACTGTCGACCACACCCGCTCAAGGCGATGGGACAGTGAAAGAAGACAATTTTGAGAAGTGGTAAAGGCCAAGGTGTCCCACTTTTATCGGTGATTCCACCCTCTTCTATCATTATACCAACAAGTCAGCAAAAAGCAGTTCCCACGCCACGGAACCTGCGCCCACACATCAATAGCAGCCGCAAAGGCACACGCCCTGACGGGCAAACGGCACCGTCCACGTGCGCGGCCAGAGGGCGAGGGGACCCAAAGGCGGGCGTTCCACATCCACAGCGTCAACCACAGCCTTTCAAGGTGATGGGACACTAGGGTACCAATTTGAGAAATGCTTGCAAAGTCGGAGGTGTCCAACTTTCTTCGGTGATTGCACCCTCTTCTATCGTTATACCAACAAGCCAGCAAAAAGCAGTTCCCACGCCATGGAACCTGCGCCCACACATCAAAAGCAGCCGCAAAGGCACACGCCCTGACGGGCAAACGGCACCATCCGCGTGCGCGGGCAGAGGGCGAGGGGACCCAAAGGCGGGCGTCCCGCGGCCACAACGTTGAGTACACTGCCTTTCAAGGTGATGGGACACTAGACAACAATTTTGAGAAATGCTGGCAAAGGCGGAGGTGTTCCATTGTCTTTGATGATTCCACCCTCTTCTATTGTTATACCAACAGGCCAGCAAAAAGCAGTTCCCACGAGACGGAACCTGCGCCCACACATCGAAAGCAGCCGCAAAGGCACACGCCCTGACGGGCAAACGGCACCGTCCGCGTGCGCGGGCAGAGGGCAAGGGGACCCAAAGGCGGGCGTTCCGCAGCAACAGCGTCAATCACAGCCTTTCAAGGTGATGGGACACTAGGGTTCCATTTTGAGAAATGCTGGCAAAGTCGGAGGTGTCCCACATTCTTCGGTGATTGCACCCTCTTCTATCGTTATACCAACAAGCCAGCAAAAAGCAGTTCCCACGAGACGGAACCTGCGCCCACACATCGAAAGCAGCCGCAAAGGCACACGCCCTGACGGGCAAACGGCACCGTCCGCGTGCGCGGGCAGAGGGCGAGGGGACCCAAAGGCGGGCGTTCCGCAGCAACAGCGTCGACCACACCCGCTCAAGCCGATGGGACAGTGAAAGATGAAAATTTAGAGAAGTGCTGGCCAAGGTCGAGGTGTAGTAATTCATGCGGCAAAACACATCCTCAAAGGTTCAGATGGACAGTTATCTCTGTAAAGTGAGACTGTGGCGTATTCCTTCACCAAATATGTTTAACCGAAGGATCCACATCAATTATAACACTGTTCTTTCTGTACAGGAACTGCGAGGATCTGGAGAAGACCAAACAGTCATGGCTCATTAGGGAAATATTTTTGGACAAAAAAAAGGATAGAGAATTGAATGTAATCCGTACTGAACCCTAAGCGGAAGCATTTCCTACCTTGGCTTTTATGGACTAATTTCCCCCAGAATATCCTTCTACCTATCCAGAGTCAGTTTTACAGGAGAAAAAAACCTTTTGGAACCTCAGACTACAGAGATGGGCCAAAAATAACTAAATTAAGTTCAACAGGGACAAATGCAAGATACTTCACTTCGGAAGAAAAAATGGAAATCCAAGCTACAGACTTTTGGACGCCTGGCTTGACAGCAGTGTGTGCGAAAAACATCTTGGAGTCCTCGTGGACAACAAGATAAACATGAGCCTACAATGTGATGCGGCAGCTAAACAAGCCAATGGGCTTTAGGCCTGCATCAATAGGGTAATAACGTTTAGATCCAGGGCAGTCATGCTCCCCATCTACTCTGCCTTGGTCAGACCACACCTGGAATACTATGTCCAATTTTGGGCACCGCAGATGAAGGGAGATGCAGACAAGCTTGAAAGCGTCAAGAGGAGGGCGACTAAAATGAATAAGGGTCTGGAGAACAAGCACTATGAGGAGAGGCTTAAAGAGCTGGGCATGTTTAGCCTGCAGAAGAGAAGGCTGATAGGAGACATGGTAGCCATGTACAAATATGTGAGGGGAAGTCATAGGGAGGAGGGAGCAAGCTTATTTTCTGCTGCCCTGAAGACTACGACACGGAACAGTGGCTTCAAACTACAGGAAAGGAGATTCCACCTGAACATCAGGAAGAACTTCCTCACTGTGAGGGCTGTTCGGCAGTGGAACTCTCTCCCCCGGACTGTGGTGGAGGCTCCTTCTTTGGAAGCTTTTAAGCAGAGGCTGGATGGCCATCTGTCGGGGATGCTTTGAATGCGACTTCCTGCGTCTTAGGTGGCGGGGGACTCGATAGCCCATGAGTTCTCTTCCAACTCTACTATTCTATGATTCTATGATTCAATGATTCGGGGAACGGCCCCTAGAGATTGATGTACCCAAAAACGACAGTGGGCAACGGTGTGTGATGATAAAGACGAGAAAGGAAGGGAAGAGAGGAAGGAAAGCATGGTAGGATAGAGGAGAGAGTTGTTGGACAGAGGCCAAAGGGGCAACCCCCCCGCCCACCAACAAAATTAGCCAAAGTTACTCTGAAGCAGAGCTGCTTAAAGGAGGAGAACTGTTGCTCTAGGAGCCGTCGGTGTCAAAATCCAAATCGGGGAAATTCGACATGGGAAGGTTGGCCTTCAGGAAGACCAGTTTCTCAACTGTTTGAGGGTCCAGCAAGCTGCGGTGGGGCGTGACTACATCTCCCGCTAGGCTGAAGACCCTTTCGCTCTGCACGCTGGTGGGAGGACAGCTGAGGAACTGGCAGGCTACGTGCGACAGATCCGGCCACATGTGTTCACGTGAAGCCCAATAGGCCAATGGATCACAAGAAATTATCTCAGGAGGCTCCTCAAAGTACCTGTTGACCGAGCCTCAAAGTACCTGTTGACCGAAGCCAGCAAAGAGGATTCTTCCGAGCAGGCAAGTATGGCCACCGTCTCTGCAAAAAAAAACGTTTCCTGGTCGCGGCTGGAGATCCGTATCCCTACGGCAACCCCCTGCCGGCTCCCCGGGACTATCAGTCTCGCCACTAGCGCTAGTGCTGGGGGTGGCAGGCATTTCCGGAAGAGGGGCCGCTGTGCCCGTTTCCTCCACCCTGGCAGCAAAGACCTCCCTCACAAGGTTAACTAGTTGGGCCTTCCACACGGTAAAGTCTTTTGGGCAGACGTTGTACTTTAGCCGTGGATCACACAAGGCCGCCAGCATATGGACCTTGCTGGAAAGAAGTGGCTCTAGGCGTTTCCGTACAGCAAAGGACAACCTCCTCACCACCTCCTGGGCCGGCGGTGTCAGCGGTCCAGCCAGGGAGTCCAGTGTTCGACCGGCCCCAAGCCTTTCTAGGTGCCTCCTTAGCCTCAAGACCATGGGCACTGCCTGGCTAAGAAGGGCTTTTGATTCCGAAAGGGCCTCTGTGGCATGTTTGAATGGCTTTAGTACGTCTACTAGCTGGGAGATGGTGTCCCACTCTTGCTTATTTGGAACAAGCTTGCTAACAGGCGCAACCAATGTGAGGGAGATGCCGTGTACCGCCTTCTGCTGCTCGACCATGCGTTCGAGCATTTTATAGGTTGAATTCCACCGGGTTGAGACGTCCTGGAGCAGCTTGTGCTGCGGGAGGCCTTCAAGGCTCTGCCTGTCTCTCAGCTGCCGGGCTGCCTTGATGCTCCTGTGGAAGTAGCCCGCAATCTTTCTACAGCGCTCGATCAGCAGGGCGATGTTTGCGGTGCTGGCTGGCTGCTCTTCCGGGCTCTTTAAACCTTCCTTGACGGTATTGTGAAGCAAGTGGGCCATGCAGGAGACATTCAAAAACCCTGCACTTTCAACCGCTTTGATCATATTTTTCCCAGCGTCAGTCACCATGAAGCCCCTCCTCATTTCTTCCGGCCTGCACCGCATCCACTCCCCCATCATGTTTTCCAGATAGCTGCAGATGGTCTCTGCCTTGTGATCACGATCAACTACCTCCAAAGCGAGGAGTGTCCAACGATGGGATGTATCCATACTGCCTTCCTTCTCCCACCAATGTGCCATGAGAGAGAGGTAGGAATGGCCTCCTCCCAGGCTTGACCAAATGTCAGAGGTAAAATGGATGTGTCCTCCCATGGCGCTACGCAACATCTGGATAATGCATTCCTTACAGCCCTCGTACAATCCGGGAATTACTTTTCTGGAAAAGGTGTGACGGGAGGGGATTTTGTAGCGGGGGCACAGTCATTTCATAAGGCGGATGAAGCCTTCTTGTTCAACCAGGCGGAAGGGATGGTGATCAAGGGCAATCATCTCTCCCACACTTTGGGTTATCTGCTGGGGTGTGGGTAATGTTTCCCCCATTTTCTTCCTGGGTAATGGAATGGCCCAATCCTCCAAGGTGGACTGTGTCTGCCTTCCACCATCTTCACCAGGAGAACTTTGTGTGCTAATGCTGCCACTGGAAGGGCTTGCAGCTCCCCCTCCTACCGATATGGAGGGATGGTGTCACTTCATGTGAGAGCTCAACCCCGAGGTTGCAAGATGTCTCAGGTCTCTGCCTCTGCTGATATTTGCCCCACAGTGTCTACAAACTGCCAAAGTAGCACGCTGAGTGTGGACATGGAAATGGTCCCAAATATATGACCTTGGCCTCCCCACAGCCACTGTGGCGACGCCCACAGAGATAGGAGTCGTGGGCACCCTTTCAGCAGCATGAGAAAGTCTATGGTTTGATGGTACTACCTCCTCTACCTCCTCCTCACTGTCAGTAGCGGGTGGAGGGGTGGAGTTATCTATATCCTCACTATCCACCACCTGTAGTTCCAGGACGGCAACACCTGTATGTTCCATTGATTGTCCATTTGTCTCAGCTCCATACGTCAACTGGCTCTGGGTGGAGGGCTGTGAACTTTCAGCATTCGAACAGCCAGCTTCTTCATCAAGTCCACCCACTCCCATCGTTCCGCGTTCCAGACGGATGGGACCCACCCTAACTTTTTTGGCCCCCCACAGTGTCCGGGCTGTTGATTGAGCACTAGCAGGACTTGCTCCCCCAGACCCGCGTTCAGCTGAACGCTTCATGATAACGGGAGTGTTTTCTGGTGACAGAAGGGAGGAAGGTAAGGTATTGTGTAACTGGGGGGAAAGATTTGTTGTTTCTTGATTGGCAATGTGTTCAGGGTCTATTAACTGCCGCAAACCCTTCTATTACAGTTTTAGTTATTGTTATACGTTTACAAGGGAATACCTGTACTTTCCATACCTTGATAGGTTACTATAGGAGAAAGAGATGTTATGCAAGCCCTACTTTGGCAAACCCTTTTGCCAAACTTGGCTTTTGATTCACAGTGGGCCTGGCAGAGACGAACAGCCCTGCTTGAGCAGCCTATCAGGAAAGGAGGCCAAATCAGGCAGGCTCCCTTGTTTCCCAAAAAGGAGGTGTAGTTCTACAAAGGAGTATGGGACGTGCAACCCTTTTGCCAAACTTGGCTTTGGATTCACAGTGGGCCTGGCACAGACAAACAGCCCTGCTTGAGCAGCCTAGCAGGAAAGGAGGCCAAATCAGGCAGGCTCCCTTGTTTCCCAAAAAGGAGGTGTAGTTCTACAAAGGAGTATGGGACGTGCAACCCTTTTGCCAAACTTGGCTTTGGATTCACAGTGGGCCTGGCAGAGACAAACAGCCCTGCTTGAGCAGCCTAGCAGGAAAGGAGGCCAAATCAGGCAGGCTCCCTTGTTTCCCAAAAAGGAGGTGTAGTTCTACAAAGGAGTATGGGACGTGCAACCCTTTTGCCAAACTTGGCTTTTGATTCACAGTGGGCCTGGCACAGACAAACAGCCCTGCTTGAGTAGCCTATCAGGAAAGGAGGCCAAATCAGGCAGGCTCCCTTGTTTCCCAAAAAGGAGGTGTAGTTCTACAAAGGAGTATGGGACGTGCAACCCTTTTGCCAAACTTGGCTTTGGATTCACAGTGGGCCTGGCAGAGACAAACAGCCCTGCTTGAGCAGCCTATCAGGAAAGGAGGCCAAATCAGGCAGGCTCCCTTGTTTCCCAAAAAGGAGGTGTAGTTCTACAAAGGAGTATGGGACGTGCAACCCTTTTGCCAAACTTGGCTTTGGATTCACAGTGGGCCTGGCAGAGACAAACAGCCCTGCTTGAGCAGCCAAGCAGGAAAGGAGGCCAAATCAGGCAGGCTCCCTTGTTTCCCAAAAAGGAGGTGTAGTTCTACAAAGGAGTATGGGACGTGCAACCCTTTTGCCAAACTTGGCTTTTGATTCACAGTGGGCCTGGCACAGACAAACAGCCCTGCTTGAGCAGCCTAGTAGGAAAGGAGGCCAAATCAGGCAGGCTCCCTTGTTTCCCAAAAAGGAGGTGTAGTTCTACAAAGGAGTATGGGACGTGGAACCCTTTTGCCAAACTTGGCTTTTGATTCACAGTGGGCCTGGCAGAGACAAACAGCCCTGCTTGAGCAGCCTATCAGGAAAGGAGGCCAAATCAGGCAGGCTCCCTTGTTTCCCAAAAAGGAGGTGTAGTTCTACAAAGGAGTATGGGACGTGCAACCCTTTTGCCAAACTTGGCTTTTGATTCACAGTGGGCCTGGCACAGACAAACAGCCCTGCTTGAGCAGCCTAGTAAGAAAGGAGGCCAAATCAGGCAGGCTCCCTTGTTTCCCAAAAAGGAGGTGTAGTTCTACAAAGGAGTATGGGACCTGGAACCCTTTTGCCAAACTTGGCTTTTGATTCACAGTGGGCCTGGCAGAGACAAACAGCCCTGCTTGAGCAGCCTATCAGGAAAGGAGGCCAAATCAGGCAGGCTCCCTTGTTTCCCAAAAAGGAGGTGTAGTTCTACAAAGGAGTATGGGACGTGCAACCCTTTTGCCAAACTTGGCTTTTGATTCACAGTGGGCCTGACAGAGACAAACAGCCCTGCTTGAGCAGCCTATCAGGAAAGGAGGCCAAATCAGGCAGGCTCCCTTGTTTCCCAAAAAGGAGGTGTAGTTCTACAAAGGAGTATGGGACGTGCAACCCTTTTGCCAAACTTGGCTTTTGATTCACAGCGGCCCTGGCACAGACAAACAGCCCTGCTTGAGCAGCCTAGGGCCAAATCAGGCTCCCTTATTTCCAAAAACCCTTTTGCGTTGAAAAAAGAAAGAAGAAAGCCCACCCCTCCCGCAACAGGAAAAATGGCGCAGCAGAAAAATTGCAGGCCGGGTGGGAAAATGGAAAACGCCAATCTTGTGAGGAAAAAAGCCCACAGGCCCTTTGCAAAAAAAAAACAAAAAAAAACACCCAACAGTTTCCAACCCCACCCCACCCCACCTCACCCACCCAACCTTTTCTCCCGGTCTTCAAATCTGTAGCCTAGCTCTAGCTCAGACAGCCAAGGAAGCTGTGACGCAGCAATCTTGCCTGCCTGCCTGCCTGCCTGCCTAGAATCTCACTTCCACCCTCTCCAGATTCCCGGTGCAAATGAGCCACGAGGCTCCCTGTGCTCGCTCTTTTCATTCAGGACGTACTACCAGCCCCTCCCCCGGTTAAACGTGCTCTCTGATTGGCCACAAGGTGCAAACAACACGCTAGGTTGCCCCAATGCACTTAAACAAGTTTGGGTGATTTGCAAAAGCTTTTTTTACCAACGAAAAAAAACGACGACATAACAAAAAACGGCCAGTCGCGGTTCGAAACCGCGATATCCAGACGTGTGGACAATCAAGGCCGTATATTGCTTCAAAAGTAACGAAAGTAACGAATTAATAACGGGTAACGGGGAAATCGAATTATTTGAGCAAGCCTAATAGATATATAGATATAGATATAGACCATGCGATTGCCATCTGGACCTGAGGTGCTGGTAGCGAGACTGATTCGGTATATCACATTTTGTGGCAAGGAGTTTGAAAGTAGAGTTTTCTCTCAAGTGAGTCAAATCTTTTCCCCTTTCTGTCAGATTTTTTGTTTGTTAGAAGACTGAGAGACCTTGACTACTACAAAATTAGGGTTCAGGCAGTGAGCCAGACAGTCATGTCCCTCCTCATCGATACCGTACCAAGCTTCTATTTTATTTGAAGTTGGTGGAATAGATAATAGGGTCTTCCAGGAGCTTTTAATGACCTTCAACAGGTACGACAGGAAGAGTAGAAGAGTTGCCCATTGGGGTTTGTCCCTGTACCCTCTTAAAAACTGGCTCATCTATGGTTTCGCAGATCTGTTTTCTTTCCCATCCCAAGAGCTTTGGCCATTCTCACCATCTGATCCGAGAAGGCATGGAGATTGTTGCCTTGAGGGATAGTTTAAGTCTGAGGGAGAGAATGGAACATGAATCCTCAGAATCTGATGGATTGACTCAGTCGCTCTACCTCAAGGACCGAGGCAGTTGAGTAGTCCGGCAGCTGAATCCATGACTGAGCAGCCCTTTTTAGGATCCGCTCTGCTCACCCCACAATGGGAAGGGGCTAGAAAAGGTGCCCTAAACATAGTCTGCCTCTCTTATCCCTGACTGGACTGCTGCATCCAGAGGGGTCACCACTGTGGCCCAAAAAGAAAAATGAAATTTGGAACATGGAACGTACGGACACTGTTGGATAATACTGACAGTGAACGCCCAGAACGCAGGACTGCTATCATTGAAAAAGAGCTGGGACGCTTTAACATTAACATCAACATAGCAGCACTTCAGGAGACCCGGAGAGCAGGAGAGGGACAGCTGAAGGAAGAAAAAAGAGGCTACACCTTCTTCTGGAATGGACTGCCTGAAGAAGAGCGAAGAATACACGGAAATTTGCTATCAGAAATGGCCTGGTGAAGCACCTGACTGAAGCACCCACTGGCATCAACAAATGACTCTCAACCCTCCGATTAACCTTGCCAAAAACCAACAGGCAACCATCATATGTGCCTATGCACCAACACTAGATGCTGACGAAGACATCAAGGAAAATTTTATTGTCAGCTGGACACCATTCTATCAGAGATACCTAAGGAGGACAAAATCATCCTCCTGGGGAACTTCAATGCAAGAGTCGGACGGAACTCCGACCTGTGGCCAGGGATCATAGGAAAAGACGGGGTTGGAAACAGCAACTCGAATGGCATCTTGCTTCTCACCAAATGTGGAGAGCATAACCTTGTCATCACCAACATGCTCTTCTGCCAATAAAACAAGCTCAAGCACCCCCGGTCACGTGCCAGAGACCGCCGTGATGTGCTTCTCACAAGAGCCATGACAGGTGCTGATGACTGCTGGACAGACCACAGGTTAATCCGATCCACGATGGCTATCAGGATCGCCCCCAAGGGGGCGATCTTATTTTCCAAGGAAGAAAAATAAGGCGAAAATTGAACACCCAAGCCCTTCAGGAGCCCTCCAAACGAGCCCTTCTTCAAACAACACTCAAGGATCATCTACCCACAGAACACCCCTAAAATGTTGAGGAACGTTGGAACAAACTGAAGCCCTCCATCATCACAGCCTGCGAAGAAACCATTGGATACCAAACTAAGAAACATCAAGACAGGTTTGACGATAACGACAAAGAGATCCAACAGCTAATTGATAACAAAAGGAAAGCCTTCCAAACATGGCAGAGAGATGTGCTGCTAAGAAAACGATCTATGCCAATGCAAAAGCTGAGGTCTAAAGAAGGACCAGAGAACTCAAGAACATCTGGTGGACAAAGAAGGTTGAAGAAAACCAACACTTTGCAGACACCCATTATGCTCAGGGAGTTTTCAAAGCCACAAAGATAATCTACAGACCAAGAAACCATGGCATACAGCCTCTACGTTCATCAGATGGAACCAAACTTCTGAAGGACAAAACATCAATTGCACTACGTTGGAAAGAGCACTACCAGAACCTTCTGAATCACAGCTCCAATGTGGCCGAAGAGGTTCTCTCACAAATCCCACAACAACAAACCAGAGATGAGCTTGCAGAACTGCCTAGTTTGGAAGAAGTTAGCAATGCCATCAGCCAACAAAAAAACAACAAAGCCAGCGGACCAGATGGGATCCCTGCTGAAATCTTCAAAGAGGGTGGACCTGAGCTGATACAACAACTCCACCAGCTCATTGAACAAGTGTGAGTGATCGAGAAAATCCCAGCAGACTTAAGGATGCCACCATCATCACCCTTTTCAAGAAAGGGGATAGAACAGACTGCGGGAACTATCGCGGTATCTCCATTCAAACCGCTGGGAAAATCCTTGCAAGAATCCTTGCAAACCACCTTCTCCCTGTTTCAGAAGACACCCTTCCAGAATCCCAGAACGGCTTCTGTCCCTCCAGAGGAACAGTGGACATATTCTTCACTGCATGACAGCTCCAAGAAAAATGCAGGGAACAAAACCAACCTCTGTACATGGCATTCATTGACCTTGCAAAGGCATTCGACACAGTGAATCGCAGCGCTCTCTGGACCATCCTCCAAAAAATCGGGTGCCCTGACAAATTTGTGAACATCCTTTGGCTCCTCCATGATGACATGATAGCAACAGTCTTGGACAGCAACGGTTCCCAAAGTGACCCATTTAAGGTGGAATCAGGTGTCAAGCAGGGATGTGTTATTGCCCCTTCCTTATTTTCCATCTTCATCGCTATGATATTTCACCTTGTTGATGGGAAGCTTCCAACCGGGGTGGAAATCATCTATTGGACAGATGGCAAGTTGTTTAACCTCAGCCAAGACCAAGGTCACCACAACATGTATTATAGAACTCCAATATGCCGATGACAACATAGTCTGTGCGCACTCAAAAGAAGACCTACAAGCCATTCTAAACACCTTTGCAGAAGCATACGAGAAGCTTGGCCTCTCCTTGAACATCGAGAAAACCAAAGTGATCTTCCAACAGGCACCAGCTAATCCCTCTGCAAAACCAGGAATACAGCTTAATGGTGTAACATTAGAAACATTAGTAGCGGAAACGTTGACCATTTCCGCTACCTTGGCAGTCACCTCTCCACAAAAGTCAACATCAACACTGAAATACAACACCGCCTAAGCTCTGTGAGTGCAGCATTTTTCAGAATGAAGCAGAGAGTGTTTCATGATTGGGACATCCACAGAGATACCAAGGTGCTTGTTTATAAAGCCATTGTCCTCCCAACCCTGCTCTAAGCCTGCGAAACGTGGACAGTCTACAGACATCACACTCAACTCCTGAAGTGTTTCCATCAGCATTGCCTCAGAAAAATCCTGCAAATCTGTTGGGAAGACAGGCGGACAAATGTCAGTGTGCTGGAAGAAGCAAAGACCACCAGCATTGAAGTGATACTCCTATGCCATCAACTCCGCTGGACTGGCCACTTTGTCCGAATGCCTGATCACCGTCTCCCAAAGCAGCTACTCTACTCCAAACTTAAAACTCTTTTCCTGGCCACCGTTCTTAAGTTTGGAGTAGAGTAGCTGCTTTGGGAGACGGTGATCAGGCATTCGGACAAAGTGGCCAGTCCAGCGGAGTTGATGGCATAGGAGTATCACTTCAATGCTGGTGGTCTTTGCTTCTTCCAGCACACTGACATTTGTCCGCCTGTCTTCCCAACAGATTTGCAGGATTTTTTGCAGGATCTCTTTTCCTGGCCACCAACATTATGGCCAGGAAAACTCTTTTCCTGGCCATAATGTTGGTGGCCAGGAAAAGAGATTTAAAGATGGGCTTAAAGCCAATCTTAAAAACTGTGGCATAGACACTGAGAACTGGGAAGCCCTAGCCCTTGAGCGCTGTAATTGGAGGTCAGCTGTGACCAGCAGTGCTGCAGAGGCACGAATGGAGGGCTTAAGGGAGAAACGTACCAATAGGAAGGCCCGTCAAGCCAACCCTGACCGGGACCGCCTTCCACCTGGAAACCGATGTCCTCACTGCGGGAGAACATGCAGATCAAGAATAGGTCTCTTCAGCCACCTAAGAACCCACCCCCAAGACACCAAAGATGGAAGGCAATCAAACTACGAGGGATCGCCTAAGTAAGTAAGTAAGATGCCTCTGGATTTTCCAGATCATCTGACAGGAGTTGATCATCAGATTGTTGGGAAGATTCTTGTTGTGGAGGCTTATCTGTAGTTTTAGAGTCCTTCTGTGGCATCTGAATTGGGACTGAGCCTTGGGCTAGTTCTTGGAAGCCGAGGCTTGTGTCGCCTTCTCAAAGCATGCGGTCTGGTGACCCTTATCCTTGTTGCATGAAGTCTCTGCCTGGGGAGGGAAGAGCTTCTGCTGGGTTGGTTGCGGTATGGGCGGCAGAGCAATGGGCACCCAAATCACTGTGAAGAGGGATTGGGGGGGGGGGGGACGGGTCCTGGAGTTCTCAATTTGATGATTTTTTTGGAATGACTTCAGGTGAGGAGTGAAGGAGTTGTGCCAACAGTAGTGGAGGTGAATAATAGCGTGAAGAAACTGCAGAAGAGGCAGCACCCCTGGTCAGCCTTTGAGAATGAAGAAGATGGTTGGACCTTCCTTTTCTTGACAGTTTTCTTTTTCTTGAGTTATGCCTTGAGAGAGTTGCCCAGCATAGGGGGAAAAGAAGGTGTTCCCAGTAGTCAGCTTGTCTCCTTGTGTTCTTCTAGTTTCATCATGGGCGTGTTTGTTAGCAATCTACATGGAAGAAGCAGACAGAGTGTTGCAGTCATGCCACATGACCTTGGAGGAATCTACGGACAACACCAGCTCTTCACCTTAGAAATGGAGGTGACCCACCCCCCAAAGTCAGACACGACTGAACTTAATGTCAGAGGAAAATCTTTATCATTTACCTTAACTACCACCAATTCCTCAATACTTTATTTCCCATACTACTATATTTCGCCACAGCAACACGTACCCGGGCATAGCTAGTTCCTTTTAAAAGACTAGGATGGAACTTCTGAAGAGGGTGATTTTTTTCATTGTTTCAGATAATGTTTGTAAAAAAAGGACTCAGTCCTGGATACTACAGAGGCTCTGAAAAGACAGAGAGAAAATCTTTTTAAATTTTCAATAGAAACTGGCTCAAGACACACTGATGAACAGAATGGTGCCCATATTGGTAATGGGAGAGCATTCTCTACTGTAATTAGAGGCAACAGGGGAATTGAAAGGATATGGATCCACATTACATAACACTTACCTCCAGTATTTCCATCTCGGGATCTGTCACACAAGATGTCTATCTTACTCTGGTGTGAATCAACAGAAAACATACATTTATACTATTGGATGAATGCAGTTTGATCCCTATGTTTTATACTTTGGAGAGGCCCCAGCACTCCTTGGGAGAAATGGCCAAAAGAAAAACTCCAGCTTCCAAGATTCTATAGCATTGGTTCATGGCATTTAAAGAGAGGTCAATATGCATTCTACAGTGTAGATGCATGTTAAGAAGTATTATGGATCCATATATTCATTGTCTCAGGTGAACAATGAATGAAGAAATTTATGATCTCCCTTGGTTCTCTGATATTTATCTTGAGCACTGTATAGAAAACAAGTGGCATCAATGTGATTTTTAAAGATATAATGTGTTGTTCCACTCTTCTGACCTCCACTGCAACATTAACATAGATAAACAACTTGCACAATGTAAGAGGATTATTACAATTTCCTAGATAAAGCAGGTAATTCCCCAGGAGGACTAATGAAGCCATATTTTCGTATAAGCCAGCATTAAAGAAGCCAGGCAGAGAAACAGCATCCCATCGGGATAATATTTTTGCAACATATGAAAATTTCATGGTTGATCTGTTATGTATGGATAGTCATATCATTGTGTAGTTTGTGATCTATATTTCACAAGTACATAAGAACAGGCCAGCTGGATCAAATCAAAGGCCTGGCTAATTTAGGATAAGAATGGAAAGAGTATTTTGGAAATATTCAAGAAATTATAATGGTTTTCTTGAGTATGGGGGAAATTTGACAACAAGAAACAAACCTCCAATTCAGCAATGTTATGTTTTATGCAGAAAATCTTGTTTGTTTGTTTTATGGAAAATTGTTTTCTGCACAGAAGAATTATCAAAACGATGTACCTTTTGTTGAGGGCTTTCATGGCCAGAATCACTAGATATTGTGTGGTTTCTAGGCTGCATGGCCATATAGTGATCAAATCCTCTGAAGATGCCAAACACAGATTCAGACAAAACATCAGGGGAAAATGCTGCCAGAACACATCCAATACAACTCACACAATAGCTCAATGTACTTTTCTTGCACAAAATAATTTCCAAACCATTACAGTCTTTCCAAACTTTTGATAATATACTTGCAATGAGAAGAAAATGGTAAAAATATTTGATCATGACTGGAAAAACACGTTCTTTGTCATGTGATATTCACCAAAGTGCATTGCTTCTGAAACTGCAGGTAGTCCACAACAAACATAATTGATTTGCAAGGAAGCACCAGATCAAACCAATAACATGGCAAACACCATTACTCTTCAAAGGTGAATGGACCAAAAAGTAAAATGCCTACATCACCTCAGAGAAGTGCCAGGAAGCATTTCCTTTGCTTTAGCTTTCTGAATGCCAAACCATGTAAAAGAGTGGAAAAAGAAAATGGAATTTTCCTCCCTGTCACTCCTCCAGGATTCGCTGGCAAATGTTTTGTGGATCTTGCAATGGATTGAATAACTTCTTTTACTAGTTATTTCATGTGAGACTTCAGTCCCATCTACGCTGACCATCTACACCAGGGGTCCTCAAACTTTTTAAGCCGAGGGCCGGTCCACAATCCTTCAGACTGTTGAGGGGCCGGATTATCATTTGAAAAAAAAAATACAAACAAATTCTGACGCACACTGCACATGTCTTATTTGTAGTGCAAAAACAACAACAACAACAACAACAACAAGAACAACGAAAGAACAATGCAATATTTAAAAATAAAAACAATTTTAACCAACATACATTTATCGGGATTTCAATGGGAAGTGTTCTGGACAATGAGATAGTCAAGTTAATTAGGATTATTTATTATTTATTTATTTATTTCCAACATTTATATCCCGCCCTTCTCACCCGAAGGGACTCAGGGCGGCGTACAAAATTGGCAACAATTCGATGCCTATACATAATTAAAACAGCTATAAAAATCCAATAAAACAATTAAAACAATATAAAAAATATAAAAACATATGATTAAAATCCATTCCTCCAAAATCCTCGTGCTGTAGCCGTAAATCAGTCCGGGTCGTCATTATCGTTTAATCTTCAAAAGCCTGGGCACATAGCCATGTTTTCAGGGCTTTTCTAAAACTCAAAAGGGTTGGGGCTTGCCGTATTTCTCTGGGGAGGGTGTTCCACAGGATTGTTGTTGTTGTTGTTGTTGTTGTTGTTGTGTGCCTTCAAGTCATTTCAGACTTTGGGCGAGCCTAAGTCTAAAATGTATTTATTTATTTATTATTTATTTACTGCATTAATTTACTACATTTGTATCACACCCTTCTCACCCCAACGGGGACTCAGAGTGGCTTACAAATTATATGTACATACAATATATTATATTATTAGCATAGCACAATATTAGCATTATATATTACTATACTGAACTATACCACTATACTGTAATATTATTAGTAATATTATATGTAATATAGATTATATAATTAATATTATTATATGGTATTATTATTAGTGTTATATTGTATTACATTATAATATAATTATCAATATTATATGTATATACAATATATTATATTATAAAACTGAGGGCGGGGGCCAGGTAAATGACCTCGGAGGGCCGCATCCGGCCCCCGGGCCTTAGTTTGGGGAACCCTGATCTACACTATTGGACGGGATCATATGGCAATGTACTCATATAACCCAGTTCAATGTAGTTAGAGACATGTAATACAGTTCAATGCAGTTCAAACTACATTATTTGGTGGTTCAGATCCAGCCTAAAATGTTACAAAATCCCTTTGCATAGTTATTTTATGTTAAAGATTACTTTCATATTTGTCAAAAAGCATTGCCAACACATGAATCATAGCTAGAAATGCCACTGAAACTAATGGAAAGCAGGCTCACATATAAATCTCATGGGCCTGAAAGAGGGGGAAACACTAGGAGCTTGGATGTATTTTCTGGCTCATACTAACATACAGTGCAAAACAGTATTTTCAGCTGATTCTCTCCTCTTCCGCTATCAGTATCAAGAAAACCTTCCCGTACCTAAATACACTAAGAGACCCATATCTGCCCAATCCCCAAATGGTCTGTGTTGTTAATCCAATTTACCATATAATATAGCAGCAGAAAACAATACTGTAAAGAGACAAAGACAGAGCCCACATTACTACCGTTATCAGCGACTTACTATTCAAAAAATTTCCATCCCTCAGAAAATAATTCATGATTGTAAACTCCCCAAAAGAGAAGTCATGTGATGCTTATTAGGGCTGTGCAAAATTTTTGTTAGTCGCTGTAAGTCAGATCAAATTTGCTAAATTTGTACTTATGACACAATATCCAACAAGAAGGTGTGGCCCACATCAAAAAAATTTAAGTATCAAAACTTACCCAATACCTTTTTGTTTGAATTTTGCAAACCTCAGAAGCTTCCAAAAGTCAGTTTCATTTTCAGTGCAAGCAAGCAAAGGAAAACCAAAAAGGCTGTCATTTCTCTTTAAATTAATGGCCTCTCATTAGGAAAGGGAAGCAGCAGGGAAAAAGTGGTTTGCTGGGAAAGAGCCTGAAAAAGCACCGAATTCTGGGAAACATAGTTTGGGAAGTATATGCCAGAAAATTCAAAATGCCCTGCCCTAAACTACATTTCCCATAATTCTGCTCAGCATCAGAAAGCCCCAATCAGGATAAGGGAGAGTTGTTCCTCTGTAGCAGCAGCCAGCCAGAGTTCTAATAAATTGTTGAATCTGCAAAGAGGAGGACTGATGGATAGTTCTAGTAAGTAAATCTTGGTGCTGGGCTGGGAAGAAATACCTAAATGGAAGATCTATTGGTTAACATGAGTCATTCAATGAAATAGCTGTTGTGGCTTTTTTAAAAAAAGTTTTGTTAAAACTTAAACAAAATCCCTAAAATCAGTAGATGAAGATTTCTGAAAATTGGAATGATCCTCTGTTATCTTGTGTCATTGCATAGAAAATTCAAGGTGATAGTCTTGTAGTTTTTTTTTAAAAAAATGTTTATCAAATTTTTGAAAATTCTCCAAAATCCATGGATAAGTTAAATGTTCTGAAACTTGATGGGCTAATAGTGGTAAACGTATTCTACCATTGTAGCAAGTTTCACCCCAATAGCTGTAAACATAAGGGAGAAAGGAGCCTCTCCTTTCCCCAATTGTGCAACTACTATAATGAAAAAGTAATGAAATTTCATCACTTGTTTATAGTAAAGAAATTTTCACTGATACCTTAAAAACACTTTAGAAATGAAACGCTAACACCCACTAATTTTGTAATGAGTTTTAAAACTTTTTTATTGATCACACAGCCCTAATCCCTATATGAACTTCTACCCTCAGTTTTAGCTAGTAGGAGACTGTTTAGAGACCTATATTGGCTCCTCCCGATCATTTGCTATTTAACCCCCCTCCCCCCCCCAAGATTTATACATCAAAAGACTTCAAGCAAATGTATGATTTTTTCCCTTTTTAATAAGAACCTTTTCCAGAGGTCTGGAGTTGTGAAATTCCAAAGTGTTAGAAGTTCTGAAATTGACCTAGCAGCATTGCCTAAAATCACCACCTTTTTGGGTCTTGAATCTTTGTCTCACATTGAATATATCTACACCAGCATATCTACAACATTTTTCCTCATGGACTGTTTGGTTCCTTGAACAGACCAATCCCCAGCTGCTGTTCTTTCCACCATGAGAATCCCTGTCTGTAGACTGTGATGTTAATAGAACATAAATTCAGGCAATTCAGGTGCAGATTCTAGCCTGCCTCTTTTCCAGTCAATCAGGGGAGAAGGAAGTCTGAATAGCCATCAGAACTGTAGAAAATGTCATTTCTCTGTGTGTTTATACTTGTATCTATTGAAGCAAATTGCTTGTACTTGCTTTCTTTTTTGGCGAAATCATAATAAACCTCTGTGGCTTGTCTTCAACCTGGTGAATTTGTTTTTCTGCCCTGGCTGATCTTTTTTAGCGTACGCTTGCCAGGATACTTTCACTCAAAAAGCTGTACAGGTCAAATTCTTCATCTGACTGAGCATATCGAGGAAGGCTATGAGAAAGGCTGCATTGCGGGAACAGTTTTTGTGGACCTTACGGCAGCCTATGACACGGTGCAACATAGAAAAATGCTGCATAAAGTCTACCATATTACCCGGTACTTTGACTTTACAAAAACTGTCCAGACCCTCCTAGAAAACCGCAGCTTCTATGTGGAGTTTCAGGGCTGGAAAAGCAGATGGAGGAGGCAAAAGAATGGTTTACCCCAAGGCAGCGTTCTTGCACCAACCTTATTTAACATCTTCATGAATAATCAGCCACTACCACCACTCACAAAGAGCTTTATATATGCTGATGACCTTGGCCTTACAACACAAGCGAAAGATTTTGAAACAGTTGAAAACCAACTCACTAATGCCTTGAAAGATCTCTCCAGCTACTACAAAGAGAACCACCTGAAGCCTAACCCTGCCAAGACACAAGTGTGTGCTTTCCACCTACGTAACCATGAAGTCAACAGGAAACTGAAAGTTACTTGGGAAGGCCAAGAGCTCGAACACTGTTTCCATCCTAAATATCTCGGTGTCACCTTAGATCGAACACTAACATATAAGAAACACTGCATGAACACCAAGCACAAAGTAGCTGCATGCAACAACATCCTGCGAAAACTGACTGGCAGCGCATGGGGTGCAGACCCACAAGTAATAAGAACATCAGCCCTGGCCTTATCTTACTTAACTGCTGAGTACAACTATCCTGTATGGTAAAAGTCTGCCCATGCGAAGCAGGTGGACATAGCACTAAACAAAACATTCAGAATGTTTGCATGATACTACAATGTAGTGGGGAGAAAGTACAATGATTCACATTTAAATGTGTTTCTGCAAAATTGAGTATTGTATCAAAGATGATTAAGAAAAGTTTTGATAGATTAACTAAAGCAGGCTGGGGAAATTCCAGTGCCACAAATAATTATTGCCCATACTTTCCTTTGATCAAAAATGATATGAATACTAACAACACATGGAAATATTACACTCTGATTCCTGATTATCTTCTACCTATTGTTCAAGAGGCACATTTCATTGTCAATAATCAGGGGATCAAAAAGAAAAGAAAGGAAATAGCCTGCTAAAAAACTAGATTGCATTGGTGGACATTAATGCAAGCCTGTAATACTAGATTATGCTAAAGATAAAAAGATAAAGATAAAGATGTTCTTTCTCATCACTTGAAGGCAGAGTATTATCTGTTTATAAAGTGAGAATGCAGTTAGTTCAGCAATAGGACATTTTTTCATTAAACCAAATGGAATAGTTTTGTTTGCAAGTAGAAAATTTGAGGCACCCAATTTCCTCACAAGAGGAAAAACATTTCTTAAATGTCAGATAAGTTCAACAAGCAAAACACTGAGATGGATTTTCTTAAGTACCATGTTATCAGATTCTGCTGTGTATTTTTTGCACATTCTTCCTTCAGTGAATAGCGGTTTTGATAGTCATGGATATAGTGTTTAAAAGTGGTCAAGAAATTTGAAAATCAAATCTGTCCTGGGAATCACTAAGGCAACAAAAACTTCCTCACCACTACCCAACTTCTCATATATTTAGGTCTGATATATATATATATATATATATATATATATATATATATATATATATTACTACATACTATACTGTGGTTCAGATTTAGCCAAAGAATCGCATGCCTCAATTCCTTCCGTATTCATGTGAATTCTCCCCTAGCCTTAATTGTCTATATGTTTTAACAATAGTTTAAGTATATGTCAGAAGTTGTAAACCATATTGGGGTAGAGATCCAGGCTGTTGTTGCTACAGACCTTAAGAGTTGTTGCTACTAGGCATGTGCGACCCATGGAAAAAAATGGTTCAATACTTGCTTCTAAAGTAGGGGCACTGTCACTTTGTTTCGAAAGTCATTTCTGATTTTTGAACAAAAAAAATCGGAACTTTCCAAAAATTCGGAATATTTGTAATTGATTCATTAATGGCAAATGCACATGCGCAATTGCAAAAAACAGCATGTGGGGAAATTTGTAGGACTCTCCCACCCTCATTTTTTTAGCTATCCTGATCAAACCTGGTACAGAGGTAGAACACATTTACCACTGCTAGCTCACCAAATTTCAGTAAATTTCCCTTATCCTCTGATTTTTGGTGAATTTTTAAAGCTCTTATTTAAAAAAAAACATTTTTTAATCATTGCAGAAATCTGTTCCTGGTTTGAAGGTCTTATTTCCTGTTTCATTGGGTTGTCTGCACTTTGAAAGTCCTTGTTCTACTTCATAAACTTTGTTTTTGTGGCTAAAACTCTGTGAAATTGGTGGACAGTGGACACCCAGCAAACCATAATGTTGTGGGTGCCGTGTTCTCCTGTTGGAACCAAGATGAAACTCAGATCTCTTATGAAAACTACTGCAATGCCTGACATGTGGTGTGAGATGCAACACTGACATGCAGCTGCTAGCCAAAAAGGCACCCCACCCCACCCCAGGAAGGAACCTAGCCCCAGTGGGCTAGGTTCCTCAGCCAGCCTCCACTCCTGTAAGACATGTATCATATATTGCTTAAAGGCTCTGAATGAGAATGAAGGGCCTCCAAAAGTACACATTGATAAGGGGGATGTTTTGAAAAAATTGCGAAGTGTCCTGCACGATGTGCTGGATAAAAGTCTTCCCCTAGAACAAGCATCAAGGAATGTGCAACAAGAAAACCATGTTACATATTGTTGGAAGACATGTATCATGGGGGAAAGGCCAAGGATATATATTGCTTAAAGCATTGAAGCCATTTATCTGGCCCCCGTGGCTCCCTCTTCCTCCTCCAAGGAAGGCGCATGTGGCGCAAAGGAGAAGGAATATGCATAGGAATTTGTTCATAGTTTTTTTTGAAATTATAGTCTAAGTCCAGCCCTCCAACAGTCTGAGGGACCATGATCTGGCTCCCTATTTAAAATGTTTGGGGACCCCTGGCTTAAAGGTTCAGAATGAGAAGGAATAGCCATCAAAAGCACTCATTGATAAGGGGGAAACCTGGCCCCAGAAGGATCTGCTCCAAGGTGCAATGAAGACACAGAAATCTTGCCCCAGAGTAAGGATTGCGGGGGGGGGGGGCGGGCCCTCAGCCGGCTACTGTTGGCCAGCCTCCACTCCTCTGGCCCCTCCAGGAGTGAATCTTGCCCCAGTGGAAGGATCGCAGGGTGGGGGGTCCCTCAGCCAGCCACAGCTGGTCAGCCTCCACTCCTCTGGCCCACCAGGAGGGAACCTTACCTCAGTGGAAGGATTGCGGGCCAGGAGTCTTTTTGCCTGGTGGTTACAGGGCGGCATGGCACTCCGCCTCACCCCAGGAGGGAACCTTGCCCCAGCGGAAGGATCGTGGGGTGGGGGGTTCCCTCAGCCCGTCACAGTTAGCCTGCCTCCACTCCTCTAGCCCCTCCAGGAGGGAACCTTGCCCCAGCGGAAGTATGTGCAATCTGGCTTGTGAGACACCTTCTGCCACCTTTTCAAGGTGGGAAGTACGGAAGGACGTGGAGGACGTACAAACCCCTCCCCTTATATGAATGTGCACTGAGTGGTCAAGGAGGCAAGCCCAAGCTAGGCTGCGCTTCCCTCCAAAACAAGTTTGGTTGCATTAAAAGAATGGCTTTATTTCTGATCCAGTTGTGAAGCCATTACAAAAATCGGCTATAACGCTTCAAAATCATGGGTTAGACCCAACATGACAACCCACGGAACCACATTCGCATGTAGGAATAGATCCAATTTTATTCTGATTTGTGAGGATTCCAAGATATTTGCACATGCCTAGTTGCTACAGTCCTTAAGTGTCTGGTCAGGTCAATTGAAATCCCTTCTTGGGTACAAAAACTCACTGGACATCTTCTTTCAGTCCCGAAGGATGGCAAAGGCAAAGCCTCTGTGATGAAATCTTACCAAGAAACCTTGTGATATGTTCACTTTAGACTCACAATAAACATGACTTCAACACACACAACAAGTCCTCATATGTGCATGCACCGACACAAGTGAATTTTCCAATGGAGAATGCAAATCAATAACCAAAGTAGACATGGAGACTCATGAAAGAAAAGTACCCCCTGGTTATCTAGTGGGCCAAATCCGTACCCTTCATTCTCCAGATGCATAGCCACCTGTCGATGTATATCAACATAATACCAACTCATACCTAAAATCTGAATTTTCAGTTGCTTTGAAATTCTGGATATAGGTTGAGATTTGAGAAGTGTAGACTATGATTAGCAACCATTCTGAATGATAATGAACTCTGATTAAGATGGAGGAAGCCACCATGTATAGCAGCTTCTATATAGTTTTGATTTATGTTTGCTTTCCACCTGAATCCTCACCAGAGTATCAGATATTGAAAAGCTTATTTTGTCTTCATGAGTAACTCAATATAGAAAGTCCTAGAAATCCTAGCAACCATATTTAAGAAATATTTCCAGAAGATTTCTCAAGTAATCTTTACAGAATTCTAATCCTACCTGCCTTGTTAGTCGATAGTCTATTTCATAAAAATTGGTAGATTAGTTTCTGTGTGCATCTGTGTGTTCATTGAAATGAGAATGGAAAGCTTACTTCAAAACTGAAGCCTAACTCTTATTGAAGCAGTAGACCAGTCTGGGTTCAAGTAGAATACAGAACCATTTAAAATAAACTTGTAAGATAATAACATCTTTCAACATGTTTCCACAAAATTAAAATAATACAACAATAATCTCAGTGACAATAAAAAAAAACCTCTCACCAGTGGTGGCTGGTGAATCTGTTCTCTAAGTATTACTCTAAATTATAAAAGAACTGATTTATGGGCCAGGGTTCAGGACCTTGGACAGTTGCTATAACCTTCAGACAGGAATTGATTCACCATCCCAGTGATATGGTAATCAATGGGTTGCTATACATTCTACACACAAACGAAACAATTCTATTCACCATTGTCAGTAGTCTGATAATACAGAAATTAATTACACTAAAACAAAAATCTTGGCTTTTCCCAAAAGACTCAAGAGTCGCTCCTGCAGCATAGACAGACATAAAATCAAGCATGTCCCATGGTTCAAATACTTGGGAGTATTTGATTAATTCCTCTAATCCAGCAGTAGCAGAAGAGCCCACAGAGACCAACACCGTGCAGAGGAGCTCAATTGCCATTTTAAAATACCTCAAGTCAAGACAGGGTCACTTCATACCTGCAGCACTCAAACTATTTGAAGCCAAAACACTAGCACAACTCCTGTATGGTGCCCAACATTTCCTTCTCCAATTTTCCCCCATTAGAGCTGGTACAGTCAAAGTTTCTGAGATCATCTCTGCAAGTACCAAAATGCATTTCCAATGCTATCCTGCAACTGGAGACAGGTTTCATGAGAATGGAGGCCAGGGTGTGGGTGGTCATACTCAACTACTGACTCAGAATATCCTGTGCTTCCCTTGGTCTTGACCCATTAACCATGGATGATGACTTCCAGTCTACATGGAAACAGACTGTAGCAACTAAAATGTCGTCACTGGGCTTGTCCCTAGGATTTCTATTCAGTATGGAATATGATCAAGCCAAAGCACTAGTCAAAAATGTATCACAGACACAGAACATCAATTGGATCTAGCCTCCACCTCAACCTTCATTGTCAACTAAGACAGCAGATATCTCACATCCCGTATGGCATACTTAACAAATCTAGAGGTTCCCAATCATTGGGTGGTCTTCAGTCTGATGTCATGCCCTTCCATCAGCTGTACTCAAGGGCTGATACCAGAAGATCCAATTTCCAGAGAAACTCTGCCCTTGTGACTCAGGTCACACGGAAACAACATGTGCTCTTCCAGTGCCTGTATTACAGGGACATTCAATCTAGACTTATTCTACCTTTGATATTCAATTACCAGAGCCGCTCAGGCCAATTCTGCACCACCCTTCTGCTTTCGGATACGAATTCAGTTATAACCCATAATGTTGCCAATACAGCAACATTTAAAATCCACCCGGTGATGACTGGCTCCAAAAGTTAGCAATGTAACCATCAGCTAACTGAAATATAAATTAGTGCCCCCCACTTCCCTAGATTTGTGCCCTGAATGCCCCTAGCCCCCCATAAATTTCCCTCTCTTCGCCCCCTGCTGGTCCCTTCCCCTCTTCTAAATAGTTTTGTGCCTTAGCCTTCATCATACCTCTGTTTTCTAGCCTTTTAGATTTCAATGTGCAATGATTTTATGAGACTGTAACCCTCTCTCCTTATGCTGGTCTATGAGTGTAATAATTTGTTTGTTAGTGAAACTGTATAGTCACAAATTATGTTGAATTCAAATTCCAGAAATTCCAAAGCATTCAGAAATGGCCTTCCTTTTTATAACTACCAACCATGCAAGTAAGGCATTTGAGAAGAACTACTATTGTTGATCTCCAAGTACAGTCAGGGCTTGCATTTACAGTGCTAGAGGGCAATTTCTAGCCCAGTATTATCACTGGTACATTACTTGTCTATGTTCAGGGGCTGATTTGTTTTAGAAATGTGGAACAGTAGTCATTTCTGTGATACTTCTGTGTGGTTGATGGTATGAACCAAACACAGCTCTGCTGTCTCATGAAAACATAAGCCTCACAAATCAACTCAAATGGGAGAGAAGGTAAAAGTCTTGATCCTTCATTTGTAGTAACCCCTATTTAAAATAAGAATGATACAAACGAGTTTCTGAGGGACATTGTGATGAGAAATAAGGCAAGGAAAGCCTCATTTAAAAACATAAAATATTGGATCCTTTCACTGCTACAATCTCAAATTTAGACAAATCTGCCTCAAAAATAATAACAAACTGCCAAGTCAGATTACTACCAAACACAATAGGGTAGCTTAGTCTATAAAGATATGTCATTCATAACAATGCTAAAGGGTCTTTGTACAGTAGCAATCTGTCTTACTTCAGTGGATATATCTTCATTATCTATAATAGGACTGTAGACTTACAACTAACAGGTAAAATTATTGATCCTGCTTCAGAGATGATATATCACGGTCCAGAAACATGAGCTTCTCTCCTCCACATAATGATTTGCTTACAAAAAGCCAAATTATTTTCCATGATTATTGAGGCTATAATTAAAATGATCTTAAGGTAGCCAAGACTTCTCACCATTTCAATGTCCACACTGATGGACACTCCTTTTCCTCAGCAGCTGAAGACCTGGTGTCGACCATGGCGACACTAGGACTCTCACTTTATAATACTGGGCCTACACATCAGGCTGGTCACACACTAGATTTGATCTTCGGAGTTGGAATCCAAGTGACACTAACCTCCGTTCTGGTCGGACCACTGCGCCCTAGGAATCCGTATACCACCCCACCCAGTCTGGGCGCCGAACCTATTTAGGTTTGCCCAAAGAGACTTATGGAACCGGTCAGGTTCCTGAATGCTCTGAAGGCCATGGAACCTGTCAGCGACTCACTAGAGGTGCAAGTGGATACATGGAACACCAAATTATCCAATGCACTTGATGAGATCACCCCTAGATGCCCTCTCCGACCCCGCAAGAAGTGGTCTCTTTGGTTTACTGAGGAGCTCCGTGGAATGAAATGGGAGAAGAGATGGCTAGAGGTCGTGTGGCGGGAACGCCATGACGAGAAATCAAAATCAGCTTATAAGAATTTCAGAGAGGCTTATGAGCAAAAAAAATCATTATGCTTCCTTGATAGCGTCTGCGAGCTCACACCCAGCACAATTATTCAAGATCCCTGACAACAATTTCTTCTGTCCCAAACAATAATGAGCTGGCCCCTTCTGCTAAGGATTTCCAGAGCTATTTCACAGACAAGATCTCGCTGCTCCGCTGGGAACTCCCTGCCACGATTGATACAGTAATTGAACTTGAGACCCCGTGGCCCGTTCTTGACTGGTTTACCCCGCTGGATGCGGAGGCTGTCTATAGGATCATGACTGCAACTACTCGACCACCTCCTCCCTCGATCCGTGTCCCTCCTGGCTAGTAAAATCTCTGTTAAATATAATAAATAGCTCCCTTGAGCAAGGAGTTTTTCCAGAGGGTTTAAAAGAGGCGATGGTATCTCCACTGCTGAAGAAAACAGACTTAGATTGTTCGGTTCCCTCTAGCTACCGCCCAGTCTCGAACCTTCCGTTTCTGGGCAAGGTGGTTGAGAGGGCAGCAGTGGAACAGTTGCAGCAGTTCCTTAATGACACAGCCGGACTTGATCCCTTCCAGTCTGGCTTCCGTAGGGGGCACGGGATGGAGACTGTGCTAGTTGCCATCACAGATCAGCTTCGCTGCCAAAGGGATCAAGGTGGATCAGCGCTGCTCGTGTTATTGGATCTCACAGCAGCATTTGATATGGTTGATCACAATCTATTGACCCACTGCCTAGCCATGATGGAGGTTAGGGGGATACCCCTTAAATGGGTGTCCTCCTTCCTCCAGAATGTGGTGTCTTACAAATTAGGGAAAATCAGGTTTTACCCTGTACCTTCAATTTTCAATAATCCCATTGAAATATTCTTTTGACATTTTCAGATGTTTCTCCAGAGAATGAAAAAAAAAACCCACCACATTTCCTTTGGATGATGTTTTAAGAGAATTTTCAGAAGCAGTTCTCTGTGCATTATTTCTGTGTTACTTTCCTATACCAGACTGTGTTAAATTACATGTCTGCTCTTGGAGAACAGTCCAACATCCTCTGCCCTGCTTCAAATGGTAAAGAACATGAGGTCCCTATGTTAGTTTCCTAGAACAACTATATGTTGCATTAAATGTCTTTTCTTGGTGTGGAACAAATTCAGCTACATCTAAAGTAGCACAGCTTTCCCTTAGTGTCTCTCCTTCAGTGTGCTTGTGATCAGTGGAGTAGTGTCAAATTTTCAAGAGCAAAAGCTCATCAGGACTGCACAGTTGGAAATAACAAACTACTCAGACAATGATTGATTGTTTTGCTAATTTTTCAATCTTTTCTCTGATAGTCTGCAATATCAAAAAAAAAAAATCCTGAAAGCCTGATCATTTCACTCCCTTGCCAATGCAAAAGGAGGTTCATCAGTTATATCCTGGCACTCAGACAGCTACTACACTGCTCCTACTCTGAAAATAAGTTCTTAAGTCCTCTCCTGTCTTCTAGACCTGTTTATGACATCAAATTTGTATTACACACCTAGCAACCAACAATTTGCACATTAGATACAAAGGTACTGCCTCCTTACTTAATAGGAATAGCACATAAAACATGCATGTGGATATCAGTAGTATTGTCATAAGTACTTTTAAAAGGTTCTTTTATTCTGCTTTCAGTGAGACAGGTTGTATTAGGCACTTTAAGAGAAAGAAGTAGACACAGACTCCTGTATTGGGTTTTATAATAATTATACTGGTTACATAGGCAAAAGGGGATATTGCACCAACAGTTACACATATAATCTAACATTCATTCGTCATTCATTCATTCATCAAGCATTCTTGTTGAGGTTTATCAGTTTCTTGAGAGGAGACGGCTGTTCATAGTGGTGTTCAGAAATAATAATAATAATAATAATAATAATAATAATAATAATAATAATAATAACTTTATTTTTATACCCCGCCCCATCTCCCCTAAGGGACTCGGGGTGGCTTACATGGGGCCTAGCCCAATAAAACAATCAAATATCAATGATACAACAATAAAACAATTATACCAATAAAACCTCAATTATCAGTAAAACAATCGATAAAATCGACATGAAGCATACAATATTAAAACAGGAGACTAATTCATAAAACCCAGTACAGAATGTGCCGGAATGGGGAAGGTATTTCACGGCTGAAATGGACAATAAAGTGCAAAATAACATTGGCAACACCTCAAGAATGGGGCTATTATAAAATGGGCAGATAAGATCAGAAATTGGTGTTTAGCTGGTCTGACACACTTTTCCTGAGAGCAAGGTTGGTTTTCCACCAAGAGTTAATCAAGCCAGCAATGTCAACAGTTAATAATTTGTCACAGGTATCAGCAAGTCCATGAAATGTAGTTTTCCAGGCCTTATTCCTTAGGATGGTATCTTCAGCACATTTAAGCCACATTCATACACCTTTCTCACTCAAATCATACATAATATATTTCATAACATTAGATATTTCATGACAGTATTATTTTAGTGAGACATTTGAAAAGGTCTCTTTGTGTATGAGCCTTTAATTTCATGTGGTTTTCTAAAGTAGGGAATATTCAGAGGTGACTTTGCTAGTTCCTTTCTCTGAAATATAGCTTACAGCACCTGGTCTCCTTTCCAAGGACAAACTAGGATTGACCTTGCTTAGTTTCCAAGATTTGCAATCTAGTGCCTTTTCATTATTTAGGACCCTAGAAGCATCAGGCAGGACAATTTTGTTGGCTGTGAGATTCTGGGATGTATAGTCCAAAAAGTTAAAATTTCCAAGCCCTCCTTTAATCTGGAAAGACTACTAAGTGCCTCACCATGAAGGCCAGGTGAAGCATCACCTGGCATCCGGGAGGAAAAAGAGGAAAAAAGAGGGGCAGTGGAGTGAATCTGATGCCCTGCTCACAGCTTCCTCTCTGCGACACTTTCCCCATCACATGGGAAAAGCATTGCCCTCCTGGGGAGGCCAGCAAAATAGAGCCACAACATGGGAAGCCTGCTGTGTTGGGAGGAAAGTGGAGTGGGGCCTCCACCAGATGTTTTGTAATGTCCAGCATGGCGAAAGTGTCTCAGAGACGGAGGATGCTAAATTCACCTCATCTGAAAACAAATGACAAAGAGATATTCTTCAGAATCCTGTGTACCAGGCATACTTAACTGATAACTTACTTTAAAGTGTGAAAGAAAAATGGATCTCTGAGTTAAAAAGAAAAACTAAGCTATTTTCAGAGGACAAATTGTTGTCTGCACAGAGCCTGTGGCTAGCTCTCCTGGCACCTGGTAGACTTTTGGCACCCAGAGCAGCAAAGCAGAGCAGGCTTGTAAAAACAAGTTCTTGGAGAGATTCTTAAGACAGATAAATATTATCTGTTGGTTAGCAACTGACCAGAGTTGCTTCTTCACACAGAAGCATTTTGATCTTAGGTACCCAGTGTCACTGCAAAACTAAACAAAACAGCAGATATTTCTTAACAAGGATGGTGAAAAAAGTGTTATGTTAGCAGGAAGCTCAGCAAAAGTTGCAGATGAACAAATAGGTGGAACATGACATCTGACATCCTCCTTGAGCATAACATGAACAAACTGTCATGTGCACTGCTGCCTGCCAACTGGCAGTGTCACTTATCCTCCGTCCTATTGAATATAAACCTACACTTCGGTTGTTTCTGCCTCTGCCATTTACACTCCATTTTCAGATTAATTACACCAAGGAAGCATCTCTGAACCCAAAATCAACAGCCGTGCTAAGTCCTGGAGAGTAATTAAGTGAACAAAATTTACTTCAAGATCCCGGCAGCAATTACTTGTGATGACTAATTGGTTGATCAATTCTTTGATGACTATGTGTTGTACTTTGCACAGGCAGACGGAACACTGGAATATGTTGGCACTGGCAAGCAGAGAACATGATTTTAAAACTATTTTTATTTGCTCCTGGAAGTTTTATAAAGCTTTGAAATACCTTCTCATATGCCCCAATGTTGAAAGGCACCAACATACCGTGTTTCCCCGAAAATGAGACCGTGTCTTATATTATTTTTTGCTCCCAAAGATGTGCTAGGTCTTATTTTTAGGGGAGGTCTTATTTTTTCCATGAAGAAGAATTCATACTTATTGTTGAACAAAAAAATGAACATTATATACTGTACAGTAGTTGTCATCACAAACCAAGATAACCAAACCAGACAACCTATGACTCCTGACAATAATTTCTTGTTACTACTGTATAAATATAAATAATATAACATTAATATATTATTACCATTATTTCCATGTACAACTGGTATGTGCATTTACCGATCCTGCAAGTTCTGGTGTTTTGTTTGGCGGGCGCCGGGCATGCTTCCAAACAAAAACTTTGCTAGGTCTTACTTTTGGGGGAGGCCTTATATTTAGCAATTCAGCAAAACCTCTGCTAGGTCTTTTTTTGGGGGGGATGTCTTATTTTTGGGGAAACAGGGTACATAGCTATACAAATAAGAAAAAATATAGCTTTAAAAACTTCTCCCATTTCCAAATGAATATGAAAACTGTGTTTGCATCCACAAAGTCGGAGCTGCGGTGAGGCAATTTGTTAAACCCTTGTGCTGGCTGGACTGTTGACTGAAAGGTTGGGTTGCTGACCTTGAATCCGTGAGATGGGGTGAGCTCCCATCTGTCAGCTCTAGCTTGTGGGGAATTAAAGAAGCCTCCCAGCAGGATGATAACACATCAGGACATCCCCTGGGAAAGGTCTCTGTAGATGGCCATGTTGTACCCCTAGGCTTCAGAGGCACCTCAAAACCACACTGAAAACCCAGAATATAAGCAAAGCAAGCTCTTTATTGAAGATTATATGCACACAATAGCAAATCAAAGTTCAAAGTCAATTAAATAAGGCTTAAGTCCACCAGGTACAAAATACTTGAGAATCTTGAAGCAAGAGTCTATGAAAATCACACTAAAGAACAGATTCCAAACAGAAGATCAAAACCAAACAAGGCATCAAAATTAGTCCAAGATAGTAAGAGATATTTTCTTTCCAATTTGCTCCTTTTTGTATAATGTACTATAGAATTTCTTCCTCCGATGTGTAATATTTCCCTCCTTCCCTTTTTTCCTCAATTTTCTTGATATCTATCTCCTAGGCTTGTTAACATTTTCAAAATGTATTTTTTAAATATTTTTGATTTGCTCTTTGTTCTAAATCTAAAAATGCTCTATTTTTCTGTCTGAATTCTAACTCTCGAAGTAGCTTTTGATCTGTTGGATTGGATTTCAAATTCTTTTCTGTCTCCATTATTTTTTCTGTCGCTTCCTTTATTTGTTCTTGCTTTATCCTTTTCCTCCTAGCTTCTTGTTGTATAAACTATCCCCTCATTGTTGCTTTTCTGGCATTCCAGATTATGTGATAAGGGCTTTCTTGATTATCATTTATTTTGAAAAATTCCTTCAAAATGTTTTTGTTTCTTTCTATATCTTCTTCCTTTTTAGTAGGTTCCCGTCCAATCTCCACCTCCATGTTTTCCTAGTATGATTTATTGTTAATTCTAGAGGGCAGAGGTCCATAGCTACTCAGTAAAATCTTCACTTTTCTGACCTTTGATACCCAGAACATGTCTATCCTCGACCAGCTTTTATGTCTGGCTGAGTACATATAATCCTTTTCAGCTTCATGTAGTAATCTCCATACATCCTGTAGATTGTATTCTTCTTTTAAATTTCTGAAAGCTTTGGATAAGGTTCCTTTATATTTTTTTTCTTTCCATTTCCTTTACCTGTCCATTGAGCTGTCTAGAATTCCATTAAAGTCCCCTATCAGCTTATACTATCAAAATCTTTGTCCATGATTAGTTCTTTTAATTTTTTCGCAAAGGACAACTTTGTTTCATTCGGCACATAAATGTTGCACAGTAATATTTTTGTATTATCCACAGTAATTATGACCCCCCCCCCCAGGATCCTCCCCTCGGTATCTTTAAAGGATAATTGGGCTGCAAATTTAGGGTTAATGTATGTTACCACTCCTCTTTTCTTTTGAGTATCTAGAGAGTGGAATTCCTGTCCTAATCTCTTCTGAGTTAAGTATTTTGCCTGCACTTTTGCAATATGGGTCTCTTATAGAGAAATTACATCATAGTCAATTTTTTAAAATTCTGTTAAATATTTTATTACATTTATGGGGTGGGTTCAGCCCATTTACATTATTACAGTATACTTTGAGTTTCCTTTTCATGTACAGTCCTCTTCATTTTCACTCTCAGTCTTCCCTTCTTCTCCGATTTCATCTTCTTTTCTTTCTTACCAAGTGCTGGTGATTCCATTCTTTTCTTTAGGTACAGGTTGGATATCCCCAATTCTAGGTCATACTTATTAGGCGTTTTCATACAGGATTTCTTTCTATCTTGTCAACCCTCATATTCAGTATCCTCATACTCTTCAAAGTCTTTTTTTTTAAATTATAAAAGTATTTGGCTTTTTCTTCATGTTATCCAAAATTTCTATTCTTTATAACGTCATGAGTCCTTCTGACTTTTCCCAGCAAAACTTTATATTGTTCCTTTTTAGTTCTTCTACTAGGAAAAGATATTTTCTTCTTCTGTTAAATGTTTCATTTTGGAATTCTTTCAAAATTGCAAAAAAAATATCTTTATATATTGTTGGATATCCACAAGGCAGGATCTTAAATGGAGCAGGAAATCCAAACTGCAAACTCACGGGAACAATAACTGGATAATCCAAAAATCCCCAAGAGCAAGGAACAAAGACTGGAACAAAACTCAAGGCACAAGGCTGCATAAATTGACATGGAAGTCCACAAAAACATGGAACAGGATTCTTGATGCATGGAACAGGGATCTCTCTCTCTCGATGAGCAACGTTACCACCTCTGAATCTCTCTGAAGCAGTTCTTCTCAAGGCCTCTTCCCATGGTAAGTCTGATCATTATTCTTTCTCAATAACAGCCTCTGACTGTGCCTGGAAACCTCTCTTTCTCTTCTCTGCTGATATATCACTTTCTTTCTGTCAAGCTCATTAGTCTTATCACAACTAGAGTCATAACTAGAATGCCCATCTGGCAAAGGAAGGTCCAACCTTGACTCTTTCAAGAAATGTGGTTCAAGCTGCCGGCTTGAAACCTTTGTGTGCCTATTCTCAGAATCCTCCGAACCAAACTCTGGTTGGCCTGGGATAGCAGTTTCCTCCAACTCTAGCTGCATAAGAATCTTAGGCCCAAACCCAGAGTACTTTGACAAGTCAGGTGCACGAACAATCACAGAGTCAGGAGCAGGGACAATCACAGGTTGAACAGGCCTAACCTCAGGCTCACCTGACAGCTCCCCAATTCCCCAAAGTCAACTTTTCAGTCAGCAAGTTCAATAGCTCAGCAGTTTAACCTGCTGTGGTATTAGGGGCACAGATGGTATAGGATAAGAAAAACATGAACAAATAGGCTGAGATTTGTGACTATATTGAACTTTATGGTTTCACACTAATGTGGCATTAGGAGTTGTGCAATAGGGATACGAATGTGGAAAGATGGATGTTTTGTAATTCTACATATATAATGTCATTGGGGATGGCATTTAATTTCATTGTATGAGGTACAATGACAAAAAGTTATTCTATTCTATTCCAATATCAACAATATCTGGAGGACCACATTTCCTCAACTCTGTGTTTAAGGGAATGAAATATTCCATGTAGTTAGTATTCTAGAAGAGAAGGTAAGCAACAGTCAGAATAGCACCTAATGTTAATTATGAGGGTTGAATGAAAGGTAATGCCTCCACCTTCGTTACTTGGGTTTGGATGGGAATATTTTAACAAATCAAATGCAGAAATAATCCTTAGAATATGCTTTTTAACTACCACTGTTCACTTTTCCACATAATCACCAGATAATTGGATACATTTCTGCCAAGGTTGAACAAGTTTTCTGAAGCCGTCACTGAAAAAGTCAACACTGTTTCTGCAACCAGCGTCTCACAGTACCCATCATGCACAGATCTTCTGATAGCCAAGCAAAGCAATAATGTGACCCACATGTTCTTATGAAATACCGATTATGCTTGAAATTTCTCTCTAAGTGATACGACGATCATCCTGAATTAATCTGTCATCCTTTGTGAAACTCAGTGGTTGCTGTCACAGGACGTCCAACTCTTTGTCACGCAAAGATGTTCCCACCTCAACATCTTTAAACTTCCTCGCCCAAGAACGCACAGTACTCACATCAACACAATAACCATAAACAGCTTGCATTCTCTTATGAATCCCCTTTGGGGTGACACCTTCTGCTGTCAAGAATTCAATGACTGCACGTTGCTTGAGTTCCATACTTCGCACTTCAACAACACAACCGTTCAATGCTAAGGCTTCCCGCCAAATGGAAGTGTAGAGGATAATCTACTTAACAAGCCAGTACCTGCCACATACCAGTACTGCCATCTGTTGAGGAGTTACAAAGGTGGAGGCATTACTTTTCATTCAACCCTCGTATTTTATGATGATACAAACATTTATCTGTGTAAGGGGAAGAAAAGAATGATAGAAGGGAAATTGATCTTACTGTATTGAGGAGTAATGAATGGTTAATGGAAAAAGGTTATCAAAAAGATTATAAAGAAAAATAAGCATTTAAAATGTGTTCTTATAGCCTCAAGGGAATTGAGATAAACTCAGTATTTACGAAGAATGAATGGGTGGAAAAGACTGGTAAATAACCCTCTGATAGTACAAATGCTACATAATGCATACATTTCTGCACTTATTTGTAATGGAAATAAATTCACAGTTGAGCGCTGTTCATCTAAGCTGTTTAACAGAGAATATAGCAAGCTGAGTAATAAAATATTGAAAAGCGCTTCATCAATTTAAAGCTTTAAATTTAAATTTAAAGCATGTATTCAGAAAACATGAGACTGTACAAATGGCTCACTACAATGGTATGGTTATATGAGCTTTGCCCATCTAGCACTAAAATTAATCCAGAGGAAGTGTGAGGTGGGATTTAGTTAGTTTAGTACTTGTAGAAACAGATGGGCAGAATAAGCATATCATACTACTTGATTTAATCCAAAATATACTTTGAAATTTTGGATTTTATTAATCATCTTTATCCTGTTGACTAGCACTGAGGGCACTGAGAAATACCTTTGATCCTGTAAACATACAACTCACTAGAAGAAATTTTCTGAACCTCTTTCAGGTCCTCCCTCAAATTGAGAAAAAAGACACTGCAAGCCTTTCCATTTAAGAAAGGAGCTTCACTCCTCCAACACTTTGATTCCGATTGAACCCTATGTCTATAGCCTATGGAAACAAGGGATTTGTGGTTTGGTGAAAAACTAGAGCCCTCTGTCAGAAAATTCTGTAGGGTTCAATGAGTTAATAGCTTGGCTTTCTCCCAACATGATATCCAAGGCAGTGTATAACATTTTGAACATACACTACACTTTTAAACTCCTATGATTCTATGATTCTATGATTCTATTACTAGAACAATTAACACACAATTTTCCATTTTAAAAACCTGTTGAAAATAGCTTTAAAGCAAGTGTTTCTTCTTCTTCATTCACACAGTCATTTCCAACTCTTTGTGACCTCATGGACCAGTCCATGCCAGAGCTCCCTGTCTGCCGTTGCCGCCTCCAGTTACTTTAAGTTCATGCCAGTCACTTCAAGGATACTGTCCATCCATCTTGCCCTTGGTCGGCCTCTCTTCCTTTTTCCTTCCATTTTCCCCAGCATCGTGATCTTTTCCAAGCTTTCCTGTCTTCTCATGATGTGACCAAAATACTTCATTTTTGCCTCTAGTATCCTCCTGTCCAGTGAGCAGCCGGGCATTATTTCCTGGAGGATGGACTGGTTGGATCTTCTTGGGGTCCAAGGCACTCTCAGAACTCTCTCCCCCAGACTGTGGTGGAGGCTCCTTCTTTGGAAGCTTTTCAGCAGAGGCTGGATGGCCATCTGTCGGGGGTGCTTTGAATGCGATTTCCTGCTTCTTAGCGGGACTAGATGGCCCATGAGGTCTCTTCCAACTCTACTATTCTATGATTCTATGATTCTATGCTATAAATCATGAGTGTGAAAGGGATCATGGTCTGAAACTGAATTTCTTTTCCATATACTTCTAAATTACTACATAGGGGTCAATTCTGCATAGCACACAATTGGCATCATGCCTATAAGTGGTGATGCTGCCAAAATTGGAGATCATGACCCAAACTGAGATTTCCAAGAATCTTGGCTGCTTTCATATCTATTTTTTTACTTCCTGTTCTAGCTACATTAGCCTTCTAGATAACATGTTCCTGGCCTTCTAGATAACATGTTCAGGATAACCTTTGTCCCTCAACTGATTTTCCAGTATTTCCATGTTTCGTTTGCAGTCCCGTGGTAAGGTGCATTTGCGTTTGATTCTAAGCATCTGTGCATATGGTAGATTATTTTTGAGGGATATGCTGTGATAACTATTATAATGCAGAAATGCATTTATGTCTGAGGGTTTGCGAAAGTTGTTAACTAGCAGTTTGTTATTGTCTTTTATTACTGTTACAACCAGATATGTTACACTGTTAGGACTGATGTTGCCTCTAAATTTAATGCAAGGATGTATGGTGTTGACCCATACTGAACAGACAGCTGACCCAGGAGCTGTCTGTTCATTCTGCATGATCAAAAAAACATCATCAATGTATCTGCAATATTTAATCATGTAGTCGTGAAGGGGATTTTTGTCGTGATTCAAAATAAATTCAACTTACAAATTATTCATGAATAGATTAGCTATGAATGGAGCCGCAGCACTCCCCATAGTTTTAAAATAAAAACAACGATCGAATTTGAAATAATTTTTTTCAAGAATTACATCAATTAGATCTAGTAAAAAATGGGTCGGAGTATGTAAAGTGGATCTCAAATCAAGTGTGCTCGCACATATCTATCGAGCTTCTGCTAGAGGGATGCTGGTATATAAAGAGGTCACATCCATAGTCATTAATACCGCACCAGCGGGAACACAAAGGTTTTCTATAATATTGACAAAATATTTGGTATCTTTAACATATGATAATGTTTGTTTAACAAAGGGCTGTAGAAAATAATCAACAAATTTAGATAATGGTTCAAGAACCGAGCCGAACCCCGAAACAATTGGCCGGCCTACAGGTGGCCTAACGCCCTTGTGAATTTTTGGAAGTATGTATAGGACCGGAATGCGAGGATACGGGGTTGTAAGAAAATCCTTTTCTTTTTCTGTGATGTAACCAAAACTGAGTCCCTCCAGGGTTATGGTTCTGATGATGAGTTGGATATGTTTAGTAGGGTCTTTGTCCACAGGGGAGTAGTGTTCTTGGATAGAAAGTTGTCTATACACCTCATTCATGTAATCAGTAGTGTTCATAGCTACAATGGCACCCCCCTTGTCTGCAGGTTTCCACACTATGTTCTTGTCATTGGCTAGTTCCTTAAGTATCTGCCAATCAGTACTGGACAAATTATTTTTGTATCTATCCTTGTTGGGAATGCGTTTCAGAAAAATTTCATCACAAACAATTTTCTCAAAGGCCTTGATACCAACATGATCAGTAAATGGAACAAAAGTACTGTGGGGTCTAAATGTGGTTACGTTGGTATTTATTGTTTTGCCAAAATGATATCGCAATTTAATGGATCGAAACAAATTAGATAGAGTCACGCCCAGGCAGCGGAGCACTAAGAACCAGACACAGAGGCCAAATATAATCTAATATCTTTATTAAGGAAATATTATAGAAGAATAAAAACAAGTAGAAAATGTAGTCCAGGAATAGACCTTTCAAAGAAGGTCAAATATAGTCCAGAATTATTTTGTCCATTATATTATATTAGAGTTCAAAGTTGTAATCCCATAACCGAAACACACTCTACTTTCAAGCCGTAGGGTGGGGAAACGTCCAACAATGTTTTCTGAGGTTCAAAGTAAGTCCAAGGCAAGAACTGGAGACTAGATACTTGAGACAAAAATCCAAGGCTGGAAACAAGACGAGATAGATCTTGAAAACTTGACAAGGCAAAGCGAGGCACGGCGAAGGCAAGGAAACTGGGGTTGTAGACTTAACGCAGTCTATACTAGAAAAGGAGCCGAAGTTACTCCTGAAGTTGATCAGTTGACTCCGCATGGATTTCCCTGTGTGGGTAACTTTTAAGAGCTTCAATCTTCCTGCAAAGCAGGTGTCCAAAGCTTCCTTTCCCAAGGGAAAGAGAAGCGAAACACATCTTCCTGCAGCTGCAATCCCTGCAAATTCCCAAGAGAAACTTGGCTAATTAGCGTCTTGTTTGGCTGCTAATCGGAGACTTCTTGTTATTTCTTTCTGGCCCCGACTCGCCGCATAGGAATGTTTTCTCAAAAAGGGGGGAGAAACTGGGAGAAACCGATTCAAGGTCCCTTCTAATTAAGTCCTGGGTAGATTCGTCAACAACAGGCATCTGGAAGAAATCCGTGTTGCGGAGACGGCAGAAAACCCATGTTTTCATCATTATCCATGATGGCGCTAGGATCAGAACTCTGAGACCCATGAGACATCAGAGATAGGATTGATTTTAGGGGTGGGAGCAAAGGAAAACCCCTGTTAATTATTGAGATTTCATGAGGAGAAAATACCCTATCTGATAAATTAACTATCAGGTCTTTTTTTTTTTGGTTGGAAACCCCATAAAAAAACCTGTTGGGTTTCTGACACGACCAGTGCATCTAGGTGGTGGGATATAATCTCTACCAAAAGTCGAAGTGCTACCTGAGGAACCATCTGAAAAGGAATGGGAGTCGTCTTCTGATGTAAAGTCACTGAATCTAACTTGCTTCTTAGGTGTAAAGGTATCCGTATATAACCAGCGATAAACTCTATTGTTAGTATAGTCATTTTCATCTCTTTGGAATTTCTTGAGTTTAAAGGATTTAACCTGCTGCGAGAATTCCCTGAGCTTGTTAGACCAAAAAATCAACCAAAACACATTTCAGCAAACTGACACTGCGAATTTGTAAGGAGATAGTAACTACTATGCCTGGTATGAAAAACCTTTGTTTTGTAACTCTTAATATAGCATGCTTTGATATGTCTATTTTCACTTGGTCTATATAAATTATATCTTATATTATAAAGAGCACAATACTTAAAGATATACTGAAACAGAGCCAACAATATACAAATTGAGCAGAGCCAACAATATACAAATTGAAAACTATTTGCTGCTTATCCATTGCGGCTTACCAGAAGAAGGACAACCGAAACTGGAGTAAACCCGGGAGCCAGTAGTGAACGGACTATTGCAATCTACAGCCAGCTACCTAGAAACAGCATTGTGTTCTCCTAGCTGGGGCTCTTTTTGACAACTACTCAGAATCAACATTAATGCATAGTTTGTTCCCCAGACTTGGGATCTTGCTCTTGAGAAACTGAACTTACTTCCAATAGACTGTAATTTCAAGAGATATGCTATACATTTGATGTCATCAACACAGGATCTCAAAGAATCAAAAGAACTTTTGGTCAAGATTTTTTTTGGAACAAGCTTTTCAATACCTGTGAAGTCTTAAAAGATATATTAACCAATATTATTTTGCAAAGGTTGAATGTGTTTATATTATTTTGGTTGCTAAATTCAATTGATGTTTAAATAGTGGAGACTATTACAGTCTGGAAGATACTACTGTGGATTATAACAGTTGACTGTACTTATTATTTTCATTATTGTTGTTAACTCTCAGGTAATATTGTATGTATATGGTGCTCTGAATTACATAGTGCAACTTATGTTTATCCTTTTTACATAGAAGGAAAATAGCTCTATACTCAGAGAGGCCTGACTATTTCTGTGGCCTTTGCAAGATGCTCTAATATACACATCTCTTTTTATGTTTTGAACCTTTATAGTGTTTGTTTATCTTTTTGACATTAACTGGAAAAACATACCTGATACAAAAGGATCCAGCAAAAGGAGCAGCACCAGGAAACTACAGGCCAATAACATGTCTGCCCACTATGTTTAAACTACTGACTGGCATCATAGCTGACAGAATTCAAGACTATCTTGAAGAAAAAACATCTTGCCAGATGAACAGAAAGGCAACAAACGGAAAAGCAGAGGCACAAAAGACCAGTTATTAATTAACAAAATGATTCTGAAGAACTGTAAGAGCTAATCTTCACATGACGTGGATTGACTACAAAAAGGCATTTGACTCACTCCCACACAGCTGGATCATCAAGTGTCTGGACACCATCGGGATTAGTAAAAACGTTGGCACCTTTATTGAAAACACGACGGAGCACTGGAAAACTGAACTGTTTCTTGGAAATGAAAGCTATAGACTTGTCAGCATCAGGAGAGGAATTTTCCAGGGAGACTCATTGTCCCCTCTGCTTTTCATTATTGCCATGATCCCTCTGTCAACAATCTTACAAAAAACAAATCTCGGCTATCAAACATCTAAGAAATCTCACAAAATTTCGCATCTGATGTACATGGATGACCTGAAGCTCTATGGGAAAACGAAAACTGAAATCCAGTCTCTGACTAACACTGGCCGAATTTTTAGCACTGATATCAGCATGGAGTTTGGTTTGGACAAATGTTCGACAGTGGCATAAAGAAAGGAAAAATCTTTGAAAGTGAGGGCATAAATATGCCTAATGGCCAAACCATAAAGTGTCACCAACCAGAGGCCTATAAATATCTGGACATATTACAGCTAGACAACATCAAGCATGAACATGTGAAAACTGTGGTCAGCAAAGAATACACACAAAGGGTCAGAAAAATTCTCAAAAGCAAGCTCAATGGAGGCAACACCGTCAAGGCCATAAACACCTGGGCCATACCTGTCATAAGATATACTGCTGGCATCATAAACTGGACACAGGCGGAACTGGACAGTTTGGACAGAAAAACAAGAAAACTCATGACCATTCATCATTCACTGCACCCCCGCAGTGATGTTGACCGGCTATATCTGCCTAGAGGATCAGGGGGCAGAGGACTCTTACAAGTAAAACAAGCAGTCAAAGAAGAAGAACATGCCCTGGCAGAATATGTAAAGCAAAGTGAAGAATCTGCTTTGATTGAAGTCAAAAATCAGAAACTCTTCAAAACACAGCAGACAAAGAATCAGTACAAGAAACCCGCACTACAAACTAGAGCTCACTGCTGGGACAACAAAACATTGCATGGAAAGTTACTTGACAAAATTGAAGGAAAAGCTGATAAGGAGAAGACCTGTCTATGGCTCACAAATGGGACCCTGAAGAAGGAGACAGAAGGCCTGATCCTTGCAGCCCAAGAGCAAGCCATCAGAACAAATGCAATTAAGGCCAAGATCAAAAAATCAGCTGATGACCCAAAATGCAGACTGTGCAAGGAAGCTGACAAAACCATTGATCATAGCTGCTGTAAGAAAATCGCACAGACTACAAACAGAGGCACAACTATTGATCTATTGGAACTTATGCCTCAAGTACCACCTCCCAGCAGCAAAGAACTGGTGGGATCACAAACCTGCAAAAGTATTGGAAAATGAGCACGCAAAGATACTGTGGGACTTCCGAATCCAGACTGACAAAGTTCTGGAACACACCAGACATCACAGTTGTGGAAAAGAAAAAGGTTTGGATCATTGATGTTTCCATCCCAGGTGACAGTCGCATTGACGAAAAACAACAGGAAAAACTCAGCCGCTATCAGAACCTCAAGATTGAACTTCAAAGACTCTGGCAGAAACCAGTGCATAATAATAATAATAATAATAATAATATTTATACCCCGCCTCCATCTCCCCCGAAGGGGACTCAGGGCGGCTCACAGATAGTATCAGATAAAAACAGACAATAAACAATACATCAGTAAACAAAAACATACACCAATTATAAAATTTAAACAATTAACCTATGAAAATAAAAACACAATACAACACAGAATTAAAAACAGTGAAGCTGCGTAATAGACAAACTAAAATGCACTTTGTTAAAGTTGTAAACTCAAGATAACAGATGAAGTGCTACAAATTCTTTGGAGGTCCATTTGGAATGGGAAGGACCCTAAGTTAATATCAAGTTAACCAGGAGAAGTGCAACCAATGCAGGGACAAGGGACATAATTAATTATGGGGGTGGGCAGTCTTTAACCAAAGGTCTGTGTGAAGAGTTAGATTTTCAGGCTCTTCCGAAATGCCATCAGGGTGGGGGCTTGCCTGATCTCCCTGGGGAGCGAGTTCCAGAGCCGGGGGGCCACTACGGAGAAGGCCCTCTCTCTTGTCCCCACCAACCGCGCTTGTGACGGAGCTGGGAGCGATAGGAGGGCCTCCCCTGACGAATGGAGAGATCGTGTAGGTTTGTAGGGGGAAAGGCAGGAGGGTCCCAAACCGGGGAAAGGCAGGAGGGTCCCAAAACTAAGGTAGGAGGGTCCCAAACCGTTCAGGGCTTTGTAGGTGATCACCTGCACCTTGAATTGGGTCCAGAAAGTGAGCAGCAGCCAGTGGAGCTCCTTAAACAGGAGAGTTGACCGCTCCCTGTATCGGGCTCCAGGTAGAAGCAAGGCTGCCGATCGTTGGACTTGTTGGAATTTCTGGGCCATCTTCAAGGGCAGCCCCATGTAGAGCGCATTGCAATAATCCAATCTAGAGATAACTAAGGCATGGACCACCATAGCCAGATCAGACTTCAGGAGGTATGGTCGTAGCTGGCGCAGAAGTTCTAATTGTGCAAAGGCCCTCCCAGCCACCGCCAACACCTGAGCATCAAGCGTCAGTGATGAGTCCAGGAGGACCAACAAGCTGCGGACCTGCACCTTCAGGGGGAGTGCAACCCCGTTGCCACCTAATCCCCCAATCAGACATACGACTGACCTGGAGAACCTCTGTCTTGTCAGGATTAAGCTTCAGCTTATTCACCCTCATCCAGCCCATTACCGCTCACCAAGCAGTAATCTGAGTAATCCAGTATCTGAGGGTCTTCCTTAGAATTTGGTGGAAAAGAGTAGTAGAGTTGGGTGTCATCTGCGTAGAGATGACACCACACTCCAAAACTCCAGATGACCTCTCCCAGCGGTTTCATGTAGATGTTAAAAAGCATGAGGGACAGAATGGAACCTTGCGGGACCGCACAGGTCAATGACCAGGGGTCCGAGCAGGTGTCCCCCAGCTTCACCAACTGGGAACAGCCCTCCAGGAAGGACTGGAGTCACTGCAAAACAGTACCCCCAAGGCCCATCCGGGAGAGCCAACCCAGAAGGATACCATGGTCGATGGTATCGAAAGCCACTGAGATGTCCAAGAGAACAAGTAGGGTCACACTCCCCCTGTTCAGATCCCTGCGGAGGCAACCAAAGCCATCTCAGTACTATGACCAGGTCTAAAGCCAGACTGAGATGGGTCCAGAAAATCGGTGTCATCCAGGAAACCCTGGAGCTGCGAGGCAACCACCCGCTCCAGGACCTTTCCCAAAAAAGGTAGGTTCGAGATTGGTCTGTAATTGCTCAACGTGGTCGTATCAAGGGAGGCCTTCTTCAGAATAGGCCTCACTATGGCCTGTTTAAGGGTAGATGGAAATTTACCTTGAGCCAATGAAGAGTTAATTATCTTCACAAACCAACCTCACAACCTGCCTCTGTCCGATTTAATTAGCCAAGAGGGGCAAACATCCATGGCACAAGTGGTCGCTCTCACCTCACCAAGGATCCTGTCCACGTCATCCAGGTGAACAAGCTGAAATGAATCCCACAAAATAGGACACAGGTGCCTCAGTTATCTCACTTGGCATTGCATCTAAGCTAGAGTCCAAGTCATGATGAATCTGAGCGACTGTCTGCAAAATAGTGTGCGAACTCGCTGCACCGAGTTGTCCTTGGGTACCTCCCCACTTTCGGGAGGGTGGAGGAGCTCCCCGATGACATAGAACAACTCGGATGGTCGATTAGTTGCAGACGCTATGCGGGCAGTCGTGAAGGTCTTCCTGGCTGCCTCCAAAGCCATGGAGTAGGCCTTAATAGCGGCACTAACCCATGCTCGGTCAGAGACATCCTGAGTTTTCCGCCAGCGGCACTCTAGTTTCCTTCTTGAGCACTTCATCACTGCCAACTCCTCTGAAAACCAGGGAGACAAGGTGATTCTTCGTAATGAGAGGGGACGTTTGGGGGCGATCATGTCAATTGCCCTAGACATCTCGCTATTATAGCGATCCACCAAGGCATCGACAGAATCGTCGACAGAAAGTCCACTGCAACCCCACCTCCCCACCCTCTGGATCTGGCCTGCTGTTGCACCTCGAAACTGGAGGACACAGTTTAAAAGGAGCAAAGGAAGAAGTTTTAACTACTTTAAGCAAAAGAAATGATACTTTAGAGAGTTTGATTCATCTCATTCTAGTATTGTAACTGATAATAAGAATACCTCTAAGTGAAACATCTTTTGTAACCACCAAGCTTGTGCCTGAATAAACTTGATATTGTTCTTTCAACATCAAAGCCTCTGTCATCTATAGACTCCTTCAGCACAATTGCGCTACTATTTTAACACCAAATAAAGTAAAAGGCTTCCTCTGAGCTATTGGGTGGTTGAGCACTTTTATAATCTAAAGGTGACTCTCCACACAGTGGTGGCTGCATTTCCACTAATAGGTGGCAGTTATCATTTATTATTTGGGACATCTATTAGTTATTAATTGAGTCTTCTAAGCTACCCTCCTTCACTAATCGGTGGGATTAGTGAGGATTTCCCCCTTCCTGAAAGAGCCTTAGTTGTTACTACTCTCCTTTACAAATTCTTTACAATGGGCAATTAAAACAGTTAAACAGATTAGCAATATACAATAGAATCATAGAATCATAGAATCGTAGAGTTGGAAGAACCTCACAGGCCATCCAGTCCAGAGTCACAGGCCATCTAGTTGCAGAGATTTCCCTGCAAGAAGCAGGAAAATCTCATTCAAAACACCCCCAACAGATGGCCATCCAGCACGTTTTTGCAAATATATCCTTTACAGTGTGCTGTGGCAAAGACTGGTGCACTGTAAGATAGGGCAGGCTGTCAAAACAGCTTGCAATGCTGTGCATGAGCACTCCTTGGTCAGAATATTGACAACCTCTAAAATGAAATCACTTACTCATACACGAGCACGTCAAAACAATGTTTAAAAGTCACTTCTCTATGTTTTTACAGCACTTTCAGAAGGAGACCAGAAGTAAACTACCCCAAGATGAAAGGAAAATCTTTAAACTGTGGTGAGCCTAAAATGGCATGTGTTCATGCCTATCCACATCACTGGGACAAGCTGTATGCATACTAACATGATGTAAAGTGGAATGAAGCAAGGATGCTTCCCTGCAAAAAAAAAAAATCAAATGTAGTAGTGCATGCTAAGGGAGGATAGGGGGGGGGGGATATTCAATATTGTCATGGGTGCTCTTTTCAGGGTCACAAGACTGAGTTTGTGAAAGGGCTCACTATAATTCACAAGTAGTTTTTTGTAGAATAGCTTTGAATGCTATTTTGAAAAGTCATTAGTCTAAAATGTTTCTCATTATCATTACAACAAATTTATCATTGCAACAAATCATAGAATGTTATAACTATTATTATATCATCATCATTATGTATACCCCACTTTTTCTCTTCAAAAAGAGACTCAAATCAGCTTACAGTAAAACCGATATAATACAATGTAAAACTCCAAAAACATAGGTAAAGGTAAAGGTTTCCCCCCAACATTGTCTAGTCGTGTCCAACTCTGGGGGTTGGTGCTCATCTCCATTTTTAAGCTGAAGAGCCAATGTTCTCCATAGACACCTCCAAGGTCTATGGACCTTCCCGTCAAAGCATTATCTATTTGATCTACTCACATTTACATGTATTCAAACTGCTAGGTTGGCAGAAGCTGGGGCTAACAGTGAGAACTCACCCCGCTCCCCGGATTCGAACTGCCAAGTTCAGCAAGTTCAGCAGCTCAGTGGTTTGACCCACTGTGCTACTAGGGGCTCCCAAAACATACAGACATTAAAATAGAATTAAATATTAAACGTATTAAACATAAATAGTTAAACCCTTTAAAATCCTATTAAAATCTATTCATAGCTAAATCCACAGCACTCCTAGACTAGATCTTTTAAAAATCTTTCTTTAAAAGCCTGCCTGAATAAAAAAGTTTTAGCCTGGCACTTGAAGGATAGCATGAAGGGGGCCATTCTGGCTTCCATGGGCAGGGAGTTCCAGAGTTGAGGGGCAGCCACCGAGAAGGAAGATCTGCTCTCTCGTTCTCACTAACTGAGCTTGTGATGGAGGTGGAACTGAGAGAAAGGCCTCTTCTGAGTATCTCAGGGCCTGGGACGGCTAAAGAAGGAGATGCCAGAAAGACAATAAAGGCCATTCAGTCCAATTCCAGCCATATCAATAACTGTTTTTGGAATTTCCTTAAAAGTCACTAATGACCATGCCACGAGTAGATGTTATTTGACCAAAGGAGCTAGCTGCAGGAAAGAGAGAAAAGGATAACACAAGAATGGGGAATGTGTGTCACTCCAGATTTTGTTGAACTACAAAAGCCATTAGCCCATTATATTCAGTGGTGATGACTCATGGGAACAATAATCCCATGACATACTTACCTCACTCTGAACTAGACTTTGCTTAAATTCATTCATGGAACTACAGTTCTTTCGATCTTAGTATGGATCATGATACAATTTTGTAAGATAATTCAAGGAAAAGATTTGTGTTAAAGTAATACTTATATCTTGTTTTTGAGGAATGATCACACTGTTCTGAAAACTGCTATATTTTGACAATTTTGTAGTTAATTACACTTTCTGGAAGCAAACTGTGACCTTTAGCTGACTTGTTAATACTCTCAGTAATCAGCTAAAGGTCATATCTTGCTTAGAGCCCAAGCTCTTTCCTTGCCACAGAGTGTGAACACCAGAAACACTGTTTTGTGTGCCAATTAGAGGTGTTAATGCAGCAGCCAAAGATCACCAACTCTTCACTCGATAAGCTGGCTTAGTGGCTTAATTCTGGCACTACAGATTGTTATGATGAAAATCTAATTCTTGAACAGCTTGTTTCAAAAGTGCTAATAGGAATTTTGGCTGATGTAAATTTTTAACAATTGGGTAAAGTTTTGATCAGATCTTTCTGGTATTAACTTTCCTTCTAAAGAAGCATTGACTCTAAAGCAAGTAAGTCATGCTAGTTGAATTATCATCACCTTAATCAACTGATTATATCTTACCAAATTGGAATATTATCAAAAGTGCCATTTCAATACATTGTAATTCATTGAAGGGTGTGAAATATGCTCAGTTATAATTTCTGCTGATCAAATAGAAATATTCAGTCTTCAGTCATCCCACCTGAATTTATGATTCTAACATACAAAGACACATGCTATGTATTAGGTTTCTGTCACCATCAGCCTTCCACCTCCAAAGATTCTGTGTAAAAACTGAAAAAAATTCAAGCTTGACATTTTTTCATTTTTATTCTTGATTTTGCCATTTTATCAAAGGGATACCTTTTAACTACCTTTGTATATAAAAGGACTTGAGCGTCCACAGAATTTAGTATCCACAAGGGGGTCTTGAATTGAACTTCAGTAGATACCAAGGGCCTCAATTCAACAGATCTGCATTACAATTGATATATTGCAATGTACCAGGCAATTCTATACATTGTTCAGACATGCACTGAATCAGAGACTTACAAAAAAAATGGAATACAGTGTGGAAAACCTCAAAAACAAAATCAGTTTGAGCTATATGAGGAATGTATATACACATGTCCAATTAACACCAAGAGCAGCTTAGTTTGTAGCAACTACAATATATGAGGCAACCAGCATACAATATGATTTCTCTTTCTCTCGGTGTTTATCCATTTCCTGTCTGTCTCTCTCTCTCTCTTTCTCACACACACACATACTTACTTACTTAGGCGATCCCTCGTAGTTCGAGGATGATTGTCTTCTGTCTCAGTTGTATTTTTCTTGGAAGATGCCTGTGCATGATTTTTTTTAAATGTGTGGAGGTCAGTGCACGGCCGGTCAACACACAGTCTTCACAGAGGTCCCAGCAGTGGTGTGATTAACACAACGAGAGTGGCTTCTCAGTCTGTTGCAGCCTTCATCCGTCTTCACAGCCGTTGTAACATGTACCATGTTATCCTCCACCTGCTCCGCCGTTGAGGTCTTTGGGTCTTCGGATTGTTCGTGGTCTGGATCCTCCCCTGTGGCCACTCCTGGGAGTGCATGACTCCGGTGGTTGTGCCCACAGGTTCATTGGAACATGTAAGCCCCCTCACCACGACAAGGTGACAATACACACACACAAACACACACATACATTTCTGTAATTTGCACGATCATCAAGTTTGCAGACGACACAAAACTGGGAGGGAGAGCCAACACTCCAGAAGACAGGAGCAGAATTCAAAACGATCTTGACAGACTAGAGAGATGGGCCAAAACTAACAAAATGAAGTTCAACAGGGACAAATGCAAGATACTTCACTTCGGCAGAAAAAATGGAAATCAAAGATACAGAATGGGGGACGCCTGGCTTGACAGCAGTGTGTGCGAAAAAGACCTTGGAGTCCTCGTGGACAACAAGTTAAACATGAGCCAACAATGTGATGCGGCTGCTAAAAAAGCCAATGGGATTCTGGCCTGCATCAATAGGGGAATAGCGTCTAGATCCAGGGAAGTTATGCTCCCCCTCTATTCTGCCTTGGTCAGACCACACCTGGAATACTGTGTCCAATTTTGGGCACCACAGTTGAAGGGAGATGTTGACAAGCTGGAAAGCGTCCAGAGGAGGGTGACTAAAATGATTAAGGGTCTGGAGAACAAGCCCTATGAGGAGCGGCTTAAAGAGCTGGGCATGTTTAGCCTGCAGAAGAGAAGGCTGAGAGGAGACATGATAGCCATGTACAAATATGTGAAGGGAAGTCATAGGGAGGAGGGAGCAAGATTGTTTTCTGCTGCCCTGCAGACTAGGACACGGAACAATGGCTTCAAACTACAGGAGATTCCACCTGAACATCAGGAAGAACTTCCTCACTGTGAGAGCTGTTCGACAGTGGAGCTCTCTCCCCGGGGCTGTGGTGGAGGCTCCTTCCTTGGAGGCTTTTAAGCAGAGGCTGGATGGCCATCTGTCGGGGGTGCTTTGAATGCGATTTCCTGCTTCTTAGCAGGGGGTTGGACTAGATGGCCCATGTGGTCTCTTCCAACTCTACTATTCTATGATTCTATGATTCTATGATTCTATGGTACCTGCTATTTCTTAGACCAGATATGGACTGAAGAAAATAATATAGCTATGTGAATGTAGCCATCAAACTAGTTACAAATCCAAGTTTATTGACAGGTTGACAAAAGGCCCCATGTAAGCCACCCCGAGTCCCTTCGGGGAGATGGGGCGGGGTATAAAAATGAAATTTATTTTATTATTATTATTATTATTATTATTATTATTATTATTATTATTATTATTATTATGGAAGTGGCAAAGTTTGAATAACTCTAGTTGTGTTTACATACAAATATCCACCACTGAAGGAGTTTAGGGCTAGGGATGTAAATCTCTATTTTTTCTCTCATGCATAAGAACTAAGAATTTCAGAAGATTTTTTCCCTACTCTATGAGAGTAGATGAAATTTTGCATATTTTTCTAAGGGTTTTTTTTTACATTTCAGGACTGTGTTGTAAATTAGTCATTATATCTTCTAATAACACAATTAGCAGCAGCCCAACCTAATACTGTTGACTAGGTTTACCACTAGCAGCTGATTTTTGTCTAAATTAAATGTTCATGAAATTAGGTGCCAATGTTTTCTAATAATTTTGTGAATTTTTGTGAATTAGAGATATCCCTGGATGCCAAAACTTACCACTATTAGCTCAAGAAATCTCAAGGACATACTAATAAACTCTGATTTAACAAAACCTAAAATTATGAAGAAATCCAACCTGAGAGGCCACATAAACTGTTGTCACGACCCAGGCTACAGAGCACCAATAACCATACGCAGAGGTCAGATTCTATCTAATATCTTTATTAAGGGAATATATAAAGTTAGTAAAAGCAAATGTAAAAGTTAGTCCAGAAGCAGACCTTTCAGGAAAGGTCAAAATTAGTCCAAAGAAACAATGTCCAATATGAAATATTAAGGTCCAAAGTTGTAATCCAATAACCGAAACACTCACTTTGCCAGGCAAAGTGAAGGGTTTGCTTCCAAACCCCTCTGTTGTTTACAAAACTCATGGCGAGAGAACACGGGAGATGTAGGCTCAGGGTTTGTTTGACATACTTCTGGGACACAACTTTCTTGCAGGTGCAAGGTTCCCAGATCTGCCTGGGAAAGATCTGGCTGAGAAGATTCCAGTTCTGACTGGGAAGGTAAAAAACCCTTCTTCCCTTCTTATCTTGGAGCGCTGGCATACTGGGCAGGTGTTAACATATTTTTCTACATCCTTGCGGATCTTCGGCCACCAGAAATCTCTTAGGATCAAATGCATGGTTTTAAATAGTCCGAAATGCCCTGCTGGTTTGCAGTCATGACACAGACGAAGTACTTTTTCCCTGCCCGGTCCGGGTGGGATATAAACATGATTTCTATAGCAAAGCAGTCCATCTTTAAGCGAAAAGGGAAAGTGCAGACCTTGACGAAGTTGGTCCTGCGCCCAGGCATCTGCTTGCTGACTAGCCCTGATTTCTTGAGCACAGATGGGCCCTGGATTAGGGGGAGTTGAATCAATGGGAGTGGATTTGGTGTTCCCCACTGTGAGCGTGGCAAAGTTCTCGGGTTGTAGTAGTTGGGATTCAAAGGTCTCCTTGCGTCCTGCAGCGTATTCCGGTTTACGTGACAGGGCGTCTGCTTGCTTGGTTTGGGCTGGGGTCACATAATGAATCTGGAAGTTGAAACGTTCAAAGAATAAAGCCCAACGTTGCTGCCTTTGATTTAGCTTGCGGGCAGTTCTTAGATGTTCTAGATTCCGATGATCAGTGTGGACTTCAATGGGAAATTTGGCCCCTTCTAGCCAATGTCTCCAAGTTTCAAAAGCTGCCTTTATGGCTAATAGTTCTTTTTCCCAAATGGTATAGTTCCTCTCTGGTGCGGTTAGTTGACGAGAATAATAAGCACAAGGATGAAGGTGATCTCCCACCGGTTGTAGGAGCACAGCCCCAATTGCCACATCAGAGGCGTCCGCTTGCACCACAAAAAGGGTTTCAGGATCTGGATGCTGAAGGATTGGCTGGGATGTGAATAATTTCTTTAGTTGCTGGAACCCTTTCTCTGCTTGATCAGTCCAGCGGAAGGGCCGTTTTCCACGGATGCAGCTAGTGATTGGGTCAGACCAGCGGGCAAAATCTGGAATGAACTTGCGGTAGTAGTTCGCGAACCCCAAGAATCGCTGCACCTCTTTCTTGTTAGTTGGCGCCCGCCATTCCAATACTGCGGAAACCTTGGCTGGATCCATGGAGAGCCCTAGAGGCGAGATACGGTATCCAAGGAAATCTACCTCTTGTAGATCAAAAGCGCATTTTTCCAGCTTGGCATAAAGTCCATGATCCCGCAATCGTTGTAACACCATTTTGACGTGGTTCTCATGTTCTGATTGTGATCTAGAAAACACCAAAAAATCGTCCAGGTAGATTATCAAGAACCTATCTAGATAGTCCTGGAAAATGTCATTGACAAAATGCTGGAACGTTGCGGGAGCTCCGCATAATCCATAATTCATAACTCGGGACTCGAATAATCCGAATTTAGTCTGGAAGGCGGTCTTCCACTCGTCCCCTTCTCTGATGCGAACTAAGTTGTAAGCTCCCCGAAGATCCAGCTTGGTGTAAACCTTGGCTCCTCGAAGTCGGTCTAGTAGATCCGAGATTAAGGGCAGGGGATAGCTGTTCCGCTTGGTGATATTATTCAATGCTCTGTAGTCCACCACCAAGCGTAATTCCCCTGACTTCTTTTTCACAAACATCACTGGGGAGGCGGCTGGGGATTGAGAGGGTCTGATGAATCCCTTGCGAAGGTTTGTCTCTATGAATTCCCTGAGAGCTTCTTGCTCTGGTTCAGTCAGGGAGTAGAGATGCCCTCGCGGGATCGGGGCCCCCTCCACCAAGTCAATGGCACAGTCATAAGGTCTATGTGGGGGTAACCTTTCGGCTTCTTTTTCATTGAATACATCCCAATACTCGGAGTATTTCTTTGGCAAGGTGATAATGGGCTCGGTGTCTGTGGCATGGCAGACCTTGGCTACGAGGCAATGATTTTGGCAGTACTTTGAAGCAAACTGCAGTTCTCTGTTGGACCAGGAGATGCTTGGGTCGTGAAGTGTCAGCCATGGAATCCCCAAAATCACAGGGAAATGGGGAACCTCAGTAACAAAGAAGGAAATCTCTTCCATATGTTCCCTTATCCACATCCTGGTGGGTTCCGACCACTGGCTTACGGGGCCCGTCTTGAGAGGGCGGCCATCAATGGCTTGCACCACACGGGCATTCTTGAAGTCATGATATTGTAATCCCAGAGAGTCGGCATACTCTCTATCAATGAAATTGTTGGTAGCTCCTGAGTCTATCATGGCGTGGATCATGACGGGTCCCCTTTTTGCTGACCATAAGGTGACCACTAGAAGGAACAGGACCCCGGTTGGCGGCTCTTGAATGGGTTTCTTGACCGGGTTGGCGAGCCTCTCTACGCCCGGTCGTTGGCTTCCCCCGCCGGCTGTGTGCCAGCCGCCTCAGACGCCTTCGTCTCCGTGGAGGACGCCGCCGCAAGACGGGCGGCGGGCTTCCCTTTGGCTGGGCACTCTCTGGCGAAGTGGCCCCCATTCCCGCAATACCAGCAGAGATTTAGGCGTTGGCGGCGGGCCTTCTCGGCGGCATCTAATCTGGGACGCACATTGCCCAACTGCATCGGCACCTCCTCGCTCCCTCTGGGGTATGGGGATGGTGGTGGGGGTCTCCACACTGGACGCGGCTGAACGCTGACGGGAGCGGGGGGTTTTGCCCCAGTTCTACCGCTCTGGCCTCGGACCCACTGTTTTCTGTTGGCAATCATGACTTCAGCCCGTAAACATTGATCGATGAGTGCTTCCAGCGTTTGGGGAGGATCCACCTTGGAGATTTCCTCCAGCATTTCAATGTTGAGACCCTCCCGAAATTGTCCTCTGAGGGCAACATCGTTCCAGCCGGTGTTGTGGGCCAGCACTCGGAACTCGGCTATGTACTGAGACATGGGCCTGTCTCCTTGGAAGAGGCGGCGGAGTTTGTGCCCGGCGGCCTCCAAATTGTCCTCGATTCCCCAGGTCGCCTTAAGGTGGTCCAAGAAATGTTGCGCTGACCTTAGATGTGGGGAGGCTTGGTCGAACAGAGCCGTCGCCCAGTTAGCCGCTGGCCCGTCTAGGAGACTGTAAATCCACGCCACCTTGATGTCTTCCTGGGGAAACTCGGCATCACGGGCCTCTAGATAAGCTTGGCATTGGCGACGGAAAACATGAACCTTAGAAGCTTCTCCAGTAAATTTGGTTGGCAACGCCATGGCCGGAAGACGGATTCCGCGTTCCTTCAAACCCTTTATTTCCCCATCCTGTGCATTGAGCTTATCACGGATTCGGTCCACCTCATCCTTGTCGATGGTGTAGGTAATCGGCTGGCCGCCCGGTCCAGGTCCGGCTCCGGTAGACATTCTGGCCGAGGTTAATTGGTGCTTAGGGTTTCGCGGAGTCAAACTGTCACGACCCAGGCTACAGAGCACCAATAACCATACGCAGAGGCCAGATTCTATCTAATATCTTTATTAAGGGAATATATAAAGTTAGTAAAAGCAAATGTAAAAGTTAGTCCAGAAGCAGACCTTTCAGGAAAGGTCAAAATTAGTCCAAAGAAACAATGTCCAATATGAAATATTAAGGTCCAAAGTTGTAATCCAATAACCGAAACACTCACTTTGCCAGGCAAAGTGAAGGGAGATGACAAGGTCCTTTAGTCCATGAACTTGAGCAAGGCTAGGAAATAACTTGATACTTGAAACAAGGCTTGAAACGTGGAACAAGGTAACGAGGAACAAGAACAAGGTCCGTGGAATAACTTGGTAAAATCCGTGAAACAAGGCAAGGGTTAATCCTGGGAAACAAGGCAAGATCCGTAGGTAAACAAAGGCTGGGAAACAGGAGCGGAGGCTGGAAACAAGGCAAGGCTTGAGCAGGAACGAGGCTTGAATCGGAGCGCGCTGTCCAGACACAACTCGCTCCGGAGGCTGACGAATTGACTCCGCGAAGTTACTACGCGGGTAAAACACCTATATAGAGTCTAACTTTCCCGCCGAAGCAGTTCTCTGGGAACCAGAAACGAAAGCTAAACTCTGAGACCAGATGTCTGACTCCTTAAAGATTCTCACGAAAAGCAGACTTAATTGGGTACATTCTTAGCTGCTATCCTCGCACTCCTGCGCGAAGCTGCTTCCAAACCCCTCTGTTGTTTACAAAACTCATGGCGAGAGAACACGGGAGATGTAGGCTCAGGGTTTGTTTGACATACTTCTGGGACACAACTTTCTTGCAGGTGCAAGGTTCCCAGATCTGCCTGGGAAAGATCTGGCTGAGAAGATTCCAGTTCTGACTGGGAAGGTAAAAAACCCAAGTTTTCTTCTTCATCAGGCATTGCAATGTCATGAGCAGGACTACAAGGCCCATGAGTCATCACAACTGTGGACATTGTGTTATTTGCTCTCGGTTGCTCAGAATCAAACAACTTGTACATCCTGCTTTAAAATTCAATATACAACTACGAAGCTTCACTACATGTAACACCAACCAGGTCATTTATGCTTTACTGTGTCCCTGTGAGCTCTTATATGTGGGCTTGACTTCCAGACCTCTAAAGACCGGAATATTAGAACATCGCTCATGCATCAAGAATAAATAATCAGATTGCACCCTTTACTCACATTTTTTAGAGAAATCGCACTCCTATACAAGCTTTAGATTCTGTGCCCTAGAAAGGATCACCATAAAACCCCATGGGGACATGAAAAGGATTTTACTACAGAGGGAAGCCTTTTGGATATTTAAATTACATACAGTCCATCCACATGGCTTAAATGATAAACTAGATCTTTCTTGTTTTTTGTAATTACCCTTAATGAGTTCTCCAACTAGCTAGCAATCCTTAAAAGGGAGCTACCTCCATGAGCTAATTGCTCACAAATGGAAGGTAAAATGATCATTATCCACAGTTGAAGTGCTACAGCAGAGCCACAAACTCCTTAGTGGAAGTAAGTGTTGTTCTTTGATTAATGAGTGTTAAACTAATGAGAAATTATTTAATGTTACTCGGTGCTGGCAACAGCAAATCTATTATGTTGTCTTTTTAAAATATAATTTATAAAAGCTTCAGGAGATTCTACCACAAACGCATGAAAGAACCCTCAGAAACTACCTGAAGAAGGGATTCTGATCCAGAAAAGAGGATTACAAAATACCCGGGAATCCTTGTTGTTCTACACTCCTTTATTTTTTACATTCCTTTATACACATCTCCGAGACATTAATTTGCATGGGACAATGATGAATTTATCTAAAGTGTGAACCACAATTTACAGAAGAAATTATCAGTTGTTTATTGTATTGACCCTGCATTCCTAAGACTATCTGCGTGGGACGATATTGAAATTCAAAGTGTTGAACTCAGTAACTGAATATACTGAAAAAAGTTACTGAAAAAACGTACAAGCATGAATATAATGTTTGATGTAATGTTGTAAACAGTTTTCATTTGTGCATTACTCATGCGCCTCTAATGATTATATTTTGTCTGTTACCAATGTTCTATTCTGTATATATGCTAGTAATAGGACAACTGTATCTCTACATGACACAGCAATGACATCAGGTGGTGAGATTCTCCCCACCTTCCCCTTCACTATTCCCAAGCTGTCTAATTTATAATTTACAGTAATATTTGCTTTTATAAAAAATTAAGCATTGCAGGAATTACAAAATTGCTTTAAAATGAGAACAATAAGAAATACAGAGTAGCAGAAGTTCAGGAAGCTGAGGTTATGATGTTAGGCAGAAATAAAATAGTGGCACCATAGATTGAAATTGTGTGATTGGAGAGAGGTGCAATAATGTGAGTGCTCCTGCCATAATCTATCCAGTATTGTGATCATGCAACTGCTGTGGAATAGCGGTTTTGTGTGATATAGTCCATAATGCCATTGGCAAGTCACTAAAGTTTAACGTACTTCACAACATTGTGCTGAGGTTGGATATGATGCCTCAAGCTTTTTGGAGGGATAATAAATATGGAAAGCAGCAAACTCATTCCAAAATATGTATAGTTGTACATTTTTAGTCTTACTTTCAAGGGACTATGAATTTGTGAGATGTCAATTAAAGGATTATGTAGGTAAATATGATTCAGGATCCTATATCCAAATGCCGTATTATCTAGTGGGTTCATATGTTAATTTCAAAGTGCCATTATTTGGACAGGAAAAAGCAGGGACATCTGAAATGGCTGGGATTTCTGGTGGCAATGGAAATGCTTATGACCTTTTGTTCATAGCATTACACAATTCATTTATTTGGTGTACAGGCTGAAAAATGAGATCTCAGAAAATTTTCATTAAAATCTATTTGCAAGAACTGGGTGTTTAATACTTCAACTCCAAAACTTTAGGAAATTTGGAAAGTGGTTTCCACATTAAAATAAATCAGAGGTTTAAGAGCCTGTAAAGTTTCTTATAAAGATAATGATAAAAGGCAATTGTGTGCAGTAATAACTTGAAATAGATTATGATTAAGCAACTTTAGATTGAATAACTACTTTGTACTTCACTTCTACTTTATCCATGCACATTTTACATTGTCATGTATTTATCTGAATTTTATAGCAGCATATAATATTGTAATTCATATCGCTTCCCCACTCATCTATCACTTCTGTAATAACCCTACTGTAATAACTCAGTTGTTATTTTTGGATCAGTTTTTCAGACATTTTCTGTAATTGTTTGGTATCAAGCCACCTCAACAACATCTACACAGGCAGATTTATCTGAGGTATTTAAGCCCTAGAACTGTTCATGATCCAGCAAATGCCATCCCCTTGTTGGCCTGTGTTCTTGTCTGCTTGTTGTTATCATAATAGAGCACTCACATGTGGTCACCCCTTTCTTGATAGTCACACACTCATTCTCATATCCACATATGTGACCTGGATGGTCAGGCAGAGAACTCAGTACCAGCAAGGAATAGCAGTGACAACATAGGGAAGAGCCAACCCCCCCCCCTCCACTGAACTGATCAGTACAGGGAAAGGAGGATGGTGGGAATGACCATCTAGATCAGGCATGGGCAAACTTCGACCCTCCAGGTGTTTTGGACTTCAACTACCAGAAATCATAACCAGTTTATCGGCTGTTAGGAATTGTGGGAGTTGTAGTCCAAAACACCTGGAGGGCCAAAGTTTGCCCATGCTTAATTTAGGTAGTAGATCAGGCAGAAACAGACATGGTGCATCTGTCCAGACATCCATGAAATTCACAGATACTCTGGAAATTCACGAAAACTCTGGAATACCCCATGGTTGTGCTTAAAGCAGAGCTTACTTACTTAGGCGATCCCTCGTAGGTCAAGGATGATGGTCTTCCAGTTGTGGGGACTTGGGGGTGGGTCCGTGGGTGGCTGAAGAGACCCATTTTTGACCCGCATGTTCTCCCGCAGTGAGGACATAGGTTTCCAGGTGGAAGGCGGTCAGGATTGGCTTGACGCTCCTTCCTCTTTGCACATTTCTCCCTTAAGCCCTCCATTCGTGCCTCTTCGAACTCCGCAGCATTGCTGTTCACAGCTGACCTCCAGTTAGAGCGCTCAAGGACCAGTTCTCAGTATCTATGCCACAGTTTTTAAGGTTGGCTTTAAGCCCATCTTTAAATCTCTTTTCCTGCCCACCAACATTCCATTTCCTGTTCTTGAGATGGGAGTAGAGTAACTGCTTTGGGAGACTGTGATTGGGCATTCGGACAACATGGCCAGTCCAGTGGAGTTGATGGCGTAGGAGCATCGCTTCAATGCTGGTGGTCTTTGCTTCTTCCAGCACACTGGCATTTGTCCGCCTGTCTACCCAGGATTTTTCTGAGTCAACGCTGATGGAAACGCTCCAGGAGTTGAGTGTGATGTCTGTAGACCATCCACATTTCACAGCAGGGTTGGGAGGACAATGGCTTTATAAACAAGCACCTTGGTATCTCTATGGATGTCCCAATCATCAAACACTCTCTGCTTCATTTGGAAATGAGCTCAAGCGGTGTTGTATTTCAGTGTTGATGTTGACTTTTGTGGAGAGGTGGCTGCCAAGGTAGCGGAAATGGTCAACATTTTCTAATGTTACACCATTAAGCTGTATCCCTGGCCTTTCAGAGGCGTTGGCTGGTGCCTGTTGGAAGAGCACTGGTTTTCTCTATGTTCAATGAGAGACCAAGCTTCTCGTATTCTTCTGCAAAGGTGGCTTGTAGGTCTTCTTCTGAGTGCGCACAGACTACATTGTCATTGGCATATTGTTCTATAATAGATGTTGTAGTGACCTCGGTTTTGGCTTTCAGTCTGCTGAGGTTAAATAGCTTGCCATCTGTCCGATACATGATTTCCACTCCGGTGGGAAGCTTCCCATCAACAAGGTGAAGTACCATAGCGATGAAGATGGAAAATATGGTAAGGGCAATAACACATCCCTGCTTGACACCTGATTGACACACTTTGGAAGCCATTGATGTCCAAGACTGTTGCCATCATGGAGGAGCCAAAGGATGTTCACAAATTTGTCAGGGAACCTGATTTTTTTGGAGGATGGTCCAGAGAGCGCTGCGATTCACTGTGTCGAATGCCTTTGCAAGGTCAATGAGGGTTGCAAGGTCAATGTACAGAGGTTGATTTTGTTCCCTGCATTTTTCTTGGAGCTGTCATGCAGTGAAGATCACGTCCAGTGTTCCTCTGGAGGGGCGGAAGCCATTCTGGGATTCTGGGAGGGTGTCATCTGAAACAGGGAGAAGGCGGTTTGCAAGGATTCTTGCAAGGATTTTCCCAGCTGAGGTTATAAGGGAGATACCGCGATAGTTTCTGCAGTCTGTTCTATCCCCTTTCTTGAAAAGGGTGATGATGGTGGCATCCTTGAAGTCTGCTGGGATTTTCTCGGTCACCCACACTTTTTCAATGATCTGGTGTTGTTGTATCAGCTCAGGTCCACCCTCTTTGAAGATTTCATCAGGGATCCCAACAGGTTCGCTGTCTTTGTTGTTTTTTTGTTGGCTGATGGCATTGCTGACTTCTTCCAAACTAGGCAGTGCTGCAAGCTCATCTCTGGTTTGTTGTTGTGGGATTTGTGAGAGGGCCTCTTCGGCCACATTGGAGCTGCGATTCAGAAGGTTCTGGTAGTGCTCTTTCCAACGTTTTGTCATTCAGAAGTTTGGTTCCATCTGATGAGCTGTATGCCATGGTTTCTTGGTCCGTAGATGATCTTTGTGGCTTTGAAAAATCCCTGAGCATCATGGGTGTCTGCAAAGTGTTGGATTTCTTCAGCCTTCTTTGTCCACCAGATGTTCTTGAGTTCTCTGGTCCTTCTTTGGACCTCACCTTTTGCACTAGCATAGGTCTTTTTCTTCGCAGCACAACTGGCGTCTCTCTGCCATGTTTGGAAGGCTTTCCTTTTGTTATCAATCAGCTGTTGGATTTCTTTGTCGTTATCATCAAACCTGTCTTGATGATTCTTAGTTTGGTATCCAATGCTTTCTTCGCAGGCTGTGATGATGGAGGTATTCAGTTTGTTCCAGTGTTCCTCAGTGTTTTCAGGGTGTTCTATGGGTAGATGATCCTTGAGTGTTTTTGGACAAGGGCTCATTTAGAGGGCTCCTGAAGGGCTTGGGTGTTCATTTTACGCCTTATTTTTTGTAAAAAGTGAATAACGACTGCCACCAATTTGTAAAGGACTAAGAACAATTAAGGTCCTTTCAGGCAGGGGGAATCTTTTTATCCCACCGCTGCCACCAATTTGCGATGATGCAGCCACCAAAGACTCAGAGGAGACCTTTTCATTTTTTCTTTCTTCTTCTTATTCACTTTAGATGGTAACACAACAGTTTATATGCGATGGAGGCTTAGATGTTGGAAGAACAATGACAAGTTTATTCAGGCACAGAGCTGTGGTTACAATTTTGTTTCTCTAAGTAGACAGGAACTTTTATTAACTTTTATTTTATTAAGCACTTTTATTAACAGTTACAATACTAGAATGAGGTGAGTCAGACTCCCTAAAGTGTCACTTCTTTTACTTAAAGTAGAACTTCCTCTGCTACTTTTAAACTGCAGTCACCCCTGTGATATACGATCACAGATACTCTGTTCCTTACCAGGACACAGACTACATTAAATAAGTCACACAAACTTATTTTAAACCAACTCATAATGAACAATTGAGTCCCCTTGATTTCCACAACCTAGGATCAATCCTTCCTGTGCCTCATCAGAGCACAGACTGAATCACTTTTTAAAACTCTGCACTTCTTCAACAAAACGGCAGTTGGCTCCGGCCACATCTCAATGGCAACCTGCTTCTGAGTGCTGAGATGCAATAACTATAATACTTACCCTTTTAAATCACAAACACACAATTAAACATAACATCTGTGAACCAAAAATTCATAGTTCTTTACATTTTTCTTCCTTGGAGTCTGCATTTGGGGGCAATCCTGATAGCCATTGTGGAGCAGATTAACCTTTTTTTCTGTCCAGCAGTCATCAGCACCTGTCATGGCTCTTGTGAGAAGCACATCACGGCGGTCTCTGGCACGTGTAATTACATAGTCCAAGAGATTCCAGTGCTTTGACCGGGGGTGCTTCCATGATGTCTTGAGCTTGTTTTTCTGGCGGGAGAGTATGTTGGTGATGACAAGGTTGTGCTCTCGCGTTTGGTGAGAAGCAAGATGCCATTCAAGTTGCTGTTTCCGACCCCATCTTTTCCTATGATCCCTGGCCACAGGTCAGAGTCCCGTCCGACTCTTGCATTAAAGTCCCCCAGGAGGATGATTTTGTCCTCCTTAGGTATCTTCAATAGGACGATGTCCAGCTGACAATAAGAATTTTCCTTGATGTCTTCGTCAGCATCTAGCGTTGGTGCATAGGCACTTATGATGCTTGCCTATTGGTTTTTGGCAAGGGTAATTTGAAGGGTTGAGAGTTGTTAGTTAATGCCAATGGGTGCTTCAGTCAGGTGCTTCACCAAGTCATTTCTGATAGCAAAACCAACTCCGTGTATGCTTCGCTCTTCTTCAGGCAGTCCCTTCCAGAAAAAGGTGTAGCCTTTTTCTTCCTTCAGCTGTCCCTCTCCTGCTCTCCGGATCTCCTGAAGGGCTGCTATGTCAATGTTTAAGCATCCCAGCTCCCTTGCAATGATAGCAGTCCTGCGTTCTGGGTGTTCACTGTCAGTGTTATCCAACAATGTCAGTATGTTCTGTGTTCCAAAGTTCATTTTAATTTTTTGGCCACAGAGTGGTGACCAGTTAGGGATAAGAGAGGCAGACTATGTATAGGGCACCTTTTCTAGCCCCTTCCCCGTGTGGGGTGAGCAGAGCAGATCCTAAAAAGGGCTGCTCAGTCATGGATACAGCTGCTGGACCTTGAGGTAGAGCAACTGAGTCCATATCCACTGCCCATGTGCCAGTCTGTGACTAGGGGCTTCCAGATTTCATAGTCCTGCCTCCATCGCCACTCTCTGATCACCATGGGACTTTTGTTGGTTTGTTTTAATTTTTCTTGGAAGACACCTGTGTGTGATTTTTTTTAATGTGTAGAGGTCGGTGCACAGCCAGTCAACACACAGTCTTCACAGAGTGAGGTCCCACCAGTGGCGTAGTTAACACGATGACAGTGGCTTCTCAATCTGTTGCAACCTTCTTCCATCTTCACAGCCATTGTAACATGTACATGTTATTCTCCGCCTGCTCCGCTGTTGAGATTGTTCTTGGTCTGGATCCTCCCCTCTGGCCCCTCCTGGGAGTGCATGACTCCAGTAGTTGTGCCCTCAGGTTCATTGGAACATGCAAGCCCCCTTACTAAGGCAAAGTGACAATCCATCGAGGGGGTAAAGCAGAGCAAGCTTTAAAAGCAGGTTATGGGCAATAGACAATTAGCAGATGTCACTGTGCATCATATAGACCAGACATGGGCAAACTTCAGTATTCCAGGTGTTTTGGACTTCAACTCCCAGAAATCCCAGCCAGCTGTTAGGAACTGTGGGAGTTGAAGTTCAAAACACCTGAAGAGCTGAAGTTTGCTCATGCCTGATATAGACTGCCAGTGCTGGATTCAAGTTGAGCCCAGGTTCCTTTATTCATACAGATGAGTCCTGTGTGTCCCATAATGCTGTTCAGTTATTTGTTGGTTTGTTGATTCCTAATCATTATTTCAATGCTGACATCCCAAATAACAGCAGCTAGTCAGAGATTTGACAGTGAGATCTGGAACAGTTTCAGCTGTGGGTCTTAATGCTCATTCTTAGGTTTCACTAATTTCCAGGAACAACAAAAACAATGAGAGATTAGATGTACCTTAAAGGTTAACAAGTTGTATTTGGCATAAACTCTGACGTACTTCAAGCTACTTCGCCAGATGGATACTTATCTAGACTGGGGAAGTGGGTGAACTGAGATGCAAATGTACAAAAATATATTATTGTCCTAACATTAGCAGTTTAAGAAACAGTTTTTCAAAGACATCAAAAACATAATTAAGCCGATAAGTATATTATAGGTTGAATTTCCCATATTCAAAATGCTTTTGACCAAATGGATTTAGGATTTTTTCAGATCTTGGAATACAGTAGAGTCTCACTTATCCAACATAAACGGGCCGGCAGAATGTTGGATAAGCGAATATGTTGGATAATAAGGAGAGATTAAGAAAAAGCCCATTAAATATCAAAATAGGTTATGATTTTACAAATTAAGCACCAAAACATCATGATACAACAAATTTGACAGAAAAAGTAGTTCAATACGCAGTAATGCTATGTAGTAATTACTGTATTTACGAATTTAGCACCAAAATATCACGATATATTGAAAACATTGACTACAAAAATGCGTTGGATAATCCAGAACGTTGGATAAACGAGTGTTGGATAAGTGAGACTCTACTGTACTTGTGACTGTAAATACATTTGAATAAGGGTTTGGGGGCGGGTAACTACTTCTCCACCTGCTGAGGTTTTCTGAAGGAGCGTTCATTCCATCAGTGTTAGAAATTTGACTTGGAAAAGGGATGGCCAGAGGAGGACTTCATCTCCTGCTGCTTGACCTACATGACACCCCTCTAAAAAGCAGATGAAGAAGAAAGTCTAAATGTATCTGGCTGCAATAGTCTCAGGTAATCTTGGAAAGTTCTGGCTGCCCAATCAATCCATGGTGCAGTTGCCCTTCACACCCCATTTTTGGGCACCCTGTTATATGCCCCAATTGGTCAGGTGGTAGTAGAGTGCGGCTTGGATTTGTGGATCAGCTAGTGTTTTTGAACTTTCCCTGAGCCCATGAAAACCAGATATATTTTAATATTTCCTTATCTGATGTCTGTTATTTTCAGGGGCTTTGCAGATCTGAGAGACCTGTCTCTCTCCCTTCCCCTCCTAATTCCCTTTCTCTCATCAAATTTCTGATAGTAGTGGAGAAAGTGCTTCTTGAGAAAAAAAAACTCAATGATCACTGGATGTGTAACTAGCCCTCTTTCCTGAAAAGCTGTATGGTGGCAGCAGTGAAAATTATTGGGTTATCTAGCAATCATGCATGCATTTTCAATGTGGGATGGTTTATGTAGTTAGTTTTGTTTGCTGCTTAGTAACCTTGCTGCATTCCAAAGTTGATGGCACCATTTTAAGGGTTGCGCATGTGAAGTGAAAAAGGGGAGTATCCTCTCTGGGGACACACAGGAAGTGATGTACACCTTTAGAAATTGGGGCATAAAAATGTGAAGTGAAAAAGGGGAGTATCCTCTCTGGGGACACACAGGAAGTGATGTACACCTTTAGAAATTGGGGCATAAAAGGGGATACTCTCTTCCTGCTCTCTCTCTGCTCTTCCTTTTTCTTGATTCTGCCATGCCATGCTAATGTTACTCTTTGTTAAGAGATATGTAGTATCCTGAACTGTATTCTTTTGGAACGAAGATGTTTTTACCTGTATGACCATCATCATACAAGATTGTGAGTAAACGTATTTTTTGCTTACTTTTGATGTCTCTGACGCTTATTTTATGCGCATTACTTTTTAAAGGAAAAGGGAGGCTGGCTATTTTGCTTTTTTTCTCACCTCTGCTCAAATAAACCCCTAGTCTTCTGCGCTTTTGCTACTGTTGGTTTTTGGAAATTTTTGGATTTTCCAGAAAAAAGGAAGACTCAATCTGTAACACTAAAAGCATTTGTCCTAAACAAGTTTAGGAGAAAGATGCATTGTTAGTTGAAAAATGATAATCATAGGGGCCAGAAAGAATCAAAATGCACAAAGCACAGACAGTGAGCACTGCTTGGGCTTTAAAACATTACTTAGATATTCAACAAAAAATAGCAACACTCATGTGACTTGACCAGAAAAGACCATTTATGTCAGTACACTTATGTGGGACTATGCCTAATAAAACATGATAGTCTTTGAAGTTCCACTTGACTTTGTTGATATCTCAAATCTTAGAATGTGTATGTGTGTATATGCTTTCAAGATGCCTATTATGGTGACCCCATGAATTTCATAGGAATATCCAGTACCACATTCTTTACTTATCTACTGAAAAGGAAAATCAGTAATCAGCCATGAGCAAAATACCTTCAGGGAAATTTTTCTACCATCATTTCTTTTTCACTTCGAAATATCCAAAAAGTTGTTGAGAGACCCTTAGATCTATCAGATCACATTTTCAAAACCACAGCTCCTCAGAATATGTATCAGAATAAAACTTGTGTATTACACTTGAAATAAATATTATCATAAGGCAAAAGGCTATACATATGGAGAAAACATATCAGTCAAATGGAAAGCTGTGAAGACTTGTACTGAAGCATTGCAATTCACTTTCAGAAGATTATAACTAGATATTAATGAAAGACAAAATTAAACCAACAGTACTATCTCTGTGCTTTCAAATTACTTTTAATTGTAGCTCTTTCAATTCAGATTAATTATATACATCGTATCAAGGTGGTATTTTCTGTCTTCATTGATATGTGATACCTTCTTTATTTGTTTTTCTTTAAAGCTACACATGGCTATTTTTCTAATGTATGTCAAATTAATATTTCATAAGCCGTTTGATAACATTTCAAAACTTCAATGATAAACACTGAAATGAAAAATTCAGCATCTCCCAATGAATTAAAAAATGTATTTCAATTCTTCACAAGAACTGCTTTTCTTTTTCTTTTGGGATTTACATAACCATTTGGTATAATTATCTCTTCTTTTTATGAGTTTCTATAAAGGAAATAAAACATCTTTTATCATAGCTAAAGAAGAAGTAGACAAAGCATTTTTATATTTTTCAGATTCCAGAGGTGATGATAAGGTGACATTCAATAACATTGTAATCGTCACATTTTATAATTGAAAAATAAAGATGTCGAGCTGGAGAAGCTGGAGAATGTACCCATAATATTTATCATTTGCAGTATATATTTTCTCTTTCATCTTATCAGCTTTTCAGTCATTAATGCACATTTTATATTTTATGACTTACCCTACAACTTTGCAATTACCCTGCCTCATTTAATGCAATTGGAAAATGAATTAAGAGCTTCCCCTTGACTCATGTCAGAAAATATTAATCAGTATTCATAGCAATAGTTCGAACAGAACAGTAACAGAGGTGTGAGAATGTAAAGAAGAAAAGAACATTTTGTGATATTTATTTTGGAACTATCTGTTTGGTTTCTTGGGAAAACCAAAAAAGGTCACCAATCTCCACCCCAAGCAAAGTTAATACAAACTGCTAATCACCAAAGGCAGAGATATGAACATTTAAGCCAAAACACTGAAGCTGTAAATGAAGGCATGCCATAAGAACTCAAAGATCTCATTTAAAATGGAACAAACAGGCTAAGAAACCAGTTCCTTATGATCTAAAACTTATACCAATTAAAATGTAGACAACCAAGCTTTCATCTAAAATTTTCCCTACATAAACTCACTTCCGGTATAGCAGAGTTACTTTTTGTTGCAAAATTTGGACCTAGGTTTTTATGACATAATCAATTGAACAGTTCTAAACTATGTATCCTTTAGAACACTAGTCAAAGCATACAAGCACTATCTCTAGAATGCCTACAGGGGCATGTAGAAATGATGAGTCACATGGCAATGGATATGGATATATGGATATATGGAGAAGAATGCTTTATAGGATAAATAGAACTAAACTTTTCCTTTAGCTCTGGGTATTCCCAAAGATTGTCTCCAAGTAATCCTCCATAAACTGTTTGTGGATGTCTGCACCAGAGCTTCCCATCCCTGCCTCTTATGATATCAGTGACTGTACTTGGTCCTTCTTTGGCAGGGCCACATGAGTATGCACTAGTTGTCTTTCCACCTTCTTTCTCTTGTATATCCATGGACAGGGCTGTAGCCGGGGGGGGGGGGGGGAGGGCTCAACCCTCCTGAAATGTGTCAGGTTAAAAAAAAACACCCTGGTTTACTCATGGATTGGTTAACCAGTTAAAATTCATGAGTAAACCAGGATTTTATTTAATCTGGCACATTTTGGGGGAGATTGAACCCTTAACGCACCCCTCCCCCGGCTATGGATGGATTTGCAAGTGTGCTAAGAAAGAAAATAGAGATGCACTGAAAAATAAATGTTATCTGTACGTGAAACAATGTTCGTTATCTCTGCAGAACTACACATGAGAAATTAAGTGTCTCATTGTTATCCCTTATCCTCTGATAAATTTGATAGTAGCAACACATACACAATTACAGCAATTGAAGATAAGAAACAATGTCAGTTTCTACCAAAGAAATGCATAGACCTCTTACAGAGCCATTACCTCATGAACATTTTTTCATGATTGCAATTATAAGTAAAATACATCTAGTCCTCAGGAACCAAGAGAGAACAGCTGCATAATAATGTGTCTTAGGAAACTGTTTATTAGAGAAACTAGTTTTACACAGACAAATTTTGGGCATTGTATAAATGTGGAAATTGTGGGAAACACAGCAACCTCTTCCTACCCCAAGTACTCTGAGCTGAAGATGAAAATTCTTGGGGGGTTGGAGAAATCTTAAGATGCTATCTTGGAATTTATCAGATGGACTTGCTATTCCACTACAGTCACACTATCATGATAGGATATCAGGTTAGCACCTTTGATACTGCATCTCTCTTCAGTCATCCAATTTTACTGATTTGATTGTTCATGGTCCTGTAATTATACTTCTGCATACTCCCAAAATTGTTTCCCAACACTACTGCTATTACTTTTTAAAGAAGTGTTTTAGTGCAGTTGTGCAATTCCAGCTTTTTTGTGGGGGAGCCGACAATAATTATAAAAATACAAAATATAAAAGGAAAGGAAAGAAAAACAGCCATCTTGGAAATAGCAAAAGAGGGGAGGGGAGGGGTAGGAAGCGAATCTCTTGACATAATTTTACTGCCAGAAGGCTGGCACAGAAGAGGAAGGTCCCATTGCACCAAGATAGAAGAGGACATTACCAGATTGAGAGCTATTGCTGGGTTTTATCCGTTAATAACTAGGGAAAAGAGAATCACAGCAGACCAGCAGTAGGATGCACACTGCATTATACAATAGCAACCATCACCAAAAGATGACAGCCCAGCTGCAATGCTGATCTATCTGCTTCCTAAACTCTTTGCCATGTCTTTTAACCTTGTTATATTTTTAGTGTGGTTTATGTAATTGTGCTTTATTGACTTTATGATTCATTTTATGGACGATGGTTTATATTGCCCATTTGCTTTGTTTATTATTTCATGTTGTTAGCCGCCCTGAGTCCCCATGGGGAGAGGGGATGGGATACAAATAAAATTTTGATTGATTGATGTCAATATAGCTCAGGAGTCCTCAAACATTTTAATCAGATGACCAGTTCACGGTCCTTCAGACTGTTTGAGGAGGGGGGCAGACTCTAAAAAAATGCAGATGTCTTATTTGTATTGCAAAAAAGAAAAAGAAAGAAAGAAAAGAAAAGAAAAGAAAGAGCAATGCAATGTTTAAAATGAAGAACAATTTTATCCAACATAAACTCACCAGTATTTCAATGAAAAATGTGGGCCTGTTTTTGGATGATGAGATTAATTAAGAAAATAATTAAGATTGTTGTTTTATTTTCCTAGTTCTGATCCTTTCTTGAAAATCTGGCAGCTATGTTTATGCAGCTTTAATAGCTCTGGTCCGCTTCTTCTTCACCACCACTGGCTTCTGGCTGCATAGAATTGTACTGGTGAGACGCAAGGCAGCTATGTGCAGGTCCTTGCAATAGTTGTTCTTGCAGGTGATGAGTTGGAGACTGATGAGAGTGGCATGTGAATTTTTGTTGATTGTGATCTTCTCATAGGAAGTTGCTGGCTTCTGCTGACCTGCAAGCTTCTTCAGGACAACAATGATACCCTTGTCATCAGTAGCTAGCTCCACCCTGACCGTTTTATGATGGATGAGTCCATTGTAGCAAAGGGACGTGCAGGCTTTAAGGTTGTTGAGTTTCATGCTGCACATTTGCTTGTTCCTTTTGATGAGGAAACTTGAGCAGTTGTGCACAGTCATCCATTGCCGATGGGCCAACATTATTCAGAGTCCTCCTGGCAAACATGCGGCCTGCTGCTCTCTATCCTCCCTCAGCCACAATCAGAAATGGAAAAGATTGTTGTTGTTTTGTGCCTTCAAATCATTTCAGAATTAGGACAACCCTAAATCTAAAGTTTAGGACTGGGCAGGGTAAATGGGTCACATCCAGCCCACTGGCCTTAGTTTGGAGACCCCTGTAGCCAAAACTCATATAGAATCTTGCCAATGGTGTAGTAGAAAGAGTCTGCCAAAGAATTTTAGATCAATATGAAGCATTTCCCTCAAAATACATTGGGATCTTTATCTATAGTATAAGTATCCTGTTGGTTGTTGTTGAATTTTTCTATAGCTTCTATAGAAAATTCTATATCTTTGCTTGTAGTTTTGAGCTCTCTCCAATCCGGAGCTTTTAACTGCCAACCTTTAGTAGGCACTACATGCATATACGTTAATTCAGTCTGAATGAAATTTATATTGCAGATGAAGCTTTTCCATCTGTAAAACTAGAATTCTATTGACCTATTTATCAGGATTCTTGGGAAAACAAAAATTTTCAAAAAGCTTGCAAACTCTGCTATGGATTTCCCCCTTGGAGGCCTGTCAAAGGAGAGAAATTGGAGGTGAAAAGTGGCCAAAATATAAAGACAACAATAAAGGAAAATGGGGTTTACAAGAAGACATTTCAAAAATGTAAGAATATTGGGTGGTTACAATATATGCAATTGAAGGAATATTTTAACATAGATAAGAAGGTTGGCTTTGAAGATGAGGAATAATTCTGGGACAAAGTTTTTTGGGGTTTTTTTCGTGTCAGGAGCAACCGGAGTTGCTTCTGGAGTGAGAGAATTGGCCGTCTGCAAGGACGTTGCCCAGGGGACGCCCGTATGTTTTGATGTTTTTACCATCCTTCTGGGAGGCTTCTCTCATGTCCCCGCATGGAGCTGGAGCTGATAGAGGGAGCTCATCCACACTCTCCCCAGGTGGGATTCGAACCTGGCAGCTTTCAGGTCAGCAACCCAACCTTCAAGTCACTTAGTCCACTACGCCATCTGGGGGCTCCCTGGGACAAAGTAATGCAATCAGAAACTAAAATTACAACAAAAATATACAAAAAAATTACCTGAATGGTCAACAAGAGACAGAATTAGTAAACAATTGCACAGTCAAATGGGCAGAGAATATAGGGAAGCCAATAAGAATTGAAGAATAGGAAAAAGCATGGAACTATGGATTAAAACTCACCTATGCAGCTGACCTAAAAGAAAATTGGATGTTTCATAGATGGTACTTGACTCCACAAAAACTATCAAAGTATTACAAAAATGTATCAAACAAGTGTTGGAAGTGTGGAGAACAGGAAAGTACTTTCTTCCACTGTTGGTGGATGTGTGGGAAAGCCACCTCGGAAAGAGATTCACCAAAGGGTACAAAAATGTTACAAATTAAAATTAAATTAGACCCCAAGTACCTTCTTTTAGGAATGCTTGATATAGAAAAAGGAAATAAGGAAATATTGTTCAATTATTTGGTAACGGCTACAAGGATGGCATATGCTAAATATTGGAGAGAGAAAAAAGGGCCAGAGATAGAATCTTGGATCAATAAAATTTTAGAGATTATTAATATGGACAGGCTTACATATTTGCTATCAAATACTCAAGGTAGACCAAGAAAACAAACGGTTTGGGAACCAATTAAAATTATTTTAAAAACAAAAAACAAAAAATTCTAGTATGAAGACATAATAGTCATGGGTCAAATGCAAAACAACTGTTTTGGATTGAGAAACAAAAAAGGAGAAGTGACACCGGAAACAGACATGATAGAAGAAGTAGGATTATCAAGAGAATTTTGTGTAAGACACCATATAATAGATGGAAGTCTTTTATATTATTGTTTTTTTTCTATCTGTGTTCTCTCTCTTTGTTTTTTTTTACTATTTTTTTTTATTTCCTTCTTCCCCACGCTTTCATTAATTTTTTTTTACTTCTTTTGTAATTTCTTTTTATTGTGAAGGACTTCTTCTTTCCACCAGCAACTTAATCTGTGATTTTCCAGTTTGGTGTGTCTTTATTTTGTTAAGTGTTAAATTCAATAAAATATTTTTAAAGAAAAAATATCACACTTTTTTTTAAAAAAATGCATTTCAAAACTCCTTTAAACTACTGTTTCCCATCATTTTGGAAATGTATTAAAAGAAATATACACCAGTCATTGATATGATAGTAATATCAGAATTACCCCTGAAAGCAACTGAAAACTCCCTTCCTGTTCCATCAAAGACTAGCTATTATTTTAACTACCATATGGCCTTCACATCCATCAGAGATACATTCCAAGAAATACATACACACACAGTGATAACTTGGATCCATAGATAATGGAGAATCCTATATCCGGATTATACTTGGATCAGAAATGTACCATAGAGTAGCAGGGGGTGACATACAGAGGTCCACAAAGACTTCTGGGCGAATCTTTTTTTGGAGCATGAATATCAAATCTGTGGATAAGGGAGTTGCCCTGTATATTGAATTAATTTTTATTTTAATTGTGAATTTGCTGTCACAGACCACATGGATAGAATGGCTTTGTGTAAAACAGGGATAATTATTATTTGAAACTCCCATACTATGGTGGTTAGTTCCACACAGATCTTTGTTCTAAGGCAAAAAGTGGTTAAAGTGTAGAGAAATGGGGGTGGTGGGTGGGGGGAGGATATCACAGCTAGCTGCCTTTGGTGGATATATCTGAAAGAAATATATTTTAGTTCTCATTATTTCAGGATGAAACCAATTATGTCTTCATTTTGAAAAGGTAATTGTGGTAGCAGAATGAGGGCTGTAAGAGAGAACATATGAGTGGGGGAAAATATCTCTTAAGCCAAAAAGAAGGAGCATGTATCAGTGCAGATCATGGAGGCCCAGCTCCTAGTCAGCTGAAGACTCAAAAAGGTGGTCTCCTAGTTCTATAGTCAGTATTTGGCAGAAGCTTATAACAGAATCAAACTGGAAAGGTTAGGAAATAAAGAGAAGACTTTTTTTAAAAAAGGGCAAAAGAGAAATCATGGGTTCTGGTCCCATGGATATGGAGATCATGATGCATGGGGAGAAATTTATAGTTCATTATTATGCTTTCAATATATAATTGAATATGCTTATGCAATATATAATTTCACAGAAAGATTTTGATAGAATGACCAGAATTCCTCCATTTGCTGCTCAAGTACTACTAAGATCTGATAAGAAATGTTTATGTCTCTTTTCACTATGTTAGTATTCATCATTTAGTTGGCACTCAACTGGGCAGAATCAAGTTAGGGATAAACAACATTCACAGTTTCATCCTCAATTAGAAATGCTTGCAAGAGGCTAAGACTTCCTTTTAAAGTGGTCTTTGTGCCACAGCCTTTCCCCTACAAACTATCCCCTGATGTCTCTTTACTAACAGCATGGACCCATGACACAAGTTAAATGACGGGAATTTTGCAGGATTGATGAGCTGTACACACATCTATAGCAGGGAACAGTTAATTACAGGAAGCAGACAGGCGGTGGATGTACATGGCTTAAATGTCAGTTTCTTACCTCATGTACTGAAGTTCTGAGAACGAAGATTGTGCCAAACATACAATGAAAAAGTGGATGTGGCGCAATCTTACCTTTTACAACCAATGAGACTTGAAGATGCTGAAGTTTGGCTTAGTTATGCCCTTTGATCCAGGGATGGGACTAAAAGAAATCAGAGTAAAATTTGCTACAGATTTGAAGACTTGAGCATCGATGGAGTCAGCAAAAGCTGTTTTAATTAGTCCAACCTTCAAATCACATTCTTCCTGTGATGTAATAACCAACTGTAAAGTAAACAGCACCTCATGTTTCACACCATTAACACACAGTAGGGTGAGGTACATCTTATCAATTGAACAAATAGAGCTTACAGTCATCAATATACATCTTAGAAAGTTTTTTTTAAAAAAAATGAATACTTTTCCGCAGCTGAAATAATGGAGATGGAAAATGAGAAGCTGTGACTTTATTGCAAGGTTACAGAATAAGAAAGGAAGGGGGAAATTATTATTGAGGATGTTCTAAAAGGAATGAAATAAATTGTTTCCTCTGTCTGGTCAGGGAAATACTAAATTTCTGATAGTTCTCTTGTGTTACATTTGACCTTGTCACCTGGCCACCAGAACCAATCCACCTCATCAAGGGGAACCCAGTGCCCCACACCCCACATTGCCTGGTTTTTTCGTAAGTTAATCCCATGGGGGGAAGCATGGACAGTGGGCCTTTCCCCTATTTCTTACAATGGCAATGTGGGAAGAATCGTGTGTTGCCGTGATGGTGGTGGCATGAGCCAGTTCTGCCTTCCTTCACCCATGGAGCCCTGCCAACATTATTTGATGGGAGCCACTGAATTTATCCCTTTGTGATGAGGCCGCTAGTCATGATTCTGATCTCCTTAATGACGCAGCTATGAAGATTCCATCATAAATTGCTTAAGCTTTTGGTCAGAATCAGAAGAATTTAATTTGGAACTAAGCATTATTTGACTTTTAAAAACTGAAGAAGAAACTGCTCTTAATATCTAGTAAATATTCAAAGCTGCTGGGGCTATAAGATCAGGTGGGCAAAGAGTAATTATAAAATAATTAGATCCTGAAATGAGGCATGGGAAGAAAGTAGTGAGAAAAAAGACAGTGGGGAGAGCTGTAGCAGAATGAACCTTGGGAAACAGAAAATAGCTCATATTATGTATCTCTGTATTGAAATATTTATATCCCACCATATAGCCAAGAATGTCAGGGTATCATCCAATAACAATAAGAATAACAGACAGGAAACATGGTAAATTACTTCAATATATTATAACTACAGTTAGAATGCACAGAGACGGAAGGAACCTATTAGCAAGAAGAATGGGTGATGGAGATCTGTGAACTATTTGAGATGGACAAACTGACAATGTTGATCAAAGATAAATCTTTGACTAACTTCAAAGATTGAGTCCTATTTATCATCTTTTCACAGCAATGATGGGGTCAAATTTCTACTGTTGGATTTATGAATTAGAGGATTTTAAAAAAAGAAGTATAAGTTTCATAGTATTATCTAAAGCAGTGTTTCTGAAATTGTGCTACTCCAGGTGTTTTCTACTTAAACTCCCAGAAATCCCAGCCAGTTTACTGGCTGTTAGGAATTGTGGGAGTTGAAGTCCAAAACATCTGGAGGAGCACAATTTCAGAAACAGTTCTAAAGAGACCCGGATATCAAGTGGTAAAAATCAACAAATATTGGGTATGAGGTTAGTAGAATAGTTTTTTTAGTAGGTGTGTATTAATGTAAGTAGGCACCAGTCTGTCTGTTTTAGATCTAGTAGTAGATTTAGTGTTATATATTACAAAATCTGCTTCCTTTGTATTTTCTTTGTTCTTTTTTCTCTTTCTTAGTATAAAAATATATAGATTTGGACAAAAGCAAATTAAGCCTCAAACGTTTTGGTAAAACGTGTTACTTGGCACTGGAATCATATCAGTGTTGGTGCCAGTTGATCTTTAAGGGGAGAATATGCCAGAAGAGGGCCAGCACAGCAAATAAATCCCTCTCTCCTAACCTCCCATTATGCACTGTGCCCATTCATGAATACAGCCTATCGCTCCTCCAGCAGACCTTATGCAATTGTGTTCCAAGATGTTGTTTGATGTGTTTGGGCACTGCATGTTCACAGCTGCATGGTATACTGTAGACTCCTGTAGAGGTGAGAAGATGCCTCTTTTTCTATGCTGAACATAGCATTTGTTGGACTTTCTTGATGGGTCTGTACATAGTTTGAAGGTTGGATTTCTTCATCAGCTTCCTTATGCAGACAGTGGTTCCCTTGATGTATGGTAAGAACACTTCCTCTGAATCTTTGTCTTTACTGTCAAGACTTCTTGGCCTTGCAGCTCTTCTGATGTCTGTGATAATCCATTGGTCTACAAAGCTGAGTTTAGGTGGTTCAGTTCCCCTTGGAGGAGGTGGGGTTCACAGATTCTTTTTGCATGGTCTGTCAGGGTTTTAATTGTGCTTTTTTTTTTTTACTTGGGTGATGGTTTGAGTGTTTATGTAGACCTTCCACAGATATATAAACCTCCCTTGCCTAGTTTCCAATATACCTCACAACCTCAGAAGATGCCTGCTATAGATGTGGGAAAAACATCAAGAGAAAATGCTTATGGAAAATGGCCATCCATACAGCCTGGAAAACTCACAGCAATCCAGTGATTCTGGCCATGAAAGCCTTTGACAACACATTAAACATTGTTTGTTTTAGAAATTTCTCACAAGCCTTGGATCTCTTCGAATCCCCAAGCTATGGTAAATCAAACAAATCTATGCTTTAGTTCAACTTGGACACACACACGACTTCTTCAAAAGGGCAATGTCAAAACCACTTATTGTCATGTAAAAATACACTGTGAACCAAGCCAGATATTATCTTTTTCTTCTTCTTTTAGCTGCAATATATCTTAAATATCAACACCATAAGTGTTAAGTGATTTGGACTCAACTTCTCACTTACTTTGTATCATTCTTAAGGATCCCCTGGGCTGTAGCATTTGAATGTAATACCCAAGAAAGAGGTAGTTTCTCTGTTGATATCAGGTTAATTTATCAGGAGATAAATTGGAATTGGGTGACTTGGAAGGCGCTGAACAGACTGTGCTCTGGCACCACAAGATGCAGAACCAACCTTAAGAAATGGGGTTACAAAGTGAAGTCCATGACATGTGACTGTGGAGAAGACTAAACCACAGACCACCTACTACAATGCAGGCTGAGCCCTGTCACATGTACTATGGAGGACCTTCTCAAAGCAACACCAGAGGCACTCTACTGGTGGCCAGCTACTGGGCAAAAAACATTAATACCAAGTTTTTTTTGAAAAAAAACAACAACTTTGTTTTCAAATAAATTACAACTTGTACCCTCGGTTCACTTCTGACACAAGAAATAAATAAATAAATCAGAAGATCACAAAGGCATCACTGATATGTTTTTAAAATACTGTGAACAAACATATTTGATAGCTAATTGTAACAAGGTTCAAATTTATATCAACCACCTAGCAACATGTGCACACTAGTCCTGCTACTTTCCTCAAGAGTTTTTCTCATTATTAAACATGCCACAAAATGTGGCATGGAAGCAGTATGCAAAATCCAGCCCAAGAGAGACACCAGGAGCTACCTGAGTGATGGGAGCTGGTTCAGCTCCACTGGGCAGGGGCCCAAATTCCACCATCTCACACAGCCTGTGGATTTAAGCTACAAGAACAAAAGGCACATACTACATGCTTGGCAGCTCCTCTTCCTGATCCCCTGCTGTGTGATTGGCAAAGGAGCCTGAGAGAAGTGAGTCCTTCTCTTTGCCACTCTCATGACACAGAACCGGGAAGAGAAGCTGCCAGACACGCAATAGGTGACCTTTTCACCTTCGTAATTGGCAGGAAAAGGATGAAAGAGGGCAGGAGGGAACAGCCATCTCATGTCCTCAGGCTTTCCTAGCCCAAGGAATGTGTGATGGCTGTTGGGACACCCACTGCCAATTCCTGTGAAGTATATGGGGTGAATGTCTGCACTTCTTGAGCAGTGCAGGAGTCAGGCTTTCCCCACAAGTTGTATGCCTGGTGAAGGCAGTCCCAGAGCCATATCCTACACCAAATTGAATGGCCAGACTTTAATCCTTCCCCCATTACCTGCCACGGACAAGGGATAAGTTTCTATTTAAAACCCTTCCCCACTAAACTAGCCAATAATTTTTGTGTCCTCTTGAAGTTCTCCCAGTAGGACCTGTTGTGATCATCATATGAAGAAAGCCACGACGTGATGGGGTGGTCAGGCCTTAAATCCCCTGTACAAGTCTTCCATGTAGTGTTTTGGCACTTGATTACTAATCACAATACTTCTTGGGCTATGGAGGCCATAAAAATGGTTTCCTCTCATGCAGCATCTTTGCTGTGCTGTTCCAGAATGCAGAATACTGATAAAGTCATCTGCCTTCTGTCTCAACAAACATAGACGGTTGACAGGAAACAATATGCACAAGTCTATTATGAAAAATTGGATACAAATCAATTGAATGATGAGTCTGAATAAGAAATTCAATAACATAATTAGAAACCAATTTAAAGAGGAAATTGTTAATGGAAAAATTGGCTCCTATGAAAACATTTACACAAATTCACTGTGATAAATCTTCCTTTGAGGAAAAGATGTGATTACAATTAGCTCATTCATTTGTAGATCAATTTTCCATAAAAACAAGTTTTAACATTAGTATTTGAAATGGAACTCTCTGCTATAGAGATGTAAGGCTTAAAGCCATTCAACAATAAAAAGTGAGATCTGTTGATGTGTTTGTTAAATTTATGCCATGTTTTTATGTCAACAAATGACAATGTAGCGGTTCCTCTGGTCGAGAACAGCTGTTATGGAATGACAGAGTTAACTACTAGGCATGTGCGATCCATGAAAAAAATGGTTCAATACTCGCTTCTAAAGTAGGTGGCACTGGTGCTTCGTTTCTAAAGTCATTTCCGAATTTTGAAGCAAAAATTTTGAAACTTTCAAAAAATTCAGAATATTTGTAATTAATTCATTAATGGCAGATGCGCATGCGCAATGGCAAAAAAAGCACTGGGGGGGGACTTTAGAGGACTCTCCCACCCTCATTTTTGAGCTATCCTAATCAAATTTGGTTATGTTATGTTTCTATACGTTGTCATTGTGGCTGCCGTGCTCTCCTGTTGGAACCGTGATGAGACTCAGAAATCCGGCCCGCAGTGCAACACCGACATGTTACTGCCAGCTAAAAAGGAATCCCACCCCACACCAGGAGGGAATCTTCCCCAAGCGGAAGGATACTGCTGCTTCACACAAACCAAACCAAAGCAAAACAAAACAAAACAAAACCACACCAGCAGCAGCAACAACCCTAGAGGAAGGACCAGCTAATTGAAGGCTGCACTGGTATACAACCATAGTGTCCAGCCCATGGTGCAACACCAACATGTTACTACCAACCAAAAAGGCATCCCGCCCCACCCCAGGAGGAACTCTACCCCAAGTGGAAGGATTGCGGGGCTGGGGGTTACCTCAGCCGGCCACAGTTGGCCAGCCCCCACTTCCGGAAGACCTGGGTAAGCCAGCAACCCTTCAGGAAGGACCAGCTGACTGAAGGCTGCACTGTTGTGGTGCAACACCGAAATGTTACTACCAGCCAAAAAGGCATCCTGCCCCATCCTGCAGAGGGAATCTTCCCAAGCGGATGGATTGTGGGGTGGGGGGTTCCCTCAGCCAGCCACAGTTGGCTGACCCCTACCCCCAGAAGAACTAGGTGAACCATAGCTGAAAGACTCTGAAGCACACATTCGCGTTGATAATGGGGAAGGAGTCTTGCCCCCACCGTGGAGAAGCTCTACTGCCAGCCAAAAAGACAGGCATCCTGCCCCACCGTAAGAAGGAATCTTTCCCCATGTGAAGAAGCTGTACCACAACCCCTTCTTTCATAACAGATTCTGGCCCCGGAGAAAAGGCAGAACCGCTTCTAACATAGTACACTCAGTACAACAGCAGAAAAGGGTTAGGGAGAGAAGATGAGGTAGTAGTTCTGTGAAGTTGTCAACATATTTGCAATCGAGGTAGCCAGTTGTGGACATAGTATGCATTTGCAGCAGCAGCCCAAGAGTTATAAGATGCCGCTGTTGGCTGGCTGTCACCCTCACTTTCTTGCCACCCCACGAAGTACGGGCAGTGGCTTGGCCAGAAGTAGGATGACCCGACCCACATTCACCAAAACGCTTCATGTTAGCAGAGAGAGTGTTAGCAGCAGAGAGAGTTCCCCAATGTAACTTGGCCTTGAGGAGGCCAACCAACCACACCTACCAATCAAACAACCAGACACAAAGCAAGGGAGAGAGAAAGGAATTTGCTTTGAACCCGGAGATTGTAACTTGCGGAGCACGCTTGGCTTTTACATGCCCCAGCTTGGTTCAAAGAGCAATGGGCCTTGCAACACAACTCAACCCAACAGCACATACACGCAAACCCAGGGAGAGAGGAAGGGGCTTGTTATTTTGAATGAACCTGGAGAGTGTAACTTGCCGGGCACTCTTGGCTGTAGAGTGGCCCAGCTGTGGGTTCAGGGAGCGATGGGAATTAAAATCCAACCCAAAAACACACAGCAAACCCAGGGAGACAGGAAGGAAGAAGGTGTTGTTGTTTTGAATGAACCCAGAGAATGTAACTTGGAGCCCACTCCTGGCGTTAGAGTGGGGCACCTATGACTGGGATTCTGGAAACAATGGGTCTTGCTGCTGAAACCCCACACAAACACACACAAACTGAGAAAAGGGCTTTGTGGTGATTTCAACCCAGCAGAGAATGTGACTTTGCAAACCCTTCCCCTTACATGAACATGCACTGTGATTGGTAAGGGAGGCAAGCTCAAACTAGGCTGCGCTTCCCTCCAAAACAAGTTTGGTTGTATTAAAAATGGCTTTATATCCGATCAAATTATGCTTCAAAATCACGGTTCCTCTTCACTTTGGCCATGGAGCCCACTGACTCCCATCCCATGATGTACATCTACTTCTAGTGGGGCTCCATGGCAAAAGTGAAGAGGAAACAGCAGACACCACCACAGTGGCAACACGAGAGGTTTCCTGTGTTGCATTGGTAACAATGGATGTGGGGAGGAAGCCGGGCTGTGGTCTCTTCCCCCATTACATAGAGTAAGGGGGAATCCAGGAGATGCAGGGCGTGGGGCCCCAACAGATTTGCCATAATCTGTGACGAATCCAGTGGCTAATGTGATAAGATCCCTAGTAACAAAGACCACTGGAAAGTGGCAGGAGAAGGTTTCATGTGGCTGATGGATTTTGGGAGCTGTAATCTCAAAGGTAATGATTTTGACTAATTCTAAAGGAAGAACTTTATAAGTGAGCCAACTAAAAGGGTGTTTGGGATCTTATCAAAGAGACATAATCATAGAATCATTGAGTTGGAAGCAGGGCCGGCCCTAGGTAAATTTCAAGTGTAAGCAAGCAGTATTCCCCCCACCCCCCCAAAAAAAACCAATCACTGAAAAATAAAAGGTAGACGGTAAAGGTGAATAGTATGTGTGTGTGTGTGTCTGTGTGTGTGTGCTTGTGGTATATATATAAATATATATACATAGACATACGCACAATGTGGAGAATATCGGGCAAGGTAGATAGATTGATGGTAGATATAGATATATAGCCATGGCGGAGGAACCTTACCGGGAGCAAGGCCTAGTAATAATAATAATAGTAATAAATCATCCCAACAAAGGATTCCCCCTGGCAGGAAACAGCCAAGCTTTTGAAGCTGAAAGGCTATTCAATGGTAATCAAGGTAGGCAATTGAAACATTCACACCTGCCTCCAACAGACAAGAGTTCTTTCTTTCTCCCACCCTGGATCTTCCGCACATATATAAAGCCCACTTGACTAGTTTCCAACAGACCTCACAACCGCTGAGGATGCCTGCCATAGATGTGGGTGAAATGTCAGAAGAGCCCACAGCGGCGCTGGAAGCGGACCACAGGCTGGGAGTCCATGAGGCCGTGGAGCAGGCAGGCCATCCCCATCATCCTGCCCAGGCGGAGCGGAGGCCAGAGGGGGAGCTCACCTTTCGTTTCCTTTCACATGCGTGGAGGGAGGGATGACCACGACGTGCATGCCCTGTGTTGTGAGGAGAAGGTAGTGGAGGAGGAGGCTTGTGCAGGAAGGTGCCCCACCGACAGGTGCAGCCACCTTAGCCCTACTGCAGGTGCCTCTGCCTCTCCTCCCCACCTTGATTCCCTGGCCTTGTTGTCTCCTTCCTGCCCTTCCCTTGAGTCTTCCTCCTCCTCCCAGCTCGTCCTCGCCGGCACCATAGTTGAGGAACTTGATGAGGCCTTGAGCCGGGAGGGCGATGGTCTGCCAGCACTGTAATCCTGGAGGCCTGCCCAGGAGGCTCAGGCCGCAGCCTCTGCCTCTGCCTCTCCTGCTAAGCCTGGAGGACTCAAGGGAAGGGCAGGAAGAAGGCCTCAAGGCCAGGGAATCGAGGTAGGGAGAAGAGGCAAAGGGACCTGCTGTAGGGCTAAGGCGACTGCACCTGTCGGCGGGGCACCTTCCCGCAGGAGCCTCCTCCTCCTCCTCCTCGCAACATGGGGCACGCGTGTCCTGGTCTCCCCTCTCTCCACATGTGTGAAGGCTAAAGCAAGGCAAGCTCCCCCTCTGGCCTCCGCCCCACTTGGGCAGGATGGTGGGGATGATGCCTCCCCTGCTCCGCAGCCTCATGATCTGCCTGGCTCTTCAGCGTCCGCCATGGCCCTCCACCTCCGCTGCCCTTGACGCGCCTCAACTGTACCCACTAGAGGATTGCGCCTTCAGCAACTGCATAATTTGTGGTATGGCTTGAGCCACCCCTGGTTGGAAGAATTCACATGGGCCTTACAGAACACCCTTCTGCCATACAGATGGTCATCTAGCCTCTGTTTAAAGGCCTTTGAGGACGGAGCTTCAACCACACTCCGAGGCAGAGAGTTCCACTGCTGAACAGCTCTTCAAGTAAGGAAGTACTTCGTAAGGTTCAGGTGGAATTTCCCTTCCTGTAATTTGAACTCACTGTTCTGAGTCCTAGTCCTCTACATAGGAAAAACTATCAGATTCATTTCTTTGCAGTTTTTTTAAAATCTTCAGGGGTTTTCTTCCTCCATCCCACTTATGGGATTTATGAATTTCAGTACACTCTTATAAGCAATTGGAATGGAATTCAAAGCTGTTTGTATCAATAATATTCATCAGCTACAGCTTTTCCTGGGCATGCTCCTCATGGCCACGGTGTAGCTGTTAAAATATAAATGACTAATAAGGAAAACAAAGAAATAACAACCTTGATTCTACCCCACAAGCGTCAATGGTGATTCAAAATTAAACTCTTTACAGCCAGACTTTCACAATCATCTCCTTAGAGGGATAAATTTGCCAGGTTTACTTTTTTCCAGATTTTAACTATTGTTTTTTTATCTATTTTTTCATGTCATGGGGAAAATATTTTTTTTAAAAAAAATTCTCTTTTTTAAAAAATCCTGGTGGAATAATATTCCAGCCTTCCTGAACAGAGTATGAATTGTTCTTGGTGAGAAAGGTGTCCAGGTTTTCATGTAGGTGCTTTCAATATGTTCAGTCATATCTTTCCTGACAAAGCTCAAGGGAAGACTGGGTAGAGATGCTTCACAGATTTCTCATTCTTCATGAGTTCATCATTGCTCTGAGGCAGAAGAAGCAAAATGTCCCCTTCAGAACTATTTTTCGATTAAGAAGATTGCCTCAATGTTTTTAAATAAACCTTGGGTGATTTTTTTCATAGCTTTTAGCTATTTGATATTTAAATTCCTCTTTGTTTTCAGGAATTTGTACATTTTTATGAAGTTTAGTGATATATTTGGGCCATAGCAGAATATGAATTTGAAACTCCCTCTCAATGACATAGAGAGCGACTAAGGGATTTGTTTAGCGATGCCACTTGAGCACAGACTTTGTCTAGAGCAATTTATTAGCATTAGCAGAATTTAATTACAGATGACACATACCAATAAGCAGATATTAATTAACACTAAATACCCAAATTACTGTGTAATGTTACTTCAATACTAATTTGTCCATTTATTCGTTCTGTTGCCACTTAAGAAATTAAATGACAGATTTAGTACATTTCCATATTATTTTGTTGATAGCAGTGTGAGACTTGCTGTGTTTTACTTCATAGTCTTTCTCTTATATGGTTTAAACACACACAAATGAACAGAGCTATTCTGACCTCAAGATTATATGGGAAAACAGCTGACTCAATGCCTACATACCAGGAACAAAAAACTTCCAACACTGAAATGAACTTGAATTTAGTTACATGTAGGTCCTGCAAATGTTGAGTACAAGTGAAGCATAAATAAAGACTGAGTGAGGGCTGTAATTTCATCTCAGAGATTTATTGTCATTCAACATTCTTTTAGTAAGTCCTTCAACAAACCTTTTAGCATCTGAATGAATTCAGTGGGCAACAAAGCAACACTTATGAGTGAAAGGTTTCCTGCCAAAATATTGGGAAGGGAGGTAAATGTATTTTAATCCAAATTAAATATTTTATTCATTATAGCATCAAACGTGGAGGGTTAGTGAATAATGCAAATGTTATTTAAGCAGAACTGAGGCCATTGCCAATTTGGAATGTTCATGGCACTTTGTCATAATATAAATATGTCTCTTTTCCTTCCCCTGATTGTCTACCACCTTTCTTTCATCACACACAAGGCTCCTGGTGCTGCAAAACCAGTTTCATTACAATAATATTAGTATTAACTTTACAATATCAGAGATCCTTTATTTTTTTGGTGAATTTCACAATCTTTCCTCAGTGCAGAGTAGAGATACTTTACTTATAAGTAAGAATGTGGAGTCTCACTCTCCCCCTTCCTCTTTTTTGACATAGTAGTCACGATGGCACCTTTGAAGAAACTGTACAGATGATCTAGTCATTATTATAAATATTATTATTATTATTAGTTTATTTCTTATCAACCTCTCCCCATAATAATAATAATAATAATAATAATAATAATAATAATAATAATAATAATAATAATAACTATTTTTATAACCCACCTCTATCTCCCCAAAGGGGACTTACATGGGGCCAAGCCCGAATAAAAACAATAGCAATATAAAACACATGCACAATTATAAAAAATTAAACATTAGCCAACAAAAACAAATAACAAGAACTAATAAAAACATGGATTAAAATGGAGAGGTTGTAAAAGCAGACTAGGTAAGGTGCACCATATATTGTAAACACAAGGTGACTGATAAAGTGCTGCAAATTCTTGGAAGTGCCAATTGGGATGGGAATAGACCCTGTGTCTATATCAAGTTGACAAAGGTAAAAAGTGCAAACCAGTACAAGAATGGTCACAGATACAGATTGCTATGGGGATGAGCAATCTTTATCTAAAGGCCTGAGTAAAGAGCCAGGTTTTCAAACTCTTTCTGAATGCTACCAGGGTGGGGGCTTGCCTGATTTCCCTGGGGAGCGAGTTCCAGAGCCGGGGGGCCACCACGGAGAAGGCCCTTTCTCTCATCCCCACCAACCGCACTTGTGACGGAGGTGGGAGCGAGAGGAGGGCCTCCCCCGACGAACGGAGAGATCGTGCAGGTTCGTAGGGGGAAAGGCGATCACTAAGGTAGGAGGGTCCCAAACCGTTTAGGGCTTTGTAGGTGATCACCTGCACCTTGAATTGGGTCCGGAAGATGAACAGCAGCCAGTGGAGCTCCTTAAGCAGGGGGGTTGAACGCTCCCTATAATTAGCTCCAGTTAGAAAAGGCTGCTGAGCGTTGGATTAGTTGGAGTTTCCAGGCGTCTTCAAAGGCAGCCCAACGTAGAGCGCATTGCAAAAGTCCAGTCTAAGGCATGGACCACCATGGCCAGATCAGACTTCAAGAGGTAAGGTCGCAGTTGGCGCACGAGTTTTAATTGTGCAAAGGCCCTCCCGGCCACCGCCGACACCTGAGCATCAAGCGTCAGCGCTGAGTCCAGGAGGACCCCCAAACTGTGGACCTGTGCCTTCAGGGGGAGTGTGACCCCGTCAAGCACAGGTAGCCACCCAATACCCAGATCGGACATATGACTGACCTGGAGGACCTCTGTCTTGTCGGGATTAAGCTTCAGCTTATTCGCTCTCATCCAACCCATCACAGCCGCCAAGCACTGGTCCAGTACCAGAGAGGCTTCCTTGGAGTACAGTGGAAAAGAGTAGTAGTTGGCTGTCATCTGCATAGAGATGGCACCAAACTCCAAACCTCTGGATGACCTCTCTCAGCAATTTCATGTAGATGTTAAAAAGCATGGGGGACAGAATGGAACCTTGCGGGACCCCACAGGTCAATGGCCAGGGGTCCGAGCAGGTGTCCCCCAGCTTCACCAACTGGGAACGGCCCTCCAGAAAGGACTGGAGCCACTCCAGAGCAGTACCCCCAAGGCCCATCCCAGAGAGCCGTCCCAGAAGGATACCATGGTCGATGGTATCGAAAACCACTGAGATGTCCAAGAGAACTAGTAGGGTCACACTCCCCCTGTCCAGTTCCCTGCGGAGGTCATACACCAAGGCGACTAAAGCCATCTCAGTACTGTGCCCAGGTCTAAAGCCGGACTGCGATGGGTCCAGAAAATCGGTGTCATCCAGGAAACCCTGGAGCTGCGAGGCAACCACCCGCTCCAGAACCTTGCCCAAGAAAGGGAGGTTCGAGATTGGTCTGTAGAATGGTTGAATCAAGGAAGCCCTTCTTCAATATGAGCCTCACTATGGCCTGTTTGAGGGAAGATGGAAATTTGCCTTGATCCAAAGAGGCATTAATTATCATCACAAACCACTCAACCAACCCTCCTCTGGCCGATTTAATTAGCCACGAGGGGCAAGGATCCGCGGAGCAAGTGGTCGCTCTCACCACCCCAAGGATCCTGTCCATGTCATCCGGGCGAACAAGCTGAAACAAATCCCACAAGTTCGGACAGACAGGTGCCTCAGTTACCTCTTTTGGCATTGCAACAAAACTAGTATCCAAGTCGAAGCGAATCTGAGCAACTTTGTCTGCAAAGTGGTGCGCGAACTCGCTGCACCAAGTTGCTGAGTCTTCGGGTGCCCCTCCCCCTCAGGAGGGTGAAGGAGCCCTTCCTTCTCCCCTGTAGTCATGAGAAAGCTCTCATTCTCAACATCCCCATCTTCTTTCAGAAATTCCTCCTTATGTTCTGATTGCCATTCCCCACCCTCCCCATCAGAAGTCAAAGGCCACTTATACTCAGTCGAAGTGGCAGTCGCTATGTCCTCTTCCTTCCCGATGTAACACTGACCAGGATTTCTCACCAAAAGAGAGATCCCTTTGAAGAGGGAGTCTATCTTCTCATTTAATGTAGCAAGCTGTGAGATGACGAGGTCAAGCGACTTCCCCATAAGTTCACACAGGTGAGAAAGTTCAGTATTCCCATGGGTTCCCAACTGATTCATTTTCCTGTACAACTTTCACCAAAAACCTTCCAACAGTACCACTCAAAAAACCTTCAAAGCTATTCCACCCTTTCTCACTGATCTTTCTCGAACCTACTCTCCTAAGAGACCTCATTACACTTACCAATACTTACTCGGACCCTCAATTACTTTCCAAAACCCAACAAAACCAAAACCCAAACCCAATAACTCATGGGAAATCTTAGGAACTATCTCTTTACCCACCCCAAAGCCCTCAGCACTACAGTCTAACCTTCCTCACTGCACTAAACAAACAAAACAAAAGCCCAGTCATAGTACACATCACTATGAAAAATAATTAAAGGAAACAAATAAAATGAACAATAGATAAACATGGTTTGAAGTGGGTCACAGAATAGTTAAATACTATACAAAAATTCTGTAAACACACATTAAAATTTAGTTAATTAAAGATACAGATAAAAACATTTCTGTAAAATATACATTACTCTCACAGGACAGGGACAGAAACACAGGACATGAGTGTAAATTTCATGCTTTCAAATGGCTGGGTAGGCCTTCTGGAAGAGATGGGGTGGCAAATGAAAAGGTCTGCTGGGTGACAGTGGCCAGTCGAGTTCTAGCTGGTTGGAACAGACGCCTACCAGAAGACCTAAGTGTGTGGGATGGATTGTATGGGAGAAGGCGATCCTTTAAGTAACCTGGACCCAAACCATGTTGGGCTTTAAAGGTCAAAACCAACACCTTGTACTTTGCCCAGAAACGAATTAGCAGACAGTGGCGTGACTTTAGGATAGGCGTAATACATTCACTGGCTGCTGTATTTTGAACTAACTGGAGTTTCTGAACTTGGTACAAGGATAACCCAATGTAAAACGCACTGCAGAAATCTAACCTTGAAGTTGCCAGAGCATGCACTATCATCTTCAGGTTCTCCAAATCTAGGGACAGAGCTGGCAAATCAGCTGCTGATAGTAAGCACTCCTGACCGTCACATCTATCTGGGCTGACATTTGGAGGGACAGATCCAAGATAACTCCCAAGCTGTGAACACAGTCTTTCAGGGGGAGTGTAACCCCATCTAGAATAGGTTGACACACCTCCATCCCCAGATGAGCGCCCTTGATGGCAAGCTGGATGTTTTGCCTGGATTCAGTTTCAATTTGTTTTTCCTCATTCAGTCAATTCCCTCCTTCTGACATTCATTCAGAGGAGACACACTATCCATAGGTGAAGCTGTTTTGAAGGTATGGAGAAATATATTTGGGTGTCATCAGCATACTGATAATGCCCAGCCTCATGCCTATGGATGATTTCTCCCAGTGGCTTTATGTAAATATTGAGCATTGGGGATAGAATAGCACCTTGTGGGATACCACATAGCAGCTCCTTTTTTGAGGAGCAGCTATGCCCAAGTCCCACCACCTGGAACCTGCTTGAAATGGACAACTGAAACCACTGCAGCACAGTGTCTACAATTTCCACCCTCTCCAGGCATTCTAGAGGGATGCCATGGTCAAGAAGCAACAACAGGGACACAAATCCCTTGTCAGTGCTGAGACGGAGATCATCCACCAAGGCAAACATAGCAGTCTCAACTCTGTGTCCTGCTCTGAAGCTGGTTTGAAATTGGTCAAGGAAGTCTGTATCATCCAAGACTGCCTGGAGTTGGAAGGCAACTACCGTTTCAATCACCTTGCCAAAAAAGGGGAGATTAGACACTGGTCTGTAGTTATTAAGGTCCAGGGGAACCAGGGAGGGCTTTTTCAGCCGCTAACTACTGCTTCTTTTAGACAAGATGGGAGATCCCCCTCCCTGAGAGATGCATTAATAATTTGTTGTATTTGAGATTGATTTGCATCTCCTCCTTGGACGACTAGACAAAAGGGACAGGGATCAAGAAAGCAGGTTGTTTTCCTTACTTGCCCCAGCAGTCATTGAGAAGCTAGAGGAGAGGAGCTGAAAAAGAAGCCAGCCTAAATAAAGTGGCGAAGGAGTAAACTGCTTACTTCCGAGTAAATCACTAAATGCCATGTTCTCTTGAACTTGAGGTGTGAACGGCAGTAAAATTTCAGTGTGGTAGGTTATACTCTGAATGAAAGATGTGTTTTTGGTAGTGCCAAAGGGCTCTTACAACTGCATTAAAGTATTTTTTATAACATTTGCTTTGTTTTTAGCTATGCATGTATAAAATATATTTTCCTCTAGATCTGTATAATCTTTGTTTTGTTATTTCAACCATTGAATAAAGGAAATATTGATTTCCAACCACCAAGGGCAGAGGATTTCATTACATGGCATCATGCATGCAGCAATTGCTTCCAGCAGATATTCACTGGGTTGATTCTCAATGCTTTTTAAAAGGAAATGAAATGTCTTTTCAAAACGTCACTTTAGATAGATTGCCCAGTCTCACTGGCAGCTTTGCTACGTGAGAGGCCTGCAGAGTTTTCTCAGATACCCTTAAAATGGCATTAGCAAATTATGGCATATTTGCATGATTGTGACCACATAGTCTTTTTTGTTTAAAAAGGAACTGTACACTTTTCCCCACTCTGGGAAATTACCCTTCCCCCCATGTTTACTTTTCACTGTGCATACTGTAAGTATCACCATTATGAAATCATAAATTAAAAAACAGAATTCAATTATATTTGTATTTTCTACTTTATAATAACACTAGCTGTGCCCAGCCATGCGTTGCTGTGGCGAAGTATGGTGGTATAGGAAATAAAGTATGGAGGAATTGGTGGTAGTTAAGGTAAAGGGTAAGGGTTTTCTCCTGACATTAATGTCCAGTTGTGTCTGACTGCACACTGGATTATATGGCAGTGTGGACTCAAGATAATCCAGTTCAAAGCAGATAATATAAGATTATAAATCGGTAATATAGCTGTGTGGAAGGGCCTTGAGTCTACACTGCCATATAATCCAGTTAAAATCAGATCTTTATTTTATAGGCAGTGTGGAAGAGGCCTGAGGCCTAACTCTGCCTGTCCCCTGGGCTGCATGGGTTGCTAGGAGACCAAGTGGGTGGAGCTTAGCCTTTTAACTGGCAGCAATCGGATAAAAACAATTATTCTTCTCCCTCTAATTAGGATTTTATTTTTACTTTCTTTTTGTTGTATGAACGTAGAGGCATGGATGAGGGGTTGTGCTGCAAAGTTTAGTGTTTCTGGGATGTGTAGTTTTGTTGTTTTGTTCTAGGCCGAAATTTCATTACCCTTTTATATATATAGATATCCACAAATATCAAATACAGAAACTCCGTACACATTAGAGTCAAGAACTTCCCTTTACAAATGGCAAACAACCTATTGTATTTCCTAAGCTAGCCTACTTTAATCTTTCCTGATCCTCTATCATTAAACTATTGCTGCACCTTAATTCTTCATCCCTCCTGCCATGTTGCAGAATCGGAATCATCTAGTTGGATTAGTGTCATTGCTCTTTTCTTCCTAGTACCTACTACAGGGTAGCAGAATAAGCAGCCTTCCAGATATTCTGAAACTACAAATCTCATTAGCTCTATATAGCATAAGTAATAATGGAGTCCAACAAAATATTCTACTATTTCTCATTGCAAGTCTATGGTACTTTTGGTACAAAATGAATATGATGGTGTGGGAGAAAGATACAAGCTATATGTTTAAACAGAAGAAAATCTATGTGATGTGAGACATTTTTTCTTGACAACCTGATAATTATTACTTTTATTCCACCTTTCTTTTACAGGTGGCTAACAGTAAATTGGGGTCTGAGTTCAAATACCTAATACTATTTCCTTACTGTACAATGGTTCATTGTACAGAGGCATCCAGCCAAGAAATGCAATTCTTCATTAAGGGCACATTCTATAATTAATGCAGCTGGACATCATTTTAACTGCCATTTCAATGCTATGTAATCCTAGGGTTGTAGTTTGGTACCAGCTCTCTTTGGCAGAAAAGGCTAAATATTTTATAAAAGCACAACGCATGGAGCAATGGAAGTTAAACTGATGTCAAACTGCAACAGTTCCACAGTGTAGATGTACCTTAAGTTTCTTCTCAAAGGCAGCAATGAACAATTTCAATAATTTTCTTTAACTGCAAAAACTACCCAGTTTTTGAAAGGTATTTGCAATTTGGTACTTATTCGGTACAATTATGCATGTAATTACTTTTGCTCCATTTTCCTGCTTACAAAAAACCTGCTCAGTTATGCAGTTCTTTTTCTGGAGCTGTTTTGCTTTATGGCTTATAATACAAACATTCCTTTCATGTGCACTATACTGTAGAGAGAGGATTGCCTTGTCTATCTAGATGCATATCTTTATGAGGTGGTGTACTGGATTCAAATTGAGAAACATTTCAAATGATTGGAATAACTGGTTCTGCTGGTAGTGTTTCAGCAACCCCAAACCAGGTTTGGCACCAATAACTACCCCACCTCCTTGTGATATAAACTAATATGTACAATTCTGGAGTTTCCAATACATTGTCATCCATATTTATTATGATGGAAGGTACAGAGAGATGAACGCATGCCTGACAACCTGAAAAAGTGTTACTGTAATACAACAAAATTGCATACAACACAAAATGGCAGATTCCATTTAAAAAATAAAAAGGGGTAAATCACAAGGAAGGAGTGTTTCACAAGATGGTACAGTAGGCAGATAACATATGTATAAATGGGTTGTCTTAGAAGAACTGTGCGAGGGGAAGCACTGCTCATGTATTCCTGTTTTCACAAAGAACAGGATTGTGATGCTCAAACACACTCTTAGACCATGGTGTAATCATGTCTCTATTTCTGTGATGGTTTGTTATGGGTGCTGATTCCTTGCGATGTTGATATGATGATCCATTACCTAACATAGTAAAAACTGAATATATTATCCACCAATAATCATGTTCTAAATGGAGGATCCTGTATAAATAGTTGCCCAAGGGTCAAAAATCTGTTGACACTCAATGTGCAATACAGGACAGTAGGAATTACTTTCATGGAAACTGCAAGGAAGAACATAATTCTCTGAAAATATTTAGGTTACACTTCTAAACCAGTCTAGCAATTTTGTTCAGTGTTGGAACTATCTCAAAATACATCTTGTAGGTGACAGACATGTACATGTACTGTTCGGCAAGACCTCTATTAGAGTGGTAGGAGCTACAGCCTGAAACAGTAATCCTGACTAAATTAGCTGTAGCTGCAGTGCTCTCAGTAAATTATTTCAGCTAATAACAATGCACAGTCTATTATATTGGAAACATACTGAGGAATACTGCCAGGAATGCATTTCTGGCATCACAAGGCATTAAGTACGTTTCAGTGATTCCTTTCCAACTTCATCTTCAACAATTATATTATCATAAGACCTCAAATGCCTATAAGAACCCAATGATATGCCTGTTCAGCATGGCAACTTAGCACCCCCTGCCTATCTACTAACCATCAGCTCCTGCCTTGGCAGGAGTGCCACTGTCCTTTGGAAACTATAAATTGCCTTTGAACCTTTTGATCAATGGTGCCACTGGCTGACCTTGTGATTGCAAAAATGAAACTCTGGCCAAGGACTTTGGATTAGAAACGCAGCACACGCCAAGCAATGCCTTGACAGGATTGGCAATGTCCTTTGGAAACTATAAATTGCCGTGGACCCTCTATTGAATCAAATCAATGTCTGACCTTGTGATTGCAGAAATAAAACTCAGCCCAAGGCTTGGGATTAGAAACGGAGCGTGAGGGAAGCAATGCCTTGACAGGATTGGCAATGTCCTTTGGAAACTATAAATTGCCGTGGACCCTCTATTGAATCAAATCAATGTCTGACCTTGTGATTGCAGAAATAAAACTCAGCCCAAGGCTTGGGATTAGAAACGGAGTGGACGCCAAGCAATGCCTTGGCAGGAATGCCCACGTCCTTTGGAAACCAGAAATTTCTTTAGACCCTCTATTGAATCAAATCAATGTCTGACCTTGTGATTGCAGAAATAAAACTCAGCCCAAGGCTTGGGATTAGAAACGGAGCGTGAGGGAAGCAATGCCTTGGCAGGAGTGCCCGCGTCCTTTGGAAACTATAAATTGCCTAATGCTCTTTTCAAGCAAGGACTCTTTGCCAGATCCCACAAGCCCCAAGCCAATGCAATATTTATTACCCAAAAAATATATGCAATCTCGAACCAGCAACAAAAGCCCAAACCCTTACCAGACCCAAATCCCTCTGTCTCTCTACAGCCAGAACTTCACCCTCTCTCCCTCGATGCAGGCGGCTTGTTTGCTTGCACAGCGCACCACCCTCTCTGCTCGGAAACCCACCCCAGAATGGCTCACCAGGGCTATGGAGGGGGCTTTTATGGAGATCTTCCACGTGGACGCAGAAGACGCTAGCCCCCACCTTTCCATCCATCATGGAAGCATCTGATTGGCCTGGGAGCGGCAGCCATTTTAGGCTGCAGTAGGCTCCCATTCAAGTTAGGTTGCAGAAACCATTTTTTTAAAAAATTGGGGGGGGGGCAATGATGGTTCAATGATGGTTCAGAATGGGCCAATGATGGTTCAAATTACATTGCCAGTTGAGCCCAGGGACAACGTCTCGGAAATCGATTCAAAAAGCGAGAACAATCCGAAATAATTCCGATATAAGAATCATAACGATTTTTTGGGCAACCCTAATATCTACTAGGCATGCGTGATCCATTAAAATTGTTCAAAAATCATTACAAAACTGTGGGATACTAGCGTTTCATTTCTGAAGTGTTTTTAAAGTATAGTTAGTGAAAAATATATTATAACGAGAGTAACAAAATTTCATACATTGCACATTGCAACTTTCTCCCTCATTTTTATAGCTATTAGCATGAAATCCATTCCATTGGTAGAACGCATTTACCACTCTTAGCTCACCAAAGTACAGAACATTTCACATCCACAGATTTTTTAAAGAATAAAGAAAATATGTTCCTTGTTTGAAATGTTGTTTCCTGTTTAATTGTGTAGTCTTTACTTTGAAAGTAGTCGTTCTACTCCGGGAACATTGTTTTTGCACCAAACACTTTGTTAAATAGGTGAGTGATGATGTCAAATTGGTGGTCTGGAGACTACAGCAAAATGTGCTATAACACAATTTCCCTCATGCAAAGATTTTTTTTTTGCATTTTAATAAACTATCACCATGTTTTTATGATAAACCTAATTAGGAAATGATATTTATAACCCAGGAACAAATATCATAGTGTAGAATATTAAATTTGGAACTCTGGCTGGCTATGGTGGGGAAGGGCAAATCTTAATGCTGCATTCTGGGAAATGTAGTTTAGGGCCTTTTGAATTCCCTGGCATAGGGCTCCTCGCATTCCCAAATTACAGTCCCCAAATTTATGTGCTTTCCCCAGAAAACTCTGCTTTCTTCCTTCTTTTCTGGCCTCTTCTAATGGCAAGAGGCCATTAATTTACAGAAGAAAGGCAAGGCACTAAGGCAGCCTTTTTGGCGTTGCTTTCAGCTTTGTGTCCTTGCACTGAATGTGAAACTGACTTTGGGAGCCTTCTGAGATTTACAAAACCAAAACATAAAGGTATGGGGTAATTTTGATTTTTAATTTTTTGGCACGGGCCATGCCCACATATCGAATATCAATTCAGAAGTATGAATTTAACAAATTTGATTCACCTTACAAGGACTAACAAAAAATTTCATCCCCCTAATATCTACCTGTATTGAGGTGTAATGTCTCTTGATGAAATTCAGCTACAAACATTGGAAAACTGAAAAGAAAAAATCACACAAGGGCATAAAAATGGGAAACAGAGTTAGGATGGGATCTAGCAGCACCAAAAAGAAAGAAAACGATAATACTTTATGAAAGATTACAATCAAAACAAGCCAACTACAATTGTTGGTTAAACTTGCCAGTTTGTTACAAACAATAATCCTTTATTTTTACCCAAGAATATACCAAGATGCTGTAAAAATAAAACATGACTAATAATTTCCACATAGAAGGAAGATGAGGGAACAGGACATTGAACTCAGCTCTTGCATAAGATCATTTCACCTTGTACACAAACCACAGACTAATACTCTCTACCAGGTCACTAGTAGTTTGCTTGATGGTTTATTTAATAAACATATTTATATTATGTTACCCATGTGAAGATGCCCTGAAGTGGTTTAAAATACTAAAGTAAATAGCATAAGAAACCAAATGGGAATGTAATCAAATGGCAGATGGGCAGAAGAGTTCAATGAGCTGTGAGAATGCAAGGTAAAATGATACGTCACTTTACATCCATACACATGCCATGTTCTTAGCTGTGGCTTAGTACATGGGTTGGTATGATGACACTTCTAATGAAAGAAAGCAATTTATTCCAAGTTTTGTCTAGAATGTTGCAAATGTAGGACAATTACCCTTTCTCTACATCACAAACTCATCTTTAATAATATTTCATCAACAGATGCATATGAGGTGGAGGAAATAATTGCTTGTGGAATTATGTCATCTTATCATTATTGGAGTAATGTGGGATCCATAATGGAAGCAGTAATACCATGCATTCATACAAAAATTGATCTAAAATAATTGAGTTGACATAAGCCCCTTCTATAATGTCATATAATGTAGAGTCTGATACCAGATCATCTGTTTTGAATTGGATTATATGACAGTGTAGATCCAGCCTTATAATGCATCTATGTAAATAATAATATAGTAATAACTTTATTCTTATAACCCACCTCCATCTCCCCGAAGGGACTCGGGGTGGCTTACATGGGGGCCAAGCCCAGAATAAACAAGGAATTCAAGGTACAAAATAAACCATATAACCTTTATTTATTTAGTGTCAAAAGCATTGCATAATAAATAAATAATACTGCTTGTTGTATTGTATGTGGCATTTGATTCTGCCATTGTGTAAAACCACTTTGGGTACCCCTAGGGAGAAGAGCGGTATATAAATTAATTAAATAAATAAATAAGTTCAAAAGTGATAAGATAAAGGAATCACAAGCAGCTAAATAGTTTTAGACCAAAAGTGGGCAACAGTGACCGCATGGGACACAGAAAGAGCCTCCCTGAAGACTCCCTGAGTAAATCCAGTTGGGCGTCCCTGGGGCAATGTTTCTTGTAAACAGCTAATCATTCCAACTCCAAAGCACTGTTTTTTAAAACACATAACAAAAACAATATACTTTAAAAACAATTTAAACCAAGGAAATCAAAGCACCATAAAATACATCAATTCACATCACAAAACTGAAAAGTGGGCCTATTGAGAATTGTGAGCGATGGGCAGGGCTTGTACAAACCCCAGGACAATAGGACCAGGACTGGGGGGAAAGTGCTGGAATCCGGAATAATAAATAAATTAGGGCTAGGCAGAGATGGTTACAAGCTAAACTGTTATTTGAAGGCACATTGAAACATCCAAGTTTTCAAATCTTTATGGAATGTGGGCAAGGTGTGGGCTAATCTGATTTCCCTAGGGAGTTTCAGAACGGGGGGGGGGGGGGTTACCATCAAAAAGGCCCTCTCCCTACCAACTGTACTTGTGATGGAGGCAGGAGTGAGAGAAAGGCCTCCCTGGCAGATCTTAGAGCCTGCGCCTGTTCATAGGGAGAGATAAGGTCATGAAGATAAGCAGGACCCAAACCGTTTAGGGCTTTATAGGTCATAACTTGCACTTTAAATTGTGACAGGAGGCTTATCGGCAGCCAGTGGAGTTGCTTCAGTAGAGATGCCATACACTCCTTGTAACTAGGTCCCGTTAACAACAATGTAAGTACTGTTCCTTAACTCTGATTTTAAAAAGACACGATTCCTCCATATCTAAGTAAAGTGATAAAAGGAAAGAGCTTATTCGGTTCGAGAAGAACCTTCATAGATCCCCTCTATTCTCTCTGCAGCAGTGCCACTTCTGGCCTTTATAAATGCTTTGGTGAAAAAACGGTGGCAGTGGCAGCCAGGAGTGGCAAGCCCCTTGAAGCAACGTTTGTGCTTCTTTCTTCATGGAATGACCTCAACTTATCTATGGGTCATGTCAAAATCCATAATGTTGGCTCCAAAATCTGCCCTCTACTTATAGAGGTCAATTTATACAAAAGTATATAAGGTATACCCAGAATTTTTAAATTGTTGCAATTATCCTCAATATCCTCCTTCAGCCATTGAGACCTGTATATAAAATTTTCATACTTTGGAAACATTCAAAAATCAGAAAAAGGTTCATGAGCAGGTTGGAAAAGATAGGAATCATAAGCTGGAAAAAGAGCTGGGTGTGTGCATATGTACCTTCAAGTTGCCTGTTGATTTATGGTGATCTATTTAAGTGTTTTTTAAGGCATACTCATAGGTGGTTTATTTAGTTACTTCCTTTGAAATATAATCTACAGTACATGATATTCATTGCCAGTCTCCTATCTAAGTATTACCTTACCTTACACGGGCACTTGGAGAAAAGACTTATTTACCACATCACCCTTTCCTCCCATCATTCATTCTGTAACACAGTGTAAGTCCAGCTCTCTGATCTGCACACTCTCTGCATACTGCCGGGCCAATTGCCACCCTTAAAATAGTGGCATTGCTTGGCGGGGCTTTTTGCCTAAATTCTCAAATACAGGAAAGTAGCTGAATGAATAGATTTCCATAATTGTAGATTTACTGTTTAGTAATTTATTTTATATTTGCCTAGGTTGGGAACAGAAATTGGATGATGATGATGATAGAGAAAACTATACATTTTCTTCTCTATACATACTATACATTGTCCTCTCTCCTTCAGTTCAACTTTTTTTAAAAAATCACCTGGATAATCTCCAACAGACAACCAGCCATGTTTTTCTGCAGTATGGCTTTTTTGCCCACAGAATATCAAATAAAAAGATTTAGGTTTTCCCCCTTGATTTCCTAAACTTGCCTATGGCTCAAGAGTGAGCCTTTATTCCCAGATACTTTGGAAGGTATTATTATAACTGGCCTCATACAGAAGAAATTCCATTACCCCAAATAAATGCCATCACAGAGAAAGGTTATATCTCTGTTGACTCCAACTAGAAATTCACAAGGTCACAATAAAGAAAATTGTATCTCCTCTGAAGGAATGAGATCACCTGCTTTCCTTACATTGCAGACTGCTCATGATGTTTTAGAATACAGGCAGTCCCAAGTTACAGACATCCCACTTACAAATGACTCATAGTTAAGAACAGGGGTGAAAAGACAAGAAGTGATAGAAATTTATTTATTTATTTATTTACTATATTTCTATCCACTCCAAGGGGTGGCTTACAACTTCACACAATTCTATGCCACATTGTCTACCTTTTGGAAGGGAAATTCACTCCTCAAAGAGTTATTATAGCGAGAAAAGGTGTCTCCATTGAAGTTCTATAACCAATCCTTGTTTCCACAACAAGGCAATTTTTTCAAAATCCAGTCATCACAGGGACAGAAAGTGCGGTGAAGTATTCTGAATAGGGCCACAGACAGCAAAACAAACATTACAGGGATGTCAACCCTTTCCTATTCTATCCAAAGCTAAAAGTATATATTTTTTCCTGGAGTTACACATAAAAATGTACCTGTTCCAACTTACATACAACTTTAATTTAAGAACAAACCAACAGAACCTATCTTGTTAGTAACTTAGGGACTGCCATATGCCTAATAAAGTTCAAAATGCAAAACATGGGTCTAAAATCTTTGTAAGAGGCTTCTGTATGATTTTAGTATATGATTTCTCAGATGGTATCCACATATATTTCTAGCCTAGCAAAATGCTTTTGATAGACTGCATTTTATGCATTATGTATTGCAAGGTCTCCAGAGGGGGAGCATTGTATACTTTCATCCCACTGCAAGCATCTCTAGCAGTAAGAGTCAGACAACTCAATATCAAAAGGTTTGCGGGTTTCACCTCATTGCAGAAGTATCCCCAACAGTAATCCCCAGCTTGTTTCACTTCTCCCAGGAGTAAAAAGCAACTGTTCACTTATATGAGAAAAAGAAAATCAGTGTGATACATTCTTGAATAAAATAGTTCAAGCAAATCTACTTCTCGCCCATAGCCCCTAATCCTTATATCTCAGTTATATCTCAGTTATTCTGCTGTATAACAGAACATTGGAAGGATGGTATGGAATACGAAAAAGTAAGGTATTTCTGTGTGCGTGTCCATAATTTAAAATAAACAAGCAACACTTTTGACAAGTTTGTTCTGGATTTCAGAAGATTTACAGCTAACATAGCTATCTACTTATAAGTGACTAATGAATGGAAGTTAATAAATGTTAGCAAAACATTTGCCTTCTATCTTCTTTGTTTTTGGTGAAAACAAAAATAAAATAAACGAATGTAGCTTACTTATTTTACAAATGGACAAATGGACGAAGAACATCCAATACAGATGTTCTTTTTCTGTCCATTTGTAACATGATTATTTAAAAATAATAATACTTAAGTGGATAATGGCATTAGAAGGAATTATCCTCTAGGTTGAAACCATACCGTGGTTAACGGTATGGTCTCAACCATCCAAAAATTCTTCTGAAATACAAAATATTACTCCCACAAAAGGAACAAAATACCTTTTCCACAAGATGAAAGAAATCAAAGGGATTGAGTGGTGATGCTATTTGACCAGCATGAAAATACATGTCATGAATGTTGTGAATGAACAAGTATAACAAAAAGATTGTGGAAATAATACACTAAAGAACTCATAGAATCATAGAATCATAGAATAGTAGAGTTGGAAGAGACCTCATGGGCCATCCAGTCCAACCCCCTGCCAAGAAGCAGGAAATCGAATTCAAAGCACCCCCGACAGATGGCAATCCAGCCTCGGCTTAAAAGCCTCCAAAGAAGGAGCCTCCACCACAGTCCGGAGGAGAGAGTTCCACTGCCGAACAGTTCTCACAGTGAGGAAGTTCTTCCTGATGTTAAGGTGGAATCTCTTTTCTTGCAGTTTGAAGCCATTGTTCCGCGTCCTAGTCTGCAGGGCAGCAGAAAACAAGCTTGCTCCCTCCTCCCTATGACTTCCCCTCACATATTTGTACATGGCTATCATGTCTCCTCTTAGCCTTCTCTTCTGCAGGCTAAACATACCCAGTTCTTTAAGCCGCTCCTCATAGTGCTTGTTTTCCAGACCTTTGATCATTTTAGTTGCCCTCCTCTGGACACATTCCAGCTTGTCAACATCTCCCTTCAACTGCGGTGCCCAGAATTGGACACAGTATTCCACGTGTGGTCTGACCAAGGAAGAATAGAGGGGTAGCATGACCAATAATAATAATAATAATAATAATAATAATAATAATAATAAAACTTTATTTATACCCCACCACCATCTCCCCGTGGGGACTTGGGGCGGCTCACAATTACAAAAGTAACAGCGCAAATACATTAACAATATACACAGTTTAAAACACACAAGAAGATGATAAAACAGAAGTTAAAACAAAGGTTTATACAATAGTAATAATATCAAACAACCACCAATGCCATTCAGTCAACTTCAAAGGTGGGAGGGGGGGGACTATAGCAGCAATATAAGATAAAATCATTAGATTAAAATACCCCTATGAAAGGAACCTAGTAACATTCAGAATAGAATTATAATGAGGCTGGTCATCCAATGGCTGTCTCTCCAAAGGCCAGCCCAAACATCCAGGTTTTCAATTGTTTCTTAAGGGATGGTAGGGAGACCGCCAACCTAATCTCCCTAGGGAGGGAGTTCCAGAGCCGAGGGGTCACAGCTGAGAAGGCCCTCTCTCTTGTCCCCACCAAACGTAACTGTGAGGAAGGCGGAAGTGAGAGGAGGGCCCGGAAGATCTCAGAGAGCGCGTAGGTTCATAGGGGATGACGCGGTCACGAAGATAGGCAGATCCCGAACCGTTTAGACCTTTATAGGTAATAACCTGCACCTTGAATTGGGCCCGGAATATTATCGGCAGCCAGTGAAGCTGCTTGAACGGGTGGGTTGACCGCTCCCTGTAAGCAGCTCCCGTTAGTAACCTAGCTGCTGACCATTGAACCAACTGTAACTTCTGGACCATCTTCAAGGGCAGCCCTACGTAGAGTGCATTACAGTAATCCATCCTTGAAGTAACTAGAGCATGGACCACCATGGTCAAGCCAGACTTCTCGAGGTACGGTCGCAGTTGGTGCACAAGTTTTAATTGTGCAAAGGCCCTCGCGGCCACCGCTGACACCTGAGCATCAAGTGACAGCGATGAATCCAGAAGGACCCCCAAACTGCGGACCTGCGCCTTCAGGGGGAGGGTGACCCCGTCAAGCACACATAACCACTCTATGCCCCGATCAGTCGAACGGCTGACCTGGAGGACCTCTGTCTTATCAGGATTAAGCTACAGCTTGTTCGCCCTCATCCAACCCATCACAGCAGCCAGACACTGGTCTAGGATCCGAGGGGCTTCCTTGGAATTAGGTGGAAAGGAGTAGTGGAGTTGAGTGTCAGCTGCATAGAGATGGCACCGAACTCCAAACTCCCAGATGACCTTGCCCAGCAGTTTCATGTAGATATTAAAAAGCATGGGGGACAGAATGGAACCTTGCGGGACCCCACAGGTCAAAGGTCAGGGGTCCGAGCAGGTGTCCCCCAGCTTCACCATCTGGGATCAGCCCTCCAGGAAGGACTGGAGCCACTGCAAAGCAGTACCCCAAGGCCCATCCCGGAGAGCCGTCCCAGAAGGATACCATGGTCGATGGTATCGAAAGCCGCTGAGATGTCTAAGAGAACCAACAGGGACACACTCCCCCTGTCAAGCTCTCTATGGAGGTCATCCACCAAGGCGACCAAAGCCATCTCAGTCCCATGACCAGGCCTGAAGCCAGACTGGAATGGGTTGAGATAATCGGTGTCATCCAAGAATCCCTGGAGTTGAGAGGCCACCACTCGCTCAAGAACCTTGCCTAAGAATGGGAGGTTTGAAATTGGTTGATAGTTGAACTTAATTTTGTTAGTTTCGGCCCATCTCGCTAGTCTGTTAAGATCGTTTTGAATTCTGCTCCTGTCTTCTGGAGTGTTGGGTATCCCTCCCAGTTTGGTGTCATCTGCAAACTTGATGCCTTCTAACCCTTCGTCTAAGTCGTTAATAAAGATGTTAAACAAAACCGGGCCCAGGACGGAACCCTGCGGCACTCCACTCGTGACTTCTTTCCAAGATGAGGACGACGCATTGGTTAGCACCCTTTGGGTTCACTTGCTTAGCCAATTACAGATCAACCTAACTGTAGTTTTGTCTAGCCCACATTTTACTAGTTTGTTTGCCAGAAGGTTGTGAGGGACTTTGTCGAAGGCCTTACTGAAATCCAGGTAGGCTACATCCATGGCATTCCCTTATCAACCCAACTCATAACTATCGAAAAAAGAGATCAGATTAGTCTGGCATGACTTGTTTTTGGTAAATCTGTGTTGACTATTAGCAATGACTGGATTTGTTTCTAAGTGTTTGCAGACCACTTCCTCAATGATCTTTTCCAGAATCTTGCCTGGTATCAATGTGAGGCTGACCGGACAGTAATTGTTTGGGTCATTCTTTTTTCCCTTCTTGAAGATAGGGACCACATTTGCCCTCCTCCAATCTTCTGGGACTTCTCCTGTTCTCCAAGAACTCTCGAAGATAATTGCCAGTGGTTCTGAAATAACTACAGCTAGTTCCTTCAATATTCTTGGATGTAGCTGATCTGGCCCTGGGGACTTGAATTCATTTAGAGCAGCCAGGTGTTCCTGGACAACTTGTTTCCCTATTTGGGGTTGGATTTCTCCAAATCCTTAGTCCATTTCCTGTTGCTGAGGTTGAAGATGGCTTTCTTTTTGTGAGAAGACTGAGGCAAAGAAGGCATTAAGCAGTTCTGCCTTTTCCCTGTCCCCTGTCACCATCACCCCAGCTTCTTCTCGCAGAGGCCCTATCGCCTCCTTGTTCTCCCTTTTTCTACCAAGATAAGCAAAAAAGCCTTTTTTGTTGTTTTTAATGTCCCAGGCAAGCCTGAGCTCATTTTGCGCTTGAGCCTTGCAAACATTTTCCCTACAGGAGTTGGCTATACGTTTGAATTCTTCTTTGGTGATTTCTCCCCTTTTCCACTTCTTGTGCATGTCTCTTTTGAGTCTGGTTAGAAGTTCTTTGGACATCAATTCTGGCTTCTTTGCACTTGTCATATTTTAAAAACTCCCATCCATCCTTAACTCCCTTGTCTTTTAATATTGGTGTCCATGGAATGCCACTCATTATTTCCTTCATTTTTTGGAAGTCAGCTCTCTTAAACTATATAAAAGAGTGAAAGGGTGAGAGATTCATTCAAGGAAGAAGCATTTGAATACGAACGTCCAATTTTGGAAAGTAAACTGGTAGCCATACTTAGAGCACTTGAGAGCTGCTATAAACTACAGAGAATATACTCCAGCCCTAATAAAAATGTCTCAACATATATAGAAATCAAAACAATGGGTGACACATTGTAAATGCTCAATATACACTCTAATCCTCAAGAAAGGGGGTACCAGGGATTGCAGTAAATCATAATGTTAATTTCCATGTAAGCAAAATGATAAAAAAATCTACAACAAAGACTTTTACCATATAGAGAGCAAGAAATATCAAATGTTCAAACTGAGTTCAGGAAAGGAATAGATACTAGTGATCATCTTGCAAACCTATGCTAAATAATAAAATGCACCAATGAACTTAAGGAAAAAATAAGTTGTGGTTGACATGTTATAGTAAAGATTGCTTTATGGATCACTCTATGGATCATTCTTTTAAAAATGGATGTGCCACTAGATTGGATTGTTATGATGCATAATGTTTTTTTAGGACAAGAGCCCACTATCAGGACAAAATATGGAGAAACTGAATAGTTTCCAAGTGGCAAGAGGGCAGGCAAGTTTGCATTTATCACCCTGTTTGTTTAACTTAGATGATGATCATATACATAAAGCAGCATAAAGGAAGAAACTGCAAAGATGGGTTTACAACCAGGTTTTTTTTAAAAATGTATAAATTTAAGATGATTAAGAAAAATGCATACATTTAAGATGATGAAGATGATAAATAATTTTTTCTGACATTGGTTCAGTTATTAAACAGAATGGAGACTGCAGTCAACTCTCAGAAGACTGGGAGTTGGGAGGACAGCTATGAAGGAACTAGAGAAAATACTAAAATATAAAGATATTTCATTAAATACTAAAATTAGGATTATTCATGCCATAATATTTCCTATTTCTATTTATGGTTGTGAAAGTAGTAAAGTGAAGAAAACACATAGGAGGAAAATCAACTCAGAGAATAATTCTATAGATACTGTGGACTGCTAAATAATCTCCCTGTGCCGTCGCGCCTGGGGCTGTACTCTTAGTGAAAGAGGCATGGACGTGACATCTTTCCCCAGGGGATTGCTTCTTGCCCTCCTTTAGGGAAACTGGAACTCCCAAGGACCAAAACACTGTAGTTAACTCAAAAACTGGGTTTATTCTTCACAAAGGGGGTAAAAGAAAATATACATTACAGTCTTTGGTTGTTTAAGTCCATGAAGCTTGTCCAGATCCCTCTTTCTCTGGCTGTGAATGCCGGAGCAAACTCAGCCTCAGTCCAATGACCTATATCTGAAGACAAGAGTCTTCCTCTGCTGCCAAAGGACTGATGTGAAGGCGCTTGAGACTCCTCAACGTTGTTCAGGTTGGCCCTGAACATGAAGTGTGAGTCCCAAGGGTAAGAACCTCAGAATTGGTGCTGAGAGGTAACTTTTGAAGGGCTTTCAGAGCCAATCCTCTCTTTCACGTCCATCCGATAGAGTGGAATGAAAAGGAGGAAACACAGTCCTACTCCAGGAAGAGGTGGAGCCAAACAGTTTTGCTGAGTGAGCAATATAACAGGTACAAACAACATTGATTGACAGATATAAATAACCAATCCAACTACATTTACAGGGTAAGGGCAAAATCAGGCATGATACAACAATTCAAATCTTGAAACTTATAGTTTGACATATAAATGGCGCCACTCGCGCCGTCACACTCTCTATAAGCCAAAATGACTAAACTGAGACTGTTGCAGGTTGGCAAGCACAGAGATGTTACTCAATAGAAAATACCAATACTTTGTAAGATGGAAGACACTAGGAAAAGAGGAAGATAGCATTCCAAATGGACTGATTAAATCAAAGAAGCTACATTTCTGAATTTGCAAGACTTATGCTACTGAGGATAGGGTGATTTGGAGGTCTCTCACTCATGTGGTCACCATAGATTGAAATAGGCTTGACAGCAGTTAAAAAAAGCTACCATGCATCTGAGAACTCAACATAGCATTCCCCAACTGCTAAACAGCAGGGCAATGAATATGTTTAGGAGATAAATTGAGACCACATCCCTTAGCCCTCCAGGTTAACAATATAAAAATCTATCTGTTCTACTTTCTTCCACATTCAGTTTTCTAATTCTCATGTTTTTATTGAATTTATGAAGAAATTGAGACATCAACCAATTGTATTTTTCAGCCTTCTCTGCTCGCCAGATTCAAAAGGTACAATTATTCACAGCATCAAAAGGACTGAATCATCTTTCCTGATGGAGCCCCTGCTGGAGTAGTGGATTAAAGCCTCATGACTTGAAGGTTGGGCTGCTGATCTGCAGGTTGCCAGGTTCGAATCCCACCAGGGGAGAGCGCGGATGAGCTCCCTCTATCAGCTCCAGCTCCATGCGGGGACATGAGAGAAGCCTCCCACAAGGATAGTAAAACATCAAAAACATCCAGGCATCCCCTGGGAAACGTCCTTGCAGACGGCCAATTCTCTCACTCCACAAGCGACTTGCAGTTTCTCAAGTCGCTCCTGACACACACACACAAAAACTTTCCTGATGTGTCACTGGTAAAAGTTAAGAGCCTAACAGGCAAAAAGTATCAACATTAATTCTGCATAACAAGTATGATAAAACACAGAGACTTGAACTCAGATCAGGGGTTAAGTACTCAAAGCTTTCTGTATTTGCAAGTGAATGTATCCTTTTCTATTTCTCCCATCTCTCATATTTGATTTTTTTTTAAATCCCAAGGTCTTTCTCTCAGATTAAAAACAAATTTGCAATCTTTGGAAAGGTCTTATTTAAAAACCAGAACTAAATTACTTTCTCACCAATCTCTGTTTCCTACTTTTCAGATAAACACTCACCTTTTCAAATAGAAAGAAGCGATCCAAGTTCAAACACTCAGTTTGACACCCAGTTTTATACTTATTCTACTTTAAATCATGTAGGCATCCTTGCCACCAGAGTAAGCTCAAAAGCTTATATTTAAGTCAGCTCCTCATGCAATGGTTAAATCTACTTGTCTTATGACATACATTCAGTTTTTCTTCTTCACATTCAAAAACATTTATTAAGAGGTTAGAAAAGTTATTTAAACTATATCTCCCAACGTTCCCCAACGTTCCCCAGCACAGCCACTTGTCATACTGGCAAATATATTCTGGTTGTTGTGATCCTACAAGCAACTTGTATCTCATGACCCTGAGGATGCCTGCCATAGATGTGGGCGAAACGTCAGGAGAGAATACTTCTGGAACATGGCTACACAGCCCGAAAGACATACAACAACCCTAAAGGGTAAACGTTTTCCCCTGACATTAAGTCCAGTCATGTCTGATTCTGGGGTTTGGTGCTCATCTCCATTTCTAAGCCAAAGAGCCAGCGTTGTCCGTAGACTCCTCTAAGGTCATGTGGGATGGAGCAGCGTTACCTTCCCGCTGGAGCAGTACCTATTGATGCACTCAAATTTGCATGTTTTTGAACTTCTGGGTTGGCAGAAGCTGGGGCTAACAGTGAGGGCTCACTCTGGTCCCCCAATTCAAACCTGCTGCGGCCTTTCAGTCCAGAATTTCAGCAGCTCAGCGCTTTCACATGCTGTGCCATCAGGGGATATTATTTCTTAAAGGTTGTGAATATACAATAGTTCTGATTTTTTTTTTGTCTGTTAGAGGCAAGTATGAATGCTGCAATTAGGAAAAATGATAAGGATGTAATGGCTTTGCAGATTTACAGCCTGCTGTTTCCTCTCTGAGTGAATTTTTTGTTGGGAGGTGTTAGCTGGCCCTGATTGTTTCCTGTCTGGAATTCCACTGTTTTCAGAGTGGTGTTCTTTGCGATATGGTATGTGCTTCTACTGTCTGTGGCCGTGAGAAAACAGAGGATTTACCAGACTTTGATGATGGGAATACTTTGTTGGGAGGTGTTAGCTGGCCCTGATTGATTCATGACTGGATTTCCCCTGCTTTGCTACACCCATTACAATGGTCCACGCTGGCGTGGCACTTCTGAAGGACAAGAGTTCACTTCCTGAGAAAGGAAGTGTCTATTCTCCTGGGGCTGCGTTCTCCCAAACAAAACTGATCTGAAGCTAGTCCGAAGTCTGAAAAATCTTCTGAAGAGATATCATGACCAGGAAACCTTTGTGTAGTACTTGTAGACTAGAAATAACAAAAAAATTAAAATTGTTGCAAATTTATTAAAATATTCATTTATTAAAATGCAAGATTGGTGTTAATTCTATGTAATGTTACTATATGAACATAATGTTAATAAACTTCTGGTTGTAAGGTAAACTCTTTTATCCATTCCATTCACCTCTAACCTTCTACCTTTTATTTCTCGGTGATTGGGGTTTTTTTTTGGGGGGGCACCAAAATCCTGTTTCGCTTACACTTGAAAATTTCTTTGGGCCGGCCCTGACTATAGTACAGTGAATATGCTGATAAGAAGTGGAAATAATCACTTCTTATGCAGTTCTGAAAATTAGTTAACACTCCAAAGCCTTTGGACCATCTTGAGGCACTGCAATGTACCATATCTACTTGAGTATAAGCCGACCCGAATATAAGCCGAGGCACCTAATTTTACCACAAAAAACCTGGGAAAATATTGACTCCAGTATAAGCCAAGATACCAAGAAAATTACATTAATTGAGGCATCAGTAGTTTAAATGTTTTTGAATCTTTACATCAAGCTATAATTTAAGATATGTCTGATTAAATCATTATTTTCATCTTCTTCAATGTAAATGTGCTTATGTATCCTTTTAATAATAAAAGAGTGAAATAATAAATGTAATAATAATAATAATAATAATAATAATAAAAATGCAGGAGTGGAACCAAGTGCACCTGACCCATTAGCATGAATCAAACCAAAACGAAGTCTATAATGGCTCGGTCATCGCCCAGGATAAAAAGGACCGCGGTGGATGCTGCTGATTCTGGACATTCATCGACAAGTGGGCTACAGAATCAAAATACAAATGAACAGTCACAGAAGCGGCAAAAAATACAATATCAGAAAACCGCACAATTATGAAATGCTACTACAAATCTGAACCTCAAAGGCGTGGCTACCAAAAAAGGATGCATCAGCTGTGGAAAAAAGAGTGCCCTGACTCACAGATAACAGAACCCCGACTGGCTGACCAACAAAGATTCAAAATCAGAAACAAAGTGTTCAGAGAAGTTGAACTCGAAGAAATCCAGAAAATTTGCTAAGTAAATTACCATCAGACCACAGCACAGACAGCAGCAGAGACTCCAGCAACACTTGGAATGGTGAAACAGATTGAACCAGAAGAAATTGTGGAGCTTTTGCAAGAATTTGAAGAACCAGCACTTGAAACATCTGTTGAAACACCAGGAACCTTGACAACAAGACAAGAGCTCAAGGATAAGATCATGGCTCATGCTGCAGCAAATGCAATAAGAAAACAGCTCCCAACTCTAAAAACAGTGCCCAAGAGACACCTGGCGCATCTCATGAAAGATGTGAATACAGTACTCTCCACTGTCTAAATAACATCAATTGAACAAACAAACCAGTATGCCTACAGTGCAGCAGTGATAGTAACAGAAGAGCTTGGGCTCCTTCAACCAAGGCAGCCCCAAAGAAAATCGACTGGAAAACCAAAGTGGAAGGTCAGGCTAGAGTTGAAACTCAAAAAGTTGAAAAGCATAAAGCAAATCAAAAAGATCAGATACAAGTAACCTGAAAAATATGAAAGAGAAGAAACTGAAGAATGACAAAATCAAGCAATACCTGATCAGAAAGTACTGGCTGAACACCAGAAAAATTGAAGAAGCTTTGGAAATCGTGAAAGAACAAATTACAGCAACAGCCAGAAAAATTGAAAGATATGAAGCCAGAATCTTCCAGTACAGACAAAATCAACTGTTTCAATCAGACCAAAGACGGTTCTAACAGAGTCTGAACCAAACAACAGACACAGTAACCATAAAGCCAGAGAAAACTGCAACAACAATGTTCTGGAAAGAGCTTTGGGAAAATAATAAGAACTACAACAAAAACGCTGGGTGGATAAAGGAGTTTGAAGGAAAATTCTCACAGAACAAAATGGAACAGATGGAAATAACAACTGAAATGATCAGGAAACGAGTGCAAAAAGTCAAGAACTGGACATCGCCTGGTAATGATCAACTTCATGGATTTATAGAATGATTCCCTTGCTGTTTTAGTGACAGAACCAGTTAGGAAATGACATTTATCAACCAGGAACAGAAATCATTGCACACCATCAAATCACTCCTGACAGATGGCCATCAGCCTCTGAATAAGGAAATCTGTTCCTGGTTTGAAAGTGTTATTTCCTGTTTCATTGGGTTTTCTGGGGCTGAGAGTGTGTGACTTGCCAAAGATCACCCAGTGGGTTTCCATGACTGAGTGGGGAATGAAGCCACAATCGTAGTCCAACTCTCAAACCACTACACAACATCATGCTGTCCCATAAAGGGGCCCACTGTTTCTTTCTATGAGGCTTAGCCCTCTTCTACTCACAAGTGGCTTTCTTCCTATGAGGCTTCCGATGTTACACTATGCCTTAGGAAAAAACCTCAGTCTTTTGTTTTTTATGGATACTCCCATGAGAAAATGTATAAGGATGTGGGTGAACTACAATTCCCTAAAGTCTTGGGTCAACCCTCCCAAAACTTCCCCAGGATTCACAGCTGGCCATGTTGGGTCTGTGTGCAAAGCTTGGTCCACATCCGTCACTTGCTAGATTCAGTGTTCTCAAATACAGGTGAACTATATATAACTCTCTGATGCCAAGGTCAATCAGCCACGAAGCCTTCCAGTATTCACTGTTGGCCTATTTGGTCAGTGTGCCAAGATTGGTCCAGATCCATCATTTTTCTTCTTATCCCAGATTATATGGCAGTGGGGACTCATATAATCCAGTTTAAATCAGATAATCTGGGTTCAGATCCTGGGATATAGGGCAGTGTAAATCCAACCTGATTCCTCTTCCACACTGCTCCTCTATCCCAGGATAGAGATAGCAGATTATCTGCTTTGAATTGGATTATATGAGCCCACACTGCGAGATAATCTAGGATAAGAAGATAATCTAGGAGTGGGTTTCTTCCGATGGGGCTTACACATACATAGAAATACAGAGTGAAATTTAAAGGAAATACTACTAAAACATAGATTTAAAATGCAACTTTTTCCCTTCCCAGAATATTTGCAAACCTCCACTTCTGCAACCAGGAAAGGGAGATTTCTCTCCAGCAACCGCTTTAAGAGCCCTTTGCAAACCTCTCTTCTGCGACCAGGAAGGAAAGGGAGATTTCTCTCCAGCAACCGTTTTAAGAGCCCTTTGAAAGGGAGATTTCTCATATATCTGAAGGTTATCCGAAGGTATTCCGAGGCATGGGCGCCAACGCTTCGAATTGGAAGGTTAAATTTGAAGCGCCAAACCACCTCAGAACCCTGTTCGGATCTATTACAATTAACGAATTTATTACGATTAATGACTTTTCCAATTTTTTGGCTCATGTTATTACGCATAAATGCTTGTTGGAATAACCAGGTTTTCAGATCCCTGCAGAAAGAGAACAGTGTGAGGGCTTGTCTAATCTCCCTAGGGAGAGTGTTTCAAAACCGTGGGGCCACCACTGAGAAGGCCCTCTCCGTCATCCCCAACAAACATGCCTGTGAGGGTGGTGGAAGCGAGAGAAGCCCCCCGTCCCTCGGGTGAACCTTAGAGGTTGTGCCGGTTCATAGGGGAAGATGTAATCACGAAGATAGGCAGGGCCCAAACTGTTTAGAGCTATGAAATCACAGGAGTTTTAATTTTGTAAGATCCTCATCTCTCTCTCTCCCAAAGAGTGATCTCCCAAACTACAAATTTAAAGTTCCCATAATACTGGCAATGGCAGTTAAACTGATCTCAAATTGCATTAATTCTGGATGTAGATACACTCTAGGATGGAAGCAGAATTTTGAAAGACACCTAGTGGATTTCCTTGATGAGAAGGAACCTCAATTATATTCCTACATAGCCCATGCAAACTCCAGTGTTTCCCATAAAAGCTAGTGGAAGAAAAACAAATACTGACACCAGGTTGCTGTCAAATTTTCAAAGATGCAAGAGAAGATGCAAGAGTGTTTCAAAGCCGAGGGGCCACTACTGAGAAAGCGAAGAAACCATCAATTGATGACAATAATTGATCTTTCCATAAACAGGACATGGCAATGAAACATTTGACCAATGGATCAAAATGTCTTATTCAGGAGACTAAGGAACAGGCTTATGAGTTCAGCTCATAAAACACATGTGACATGAATGATGAGTTATTTATACCTTTCCTGGATTTTATCAAATTAAGAACACTTTCATAGGTATCTTAGGAAAAGAAATCTGATTAACTGAAATTGACCAGCCACTGTAATCTTATGATACTTCTCTGGTATTCTTTGGCAATTTTCCATCCAAGTGTTGATCCTGCTTAGCTTCCAAGATCTGATGGGATCCAATGCCAATATGTTGTGGCATTAACATATTGATGATAGAAATAGGCAGACAGACAGTCTATTGCCATGACTTCAATCACATGAACAAATTCCTTCCTAAATAGCAAAATAGGCATTACTCTGGGCTTCTTATAGGCAGAATATTTTGAAATCCAAGCTGTATCCTTACTTAATAGCAGAGAATATCAGCTATTAAATAATACCCCATGCATTTTTCATGTTTCTAATGATCCACCTGTCAAGCCAGTGACTCATTTCTTTTAAGCTAAGCATTTCATCATAATTGTTACAAAGAACCATTTGTAGAAAGATCTCAACAGTAGCAGTCAGCTCATCACCGGGTAGTGAATCAAGTACTAAGATAAAGGAGAGCTACATGCAGCAAATCAATGCCCTACTGTGCAACACGCATTGACCCTAAACATGGGGAATTATAGCTGGGTAGAAGACAAATTAGGCTGGCTTTCTGTGGCAGTCTTCTGTGTCTAGCAGGAAAAAAGTCCATATAGAAGCAATAAAATCCCTCTCCAACCACAAGATGAAAGAAAGAAGCAATTTAGTGGTTTGGGAGAGTACAAAACTACACATACATCTCAGCAAATCTACTGACAATGTGAAATCTGCCCTCCTCATCACCAAAAGTTTACAGGGCTGCTTATGCAAAACGGCTTTGTAATCTAAAAACTTAAAAATGTTGACCTATAAATTAATTCCATATAATCCTGCATAAGACTAGAATGTGTAAAGATAGGGATGATCTCTGATAGCCAAGTGCAACTGGGAATATGGATGGCTTACAATCACATGATTTGGAAGGGAGGAGTTTTCATTCTTCTACTGAAAAAAGGCGACTCCGTGGTAGCTCAGTTTAGTTGTAGAACTTCTTCAACCTGAATACCACTCAGCTGAAATATAGACCATATTTAACTAGAGAAATGTATCCCATATCCCTGGTGAGTGTGGAAAGAGAGTGGTGGACTCTAATGGTAAATCCTATCTCAGCATCAGCAACTGAGAAACAAGAAATGCCAATCACAGTAATATAAACTAACTAATGATGACCAAGCACCATTCTTTCAATGTCTTATGTCGAACTTTTCCTTGTAACATATTACTGGTATCTCTTACTAGCAGAATGTATTTCAAGATGTTTGAGGACAGGACTCAGTATATCTTATTTTTTCATATCAATGAAAAAGACAGTCCTATAAAGTAAATGTTGTTGCATTCCCTCAAATATTTTCAAACATGGCAAATCTAAGATGATCCTAACATGGGAGTTTTTTGGCTTGCCTTCTTCTAGGGTTGATAGTGTGATTGACTCAAAATCACCCATGGTGTGGATTAAAACACTCGTCTCCAGAGTCATTGTCCAATGCACAAATCACTGTACCACACTGCATCACTAGATGTAGTTCCCATTCCCCAAACCTTCAAAGGAATTGTCACAGCAAAAAGATAAGCACATATTCCCCTTGACAAACAGTGTGCTTATCCCAGCTCAGAACCTGTAAGGACATTGGTGTAGTTTATTATTGGAACTATCCAATGACTCTTCTGCTTAAATATAGAAGGACTTAATTAAATATGCAAAGCTGACATCAGCCTAGAGCAAAGACTGGCAGATTATAGGCTATCTGCTGTCACTGAGGGCCCTTCCACACAGCCATATAACCCAGAATATCAAGGCAGATGATCCACAATATCTGCTTTAAACTGGGTTATCTGAGTCCACATTGCCATATAATCCAGTTCAATGTGGACTTTATATAGCTGTGTGGAAGGGGCCTGAATACTTCTGGGATCCCCTGCAAAATAAGAAATCCCCACCCTCCACTACTTTCATGAATGTGAAGAATGCTGTTCCAGTGCAGATGTTAGGAATATGCCGGTCAGGAATGTCGGCTGATAAACAATCTCTTCCAACAGAGATCCCCTCCTACTCCATTCCCTACCGCTGCTCATAGAACCTTATCACATTAGCATCACATTTCACCCACAAAATGAGGAGCAGCAGGGTGAATCTGTCACCTTGCATGCCACTCCCTCGCAGTGATGCTTCCTCATCACATGGGGGAAGCTGTGCTGAAGCTGCGAAGATCTGTGCTGGCTGCACTTGAGCCAGCAAAACACAGGAAACCAGTGACTTCGTGTGATGGGCGGTATGCCCATCTGTCACTGGACTGGCAGGGAAGCATCCTAGGATGCTAAAAAAGCCCCATGTGATTAGGTCATTAGTGGAATTCCAAGCATTTCAGAGTACACACTGAAGGACAGTAAAGTTGAAAGCCTCTTAGAACCCCAAAAGGTAACTAGATCTTACTATGAGACTACGCCCCCTCCCTGAAAATTGACATCCATCTCTGAGGAAAATGAAATGTCTCTTTGTGCAGGTGCAGCCTCCATTCCCCGTCTTGTGCCATGTAGTTAAACAGTAGAAAAAAAGTTCACCCTTTATACAAGAGACTATCTATGTACCTTACCACTTCAGGCATGGGATTATCTCTGACCATACGATGTGAGTATGAGGCCACACCTCCTTAGATCTTGCAGAAATAGAGTCTAGCCTTTGAGCAAGCCCAAGTCGTTGCCACCTAAGTGGACCACCAGAGCATCAGGAGGAAAACCCTGCCTGGGAATGCTGTCTGCGCCAGGTGCTACTGCATTTGCGGAATTGGAAAACAGGGGAGTAGACCATCCCAATGAAGTCCTCGTCTGCCCTTCCATTCAACAGTGGCTATGTCTATAGATCCAGATGTTGGCCATAGGTCGATCTCCGAGCATGGCGCTCAGCCCAATAAATGTAACTGTGCCCACAGATCAGGACCCTTCGTCTATGTGTCATCGACACTTCATCTGCAAAATACAAGAGTCATAAAAACTGTACAGGGCGAATGTAAGACCAATAGGCCTCGGACCTCCACCTTCCAATCGACCTAATCCTGTCCACCCTATATCCCATGGCTGCTGCCATAGATGCTGCCCCAATGCAGAAGGAATGTGTACCGTACTTATGTCCCTCCATGCCTAGCTTTTGCAGGTACTTGGCAGTGACCGCTCAGAATTGGAACCTAGTTAGGGGGACACCATCCTCGTGACAGAATAAGGGGCCAGCCATGGTGCCTCTTGCAGCTAGGTAGGTGGTCAATGCCTGCACTGGGCACAACTCCAGGTCTCCACATTTTCTTAACTGTATGTGTGTTCCCCTGGCCCTTTGGTCCGTTTTAGATGCTCTGATAACCAGGTGCGCTGTATCGCCCCTCAGGCAGAGGTCTGAGATGAGCAGCGCCCTCCCAGATTGGTCAGTCTTAGATGCTACAACTAGTTCGCTGACCCTGAGTGTTGCAAAAAATGCTACTAGGACTGCTGCATGGAAAAGGAGTGCTTCAAATTGGGATGTACATACTGCTGGCCACGTTTTTTGGAGCCCTTTCAATATTTCTGGTGTGAGGGGTTCCCGCTGATTGCGGGACCTACCATACTCACACGACCATCCCTCCAGCCACTTGCGAATCCTAAATTCTGTGGTGACATCATGTTGGCCCTGCGATTTGAGCCACAACGCAATTGCAGATAACTTTGCTCTGACCCTTTTCACCTCCTGGCCTTTTCTCCTGAGGACAATAGCAAACTGGGCCACATAATGAAATGGGACCTCTGGAGATCCCTTCATTCTGTATTTTTGTCTGAATTCATTAAATTCCTGCACCGCTCTGATGTACGCCCTTCTGAAACTTGGAGCCAAGGATTTGCCGATGAAATGAACTAATCTTGTGTTTTCCATATTTGCTGGCCTATGGCATGCATCACCTTGACAGCATCATCTTCCAAGATTTTAAACAACTGAGCTGGGACCCCATCGTCTCCTACTGCCTTGTTATTAACAATGCTTCTTAAGTCCCATTCAACCTCCATGTCTGGTTCTAATTCACTCACCACACTGTCAAAGCTCGATATGATTATACAGTTATACAGTTATATGATTATACAGTTCTTCTGTATATTCTCACCACCTTTTCTTGATCTCTTCAATTTTGTTAGGTCCTTGCCATCTTTGTTTTTGATCATTTTTGCCTGAAATTTACCTCTGATGTTTCTGATTTTCTGGAAGAGGTATCTTGTCCTTATTCTATTGGCTTCTTCCACTTCCATGAATTGCTTGTTTAAAAATAGTTCCTTGTCTCTTCTGGCTAACCTCTGGAATTGTGCATTTAGTTGGGCATATTTCCCCCTATCACTGTTTCCTTTTGCCTTCTTTCTTGGGCTACTTCCAGTGCCTCAGCAGACAACCATCTTGCCTTCTTGGTTTTCTTTTACTTTGTTGCCGCCTCCTGAATAATGTTGTGGACTTCTGTCCATATTTCTTCTGGGACTCTATTTATTAAATCTAGTCCCTGAAATCTGTTCTTCACCTCTGCTGCATATTCACTAGGAATATTTGTGAGATCATATCTAATTGGTCTGTGTATTTTCCCCATTCTCTTTAGTCTGATTCTAAATTGTGCAATAAGAAGTTCATGATCTGAACTACAGCCAACCCCAGGTCTTGTTTTCACTGACTGGATAGATGTCCACCACCTTTGGCTGAAAAGGATGTAGCCAATCTGATTACGGTGTTGACCATCTGTTCAAGGCCATGTATAAAGCCATCTTTTAGGTTGTTGGAAGAGACTGTTTGTTAGGCACAGTGAGTTTCCTGGCAAAATTCTATCAGTCTACGTCCTGCTTCATTTTGTTGTCCCAAACCATGCTTGCCTGTGATCCCAGTTGTCATTTGACTGCCCATCTTAGCATTCCAATTTCCTGTAATGAAAATAATGTCTCTTTTTGGTGTATTATCCAGTAGGTGCATGCTGCAGATCCTCATAGAACTGATCTAATTCTGCTTCTTCAGCAGCAGTGGTTGGGGCATATATTTGGATCACTGTGATGTTAAACGGCTTGCCTTGAACTCAAATTGAGATCATTCTATCATTTTTTTGGGTTGTATCCAAGCACTGCTTTAACAACTTTGTTATTCATTATGAAGGCTACTCCATTTCTTTGATGTTCCTCTTGTCCACAGTAGTAGATCTGGTGGTCATCTGTTGTGAAGTGGCCCATTCCAGTCCATTTCAGTTCACTGACTCCCAGAATGTCTATCTTTAATCTTGACATCTCACCAGTAACCACATCCAGTTTGCCCTGGCTCATAGATCTTACATTCCAGGTTCCTATAGTGTGTTGACCTTTAAAACATCGGATTTGTCGTTCACCTCCAGCAGCACCAGCCATTAGCCTTCCTTTCAGCTTTGAGCTAACTGCATCATCACATCTGGGGCTAGTTGGACTAGTCCTCAGTTCCTTCCCAGTAGCATTTTGACCATCTGCCAACCTGAGAGTGCTATCTTCCAATGGTATACCAACATACCTCTGGTTGTCCTGATCCATTTAGTTTTCATGGCAAGAATAATGGAGAATACTGCATAATACTATGAGTTCACATTAACTACATTGGCTGCTTCTTGTAGAATTCTGTGGTGTGCTATTAGGCCCAGCTCTAATTTGTTTTGCAACTTCTATGACAATGTTTTGTGTCCAAAAGAATACTCTTAAAAGTTAATAAATATTGTAATTCTCTTGTTCCCATTGCTCTAGCTACCACTGTAGGAGAACTGAGGGTTTCAATCATTTGAGAGCCAATAAATATTTTAATCAGGTTTGCCAACTTCCAAGAATATACCTAAATAATATTACACTGCCACGATTGAAGGATGAATGACATTCTAAATCTAACAGCTTTGCACACAGGAGAAAACAGAAAATCCATCATGGAATAAACAAATGAGTTATTTTTGTTCCAAAAATTGTCAACCCAAATCTATTTTTATTCACTTCGTATTAGTCTGTAGCAATGAATAGAAACATTCGCACTCTTCAGATATATATCTACCATCCTAGATTGTTTTCTGGGCAGATTTCTTTATATACAGCTGAACATATCAATTGGAAGTTATTGCTTCCCTTTCATTCTGAGCATTTCTTCTTAGAACCAAATACAAAATCAGCAAGATACTACAGCCATACATATGTATAGACATTTCCTTGGAAGCAAATCTAACTGATATGAATGGGACTTCCTACTGATTAAGATTGCTTTTCAAGAGTGCAGTTTTTCTGTCTTCTCATCAGGAACAGAAGCTCTTTTTCTGAAAGACAGATCAGGCTTTTTACTAGACTGCATCTTCCAACATCCTCACTCCTTTGTTAGGCAGGCTGGGTAAGATGGTAGTTGCAGCCCAACAAGAAGGTTGACTTGTCTTGCCAATTAGAAGAGTCATGAGTTAAAGCCTAGCCAGATCTGGGGCTAATGGGAGTTGTAGCCGGCCAAATCTGTGGGTTGATGGAGTCCTATCCTGATTAGTTCTTGGGCTGGTGGGAATTGCAGGTATTAGTTGTATAATTTTATAAAAGGCCCATTTATATAGGTATGCATTTTCTAATAATCCCATTCATAAAATTAAAAAGCAACAAATGAGTATTTCTTCAGGCAAATAACTGCAAAATGCCGTACCTGGCCAACACTGGATATATTCGCTTGTAATAAATAAAAATAATAAATATTGCATCCCAGAGTTTTCATTTTACTGAATTCAATCTCCAATCAGATGCCTATATTCTAAAAAAAGGCTGGCTTGTACTTTCATCTTTATACAACACAGGAGAAGGAACAACCAATTGAATTACTTTCATGGATGCCTTGGACCTGACACATAACCAGTATAATGGAAGCCCCTTTCCATGGCTTTGTCCCTCTCATCCCAATAAGAAAGTGGAGTGAGACTTCCATTTGGGGTTTGAATTGCTCACATGGTCTGCCTGTTGTTCTATTTTTGTGAAGTTTTTCATTAACAAGGAACCATACTTTCATTTGGTTATCTATTAGGCAGTTTTTTAGCACTGGGTAGACCAACTTCCCTGATATTTATTTATTTGCTACATTTATATGCTGCCCTTCTCACCCCGAAGGGGACTCAGAGCAGCTTATAAATTAAGTTTACATACAATATTATATTATTAGCATAGTACAATACTGGCAATAAATTACTATATTGTACTATATCAATATATTGCAATATTATTAGTAATATTACATGTAAAATATAATATATAATTAATATTATTATATTGTATTATTAGTATTATATTGTATAACAATATAATATTATGAATATTATATGTATATACAATATGTTATAATTATTATATATTATAGGGAGGGGTCTCCAGCTGAAGAAAAGAGACAAGATGGAACTCTCTTCATGGCTCCCTCTTAGCTCTGGCACCAGAGTGTCAGTTGGAGAAGGTGGGAGGGGCCTTCAGCTGATGTAAAGAGACAAGATGGAACTCTCTTCATGGCTCCCTCTTAGCTCTGGCACCAGTTGGAGATGGCAATTATTTTTGTAGCATTGGTTGCCTTAAAATAATCCCTGGGGACTTCACAACTGATACTTATCTGGACTTATCTGGACTTATCACTTATATCAAGTGACTTACCTGGAAAGACATTAATGCCACCATAAGAGGATAAAATGCAGATTCCATTCTAATCATTGTACTAAATCCTGAATTTTGATGTTTTCCTTGCATTCCTATTTAGGAAAGGGGAATGATTGTGCTTACAATTAATCAATTAAGTCTATATGCATGTTATGACATGAAAAAAGATTTTTTTCCTGTTATTTGCATGCGAGGGGAATTTAATCCACATGCAAAAGCAGCTTTGCACATCCACATTCATGAACTCCAGAGACATCAAATCAATTCCCATGTCTTTTGAGTTAAACAATCTACCAGAAAATGAAAAAGAAGGAAGGAAAGTTGACATGATAAAAACTTTGTTAAAATTCCTCAATGCAAATGAGTGGTAGTTGAATATTTATCTGCATTTAAAGATCATGAACTTTTGATAAACAAGAACTAAAATCTTCTCCATAAGAAATGTACAGGGAAGGGGAGTTAAAGTAATGTGAGCTAATGATAACTGGAATTTATCTGAATAAAGGGTCATGAACCTTTCACAAACTAAAATTATTTCATCCCTAATCACCAGACACCATCATTCATAGAGGTTTTTGTGTAGTCAAAGAAGTAACTTCCACAAAAATAAGAGAAAATATCCGCAAGCTTGGAGGTACTACAAAGTGTGCAAGTTGCATTTGCATCTCCTGAGACTGCAGAATTTTTTAAAAAAAACTTCCACAGCTTAAGAGCAGAACTAACAAAGAGTCTAATTGGTCACAGAATTGGAGCTGACTGTTATGGGAAATATCAACTATTATAAGGAGGATGGATCTCAAACACAAGAACTCATACCAAAAACCATAATAAAAACATAAGTCAAAATTATTAGTAACGGTTTATATTTCAAACTATATTTGCATGCATTAGAAAGTACAGCTATTAAGTAAACCAAGATAACAAGAAAAGCAATACAGCTGTTTTCTAGGAGTGTTTGTAATCCATGTTGGGGGTTGTTGGAATGCCATTCAAACCTGCATTGTTGTAGTTGAGCCAGCTGGCAATATTACAAACGGTAGTAGAAGGACTAGTAGGAGGAAAGGGGGTAATATTGAGCAGCTGCCTGATAAGGAACAACAAAGGAAACGTATTTGGGAGATACTTATGGCACCATCTGAAGAGGACACGTTTGAAGGGTTTTTAAGCGATGAGGAGTCAATGATTGAAGACGGAGACGGGATGGATGTGAACAGAGGAACTAAAAGGGTTACTTGGGAGCAGGAATAAGATGAGGAAAGAAGCTCCTGGATATACTTACAACTCCCACAGACGATTAGTCATTTTTGGGGTTCTCTGGGGATGATGGGTCAGGGAGTGATGAAAATGTGGCATAGGTTTGTCCCTGCCTGTGTTTTACTGTTGGGCTTTGGGTCCTGGCTCTACAGCTTGGCGTTCCTGTTTCCTGTGTTTCTTGGATTCAGACTGGACTATCGTGTTTGCAGCTTTCTCCCTCCCTGGACCTTTGGACTGGTGACTTCGGCTCTGTTTGACGACCTCCGGTAACGACGCTTGATTGGCTAATCATGATGGCTGCTTTCTCCCTTCCTGACTTCGGCTTGTCTCTACTCCGGCTTGGATTTCCCTCTTCAGAGAGCTGCCTTTGGATTGGCTATCTTTTGGACGGCGTTCTCCCTCCTCTGCTCCTGGCTGATTCAACCGTGGCTTGTGAAAAGATCTTGAGGGGTCGTTAATCTGTTTCTTTTGTTTCCCTGCCTTTTGAACTTTGAATAGTTTTGTTTACCTTCTAAGTACAGCGCTGCCTTCCAGGAAGGCTGCTTCAAGTGCTGTTTGCTGCCAGTTCTGTTGACTGCATTTAAATCCAGATTATCCATCCATATAATCCGGATTATTTTCCGTTCTTCCTTTTGGAGCCCAGTTTGGGTTAATATTTTGAGTTTTTGTCAGAGACACTGCAGTTAAGTGTCTCTGGGCCTGTTTTTGAGTAGTAATAAATCTTTTGTTTGAACTGAGTATTGAGTGTGTGGCTCTTTAAGGTTCCTGGGTTCTGACAGATTGCCTTCTGCCACACACACAGCCAAATAATGGCCATGTTGGAGGGACTAGTCACGCAGGTGGCTCAGTTACAAGCTCAGTTACTGCAATTACAAACAGGGCAAGCTCCAGTACCATTGCCCAAGGGGCGTGTCATGCTGCCTGAACGTTTTGACGGTCCAATGGACATGTTGCCAGTTTTCTTTACCCAAGTGGACCTGTATTTTGGACAAATTAACGCTGTGGAGTTGCCCACTGAGACTGCGAAAGTGAGCTTGTTAACTGGCTCTGCGGCCAAATGGGCTGTTTCTATTGTCACTGGGAATAATCCCATAAAGAACAATCTTAAAGATTTTAAGGAAGCTTTGACTAATGCCTTTAGGGATCCCTTGCGATTGGAAAATGCTGGATGGGCTCTTTATCATCTGCGACAAGGGAAAAACACTGTGCTGGAGTATCTGAGTTTAGTCTTCTGAAACACCAGAAGACTGGGGAGAAAAGCCCTTTATGTTATTGTTTACTGTTGGGTTATCTGAGCAGTTGCAAGATGAACTAGCCAGTTTAGAACCAGATGAATCCTGGGACGATTTGGTCAAAAAGGTTTTGCATATTGACGCACGCCTGCAGTTCAGGCCAAAGGGACATCTCAGCAGGGAATTAACTCTTTCCTCCCAAGTTAATGCTACTAGTACCGGTAGTAGTAAAGGGGAAGAAGAGCCTATGCAGCTGGGTGTCTATAAGAGACTTACACCCCCTTGATGGATTGTCACCTTGATGTGGTGAGTGGGCTTGCGTGTTCCAATGAACCTGCGGGCACAACCACAGGAGTCACACATTCCCAGGAGTGGCCACAGGGGTTGATCCAGACCAAGAACAATCCAAAGACCCAAAGACCTCAACGGCAGAGCAGGTAGAGGATAACATGGTACATGTTACAACGGCTGTGAAGGCAGAAGAAGGCTTCAACAGACTGAGAAGCCACTCTCATTGTGTTAATCACACCACTGCTGGGACCTCAATCTGTGAAGACTGTGTGTTGACCAGCCATGCACCGACCTCCACACATTAAAAAAAAATCATGCACAGGCGTCTTCCAAGAAATGGAGGACCATCATCCTCGAACTACGAGGGATCGCCTAAGTAAGTAAGAGACTTACAGAAACGGAAAAGGAACGGAGGACATTTTGCTAGAAATTGCTGTTAAACCCTCTAAGGTACTAGGGCCAATAATGCATTTGCCCAGGAGTAAGGAACATGTTTTTGTTTAGATTAAGCTTATGTTTGAGGAAGGTATGAATGTTTGTACTTGGGCATTAGTGGACTCAGGAGCTACTGGTTCTTATATGAATGAACAGTTCGTTCAAGAACATGGGATTCCATTGACTAAGAAAAGTAAAGCAGTCTGGGTGGAAGGAGCAGATGGCAAGTTGGTGGGAACTGGCTCTATTAGCCATGAGATTGTGGGGATGATGTGGAATTTGCAAAGGATTGAAGATCATTTTGTTTGGGACTACACTGTGTACTGTGATTCTAGGAATGAGTTGGTTACCAAAGGTCAACCGACAAATAGATTGGGTCACTAGAACCGTAACCATTGGGAAACAACAGTGTTTCATAGTGTCCAGTCATGATCCTGATCTAGAGGGTGTGCCATCATGTTATTTTCATTTTAAGGATGTGTTCTGTAAAAGAGAAGCTGACAAGCTACCCCCGCATAGGCCGTATGATTGCACAATTAACTTAGTGGATGGGGCCAAACTACCAGCTGGGCGTTTATTGACTGTTCCAGAACGTCAGGCTTTACGTGAATTTTTAGATGAAAATTTAGAAAAGGGGTTCATTAGACCATCTATTTATTAGAAAACCAGTTTTCTCTTTTTTATGAATGCTCCCATTAGAAAATGCATAAGGATGTGGGTGAACTACAGCTCCCAAAATCGTAGCTCAATCATCCCCAACCGTCGCCCCAAGTGTTCAAAGTTGGCCAAGTTGGGTCTGTATGCCAAGTTTGGTTTGGATCCATCATTACTTGGGTTCACAGTGCTCTCTGGATGTAGGTGAACTGCCACTCCCCAAAATCAAGAGCAACCCCCCCCCAACCCCTCCAGTATTTTCTGTTGGTCATATAGATTCAAGGTTGATTAGCATTGAATAGCCTTTCAACTTCAAAGCTTGACTGCTTCCTGCGTGGGGGAATCCTTTGTTGGGATGATATTATTATTATTATTATTATTATTATTATTATTATTATTATTATTATTATTATTATTATGTCACAGCAAACAAGATAGATATGCTGGATTTCGTATCACAACATCACAAGTCGAACTTCCCAGGTGTCTAGGACTGTGTGATGTATTTTTGGATGATGCGTGCAAATCCCAGTAGGGTGGCCTTTTGCAGTTGTCAGATCGTAATTTTGTCAATGCCTATTGTTTCCAAATGACGGCTGAGATCTTTTGGCATAGCACCCAGTGTGCCCACCACCTGTACCGGTTTCTACCAAAGTCTTTGAAGTTCAATCTTGAGGTCCTGATAGCGGCTGAGCTTTTCCTGTTGTTTTTCGTCAATGCGACTGTCACCTGGGATGGCAACATCAATGATCTAAACCTTTTTCTTTTCCACAACTGTGATGTCTGGTCTGTTGTGTTCCAGAACTTTGTCAGTCTGGATTCGGAAGTCCCACAGTATTTATGTATTTATTTATTTATTTATTTCCAATATTTATATCCTGCCCATCTCACCCGAAGGGACTCAGGGTGGCTTACAACACTGGCACAGTTAGATGCCTATACAAAATCAATCAACAGAAGATAAAATCAGTTAAAAACAATTAATACAATATAAAATTACAGTATATAAATTTTAAAAATATATGTGCTCAGATCCGTTCATCCAAAAACAGTATCTTTTCCATGAGGTTTTTTGCAGGTTTGTGATCTCACCAGTTCTTTGCTGCTGGGAGGTGGTACTTGAGGCATAAGTTCCAATGGATCATTTGGGCCCAGAGGCGTTCCAACCATAAGGCGAAATAGGCATTTGCCCGTGGCGCCATCGTCCCGGGGGCACCATCGTCCTGGGAGGAGGGCACCACTCTCCACCTCCTTCTCTTTCGGGCCTTCCAGCGGCCGCGCTGGGCCTTCCGGCCAGCGCAGACCCATCTTCGCACCACGCAAGCCCACCTTTGGGGCCTTCAGAGATTGTGAGGTCTGTAGGAACTTGGAAGCTAGGTATGTGGGGTTTATATATCTGTAGAAGGTCCAGGGTGGGAGAAAGAACTTTTCTTTGAAGCAGGTGTGAATGTTGTAATTAATCACCTTGATTAGCATTTAATGGCCCTGTGGCTTCAAGGCCTGGCTTCTTCTTGGCTGGGAGAATCTTTTTTTGGGAGGAGTTAGCTGTCCCTGATTGTTTACTGTCTGGATTTCTTCTGTTTTCAGAGTGTTGTTCTTTATTTATTGTCCTGATTTTAGAGGGTTTTTTTTAATACTGAGGGCTATCTGGGTTATCTAAGTCCACACTGCCCTATATCCCTGTTCAATGTTTAGTGCTAAATTTGCAAATATAGTAATCCCTACATAGCATTACCATGTATTGAACTGCTTTTTCTATTGATTTGTTGTAAAACATGATGTTTTGGTGCTTAATTTTAAAAATCATAATGTAATTTGATGTTTTATAGGCTTTTCCTTTATACTTCCTTATTATCCAACATTTTCGCTTATCCAATGCTTTTATTTTTCAGTGATTGGTTTAGGGGGGGCGCCAAAATTCTGTTCGCCTACACTTGAAAAATACCTAGGGCCGGCTCTGTTTGGGCCACATAGTTGTGCCTCTGTTTGTAGTCTTTCTGTGTGATTTTCTTACAGCAGCTGAGGATATGACCAATGGTTTTGTTGGCTTCCTTGCACAGTCTGCATTTTGGGTCATCAGCTGATTTTTCAATCTTGGCCTTAATTGCATTTGTTCTGATGGCTTGCTCCTGGGCTGCAAGGATCAGGCCTTCTGTCTCCTTCTTCAGTGTCCCATTTGTAAGCCATAGCCAGGTCTTCTCTTTATCAGCTTTTCCTTCAATTTTGTCAAGGAACTTTCCATACAATGTTTTGTTGTGCCAGCTCTCAGCTCTAGTTTGCAGTGCGGTTTTCTTGTACTGATTCTTTGTCTGCTGTGCTTTTAGGAGTTTCTGATTTTTGACTTCAATCAAAGCAGGTTTTTCACTTTGCTTTACATATTCTGCCAGGGCATGTTCTTCCTCTTTGACTGCTTGGTTAACTTGTAAGTGTCCTCTGCCCTCTGATCTTCTAGGCAGATATAACCGGTCAACATCACTGTGAATGATGAATGGTCATGAGTTTTCTTGTTTTTCTGTCCAAATTGTCCAGTTCCACCTGTGTCCAGTTTATGATGCCAGCAGTATATCTTATGACAGGTATGGCCCAGGTGTTTATGGCCTTGAGCTTGATTTTGAGAATTTTTCTGACCCTTTGTGTGTATTCTTTGCTGACCACAGTTTTCACATGTTCATGCTTGATTTTGTCCAGCATGTTTATAGGCCTCTGGCTGGTGACACTTTATTGTTTGGCCATTAGGCATATTTATGCCCTCACTTTCAAAGATTTTTCCCTTCTTCAATGCCACTGTCGAACATTTGTCTAAACCAAACTCCATGCTGATATCAGTGCTAATTAGCCATTCACTGATACTTCCTTTCTGCAGTATCTCATTGAATTGTTGGGCCATTTTTCCATGTAAACTAATCAGATGTTTGAGCCAAAATCCATGAAGTTAATCACTACCAGGCGATGTCCAGTTCTTGACTTTTTGCACTCATTTGTTGATCATTTCAGTTGTTATTTCCATCTTTTCCATTTTGTTCTGTGAGAATTTTCCTTCAAACTCCTTTATCCACTCAGCATTTTTATTGTATTTTCCCAAAGCTCTTTCCAGAACTTCGTTCTTGCAGTTTTCTCTGGCTTAATGGTTATTGTGTCTGTTGTTTAGTTCAGACTCTGGTAGAACCATCTTTGGTCTGATTGAAACAGTTGATTTTGTCTGTACTGGATGATTCTGGCTTCATATCTTTCAATTTCTCTGGTGTTCAGCCAGTACTTTCTGATCAGGTATTGCTTGATTTTGTCATTCTTCAGTTTCTTCTCTTTCATATTTTTCAGGTTACTTGCATCTGATCTAAGATTTTTGATTTTCAGCTCTAGCCTGACCTTCCACTTTGGTTTTCCAGTCAATTTTCTTTGGGGCTGCCTTGGTTGTAGGAGCCCAAGCTCTTCTGTTACTATCACTGTTGCACTGTAGGCATACTGGTTTGTTTGTTCAACGGATGTTATTTGGACAGTGGAGAGTACTGTATTCGCAACTTTCATGAAAGGTGCCTGGTGTCTCTTGGGCACTGTTTTTAGAGTTGGGAGCCGCTTTCTTATGGCATTTGCTGCAGTATGAGCCATGATCTTATCCTTGAGCTCTTGTCTTGCTGCCAAGGTTCCTGGTGGTTCAACAGGTGTTTCAAGTGCTGGTTCTTCAAATTTTTGCAAAAGCTCCACACTTTCTTCTGGTTCAATCTGTTCCACCATTCCAAGTGTTGCTGGAGTCTCTGCTGCTGTCTGTGCTGTGGTCTGATGATAATTTGCTTTGCAGATTTTCTGGATTTCTTCGAGTTCAACTTCACTGAACATTTTGTTTCTGATTATGAATCTTTGTTGGTCAGCCAGTCGGGGTTCTGTTATCTGTGAGTCAGGGTATTCTTGTTTCCATAGCTGATGCATCCTTTTTTGGTAACCGCACTTTTGAGGTTCAGAGTTGTAATAGCATTTCATAACTGTGCAGTTTTCTGGCATTGTATATTTCTGCCGCTTCTGTGACTGTTCATTTGTATTTTGATTCCATAGCCCACTTGTCGATGGATGTCCAGAATCATTAGCATCATTAGCATTAGCATCATTAGCATTATGGTCCTTTTTATCCTGGGCGACGACCGAGCCGGTATAGACTTTGTTATGGTTTGATTCTCCATAATGCTAATGGGTTAGGTGCTCTTGGTTCCATTCCTCAGCTGAGACCTCTCTGGCTAGATTGGACCTGCCGGTAGTTACACTACCACCAGGGGAGCTCTCAGCGTCCTCAGAATGGTCAGGCCCCCTATAAAGGAAATGAGCTGAGCGAGGAGCAGAGAGGCTGAGAATACTCCTTCAGGCAGGGGGAAAATCTTTTTAAAATCCCCCACCTCTACCACCAATATAAAGAAAGGAGCTGACACCAAATATATCGTACCCACTCTCCACTCCACACACACTCACGCACAAACACACGTAGGTGAGGATGTACCTTTTGATTTTAGATTTTCTTTTAAAATGGTAGCTGCCACCAACCTAAAATAGAATCATAGAATCATAGAATAGTAGAGTTGGAAGAGACCTCATGGGCCATCCAGTCCAACCCCCTGCCAAGAAGCAGGAAATCGCATTCAAAGTATCCCCGACAGATGGCCATCCAGCCTCTGTTTAAAAGCCTCCAAAGAAGGAGCCTCCACCACAGTCCGGGGCAGAGAGTTCCAGTGTCGAAGAGCTCTCACAGTTAGGAAGTTCTTCCTGATGTTTAGGTGGAGTCTCCTTTCCTGTAGTTTGAAGCCATTGTTCCGCGCCTAGTCTGCAGGGCAGCAGAAAACAAGCTTGCTCCCTCCTCCCTATGACTTCCCCTCACATATTTATACATGGCTATCATGTCTCCTCTTAGCCTTCTGTTTCGCAGGCTAAACATGCCCAGCTCTTTAAGCCGCTCCTCATAGGGCTTGTCCTCCAGACCCTTAATCATTTTAGTCTCCCACCTCTGGACGGGGATGTCTTTAGGATTTTTGTTGTTAAATGTGTCTGAGATACATTTCTCCCATTTCCTGCCCACACTGTTTTCACCCCTGGCTCCCAAACTGATGTTCACTATGAGGCTTTTCTGTGGTATTTTATGGTTAAATTACTGGAACCTTTATTAAGGCTACTTGATGGAAAATGTACACTGTGGAGGCTCTTGAAAGTTGAAAATAGAATAAAAATTCATTTTCTTAAAAACAGGCAAATGATTACTTCAGAGAGGTTCATAAGCGTAAACGGTTACAGGCGTTCTTCAGTTTAACTTAGTTGTATGTTTCAGAATTACTTCACTTAGTTTCAAATAGTTCCAACCAACCAATCTATCTATTGGTCACAAAAACCCTCGCTCTATTTGCTGAGAATAGACACGAGTTCCCCTGGGTTGTTAATTAGCTCTAACCTAGAGTCCTTCTAGAGTCAAGTAGTGAGAGTCAATCCCTTGAGTTATCTTCCCTCAAGTGATCCAAACTGCCTGACTTAGACTGTCAGTTTCCACAGCTTTTAGTTCTCTCTCACACGCACACTCCAAACTCCAAAACCCAACTGCTCTCTTCAAACCCTAAAACAGAACTCCTCACTTTTTTTTCTTTGCTCTCTAAGACTTGGCTCCTCCCCTCTGCTCCGGTTGGCCAATCCTAGGAGTCTCTCTCTAAGCTCCTCCCCCTTTCTAACCACACTCAAGATGTCTGCCTGGCATTCCTCTACAAAATGGATGCCTGCCTCACTCACTGTTACCAAGGCTTCATTCCCAGCCTAATAGGTTAAGTTCACTACACCCCCCCCCACCACGGCAAGGTGGCACCTATGGGTGAATTATTATTATTATTATTATTATTATTATTATTATTAAGCCTTGCTCCCGGGAAGGTTCCTCCTCTGTAGCCACATATTCTCCACAAAGTGTGTATGTCTATGTATGTATAAGATATATATATATACACACACAAACATATATGCAGGGACCATAAGTGCCATATATATATATATATATATATATATATATATATATATATATCACACCTCCCCCCTCCCAGCCCTGCATCTTGGACTAGGGGAGAGGCTCAGCCCCGCCCTCTTGAGCAGGAGCCACGCCCATCCCCTAAGTCACACACCTCTTTACAGGGGGCACGGAGTAGTATTTTTTTCTGGAAAGGGGGCGGTAGGCCAAATAAGTTTGGGAACCACTGTTCTGGGTTATATGGCTCTGTGGAAGGACCCTGAATTAATTCTTCTTCCCTTCTTTACCCCTCCTTATGAGTAGGGCCATCTACACTATTTAATGCATTATATGGAGAGTCATATAATGCAGTTTAACTGCTTTGAACTGCATTTATATGATGATACATTGACTATATAATGCAGTTTCAAACTGTATTATATGGCAGTGTAGAGGCAGCCTTAATTGTCAGAATGTGAATGATGGATGTGAGGCGGATATATTGAGATACAGATGTCCGTCTCAATTCTCCCCTCCGTTTGGCAACTCCACATCTTCCTAGTAACACGAACAAATAAAACTGCATAGCTGTCAGCCGATCCTGGCAATAATGAATATTTATTTACACAGCTATTTACATAGATAGCAGCCAGAGCTGCTCAAACACATGTTGCTCTGACAGAAGATTAATGGCGACTACAAGAACTCTTATCAGTAAATAATAATTCATCCCAAATTCCATCCTCAGTGACACATTTCTTTCTACTAAGCAAAAGTGGAAGTCTCATTCCTTTCTCTCTAGGCAGTAAATCATTACTCTATGTGATTAACTACTTCAGTACTAGATTGCTTGCCAAAGCAAACTTACACACCTACAATGAGTTAAACATTTCACTACATTTAACCATTACCTTGACAGTAATGAATACCAAAACAAGTACCAAAGAATCTCTCCATGGTTAAACAGGCACAATTGGAAAATGTTATTAAATTGTCATGTCTATTTCCCATGAGTACCTTAAAAATGATCACTAATATTTCTTTTCTCATAGTGCTTAAACGTAAAGTGTCTAGGGGAAAATAATAATTTCATCTCGATTCCCTTCCCTGAATAGCAAGATCCTACCTGAAATTGAGAAAGCAATATTTAGGCTTGTTGAGATCCATCTCTGGCACATAATTCTTGAATTCAGTGAAGTAACTCCAGAGATGTGCTTGTCCAAAACTCTAAATTTGAGTTATACCTCTCCATATCTCGAGAAGCAAAAGAGAGGGTGATGAAAGCTCAATGAGCAGTTTGGCTCTACACCATATTCCACTTCACATTCACAGCTGATTTACCTTGTCTGTTATGTCATTTTCAAGCTGCTCCTATCATGAATTCAGCTTGGGAGAAACTACTAATAAATGTTGCATTTTGTCAGGGCTTATTTATGACCAAGTATAAATGATTAAATAAGAAAATCCTGGGGATAAGCAGTTTAAGGCCCCAGGCATTCAGCAAGGGCACTCAAAGACCTGGTGCATCAGGAGTACCTTTGACTCAGTCAGGCATGTAATTAAATGAGAGCATGCTTGCAAATCTGGAGCTTTTCCCTGAACCCAATGATTCCTGCTTTCACCTTGAGAGAGTATTGCAGTTCCTAACATTTCTTGACTTCTTTTGCATCTTGGATTAGGCCTCCAACAGACCTGTCTCTCAGGAAACAGATGCATATTCACTCAGCATGATATTCAGTGATCACATTTGTCTTTTTTTGTAAGGCCTGCTTGAGCATGAAAGTATAGCATGCTAGGTTTCCAGTTATCACTGGTTCAGATCTATTACATATTAGGGATGATGACTACAGCACATTGCCACCACTAAAACATGTTAGTTGTGACTTAGGGTGTACCCACACTCTAGAATTAATGAAATTTGACACCATTTTAATTGCCTGGATTCATTGCTATGACATTCTGAGATCTATAGTTTGGTTAGGCACCACTACTCTTTGTCAGAGAAGGCTAAAGACCCTGTAAGATTACAACTCTTATGATTCCACAACAATTAGCCATATTTGCTCCCAAATCACAAAAATAAAGAGTCTAAATACCAATGTGGGTTAAACTATGGGCAACTTTTATTAATGTTATCAATCAATTTCTATGTGAAAAGCCAACCAATTTAAAGGGAATGGACTTGGTGGGTAAATAATCTGAGGCAATGGCCATCTAAGACCTATTCTTCAGCTGCCATGGGCGAGACACTTAGGTCCCCAGATACAACAAACTGTTGATTCCAGAGTGACTGCTCAGGGAAAAGGATGGAGAATTACATCCCAATTCAAGAGGATACTGAGACCAGAACTCTCCCCACTGAAGACAATTTCTGTTCACCCTTGCCTCAGTTTTTTAAATCACAGGTGAGGGTTCCTGTTCATGGTCTACACCACAAAGGGATGCCTTAGGTACACACCAGTATGTAAACCTATCTTTGTTTTCCCTCATGATAATCTAAAGCTCACTCACCCAATTAGCCCTTAATGAACAGTGTAGGAATTCCTACTCTGCCCCAATGGCGACCCTTAAAGTACACTGTTAATGGGAGGGAGGGTGGGTCAGTATCAGAGCTGGAATGGAGAGAAGGGCGGGGCCAAAATGCTCTTCTCCCCCTCATGTATGGGGGGGGGGAGCAATAGTCAAATTAACTACATTAATTCTATAGTATAGAGGCACCCTAAAACTCAAGCTATATGTTGGAGCTGGGATTGTGTGGCTGCACTTCCTATCAGCTTTGGCCAACACAAACAATAATGAGGTATGATGTTAGTTGTAATCCAGCATTTAGCGGGGTTGGCTTTAGCACAGTGGGTTAATCACCAGCTGCAGTAAATCTTTCTTGTCAACTGAAAGGTTGGCAGGTCGAAGCTGGGTCAGGGTGAGCTCTTTAGCTTTAGCCCAGTTCCCCACCCACTTAGCGGATCGAAAAGAGCAATGTGAGTAGATAAATAGGAACTGCATTAAAGTGGGGAGGTATTTTTAGCGTTTCAATCAGAAAAAGGATGAAGAGTTTATGAACAAAAGAATGCTCTTCAGCAAGAAGATGACAGCCCCCCCCCCCCCCCCCGGTGGCCGGAACCAAGCACAGTCTCCAAAGATGCTGAAAAGTTGGGGGAAAGCATATATATATAATACCTCTATGTGTTCTCTGTCCTGTCATTGGAAAATCAGCAATGAATATTTGCCATATATGTGTTCTGTGCTCTGCCCTGAGTCCTCTTCGGGGTGAGAAGGGTGAAATATAAATACAGTAAATAAATAAAAAATCACATTTACTATCCCTGTTGGGACCTACTGCTAAGACTCTACCCTTGGAAGTCAATCATACTCAGGCACAAATGATCACCTATCATGACAATGACAATAAAATATGAACAAGTGCAAGGGAGAGCCGGCTAGCCAATTAGGAGAGGAAACCCTGTTCAGATTGGTGAGGCGATTTATGACTAAATCCTCAAACTTTCCTGAATGAGAAATTCTGAATTAAGTTAACAAAAGCCCCCAAAGCCAATGGATGATTCAACTTATTTAGTGCAAAAAGAATCATGCTGGTATGGTTTACTCCATCTGTCTGTGTCACAGTTTATCTTTTTGAAAGAAAGGGGTGGAGGGGGTACACAAGATTTTTTTGCTTATATTGTTTTATATCAAAATAATATAAGCAAATATGGTTTGAATAATGATACCAAGGAATGTATGAGAAAAAAGCTTATTGAAAATCGAGCCTGTTTTTGTATGATTTTTATAATTCTTTAGGGAATACAAAATCAAATAGTTTATTATTTTTAATTGAGCTATTTGAGATATTACGACCAAAAAGAAAGGAAGGAGGAAAAGAAGGTTCATTTCTCTCCCTGAGGATAGCTTGCAAAAATCTAAATTCACATAATGATAATGTAATACTATTTCAGTAGACAGTGTTAGATCCAGATTTATTCATACTGCATTTTTTTTTCAATTCTAAGACACACTTTTCCCTCATATAAACATCTCTAAAAAGACTTTTTTCAGTTGGTGGTACTGAAATTAGTGGGTTTTACAATCAACAGCATCTTAGAAGAAAAACAGTAATTAGAGGAGTTTCTTCAATCACTGAGACATTTAATTTTAGTCAGTATAATATTACATATGATTAAATCATGCCCATTTATTTTACCATCTCTTGTTGAATTTTGTAATCCTGAAATCATCTACTTCTGATTTATTAATGGAGTCATCACAAAATTTGGAAATGATGCTACTTGAGAATATTTACCAATTGAGAAATGGGATGCAATTTTAACTTTTACTTCCTCAGGGGGAAAAAATCAATTTTAAATATGGCAGAAATACAATGTTTGTCAGAAGCTTTTATTTAAAGAAACTTGGGGGAACTGTTGGAAAGAGAGTGACAACAAAGCCTTTGACCTCCAGGGTTCTGCAGGGAGAAGCAATGCAGTTCCCCACTCCTGTCCATAGCCTACATACATTTTTTTCCTTTGAGGGAATTGTTGGGAATGAGAGGGTAGCACAGCCTGATGTTTCTTTCCTCCACTCCATACATCTCTCTCTCTTTTCTTTCCCCATAAAATTGGAGTTTTACTGAGGACACAGGAGAAAATAGGAGGAGGAAGCCAACATTGGATCTTCCTTTCCAAAGGTTAAAGTTCTTCTAATACATTTGGTGAGGTATGATCACGCTTATCCTCTGAGGGACATATCCGTGGAACCATTGGATTAAAGCTTTTGTGGGTTTTGCTATTAGCATTCTAACTGCTTGAGGGAGAGATTCCACACTTGCTATGTAATCTATCATTCCCTGCTCAGAATCTTTGACATGCATCACCCTATAAATACAAATAAAGAAAAATAATGTAGTGAATCACTGTGGAGGAAGGGAAGCTAATGGTTTGTTAGTAACTGATAAGCAATGCTTTGAAAAATACATAATATTACTATTATGGGAATTCTTGTATGGCTACTTCCATAAATAATCCTATTTTAACAAAGATGAGTTGATTCAGCTGCTTATCCTTTCTTTAAAAAATAATCAGGAAATAGTCTTTCACAGTCTAAATTAGACAGAAGCCTCTTATGAGGCTCTATCCTCTTTGCCTTCCACATGCAGATAATCCACTTCTCCTCAATAGGGCTATTTGCATCCATCTTTGAAATGTCATCTCTTATTCTGAAGTCATGATGTCTTCCTTCAACAAAATATTTTGACATTAATTGATATTTAAAACCCGAAAGCTGAATTTTCACTGGCAAAAAAATGTCTCCTGTCAACAAGATATTTACATTCAATTTCATTGGGACTCTTAAGAGTTGTCCTTTGGTGTATTAATGATTTTATTTAAAGTTGTAGACCACAAACCATTCAAAAATTAATTGCAGGTTGTGTATCCTTTATGCTTACGATCAATAGTGTTTTGGATATCTGATGTTTGCTAAAATTGTATTGCAAATATTATCTTTGAGATGGGACAGGTCTGGACTTGAAATTCATTTATATATCATATACACTTCATAGGCAATGTTTTTAATAATTGTGTGCATGAAACAAAAATTGTGTACATTGAACCTTCAAAAAGCATAGGTGTCACTATGGACCTCATCAGACAGGGGGAATTTAGCATCCTAGGATGCTTTCACCCAGTCTAATGGATGGAGCCCCACACTGGCCATCACATGACATCATGTTACTTCCAGCAGAAGCCTTGCCCCAAACCAGGGTGAAAGCATTGCTGGATGAGGCTTCCCGTATTATGCTGGCTTTAGTAGAGGACAATGCTTTCCCCTTGTGATGGGGAAAGTGCTGCCGAGAAGGAGCTGCATGTGGGATGACAGATTCACCCCACTGCCTCACAGGGCCTTTGTGATGAGGCCCTATGTCAACCACCCATGCAGACAATTTTGGAATATTTCAGGTTTTGGAATTTGAATAAGGGATGCTCAGCCTTTATCTTGGATGATAAAAAGTAACATCCCAATATTCAAATGTGATGTATCATTTAGCTTGCAGTATGAGACATAATGATTCCAGTACACCACCAACTCCCAGAAATCCTAACAGCTGGTAAACTGGCTGGGATTTCTGGGAGCTGTAGGACAAAAACATATGGGGATCCCAGGTTGAGGACCACTACAGTACATGATGTTTTTATGCTTAGAACATTCTGTGCAAAGGTTTAGGAATGTCATGCTAAGTGTGCATCAATTCACAAACTATGAAAATAAGTACAGTGTTCCCTCGCTTATCACTAGGGTTAGGTTCCAGGACCACCTGCAATAAGTGAAAATCCGCGAAGTAGGAACACTATATTTATTTTAATATTTATACATTATACACGGAACAAGAGATACAAGAACAGACAGATAGGACATACAGAATCAATACAAACTACGCGAGAAAAAATAGAACACCAAGGGACATAATTGTCCACTTTATAAAAAAGACAACGAGGGATGAAATTCTAAAAGCGAACAGCAAAAGACAAATCTTCTACAAAGGACAAAAAGTAATAATCTTAAAAGAAAATCCGGGATCAGTATTAACAACAAGAAGAAAATACACATTTCTAACAGATGAAATAAAAAGACAAAATATTCGCTTCAGATGGGAAAAAGAAGAAGGCCTAATGGCAACATACAAGAACCAAAGACACTGGATTACAACTGAAGAAAGAGCAAGAGAATTTTATCAGAAATTACAGACGGAAAGAAGACTGAAGGAGAACATAAAGGAAGAAAAAAGCCCAAAAGACAACATACCGAGTCACCAGAAAAAGAGGACATAAATATAGAAGAATACAGGATGAATATAAGAGGAAGTATGGAAGTGATGAATTTAGATGACGTTGATGAAAGACCAGAGGAAGGACTAGAAGAAGAGGAGGAAGAAGAAGAAAAGAAAAAAGAAGAAGAAAGAAATGCACCATGAATATATTCAAACAATATTAATGGTTTAGATTCGCTATTTAAGAAAAATAGAATATTTAATAAATTAAAAAAGAAAAATCTACATGTGATAGCCCTACAAGAAACACATATAAAACAAAGCCAAGTAGCACAATTAGAAAACAAATATTTGAGCCAAGCTTTCTATGCTTCAGCAGTAGAAAAAAATAAGGGGGTGATCATATACATAAATAAAGCTATTCCAGCCAACCTAGCCTTTAAAGATATCGAAGGAAGATTTATAGGAGTACATATAACAGTACAAGGAAAAAAGATTTTATTATGTAACATTTATGCCCCAAACAACTCCAAAACAAAATTTGCAAATAAATTAAAAACCCAAATAAGGGAGCAGGAATATGATTTCTTGGTAATACTAGGGGAATTTAACGGGGTACTAAATGGAGAAAAAGATAGAAGCAAAGACTTAAATAAAAGAGGGGGAAAAATACAGGAAATCTGCCAAAATCAATGATAAATATCATGAGGGAATGGAGAGATAGAAATGAGACCAAAAAAGATTACACCTTCTTCTCGGCCAGGCATAATAGCTGGTCGAGGATTGATATGAGATGGATATCGAATTCACTTGCAATAAATGTAGATAAAATAATGATAATGACAAGGGAGGATTTAGACCACTGTCCAATGGAATTAAAAATAAAATTTGGGGAGAGAACATGGAGATGGAAATTAGATGATAATCTATTTAAAAAAGAACAAGATATAGAAAAAAATAGAAAAATGTTACTAGAATATTTTGAAATAAACGACACACTGGAAACAAACATGTATACGCTATGGGAAGCGAGTAAGGGAAGCAACTAGAGGAAATTTTATTCAACAAAAAGCAACTAAGAAAAAAGAAAAAATTAAAGGAAATAAATCAACTAAGAGATGAAATGGCAAGGGAAGAAAAGAAATTAAAAATCAATCCCAAGAATAAAGAAACTCAAAAGAAATTAGAATCCCTCAAAAAAAAAAAAGAAGGAACATATGGAAATGGAGGAAAGGGCAAACCAATTAAAATTCCTAAAACAAGATTATTTTCAGAATGCAAATCAGCTGGGGAGATGGCTGGCAAACAAATTAAAAAGGAAAAAGGAAAAAGGACTCATTACAAAAATAAAAACTAACACAAAATAAGGAGATAAGGGAGAAATTTAGAGACTTCTATGGAAAACTCTACCAAAATGACCAAATTCCCAAAGAATAATAATAATAATAATAATAAAACTTTATTTATACCCCGCCACCATCTCCCCAAAGGGACTTGGGGCGGCTTACATGGGGCCCTGCCCAGAACAATACAATATAAAACAACATAAAAACAACATATCAAAATACAATTAACCAACACTCAATACTCAATACGTCACTCAATACTTGTTTAAAGAGAAACTACAAAAAATTTCAAAAAGTCAAAAAGAAGCTTTAAACAAGGAAATAACAGATCAAGAAATCCAAAAGGCAATACAAAATTTAAAAATAAAAATAAAACACCAGTGCCGGATGGATTATCAGCAGCATATTATAAAACATATCAAAAAGAATTAACCCCCTATCTAAAAAGAGTAATGAACAAACTGAGAGAAACACAGGAAATGCCTGAAACATGGAAACAGGCAACTATCTGTGTAATACATAAAGAAAAATCAGACAAGGAAAAAATTAGAAACTATAGTCCAATATCTCTTCTAAACATAGATTATAAAATCTTCAGCAATATAATCGCAGAGCGTCTAAAAGGCTTTTTGGCCCAATGGATAAAGGAGGAACAAGTGGAATTCCTTCCCAAAAGACACCAAAGCAATAATGTAAGAACGATAATTGACTTAATAGAATATTATGAAAAAACCATCAGAAAAAAGTCCTCTTCCTCGCTTTAGATGCCGAAAAAGCTTTCGACAATGTTAATTGGGAATTTTTAAAACAATAATTAGAGAATTGGATATGGGGTATTATTTTCAAAATATAATAGAAGCTATTTACAAAACCCAAAATGCAAAAGTACTAATAAATGGGCAAGAATTGGAAACTATAAAAATAGAAAAAGGAACCAGACAGGGCTGCCCCCTTTCACCGCTTATATTCATCCTAACCCTAGAAATTCTCTTAAATAAGATAAGGGGAAAACCAGAATTAAAAGGAGCAAATATATAAAAACAAGATTATAAAGTCAGAGCATTTCCGGACGATATTATCTGTGTAGTGGAGGAACCAGAATAAAATATAGGGAAATGGCTTGAAATGATAAAGGAATATGGGGAGGTAGTGGGATTTAAAATCAATATGGAAAAAAACAAAAGCAATAACGAAAAACATAACAAAGAAGGAACAAGAAAAAAATAAAGGAAAAATGGAATATCCAAATTGAAACCAAAATAAAGTATTTGGGAATCATATTAACACCAAAAAATCTACAATTATTACAAAATAATTACATACAAATCTAGAAAAATATTACAAAGGATCTAAAAAACTGGGAAAATTTGAAACTGTCACTCCTAGAAAGGATAGCCAGCGTCAAAATGGATATACTACCAAGAATGATTTTTTGATTCCAAAATCTACCTAAAAATAAGGAATCAAAAACTGCTAAATGAATGGAATCGAGAACTACTAAAATTTATCTGGCAGAAGAAAAAAGCTAGGATAAAACATAAAGCTATAATTAATGAAAGGAAAAGAGGAGGGCTAGCCACTCCAGACTTAAAACTATATTTTGAAGCTTGTGCCCTAACGTGGGTGAAAGAATGGACAAAATTAGAAAATAGGAAAATTTTAAATTTAGAAGGGTTCAACCTAAGACAAGGCTGGCATGCCTACACATGGTATGCCCAGGCCAAAAAAGAAAAAAAAAATTGGGAACCATTTTGTAAGATCCACTATCTTAAAAATTTGGGAAAAATACAAAAATAAGATATATGAAAAAACTCCTATGTGGATCTCACCCCTAGAAGCAGCACAAAGACGAGTATTGGGATGGAATAAATGGTTAGGTTACAAAGACTTACTAAAAAAACAAGGAGGAGTGTGGATAATAAAGACACAAGAAGAAATGAATAAATTAGACAAAAACATATCTTGGTACCAATTTTGGCAGATAAAGGAGTACTACAAAAAAGATAAAGATCGGGTTTGCCAATCAAAATAAGGTTGCCGATAAAGATCGGGTTTGCTGATCAAAATAATTGGTGGGATAAAATAATGCAATGAGATAGGAAAATAATAACCAAAATATACAAACAATTGATAGAGTGGGAAGTAGAAAGGGAAAAAGAAAAGAACTATATGAAAAGGTGGAAAGAAAAATATGAAAAGAACTATATGAAAAGGTGGAAAGAAAATCTAGGGAGACAAATTAAACAGCGAGAATGGGAGACAATATGGAATAAAAAATTAAAATACTGTTACGCAATAGATTTGAAAGAAAATTGGTTTAAAATGGCCTACAGATGGTATATGACCCCCCAGAAACTAGGGAAATTCGACAAAAACATAAATACAAAATGCTGGAAGTGTGGAAATAAAGAGGGATCATATTTCCACATGTGGTAGACGTGCGAAAAGGCCCAAAATATTGGAAAAAGATACAGGAAACATTAGAAAAAATATTGGAGATTAGAATACCATTTAAAGCAGAAACATTTTTATTAGGGATACACGAAATAAAAATAGAAAATAATGAAGACAAATTATTATTCTTACTAACAACAGCAGCAAGGATTTGCTATGCCAAACTATGGAAGAAAGAAGAAACCCCAGAGGAAGATGACTGGTTGATAAAGGTGCTTGACATACGTAACATGGACAGACTGACTTTCTTACTAGCAAAAAATAAAGGAGAACCAATCAAAGAAACAAATTGGGACAGAATGATGGAAAACCTAAAACGGATAGATGAGAGAAGGAAGCAAAAATAGATGACAAAGGAAAAGGAAAGATAAAATATAAAGAGAAAGAAAGATAACCTCAACAGAAAGGAGAAGGAAATAAGAAGAAAAGGAGTTAGAATTCAAGGAGAAATTAAGGAAGAAAGAAAAGGCAAATTACCTTGAAGAAACTGCCGAGAAGTCATTTTTATATTCACTTTTTAAAATGTTTTTCTTTCTTTTCTTTTCTTTTCTTTTCTTTTCTTTCTTTTCTTTTTTTTACATTTCCTTCCTTTCTTCTCTTAACCTTTTTTCTCCTTTTCTTTTTCTCCCAATTTGGGATTTTGCTTTTCATTATTCTGTTAAAACTAATAAAGATTATTTTTTTAAAAAATATTTATACATTATTTTAGTAGTTATACACTATTTTAAGTCTTTAAGTTGATAAATTGCCTCCTTCTCCTCCCATTGCCGCTTGGGTTCCTTTTCTCTCCAGCTTCTCCTTCCTCCCTTCCTTATAATTCCTTGTAATTTTTTATGATTTATAATACTTTTTTAGAGTTTATTGAAAAACCACGAAACAGCGAATCCACAAAAAGTGAACTATGAAGTAGTGAGGGAACACTGTATATCTTTTTTAATGTCGGGGCTTTCAATGAGATCAAGCAACAAATAGCAAGTGGACTTTCAGATTCATATCACAAATCAGGTTTAATTGTGGTCACTTCTTTGAAGTGGCTCATTATTTCACCACATTGTTGCTGTCAAAAAAAAAAGCTTTCATAAGGAGATTGAACTGTTGGATAAGACAACTGTAATTTAAGTATAACTGCTCAGATAGAATGCCTCACTATGAACAAGTCCACAGCTGGCTGTTCCATCAAGGAGCCATTAAAATGGAACAATTCCTGACAAAATCTGCTGCACTTTATCAGGAAGCACTCTGTTTCAAGTATCTGTCTGCAGCTTTCCATTCCTCAGATTAAGCATAGGGAACAACCATAAGCATGGATGATTACTTTTGAAGATGTCTACCAGTTGCAGGATCATAGTAATATGGCTTTTCCTTTTCTGGCTAAATGATGCTTCAAGAGCATTTCAACACAAGTTGTTGAAGCTGTGCTCCAGATTACCATACTGTTTTCTTGAAGATCTGCTCATTTTTGAGCATCTCAACGAAGACAGTGATGCCACCACACATTCCCATCTGGGATAAAAGTAAGGTTCAAAATGATTTTGTGTCTTGGGTTTCATGTACCTCCAGTATCACCATGAGGGTATGCATTTGCCAAAAGTGGCCTCATATGAAAGAAATCATAGTTACACATGCACTGAGGTTGTTGTAAACTTGGTTTTCTGAACTCTGAACTGAATTGCATAATCCATTCTACAATCTAGTAATCTACCATTTGTTAGGACTTCTTTTCCATTCCTGAATTATTCTCATAGACACAAATATTTAGGCATCATGTAGTCAATGTGATGACATCATAGTGTCAACCAGCCCCTTAGATTTTGATCGATGTTGACATAACAATAAACAAAAACAGTACAAACTAAGGGTGATGTTTTATGAACAGGCAATACCTTTAAAGGGGTTACAAAAAAGAAAGGCAATGCTGTATGAAACCCTGAAATGTATCATGAAAATTCACATGGATATCTGATTCAGCTTTATTAAGAATATTTGCTTACATTAAAACATTGAACTACAATGAGAGGGAGGTGAAATAAGGTTAAAATGTGTATTTTGCATAAATAACAGACTTTTCTCTGTGAAACTGATCTCTTGTTTCTGGCAATTGTTGGATGAAGAGGGTATGAGACAGGGATTCAATAAGAGCAGAATCAGGAAGTTATGCTTCTGGTTTGATTTCAGAGCAGTCTTATGCAGCTCAATTTGTAGTCTAATCATAATTTGGAAAATATGTGTTTTTGCATTACAGAAAAGTTTGGAAAATATACTTTTTGACCATACTTTCCTAGGGATCCTGGGAATTGTAGTCCAAAAAAAAAATCCAGATGGTTATAATGATGAAACTTTACCTATTGCCTCATTTTTTCCAAGATTGCCTCTGTAAGAAATCAGCATTTTGTTTTCTATCAGTATCATAACTACAAACTAGGGAAGGATGAAATTGGGAATGAGCAGCCAACAACTAACAAAAAAAATGGAAGAGTTCATTATATCTCTCCAACTCATTTTTGCATTTTCTTAGCCAAAATCTAGCACAAGTACCTTTTTATTTTTCTGCTTTAACACTTTTATCACATCAGCATTGTGCTTTTCTTTGGCAAGTAAAAGGATATTAAAAACTAATGAATTATCACCGAGGAGATAGAAGCAGCTTATGAAGAACTTGGTAAGAGCTGTATAGAATCATAAAAGTAAGAAATCTGCTACGGCCAACTGAAATTGACAGCACAAAATGATCTATCTCATCAATGGATTTCCCATTGGGTTGATTACTTGCAGTGCAGCATTAGGAATAAAACTATGAAACGTTCCAATGAAGGATACTTTTAGAAGAAGACTTGAAAGAACTTTAGAGCAAAAATCACTCTCATTTGGATACAAACTGGTGTATGTATGTACAAGTTTCTTCATGGCCTATAGTGATTGGGAAAACAAATGGTAAAAATATGTAAATTTGCATGCTCATATATGTTCATGAATAGATTATTCTGTGTAGTGATGAATCACATGTTTTCATGTAGCCTATAGCCTATAGATACTTCAAAACACATTTTAAAATAATCATCATCATAAGTGATCACTCGTGGCCAAGTATCTTCTGAGGGTAGAATCTGGGTGGTGGCTCCATAAGTGACTGTAGAGACCTATTCTGGATTTACATGTTCTTTCTCAGTGAGGTCATCGATTTCCAGATGGAAGGTGGTCCCGACAAAGGATTCATACTTAAGAAAAAGCCAAGATGCAATGATGTCTAGCATCTTACACTAGACTTTGTTCCTAATTTATACTCCCCCGAGAAGCAGAAAAAGCAATATATTGAAAATTGTGATAAGAATGAGAACTGAATATCTCCAAAGGACTACTCTGTCATCAAGCAGCACAACAAAGAAGACCAATTCCATGCACTTAATTTATGTGGTGGCTTGCTCTTCTTTCACTACAGAATCTGCAATGTCAGACAGGCTTTTAAAGAAGAAAAAATTAAAGATAGTCAGGGGCTGCTGTGATTTTATATGCTTTAATGATGTTTAAATACTTGTATGTTTGTATATTTTAGGTAGCATTGCTATGCTTTTAGTTGTGAGCTGCTTCGAGTCTCCAAATTTAGAGAAAAAGTGGGATAATAATAATAATGTTGTTAAGACTGAAATTTTTACTATAAATATTGCTTAGAAAGTCAAAATCTGAACAACATCTGTATTCATTACTTCATAATCAGAATGAATAATCACAATTGGATGGAAGAGTGGGGAATGGTAACTAGATTCTCATTACCATCACAAACCTCCATTAACCAAGTGATATCAGGGCACCATCCAGCCTCTATCCTTATTTGACTAGATGCCCTTCCATACATCAATATAAGCCAGAATATCAAGGCAGAAAATCCCACATTATTTGGGATTATCTGAGTCCACACTTCCATACATTCCAGTTCAAACCAGAAAATGTGGGATTTTATTCAGCTGTGTAGAAGGGGTCTGGGTGCTAAATATAAGCACAAGCTTTGTACTTTAAACTTCCTTGGGAAAGAAAAAGGGATGAAGAGCAAAGTGCTGCTTCATTGTGCATGTGAATGCCAGCTGACACACAGGGCCAGCCCCACTATAGAGGCACCTGACGCCGCCGCCTCAGGCGCAGGCCCGGGGGGGGCGCCGTCAGGCTGGGCGGGAGGCGGGGCACCACCCTGACGGTGCCCCGCCTCCCGCCCAGTGCGCCCTGGCCCGTCTGGCCTTTTCTAGCTGGCCAGACTGCAGCGGAGGTCCCTGCAGGCCGCGATTGCGGCCTGGAGGGACCTCCGCTGCAGTCTGGCCAGCTAGAAAAGGCCAGACGGGCGAGCGGGAGTAGCTCTGCCCCCGCCCCCCGCCCAGCGTGCCCTGGCCCCGCCTCCCACGCTGCGTGGGAGGCGGGGCCAGGGCACGCTGGGCGGGGGGGGGCAGAGCTGGCCCCGCCTCCCATGCTACTCCCGCTCGCCCGTCTGGCCTTTTCTAGCTGGCCAGACTGCAGCGGAGGTCCCTCCAGGCCATGATCATGTAATAGCCCTTGTAATTTGAGTTCTGAAGTTGATTCTTGTTGTGGCTCAGCCTCTGTATGATTCTGATGACGATTCTGGGATGCAGTTTCAAGATGATGGAATTCAGGTTCAGGATGAGTTTCAGGATGACTCTGATGGGAATTATGGGATTCAGGTGCAGGGTGTTCCTGCTGTGGAAAACAAAGAGCAGGGAGGCTTTCCCACTGGAAGAAATGGTGTTGTTAATGCGGATGGTTCTCAGGTGCAAGAAGCAGGAAGCGAGAGCAGCTCCCAGCCTCAGCCTGATAACACTAACGAAGCCTGTGGCCTTGATGATGGGGCCGCATCTCTGGATCGAGCTAGTCATCTGGAATTTCAGGGGATGTGCAGAAGTCTTAGAATAGCAAAAAAGAGAGAGGTCAAAGGGCAAAGAAATGGCAGTGTGGAAGGACCCTCAGGGTTCTTCCACATAGCCATATAACCCAGAATTTTAAAGCAGAATAACCCACAATATCTGCTTTGAACTGGGTTGTCTGAGTCCACACTGCCCTATATTCCATGTTTGGTGCTAAATTCGCAAATATAGTAATTCCTACATAACATTACCATGTATTGAACTGCTTTTTCTGTTGATTTGTTGTAAAACATGATGTTTTGGTGCTTAATTTGTAAAATCATAACATAATTTGATGTTTAATAGGCTTAATCCCTCCTTATTATCCAACATTTTTACTTATCCAATGCCTTTATTTTTCAGTGATTGGTTTGGGGGGGACGGACCAAAATTCTGTTCGCTAAAAATTACCTGGGGCCGGCCCTGTGCCCAGTAACAGACAGTGGAGCTGCTTCAACAGGGGGGTTGATCGGTCCCTGTAGCTAGCCCCAGTGAGCAACCTGCAGCTTCTTGAGCCAGCTGAAGTTTCTGAACACTCTTCAGAGACAGCCTCACATACAGTGTGTTACAGTAATACAGTAACTAAGGTATGTACCACCGTGGCCAGACCTGGCTTCTCAAGGAACAGGCACAGTTGGTTTCAATTGTGCAAGGCCCTTCTGGCCACCTCTGACACCTGGGCCTCCAGGTTCAATGCCAAGTACAGGAGGACTCCCAAACTGTGAACATGTGTCTTCAGGGGGAGTGTGACCCATCCAGCACAGGCTGAAACCCTATTCCCTGGTGTCCCTTCCAACTAACCAGGAGCACCTTTGTTTCATTTGGATTAAGTTTTAATTTGTTTGCCCTCATCCAGTCAATTGGAGATGACAGGCACTGGTTTAGGGTCAGGATGGCTTCCTTGGCTTTAGTTGGGAAGGAGTAGTAGAATTGGGTGTCATCTGCATATAGGTGGCACTGCATGACAAAACTCCAGATGACCTCTCTCAGCAGTTTCATGTATATGTTAAACAGCATGGGAGACAAAATGGAACCCTGAAGAACTCCATATGCCAAAGGCCATGAGTTCAAATAAGAGTCCCCCAGCACCACCTTCTGAGTATGGCCCTCCAGGAAGAACCTGAGCACCCCAGTCGCATCCCAATGAGATGACCCAAAAAGATACAATGACCAATGGTATCGAAAGCCACTGAGAGATCCAACATGGACACACTCCTCCTGTCTAGGTCTCTGCGTAAGTCATCCACCAGGGCAACCAAAGCTATCTCTGTTCCATAACCAAGCCTGAAACCAGATTGGAATGGGTCTAGATAATTTATTTCATCCAGAAATCCCTGGATTTGGGAGGCCACCACACGCTCCAAGACCTTACTTAGAAAGGGAAGGTTGGACACTGGCCGATAGTTGTACATTATAGAGGGGTTCAGGAATGGCTTTTTAAATATAGGTCTCCCAACCTCCTCTTTTAGGCAAGTTGGAACTTTACCTTGTGCCAAGGAGGCATTGACCACTACCTTCACCCATTCTGCTAGTCCCCCTCTGGCCTGTTTGATCAGCCAGGAAGGGCAAGGACCTAGAATACATGTGATAGCGCTCACTTCTTCAAGGATCCTGCTCTCATTCTCAGGCTGCACAAATTGAAATGTATCCATCAACACTGGACAATCGGGAGCCACATTTACATCCATTGGAACTTTATCAATAACAGCATACAAGTTGGAACAGATATGAGTGACTTTACCTGCAAAGTGTCTTGCAAATTCTTTGCAGTGGGCTGCTGAATGGTCAGGTATTTCTCCATGAGGACCATTCGAAAAAGTTCAGCTGGCTGGTTCCTTGCAGATGCAGCAAGGAACGATTTTTCTGCTGCCTCCATTGCCGCAGAGTAGGTTATCAAATACTTTCTAGCCTGTGCTCAGTCAGATTTGCTTCGAGTTCTCTGCCAAAATCGCTCTAGTCTCCATCTCACTTGCCTCATCACCAACAAATCCTTGGAAATCCCAGGGGCTAGTTTGGCTCTGCTCTGTGAGAGGGGACATTCAGGAGCTATAGTGTCCACTGCCCTGGCCATTCCCCCATTCCAGAGGTCAGCCTGAGCTTCGACTGAATCATTTACCAAGGTGACAGGAAAATCTCCAAGTCGTCAAGAAATCCATCTGGATCCATAAAACTTGTGCGGTGGATCATCTTAATCAGTCCCCCACCCCTGCGGAGGCTTGGAATCCCAGCAAGTCTAAACCTGACCAGGAAGTGATCAGTCCTGACAACAGAACTGTGACCAGTTCCTCTATACCACAATCACCATCATCCCATAAAATAAGGTCCAAAATGTGTCCAGCAGCATGGGTAAAGCAAGACACCACTTGAGACAGACCCATGGTTGTCATAGAGGCCATGAAGTCCTGAGCCACTCCCAACAGGGCACTCTCCCAGCACTATTAGATGCTGAGACTCCAACTCCAACCCCAAGACCACCCCAGCTAACTCAGGAAGGGAAACTGTTGAGCAGTGTGTCGGTGGTACATCAACAGGATCCCTATTATGTCCCGGTTACCCACTTTTAAGTAAATACACTGGAACACTTGACTGTGGGATGTGGAACCTGGTCAGGGGGATAGAGTCATGATAAACCACTGCAACACCATCCCCCCCCCCAAGCCTCACCTATTCCTACACAGAGAATCCTGGTGGACAGAGCTGAAAGAGATTAACACCGCCCCCGCCCCCCAGCCTGTAACACAAATCAGATCAGCATGCTCATCAAGAATCAAGTCCTGGATGGAAGTTGTTTTTCCATTTACTGATCTGGCATTCAACAGCAGCACTTTCAACCTAGGGGGGCTGTCACCCTGGTTATCTAAACTATTAGATAGAGACAATTTGGGGGCATTAAGCACTCTCTGTCCCCATTTTGTTGGTACTGAGACTGTCTCCCCCTTCTGCGTCTCCTCCTGCCCTGTATGACTCCAATGGCTGCCCCACGAGTCCAGGGACTCCCTCCCTCCTTAGAAAAACATATCCTTCTTGTAATGGGCAGGCAAATGGCAAATAAAACCTTATATAAAATCAGGCAGGCAGCTGTTAAAAGCAAGGTGATAGGCTTAAGGTTAGCCAAGCAAAGGGGCAGGCCCAAAAAGGTGGCCTTGCCCCCGCTGGCATTTTTCTTTTATGCCCCAACTTCTAGAGGCAAATAGGTGTTTCTGTTTGGCCTTAATTCAGCCAGGCAGTCAGGGCCTGAGTATGCATGGAGCCAGTCACCAGGAGCTGAGGTCAAAGGCAGCCTCCAGCAAAGTAATGTTACCCCTTCCTCCAAGCTCCCTGCTGCTGGTGTTCCTTTGGCTCTCTTGAATGGTGCTATGCTTGGGCCCTACAGAGAGAATCAAAATGATCAGTTTCATAGAAGACCTGTGGGGAAAAAAATGAATCATGTAGACTTACATCAAGGTAGATTCAAGCTGACAAACATCTGAAAGTTGTATGGGAAATGGGAATCTTTTCAAATGGGAATGTATCAAATGTATCAAATGGGAATCTATTTTTATCATTGCTTTATTTTCATAATATAGTTGAATTGGTTAAATACTTTTCTGTCAACAGGACTTATCAAATTCTTACCAAAACTGAGCTCAAAGAAATTGCTCACTCAAACTACTCATTAAATCTTTTTTTTTTGGGGGGGGGGGGAAGAGGGAGGCTACAGGATGCTTTTGGTTTTTAAAAACACACACTGAAGATTGTCACCACCAACACATGAAACTAATTCTTGACTCTAGAGTCCATATTATCTCTGTTACCAGTTTAAGGATAAAAACCTTACCCCGTGTCATTACTGCAAGCAAGTACAAGTAATCTAAACAATTGTTCTCCCACACTGTCTTGCACCCAATCTACACTGACCTTTTAATGCAGTTCAGAGTTAGCATCAAATTGTGGTGGCCAGACAACAAGCTTCCACAGAAGTATGTGAAAGAAAGCCGTTAATGTGCATCAGTGCTTTGTGGTTTTTTTAAAACCCAGGATTTTCTATGTAATTATCCACACAGTGACACCAGATATGCAGGTTTGAAACTGACTAAAGTGCTCAGTGTAGATTGGGTCCTAGAATGTCAATATGCTTTACAATTTTCAAATATTATGTGCTTTTTGGGACATCCTTCAGGGAAATTTATATTATACAACATCCATGCATATTTCTGCACAGATAATTTTCTCCAGAAGAAATATCATACAATGAAGAATCTTGTGGCTGTTCTTCCTTTACTTGAAAGTGTATACAGACTTTCCACCAGTACTGTGGATACTGAGGAAGTAGTTCTAGTTATGTCAGTACTAAAAATGTACAACGTGCTAGAGTTAGAATCCTAGGAAGAAGATTTAGTTTGAAATTGTTGGCCTCCATTCATTAGATTTTTTTTTCATGTCAGGAGCGACTTGAGAAACTGCAAGTTACTTCTGGTGTGAGAGAATTGGACATCTGCAAGGACGTTGCCCAGGGGACGTCCAGATGTTTGTTTTGATGTTTTTAACATCCTTGTGGGAGGCTTATCTCATATCCCCGCATGGAGTTGGAGCTGAGAGAGTGAGCTCATCCGTGCTCTCCCCGGGTTGAATTCGAATTGGCGATCTTCAGGTCAGCAACCCAATCTTCAAGTCATCAGTCCTGCCGGCACAAGGGTTTAACCCACTGCACCACCCCCTGCTCCTATTCATTACAGTGCAGTGCAGATGAGTGAAAAAAATAATTTCATTTGTTTTTGATGAGAGCTTATCGAAATTGTACATTTCTTAATATTTAGATTTTAAAATTGAGATTTTTAAAAAAAAATGAATGTGGGAGAATGTACATCTCTTCAATTTTCCCCTTTCTTCATTAAATTTGAGCTTGTATTTGGGTGCCTTCAAGTACTTTCTGAGTAATGACAACCGTATCACCTTTCCCCCAAAATATTTGTTCAGAGGGGGTTTGTCTTTACCTTTTTTATAGGATGAAAGTGTTACGGGTTTGTTGAAAAACAAACTGCGTGCAGTCCTGTCCAGACTTATCCAGCCTTTTGTTGCATCCACAATGAGCAAAAGAAAACCAAGCCAGGAAAATGGAAGAAAATTAAAAATTTACTCTTAAGTAGCAGAGTCAAAAAATCACAATAAAACTTCCAGCAACAAAACTCACATAAAGTCCCTTGCATTAAATTCATGCATCTTCATAGTAGGCTCTCAGCAAGTATTCAGTAAGTCCCCAAAAGACATTACAAACATTTCCCAGATATACCCCATTCAGGGAGTGGCTCAAGCCTGTTAGCTCTGATTGTTCCAATTACTCAACCATGTTGTAATTGACCAGGTGTTTTTCTCTTAACACACACATACACAAGTAGAACCCACAGAAACTTAGTCACATACATGCATATACAGTAATAGAAAGAACGTAACTTGCCCAAGGTCACCCAGAGCATTTCCATGGCTGAGTGTGGATCCAGACTCTGGTCATAGACTAAAGCTAAAACCACTACAGTTCCAGCTGCCCCTCTTTGCATGCTCATAGAAAAGGAGCTCCAAAGGAAAATGAGCTGTTGCTGATGCATTTCTATGATGGCTTTACTTTCACTATGTAGCTGTAACTTGTGATGCACTCTTCTGTCAAAGGGAATTTTCATTTTAGGTCTAGATGTATGCTAGAAACCAGTAGCAGCAGTAAGCCTCCTTTTTTCCTTTAGAACGAAGGAAATGGAATATATATAAAAGAAATGTTCAAACCTTCAGTACTTTTCCCTCTACTCAGAGGGAAGTTTTTGAAGAACTTTAAAGCTTGTTCCAGTCAGAAGTGTGAGGGAGAGGGAACAGCACAATTGAAAATTTCCCCTCAACAGCTTGAGCGCCTCTGATTTGCAGCATTTTCAAAGAGGTAAACTGAAGCCAACCAATTGGCAGTTGCTCTATCAAATGTTGAAAAGAAATAAAAACTCTCTTCCTGGAACCCTATAGAAACTGGAGGAAAATGTCATAAACCGAGATTGAACTTGAGTCCATCAATAAAATACTCAATTATTCTCCAGTTTGTGGCCCATTGAGTCCTAGGACTAGGCCTACTGCTCGTTGGAGTGCAACCAATGCTTCCAGTGTCTGAGTTTAGGAAACATTAAAAAGCTCTACATTGTCAGCTACTTCATGAACATGACTGTCATTTGGATGTTCTGCTTCAAGCATCAAATACTTTGAACAATGCCTGACTGGTGTACAAAATGTACAGTGATGTCTCCCTCTTCACTTGGTGAGGTATGAATCAAAAATACTCCCTTGCATGTGCTTCAGCAGATCAAGTGCTTTTATTTTCTCCACTGTAGGGACTTCTTTTTCTTGATTTCCCTCCTGCACAGAGTGCAAAATAACACACTAAAATACATATCTTTTTCGGCAAGGCACACTAATAGAAAACCATTTGAAGGAAACCCCTGGTTTTGTGGTTTCCGAGCAGTTCATGACAGGAGGTAGTAAGTGACGAAAGACCATCCTCTGGAAGTAAGGAAATATCGTTTATTTCTGCGCAGCTGTGAAAAATACGGACAGCCAAGGAACAACTCTGGGTTCCTTTTTCAAAAGACTGCTGTGCCCACTTGATTCAAACAGGACGTTATATATTTTTCAAATTACAAATTCAGCAGATGATTTCATTTCTTCTTAGATCATAACATGTATTTTTATTTATGCTATTTCTGCAATTTTGCAAGCAACAGGATAGGGCAAAATTGGTGAGAGTGAATCTAGACAATATTTACGTCACTGCTCTTTTCTGGATGGGAGGGGTACTTCCTCTCTTCCCTGTTTTCTTTGGTTCTTCTTGACCCACCAGCCTTGAGCTTAAACTCTATCTTGCTGACAGTCCAGCTTCTCATTTGCTGACCCTCAAGACTTTTCCTCCTTATCAGCACCCTTTGAACAACTACAAGTTCTTTTTCAGTCTGACCACAGCAGATGTTCTGTCTGAACAGGAAAGAGTGGTTTCCACTGTTTCTCCTCCATCCCAGAAAGGGGAAGTTCTGAGGAATTTGCTTAAGTGACAACTTTTTCAGGCAAAAGGGTAGAAGCTTTCTAATCAATTATCTTATTTCTTGGCTTTTTAATCAATAGTCTAGGCTTTTCAATCGATAGCCTCCCGATAGCTTCCTTCACATTGATAAACCCTTTGTATATGTTAAAATGTGCAGTAGCTCCCTTCTCTTTTATTTAAATCTTTTTCATCACCACCCCTCACATTCAAAAGTAACACATTTTCGCTGGCATATAAATATTTCTATAAATATATAACTAATTATATATATTTGGGGGAAAATTGATCCTTCCTGCTGAGTAACATTCTCATTGACATGAGGCAGTCCATCACCATGAGAACGCCCCCTCTGCAAATCTTTTATATGTGGATTTTGTGGTAGATTTCCTGTCCCTTTATCCTTTCTCTTCCCTTACTTTTTCATCTGGGGTTAAGTTTGCTGATAAATGTAAGAGGAATATTAGCTAGTACACAAAATTGCAGCTGTTAAAATCTATATTAATCAGATACAGTTGAATTGGCTCCTACTCTATTTCACCTGACAAAGAGCTCAAGGTAACTTAAATATGACATACTCTTAATAACAAGCCATAATGGTTCTCAAGTGGTTGGCTGACCATTATAAGACTAAACAAAAGCTGTGAAAGTGGAATTAAAAAAAATGAAAGGACCACAACACACCAGCTTCCTGGAAAAAAAATGTTGGCACCATTCAGATACAATGAGAAACAATGGCTTTTGCACACCTCAATTTTTCCTCTTCTAAATGCAACAGTGACTGACAGAGGCTGTAGTTGATCTAAATCAAATCACTGTAATGCTAGCTTGATTTTAAACAAAACATGCTTTCTCTACACTCAGAAACATTCTGTTGTAGAAAGAACGGATAGAAAAGAGCTATTAACAGGATTTGGAGCAGATCTATTATACTACATCAGCAGCACTGTCTGAAATGTATTTGCTATGTGTTGCTAATGCATTTTTCATTTATTTTTTCTAACATGTATCTGATCCACAGCCAACATTGCTCTGTGAGAAACAATAGCAACGCAAGGGTGCCTGACACATTTTACAAAAAAACACAACCCACCACAGCTAACTGTAATGTTTTGATTTGAGAATGGTATATATTGAAATCATACAGAATGATTAACTCACCTTTACTGCTGGGTAACAGCTACTTCAGGCATTTCCAAGTCAGACTGAAGATTAGAGAATGTTTTCCAAACCCCTCCAGGAAACTGTCCAACCTGGACTGTAGTATTAAACTTTAAAGCATGAGAATAACACAGGTGAAACAAACAAAATACAACCCTAAATCCAAAGGAAAGAAATTAATGCTTCTCCCAAGGTAGCACAGAATATGTTTCAACTTTAAATTGCTTCTATTCTATAGAAATTCTGTCTTAAAATGGGCTGAGCTGTACTAAGAAGAAATATCACGGTTACTAGACTAATTTCTTTCTCACTGAGGACATTATCACATGAGACTTGTAAATTGGAATTGCAGCAGGATAACCTCAAACATTTTGGTAACTGTCACTTAAAATTTTGTGTAACCTGCTACTGCCTTCCTTCCATGAATGTAGTTCTACGTTTTATGGATGAGTAAAATCTATCAATGACTCCTGGTAGTACTGCCATCCATTGCCTTCCCGTATTTGTGTGTGTGTGGGTGGGTGGGTGGGGGGTTAAGCTATTATACCTATATTTTTCATTTCCCTCCCTCCAAAAATGAGATTTTCTAAGAAGCTAAAACATTTTAAAAGACCAAATAATAAAGAATAGTTCACTATAACATGATATATAAACAATAAAACAAAGTAATAAGTAGAATAAAATCAAATGTCGATTTCAAGACTCTAGTGCAAGGATGGGGAAACATGATGCCCTCCAGAAGTTGGACTACAGCTCCCTTCTCCCCTAGTAACAGCATTAAAATAGTCTTATAGACTACAACCCCTGGATCCCCCTCCTTACTGGAGAAATCTTGTAAAAAAAATACTTTCCCAAGCTTCAGAGCTAGTTAACATTTCAAATAGTGATGAAATAATGGAAATACAGCAACATATGGAGTATCACATTTTCTCTGTTCTTGTTTTAGAAGCCAAATGACTATTACAATAAAAATGTTTGGGTCTCAAAGTTGGGGACACCCCTACCCACTGGAACACAGTTCCAAAGCTCAGATACCATAACTGACCCCTGCCTCATGTACCAAACAGCCAAAACGCTGCTTCTTGATTTACACAGATCAAGTTATCTGCTTGAGTCTTGAGTCACGGGGGAGATACAATCCTTTCTATAATGTATAGTGAACTGAATCATAATTTTAAAATATGTATTTCTTTGTTGTTATTCTGTGTCTATATTTTCAAACTGAAGCAAACTGATCACAGGGTTTCTTAGGCAAGTTTTGCCCACAAGAGATTAGTTATTGTGTTGTCAAAGGCTTTCATCGCCTGGATCACAGGGTTGTTACAACAACCCCCAGATTAGTTAATGCTTTCCTCTAAGACTATCAACCCCATCACATTGACAATTGTCAGCATTCTAAGATGCTTGCAGGATGCTGGAAGCACAGAGCCTGTTGGAGCTCATCAGACAACATAGGGCTACTTCCAGTAGGTCTCTGTGCTTCCAACATCCTGTAAGATCCTAGGAAGCTGAAAAGAGAACATGGGAGGCTTCTTGTATTCTCATTGAGAAGAAAGAGGCAAGTACAGGAGGAAGCTGGACAGTGACACTTCCCCTCATGGGATGGGTAAGTGATGATGCAGGTAACGTGGGGTGTGGGGTGACATTTCCCCCCTGCTGCCCACTGGATTCGCTGTGCTGCATAATGAGTCCCCCCACTATCACTTGCCATGTGGATTTCAATGTGATGAGATCCTTAAAGAGTGTGTCTTGCCCAAGGTCACCCAGGGGATTTCATGGCCAAGCAGAGATTCAAACCCTGGTCTCCAGAGTCTGAGGCTGGATCTACACTGCCCTATATCCTAGGATATGATCCCAGTTTATTCCAGATTGTGTGCCAACGCAGACACATCCAAAGTAGATAATCTATAATCACATACTAGGATACAGGGCAGTGTAGATCCAGACACAGTCCAAGTTCAAACCACCAAACCACTCTGGATCATTATTTTGACTCTAGCACTCAGGTTATTGTTGGTAACAAAAACTTTACATTTTTCTCAACTGTTAAACAAAACCATTAACAAATAAAGCAAAATAGTAGAGTCATGTTCAGCAAGCATATCAGAATATTGTTTTAAAGCAGTGAACTGCTCACAGAAGGGAAGGATATTAGAGGCAGAGATGAAGAACTTTGGCCACATAATGAGAAGATAGGAAAGCTTGGAAAAGATCATGATGCTGGGGAAAATGGAAGGAAAAAGGAAGAGAGGCCGACCAAGGGCAAGATGTATGGATGGTATCCTTGAAATGACTGGCTTGACCTTGAAGGAACTGGGGGTGGTGATGGCCGACAGGAAGCTCTGGTGTGAGCTGATCCATGAGGTCACAAAGAGTTGAAAGGGATTGAATGAATAAACACCAAAGTTAACTGTTTCTGAACTATTGAAAACTCTATCTGATATTGTGATGCCTCATGGGCCTTGTAGTCCTGCTCCTAGTGCCATCGTGACAGATGAAGACGAAAACATGGGGTTTTCACCGGTTCAACAAGAGCCGGAATCTTTCCAGCTGCCGGATGTTGATGTTTTCGCCTAAGAACCCAGTAAAACAGACCTTGGGCATTCCTCACCCCCGTTCCCTAGGAGACAGTCCTATTCTGCAGACAGGGGAGTGAGAGAACAGACTCGCAGGAGCTTACGGATTGCAGCTAAACAACAGGCTGATTAGCCATGCTTCCCTTGGGAAATTCTAAGGAGTTTCACATCTGGACAAAGTTGGGTTTCGTTTCCCATTCTCTAGGGAAAGAGGTCGTTGGCGGGAAAACGAGACCCCAATATAGGTGCCTGGCACATTAGAATTGTTGCGGAGTCAACAGAGCAGCTCCAGAAGCAACTTAGTGTTTCCAGCCTTGTGTGGACTTCGCAAAGTCCGCAACCCCAGTTCCTTGCCTTCCGGATCAAGTATTCAAGATTTGTCTAGCTTTGTTTTTAGCCACGGACCTTGTTCTTAGAATCTCTGTTTTGCCTTGTTCCTAGTCACGGACCTTGTTTAATGATTCAAGTTTGTTTCCAGCCTTGTTCTCAAGCTACCTTGGACTTCAAAGACTCTGGGCATTTCCCCACACTATTGCTTGGCAATAGTGTGTGTTTCGGTTATTGGATTAAAAACTTTGAACTCTAATATCATTTATTGGACAATACATTTTTGGACTATATTTGACCTCATTTGATAGGTCTGCTTCTGAACTATATTCTTCACTTGTTTTTATTACTTTTAAATATTTACTTAATAAAGATATTAGATAGATATTGGTCTCTGCGTCTGGTTCTTGGTGCTCCGTTGCCTCGGGCGTGACAGATATTATCATTGAGAGGAAAGGGAAAAGTGCGAGTAACAGAAATGTCACTTCCCCAAGAGCTTCTTCTCTAGATTAATAAATTGCTGCTTACCTAAACATTCTGGAAAATAACTGTCATGTTGGATCAAAACTGTCATGTTGGATCAACTGACATGTTGGATTTCCAACAATGGTCACCTGCATGCTCCCCGAAGTCCTAAACTGGCCTTAAAGCAACAGCTTTGTTTTGTTTTAAAATGTGAGAAATTTTAGTCGGGTTTAATCTATTAATTCATTTGATAGGCCGCATAATTCATATAATTGTATCAAGTTGTATTATATTGTTTTGATTGATCTTTCAGTATTTTTAATAATCAAAATTCATTAATTAATTATTGCCAGCAATTGAGAGTCCATTCATTTTTCCTGTCCATTCAAGTTTTCAGTTTATTTCTTACTTTTATCCCTCCTTTGATTCTATCCAGCCGGGCATTTCCCGTTCCTGCTTGTCTTTTCTCTCTCCCTTCCCCCCTCCTTTGTTCTTCTTTAGTCAGGGGTCTCTGCTTTATTTCTGCTTCCTTCCATTCACCTTCTCTCCCACAGTTATTTTCTCCTTTTTCCTTTACGCTTCTTTGCATCTTCGCATCTCCTGCGTTCTTTCCTCTCCGCGCCTCCGTGCCTCTTAGCTTTGCCCTTCTCTCGCTGCCGCTTTCCCTCTCCCTCTGCGGTTTCTTTGGTTAATCCGATGCCACCACAAAGAAAATTCAATAACACTTACTTCTTGTCGCTCTAATCTTATAGTTAAAATTTGGGGGGCTGGCAGTCGTCCTGGGCCTGTTACTGGCCCGGGTTTGCTATCCCAGCGGTCCGCTTACCTGCGGGGATCTCATCCGGGCCTCCAACCGCTCCTCTTGAGGAGAAACGGTTCTCAGGCCGTCGGTTCGACCCCCTGTGGGGTTTGTTGCTTTTCCAGCTTCGATCTGCCAGGGAAAGGGGGAGCAACTGCTCCCCCGACCACCCGAGATGCTGAGATCCTTGGGAGCACCAGGGAGCACCGTCTGACCTTTTGGCACAATTTTGGTTTACCCTTTTGTTCATAGTTATTATTACTGACATTCCAATTTCATTTTCATTTTTATTTTTTGTTATTATTATTTTGGCTGCTCTGGTTAAGTTTGATTTCTTTGAGGATTGGCATTCCAATTGGCCCTATTTTTTTGGTTCATTATTCTTCTGACAGCTTAAACAGAGGCTGGATGGCCACCTGGCTGGGGCGCCTTGAATGTGATTCTTGGCAGGGGTTGGACTGGATGGCCCACCAGATCTCTTCCAGCTCTGTGATTCTATGATTCTATGATTTTATTAGTCTGGCATTTCATTTTTAATTTTAATTAATTCCTACTATCATTTTTATTTATTACGATTTTAACTCTTTTAATTACAATTTTCTGCATTCCAATTTAAATTCCTTTTGCCATTTCAATTTACTTTTTTGAAATTGTTATTATTTTTTGGAATTCCAATTTCATTTTTATTACTACTATGATTAATATTCATTGTATTTTGATTCCCTGGTTCTGGTTTACTGTGTCCTTGGTTTTTCTTGGTCTGGCATGTTTATTTTGATTTTTGAGGTTTGCCCTTTCAACTTTGTTCCTATTATTATTGTTGTTGTTGTTATCATCATTTTGCATCAATTTTATTTATTATTATTATTATTATTATTATTATTTGGAATTTCAATTCTCATTTCAAAAGAGAGTACACTGTCTGACATCAGATCTCTTAAGTCTTAGATTTTGTACAGCAAGCTGCTGCTGAGATTTGTGTAGTGGCCTCAGCGCATGTGTGTAATTTTTTGGTGGGGAAACCTAACGCTTTGATTTTTGGAGATTTTTTTTTAATTTAAGTTGCTTCTATAATGAAGAGCTTTCTAAAAAAAATTGCCCTTTTTAGTTTTTGTGTGACAGTGCTAGTGGCAAATGTAATACTGTGACACTTGGAGGCCAAGCAACAATCACCTTTCAAGACATTTTGTTGCTTGATTCTTTCTACAGTTTCAGCCAAAAGGCCATCACTGAAAATGGAATGCTTGCTTCTGGAATGAAACTCTTTTTCTACCTTTGAGTGTCACTCCCTGGCTTCGGACAAGATTTAGTTGCTATCCCAAAACCTCTCTGTATCAAGGTCCTATTTCACTGCTACATTCAGGGTCTCAACAGCCTCCTTTTCTCTCTTGGTCCCTCCCTTCTTCTGAATGCATGTGTGTGTGAATATCTAGTAACCCTTCTAACTGCTTTTAAATATTGAGGAGGGCACTGCAGGACCTGGAGGCATCCTTGGCACAGCTCAGGAAGATCCCGAAGACTGGATCCAAACCACTTTGCTGATGACACCAAAATGGACTACAGGACCCATCACCCACTCCTGCTGCAAGAGGACACAGGAGATGGTCTCACCATGGCAGGCCTGGACCCCCAGTCATGCAGAGGAGACAACCCCCACCTGGGACTGAACTGAAATCTCCAACAGGGAGACGCAGTGATGTAAAGTGGTCTCATCTTCCAGGTCCAGGTGCAAAGGACTAAGAAACAGCTGAAAGGATCTCTGAGCATGGCAGGCTTGTTCTTGACCAGACCTCTGTATGAGGCCATCAGTGAGCCGGACTCTACCTTGACTAGAACTATTAAATGCAGGTCTGCCTTTGATGCTACTAAGAAACCCCTCATTGGAGCCCATCTGCCCTTGGCCTTTCAGGCATGACCAAACAATTTTTTTCTCCATGGGCATGAATGCTTGAGGGTCACAGTGGGGGTGTTGACCCAATGTCTGGGTAACACTAAGAGACCTATGGCCTATTTTTCCAAGCAGTTGGACCATACCAACCTTGGGTTGCCTGTCTGCTTGAGAATGGTGACAGAAACAGCCCTGATTGCAGAGGAGGCACGGAAGCTGACTTTGGGGCAGCCAACCACTCTCCACATTTCTCACAGCATCCTGACTGTATGGGATGCCAAAGGACCTGCTGTCAGCAGGTTGAATTTGCAAGTACAACACTGTCTTCCCAGGACAGGAAGATTTCTCCTACCTCACCAACTGTCTTAATCTGGCCACCCTGATGCTAACCAAGCCGAACGAGGAAGAAGAACCAGGTCTACTCCAGCCACCCTGCCCTCATCAAAGCTGTGCCATGGAGGCCCTCGGAACTGTCAGAGCCCTCATGAGATATGAGAGATCTCACTAACCCTTGGTGGGAGGGGGATGAGGGGGCTTGTAATCTCTCTTCCTCTCTGTCCTAGGCACTGTCTATTCTATCCTTCCATCTCCTCTGAGCTTCTATCCTGGTGGAGTGCTGGACTTGTTTGCAGTCACCAGAAGGCACCATGGTGTGAGTGGCAGAAGCCATGCCCAGTTCCTGCCAGCTGCCATGGGGAGCAAAGCTACCTGCCAGTAGCAAGTTGCTGCAGAAGAATCCAGAAATGACACTCGAACCCATACCTGAAGAAGCATCCAGTTATTAGAGGAATCTAATCTTAAAAAAAATGAAAAGGGGGGAAATGAAGGGACACAAGGGGCCTGATTTAATTTGATTAAATCTGATTCATAAATATGGTATTCAAAATAGTTTGATTAAATAAATAGTCTTCTTAATAGTTAGAAGATGTCAGTAAGAAATGTTTGTCACAAACACCACCAAATGGACAGCAATAAAACAAGCCCACTGCCTTTCTGGGGATGCAAAGGAAATCAATTGACCAGGAACTCACACATGCAGGCAGGCCAATAAAACGTTAGAAACAGTCCTAGATGTGAGGATCAGAGATGGTGTTTTGTTTCAGTTTGATTTTGATAGATGGACATTTGTTGTTTGTTGTTTTGATAAATGTCAGGATGAAACAAGATGAAAGAAAGAGGGGGCGTGAGAACAAAAATGTTTGTGAAATGAATTGTACCTGGAAGAATATTAGAAATACCCCATGTGAAATCTCAGTCGGTGTGCTACTCCTTTTCATGATGGTCACCCGCAACTCTATTTGCAAATAAATCTGTGTATTTCTATTCCTCTGCCTTTTAGCTCCTTTATTGGAAAGCCGGCACTAGGGAGTTCTCCAAGGTTTGCCTTCTTTAAAAAGGGGTATCGCATCTGAGCCTCAACATGACCATTAATAGGGAGAGGCCATGGCCTGCATCATGTGGTGGCACTCAGCAAAATCCATGACCAAAGAGGAGTACGGGGCTAAAAACCCATTGTGTGATGACGTGACTACTTTAATCATTGCAGACAAAAAGAAGAAGACCATTGAGAAAAGGAAAACAGAGAAGGTAAAATGTCAACAAGAAAGAACAAGGGTTCATTATGAAGGCATTGACTGAATTACTGGTTTGAATGTACAATCTATCTTTCTTCCAAATAATAATAATAATAATAATAATAATAATAATAATAATAATAATAATAATCCCCTCCGCAGGTGACACCTTGACGTGGTGGGGGGGCTTACCTGCTCCAATGATGACTGAGGGTTGTGCTGGCGGTAGTGTAACTACCGGCAGGCCCAACCAAGCCAGAGAGGCCTCAGCTGAGGAGCAGAACTAAGAGCACCTAACCCATTAGCATTATGGAGAATCAAACCCAAACAAAGTCTATACTGGCTCGGTCGTCGCCCAGGATAAAAAGGACCGCGGTGGATGCTGCTGATTCCATCGACAAGTGGGCTACGGAATCATCAAAACCCAGATGAACAGTCACAGAAGCGGCAGAAATACACAATGCCAGAAAACCGCACAATTATGAAATGCTACTACAAATCTGAACCTCAAAGGCGTGGCTACCAAAAAAGGATGCATCAACTGTGGAAACAAGAGTACCCTGACTCACAGATAACATAACCCCGACTGGCTGACTCATAATCAGAAACAAAGTGTTCAGTGAAGTTGAACTTGAAGAAATCCAGAAAATTTGCAAAGTAAATCACCATCAGACCACAGCACAGACAGCAGCAGAGACTCCAGCAACACTTGGAATGGTGGAACAGATTGAAACAGAAGAAAGAGTGGAGCTTTTGCAAAAATTTGAAAAACCAGCACTTGAAACACCCGTTGAACCACCACGAACCTTGACAGCAAGACAACAAGAGCTCAAGGATAAGATCGTGGCTCATGCTGCAGCAAATGCAATAAGAAAGCGGCTCCCAACTCTAAAAACAGTGCCCAAGAGACACCTGGCGCCTCTCGTGAAAGATGTGAATGCAGCACTCTCCACTGTCCAAATAACATCAATTGAACAAACAAACCAGTATGCCTACAGTGCAGCAGTGATAGTAACAGAAGAGCTTGGGCTCCTACAACCAAGGCAGCCCCAAAGAAAATCGACTGGAAAACCAAAGTGGAAGGTCAGGCTGGAGTTGAAAATCAAAAATCTTAGATCAGATGCAAGTAACCTGAAAAATATGAAAGAGAAGAAACTGAAGAATGACAAAATCAAGCAATACCTGATCCGAAAGTACTGGCTGAACACCAGAAAAATTGAAGAAGCTTTGGAGATCGTGAAAGAACAAATTACAGCAACAGCCAGAAAAATTGAAAGGTATGAAGCCAGAATCATCCAGTACAGACAAAATCAACTGTTTCAATCAGACCAAAGACGGTTCTACCAGAGTCTGAACCAAACAACAGACACAGTAACCATAAAACCAGAGAAAATTGCAACAACGAAATTCTGGAAAGAACTTTGGGAAAACAATAAAAACTACAACAAAAACGCTGGGTGGATAAAGGAGTTTGAAGGAAAATTCTCACAGAACAAAATGGAACTGATGGAAATAACAACTGAAATGATCAGCAAACGAGTGCAAAAAGTCAAGAACTGGACATCGCCTGGTAGTGATCAACTTCATGGATTTTGGCTCAAACATCTGATTAGTTTACATGGAAAAATGGCCCAACAATTCAATGAGATGCTGCAGAAAGGAAGTATCAGTGAATGGCTAACAACTGGAAGAACTCACCTGATACAAAAGGATCCAGCAAAAGGAGCAGCACCAGTAAACTACAGGCCAATAACGTGTCTGCCCACTATGTTTAAACTACTGACTGGCATCATAGCTGACAGAATTCAAGACTATCTTGAAGAAAAAAACATCTTGCCAGATGAACAGAAAGGCAACAAACGGAAAAGCAGGGGCACAAAAGACCAGTTATTAATTAACAAAATGATTCTGAAGAACTGTAAGAGCCGAAAAGCTAATCTTCACATGACGTGGATTGACTACAAAAAAGCCTTTGACTCACTCCCACACAGCTGGATCATCAAGTGCCTCGACGCCATCGGGATTAGTAAAAATGTTGGCACCTTAATTGAAAACATGATGGAGCACTGGAAAACTGAACTGTTTGCTGGAAATGAAAGCTATGGACTTGTCAACATCAGAAGAGGAATTTTCCAGGGAGACTCATTGTCCCATCTGCTTTTCATTATTGCCATGATCCCTCTATCAACAATCTTACAAAAAACAAATCTTGGCTATCAAACATCTAAGAATTCTCACAAAATTTCGCATCTGATGTACATGGATGACCTGAAGCTGTATGGAAAAACGGAAACTGAAATCCAGTCTCTCACTAACACTGTCCGAATTTTTAGCACTGATATCAGCATGGAGTTTGGCTTGGACAAATGTTCGACAGTGGCATTGAAGATGGGAAAAATCATTGAAAGTGAGGACATAAATATGCCTAATGGCCAAACAATAAAGTGTCACCAGCCAGAGGCCTATAAATATCTGGGCATACTACAACTGGACAACATCAAGCATGAACATGTGAAAACTGTGGTCAACAAAGAATACACACAAAGGGTCAGAAAAATTCTCAAAAGCAAGCTCAATGGAGGCAACACCATCAAGGCCATAAACACCTGGGCCATACCTGTCGTAAGATATACTGCTGGCATCATAAACTGGACACAGATGGAACTGGACAATTTGGACAGAAAGACAAGAAAACTCATGACCATTCATCATTCACTGCACCCCCGATGTTGACCGGCTATATCTGCCTAGAAGATCAGAGGGCAGAGGACTCTTACAAATAAAACAAGCAGTCAAAGAAGAAGAACATGCCCTGGCAGAATATGTAAAGCAAAGTGAAGGACCTGCTTTGATTGAAGTCAAAAATCAGAAACTCCTCAAAGCAAAGCAGACAAAAAAACCAGTACAAGAAAGCCACACTACAAACTAGAGCTGACAGCTGGCACAACAAAACACTGCATGGAAAGTTCCTTGACAAAATTGAAGGAAAAGCTGATAAGGAGAAGACCTGGCTATGGCTCATGAATGGGACCCTGAAGAAGGAGACAGAAGGCCTGATCCTTGCAGCCCAGGAGCAAGCCATCAGAACAAATGCAATTAAGGCCAAGATCGAAAAATCAGCTGATGACCCAAAATGCAGACTGTGCAAGGAAGCTGATGAAACCATTGATCATATCCTCAGCTGCTGTAAGAAAATTGCACACAGACTACAAACAGAGGCACAACTGTGTGGCCCAAATGATCCATTGGAACTTATGCCTCAAGTACCACCTCCCAGCAGCAAAGAACTGGTGGGATCACAAACCAGCAAAGGTCATGGAAAATGAGCACGCAAAAATACTGTGGGACTTCTGAATCCAGACTGAGAAAGTTCTGGAACACAACACACCCGACATCACAGTTGTGGAAAAAAACAAGGTTTGGATCATTGATGTTGCCATCCCAGGTGACAGTCGCATTGACGAAAAACAACAGGAAAAACTCAGCCGCTATCAGGACCTCAAGATTGAACTTTAAAGACTCTGGCAGAAACCAGTGCAGGTGGTCCCGGTGATGATGGGCACACTGGGTGCCGTGCCAAAAGATCTCAGCCGGCATTTGTAAACAATAGACATTGACAAAATTATGATCTGCCAGCTGCAAAAGGCCACCCTGCTGGGATCTGCGCGCATCATCTGAAAATACTCCACACAGTCCTAGACACTTGAGAAGTGTTGGACTTGTGATTTTGTGATATGAAATCCAGCATATTTATCTTGTTCGCTGTGTCATAATAAAATAATAATAATAATAATAATATACCCTGTTATTTCTCTCTTAAAAAAGAGAGTCAAAGTGGCTCACAGTAAAACCAATACAATACAATTTTAAACCTAAAAATATACAAACATTGAAATAAAATTAAATATTAATGATATTAAAAATAAACAGTTAAAATCCTTAAAAGTGATAAAAATCCCACTCATAAGCTAAAACAATAGCAACCTCTGACTTGATCTTTAAAATTCCTTCTTTAAAAACGGTAAAGGTTTCCCCTGACGTTAAGTCCAGTCATGTCTGGGGGTTGGTGCTCATCTCCATTTCTAAGCCGAAGAGCTGGCGCTGTCCGTAGACACCTTTACCTTCCTGCCGGAGCGGTACCTATTGATCTACTCACATTGGCATGTTTTCAAACTGCTAGGTTGGCAGAAGCTGGAGCAACAGTGGGCGCTCACTCCGCTCCTGGGATTGAACCTGGGACCTATCGGTCTGCAAGTTCAGCAGCTCAGTGCTTTAACACACTTCGCCACCGGGGCTCCTTTCCTTCTTTAAAAGCCTGCCTAAATAGAAAGGTTTTAGCCCGTCGCCAGAAGGATAGCAGGGAGGAGCCATTCGGGCTTCCTTGGCAGGGAGTGCCAGAGTTCCAAAGCCATTTTCCTCTGTTATACAACATTTTGGGGTTAGCCCTACATGTGCTCAGTTTCATTCCTCAGAATGAAAGGAGTAGGACAAGCAAATATAAGTAAAGTAGTAACTGAAGCAGTTCTGAGTTGAAGCTATGCAGGTAGCATCTGCTTTAATATTGGCACCTTCAGAAACAAAGCTGAGACAGTTTCTCCTGTGAACTTTACATAACCTGCCCTTAAGTCTTCCGTTTCAAAGACAAATGGAAGAGTATTGTCGAATTAGGCACGACTACTAGATATGATAAGATTTGAATGCAGCACTGAGTAGTAGCATTTATATTCCAAAATGCCCAATTTCAAATCTGTGCAAAGGGAAATTCTTTAGTGTATCACCCAATGCTTGGCTTCATATGGAAATGAAATGGGTTTAGCATGGGGCATTTCACATATCGCTCTTGCCACATCTTCACATCAGTTTTGGATTATACATTTCTTAATATTTATTTCTTGAACTTTTTCAGGTTATTACCGAGAATGGGGAAAGTGTAGCCTAGAATGACATGCAGCTCTTCCAAGGCTCTTTTCAGCACTTGACTGCTGCAAATCGCCTTGACAGCTATTTTACAAATCAATAAAATGGAAGAGGGTAAATTGCCTGTTCCAGGAGCTGCAATTCACCTTTCAAACAAGATTCAGAGGCCCTTGCACTGTTCAGCATCACAAATGCTTGTCTTTTCAAAGCCAAAGTAGACTTCCAGTTACTTCCAGTTTTGGAGACTAGGTTATTTTTTGGCAAACTGTGTTACATCATAGGGTCCAATGGACAAAAACTTACCCCCAGACCTGCAGCAGTTACTTTTCTCTGACCTGTTCCTTTTAATTTTTTTCAAATAATTTTTATTATTAACACACAAGAATTGTATGCAATACATTAAAAAGAATATAAAGGAAAAAGAGAATAGGGGGAAGGTAAAAAAAGAAAAGGAAAAAAGGAAAAAATAAAAAACACACAAAAAACATAGTTGGGGGAATATTGACTTCCATCTATTTCATGGTGGTCCTTTCAAAAATTCACAAACACAAAGAAGTGTCATTTATGTCCTTTTTCTTCATTACTTCCCCTTTCTTTCTAGCTCTCTTTATGAACAACTATTTTCTTATATTTTCTTTCTAATCTATATTACTAATTTCATCTTTGGTCGTTTCAAATAGTGTTTAACTAATTGCTAGTCTGTTTGATTTTTCGGTATTCCTTGATATGTTGATATTAAGTATGTGAGTCTGCCCATATTCATAATCTCCATTATTTTAATTTGTCAATCTTTGATTGAAGGTATTTCTTTGAGTTTCCAATTCTAGCCTAGACTATTTTTACCGCTGTGACTCTGTAATTTTTTTCCTATTCTAAGTCCAGCATTCCCAAAAGGAAATACTTAATTTCCATTTTGATTTTTATTTCTAACATTCCCTGACCTATTCCATTTATGTATTCATTTGAGTGTCATCTACATATTGTGTTATTAAGCTTTTCTATTTTTAAAAAAAGTTCAGATGCATATAATTTCCATCCCTCACATAAATACACACATGCACACACAATGACCTGTCTTACTAATAGTCCTGACTAGATTACAGCCATTGAATCAGTTGGGTTTATGTACATGTTCACTTATTATTCAACAGTTAATTTAATGCAATTCACCAACAGGATTCAAGCCTTTTTTGCAGCCTATAGCTAGATAGTAGCTCACTAGAACTAAGATTTGTCACACAGATTTTGACAGACTTTTTTTCATCCAATACCAAAAACTTGGTACAGATTTGTGCATAAGGTTATAGCTGATAGATTCCAGGCTGTAGAAATCTGATTTTCTTAGCTGAAGCTACAGGAATCCTAGTATACTGCTTTATTGAGAGACTAAAAAGGAGAAAAGGAACAGTCAGATTTCCATTCTCTTCTAGCCCTTTGCTGCTACTCCTCCCATCACTGCTCTGCTGATGCTGTTATTCCTACTTCATCCATCATTTTCCACAGAAGGGAAGAACATCTTACAATGTGTAGTGAATCATTTGCTATGGTTCTCATTCCTGCAATGAGGGAGGGAAAGCCTTTGAAGGAGATTGTTATAAATCCCAAAATATCTACTTCAAGGCCAAATTTTGGAGAAATTCACCAACAACCCACCAACTTTCTCTCATCCACACATTCATTTCTCCCATCCACACATTCACAAAGGTCCTTATATACACAATGTCCTCCTGACCGCTGATGGATTCATGTCAGTGGGTGTCTTTAATCTGTTCTGCATTTTAGTTCATACTTTAAAGGGAATGTTAAAGGTACTGAATTTATTTAACGATAGAGCTGAGCACCTTGGATAGCTCCTATGGACTAAAAGTCAGAAACATATTCAGTGCCATACTGACCAACCACCATGACATTGCCTGTGTTTTGCCAATTCTTTATTGCTACATAGGTAAAATGCATTCTCATAGGGCCAGACACAAGGAAGACTTTAACAATCTATTTATTAATCATATTTTAATATTCCTATGCTGTGAACATTTGCTATATCTATTGTAAGCTTTGTAAGCTGCCTTACAAAGGTGCCTTGAGTACTGGGATTTATGGAAAGGCAGATTATAAGGTAGTAGTATTAGTTGTAGTAACTTGTGGTGCTCTTTGCTTTTTTTAGAGTTTCCAGATCTCTTGATGCTTGCTTAAGTTCCAAAGAACTGCTGTTCTTCACTAGATCAGTTGGCAGGGAATTAAATCTCAAGAAAGCATCACCAGAGGAGAAGAAATTTTGAATTTGTTATTCAAAGTGGATTTAAAGATTGAGTGTCCATCTCCACCTCTTCTACCTGGCACTAGGACTTTCTGGCTCATCATGAATAGGCTTCTATGGCTATTGTGCTTTTCAATGATGGTGAAAAAAAAAACCAGGGGCAGAGACTGGAAACAGAGATAGTAGATGTATTTATCTGGGCCTCTTTTCTCTTCTCTTACTCTCTTAGGCAATCCCTGATAGGCCGAGGATGATGTTCCTCCAGTTATAGGGTCTTGGGGGTGTGTCCGCAGGTGGCTGAAGAGACCTATTCTTGATCTGCATGTTCTCCCGCAATGAGGACATCGGTTTCCAGGTGGAAGGCTGTCCCGGTCAGGGTTGGCTTGACGCTCCTTCCTCTTGGCACGTTTCTCCTTTAAGCCCTCCATTCATGCCTCTTTGAACGCAGCACTGCTGGTCACAGCTGACCTCCAATTAGAGCGCTCAAGGGCCAGGGCTTCCCAGTTCTCAGTGTCTATGCCACAGTTTTTAAGGTTGGCTTTAAGCCCATCTTTAAATCTCTTTTCCTGCCCACCAACATTACGTTTCCCGTTCTTGAGTTCGGAGTAGAGCAACTGTTTTGGGAGACGGTGATCAGGCATTCGGACAACGTGGCCAGTCCAGCGGAGTTGATGGCGTAGGAGCATCGCTTCAATGCTGGTGGTCTTTGCTTCTTCCAGCATGCTGACATTTGTCCGCCTGTCTTCCCAAGAGATTTGTAGGATTTTTCTGAGGCAACGCTGATGGAAACGCTCCAGGAGTTTGGTGTGATGTCTGTATACCTTCCACGTTTCGCAGGTGTAGAGCAGGGTTGGGGAGGACAATGACTTTATAAACAAGCACCTTGGTCTCTCTACGGATGTCCTGATCATCAAACACTCTCTGCTTCATACGGAAAAATGCTGCACTCGCAGAGCTCAGGCGGTGTTGTATTTCAGTGTCAATGTTGACTTATGTGGAGAGGTGGCTGCCAAGGTAGCGGAAATGGTCAATGTTTTATAATGTTACACCATTAAGCTATATTCCTGGCATTGTAGAGGGGTTATCTGGTGCCTGTTGGAAGAGAACTGGTTTTCTCAATGTTCAATGAGAGGCTGAGCTTCTCGTATGCTTCTGCGAAGGTGTTTAGAGTAGCTTGTAGGTTTTCTTCTGAGTGCGCACAGACTACGTTGTCATTGGCATATTGGAGTTCTATAACAGATGTTGTGGTGACCTTGGTTTTGGCTTTCAGTCTGCTGAGGTTAAATAGCTTGTCATCTGTCCGATAGATGATTTCCACACCGGTGGGAAGCTTCCCATCAACAAGGTGAAGTATCATAGCGATGAAGATGGAAAATAAGGTAGGGGCAATAACACATCCCTGCTTGACACCTGATTCCACCTTAAATGGGTCACTTTGGGAGCCGTTGCTGTCCAAGACTGTTTCCATCATGTCATCATGGAGGAGCCGCAGGATGTTCACAAATTTGTCAGGGAACCTGATTTTTTGGAGGATGGTCCAGAGAGCGCTGCGATTCACTGTGTCGAATGCCTTTGCGAGGTCAATGAATGCCATGTACAGAGGTTGGTTTTGTTCCCTGCATTTTTCTTGGAGCTGTCGAGCAGTGTAGATCATGTCCACTGTTCCTCTGGAGGGACAGAAGCCATTCTGGGATTTTGGGAGGGTGTCTTCTGAGACAGGGAGAAGGCGGTTTGCAAGGATTCTTGCGAGGATTTTTCCAGCAGAGGTTAGAAGGGAGATACCACGATAGCTCCCGCAGTCTGTTCTATCCCCTTTCTTGGAAAGGGTGATGATGGTGACATCCTTGAAGTCTGCTGGGATTTTCTCGGTCACCCACACCTTTTCAATGAGCTAGTGGAGTTGTTGTTTCAGCTCAGGTCCAACCGTTTTGAAGATTTCAGCAGGGATCCCATCAGGTCCGCTGGCTGTGTTGTTTTTTTGTTGGTTGATGGCATTGCTGCCTTCTTCCAAACTAGGCAGTGCTAGCCTCCTTTTTCTTCCTCCAGCTGTCCCTCTCCTGCTCTCCTGAAGGGCTGCTATGTCGATCTTAAAGCGTCCCAGCTCCCTTGCAATGATAGCAGTCCTACATTCGGGGCATTCGCTGTCAGTGTTATCCAACAGTGTCTGTACGTTCCATGTTCCAAAGTTCATTTCTCTTTTTTGGCGGCAGATTGGTGACCCCTCTGGACGCGGCAGTCCAGTCAGAGTAGGAGAGGCAGACTATGTTTAGGGCACCTTTTCTAGCCCCTTCCCCATGCGGGTTGAGCAGAGCAGATCCTAAAAAGGGCTGCTCAGTCATGGATACAGCTGCCGGACTACTCAACTGCCTCAGTCCTTAAGGTAGAACGACTGAGTCCATATCCACCGCCCATGTGCCAGTCTGTGACTAGGGGCTTCCAGATTTCACAGTCCTGCCCCCGTCGCCACTCGCTGATCGCCATGGGACTTTTGTAGGTTTGTTTTTATTTTTGTTGGAAGATACCTGTGCGTGATTTTTTTTTTAATGTGTGGAGGTCAGTGCACGGCCGGTCAACACACAGTCTTCACAGAGTGAGGTCCCAGCAGTGGTGTGATTAACACAATGAGTGGCTTCTCAGTCTGTTGCAGCATTCTTCCGCCTTCACAGCCTTTTTAACATGTACCATGTTATCATTCACCTGCTCCGCCATTGAGGTCTTTGGGTCTTTGGATTGTGCTTGGTCTGGAACCTCCCCTGTGGCAACTTCTGGGAGTGCATGACTCCAGTGGTTGTGCCCATAGGTTCATCGGAACACGTAAGCCGCCCCCCCCCCCCCCCCGCGACAAGGTGACAATCCATTGAGGGGACCTCTTATGCCATCTGATGCAAGGCAGGGAATGTAGCATCAATTTTGCAAATGTGACCAGAATGGTACTTGTTTCCCATGATTTCTTCCCTTTTCCAGACCATTTCCTAGCATTTCAGAATAAAGTCAATCATAAAGTCATGCATGTGCATGAGGAGAAGAAATTAATTTTAATTAGTGTTTTACTGATGAGAGCAGCTCAATCAGTACTACTATCCCACTGGATTTTGGCCTCAAGAGATAGATATCCAACCTGCTTTTTGAGGTAGCATTGCAGACATGGGCCTAAATGTTATTAATTCCAACTAGAATTTAATCAATCGGATACTCAGGCTTGTGGTTCCTCCAGATTAAAGGTGGTGCTGTTGAATGCCAGGTCTGTAATTGGAAAACAGCAATCATCCAAGACCTCATCTTAGATGAACAGGCAGACGTGGCGTGCATAACGGAGACCTGGTTGGATGAGGCGGGTGGAGTCAATCTCACCGAACTCTGTCCTCCCGAGTACTCCGTGCAGCACCAACCAAGATCCGGAGGACGGGGAGGCGGTGTCGCATTGGTCTATAAGGAGACTATCCCCCTGACCAGGAAGGCATTTTTACAGTGAGCCTCAAATTGGCTGTAATCAAGCTGCTGTTGAAGAAGCCATCACTGGACCCCACTCAATTGGACAACTTTTGGCCTATTTCCAATCTCCCCTTTTTGGGCAAGGTCGTGGAATGTGTGGTGGCCGCACAACTCCAGGCATTCTTGGATGATACTGATTTTCTAGATCCAGCACAGTCTGGCTTCAGGCCAGGACATGGTACCGAGACAGCCTTGGTCGCCTTAGTCAATGATCTAGCGTGGAACTGTACAGGGGGAGTATGTTCCTGCTGGTTCTGCTGGACCTCTCCATTTGATACCATCACCTTGCCGAGATGGGTCTCGGAGGTACTGTTTTACAGTGGCTCTGGTCCTTTCTGGAGGGTCTTCCCAGATAGTGTTATTGGGGGACACCTGCTCGACCCCACAACCGTCTTGTGGGGTCCCGCAGGGGTCAGTACTGTCCCCCATGTTGTTCAACATCTACATGAAGCTGCTGGGAGAGATCATCCGGATTTTCGGGGTGCGGTGTCATCTGTACGCAGATGATGTCCACCTCTGTCACTCCTTCCCACCTGTCACTAAGGAGGCTGTTCAGGTCTGAACTGGTGTCTGGCCGCTGTGTTGGACTGGATGAGGGAAAACAAATTGAAACTCAATCCAGGTAGGGCCAAACAGGGTATAGGGTTACAAGCTGTGTTGGACGGGGTCGCACTCCCCCTGAAGACACAGGTTCGCAGTTTGGGGATTCTTCTGGACTCCTCACTGAGCCTGGAATCCCAGGTTTCGGCGGTGGCCAGAGGAGCTTTCCCACAACTAAGACTTGTGCGCCAGCTGTGCCCATACCTTGAGAAGTCTGACTTGGCCATGGTGGTCCACGCTCTGGTTACGTCCCATTTGGATTACTACAACGCGCTCTATGTGGGGCTGCCATTGAAGACGGCCTGGAAGCTCCAACTAGTACAACGGGCGGCAGCCAGATTAATAACTGGAGCGGCATTCAGGGAGCGTACAACCCCCATTAAGCCTTGGCTGCTGATATGCTACTGGGCCCAATTCAAAGTGCTGGTCTTGGCCTACAAAGCCCTAAACGGTTCCGGTCCAACTTACCTGTGAGAACTTTAAGATCATCTGGAGAGGCCCTGCTCTCGGTCCCACCTGCCTCACAAGTGCGGCTGGTGGGGACGAGAGACAGGGCCTTCTCAGTGGTGGCTCCTTGGCTGTGGAACTCCCTCCCCAGTGATATCTGACAGGCTCCATCCCTTCTGAGTTTTAGGAAAAAAGTAAAGACTTGGCTTTGTGAGCAGGCATTTGATGAGTGAATTCTGTTGGCTAGACTTTGTCCGGATTAAGGTTTATGTATAAGGTCTTGTGGATGAATGGCTCAAGTGTTTTATAATGTATGGTTTTAAGTCTATTTATTGTATTTTGTTAAATTACCTAATTGTTTTAATTGCTTATGTTTTATCTTTTTGTATTGTATATTGGCATTGAATTTTGCCAGATTGTGAGCCGCCCTGAGTCCCTTTGGGTGAGAAGGGCGGGATAGTAATGATGGAAATAAAATAAATAAGTCCTGATTTACCATTGGCACAATGAGTCTACTTTAGTCAAAACTGCCCAATAGAATTCTGACCACGGTATACCCGGTTGATGTGTGGCCTTTATGTTGCTGTACTGACAAATTCAATAATTTCCCATGTGTTCTTATTACTCTGACTCTGCAAGGTTTCCGGAGTATCTTATCATTCAATTTCCAACTATGTGTGTCTTGGGGGATCAAAAAATCTTAGTCTCGCATTTCTCTGTTCCCACAACACTTGAAGTTCCTATGGGGATTGAGAAAAAAAATCTTTCAGTGCTTTAATAAGTCACTTGGTAGTTACCAAAAAAGGTGGGGGGAAAGCTCTGTAGACTGTGCCTCAAGATATTACAGAGCACCCACACAATTCCAGAAATGTATCCAAACAGGGGAAACAAGGACAAGGGAGATATCAGAGCATATAAAAGAGAATGGTTAAACACAACACTAAAATTAAATCCCTATGAAATTAATCTAATGAATATTTGAATTTCAGGTACAAGATTTCTGCAAAGTGGAACGCAGCCTCTAAAGCAAGTAATTCATTTCCTCCCACACAGTCTTCCAAACAGACAGAAAGGGCATTAGAAAACAACCCAATTTTTTTCACAATCTTGCCCAGAGGACATCAGGTTAAAATCACTATGAATCAAATGTTGTGGCTTTCCTACTGAATTATTTGCTTATTTAGTTCACCCTTTTATTTACACAGATATCAGGAAACAACCCTAAAGGGACACTGTTTGGTAAATAACTGTGATCGACGTGCTCCAGTTTAATTGGCTCTCTTCTGGATCAGTCAGGTACGACAACTTCTAAATCCTGCGGGGACATTCCATTACCTGGAACAGTGCATTTTGTCAGACCTGAGGTCCCCAAACACTGACATTGCTCCGTAATGAAGATGGCACTATTTTGCTGGTCAAAATAGAAAACAAGATTATATTGCATAAAAGATTAAAAAGTATTTCTGCTTCTTGCAGTATTATAGCATCTTCTTTTTCATGATGACAGAAATTGTTCCTACAGTTTTGCCATTGCAATGCTGCATTAAAATTGAGGAGTTCTGCCATAGGCTGATAACAGTCCTTTGTGGTGGGAATGTATTATTTCATTCTCCCTTGTGAGACTGAAACATCTCAATAGTTTTCTCTTCAGTGGGGAAGATTACAGAGTGGTTTTATGCATTTTCTAATGATTATTCACATTGTGGATATTTTTGCAAAAATATCACTAGAATAAAAAAAATACAGTACAGAAGTGTGATGCTTTGTTGTGCAAAGATGCTGCTTTTATGCAAACCTCATATTAATGGGAAATAAAACTGAAACATTGTAGTTTTTCAGTCTCACTCAAGAATGGAAAATATAATATAACTTTATTCTTATATCCCGCCCCATCTCCCCGAAGGGACTTGCAGTGGCTTACATGGGGACCAGGCCAGTAATGCAACAATAAAATACAACAATGTAAGATACATTCGTAAGGAGCCCCAGTGGCAAAGTTGTTAAGGCACTGAGCTGCTGAACTTGCAGGCCAAAAGGTCGCAGGTTCAAATCCCAGGAGCGGAGTGAGCGCCCGCTGTTAGCTCCAGCGTCTGCCAGCCTAGCAGTTTGAAAAAAATGCCAATGTGAGTAGATCAATAGATACCGCTCTGGCGGGATGGTAACAGCACTCCATGCAGTCATGCCGGCCACATGACCTTGGAGGTGTCTTCGGCTTAGAAATGGAGATGAGCCCCAACCCACAGAGTCAGACATGACTGGACTATCAGGGGAAACCTTTACCTTTTAAAGATATATTCAATTACAATGAATTAATACATAAAACATATAAAATAATAAAAGCATAAACTCAACAACAAACAATAATCAATAGCTGGGTGCAATGGGTGTGTTCAAAAATTGGAGGCAAGGCAATAAATTATACATGTATATATTTCAAGGTCACTAATAAAATGGGCCAGTGATAAAGTGCAGTGGCTGTTGATCGGGTTTGGTCCCCATGTGAACTGCTACAAATCCCCTGGAGATGGAAGCAGGTTATAAATAAAATTATTATTATTATTATTATTATTATTATTATTATTATTATTATTACTGACACAACGATGTTGTATGACACAGCAAACAGGATAGATATGCTGGATTTCGTTTCACAAAACCACAAGTCGAACACTTCCCAAGTGTCTAGGACTGTGTGATGTATTTTCGGATGATGCGTGCAGATCCCAGTAGGATGGCCTTTTGCAGTTGGCAGATTGTGATTTTGTCAATGTCTATTGTTTCCAAATGCCAGCTGAGATCTTTTGGCACGGCACCCAGTGTGCCCATCACCACCGGGACCACCTGCACTGGTTTCTGCCAGAGTCTTTGAAGTTCAATCTTGAGGTTCTGATAGCGGCTGAGTTTTTCCTGTTGTTTTTCGTCAATGCGACTGTCACCTGGGATGGAAACATCAATCATCCAAACCTTTTTCTTTTCCACAACTGTGATGTCTGGTGTGTTCCAGAACTTTGTCAGTCTGGATTCGGAAGTCCCACAGTATCTTTGCGTGCTCATTTTCCAATACTTTTGCAGGTTTGTGATCCTACCAGTTCTTTGCTGCTGGGAGGTGGTACTTGAGGCATAAGTTCCAATAGATCATTTGGGCCACGTAGTTGTGCCTCTGTTTGTAGTCTGTGCGATTTTCTTACAGCAGCTATGATCAATGGTTTTGTCAGCTTCCTTGCACAGTCTGCATTTTGGGTCATCAGCTGATTTTTTTGATCTTGGCCTTAATTGCATTTGTTCTGATGGCTTGCTCTTGGGCTGCAAGGATCAGGCCTTCTGTCTCCTTCTTCAGGGTCCCATTTGTGAGCCATAGACAGGTCTTCTCCTTATCAGCTTTTCCTTCAATTTTGTCAAGTAACTTTCCATGCAATGTTTTGTTGTCCCAGCAGTGAGCTCTAGTTTGTAGTGCGGTTTTCTTGTACTGATTCTTTGTCTGCTGTGTTTTGAGGAGTTTCTGATTTTTGACTTCAATCAAAGCAGATTCTTCACTTTGCTTTACATATTCTGCCAGGGCATGTTCTTCTTCTTTGACTGCTTGTTTTACTTGTAAGAGTCCTCTGCCCCCTGATCCTCTAGGCAGATATAGCCGGTCAACATCACTGCGGGGGTGCAGTGAATGATGAATGGTCATGAGTTTTCTTGTTTTTCTGTCCAAACTGTCCAGTTCCGCCTGTGTCCAGTTTATGATGCCAGCAGTATATCTTATGACAGGTATGGCCCAGGTGTTTATGGCCTTGACGGTGTTGCCTCCATTGAGCTTGCTTTTGAGAATTTTTCTGATCCTTTGTGTGTATTCTTTGCTGACCACAGTTTTCACATGTTCATGCTTGATGTTGTCTAGCTGTAATATGTCCAGATATTTATAGGCCTCTGGTTGGTGACACTTTATGGCCATTAGGCATATTTATGCCCTCACTTTCAAAGATTTTTCCTTTCTTTATGCCACTGTCGAACATTTGTCCAAACCAAACTCCATGCTGATATCAGTGCTAAAAATTCGGCCAGTGTTAGTCAGAGACTGGATTTCAGTTTTCGTTTTCCCATAGAGCTTCAGGTCATCCATGTACATCAGATGCGAAATTTTGTGAGATTTCTTAGATGTTTGATAGCCGAGATTTGTTTTTTGTAAGATTGTTGACAGAGGGATCATGGCAATAATGAAAAGCAGAGGGGACAATGAGTCTCCCTGGAAAATTCCTCTCCTGATGCTGACAAGTCTATAGCTTTCATTTCCAAGAAACAGTTCAGTTTTCCAGTGCTCCATCGTGTTTTCAATAAAGGTGCCAAAGTTTTTACTAATCCCGATGGTGTCCAGACACTTGATGATCCAGCTGTGTGGGAGTGAGTCAAATGCCTTTTTGTAGTCAATCCACGTCATGTGAAGATTAGCTCTTACAGTTCTTCAGAATCATTTTGTTAATTAATAACTGGTCTTTTGTGCCTCTGCTTTTCCGTTTGTTGCCTTTCTGTTCATCTGGCAAGATGTTTTTTCTTCAAGATAGTCTTGAATTCTGTCAGCTATGATGCCAGTCAGTAGTTTAAACATAGTGGGCAGACATGTTATTGGCCTGTAGTTTCCTGGTGCTGCTCCTTTTGCTGGATCCTTTTGTATCAGGTATGTTTTTCCAGTTAATGTCAAAAAGATAAACAAACACTATAAAGGTTCAAAACATAAAAAGAGATGTGTATATTAGAGCATCTTGCAAAGGCCACAGAAATAGTCAGGCCTCTCTGAGTATAGAGCTATTTTCCTTCTATGTAAAAAGGATAAACATAAGTTGCACTATGTAATTCAGAGCACCATATACATACAATATTACCTGAGAGTTAACAACAATAATGAAAATAATAAGTACAGTCAACTGTTATAATCCACAGTAGTATCTTCCAGACTGTAATAGTCTCCACTATTTAAACATCAATTGAATTTAGCAACCAAAATAATATAAACACATTCAACCTTTGCAAAATAATATTGGTTAATATATCTTTTAAGACTTCACAGGTATTGAAAAGCTTGTTCCAAAAAAAATCTTGACCAAAAGTTCTTTTGATTCTTTGAGATCCTGTGTTGATGACATCAAATGTATAGCATATCTCTTGAAATTACAGTCTATTGGAAGTAAGTTCAGTTTCTCAAGAGCAAGATCCCAAGTCTGGGGAACAAACTATGCATGAATGTTGATTCTGAGTAGTTGTCAAAAAGAGCCCCAGCTAGGAGAACACAATGCTGTTTCTAGGTAGCTGGCTGTAGATTGCAATAGTCCGTTAACTACTGGCTCCCAGGTTTACTCCAGTTTCGGTTGTCCTTCTTCTGGTAAGCCGCAATGGATAAGCAGCAAATAGTTTTCAATTTGTATATTGTTGGCTCTGCTCAATTTGTATATTGTTGGCTCTGTTTCAGTATATCTTTAAGTATTGTGCTCTTTATAATATAAGATATAATTTATATAGACCAAGTGAAAATAGACATATCAAAGCATGCTACATTAAGAGTTACAAAACAAAGGTTTTTCATACCAGGCATAGTAGTTACTATCTCCTTACAAATTCGCAGTGTCAGTTTGCTGAAATGTGTTTTGGTTGATTTTTTGGTCTAACAAGCTCAGGGAATTCTCGCAGCAGGTTAAATCCTTTAAACTCAAGAAATTCCAAAGAGATGAAAATGACTATACTAACAATAGAGTTTACCGCTGGTTATATACGGATACCTTTACACCTAAGAAGCAAGTTAGATTCAGTGACTTTACATCAGAAGACGACTCCCATTCCTTTTCAGATGGTTCCTCAGGTAGCACTTCGACTTTTGGTAGAGATTATATCCCACCACCTAGATGCACTGGTCGTGTCAGAAACCCAACAGGTTTTTTTATGGGGTTTCCAACCAAAAAAAAAAGACCTGATAGTTAATTTATCAGATAGGGTATTTTCTCCTCATGAAATCTCAATAATTAACAGGGGTTTTCCTTTGCTCCCACCCCTAAAATCAATCCTATCTCTGATGTCTCATGGGTCTCAGAGTTCTGATCCTAGCGCCATCATGGATAATGATGAAAACATGGGTTTTCTGCCGTCTCCGCAACACGGATTTCTTCCAGATGCCTGTTGTTGACGAATCTACCCAGGACTTAATTAGAAGGGACCTTGAATCGGTTTCTCCCAGTTTCTCCCCCCTTTTTGAGAAAACATTCCTATGCGGCGAGTCGGGGCCAGAAAGAAATAACAAGAAGTCTCCGATTAGCAGCCAAACAAGACGCTAATTAGCCAAGTTTCTCTTGGGAATTTGCAGGGATTGCAGCTGCAGGAAGATGTGTTTCGCTTCTCTTTCCCTTGGGAAAGGAAGCTTTGGACACCTGCTTTGCAGGAAGATTAAAGCTCTTAAAAGTTACCCACACAGGGAAATCCATGCGGAGTCAACTGATCAACTTCAGGAGTAACTTCGGCTCCTTTTCTAGTGTAGACTGCGTTAAGTCTACAACCCCAGTTTCCTTGCCTTCGCCGTGCCTCGCTTTGCCTTGTCAAGTTTTCAATATCTATCTCGTCTTGTTTCCAGCCTTGGATTTTTGTCTCAAGTATCTAGTCTCCAGTTCTTGCCTTGGACTTACTTTGAACCTCAGAAAACATTGTTGGACGTTTCCCCACCCTACGGCTTGAAAGTAGAGTGTGTTTCGGTTATGGGATTACAACTTTGAACTCTAATATAATATAATGGACAAAATAATTCTGGACTATATTTGACCTTCTTTGAAAGGTCTATTCCTGGACTACATTTTCTACTTGTTTTTATTCTTCTATAATATTTCCTTAATAAAGATATTAGATTATATTTGGCCTCTGTGTCTGGTTCTTAGTGCTCCGCTGCCTGGGCGTGACTCTATCTAATTTGTTTCGATCCATTAAATTGCGATATCATTTTGGCAAAACAATAAATACCAACGTAACCACATTTAGACCCCACAGTACTTTTGTTCCATTTACTGATCATGTTGGTATCAAGGCCTTTGAGAAAATTGTTTGTGATGAAATTTTTCTGAAACACATTCCCAACAAGGATAGATACAAAAATAATTTGTCCAGTACTGATTGGCAGATACTTAAGGAACTAGCCAATGACAAGAACATAGTGTGGAAACCTGCAGACAAGGGGGGTGCCATTGTAGCTATGAACACTACTGATTACATGAATGAGGTGTATAGACAACTTTCTATCCAAGAACACTACTCCCCTGTGGACAAAGACCCTACTAAACATATCCAACTCATCATCAGAACCATAACCCTGGAGGGACTCAGTTTTGGTTACATCACAGAAAAAGAAAGGGATTTTCTTACAACCCCGTATCCTCGCATTCCGGTCCTATACATACTTCCAAAAATTCACAAGGGCGTTAGGCCACCTGTAGGCCGGCCAATTGTTTCGGGGTTCGGCTCGGTTCTTGAACCATTATCTAAATTTGTTGATTATTTTCTACAGCCCTTTGTTAAACAAACATTATCATATGTTAAAGATACCAAATATTTTGTCAATATTATAGAAAACCTTTGTGTTCCCGCTGGTGACTATGGATGTGACCTCTTTATATACCAGCATCCCTCTAGCAGAAGCTCGATAGATATGTGCGAGCACACTTGATTTGAGATCCACTTTACATACTCCGACCCATTTTTTACTAGATCTAATTGATATAATTCTTGAAAAAAATTATTTCAAATTCGATCGTTGTTTTTATTTTAAAACTATGGGGAGTGCTGCGGCTCCATTCATAGCTAATCTATTCATGAATAATTTGTAAGTTGAATTTATTTTGAATCACGACAAAAATCCCCTTCACGACTACATGATTAAATATTGCAGATACATTGATGATGTTTTTTTGATCATGCAGAATGAACAGACAGCTCCTGGGTCAGCTGTCTGTTCAGTATGGGTCAACACCATACATCCTTGCATTAAATTTAGAGGCAACATCAGTCCTAACAGTGTAACATATCTGGTTGTAACAGTAATAAAAGACAATAACAAACTGCTAGTTAACAACTTTCGCAAACCCTCAGACATAAATGCATTTCTGCATTATAATAGTTATCACAGCATATCCCTCAAAAATAATCTACCATATGCACAGATGCTTAGAATCAAACGCAAATGCACCTTACCACGGGACTGCAAACGAAACATGGAAATACACATCTATGGCAGGCATCCTCAGAGGTTGTAAGGTCTGTTGAAAGTGGGGCAAGTGCAGTTTATATATCTGTGAAATGTCCAGGATGGGAGAAACGTCAGGAGAGAATGCTTCTGGAACATGGCCATACAGCCTAGAAAACTCACAGCAACCCAGTGATTCCAGCCATGAAAACCTTTGACAACACTTTGCATTTTAAATCACTCTTTTCTAACATGATGCTTTTCCTGGAGCCATTTTATTCATTCAGTAACTTATTTATAATATAAATCAAGAGGTGCACATGTAAATTGATCTGTGTAAACCTTGATAGCCCACCATAGGCATAGAGCACAGAAATCAGCTGAGTACTGGTGTATAATTGAAATAAACTAGGATTACCATGTATCCAATTTCTCTGTGAAGATGAAGATGAGCTTTTCATCATCTTCTTCTATCCTCAGGTGTGTAGCCAATTTCTCTTTGAAATCTTGTTATTTTAAGATACCAGTCATTTAGACTGTATTCTTTACATTTTCTTTACATGGATTATATTATAAAAAATTCTTGCAAGAATCTCATTATAATCTCATTGCAGAAAACCAACTGAAACATGAGGATACAAGGCAGATTTTCCCAATTATGGCTAACTCTTCATAAAGGTGCTCTCACCAACACTATTTGACACAAACAAATCAGCGCATATAGAAATAAAAGGAAAGGAAACCAAAAATCCACTTTTGCAAAGTTAACATTATTAATAGATTGTGCAGATGCAGAAGATTGAAAATGTCAACCAATTGATTTCCGCTTTTCCAAGAAAAGCTTCGGGGAAGTGACAAAATTTTTATCCTTGCCCAATTCAAATTAGGAGTCTTGCTTTCTAATTCTACATTATTTACAATGCAGGGAGGCATGATCCAGAAGATCCAAAACAACATGTCAATATCTTATTAACAGAATTTGTAGCCATGGGCAAATGCTGATAGAAAAGGCATAAAGAATAATGTCATCAAAGTTATTGTGAAGATAAACCAGAAGCAGATATTAGGAGTTAAGGCTGATATTTACTAAAGCCTACACTTGGGAATTATTGTTACGAACTTCTAAATCCTGGAACAAAGCAGCAAGTCCGGATGTCATAGGCACAAATCCCAGGACCAACAGGTCTGTGTGTGGACCTGCTCTCAGGTCCTGAGTTTTTTTTGCCCTTTATAGAAAACTTGCAATTTGGTGCTGTCTGAAAGCGCCCTGGTTCTTCACTCCATGCATCAGAGGAGATAGTCTTATGCTACTAGATTGATTCTCTCAGTTAGTCTCTAAGGTGTTACAAGATCCATTTGCATGCTAGGGGAAAATGTTCCTTGTGTCCAGGAGAAAGATGAACTGCCTCTTCTGGATAGTTGAAATTCCCTATAAAAACAAGTGTACATTTTGGAACTCATTGGCGTCATTTTCCACTGCCACTTGGGGCACTTTAGGAGAGAGTCACCTCTTCGTCTTTGACTATGGCAGCAACTTGCTTTGAGCCAACCTGGCTGTAATCTGGCTGGAAGACAGGAGAAATAGAACTGGGATTCTAAGAACACCACACCTGATCAAATATCACACACGATGCCAACTTTTACAGGAAGTCATTTATATTTTCTATTTTAAGGCAATACATGAATCTTACACAAGTATTAGTCTCTTCACCACAAGGCTAAAAAGATATAACCTTTCAGCCCATTAACAGAAGGGTTATTGACTCTCCTAATCAAGACAGTCAAACATTGCTGTTCATTCCTCACTTATGTGCCACTGTTTACAATAGCAAATCAGCAGTATCTTATCTCCTCCTGAAGTGTTTGTGGCAATATAGATTCATATGTGCTGAGTACACATTAGTAAAGTGCACATCTCCAGGGAAAGTCGGATGCATCTCGACGTAAGGTTGTTATGATCTAGTATGATTTAATCACACATTCAATTATACTAGAAAGGGGAACACATCTTTAAAGTTATTTAAGGTTCACTTTGCGTCAATGATTCCCATTTAAAATTAGCATTTTAACATGCACCATCAACTAACACACCCCCTTTCTTATGCAGGGAAACATGACATAATCTATATTCTGCTGCCCTCTGGCTGAAAAGGAACATGCTGCCAAATGCCATAAATATCCAATGAATGTAAATGCTATTTTCTTGAAATATGCAAGTGTTGTTTTGCAGTTTTAATTTAAGTGTGTTGTTTTATACTTTCCTGAAGGGGAATTGTGATGTAATTTGTAGAGCTTCTCCAAGCCCCTGCATGTGTGTGATTGTAACATTTGGGACTATACAAGATTCCACATTCAAAGACCTGAAATCATAATATAACCAAAATGGATAAAAATATAAGCATCTACTTAACTGGTCAGCTGCTCATTTTACCAGTTTTTCAGTTTAGAGTAGAATGACAACTCTCTAGAACAGGGGTCCTCAAACTTTTAACTTCAGACTGTTGAGGGGACGAATTATCATTTGGAAAAAAAAAACCCGAACAAATTCCTATGCACACTGCACATATCTTATTTGTATTGCAAAACAACAATAACAATGAAAGACCAATACAATATTTTAAAATGAAAACAATTTTAACCAACATAAACCTATCAGGATTTCAATAGGAAGTGTGGGCCTGCTTCTGGCCAATGAGATAGTCAGGTTAATTAGGATTGTTGTTGTTGTGTGTCTTCAAGTCATTTCAGACTTTGGGTGAGCCTAAGTCCAAAATTATTTATTTATTCATTTACTACATTTATTTACTACATTTATATCCCACCCTTCTCACCCCAAAGGGAACTCAGAGCAGCTGTATGTACATACAATATATTATATTATTAGCATAGCACAATATTAGCATTATATATTACTATATTGAACTATACCACTATACTGTAATATTATATGTAATATATAACATATAATTAAAATTTATATGGTATTATTATTAGTATTATAATGTATAAAATGATAATATTATTATCAATATCATATGTATATACAATATATTATATTATTAAAACTGATATAAAATACTATATTATAAATGAGGGCAGGGGCCAGGTAAATGACCTTGGAGGGCATCCGGCCCCCGGGCCTTAGTTTGGGGACCCCTGTTCTAGAAGCTGGATGTTGTGGTTTTTAAATCTTCCCTCCTGCTCTATAGTTCTCTTGTGCTCCAGGTATAGGGGATGGGCAAATACGTTGATCTAATTTCTCTGGGTTTCTAATTTTTTCCATTCTTAAATTCAGTTTATCTAGACCAGTGGTCCTCAACCTGGGGTCCCCAGATGTTTTTGGCCTACAACTCCCAGAAATCCTAACAAGCTGGTAAACTGACTGGGATTTCTGGGAGTTGTAGGCCAAAAACATCTGGGGACCCCAGGTTGAGAACCACTGAGCTACACCTAAGCCAACAACGTCTCAGCTGCATGCTCAGTGTGCATCAGCTGCTTTATTCAGGCAGGCTTTTTAAAGAAGAAGGTTTTTAAGATCAAGTCAAGGGGTGCTGTGATTTTTAACTTTGAATATGTTTTTATGGATTTTAACTGATTATCAATACCATTGATATTTAATTCTTTTAAAATGTTATATATATATATATGTGTGTGTGTGTGTGGATTTAAAATTGTACTGAAATGCTTTTAATGTAAGCTGCTTTTAGTCCCCTTGTGGAGAGGAAAAAATGAGGTATAAACAAACATCATCATCATCATCATGGCAGGTGAAAATTATCTCCAGTCCCACAGAGCCACAGTTATTCTCTGTAGACAATTCTATACCATATGGAGCAAGATTTCCCACAATATTTTCCAGATTGGAAAAGCAAACGATAGGTAAGCCAAAAGTCCTAGGTAACTTAAGTCAGTTTCAAACTGGTATTGAAGAAAGTGGTTTCACTTTGTAGGTGATTATATAAGAAATCCCAGTGATTACACAAACCACAGAACAATGATGCACATTAAAGGCTTTCATTTGTAGGAGTTTGCTGTTTGGCCAACCTGTTTGACCATTGTAGATGGGACCCTACAGAATTCTATCCTCCATGTTGCCACTGCTTCCCACCCTCAAATGCACTGTCTGAGGTAGCCACCTTATTTTGCCAAAATGGTAGTGGCACGGATGGTGAAGTAATGTTTGAAATGCCAGAAGAATGGTTGCTCCCTACTGGAGCTGATTCTCTGGGAAGAAGTTTCCTTCCCCATTGCAAGTGGGTGGATTAAATATAATTCTAAGTGGCATGAATATTAGCACTTCTATTTTTTTTTTTGAAAACTTAAGTCAAATTAAAAAGAAAGTTTTTTAAAAACACTTCAAAAAGAACAATGCTGCTCATAATTTGCTCTTAATGTTTTTCAGTAGACAGCTGGAACAAAGCCAACTTTATGAATTGTTGTACTCTACACAGAAGGATTTGCCTGAAGTGTTCCCTTTCTATTCTGTAGAATGCAGACATGAAATCCGCACAGCTTCATTTACAGCTGCTTGATTTACATCTTGATTCACATTGACAATATCCTTGGAGCAGTGAGAGTGACAATATGTGCTATAGATCCTTGCCTCTCTTGGTTTATCAAACTTGCCAGTGGGGGATTAGCTGAGTGATTCACAAGGATTATACATGCCTTATTGGATCAGGGAAATTGCCATATAACCTAAAACAGGCAACAGTGAGACCAGTTCTGAAGAAGGCTAATCTCCCCTTTTGGGGCAAGGTTCTAGAGCGAGTGGTGGCTTCTCAGCTCCAGGGATTCTTGGATGAAACCGATTATCTTGATCCATCGCAATATGGTTTCAGGCCTGGTCACGGTATGGAGACGACTTTGGTTTTGATACATTTTATGATGTTTTTATACTCTGCTGGTTTTAATTGTTTCAATTAAATTGTTTATATTATATTATATGTTACTATGTTTTTAATTATGTCTTAGCTCTGTTTATGCTGGGCTTGGTCCCCATGTAATCTGCCCCAAATCCCTTTGGGGAGATGGTGTCGAGATATAAAAATAAAGTTGTTGTTGTTGTTGTTGTTGTTATCATCATCATCATCATCATCATCATCATCATCATCATCATCATCTGTGAAAATGCATTTTAAAATGCTACCAGGAAACAAGTTCAGATACAGCAAAATACAGGAGAGAACATGCAGTAGTAGTAGTCTTGCATGTTGAAAATTCCAGGTTCATTTCATATTAAATGGGTAGCCAGTCTGATAAAGATCTATTCCTTAATTGCTATTGTTTACTCTGAATAAGTAGTACCAATCTAAATGGGCCACTGCCTGCATAGAATTCTGAATGCAAGTATAGCAAGTACAGGTCACTAACCAATCTTGATCATTATTTTATGTAGTTTATGTAGAGAACTGTACCACAATGCCTTCATTTTAAAATAAATCCATCATTGTAACCAATGTTAATGTACCAATGTACCAATGTTAATTAACCAATGTTAATGTACCAAAAGGATACAATTCTGCAAGAATGCATTCTAGGAGAAACAGGCCAAAGTCTGTTGGCAGACTTTCTCCCTAATTATATATTGAGAGAGAAATTACCACTTGTGGATTATCACCAGTTCCAAGATGTCTTGATTCAGTGGTGACCTCCTTCCGGGCAAGGAAGAAGTGGAGGTTTTTCATGGAGAGCCAGTTTCTGATATCCTGCCAAGGCATTAGTTTTTTTCCTCAAGAGCCAAAGTGATAGGGGTCAAGAAAAAAAATACCCATTACAGTGTGGCAGCTGTGTTAAACCCACAGCAAAAAGGAATGTGTTAATTGCCTTTAAGGAATAATTTATTTAACCTTGTGAGATTAATTAGTGGCTGTTGGATAATTCCCATCAATAGTAACTCTAACTTGCATTTTCAAAAAATGTGAGTAGTCTACATTTATTATCTGGAAATAGAATGTAGCTAGAAAGAGAAAAATGCTAACTTCCCCACAGTGCTGGTGGATTTTAAAAAAAGACTTTAAAAATGCTAAGTCTAATAAGTTTTGTGTGGTAGATTGATTTTAAAAGATATCCATCAAAGGGTTAAAGTATTGTTTGCCTCTGAAGTCAAAACAAAAGAAATCCCCTAGGACAAAATAACCAGAAATAAATATTTGAAACTTCTTGGAGTATTACTACTCACATTTTTAGGGGAAGTTAGTTTTACTTAGTAACAACAAGCCAAAAAACAATAGAAGAAAGAAATAATACTCTATAACCACTTGGAATTTAGCTATAATGATGTTTCAAAATGAGAACAATCACAACCTGGTTGGAATCAGATTCAACTGAACTAACTCAAATGTTAGATGAATTGAGGTCGGTGAGAACTGAAATAACAGCAGAAATCAAAGAAATACATATTTCTTTGGCAAAACCTACTGGGGAGCCAATTCTGGCAAACCAGAATTTGGTGAAGCCAGAATTCAGAACTCAGAAGCAGGCCGAAAGTTTGGAGAAAACCCTTTTGGAACAGATACCAAGGACCCACTGTATATGCACTCACATTGCAGAACCTTCAGCTTATCACATTCTTGGTAACTAGCATCCTATTATATCACTTCAAATGTTTTATAAATTATCAATTATAATTAACCATTATGGATTTTTTCTTTCTATCTACACATAAGGATGAAATCAGTCTTCCCAGATGATTATCCTAGCAGATAGTAATAATTAATCATCAACTAACATACATTCAAATAACTCAGGCTTTCCTATGATCCAAAGGAGTGTAAGAGAAAAGACACTCTCTCCCACTGGTAACCACTTCATTATTCAGGAATTTCTCCTGTCATAACTTGGTCATTTCCCCCCCCCCCCCCCCCCACATAGGTGGAGAAATTGGTCCAGGGTACACTGTTTAGCACAGCAGTGGAGTAGCTTGAAAGTTTCCTCCTCCTCTCACCATTTTTATTAATTAAACTTAGCAAAAGCATTTTACTGCCTGTGAGAAAGGGAATTCTTGCTGTCCTTTCCTTTCACCCACCCTCTGTGGTACATAATGTATAGTAAAAGGATAAATATCTCTAGTTGGCACAATGTTTCCAAATTCCCAGGTTGCATGACCCATGTCATTTACCTCCTACTTACTGGAAATGTTAAGGACTTATCACAATTCTTTCTGCTGTCAAAACATTCTTTCATCTGGGTTGCTAAGTGTTCTTGCATGTGGAGTTTTTCCCTAGAATATCAGCAGCATATCCTGCAAATGCACATTGTCTGGGATTCAGGTTGAATCATCTGCATGCATGTCCCTTACTCATGCAGATGTTCTTTACTGACACTGCAGGATTGATATCACCACCATCTTTGTGCACTACTCTCTATGAAGCATTCCATGCTTCTATGCAGGATCAGAAAAATGCCTGCACTCCATGGCCCAAACTGGATATGCGGCGAAGAACTGAGAGTTTCAGAACAACCCCCATAGGTCTAACTATTGATGTCATCAACCACTACAGTTAATCACCTTGAGTTCCTGGGAGGCTGAAATCACTTAACAGTAGTAGAAACAGAGGTTAACTGCATATAGCCCAGAATACTCTAGATAATCTTCTTATAAGGGTGTAATCTTGGTTGCCTAGTTTGTAGTAACACCTATTTATTTCCTGACACATTGAACTCCTTTGAGGATGTTCAGATGCATGTTGGATGATTTGGTAACTATCTTTGAAGGTTTTGTCCAGATAGTAATTTATTACTTCGTTAAAAAAATCAATACCAGACTAAATTATGTCCCTTCAAATTATCACTGATTTAAAATGATCCAATGAATTTCTCAGGCTCTCCTTAGGTAAGGAAAAGGGCTTTTCCTCTGAACACAGCCTATGACATCAGGTAAGGTAAAGGAAAAAGTAAAGGAAAAGGTAAAGATAAAGGTTTTCCCCTGACATTAGTCATGTTCTACTCTGGAGGTTGGTGCTCATCTCCATTTCTAAGGCAAAGAGCCGGCGTTTTCCATAGACACAACTGTTCATGTGGCCGGCATGACTGCAAGGAGCACCATTACCTTCCTGCCAGAGCAGTACCTATTGATCAACTCATATTTGCATGTTTTCAAATTGCTAGGTTGGCAGAAGCTGGGACTGACAGTGGGCGTTCACCCCACTCTCTGGATTCAAACTGCCAACCTTTTGGTCAGCAAGTTCAGCAGCTCAGCGGTTTAACCCGCTGCACCACCGGGGCTCCTGGTATTATCTGACTAAAGCCCCATCTACTTTGCCATATAATGTAGTTTGAAACTGCAATATATGTTGAACGGAGACTCATATAATGCAGTTCAAATGCACTGAACTGCATTATATAACTCTACACTGACCAGATAACATAGTTTCAAACTGAATTATATGACAGTGTAGATGGGGGCCAATCTCCATTTCTAGTGTTAGTCAGACCCTGACCTTTAGAATCCATGAAGAATTTTCTTTATATCAATAATGTTTTGTGGTTTAAACAAAAAACACAATTATCTCACTTCCTTCCAGTATCTTGTTAGTAAAAAGGATAGCCTAGAGTTACATTCTCTGATTTATAAGCATCTCTTCATTATTTTATTTACAGTAATCTCCCTGGATTTGTTCATTGGTTCCTTTCTTTTCTTGAGTTGGAATAAGGTTAGTATGATTGAATTCATAATAGTGATTTCCTAGCTCCTTAATACCTTTTATACAAAATGTTTTGAAGATAGAAAACAGTATGACTTAGACTTACATTAAATTTGCCCTTGCCAATTATGGTAGAGTCATATAGCAAAATATAGATTTTCAAAATGGGAAACAACTGTTTTCTAAGAACTGATTTCAGACTAAGAGGATTGTTTGCATCATAGAATTAAGGGAGAATTCAATTTCTGTGGGCTATATGGATATTTTTTCAGGTCTATCAGGACTATTTTTGATACTGTTTTTAAGAAGAGCAATTAATTAAAATAATAGAAGCCTTACTGAGCACTGTTGTTCTGATAAAGATGAGGCTAAAATGCAACAGTTTTCCTAATGAAGGATAATTAACATCTAAAAAATTGAAGGCAATTCTTGAGCAATTATTTCAGTGTAATTGGTGAGATTAAATTGATTCATAAATGCCTGTAAGGATCTTTCAATTTTTTTCTCAATCATGTCCAATTTTATGAATATTGTGTGTGTTATAATACTTGTTAGCTTTCTTATGTAGCATTTAAATTGAAAGTCTTCAAAAGCTTTAAGGTCACTCAACACAGTCATGGTCATACGTCTACAATGCAAGCCAGCATAATGGAACACACAGCTTGAGTTCTGCAATAGTATCTGAGGGCTCCTGATTCAAATCGCTCTAAAGCCTTGAATGTCACTGCATCCACAAATAAGTTTGAAGAAGTACATAGTGTAACAAAGACATAATTTGGAGTAAAAGAAACTGATGCAGTACACATTAATTGAATTCATATTCACGTACAAATGGTAAGCTAAGATTTAATCAGGGAAGACAGCAACTAATGTTAATGATGTGCAAATAGACAACTATGAATATTTGAATAGGTCAACCATTTACATTATAATTTAGCAATGCTACAAAAAACTAATCTGAAGGTACACAATGAATATTTCCACTGAAAATAAGCAGCTTCTTATAGAGAAAAAAGAAAGATGTGGTTGTATTGGACTATTCGTCACAGTTGGCAATCTGCTTTAGTAAAAAAACTCTTTTCTCTAAAAGATACGTGATTGAATCAGTGTGTTTAAAATATGATAGGAGAAATAGTTTCCAGCATTTTATGTTCATCAACTGGCATGCCCAGATTTTGTATTTTTGAAATGCAGATCATCCAGAGTATATAGCAATACAGTATCTTAGAGAATTTCTCACAATCACCCACACAATACACCTTTTGACTTCTTTGTTGTGTTAAAAACAGGAAAGTACATGGATTTACATGGCATTGCTACCATTTGATGTACACAATATATTCAACACTGCTACATATCTTTTTGTTGCAACACAAAAATTAAGCAACCAAAAATAAACCAATAATTGTTGGTTCCATACGTAATCACAACTCCCTGAGTCGAAACTTTACAGAAGCACCTTTAAGGGGACTTCCAACAGGGAATCTTCCTGGGAAAGTCTCTATAACTTTGTACATCTTTTTTCAATATTTATATACAAAAGAAGGAGCCACTACACAGGAAATTATTTTTTTACAGAGTCAAAAATTAACAAAGTTAACAAAAAAAAATTGATATACTATGAATAGTACGATTATGATGCATGAAGTTACCACAGCAATAAAGTGTTTAAAAGACAATAAAGCTCCAGGACCAGATGGATACACCGCAATATTTTATAAAACATTTAAAGAAGAATTTACCCATATTTGCAAAGAATGGGGCTGCAGTGGCACAGTGGGTTAAACCACTGAGCTGCAGAATTTACTGATCAAAAGATCAGCAGTTCGAATCCACGGGACAGAGTAAGCTCCTGTTGCTAACCCCAGCTTCTGCCAACCTAACAGTTCGAAAACATGCAAATGTGGGTAGATCAATAGGTACTGCTTCATCAGGAAGGTAATGGTGCTCCATGCAGTCATGCTGGCCACATGACCTGGGAAGCATCTATGGACAACACCATAGATGGAGATGAGCACCAGCACTCAGAGTCGGACTGGACTAGACAATGTCAAGAGGAAACCTTTACCTTTTTTGCAAATAATAATGAACTTAAGTATTCAGACAAAACAATACGAGAAACTTCATACATCTGGTTCCTTAAGTTCATGGTTTGGGAGCAGTTCTGATAACTTAGTCATGGCATTTGATTGAAACAAGTAACTCCTATATACTGCCTTGAATTATCCTTTCTCAGTCCAATTTAATGTGCAAAAGAACAGTAATGATTAGTATTACTATTATTTACGAAGCTGTTATGAATAACTTTTCATTAACTTTAAAGCATAGTTTCTTTTATTGCAATTTCAGTGTGAGAAGTATATCAGAACTTTTACAGAACATTTTCACAACAAACATTAGACATACAGGTTCTATGCAACTACATTGGATTCACAAACAACCTACAGTTACATTGGCTAACAAACAAAGGAGGGTTACATTTTCACTCTGCATTCACACACATGTTCATGCATTCATCCTCATGCACACATCCAAATATTACCATATCCTTTTCTCCCTCCTTGGAGAAGAACCTGCTTAGGCCAGACCCAGCCAGCAACCCATAGTTCCAAAACATCAAAACTTCAACATGAACATGACTCCAAAATGCACTCCTTCCTCTTCCCTTGAGAAAAGGAGGCTCCAAAAGTGACCAGACTGCATTCCATTGCATATCTGCCACGTCCATACACCATCTCCACTGAGCATGGTGGGTGAGCTAAACTCCTGTGGTCTGCCACAATTTCTGGATTGTCATAAGGTCACTTATATTCTGCTGATGTTGTCCCAAAGTTGTAACTTTGTCTTCCATCCTGGAATATCCTGGCTTCATCTCAATTTCCTGGCTAGATGTTGATTCTTCCTGATAGGTGTTGGTGTTGTGTTGACTTCCTTCTTAACACCCTTAACTTGATGTAAACATTTATCTTATCACTATCACAGTTCTTATCACAGTTTACCAGGCAGGTCAACTATTTCAGTTGTCATTACAATTTAGCAAGCAGGCAGTTAATCATTGTAGGCCTTAATCTTCAGACAGGTGTCTTCAAAATTTAGCTCTCATTCATTCACCTTCCATACAGATAATTCATACCGTATAAAATATATTTCATGACATTCTACATAACCTCATAACTTACATAACCCCATTATATACTTCACCTCTGCACATTAATATCTGAACAAGCCTGTAAAATGTTGAGAAGCACTTTCTGACCCTGTATTTTGGTCTTCCTGTTCAAATACCCAAACTTTTACATTATACTGGCTATCCCAGATCAGACCTTGCTATATAAATGGTACCAACCAAGGCTAAAAAAAGAAACAGAAAAATAAAGAACAATATGCATGCTATGCATATTTAGATGCCTGGATTTGAGGAACTAGAATATGACCACCCTTGTTTGTAGGCTGGTTCAGTCTGTGTGGCTCCATGACCTGGTGAAGGTGGTGTTAAGGATACTGGATAAATTCTTTTGCCCCCATTTTTAAGGACACTGATCTCTTTCACATTTGCGGAAAAAGTTACAAATTGAGTTGTCCCATGGATGGGGCCAATGTGAAATTAGATTCACCATATTTAATCTGCTTCATTCCCCAAGACTAGCATGATCTACAACCCGGAAAACTCCAAGCAACAAGAGGCTTTGTTCCTGCAGCTCAGGACAGATGGATTCCATCCCACATATTCTTCTGCACTGCCCACTCTACCAGGAACTAAGATCAAGCTTGCTACTGCAAGTTATAGATTCTATGAAACACTAAAGAGCCAGACAAGGTAATCATGCTTTTAAACTCCCAAGATTTTAACTGTTGCCTCACAGTGTCAGGGTTTCTGAATGAAGTCTGAAAACTAAATGTATGACAAACGCTAACTTGTCTAATATATAATGTATAGTGCATTTTACTCTATCTTGTTATATATGACAATAAAGACTTATTGGATTGGATTGGACTGGGTACTGGCATGATCACTTCCTTCCATTGCTGTCAAGTGGTGGTGGTGATGGGGGTGGTGGTGGTTGAAAATACAGGAGAAAAGTCTGACAAAAACACTTTCACACATTTACCTTGACTATGCACAACTCTGTTTACCTTATTCTGCTGATTAGCTAAACCGTTAACATTCCTTAAGAATTGATGTGTATACTTGTCACAAACTCTTGCTTTAGCATTTTATTTCTTCCACAGTAGCTACATACATTTGACTCAACAGAAGTTTAGGCCATGGGCCAAAGAGCAACATATGTACCATCTGTGCACATTATCAGAATGTTTTGAAAAGTATAATTCTCACAGAGTTTCTTCTGTTTCGAGTTCTCTAATTTCTAGACGTAATGTAGGCAGGAGAGTTTTAAAAACTGAATGTGATACTAACACACACACAAACAGTGCCTGAATGAGGTCCCAGGTCTCCCTTTGAAAAGACCTTGAACTAAATACACCAAAGAATTTTTAGCCTTTGCAGGAGCACATTTTAGGTAGAACAGTCTGTGGGGGGAACCATCTGTATTTCCATGTCACTTGCTTTTGACACTACCACTATGCAAAACAATTTGCTATGCTACAAAAGCAAGACAACTCTATGCTAACTTTACCTATCCTAATTTCAGAAGAAATCAGATGCATATGACATCATGCGCACAACAAACACCAATATCCAAGCAATGGATAGTCACTTTATAAACTATTAAAATGAAACTAAGGACCTCATCAGATGATTTCAGGCTCTGTTTCCATGCACTTAGGAAACAGAGCCCCATTTGAGTCCCACATGACGTAAGAGCACTTCTGGAGGGAATCCTTGGCACTCTGTTTTCTAAGTGCCTGAAAATAGAACCCAAAGACTACCTTTGAGGGTAGGTGAAAGTGGGGAAAAGATGGGGGTAATCACATGGAATGGTTGGGCATCCCAGAAGACAGGAAAAGACAAGAAAGAACAGGGCAAGATGGTTGCCTCATGTTTCCCCCTGCTTTCCCCCCGCCTATCTGATGAAGTTCTATGTCCAACTGTCACTGTAAACTCCACAAAGGGATTAGAAATGGGTGAATTTCTATTTATTTTTCATAACAATTTACCAGTATTTCACTTTTTCATATTTTAGGTGAGCAGAAATTGAAACAATGGGGATCAACTGAAGGAAAAACTGAAACTCATCCATCTGTCTTTACAGATCGAAGGTTTTAAGTGTTTAGTGGTAAAGCAAGAATGATAGTTATGTTTCCTGTAGGTCATATGTGGACTGGGGAGAGAGCTCTGCAGTCTCTGACTCTCTTGGCTTCACACCTGATTTTAAGAAAAAGTTTAACCCTCAGTGACCATTCAAACTTGAAGAGGCAAAGTTGTCTGCCTATTTGGGGCGGGGGGGGGGGGGGGGGAGAGGCTACTGATACCCACAACCAAAAAATGGTTCCAAAAGTGATCAGAAGTAACCAGAGTATAATTTCTTGTTATGGAAACCAGCATCACTGTGATGCATTAATAAAATGTTCAAAGTCTTAGGTGAAAGAGGAATGTAACAATGGCTTCTCAAATATAAAGAGACCCTGACAAGATGATCTCTGGCCAAAGCCTGGGACCATTAAGAACTCCCTTTTTATACTCCTTCTGAAATTTTCAAATAGTTCTGGAGGACATGGTGCAACTGAGTGGTCTGACAGACAACATAATATGGCGATACCATTCTTCAAGTCCTCTGAAGGACTTCCTCAAGTCCTTTCAAACTCAAGAACAGAAGACATATGCAAATATTTTCAAAAGTTATTCCCAGGATACAGGGAATCATTTTATATCAGGTTGCTAATTATTGTTAAAGATGTGGCAAGTCTAGGGGGAAATGGTGACAATAAGCAACCATATCTCAAACAAGGGTTGCATGTAGGTCTTTAAGAAATTAGCATTCAAAGCATTGGTTAAATGAATAAATGGATAAATGAATCCTACACTGTCTGTTTCTTCTACATTTTTGGTTCCCACTTTCAAGTTTTTTCCACCCTAAATATGAAAAGGGGTTTTAGCTATTTTTACAACCCCTCCCCATCACAAATTTGAGCCAACAGTATAAAATTTATTTATTTATTTACAGTATTTATATTCCACCCTTCTCACCCCAAAGGGGAGTCAGGGCAGATCACAATGTACACATACAAGGCAAACATTCAATGCCATATGAACAAAGAAACAGAGACAGACACAGAGGCAATTTAACCTTCTCCAGCTTCCAGCTTCCTGAGAGCATACTTGACTCTGGCCACAGAGAAGCAGCTGCTTCATCATCCACTGTGATGCTGACTTCCTCATTCCAAAGGTTGCTAGATGATTTGTATAGTGTTGTAAATTAGTTAAATTAGCCTCCCCACATAGTGGTACCTAAATTTCCTACTTGATAGATGCAACTATCTTTCGGGTTGCTTAAGTCAACAAAGAGCAGGGCTATTTTTTTATTTTAATGGTCAGGTGCTCACTCCACCATGGTCTGGGCTCAAACTCATGACCTCTTGGTCATAGTGATTTATTGCAGCTGGCTACTAACCAGCCTGAGTCGCATTTTTCTGCATACTTTAAACAACTTTTCAAAGTGCTTGCAGACGTTTTTAACTTAAAATGGCGTGACAGTTACGCTAGGCCTCTGTTCTTCAACACAATATATTTTCCAGACATATATCACACAATCACATTATTTCACTATTTGTTTATTTTTTAAAAATATGTGGAAAAGAAAAGTGTGCTTCTAATCCAAACAAGGAGAGGAAGAAGGAGAGAGAGAGGTGTAGAGTGGGAATTTACAACAAAATGTTCTGTGTCCAATTTATAACAAGGCTTCAAGGCTGCAATCATCTCTTTCATGCTGTCTCTGGTGTACCAACCTTCCAAACAGCTCTAGGATACCTGGTATTGGTGCTGCTTTTGAAGCACAGTCTTTTTAATTCATAAGGCACCTGGAACACACTTGTCTGGAGACCTCAGGATTAAGATTATGTTTTTTTCAAGAGAATATATAGAGACATATCCATACTTGAGATATTATACACCAGTTAATACAATCTTGGTAGCATATTTTCTTCCCATGCTCCAAGTATCTCAAAGCAAGTAGCAGCAGTAAAAGATGAGACATAAACCCAGCCCTTATAGAGCTCATAATTGAAATTAGAGAGAGAGAAAAACACACAAGGTATTTCACAGATGAAAACTAGGACATGTGTGGCCAATCACTATCAGAGTGGTTGAGGGAGCATGGTCAGACAACAAGATGAAAAATATTTAGAATTCAAAATTACTCTTTTAAGAAATAAGCTTTGGAAATGTATGTTCCCAGCTTAGAAAAACCACAAAAATGCAATATTCTCTCTGTGTCCATGTGTTTATAATGTGAAAAGGAGGGTGAGTATGAATATAGAGTTCAAACAGAGAAAGCTGTAATCTTGAGCAGGTCTCATGAAGGGGTTTCGATTTTAGACTAATCTATTATATAACGTATAAGGAGCCCCGGTGGTAAAGTGCGTTAAAGCACTGAGCTGCAGACCGAAAGGTCCCAGGTTCATAGAATCATAGAATAGTAGAGTTGGAAGAGACCTCATGGGCCATCCAGTCCAACCCCCTGCCAAGAAGCAGGAAATCGCATTCAAAGCACCCGGGAGCGGCGTGAGCGACCGCTGTTAGCTCCAGCTCCTGCCAACCTAGCAGTTCGACAACATACCAATGTGAGTAGATCAATAGGTACTGCTCCGGCGGGAAGGTAACGGCACTCCTTGCAGTCATGCCGGCCACATGACTTTGTCTATGGACAACGCTGGCTCTTCGGCTTAGAAATGGAGATGAGCACCACACCCCAGAGTCAGACATGACTGGACTTAACGTCAGGGGAAATCTTTACCTTTACCTATTATATAATGTATTTATTGCCTCTCATGCTGTGTAGGTCAGCTCACATTCCAGCTTCCTCACAGGGTTGTTCTTAGAGGGAAAATAAGCTGGAGGGTTGAAAAATGCAATGCTGTTAGCTGGAAAAAAACATATGGAATGTAATTGGTTAAGAAAAATATAGTTGAAAATTCATAGGTCTTTTTAAAGGAAAAAATTAACGAAGATCAAACCGGTTTCTTACCTAATAGATATATGAGAGATAATATAAGAACTGTGTTAAATATAGTTGAATATTATGAGAATAATCCACAAAAAGAAGTAGGTCTTCTCTTTTTAGACACAGAGAAGGCCTTCGACAATACAAGTTGGGAATTTTTGTTAGGACTTATAAGGCACATGGATATGGGATTTTATTTCGAGAACGCTGTAAAGACAGTGTATTCTGTTTGTTTAGAATAAACTGTCTTTACAGCGTTCTCGAAATAAAATCCCATATCCATGTGCCTTATAAGTTCTAACAAAAATATCCTAATTAATGGTCAAGAAACGGGAATGTTACAGCTATATAAAGGTACCAGGTGTCCGTTGTCCCCTTTTTTGTTTATTCTTATGTTGGAAGTCTTAATGGAGGAAATCAGAAATGATGAGCTCAAGGGGACAAAAATAAGAAAGGACGAGTTTAAGGTTAAGGCCTTTGCAGATTACGTGGTCTGTATTATGGAGAGCCCCCTCGAAATGGTACAGAAATGGATGGATAAGTTAAAGGAATTTGGGAAGGTGGCAGGATTTAAAATTAATAAACATAAATCTAAAATATTAGCAAAGAATATAATCAAAGCAGAAGAGTCTTGTTACAAGAACAATCCAACCTGGAATTAACAAAAAAGATACCTAGGGATACAAATAACAGCACATAACTCCCAACTACTCAGAAATAATTATGAGATGATCTGGAAAGAGATGAGAAAAAAATTAGAAAAATTGAAATTTTTAAATCTATTTTTATTCGGTAGAATCTCATTGATCAAAATGACTGTATTACCTAAATTATTATTTCTTTTTCAAACGATCCCAATCATAAGTACTAATTATTGGTTTAAGGAGTGGAAAAAGGATATCTCAAAATTCATATGGGCCGGGAAAAAGGCCAGAATTAGCTTTCAATTGCTAACAGACTCCAATAAAAGAGGAGGTTTATCCCTCCAGAACTTTCAGTTATATTTTGAGGCATGTGCACTAGGTTGGGTGAAGGATTGGGCTACACTAGCTAGAACAAAAGTGCTCAATCTTGAGGGTTTTAACATAAGGAGGGGGAGGCATGCGTACCTATGGTACAATAAAGCAAAAGTAGAAAAATCTTTTACGAATCACTATGTGAGGGCGCCCTCCTAAAGGTTTTGAGTAAATACAGAGAAAGATTTTACAATAAAACACTAAGCTGGATTTCTCCAGTGGAGGCATATCAAATAAGAGAAATAGCAGGAGATACCTGGTTACCATACAAGCATTTATTGGAAAAAAGGGCAACATTTGGAGTATAAAACCATTAGATGAACTTAGGAAAATAGAGGAGAAAATAACTTGGTTTCAATACAGACAGATATGAACTCTCTGACTTTCCTGCTGTGAGAGCAGAATAAAAGATATAAGACGGACTGGACTCCAGTTAAAAGCTATCTCCAGGATAAATGGCAGATTAGCTTCGAATAGTCTTCTTCGAGAATGATAAAAAAGGTAAAGGACATGAACAGGAGAGCGATAAAGAGCGAGCTAGTCATATAATAGGAAGGAATTAAGGAAATATTAGTTTCCTGTGGAATGGACCAGAGGTCTTTTAAAATCCCCTCCCCAATTCCCTGCTTTCCCCTCCTTTTCTTTTTTTTCTTGTCCTTTTCTCTTGGTTTTTCTTTTTTTGCCTTTTCTCCCTTGCTCCCCATCTCCCCTTTTTTCTCTCTTTCTCTCTTTTTCTTCCACTTTCTCCCATTCCACCCAGTGATACATTATATTATATGAAAATCCCAGAGTATAATTATTACCTCACAAGAGGTGATTGTAGGTATAGAACTACACAAGTAAGAAGTAGAATTAGTAGGAAATCTGGGGTGAAGGGGGAGATCTCCCGATATTGTTTTTGTTTCTCTGCTCTTTTTTTTAACTTAAAATGCTCATATATCTATGTATGCTTTGTGAAATACCCAATAAAGATCATTTAAAAAAATCATAGTTGATATAAAGTTTTGGCTACAGTAGTCATGTCTTGATTACCTCCCAATTAGACTATTGTTGTCAAAAGTCAGACGCCAACTGAGAGCAAAATATAGTTTATTAAAGTAATGGTCCAAAAATAGTTCAAAGAATTAGCAGTAACTTAAAACACTTAAACTTCAGTGTTATTAAGTAGTTAAAACAGAAGAAATGCCAAAAACATGAACTGACATATAATCCGGATTAACCAGAGATAAAATCCGGATTAAACATAAAATACTTGAACTTAGCTCAAGAGCACAAAACGGGCTTGTAATGGTGAAACAAACAAAACCAAACATCTACGAAGCTTCCAAAACCTTCCCAAAATTCAGGAGTACGAAAGTACCTTTAAACCAAAACAAACACCCAAACCAGACAGGAGAACTCTCTGTTGAGAGCAGCAAAGCAAGCGGAACAGAAAGACACTGGCAAGCCCGCAGCAAACCACTGTTGGAGCGAAGGCCAAACCAGGAGTTAAAGGAGCAGAGCAGGAAAACGTCGTCAAGCCAGTCCGAAGTCGGGATAAGCAAGCAGCATTAAACCACTGCAGGGGCAAAAGCCAAGCCAGGAATTGAAGGAGCAGAGCAGGAAAGCATCATCAAGCCGGTCCGGAGTCGGGATAAGCAGGCAGCGTCAGGGTCAGGAGCGAAGCCAGTAGTCAGCAGCAGAAAGCAGTCATGGAATTGAGAACGACGCCAAAGCACCTTTTGGGAGCGAAGAGCAAAGCCGAGTCGAATTCCAGTCCAAGGTCCAAGGTCCAAGGGGTTGAAGTCATCAAAAGAAGGTCCACGTCACGGAATGGCACAGAAAGCCAAAACAACGAAGGCGAACAGCAGCTAATGCAAAATAGTAATAACAATGCAGTCCAGGGAAACCCACACAATTCCAGCCCTCCGTTGCAGAATAACCCGGATCAAACTTACATCTGTTGCAAAGTCACAAGCCAGTCTTCAGAATCACGAACAGGAAACCCAATGGCACCCAGCAACACCTTGCCGCACGCAAAGCATAGTGGCCAGACATCCCCACTTTATTTAGGTTTCCTTGGGCGTCCAAACTTCTAACGCACTAGGATCAGGCGTCCCAAATTCTTCATCAGAATCTGAGCTCCAAACAGCCAACGCCCTTGGATCAGGCATCCCAAACTCTTCATCAGAGTCAATATCATTCTGCCCACACCCAACTCTGTCCACACCTGTGAAATCATCCTCATTCCTTCAGGCAGACCATGTGGGATCTGCTTCTGAAGATACCCAAGCCTCTCCAGTATCAACAGCATCCATGGATCCAGATTCCTCCCCAAGCCCTTCCGGAGCCTGTGCCCAATCTATGCCAGCTTCCTCCGTCACCACTGGTTTCTCAGCATCCATTTCCACCTCAACACCCTCTCCCAAATCCTCACATGATTCTTCCTCAGAAGATTCCTCATCAATCTCCCTAATTCTCTTCCTATATAAATCTTCCAGCGAGCCCTCCTCACGAGGATTCTTCCTTCCTCTTCTGATCTCACCATTATTACTCACAGACTCAGAAGACTCATTCACAACAATTGTGATGCATTCTTTATGGGGCTGTCCTCAAATAGTGTTCGGAAGCTGCAGCTAGTGCAAAATGCAGGAGCCAGATTCATGTTAAGAATGCATTTTAGGGACCATATAACACCAGTCTTACAAAAACTGCAGTGATTTTCAATTTGCTTCCAAGCTCAATGTTAAGTGCTTAGCTTTGGTCTGCGAAGCCCTAAACAACTTGGAGTCAGGCTATCTGAAAGACCACCACCTCCCATAAAAAAACTGCTGAAGATCTGAGATCCTCAGAAAAGACTCTGTTGCATATTCCAACATCTCATGAAGTTAGGTTGGCAGCACTTCAGTTGTGGAACTCCCCACCCAAACAAATTTGGTTGGCTTTGAACTTCTGCAGGCAGTCAAAACAGTCCTGTTTCATACAGTCTTCATTATTTGAAAATGTTTTGTTTCAATTATTTAAAATGTGTATTTTAGAACTGCTTTTAGACTTCTCTTTAAATGTTTTAGATGTTTTATATTTTGACAAATGTCAATTTTTTCAGGAACAGCAAGATATGTAAGATATTGTCTGTTAGTTTTGATAGAGTTTTCACATTTGCAAAATCAGTGTTTGTGCAAGTTGCATAGACTGAACAAATTGTGTAGAAAAAAATGATAGGTGCTGCTTTGTTGTGTGGGACTTTGAAAACTACAACATGAGATGGTTCTTTGTTCTTTAATGCTCAATTAACTAGTCTTCTGTGCTTCTGTTATGTGTGTGCATTGCATATACTTTGCTTCACTTCAGGAAAATTCAGTACAGTAAGAATTCCCCCACTGTATCCTGGGGAATAGGTTACCAGTTGGATGGTGGTTCCCTGAAAATGCAGATACAATTGAGCAGCATTAAATAACTTTACTACCAGTCTCCATATATCATAAAATTGTACTGGACATCACCATTCTGCATGGAAATTCTCTGTGGTCACATAACTTATATCCTTGTGTGCATATTTATATGATGCTGAAGGGACGTCTGCTCTCAGCCCTTGCCTCATTCTGGTGAGATGAGATATGTTCTGGAGACTGGTCATTTCTCTGAAGCATGTTTTGACCTGTAATAACAGCAAATGTTTTTTATATCCCTAACTTCTAGGTACACAATAAAATTAACATTTTTTTAAAAAATGTTTGTAACTTCAGTTACATTTGCATGTTGCTCATTCATAAGATTTATTTTGGACAGATAATATTACTTTTTATCTTTTTAGTGAAAGTAACATTCTCCTTCCCAATGTTTTCTATCAGTACACTGATCGAAATAGTTTATTAGAGTCACTATTTATAAAACAAACAATTCATATATCCTACTGTTCATACTCAAGTTCTTATGTTTCAGTGTATTACACAAAGCTTCCCAGAAAAGGTAATGATTACCTCCAGGATTTCCATCTCTAGCATGATGTTGTTCTTATTTAATGTTACAGAAAATGGCCAAAAGAATGACAAGAGATTTAAGTTGTAAACAAGGAAACTTACTGACTTTACATGATGTTGCATCACATTTCCTGGAATCCCTCCGGCAACACAGTTTCTATACTTTACTTGATGAGAAAAGGCCAAATACAGATAAAGAGGGAAGAAAAGTAATTTGAAAAATTCTAATCCCAAACATGTGCCTGTCACTCAAACCATCCAAGCATTACATCTGGTGTCCCTACAGGTCTCGAAAGCCTTATCTACCAAATATTTTTTCCTGCTGTATCATCCTGTGAAACAGAATTATTTCTTTTTGAGTTCAATATTCATTCTCTCACAGTCCCAAGACTACAAGGTTACCTCGGTTCCATTCAAAACTAAGCTTTGTAAGGTTTCCTTTTTTTTCATAAAACAAAAACCTTTCAAGTACTTCTAGGACTCTCTCTTACAAAGAAACATGAATCAAATTGTTCATGAAGCTGTTGCTCAAACCTGCTTTCAGTGTCAGCGTTTTGTCCTCAAGTATGATGACCCTTGGAACATTTAATGTTTCCACTTTTAAAAATAATAATAAATGAATCTGTTTCTACATACTTGCATTGAATTCTCCTAGATCAATCTTTCCAAAACTTGCACCTTCTCAATACAGCTTCCATCATGCCCAGCAAAATTGCAAATATCTTTGTAAAATTTGGAGAAGTGGTACACTTCTCCATGTATTAGACCTAAGGGTTAAAACCAGATCTGTTTGCATGGGCATTCACAAATACCAGATTCTTTCAGCATCTTGCTCCTGAAATGAGGCACTGTACTCACATCTTAATTGCATTTCTCAGGTTTTGCAGAGACACACCATCCTGTACTAACAACTGGTCATAATTAACTCTGTAACTGAGACTTCTCTTATTGTGAACTCAGGCAGTAACTCTGCCTTGCTCTGTTTCATCAGAAAAGGGTTGGACAGATAATTAAAGAGAGTGAGAAAGATTTCTGTCATGCCTCCTTTTTGGTGCAGTGATATCATGGCTAGGGTGGTATGGTGATTTCAACATCTGACTACAACTCTGGAGGCCTGACATCAGTTCCCCACTCCGCCATGGAAATCCACAAGTTACCTTAGGCAAGTTACAAGCTCTACGCTACTCACAATATCTGTGATAGATTTTGTTTGGATTTCTTCTTTGTCCTAGAGTATCTGATGTATTCAGGATGTAGGCTGATAGAATAATTCGAGGAAAACTCACTGTGCATAACACACTCTCTCTTCCAACAACCTAAAAGACGGCTTTACACATGGACTTCACCAGATGGTCAACACCAAAATCAGATTGACTACATCCTTTGCAGCCAAAGGTGGTGGACATCCATCCAGTCGGTGAAAACAAGGCCTGGAGCTGACTGTAGTTCAGATCATGAACTACTTATTGCAAAATTTAGAATCAGACTAAAGAGAATGGGGAAAATACACAGACCAATTAGATATGATCTCACAAATATTCCTAGTGAATATGCAGTGGAGGTGAAGAATAGATTTCAGGGACTAGATTTAATAAATAGAGTCCCAGAAGAACTATGGACAGAAGTCCACAACATTATTCAGGAGGCAGCAACAAAGTATGTCCCCCCCCCCCCAAAAAAAGAAAACCAAGAAGCCAAGATGGTTGTCTTTTTAAATGTTTTTTATTGATTTATAAGTGTTAGTACAGCAAAAGCGGAGCCTCCAGTGGCCTAGGGGATAACAGCCTTGTGACTTGAAGGTTGGGTTGCTGACCTGAAGGCTGCCAGGTTCAAATCCCACCCGGGGAGAGCGCAGATGAGCTCCTTCTATCAGCTCCAGCTCCATGCGGGGACATGAGAGAACCCTCCCACAAGGATGGTAAAAACATCAAAACATCCAGGCGTCCCCTGGGCAACGTCCTTGCAGACGGCCAATTCTCTCACTCCAGAAGCAACTCCGGTTGCTCCTGACACGAAAAAAAGTACAGCAAAAGCGAGGAAAACAAAATTGGTGTGGATAGTGCAAAGAGGTGGGGAGGGGAACATAGGTGGGTACAGGAGAAAGAAAGGAAAATATAAGGGGGGGGGGGAAGAAATAGAATAAAAGGGAAAAAAAGAAGACCCCCCCCCAAAAAAACCAGAAAAAATATATAAAAAATATATATAAACTTCCCATTGTCCTCTTGAGGAGTTTTGTTTGGTTTTATTCATTTTCTTTTCCAGTTGACTCTCAAGAAGTTTTTGTCTTCATGCGTCAGATAGGTTTACTGTGAATGTATTTCCACTTTTTTGAATAAAATCTCTGAAGCCTGTCCAGTCTGTCTTTTTTTTCCCCATCACTTAATTTCTGTGTTAGAATGTCCATTTGTATTAAATCCAGCAATTTTATAATCCATTCATCTGTAGTGGGTACATTTTTTTGTTTCCAAACTTTGGCTAGAACTAGTCTTGCAGCCGTACTCATTAAGAAAAACATTTTATCTTCATTTTCCTTCAATTTCCGGCTTGTTATACCTAGTAAATACATTTCCGGTTTTATTATTTTTATTTATTTACAGCATTTATATTCCGCCCTTCTCACCCCGAAGGGGACTCAGGGCAGATCACATTATGTACATATAGGGAAAACATTCAATGCCCATAAACACATCGAACCGAGACAGAGACAACAGACAGACAGACACAGAGGCAATTTAGCCTTCTCCTGAGGGGATGTTCGATTCTGGCCACAGGGGGGAGCAGCTGCTTCATCATCCACTTTGATGGCACTTCCTCACTTCCTCATTCCAACATTGTAAATTAGTTAAACTTGCCTCCCCACTTTTATAAGTGGTACCTTATTTCCTACTTGATAGATGCAACTATCTTTCGAGTTGCTAGGTCAGCAACGAGCAGGGGCTATATTTAATTTTTAATTGACGGGTGCTCACCCCGCCACGGGCTGGCCTCAAACTCATGACCTCATGGTCAGAGTGATTTATTGCAGCAGCTGTTTACCAGCCTGCGCCACAGGAACTTGATTTGTAGTATTTTTTGTGTTATCTGATGTATATTTTTCCATTACCTATTAATATTTTTACATTTCCACCATTGGTGATAAAAGGTTCCTATTTCTTTATCACATTTCCAGCACTTATTGGATATCCATCTGTTAAATTTGGCTATTTTGACTGGGGTATAATACCACCTGAATTGCATTTTATATCAATTCTCTCGTATCTCGATGGCTGCAGTAAATTTTAGTTTTTTGTTCCATATTTCTTCCCACTGATTTAAGTTTATATTATGCCCGAGATCTTTGGCCCATTTAACTTTACAATCTTTAATCTGCTCTTCTTCTGTCGTCCATTGTAATAATATTTGGTATAATATCTTAATAATTTTTTTCTCCTTTTGCATAATTAGTTCCCAAGTTTCTAAATGTTGGCTGAAACCTATTTTGGCATCTTCTTTATAACACTGTAGTATTTGATAGTATTGGAACCATGTTATCTTTTGATCTTCCTGTTTGATTTCTTCATGTGTCTTTATTGCCAATTCATCATTATCTTTTTTTTTGTATTTGTTGATATATAAGCCAATTTTCCGAGCCCAATTCTCTTTTATGTTTTGCTTCTGTGGGAGAAATCCAGAGTGGGGTTTTGTCATACAGTCTAAATTTGTACTTTTTCCAGGTCCTAATTAATGCTGCCCTGATCAAATGGTTTCTGAAGTTTTTCTCTGACTTTCTTTTATTATACCACAAATAATCATGCCATCCCGAGCATAGATCATGTCCTTCAATTTAGTATTTTTCAACGTAGTCCATTCCTTTACCCACACCAGATTGCAGGCTTCATAATATGATTTGAAGTCCGGGAGACCCAGTCCTCCTCTCTTTTTTCATCAGTTAATATTTTTAACTTTATTCTGGGTTTTTTATTTTTCCATATAAATTTCGTTATATCAGTATTCCATTTTTTGAAGAGATAATTGTTCCTTATTATGGGTAGTGTTTGAAAAATAAAGAGTAATTTGGGAAGAATAGACATTTTTATTATTGCTATGCGGCCTAATAGTGATATACTTTGATATTTCCATTTTTCCATATCTTTTTTAATCTTACTCCACAGTTGTTCATAGTTATTTTTTAATAATTTTGCATTACTTGATGTCATCATCACTCCTAAGTATTTTGCTTGTTTCTCTATTTTTATCCCTGATATTTGCTGTATATATTCCTTCCCCTCTCTGTCTATTTTGGTTAATACGTTAGTTTTTTGTTTGTTCAGTGTGAAGCTCGCTAAAATTCCAAATTCCTCTATTTTGTCTAGCCAACAGTTGATGTTCTTAGCCGGATTTTCAATAATACAGACTACGTCATCTGCGTATACCCTCATTTTGTAATTTTGACTTCTAATTTTTAACCCTTCCAAATTTTTATCTTCATTTATTTTCCTCACCAATGTTTCAATGATTAGAATGAATAGGAGTGGCGATAATGGGCATCCTTGCCGTGTGCCTCTATTGATTTGAATACTTTTCCTGTTTTCTTGACCATTGATTATTAGTGTCGCTGTTTGCTTCGAATATATCGCTTCAACCACATTTTAAAATTTAAATCTGATGTCCAATTCTTTCAGCAATAATTTTAGATAGCCCCAATCAACCTTGTCAAAAGCTTTTTCTGCATCAATGAATAATAGTGCCATTTGTTTTTCATTATGCTTTCCATAATATTCAATTGTGTCAATTAGGATTCTAATATTATCTTTTATTTGCCTATTGGGCAGAAAATCTACTTGCTCTTCTGAAATCCAAATTCTCATAAAGTTTTTAAATCTCTCTGCCATAATTGTTGTAAAGATTTCTTTCATGTATCAGGGAGTTCTTGTTCCTTCATTGCATTATTCATAATTTTCTTAAGATAAGGTGTTCTTTTTCAAATATCTTATAGTAATTCTCTATTAGGCCATCTGGTCCTGAAGTTTTATTTCCATCCATTTTTCTTATTGCGCTATGTATCTCGTGCTCTGAAATTTCTTTATTTAAAGTTTGTATTTGTCCATCTGTTATCTTTTGTAATTGTTGTTTTCCTAAGTATTGTACTATTTTCTCCTTCTTTATCTGCTCCCTCGCATATAACCTTTTATAAAATTTGTTAAAGTGGCTTAAAATATCCTTATCAGATGTATAGATTTTTTCTTTTAATCTTATGGCATTGACATATTGTGCTTCTTTTTTCTTCCTTAATTTTCTGGCAAGCCATCTTCCTGGTTTGTTTGCATTTTGGAAGTAGTTCTGTTTGGCATATTTTAATTCTTTTGCTCTCTGTTCTGTTTCTAAGTAGTCTTGTTGTATATGCATCCACTCTAGGTCTTGTCTATTTTGCAAGTCATTGGGATTTGTCTATAGTTTTCTCTCTAATTCATCTAGTTCTTTTAGTATCTCCTCCATTTTTGTCTTCTTTGTTTTGTTAACTTTGCACTTTGTTGTATAAAGTGCCCCCTCATGATCGCCTTACTTGCGTCCCAGATTATTTTTAATGGTGTCATTGGTAAGTCATTAAGTCTAAAATATTCTTCCAATATTTCTCTACTTTTAGTTATGTCTTCTTTAGTTTTCAGTAAGTTCTTGTTGAATCTCTATCTTGGTGGATTTCTTGATTTATTCAATACCATTTCCATTGCACAGTGGTCAGAGTCCAATCTTGATAGTACCTTTATTTTCTTAATTTTTGAAGTTATTGAATTTGTTGTCCATATCATATCTATTTGTGACCAACCTTTGTGTCTGTTCGAATAGAAGGTATAATCTTTCTCATTGTTATGGTGTATATGCCAAGCATCTTGAAGATTGAATTCTTGTTGAAAATTTAGAAAGGTTCTTGGTAAATTATTCACTGATTTTTTTTGGCTAAATCGTACCATCCATTACCCTATTGAAATCTCCTATTTTTGGTCTGGGATAAAGCCCTTTAATTTCTTCACAAATGTGCTTTTTGTTCCGTATGGTGCATATATGTTGCAGATTAATGTTCTTAAATTTTGAATTATAATAATTACACCCACCATTCTTCCTTCCTGATCTTTAAAAGCCAAATTTGCTTCTATTGTTTTTGTTTATATAAAGGACTAGCCCTCTCTTTTTTCTATGGCTGATGCGTAAAACGCATTGCCAATGTATTTTTGTTCCAAATGGGCTACATGTTTCTGTGCAATATGAATCTCTTGTAAAGCCACCACATCGTAATTCCCTGTTTAAATTTTATTAAAGATTTTATTTCTTTTATTAGGAAAATTCAGTCCACTCACATTGTTTGAGTAATATTTGAGTTGTCACTCCATGATTACTGTTGTTCTTCTTCCTCTTCCTCTCCTTTTTTCATCCTCCTCTAATCTATCCAAGTTTGTCAAGTTCTTTTGCCTGCCCAAATTCAATTTTGCCATACTATATTCCATCTCCTCCTTTTCCAATGACTCTATTCTGGCTCTCTTTTTCTCATTCAACCCTGTTTGTTCTTGTTGTTGTTTTCATGTCTTGTTTTAGTCTTCTGTAAAATTCCTTCACTTTGTCTTTGGATGTCAGCCAGTATTTTTGTTCTTTGTTTGTGACCATTATACCTTCTACTTGTTCCCAGCGGAACCTAATCTGGAACTTCATTAATTCTTCTGTTAAAAACATATATTTTCTCCTTCTTGCCAATATTGTGCTGGGGTATTCTTTAAGTATCACAATTTTCTTTTCTTTGTAAAATGTTGAATTAGGACTATGTATTTTCAGGATCTCATCTCTTGTGATCTTTTTGGTAAAATGGACTATCACATCTCTTGGCATTTTGTTTTTTCTTGAAAAGTTCATGGTCACTCTGTAAACCTGGTCTATCATTTCCTCTGGCAGCTCTTCTTCGCATTGTAGTATATTTGATGTTATTTGTATCATAATCTGTCTAATATTTTCTTTTATTTCTTCTTGTATATTTTGAAACCTTAATTGAAATTCCATTTCCTTTGTTTATTATTTATTTTTTTACAGTAATTATATTCCGCCCTTCTCACCCCGAAGGGGACTCAGGGCGGATCACACTGCATACATACAAGGCAAACATTTAATGCCATAACATAGAACAGAGACAGAGACAGGTGCAGGCATGGGCTAGCCTCGAACTCATGACCTCTTGGTCAGAGTGATTTGTTGCAGCTGGCTGCTAACCAGCCTGTGCCACAGCCCGGACTTTAATTCCATACTCTCTTGTCTCACCTCAATTTTTTCATTCCTGGCTTTGATGTTTTTTATTTTGTTTTGAAGTTTCTCTTGTGTTTTCTTTATATCTAATTTCTTTAAAAAAATTTTTTTATTATATTACTATTAATTTTGTTACAAAGAAAAGAAAATTCCTTACAATTCATATAATTAAATTGCATGTTAATTTATCATTTATTGCTAATTTCCAAATTTCCTTGTACCAATCTTCTATTCTAATTTCCACCTCCCCTTTCCAATTTCTTGCTATTAATAACCTTGCAGCCGTTAGCCACATTGTTACCAAATTCTTTTCCTTTCCTTTCCATTCATCTGTATTATAAATAGATAATAGTATAGTCGCTGGGTTTATATTGATTTTTTTCTTCATGATACTCTCTATTTCTACTATGACCTTTCCCCAAAACCTCTGTACATACTTACATTCCCGCCACATATGAATATATGTCCCCCTTTCTTGACAACCCCTCCAACATTTTTCTGAACAGCTCTTATCCATATTATGTATCTTTATTGGGGTCAAATACCACTTCCATACTATCTTGTAGTAGTTTTCTTTTATTCTAATTGATAAATTTTTGAGATGCCTTGTTTTCCATAATTTTTCCCAATTTCTTTCTCCTACTTTTATTCCCAGTTCTTACACCCATATTTCCCTTTTTAATATCCCTTTCCTCCCACCTTTAATCTCTATTAATATTTCATATATAATACTGGTTATCCCTTTCGGATATTCATTTCCCTCTTTAGTCTGTTCTTTTAATACTATCTTTTCAAATTTTGTTGGTTCTCTTTCCTCCCAGCTCTTTCTTTGCCAATTTTGGAACCATTGATCTAGTTGGACCCAATAAAGCCATGATATATTTAAATCACCTAGGATTCCCTTTATGTTGTTTTCCTCCTTTATTTGTTCCCTCCAACTTCCAATTTTGTCTAATTTCTTCCTTTTCAATTCCTTATCCATCACATTTTTAAAGTTTTTAGGAAATTTCTTCTCCATTATCACTGGCATTATTTTAGAATTCTCTTTAATGAGGTGGCTTTTATATTTATTCCATATTATTAATACATTTTTAATGATACATTTCCCATTTGGTTGATTTCCTTTTTTGAATATTCCTTAAAAATATATATTTTCTAATCTCATTTCTATATCTTTAGTAATTATTTCCATCCAGTCTATTCATACTTTATTTAGCATCCCTTCTACCACATGTCTCAACTGGTTTGCTTCATTAATAACTTTTGATTTCAGGTAATCCTAGTCCTCCTTCCTTTTGTGGTTTGTACCAATAGCTTTTGTTTATTCTGTTTTTTCCCATTATTACAAAATTTGTTTGTTAATTGTTGCCATTTGTTCAATTCAATTCTGATATTTTGAGTGGCATCATTCTAAATAAGAAATTTACTTAAGGTAGTATTTTCATTTTGAATAAGGCAATTCTACTAGACCAGGACAAGTGTATGTTGTTATACTCATTTAATCTTTTTCTGTCTCTTTCCTCAATGCCTCTAAGTTTTTCCTTTCCATTTCACTTAGGTCCTTAGTTACTGCTATTCCTAGATATTTTATGTTTTCTTTTAAAGTTATTTTTATGTCCCTCCAATTTTTGAATTCTTCCTCTTCTTGTTTTGTATAATTAAATAGTATCATTTCTGATTTTTTCCAATTTATTTTCAGCCCTGTTATTCTCCAAACTTCCTTATATGCTCTCCTATTATTTCCATTTTATCTGCTATTCCTTTTAAATTCAAAATTATGTCATCGGCAAACAAGCTAATTTTATCTGAGTCTTTTCCTATCCCTATTAATTTATTGTTATTTCTATTTACATTTGCCAATATTTCTATTGTGATTGCAAAGAATAATACCTGCCCAGTCCCTCTTGTTACTTTTATTCTATCAGTTATCCCAGCATTTACTAATACCTGAATGTAACTGTCTGAATATAGTTGGTTCACTTATCCCATTGTTCTGCTTCCCAATCCAAATTTATTCAAAATATATTTTAATGTTGGCCACTCCACGCAATCGAATGCTTTAAATATGTCTAAGGCTATAATTCCTGCTTTTATCTGTTGATTTTTATTATCTGAATTTTATTTATTAATTATATCTAATTTCTCTTGTTTTAATTCTTTTATTTCCTGTTGCATATCATTAATACCTTGTTTCACTTCCTTTAGTTGTTCTTTTGGTTCCTTCCTTAAGTCTAAGATCTGTTCTTGTATATATCTTGTTTTTCTTGCATTTTCTGGAGTTCTTTCATAATATCTTTTAAGTTAATTTCATCTGTGATGGAGGGTCTTCTTGGGATCCCCTTATAGTCTTTTGGCTCTTTGTCTCCTTTGGTTTTTGCTGTCATCATTTTGCTTAATTTTATATATTACATCTTCTATGAGTTCACTCTTCTGGATAAATTGGTAAGTATTTGTCCACTAGATGTGAAGGGAGAATTTATATAGAATTTAGTTACTAATATCCAATTTTAGTCTCTTATTTCTGTGATCGTATATTAAATCTCATTTAAAAATTTTCTATAAATATTTTAGTTGTCTTTGGTTGATTTGATTTGCTGTCTTTATTTATCTCAGTTTGGGAGAGTTAATTAATTTAATTTATCAGATTTCAATGTAATTTGAAATAGTAAAAAATCATTAATTTTGGGCTTATTGTACTTTATCACTTAATATGTCACTGGATTTCCTGATTAAATTAATAATTTGATTCAATAACTATTAAACCTCCAGCTTCCCTATGTCTTTGTCCCTTTTTTGTCTTTGAACCCTTGTTATTGCCCCTTGACACTCTCTGTCTCTCCGTCTCCTCTGGTCTAACTGGCGTCGTTTCCTTTTCTCTTCTCTCTCCCTTCATTTCTCCTGTTGTCCCTCGTCCTTGTTTTATCCAATTATCCGCTTCTTTCTTTCCTTTTCTAGAATCTTGTAGAGTCTATGTATAGTCTATGTTTTCTTTCGTCGTTTATTTATTTATTCAGACTTATATGCCGCCACTCTGGTACGCTAGTTGTGTGGCTTCCATCTCCTCTTATGTGGATTGCGTAGACTGCACACCTTCTTTTTGCGGCCCTCGTACAGCTTATGTACTTCCTTCCCTTTCCATTTTGTCCCTCACTCAATTCCATCCCTCCTGTTTCTTGCTTCAATTTCTGTTTCCTGCCTCTCTGTCCCGAGGGGGTTTGAGCCCACTTTCTTGTTTTCGGGTCCGTCTACTGCATTCTGGTCCGCTTGTTCTTTTTACTTCCGTCTTGCCTTCCCTTTGTTTAATGAAGCTGGCCTGTAGACACAACAATCTTCCTCTCAAGATCAGTCACTTCAATCTCACTCCGCCATAACCCCAATGGTTTAATTTCTAGTCAATTTCCCCACAATGTTTAACTTTAGTCCAAAGGGGTGGGGAGGGGTTACTTTTGTTCTGATCCAGCGGATTCCTTTTAACTTAATTTTAAAGTCTTTTTCTTATTTATCCACCATAGGTTAGTAGTCCTTTTTTATTTTTGGGGAAGCCTCCCTCCACGAGTTACAAAGATCTTTTCTTTACTTACTTCTTGTTGTCTTCTTTTCTTTTCTTTTAAAAAATGTGCTGGGCTGGTGATTTCCTGGAAAAAGAATCCCAGATTGCCCCAACGTGACCCACCTTGCCCCATGGGCACCAAATACCGGATTCATCTGGAATCTCTCCTTGAGAGAAAGACCACTTTTGGACCATCAGCTGGTGCCCTTGGGTTTTGCTGTCCTCTCAGCGTCAATCTGCTGAGAGGAGGGAGCCAAAGCTCTACCCGATCACCTCTGTTGAGGCTGGTTTGCTGAGAGCCCTCAGCAAGTCTGTCTCACCACCATCTTCACACACCCGGAAGTCCACCCCGTGCCTCATTTTCAAAGCCCCACACTTCCACACACTATATAGTGAAAAAATATTATAGTTCTGTTATTTTGCTCAGAAATTAGTGTATGCTTGAGATGCAGCTTCAGCTGGGAGAAATTAACCTTGGTTAGCTTTTGCACTTTGGGTAATTCCTTTAACATTCAGAATGAAACCCAAATTTGCCAGGATACATACAGTAGAGTTCCGGTTATCCGACTTAAACGAGTGGGCCGAATGTTGGATAACCAGATCTGTTGGATAATAGGGAGGCCCGGTTTAGGGAAGCCCAGTGCATGTTGCTGCCTAGCAACATGCTCTGGATTCTCCAAAGGCCAGGCCCTTACCGGAGGGAAGTTTCCTCCCTCTGGCAAGGGCCAGGCTGAGTAAAATCTGGGGCGTGTTGCTAAGCAGGAATGCGCTCCGGGTTCTCCGAAGGCCAGACCCTTACTGGAGGGAAGAGTTTCCTCCTTCTGGCAAGGGCCAGGCTGAGGAAAACCCGGGGCACGTTGCTAAATAGCAACGTGCTCCGGGTTCTCCAAAACCCCAGGCCCTTACCTTCTGAGGCTGTCTCTGCCGCTGCATCTGCCACCTCCGCTGCCTCCTGGGGCAGCCTGAGGAAGAGGGAGAGAAAAGTCCTCCTAGCTCTCCCTCTCTCGAGCTCCCTCCAGCTTAGCAGTGCCCCCTTCCTTGGGCTGCCCCAGGAGGAGGCACAGAGGAGGGTGAGGCAGACGCAGCGGCAGAGGCAGCCATGAGTGTGGCAGCGGCGGGGAAAATACAATGTGCCAGAGAATACAATGTGTTAGATAAGTGGAAGCCGGATAACCGGAACTCTACTGTATGCACATACACATTCTCTCTCTCCCCCTCCCCCCTCTCTCACACGCCCACAGAATGAGAATCACTACCACTATTACTTTGGGTTTAATTTGCATTTTAAAGGAGCTATCCATAGTGCTGAAACTATTTTGTTGTTGTTGAGCAGCTTGAATGTTCATATCATAATGAATTCCTTCAATGTTCATATTAAAACTCACAACAAATTCACTGAACCGCTGACACTCACATCACCAGCTACTCCAGAACTGAAACTTTGGAAAATGCAGAATTCTTTTAGTAGAATAGCAAAATCAAATAACACTATATGGCTATGAGCATTAACTCGGAAGCTCTTTGTCTGTAAACAAACTATAAATGTACGAATTAATTACAGATATACAACAGTTAAAGCTGTTTATGAACTCGGCAAAAGACAACAACAAAAGTTGCTATCATGTCTATGTCATCAAACCCCACTGAATTCAATGGTTCTATCTGAATATACAACTTTAGAACTCTCCTGACATGTTTCTGCTGTAACTTTTATGCAGGGCAGACAATTCAAATAACTGAAATGGCCTTCCTTAATATCAAAGCCAAAACTAACTTGGAACCATTTAAAAGCCAACAGATTTTAGTCCCACTACATTTAGTACTATATCCCAACTCTGAGATGAAAAAATGCTTAGAGAAGAGACAACATGACCTCTGAGGCACAGAGTGGTTTTGTCACCCCGTTGACCAATGGTATAGCCAAAAACCAAAAGTTTATTCTTCTAGTACAGGGGTGAGCAAAGTGAAGTCCTTTGACATAAAACTCTCCCACTTCCAGATTGTTCTTACATTCCTCAGCCTCCTTCAGACTATGAATTGTTCCTTTTCTGTCCAAAAGAAGAATGAACCTCCAAGGAACGGCAATCCACTTTTTAAACAAGCTACAGAGCCCCTTTACTCTGATTATTTTTTTAATGTTCATTTTTCAAAACTAGCAGTTGATTTTCAGACACTTCAAAGGATTGGTATTTAGATGGTGGAAATTTGTTACTCATAGGCATGTGCGATCCATGAAAAAAATGGTTCAATACTCGCTTCTAAAGTAGGGGGTGCTGGCGCTTCGTTTCTGAAACTACTTCTGAATTTTGACCCAATTTTTTAAAAAACTTAATTCATTAATGGCGGACGCGCATGCACAATGGCCAAAAACAGCACCCGGGCGGGGGGGACTTTACAGGACTCTCCCACCCTCATTTTTTGAGCTATCCTCTTCAAACTTGGTACGGTGGTAGAAGACATTTAACACTGCTAGCTCACCAAAACGTTTCTCTTATCTTCTCACCTTTGGGCGAATATTCATAGCTTATATAAGAAACCATTTTTTAATAATTGCAGATATCTGTTCCTGCTTTGAAGTCTTATTTCCTGTTTCATTGGGTTGTCTTTACTTTGAAAGTCATTGTTCTACTTGGGAAACAAGGCCAGGGCTCAGGTACTGTCTGCAGGTACTGATGCGGGTGGAGAGAACAATGGGCTTTGCAACCCTGGCACACAAGAGGCCTGCTTGCTTGGAAGGCGCCGGAGAGTGTAACTTGCAAGTCGCCCCTGGCTTTGGAGTGCCCTGCCCAACAAACTATTATTTGATACGGGTGAGGAGAACGATGGGCTTTGCAATGCAACCGTGGCACACACAAAGCCAGAGACAGACAAGGGCTTGAGTAAGCCTTGGAGTACCTTTGAGGAGGCCAAGGCCACAAACACACAACAAATAAGCCCTTTCCCCTACCACTCCAAAAAAGCTCCTACTAGCAGCTCACAATGTCCTTTAATTAAAAAAAAAGCGGCAGTGGCACACTCGCCCTCCCAGCCCCAACCTTTGGAATCAAAAATAAAATGTGTTGCTTTGCTTCTTCTTTATTATTCAAATCTTTAAAGAAAAATAACCCCCCCACCCAAATGGTGCCGCCTGCAGCCAGCAATGCCCAAGCTGCAAGGAATGTGCCGCTGTGGTCAGGCGAGTAAACAAACAATCGGCCGCTGACTGGGAAAAAGGCGAGCACTGGTGGCCCCGCTGCAGGGGAAAACAAAGCGGCACACTCGCTTTCCCATCCCCAACCTTTGGAATCAAAAACACAACGTTGCATTGCTTTACTTCTTCTTATTCAAATCTTTAAAGAAAAATAAGGATCCCCCCCCCCCCAAACCATGGTGCCACACAAAGAAATGGACCCGGGCCTGCAGCCACATCCACATCCACAGCCACCAGCAAACGGAAGCACTGGTAGCCGACCCCGCCAACCCGGGGAAAAAAAGCTGCATACCCGCCCTTTTCCCACCCACCCACCCAGGGGCGGTTCAACTGCGAGGCAATTTAGACACTTGCCTGTGGCACCATCCTCTAGGGTGCGCAGTTGAGGTGCTCCCGTGTGCGCCTCCTCCTCCTTCGGGCCTTCAGCCTGGCCGAGGTCCGGCTTCGGGCCTTCGGCCTGGGTCCGGCTTCGGCCCCAAGGCGGGCCCATGGCCGAAGATGGGCCCACGGCCAAAGGCAGGCCCACGGCCAAAGGCAGGCCCATGGTTGAAGGCGGGCCCATGGCCAAAGGCAGGCCCACGGTCGAAGGTGGGCCCATGATGAGCGGAGGGGCATGAGTCACACAGGTACACACTCCCAGCAGCAGCAGCCACCCAGCCGCCGCCGCTGCTCCTGCTGCCTCTGGTGGGGCCTCCTTGGCTGACTCCTCCACTTTCCCTGGAGCCCCCAAAGCCCTGGTCGCCTCCTCTCCACGCGGGCGCCCTGGCCTCCGAGCCGCTCAAGGGATGGATGTACCATGAGCTGGCTTCCCAAGCATGTTTTGGTGTGGACTCTGTTGCACAGCACGGCGCCCCCGCTGGGCCAGGCCATAGGTAAAGCTCACCTTCGCGCCTCAGGGCGTATGTTGCCTCAGGGCCACTTCCTTTCCTGTTGGTATTTGGGAAAGTTAGAGGAACTTTTCACTCCCTCATCTTTCTCTTTGTATCCAGAAGGAACCCTCTGCCTAACTGGGAGAGCTGTGAGGTGTCTATTCCAGAAAAGGGTGGGCATAGCAGGTATGGTCAAACTTGGGGCCTTCCAGGTGTTTTGGACTTCAACTCCCACCCTTCCTCACAGCCTCAGGCCCCTTCCTTTTCCCCCTCAGCCACTTAAGTGGCTGAGGGGGAAAAGGAAAGGGCCTGAGGGTGTGAGAAAGGGTGGAAGTTAAAGTCCAAAACACCTGGAAGGCCCCAAGTTAGCCCATGTCTGCCTTGAGGGATCTCTACCTTCCTAATGCCACAACCCCTTGATATAGTTCCTCATGTTGTCGTGACCTCCCCAACCATAACATTATTTTCGTTGCTACTTCAGAACTGTCATTTTGCCACTGTTATGAATCAAAATGTAAATATCTGGTATGCAGGATGTATTTTCCTTCACTGGACCAAATTTGGCACAAATACCCGATATGCACAAATTTGAATACTGGTGGGGTTTGGGGGTGTGGGTTAATTTTGTCATTTGGGAGTTGTAGTTAACCTACAATCAAAGAGCATTCTGAACACCACCAGTGATGGAATTGAACCAAACTTGGCACACAGAACTCTCATGACCGACAGAAAATACTCAAAAGGTTTGGTGGGCATTGACAGGGCCATAGCCAGAAAAAAAATTAGAGGGAAGTTTGAAACTTTTTTAGCGAATCATGAAGAGTAGTTCCATAACGTGAAATAATTTAGAAATCAGGCTCCATCGATAAAGTTCAGTGGAAGCTCAAGACAGGTAAACCTCAGTGGACACACTCAAGACAGATAAACCACAGTGGACACTCATGGGGATTTGGTTAATCAGTTTAAATTCATGAGTAAACCAGTTTTTTTTAAAACTTGAAAATGGGGGGGGGGGGGTTTGAACCCCTAACCACCCCCCTTTGGCTACAGCACTGGGCATTGACCTTGGGTTTTGGAGTTGTATTTCACCTGCATCCAGAGAGCATTGTGGACTCAAAACAATGATGGATCTGGACCAAACTTGGCACAAATACTCAATATGCCCAAATGTGAACACTGGTGGAGTTTGGGGAAAATAGACCTTGACATTTGGGAGTTGCAGTTGCTGAGATTTATAGTTTCAAATAGGGTCTCTTTTGCTCCAAAAAAAAAAATCTGCAGCAGTCAGTGGTTCCCAACCTTTGGGCCTCCAGGTGTTTTGGACTTCAGCTCCCACAATTCCTAACAGCTGGTAAGATGTTCTCAAGAAGTGTTTGATTTTCATACAAGTATGTACCTAAAGTCATGTAAAATTTCTTGGGGCAAAAGGGGTTGCGAGTGAAAGAAGTTTAAGAAGCCCTGTTGCAGTTGACAAATTTGGAGTGCAATGCCTTCACATAAAGGAACTATCTTCTGAGATGGCCTGTTGCTGCCTACGACCTGTGGCTGCCTTCGGGGCCAGGCCCACACCTATGGCAGGCATCCTCAGAGGTTGTGAGGTCTGTTGGAAGCTAGGTAAGTGGGGTTTATATATCTGTGGAAAGTCCAGGGTGGGAGAAAGAGCTCTTGCCTGTTTGAGGCTAGTGTGAATGTTGCAATTGGCCAGCTTGATTAGCACTTAATGGCCTTATAGATTCAAAGCCTGGCTGCTTCCTCCCTGGGGGCATCCTTCATTGGGAGGTGTTAGCTGGCCCTGATTGTTTCCTGTCTGGATTTCCCCTGTTTTCAGAGTGGTGTTCTTTATTTACTGTCCTGATTTTACAGTTTTTTTTAAATATCGTGGGCCAGATTCCCTTTCGGTGGCCTTTTAATTATCTTCCTTGATATTCTGGGTTATATGGCTGTGTGGAAAGGACCCTCAGGGCTCTTCCACACAGCCATATAACCCAGAATATCAATGCAGAATAACCCACAATATCTGCTTTGAACTGGGTTATCTGAGTCCACACTGCCGTATATCCCATTGAATTTAACAATTGTGGCCATTCTCTTTCTACTTATGACATCACTGTCCAAAATCCCTAGTTTAGAGGATTGGGTTCGGTCTCCTCCTGTCTGCTCTCTTCAGTCACTCTTTTTCTCTCTCCCTCCTTCTCTTTTGTAGTCATCATAAGTGACTAATATTTTTCTCAGAGAGAAATTTCTGCTCACTGTCAAACTGCAAAGTATTCTGCAACAAGAGGAAGGAAGGGAGCTATTGTAGAGCCCTGTTAATTGTGTGAAAATCAACCATAACAGAAGCATTGAATCTATGGTCTGGCATATCCAAGTCTGCGTGCTTTCTGGCAGGCTAGACAGTTATGACCAGTGGGATGCATTTCACTTAACAAGCCACATGTTGCAAATAGATATTCCTTCCAATTTAATCATCAAAAATACAGGCAGTGTGAAGAAGTGTATAATTATATTTTGTTTATAGATGACATGTTTATTGGATTTTGTTTAAACAGTCAGGTTTGGCTAAAGTTTAAAATGGTGAGTATTTGAATTGATGATGTGTGGGGGAAGGTAGCCATCTTAGAATGCTAGAACAGGTTACCCTAGCAACAGGGGCGGAGCCAACCGCCGCCTGGAAAGGAAAAGGGGGAATATTTAAAAACCCAGGCAGTCTGTGATTTTCTAGTCACAGTGGAGGATCTGATTCTTGTGAGGAGAATCAGGTTGGCTCAAATAGAAGGATTTGAGTCAGATCTAAGTTGGACCAGACTAGGCAAGTTAGGTGACTTGTCTAGGGTCATTTATAGAGCCTGTGGATTAGGGAAAATTAATCCCAGGGGATCCAGGAGGATCAGGGTTTAGTGTAATCCAGAGAAAGAAATATTTTGAAAGTTTGACCACCTCATATCCGTTTGTAACCATTAAGCGAAGTGCCTTTAACAAGTTATATGAAACCATCAAGCTCTGTACCTGCAATAAACTTGTTTTGATTTTATTCTAACCAAGCCTCTGTCATACTCTTATATTAAGTTAAGCAACAACAACATCTGAAGTAAAACAAATAGAAACAGCTTAAAAGAACCAGTGCCATCTGCCTGACGTCTCCTCCATTGGTGGCAGCGAAGAAGATAGTCAAACAAATAATTAATTAACATCATCTCTCATAAAACATCTTTATTAATTGGTGGTATCTGTGTGTGTGTGTAGGATCAGAGGGATTCCATCTCTGTCACACATTCCTGTCAGACACCTCACCTCTGCACATATTGGTGGCAAGCGGAGGGGATCAAAAGGATTCCATTCCCTGCCACCTCAGATCCTTTACATATTTGGTGGAGCAGCGGCGGGATACGTATAACATCCCTAATTTGGTGCCTGAGATCGCTCATTAAAATTTCTGAGGTAAAAGTTATAAAGAATGGCCACCAGAAAGCAGAGAAAAGGAGCAGGAGAGGTAGAAGTATACCAAGGGGAAGAGAGTTCAGATTCTGAACAACAGACCACCATGTCAGAAGCAGTGATGAGATATCAATTAGAGATGAGAAAATTACAATTAGAGGCAGAGGAGAAACGGAGACAGGCAGAAGCACAGGAAAAAGAAAAAGAGAGACAGGCACAGATGGAGAAAATGAAATTGGAAAAAGAGATAGAGATGAGAAAGATGGAGATTGAATGGGAAAGACAGAAGCTGACACTGTCTCAGCCTTCTGTGGAGGCACAACCAGGGACTCCCATCCTTAATCCTGTTGATTCAGCCTTAAAGAGCTTTCCTAAATACAACAAGGAGGATGATGTGGAGCAGTTTTTAATTTCGTTTGAATGGTGTTGTAAAGATCTGGAAATAGCTGAGGAAAATTGGATGATTTACCTCAGGCCACATATTTGTGGAAAGCTATTAGAGATCTATAGCGAAATGGTGGAAGAAGAACGCAGAAATTACACTATATTTAAACAGCTGGTACAACAAAGGTTACAGCTGACTCCTGAATTTTATAGAACAAAATTCAGAACGCTGAGGAGAGAGAAAAATGAAAGTTTCTTACAACTAGCTGCCAAACAGGCACAATATTTTGAGAGTTGGTTGAGAAATTCTGAGGTAAAAGACTTCCAGCAGCTGAAAGATTTAATAAAATTAGAGCAGCTATACCAGCAAGTTCCATCAGATTATCGATGGCCGGTACAAGATAGAAAACCTCAAACTGCTAATCAAGCAGCGGGTATGGTGGACCAACTAATTACATTGAAGGAAGGGTTTAAGAAGGAAGAAGGAGGATTCAAAGAAAAACAGTTTAAACAGCCATTTTTTTCCCTCACGCGCGCACAGCAAGGGAGAGGAGCTTCCATAGAAAACACCACCTGGAGGATGGCTAGTGTAATGAACCCTGCCAAAACTGAGGGAAATATTCGATGCTTTCACTGTGGGAAGGCAGGACATTTTAAGTCCCAATGTGGTCTTTTAAAGAAAGAAAAACCTTCTTTCTATGTTAAGAAAGTCCCAACCAAAGAGATAACTAAAAAACCAGCTAAGGTTCAAAAAGATTTACCTCAGGAAATTCAAAAGGAGAGGCAATGTCTGTTTGTTTTGTTGGATCAAACATCAGATAAATATTTGGAAAACATCAACATTGATGGAAACCAAATACAAGGATGGAGGGACACAGGTTCAGAAGTCTGTATCATTAGACCTGAATTAGTACCATCAAAATGCCAACACCCTACTTATCAAGTTAATTTAAAAGGTTTGGGTCCCGTGATCCCAAGCAAAGTGGTTTCTTTACCAGTTCAATATGGCAAGTGGGAAGGAGTATGGAACTTTGCTATTAGTTCTGATATTCCATATAAATGCCTAATTGGTAATGACCTTGCCAGAGAAGTCAAAAAGTTAACAAAGACTCTTAATGAGGGTGAATGTAAAGAGAAAAAATCTGATAAAGAAATTGTCTGTTTACCTATACAACAGAACTTAAAAGAAAATCCTGAGGCAAGTTCTGTAATGGCTGATTTGGTAAATAAGACTAAAGGAGAAGGAGAAATCCTGAAGGATCAAAAGTCTGATGACACATTGCAACCTTTGTTTGAGCAAGCCCAAAACACTGAGGAGGATTTAACTTTAGAGAAGCCCACCAGGTTCATTAGTAAAAATGGAGTTTTGTACAGGGAAGTTTTAAATCAAAAAGCCCCGGAGATGTCCGCTTCCTATACGCAGATTGTGGTACCTCAGAAGTATAGAGAACAGTTGATGGAGGTAGCCCATGACAGCCCACAAGGGGGACATTTAGGAATTAGACGGACCACTCAAAGGATCACTAAAAATTTCTTTTGGCCTGGCATGTACCAGCAAATTAAAAGGTTTTGTCAATCCTGTGACACATGCCAGAGGATCAGCTCAGGAAGAGATAAACTTAAGGCTCCATTAGTCCCAATGCCACTAATTGGGGAACCTTTTTCTAGAGTGGGCATAGATATCATCGGTCCTCTTCCCAAACCAAGTAGGAGAGGATGCAGATATATTCTGACTATGATTGACTACGCAACTCGTTATCCTGAGGCAGTAGCCCTAACAAACATCGAGACAACAACCATAGCCAATGCACTGCTCTCAATATGGGGAAGAACAGGTTACCCTAAAGAGCTAGTATCGGATTTGGGAACCCAGTTCACTTCTAGGTTAATAGAAAGATTACTGGAACTTTCAGAACCCTGCTACTAGAGCCTGGATGTGGCTCTGAGTTTCAGGGTCACTGACATTGATAAGACACCTGCGTCTCAGGACTCGGAGAAGAAACGGCTGCTGGACTTGGCGGGGAATCTGCGCGGGGTTTTGCTGAGCGGGAAGAGACTTTTCAAATGAGGGGGAGGGTATATAAAGGATGGTTGGCCGGAGCCTCCCATTCTTGGCTTTTCTGATGTTTATGTTTCCTGCAGTAAAGTTTCTGGTGATATCACAGAGAGTCTCGTGTGTTCATTCAGGAGCGGCTGTAGTGAGCTGACACTAAGCCAAGAATTACGGACACCATCCCGCTGTAGCGGTGAGGTGCAACATGCAAGTGGAGGATGAAGAGCTCTTGGGCGCAGGAGGAGGAAGGTCGGGAAGGGCCACTCCCGAGCCGGACGCTGAGTTCCACCAGCTGGCGGCCCTGGTGTCATCCACCGCTTATGCCCAGCCGAATGGGGTAACCCAGAGGCGTGGAGTGGTGCAAGGAGACAGCACCGGAGGAGAGGAAGATTTACCTTCCCCAGCCCCACAAAGGATGGTGTTTCTGGAGGAGAGGATGTCGGCGATGGAGACCACCCTGGCAGTAATGTCGAGGGCGATGGAGCGCCTGGCATTTTTGGCAGAGCCAGAGAGAGGAAGGGAACTTCGGGCTGGCTCAATGTGGGACATGAGCATGGGAAGCAGCCAGGGCTTTGCAGACCTCCCAGCACCGAAGGGAAGGGGAATGCGAAAGGAGCCCGGCGCCCGACCCAAGACCCAAACAAGCCTGACGCGGGTGGAGGAGAGTGACGACGAAGGGGAAAAGCCTCCGAGAATCCCGGCTACGCTCCCAGCTGAGACCCTAGTGCCCCTGGCGAATGCCGGGCGTGGCACAGGGCCAAGAGAAACAGCAGCGGGGCCCACTGGTTCGCAAGGGGGCTTGCGACGGGCGGAGGATTGGGGATTGCCACCACAGGGACTCCTACCGAGACGAGAGGAACTAAGGATCGAGTTTGGGGGAGAGTCCTCTGAACTGGATTTTTTCCTTACCACGGTGAGGGGCTATATGGAGGACAATGCTCACACTTTTAGAACAGAATCCAGCCGGATCCGGGCCATTGGTGCAGTGTTGAAGAGGGGAGCGGCTAGCTGGTACGTTCAGCTGCACGCGCGGCGCGACCCATGTCTGGGGTCAGTCCGACGCTTTATGGGGGCCCTGGAGACCCGTTTCCGAGATCCATTGGAGCAGATCCGGGCGAGGGAGAAGTTGAAGACCGTCTCCCAGGGGCAGAGGTCGGTATCTGAGTATGCGGAGGAATTCCAATGCCTTGCCGAAAAGGTGCCGGAATGGTCTGCAGTGACAAAGATGGAACTCTTCAAAGAGGGGCTCAGGTGGGAGATCCTCTCCTGGGCTGTGCACCGTGATGAGCCTGACACACTGCACGGATGGATTCAGCTGGCGGGGCGCGTCGAGACATCGCTGGCCCAGGCGAGGAGGCACCGAGGAGGGCTACAGCAACGGCCGCAGATGAAAGAGGGGAGCTGGAAGGAGGGATCAACCCCAACCGGGAGGAGAGCGGAGCCGAGAGGGAACGTGAGCGCCAGCAGGAGTGGCTGCTTCGTGTGCGGCCGGTTGGGCCACAGGGCTGCCGAGTGCTGGCAGAGAAAAGGGGAAGGCGGAGGCCCGCCCAAACCAAGAGCCGTGGCAGGAAAACGCGCTGAGGAAGAACCACCGATGAGGCACCATTCGGGGGGGTTGGTAAGTCAGGACAAAGCTATGATAGTGGTCCCCATTCAGCTTGAAAATGGCAGCAAACAAGCAACATGCAAAGCGTTTGTGGATTGTGGATGTTCCAGGAACATCATTTCCCCTGAATTAGCCGGGGGATTGGGATGTGAAAGAACGAGCCTAGAATCCCCAATAGCATTTTCGCAGTTGGACGGATCCACAGCATCAGGATCGTTAGCTAGGCACAGTGCCGAAGATGTAAAGTGTAAGATAGGGAGTTGGGAAGGAAAGGTGTCATTTGTGATATCACAAATAGCCAACTATAATGTTATACTAGGCATACCGTGGCTGGGGCAGGCCAACCCGCAAATCAACTGGGAGGATAAGAGCATGATTTTCGGGATGAGTTTGGAAGAAGGGAGCCAGGAAGTTGAGAGGGAGCCGGGAAAAAGGGGGGAGGAAGACTCTATCAGAATAGCAGAACTGGCAGATAAATTACCCCCAGAGTATCGTGATTTTGTGGACGTGTTTGACGAGAAGGAAGCAGACAATTTCCCACCGAAGCGGAGGGTTGAAGTGAAAATAGAGCTAGTCCCAGGAGCAGAGCTTCCCAAGGCAAAGATATACCCGATGTCGGCTAGGGAAAAGGAGGAACTGAGAAAGTACATTGATAAAAACCTAGCGAGGGGTTTCATAGAACCTTCGAATTCCCCTTTAGGGGCACCTTGTTGTTTAGGCAGAAAAAGGACCAAACGCTGAGGCTCTGCATTGACTACAGAGGCCTGAATGCAATCAGTACTGTAAATAAATACCCTCTACCCTTAGTGAAGGACTTGATCGCCCAGTTATCGGAGGGACAGATATTCACTAAATTGGATTTAATTGAGGCTTACCATAAATTGCAGATCAACCCAGAGGACAGGTGGAAGACGGCCTTCTCCTGCGCCTTCGGATTATTCAATTATTGTGTGCTCCCATTCGGTTTATGCGGGGGAGGGGCCGCGTTCATGCAATTAATCAACGAAGTGTTGCATCCATTATTGTACAAGGGAGTTTTTATTTTTTTAGATGATATATTGATAATGTCTCGGACCAAGGAGCAACACGTAGAACTAGTCAGGGAAGTCCTACAAAAGTTGAGGGAAGCGAAACTGTATGCGAAACTTGCCAAGTGCGAGTTCAATAAAGACCAGATAGACTTTCTGGGGTATAGGATTTCCTCCCAGGGAGTGGCGATGGACCCTGCGAAGGTGGAAGACGTAAGGGGGTGGGAAGCCCCCAGAACACGGAAGCAGCTGCAATCCTTCCTGGGGTTCGCAAACTTCTATAGAACATTTATCAAGGACTTTGCGCGCCTCACTTTGCCATTAACTGATTTGTTAAAGACTAAAGGCAGGGGAGAAACAGCCAAAGTGAAGGCCCCTGGGGCTAAACTGACCTGGACAATAGAATGCCAGGAAGCTTTCGAAGCCCTAAAAAAGCGTTTTACTGAGGAGCCTGTCCTACAGCACCCTGATATGTCTAAGACCTTTGTAATACATTGCGATGCGTCAGACCGGGCATATGGGGCAGTCCTGCTGCAGAAAGACGAGGGGGGAACCTGAAGCCATGTGGCTATCTGTCGAAAAAGTTTAGCGATACAGAAAAAAACTGGCCGATTTGGGAGAGGGAAGCCTTAGCGATTCTGAAAGCACTAGAGTGCTGGAGACACTTTCTGGAAGGGAGTGGAATACCGTTTGAGGTGTGGTCTGATCATAAAAATTTACAATATCTGAGATCCCCTCGCAAATTATCAGCGAAGCAGATTAGATGGGCCCAATATTTCAGCCGTTTTGATTTCAGACTCAAGTTCTTCCAGGGGAAACACAACATACTCGCTGACGCTCTCTCTCGGATGCCTCAGCACGGGGGAGGAATTCAGGAATCTGAGGGGAGCCTTTTCCTAGATAAGAAATGGGGCCTGGCAGTACTGACTCGAGCACAAGCGGCCAAAGAAAACAAACGTACTGCCATTTCCACGGGGGGAGGAGAAATATGGGAGGAAGAGTTGAAGCGAGCATATGGAATGGACGAATGGTTACAAACGAACAAAGAACAGGGAGAACTGTGTGGGGATTTGGTGTTTGTTAATAAGAAATGGTATATTCCTGAATGTTTGAGACAAGAAATGTTAAGGAAATGCCACGATAACAAGGGTGCAGGTCATCTAGGCCCTACCAGGACTTTTAAACTGTTGGCCAAACAATGCTGGTGGCCCGGAATGAGGAAAGACGCCAGGGGGTACGTCACGCAGTGTGAATTATGTGCAGAGGGCAAAACACCACCTGGGAAGCCCCAGGGGCTATTGCAGAAGGTGGTGGAGCCCATGAGGCCATGGGAATGCGTGGCAATGGATTTTGTAGGCGAACTACCCCCCAGCAGAGGCCACAGATACATTTGGACAATATTGGACCTATTCTCAAAACAGGCGCACTTTGTGGCCCTGCCAAAACTCCCCTCGGCTGAAAAGCTCGCGGATTTGTATGTAAAGCATGTATATCGCCTACATGGGTGCCCCGACAAAATAATTAGCGACCGGGGAGTCCAATTCACTGCAAAATTTTGGGGAAAATTCTTACAGCTGTTAGGAGCAGAAAGGAACCTGAGCTCGGCCTTTCATCCCGCGACCAACGGGGGGGTCGAACGTACCCAACAAACACTGTGCCAATTCTTGAGGATGTACACCAATTATAGACAGGACGATTGGTCAGATCTTCTGCCGTTTGCTGAGATGGCATTTAATGGGGCCGTACATTCGGCCACAGGTCGTGCCCCATTCGAAATAGTATACGGACAGGAGGTGGCACCTTTCCCCAGGCTACCCGAGTGGAAGGAAGGAGAGGGCCAGACCGACAAGGAATGGCCGGCTAAAATTAAGCAAGGGTGGCAGAACGTGGTGGAGGCATTGCGGGAAACGCAAAAGAAGTACAAGCTCTTTGCAGATCATAGGCGCCGAGAGGGGGACAAATTGGGCGAAGGAGATCTGGTTTGGCTGAGCACAAAAAACCTGAAATTGGGGTTCCCATCTAAGAAATTGGCTCCATGCTATATAGGGCCGTTCAGGGGTGCGAAAAGAATAAACGAAGTGACCTATCAGCTGAGGCTACCCAAGGACCTAGGAAAGGTACACCCGGTATTCCATTGCAGCCTGTTAAAAAAGTATAAAGGAACTCTGGACAGCGGAGAACAATAGTTGTGTTAAATCTTTTCCTTCCAGGACGAAGGGGAGGAGGACGCCATGTCAGAACCCTGCTACTAGAGCCTGGATGTGGCTCTGAGTTTCAGGGTCACTGACATTGATAAGACACCTGCGTCTCAGGACTCGGAGAAGAAACGGCTGCTGGACTTGGCGGGGAATCTGCGCGGGGTTTTGCTGAGCGGGAAGAGACTTTTCAAATGAGGGGGAGGGTATATAAAGGATGGTTGGCCGGAGCCTCCCATTCTTGGCTTTTCTGATGTTTATGTTTCCTGCAGTAAAGTTTCTGGTGATATCACAGAGAGTCTCGTGTGTTCATTCAGGAGCGGCTGTAGTGAGCTGTGTGGAATAAGGCATTTGACATCATCAGCCTATCATCCACAAACCAATGGCCTTGTTGAAAACCTAAATAAGACCTTGGTCCGCATGATTAAGTCTTACAGTCAGCAACACCCACATGACTGGGACATCAAGCTCCAGCAATTATTATTTGCCTATAGGGAAGTTCCCCAGGACAGCACTGGCTATAGCCCCTTTGAATAGTTGTACGGGAGGCGAGTGCAAGGACCGCTTGATTTAGTCCGAGAATTCTGGGAAGCATGTCCAAGACCGGAACCTGTTTCAGTGACCAAGTATATCAAAGATCTACAGTCAACAATGGAAATGGCCAGGAACACCGCCCAAGAACATCTAGCGACAGCCCAGTAAAGACAGAAAGCTCACTACGATTCAACTGCCAGATGCAAGAGCTTCGAGATAGGGGATGAGGTCCTGTATCTCACACCAACCAAGACCAACAAGCTCCAAGTAGATTGGACTGGACCGTGGAAAGTCATCAAAAGACACAGTGGCGTGAACTCTTCTATATATGATGAACAGTCTAATGTGGAAAAGCTGGTGCATGTAAATATGTTAAAGCCATATATAAATAGATCTGTAAATGTATGTATGATAATTTCGGGGGAGGAAACAGGTACTTTTCCCTTTTGGGAAGGAAATAAGAAAGCCTATAGAAGCAGCGAGCCAGTAAAGGTTGACGAGGGATTGTCCCAGAGTCAACAAAAACAAGTTAGGAAATTATTAAATAAGTATGACCATTTATTTTCTGATTTCCCAGGGAGAGTACAGGGGATTTATCATCAAATCATCACTGGTGATACTCCACCCATAGCGTCTCCTCCATATCGAGTTACAGGCAAAATAACTAAATGCATTGAGAGGGAGGTAAAAGAAATGTTGGACATGGGCATTGTAGTACCATCAAGCAGCCCATGGGCCTCACCAATTGTTTTGGTTCAAAAGCCTGATAACACCATAAGATTCTGTGTGGACTATCGACTTTTAAACAAGGTAACACAATCAGATACCTACCCTATGTCTCGACTAGATGATCTGTTAGAGAGGATGGGGAAGGCTAATTTCATCAGCAGCCTGGATTTGACCAAGGGATTTTGGCAGGTACCTATGGCACCTCAGGACCAGGCAAAGACAGCTTTTAGGACTCATGCGGGATTATATGAGTTCACCGTTTTACCTTTTGGATTAAAAAATAGTCCAGCCACGTTTCAACGTTTAGTGGACAGAATACTTAGTGGTATGGGAGATTTCTGTGTGGCTTACATGGACGACATAGGGATTTTTAGTTCAAGTTGGGAAGATCACTTGAAACACCTCAATCAGGTGTTGAGTCGGTTAAAGGAGGCAGGTCTAACTATCAAGGCTTCCAAGTGCCAGATAGGAAACCGCACAACCAAATATTTAGGTCATATAGTAGGTTGTGGAAGTATCGGACCGGAGCTAACCAAGGTTGAAGCCATCCACCAATGGCCTATCCCAAAAACCAAAAAGCAAGTAAGATCATTTCTTGGTTTAGCAGGATATTACCGGAAATGTATACCATCATTTAGCACTTTAGCAGCCCCTCTAACTGATCTCACTAGAAAGAACTGCCCCAATCAAGTAATTTGGTCCCCTGAATGTCAGAAGTCCATGGAACAATTAAAACAGGCCCTTACATCAAATTCTGTTTTAAAAGCCCCAGATTTTGACGCACCTTTTATTTTGACCTGTGACGCTTCTGATACTGGATTAGGAGCCGTCTTAAGTCAGGTTGACACAGAAGGGGAAAATCGTCCAATCCTCTTTCTGAGTAAAAAATTACTTCCTCGAGAGTGCAGCATGTCAACTATCGAAAAGGAGTGCTTAGCCATAGTTTGGGCTATACAAAAATTAAGACCTTATTTATGGGGGAGGAGGTTTACTCTCCAAACTGATCATGCCCCATTAAAATGGCTAGATAACACCAAGGGAACTAATAACAAGCTTCTCCGATGGAGCCTGTTACTACAGGATTACTCCTTTGAGATAAAACATGTAAAAGGTAAAAACAACATTGTAGCGGATTCACTTTCAAGGACATATTAGAGGTTGCAACAGTAAAGGTTTGTGTTTATATATGTTGCATGATAATGTATTGATCTTATATGTTAAGAGTGTGTTAATATGTATTGTTGTATATTTTTAATTACAATCCACATTATTATTTTTGACCATTCTAAGTTATAGAAAAGTCAAAAATAATCTTTATGGGTTGGGAGGTGTGTGAAGAAGTGTATAATTATATTTTGTTTATAGATGACATGTTTATTGGATTTTGTTTAAACAGTCAGGTTTGGCTAAAGTTTAAAATGGTGAGTATTTGAATTGATGATGTGTGGGGGAAGGTAGCCATCTTAGAATGCTAGAACAGGTTACCCTAGCAACAGGGGCGGAGCCAACCGCCGCCTGGAAAGGAAAAGGGGGAATATTTAAAAACCCAGGCAGTCTGTGATTTTCTAGTCACAGTGGAGGATCTGATTCTTGTGAGGAGAATCAGGTTGGCTCAAATAGAAGGATTTGAGTCAGATCTAAGTTGGACCAGACTAGGCAAGTTAGGTGACTTGTCTAGGGTCATTTATAGAGCCTGTGGATTAGGGAAAATTAATCCCAGGGGATCCAGGAGGATCAGGGTTTAGTGCAATCCAGAGAAAGAAATATTTTGAAAGTTTGACCACCTCATATCCGTTTGTAACCATTAAGCGAAGTGCCTTTAACAAGTTATATGAAACCATCAAGCTCTGTACCTGCAATAAACTTGTTTTGATTTTATTCTAACCAAGCCTCTGTCATACTCTTATATTAAGTTAAGCAACAACAACATCTGAAGTAAAACAAATAGAAACAGCTTAAAAGAACCAGTGCCATCTGCCTGACGTCTCCTCCATTGGTGGCAGCGAAGAAGATAGTCAAACAAATAATTAATTAACATCATCTCTCATAAAACATCTTTATTAATTGGTGGTATCTGTGTGTGTGTGTAGGATCAGAGGGATTCCATCTCTGTCACACATTCCTGTCAGACACCTCACCTCTGCACATATTGGTGGCAAGCGGAGGGGATCAAAAGGATTCCATTCCCTGTCACCCTCAGTTCTGTACAGGCAGATATACAACTGGTTGCACAATGTATCTAGTAGGCATGTGCGATCCATGAAAAAAATGGCTCAATACTCACTTTAAAATAGGGGGCGCTGGTGCTTCGTTTCTAAAGTCATTTCCAAATTTTGAAGCAAAAAATTTCAAAACTTTCTGAAACTTCCGAAACTTCGCATGTACTTCATTAATGGCAGGTGCACATGCCGTTATCATCAATGCAGAAAATCTCTCCCTCATTTTTTTAGCTATCGTAATGAAATTTGCTACATTGGTAGAACACATTTACCACTGTTAGCTCACCAAATTTCAGAATGTTTTCCTTATCCTCTGATTTTTAGCAAATTTTCATAGCTTTTATAATAAACCAATTTTTAATAATTGAAGAAATCTTCTCCTGGTTTGAAAGTCTTATTTCCTGTTTCATTGGGTTGTCTTTACTTTGAAAGTCATTGTTCTACTTCAGAAACTTTGTTTTTGTGGCTGAAACTTTGTTAAATTGGTGGACAATGTCCCAGGAAACCATATGTGCTATCATAGCACTCTGTCCCTTGCGTAAAGACAAAGTTTTGGCAGTGTAATAAAATTTTGATATGTTTCTATGACAGAAACAATTAGGAAATGACATTTATCATCCAGGAACAGAAATCATAGTATGCCATCAAATCACTCCTGACAGATGGTCATCAGCCTCTGAATAAGGAAATCTGTTCCTGGTTTGAAATTGTTTCATTGGGTTTTCTGGGGCTGAGAGTGTGTGACTCGCCCAAGATCATGCAGTGGGTTTCCATGGCTGAGTGGGGAATGAAGCCACAATCGTAGTCAACACTCAAACCACTACACTACACCATGCTGTCCCAACAAGGGGCCACTGTTTCTCCCTATGAGGCTTAAAACCTCATTCTTTTGTTTTTTATGAATACTCCCATGAGAAAATGTATGGGTGAACTACAATTCCCAAAAGTCTTGGGTCAACCCTCCCAAAACTCCCCCAGGATTCACAGTTGGCCATATTGCGTCTGTGTGCCAAGCTTGGTCCAGATACCAATTTTCTTCTTAGGGTAAAGGTAAAGGTTTCCCCTGATGTTAAGTCCAGTCGTGACCAACTCTAGGGGTTGGTGCTCATCTCCATTTCTAAGCTGAAGAGCTGGCGTTGTCCGTAGACCCCTCCAAGGTCATGTGGCCGGCATGACTGCATGGAGCGCCATTACCTTCCCACCGGAGCGGTACCTATTGATCTACTCACATTTGCATGTTTTCGAACTGCTAGGTTGGCAGGAACTGGAGCTAACAGCGGCCGCTCACGCCGCTCCCGGGGTTTGAACTTGGGACCTTTCAGTCTCCAGCTTAGTGCTTTAACGCACTTTGCCACCGGAGCTCCTTACTTACTCCTTTTCTTCTTATCCCAGATGATATGGCTGTGGGGACTCATATAATCCAGTTTAAATCAGATAATCTGAAATCTGATCCTGGGATATAGGGCAGCATAGATTGATCATGAGGCCCCTTCCATACTGCCATAGAACAAAAGATTGCCACTTCAGTAAGAAGATTTGGAGATTGCTTTTCAGGCTAGCAGAGTGGGCAACAGAACGAAGCTCCTGGGCACAACTACTAAGATGTTTCTCCATACAAGTGAATGGGATGTGTGGAGTAGCCTAATGCAAGGTATTTCCTTATGCTCCATGGGCTAAACATGCACACATTTTAACATTCACTCAAGATGCTTTACCACCCTGAGGGATTTCTTATCATCCAGCAGGAAAAGAGGTGATAAAAAGATATAATGATTCCCCCACTTTTCTTTTTAAAATATGGCTAGGTGTGGATGAAATTGCATTAGTGATTTTAGGTATGGAACTCCAATATCAACTCATAAAACAAATTACTGGCCCATCTAACCATTCTTCATACAGTACATGAAACCAGTTTAAGTGGCAAGTTGCCTGTGATCTGGAAATGTTACGTGGTATAAGACAGAAACTTGTGTATATCATCTCTTTATGAAAAAGAACGGTGACTGCATATTTTCAACTAGCCTTCCTATCTAATGGTTTTCTACCTTGCCGGGCAAGCAAAAAGCCACATGACCAAAACTATAAAGAGGAGCATTTGTCACCATATGCTATTCTCATTACAGTCACTGTCAGAAACATAGAGTTGTACAGGGCCATTTTCTACTCCCATTAGAACCTTAAGACCCCCAAACGAGGCATGGAATTGTGGTCTTTAATGCCTTCTGGCTGGAGAAATATAAGGCCATCTGCAAAAGAGACTCTGACCTTTTCATTATTCTGTATTTGAGAGAATCATCCATGCTCTCCCTTGTTTACAGTTCAACAAACCAGGGTAGAACAGATAAAAGTACAAAGGTCAGAGCCAAATAAGCCAAGCACAATCTGACTTTTTATTCAGTGTCCAGGGGCAAAAATAATCATTTTTCTGCTTTAAAAAGTGCTACATTATCTATAAGGTTCTAAAATAACCTGTGCTGCAACTGTTTGATCTTTGATGAAATGTGGTGCATCAGATAGAAAACATCAAGATGATAAGATTCCTCCCATTGATTCAAGGACTGTAATCAAATGCCTTACTACTTCAAGATGCAGTCATCATGTGGGTTGCCAGTTTGAGATCAAAAGTCTTCATGCTAAGTTTTGGGAAAGTTAGTTTTTGGAGAACATTTACCAGAGTTCCCCAGCTGGGCCATGTTAGTTGAGGTTTTTGAGAAATGTATTGCAAAAAAGTAATATCCCCAAGGTCTGAAGTCTCAAGCTGAGTTTTCATTCAACTCAGGTGGAAGATCAGTGGTACCTGCTCTTCCAGTCCTTTTCCCGATCTACCCTCAATCTCTCCGCCCCAGCATACTCTAAAATGCAGTACTTTATAGAGCTGTGCAGAATTTGGAATTAGGGAAAAATTGACAATCCAGCTGCTGGATTGTCGAAAACAGACCAGGCAGGACCCAGTCAAAGATTTAACTGGAATGGATCACAAGCAGCCAGATCTTTCAGCTAATGGGGGTGATGGGGCTGAGCGGCACTCTTCCTGAGGCAGAGGCTGCAGCATGTGGGTGGCCTTGCCAATCAGGCAAGAGTGGCTACATGGTGGTGGCAGCTCCTCCTCTTCTTTCTTCCCTGGAAGCTTCCTTGATCCCTTCCCGAAGCACCCCACACCCAGTAGAGCACCCACTAGAAGCAAATACGGCTGGAGAGAGAGAGAAAGAGAGAGAAAAGGCTTCCCTAGACACCTCCTCCAAAGAGGGTCCCATGGAACTCGCTTTTCCAGCAGCACTTTGCATGGCATGAGCATTGAAGGAGTCTCTGCACTCCCTCCTGGGGTATGATGGGAATTGAAGTTTTTCTCTCTGTTTCTCCTGTTTTTTTCTCAGCCAGTCAGAGGCCTGATTAACTCTGTCCATTCATCTCCCCTCTTGTGGCACATGCTGGTTGGGACTTCAATTTCCAGAACCCCCTCTTGTGAGTTTTTTAAAAAATGTTATGGTAAAAAATCTAAAAAGTTTCCCCAAGATCAGTGGATTTCTGAAATGTTCTGAGACTTGGCATACCTGCAGTCACAAATGTGGCCTACAAATGAGGCAAGTTTCATCCTGATAGGCCTTAAAATAACATAGAAACAAACCTCTAAAATTTCCCTTTGACACCAATGAACCGAATCTTACCAAAATGAAAATGGCACCACCCCCTCCCAATTTCAGAAATTTACTGGAAGTTGTTGCTTCACTTTTGACATTACACCTTACTTGGGAAACAAAGAGAAAAAGAACCTATATCTTATTGAGACATACCATATGAGACATATGTTATAAAGACATATCAACAAAAGATACTGGCTGTCATACCCCAGCTACCTTCAGTTTCTGAACCTGATTCAGAAATGAACTTTGGCCAGGATGAAGCTTATTCTGACTTTTTACCTAGTCCGCAGACCTCCTTCCAATTACAGCTCCCAGCTGTTGATAGCTCGGATGCTTCCTTAATTGGGAGAGATACTGAAAATATTACTCTCATGGCTGAACTAGATGTTCTGAATTTCCCAGAAAATGTGTCCTTCAACAGAAGGGAATTTCTGCATCGCCAGAGATCTGAAAAGCAGGGGCTCCGCAGGAGTAACCGCTTGATATCTCAAGGGGATAATGGATAGAAAATTTCCCTTGGGAACCTTTAGGGAGTTTGGCTTTCCTTCTTGTGATCAGATCTTAGTTCCATAAAAGTGTCTTGCACTGTGAACACTTTGTAGTGTCAACATAGCGATTTCCTGAGTAAGGATCACCGACTCTAGCTGCTGTTTCTCCAAGCCAAGTTTCCTGATCCTGGCAGCCAAGCCGAGCTGTGTCTCCCGAGTAGACCCGCAGTAAATCTATTTCCTTGCCTTGTTCCTGAATCAAGTTAGTCTCAGCCTCGTCTCGTCCCTGCCTTGATATCAAAGACTTCCTAGTGACTTTGGACTTTGTACTTCAGTCTTGCTTCCTTGTTGTTCCCTGCTCAAGAACTTTCAAACAGTTTTGAGCGTGTTTCGGTTTCTGGACTTTGGACAATAATATTGGACATTTCTCTTTAACTCTTTGACAAATTCATACCTTTTTACAAAAGACTATTATCCACTCAACCTCTCCACTTATTCTTTCCCGAATTTATAATTGTTTTAATAAAGATATATGATTATTGGTCTCTGTCTGGTTTCCAGTGCTCACGCTGCCTTGGGGTGCAACACTGGTCATCTACTGTTTAATGTAAATGGTGTTATCTATCTATGCGGATGGCTCTATTTGTAGAAGCCCCAGGTGTCAAGAGTTACAGAGTTGAGCTGGGATTGGTCAAAAATATTGGGGAGAGAGGGGAAGCAATCATACCAATGATCTGCGTTTGATCTTGATTAAAAGTGTAATTTCCGCAATATGATTTTTTAAAAAACGTTTTAAAAGCAAAAAATAGTGGTAGTTTTCTAGAGATGCATCTACATTGTCTAATTGTCTAAATTCTGCAAAGCAGCTTTCCAGGTTGACATAAACATACAAAGTACAGAAAAATATGATGAGATATGTACAAAAAAATCCATATCTTTTAGGAAGCTATGCCTGTAGTTTCAATGTAGATCATCATGCTTTTCCAAAAAAAATCATAAAAATTGAGAGAAAAGGATATGATCAAACTTGTGTAAACTGGACACAGAGCCATCCCAAGGTAATTTTCAAGTGTAAGTGAACAGAAATGTTGGTGCCCCCCAAAAAACCAATCACGAAGAAATAAAAGGTAGAAGGTAGAGGTGAATAGAATGGATAAAAGAGTTTACCTTACAAACCAGAAGTTTATTTACAACATTATGTTCCTATAGTAACATTACATAGAATCAACGCCAATCTTGCATTTTAGAATGCAAATATTTTATTTAACTTAGCAATTTTTAATTTTTTTGTTATTTTTTGTTTACAAGTACTACACAAAGGTTTCCTGGTCATGCTGTCTCTTCAGAAGATTTTTCAGACTTTGGACTTGCTAATAATCAGTTTTGTTTTGGAGAATGCAGCCCCAGGAGAATAGACACTTCCTTTTTCAGGAAGCGAACTCTTGTCCTTCATAAGTGCCACGCCAGCCTGGACCATTGTAATGGGTGTGGCAAAATAGCCAACCTCTGGCCGCTTCACTTGAGTGGATATTTTAATATGGATGACCAGAAACAAATGACTACTATGATAAGCTGTTAAGAGATAATTGAGGTGAAGAATTAGTTTAGTTGTATTCTTTTATTTTTATTTGCCCATTGTTATGATTGAGCCTCATGGCAAGGCTTAGATGAGCGCTGGCAGGGTGAAGAACAATCCAAGCGGCGATAGCGGCGGCGGCAGGCAATGGAGGTGGCACCGCCGCGGGCAGCAACCGGGGTGCCTTGACAGTGCTCCCTGTCGGTGTACACCACAAGCAGCCGCTTCACGTTGCCCACACTGTTGGACCACCTCTGACTGGACATCAACTGGAAAAAATCATCTGTTTCTCCAAGGAATATGTTTTGGCCCTGCTCTTTAATCAAAGGGAAGGAATTCCACTTGGCTGCTACCACCTTTGACAACAGATCTAGAAGAGGCAGTGATATGAAACTACAGTAGAGTCTCACTTATCCAAGCCTCACTTATCCAAGCCTCTGGATAATCCAACCCAATTTTGTAGTCAATGTTTTCAATATGTCATGATATTTTGGTGCTAAATTCGTAAATACAGTAATTACAACATAACATTACTGCGTATTGAACTACTTTTTCTGTCAAATTTGTTGTATAGCATGAAGTTTTGGTGCTTAACTTGTAAAATCATAACCTAATTTGATGTTTTATAGGCTTTTCCTTAATCCCTCTTTATTATCCAAGATATTCGCTTATCCAAGCTTCTGCCGGCCCATTTAGCTTGGATAAGTGAGACTCTACTGTACTTTCTATCTGGTGTCATACTGTTAAGGAAACCTAGCAACCATGCTAATCTATCAACAGGAGCATGTATTGAATCTGAAATTGACCAGGTTCGTTTTCTAGTGTCCATTTTTTTAAAAAAATGTTCCAACTGTTCTATTGGAGAAATTGGATAGCTACAAAATGAATTGAAATGATGTAAGTTGTAATTAAAAGTTGTTGAGACAGGAACTTTGTCAAATGTTTAAAGGCTTACTTATTTGAAAGATTTTTTACCCTCATGTTCAGTAAAAGGTTCTCAGAGTGGTTTACAGTAATGCCTCCTTCCCTCCATCCTCGTAGTTGCCACATAAAAGGCATGGCATAAAAGAAAATGAGATTGGGTAGGAGGAGGAAAAAAGAAAACACAAGTGCCAATTGTTAGTTATTGGTTACTGCATTTCACCTACCTGAGGTTCTGATTCCGTTTTTCTTTTTTATGGGTATCTCAGGTAAGGATAAGATAAAGGTTTTCCCCTGACATTAAGTTTCATCATGTCTGACTGGTGGTTGGTGCTCATCTCCATTTCTAAGCCGAAGAGCCGGCATTGTCCGTAGACACCTCTAAGGTCATGTGGCCGGCATGACTGCATGGAGCGCCATTACCTTCCCGCCAGAGCAGTACCTATTGATCTACTCACATTTGAATGTTTTTGAACTTGGCAGAAGCTGGGGCTAAGCATGGGAGCTCACCGCATTCCCCGGATTTGAACCACCAACCTTTTGGTCAGTAAGTTCAACAGCTCAGTGGTTTAACTCGCTGCACCATCAGGGTTTCCTCAGGTAAGGATAGATTTTAAAAATCATTTTAGTTCATAATAATAATAATAATAATAATAATAATAATAATAATAATAATTTTATTCTTATATCCCACCCCATCTCCCCGAAGGGACTCGGGGCGGCTCACATGGGGCCAGGGCCAGACACAACAACACAAGTCAAATAAAACATTAACAACCGAGCAATAAAACTTCAACATGATTAAGAACAGTCGTAAAAGTCAATATATAAAATAATATTAAAATCATGATTTGAGTCGAAAGATCCAGGCCAAGGTACAAACAATGTCAAATTATCAGGGAGGGATAATTACACAGCAGATGTAATAATTAAAGTGCTGAGTGCATCCTAAAACAATCCAGAGGATCTACTTCATTTTAAAATGTCTTAAAATTTCAAAATATTATTAATTTTTTGAATGAAAAAAACTCATTTTTTTAAAAAAAAGTCCTGAATCTGGCAGAAACCAAAACAGACACATTTGTCTTTTAAGGCTAATAGTATTGAATGCTTGAAAGATTTGGGAAAATTCTTAAGCATCAACCATGTTAATGCTGAATGAAAGTTATAACCTCTTGTTACCTTTAGTACCAAAATAGTGGATATTTTTCTATGGTTTTCTCCATTCTGGAATAACTGAACCTCATGGGTTTGATCAGTGAAAATCAGGGAAATGCTAATTTCAATTATTTTTTGAAGGGCTTTCCAAAATGCACAAGGTAAAAGAACAGAAAACAGACAGATCTCCCTACCCCTTGTAGTTTCCACTAATAATGGATTGGGGGAGTTACTTCCCTAACAAGAGAAGAAACCAGAGATACCAGACTTTAAGTGTAGAGAAGGCAGAAACTGCCCTTTAATTTTTTAAAATTAATTTAGCAATCAAAATGTATAAGTATACGTTTCCACATTTTAAAATATTTTAGACATATCATTTTGTATTGAATCCGACAGTAAACAAATCAGGAACATCTTTAAGCGTATTTCTTATCGGTTTTTAACTTTTCCATTACAACTTTACTACATATTCCTCTACTACACCTTTTATCTACTTATACATGTTTTATATGTTATTGTTGTTGTTGTTGTTGTTGTTGTTGTTGTTGTTGTTGTTTTTGTTGTTATTTACATCATTAATTTATCAATCAAAATGTATAAGTATACATTCTTTCCTCCTTTTACAATATCTTAGATATATCATATTGCATACAATCCAACAGTAAAGAAAAATCAAAATCAAAGATATCTTTAAGCATATTTCTTATCAGTTTTTAAATTTTCCATTACAACTTTACTACATATCTCTCTACTACACACTTTTTTATCTACTTATACATGTTTTATTTTTATTGTTGTTGTTATTATTATTTTTATAATAATAATAATGTCGGCTCACTACAGCCGCTCCTGAATGAATACACGAGACTCGCTGTGTTGTCACCAGAAACTTTACTGCAAGAAACATCGACATGAAAAAGCCAAGAATGGGAGGCGTCTGCCAGCATTCCTTTATATACCCTTCCCCCTCATTTGAAGATACATTTCCCGCCCAACAAAACCCCGCGAAGTTTCCCCGCCAAGTCCAGCAGCCGTTTCTTCTCAAGATCCCGGAATGCAGGTGTCTTATCAGTTCACAATGTCAGTGACCCTGAAACTCAGCGTCATATCCAGGCTCTAATAGCAGGGTTCTGACATGGCTTGCTCCTCCCCCTCCCCCTAAAAGAAAAAGATTAAATACAGTAGAGTCTCACTCATCCAACAATCACTTATCCAACGTTCTGGATTATCCAACGCATTTTTGTAGTCAATGTTTTCAATATATCATGATATTTTGGTGCTAAATTCGTAAATACAGTAATTAAAACATAGCATTAATGCTTAACGAACTACTTTTTCTGTCAAATTTGTTGTATAACATGATGTTTTGGTGCTTAATTTGTAAAATCATAACCTATTTTGATGTTTAATAGGCTTTTTCTTAATCTCTCCTTATTATCCAACATATTCGCTTATCCAACATTCTGCTGGCCCGTTTATGTTGGATAAGTGAGACTCTACTGTACAACTATTGTTCTCCGCTGTCCAATGTTCCTTTGTACTTTTTCAATAGGCTGCAGTGAACCACCAGGTGTACTTTCCCTAAATCCTTGGGCAACCCCAGCTGATATGTTACTTCATTTAGCTTTTTTGTAACTCTGAATGGTCCTATATAGCGTGGTGCCAATTTATTCGATGGAAATCCCAACTTCAGATTTTTTGTACTCAGCCAAACTAGATCTCCTTCGCCCAAATTGTCCCCTTCTCGGCGCCTATGATCAGCAAAGAGTTTGTACTTTCTTTGCATTTCTCGTAGTGCCCCCACCACGTCCTGCCACCCTTGCTTGACTTTGGTCGGCCATTCCTCGTCTGTTTGGCCCTCTCCTTCCCTCCACCTGGGTAGTCTAGGGAATGGTGCCACATCCTGTCCGTACACTATTTCGAATGGTGAATGACCTGTCGCTGAATGTACAGCCCCATGAAAAGCCATCTCAGCAAAAGGCAATAGCTCTGACCAGTCATCCTGTCTATAGTTTGTGTATATTCTCAAAAATTGACTCAGTGTTTGTTGAGTGCGCTCGACCCCCCCATTCGTCATGGGGTAGAAGGCTGAGCTCAGATTCCTTTCTGCTCCTAACAGCTGTAAGAATTTTCCCCAGAATTTATCAGTGAACTGGACTCCATGGTCACTAATTATTTTGTCAGGACATCCATGTAGGCGATAGACATGCTTTACATACAAATCAGCAAGTTTTTTCAGCAAAAGGGAGTTTTGGCATGGCCACAAAATGCACTTGTTTAGAGAAGAGGTCTAATATTGTCCAAATGTACCTGTGACCTCTGCTGGGGGGTAGCTCGCCGACAAAATCCATCGCCACGCATTCCCATGTCCTCGTGGGTTCCACCACTTTTTGCAAGAGCCCCTGGGGCTTTCCAGGCGGCGTTTTGCTCTCCGCACACAACTCACATTGAGTGACGTACAGCCTAGCATCATTTCTCATTCCGGGCCACCAGCATTGTTTGGCTAACAGTTTGTCTTGGTAGGTCCCAGATGACCTGCACCCTTGTTATCATGGCATTGCCTCAGCATCTCTTGCCTCAAACTTTCAGGAATATACAATTTCTTATTTACAAATACCAAATCCCCACACAGTTCTTCCCGTTCCTTGGTTGTTTGCAACCAGACGTCCTCCCCATCTGCTCGCTTCAACTCTCTTTCCCACACTTCCCCTCCCCCCATGGGAATGGCAGTACGTTTATTTTCTCTAGTTGCCTGTGCTCGAGTTAACACCGCCAGGCCCCATTGTTTATCTAGGAAAACACTTCCTTCGGATTCTTGAAATCCTCCCCCATGTTGGGGCATCCGGGAAAGAGCGTCAGCCAGTACATTGTGTTTCCCTTGGAAGAATTTTAGTTAGAAATCAAAGCGGCTAAAGTATTGGGCCCACCTTATTTGCTTCGCTGACAGTTTGCGAGGGGATCTCAAGTATTGCAAATTTTTGTGGTCAGACCATACCTCAAACGTGGTCCCACTCCCTTCCAGAAAGTGTCTCCAGCACTCTAACGCAGTTTTTCTCTGTTTCACTAAACTTTTTCGACAGATAGCCACTAGGCATGTCCGATCGATGGAAAAAATGTTTCAATTCTCGTTTCTAAAGTAAGGGGTGCCGGCGCTTTAATATAGAAAGTATTTCTGAATTTTTCACCCAAAAATTTCAGATATTTCTGAAAATTCATAATGATTCTAAATGTTTATAAAATGGCGGATGCGCATGCGCAATTGCCTCCCCCAAAAAAGGAAACGGGGGGGGGGCTTTTACAGGGCTCTCCCGCCCTCATTTCTTGAGCTATCCTCATCAAATTTGGTACAGTGGGAGATCACATTCAACACACTTTGCTCAACAAACGTTTCCTGTCTCCTATGATTTTTGGCGAATTTTCATAACTTTTTATAATACACTATTTTTCAATATATGAAGAAACCTGTTCCTGGTTTGAAAGTCTTATTTCCTGTTCAATTGGGTTCTTATCACTGTGAAAGTCCCTTTTCTACTTGTGTAGACTTTGGATTAGAAACGCAGCACACGCCAAGCAATGCCTTGGCAGGAGTGCCAATGTCCTTTGGAAACTATAAATTGCCTTTGAACCTTTTGATCATTGGTGCCTCTGGCTGACCTTGTGATTGCAAAAATGAAACTGTGGCCGAGGACTTTGGATTAGAAACGCAGCACATACCAAGCAATGCCTTGACAGGATTGGCAATGTCCTTTGGAAACTATAAATTGCCTTGGACCTTATTGATCGATGGTGCCCCTGGCTGACCTTGTGATGGCAAAAATAAAACTCTGGCCGAGGACTTTGGATTAGAAAAGCCCAAGCAGAAGGCAAGTAAAGCCTTGGCGGGATTGGCAATGTCCTTTGGAAACTATAAATTGACTTGGACCCTCTATTGAACCAATGGCTGACCTTGTGATTGCAAAAATAAAACTCAGCCTGAGGCTTTGGATTAGAAACGGAGCGTAAGGAAAGCAATGCCTTGGCAGGAGTGCCAACATCCTTTGGAAACTATAAATTGCCTAATGCCTTGCTATCTTTTCAAGTAGGGACTCTTTGCAAGATACCACAAGCCCCAAGCCAATGCATCATTACCCAAAAAATTTACACATTCTCACTCCCAAGAGAAGGACAAACCAGCAACAAAAGCCCAAACCCTTACCAGACCCAAACCCCTCTGTCTCTACTGCCAGAACTTCACCCTCTCCCTCAATGCAGGCGGCTTGTTTGCTTTCTGCTTGCTGTGCGCAGCGCACCACCCTCTCCGCTCGAAAACCCACCCCAGAATGGCTCGCCAGGGCTATGCATGGGGCTTTTATGGCGAGCATCCACGTGGACGCAGAGGACCCTAGCCCCCACCTTTGCGTCCATTGTGGAAACGTCTGATTGGCCCGGAAGCGGCAGCCATTTTAGGCTGCGCTAGGCTCCCATTCAAGGTAGGTTGCAGAAACAAAAAAATTAAAAAATATATTTTTTTAATATATTAAAAAACTTTCTTTGTGTGTGGGGGGGAATTTAACGAAACATTAAGACACATTTAGAGAATGGGCCAACGATGGTTCAAATTACATTGCTGGTTGCGCCCAGGGACAACGTCTGGGAACTCGATTCAAAAAGCGAGAACAATCCGAAATAATTCCAATATAAGAATCAAAACGATTTTTTGGACAACCCTAATAGCCACATGGCTTTAGATTTCCCCCTTCGTCCTTCTGTAGCAAAACCGCCCCATATGCACAGTCTGATGCATCACAATGTATCACAAATGCTTTAGACATGTCAGGGTGTTGTAGGATAGGCTCCTCTGTGAATCGTTTCTTAAGAGCTTCGAAAGCCTCCTGGCATTCTAACGTCCAGATCAGTTTGGCCCCAGGGGCCTTCACTTTGGCTGTTTCCCCCCTCCCTTTCATTTTTAACAAGTCAGTTAATGGTAAAGTGAGACGCACAAAATCCTTAATGAATGTTCTGTAGAAGTTTGCAAACCTCAGAAAGGATTGCAGCTGTTTCTGCATTTTGGGGGCTTCCCATCCCCTTATATCTTCCACTTTCGCAGGGTCCATCGCTACTCCTTGGGTGGAAATCCTATACCCTAGATAGTCTATCTGGTCTCTGTTGAACTCGCACTTGGCTAGCTTCGTGTACAGTTTCGCTTCCCTCAATTTTTGGAGGACTTCTCTAACTAGCTTCACGTGTTGCACTTTGTCCCGAGACATTATTAAGATGTCATCCAAAAAACAAAAACTCCCCTGTACAATAATGGATGCAACACTTCGTTTATTTATTTATTTATTTATTTATTTATTTTATTTATTTATTTCCATCATTTATATGCCGCCCTTCTCACCCGAAGGGACTCAGAGCGGCTCACAATACAGTAGAAAAATAAAACATAGCAATATAAAACAATCAATTTAAAACAATCCCATAAATACATTTAAAACAGTATAATAAAATACTTAATCCATTCGTCCACATAAACCTTGCACGTAGACCTTAGTCCGGACCGAGTTAAAGCCATCATAATTCATTCATTAAACGCTTGTTCGCAAAGCCAGGTCTTTACCTTTTTTCTGAAACTCAGAAGGGATGGAGTCTGCCGGATGTCACTGGGGAGGGAGTTCCACAGCCGAGGAGCCACCACCGAGAAGGCCCTGTCCCTCATTCCCACCAGCCGCACTTGTGAGCCAGGTGGGACCGAGAGCAGGGCCTCCCCAGACGATCTTAAAGTTCTCATGGGCTCATAGGAGGAGATACGTTCGGATAGGTAAGTTGGACCGGAACCGTTTAGGGCTTTGTAGGCCAAAACCAGCACTTTGAATTGGGCTCGGTAGCATATTGGCAGCCAGTGGAGCTGACGCAGCAGAGGAGTGGTGTGCTCCCTGTACGCTGCTCCAGTTATAAGCCTGGCTGCCGCTCGTTGTACTAATTGAAGCTTCCGGGCCGTCTTCAAAGGCAGCCCCACGTAGAGCGCGTTGCAGTAGTCCAAACGAGCTGTAACTAGAGCGTGGACCACCGTGGCCAAGTCAGACCTCCCAAGGAACGGGCGCAGCTGGCGCACAAGTCTGAGTTGTGCAAAGGCTCCCCTGGCCACCGCCGAGACCTGGGGTTCCAGGCTCAGCGATGAGTCCAGGAGAACCCCCAGACTGCGAACCTGTGTCTTCAGGGGGAGTGCTACCCCGTCCAACACAGGCTGTAACCCTATTCCCTGTTCAGCCTTACGACTGACCAGGAGGACCTCTGTCTTGTCTGGATTCAATTTCAATTTGATAGCCCTCATCCAGTCCGACACAGCGGCCAGACACCGGTTCAGGACCTGGACAGCCTCCTTAGTGACAGGTGGGAAGGAGTGACAGAGCTGGACCATCTGCGTACAGATGACACCTCACCCCGAAACTCCGGATGATCTCTCCCAATGGCTTCATGTATATGTTGAACAACATGGGGGACAGTACTGACCCCTGCGGGACCCCACAAGTCAATGGTTGTGGGGCCGAGCAGGTGTCCCCCAAGGACACCATCTGGGACCGACCCTCCAGGAAGGACCGGAGCCACTGCAGAACAGTACCTCCAAGCCCCATCCCGGCAAGGCGGCCCAGAAGGATACCGTGATCGACGGTATCGAAGGCCGCTGAGAGGTCCAGCAGAACCAGCAGGGACACACTCCCCCTGTCCAGTTCCCGGCGTAGATCATCGACTAAGGCGACCAAGGCTGTCTCGGTACCATGCCCCGGCCTGAAGCCAGACTGCGCCGGATCCAGAAAATCAGTGTCAACCAAGAATGCCTGGAGTTGTGCGGCCACCACACGTTCCATGACCTTGGCCAAAAAGGGGAGATTGGAAATAGGCCGAAAGTTCTCTAATTGAGTGGGGTCCAGTGATGGCTTCTTCAACAGCGGTTTGATCACAGCCAATTTGAGGCTCGCTGGAAAAATGCCTTCCTGAAGGGAGGCATTCACCACCACCTTCACCCACTCGGCCAACCCCCCTCTGGCTTCCTTTATCAGCCAGGATGGGCAGGGGTCTAGGATGCATATGGTAGCCCTCACCTCTCCAAGCACCTTGTCCACATCCTCAGGCTGAACCAATTGAAAAGAATCAATCAAAATAGGACAAGCAGGTGCTCGTGTTACATCCTCGGAGACTGCCGTTAATATGGTGTCAAAGCCGGAGCAGATCAGAGCGACTTTGTCCGCAAAGAACCGAGCAAATGCTTCGCAGCGGGCTGCCGAGTTGTCAGGGATCCCGTCTTGAGCGACGGGATTTAACAAGCCTCTGACAACCCGGAACAGCTCCGCCAGACGGTTCTTTGCAGACGCAATATTAGCTGCCAAGAAAGCATTCTTTGCAGCATCTATTGCCGCGGCATATGCCCTGAGGTAGAGACACAGCCGTGTTCGGTCTGATTCGTTCCACTCTGAACGCCACACGCGCTCTAGTTCCCTCTTTTTTTCGCTTCATCGCTGCCAACTCCTCAGTAAACCAAGGAGCTGGTTTAGCTCGGTTACTCGAGAGGGGACGTTCCGGAGCAATCGTGTCTACTGCCCTAGTCATCTCCCTATTCCAGAGAGAGACCAGGGCATCAACAGGATCACCAACCGAGGCGGCAGGAAACTCCCCAAGAGCCGTCAGGAATCCATCTGGATCCATAAGCCTCCGGGGGCGGACCATTTTAATAGGTCCCCCACCCCTGCGGAGGTTAGGTGGTGCATTCAGCCTAAACCTGATCAGGTGATGGTCGGTCCATGGCAAAGGAGCGATGGTAAGCTCCTCCACACCGCCACCTTCCTCCCATCCCTGGCAGAAAACCAAGTCAAGTGTGTGCCCCGCTCTGTGGGTGGGACCAGATACCAATTGGGACAGCCCCATGGTTGCCATGGAGGCCATGAAGTCCTGAGCCGCACCAGTCAGGATGGTCTCAGCATGGACATTGAAGTCCCCCAGCACTAAAAGCCACTGGGACTCCAATGCCAGGCCCGAGACCACCCCCGCTAGCTCAGGTAGGGAGACTGTAGTGCAGCGGGGTGGGCGGTACACTAACAGAATCCCCAATCTGTCCCGGTCACTCACCCTCAGGTGGACACATTCAAACAAGGGGCACCTGATCAGGGGGATAGACTCCTTATAGACCAGTGCAAATTGGCCTCCCCGTCCTCCGGATCTTGGTTGGTGCTGCACGGCATACCCGGGAGGACAAAGTTGGGTGAGATTGACCCCACCCGCCTCATTCAACCAGGTCTCCGTTATGCACACCAGGTCTGCCCGTTCATCCAAGATGAGGTCTTGGATGATTGCTGTTTTTCCATTTACAGACCTGGCGTTCAACAGCACCACCTTTCATCAGTTGCATGAACGCTGCCCCCCCCACTCAGCCCGAAAGGGAGGACACGATAATTATACAGTCCGAAAGTGCAGGAGAACGCCGTCTTCCACCTGTCCTCTGGTTTGATTCGTAATTTATGATATGCTTCAATCAAATCTATTGGTGAATCCCTTCCCCTCTGACAATTGGGCAATCAAATCCTTCACTAAAGGCAGGGGTATTTATTTAAAGTACTGATTGCATTCAGGCCCCTGTAGTCGATGCAAAGCCTCAACGACTGGTCCTTTCCCAACCTAAACAACACTGGTGCTCCTAAAGGAGAATTTGAATGTTCGATGAAACCTCTCGCTAGGTTCCTATCAATATATTTTCTCAGCTCCTCCTTTTCTCTAGCTGACATTGGATATATTTTCGCCTTAGGAAGCTCTGCTCCTGGGACTAGCTCTATTTTCACTTCCACTCTCCGCTTCGGTGGAAAATTGTCTGCTTCCTTCTCGTCAAAAACGTCCACAAAATCACGGTACTCTGGGGCAATTTCTCAGCCAGTTCTGCTAGTCTGATGGAATCCTCCTTTCCCCTGTTCCCTGGCTCCCTCTCGGCTTCCTGGTTCCCCTCTCCACACTCTATTCCGAAATGCATGCTCTTATCTTTCCAGTTGATTTGCGGGTTGGCCTGCCCTAACCATGGCGTGCCTAGTATAACATTGTAGCTGGCTATTTGTGATATCACAAATGACACTCTTCCTTCCCAATGCCCTATTTTACTTCGACACTGTGTCTAGCTAACGTTCCTGATGCCATAGATCCATCCAACTGCGAAAAGGCTATTGGGGATTCTAGGCTTGTCCTTTCACATCCTAGTCCCGCTGCTAACTCGGGTGTAATGATGTTCCTGGAACATCCACAATCAATAAATGCTTTACATGTTGCCTGCTTACTTCCACTCTCGAGCTGAATTGGAACTATCAACATTCTTTTGTCCTGACTTACCAACCCCCCTGAACGGTCCCCCATCGGTGGTTCGTCTTCTGCACGTTTGCCTTCGGCTTGGGTTGACCTTCGCCTTCCCCTTTTCTCTGCCAGCATTCGGTGGCCCTGTGCCCCAGTCGGCCGCACACAAAACAACCGCTCCTGCTTGCTTTCACATTCCCTTTCGGCTCTGCTCTTCTCCCGGCTGGAGTCGATTCTCCCTTCCGGCTTCCCTCCTTCATCTGCAGCTGTTGTTGCTGCCCTCCTCTGTGCCTCCTCGCTTGGGCCAGCGATGTCTCGACGCGCCCCGCTAGCTGGATCCATCCCCACAATGTGTCAGGCTCATCGCGGTGTACTGCCCAGGAGAGAATCTCCTGTCTGAGCCCTTCTTTAAAGAGTTCCACCTTGGTTACTGCAGACCACTCTGGCACTTTCTCGGCAAGGCATTGGAATTCCTCTGCATATTGAGACACCGATCTCTGGCCCTGGGAGAGTCTTTAGCTTCTCCCTCGCCCGGATCTGCTCCAATGGATCTCGGAAATGGGCCTCCAGAGCTTCCATGAAACATCTCACCGACCCCAAACATGGTTCGTGGTTACCCCGTTTGGCTGCGCATACACTGTGGATGACGCTAAGGTCACTAGCCGCTCGAACTCTGCTTGGGTTCCATTGGAAGGGGAACTTGCTGGACCCCCTCCTGCTCCAAGCAGATCCTCCTTCTCCTCCTTCTGCTGCATATCGCACCTCACCGCAGCCACGGGACGATGCCTGGTATTCTTGGCTTTGCTGTCAGCTCACTACAGCCGCTCCTGAATGAATACACGAGACTCGCTGTGTTGTCACCAGAAACTTTACTGCAAGAAACATCGACATGAAAAAGCCAAGAATGGGAGGCATCTGCCAGCATTCCTTTATATACCCTTCCCCCTCATTTGAAGATACATTTCCCGCCCAACAAAACCCCGCGAAGGAAACACTGCCAAATGCCTTATAAATATCCAAAGCTAATATTCCAGTCACTAAATTCATTTTTTAATACTATGAATTATGTTTAATACCCTACCCATTAAATTTGACATTTGTCTTCCTCCTATGAATCTACATTGATCCTCCTTGATATATTTATATATAAATTTATTCATCCTTTTAGCCATTATGGCACTTAATATTTTTGCATCTTGATTTATTAGTGAGATGGGTGTGTACGATCCTGGATCTGTAGGGTCTTTGTTAGGTTTTAGAATTAAAGTGATTAGTTATTGTTCCCATGATGGAGGAATTTTTCTCCCTTTATTGTTCTATTAAATAAATCTTTTAATTTAGGTATCAGTAATGTTTTATATATTTTTTAAATATTCTGGTCATAACCCATCCAATCCTGGGGTCTTTCCAGGTTTTAATTTCCTTGATCTCTTTCTCTGATATTGCTTGTTCCATAATTTATTTGTCTATTTATTGGATCTTTATTTTCCAATTCTTATCTATATATTCTTTAATTTTTTTTCTAGGTCCTTCATTTGCTGTATGTAGATCCTGATAAAATTCTTGGAAAATTAGTATTTTGTCCTCCATTCTCCTGCATTGTTTTCCATCCCTACGTTTAATTACAGCTATTAAATTTTTTTGTTTCCTAATTTGTATTGCATTAGCTAATAATTTAGTTTCTATTACTATACTTAAAATACTCTCTATTTAAGTAAATCAGATCTCTCTGTGCCTTTTCAATCCTTCGTTTTTCAAGTTCTTTCCTTTTTGCTATTAATTTTGCATAACTCATTTTATTTTTCTTCTACCTCCTGTTGCTTTTAAAAAAAATTATATTCTTTAATAAAGAGTCCCCTAGCCTCTGCCTTCATTGTGTCCCACACTATTGTAACAGGACATTTACTATTGCCATTTATCTCCCAAATTTCCTTTAATTCTTTTATTATTTTTTCTGATTTTTTATCTTCTTGTACTCTGTTATTGATTCTCCATCTTTTAGCTATATATATTTTTTAATTTGTATTATAATGCTAATTGGTGTGTGGTCAGAGGTTTTTATAATCTTTATTTCTGCATCTTTAGTTTTAGAAATTAGATCTTTTGAAACAAAAAGTAGTCTATTCTCGAATAAATTTTATGCACTGAGGAATGGAAGGTAAATCCTCTCTTATTACCCTTTATCATTCTCCAGACATCTATCAATCCTTCCCTCATTACCTTATTAAGTTCTGTTGTATTCTTTCCCCCCTTTTCTTCTTTGGTACGGTGAGAGTTGTCTAGTTTTCCATAATTCCATTGAAGTCCCCTCCTAATATTACATATCCCTTTTTGATTTCTTCTGACTCTTCAAAAATCAGTTCATAAAATTCCTTCTGTTTTGTATTTGGTGCATAAACATTAACCAAAATATAATCCTTCCCTCCCATAGATCCCTGGATCATCACATATCTTCCTAATTCATCCTTTTTTGTTTGTACCATGCTAAATCCACTACTATTCTTGATTATAATTGCTACCCCTTTTGCTTTCGAAGTACCCATAGCTTTTTCATATATTATAGTCCCCTTTAATTTCAGTTCATTTAAGCCTTCTCTCGATTGATGGGTTTCTTGCAAAAAGAAAATGTCCCCTTTGGCTTTCAGAATCTCGTTAATAATCCTCCTCCTCTTATGGCATGATCCTAGACCATGACAGTTCCACGATATCAGCTTAACTCGATCCAGCATCTGTTTGCATTCTTCTGTTTCTTGGTTGATCTCTGTAAAGAAATTCACCCCAGTGTGTTATCTTTTCCCCTCCCCCCTTTCTCCCCCCTCCTTCCCCAAAGTCCCTCCCCCTCCCTTCTTCCCCAAGTATCCCCTCTCCCACCGAGCCCTGTGGCTTTTTGTCCAGGGCATGGCTTAATCATAGCCTTTCGGTGGGGGAGGGGCAGATCTATTTTCTTCCCAACCAGCAGCCAAATCACAACCTCCCGAGGATTCTATATTGAATTTGTATTTCTTCCCCTTCAATTTATTTATTTTTATTTCTAAAATATTACTTATTCAATATAAAGGGTGAAAAATTTGTTCATATATGTGTGTGTGTATGTGTGTGTGTGTGTGTATGTATTCATTATTATTATTACAATTCTAACTCCCCACTTTACTATTTATCTACCCAACTAATCAAATTAGCCCTTTATATTGCTTGATGTTATTAGTATTTCTTTAAGATTATTAATTAGGTTCACAGTCCACACAGTACTTATTTTCTCATCTTGTTATTTCTTCTTCTTTTCTTCTTTTCCTTCTGCACCTCCTGCATCTCTTCCTTCTGCATTTCTCGACTCTCCATCAGGGGGGCATTGTAATTCTTCAAATAGTTGAAATGTAGTTTTTAGACATTCTGTTCTTTTACAATATTATGCTTAGACTGAAGGAACTGCAGCTGGCCTGATTCTCATTTTGCTCTGCTAATTTTGCCAAGCAATGAAGAAATGAGAAATAAGTATGAAAAATAACAGGATGAAAGTCTATGGGTTAGTAGCTGATTTCTTCCTTCACAGCATAGCATCAGTTCAAATACCTCCCAACTCTCCTTGACTATTCATAGAATCATAGAATAGTAGAGTTGGAAGAGACCTCATGGGCCATCCAGTCCAACCCCCTGCCAAGAAGCAGGAAATTACATTCAAAGCACCCCCTGGCCATCCAGCCTCTGCTTAAAAGTCTCCAAAGAAGGAGCCTCCACCACAGTCCGGGGCAAAGAGTTTCACTGCCAAACAGCTCTCACAGTGAGGAAATTCTTCCTGATGTTCAGGTGGAATCTCCTTTCCTGTAGTTTGAAGCCACTGTTCAATTGCAGTGTCCAGAATTGGACACAGTATTCCAGGTGTGGTCTGACCAAGGCAGAATAGATGGGTAGCATGACTTCCCTATTGTTGACTGATTACTGTGGAGCTAATATTGTTGTTATTTCCATGTATACTTCACCCTTCCTTGTAAGACTTCAGGCTCTTAGACATGACAGCACATTCACAAAATAAGGATATACTGCTACAACAGAATAATAGCAAAGGGTGGGGAGACAGGTCAATAAATCAATACTGTAGTAATTCAAATTCTATTAAGACTCTAACAGTAGAAAGCAACAGTCCCTTTCTCTGCTACATCTTAATTCAGGCTCTGTATTATGATGATGCATGCCAACATCTTTGTGACAGTAAAGACCCCTATCTGACAAACGTAGCATCACAGTTGCTGCTGATCATGTAACATTTTGTTGTTTTATTATAAGAATTACTCTGAAAGCCTTGTCCCTTACAGTATTGCATCCAGACCCTTTAAAAGGACCAATCACATTTTAGAACATGTTTTGCAATTGGAGAGTAAGAACAGAATTTCTTGAGAAATCACCCTAAGGCTCTTTTTGTTTCTTGTGGCAATCTAAGGTCCACTCCTCAGATTGGGGATGCATCAACAGTGTAAAATTAATGCTATTTGATACAATTTTAATTGTCATGGTGTCAGCTCTTGGAAGTTCTCGGATACAAAGCAGGCTCACACAGGCAAATTCTTGGGAACACTTTATTGATCCTTCTTACCAAGTTAAGAAAAAAACTACTTCTGACTAAATCCCACCAAATCAGTGATATATCAAACCCACCTCCCTGCATCCCCCCTTGTCTCTATACCTAATGGCTCACATTCCATTCTCAGACATAGCAAGCAAACCAGATGGCCCTTATCAGTAAGGCAATTCCTTTACTCCCATTCCAATTATCTGGCATGGTGTAAACGGTTCAGCTTGTTGGAAATAGCTGAGACAAGCACATCCTGACATGACTCCCCCCTTCATGAAGATGGCCCTGTGGAGAGAAGGAACAAACAAATACATTCATGGTCCGAGTTTGTTGGGAATTTTTTTGTGAAACAGTTTTATCAGTCTAGGAGCCTTCACATGTTCCAAAGCCACCCATTCAGGGTTCAGGGTTTTGGAAGTCCATTAAACCAGGTAAAACAATTTTCCATGAGACATCTTAGAGTCCAGGATTTCTCTAATTTCAAAATGAGTGTGGGCTCCAACCATAATGGGCACTGGGTCTGTATCAGGCTGGGTCCATTTATGTGTAGCGCATGCAGGCTTTAGTAGGCTGACATGAAAAATGGGATGGACCTTGCGCCAGGTGTGGGACAACTGTAAACGCATGACTACAGGGTTGATAACAGCAGAGATCGGAAAAGGCCTGATGTATTTAGGGCCAAGCTTCTTGGAAGGATGTGTGGACTTCAGATATTTAGTGGACAAGTATACCAGGTCCCCCACACGTTGGGGGGCTCTCTTTCTATCAGCGAATTTTTTGTAATCCAATTTGGCAGAGTCCAAAGCATCCTTAATCATTGGCCATGAGGCTGTAATCTTAGCACCCCAGTCCCCTGGCTTACTATTCTCAGGGGCCTGTACCCTCAAGCCTGGGAATGGAGGAAAGTCTCTATTTTTAATGTCCCTGGCAAGCCTGAGCTCATTTTGCGCTTTAGGCTTGCGAACCTTTTCCCTACAGGGGTTGGCTATTCATTTGAATTCTTCTTTGGTGATTTCTCCCCTTTTCCACTTCTTGTGCATGTCTCTTTTGAGTCATATCCTGGTTAGAAGTTCTTTGGACATCCATTCTGGCTTCTTCACACTTGTCTTTTTTTTTCTTTGTTGGCACTGTTTGCATTTGCGCTTTGAGTATTTCACTTTTGAAAAACTCCCACCCATCCTTAACTCCCTTGTCTTTTAGTATTGGCATCCATGGAATGCCGCTCAGTATTTTCTTCATTTTTTGGAAGTCAGCTCTCTTAAAGTCCAGAATGTTTGACTTGTCTTAGTTTCAGCCTTCCTTTGTATGGCGAACTGCAGGAGCACATGGTCACTTGCCCCTAAGGATCCGACCACTTTGACTGCATTGATCAGGTCCTCCACATTAAGATGAAATCAAGAGTAGTCGATCCCCTTGTTGCCTCTTCTACCTTCTGGACCATAAAATTGTCTGCAAGGCAAGTGAGGAATTTGTTGGACTTAGTACTCTTGTTTGTTTGTTTTCCAGCAGATATCGGGATCGTTGAAATCGCCCATGACTACTAGTATTCTTGCCATGAAAACTACATGGATCAGTACAACCAGAGAAATTTATTTATTTATTTATTTATTTACAGTATTTATATTCCGCCCTTCTCACCCCGAAGGGGACTCAGTGCAGATCACATTACACATATAAGGCAAACATTCAATGCCTTGACATAGAACAAAGACAAAGACAAACGCAGGCTCCGAGCTGGCCTCGAACTCATGACCTCTTGGTCAGAGTGATTGGTCTCAGCTGGCTGCAGCTGGCTGCTCACCAGCTTGCGCCACAGAAATGTTGGTATACCATCGGAAGATAGGACCCCCAGGTCGGAAGATGGTCAAAATGCTACTGGGAAGGAGCAGAGGACTAGTCAAAGTAGCCCCAGATGTGATGACGCAGTTAGCTCAAAGCCAGAAGAAAGGCTGATAGTGCTGGAGGTGAAGGATGAATCTGATGTTCTAGAGATCAACACACTATAGGAACCTGGAATGTAAGATCTATGAGCCAGGGCAAACTGGATGTGGTTATTGGTGAGATGTCAAGATTAAAGATAGACATTTTGGGAGTCAGTGAACTGAAATGGACTGGAATGGGCCACTTCACAAAAGATGACCACCAGATCTACTACTGCGGACAAGAGGAACACCGAAGAAATGGAGTAGCCTTCATAGGTAAGGTAAAGGTTTTCCCTGACGTTAAGTCCAGTTGTGACCGACTCTGGGGGTTGGTGCTCATCTCCATTTCTAAGCTGAAGAGCCAGCATTGTCCGTAGACACCTTCAAGGTCATGTGGCAGGCATGACTGCATGGAGCGCCGTTACCTTCCCGCCAGAGCGGTACCTATTGATCTACTCACATTTGCATGTTTTCGAACTGCTAGTTGGCAGGAGCTGGGGATAGCAGCGGGCGCTCATTCCACTCCCGGGATTTGAACCTGGGACCTTTCGGTCTGCAAGTTCAGCAGCTCAGCACTTTAACACACTTCGCCACCACCAGGGGCCCTTTATAGTTAATAATAAAGTTGTGAAAGCAGTGATTGGATACAATCCAAAAAATGATAAAATGATTTCAATTCGAGTTCAAGGCAAGCCATTTAACATCACAGTGGAATCAGATCCTGGGATATAGGGCCTGCCTGGAAGGGTCCATGGAAGCTTAGGGCCATGGCTTCCTTGAGTCAATCCATGTAATGCTACTGATTTCAACCTGGGCCATCTTATATGTTCAAAGTACAAAAGTCTCAGTTTAGTCACTGTGGCTTCTATTTCAAATTAATTGATTTTCTCCCCATCAGATTGTTTTCATTGTCCAGTTGTCACAACCATATATAAAAACTGGAAATATAATGGCATGTATAATCCTGAATTTTTTTACATGCCATCCTTTCACTTTGGGACTTGTCTAGTTCCTTCATAACTGATTTCCGAGATCTGATTTTTTTACGGTAGTCTCAATTCTGAATAACAATTAAGACAAGGTCAGGAAAATCTTGAACTGTTTCAATGTCTTCATTATCTAATTTAAAGTTAAATAAACCATCTGTGGTCATTATTTTTGTTTTCTTAATGTTCATCTGTAAATCTCCCTTTATACTTTCTTCTTTGCCTTTCTTCAGTAATCAATCCACATCTTTACTATTACTGTATGCAATCAAATCCAAATTTTAATGCATGTTTTAATGCATCACACATGGTATTCTTTCAAGGTCTTACTCATGATAGGGTGATGTCACACAGAATTTTGAAACTGTATCTTTAAGATGAGAATAACTTACCACTTCATATCACAGACTTTGGGAAGCATCTTAGGCTGCTTCCAAAGCGTTCAACAACAGAGCCCAATGGATCCCATTAGACGACATAAGGCTACTTCCAGCAGTGCTTGGACACTTCCCAGAGAACATGGGAAGCTCCCTATGTTCCATACAGAATAATAGGGGGATGTCAGACAGTTATGCTTTGCCCTATGTGATGCAACAACAACAGTTCTTTATTGATTAGTCACTTTTGACCATATCAAAACATGTAAAACATACAATACGTACACACTTACGCATACATACAATAAAACCATGTAAAGATACAAAACATTGCTCTTGGCCTTTTGGCTAAGATCAAGTGTAGTACTTATGTGATGCACAGCGGGAAATGCAGGGTGTGGGGTAACAGTTTTGCCCTGCTGTATGGAGATTCTCCCTGGTGTCACCTGGCTTTGGACCTCCGTGTGATTAAGTCCTTGATCTATACATCCAACTTCCTTCTAGCCTGGTACTCCCCTGATACTTCAAACAATAACTTTTTCTGTCTTTAATGAGGGAATATGGGAAGTGCAGTCATAAATTCTGAGGGATACCATACTGGGGCAGACTAGTACAATACTCACTATAATTCATACTTCAAAGTGTCTTAGCTTGTCATATACTTCATGAACCTCTCCTTTCTTAACACCTGATGACCAAAAATTATATTAGATTAAATGCTGAAGCCAGATAATGTAGATTTGATCTTACAATCTGGCATTCCAACACTAAACTTTTAATTTGCATATATACTAATAGTAAACATTGAAGCCAAGAACACAGACAGAAAGATTTCATCTCAAAGCAACAGCAGCATCCCTGCAGTCTCAAGATTAATTCTGCTAGCTATTCTAGCTCTGTGTTGAGAAATATTGCCTTAAGGAGCATAGGCAGGTTAATCAATCAATGCCCATCAAATATTCAGAATTAATACACAGAGCCCCAAGCTTGTTATGGGCTTTCTGAAGTGTTGGAAGGACTGATGGTCCTTAACAAAAAGTCACTTTAGATAGGATGGGGGCTGGCCAACTGTGGCCGGCCGAGGGAACCCCCGGCCCAGCGATCCTTCCACTGTGGCCACCAGGTTCTTTCCTGTGCTGAGTTGGGATGCCTTTTTGGATGACAGTTAAATGGCGGAGTTGTACCGTGGGCCGGATGCTGGTCCTTCAGCGCAGCCTTCAGATAGCTGCTGGTGTGGTTTGGTTTTGTTTTGATTTGATAACATGGCGGAGTTGCTTCCGTGTAGCTTTCTATGGGCTTCCTGAAGTGTTCCTTCCTGCAGGGTTGCTGGCTTAAGTGTTGCGGGAGTGGGGGACGGCCAACTGTGGCCAGCTGAGGCCCCGCCCCGTGATCCTTCCTGCACTGGGTCGGGATGCCTTTTTGGCTGGCAGTAACATGGCGGAGTTGCACCACGGGCTGGAAACTTTATTTGTACAGCACAGCAGTGCAGACTTCAGTTTGCTAGTCCTTCCTGAAGGGTGGATTGGTTTTTGTTTGGTTTTGGTTTTGTTTGCTTTGGATTGGTTTGGTTTGTGTGGTCAGGATGCCTTTTTGGCTGGCAGAAACAGGTTAGTGTTGCACTGCGGACGGCTGCACTGCTGTACATTTTGGTTGTACAGCAGTGCAGCCTTCGGCCGGTTATGTGGTCCTTGCGGAAGGGTTGCTTGGGTTTGGTTTGGTTTGATTTGTGTTGGTTTGGTTTGGTTTCGGCCTGCCAGTGCCTAGTGGATTATAGAATGGTTGGGCAATAGTACAGACTGGAGTTATCTGGTCATTGCGGAAGGGTTGCAGGTTGGGTTTCTTTAGGGTTTGTTTTGTTTAGGGCTGTCTAATGTCATTGCCTATGGTTGTACAACAGTGCAGACTGGAGTAATCTGGTCCTTACGGAAGGGTTGGGCCCATGCCCTTTCCTTTCCGCAGAACTACCAAATGTTCTTCATCTGAAGGTCACATACCGATAATTACTGCAGCTTCTTAAAACTCTTTGGCAGCTGCTGCAAATGCATATGTCCACAACTGGCTACCTCATTGGAGAATATTGTCAACAACTACCTCATGCTCTCTCCCTTACCCCTTTCTGCTGTTGTACTGTGTTCTATGGTAGAAGACATTCTGCCTCTTCCCCGCCCCACGATCCTTCCACAGGGGCAGGATCCCCCCTGAGGGTGGAGTGGGGTGCCACGCCGCTCTGTTACCACCAAGGAAAAAGACTCCCGCCCTGCAATTCTTCCACAGGGATAAGTCAGACTCCTGCCCCACGATCCTTCCACTTGGGTGGGATTCCCTCCTGGGGTGGGCAGAGGAGTGGGGGCCGGCCAACTGTGGCTTGCAGAGGAGTGGGTGCCACATCGCCCTTTTACCACCAGGCAAGAAGTCTGACTCTTGCGATCCTTGCGCTGGGGCAGAGAGGGGGCTGGCCAGCTGTGGCTGGCAGAGGAGTGAAGGCCGGACAACTATGGCTGACAGAGGAGTGGGGGCCGGCCCACTGTGGCCAGCAGAGTAGTGGGGGCTGGCCAACTGTGAACTCTATACAGAGGCTGCCCAACTGTGGCCGGCAGAGGAGTGGGGGCTGGCCAACTGTGGTTGGCAGAGGGACCCCCCGGCCCCACGATCCTTCAGCTTGAAGAAGATTCCCTCCTGGGGTGGGGCAGGATGCCTTTTTGGCTGCCAGTAACATGTCAGCATTGCAACCAGGCATTCACACTGTGAACTCTACACACAGGCTGCCCATGGAATGGACTCCTTCCCGGATGCCTGTGGCAGCACATTGGCCTGGTAGAAGTGCCTGCGGCCCAAAAACGCCTGGTCCTCATCCTGTGGGGCCACCTCCAGGACCGCATGCTGCTCCATTCATGCATCTTCTTCCCTTCCAGTAGGCCTGGGGGTCCCAAATGTCCAAGAATTGGTCTCTATGCTCCCGGTTGAAACAGGAGACATGGCACTTGTGAAGCATTCCTTCCCAGCCCTTCTCTTGGTGATGTTCCTGACATTTTGGAGTGGTGGCACGCCTTTGCCCATCCTGTGAGGTCTCCATGGCTGGGATGTTTGTAAATTACTTTTCCCAGCGGAGTGGCGCCGCCAAGTGTGTTGCCGGCAGCTGCGGTGGCTGAAGGCGAGGCTACGGACTTGAGGACGAGAGGCCTTGTGGACCAAAATCACAACTTTCACATCATGGAAGTCACAGAACCCTCTCTGCTGGATTCCCCGATTCTGGGGAGCCTGGCCAGTGCCAGCTGAATCCTGTTTTGGGTTCAAGTCCTCTCCCCCTTTTGGGTTTGTTTGTTTGTTTGTTTGGCCTCCTCAAACAAAGTTTTGGCGTGGGACTCATTTCCAGAAACCCTTTCTGTTGGAGTGGATTATTCCCTAAGTCTTGGGTCACCAGCCATGTTACACATAGCTGAATCCTTCTTTGGGTTCAAGCCCTCGGGGTTCAGGTCGCACACTCTCAGCCCCAGAAACCCCAATGAAATGGGAAATAACACTTTCAAACCAGGAACAGATTTCCTTTTTCAGGGGCTGACGGCCATCTGTCGGGAGTGATTTGATGGTGTACTATGATTCTGTTCCTGGTTGATAACTGTCACCTCCTAATTGGTTCTGTCACAAAAACATGGTGCTAGCACATTATGGTTTGCCGGGTGTCCGCTGTCCAGCAATTTCACAGAGTTTCAGCCACAAAAACAAAGTTTCTGAAGTAGAACAAGGACTTTCAAAGTAAAGACACCCCAATGAAACAGCAAATAAAACTTTCAAAGCAGAAATAGATTTCTGCATTTATTAAAAAATGGTTTCTTATATAAGCTATGAAAAGTCACCAAAAATCAGAGGATAAGGGAAATGTTCTGAAATTTGGCGAGCTAGCAATGTTAAATGTGTTCTACTACTGTACCAAATTTGATCAGGATAGCTCAAAATGAGGGCAGGAGAGGCCTGTAAACTTCCCCCAGAGCTGTTTTTTGCCATTGTGCATGCAATTAACAAATTAATTACAAATATTCTGAATTTTTGTAAAGTTTTGAATTTTTGGGTTCAAAAATCAGAACCCAAAGATTTCTGGCCCAAATGTACAGATAAATATCCATATTAAAATGATATCTCTATGCTTTTGAGGCACTGAATCCAGTGGATAAAAGAATGTGAGCATTTATCTTTCCACTTTATCTTTGCTAAATATTTTTGTTGCCAGCAGGGTGACAAAATCAGAGACATCGTTGCATCTGAGTAGCCATTAATTTTCTTTGAGCATTGCTTAATTTCCAAAAGACATTCCACAAATGAGATAAAAGTCCTCTTCATCTGTAAATTTCAAACATGACACTAATAATAAATTGATACAACTAAGAACTTGCTGCAAGACTCTACCATTCAACATGAAGCCACGAATTACAGAATCATAGATTTGGAAGAGACCACACGGGCCACCCAGTCCAACCCCCTGCCATGCAAGGAAATTAGGTGAATTAAAATGTCAACAATTAGTTGAATCTCTATACATTTTATTGAAGAGACACTGCTTATCAAGTAAATCTGTTTAAGACGCACTCCTTATCTTAAATGTATGGCACCTGACACAATTCAGCTGAACAGTATCTGGAAAACATTTACATCTTTACCCTGTTCAATTATTCAAATCTGTCCACAAAAATAATACTTTTGCCATGCCCAGCAGAGTCTCATCTCAGTCCCCTTTAGTGCAGATTACTTGCCTTGTTAGGCTTGAGGGCCTATTCATAATCAAAAGGCTGAACATCTTTTATGTTGATTGGTTGCTCAGGTCTGAGAATGTGCACTGTGCTTTAAAGTATCCGAGAAATCAATAAGCCATTGAAATGATTATTGCTTTAAGGGCTCTTTGGAGTCCTGAAACAGGTTTTACATTGCTTCTGTTATTGCTTCCTGAATCAGACTCAGATTCACACCTTGAAACTATTAGATCTTTAGCCCTCCCAAACAGCCTCTGAATGACAATCATAGAATCACAGAATCATAGAATAGTAGAGTTGGAAGAGACCCCATGGGCCATCCAGTCCAACCCCCTGCCAAGTAGCAGGAAATCGTGTTCAAAGCACCCCCGACAGATGGCCATCCAGCCTCTGCTTAAAAGCCTCCAAAGAAGAGACTCCACCACAGAGTTCCACTGCCGAACAGCTCTCACAGTCAGGAAGTTCTTCCTAATGTTCAGGTGGAATCTCCTTTCCTGTAGTTTGAAGCCATTGTTCCGCGTTCTAGTCTGCAGGGCAGCAGAAAACAAGCTTGCTCCCTCCTCCCTATGACTTCCCTTCATGTATTTGTACATGGCTATCATGTCCCCTCTCAGCCTTCTCTTCTGCAGGCTAAACATGCCCAGTTCTTTAAGCCGCTCCTCACAGGGCCATCCATTTAAAAAGAAATAAAATGGATCTCTGCTAGCATTTTCCAGGTATCTTCTTCCTTTCCCCAATATCTGAAGCTGTACAAAACAAATATGTAATAGAAGGAAAAATTGCTTTCACTGAATGGATTCCAAGGTTTTGAAAAAGAAAATAAATTGAACAAACTAAATTAATTCTGATTTATATGAGGAATATAGATGGTTAATTGCAAAAATGAGTTGATGTACTGTGGTTTCTGAATGAGTGGAAGTAGAGTTTCTGTTTGATTCATATACAAATTTCACAAAATGCACACATTTTGCATGCTTAACTGGATTTGATTCCACATATATATCAAATCCAGTTTAGCATGCCAAAACCCGAATCCTGACAGATTGAACTTGACCCTAAATGAATGTATCTGCCAATTTCTGCTTCTTTCACATTAAATTTGTTATCATCTCAAATGTTTCTCCAAATATGAAAAAACATATTAATAGAAAGACACAATATGGCCCTCTGCACTAGAAAAAGCTATACCTGTTGAATTTGCGCAATGCAGGGCAAAAGATGGCAAACATTTCCAAAAGAAGTATCCTCCCAAATAAATCTCATCTTACTTTATTCTTTCAGCCAAAAAACCAAAAATACAAATTTTTGCCAAGCAATCTTCTGGTGTTTAATTCATTAACTCATTATAATTTAATATGTTTGTATATAGAGGCAATCATTCTGACAATTAAGGTAATGGGGTATAAGAATGCATACATTTACTAACAAAGATTCATTGTTAAAATAGTCCATCTTTAATATTATTTTACTCCTTGCTATAATGCCCCCAGTGGTGCAGTGGGTTCAACCGGTGAGCTGCTGAACTTGCTGACCAAAAGGTCGGCGGTTCAAATCCGGGGAACTGAGTCAGCTCCCGCTGTTAGCCCCAGCTTCTGCCAGCCTAACAGTTCGAAAACATGCAAATGTGAGTAGATCAACATATACTACCCTGTGCTCTGTGCAGTCATGCCAGCTACATGACCTTGGAGGTGTCTATAGACAACACTGGCTCTTCGGCTTAGAAATGGAGATGAGCACCAACCCCCAGAGTCTTGACTTAATGTCAAGGGGATATTGGAACTGAAATACTATCCAAACAAATGGTCTTTAATTGACGGTTCACATTTGCTCAGATAAATTAAAAATGGTAATGCACCAATAAATAATTAATAAAATACTTTTAGCTAACTACTTTTTCTTTCATTCCCACCCATTCCCCCCCTCTTCCAGTTACTCCTGTTCATACATCTTTTTCAACTCTACCTTCTTTCTCACTTGATTTATTTGATAAGTTAACTATTGTGTGGTTTTCTTGTCCTACCCCTCCACATATCCCTCAATTTCCTTCCTCTCAGAACTCACAGTTGTTATCTCCCAAACTATTACGTCTTCTTTAGATTGCATATTGAAGCTCTCCCTCTTCATACTGCTTGCCCCTTTTTCTGAATTTAAAGAGGAGGACTTACTGTATATACTTGAGTATAAGGCAACCTGAATATAAGCAGAGGCACCTAATTTTACCACAAAAAACTGGGAAAACTTATTGACTTGAGTATAAGCCAAGGGTGGGTAATGCAGCAGCTACTGGTAACTTTCAAAAATAAAAATGGTCTCTTTCCTTCCTTTCTGAGTGCTTGATTTGCTTCCTTTTTATCTGTCCTGTACAACATCTTTATTTTTCTTTACTTAGATGAAGAGTTAGAAGACATGATCATCAAGTTTGCAGATGTTGCCAAGTTGGGAGGGATAGCTAATACTCCAGAAGGCAGGAGCAGAATTAAAAATGATCTTAACACATTAGAGAGATGGGCCAAAACCAATAAAAGGAAGTTCAATAGAGATAAATGCAAGATACTCCACTTAGGCAGAAAAAATGAAGTACATTATTAGAGGCTGGGTTGCCACTTTTTGGGGCTTTTATTGTGGTGTTTTTGCATGAAAGCAGAAAGGGGTTGGACTACATGGCCTTTGGGGGTATCGTTCTACATCATCAGCATCATCATCTTCTTCTTCATCATCATCATTATAGGCTGGGAGCAGGAGAGGGTTGAACTGCATGGCCTTTGGGGTTCTCTTCCTACATCATCATCATTATAGGCTGTGTTGCCACTTTTGGGAGCTTTTGTTGTGCTTTTTCTGCATGGGAGCAGGAGAGGGTTGGACTGCATGGCCTTTGGGTGTCACTTCCTACGCTATTCTTACCTCCATGGAGCATGCCTTCTCTTGAAATGCACAAGCATGTGGACAATTTCAAAAGAAAGGGGGAAACCATGAAAATGAACAAAATCTGGCTACCAGTATTAAAAAAACTCTAAAATCAGAACAGTAAATAAAGAGAAAGACTCAAAAAACAGGGGAATTCCAGACAAGAATCAATCAGGAAGTGGGGTTTATATATCTATGGAATGTTCAGGGTAGGGAAAGAACTCTTGTCTGCTTGAGGTAAGTGTCTATGTTGCAATTAGCCACCTTGATTAGCATTGAATGGGCTTACAGCGTCAAGGCCTGGCTTTTTTCTGCCTGAGGGAATCCTTTGTTGGGAGGTATCAGCTAACACCTCCCAACAAAGGATTCCCCCATACAGAAAAAAGCCAGGCCTTGAATGGAGGGGGGAAGTGAAGGAGGAGGGGGAGGAGAAGGAGGAGGAGGAAGCAAGCACAGCCTCCCTGGAACATGCCTTCACTCCCCTCGCACCCCACCCCTCCTGTTTCTCACCCAGTATTGCAGGGACAACACAGGAGAGGAAGAGAAGGAGGAAAAATGAAGAGGAAGTGAAGAGGAAAAGGAAGAAGGAAGGAGAAAAAAGGTAGTGAAAGAACTCAGCAGTCTTGCCTCAGATTTCTCTTTTGCAGGCAAGCAAGGAAGGCAAGCAGCAGAGCGGCCACAGAGGGGAAGGGAAGGGGGGAGGAGAAGGGAGCAAACACAGTCTCCGTGGAGCATGCCTTCGCTCCCCTCACTCCCCTCCCCTCCTGCCTCGCACCCAGTATCGCAGGGACAACACAGGAGAGAAATGAAGGAGGAAGAAAGAAAAGAAGGGAAAGGTGAAAGCGAATAGACTTGTGACTTTGGAGGAAGAGAGGTGAAGGGCGGTGGGTGAGGGATGAGAAGGGTGGCCTTCCTTTCCTCCTCCTCTCTCGAGGTGAGGGTCCTGGTCTTTAAGCCCCCTCCCACCTTTCTGCCAGGACCCTCACCCGAGTATAAGCCGAGGGGCACCTTTTCAGCCTTAAAAAAGGGCTGAAAAACTTAGTCTATACTTGCTTATACGGTAGTCTCCCTCTTCAACTGCTGGAGATGGGAGGAACTTCAAAAAGAAAAGGTGCAAGATGAATTTTATTATGTATTGAGAGATTCTGAGGAGAAATCTCATGAGAAGATTCTTGACTGACAAGAGTCTTTGAGGTCTGACATTCTTTTTAAATTTTACTAGATATTGTTTTGAGAAAAAATGCTTACCAGTAATTTTCTTCACAGAACCTACTTATTCCTGCTCAGGAAATACTGTTTCATCCTCTGAAAATTTTGTAAAGAATAAGTATTTAATTTTGAAAAATCCTTGAAGATTGCAGTTTTGAAAACCTTTCTTAGAAAAAAAACTTGTTGCTTCCTTCAAAAGGAAAATTCACTAAGAAATTCATCTTTGCCAACTACTGTTCTGTGCAAAGAATGGAATAATAGGGGGAAAGTTCACCACCAATGAACTCAAACATCTAAACAGTATGGTAACATCAGGAGAGAGGGATGTTAACATGCTGAACTGATGTTATATTGGTAGCTGATGTTACCATTAAACTGACAAGAAAAAGGGGAACATATTATATCTACAGTTGGTTCCTTTTAGTTATACTTTTAGTTAAGTTTAAGTAATCCTCTCAATATTTTTCCTGGATGTGCAAAAATCCCATATGAACCAGGTATGGTTCCCCACCTGAATTTTTTAAAATTGAGGAATGGAGAGCCCTTGCTACTTTTTAGTTAATCTTGATTCTGTCTTGGGTTCTATTATCCACCTCTGGACATCTGAGTGTCGAATACATGAGGGTTGTTATACTACAGTCTGAGTGAACATCGACACTTCATTTAAGCATTTTTAAGTATTGCAATTTCCAGATAGTTACATGGGAAATTAACAGGATATTTCGTACTCTCTAGACTATTTCATATATACATATACAGAAAATATAAACATATGTGTCAGCTCACCACAGCCGCTCCTGAATGAACACACGAGACTCTCTGTGGTATCACCAGGAACTTTTACTGTAGGAAACATGAACATCAGAAAAGCCAAGAATGGGAGGCTCCGGCCAACCCTCCTTTATATACCCTCCCCCTCATTTGAACAGTCTCTTCCCGCTCAGTAAAACCCCGCGCAAATTCCCCGCCAAGTCCATCAGCCGTTTCTCCTCCGAGTCCTGGGACGCAGGTGTCTTATCAATGTCAGTGACCCTGAAACTCAGAGCCACATCCAGGCTCTAGTAGCAGGGTTCTGACATGGCGTCCTCCTCCCCTTCGTCCTGGAAGGAAAAGATTAAACACAACTATTGTTCTCCGCTGTCCAGAGTTCCTTTATACTTTTTTAACAGGCTGCAATGGAATACCGGGTGTACCTTTCCTAGGTCCTTTGGTAGCCTCAGCTCATAGGTCACTTCGTTTATTCTTTTTGCTACCCTGAATGGCCCTATATAGCGTGGAGCCAATTTCTTGGATGGGAACCCCAATTTCAGGTTTTTTGTGCTCAGCCAAACCAGATCTCCTTCGCCCAATTTGTCCCCCTCTCGGCGCCTACGATCCGCAAAGAGCTTGTACTTCTTTTGTGTTTCCCGCAATGCCTCTACCACGGTTTGCCACCCTTGCTTGATTTTGGCCGGCCATTCCTCGTCGGTCTGGCCCTCCCCTTCCTTCCACTCGGGTAGCCTGGGGAAAGGTGCCACCTCCTGTCCGTATACTATTTCGAATGGGGCACGACCTGTGGCCGAATGTACGGCCCCGTTAAAAGCCATCTCAGCAAACGGAAGAAGGTCCGCCCAATCATCCTGTCTATAATTGGTGTACATCCTTAAGAATTGGCACAGTGTCTGTTGGGTACGTTCGACCCCCCCGTTGGTCGCGGGATGAAAGGCCGAGCTCAGGTTCCTTTCTGCTCCTAACAGCTGTAAGAATTTTCCCCAAAATTTTGCAGTAAATTGGACTCCCCGGTCACTAATTATCTTGTCGGGACACCCATGTAGGCGATATACATGCTTCACATACAAATCAGCAAGTTTTTCAGCTGAAGGGAGTTTTGGCAGAGCCACAAAGTGTGCCTGTTTTGAGAATAGGTCCAATATTGTCCAAATGTATCTGTGGCCTCTGCTGGGGGGTAGTTCGCCTACAAAATCCATGGCTACGCATTCCCATGGCCTCATGGGCTCCACCACCTTCTGCAATAGCCCCTGGGGCTTCCCCGGTGGTGTTTTTCCCTCTGCACATAATTCACACTGCGTGACGTATCCCCTGGCGTCTTTCCTCATTCCGGGCCACCAGCATTGTTTGGCCAACAGTTTAATAGTCCTGGTGGGGCCTAGATGACCCGCACCCTTGTTATCATGGTACTTCCTTAACATTTCTCGTCTTAAACATTCAGGAATATACAATTTCTTATTTACAAACACCAAATCCCCACACAATTCTCCCTTTTCTTTGTTTGTTTGTAACCATTTGTCCATTCCATACGCTCGCTTCAACTCTTCCTCCCATATTTCTCCTCCCCCCGTGGAAATGGCAGTACGTTTGTTTTCTTTGGCCGCTTGTGCTCGAGTTAGTACTGCCAGGCCCCATTGCTTATCAAGAAAAATACTCCCTTCAGATTCCTGAATTCCTCCCCCGTGCTGAGGCATCCGAGAGAGAGCGTCAGCGAGTATATTATGTTTCCCCTGGAAGAATCTGAGTCTGAAATCAAAACGGCTGAAATATTGGGCCCATCTAATTTGCTTCGCTGATAGTTTACGAGGGGATCTTAGATACTGTAAATTTCTATGGTCAGTCCACACCTCAAACGGTGTTCCACTTCCTTCCAGAAAGTGTCTCCAGCACTCTAGTGCTTTTAGAATCGCTAAGGCTTCTCTCTCCCAAATCGGCCAGTTTTTTTCTGTATCGCTAAACTTTTTTGACAGATAGCCACATGGCTTCAGGTTCCCCCCCTCGTCTTTCTGTAGCAGAACTGCCCCATATGCCCGGTCTGACGCATCGCAATGTAATACAAAGGCTTTAGACATATCAGGGTGCTGTAGGACAGGCTCCTCAGTAAAACGCTTTTTAAGAGCTTCGAAAGCTTCCTGGCATTCTATTGTCCAGGTCAGTTTGGCCCCTGGGGCCTTCACTTTGGCTGTTTCTCCCCTACCTTTAGTCTTTAACAAATCCGTTAATGGCAAAGTGAGGCGCGCAAAGTCCTTGATAAATGTTCTATAGAAGTTTGCGAACCCTAGGAAGGATTGCAGCTGCTTCCGTGTTTTGGGGGCTTCCCACCCCCTCACGTCTTCTACCTTCGCAGGGTCCATCGCCACTCCCTGGGAGGAAATCCTATACCCCAGAAAGTCTATCTGGTCTTTATTGAACTCGCACTTGGCAAGCTTCGCATACAGTTTTGCTTCTCTCAACTTTTGCAGGACTTCCCTGACTAGTTCTATGTGTTGCTCCTTAGTCCGAGATACTAACAATATGTCATCTAAAAAAACAAAGACTCCCTTGTACAACAATGGATGCAACACTTCGTTGATTAATTGCATGAACGCGGCGCCTCCGCCGCACAAACCGAAAGGGAGCACACGATAATTGAATAATCCGAATGCACAGGAGAAGGCCGTCTTCCACCTGTCCTCTGGTTTAATCTGCAATTTATGGTACGCTTCAATTAAGTCCAATTTAGTGAATATCTGTCCCTCCGATAACTGGGCGATCAAGTCCTTCACTAAAGGTAGGGGGTATTTATTTCCAGAACTGATTGCATTCAGGCCCCTGTAGTCAATGCAGAGCCTCAGCGTTTGGTCCTTTTTGCGCCTGAACAACACAGGCGCCCCTAGAGGGGAATTTGAAGGCTCTATGAAACCCCTCGCTAGGTTTTTATCAATGTATTTTCTCAGTTCCTCCTTTTCCCTAGCCGACATTGGGTATATTTTGCCTTAGGAAGCTCTGCTCCTGGGACTAGCTCTATCTTCACTTCAACTCTCCGCTTCGGTGGGAAACTGTCTGCTTCCTTCTCATCAAATACGTCCACAAAATCCCGATACTCTGGGGGTAATTTATCTGCCAGTTCTGCTATCCTGATAGAGTCTTCCTCCCCCCTTTTCCCCGGCTCCCTTTCCACTTCCTGGCTCCCTCCTTCCAACTTCATCCTGAAGATCATGCTCTTATCCTCCCAGTTGATTTGCGGGTTGGCCTGCCCCAGCCATGGCATGCCTAGTATAACATTATAGCTGGCTATTTGTGATATCACAAATGACACCTTTCCTTCCCAACTCCCTATCTTACACTTTACATCTTCGGCACTGTACTTAGCTAATGATCCCGATGCTGTGGATCCGTCCAACTGCGAAAAAGCTATTGGGGATTCTAGGTTCGTTCTTTCGCATCCCAATCCCTCGGCTAATTCAGGGGAGATGATGTTCCTGGAACATCCACAATCCACAAATGCTTTGCAGGTTGCTTGTTTGCTGCCACTTTCCAGCTGAATGGGGACCACTATCATGGCTTTGTCCTGACTTACCAACCCCCCCGAGTGGTGCCTCATCGGTGGTTCTTCCTCGGCGCGTTTCCCTGCCACGGCTCTTGGTTTGGGCGGGCCTCCGCCTTCCCCTTTTCTCTGCCAGCACTCGGCAGCCCTGTGGCCCAAACGGCCGCACACGAAGCAGCCCCTCCTGCTGGTGCTCACGTTCCCTGTCGGCTCCGTTCTCCTCCCGGCTGGGGTTGATCCCTCCTTCCGGCTCCCCTCTTTCATCTGCGGCCGCTGCTGTAGCCCTCCTCGGTGCCTCCTCGCCTGGGCCAGCGATGTCTCGATGCGCCCCGCCAGCTGAATCCATCCGCGCAGTGTGTCAGGCTCATCACGATGCACCGCCCAGGAGAGGATCTCCCGCCTGAGCCCCTCTTTGAAGAGTTCTATCTTTGTCACTGCAGACCATTCCGGCACCTTTTCAGCGAGGCATTGGAACTCCTCCGCATACTCAGATACCGACCTCTGCCCCTGGGAGACGGTCTTCAACTCCTCCCTCGCCCGGATCTGCTCCAGTGGATCTCGGAAACGGGTCTCCAGGGCCCCCATAAAGCGTCGGAGTGACCCCAGACATGGGTCGCGCCGCGCGTGTAGTTGAACGTACCAGCTGGCCGCTCCCCTCTTCAACACTGCACCAATGGCCCGTACCCGGCTGGATTCCGTTCTAAAAGTGTGGGCATTGTCCTCCATATAGCCCCTCACCGTGGTCAGGAAAAAATCCAGTTCAGAGGACTCTCCCCCAAACTCGACCCTTAGTTCCTCTCGTCTCGGTAGGGGTCCCTGTGGTGGCAATCCCCAATTCTCCGCCCGTCGCAAGCCCCCTTGCGGGCCAGTGGGCCCCGCTGCTGCTTCCCTTTGTCCTGTGCCACGCCCGGCATTCGCCAGGGGCACCAGGGTCTCAGCTGGGAGCGTAGCCGGGATTCTCGGAGGCTTTTCCCCTTCGTCGTCACTCTCCTCCACCCGCGTCAGGCTCGTTTGGATCTTGGGCCGGGCACCGGGCTCCTTTCGCATTTCCCTTCCCTTCGGTGCTGGGAGGTCTGCAAATCCCTGGCTGCTTCCCATGCTCACGTCCCACATTGAGCTAGCCCGGAGTTCCCTTCCTCGCTCCGGCTCCGCCAAAACCGCCAGGCGCTCCATCGCCCTCGACATCACTGCCAGGGTGGTCTCCATCGCCGACATCCTCTCCTCCAGAAACACCATCTTTTGCGGGCCTGGGGAAGGTGAACCTTCCTCTCCTCCGGTGCTATCTCCCCGCACCACTCCGCGCCTCTGGGTTACCCCATTTGGCTGGGCATAAGCGGTGGATGACGCCAGGGCCGCCAGCTGGTGGAACTCAGCGTCCGTCTCGGGAGTGGCCCTTTCCGACCTTCCTCCTCCGGCGCCCAAGAGCTCTTCATCCTCCACTTGCATGTTACACCTCACCGCTACAGCGGGATGGTGTCCGTATTCTTGGCTTAGTGTCAGCTCACCACAGCCGCTCCTGAATGAACACACGAGACTCTCTGTGGTATCACCAGGAACTTTTACTGTAGGAAACATGAACATCAGAAAAGCCAAGAATGGGAGGCTCCGGCCAACCCTCCTTTATATACCCTCCCCCTCATTTGAACAGTCTCTTCCCGCTCAGTAAAACCCCGCGCAAATTCCCCGCCAAGTCCATCAGCCGTTTCTCCTCCGAGTCCTGGGACGCAGGTGTCTTATCAATGTCAGTGACCCTGAAACTCAGAGCCACATCCAGGCTCTAGTAGCAGGGTTCTGACAATATGTAGTATCCTTAGAGAAAAATACAGACATATCAATGCCTGGATGCTAAGCTTTGACATGTTATATTGCATTGCATGTAAGGCATCACATATTCATTACATCACATCATATGACCTTAAAAATGTCATATCTTCATAAATTTTATCTCTGTGTATTTCTTTAACAGACCTTGCAATAATTAATGCATACATGAATATTATCTTAAATAGTATAATTCGACCATATATCCATCATCATCATTGTCATTCTCATCCTTATCTTCATCATCATATTCTTTCATGCTTTCTGTAGTGTATAAGACATTGTACTGATATTTCATAAAGATTTCAACTTGTACATGAATTTAGTTCCTTGTATCATATCTATAACAAGAAATACTATCTTATTTATTGGGACATTCCACATTTAATCAGGCATCTATGAACACACGGTCATTCAGTGGTCAATTTCCTTGAGCATTGTTCAACCTTGGCAGCATTCTTATAACCATAAGTGTCTATTACAAGCGCGCACACACACATCTTTCAACATGTTTGGACAGGTCAGCATTCTATCAGGACCGGCATAACATGAAAGCTACAACATGGTTTGATGTTTTGAGTCTGTTTCTGATTCCACCCCTGAAAAGAGGAGCAGCCCCCAGGAATGTAGCTGGCAAACATGCAAATGAGTCCCTGATCAGTTTAACAATTTAAGTTGCGTGTAAGGAAAACATTTTGAGAAATTGTGAGAGACAAACAGTGCAAAAAATAAAATTATGTGTTGACCTTTATCGGTAGATCTTAATAGGAAATTGGAAAGTCCCAGGCAACAATAAGAAACTCAACGAGAAAGGGTGTTTTGTTAATGGACTTAGTATGATTTTAACTATGATGTCTAGAGTACTCTCCCCCCCACTTCTACCTCTGGTCTCACTGTGATTAGTGTGCCTGTCATTTACCCTTTAGCTGTCTCTGCTTAGGGCAATGTGTTTAGTTAAGAAGATTGTGAAAATTTACTTTGTGCATGGCTGGTCTGCATTCTAAGATGAGTCAAATAAACAGAGGCAGGGTGAGGCTGAGTAAGCAGTCTCCTTGTCCTGTTTTATCTTTCAAGAACAGCCTTAAGACACTGTGGTGAGTAAATGAAAACTGCAGCAAAACATAAAGTACAGTACACTCAGTGAAATAATGCAAAAGAAAGCCAGGAAGTCTTACTTCAGACAAAGAAACAGGCATAAATCCAGATGCAGATTTGGAGCAGGTACACTCCATTTGGAGCAGTGAAGGCATTAGAATCAGTTTGTTACCAGCAAGAGCTGGCTGCGCCTGCTTTGGCTTTTATAGCCCTGGGTCCCCACACATCTGCTAGGGCAGTTCCTAATTACTCAACTGCATTTCTGGCAGCTAATCTAGCTGAACAACGTCTCTGCTCTGTTTCCTTTCACCTCTCCTGGAATGAGGGTACTAGAAAAGTCTCCTCCTCAGACTCCAACTCGCCCTCAGATTCATGAACACTTTCCTGCTCCCCTTCCTCTTCTGAAGAAGAGCAATTCCTGACATAACTCCCTCTCCTAGAACACCCCTCCTGACCCGGAAGAGGACCAGGTTTCCCCGGGTAGTGCTGGTGAAACTGGAACGCTAACTCTGGGGCATGAACATTGGAAGCATCCTCCCAAGAACGCCCCTTTGGCCCATACCCTTCCGAGTCCACTAAGTATTGCAGGCGATGCCGATGAATGCGCGAGTCCAAAATCTGAGCCACAACAAATTCCTCCTCACCATCCACGATGACCGATGGAGGTGGACGTACCACCCCTGTGTCTGGCCGGACATGATGAGCTGGTACCAGGAGGGACCAATGAAACACTGGGTGCACTGGCAGGCTACTGGGTAAGTCCAACCGGTATGCCACAGGGTTGATACATGCCAAAATAGTGTAGGGGGCCAATGAATCTAGGTGCCAGCTTCCGGCAGAGTTGTATTTGAGCTAAGTGTCATGTGGAAATCCACACCCAATCTCCCACCTTCAAATCTGGCCCTCGTTGTCTCTTGGCATCCACTGCAGTCTTATAATCCTGCTTTGCCTTATCCAACTGCTGTCGAAGGAGATCCTGCACAGCTTTCAACTCCTGTGCCCACTGGTCCACAGCAGGCACTGCTGAGGAAGATCCCACCGCTGAGAACGCCCGGGGATGGTAACCCAGGGTGGTGAAGAAGGGCGTCTGCTGAATGGAGGCGTGGAGCGAGTTATTGTAAGCAAACTCTGCCAACGAAATAAGGGCTACCAGTTATTTATTTATTTATTTATTTATTAGACTTGTATACCGCTACTCCCAGTTTGGCTCGGAGCGGTTTACAGAAATACATTAAAACAATACACTTAGCTTTAAAATAACAATAAAAACAATAAAACAACAATAAAAACAACAATAAAAACAGAAATAGCCCCGAGTTTTTCACCCATCGAAAGCTTGTCGGAAGAGAAAGGTTTTGCAGGCTTTTTGAAAGGCAAGTAGGTCTCGGATAGTTCGAGTTTCAACTGGCAAGGCATTCCATAAATGAGGGGCTACAATCGAGAAGGCTCTCTGCCTAGTAGAAGACAAATGATAAGTCCGTATGTTAGGGACTTCAAGCAAATTTTGGTCTTCGTACTGAAGTAATCTCTGGGGTTGATAGGGGGATAAGCGGGCCCTTAGATATGCCGGCCCCAAACCATGTAAGACCTTGAAGGTTAGTACCAGTATCTTGAAAGTAATCTGGTACAAAATTGGTAGCCAGTGCAGCTGTTGTAGAATTGGGGTGATACGCCACCTCGCCGGCACCCTGGCGAGAAGACGAGCCACCGCATTTTGCACCAGCTTCAGTTTCTGGATCACTGACAAACAGAGCCGGCCCTAGATAATTTTCAAGTGTAGGCGAACAGAATTTTGCCCCCCCCCCAAACCAATCACTGAAAAATAAAAGTGTTGGATAAGCGAAAATGTTGAATAATAAGGAGGGTTTAAGGAAAAGCCTATTAAACATCAAATTACATTAAGATTTTACAAATTAAACACCAAAACATCATGTTTTACAACAAATCAACAGAAAAAGAAGTTTAATACATGGTAATGTTATGTAGGAATTACTATATTTGCGAATTTAGCACCAAACATTGAACAGGGATATAGGGCAGTGAGGACTTAGATAACCCAGATAGCCCCCAGGAAAAACTCTAAAATCAGGACAATAAATAAAGAACAACACTCTGAAAACAGAAAAAATCCAGACAGTAAACAATCAGGGACAGCTAACACCTCCCAAAAAAGATTCTCCCAGGCAAGAAGAAGCCAGGCCTTGAAGCCACAGGGCCATTAAATGCTAATCAAGGTGATTAATTACAACATTCACACTTGTTTCAAAGAAGAGTTCTTTCTCCACCCTGGACCTTCTACAGATATATAAACCCCACTTACCTAGCTTCCAAGTTCCCACAGACCTCACAATCTCTGAAGGCCCCAAAGGTGGGCCCGCACTGCACGAAGGCGGGAGGCCCAGGACGGGCACCGGGAGGCCCAGCACAGCCGCCAGATGGCCCGAAGGAGAAGGAGGTTGGGGGTGACGCCATCCTCCTGGGACGAAGGTGCCCCCAGGACGATGGCGCCACAGGCAAGTGCCTAGTTTGCCTTATGGTTGGACCGCCCCTGCTGACAAAGGAAGGCCAATGTAGAGGGCGTTACAGTAGTCGAGCCGCGAGATGACCATAGCCTGGATCACCATAGCCAGGTCGTTCCTAGATAGGTAGGGAGCCAGTTGCCTAGCCTGATGTAGATGGAAAAACGCAGATCTGCTCACAGCAGAGACCTGGGCCTCCATTGTGAGCAGAGGGTCCAATAAGACACCAAGACTTTTTACAGAAGATGATGGACGTAGTGTCTCGCCATCCAGGGTAGGCAGCTGGATCTCCCTCCCACCCGGCTGGCCCAGCCAAGGATCTCCGTCTTCGCTGGATTCACCCTCAACCTACTGGCACGCAACCATCCAGTAACGGCCTCAAGGCACTGATGGAAATTATCGGGTATGGAGTCCGGCCGGCCCTCCATCCTCAGAATGAGCTGTGTGTCATCAGCGTACTGGTGGCACTCGAGCCCAAAGCTCTGCACCAGTCGGGCAAGCAGTCGCATATAGATGTTAAATAATAGAGGAGAGAGAATAGCTCCCTGAGGGACCCCACAAGTTAGCGGAGACCACTTGGAAACCATCCTTCTCCTCACCACCCGCTGTCCCCGATTCTGGAGGAAGGAGGACACCCATTTAAGGAGTATCCCCTTAACCCCCGTCATGACTAGGCGGTGGGTCAATAGATTGTGATCGACCGTATCAAATGCTGCTGTGAGATCCAATAACACGAGCAGCGCTGATCAATCTTGATTCCTTTGGCAGCAAAGCTGATCTGTGATGGCAACTAGCACAGTCTCCGTCCCGTGCCCCCTACGGAAGCCAGACTGGAAGGGATCAAGTCCGGCTGTGTCATTGAGGAACTGCTGCAACTGTTCCGCTGCTGCCCTCTCAACCACCTTGCCCAGAAACAGAAAATTTGAGACTGGGTGGTAGCTAGAGGGAACCGAACAATCTAAGTCTGGTTTCTTCAGCAGAGGAGATACCATCGCCTCTTTTAAACCCTCTGGAAAAGCTCAAGGGAGCTATTTATTATATTCAAGAGAGGTTCACGTAATCCCTCCAGGCAAGATTTTACTAGCCAGGAGAGACATGGATTGAGGGAGCAGGTGGTCGGCCTAGTTGCAGTCATGATCCTATCGACAGCCTCCGCATCCAGCGGGGTAAACCGGTCCAGGATGGGCCCAGCGAGTGGCCATGGGGTCTCAAGTTATCCTGTTGGTAGTTGCTGTAACAATGGAGGTACTGTTCAAGGGTGGCGTTGGTCCGCTCAGTCTGACCGTCAGACTGCGGATGGTATGCCGAGGACAGGCGAGGTCCAGCTGCTGCAGCAAGCTCTTCCAGGACCACGCTGTAAACTGGGAAGCCCAATCGGACACGATCCCCTCCGGCAGTCCATGGAGTCGGAAGATATGGTGGATGAACAGGTGGGCTGTCTCTTTGGCTATAGGCACTCTGGCACACGGAACAAAATGTGCCATCTTGGAGAACAAGTCCACCACCACAAAAACGGAAGTGTTTCCACCTGACAGGGGCAGGTCCATGATAAAGTCCATGGAAATCACCTTCCAAGGTCCTGAGGGCGTAGGTAAGGGTTGCAGCAAGCCCGCGGGCCTCCCAGTCTGGTTCTTTGCCCGGCAGCAAACAGGGCAGGAATTCATGTAACGGGCTACATCTGCTCCAACACAAGGCCACCAGAAATCCCGGGTCACCAGATGCAAAGTCTTATGAACACTGAAATGTCCTGCTGTCTGGCTGCCATGACATTGTCGCAGGACCTGCTCCCTACAGGACCCAACAGGAACATATAGCTGGTCTCCCCTATACACAAGACCATCCTCGACTCCATATGGCAGATTGTCAGGCGTCTGTAGCTGCTGCTGGGCAAACTGATCCCTATCCTGGGCCTCCCGGAGCTGATCCATGAACAAGGTTGGCTACTGCGTTGCCCCAAAGTGCTCAGGGCAAAGGATTGTTGACGGAACCACGGCTGCCGGATCAACAGCAAACTCCGGTTCTATGAAAGGGCATCTGCCTGCTTGTTCCGGGTTCCAGGAACATAGGACAGCTGGAAATTGAACTTGGAAAAGAAAATGCCCAACGTTGCTGCTGCTGGGTCAACTACCTTGCAGTCTGCAGATACTCCAGATTCCTGTGATCTGTGTGCAACTGCACTGGATGCACCGCCCCTTCCAGATGATGGCACCAGGTCTCGGCTTTGAAGGCCAGCAACTCCTTCTCCCAGATGGTATAATTGGCTTCCGTAGGAGTCAACTGACGGGAGTAGAATGCACTAGGGCTGCAGGTTGCAAAAGTACAGCCTCGATAGCCACACCGGAAGCGTCTGCCTCGACGATAAAAGGCATGCGTGGGTCTGGGTGCTGCAGAATGGGCTCTGAGGTGAAGCGCTCCTTGAGCGTCTGGAAAGCCTGCTGGGCCTCCACTGTCCAATGAAATGACCTGTTGTCTTGTAACAGCTGAGTAATTGGTGCTGCCAATGTGGCATAGTTGTCAATGAAGCATCGATAAAAATTGGCAAAGCCTAAAAAACGCTGTACATCTTTACGGCACCGTGGGGGCTGCCAAGACACGACAGCTTCTACTTGGCAGGGTCCATCCGAATCCCTTCTGGCAAAATACGACAGCCCAGGAAGTCCACTGAGGATAAGTCGAAGGGACACTTCTCAAGTATGGCATATAGTTGGTGTTCCCGGAGACACTGGAGCACTGCATGGACATGGGCATCATGAGCTTTCTGGTTCTGAGAGTAGATGAGAAAGTCGTCCAGATAGATGATCACAAAGCGATCCAAAAAGTCTCGGAAGACCTCATTGACGAAGCACTGAAACACCTTTGGAGCATTGCAGAGACCACTCCAAAGCCATTCCAATAACTCCGGAATGAGGAGCAAAGAGTAGCGGTTGCGAATCGTGATCTTATTCAGTGCCCTATAATCATTACAAAGTCTCAGCTCTCCAGACTTCTTCCAAACAAAAAGTACTGGAGCACCAGCAGGAGAAGTGGAGGGCTGGATGAAACCCCATCTTAAATTCTTCTCCAAGAAATCTCGGAGTTCTGCCAGCTCTGGTTCAGAGAGTGAATAGAGCCTCCCAGCTGGAATGGGGGCTCCTGGGACCATGTCAATGTGGCAATCAAACTTCCAATGTGGCAGCAACTGGTCTGCTTCCTTTTTGTCAAACACATCGGCATAATTCCTGTATTTGGTGGGAAAAGTCATTTCTGCCGGACTGGAAGCAGGCACACTCACCGCTAAGATGTGCTCTGGCCAGCAATGATCCCGGCAGTAGTCTGATGCAAAGATGACCTCATGACGTTGCCAGGAGATATGCGGGTCATGCTTCCACAGCCAAGGCATTCCCAGCACAACCGGGAAATTCAGGATGACCGCGATGTAAAACTGCAGGGTCTGAAGGTGTCCTTGGACCTCCATCTGTACTGGTGTTGTCTGATGTTTGACTGGTCCCGAATTCAGGAGCTGTCCATTGATGGTCTCCACAGGACGATGTTCAGGAAGCAACTCCAATGAGAACTGGTGATCTCGAGCAAAAGCAATGTCCATAGAGGCCCCAGAGTCCAGTGTGGCCCCTATGTATACTGGGGAAAGGGACGGCACGGTCAGAGTAACATTGACCACCAACAGGCCACCAGTAGGCTCTCTGTTTGACACTTTCCCTGCTGAAACACCTCCCCTCAGGTCATTGAGCCCCTTCAGATCTGAGGGTGGGCATTTCCCGACAGCTCAGGACCTCTCCCTTTGGTGGGGCAACTTCGAACAAAATGCCCCTGCTGACCGCAATAGAGGCAGAGGCCCGCTTGGCGACGACACTCCTTTTCCTGGCTGGAGAGCCGATGGCGTGCTTCACCCAACTGCATAGGCTCCTCAGGTACCACGGGGTCCACACTGGCAGGTGCTGTGACTGAGGGTACCCAAGACCGCAGTGCAGGTAACTGTCGGGAGCTCGGGGTGGAGTGGGACAGCCTTCTGAGACTATCCTCAGGCTGGTCTCCATCAACTTCTCCAGGGAGGCTGGGGGGTCAAACCGCATGAGCTCATCTAACACAGCATCACTGAGACCCTCCCAATACTGGTCCATGAAAGCAGCCTCATTCCATCTCAAGTCTTGGGTCAGCAGGCAAAAAGCAGAGTTGTAAGAGGCCACAGAGCCAGTTCCTTGCCTCAGTTGCTGAATCTTCCAGTTGGATGTTTCAGCCTTCAAGGGATCTCCCCAATGTTGTTTCAAGGCTTCCAAAAATGCACTCCAACTATCTAAAATGGGACTACTCTGAAGCAACAAGGGAGTAGCCCATTTAGCAGCAGGCCCACTCATTAAAGAGATAGTGAAGGAGACCTTGACTTTCTCTGAGGTAAAGGCATCAGGACGCAGCTGTGTATACAGTTCAACTTGAGTAATAAAAGTCTCAAACATTTCTTTTTTGCCTGTAAATTTCTCTGGCAAAGCTGCTGGGCATTTCTGCTTTGGAGCAGCACCTCTCTGCAATTCCTCCACAGTTAACTTCAAAACAGCCACTTGTTGCTTTAAATCTTCAACCTCCTCCATGACCAGACAGATTTATGGCTGGCTGAAAAGTTAAGGCTGTAAAAACTTTTGGGCTGGTAACAATCAGTCCTGTTTTGTCTTTTAAGAACAGCCTTAAGACACTGTGGTGAGTAAATGAAAACGGCTTTACTTCAGCAAAACATAAAGTACAGTACACTCAGTGAAATAATGCAAAAGAAAGCCAGGAAGTCTTACTTCAAAGAAACAGGCATAAACCCAGATGCAAACTTGGAGCAGGCACATAGAGAGTGAAGGCATTAGAATCAGTTTGTTACCAACAAAAGCTGACTTCACCTGCTTCGGCTTTTACAGCCCTGGGTCCCCACACATCTGCTAGGACAGTTCCTAATTACTCAGCTGCATTTCTGGCAGCTAATCTAGCTGAACGACATCTCTGCTCTGTTTCCTTTCGCCTCTCCTGGAATGAGGGTACTAGAAAAGTCTCCTCCTCAAACTCCAACTCGCCCTCAGATTCATGAACACTTTCCTGCTCCCCTTCCAATTCTGAAGAAGAGGAATCCCTGACACTCCTGGCCATTTGTAAGACTGAAGCTCTGCCTGTTCATGATAGTTCCATATAACATTATATAATTCATTTTTAATTCATCTCTATCTGTTCATGTTTAATTATGAGAGGGGTCAATTTTTCTCAATGGGAATTTGTATGTGTGTGTGTGTGTGTGTGTGTGTGTGTGTGTGTGTGTTCCCTCACTTATCGTGGGGGTTACATTCCAGGACCTCCAACAATAAGTGAAAATCTGTGAAATAGGTACACTATATTTATTTTAGTAAATATAGGTCCCTCCCTCCCTCTCTCCATCTTTAAATGTACTGTACTGAATTCCTTCTTGTGAGCTGAGGCAATGAGGTGTAGGCAGGGCCTACTGGCGCTGCCTGAGGATGGCTGAGGAGGAGGCCCTTTTGTGCCTGCAAGGGAGGGCAGGCCGTATAAAAAAAATCACAAAACAGTGAATCTGCAATAAGCGAACTGCGAAATAGCAAAGGAACACTGTATATATCCCTGAGATGCTGTAGAATGGAGATTGATAACAATCAGTTAAACCCTTCAAGTGTTACAAAACACAAAAATAGAATGAAGAAGAAAAATCCAGCCCGTGCTCCCTTGCCTCCCCCTGTCACTTTGAAATATAGTTTAAAAGACTATTCATCAGTGACTCTCATTATGTGCAATAAGTATGGGAAATCAAGAGCTAAGGATTTTTTTTAAAAAAGATTCTGAACAAACATGAAATATGTAAGTCAAAAATTTCAGTGCTGCTGCTGTTTCCTTATCAATTTTATATAGTCAAATGGCCAAGGTATTCAAACAGTTCTGCTGGGTGGATGTCTTGCTTGCCTGATGTTATGCTGAAAATCAGTTTCTTTATCTGTATACCACTCTGCTATCTTGTAAAGGGCACCATGGTGTTGGAAGAAAAGGTTGGTTGCAATACCCCTCCCTGCCTCCTGTTTGTTGTTTGATTTCTTTTACAATTCTCCAGTAATGTCATGTGACTCAAAAGAAAGGAAGAAAAGTAACAAGGGAAAGACATCTGTAAATCACATGTATTCAATGACTGCTCTTGATAAACTGAACTTTGCCCTAGCTGGCAGAAAATCTCCTTTTAAAAACTCAGCTTTAGTTAGTGAAACCATTTTTTTAATTTTTGCCTTGCAGAACAGAAAATGGTTGTATTCATAATATTGTTTGTGTCTTTAAGAAGGAGGCACTCCCTTAGGTAGTTTCTTTTCATTCACATGGTGGAAACAATGCTCGGATCATCCAAGATAATTCTGGGAACATTAAACAGAATGTCACCCAAGATAGTCTTGGAACATTAAAAAAGTATTTAACATCATATAAATTATGCAATAGATGGGAAGCTAGGCAAGCTTCTCCATGTGATCACATCATCTCCTCAACACTGTAAACAAATCTAAATTTTATATTGCCCGGGATCTATTTTCACAAAATCTACAGTAGAGTAGGAGTTGGAATTGCAAACACTGGTTTTATAAAATGCCATCAGGCTGAATGCCTTAATATTCTTCCTAGTTTTTTTTCTACCTTATAAATAATACATTTGGGCTTGGCAGCATCCAACCAATATATGTTTTGGATACATTAAAATTTAGTTGTTATATGATATTGTAAAGGCTGTTTTAGTGCTTGTTAGACCTTAGTACTCTCTTATTTGGTTTTGATTTCACTTTGATTTTATAACCTGCACAGTTTTTTTTCTTTTTGTTGATGATTTTATTTTATTTTTATTGCATGTGCTGTCTCTAAATCATCATTTTTATTTTAATGTATTTTTCACCACTCAGAGAACTCTGATTACTACCTTACCCAAATGGTAATCAGCCATAAGTATCTTTGCAAAGAAATAAAATATAACCATAGTCTTGTGCAGCCATATGCATTATTGTGTTTCTCCACTCTCTAACCTTCACTTCCATTGAACTATTTCAGTTTGGCTCTATTCTTACTAGTCAACCAAAGAGAAATATTCAGTCATATTTAGTATATAAATGTGGTTCACATAAATTTATCCCCACAGATTAGAATTAAACCTGCTGAGAGTGGTTTTCTCTGTGTCTCAAAATAGACTTCAGTGTTTACGCTACCTTGACCTTTTGCCAGTTTTCTTTAATAATACCTTTCTAAATTTTATATTATATCCGATTTACACAAAAGCATTTTTGCTGTTACACAAGCACCTACAGCATGGTTGAAACTGACATTCACTCACAGTTAGCTCCATTCTTTCAACAGAAAGTACCCCGTGCCAAAAAGTTGCCTTTGTGTAAACATATGCATATTAGTTTTAAAATTACATATATTATTTGTTCAAAATGTCTTCAAAAGTGACAAATCATTGAAAAATGTTCAAAAACTCTCAGATTCTTAAAGATGGAATAGCTATCTTCAGTCCAAATCCTTTATGGACTGTGGAAATTCTGCTGTATTTCGATATCTGTCCCCAAATCGGGCTTCGGCTTCCTCGGGTTGCACCTATTCTCTGATCCTTTTATCTACTAGGTCTATGTTTCTCTCTGCTGGGAACTAGCAGCGTAATCATGTCATTCTTCTTCAATTCCAGCTCAGCTTGCTGGTTGGAGCAGTGTACTGAGCTGGGTATGTATAGCTGGGAAAAGAGAAAGTTTGGAGGTGACATTATAACCATGTTTAACTATCTGAAAGGATGTCATATTGAAGAAGGTGCTATCTTCTTTCTTTTCTTTTTCACTGCTCTAGAAATGTGTACATGAAGCAATGGATACAAACTGCAAGAAAAGAGATTCCACAAGAACTTATTGACTGTAAAAGGTCTTCAACAGTGGAATACACTGCTTCTGAGGCTCCTTCTCTGGCGAGTCTTAAACAGAGGCTGGATGGCCATCTGTGAGGAGTGCTGTGATTGTATGTTCCTGCATGGCAGAGGGTTGAACTGGATGGTTTCTGTGGTCTCTTCAAACTCTTATGACTCAGAGGAATGACATCTGCTAACATATTTGAAGTATTGCTGTGGGAAACTCTTAAATCTTGAGGATGGAGCAAAGAGTGACAGCCATGGTTTGATTTATTGTCTGTCACCGGTATCATTTTAACATGTGTGTTCAGCTTGGTCCCATAGGTACACCATGCCTATTTTGTTTGCATTTCCAAAGCCTGATTACAAATGATCATACCTGCAGTAACCATCCACACACATAAAATGAATCAATCTGATTATCACTTCGCATTAAGAGGACATTTATATGCTAGGAATTATCTCGAGGAGGCTTGAAGTTAATGGGGCAAATTTCATGACATTTTAATATTCTGTTCATGCTCATTATCATGCATTAGGCTTTAATTTCAATAGAGTTGCTGCACAATGTCTTAAGGGCATGGAGGATTGACTTTATGCTCCCTGTATCTACAGATGCTAAGTAATGAATATATAGTCTGACTTCATTTGGAAAAATAGTTCTCTATTTTGGTTTTTTTTACAATCAGCCAGTAAATGATAGTAATACAAACCAAAATAGAGAACTGAGTAGAGGTTTCAAAACTTTCAATCAATTTTGTGATGTTCCCAAACAAAATGAACACCACAGGAAAAAAAATCCAGATTTTCCTACTAAAGTTTCATGGAATGCTATGTTCAACACATTAAAAAGAATGGCATGCCCAGTTGAATTGGCAAAAAGAGGCAACGAATTATCCTTTTTTTAAAACTGAGACTGTGCCCAAGATCTTCTTTCACATGAAAGTGTTAGGTTCTGCTGGGGTATTTTTGTGAATAATCAAGAACGCCATAGGCCAGGGGTCCCCAAACTAAGGCCCGGGGGCCGGATGCGGCCCTCCAAGGTCATTTACCTGGCCCCCGCCCTAATTTATAAAATAATATTTTATATCAGTTTTAATAATATAATATATTGTATATACATATGATATTGATAATATCATTTTATACAATATAATACTAATAATAATACCATATAATAATATTATTTATATGTTATATATTACATATAATATTACAGTATAGTGGTATAGTTCAATATAGTAATATATTGTCAGAACCCTGCTACTAGAGCCTGGATGTGGCTCTGAGTTTCAGGGTCACTGACATTGATAAGACACCTGCGTCCCAGGACTCGGAGGAGAAACGGCTGATGGACTTGGCGGGGAATTTGCGCGGGGTTTTACTGAGCGGGAAGAGACTGTTCAAATGAGGGGGAGGGTATATAAAGGAGGGTTGGCCGGAGCCTCCCATTCTTGGCTTTTCTGATGTTCATGTTTCCTACAGTAAAAGTTCCTGGTGATACCACAGAGAGTCTCGTGTGTTCATTCAGGAGCGGCTGTGGTGAGCTGACACTAAGCCAAGAATACGGACACCATCCCGCTGTAGCGGTGAGGTGTAACATGCAAGTGGAGGATGAAGAGCTCTTGGGCGCCGGAGGAGGAAGGTCGGAAAGGGCCACTCCCGAGACGGACGCTGAGTTCCACCAGCTGGCGGCCCTGGCGTCATCCACCGCTTATGCCCAGCCAAATGGGGTAACCCAGAGGCGCGGAGTGGTGCGGGGAGATAGCACCGGAGGAGAGGAAGGTTCACCTTCCCCAGGCCCGCAAAAGATGGTGTTTCTGGAGGAGAGGATGTCGGCGATGGAGACCACCCTGGCAGTGATGTCGAGGGCGATGGAGCGCCTGGCGGTTTTGGCGGAGCCGGAGCGAGGAAGGGAACTCCGGGCTAGCTCAATGTGGGACGTGAGCATGGGAAGCAGCCAGGGCTTTGCAGACCTCCCAGCACCGAAGGGAAGGGAAATGCGAAAGGAGCCCGGTGCCCGGCCCAAGATCCAAACGAGCCTGACGCGGGTGGAGGAGAGTGACGACGAAGGGGAAAAGCCTCCGAGAATCCCGGCTACGCTCCCAACTGAGACCCTGGTGCCCCTGGCGAATGCCGGGCGTGGCACAGGACAAAGGGAAGCAGCAGCGGGGCCCACTGGCCCGCAAGGGGGCTTGCGACGGGCGGAGAATTGGGGATTGCCACCACAGGGACCCCTACCGAGACGAGAGGAACTAAGGATCGAGTTTGGGGGAGAGTCCTCTGAACTGGATTTTTTCCTGACCACGGTGAGGGGCTATATGGAGGACAATGCCCACACTTTTAGAACGGAATCCAGCCGGGTACGGGCCATTGGTGCAGTGTTGAAGAGGGGAGCGGCCAGCTGGTACGTTCAACTACACGCGCGGCGCGACCCATGTCTGGGGTCACTCCGACGCTTTATGGGGGCCCTGGAGACCCGTTTCCGAGATCCACTGGAGCAGATCCGGGCGAGGGAGGAGTTGAAGACCGTCTCCCAGGGGCAGAGGTCGGTATCTGAGTATGCGGAGGAGTTCCAATGCCTCGCTGAAAAGGTGCCGGAATGGTCTGCAGTGACAAAGATAGAACTCTTCAAAGAGGGGCTCAGGCGGGAGATCCTCTCCTGGGCGGTGCATCGTGATGAGCCTGACACACTGCGCGGATGGATTCAGCTGGCGGGGCGCATCGAGACATCGCTGGCCCAGGCGAGGAGGCACCGAGGAGGGCTACAGCAGCGGCCGCAGATGAAAGAGGGGAGCCGGAAGGAGGGATCAACCCCAGCCGGGAGGAGAACGGAGCCGACAGGGAACGTGAGCACCAGCAGGAGGGGCTGCTTCGTGTGCGGCCGTTTGGGCCACAGGGCTGCCGAGTGCTGGCAGAGAAAAGGGGAAGGCGGAGGCCCGCCCAAACCAAGAGCCGTGGCAGGGAAACGCGCCGAGGAAGAACCACCGATGAGGCACCACTCGGGGGGGTTGGTAAGTCAGGACAAAGCCATGATAGTGGTCCCCATTCAGCTGGAAAGTGGCAGCAAACAAGCAACCTGCAAAGCATTTGTGGATTGTGGATGTTCCAGGAACATCATCTCCCCTGAATTAGCCGAGGGATTGGGATGCGAAAGAACGAACCTAGAATCCCCAATAGCTTTTTCGCAGTTGGACGGATCCACAGCATCGGGATCATTAGCTAAGTACAGTGCCGAAGATGTAAAGTGTAAGATAGGGAGTTGGGAAGGAAAGGTGTCATTTGTGATATCACAAATAGCCAGCTATAATGTTATACTAGGCATGCCATGGCTGGGGCAGGCCAACCCGCAAATCAATTGGGAGGATAAGAGCATGATCTTCAGGATGAAGTTGGAAGGAGGGAGCCAGGAAGTGGAAAGGGAGCCGGGGAAAAGGGGGGAGGAAGACTCTATCAGGATAGCAGAACTGGCAGATAAATTACCCCCAGAGTATCGGGATTTTGTGGACGTATTTGATGAGAAGGAAGCAGACAGTTTCCCACCGAAGCGGAGAGTTGAAGTGAAGATAGAGCTAGTCCCAGGAGCAGAGCTTCCTAAGGCAAAAATATACCCAATGTCGGCTAGGGAAAAGGAGGAACTGAGAAAATACATTGATAAAAACCTAGCGAGGGGTTTCATAGAGCCTTCAAATTCCCCTCTAGGGGCGCCTGTGTTGTTCAGGCGCAAAAAGGACCAAACGCTGAGGCTCTGCATCGACTACAGGGGCCTGAATGCAATCAGTTCTGGAAATAAATACCCCCTACCTTTAGTGAAGGACTTGATCGCCCAGTTATCGGAGGGACAGATATTCACTAAATTGGACTTAATTGAAGCGTACCATAAATTGCAGATTAAACCAGAGGACAGGTGGAAGACGGCCTTCTCCTGTGCATTCGGATTATTCAATTATCGTGTGCTCCCTTTCGGTTTGTGCGGCGGAGGCGCCGCGTTCATGCAATTAATCAACGAAGTGTTGCATCCACTGTTGTACAAGGGAGTCTTTGTTTTTTTAGATGACATATTGTTAGTATCTCGGACTAAGGAGCAACACATAGAACTAGTCAGGGAAGTCCTGCAAAAGTTGAGAGAAGCAAAACTGTATGCGAAGCTTGCCAAGTGCGAGTTCAATAAAGACCAGATAGACTTTCTGGGGTATAGGATTTCCTCCCAGGGAGTGGCGATGGACCCTGCGAAGGTAGAAGACGTGAGGGGGTGGGAAGCCCCCAAAACACGGAAGCAGCTGCAATCCTTCCTAGGGTTCGCAAACTTCTATAGAACATTTATCAAGGACTTTGCGCGCCTCACTTTGCCATTAACGGATTTGTTAAAGACTAAAGGTAGGGGAGAAACAGCTAAAGTGAAGGCCCCAGGGGCCAAACTGACCTGGACAATAGAATGCCAGGAAGCTTTCGAAGCCCTTAAAAAGCGTTTTACTGAGGAGCCTGTCCTACAGCACCCTGATATGTCTAAAGCCTTTGTATTACATTGCGATGCGTCAGACCGGGCATATGGGGCAGTTCTGCTACAGAAAGACGAGGGGGGGAACCTGAAGCCATGTGGCTATCTGTCAAAAAAGTTTAGCGATACAGAAAAAAACTGGCCGATTTGGGAGAGAGAAGCCTTAGCGATTCTAAAAGCACTAGAGTGCTGGAGACACTTCCTGGAAGGAAGTGGAACACCGTTTGAGGTGTGGACTGACCATAGAAATTTACAGTATCTAAGATCCCCTCGTAAACTATCAGCGAAGCAAATTAGATGGGCCCAATATTTCAGCCGTTTTGATTTCAGACTCAGATTCTTCCAGGGGAAACATAATATACTCGCTGACGCTCTCTCTCGGATGCCTCAGCACGGGGGAGGAATTCAGGAATCTGAAGGGAGTATTTTTCTTGATAAGCAATGGGGCCTGGCAGTACTAACTCGAGCACAAGCGGCCAAAGAAAACAAACGTACTGCCATTTCCACGGGGGGAGGAGAAATATGGGAGGAAGAGTTGAAGCGAGCGTATGGAATGGACAAATGGTTACAAACAAACAAAGAAAAGGGAGAATTGTGTGGGGATTTGGTGTTTGTAAATAAGAAATTGTATATTCCTGAATGTTTAAGACGAGAAATGTTAAGGAAGTACCATGATAACAAGGGTGCGGGTCATCTAGGCCCCACCAGGACTATTAAACTGTTGGCCAAACAATGCTGGTGGCCCGGAATGAGGAAAGACGCCAGGGGATACGTCACGCAGTGTGAATTATGTGCAGAGGGAAAAACACCACCGGGGAAGCCCCAGGGGCTATTGCAGAAGGTGGTGGAGCCCATGAGGCCATGGGAATGCGTAGCCATGGATTTTGTAGGCGAACTACCCCCCAGCAGAGGCCACAGATACATTTGGACAATATTGGACCTATTCTCAAAACAGGCACACTTTGTGGCTCTGCCAAAACTCCCTTCAGCTGAAAAACTTGCTGATTTGTATGTGAAGCATGTATATCGCCTACATGGGTGTCCCGACAAGATAATTAGTGACCGGGGAGTCCAATTTACTGCAAAATTTTGGGGAAAATTCTTACAGCTGTTAGGAGCAGAAAGGAACCTGAGCTCGGCCTTTCATCCCGCGACCAACGGGGGGGTCGAACGTACCCAACAGACACTGTGCCAATTCTTAAGGATGTACACCAATTATAGACAGGATGATTGGGCGGACCTTCTTCCGTTTGCTGAGATGGCTTTTAACGGGGCCGTACATTCGGCCACAGGTCGTGCCCCATTCGAAATAGTATACGGACAGGAGGTGGCACCTTTCCCCAGGCTACCCGAGTGGAAGGAAGGGGAGGGCCAGACCGACGAGGAATGGCCGGCCAAAATCAAGCAAGGGTGGCAAACCGTGGTAGAGGCATTGCGGGAAACACAAAAGAAGTACAAGCTCTTTGCGGATCGTAGGCGCCGAGAGGGGGACAAATTGGGCGAAGGAGATCTGGTTTGGCTGAGCACAAAAAACCTGAAATTGGGGTTCCCATCCAAGAAATTGGCTCCACGCTATATAGGGCCATTCAGGGTAGCAAAAAGAATAAACGAAGTGACCTATGAGCTGAGGCTACCAAAGGACCTAGGAAAGGTACACCCGGTATTCCATTGCAGCCTGTTAAAAAAGTATAAAGGAACTCTGGACAGCGGAGAACAATAGTTGTGTTTAATCTTTTCCTTCCAGGACGAAGGGGAGGAGGACGCCATGTCAGAACCCTGCTACTAGAGCCTGGATGTGGCTCTGAGTTTCAGGGTCACTGACATTGATAAGACACCTGCGTCCCAGGACTCGGAGGAGAAACGGCTGATGGACTTGGCGGGGAATTTGCGCGGGGTTTTACTGAGCGGGAAGAGACTGTTCAAATGAGGGGGAGGGTATATAAAGGAGGGTTGGCCGGAGCCTCCCATTCTTGGCTTTTCTGATGTTCATGTTTCCTACAGTAAAAGTTCCTGGTGATACCACAGAGAGTCTCGTGTGTTCATTCAGGAGCGGCTGTGGTGAGCTGACAATATATAATGCTAATATTGTGCTATGCTAATAATATAATATATTGTATGTACATACAGCTGCTCTGAGTTTCCTTCGGGGTGAGAAGGGTGGGATATAAATGTAGTAAATGAATGCAGTAAATGAATAAATAAATAATTTTAGACTTAGGCTCGCCCAAAGTCTGAATTGACTTGAAGACACAACAACAACAATCCTAATTAACCTGGCTATTTCATTGGCCAGAAGCAGGCCCACACTTCCTATTGAAATCCTGATAGGTTTATGTTGGTTAAAATTATTTTCATTTTTAAATATTGTATTGGTATTTCATTGTTATTGTTGTTGTTTTGCACTACAAATAAGACATGTGCAGTGTGCATAGGAATTTGTTCGGTTTTTTCTTCTTCAAATGATAATCTGAAGGATTGTGGACCGACCCTCTGCTTTAAAAGTTTGAGGACCCCTGCCATAGGCACTATAGTAGCAACATTCTTGGCCACCATTTCAAGCCATTCTCTTTGGTGTTCTGGGTCATTGGACAAGGCCTAGAATTCTGCCTGCAGGCCAACAAGCTGATCCACTACACCACAAGAAAAAGAGAGCTGGTGCCTAAGTGGGTATTAGATAAGCATATAAGTATTTCAACTAGTGTAACTCCGAGTAATTGTTGCTTCAAGTTGTCAAATCAATTCTGATTTATGGCCTATCATGGGGTTTTCTTGGCAAGATTTTATGGGAGAGGTGCAACATTGCTCTTCTATTTAGCTAAGAGAGTGCATTTTACTGAAGCTCACCCAGAGGGTTTTCATGGACAAGTAAACATTTGAACCTTGGACTTCTAATGTTTTAATTTAACTCTCAAAGAACTATATCACACTAGTCATCTAACCTATAAATACATTGGTACAATGACCTGTGTATTCCAGTCTATGTCTCTAACATTGTCTTCATTCATAGAACTGAAACTGAGTGGAGCAAACTCCTTGGACAATAAGCATACTAAAGAAATCACCAATAGATCTCACTCTTGAATTCATAGATCAGTGGTTCCCAACCTGTGGGCTGCAGCCCAGCAATGGGCCAGAAGAACAAAAATCCAATCTGCAAACCTTCTCCTTCTTTATTTTTTTATTTTATTTTATTTTATTTCTTCTCCTTACTGAATCAGCACCCCAAATAGCCAAACCAAATCTAAAGTTAACCAAAAAGTGATTTGTAACCCCTTTGATACTAATGTTAGAGAGTGGTCCCTGGTCAAAGTGGTCCCTGATCAAGTGGGCCCTGGCCAAAAAAAGATTGGGAACCACTGTCATAGATAATAACATAATATTTTTCTTTGTAATTTTTAGTATCATCAACTTCTGCTTTCCTCAGTGTCATAGAATTACTATAAAGAGTGGGAGTTATAGATCTCTTGAGTATATTTACATTTTCAAAAGAAGGTTTAACTTTAGAAAGACAGAGGCAGAGTTCCAAACAATGTGAAAAATGGTTGTAAAAAGTAGTAACTGTATGTTTTCTGAATGTATTTAAACTAAAAATGAAAAACCTTGGCTCAAAGTAGGCAGGTAGGCAGGCTTCTCTTCTCTTAAGTCTCTCTCATGCATCCTGCTTACTGTTGCTTCTTCTCAGGGTCAGAACATGACTTGTAAATTATCATTGGAGGAAGAGAAAGTAATGGGTTATCACATAACTGCTTTTGAGACTACTATACTTCTTCTGAATCTTTGAATTTTATCGCAGTAAGTAGGCAAATCAGCATGGCAGCCACGCCATTGGTGATGGTCGGAGAAATTGTCGGAACCATGTACAGGTGATTTTTCTAGTTCTTCTTCCCATAGAGCCTAGTTCAAAGGATCCCTCAGAGCCAGGTATTCAGAAAATAACTGTCAGAGTGTCTCAACCCCATCTGGAAAGTCTAGCAGAAATTTATTTTTATCATATCAGCTCCTTAATATATAGAACAGCTACAATATTGGACAGGCAGGATTTCCCTAGCTTAGACAATTTTGCTCCTAGTGCAGATGTGTTTTACAGCACCTTGTCAATCCACTGGCATCCGTACCATCTGGCCAGTATCAATCATTAGAATAATCATTAGAATAAGACTTGGATACTTGCCTATAGCTTATGCCAAAAAGCTAAAAAAAAAAAGGTGTGTTCCAATTAGCAGATAGGAAAATTTATTTTAATCTCTGCCAATAATCAATCCTCTTGTACCACCATTACCCCTCATCCCCAAGGTTCACAAATTATTTGAACCTAGTGTCAATACAAAGAAGAAAGGGTTTTCTGGGCACCAGCAGAGTCATATTAGGTATATGATATTATCAACAAACTACCTACCATTATGATTACAAATGGTCTATGTAGAGGGCATGTATATTCCAAGGACCCAAAAGGCAACAGTGTGTTTTACCCTCTACAATTCTGGATCAGCAAACACAAGATCATCTAGTGCAAAGTAGGGTGTCTCATCACCTTTGCAAAGATACACAAAATGTGTGAAAGGCCTTATTTTCTGAATGCATTTAGGTCACAAAAACACATGCATAGAATTAGGAAGGGAGATATCTGGCTTGGCAGTATTACATCTGAAAAGGATTGCATATGACACAATAGGGTGATGCTACAGCAATGAAAACAAACACTATAGTTGCATTATATTCTGTGTTGACCAGGCTTTACCTGAAATATTTTGCTCAGTACTGGGTTTCTCATTTTAATAAGAATAGGGACAAGTTGTAGCTGGTTCAGAGAAGGGCACAGGGATGGTAAGAGATATAGAGAACAAAAAAGAAGGTAGAACCAGAGTGATTGATATTAAGCTACAAAAAGGTAGATTTCTATTACACATTAAAAGAAACTTCTTAACTATAAAAACAGTTTGATAATGGAATCAATTGCCTAAAGAGCTGACGGGATGTTCTTCTATGGACTTCAAAAAGAGGCTGAACAGCTACCTGCTGGGGATGTTTTAGCAGGAGATCCTACACTGAGTAAGACTTTATTGATAAAGGGATCACTTCTAAGTATGTTTCTTTGAAAGACAAATCATGGGCTCTCATGTAAGATTGTTAGCTACTGAAAGATCTTATAGGGAAGTGCTGAATATAAATCAAATACAAAAATAAATAAGATAGATAAGGTTAAAGGGCAATATTTATTTATTCAACTATCTTGTTTTAGCCTTGCATTCTAGGTTAACAAAAATGGAATATAAATAAATAAAAATCCAATTATGCATTTCAAAGACTTATATTCTCTCTCTTTTTTCAAGATGTCCAGGAAAGCTTATAAAGCCAAAATATTTTTTGTCGGGCATTCTTGAAGTCATGGCATGTGGAACAAATTAGATAGCAGAGGAAAAGAGACATATTCTGAATTCTGTATAAAGAAAAAAGTGAGATCTAAATTAAATAATTTAATAACATAACATAATATAGCCTCCCCTGAATGTACAACACCCTCTTCAAAAATCAAATTATGTTAACTTTTTTCAGGGATGAACCCTTTAATCATTGGCCTTATTCTGACCAGAAGTGAATTTCATACTAGAGGTAGATAGTGGACAATCAACATCTCTCATTCTTAGATTTTTGGCTGTCTACATGGACCTGTCCTGAATTATTTGAACTGAATATCAAAAAGGGAAAAAAGAAGACAAATTGATATTAAATAGCATATAATACCATTGAAGTAGCATGCACTTTAATTATTGAGTCACTTTTTTTGATCCTAGAAAAGAGCAGAGTGAAAATTAGGATTAACTTTTAGATTGTGAGTTATCATTGCACACTCTCAATCTGACTGCCTATGTTACAGGATGACCCCAACATTGGAGTGCAATTAGGCATCCCTCACTTGAATGACACCGATGAGAACCTAGAGATGTGATGTAATGAAGAAAGCAGCATAGCCTGGATACAAAGTTCCAATTCTACAAAGAACAGACTCATCAACTAAATAAAAACAGCTTTATGTGAAGGGGTTAGGTTTAGCTTGGTTGGGGTAAAGCATATTCTTAATGTTTTAATGAATTTATCAAACTTGTATTCCTTCAGAATTATGCCCCATGTAATTTTCTGTCTAAATAGAGAATCCCCCAATGCCCAGTCTTGATTCCTAAGGAAAGTTAGGGTCCTTCCAGGCAGGCCCTATATGCCAGGATTTGATCCCAGATTTTCTGTTTTCCTGCCAGATTATCTGACAATGTAGATTCATATTATCCAGTTTAAAACCGAAAACCTGGGATCAGATCCTGGGATATAGGGCTTGTCTGGAAGGTCCCTTAGTTTATCAGTGAAACACTACACAGCCATACATAGAAATGCATCAAAATTTATTTTTTAAAAAACAAGTTTATTAATACAAACAGATGAGCAGAGAGAATTGTGACAGCCAAGACCTGCCTCAAGTTCCAGAAATATTTTCTAATTAAACTGGAATTGGAGATTAATACAGTGCCAGATAGAGTAAGCACAAGATAATTATTGCAAAACAAAATGGTTGAATCAACTCATTTCTAATCTACATTTAGTTGTTTTTCAAGTCTGACACTAAAACCTGCTGCATAAATAGAAGACAGATGAAAGGGAGAAGGGGCTGACAATGAATATAACAGTTTAAGTCAGTGAGCCAACTGGTCAATGAGTATAAAATGTTTTGCTGTAGACAGCCATTCTTCTATAGCATTCTTCTATAAAAGTGCAAATGCTTAAATGATACACAGACATGCATAGTTGTATCATAAATGAAATAAACATGGACTTTTACATTTGCGAATGTAACTTTTGCAATGTAACTATTCATAGATCTCTTTCATAGATCTCTAAGACTCTTTATATCAATGCTTCTGAAACTTTTTCACTTCCAATCCTTTTTTGCAACCAAAAATGTTTATGTGATCCCAGCAATCTATATATATATAAAGCTTCTGACCATTTCTACTTTAATTAAAACAGCAAAAACTACACAACCCAAAACCACGAAACTTGGCAACAAAAGACATGGTCCTCCCCGCTGTGTTTCGACAGCAAAATGAAAAAACAAACAAACAAACAAACTGCAAGTCCCTCAAAATCCCCAAAAACAGGAAAACTCCATGTGTGCATGATCCAAGTAGCCCCCCTCCCCCCCGAGAAACTCCAAGGCTGATGCAACACTGCCTGAACCCCAAGGGAGCCATTAAAACCATTACTGTCCTTGCCTCCATGGCTCCAGACAGGAGGAAACACAGAGAAGCAAGTCTGGCAAGGGAGGGAGGGGGAACACAAAAGCCCTACCTTCCCTTTCACTTCCTGTCCTTCCCTCCGTGGCCTTCATGGCTCCAGAGAGGAGGAAACACAGAAAAGCAAGTCCGGCGAGGGGGGGGGAAACAGACAAGAGCAGGCGGGCTCCTGGGCGGAGGGAGGGGAAACGGAAGAACCTGGAGGAAAGAACAACTGCTGGCTTTGCTTGAGTTTCACCTCACTTCCTTGCCAGGCACGCTCTGACGGGCAGCGCCTCGGACCCGCTCTTCCCATTGGCTGCGGGCCTTCTCCCTGCTGAGGGAAGGCTATGGGGCTCGCCTGCGGTGTGCCGCCTTCCCAACAGGGACCATGGGCAGAGAGATCCCTGCCCACTAGGGCTTTGGACGGCAGAAAAGCACGGGGGTCGTGGTGCAGGGCCCAGAGGCTGGCTGGAGGCGTCATGCAACGGCAGCCAAAACAGGAGGTGGAGACAGAGGAGGAGAAGAGGCCCCTGCTGCTCACCCAGGAGCCAGTAAGCAGCGTGCCCAGCACTGGGAGTTGTAGTTCGCTGCTAATTCCAAAGACTCTCAAACCAGGACATCCTGATCCTCCCATAATAATATGAATGAGATTAGGATTACTATTCATATATAGCAGGCATGGTCCTGTTGCGGAACCTTTGTGCTACGGTCCTTGCGAGCGCAGTGGGAGGGATTGGAGACGGACAACTGGAGTATTTCCAAGAAAACAGTTTATTGGCAAGTGTTCCCCCTCCCTCCCTTGCCAGACTTGCTTCTCTGTGTTTCCTCCTGTCTGGCCCTCGCACAATATAGGTGCTTTCCCAGGGAGAACCCCCAGCGGCGGGCTGAGTAAATATTTATACACATTACAGGGTTCGGGTTATGCCCGCCCACAAGCAAATTCATTGGCTTAGAGTTGTGACGCTGCTTGACTTGCATCCAATCAGCGCTGACCAGCGGCCCGGGCGCACTCTTTCTGTGCCGTGTTCACAATCATTCAGAGCGCCTGCGTGCGCACACGCAGTTTGTTTATCTTTAGCTTTCATTTCTTCAGAAACATGTGATTTCCCAGAAACCACATGTTTCTGTGAGTTTATGCACCCGGGTCGCTAGCCGTCGCCATCTCTGCCCATATATGGCATTTCCTGGGGTTCTTTAACCTCCCGCCTCACTCCCCCATTTTCTTTTTGCGAAGCGCGTGTACAAAAGCTGAAGCAAAGCATTATGGTTCCATCCAATCCCGCTTGGCTTGGAGTATGGCTATCTTTTCTCCAGGTAAAGATTGTGTGACACACCTAGTACACATTTGCATCATTATTGGAGTGCAGCACATAACTATGAGAACAATGAACAATCCTAAAATCCCTACCAACAATATGTCCTTCAACCATTCTACTGAGGGTAACCAGCTAGTCACCCAGGAGAAGGGAGACCAACCTTCTACCTCCTGGACATTATTGTAAATTAACTTTTGCAATGACTCGATGTCATCTTCAATAGTACTATTCAAGTTATGAAATTTCACCACACAACGCCCTCTAACCATGGCGCATAAACCCCCCCTGGCCGCCAGTAGGTAGTCAAGGGCCAGCTTATGCTGTAGGGCCATCTGGCTGATTTCTTCTACTTCAGACTGGATTTCCCGGAAAATTTTACCAGTGGCATTTATGGACTTTTCAAGACGGCAAGTCAGGCCTAGAACACTTCTACGATTTGCTTGAGCTACAATCCCTGGGTAGGGATTGTAGCTACACGGGAGGCTTCTGAACCTGACAGGGCCTTGTTAATTATGACCTCATCCGAACATTCTGGTCCTAGAGGGCCTGTTTGCACAATGTCCCATTTCAGGCGCTGATGCCTTTTGTGTAAGACCCGAACTGGGAATGTCAAATAACCCACACCGACACACTGGTAGTTGCCGGGGTGATAATTTGTGGCCCATTTATCAAAGAAAAACCATAGATTTGGATCCCTAATTTGCCATAACGGACAGAGGCTTTGACCTAGGCTCAGTTGGGTTAATTGTTGCAGTATGTTCATATAAGATTTTAGGCCCTCAATAGAATCATTCACACTAAATGTAGGATAATCTGGATACATGCTAGCCCACTCGGTTGCGGTTAGATTTAATAGTGAGACATAAGATGTATTAAATCGTCCATGTAGATAGAACCGGTCTCGACAATGGGAGTAATTGCCTAATCGGGAAAAGAACGCCTGCCTAGTTCCCCAGTGTCTCCACTCAGAATTCCATATTCCCGATCCTCCACAACAGAAGCACAAACCCCTGGTGGAGGTATGGTATCTAAGCCGTCGAAACCGAGTTTGATTTATTTTTTGCGGTATGCTAGAAAACACGGTAGGTGGACCCTCCTGAGCCTTGGACAATCCCTCCAACACAATCTGTGGTTCATCAATTAAATCGGGAAGAAATGAAAAATCTCCTATGGTGAGGGGGTGTTCATATATTAATGCTACCTCTTTCCCGTGCTGCTCAAACATATAATTGGCATGTTCTTTTATCCAATTCCCATGTGCTCTTTTTCCAAAAGAGAGAATAAAACTCAGCACAAATAATATACCAAACACAGTACGCTTTCCTCCCCTCCTCATAACTTGTCTCCCACTTTTTCCTCTCAAAATGTCTAGCCACCATCTCCCAGAGAGCGCCTTTGTTGGGCCATGCTGCGACATACTTGACCACCGACGCTCCGTTGCACCCGAAGGGATCAGCTTCATGGCCTTGTTGACCCCTCAGGGAGTTGCCGGATGATCCTGAGTCTCAGGTCCTCACCAGGAACTCGCTCCGTCTGCCACTCCTCAGGCGCTAGTTTTACACGGGTGTAATGTATCCACGGCTTAATCTCCTTCACCTTCACTGCAGTGGGGGTAGACAGGAGCACAACATAGGGTCCTCGCCACTTGGGTCCCAATGGCTCAATCTTCCAATCCTTGACCAAAACCTCGTCACCTGGTGAAAAACAATGTAGAGGTGTGGTAGGGAATGGTGGGTTCAATTCAGAAATGTATTTTTCTAACTGCTGCATTTGTCTGCCCAAAGCCTGAACCTGGGCCAATGTCTGTTTCTCTCCTATGAGGTGTTGCTCAGCTCCTGTCTCTAAGGCTCCCTTCAAGTTCAAAGGGGGTCGTCCATAGTCTTTCAAAAGGGGAGAGTCCTGTCCGTTTGTGTGGTGTACATCTGATTCCTAATAATGCCATGGGCAAAACCACCGTCCACGGCAATCCTGTCTCCTGGCAAAGTTTCCCAAGCTGAGCCTTTAATGTCCTATTCATTCTTTCCACTTTTCCAGAAGATTGGGGTCTATATGCACAATGTAACTTCCATTTTATGCCCAAAATTCTACATAATCCTTGCACGGCCTGTTGAATATATGCTGGGCCATTATCTGATCCAATTTCTAAGGGTATGCCAAATCTGGGAATAACATCTTTCATTAGAGCTCTTGAAACCTCCACAGCCTTCTCAGTCTTTGTAGGGTAAGCCTCCACCCATCCTGTGTATGTGTCCACGAACACCAGTAAATATTTGTATCCTTTGTATGGGGGCATTTCTGTAAAGTCAGTGACTAAAGCTTCAAAGGGTACCCCACCCACATGTTGGACTCCTGGTGGCTCGAGGGGTCCTTCTCTGGGGTTATTTTTTATACATGTCCAGCATCTTCGGGCTGCTGTTGCCGTTAGGCTATGTAATCCATCGATATACAACTGTCGTCCTAGCAGATTTGCCAATGCCATTTTCCCTAAATGTGTGTTTTGGTGCATGTGTTGGACTAAGTGCCATGCCAAGTCCTTAGGGACGTAGACACGGGCGTCTGGCATCACGATGAGTTCTCCTGACCACTGACCCTTCTCCTTTAAGGCCCATTCTTCTTCCTCTGGTGTATATGTAACGTTATGTTCAGTTAATTCTACCTGTAGGGCCATTACCTGATGTTCAATATGGGGCAGCCTAGCTGCCTCTTTGGCTGCCAGATCAGCCTGCCTATTTCCTTGCACTATGGGATCGTCTCCACGTTGGTGCCCTTTACAATGCATCACAGCCACCTGCCTTGGCTTCCAAACCGCCTCCAGGAGATCCACAATCTCTCCGGCATGTTTCACGCACTTTCCTCCAGACGTGAGGAGCCCGCGCTCCTTGTACAGTGCTCCGTGTGCGTGGAGGGTAGTGAAGGCATATTTTGAGTCTGTGTAGATGTTAACCCGCTTTCCGCTTGACAATTCCAACGCTCGGGTCAGGGCAATCAATTCGGCCTTCTCGGCAGAAGTCCCCGGGGGCAGTGACCCTGCTTCCAGCGTCTCTCCCCCCACCGGACAACCGCATAACCTGAGTGTCTTTGATTATTTTCCATAAAGGAGCTTCCATCTGTGAACAGAGTGTCGTCCACCTTAGTCAGTGGCACATCCTTCAAATCCGGTCGACTGGAGAATACCTCGTCCATCACCTGGGCACACTGATGGATCGTGGTGTCTCCTGGAGTCGGGAGCAGGGTGGCCGGATTCAGAGTGGAGCAAGTCTCCAGGGTCACCAGTGGGTTGTCACACAACAATCCCTCGTATTTCATTAACCTCTCACTTGTGAGCCAGCACGGTCCCTTAGTGTCTAACAGTGCCTTAACACTATGGGGCACCTTAACTGTCAGTGGCTGTCCTAGGGTCAATTTATTCGCTTCTTTGATTAAATCTACTGATGCTGCCACAGCCCTCAGGCAAGGTGGCAATCCACGAGCCACTGTGTCCAATTGCTTTGACAAGTAGGCAATCGGCCCTTGCCATGAACCTAGTGGTTGGGTCAATACTCCAACCGCTGTTCCTTCCCGCTCTGCAGCGAACAGAGTGAATGGTTTTTCCAAATCGGGCAGTCCTAATGCTGGAGATGACATCAATGCTTCTTTTAATGCCTTAAACGCCTGTTGACATTCTTCTGTCCACTCAAACGGATCTTCTCTTCCACCTCTCGTAGCCTGGTACAGCGGCTTAGCCAACACGGCGTAGTTGGGGATCCACTGTCTGCAATATCCTGCTGATCCCAAAAATTCCCGCACCTGTCGCCGGGTACTGGGAGTGGGAATGGCGCAAACAACTTCCTTTCTTTCAGCTCCTAACATCTTCTTTCCTTCGGTCAGATGGAACCCCAAATATTTCACCGTGGGACAGCACAACTGGGCCTTTTTCCTTGACACTTTGTAACCCTTCTCTTCCAATTCCTTGAGTAACCTCAAAGTATGCTCTCTACTGCCCCCTAGTGTCCGGCAAGCGATAAGCAGATCATCTACGTACTGAAGCCAAATTCCCTCTTCTTTAGGTATTACAAAATCCTGTAAGTCTTTGGCCAGGGCTTGACCAAAAATGGTCAGGCTGTCCTGGAACCCCTGAGGAAGGCGTGTCCAAATATACTGGGTCCTTTGCCCTGACTGCTGAGATTCCCATTGGAAAGCAAAGATCGGTTGGGATACAGGGGCCAATCGAATGCAAAAGAATGCATCCTTTAAATCCAATACAGTAAACCATTTGGCAAATGCTGGTACTAGACTCATCATGATGTATGGATTAGGCACTACTGGGGTTAGGGGAACGGTGACTTGATTCACAGCCTGCAAATCTTGAACTGGGCGATATTCTCCTTGTCCTCCAGGTTTCTTGACTGGGAGCAGGGGCGTGTTCCACGGGGAACTGCATGGTACCAATATCCCATGCTGCAGAAGTCGCTCTAGATGCTTTCTGATCCCCTACACCGCCTCTCGACTGTCGGGATACTGTGGCTTACATATGGGTAAGCCACAGTATCCTCTTTTCACTTCCACCACCACCGGTGGAACATATTTAGCTAATCCTGGAGGATTATCTTCTGCCCATACTAAAGGAGTCTCATGCCATGGCCACTGTATTTCTTCAGTAAAAATCCTAACTTGAAACAGTCTCCATTCCTCTTCCATGGGAAATGATATTTCCATTTGTCCATTCTTCATGAACTGGAGTTGTGCTTGTAATTTTGATAAAATGTCCCTTCCCAACAAAGGGACTGGGCAGTCTGGAAGATATAACATCTTATGCTTGACCTGATGTCCGGCCAGATTGCAGGTGCGTTCCTTGAAGAAGGGGCACTTCTGGGTCTTCCCAGACACCCCTATTACTTTCGTAGTTTCCCGAGTTGGTGGACTAATTTTTGTATTTACTACTGATTTTTCGGCACCTGTGTCCACTAAAAAGTCCAATTGTTGGTCCCCGATTTCAAGTGTGACCATCGGCTCCCCGGGGTCCAACAAAACAAGAGCCTGGCTTCCTCATTCCTCTCCTTCATCCATATCTTCCCATTCTTCTTCCATCACAGCTGCTGCAGCTATCACCTCTCTCGCAAGAAAAGGTACGTAGTTTCCACGTCCTCTTCCCCTTCCTGGGTTTCTTCCTCTCTCAGGCCTTCCTCTTCCTCTCGGTCCTTCCTGACTTCCTTCTTTTCCTTCTGGGCATTCACCTTTTCAGTGTCCAAACTTCTTACATTTAGCACATTGGTCTCGACCTAACCTCCGAGGGGGCCCTCTTCTTCCTCCTTGTCCCCCTCTGGCATATCCTCCTCTTCCTCTCTGTCCACTTGCACTCTGTTCCATCATGGTAACTAATGCTTGGTATTCCTGCTTCTTCTTCCTGTCCTTCTCCTCTTCTACCTGGTCCCTTGCCATATAAACCTGATCTGCGAGTGCCAACAATTCATTCATAGTCTTTCCTAGAAATCCTGGTTGCTTTTGAATCTTTCTCCGGATGTCAGGAGCCGCTTGACTGATAAAAGACTGTTGAATCGCCCTCCTACCGTTTTCATCCTCCAAATTATACGGGCTATACTTTCTATATGCTGCCTCCAGCCTTTCCAAAAAGGCTGTTGGTGACTCAGATTTTTCCTGTACCACTCCCTGAATTTTTATAATGTTGACCGGTCGCAGCGGGCCCCTCTTTACCGCTTCTACCAATATACGCTGGAATCCTTTCAGTCTCTGCAAATGTCCTTCTTGCTCAGTGTCCCATTGGGGATCTATTTCCACAGGAAACCTCTGTGCTCCCCACTCGGCTGCATCACCATCTTGTGGGGCCCCAACCTGGGCTATGGCTACCCCATTATTCAACACTGCTCTTCTCTCTTCTGATGTGAACAACATATTCAACAATTGTCTGCAATCTTGCCAGGTGGGATTATGGGTTGCCATAATCCCTTCCAATAGCCTAGCCATAGCTTGGGGGTCTTCACTATAAGGTGGAGTATTATTCTTCCAATTCAGAATATCACTACTACTGAAAGGCACTACCTGGTATGCTTGAACTATCTCATTCCTGTTGTTTATCACAGGCACCGTTCTCAGAGGCATCTGGAGGGCCGGTCCGGTCGGTGAATCACCAGGCCACACCGGAGCTCCATGTCTCCGAGTTTGTGCCGGAGAAGCATCACTGGGCATCCGTTGTGACTTCTTCTTTTCCTTTGTTTCCTCCTGATATTTTTCTAGGCTAGGATAGTGTTTCTTGGCTGCTTCGGTTGACTCTGGAGAGTAGGGTGGGGGTCTCGTTCCTAGTGTAGGTGCACCGGGAACTGTTCCCTGGGGTGGGGGCGGTGGCAAGGGTGGCGGCAATAATTCCTATTGTCTGGCCTGTACACTCAACTGTAAATCTGGGTAGTCCTCCTCGTTGGATTGGAAAACTTCCTTCTTTTTCCCTTCCTTCTTCACCACCATACATTTGCCATTCTTGCACTGTCGAACCCAACCTGGATCTTCTCTAACTACCCATTCCCAGGTAGCAATATAGACCCACTGGTTCGGATGATTCACAGCACAATATTCTTCCACTGTTCGGATCAGTTTCAGATCCCACGTCCCTTCTACTTGCCAACCTAACCCAAACTCTGGCCATTCTCCCTGACACAAATTCCTCAGTCTATAATCTCTCAGGTCCCTTGGATTGCCTGCTACGGCTCGGGTGGCAAAAGAGCCAAAATTATCTAAGATGCATTGTAAGGGAGTGGAGCTCTTTGAATTTTTCCCTCCCATCCTGCCTAATAGAGGGGACTGCCTTGGCCTGGGCACCCGGACACTCAACGGCATGCGTCAGGAAACACAAGACAGAGTCCCTTTCTACCTCCCTGGGAACCTTTTTGTGTCCCTCCCGGCGCCGGTGTTCCCTTAGTGTCTCATTTAACCACTATCCTTGCCAGATTTCTGTAGACGTCGGACCAACCTTCGCCCCTGGGCTTTTCCCTGGATCCTTTTCCCTCCTGGCTGGTTTCTATGGAACCTCGCTGGTGTTACAGCTCCCACCGTCAGTCGGCGTTGGCAGGAGAGGCAAGCACCGCAGCCGGTCTTGCAATATTCAGGGGCCCCTTCTCGTCTCACGGTAGTTGCCTCCGGCCCCCACCGCTGAGTTGGGACCGTCCCGCCAACGGGATCCGTCTCCGACCTCCTGGCCCGTCTTATAGGAAATCACGTCGGGGTCACCAGAAAATGTTGCGGAACCTTTGTGCTACGGTCCTTGCGAGCGCAGTGGGAGGGATTGGAGACGGACAACTGGAGTATTTCCAAGAAAACAGTTTATTGGCAAGTGGCCACTAGGGTTCCCCCTCGCACAATATAGGTGCTTTCCCAGGGAGAACCCCCAGCGGCGGGCTGAGTAAATATTTATACACATTACAGGGTTCGGGTTATGCCCGCCCACAAGCAAATTCATTGGCTTAGAGTTGTGACGCTGCTTGACTTGCATCCAATCAGCGCTGACCAGCGGCCCGGGCGCACTCTTTCTGTGCCGTGTTCACAATCATTCAGAGCGCCTGCGTGCGCACACGCAGTTTGTTTATCTTTAGCTTTCATTTCTTCAGAAACATGTGATTTCCCAGAAACCACATGTTTCTGTGAGTTTATGCACCCGGGTCGCTAGCCGTCGCCATCTCTGCCCATATATGGCATTTCCTGGGGTTCTTTAACCTCCCGCCTCAGTCCAACTTCGGGCCTCCTGGTGTTTTGGACTTCAACTCCCACAATCCCAAACTGGCTACTTGAGATTATGGGAGTTGAAGTCCAAAACACCTGGAGGGTCCAACAAAAAGGCTCAAACCCCTACTCTCTCACAACTAACAAGGACATTACATATTAATCAAGGTGACTACTTACAACATTCTGAAAACAGACATTCAAGACAGGAAACATTCCGGGCCAGCTAACACCTCCCAAAACAGAATTCCCCCAGACAGGAAACAGCCACACTTTGAACCTACAAGGCCTTTACATACCAATCTTGGTGACTCATTCCAACATACAATCTTCTCCCCAACAGATAAGAGTTTTTTATCCCACACTGGACAAACTGTATTCCACAGGTATACAACCCACACTTCCCTGTCTGCCCCTCCTGGCTTTGTATGGGTGGTGAGGAGATGAGAAGGCAAGAAGGGGATCCCTGAGGGTCAGCGCCCGCATCCATCATCCTCTTCTGCAAAGGGACGGGAGGTGAGGCTGACATGGAGCAGGAGATGGGCCAAGACCGAGGGAGGAGAGGGAGGGAGGGAGGGAGAGGAAGGAGGAAAGAGCTTGTGGAAGGCCCCAGCCTCCAAGGCAGGTTGGCGAGAGCGGAGCAAGGCCTTCTCCTTTCTCTCTCGCATCACTCAGAGACAGTGAGTGGTTTCCCACCGCTGACGGAAGACAATGACGGCGAGCCTCCTCTCGCTCTCCTTGTTGCTCTGGCTCTCTCTCTCTCTCTCTCTCTCTCTCTCTCTCTCTCTCCCTGAGGGACTTGGCTGGACAAGATTCCTAAGGAGTATCTGCAGCTCTTTCCCCCCTCCCACCACCTCTCCAAAGACAGGAGGGGAGAGGAGGAGCATCTATCCTTGAGTGCGGGAAATCTAAGGTACAGAAGTGAGGTATAGCAGTTAGGCTGAAATCAGAATGTGTTGGGGAGGCTTTAAAAGTTATTATTATTACTACATGGAGGCTTTTGTTTTGACAGGGAGACCTACCTTTTATTTTTCAGTGATTTTTTTTTGGGGGGGGGAGGGTGCCAAAAATACTGCTTACTTACACTAGAAAATTATCTAGGGCCTGCCCTGCGTAAGGCCCACAACTACATAAAATACACTGTTATGTGTATTTTTTCATCCAACATTTGTCAATATGAAATAAACCTACTTAAAAGTTCTTTAAGAATATACTAGTCTTGTTGTAAATGTATCATTAATGTCAAGTTCACAATAAAAACGTGGTTCCCTCATTAGTTGTTCATAAGAGTGGCTTGATCCATTTTGAAGGGCATAACTCTTTCTCTCCAAATGCCAACAGTGATTAAAATGACAAGCCACACGCATTTGCCAATGAGGAATAATAACAGCAAATGTTATTTGCTATCGGTTTCAAAGAAAAACAGCTTGCACACTCAAAATCTTATTATCCAAAGGAATCTCTCTGTCCCTGATGGTTCTTTTCTCGTTCTGCAATACAGTGAGTATTGTCTACAGAAAAGAAATATTGCAGATGTACACTTGTCACATTGAGAAACATTGTCTGACTTTTTTAAAATTGGAAGGTGTGCTGTTTCATTAAATTTCACACTAACTAGATATGAAATGATAATCAGGTATCACAGTTCACACTGTCATTTACTTTGGTAACATTGTTAACGCATTTCCCTAATGAGATTTTCCCCCCCAAATTAAATTGATCTACATAGAGCATTGCACAGCAAACATAAAAGATACACCTCTGCTTTTTCAATTAGATGGAGCTTTTTCCTGAAGACTTTTTTTTATAATTCACAATTCTACATAGCATATTATTTTAAATTAATAACTTATTTTTCATGTAGACAATGGGAATACATATTTAAAACTGTTTTAGATGGACTTAAACTAATGGCTTCTAACCAATGAACCATCAGAACCTGTCAGGACAATATTGATTTCTGAAAGTCATTTCCTATAATTATACTTCTGCAAACAACTGGTTTGCTTTAGCTATTCCTTTTAAAAAATATATAGATATTATTTTTTATTTGATAAAGAAACGTAATACATCGAAAGTGGTGGAACAATATATTGAAAGGAAAGTGAGTAGGAAGATTGGGGGGTGAAAGAGTTCTGAAGATCTGTGAAGAAAGAAAACAAAAGTAAAGAAGAAGAAAAAATGGTTGGCTTCCCATCTTGACCTCGGAGTTTTCTGATTCGTTGATTACATATTTGTATTTTCCCTTAGTCTCTTTTCGTTTAAACCATTTTATATTATAGATAAATCTATCGTGAAATCCATTCTTTTTATCAAGAATTTTGTGAAGTTTGTCCCATCTATTTTATTTTTGCCCTCTCTTATTTTTTGTGTTAGCTTATCCATTTGTATCATGTACAAAATTCTAATTAACCATTCCTCGGGAGTAGGAAGTTTTTTCCCTTTTCAGACTTTCGCTATTGTTAGTCTGGCCGCTGTGCTTATGTAGAAAAATATTCTGTCTTCATTTTTTTTAAAAAAAAAATTGAGTTCATAAAGCTTAGTAAATACATTTCAGGTTCTAATTTAAATTTGATTCCTATGATTCCCTGTGTTATTTGATGTATTGTCTTCCAAAATTCTTTTAATTTTTCACAGGTTCACCATTGATGAAAGAATGTCCCAATTTTTTCCCCACATTTCCAACACATATTAGATTTCTTTTTATTAAATTTTGATAATTTTTCTGGCATGTAATACCATCTGTATAGCATCTTGTACCAATTTTCTTTAATATAGGTTGCAGCTGTGTATTTTAGTTTCTCTTTCCAAGTTTTTTTCCCATTGTTCCAAATTCAAACTATGGCCTATGTCTTTTGCCCATTTTATTATACATTCTTTTATGTATTCCTCTTCTGTTGCCCACTTTAGTAGTTGCTTTAGCTATTCCTGATTATTATAAAAGGGAAATGATTTGTCATACTATACCAAGGTAAATCTGCCCTATCACACCACACCACAATTTTTAATAAGCTTCATTATTACATTTGCTAGTTCAAATTACATTTTCTTAAATTTCTGGACAGTTTATCAGAATTACAAACAGATCTGCAGCCCCTAAAATTGTACTTCCAAAAACAGAGGGGAAGTTTTCCCATTATAACAGGTCATATTATAACAGGTCATGACACCCCATCCCCAAATGCCACAATTGTATAGTAAGCGAGGGAATCAGAATTTCTCACAATAGTCTCCAAAAGATCTCAATTCAAAAACAAGCATAGATAGAATGAAAATTCCTTCAAATGTTGAGGTCTCAAATTATTTAGGACTAAATATTGTTGCCAGCATCTGAAATTCTGAACAAAAAGTATTGACAGCCAGAGCAATTTCTTCAGAACAAGTAGTATGCAATACTTGAATTGTATTCCCAATGAGCTGTTATATTTTGCTGCAGTTTCCAAGTTGTCTTGAATGGCAACCCTACATAGAGTCTTGTCATAAAGCTATGAGCTTATGAATTAATGCGTCTAATTTATCCCTCCCCGGATAAGACCATAGCTGGGCAGATGAGTTAAAGCTGGCCCCAAGTACTCTGTGCCATCAAGTCTATCTTGACCTCTGGTGACAAGGATGAATCTAGGAATATTTCAAGACTGTGTACTTGCTCCTTAAGAGGTAGTGCAACCCATGCAGGGCAGGTAACCTTCCAATTTCCCAAACTCAAAACCCACAAAACCACAGAGCCGCCATCTTGTTAGAATTTAGTTTCTGTTCATTCACCCTCTTCCAGCCCATTACAATGTTCAGAAAATACTGCAGCATCTCCACCTCCAACATGAATGACAAGGATAAGTAGAGCTGAGTGTTGTTAGAATAGGGATGACACTCAACCCCAAAACTCCTAATGACCTCCCCAGGAGCCTCATATAGATGCTAAACAGCATGGGGGACAATGGTCATGGGGTCTGAGCAGGAATCCCCCAATGCTACTTTCTAGAATTAATCTTGCAAATAGGAATGGAACCACCAATGTTTCTATTCTCATCTGCCGGAGCTGCTTCAATAAAATACCACAATTGATTGTATCAAGAGCTGCCAAGAGATCAAAGAGGATCAATAGGGGATTAGACAGAGGAATCAAGACTATCTTAGTACCATACCCTGTCCTGAAAGCAGACTGAAAGGGGTTTGGATACTTTGTTTCCTCCAGGGGCAACTAAAGCTGCCCAGCCACTCCAAATTCAAATTAGTGAAGTTTAATGCTGCACCAACATTATATAGCTGCCAGCTTGGATCGTTACCAACTACACCTATTGATAACTGGCAAATAGAGGGAGAAAACGTGGAGGCAGTGACAGACTTTATATTTCTAGGTGCGAAAATCACTGCAGATGCAGACTGCAGCCAGGAAATCAGAAGACGTTTACATCTTGGGAAGAGAGCAATGGCCAACCTTGACAAAATAGTGAAGAGCAGAGACATCACACTGGCAACGAAGGTCCGCATAGTGAAAGCAATGGTATTCCCCATAGTAACCTATGGATGTGAGAGCTGGACCATAAGGAAGGCTGAGCGAAGGAAGATAGACGCTTTTGAACTCTGGTGCTGGAGAAAAATCCTGAGAGTGCCTTGGACCGCAAGAAGATCTACCCAGTCCATCCTCCAGGAAAAAATGCCCGGCTGCTCACTGGAGGGAAGGATATTAGAGGCAAAGATGAAGTATTTTGGCCACATCATGAGAAGACAGGAAAGCTTGGAAAAGATCATGATGCTGGGGAAAATGGAAGGAAAAAGGAAGAGAGGCCGACCAAGGGCAAGATGGATGGACAGTATCCTTGAAGTTACTGGCTTGACCTTGAAGGAACTGGGGGCGGTGACGGCCGACAGGGAGCTCTGGTGTGGACTGGTCCATGCGGTCACGAAGAGTCGGAGATGACTAAACGACTGAGCAGCAGCAGCAGCAGTCTTTGTATGAGGGTTGAATGAAAAGTAGTGCCTCAACCTTCATTACTTGTGTTTGGATGAAAATATTTTTAAAAATCAAACACAGAAATAATCCTTAGAATGTGCTCTTTAACTACCATTATTTACTTTTCCGCATAATCACCAGACAATTGAATACATTTCTGCCAATTATGAACAAGTTTTCTGAAGCCATCATGGAAGAAGTCGACACTCAGTTTTCGCAACCAGTTTTCTCAAAGTCTTCATCAGAAGCATAATGATGTCCCTGCAGATCTTCTTTCATTATCGGGAACAGATGGCAGTCAAACGGTGCTAAATCTGGATTGTATGGAGGATGCCTGAATCATCGTCCTGAATCAATCTGTCAGCCTTTTGCTTGTGAAACTCAGTGGTTGCTGTCACAGGACGTCTAACTCTTTGTCAAGCAAGTCAGATGTTCCCACCTCAACATCTTTAAACTTACACATAGTACTCACATCAACACAATCACCATAAACAGCTTGTATTTTCTGATGAATCTCCTTTGGGGTGACACCTTCTGCTGTCAAGAATTCAATGACTGCATGTTGCTCAAGTTGTATTGAGAGACTGTCTGCGCAGGGTTCCATACTTCTCACTTTAACAATCATTCAATGCTAAGGCTTCCCACCAAAAGGAACTGAACAAACCAGTACCTGCTGCATACCCGTACTGCCATCTGTTGAGGAATTACGAAGGTGGAGGCATTACTTTTCATTCAACCCTCATATATGCAGCTGTCAAATGATGCTCTCAATGACAATGTCATTTCAGTCTGGTTTTGATAACAATTTATCAGCATTGCTATGTTTTTTCATGCTGGGTCGGAAAACAGCTTGAGATTTTATGAAACAGAAAATGAAAGATTCATCCCTCAAAGCTTAGCTCTTACAAATCTGACTATGAATTTGTGTATATTCAAGCACGCTAATGCTGGATTAAGGCCTCCACTGTGTTTTTTTTCCTGAAAAACTTCTCATTATTAATTACAGGTATACACTAGGCATGAGCAATCAATGCAAAAAAATGGTTCTAAACTCGCTTCCAAAGTAGGGGGTGCCGGCGCTTCATTTTTAAAACTTTCCAATTTTCCCCCCATTTTTTTTTTATATTTCTGAAAATTCGTAATGCTCTAAATTGTTTCGTTAATGGCGGACGCGCATGCGCAATTGCCAAAAAACAGCACTGGGGGGGCTTTAGAGGGCTCTCCCACCGTCATTTTTTGAGCTATCCTGAACACATTTGTTGCAGTGGGAGAACACATTCAACCCTGCCAGCTCACCAAATTGCAGAACGTTTCCTTTATCCTCTCATTTTTTGCCAATGTTCAAAGAAATGCTTTGGTTCCTGCATTGAAAGACTTACTTCCTTTTCTATTTGGTTTTCTTCAATGTGAAAGTCCTTCTTTTACTTAGGTAAGAAACTAACTTTGCATCTTGGAAATAATAAAAACTATTCAAAACATTCAGCTGAGCTTATGTCTTCAGAACTGGGGATAACAAAAGAAAAGGCCAGTCTGTTATGGACAGAAATCAAGCCAGCAGCAACCCTACCACCATCATTATATCAAGCCAACCCTCTCCAAAACATGTTGGAGGAAAACTGGACAGACAGCCACCATCATCTGAAAAGGCCCCCCCCCACCAGACACAATGGCCTGCCCCCCCCCCCCGGCCCTTTCTCCAAAGCAGCAGGGAGGCGACTTCACTGCTGCAAGAAAAATGGGGGGCTCGTGTCCCACTCCTCTGGGGAGCCGACCACCGTTGGCCGGAGCCCAACCCCCACCCCTTTATGCCAAGAAGCAGGAAATCGCATTAAAAGCACCCCCAACAGATGGCCATTCAGCCTCTGCTTTAAAGCCTCCAAAGATGGAGCCTCTGTACAGTGGATGCTTAAAAATTGGAGAAAATCCCCAGGGAGTGTCCCATTCCACTGTGTCTCTTGCAGCCAGAAAGACCCACTCCCTGCTGGGCAACGATGGCTGAACTCGGCCACTGCCCCCGAGGCCGATGAAAAGCAAGCTGCCAGCCCACAGGGTGGTTGGGCGGGCTCCCTTCCATCAGATGCCTAAAAACTGGCGAAAATCCACCATGTCTCTTGCAGCCATAAAGGCCCACCCCCAACCACGACTTGTTCCGGGCGAATAAGTTTTACATAGGTCGGCCCAATGCTAACAACAGACCAGCAAGAAACACTTCCAGAAGCTGATGATGAAAAACTGGAATATACTTGAAGGGTTCCCATTCCACCATCTTTCTTGCTGCCACAAAAGCCCCACCCCCAGACGCGACCTTTAAAAGGCAAATAACCCACCGTTGCATTGGCCCCTGGAACACCGCCCCTGTAAATGCTTTGTGGGGCAGGTTGTCCGACTTCTGGCCAGACGGTGGAACTGAGAACTGCCAGCCCACAGGGTGGTCGGGTGGTCACTCTTACATCAACTTCTTAATAAGTGGAGAAGATCCCCAGGGAGTATCCCATTCCACCATGTCTCTTGCAGCCGTAAAGGCCCACTCCCTGGTGGGCAACGATGGGCGGCCTCGGCCACAGCCCCTGCGGCCCAGCAGAAGCCATTTGCCAGCCCGCTGGGTGGTTGGGCGGGCTCCTTTCCATCAAATGCCTAAAAACTGGAGGAAACCCCCCCAGGAGTGTTCCTATTCCACCGTGTCTCTTGCAGCCAGAAAAGCCCACTCCCTGCCGGGCAAAGATGGCCAGCTTCGGCCACTGCCCCCAAGGCCGATGAAAAGCAAGCTGCCAGCCCACAGGGTGGTTGGGCGGGCTCTGTTACATCAAATGCCTAAAAACTGGACTTCCGGGTGGACGGCATGGAGGCAGGACGGGCGCCCTGGTGCTCTCAGGACGCCACCACACAAACGGTCGGGTAGAGCCAGAAGGCTCCCTCTATCAGACAGAATCTTTTAGTCTGATAGACAGCAAACCCCAAGGGACCTGCCGATGGTCCAAGAGACCCTTGCCCCTCAAGGGTAGGGATCCACGGACCCGGCAAAGCAGAGGTACCCACGGGTTAGCGGACCGCTTGGAGTGCGATTCGGATTTAATCCGTCTTACTGCCTACTCTTCCACTTTCCACTTTTAAGAAGAAGAAGAAGAAGACACTTTGCACGAGTGAGTACTTCAAACAACTGAATCTCCTTTACTGGTTTAATACCCCTCTGCGATTCGGAAAATTTAATGTGCTAAAGCTTATACAAGATTGGAAGGAGGAAAAAAATAGACAAAAAAGCGGACGGGGTTCGAGGTCTTTAAAATAATACCTATAAAAAAGACCAGTGCTTTTCAAATGTTATATGATTACATAATTAAAAGAGAATGAACGGTGCCCTGTGAAGGGGAGGGTGAAGGTGAAGAGGAAGGAAAAGGAGAAGAAGGGTCAGTGCCGACATTTTGAAATTCCATGGGACAGCTATTTAAAACTCTTACTGACCTTGGCCCTGGTTTTGTTGTGTCTACCTTCCCCTCTCTTTAAACAAAGCAGAAAGGCAAACTGCGCAGGTCCGGAGGGGCCAAATAACACGGGCAAAGGGACAGGAAACAGGAAGAGGAAAGACCTAAAGAGCCATAGAGACAGGAAGACAAGAGATAGAGGGACAACGACAACGACAGAAGCCCATAGACTATTGTTCTATAGTCTGCATGAGAAAAGAGAAGAGAGCCCACAGAACTCATAGAACAATTTGTACCAGTGACGCGAAACAGCAGTGTAACAACAAGACTGTTAAATTAAATTGAGAAGGAGCCACGGCGGCGCGGAGAGAAGGCGACGGACGGCACAGTACACCAGTCCTAGTATTGAAGAACCTAACGAAACGGACGGGGCGGCAAGGATCGGCGAGCAGGGACAACGGAGAGACAACGGAGAGGGAGAGGAAGAGACCACGTGGATCGACAGTAAACAAGAGTGGGGGACTGAGGGAACAAAGGAGGGAGAATAGAGATTAAGAGGCGGATGATTAATAGTGCCCATTGATAGATAACAGTAGTCAGTCGACTGTGATTAAGGGATAGACAGATTATAGCTACCAGGACACCCCAAAAGGGAGAGGCAGCCAAAAAATAAATAAATAAATAAACGAACAAATAAATAAATGAATAAAATACATACAAAATAAAATAAACTAAATAACGATATAAAATTAAATTAAATAAAACAGAGAATATCTGAAATTATATATGTTACACTAAAAATTTATATTTGGTGATCAGAAATAATCTTTCAACCTATCAAAGAGAATAAATTTATCTAGGCCATTAATTCACAACTAATCAATTGTGTTTAATTAAGTAAAGATTCTATCCATATTAAATAAATTAAGTGGGTAAATAAATTTTACATAAACGAAGCACTAATGGACTACTAACACATCATATATCAGATACTGTACATCCCAGAAACCCCTGATAATTGAATATTTATAATCAACTTTCAATTAATTATCAAATTTCCAAAAAAGTACTTAAGGGGAACAAATATCAGTTCCACCGGAGGGCAAATTAAATTTAATTTTATTTTGAGAATTTTATTTGTTTATATATTTTATTATTAAGAATTAAATCAAAGCTAATTTCATTTTGAGAACTCTATCTGTTTATATAGTTTATTATTGAGAATGGCTACCCCCAAGGTAAAAGAAGACCCTAAGATTCTACAACGAAGACAATCTCTGCCAGAAAATCTGGGCTTAAAAGATATTATGAGGGAATTAATGAAATTGTCAGAAAGCCAAAATACGTTTCAGGAACAAATGCTGAACATGAGAAAGGAAATCACGGATGAATTTAGTAATATTAAAAAAAACTTTGATCAAGTACAACAAGAGATAAAAGAGATGAAACAAGATAACAAAAAAATTGAGCAAACTCAAGAAGAAATGCAAAAGAAGATGAATAAATTAGAAACATTAAATACAAAACTGGAAGCAAGACAGGAAAGAATAGAACAAAGAGAAGCAGAGTTCCAGCTGAGATTTAGAAACATTCAAGAAGAAGCTAAGGAGAACTTAAAAGAGATTATAATTAAAATTACGGCTGAGATGACGCAGCGTACTGAAGAAGAGATGGCAGACAACATTGAGAAGGTATACAGAATTACGACAAACTACTCTAGAAAACACAAGGTGGCAAGGGACATTGTTGTCCATTTTGCAAGAAGAAATTTAAGAGAAGAAATACTGAGGAGCAATAGTGCCAATCCGCAGCATTATAAAGGCTGCAAAATATCTATTCTCAAGGAACACCCAGCTTCCACCTTGATGAAAAGAAGAAAATACAACTTTTTGGCTGACGAGCTGAGAAAAAGAGATATCCGATTCCGGTGGGAGAAGACTGAAGGCCTGATGGTTTCATATAGGGAACAGAAGATATGGATTACATCAGAGGAAAAGGCCAAATACTTTTATGATAGGCTGATGAAAGATCAAGATGTCGGGTTGTCACCGGAAGAGGAAGAAGAGAGAAAAAAGAAGCGAGCTAGATTTCTTTCACCAACGACCACAAATAAAAATGCACCTCAACTGGACTTGGGAACAAACCATAGTAAATAAAATATATAATAAAAATTTGTTATGCAAATTAAGTGTTGGAGTAACAATGTTAATGGATTGAACTCTCCAAATAAGAGGAGAAAATTATTTAATCAAATTAAAAGAGGGAAATATGATATTGTAGCACTCCAGGAAACGCATATTTGTCAAAAACACGTCTCAAACTTAACTCAAAAAAATATTGGGAAAGAATTCTATTCCGCAGCTAATGAAAAAAAGAGAGGAGTGGTAATCTATACTAATCCGAGATTGGATTCCAAATTGGCCTTTAAGGATCAAGAGGGTCGAATGATAGCGATCTGTATAAACCAGAATAACCAGATTACGCTCTTTTGTAACATTTACGCTCCGAATGGCGCCAAAACATCTTTTGTGAGGGAGTTAAGAGAGAAAATACTGAGCCAACAGTTTGATAATTTGATAATTGTTGGAGACTTCAATGGGGTCTTGGACCCACAGCTGGACAAATCTGGTACTCAGAAAAATAGATTAGGAAATAAAATGAGTCAACTCCCGAAACAATTTGTGAATTTAATGGAAGAATATGATCTAACAGATATTTGGAGAATAACACATAAAAAAGAAAAAGACTTTACCTTTTTTTCAGATAGACATCAATCGTGGTCAAGGATTGATATGGTCTGGACTTCGAATTCTTTATCAACAAGAGTCTCTAAAATTAAAATATTGCCCAGAACCATTTCTGACCACTGCCCGATAGAATTCAGACTAGACGAGAGGATAAATAACTTTAAATGGAAATTTAACGAGAATATGTTGAAATCTGAAGATGATATTAAAAAAAATAGGGAAATCTTGAAGGAATATTTTCAGCTGAATACGTCCCAGGAGACTTCGATTCAAGTAATATGGGACGCGAGTAAAGCCGTTATGCGAGGACATTTGATACAGCAGAATGCCAGAAAAAATAAACTGAAAAGAGAAAAATACGATAAAGTCACCGAACAATTAATTAAATTAGAAGCAGGTTTAAAAGCGAACCCCTCTGATGAGAAACTTAAACAAGACTTGAACTTCTGGGTAACACAGATGGATTACTTAGAAACAGAAAAGATAGCTAAACAAATGAAATTTGTTAAACAATATAACTTTCAGAATGCAAACAAACCAGGACGATGGCTTTCCAGGAAAATTAGGAAAAAAAAACAAGCGCAGTTTATTACAGAAATTGTATCCGAGGGGAAAACCTATACAAAGGATCAGGATATATTGAAACAATTCTTTAAATTTTACAAGAAATTATATACCAAGGATACAATAAATAAAGAGAGTATTATGTCATTCTTAAATAGACAGAATCTTGAAAAAATAATAGAGCAACAGCGTGAGAGACTAAACAAGGAGATCTCGGTAGAGGAAATAAAAAAGGCTATTAGAGCGATGGATTCAAGCAAAGCTCCTGGCCCGGACGGTTTTTCGGCCAGCTATTACAAGATTATGATTGAGGAAGTAACGCCACACCTCCATAAAATTATGAATGAGATACTTCAAGGTCAAAAGCCTCCGGATTCATGGCAAAAGACGTCTATAACAATGATAAAGAAAGAAGGGCAAGACCCAAAAGACGTGAGAAACTATAGACCAATTTCGCTTCTTAATGTGGACTATAAAATTTTTGCAAACATACTAGCCGGACGACTTAAAAATTTTCTTAGTGATTGGATAAAGGAAGAGCAGGTAGGTTTCCTCCCCACACGCCAAGTAAGAGATAACGTTAGAACGATTTTAAATGTAATCGAGTATTACGAGAAAAATAACCAAAAAGAATTAGCATTGCTAAGTTTGGATGCGGAAAAAGCGTTCGATAATCTAAATTGGGACTTCCTAAAATTATTATTGAAAGAACTGGACTTTGGATATCAATTTATGAATGCTATAGAGGCCATATACGACCAACAGGAGGCAAAAATAACAATAAATTTGCAAGATTCGGAAACATTTAAAATAGACAAAGGGACCAGACAGGGGTGCCCCTTGTCACCACTGCTTTTTATCATGTCTTTGGAAATTCTGCTGAATGAGATTAGACAAGATTCTAGATTGAGAGGTCTAAAAATAAAGAACGAAGAATATAAAATCAGAGCATATGCTGACGACGTGATTTGTATTATTAGCAACCCATTGGAAAATATAATAAATTGGATTGGAAAAATAGAAGAATATGGCAAATTAGCAGGGCTCAAATTAAATAAAAGAAAATCAATGGTTTTAACTAAAAATATGTCAAAAGAGAAAAAAGAAGAATTATCTAAACTTGCCGAGCTTCAGGTGGTTGATAGAATCCAATACTTAGGTCTAATAATAATAGGTAAAAATTCCCAGTTAATGAAAAATAATTACGAACAAAAATGGAAGGAAGTCAAAAAGGATTTGGAAAATTGGAAACATCTAAAGCTATCTCTACTTGGAAGAATTTCAGTCATCAAAATGAACGTTTTACCTAAACTGATATATCTTTTTCAGGCCCTTCCGATTATAAGGAATTTAAGCATCTTTAATACTTGGCACAAAGACATATCAAAATTTATATGGCAAAATAAAAAACCCAGGATCAAAAGGATAAATTTAATAGACGAAAAAAAAAGGGGCGGTTTTGGCCTACCAGACTTACGACTTTATTATGAAGCTGCGGGTCTATGTTGGATTAAAGAATGGACAACTTTAAAAAAACGCAGAATCCTAACCCTGGAGGGATTTGATCTTCGGAAGGGGTGGCACGCTTATACATGGTACGATAAGTCAAAGGTTGAAAGTAATTTCTCTAATCACTTTATCAGAGCCGGCCTGATAAAAATTTGGAATAGATATAAATTGAAATTTTATACGAAAACCCCTCTATGGGTTTCACCATTGGAAGCCTTCCAAAGGAGAGAATTAGGTTGGCGAATGTGGCCTACTTACGAGGACTTACTAATTAAACAAAAAGGGAAATTTGATTTAAAAGAGGAAAAAGATATTAAACTTTTATTTCCGAAATGTTCTTGGTTCCATTATAGACAGGCACATGATCTCTTTAGGCTAGACAAGGAAACGGGCTTCGCAGAAAGAAATGGCTTTTGGGACAATATAATGAAGATTGAGCATAAATTAATTACGAAGCTATATAAAAAACTATTAGAGTGGGGTACGGAAACGGAGCAGATAAAGGAGTGCATGGTAAAATGGGCCCAAAATGTGGGCCATCCAATTCAATTAAAAAGTTGGGAGAAGGTATGGAATCAGGGCCTCAGGTATACTTACGCGTATGATATGCGCGAGAACTGGTTAAAGATGCAATACAGATGGTATATAACCCCCTATAAAATATCAAAATGTTATAAAAATTCCTCAGATAAATGTTGGAAGTGTGAGCATCAAACAGGCACGTTTTTTCACTTATGGTGGACATGTCCGAGAGCCCAACAATTTTGGAAAGAGGTAAATGAAGTAATACAATCAATTTTGAAGATAAAGATTAGAAGAGAACCTGAATATTTTCTACTCGGAATGCTAGATATAGAATATGACAAAGATAAAGAGATCTGGTTATTGCGGCGAGAATAACTTATGCTAGGAGGTGGAGACAAAAAGAGACTCCAAACAAGGAGGAATGGCTGATTAAAGTCTTGGACGTGATGAACATGGATAGGCTTACCTACTGGTTATCTTCAAGTCAAGGCTTGCCTAAGAAAGAAACCAACTGGGACCTGGTAAAGGACTATTTAAAACAAATAAAATTTAACCCCATCTGCTGAATAAATTCAATCTTAGAATCGGATAAGGACAAAGGGGATATGGCTTTGATTGACTATTAGAATCTTTTTTTTGTAGAACCAGTTAAAGGAAGATGGAAGTCAACTTTTTTCATTTTTTTTATTTATTTCTTCTCTACTCTCTTTTCCTACTTTCTAACAAAAATAAATGTTCTCCCACTTTCGATGGAAAAACACTATTTTCTTATCAAGATATATAAAACTATGAATAAAGATCATATACAAAAAAAAAATGCCTAAAAACTGGAAAAGATCCCCTGGGAGTGTCCCATTCCAACGTGTCTCTTGCAGCCAGAAAGGCCCACTCCCTGCCGGGCAACGATGGCCGGCCTTGGCCACTGCCCCCGAGGCCGATGAAACGCAAGCTGCCAGCCCACAGGGTGGTCAGGCAGGCTCCCTTCCATCAAATGCCTAAAAACTGGAGGAAATTCCCCAGGAGTGTTCCCATTCCACTGTGTCTCTTGCAGCCAGAAAGGCACACTCCCGGATGGGCAATGATGGCTGGCCTCGGCCACTGCCCCTGAGACCGAGCAGAACCTACCAGCCAGCCCGCAGGGTGGCTGGTTGGGCTCCCTTCCATCAGATGTCCAAAAATGGCAGAAATCTCCCGGGAGTATCCCATTCCACCGTGTCTCTTGCAGCCATAAAGGCCCACCCCCAGCTGCGACTTGTACCGGGCGAATAAGTTTTACATAGGTTGGCCGAATTCTATCTACAACCAGCAAGAAGCACTTCCGGAAGCTGATGATGAAGAACTGGAATATACTTGGAGAGTTCCCATTCTACCATCTTTCTTGCAGCCACGAAGGCCCCACCCCCAGATGCGACCTTTACCTGGCAAATAACCCACCATTGCATTGGCCCCTGGAGCACCGCCCCTGTAAATGCTTTGCAGGGCGGGTTGTCTGACTTCTGGACAGACGGTGGAATTGAGAACTACCAGCATCTCCTTGAGATATCAGTTGTGCACGTGCCTAGGCATCTGCTATAATGTGCTCGACTATTTAATTCTGTGATGTCAGGATGGCGTCTTACCCCAGACCACCCTAGCAGGCAATATGTGGAAGTTCCCAAAGTATAACGCATTTCCAAAGTAAATACGAAAGGCACTCTATTGGTATGCCATTTCTGCAACATGATAGGCGGCCAGAATGAAGTACTCTGATCTCTATACAAAGCATCATTCCATACACAGGGACAACGTGAACAGAAAAGATTGCAGAAAACCAAGTAAAAAGCTGAAGAACAACACTCCGACAGTAACACAAGTATCGGACTTGCTAAAGTGCGTAATTTTTGCGCCCCGGTTGAGGGAAGAAGAGGTAATTTTGTGTACTTTACTGGATGACAGCGGAGTTATAACACAAGGACACAGTTGAACTGGCTACCTGTCCCTTGTGTTGAGATAAGCCCGTTATCTGCCAATTACAGCCAAATCCAGTTAAATGAAGACTGACCATTTGAGAAGCTTCGAAGTAGAACCTCTCTGGTTCCTTTCCCTGCAACTCTTTGGACTCAACTCAGGTCATGATAAGCCTCCTTTCCCCTCATTGGTTTGAAGAAGAGCATTGTGCAACATATTTGGATGGGGATAGGGGGCCGTGGTATTACTCTGACTGTATTCGTGTGCTCAGAACGGCTGATGGTCCATTACCTCAAAAAGCAGAATGCAATCATTTATCACTGGGCATTTTAGAAATCTATTTGCTTCTCAACAGTACTCAGGATAGCTATCGTTCCACTGTTAACACAGGAGCAAAAGATGTGACCCTCATACCGACATCCCAGACAAGGCATCAACACCAGGCTGACAAAAGTGGCAGAATTTTGAAGTTCAAACTTCTTTAATTAGGGAAACATAACATCTTGTTAAAGTACTGAAAAAGCATTACTTGTTGTCTTCCAAAACATTTCGTTTCTAAATGTATTGTAACAGTCTTGTGCTCTAATAATTAAGTGTTCATTTTTCAACAAGTTATGTTGTTTTTCACCAAAAAGGGTGACATAGGAGAAAGCGGATCCCCCTAGAAGGATGCAATGAGAGAGGAGATTATTGTGCCCATCAGTGATAAATAGAGAAAACAACATCCCGGAAAAGATCACCCGGAAATGCTGAAAAGGAAGACATGGTGTTGCAAGATAAACCCTATGGACTTAGGAAAGGGTGCCGCACTTCACTTCAAAGGAATTTCCGGAAATTTCAGAACAGGGAGGTTGGCCTTGAGGAAGACCAATTTTTTTACAGAAAGGGGATCCAGCAAGCTGCAGTGAGGGGTCACAACATCTCCGGCAATGCTGAAGACTCTCTCGCTCTTCACTCTGAGGAGGGCAGCTGAAGAATTTGAGAGCGACGTTGGCAAGATCTGGCCACACGTGTTCCCGGGAAGACCAGTAGGCCAACAGATCACAGGATATATTCTCCGGCAGTTCCTCGATGTAACGGTTGACCGAACACTCGGCAGAATCCAGCTTCCGTACTTTTGCCAACTGAGCTGTCCCCAATTGGGCCAGTATGACTACCATTTGGCCAAATAAATCTTCCCCTCATCACTGCTGCTGCTGCGCATGCTGCTGTCTTGACGTCGGCAACCTATCGCGCAGCACTTCCGGGCTGTCGGACTCGGCACTGGTGCTACTGCTTGGGGTGGGGGGCATCTGTGGCTCGGGGCCCACATGTGCTGTCCGTCCCCTCTGGTGTCACTCTCCTCTTCGCTCACATGGTTTACGAGTCGTGCCTTCCATTCCTGATAGTCTTTGGAGCAGACAGTGTCCTTTACCCTCAGATCACACATTATGTGGACATGGCTGTTCAGTAGCGACTCCAGGCGTTTACGGACTGCTAGCATCAACTTTCTCACAACGTCCAGGACCTGTGGTGTTAGATTACCGGCCAGGGAGTTGAGCGTCCGTCCACCTCCGAGCATATCTAGGTGCCTCTTAAGGGCCAAGACCAGAGGCACTGCCTGGCTGAGAAGGGCGCCCTGAGCTGAAAGGGTCTCTGTTGCTTCTTTAAAAGGTTTCAGAACGTCAACCAGCTGGGAGATGGTGTCCCACTCTTTTGCTCGGCACCAGCTTGCTAATTGGTGCAACCAAGGTGAGGGAGATGCCGTGGACCACCTTCTGCTGCTCCACCATTCCTGCCAGCATCTTGTAGGTGGAGTTTCACCTTGTGGATACATCCTGTAGCAGCTTGTGCTGTGGTAGCCCTTCCAAGTTCTGCCTGTCCCGCAGCTCCGAAGGAAAAACCCGGCAATCTTCCGGCAGCATTCGATAAGCTGACCGATGTGTGCGCCTGCGTTGGAGGTGTGTTGTTCCTCATTGGTCTTGAAAGCATCTTTGACGGTGTTGTGGAGCAAGTTGATGAATCCAGCACTTTCCACCGCCCTAATTATATTTTTGCCAGCATCTGTTACCATGAACCCCGTCCTCATGGCCTCTGGATGGCAATGCGTCCACTCCGCCATCATGCTTTCAAGCCCCTGGCAGATCGTTTCCGCCTTGTGGTCCTTATCTACGACCTCCATGGCCAGTAGCGCCCAGCAATGGCCTGTCTCCAGGCTTTTGTCTTTCTCCCATCAATGCGCAGTGAGAGAGATAGGTAGGAATGGCCTCCACCAATGCTGGTCCAAATGTCAAAAGTGTAGTGGATGTGCCCTCTGTGGGCGGCCCGCAACATCATTTCAATGTGTACCTTGCAGGCTTCATACAGCCCGGGTATCACGCTTCTGGAAAAGGTGTGCCACGAGGGGAGTTTGTATTGGGGACACAGCAGTTTCATCAAGCGAACAAAGACTTCTTGCTCCACCATTTTGAAGGGATGGTGGTCGAGAGCCAGCATCTCTCCCACTCGCTGAGTGATCTGCTCAAAGGTGGGTGCTGTTTCCCCTGTTCTCTTCCTGCCAGCAGAATGGCCCCAATCATATAAGGTTGCTTGAGTCTGCCTCCCACCCAGCCCTAACTGAAATGTTGGAGAGCTCAGGCTACTGCTTGTGAGGCTAAGGGATTCTCCCCCTCCCCCCCCCCCCAAGGGAATAGATGGATGATGCCTCTTCATGTGGACCCTTAAGCCAGTGGTGGACAAATGCCTCAGGTCTTTACCTCTGCTAATGTTTGTCCCGCAGTACCTGCACACAGCCAAAGTCGCACATTGGGAATGGACCGTGAAATGGTCCCAGAGGAAAGACTTTGGCCTTCCCAATGATGGTGCCCCCTGTGGCCTCTGTGGGGTGCACACGGGGCAGGGGGAGGAAGGAGTTGTTTGCAACAGAACATTCTCTGGGCAAAGAGCACTACTGGCATGGTCATCTTCCTTCACCTCATCTGACAATGAAAGAGTTAGTGGTAGCCTATCAATTTCTTTCTTTACCACTATGTCTGGCGCAAGGACAATGACACGACCAAGTTCTGAGACACCAGTGGCATCCTCTGCCACAATTGACTGGGTTCGATTTTGGAGGGGACACATTTCCGCTGGCGATCCACCTGGACCCCGACCTTGCACATTTTCACTTTGCACAGGGCTGCCCTCGGGAGCCCCCCTTTGTTTCTTGTCAGTGCTACCCATCGTTCCTTGGCCTGCGGCAATGGCTCGGCCCGAATTCTTACGGGACTACCCACATCCCCACGAACGCTTCATCGCAATTGGCTCGCAGATGTGCTAACTGGATTAGAAATGGAGCAGTGTTTGAAGAAGGCAAGGCTATACTAGTGTGTAGTGCACATGTAACTTGGAGAACTATATATTCCTTTTTTAATATGTTATAAAAAAACAACTCAAAATGTGTAGTCGAGCTCGCTATGCGCTCTCAGATTTGCCAACCCTAATCCCTTGGATTGGAAATGGATCACTGTTTGAAGAAGGCAAAGCTATGTAACTTGGTAAACTATATATTCCTTTTTGGATATTTTTGCCTAAAGAACCCTGGAAATCTATAGTGCTTCTCGCAAAGCACTCCCAGAGTTGTTAAGTCCCTTGGATTAGAAATGGATCACTGTTTGAAGAAGGCTAAGCTATGTAACTTGGAAAACTATATGTTCCTTTTTGGATATTTTTGCCTAAAGTACACTGGAAATCTATAGTGGTTCTCGCAAAGCACTCCCAGAGTGTCCGTTCCTGGAAGGTGTAAGAGCCAAGAAATAGGCTCACACCGCTGGTCGCAATGGAAAACTTTATTGAATCCGCCTTGCCAAGATGACTGCAAAAGCTTTTACTGACCCTCTTCCGCTTTTCCCCTCAGTATATGGGGTTGTTGCCTCCCCCCTCCTCCTTCTCCATCCACACCTCCCTTTCCTTTTGTCCTTTCCCACGTTTGAAGACCAGACCCTGTCATAAATCAGCCTATCCCGCCAAATGGTCTCCTTCCTCTGTCCTCTTGTAGTCAGGTTGCGAGAAGACCAGCTTTGATGATGCTGTTCTTTGTTGCACCCTGACATGACTCCCCCCTTCGGACGACGACCCTGCGGGGAGAGACAAAGTTCCGACAAGCTAAGGACAACAGCAGCAGAAAAAGCCAGGAGAAGGAAAGAAGAAGGAGAGAGAGAGTCCAACCCCCCCCCCCCCTTTTCGGGATCATGGTCCAGGTTTATGGGGAAACTTTGTGTGAAACTGTTTTCTCAACTTTGGGGCTTTAACATGCTCTGCTGCTACCCATTCCGGGTGTAAGGTCTGTGAAGACCATTGGACCAAGTAGTACAGTTTCCACCGAGACTTCTTGGAGTCCAGGATATCCTTGATTTCAAAATGGGTGTGTGCCCCCACCATAATGGGGACCGGATCTGCCCCCGGTTTACTCCATCTGTGAGTGTTTGGCGCTGGTTTCAGCAGGCTAACATGAAACACTGGGTGCACCTTGCGCCATCTATGAGGCAATTGTAACCGTACTGTCACTGGGTTCACAACGGCCGAAATGGGAAAGGGACCAACATATCGTGGGCTCAGCTTCCGGGATGGTTGTGTGGATTTCAGGTGCTTTGTCGACAAGTACACCAACTCCCCCACTTTGTAGTCCGGTGGTGCTGTTCTCTTTCTATCTGCATATTTCTTGTAATCCACTTTGGCGGTGCGCAAGGCCTCCTGAACTGAAGGCCAAGCGGCAGCGATCTTCTCGCCCCAATTCCCTGGCTTCTCGTCAGAAGGCAACTCCTTTTGCAGTGCGGGGAATGGCGGAAAATCTCTGCCGTTCACAACTTTAAACGGCGAGACCCCAGTGGACGCGTGATCCGAATTATTAATGCAATATTCGGCAAGTGGTAGCATCGAGGACCATTGATCTTGCTGGTACGTGCTGTAGCAACGGAGGAACTGCTGAAGGGTCTTCTGAACCCGTTCGGTGGCTCCGTCTGTTTCTGGATGGAAGGCCGTGCTCAGGGCCCTTTCAGTTCCTAAAATACCCAGGAAAGACTTCCAAAACCTCGATGTGAACTGAGAGCCCCTGTCACTTATGATCCGCTTGGGACACCCGTGCAGGCGGAACACGTGTTGCAGAAACAATTTGGCCAACTCGGGTGCCGTTGGAAGTCTCTTAAGGGCCACGAAGTGAGCTTGTTTGGAGAACAGGTCAATTATAGTCCAGATTGTGTTGAAACCATTGCTGTTGGGCAGGTCTACCACAAAGTCCATAGCTATATCCGTCCACGGTCTCGAGGGGTCTGCTACTGATTGCAACAATCCTTCCGGTCTGCCCACCTTTTGTTTTGCCATAGCGCACACTGGGCATTCCTGCAAATAACCCTTTACATCCTTGCGTATGGTTGGCCACCAGAATTGTCTATTCAACAGTTTCAGAGTTTTTGTAAACCCAAAATGACCAGCGAGCTTGGAGTCGTGTGCTTGGGCCAGCACCCTCCCCCGAAGTTCCTCCGGTACATAGTATTTGGAACCGTGAGTCCACAATCCCCCTGTTTGAGACAGTTCATCCCTATGAGACTGGAGCCAGGGGTCTGCATCTGCAGCTAGCCTCAATTCCTGGGACAGTTCGTGTGGTTGGCCACTAGGTGGGGGCTTTTCCTTCGCTGTGGCTCTTGTCTGCACCATCAAACCCAGTTGTTCTTTCGTGAACACAGTTCCGACTTCCCCCAGGGCCGAATAGTTTGCATCGGGCATTCGAGATAGGGCATCTGCCATCCTGTTCTGGGTCCCCGGAAAGAACTTCAGCTTAAAATTGAAACGGTTAAAGAACTGTGCCCATCGCAGTTGTTTTGCATTCAGCCTTTGAGGGGTACGTAAAGCTTGCAGATTCTTGTGATCAGTCCATACCTCAAATTGGGCCTCGGTTCCCTCCAAGAAATGCCTCCAATGGGATAGGGCAGCCTTCACTGCGAAGGCCTCCTTCTCCCACACCCGCCAATTCCGTTCCGTTTCCGTGAACTTTCTTGATAAATAAGCACACGGTCTTAGAGCACCCTCATCATCGGCCTGCAACAGTATTGCTCCATAGGCCGCCTCTGATGCATCACAATGAACCACGAAAGGTTTGTCCCGTTGGGCATGAACTAATATGGGTTGACTTGTGAACCTCCTTTTTAATTCCTCAAACGCCTCTTGGCACTCAGGCGTCCAGTTCAGTTTCGCACCCGGAGTCTTAGTCTTACGAGTCTCCCCCACTCCCTTAGTCTTTAGTAATTCTGTCAAAGGCAAAGACAGCTTGGCAAAGTCTTTGATGAACTGTCTATAGAAATTTGCAAAGCCTAGGAATCCCTGCAGCTGTCTTCGAGTCCTTGGAGGCTCCCACGCCAATACATCCTGCACCTTGGCGGGGTCCATAGCTATGCCTTTTGTGGAAATGCGGAACCCCAAGTAGTCTAACTCCGTTTTGTGGAATTCACACTTGGAGAGTTTGGCATAAAGCTGATTCTCCTTTAATCTCCGCAAGACTTCTCGAGTCAGCCTAATGTGTTCAGCCAGTGATTTACTGTACAAAAGGATGTCATCGAGATATATAATAACCCCCTTATATAGCATGTCACGAAAGGTCTCATTTATGAACTGCATGAACACCTTTGGACCTCCGCACAAGCCAAAAGGTAAAACTTTAAAATGGTACTGCCCAAGGTGACAATTAAAAGCCGTCTTCCAACAGTCTTCATCTTTGATTCGAATCCTATAAAAAGCCTCCCGCAAGTCCAGTTTGGTAAAGATGCGTGCCTCGCCCAATTGCGCCAACATCTCTGACATTAGGGGAAGCGGGTATTGGTTTGTGGTGGATATTGCGTTAAGACCTCTATAATCCACGACCAATCTTAGGCCGTCTGCTTTTGGCCTGAAAAATACTGGCGCTGCCATGGGGGACTGAGATGGCTCGATGAAGCCTCTCTCTATATTTTTGTCAATAAATTCTCTGAGTGCCCTTTTCTCTGGTTCCGACATTGCATAGAGTTTTGGCTTAGGTAGTTTGGCATTGGGGTCTATTTCAATTGCACAGTCCGTCTTCCTATGAGGGGGCAACTGGTCACACTCCTTCTCACTGAACACCTCTGCAAATTCATGGTAGACTCTGGGAACGCTTTCCAATGGTACGCCCTGTGACATGGCTGCTATCGCCCCCTCTGGCTCCAGTACCTCTATGTCTTTCGGGGTACTCTCAAAATTGCAATTCCCATCCCAGAAAGTAAATGTCTCCCTTTTCCAGTCAATCTGAGGGTTTTGCCATCTCAGCCAAGGAACGCCCAAAATGACTGGCTGATGTGCCATTGTTGAAATCACAAATTGCAATGTCTCAGCATGAGAACCCATAGTCATTCTTAAAAACCCTGTTTTTTCTGTTACTGGGACTCCGTATGCTGGGCTTCCATCCAATTGTGCGAAGACTACTGGTGTCTTCAGTGGGTTTGGCTCCACCCCCAACCTGTTTGCTAGTTCGGGAGTAATTAGGCATCTCGTGCACCCACAGTCCAACATAGCATCTGCCTCTACCTGAATCCCTGTCTCTGGGTTCAACAGCCTCACTCTGACTCTCACAATGTCACAATTTACTCTTCTCAACTCACCCCCTTCGCCCTCTGGTGGTTCGATCTGTTTCCGGGCGTTCAAAACAGATCCCGGTCGTTTCCCGGTAACTCCAGGTCCTCCGCTTCCTCCATCTCTTCTGCCTGAAGCTGCCCTGGGGCTAAAGCCGTTTCCGTTGCCATGGCAGCTTTCCCTTTTGCTAGTTTGGAGTTCTGGTGGGGCGGCTTCTGGCTGTGAAGCCTCTCTCCTTTTGTCTCCACGCCTGTCCCTTTCGGACACTCTGCCGCTCGATGTCCCTCGCGGCCGCAAGCGAAGCAGGCCCCCCTCCCTGCTCTCCTCTCCCTGCTGGTCGACCTTCCGCGACGAGGGGAGAAGCGCCGTGTTGCTGCTGTCGGGGGTTTGATTCTGTTGCTCTCCCTTGGACGACGAGAGATTTGCTGTTGGTCCATCTCCACGCGCCCCGCTAACAAAATCCAGTCCTCCAAGTCTCTTGGATTTCCTCTGTGTAAAGCCCACTCGAGCACCTCAGAGCGTAAACCAGCCCTGAAATATTCCAGTTTGGTGGTGTCGGACCAGTCCCTAATCTTCCCCGCTGTGGCTTTAAATTCCAGGGCGTATTCTGACACCGTCTTTCCTCCCTGGTATATCCTTTTGAGTTGGGCCTTCGCCCTCTCCTCTGCCAAAGGGTCTTCGAATCTCTCACGGAGGGCTCTTAGGAAATCCTCCAGGCAGGCCAGCTCCCGGGCACCAGTATCATACATCTGCATTAGCCAGTCTGCAGCTGCTTCTTTCAAGTTTGCCCCCACCGTGTGGATTTTTGCGCTTTCTGAAGGGAAGTGGTCCCCAAAATCCTCCATGAAGTGTCTTACGTTTGTAATGAAATAAGACAGCTGTTTGGGGTCCCCGTTGAACTTCACCCGAAATTCTCCCTTCCCAGGCATTTGGCTCCTTCCTGACAGGCCCGTGGGGAAAACTGATGTCCCCTGCTGAGGCATCTCATCCTCATAGTCCTGTGGACCCTCCCCGGCAAAGGGACGGGGTCCAGTGCCTCTCCCGGGCAGCCCTCTCCTCTGCTCCCGTTGCTCGACTGTCGCCCTCCAGGACTCGTTTACCTGCCGCTGCATCAGATCCATCTGTCGAGAGAAAGTTTCAAACATTTTCTCCATCGCATCTAATCTCCTCTCCATCCTTCTCATCTCCGGGGCTCCCTCTCCGTCTCGCTGCCAATCTCCTCCCATCTGGATCTTCCGTCTCACCGTCACTCCCCTTCCTGCGGGTAACTGGGTGGAGGTCAGCGGCTTCCACGACAGGTCCGAGGGGTCTGTCCCCCCTTCGCTCAACGCTGGCGATGGGTTCCTTTCCTCTCTCAACTCCTCGGCACCTCGAGGGTTCGCCTGTTCTTCTTCCAGGAAGAGGAATTCCTTCATGGTTTCTCCTCCATCAGGGTTCATGCTCTCACCGGAGAGACCTTTCCTCACGGGATGAGCCGAAAAAAAAAAAAGGGAGTAAAAGCTTAATGTCCGTTCCTGGAAGGTGTAGGACCCAAGAAATAGGCTCACACCGCTGGTCGCAATGGAAAACTTTATTGAATCCGCCTTGCCAAGATGACTGCAAAAGCTTTTACTGACCCTCTTCCGCTTTTCCCCTCAGTATATGGGGTTGTTGCCTCCCCCCTCCTCCTTCTCCATCAACACCTCCCTTTCCTTTTGTCCTTTCCCACGTTTGAAGACCAGACCCTGTCATAAATCAGCCTATCCCGCCAAATGGTCTCCTTCCTCTGTCCTCTTGTAGTCAGGTTGCGAGAAGACCAGCTTTGATGATGCTGTTCTTTGTTGCACCCTGACACAGAGTTGCTAAGACCCTTGGATTGGAAATGGATCACTGTTTGAATTAGGCAAAGCTAGGTAACTTTGAAAACTATATGTTCCTTTTGGGATATTTTTGCCTAACGAACACTGGCAATCTATAGTGGTTCTCGCAAAGTGCTCCCAGAGTTGCTAAGTCCCTTGGCTTGGAAATGGATCACTGTTTGAATTAGGCTAAGCTATGTAACTTGGAAAATTATATGTTCCTTTTTGGATATTTTTGCATAAAGGACACTGGAAATTAATAGTGGTTCTTGCAAAGTGCCACCAGATTTGATAACCCAAATCCCTTGTCTTGGAAGTGGATCACAGTTTGAAGAAGGCAAAGCTATGTAACTTGGAGAGCCATATGTTCCTTTTAAAAAAATGCAAATAGAACACAGATGGACCAGCAGCTCCACAGCGAGCTAGACCCTGGCACAGCCGACCGTGACAATAACCTCCCTCTCCCTTCTCCAGCAGTGCAGCACTCAAGACTGGTTTAGGCGTCACCCAATGCTCTGCTCTCCCTTCTATTAGCTTGGCTTGCCCAGAGTTTTCCCTTGTCCGCTTCCCAGCCCAAGAAGCCACACTTCTTGCTCTGCTCTCCCTTCTATTAGCTTGCTTGGCTTGCAGCTTCGCTTCGCTTCCCCTTGCTCTCGCCTTCTGCAACCGACCGCTTCCCAGCCCAAGCCACCCTTAGTCACCCTTCTCGTGCGCTCGCCAACCCCCGAATGGCTCCGACCAGCACCAATATGGGATTTTATAGAGGAGTGCTGCGTGGATACACAGAGGACGTTTGCCCCTACTTTTGAGTCCACGTGCACTCCTCTGATTGGTTGGAGAGCAGCAGCCATGTTAGGCTGGTCTGCTCTCCCATTCAAGATAGGTTGCAGTAGCAAAAAAAATATTTAAAATATTTTTAAATATATATTTTAAAAAATTGTTTTGGAAAAATAACCCTGATACATATTAAAAGCCATTCCGAGGGAGGGCCAATGTTGCTTCATATTACAATGCTTGATGCACCGTGATACCACGTGTCGGATAGTGGATCAAAAAGCGAGAACAAAACAATTTTAATCCAAAATTAGAGACAAATCGAGAATTTGCTCATACTTAGTATACACAATCATGTCTACTCCATGTTAGGAATGGTCATGCTTACTGAATGTAAATAATACAGATGGGGAATAACTTTTTTCAGAGAAAATTTGAATGTATAATTTTTCATATTCTGAATGGGAGGATTTTGGAATTCCAAAAAACTGCAATGTGTGAATAAATATATGTGCCAGATATATTCAAAAATCTGTATACCTCACACTTGCCTTAACTCTTTTCTCAGAGTGGTGAACCAAAGCACTACACAAATCAACATCTTCCAGAAAGTATGTTTAGAATTTTAATTCAGTGAATCTCAGCAATGCATATAAATATGGTTTAATAACTACCAATGATGTTTCTCATAGTTAAAATTAAACTTGAATATTAGTTTAATTAATATTTAATATTTAACAACATTGAATAAATGACTCTTCTCTGCAGTGCTCAGATATACCCCAGTACATCCCCCCCTCCTTCTCTCCTCCTACATATGATCTCATGCTTCATACAATGGCCAGTGCGTATAGAGGTCTTGACCACACATCAGATCTTTAGACTTCTACTTTTTTTTTTTACAATAAATTGAACTTTTTGCCATTCATTGTCACAGTGAACATTAATCATGTCACATCATATCATCCAGCAAGAACAGATATTTTTATTTATTTATGGCATTATCTCATTGAAGACTATTTCTCCTAACCTTCTATCCCAGGTAGACACACACCCTTCCATCAAGCCATTCTCAAAAATAAAGATTTACAAATATTTAAGGCCAAGAGGGAGCCCATAAAGCCTAGGTGGGAGGCAGGCATCGAGCTTGGGGGGGGGGGGGGGGCAGGGGGCTTGAGGGACGTCAGCCCCCCTCCTAAAATTCTCAGGGTGGTCCACGAGAAGGCCTTACTGTTATGTGGCACAGCGGCGTACTCTCTTGTCCGTGCCTGAGCCCTCGGCATACTCTCTTTCCTTTTCGATGCCTCTGGTTTCAGTCTTCAGTGCTGGGAGAGGAAGGGGAGTGTGCCAACAGCCCAGGCACCAAAGAGGATGCCACTGCACCACAGACCATTTGGAGGCCACAATAGGCCTTCACACCCGTGCACTCGGCAGGCCTTCACGTCTGTTCATTGAAGTCTCACCACACTCGTGGCTGGGAGTGGAGTGCGTTGAACCAATTGGCTGCCTTCTGGGACTCTCTGTATCCAGGTAAACAACAGCTCCCATTTGGAAAAGGGCAATCATTGTGCCAAGTTTAGTCCAGATCCAGCGTTGGCTTGGTTCAATGCCCTCTGGATAAGGGCGCACTGCAACTCCCAGAACCAAGGTCCATAACCCCCAATCCCCGCCTGTCCTGTATGCACAGTTGGACATGTTTGGTCCAGATATGATGTTGGCTGCCTTTAGTGCTTTCTGGATCCAGGTAAACAACAAATACCACTGAAAAGGGCAATCATTCCCCAATCCCTGCCTATATACACTGTTGGGCACATTGGCTTTATGTGCCAAGTTTGGTCCAGATCCAGCATTGGCTTGGTTCAATGCCTTATTATTTATTTATTTATTTATTTACATCATTTATATTCCGCCCTTCTCACCCCGAAGGGGACTCAGGGCGGATCACATTACACATATTAGGCAAACATTCAATGCCTTTTTAACACAGGACAAAGACAAACAAACATAGCTCTGAGCGGTCCTCGAACTTATGACCTACTGGTCAGTGACTCATTGCTCTCCTGTCTGCGCCATTATTATTATTATTATTATTATTATTATTATTATTATTATTATTATTATTATGACAGTTATTCTATGTTAAAATGAAGTTAGTTATTGTAAAGAAGTGTGTGATTTTATTTTGTTTATAGATGACATGTTTATTTGATTTTGTTTAAACAGTCATGTTTAGTTAAGTTTAAAATGGTAAGTATTAGAGCTGATAATGCCAGAGGGTGACCAGCTCAGCATGGTGAGACAGGTTGCCATGACAACGGGGGCGGAGCCAACCGCCGTTTGGAAAGGAAACCAGGGAAGTTTAAATCTCAGTCTGTGATTTCTAGTCACAGGGAACGGACTGGTTCCAAGTTTAAGGAAACCAGGGAAGTTTGGATCTTAGTCTGTGATTTCTAGTCACAGGGAACGGACTGGTTCCAAGTTTAAGGAAACCAGGGAAGTTTGGATCTTAGTCTGTGATTTTTAGTCACAGGGGACAGACTGGTTTCAGATAAGGAAACCAGGGAGGCAGACCTCTAATAGGCCAGACTAAGCAAGTTAGGTGACTTGTTTAGGGTTATTTATAGAGGCTGTGGATTAGGGGAAGTTAATCCCAGTGGATCCAAGAGGATCAGTTTTTAGTTAGTCTTGAGAGAAAGGAAATATTTTGGAAGTTAGAACACCTCATATCTATTTGTAACTGTTATTTTAAGTGCCTTTAAAAAGTTATAGAAACCACTAAGCTTTGTACATGCAATAAACTTGTTTTGATTTTTAAATCCATCTAAGTCTCTGTCACAATCATATCCTAAGCTAAGCAACATCACCATCAAAAGTAAAATAAATAAGAAAGCTTAAAAGCAATAAGTGTCCTCTGCCTGACATCTTCTCCATTTTGTGGCAGCAAAGATAATTAAATATATAAATAATTAATTAAAATCATCATCAAGACATCATTACAATTGGTGGTAACTGTGTGTGGTGGGATCAAAAGGATTCCATCCCTGTCACAAACATCTCCACAATTGGTGGCAGCGGTGGGATTCAAAAAAGATTCTTCCCTCACACACACCTTTACAGTTATGCTACTAATATGCTGCCTCCAAAGGCAGAATATGTAATTTAGAGCCTGTATCTTTAAGAGTAGGGGAGGGGTAAGGAGCCCTAGCTTTAGAACTCTGGAAATGACAATTAGAATGACAGTTGGTTGGGGATTTCTGTTCAGTTTAAGTTTAAGATTAGGCTTGAAAGGAAGCAGAGTGTTATTGGTAGAGCATAAAAATCCACATCAAGTTGGAGTATTAGAAATATATAGAAGCAAGTCATGTCAGAGTCATAGATATTTGTGTGAAATTCCTTTCAGCCTCGCTATAGCACATGAAGACAGAACAACTAACATGAAACGAAGCCAAAGGAGCATAACACCATTCTTTAAAAAGCCCAGAGACGAAGACATTTTATTGTGCAAGTCATCAACTGAACCTTGCATTGAGTGATACATTTTCAAACTCTTCTGTTAGGAATTGTCTTGGAACAATAAAAGAAATAATAAATTTCTTCAGAAACAGTTCAAATGCTAACAATATTTTACAGATTAATATCAGTGTTTATGTGCCAGAAACAAAGAAAAAAAGACTGACACGTTTATGTGAGACTCGTTTCATTGACAGTGTATTGACATTCATTGAACTATTTAAGCCGATTGTAGTTGCCTTAGAAGAAATCTCAGAGAAACCATGGAAAATCTCTTCTTCAGATTCAAATCTTTTGACTGCAATTGAAAAAAGTGATTTCATTGTTAGCCTGTTTGCTTGTGATCAACTCTTCAGCTTTACTTTGCCCCTATCAATTTTTCTTCAGGAGAAAAGTCTTGATATGGCATCTGCCATAAACCACGCTAAGTCACTGTTAAAGTCTTTAGAAATTTTGAGAGCAGATGCAAAAAATCATTTTGTAAAACTCTTAGCAAGAGTTTGACTTAGCAAGAACAACATCTGAAAAAATATTTCAAAGCAACTTGATTATTCCAAGGCAAAGATCAAGACAAGTGCATTGGGCAAATCCAAGGACTAATTCTGTAGAAGATTATTTCAGAGTTGCAGTGTTCATACCATTTGTCGATTCATTCATACAGAACATTACTGAAAGGTTCGTGTCAAATGAAGAAATTTTAACCAGTTTTAACCAGGTTCTCCTCCCTCGGTTTTCAGGTCTAGACAAAGTTCACCATATGGAACAACTGTCAGAATACTTTAAAAATTATGCAGCAAGGCTGAGTACATAATGTGGTGTAATATTACACCATCAATTAAGAAAGATACTGAGGTACTTAAAGTGTTGGAACTGTGTGACAAAACCTACCATCGGTAAAAAAAACTTCCCTTTGACTGTGTTAGCTACTCTACCAGTAATGACATGTAGTGTGGAAATATCGTTTTCAACCATGAAGAGAGTGAAAAGTGTATCTAGAAGTTTAATGACAAACCAGAGATTAGTGGGCAAGCAATGATTTCCATCCATCAGGACATCACTATAAAACTAGAAAAAGTAATTGACAAAATGGCCAGGGAGAAGAAAATAAAACTGTTGCTGTAAAGTAAAAAATAAGTCAAAAAGTATTCTAAACATTTTGTTAATCAAAGTAAATAAATAACATTTATTATTTAAATTATTATGTTTATTCATATCATGATCTGATCATTATGGTCAATATATCCCATATGCAAGGGGGTATTGGGATAACAATACAAAAGGTTTGCTAGGGTAGATCCTCTCTCACTCAGACACAGCCCCCTCCCCCCCCCAAAGAAAAATCAAAATCCTGGCTACGGGCCTGGTGGGAGGGCTTCCGATTTGCACAGTTGTTGGCTTATGTCGAGGTTAATTGAGGAGATCTTGATCAGAGTGCTAGTTTTTCTGGTGATTTTGTTAGTTGGATCTTATTTTAGCTTTTTGTATATTGCGGTCTCCAGGAGTTGTCTGATGTCTTCTTTGTATTGTTCTGTTTCCATTATTACTGTGGCATTTCCCTTGTCTGCTGGGAGAATGATTTCTGGATTTGAGTTGATGCCTTGTCTTTCCTTGTTATGTTGCCGGGGGGGGGGGGAGTTTGGCCTTTTTTAGGATCCTTGCTGTTTCCCCTTGTACTTCCTCTGCTTCTTCCTAGGAGAGGCAGTAAATCATTGATTTGACATTGGCAATGATGTTTTCTATTGGTAGTAACAGCAAAATTGCCTCCTTTGGCTAGTATGGATAATTGGTCTTCAGAGAGTTTTCTGTCTGCCAGGTGGGAAACTCTCCCACCTAGGTATTATGGATTCCCAAAAATCCATAAGGACTCCACCATGCTCAGACCCATTGTGAGTGCCATTGGATACCCCACATATGATTCGGCAAAAAATTTGGCTGCTCAGCTGAAAACCCATATTGGGCTTAGTACGCACTACATCAAGGACTCAGCTCATTTCATAGAAAAATCAGCAACCTCAAACTCAATACCAATGACAAGCTGATCAGCTTTGATGTGGTGTCTCTATTTACCAAGGTCCCAGTAGCAGACACCATCATGCTAATCATCCAGAATTTTCCAAAAGACATCACAGCCCTGTTTCACCATTGCCTGACCACAAGCTACTTCCAGTGGGACAATAAATTCTATGAACAGAAAAATGGATTCACCAAAGGGAGCCCTCTCAGACAGGTCATAGCAAATTTCTACATGGAACACTTTGGAAAAAAATCCCTGGAAACAGCAACAAAAAGCCCACTACATGGTTCAGATATGTGGATGACACTTTGACCATTTGGAGCCATGGAGAAGAAGAACTAAACAAGTTCCTTGACCACCTCAATAGCATCCACCCAAACATTCAATTTACCATGGAAAAAGAAAATGAAGGAAAACTGACATTTCTAAATGTCTTAGTCATCTGCAAACCTAATCAACAATTGGGCCACACAGTTTACAGAATAGATACCTACATAAAAACTCCAACCATCACCCAAGTAAAAAAAAGAAGCACAATTAAAGAATCTGCAAACCCCACCTCCTCCAAGGTGAACTGAACAACATAAACCGGGCTCCATAGGCCAATAGATATTCCACCACAGACATCAGAACAACTGCAAGGCCAAAAACAAAAACAAAAAAACCACGAGAGTAAAGACCAAGATGCACCCAGAGGAAAAATGCTTTTACCATACATCAAGGGAACCACTGACTGCATAGGGAAACTGATGAGGAAACACAAGCTATGAACTATCTACAGACCCACTAAGAAAATCCAACAAATACTACATTCAGCAAAGGACAAGAAGGATCCTCTCACTTCCGCAGGAGTCTATCGTATTCGATGCAGCTGTGGACAAGTCTACATAGGGACCACCAAATGTAGCATTGCCTAAACATGAATCAAAGAACATGAAAGGCACTGCAGACTAATTCAACCAGAGAAGTCAGCCATAGCAGAGCACTTGCTGAACCAACCTGGAAACACCATATTATTTGAGAACACAGAAATGCTGGAGCACTCTGACAACCATCATGCCAGACTAACACAGAGAAGCCACTGAAATCCACAAGCATGTGGACAATTTAAGCAGAAAGGAGAAAACCATTAAAATAAATAAAATCTGGCTACCAGTAATAAAAAAAACTCTAAAATCAGGACAGTAAAGAAAAAACAATACATGGGAAATCCAAACATGAAACAATCAGGGCCAGCTAACATCTCCCAACAAAGGATTCCCTCAGGCAGGAAGCAGCCAGACTTTGAAACTGCAAGGCCATTTCTTGCTAATCAAGGTGGCCAGTTACACCATTCACATTTTCCTCAAACAGACAAGAGCTTTTTCTTCCACCATGGACCTTCCACATATATATAAACCCCACTTGCCTAGTTTCCAAAAGACCTCCTAATCTCTGAGGATGCCTGCCACGGATGCTGGTGAAACGTCAGAGGAGAATTCTTCTGGAACATGGCCATACAGCCTGGAAAAGTCACAGCAACCTGGTTGCAGAACAGCTTATCAGTTCTTGGGATAACAAAACTATGGGATCTGTGGGTGGAGGCAAATGCATAGCCTAACTGTTTCTAATGACTCTGAGCCTTTGTAGCAGAGACCAATGCTGAAAATTAAACTTAGTTTAAGATGTATCCTACTGGTATACAAATATAGCTAATCCCTTGTTTGCCCAAGAAGCTGGTTCAAAAGGAAAAAGGGAGCATGATGTGGCCCAGATTTGTTGGCCATTTAACATCCACATTGATATAGCAATTGGAAGTACCAATATACTAATTTATAAGTCTAGAAACTGTGGTAAAAAAAAAAATCAGCCCTAAAAATTTGGGTCAACTTATGTACGGATCAATGTGATTGTTCCATCTTAAAGTTTATCAAAAAAAAGTAACCTCATCTTCTCTGCATTTGAGTGTTGAAATATAAGGGTTTAGTACCGGGAGATACTAAGAAAAAACACAACCCCCCCCCCCCCCCATGCTTTCTCTGTTATAATGCTGCTTCTGGTTGTTTTGAATTGCTTTGTGAGGAAATGGTAGTAGCCAGGGGTTCCTGGCTGATTGATGTGGCATTGGTGCTTTCTCCTCTCCATGGAATGACACTCAACTTATCTGCAGATTATAACAAAATCCATAATTTGAACCCCAAAACCTGCCCTCAGCTGATATACGTAGTTGACTTATACATGAATATACATGGTATTATACAATTGCTACTAACTATAACACAGTGCAAGTATTTATAACTTGGTACAATTGGAGAGCAAATGTAATTACATTAAAGAGCAAAGGCTTATGCTCTAGGTGGGCTATAGTGAGAAAGGAAAGCAAATAATCCTGCACCATCAAGAGAGATGGCAATATCACATTTGGAAGGAAACTGGTGTTATCAACTTGATGTGATGACAGTTCCCAGATCTGTCAAACCTCTAATGCCCTATAATGGAATTTTAATGAACAGTGCACTGAAGCAGAAAATTATTGACAGAAACGGCATAGTGACAAAAGTCATCATGAGGTATAATTAGCTTCATATATGTGAAGTTCAAATAGCATTTTTTCTACTTGAAGAGGGCTTTGTTTTTGCAAAGGTGACAAAGTAAGCTACAATGGCATGGAAAACTGAAGAAGAAAAATATTACAAGTTCATTTGAAAGATGCTTGAGCACCGGAGGAAAAGAGCATTCAAGATGGCACTCTTGGGTGAAAGACCTGTGAAAATCACAGAGCTGCACCACGCTGCTGTAGCTGAGATAGTAACTGCTTCACATCACTACCAAACACCAATGCAGTCACTGGGACATTCAATTGTGACAAAGAAGTAACAAACCTGCCAGGATTCAGAAGAATAACTTCAGTACTTGTACAGAAAGAGTATTCTAATATACAGTACAGTCTCATTTATCCAACATAAACTGGCCAGCAGAATGTTGGATAATAATGAGGGATTAAGGAAAAGCCTATTAAATGTTTTTCTGGACAGCAATGCACTGTTTGTTTTTCTAGGCAGCAATGAACAGTGGGCCTCTCTGCACACTGGGCGCCCACTGGGAGGGGTGAGATGTGGCCGGTGCAAGCTGGACGCTGTGCCTGACGGGAAAAGTCTGTGCCGGCTGCACCCCGAAGTTTCCGGTCCTCGCTGCCCTCCTCTTCCATCCTCTCCAAGCCTTTTCGGGTTTTGGGGCGGGCTCCAGCCTCTCGGTATAATTCCTCATCTCTGGGTGCCGGTAGGTCAGCAAGCTCCCAGCTGCTTTTAGTGCTCCACACCAACCCTGCTCAATGCTCTTCTCCTTCCCTTGCTTCTGCTAAGATGGCAAGGCGTTCCATCGCCTGCGACATCATCGCTAGGGTTGTCTCCATTGCCCTCATCCTTCCCTCCAGCATGGCCATCTTCAGAAGGGATGGGAGGTCCGACTCATTCTCCTCCTCCGAGCTGCCCCCTTGCATCCTTCCACGTCTCCGAGTTACCCCATTCGGCTGGGCATACGCCGTGGATGATGCTAAGGCCGCCAGCTGCTCGAACTCTGCTTGGGTTTCGTCGAAAGGGGATCTTGCTGGACCCCCTCCTGCTCCAAGTAGATCCTCCTCCTCCTTCTGCTGCATATCGCACCTCACCGCAGCTGCGGGACGATGCCTGGTATTCTTGGCTTTGCTGTCGGCTCACTACAGCCGCTCCTAAATGACGACATGGGACTCGCTGTGTTGTCACCAGAAACTTTACTCTAGGACACATCCACATGAAAAAGCCAAGAATGGGAGGCTTCGGTCAACATTCCTTTATATACCCCTTCCCCCTCATTTGAAGATACATTTCCCGCCCAACCAGAGGCGGTTCAACCACCAGGCCAACTAGGCATTTGCCTGTGGCGCCATCTTGTTGGGGGCGCCATCAAGGCAATTCCTGTCTCCTGCACTCTGCCTCCGCAAGGTATTGAACTGCTTTTTCTGTGGATTTGTTGTAAGACATGATGTTTTAGTGCTTAATTTGTAAAATCTTAATGTAATTTGATGTTTAATAGGCGTTTCCTTAATCCCTCCTTATTATCAAACATTTCGCTTATCCAACACTTATTTTTCAGTGATTTTTTTTTGGGGGGGGGCGCCAATATTCTGTTCGCCTACACTTGAAAAATACCTAGGGCCGGCTCTGCGCCCAACAAAACTCTGCGAAGTTTCCCCACCAAGTTCAGCAGCCGTTTCTTCTCAGGATCCCGGGATGCAGGTGTCTTATCTGTTCAAAATGTCAGTGACCCTGAAACTCAGCGCCATATCCAGGCTCTAGTAGCAGGATTCTGACACAAAAGACTATATCCTCTTCATAAGAGGATTTTGATTTGCTGCACTTCCAACAATGATAACTGGGGTGTACACAAGGACAAAAACATTTAAATGCCTTTTCATCCTCCCACATACTGTTGGGATACCAGACCTGTTTGCCCTTGGCCAATATTGATGTTCCATATGCTGCTCCATGCTATTGTTATCTCCACTATAACTCCCTGCAAATTCTATAGAATGAATTAAAAGTTCTGCTTTGTCTGAGACACCTTACTATTGGCTACTACTGTTCTGGTTACCTGCAGACTGCCAGTTTGTTTCTCAGTCTATGTACAGATGCGGTAATCTATCATTGTTTTATAGCTGGGGTAATTTCAAAATCCCTAGGCTTGCTTCCATTTAGTGTCTCCTTTGTCACCGTTCCATCTGGCTTACTGAGTGGAAACTGAAGCATGGTAAAAATTAGACTTGCTGCCTGCCAACTCATCTCTGCACTTTACCTGCATTCTCTCTGTTCCCAGCTTCTGCCTTTTATGGTACAAATTGTGTCCACATCCTCCTGTATATATGCTCATCCTAGTGGAAAAGTGATTGTACCTCGACATTATTCATAGTCAGCTACAGTCAGAGAGGGGGAGAAAGAAAGATTCACCTTCCATTGTTACCACCTGCTCCAAAGAGAGGAGTGACTGAAAGATCAGAAGGGTACTGGAAACCTCACTCTGATGCATCCAATCTGATGAATATTTTAACAAGATGCTGCCCATGGCAATTCAGCCTCCCTGGAGAGACTAGTCATTGTGACATCCTGCTGATGCTGCCTGCCTATGGTGGAGAAACCCATTATGACCTATTGCAGTGATGCTATCTCCCCATGAAAAGGAGACTGGTTGTTGTGTTATGTTGATGCTGCTGACTTCACTAAGAGAGTGGTCAGTACCAACTTTTGAAGATGTGATCTCCCTATAGAGAACAATCTGTCTATTGTGGCATCCTGCTAATGCTTTCTATCTGTAAAGAAATGACTGATCAGTTTCATGCCATGCTTCCTTCTTCCACAAGACTAGCCTGGCCAGCTTCCTACTGGTGCCACCTGCTTTGGAAGAGAGATTGGCCATTGTGACCCGATGCAAAATCTGTTCACTTCAATATAAATTGAGCAATGTGACATCTTGCTCATCACACTAATGGCTACTGTGCCCAATTGAAAGTGCCTATTATCACTTTTAATTTTCTAAATAATGAATGCCTCCTTCCATATCATCTTATGCAAGCCTTAAGATTTTCACAGGTTTTCTCTGAGTGCCTTCAGTGGGGAAAAAAAAAAGAATTTACAAAAGCAACTTTCTATGCTTTAGTGGCATTCCAGGGTTGATAAGGCTGGTATAAAAAAATCCAGGTATCAAATTAAAACATGCTTTATTATCAATGCATTTCCAGTTTTGCATTTCCAGTTTTTAAATTAGAAATAATAATAAACACATTGTGTCCAGAGAGGAAAGGCTGACAAGTTGGTGCTGACTGCCAGTTTAAGAAAGATTGGCCATTGTGACATCATACTAATGCCTATGGGAGGAAGTGTTATTGTGATATCATATACATGTTGCTGCCTTTATACTGAGAGAGTAAGAAATATGACTTCTTGCTGTTCATTGGCTGCATGTTGAAAAGAAACCCACTGTGGTTTCATTCTAGTGCTGCCTGCCTATGGAGAACAGACTGGCCACTGTGACATCATGCTGATGACATCTACCTGGGGAGAAACAATAGGCTATTGTGACCTTGAGCTGATGCTGCCTGCCTGTTTCAATGAAAGGCTGGCCTTTGAGATCTTTTGCTTGGATGCGGAGAATACCCAAAGCAATATTATATTGCCTGGCTGTGAAAGAGAGGCAGCCTGCTGTGATTCAATAGAAGATGAGACAATATGACCTCTTCCTGAAACAACCTGCCTGATGACCAATACATTTATGTAACCCCCTGCTATTATTTCTGCCGCAGTGTACTAGTAGAATGAAAAACAGGTGATAATGCCTTCCCACAGACCTCAAGGCTACACATTGCTAGTCCCTTTCATGAGAAAGGTTCCTTTTCACATCCCAATCTTGGTAGAGATCTTAACTATTTCTTACTCCATTTTCCAAATGAAACTTTTGCCTTTTCTAACGCTGACGCCACTATCAAGCAATGAGCTTTATGTATGTTATGGCTGTCCTATAATTCCTGATAACAATTTATTAGTGATCTTAGTGGCCTGCCTGTAACATGTCAGCCGTTTCTTCAGTGTTTGGCAACTGTTGGGACAGTCAGACAGCACTAGAGGATGAAGACGTGTCAAAGAATCAATGTGAGAAAGAGATGCAATTATTCCACCCAAAATAGTAGAAACAAAAATGAATGTAAAATTTAGAGAAATAAAAATAAAATATAAATTCAAAACAAACTAAACTATTACCTTGTACAAGCCACATAGACGATATATATATATATATATATATATATATATATATATATATAGAGAGAGAGAGAGAGAGAGAGAGAGAGAGAGAGAGAGGTCATTAAATTCTATTTATTATAAATATCTAAATATAGGACAACACCGATAGCCACCAGACTGGTATCCCTGGTTTCATTTATCTACTATGCATCAGTTCTGTAGTGTGCCTGTATGGAATTTTTAGGCCAGAAGTCCTTCATTTCAATAAGGTTTGCTATTATCCACAATTTCACATATCCACACAGAGTCTGAGAAAAAACCCTTGTAGAAAAGTAGGTCCTGATGTATGTTATACAAAAAACTGAAGAATAATCAATATATCTTTAATGAGGTATACATTAGGCCCTGTACTTTCCAGAGGTCTAAGGATGCAGGACTCTCACAAAAGCAGTAAAGCTGCACATTCCAAAATACCTTTTTAACCTACTAGAACATCTCTCTAGGAATCTCTGGGTCAGCCAGGGCAACTCTAGGTCAATTTCCATTCTGAAGGACATAATTAATCCTAGAGAGAGCATATTAATCAAATCCATAAGTCATCAAATCCACAAATGTTAAACCCACAAACGCGGAGGGCACACTGTACTGTCTTCTGGATGTTCACTGAGAAGTTAGTCTTACTACATTCTGTAAAAGCTATCCCTCATTAGAATGTCTCATCCAGCTCACCTTGACGAAGAACCTCTTCATACATTTTAGCCCCATTTTGCCACTTTGTTTTGGGGCTTGGATGGGGCCTGCCATTCCTCATCACTTGATGTATGGCATGCCCCACACACATTCCACCCAAAGTGGAGGGGAAGCTACAAAAGGCACTTCCTTCACCATTACAGGGAGGAAAGTATATTTTGGGTAGCTCCAATGGACCTACCTGCACTTTAAATTGCACTTCAAATGGAATTCACTCTAGTCCAACAAAGACACAATAACTTTGCACAGCTGTAAAAGGAAAAACAGAAAACTTTTCTGTTTACAGCAAAGTCCAAACATAAACTTGCCGTTTTGCATCAAAAACAAATCTTATGGTGTAACAAACTTACATAGTCCTTGTAAGCTCTATTTCTAGAGCAATCACAACCAGCAAAGACAGGGTTTTTTTGAGTAATTGCTGTTATAATCTAAACTAAAAAGTGGGAAAATGGTTGTTGATTATATATGAAAAAGAAGGTGAGGTGCTCTGGAATTAACAAAAGTGATGTAGATGGGATTAAAGAACAGGGATTAGTGATAGGGAGGGAGAAGAATGAGAAAGAAAGAAAAGAGAGAAAGGAAAAAAGAAAGGGGAAAAAGAAAAAAGAGGGAAAGGAAAAAAGGTGATTCATGCGAAAACTTTATCTGACGGAAAGGAGGGGCAGATGCAGGGGCCTCTGTCCTTCGTTATTGTCTGGATGGGTGCTAGGATTCTTTTCCTAGCAACCTCCTCGAGGAGGAGGGGGTCATGGGTTCCAGAGGAGGGGTTGTTTTGGGGTAGGGATCTGGGTCTTGCAGGGGTATGGGTTAATATAATGGTTAATATAATGGGAGAGCCTGTAAAAGAAAGTTGGGAAGGTGAACAACGGATCTATGATGGATGAAATTAAATTAATGTCACTCAACATAAATGGCCTATCTTCTTCAGTTAAAAAATACAAATTGTCTACATTGTTATCTGAACAGCATGTTGATATATGCTTAATCCAGGAGATCCACAAGAAAAAAGATAAGGAAAAATTGTTAAATTTAAGGAAGGTAGATTTATAATGATAAGGGGAAAACTAAACAATAGTGACATCTCCATTGCAAGTGTATATGCTCCAAACAAAAAGCAAATAAGTTTCATAAATAAAACATTTGCCAAGATTGAAAAACATGCAAAGGGCGATGGAGTCATCAGGGGAGATTTAAACATGGAGATATACATGAATAGAAGAAGACTAGAGGAGAGTCCCACAAGGTTAGAAAGTAAAGTCAATTTTAAAAAATGGAATTTAATCGAGGTCCATAACAGAATAGGTGAAGAGGACATGGCACCAACTTTCTACTCACACAGGCACTCCAAATTCACAACTATAGATTACTTCATAGTTGGAATTAATATCTCTAGAGAAATTAATGAGATAAAAGTTGGGAAACAATGGCCAGGAGATCATGCTCTGATTTTGCTTAAATCGGGTGAATCTGTGAGGAGATTTACAAAGAAATGGAGATTTAACCCAAAGGTAACTTTCAAGGACAAAGACAAACAAGACATTAAAAAACAGATAAAATATTTTTTTATAATAAACAGACAACCAGAAATAAAAGAAGAGTTATTATGGGATGCTTTTAAAGCAACTGTTAGGGGTATATGCATCACTAAAGTAATTGGGATTAACAAGAAAGAAAAATCTATTCTTGAAAAAACTAGAGGAGAAGTGGAGAACTTCCTTCAACAATTCCAAAACTATCCAACAGCAGAAAATAAGAAAAAATGGATAGAAAAAAAACAAAGTCTGGAGAACTTAGAAAAAATTGAAGCCACAAAAAAAACCTATGGATCAAAAATGATTACCAAATCAACTCCATCAATAACTTAAAAAGTTTGTCCAGATTCCTTAAAAAAAAAACAGGCCAGAAACAAAATACTAAAATTAAAAGATTACAGGGGTCAATTAAAAACAGCAGATAATGAAGTTAGAGAAATTATGGCAAGTTTTTATGAGAAACTCTACGAGGGTAAAGACACACTAGAACAAAAAGTTTATTTACAGAAAAACATAGATGATCAGTCACAAATAGAGTTAAACAACAAAATATCAAATTTAGAAGTTGAAAAGGTAATAGACAGTCTAAAAGTGAATTCAGCCCCCGGACCAGACAGCCTAACTACAAATTTCTACAAAATTTTTAAAGGGGAAATTACTCTGAATTTGGTCACACTTTTTAACGTAATCATGGAAGGAGGTAAAGTTCCAGACTCCTGAAAATATTCTGAGATAATTACAATTTCAAAACCAAATAAAGATGAGACAGATCCTAATAATTATAGACCTATGTCCCTCAGCAATGTGGATTATAAGATCTTTACAAAAAAAATTAGCAAATAGAATAAAGGAAAAAATCCCTAAAATAATCAATGAAGATCAATATGGATTTATTAAAAATAGGAAAATAGCAGACCCTATCAGGAACATCTTAAACACTCTAAATCACGCCACAGCTAATAGATCTAAACTTCTTATACTTAAACTTGACTTTCATAAAGCATTTGACTCAATAAACCATAAATATTTGAGTAAAATATGTGAGGCTAGTGGAATGGGGGAAAATATGTAATGTAATAAAAGAGATATACAGCAGAAATAAGGCAGTCATAAATGTAAATGGGGTTAATTCGAGACAAATTAATATTAAGAGGGGAACTAAACAAGGATGCCCACTTTCCCCATCATTATTGCATTGGCCATTGAACCTTTGGCAAATTTAATTAGACAGGACCAAACCATCAAAGGATACAAGGCGGGCGAGGAAGAAGAATAAATCTTTATGATAATTTTAAGTGAGGTGAAAGAGTCATTAAGTTCCTTGGTCAAATTAATAAAGGAATTTGGGGAAATCTCAGGGCTTGAAATTAACTTAGATAAAACAGAATTTCTCCATAAGAATCTAACATTGAAAGAACTAGGAATTGCTCAAAATATTATAGGAGTGAAACTGGGAAAGAAGTCACTAAAATACTTAGGAGTAGAAATTCCAAAAAAATTAAATAACATCAGCCAATCAAACTTCAACCATTTATGGAAAACTACAAATAAATTAGTTAAAATCTGTGGGAAGAATTTTCAGGACATCACCTCTAGACTTAAAATTTATAAAATGAAGATTCTACCCAAATTCCTATATTTATTTCAAAATCTGCCAGTAAACATTTCTGCAAAACTTTTCAAGAAGTGGGACAGTTCCATAAAAAAATGGGTAGCAGGAGGGAATAAAAATAGAATTTCTAATTTTATATTCTATGGCACCCAAGAAATGGGGGGATGGGGAGCCCCATCTCTGGAGTTGTATTATGAGTCATGTCATATTGCTAAATTAATAGAACTGGAACTGGAAGGGGGGAAAATGGGTGAAATTAGAGAAAGAATTAAATGATTGGAAAAAGGGCTCATTTATGTGAGAGAAAAAAATTGATAAAAAAGAGCTTAAAAAGTTAAGAGATGGCCCCCTTCTCTCAACACTGCAGGTTTGGAAAAGATGGAAAAATAAATTACAAATAAATAAAATAGATCCCTTTCCGCTAGAAACCCTGGAAAACAAAGATAAAACATTTAAGAACTTAATCAGGTCCCTGAAAGAGAATGGAGTAAATAAGGTAGGAGACCTCTTGGAAACCTAATGGAGATATTAAAAAATGGGATAAGATAAAGGACAAATGCGGTTTAAAGTATTGGTTAGCTTGGGTAGGCCTGTCACAAAGAGCACTTGAAATAAAAAAGAAAGAAACATTAGATGCCCCATTGGATAGAATAATTGGCTGGAAAATAGAAAAAGAGAAAGGCATTATAGGGGAAATATATAAGGAATTAATAGCTTTATCCTATAATACAAAACATACTTTAGTAAAGGCCTGGAAACAGGATATAAACTTCAATGAACACTTAGTAAACTCCTGGATCGATAAAACCCAAAAAATTAAACATCTAAAAATAAAAGAAAATAATCTCAAAATGGTACAGGACCACTTATCAATTGGCTCACATTATGAAAAACATTTCTAACAAATGCTGGCATAAATGCGGGGAAATTGGTACCTTTTGGGACTGCTCTGAAATCCAAAAATACTATAATGCTGTTAGAGCAGTAATAGAGGAAATAATAGAGCAAATGTTATATTGGGATAAAGCTCGATTTTTGTCCCTTAACATAGAGGTAAAAGAGGGGAACAACCAATGGTCAGATATATTAAAATTTATGATAACCGCTATTCATGCCACAATTGCCAGAGGGTGGAAAGATAAAACAAGGTGAGTCCTGAAAACCTGGTGGTCGTATATCTCTGAATATTTAATTAATGATTTCATCCATGAAAAGAAAAATAAATATTTGAATACTCAGTCAAGACAAGATTGGCATAGGAAATTGTCTTGTTTAATCGACAAAACGGAAGGAAAAGATAGGTACAAAACTTTAAATCAGGCCTTCCAGACAATTAAATCAATGTATTGATTCAAATAACCCAGATGGGGGTGGGAGGGGGGTTGGAAGAGGGTGGTAAGGGTGGGTGGGATGTGGGGTTTAAAGACGTAATTAATTAAGATATATCGTAAAGGGAATCACAATTGGAACCTGTATCCCAGCCATAAAGTTTGTAATCAGTTTTTGTGTTATCTTTTAGATGGCAAAGGTTTGCAGTGTATCATTTTGTTATCTGTATGAAGAAATAATAATATTTTTTTAAAAAAAAACATAGTCCTTGTAAGCATTGCAAGACCCAAAAGCATGGCATCTTCTTCTTCCAAAGTACAGAGAGCAAGACCAAAAGCAAAAGCAGGAGCAGGAGCCAAAGTGTATCCTAATACACACACACAGCCACATCCCACCGAGTTTGGTCCAAATTTAATTGCTTAACTGCTGACCTAAATTAGCAGTATGAGTTTTTCTTTAACACATACATCCTTGGTGTTGGTCTTCATTATAGCTTAACACTTTCCTCTACTTTCCCCGTATGATGGAGGAAAGGGTGGTGGGGCAATGCACGTTGCTGCATGTTGCCGCTTTTACTCTCATTTGATGGGGATAGGGACAGGGTGCCAATGCACGCTATCTTGTCCCCACCGTATGATGGCGGAAGGAGGGAGGGCACGTGCTGCACCACAAGCTGCCCCATGCTCCTTCCCTTTTGCCAGCTGTGTGAAGAGGTCCACGATAAAACAAATGTTGTGGTGGCATCCATGGGGAATATTGACACATATATATGGGTTAGTCATAAACATAATGCTGCACCCTTCTAGGGCCATGAGATCATTTTTAGTATCAGGAATAGTAATGAAATACCAGACATGAATTTTCATATGATGGGCATGCCCCTGATACATAATAGAGGCTAATATCTTCCTCTGAGAAATGAGGATAGTCATAAATATTGGAGTTAGTCAGAAACATAGATTTACTACATGTAGAAATACTACGTTAAATTGAGCCATATAGAATTACAGCTATTCAGCATCTGCTTTTTTATCTTATTATGCATCTACATATTGATTGGTTAGCAACTGAATAATTCTGGTGGCAGCCACTGGAAAGAAAAACTCTTTCGCAGAGATACTTTACATTGTCATAATTTGCGCAGGAACACATAACACATACTAGGTAAAGGTAATGGTTTCCCCTGAGTTAAGTCCAGTTGTGTCCGACTCTTGGGGGTTGGTGCTCATCTCCATTTCTAAGCCAAAGAGCCGACATTGTCCGTAGACACCTCCAAGGTCATGTGGCCGACATGACTGCATGGAGCGCCGTTACCTTCCCACCGGAGCAGTATCTATTGATCTACTCACATTTGCATGTTTTCGAACTGCTAGGTTGGCAGAAGCTGGAGATAACAGCCGGTGTTGACTCCACTCCCCGGATTCGAACCTGTGACCTTTCAGTGTGCAAGTTCAGCAGCTCAGCACTTTAACACACTGCACCACCGGGGGCTCCTCCATATTGCATTAGAATTATATACTGGAAGCTTTGAGAAAGCAGTAACACAAATGATCTACTATGAAATTAAGAAAAACATTCATCTTTGCAAGGAAAGTGAGAAAGTTAGCCTTGTCATCTTCTGTTGTCATATTCTACCTGTGGAGAACAATAGTCCTATGTGGTGTAGAGGTTGGAGCATTGGACAATGACTCTGGAGTCCATGCTTGGCCATGGAAACTCATTGGGTGACCTTGAACACCTCATATTCTCTCATCCTCAGCATTGACAAACCAATTATAAAAAAATCTTGCCAAGAAAACACCATGGTAGAGTCACTAGTGTCAAAAGTCAAAATAGACTCAAGGACACAATGACAACATTGCATGAACATTTCCTTGCCATTAGCAACCCCAATTTTTCAGGGAGCTAGCATTCTTCCCCTGCTCAGACATTTGTGTGTGTGTGTGTGTGTGTGTGTGTGTATACCTCAAAAGGGCTATAGTTAGCTTCAAAGGCATACTGAGGTTAGTCTTAGATGTAAATGCTTGATATAATTTTAATACAAGTTGGTTTTCTTGCTAGAAACACCAAACATTTATTTTAGAATGTCTGCTTAAAAACATTGCGACAATGCCATTAATGCTATATATACATGTCAGGATACAGAAGATGGTGTGTTTTGTCTATGCAAGCATGTCTGTCCATTAGTCATATGCAATCCATAAAAATTGTTCAAAAATACTCACAAAATTCCAATTCATCCGATTTTTTGCACACCTGTACTGTCCATGTTTTGTTTATATACAGATACACAAACACACACACACAGATATTATGATATTGAAAGTTTGTGGAATCCTAGAATGCCTTATTGCATTTAAACAAAATGAGCATGGTAAGAAATCACAAGGGAAATGATTGAAAGATATGAAGAAGTCATTGCTATACAGGTGTGGCTTTGTGACCTATGCTCTTGTTTATAATAAACACAATGAGGTCTCAAATGATTTATTCATACAATATAAAATCTCCAGTTTTAGATAAGCCTTCAAGAAATCCAAAGATTTGCTAGAACATAATTTGACAACCAAAAGGCTAGGTTATTTTGCTCAGTATGAAATGGGGAGAGGATTATCTACATAAAACATTGTTGCCTACCTTGTGATTACCTAAATATATCTGCCTTGACTGTGTTATTTAACTTCCTTTCAATGGGTTTAAAAAGTTACCAATTTCATATGGAAGTAAACTACAAGGTAGTCCCTTCATTTGGTTATTGCCTTGGAATTTGTGCAGGGATTATTTATTTATTTTTACCAAGGGGGTAAAAATTTGTAGTAAATAATAAGATCTTTTTGATGAGTTATACCTACAAGTTGTAGGGTGCTCTTTGATGCAATGGAGTTAGTCGTTTATGAGCCTACCTTAGTTCTTGCAAATCATTCAGACATTTCTGCTAAACTGCAAGGCAACCTTTACCTTTTGGAGTTGTAGTGCACAAAATCAAAGACAAAAATAATATGATGAAACATATTTTTTCTTATAGTTTGGAAACAGAGATACAGAACTACTTCTAAAAAAGATAGGTTGCTGCTCTTTCCTGGCTATCTAGCCCATGTATGTGTAGCATGTTTGGCATAGAATTGCAAGAAAAGTGGGCTTGATCCAAAGTGCCAAATGCCCAGTTGAGCCCACCTCCTGGCCCAAATACTGCTTGGATGGCAGTAGGGGATCCCCCACTGCCTGGCCACACTGAACATAATTTGATGTCTCTGGGCAGGGGCCATAAGGTACCCCCCTCCCCATGTTGTTGCTGAAACTAGTCATGACAAGCATACCTACCTTGCAGGCCTCTCTATAGAGGCAAATCTATGAAATTCTTGAAAGTTCACTAATGGGAGTAGAATGATTAACACTAAATATATTATATATTATTGTGTAATCAGAATACCATGTTGGTTTGGCTGCTGCCTGATGATGGTGGTTGTAGACAAGAGCACAAAAATCTAGTGCAGAGCCTTCCAAATTGTGTGCCAGGACAAATTAGTGTTGGCTGCAATGTGTAGGTGTGTCATTTGAATGCAATGAGAAAGGATAAAAATCTTGGAAATATGTATTATTATCTTCAAAAGCATATCTTTTTAAAAGTATAAAGGAAAGATTTTCTTTAGATATGCTGTCTCCCCATAAATTTCATTATTGCATTTTATGTATATGAACTTTATTGCGATCACAGATTAATTCCAAAACAGATCAACCAGGATATATCAGAAAGTCAAGATAAAAGAAAGCTCACAATTATAAACATTTCTGGATACGGACACAAACATACATGTAGATACTCCCAATAGTTCAATGGCCAATTTCTACATCAATATCAAATAGCATTCGCCAACATTTCATGTGTTTGTAGCTCATCACTTGCCTATGCTTCATTTACACCCGCCTGCCCTATGCATATGCAGGAAAAATAGTCAGTGCCATAGAGAGAGCATTATCCTCCTCCTTCTCCTTTTTCTCCTCCTCTGAAACTATCATTATTTCACTCTTACTATAACACCCTACTGAGAGGGGGGGGGGAGAGGGAGGGAGAGGGAGAGGGAGAGAGAGAGTCACATATGAAATCAAAGTTGCAGATGATGGCATGGAGGTATTGGAATCTCTCAAACTGATAATCTTCACCACCCACCTTATTACTACTTCCTTGAATCTACAATCTTTGTAGAATATTCTTTTCTGTTGTCAGAATAAATTTAGGAGTCTGTTTTATAAGGGAATTCTGCTCTCATTTCCACCAACATAAACCTGCAATAACTATATCTATATGATTTATACAGGTACAATTATGGAAAGTATAAGTTTCATGGCTCCTTCAAGCTCAGTGTAGTGATTTTGAGAGATACAAGTTAACAATATGTCCCAGAAATGACATAGCATATCCATTCAGATATTCTTTGACATATAACCTACAACTGCTTTGCTCACAACTTGGAAATGTACTGCACCTGGACATGGAAAGCGCCTTAAATGTACATTTAAATGTATAATTATGTATATTCTTAATTTTATTGTAATTTTTAATCTTGATGGATTTTTAAATTTGATGAAAATTGTTTTTTGATTGATGTGTATGTTTATATTGTAAGCCGCCCTGAGTCCCCTGATGGGTGAGAAGGGCGGGGTAGAAGTAATGTAATAAATAAATAAAATCCAAATACATTGTATAAATCTTAAATAAGCCTAGAGTTTGGAATTCTGGTATATTTGTTCAATACTACATAGACTTGGAAACTTATTTTAAAACTAATTCATAGTAGACTAAGTTCTACTTCTGAACACCTCCCAAATATGTAGATCTGGTGAGTTTTGCTAAATTTTGCTAGATTTCAGTATATACTGCTAATGTTCTTCAGTGTGAAAATGTGATCTTATGATACATGTGCATATATTTCATAAACGGGGGAAAGTAGCTGAAAATATTTCGCCGGCAGAAACACAGAGATGTTTGCCATTTTTGTCTTCGAAAGCCACCGTAAGTCCCTTTGAATAAAATTGTTATTATTATTATTATTATTATTATTGACTCAAAGACATAGTATGATGCAGCAAACAAGATATATATGCCAGAAAACCACACAATTATTATTATTATTATTATTATTATTATTATTATTATTATTATTATTATTATTATTATTATTGTTATTGAAATTCAAAGCTTATTTTGCATGAAAAAATACCTTCTAGCATAACACAATATTTTGTGCACAGAAATGTACACAAAAAGTAAATTGTCTTCGTAGAATTTATTTATTTATTTATCTGATTTATACTCCACCTTTCTCTACCCCAAAGCAGACTCAAAGCAGCTTACAGAAAGTGTGCAGAAAACAGAATATGCTGTTTCCATGCAGAAAATCCAAATTCGTATTTTTCACAGAATACAAATGCTATTGCATGAGGGTTGTAAGATGCATTAGAGCCTCTCTACCCACAAATGAAAAATCTTACCAGTGCATGACATCATTGTAAACACACTGCAAACCAATCTTCAAATTACGTTTATGAAAAAGGGCAAATCTCATTTTAGTACTGCTCAATCAGCCAGTCCTCCAAAGTGTTTCCAGTGGCAATGTGAAACTAATTTATACTACAAATGAGCTCTCTAAAAAATTTAATCTATCCTATCGATAAACTGCACATTTGTTGATCAGATGCATCATAGGAACTGTCGCTTGCATATGAAGTATAAATTTGAATACTACTGATTGGCCAAATTAGCATCTTCCTTCATGTACATTATATTCCTATTATGTGAGACCTGAATAAATGACTGTTCTGTGTTCTGTGAATCACTATGAGCCAGGGTCTGCTGAAGACAATTTTCTGCCTAAAGCAATTCTGCCTGAGGTGCCCACAACAGCATAGTTATGTTGATGGGAGGAGTGAAAGCTTCCACATATACAAGTCAAGGAATACAGCACCCAAGGCTGATAGAGTTATTTTACTACCTAAGGTAGAAACAATTTCCATACCTGGCAGGAAAACAAAATAAAACAACAGTTTTAGCTTCCCTTATCCATAATGTTTGGGACTTGAAGTGTTTTGAATATTGGATTTTTTGCAGACATGTATTTACATATATGTACATAAGAAGATATCTTGGAGATGGGACCCAGGTCTGAACAAAAAAAATGATTAATGTTTCACACACCTTATACACATAACGTAAAGATAATTTCATACAATATTTTTTAATAATGTTGTGCATGAAACAAAGTAAGTTTTCACTGGACCATCAGAACGCAAAGGTGTCATTATCTTACCCACATAGACAATTTCAGATTGTGGAGTATTTTGAATTTCCAGATTAGGGATGCTCAACCTGTAACACATTAAATAACCAAAAGATTGCTGTCATTACACGACCCTTCAGTTCAAATGCCAGAGGCAGCTTCCTCAGTTTGTCTCTTGTGTTTTGGAATAAACTAAAGTGGAAGACATATTGAGCAGAATCTCAGGATATCTAGATTAAAGTTTATTGTTACAGTACTGGGATATGTTAGGCTCTGAAGCCTACTGTGCAATTCACTGTTTGAGTCCTTGTGTAATTTAATGAGAGCTATAATTATTACCTTGCTGCATTGGGGACCGGTCAGTTTAGCAGGATAAATATATTGTATAGGCATACAGATTGAACAAATCTTATGGTTTATGATCAGCTGAAGTATATTATGTAACTTACTCAGAGCCTTTAGTGGTGTTTTAAAATGTGTTTTTTTCCCATTTATTTGGAAAAAAAATCTGAATAAAATAACCCCCCCCCCCCCCACCACCACACACACACACAGCAGAAGAGGGAAGTGGCTTTGCTCCCTCCCACTGAAAGGGAGAGCTGGTTGGGGGCAGGGCTTCTAGGAAGCTATCTGCCCCCAAGATTACTCACTTTTCCATCATCGAGCAGGAAGGTTTGAAAAGTGAGGTCTCCAGGCCAAGTGAGACCAAGGTCTTCGTTCTTGGAAGAGTTTTCAAAGGATCTCATCCACTTGCTCTTATTGTCAGAGAGATCTGTAGGTGGGTTGGCGAGGCAAAGGCCATGGGATGACAGGGGTTGTTCCGTATTCCCTGCTTCCTTTGGTGTTTGCCCTTGAAGTCTATGCAACCTTCCTCTCGCTTGTTGCGGCTTGTGGCAGGTGCCGTGCCATGTGGCCGTGCCTCCCCTCCATTCCTATCAGCCTCCTTTCCTTGTTGCCTTCCTCTTGGTTAGGTGTGGCGGGGTGTGTGTGTGTGTGCGCGCCATGGCAGCGCACCTCCCTTTGTTCCTCCCAGCTCCTGTTCCTAAGGCCGTTTGTCCTCTTAAGTTCCCCCTTTTAATTTTCTTTTGCCACCGCATAGGCCTCAGCCTTTGGGTTGGTTGGTTGCTGGAGGGTGCCTTTCTGCTGTGTTCCTTTTGGGCGCCGGGGGGGGGGGGCATCGTCTCGCTGGGGTATCGAGCTGGGGCACTGAGAACAACCTCCTCTGCAGCCCTGGCTGGGATGTGAGGGCCTTTAATGCTTTTGCAACATGCTTATGGGGTAGCAATGTAAGTTTTAGTGGGGGATCAATCTAAAGGGATGTGTAGGGCATTTGGCTGCCCTGGCTTCTTTTTGTCCAAGCTGGTTCGGCTGTTTGTTCCTTGTGGCCTCGGCTGATTTTTAACGGTTGCAGCATGGCAGCCATATTGGTGCCCCCTTTGATGCCCATTTCCCCTTTTAGTTTGTCGGTCGCTGGGGCAGATAATTTGGTGGCCATGCAGGTAGGCCTGACCGCCATTTTTAAATTTCACGCCAGTGAGTCTTTTTTTATCTTAAGTTATTGTGGCCATTTTTAACTTTGGGGCCAATCATGGGATGGGTGGCCATTTTCATAGGCCATCGGCCTTTTTGTTTTTTATTTGTTGCCCATTTTATTCAGGCTTGTGGGGCATGTGGTTGCGGCCTGGTGGAAATCTTGGGGAGGAACGACAGCCATTTTGTCAGGCCTGGCAGCCATATTGTGGAGGCTTGGCAAACATTGGTGCAGGCCCAGTGGCCATTTTTGTGCAGGCCCCACTGCCATGTGCAGGCCTGGCAGCCATTTTGTGCAGGCCCGGCGGCCATTTTGTGCAGGCCCTGCAGCCATTTGCCAACTCGTCAGCAATTTGATGCAGGTCTGGCTGGCATTTGGTGAACAAGAGGCCTGATTCTTCGAGTTTTTCCTCGTTTTAATTCAGCATCCATGAGTTTTCTTTGGGCTAGTTATGATTTGAGAAGGGCTCTCCTTCTGGTGACGATGGGGATGCAATAATAATAATAATAATAATAATAATAATAATAATAATAATAATAATAATAATAGCAACAACAATAATAGTAAAAGGGCATTAAGTAGCCAACGTTTAGTACAGGAATATGGCACGTTGGCTTTGGGTCATTTTGTTATTACGTCCAGGGTGGCCTGCTGCTTCATTAATGTAATTGTTTGTTAATGGTTTTCTTTTTAACTGTTCTTATAGTATGGCACTGTAAAGATGCTGAGGTGACAGGGAATGGAATCCCTTTTGAATCCCACCGCTGCCACCAAAATTGTACAGAACTGAGGGTGACAGGGAATGGAATCCTTTTGATCCCCTCCGCTTGCCCCCAATATGTAAAGAGGTGAGGTGTCTGACAGGAATGTGTGACAGAGATGGAATCCCTCTGATCCTACACACACACACAGATAACACCAATTAATAAAGATGTTTTATGAGAGATGATGTTAATTAATTATTTGTTTGACTATCTTCTTCGCTGCCACCAATGGAGGAGATGGTCAGGCAGATGGCACTGGTTCTTTTAAGCTTTCTCTATTTGCTCCACTTCAGATGTTGATGTTGCTTAACTTAATATAAGAGTATGACAGAGGCTTAGTTAGAATAAAATCAAAACAAGTTTATTGCAGGTACAGAGCTTGATGGTTTCATATAACTTGTTAAAGGCACTTCGCTTAATGGTTACAAACGGTTATGAGGTGGTCAAACTTTCAAAATATTTCTTTCTCTAGATTACACTAAACCCTGATCCTCCTGGATCCCCTGGGATTAATTTTCCCTAATCCACAGGCTCTATAAATGACCCTAGACAAGTCACCTAACTTGCCTAGTCTGGTCCAACCTAAATCTGACTCAAATCCTTCTATTTGAGCCAACCTGATTCTCCTCACAAGAATCAGATCTTCCACTGTGACTAGAAAATCACAGACTGCCTAAAATAAATCCTTTTATTTTAGACCTGACTCAAATTCTTTTGAGTCACCCTGATCCTCTACACAAGAATCAGTTCCTTCACTGTGAATGGAAATCACAGACTGCCTGGGTTTTTAAATATTCCCCCTTTTCCTTTCCAGGCGGCGGTTGGCTCCGCCCCTGTTGCTATGGTAACCTGCCTTAAGATGGCTACCTTCCCCCATACATCATCAACTCAAATACTCACCATTTTAAACTTTAGCCAAACCTGACTGTTTAAACAAAATCCAATAAACATGTCATCTATAAACAAAATATAATTATACACTTCTTCACAGGCACCTAAGAAGAATGTTGGGGGGACAAAAGGCAAGGGCCTGGCTAAGAATAGACCTGCTAAGTGCCCTCCCCCGCCGAATGTTTCTTTGGATGAAGAGGAGGATTTGGCCCAGTTTCTAAAAGTTCTCATTGCGCATATTGATATGCTTGAGAGACAGAAGGCGGCGGTTGCCGTTAGAGAAGCACAGCGGCCTAGGGCTGGCAGTAATGTTCCTTTAATAAAATCTTTATGTTCCCGTATTTCCGCTTTAGAGGAGGAGAGGCGGACACGGGTTGCCGGCCACAGATGATCGGATGGCCACTTCAACGGTGGCAGCTGTTTGGCTTGGTGCAGTGGAATCGGAGGCAACATTGATTCATCAGGTAATGGGGATGCACACATTTTCCCCTGGGGAGTAGCTGACTCGCAAGACCTAAGTTCAACTCAAACACCTCATGAGCCATTTCCTTCTAGCAGCAGCACTCAATTGGCTATTTTAGCCCCGGTTGAGGGAATATCAAGCCTTGTGGGAACATCGGAGACAGCATGTCCCACTGTAGAAACCTCTCATTTTGGGGTATGGCTGTTTGGCCATTGCCAACCCCCTATAGTCTTAGTGCAACATCATTAGGGTCCCATTTGGCACAAAAGACCATCAATAAAATTCTCAGAAATGAGTATGTAGATATTTTTATCCTATATTTTAGGGAGTTAGAGAAAAAGGAAAAGGATAAATTGGATGATGAGAGAAAGGAAATCATTAAAAAGTGCACTTGTTCACTTGTTTCTTGATTTATGGTGGGGTTCTAGTTAAGGCCTACCCTTCCAGATCCCACTCTCTTTTTCAATATCTAAACATTATTAATTCGGCCTACATCAACTTTACTGGGGGTGCATGGCTCCTTTATGATAAGCGCTTTCGGCTATGTGTGGCCCAATCTCCAACCTTATGCTGGGACCCGATAGACCATCAGCTTTGGGTGGAGGTTCTGACACCTGCCCGCCCAGTTATTGGCAAGAAGGCTGATAGCAGCCATACAATTCAGAATTTTAGGGCTGGTCAGTCCTTTCATCAGCCACAGCATCAGCAACACCATCAGATGCAGCGGCGATTATTGTGCTGGGAATACTCGGCCCAAGGAATCTGCTCCCGGAAGTGATGCAAATTCTTGCATGTCTGCGCCATCTGTTCTGGGTTAAAAACTGTACTAAAGTGAAGCCCAGTAAGGTAGGTAGCAGAGATAACCAAAATTCAAAGAGGGGTTCCGGCTAATTAAGCTAATTCAATTAGAGTTGTGGGTGTCCTGTTACCCCGATTTGGAAGCAGCCAGTTACCTGCGTAGCGGCTTTTGTGATGGTTTTAGGATTCCTGCACAAGGTCCCAGAGCCCCATTTGGAGCCCCGAATTTGAAATCCATTATTGGCATGGAGGACATTGCCTTTGCAAAAATTAATAAAGAAGTTGTTGAGGAAAGGGTACTCGGCCCATTTGCTTCACCACCTACACCTCATTTAAGAGATTCCCCATTAGGTATTGTCCTGAAGAAGGCCCCCAGGGAGTATCGCCTCATTCACCATCTTTCCTATCCCAAGGGAAGATTGGTGAATGATGCCTTTCCTGAAGAATTTTGTACGGTCCATTATTCTTCCTTTGATACTGCGGCAAAGAAGATCGGCAGCCAAGTTGTTGAAATGTGACATCAAGTCTGCTTTCCGCCTTCTTCCAGGGCACCCGCTGGACTTTGAACTGTTAGGTTTTCAGTTCAACGGGTTGTACTATATGGATTGGACTCCTCCGATGGGCTGCTCGGTTTCATGTGCAGCTTTTGAATCATTTCGCACTTTTTTAGAATGGGCCCTTAAGAGAAAATCTGGACTATCAGGTGTCGTACATTATTTGGACAATTTTCTATTCATGGGAAAACAAGGGTCAGGGGAATGCGGATTTTTGCTTTGGTCTTTTCAGGATTTGACTGAGCAGTTGGGTGTTCCTTTAGCCCCTGAAAAAGCCGAGGGCCCCACCACTAAATTAGCCTTTTTGGGGATTGAGCTCAACACTATTCAGCAATCCTTTACCTCTGGAGAAGGTTTCAAATTTGATAAACAGGATCCAACTCTTTGTCACTCGTAATAAGCCCACTTTACACGAGTTTCAAGAAATTATTGGACACTTAAATTTTGCATGCAGAGTATTGGCTCCTGGGTGCGCCTTTTTGCGCAGGCTCTGCGATGCCATCTCAGGGGTCAGGTTACCGTATTATCATTTACGGATTACCTGTGAGATTAAGGCAGATTTGGCTATATGGTTGCAATTTTTAACACAGTTTAATGGGATTTCTTTTTGGAGACAGGACCTATTATTGAAGGATGCCCTTCAAAGAGCGTCTGATGCTTCTGGAGCGATTGGATTCAGGGCCTTCTTTAATGGGCATTGGTGTGCTGAGCTATGGCCCGAGAGTTGGCACACTAGAGGGATCACCTCTGACTTAACATTCCTGGATTTTTTTCCTATATTGATAGCTGTGATGCTATGGGTGGATCAATTTTCAAATTCCACCATTCATTTTTGGTGCGATAACCAGGCCACCATGCAGGTTATCAATTCTTTAACATCTAGGTTAACCAGACTGATGGAGGCTTTAAGGATTTTTACCCTCCACCGTCTAAAGTATAATATACTGTTTAAAGATTTTCATATTGTGGGGAACAGATAATTCTCTTGCTGATTCTCTGTCCCATATGCAGATGGAACGCTTCAGGCAGCTTGCCCCCAGTGCACATTTCCACCCTCACAGCATGCCGGTCCATCTTTGGAAAACTGGGAACAGTCCATAGTCTGGGGCATGAAGATAGTCTACGACTTCCAGAAAATCTTATATCAGAGCAGTGCAGGAGTTCTCTGAGTTCAAGAAGTTGTATGCAATAAGTTCTGTTGCACCACTTCCATATGAGCATGTCACACAGTTTGGCGTTTTCTTGGAGAGGAAGGGGTTGGCTCCTTAAACCATTTGAGCAAAGTTATCTGCCCTTGCTTATTGGCTTAAGGCACAGGGCTTTCCAGATGTCACTGCAGATTTTCAGCTTCAAAAATGACTGGAAGGTTTATCTAGGGAGCAAGCTAGGCCCTGAGATAATTGCCAGCCATTGACCCCAGAAATCCTTAAAGGTTTAAAACAAGTTTGGCCCCAAATTTGCGAATCCCAATATGAATCGCTATTATTCCAGGCGGTAGCTCTCACTGCCTTTTTTGGAGCCCTTCGGATTAGCAAATTGGTTGCAGCTTCAAAAGCGGATCAATCTCAAAGTGTACTTCAATTTTCAGACTTGTGTCTCCAGCATGATGAGTTGAAATTGGTTATTCAAACTTCTAAAACAGATCAAAAGGGTAAGGGTTCCATCCTTAAATTGGGACAATGCAGTGACTCTGAATTATGTCCAGTTACAGCATTGGCATCCTATGCAGAGGAGCAGCTCCTGGTTTTCTTTTTTGTCACTGGGATGGAACGCCACTGACAAAATACTAATTTTGGGCCTTGACTTCCAAGGCATTAAAAATTTTAGGGATCGAAGACCAGAAATTTGATACGCATTCCTTTAGAAGCAGAGCTGCCTCCACTGCTACATGATGGGTTATTCAGTGGATAAAATTAAAGCCTTACGGTGGTGGAAATCGGGGGCTTATTGTATGTACGTGAGTCATATGCGTGTTAGTTACAATTATTTGTCTTTTCAGAACCCATCCTGTTGGCGAGTAGATGTCGTGTCCTGATTTTCAGGCACAGCTATGTGAACTGGGCTGAGTGACAGGTGCATAGAGGTCCCTATGGTCAACATCTCGGCCTTGCTTCCATGGCCTTTGTGGAGTGGAGGGGAAGAAGAGGTCTTCAGTGGGACAGATTGCTCCTGTTGCTGTTCAAGTCAGGGAAATGTTTTCCTCCTGATGTTTTTGTTGTTCATTTGGGTGGCAATGATTTGGGACTGCTTAAAGGCAGGGCCCTGTTCCTTCAAGTTTTGAATGACATGCACAAGCTCCAAAAGATGTGGTCCCAAACCTGCTTGGCATGGTCTGCAATTATTCCTAAGCCGAGTTGGCCACATGGTGACAGTAAAAAATTGGATAGGGCTTGAAATCGGGTCAATCGGGCTATAAGAAATGTTTTTGCTGATGGCATGGGTTATTATATTCCACACGACGCCATAAAGTACAACAATCTGGATCTCTATCGGAATGATGGTATTCATCTTTCCGAACTGGGCAACCAAATATTTTTGGCCAATCTCCAAAGAGAAATCAGGGGAATTCTAGATGATTTGGTGGGGGTCAGGAGCTAAATTGATATTTGCTGCTGATCTGTGGTGGAATACATAGGGAAATCACATATTTTTGTGTGCACCACAAGGCACCTCAGTTTTGGTGTAGGCGTGAACTCTCGCCTAGGGTTCATACAGCCCCATCGAGGGTAAACGATTATGGTCTAGGAATGGGAGACTATGACCTCATGCATTCTTGAGGCAAAACTCTCCACCACATTCCCTTTTAGGTCATCCAGGTTTAGTTATGCTGGGGACCTGGTGTTTCGCCCTAAAATCAGTTAAAGGGATGGTCAGGAAGGACCACCAATATGGGCTTTATGCCTCACCAAATTCATAGATGACAATTGAGAATTTGGCCTCAGTTACAAATTAAAAGTCATTAGGTAATATTTAATAAAGTTGCCCAGTTTTAAATTCAAGTTGATTGTGTTGACTCGTTATTTCAGGGGGTTGGAAGGCAATGCCATCATGTCTATGAAATATACACAGCGATTCTGTCAAGTTATAAAACATCCAAATTAAACTTCAGAAGAAACACTCGCTAATTACTTTAAATACATTTATATTTCATATTTAAACTTTTGTTAGAAGTTAGAGAAGGAGATAACAGATGGTAAAAATGGTTGTGTTATAGAACTAGGATACTGCAAAAAGATGCAAGGGGAATTAAGACCACTGTTTTTCTTAGGGACAAGTCATAAGACAGCCACAAACACTTCTGACTTTGGATTTTGAGTTGGTTATTTTTTCTGCCTTAATTCTGGACTACACAGTGAGATGGAAGCATGCTGATGTTAATAGGTTTTTATTTTCAGCACAGTATTCCATCAGTATTCCATTTCTTCCTGGTGGACATAGTAATTCGATATCTCTCTTCTACACACTCTCAGAGGTTATTGAGATCAGTTTTTCCCCCAAGACTGCTTCTAAACAGCCAATTAATTCTGGTCAAGATGTGGATTTAAGAGAAGCAGTTCACTTCGGAGTGCCTACATAGGCACCCCATGAACCAGCTGGAAGCTGCAATGGTGGCCATCATGATCTGCTAAGCACAAATCAAGCCAACCCAAGGATTTTTTTCTACCGCCTGTTGCACTTCAGTGGGGTTTCACCTTGCTCACAGCACCCACAAAGAAACCAAACATGAAAGTCAAAACAGTTTATTAAGAAAACACATACAATAAGGACAAAACACCAAGAAGGAAGTAAAGGGTAAAAACCAAGACTTAATATAGAAAGCTAAAGTCACAGGCCACAAAGCCAGGTCAAACTGTTCATAGAAAACAATCCAAAGGCAGGCAAAATCCAGAAAACAAAGCTTAAAACATGAACATGAATCCCAAGGCAAATCCAGAAAACAAGAAGCAAAACATGAACATGAATCCCAAAATATTCCATGAAACAAGGAGCCAAAACATGAGCTTGAATCTTGGGTCTCGAGCTAAGGTTTGAACAAGGAATGAGACTGGAGTACTTCACATGGATAGTGATGTTGCTAGATCTAAAATCCCTGCATAGCTCTCTCTCCTTTAAGGACAGCAAAACATGAACACATTCGTCTGACCTTGAGGGGCCCGCTTCTGTCTATCTCTCTCACAAATTCTTTCTGATCTTTTGCACCAGAATCTCTCCCCTCTCAGAAGCAGTCTCGAATCTGTATCTAAATCAACTGTTCACCAGATGAGCTAATGTTATCAGAACTGCTTGTAGATGAAAGATCACCTCCCTGGCTGCTGGATTTCAAAACATCTCTACTTTTACACGGCATCTCAGAAACAGCATTTTGCTCCAAAACCCCATCCTTTTATCCTTCTCAGCTGCATCTGGTTCCAGCATTCTCTCAGACCCTGAAACTGCATCTGGTCCCAGCATTTTCTCAGGCCCTGAAACTTCAAGCTCCTCATCTTCATCAGGTTGAACCGCAACACCTCCTTTGGAGAGATAATGTGGTAAAAAAAACAATTTCTCAGCGCTTGACTGCAGCAAGGCACAGCAAGAGACAATGATTGATCATTCCCATGGGAACACAGTAATTTTGTCTCTCCAGCTACTTCAGCATTAGCCCTGTCTCTCATGTATCTTTTGATTGACAGCTCTGCAGTGTTTATACACAGATCAGCTTCCGCAGATTTTATAGTTTGATCCAGAATTTCCAGTGAGTTTTTATTAATCATGCTGTTTCTGGATGGAGATTACATGGGGTGGAGGTATTTTCTAGACATGCTGACCTCAAGCCAGCTTCAAGTTGAATTTTAATGCCTATGTAAAAGGGTTCTCCAAGTTTCAAAGCATGCAACTGGAAGGAAAGCAGCTGTTCCTCAAGATGGTGCTTGTGATAGCAAAGATAGGATTAGGAGCTAATTAATTGCAATCAAATGAAGTATCTATTAAATTAACCAAAGGCAACAATTTAAATTTAATTTTGACTAAAGCTTTAGGCCGACATTAGAATTTCTTATGAAGTTTTTACATGAGAGATAATGGAAAATAGTTAATAAATGTTACATTGGTCAGGTGCTATTATACCAAATTTTCTTTCTCTTAGATTTTTTCAAAATTGTTATTGCTTTTTCATAGTCAAAATTGGGGATATATAATATCTAGAGCAGGGGTCCCCAAACTTTTTAAACAGGGGGCCAGTTCACGATCCTTCGGACCGTTGGAGGGCCGGACTATAGTTGGCCACTGAGCAATAAATAATAGTAATAATAATAATAATAATAATAATAATAATAATAACAACAACAATAATAATAAAAAAGAGGGTTGGAAGAGACCCTTTGGGCCATTGAGTCGAATTCCCTTCTGCCTTTGTGCACCGAAAGCACAAGCAAAGCACCCCTGATGGATGACCACCCAACCTCAATGTTAATAGTAATAATAATAATAATAATAATAATAATAATAATAATAATAATAATAAAATAAGATTGAACTTCAAAGACTCTGGCAGAAACCAGTGCAGGTGGCCCCGGTGGTGATCGGCACATTGGGTGCCGTGCCAAAAGATCTCAGCCGGCATTTGGAAACAATAGACATTGACAAAATCACGATCTGCCAACTGCAAAAGGCCACCCGACTGGGATCTGCACGCATCATCCAAAAATACATCACACAGTCCTAGACACTTGGGAAGTGTTCGACTTGTGATTTTGTGATACAAAATCCAGCATATCGATCTTGTTTGCTGTTTCATAATAAAATAATAATAAAGAGGGTTGGAAGAGACCCCTTGGGACATTTAGTCCAACTCCCATCTGCCTCTGTGCACCAAAAGCACAAGCAAAGCATCCCTGACATATGGCCATCCAGCCTCAATGTTAATAATAATAATAATAATAATAATAATAATAATAATAATAATAATAATAATAATAATAATAATAAGGGTTGGAAGAGAAGAAGAGACCCCTTGTGTCATTTAGCCCAACCCCCTTCTGCCCTTGTGCCGTGGGGGCCGGATAAATGGCTTCAATGGGCCGCATCCGGCCCCCGGGCCTTAGTTTGGGGACCCCTGATCTAGAGCATAATATTTAATTATTTAATGCTTATTTAATTAAATATTTATATCCTTCACAATATCATGGGAACAGTTTAAACATTTTTAGTAATACAAATGTTCAATTTATTTATTTATTTATTTATTTATTTATTTACCCAATTCATATTCCAACATTCTTTTACTGAGAAACTTGAGGCATCCAACTTACAATACTTTTAGAAATATAATTCAACTAAGGTTCTAATGAGACATTAACAACTTGTGTTCCATGTGAGAAATCAATTTTTCTCCCACAACAGAATGCCCTCAGAGATATGCTTACTTACTTACAGTAGAGTCTCACTTATCAAGCCTCGCTTATCCAAGCTTCTGGATAATCCAAGCCATTTTTGTAGTCAATGTTTTCAATATATCATGATATTTTGGTGCTAAATTCGTAAATGCAGTAATTACAACATAACATTACTGCGTATTGAATTACTTTTTCTGTCAAATTTGTTGTATAACATGATGTTTTGGCACTTAATTTGTAAAATCATAACCTAATTTGATGTTTAATAAGCTTTTCCTTAATCCCTCCTTATTATCCAAGACATTTGCTTATCCAAGCTTCTGCCGGCCCGTTTAGCTTGGATAAGTGAGACTCTACTGTACTTACTTAGACAATCTATCACTGTCCGAATATAATGGCGGTGGGTATGTAGGTGACTGTAGAGCCCTATTCTTGGCCTGCATGTTCTTCCACAGGGAGGACATCTGTTTCCAGAGGGAAGGGGGTCCCGGTCAGGGTTGGCTTGACACACCTTCCTCTTGGCACGTTTCTCCATTTCTCCCTCCATTTGTGCCTCTTCAAATTCCACAGCACTGCTGGTCACAGCTGACCTCCAGCTAGAGTGCCCAAGTGCCAGGGCGTTCCAGTTCTCTGTGTCTATGCCACAGTTTTTAGGGTTAGTTTTAGACTCATCTTTAAATCTCTTTTCCTATTCACCAACATTCTGTTTTCTATTCTTGAGCTGGAAGTATAATAACTGCTTTGGGAGACAGTGATAAATGATATATGCTTTGTAAATTAAGCTTATGTTTATCTTTAATATCCAATCACAAATAAAGCATGCTAAATACAAAATACCTAAGAAATGATAATAACTAGATGGTGATATTTTTCACCATCTAAATGCATTCTAAATTTCAGTCAGAAGCTGGATTATAGATTTTTAAGAATCCAACATGGCCTACAGAACTGTTTCCCAAACTCTGGTCATTCGGGTGTTTTGGATTTCAGCTCCAAGAATCCTTGATCATCGGTTAAGGCAGCTGAGGCTTCTGGGAATTGAAGTCCAATACACCTGGGAACTGAAGTTTGGAAACCATTGGTTACAGATAAAGTGAGATTTTGGTTGTGATCATGTGTATAATGTACAATTTAATAATAATAATAATAATAATAATAATAATAATAATAATAATAATAATAATAATATAATGTATCACAATGCTGCAGTCAATTGCACAATAATACATTATTAATAATTAATAATAATAATAATAATAATAATAATAATAATAATAATAATAATAATACATCACACAGTCCTAAACACTTGGAAAGTGTTTGACTTGTGATTTTGTGATACGAAATCCAGCATACATATCTCGTTTGCTGTGTCAAACTATGTCTTTGTGTCAATAATAATAATATTAATAATAATAATGACATTTTACTTCAGAATGAGATGAATAGGCTTTTGTTTTGGTTCTTGGCTCAATAATGCCATGATTCTAGAACCAGAAGGTGGTGCCAGTCATAATAGAGGAACAGTTTGCATCACAGCTGAGAAGGAGAAAGAAAGAAGGTCTCATCAGAATCATTGGCATAGTGTCCCATGTCAAGAAGACAGTGAAAGGTAATATCAGAAGTAGTTCATAAGGCAGTCATAGATAAATGATGAGACAACTATTATTAAAGAGGATAGCATATGAGTGAAGCTACATGTCATTTATGGATAAAGCATCTAAAATAGAGTATTTAAAATAGGGATAGATGAACTCGTGGACTCTTGGGGACCATTTTTCAGGTCTGAAGATCCTTCAGTTGCCTTACCATTCTTTTCAGAATTTTTAGGACAAGATATCTAGGAGTCTTTGTGCAACATAATAGAACTGTAATGCCTCATGGGCCTTGTAGTCCTGCTCCCAGTGCCACCGTGGCTGATGAAGATGAAAACATGGGGTTTTCGCCGGCTCAGCAAGAGCCGGAATTTTTCCAAATGCCTGATGTTGATGTTTTTGCCCAAGAACCCATCAAAACAGACCTTGAGCAGCTCTCACCCCCTTTTGCTAGGAGACAGTCCTATGCTGCGGGCAGGGGAGAGAAGGAGCAGGTTCGCAGGAGTTTGAGACTTGCAGGTAAACAAGACACTGATTAGCCATGTTCCCCTGGGAAAATCTAGGGAGTCTCACATCTGGAGAGAGCTGTGTTTCGTTTCCTGTTCTCTAGGGAAAGAGAACGCTGGACACCTGCTTTGCAGGAAAACGAGACCTAGTTAAATGTGCCTGGCATGATAGGTTCCGTGCGGAGTCAACAGAGCAGCTCCAGGAGTGATTTCGTGTTTCCAGCCTAGTGTGGACTTCGCAAAGTCCGCAAACCCAGTCTCCTTGCTTTGCCTAACCAAGTATTCAAGAATCACCTTGCCTTGTTCCTAGCCACGGACCTTGTTCATAGAATCAAGTTTTGTTTCCAGCCTTGTTGTGGAATTACCTTGGACCTTGAAAGACTCTGGACATTTCCCCGCACTATTGCTTGGCAATAGTGTGTGTTTCGGTTTGTTGGATTCTGCTTTGAACTCTAATATCATTTATTGGACAAAACATTTCTGGATTATATTTGACCTCATCTGATAGGTCTGCTTCTGGACTATATTTTCTACTTGTTTTTATTATTCTTATATATTTCCTTAATAAAGATATTAGATAGTTATTGGCCTCTGTGTTCGGTTCTTAGTGCTCCGTTGCCTTGGGCGTGACAAGAACAGACAAATGTATTCACCCCCTAACTCTCATCTTAGATTCTGGACCCAGGTATTTTGGAGAACCTAAATTAAATCCCCACACATTATATAAGATTAATCACTATTGCTTGCCATGGAATTTAGAATAAATATGTCAGGACCCTGGCTGCAGAGCACCAATAACCTTACACAGAGGCCAGTCTCTATCTAATATCTTTATTAAAGAAATATATAAAATCAATAAAAGCAAGTGAAGAATATAGTTCAGAAGCAGACGTTTCAGATGAGGTCAAATATAGTCCAGAAATGTATTGTCCAATAAATGATATTAGAGTTCAAAGTTTTAATCCACTTGACCGAAACACACACTTTGCCAAGCAATAGTGTGGGGAAATAGCAGAGTCTTTAAAGTCCAATGAAGCTTGACAACAAGGCTGGAAATAAACTTGATTCTTGGCTAGATCCGTGACTAGAGGCAAGACGAACATGAAGCATGAACCAGAGTCCGTGGTAAAACCGTGAGACAAGGCAAGGCTTGAAGCTTGATCCGGGAAGCAAGGAACTGGGAATACGAAGTCCACACACGATCTCTCTCCTCAAGCTGATCAATTGACTCTGCAAGGAAATCCTCGTGCCAAACACCTATATTGGGTCTCGTTTTCCCTAGAGAACGAGAAGCGAAACCCAACTCTGTCCAGATGCATGACTCCTTAGAATTTCCCAAGGGAAGCAGACCTAATCAGCCATTTGTTTGGCAGCGATTCTCAGGCTTCTGCGATTAGCCTCCCTGACTCCCCTATCTTTAGAATAATTTTCCCTCCTGGAAAACGGGGGGGAGTTCTGCCCAAGGCCTGTTTGGCTGAATTCTTGAGGGCAAACATCAACATCCTGCAGGTGAAGAGACTCCGGCTTTTGCTGAACCGGCGAAAATCCCATGTTTTCCTCTTCGTCTGCCACAATAGTACTAGGAACAGGACTACAAGGCCCATGAGTCATCACACTATCCCCGCTCTCAAGGCCCCCCTCAAACAGGGCCCCTCTCCTCGAGTCGCGGGGCCGCGGCTTGGTAGGGTAGGCCTGATGGAAGCGGCGGACTAAGTCGGGGGTATGGACTGTGGGAGCATCTTCCCAGGAGCGTTCTTCGGGGCCAAAACCCACCCAGTCAATGATATACTGAAGGCGGCGGCAATGGAAGCGAGAATCCAAAATGTCCTGAACCTCGAACTCCTCCTCTCCGTCCACTAGAACAGGGGCGGGGGCCGGCCGGCTCGCGTCGGGGTGGACACCATCCGCCGGAAGGAGCAGGGAACGGTGGAACACCGGATGAATGCGCATGGAGCGCGGAAGTTGGAGTTTGAAAGTCACGGGGTTAAGTTGCGCCACCACTGGATAGGGACCAATGAAACGGGCATCAAACTTCCGGCAGGGACGGTGGGAGGGCAAAAAGCGAGTGGACAACAGAACCCGATCTCCTACCTTGATCTCGGGGCCCGGCTGGCGATGGCTGTCAGCGTGGCGTTTGTAGTCCTCTTTGACTTGATGCAGTTGCTGGTGTAAGAGTTCTTGTACTGCTGTGAGTTCCTGCAGCCAGTCCTCCGCTGCAGGGACTTCTGAGGTTTCAATGACAGAAGGAAAGAAACGTGGATGGAAACCGTAGTTTGCAAAGAACGGGGTTTCTTTAGTTGAAGCCTGGACACCATTGTTGTATGCAAACTCTGACAGAGGTAATAGGGAAGTCCAATTGTCCTGTTGGTAGTTTACATAACAGCGAAGGTATTGTTCCAAAGTGGCATTGGTGCGCTCAGTTTGCCCATCCATTTGGGGATGGTGAGCTGAAGATAAACGAGAGTCTATGCCCAATAGTTTTTGTAGTGCTTTCCAGAAACGAGAGGTGAATTGAGATCCACGATCAGTGACTAAACTCTTGGGCAATCCATGTAGTCGGAAGATATGTTGAAGGAATAAATCTGCAGTCTCTTTGGCCGTGGGAAGGCCATCGCAGGGGATGAAATGGGCCAACTTGGTAAAAAGGTCCACCACTACTAGAATCGTGGTGAATCCAAGGGAGGGTGGTAAGTCAGTGATAAAATCCGCGGAAATTATCTCCCATGGGCAAGAAGGAGTGGGAAGGGGATGTAGTAGCCCTGACGGCTTCTCCCTTCGTGTCTTGGAATGCTGACATACAGGACAGGTATTGACATATTTCTCCACATCCTTGCGGATCTTGGGCCACCAGAAATTTCGTAGGATCAAGTGCATGGTTTTAAATAATCCAAAATGTCCTGCTGGCTTGCTGTGACACAGATGAAGTGCTTTTTCTCTGCCGGGACCTGGAGGAATGTAAACATGATTCCTGTAGCATAGTAGTCCATCTTTAAGTGAGAATGGGAAACGTAGTCCTTGGCGAATCTGTTCTTGAGCCCAGGCATCTGTCTGTTGACTGGCTCTAATTTCTTGAGTGCAAAGGGATTCTGGGTTAGAGGGAGTTGGTTCAATTGGAGTGGATTTGGTGTTTCCCACTGTGAGCGTGGCAAAGTTTTCGGGTTGCAGCAATCGAGATTCTGAGGTCTCTCTGCGTCCTGCAGCATACTCTGGTTTCCGTGATAGAGCATCTGCTTGCTTGGTCTGAGCCGGGGTCACATAATGGATCTGGAAGTCAAAACGTACAAAGAACAAAGCCCAGCGCTGCTGCCTTTGATTTAACTTTCGTGCGGTCCTTAGGTGCTCTAAATTTCGATGATCAGTATGAACTTCAATGGGAAATTTGGCCCCTTCGAACCAATGTCTCCAATTTTCAAAAGCTGCCTTTATGGCCAAAAGTTCTTTCTCCCAAATAGTGTAATTTCTCTCTGGGGCTGTTAGTTGACGGGAGTAATAGGCACAAGGATGAAGATGTTCTCCCACTGGTTGCATGAGTACAGCCCCAATTGCCACATCAGAGGCGTCAGCCTGCACAACAAAAGGGGTTTTAGGATCTGGGTGCTGTAGAATTGGCTGGGTCGTGAATAACTGCTTTAGCTGGTGGAACTCTTTCTCTGCTTGCTCTGTCCAGCGGAAAGGCTGTTTCCCACGGATGCAGCTGGTGATTGGGTCAGACCAGCGAGCGAAGTCTGGGATGAATTTCCGGTAGTAGTTTGCAAACCCCAAGAAGCGCTGTACTTCCTTCTTGTTGGTTGGCGCCCGCCATTCCAATACTGCTGAAACCTTTGCTGGGTCCATGGAGAGCCCTAGTGGCGAGACGCGGTATCCCAGGAAGTCTACCTCTTGCAGATCAAAGGCGTATTTCTCTAACTTGGCATATAGTCCATGATCCCGCAATCGTTGTAGCACCATTCTGACGTGTTGCTCGTGTTCCGATTGTGATCTAGAATACACCAAAAAATCATCCAAATATATGATCAAGAACCGATCTAGATAATCCTGGAAGATATCGTTGACAAAATGCTGGAATGTTGCGGGAGCTCCGGATAATCCGTAATTCATGACTAGGGACTCAAATAATCCGAATTTGGTCTGGAAGGCGGTTTTCCATCCGTCCCCTTCTCTTATGCGAACTAGATTGTAAGCCCCCCGGAGATCCAGCTTGGTGTAAACCTTGGCCCCTCGGAGCCGGTCTAATAGGTCCGAGATCAAAGGCAGGGGGTAGCGATTCCGCTTCGTGATATTGTTCAATGCTCTATAGTCCACAACCAAGCGTAGGTCCCCTGACTTCTTCTTCACAAACATCACTGGGGAAGCTGCTGGGGATTGAGAGGGTCTGATGAACCCCTTGCGGAGGTTTGACTCTATGAACTCCCTGAGAGCTTCTTGCTCTGGTTCAGTCAGGGAGTAGAGGTGTCCTCGCGGAATTGGGGCCCCCTCCACCAAGTCAATGGCACAGTCGTAGGGTCTATGTGGGGGTAGTTTCTCGGCTTCCTTTTCATTGAAAACATCCCAAAAGTCCGAATATTTCTTGGGCAAGGTGATGATGGGCTCAGCGTCTGTGGCATGGCAGACCTTGGCTACTAGACAATGGTTCTGGCAATATCTTGAGGCGAACTGCAGTTCTCTGTTGGACCAGGAGATGTTTGGGTCGTGGAGTGTCAGCCATGGAATTCCCAAAATCACAGGGAAGTGGGGAACCTCGGTAACGAAGAAAGAAATTTCTTCCATGTGTTCCCTTATCCACATTCTGGTGGGTTCAGTTCATTGGCTTACTGGACCTGTCTTTAGGGGACAGCCATCTATGGCCTGCACCACCCGGGTATTCTTGAAATCACGATATTGTAATCCCAGAGAGTCGGCATACTCTCTATCGATGAAATTGTTTGTTGCCCCTGAGTCTATCATGGCATGGATCATGACAGGTCCTTTTTTCACTGACCACAGCGTGACCACCAGGAGAAATAGGACCCTGGTTTGCGGCTCTTGAGTGGGGTTTTTGACCGGGTTGGCGAGCCTCTCTACGCCCGGTCGCTGGCTTCCCCCGCCGGCTTTGCTCCAGCTGCCTCGGCCGCCTCCACCTCCGCGGAGGACGCCGCCGCCAGGCGGGCGGCGGGCTTCTTTTTGGCTGTACATTCTCTGGCGAAGTGGCCCCCATTCCCGTAGTACCAACACAGATTCAAACGTTGGCGGCGGGCCTTTTCGGCAACATCTAGTCTGGGGCGCACATTGCCCAACTGCATCGGCTCCTCCTCGCTTCCCATGGGGTTTGGGGCTGGCAGTGGGGATCTCCATACTGGACGTGGCTGAACACTGGCAGAAGCGGGAGGTTTCACTCCGGCTCTTCCACTCTGGCCTCGGAGCCACTGTTTTTTGTTGGCAAGCAGGGCTTCGGCTCGTAAACACTGGTTGATGAGTCTCTCAAGAGTCCCTGGGGGATCCACCTTAGAGATTTCTTCCTGCATCTCGATGTTGAGGCCCTCGCGAAACTGTCCTCTGAGGGCTATATCGTTCCAGCCGGTGCTCTGAGCCAGCACCCGGAACTCGGCTATGTACCGGGACAACGGCCTGTCCCCTTGGAAGAGACGCCGGAGTTTATGGCCGGCCGCCTCCTCGTCGTCCTCGATCCCCCAGGTCTTTCTAAGGTGGTTCAAGAAATTTTGCACGGTGCTTAGATGCGTGGAACCCGCATCATATAGCGCCGTCGCCCAAGTGGCCGCAGGTCCATCTAGGAGACTGTAGATCCACGCCACTTTGACATCTTCTTGGGGAAACTCGGCTTGGCGGGCTTCTAATTACGCCTGGCACTGGCGACAGAAAACATGAACCTTGGAGGCTTCTCCAGAAAACTTGGTTGGTAGCGCTAGGGCAGGGAGACGGGCTCCGCGTTCCTTCAAGCCCCGTATTTCTCCCTCCTGCGTACGGAGTGTGTCTCGGATCCTATTGAATTCTTCCTGGGAAATGGTGTAACTGGGTGGTTGAGCTTCCGCTCCGGTTCCTGTAGACATTCTGGCCTTAGGTTAATTGGTGCTTAGGGTGGCGGAGTCAAACTGTCAGGACCCTGGCTGCAGAGCACCAATAACCTTACACAGAGGCCAGTCTCTATCTAATATCTTTATTAAAGAAATATATAAAATCAATAAAAACAAGTGAAGAATATAGTTCAGAAGCAGACCTTTCAGATGAGGTCAAATATAGTCCAGAAATGTATTGTCCAATAAATGATATTAGAGTTCAAAGTTTTAATCCACTTGACCGAAACACACACTTTGCCAAGCAATAGTGTGGGGAAATAGCAGGGTCTTTAAAGTCCAATGAAGCTTGACAACAAGGCTGGAAATAAACTTGATTCTTGGCTAGATCCGTGACTGGAGGCAAGACGAACATGAAGCATGAACCAGAGTCCGTGGTAAAACCGTGAGACAAGGCAAGGCTTGAAGCTTGATCCGGGAAGCAAGGAACTGGGAATACGAAGTCCACACACGATCTCTCTCCTCAAGCTGATCAATTGACTCTGCAAGGAAATCCTCGCGCCAAACACCTATATTGGGTCTCGTTTTCCCTAGAGAACGAGAAGCGAAACCCAACTCTGTCCAGATGCATGACTCCTTAGAATTTCCCAAGGGAAGCAGACCTAATCAGCCATTTGTTTGGCAGTGATTCTCAGGCTTCTGCGATTAGCCTCCCTGACTCCCCTATCTTTAGAATAATTTTCCCTCCTGGAAAACGGGGGGGAGTTCTGCCCAAGGCCTGTTTGGCTGAATTCTTGAGGGCAAACATCAACATCCTGCAGGTGAAGAGACTCCGGCTCTTGCTGAACCGGCGAAAATCCCATGTTTTCCTCTTCGTCTGCCACAATAGTACTAGGAACAGGACTACAAGGCCCATGAGTCATCACAAAATATGGCTGAATTTGTATTGTCTAGCCATATATTTATTCATATTTCATGGTGATAAGTTTTTTAAAAACCCTCTGCTTGTTATCTGATATTGTTCTATTGTTCAATTTATAACCACCTTTCTGAAAAAAATTGGTTGGAAAGAGAAATGCTTCTTCTGGGATTCCAGAAACAACAGCAGACATGTCAAATTTTGAATTAAAGATCTTGTGGGAAGGGCTGAAGATAAGACAACTTTGATAGTAGGCGTCTAGAGTTATCTCCCATAAAAGTTATTGGCATTAAGCTCCACAGAAACAAAAGAAGGTAATTCTTCACACATCACTTAATGTTCAGTGTCTCAAGATGTAGAAAGAAAGTATGGAACCAAATTAAAAAGGGCAATTATGATGTGATATCATTGCAAGAGACGCACATAATGCATAAACATGTGGCCCACCTAGTTCAAAACAGTCTGGGGGAAACATACTATGCATCCTGCACAGAAAAAAAAGGGGGGGGGTAGTGACATACGTTAATGAAAAGATTCCATCCAGGGCAGTATTTAAGGACCAAAAGGGAAGAATGCTAGGAATAATGCTGGAAATTGAGGATAGGAAAAATTTAATATGTAACTTGTACGCTCCAAATGGAAGCAAGATTAAATTTGTGGAAACATTATACAATAAAATATTAGAACAGGAATACGATGATCTCATACTGATGGGTGACTTTAATGGGGTACTAAACGCAACATTAGACAAATCCAAAACTCAAGGGGTATCTAAATGTACAGGGGCAGGTGAGTTGCTAAAAAGTTTTTTACAACTTAAGGAAGACCTAGGACTGCTGGACATATGGAGACACCAGCATGGAGATGAAAGAGATTACACATTTCTCTCTCAAAGACACCTTTCTTGGTCTCGAATAGACATGATTTGGGGATCCAAGTTGATAGCAAATAAGGTGAGAAAATCTAAAATTTTACCCAGAGTCAACTCAGACCATGCGCCATTAGAAATGATAATAGAAAAAAAGGGAGGGGAAGAGAGAGGATACAGATGGAGACTTAACGACCAATTATTAAAAGACCCTAAGGACCAGGATAGATACAGAGAGATGTTGAAGGAATATTTCAAATTTAATAAAGAAGAAGAGACAACAATTGATATAATATGGGATGCTAGCAAGGCATATATAAGAGAACAACTAATACAACAAAATGCCATGAAAAATAGAATAAGTAAATTAGAGCAGACAAGGATAGAAAAAGAAATTGCAAGGTTAGAAACAATACTTAAAGAAACCCCTGAAGATAAGAAAACACAATTTAGTCTAGACATCATGAAGAAACAATTAGAAACTTTACAGATGGAAGAGCTGGGGAGAAAGATTAAATTTGCAAGACAGAACTATTTCGAAAATGCAAATATGGTTGGGAGGTGGCTGGCGAGGAAGATAACAAAAAGAAAACAGGCACAACATATTAGTAAAATTCAAGAGGGGGACAAAACCTACTATAGCAACAAGGGGATAGGAAACCTATTTACTACATATTACAAGAAATTATACATGGACGACAGAATACCTAAAGAAAAAGTAACACAATATTTGGGCAATCAGGGTATCAAAAAGATTACGGAGGAACAGAGAGAGACCCTGAATAGAAAGATTTCACTAGAAGAAATAAGCAGTGCTATTAAGAGATTACCATTAAACAAAGCACCTGGCCCAGATGGGATCACAATGATATATTACAAAACATTCCAAGATATATTGTTAACACCATTACAGAAAGTAATGAATAGAATCCTAGAAGAAAAGAAACTACCAGAATCATGGAAAAATGCACACATAGTAATGTTACTTAAGGAACACACAGATAGCACCCAGGTTAAAAACTATAGGTCAATTTTGCTATTAAACTCTGACTATAAAATATTCTCTGGTATTGTAGCAGCAAGATTAAAAGATGTATTAGCAGATAGAATAGAAGAAGCTCAGACTGGCTTTTTGCCTGGGGGACATATGAAATAAAATATCAGAAATATCCTAAATGCAATCAAATATTATGACAAGAACAATCAAAAGGAAATAGAATTTCTATTCTTAGACACTGAGAAAGCGTTTGACAACATCAACTGGTTTTGTATAATAGAAATCTTGAGGGAAATGGATGCAGGATTCTATTTCATAAATGCCATAAAAGCGATTTATTCACAACAATCAGCCAAAATCATAACAAACGGCCAAACTTCTACCAGCATAAAAATAAAAAAGGGACAAGGCAGGGATGTCCCCTTTCCCCCTTATTATTTATCATGACACTGAAAGTCTTATTAGAAACTATCAGGAAAAATACAGATTTAAAGGACGCAGAACCAAAAACCACAGCTATAAGACTCGTGCATTCACGAATGATATAGTATGCCTAATAGAAGATCCACAAAACCAAATTGACAAATGGTGGAGAACAATTGAGAAATTCAGAGAAGTAGCGGGACTGAAGATAGAGAAAAAACAAAAATCTTAACTAAAAATATGTTAAACAAGGAAAAAGAGGAACTACAGAAGAAAACTGGAATAGAAGTAGTGAAAAAAATTAGATATTTGGGGATAGAGATAATGATGTGCAATGTCCAACTCCAAAGAAATAACTATGACAAAAAATGGAAGGAAATAAAAGAAAGAATGAAAAGATGGGGGTCACTCCAACTTTCATTATTGGGGAAAATTGCTGTGGTAAAAATGAAGATCCTGCCAGAAGCTCTATTCCTATTTCAAAATTTGCCAATATTGAGAACTAAAATAACAATAGCAGGCTGGCATAAACAATAAGGAAGTTCATCTGGGCAAATAAGAAGGCAAGAATAGGTTTTAAATGTCTTAAGGACGACACCAGAAGAGGAGGGTTAGGCCTGCCAGACCTGCAACTATACTACGATGCAGCGGCCTTAAGTTGGGTGAAGGACAGGGCCACACTAAAAAAGAGGAAAATGCTGGCTTTGGAGGGATGCGATCTTAGAAACGGTTGGCACAGCTACCTCTGGAAAGGGAAAAGCAGTAAGGAGAGGAATTTTAAAAACCATTACATAGGAACGTGGGAAAAATATAAGAATAAATTTTATACAAAGGTACCGCTATGGCTCTCACCAATGGAGGCAGAGCACATGAGAGAAATTCCAAGAGAAAGATGGGTAACCTATAGACAAATATTGAAAATGGACAATCAAGAAATAAGCCTAAAAACGTACAAAGAAATTCAACGAATAGAACCGTTTATGACATGGTTGAATTACTGGCAACTGAAAAAAAGTTTCATAGAAGATATAAAGATAGGATTCGAATTTAAGGACACATGCTGGGACAAAATATTAAAAACAGAAACTAAACTAATAAAAATATTATACCAGCAATTGCTAGCATGGGAGACAGATGAAGTACATGTTAAGGAGGTAATGATAAAATGGGCTCGGGATGTAGGACATACGATAAATATGACAGAATGGGAAGAGAATTGGAGGAAAAAACAAAAATATACATATGTTGCCGAGATGAAGGAAAACTGGTATAAGATGTTCTTTTGGTGGTGTCTTACTCCAGAGAGATTGAGTAGATTTAGCAAAGGAAAAGGTAACGGCAAATGCTGGAAATGTGAGAAACACAAAGGAGATTTCATACATATGTGGTGGGGATGTAAAAAAGTAAAAAAGTACTGGCGGGAAATCCATAAAGAGATGGAGAAAATACTGCAAAAAAGTTCGAGCTAAAACCAGAGTATTTCCTCTTAGGAATTACAGATTTCCAAATGGACATCAATACGAACAAGCTGTTCGTATACTTGGTAACTGCCGCCAGGATTTGCCTAGCACAACTATGGAAAACTCGTGAAACTCCTGCCTTGGAAAAATGGTACTTGAGAGCTTTAGATAAAAAAAATATGGACATTTTGACACAAATAGTATCACAGAACAACACAAAAAGGCAAAGGACAGATTGGAGAAAAATGGAACGATATCTAGAAAAAATAAAGAATTTTTAAAAAATAAATAAACAAAATTATTATTAGAACATTATAGAACAGGAGAAAACAACAACCCAAGGCCAGCAGAAGTATAATCACCAATGCTGGAAAAGGAACAGATACGAAGAAAATTGGACCTGCTAAGCAGAAGAGCTGGAAGATGCTACAAAAGTCGTTTTGTTGGGGGATGTTGTGGGTTCTTTCCCTTTTTAATTTTTTTTCTCCTGGAATATTTCTCTGACTTTCTTCTTTCATACTTTGTCTATCTTGCACAAATTGTTCCCCTACTTTTAATGTATTAATAAAAGCATAAATAATGTTAAAAAAAAAGATGTAGGGCAACCACTGGTTTTAAATGAGTGTAGTTTGTTATTAAAACTAATAATCATAGAATCATAGAATCGTAGAGTTGGAAGAGACCTCACGGGCCATCCAGTCCAACCCCCTGCTAAGAAGCAGGAAAATCTCATTTAAAGCACACCCAACAGATGGCCATCCAGCCTCTGCTTAAAAGCCTCCAAAGAAGGAGCCTCCACCACAGAGAGTTCCACTGCCGAACAGCTCTCACAGTGAGAAAGTTCTTCCTCATGTTCAGGTGGAATCTCCTTTCCTGTAGTTTGAAGTCATTGTTCTGCGTCCTAGACTGCAGGGCAGCAGAAAACAAGCTTGCTCCCTCCTCCCTATGACTTCCCCTCACATATTTGTATATGGCTATCATGTCTCTCAGCCTTCTCTTCTGCAGGCTAAACATGCCCAGTTCTTTAAGCCGCTCCTCATAGGGTTTGTTCTCCAGACCCTTGATCATTTTAGTTGCCCTCCTCTGGATGCTTCCAGCTTGTCAACATCGCCCTTCAACTGTGGTGACCAGAACTGGACACAGTATTCCAGGTGTGGCCTGACGAATAATAATAATAATAATAAAACTTTATTTATACCCCGCCACCATCTCCCCAACGGGGACTCGGGGCGGCTTACATGGGGCCATGCCCAAGACAATACAATAAACCATAACATAATACAATTAAATAATACATTACATAAAATAAACAGTACAACATAAGATCAAAACAGCAATATAACACGAGCGGGCCGCATGAATACTACATTTAAAAACTAGATTAAAAATTAAAACTCTGGGTGAGAAAGGGATCAGAATAAAACCTCGAGGGACGGGACATCAGATAGTGAACCAGTCTAGAGGATAAATATCGGGGGGGAGTAGCATAGAACATTTACTCTCCGAAAGCACACCGGAAGAGCCATGTTTTTAAATCTTTCCTGAAGGCTAAAAGGGTGGGGGCTTGCCTGATTTCAATGGGCAGCGAGTTCCACAAGCGAGGGGCCACCGCAGAGAAGGCCCTCTCCCTTGTTCCTACAAGGCGAGCCTGAGATATAGGTAGTGGCGACAGGAGGGCCTCCCCCGATGATCGGAGAGGTCGGGCAGGTTTATGATAGGAGATACGGTCACGAAGGTAGGCGGGTCCCAAACCGTTTAGGGCTTTATAAATGATGGTCTGCACCTTGAATTGGGACCGGAAGATGAACGGCAGCCAGTGGAGCTCCTTAAACAGGGGAGTAGATCTCTCCCTGTAACTCGCCCCCGTTATTAGTCTGGCTGCCGAACGTTGGACCAGCTGTAACTTCCGGGCCGTCTTCAAGGGAAGCCCCACGTAGAGCGCATTACAGTAGTCCAGTCTAGAGGTAACTAATGCATGCACCACCGTGGTCAAGTCAGACTTCACGAGGTATGGTCGCAGTTGGCGCACAAGTTTGAGTTGTGCAAAAGCCCTCCCGGCCACCGCCGACACCTCCGCTTCAAGCGTCAGCGCTGAATCCAGGAGGACCCCCAAACTGCGGACCTGTGATTTCAGGGGGAGTGCAACCCCGTCCAGCACAGGTTGCCACCCAATACCCCGATCCGACGAGCGACTGACCAGGAGGGCCTCTGTCTTGTCAGGATTGATCCTCAGCTTGTTCCTCCTCATCCAGTCCGCCACAGCGGCCAGGCACTGGTTCAGCACCCGAGGGGCTTCCTTGGAGTCAGGTGGGAACGAGTAGTGGATTTGTGTGTCATCTGCGTAGAGATGGCAACACCCTCCAAAACTCCGGATGACCTCTCCCAGCGGTTTCATGTAGATGTTAAAAAGCATGGGGGATAAAATAGACCCTTGCGGGACCCCACAGGTCAAAGGCCAGGGGTCCGAGCAGGTGTCCCCCAGCTTCACCATCTGGGAACGGCCCTCCAGGAAGGACTGGAGCCACTGCAAAACAGTGCCACCGAGTCCCATCCCGGAGAGCCTCCCCAGAAGGATACCATGGTCGATGGTATCGAAAGCCGCAGAGATGTCCAGGAGAACCAGCAGGGTCACACTCCCCCTGTCCAGTTCCCTGCGGAGGTCATCCACCAAGGCGACCAAAGCCGTCTCAGTGCTGTGCCCAGGCCTGAAGCCAGACTGCGAGCGGTCCAGAAAATCAGTGTCATCGAGGAACTCCTGGAGCTGCGTGGCCACCACCCGCTCCAGAACCTTGCCCAAAAACGGGAGGTTGGAAATTGGTCTGTAGTTGTTACATACAGATGGGTCTAGCGAGGTCTTTTTTAGTAACGGTTTTACCACCGCTTGCTTAAAACAAGATGGAAATGACCCCTGACCCAGGGAGGCATTTATTATAGCCACAAACCAATCCAACAACCCCTCTTTGGCCTGCTTAACCAGCCAAGAGGGACAAGGATCCAGAGCACAAGTGGTCGCCCTCACAGACCCAAGAATCCCCTCCACGTCATCCGGAAGAACAAGCCGGAAAGAATCCCACAAAATCGGACAGACAGGTGCCTCGGTTACCTCCGCTGGAACTACAATTAAGCTGGAGTCCAACTCATGGCGTATCTGAGCAACTTTGCAATTTGCAACATGCAATTTGTCAACCAAAATATAGTCATATTTTTATACAAACATACAAATCCCTGATAGCAAATGCGTTTGTGTCTGTGATTATATGTGTGAAAGGTATTACTAACAAAGTATATTTTATCCATAGAACGCATCCCTGAGCTAAAGCTTTATTGTCAGAATTATTGTGATTATGATTATCCAATTTTTGCCAGAATTAGAGCAGTTCAAAAAGACAAATATTAAAATATTAAAATTAAAAGATCTCAAGAATCAAAACATTGAGCCTTTCCTTTCCTGTCAGCTCAAAGAAAAGGTGTGAGTTTACCTCTCCTTCCAATGAGAAGCAGCCAGAGTCAGCCAGGGCTTCGGGGCTGCTTTTCAACGGAGGCTACGCCGCTCTCCTCCACACACGGGCTTACCTCTCCTTCCAATGAGAAGCAGCCAGAGTCAGCCAGGGCTTTGGGTCTGCTTTTCAACAGAGGCTACGCCGCTCTCCTCCCGGCTGCTTTCCAGAGCTTGCGAAAGAAGAGAGAGCGGGTGTTTTGCTTGCTCCTCCCTCCTGCAGTCATTCTTCAGCTGGCTGACTTTCATTACATGGCGGGAAAATGCAGAGGGTAGGAAGTTTGTAAACTCATTAATAATTCTGAAAAGGGCCTAATTTTGAATGAGGACTGTGTTTAAAGGTACTATTGCAGTATGGCTTTTAACTGCATATAATAAATATTTTATCCTATACTTAGTTAATTTTTAATTCCAAAACGTAACAGATTTTCTGGATAGCCCTCGTATATGATACAAGTAGTGAAAAAGTCCAGAACTCTACATGTTCTTGGACTACAATTCCCAGCAGCCCTAGCTAGGACAACCAGTGTTAATGAACACTAGGAGTTGTCATTCATCAGCATTTTAAGTCTACATTTCACCCACTCTGGCACGCCAGAAGAGGCCACCTCTCTCTCCCCCCCTCCTCCCCCAGTACTTTATCTACATGTTTTATAACATGTTCTTCCTCTGATTGTTCCTTCTGCCTGTAGGCCTTTGGGATTATAACAAAAGTAAACTTTATATTCATTTAGTTTCTTTTAGTTTTCACCTTCCTTGTGGATATAAAATCCAACCTTAAAATACCTGGAGGGGTGGAAGATTTCAAACTGTGTTGATTTGTTACCATCTAACATTGACTCTCCTTTTGAATAAAGAATGATCAATGTTGCCTATTTTGTGACATTTGATACATTTTTCAGATCTGTTCATGCTGCAGTCCTGTTCCCAATTTCATGAGAATAAGTCCCTTTGAGCTCAATGCGGTTTACATCCAAGCAAGCATTGATGGGCACACTGTCAGAAATGTGGGACTCTCTTGTTCACCTTTGCAACAAAACACCAAGTATCTTTCCATCCCTCAAAGGGACCGCTGAGCCAATTTTGTACATATCTAGTAGATGTGCACTGTTAGAAATATGGAACTTTTTTGTTTACCTTTGAACAAACTCCAAGTTTCTTCCTGTCATTGAAGTGAATGCTAAGACAATTCTGTACAGATATTGGGAACATGACTTCAAATCATATTTTTCTATTTAAAAAACCCTCTTAAAAACCTGAAAACATCTTTGCCAATTTAAAATGGTTCATTATTTATTCCCAGCCAACTTAATTATGCTAGTAATTGAAAGAAAAAGCACAGATGGTTGCAAGTTGATATTAAATAAGAAAAGTGCCCCAAAGATTATTTTATGAGTACGATATGTGCTTAGCAATATGAAGGTGAACATTGTTGTTTTGTTGTTTTTGTTCAAGTCATTTTGGAGTTGCCATGGCCCTGAGCTAAATTTATCATAAGATTTTCTTAGCAAGGTTTGTTCAGAGTGGGCCTGACTTTTTTTTTAGGTTGAAGGAGACTGACTTGCCCAAGATCACCCAGTTGGTTTACATAGTTGAGCAAGGATTCAAGTCCTGCTCTCCCAGAGTTGCAGTTCAACACTCAAAGCACTACACTACACAAGCTCCTACAGGTGAATGGTAATCACAGAGTTATAAAATCATAGAGTTGGAAGAGACCACAAAGTTCAAGCAGTCCAACCTCATTCTACCATGCAGAAGTGCACAATCAAAGCACTGCTGACAGATGGCCATCCAGCCTCTGTTTAAAAATCTCCAGAGGAGGTGTGTGGGAATATAATCCTATGTCTCTTCAATAACTGGGGCAAAATGTGAAAGGGGCTTGAGGAGGATCATCTTTATTGAGGTTTCTGGGTACTTGAAAAAACCCTTCACAAATATTTTTCCCAAGGGATTGCCTACACCACCAAACAAATTCAGTGGCAAATCAGAGTATTTTGTCCTAGAGCTTCCCCAGATTCACTTCATTAGCCCCATATCTACACATTATACCACTCTGAAATTGTATTGATAGTCAAACACTTCCCCTACCCAAAGTCAAATCAGCACTTTACCCTTTCTCTTCCAGGCAACACAACACATCACAGCCAAGCCTAGCCCAGCCATGGGCTCAATGGCAGTGGGATCCATTGGGCTATCACCTCACTATTGATCACATGATTGGGCACCTAGAACTTTGCCAGTAGGGAGGTTCTGGGGATGTACTTGGCTAAGAAGGCAGTGTTGGTGGTCCCTAAGAGAAAGAAAATTTCAGTTTTTAAAAACTGGTGGTAGCCTTATGACTTCATTACATGGATGACTGGAAGCGTTGTAGGGCCAGTGTGGGAGGAAGCCACATGCTTCCCCATATGTGATGAGGAAGTGTTTCTGTGGGAGAGGCAGAGTGTCAAGATTGCCCTACTGTCCTGTGGATTCACCATGGAAGCAGGCGAATCACCTGCTGCCCCTCATCAATGTGATGAGGTTCATTTCCTACTCTCCTCAACACTGATCTCATGGCTAGGCTCAGTTGAGGAGCAGATGGTGTCCTCAGTATTCACTAATAATAAAATTTAAAAAATGTTAAACTTCTCCAAGTAGCACAGAACATTTAAAAATGGTGATGCTTGACAGATGAGGCTTGTCAACCACAAATCTACTTGTGCTCCCCACCCCTCAGGTGGACATTCATTTATCCTAAGGACCTGCAGAGAAAGAAGTAAGGTTTAAAAAATGTCATTAAAACCTTAAAAAGTTATTTCAGTGTTAAATCAGTTGTACACTGTAAGTTCCTACAGCACCAAAATAGAAGTGAGTACTGATTATTTTGCTAGTGTGGATGACGCCCATGTTTTTCAATATTCTTTCCTTCTCTATCAGAGCCAGTCCAATAATGAGGCAAATTATGTGGTTGCTTCGGGCACAAAACATACGGGGGCGCAGTTGGGACTGCTTTTTCTGTTGATTTGTTGTAAAACATGATGTTTTGGTGCTTAATTTGTAAAATCTTAATATAATTTGATGTTTAATAGGCTTTTCCTTAATCCCTCCTTATTATCCAACACTTTTATTTTCAGTGATTGGTTTGGGGGGGGGGGGAATTCTGTTTGCCTACACTTGAAAAATACCTAGGGCCGGCTCTGCTCTCTATTCAGCACCAGCAAGACAGAACACACAGAAATTCAAAGGTAGACTCTCAAATATTTAATACTTAAAGCCCCCAGCTTAAATAAATGGATGTACTTGTCACTTTCTATCTCTAAAATTTCATCCAAAAATACACAGCCTTTTGCAATTTAAATTCTTATTAAAAATAAATATTTTTTTGTAGCCATAATGCCTTCCAAGTTTCCAGCCCCTAAGAAGCTCTTCTCTCACCTCCCTTCTGGGAAATGTTCAGCCTCACATCTCCAACCAATGCTTCTCTTTTCAGTCCAATGCTAGTGCCTCACATTATAAGATAGAATGACCCCTCCACCGTGTGGCATAAAACTATAGGCGGTCAACAGTATGATCCATCTCTCAATGGTCAAATAGCTTTGAAATTTACTGAGTAGTTCTGAAGGTCAAAGAGTTTTGAAGTTCATAGAGTAGAGTAGATCTAAACTGCAGTTATAGCATAGCAGAATGAAAATTGGGCCTTGCAGTCCTGCACCATGATTAAAGATTGTCAAGCGGTGATATCTACTTTATTACTGCTGTTTCTGTTCCATGTATATGTATTTTCACCAATACCAAAGCTAGAGATGCAGAGACTAATACTAAACGTTGATGAACACAAGATGGGTTACCTTAGCAACAGAAAGTTTTTAGAATATCTCATTCCTTCGGGCTGTAATTGAGTTTATGAGCCTTCACATCTGCTTGTAAAGTGAATGAGGCACCTGGAAATACATTTCCAGAGCGAGGAACAAGAAATTAGAAAATGGCAGACATTACATTGTTAATTTCCTTGCATGCTGTGATGACAATGAATACTCAGATGTTTATAGTGATTTGCTATGCACATACATACATACAAACAAATAAACACAATCTCACATGTTATTACTTGAAATGCAACTGAATCACTTATATTCAGACTGTACTAAAATAGTAGCCTTTGTCAAATCAATAACATTTTTGTTGTTAGCTATCTCATTTCTACTGAAAATGATGTATGTGCCAGGTTTTCTTATTTAACAGGAATAGCCCCTGTATTCTAGTGCACTCCTCCTATTAGATTCCCATTATATAGGGGTATAGTTTTTATTTTAAAAGGTTAAACATAGTAGCTGTTGGAAACAGCAACCTTCTTCAAGCCTCCATTAGTTATTTATCTATATCTATATCCATAATAAAAGTGAAAACCTGTATATGTATATGTGGCACAGGTGTCTGTTCACACAGACAGCCTCTGGCCTCCACAAACAGGCTATAGTGCTCACTGCTAAGGAGCCACCAAGTCACTCTTTTCCACTGGCATTACGGTTACAGCGAGCACCATGAACATGTAGCCCAAACCCTGTCAATGTCCTTCCCAAACACTACGGGCCACCACCCAAGGAATGCTTTCATTTGGGGATCAATTCATCCTAGATTTTGCATTGTCCTCCACCACAGGCAGGCATCCCAGGGTTCTCCATTGGTATGAAATTTGCATGACCCCACCTACTGCCCTTCCCTTTCAAATCTGTCTGCAGAACAAACACAGCACAACTACACTTCCTGGAGGAGTTTGGAGGATTGGGTCAACATGGTGGAAGTTGTAGTTCATCCTGCATCATCAGAGCACTGTGACTCCTACTGGGGAATGTAGAAGAGTTGTAGTTCACCTACATCCAGAATGCTATGATGGCTCTGGGCCAGACTTGCCATGCATACATGATATGCCCAGATTTGAATACTGGTGGGTTTTGAGGGGAATTGGCCTGGACATTTGGGAGTAGTAGGTACTGGGATTTATAGTTCACCTGCAATGAATGAGCACTCCAAACCCCTCCGATGATTGACCAGGACCAAACTTGGCACACAGAGCCCCCATAACCAAAAGAGCACATTGGACAAGTTTGGAGGAAAGGGAGTTATAGTTCACCTGCATCCAGAGAAACAGTGACCCCCACCGACAATGGATCGGGACTAAACTTTGCACAGAGAAGCCTCATGACCAACTGAACATAATGCAGGGGTTTGTGGGAATGGGCCTTGATTTTGGGAGTTTTAGTTTACCTGCATCCAAAGAGCACTGAACCCAGCCAACAACGGATCTGGATCACACTTGGCACACAGACTCAACATTGCCTGTTGTGGATACTGACAGATGTTTTGGGACAATTGCCCCGGGACTCTGGGAGTTGTAGCAGTTCACCCCCATCCGGAGAGCACTGCAGCCAGGCGATGACCAGCCAATGACAGATCTGGACCACACTTGGTACACAGACCCAAAATGTTGTTCACCCATTCCAAACTGAGAATAACTAACAATCAGAGACAAATAACGCCTTTATCAAATAACCCGGGCATTGCTGGGTTCCCAAGCTAGTTATTTATATAATTCAGATTGCTTACTGTATTGTATATTGCTGTGCAATTTTCCTTAACTCTTTGTTGTGGAAGGGGCTGCAAACCATGTGATCAGATCTGGGCTTGTTCAGGACTCAGACTCCATTTTAGAAACAGTATGCTTAGAGACTTCAAAGCAGAAGTATGCTTTGGACTTCAGTAGGAACAGAATGCTGTACAGAAGCCATCAGACCTTCAATGGAGATAGAGACTATTAGATTCTCAAAACAGAGAGATTCTTTGGACTTTGGACTGTTAAGATCCAAGAAAAGATGCCCTGTGTTACCTTCACAGAGAAAATACTTCAAATCCTATTTGTAACTGGATTGATATGTAAAGTACCTGTCTGCTGAATACATGAAGTTTGTGAGTAAACCAACTATGTTACTTTTAAAGAAGTCTACTTATTTTTCTCTTTTGAGAGCATGATTTAAACCAAGAGGTTTTAAGGGAGAGTAGATACTTTTGGGGCAACTAAAAGAACACTTCTGAAACTCTGCTATATATGTGTGTGTTTTTTGCACCGTCATATATTTGTCCCTAATATTCAAAGAGACATCAGTCTAACAGCTGAGAAACCTAATTGCCTTTTATGAATGCCATTTTCCCAAAAGGTTATGGCATCATTTTTAAAAAGTTTATGACTTCTAACAAGGCCATGCCTTTCCAAAGATCATAACATCTCCAAAAGGTTATGGAGATTTCCATTTTCCAAAAGTAGCAGCAGTAAAGCCATTTATTGTTTTTAGCCAGTTAAATTGTGGAGTACAGTGGGGTAGACACATTACAATTCCAGATCACATGTAAATATTAGGCATGTGTGATCCATGAAAAAATTGTTCAATACTCGCTTCTAAAGTAGGGGGTGCTGGTGTTTCATTTCTGAAACTACTTCTGAAATTTGGCCCAAAAAGTTTTGAAACTTAACGAATATTCAGAATATTCAAAATTAATTTGTTAATGGCGGACACGCATGCGCAGTGGCCAAAAACAGCACTGGGGGGAACTTTACAGGACTCTCCCGCCCTCATTTTTTGAGCTATCCTCTTCAAACTTGGTACAGTGGTAGAACACATGCAAGTCTCCTGCTGATCCATGGATTTCATAAGGTTTTCTTATGCAAGGAATATTCAAAGGGGATTTTGCAGTTGCTTCCTCTGATAGAAAGCCTCCAGTGCCTGTTATTCATGGTAATCTTCCATAAGAAATAAAATTATTATTATTATTATTATTATTATTATTATTATTATTATTATTATTATTATTATTATTATTATTATTATTGTCTTGTCTCTTTGCATCAGCTGGAGGCCCCTCCCAGCAATAACATGCTATGCTAGTTCATACACACACACAAACACACAATATAATTTACAATAATATATAATAATTATAACATATTGTATATACATATAATATTCATAATATTATATTGTAATATGATATAATACAAATAATCTATATATATAAAAGAGTGATGGCATCAGGGCAGCGGAGAAAACAACAAAACTACAGGCCCTCCAACCTCGAAATTTGACAACACAACCCACCATTCACGGCTCTAGGTTGACACAACAAAAAGAAAAGAAAAATAAAGTCCTAATTACAGGGAGAGGGATAACAGTTTTTATCCAATTGCTGCCAGTTTGAAGGATAAGCTCCGCCCACTTGGTCTCCTAGAAACCTACTCAGGCCAGGGGACAGGCACAGTTAGGCCTCACTTAGGCCTCTTCCACAGATTATCAGATTTTAACTGGATTATATGGCAGTGTAGACTCAAGGCCCTTCCACACAGCTATATAACCCATTTAGAATCTTGTATTATCTGCTTTGAACTGGATTATCTTGACTCCACACTGCCATATAATCCACTTCAGTGTGCATACTAAACATAAAGACAACCATACAACAGACATTCAATACCACCACTACCTCAACAATTTCTCACCAACACCACCAGACAACGCCACAGCAACGCGTGGCCGGGCACAGCTAGTACAATATAATAATATTAATTATATATTATATTTTACATGTAATACTACAAATAATATTACTATATATTGATACAGTACAATATAGTAATATTACCAGTATTGTACTATGCTAATAATATAATATTGTATGTAAATTTAATTTATAAGCTGCTCTAAGTCCCCTTCAGGGTGAGAAGGGTGGCATATAAATGTAGCAAATAAATAAATAAATGTTATTATTATTGACACAATGTCATAGTATGACACAGCAAACAAGATCGATATGCTAGATTTTGTGTCACAAAATCACAAATTGAGCACTTCCTAAGTGTTTAGGACTGTGCAATTGTGATGAACCATGGGCCTTGTAGTCCTGTTCAGGACATTGTAATTCCTGATGAAGATGAAAACTTGGGTTTTTTACCTTCCCAGTCTGAACTGGATTCCTCTCAGCCAGATCTTTCCCAGGCAGATCTGGAAACCTTGCACCTGCAAGAAAGTTGTGCCCCAGAAGTATGTCAAACAACCCCAGAGCCTACTTCTCCCGTGTTCTTGCGCCGGGAGTTTTGTAAACAACAGAGAAGTTTGGATTCAGCTTCGCGCAGGAGTGCGAGGATAGCAGCTAAGAATGTTGCCAATTAACATTGGTTCTCGTGAGAATCTTTAAGGAGGTTAACATCTGGTCTCAGAGTTTAGCTTTCGTTTCTGATTCCCAGAGAATCGCTTTGGTGAGAAAGTTGGACTCTATATAGGTGTTTTGCCCGCGTAGCAACTTCGCGGAGTCAATTCGTCAGCCTACGGAGCGAGTTGTGTCTGGACAGCGCGCTCCGATTCAAGCCTCGCTTCAGCTCAAGCCTTGCCTTGCTATCCAGCCTTCGCCTTGCTTCCCAGCCTTGTTTACCTACGGACTTTGCCTTGTTTCCCAGGACTAATCCTTGCCTTGTTTCACGGATTTTACCAAGTTATTCCACGGACCTTGTTCTTGTTCTTAGTTACCTTGTTCCACGTTCCAGCCTTGTTTCAAGTATCAAGTTATTTCCTAGCCACGCTCAAGTTTTATGGACTAAAGGACCTTGTCATCTCCCCTCATTTTGCTTGGCAAAGTGAGTGTTTCGGTTATTGGATTACAACTTTGGACCTTAATATTTCTTATTGGACATTGCTTTTTTGGACTAATTCTGACCTTTCCTGAAGGGTCTAATTCTGGACTATTTTCTACACTTGTTTTTATTAACTTTATATATTCCTTCAATAAAGATATTAGTTAGATTCTGGCCTCTGTGTATGGTTATTGGTGCCTCTGCTGCCTGGGTCGTGACAGTTTGACTCCGCCACCCATAAGCACCAACTAACCGAGGCCAGGATGTCTACCGGAGCCGCGCCGGCTGGACAGCCGCTCAGCTACACCATCAGCAAGGACGAAGTGGACCGCATCCGTGACAGACTCAACGCGCAGGATGGAGAAATAAAAGGGTTGAGGGAGCGCGGAGTTCGCCTCCCGGCCATGGCGTTGCCTACCAAGTTTTCTGGAGAAGCTGCTAAGGTTCATGTTTTCCGCCGCCAATGTCAAGCTTATCTAGAGGCCCGTGATGCCGAGTTTCCCCAAGAAGACATCAAGGTGGCGTGGGTCTACAGTCTTCTAGACGGACCAGCGGCTAGCTGGGCGACGGCCCTGTTTGATCAAGCCTCCCCCCACCTAAGTTCAGCACAACGCTTCTTGGATCACCTTAAGGAGACCTGGGGAATCGAGGACAATTTGGAGGCAGCCGGTCACAAACTCCGGCGCCTCCTTCAAGGAGACAGACCCATGTCTCAGTACATAGCCGAGTTCCGCGTGCTGGCCCACAACACCGGCTGGAACGATGTAGCCCTCAGAGGACAATTTCGGGAGGGTCTCAACATTGAAATGCTGGAAGAAATCTCCAAGGTGGATCCTCCCCAGACCCTCGAGGCACTCATTGATCAATGTTTACGGGCTGAAGTCATGATTGCCAACAGGAAACAATGGGTTCGAGGCCAGGGCGGTAGAGCCGGGGCAAAACCCCCCGCTCCCGCCAGTGTTCAGCCACGTCCGGTGTGGAGACCCCCACCGCCAACCCCATACCCTAGAGGAGGCGAGGAGGTGCCGATGCAGTTGGGCAATGTGCGTCCCAGACTAGATGCCGCCGAGAAGGCCCGTCGTCAACGCTTGAACCTCTGCTGGTACTGCGGGAACGGGGGCCACTTCGCCAGAGAGTGCCCAGCCAAAGGGAAGCCTGCCGCCCGTCTTGCGGCGGCGTCCTCCACGGAGTCGAAGGCGTCTGAGCCGACTGGCACACAGCCGGCGGGGGAAGCCAACGACCGGGTGTAGAGAGGCTCGCCAACCCGGTCAAAAAATCCATCCAAGAGCCGCCAACCGGGGTCCTGTTCCTTCTCGTGGTCACATTATGGTCAGCAAAAAGGGGACCCGTCATGATCCACGCCATGATAGACTCTGGAGCTACCAACAATTTCATCGATAGAGAGTATGCCGACTCTCTGGGATTACAATATCATGATTTCAAGAATGCCCGTGTGGTGCAAGCCATAGACGGCCGTCCCCTCAAGACGGGCCCCGTAAGCCAGTGGTCGGAGCCCACCAGGATGTGGATAAGGGAACATATGGAAGAGATTTCCTTCTTTGTTACCGAGGTTCCCCATTTCCCTGTGATTTTGGGAATTCCATGGCTGACACTTCACGACCCTAACATCTCCTGGTCCAACAGAGAACTGCAGTTTGCTTCACCGTACTGCCAAAACCATTGCCTCGTAGCCAAGGTATGCCATGCCACAGACTCCGAGCCCATCATCACCTTGCCAAAGAAGTACTCCGAGTATTGGGATGTATTCAATGAGAAAGAAGCCGAAAAATTACCCCCTCATAGACCTTATGACTGTGCCATTGACCTGGTGGAGGGGGCCCCGATCCCGCGAGGGCATCTCTACTCCCTGACTGAACCAGAGCAAGAAGCTCTCAGGGAATTCTTAGAGACAAACCTTCGCAAGGGGTTCATCAGACCCTCTCAATCCCCAGCCGCCTCCCCAGTGATGTTTGTGAAGAAGAAGTCAGGGGAATTACGCTTGGTGGTGGACTACAGAGCATTGAACAATATCACCAAGCGGAACAGCTATCCCCTGCCCTTAATCTCGGATCTACTGGACCGACTTCGAGGAGCCAAGGTCTACACCAAGCTGGATCTTCGGGGGGCTTATAATCTAGTTCGCATCAGAGAAGGGGACGAGTGGAAGACCGCCTTCCAGACTAAATTCGGATTATTCGAGTCCCGAGTTATGAATTTCGGTTTATGCGGAGCTCCCGCAACGTTCCAGCATTTTGTCAACGATATTTTTCAGGACTATCTAGACAGATTCTTGATAATCTACTTGGACGATTTTTTGGTGTTTTCCAGTTCACAATCAGAACATGAGAACCACGTCAAAATGGTGTTGCAACGACTGCGGGATCATGGACTTTATGCCAAGCTAGAAAAATGCGCTTTTGATCTACAAGAGGTAGATTTCCTTGGCTACCGCATCTCGCCTCTAGGGCTTTCCATGGATCCAGCCAAAGTTTCAGCAGTATTGGAATGGCGGGCGCCAACTAACAAGAAGGAGGTGCAGCGTTTCTTGGGGTTCGCGAACTACTACCGCAAGTTCATTCCAGATTTTGCCCGCTGGTCCGACCCCATCACTAGCTGCATCCGTGGAAAGCAGCCTTTCCGCTGGACTGATCAAGCAGAGAAAGGGTTCCAGCAACTGAAGAAACTATTCACCTCCCAGCCAATTCTACAGCACCCAAATCCTGGAACCCCTTTTGTGGTGCAAGCGGACGCCTCTGATGTGGCAATTGGGGCTGTACTCTTACAACCGGTGGGAGATCACCTCCACCCCTGTGCCTTTTATTCTCGTCAACTAACCACACCAGAGAGGAATTACACCATTTGGGAAAAAGAACTACTGGCAATAAAGGCAGCCTTTGAAACTTGGAGACATTGGCTAGAAGGGGCCAAATTCCCCATTGAAGTCCACACTGATCATCGTAATCTAGAACATCTAAGAACTGCCCGCAAACTAAATCAGAGGCAGCAACGTTGGGCTTTATTCTTTGAACGTTTCAACTTCCAGATTCATTATGTGACCCCAGCTCAAACCAAGCAAGCAGACGCCCTGTCACGTAAACCGGAATACGCTGCAGGACGCAAGGAGACCTTTGAATCCCAACTGCTACAACCTGAGAACTTTGCCACGCTCACAGTGGGGAACACCAAATCCAGTCCCATTGGTTCAACTTCCCCTACTCCAGGACCCATCTGTGCTCAAGAAATCAGGGCTAGTCAGCAGGCAGATGCCTGGGCGCAGGACCAACTTCGCCAAGGTCTGCATTTTCCCTTTTCGCTTAAAGATGGGCTGCTCTGCTATAGAAATCATGTTTATATCCCACCCGGACCGGGCAGGGAAAAAGCGCTTCGTCTGTGTCATGACTGCAAACCAGCAGGACACTTCGGACTATTTAAAACCATGCATTTGATCCTAAGAGATTTTTGGTGGCCCAAGATCCGCAAGGATGTGGAAAAATATGTCAACACCTGCCCAGTATGCCAGCGCTCCAAGATACGAAGGGAGAAGCCCTCAGGGCTTTTGCACCCCCTTCCTACCCCATCTCGCCCATGGGAAATAATTTCCGCGGATTTCATCACTGACCTACCACCTTCCTGTGGATTCACCACGATCTTAGTGGTGGTGGACCTATTTACCAAGTTAGCCCATTTCATTCCCTGCGAAGGCCTCCCCACGGCCAAAGAAACTGCGGATCTATTTCTTCAGCATGTTTTCAGACTACATGGATTGCCCAAGAGTTTAGTCACAGACCGTGGATCTCAATTCACCTCTCGTTTTTGGAAGGCACTACAAAAACTATTGGGCATAGACTCTCGCTTATCTTCAGCTCATCATCCCCAAACAGATGGGCAAACGGAACGCACCAATGCCACTTTGGAGCAGTATCTTCGCTGTTATGTAAACTACCAACAGGACAATTGGGCTTCTCTGTTACCACTGTCTGAGTTTGCCTACAATAATGGAGTTCAAGCTTCTACAAAAGAAACGCCGTTCTTTGCAAACTACGGTTTCCATCCACGTTTCTTTCCCCCTGTCATTGAAACTTCAGAAGTTCCCGCAGCAGAGGATTGGCTGCAGGAACTCACAGCGGTGCAACAACTTTTACTCCAGCAACTGGACCAAGCCAAGGAGGACTATAAACGCCACGCTGACAAACACCGCCAGCCGGGCCCCGAAATCAAGGTAGGAGATCGGGTTTTCCTGTCCACTCGCTTTCTGCCCTCCCACCGCCCATGCCGGAAGTTAGATGCCCGCTTCATTGGCCCCTATCCAGTGGTGGCGCAATTAAACCCCGTGACTTTCAAACTCCAACTTCCGCGTTCAATGCGCATTCACCCAGTGTTTCACCGTTCCCTGCTCCTTCCGGCGGATGGTGTGCGTCCTGATACAGACCAACCGGCCCCCCCTCCTGTTTTAATGAATGGGGAGGAGGAGTTCGAGGTTGAGGACATTTTGGATTCTCGCTTTCACCGCCGCCGCCTACAATATCTCATTGACTGGGTGGGTTTTGGCCCTGAGGAACGCTCTTGGGAAGACGCCTCCACAGTCCATGCTCCTGATCTAACCCGTCGCTTCCATCTGACCTATCCCACCAAACCGCGACCTCGCGCCTCGGGGAGAGGACCCCAGTTTGGGAGGGGCCCTGAGGAGGGGGATAGTGTGATGAACCATGGGCCTTGTAGTCCTGTTCAGGACATTGTAATTCCTGATGAAGATGAAAACTTGGGTTTTTTACCTTCCCAGTCTGAACTGGATTCCTCTCAGCCAGATCTTTCCCAGGCAGATCTGGAAACCTTGCACCTGCAAGAAAGTTGTGCCCCAGAAGTATGTCAAACAACCCCAGAGCCTACTTCTCCCGTGTTCTTGCGCCGGGAGTTTTGTAAACAACAGAGAAGTTTGGATTCAGCTTCGCGCAGGAGTGCGAGGATAGCAGCTAAGAATGTTGCCAATTAACATTGGTTCTCGTGAGAATCTTTAAGGAGGTTAACATCTGGTCTCAGAGTTTAGCTTTCGTTTCTGATTCCCAGAGAATCGCTTTGGTGAGAAAGTTGGACTCTATATAGGTGTTTTGCCCGCGTAGCAACTTCGCGGAGTCAATTCGTCAGCCTACGGAGCGAGTTGTGTCTGGACAGCGCGCTCCGATTCAAGCCTCGCTTCAGCTCAAGCCTTGCCTTGCTATCCAGCCTTCGCCTTGCTTCCCAGCCTTGTTTACCTACGGACTTTGCCTTGTTTCCCAGGACTAATCCTTGCCTTGTTTCACGGATTTTACCAAGTTATTCCACGGACCTTGTTCTTGTTCTTAGTTACCTTGTTCCACGTTCCAGCCTTGTTTCAAGTATCAAGTTATTTCCTAGCCACGCTCAAGTTTTATGGACTAAAGGACCTTGTCATCTCCCCTCATTTTGCTTGGCAAAGTGAGTGTTTCGGTTATTGGATTACAACTTTGGACCTTAATATTTCTTATTGGACATTGCTTTTTTGGACTAATTCTGACCTTTCCTGAAGGGTCTAATTCTGGACTATTTTCTACACTTGTTTTTATTAACTTTATATATTCCTTCAATAAAGATATTAGTTAGATTCTGGCCTCTGTGTATGGTTATTGGTGCCTCTGCTGCCTGGGTCGTGACAGCAATGTATTTTCGGATGATGCGCTCAGATCCCAGTAGGGTGGCCTTTTGCAGTTGGCAGATTGTAATTTTGTCAATGCCTATTGTTTCCAAATGCCGGCTGAGATCTTTTGGCATGGCACCCGATGTGCCAATCACCACCGGGACCACCTGTACTGGTTTCTGCCAGAGTCTTTGAAGTTCAATCTTGAGGTCCTGTTGTTTTTCATCAATGCGACTGTCACCTGGGATGGCAACATCAATGATCCAAACCTTTTTCTTTTCCACAACTGTGATGTCTGGTGTGTTGTGTTCCAGAACTTTGTCAGTCTGGATTCGAAAGTCCCACAGTATCTTTGCATGTTCATTTTCCACTACCTTTGCAGGTTTGTGATCCCACCAGTTCTTTACTTCTGGGAGGTGGTACTTGAGGCATAAGTTCCAATGAATCATTTGGGCCACATAGCTGTAATCTGTCTGTGCGATTTTCTTACAGCAGCTGAGGATATGATCCATGGTTTCGTCAGCTTCCTTGCACAGTCTGCATTTTGGGTCATCAGCTGATTTTTCGATCTTGGCCTTAATTGCATTTGTTCTGATGCTCCTGGGCTGCAAGGATCAGGCCTTCTGTCTCTTTCTTCAGTGTCCCATTCATGAGCCATAGTCAGGTCTTCTCTTTATCATATTTTCCTTCAATTTTGTAAAGGAACTTTCCATGCAATGTTTTGTTGTGCCAGCTGTCAGTTCTAGTTTGTAGTGTGGTTTTCTTGTACTGATTTTTTGTCTGCTGTGCTTTGAGGAATTTCTGATTTTTGACTTCAATCAAAGCAGGTTCTTCACTTTGCTTTACATATTCTGCTAGGGCATGTTCTTCTTTGACTGCTTATTTTACTTGTAAGAGTCCTCTGCCACCACGTCTTCTAGGCAGATATAGCCGGTCAACATCACTGCAAGGGTGCAGTGAATGATGAATGGTCATGAGTTTTCTTGTTTTTCTGTCCAAATTGTCCAGTTCCACCTGTGTCCAGTTTATGATGCCAGCAGTATATCTTATGACAGGTATGTCCCAGGTGTTTATGATGGTGTTGCCTCCATTGAGCTTGCTTTTGAGAATTTTTCAGTATGCACAGTTGGCCATGTTGGGTGTATTTGGTCCAGATCTGCTGTCAGTGGGTTCATGGGTCCTAGGGGTTATGTGTGTCAAGTTTGGTCCAGGTCCGGCCTTCCTGGTGGTCCCAGTGGTATTTTTGGTTACAAAAGTGTAGGCTGAAGGCTGTTAAGTGTACCAAAGCTAGCGTCGTTCTGAGGAGAGAGAGTAGGTCGAAGCCTGCTATTAGTAGTTTTTGCCACCAGCATAGCTCTCAGCATCATTGGAACAGTTAAGCCCCCCCCCCCCCCCCCGTGCGACAAGGTGGCACCTTACATGGAAAGTTCCTTGACAAAATTGAAGGAAAAGCTGATAAGGAGAAGAGCTGGCTATGGCTCACGAATGGGACACTGAAGAAAGAAGGCCTGATCCTTGCAGCCCAGGAGCAAGCCATCAGAACAAATGCAATTAAGGTCAAGATCGAAAAATCAGCTGATGACCCAAAATGCAGACTGTGCAAGGAAACTGATGAAACCATTGATCATATCCTCAGCTGCTGTAAGAAAATCGCACAGACAGATTACAAACAGAGGCAGAACTATGTGGCCCAAATGATTCATTGGAACTTATGCCTCCTCCCAGCAATAAAGAACTGGTGGGATCAGAAACCTGCAAAAGTCTTGGAAAATGAGCACGCAAAGATACTGTGGGACTTTCGAATCCAGACTGGTTTTTCGTCAATGCGACTGTCACCTGAGATGGCAACATCAATGATCCAAACCTTTTTCTTTTCCACAACTGTGATGTCTGGTGTGTTGTGTTCCAGAACCTTGTCCAGATGTGGTTTGCCATTGCCTTTATTGAAAATATATCCTACACTATCTGATATTCCTTGTCCCCTACCCCCTATCTAAGTGCTTACATGGTCTGATAAGATAAGATAAGATAAGATATGTTGCCTATGGGATATATAGGCAGAGCCGGCCCTAGGTATTTTTCAAGTGTAGGCGAACAGAATTTTGGCACCCCCCCCCAACCCAATCACTGAAAAATAAAAGCGTTGGATAAGCAAAAATGTTCGATAATAAGGAGGGATTAAGGAAAAGCCTATTAAACATCAAATTACATTACGATTTTACAAATTAAGCACCAAAACATCATGCTTTATAACAAATCAACAGAAAAAGCAGTCTCGACTGCGTCCCCGTATGTTTTGCGCCCGAAGTGACAGCTTAATTCGCCTCATTGTTGGACCGGCTCTGTATATAGGTCTCTTGTATTTGAATGCCTGTCATCAAATGGATGAAATGGTCCAGATGATATTACATGACTCCAGAACAAAGTGAGCAAGGATGGTAATGTTTCAGGTTAAACTTTAAGATTATATCTTTTAAATTAACATAATTAAATGTGCATTAAGGCTAGGCACTACACAGACTTATCAGTTGCTGTTCCTTGGACAGGTTTCTGACACTTAAACTTTCCTCTCCATTTTTTAAGCTAATGAGTTTGGCAGTTTCAGTGCTGCAAGAATAAAAAAAAAAAAACAGGAAAAGAAAAATCTTCAAAGACAGTTATCTGCTCAGCACTTATATTCAGCCCAGCATGATTTTGGCTGCTTGAGCCATGGCTAAAATGAAGGCAGCAGGCCCTCAAGTGGAGGAAATTAATTCCACCCCCCCCCCCCCCCCACACACACACTGGTTTTGAAAATCATTTGTATGAATAGGTAATTGTGCTATTTTGTGGTCTCATTACAATCAGTTCAAGAATGATCTCATTGGATGCTATTCACTATTCTCATCAGAGTCATGGTTACAAGTGTTAAGAGTTCATCATGGCAATTTGATGTCTTTCTTCATCTTATTCTCCCATGATTACAGTGAGAAGCAAGACTTTCTTACTTTACCTACCCTGCTATCACTAAGAGCTGGACCAAAAGTATTGGGTGTTTTTTCACTTGGTTTTTTTAAAAAAATGTTCTGAACATGTCTGATATACTATGGGGGTTTGTCAGGTGAAAGAAGCGACAGGAATCTTATCACCTTAATAACTGTGTAGAAGAGAAAATTGTATCAGGTGTTGCTTGTCATGCAACAAGATAACAAGTAATATCTCTTGACATTCCCACTCCTGCACAACCATTAAAGGACATGAGCTCTATCTATTCTTTCCTCTGGCAACCCTACATTACAACTCCTTTTTAGTTATTTTTAATATTGCATGCAAAAATATTTTATTATTCACTTAATCACTTTTGAAAAAACCCATTTGCCTTCATCAATATCATTATACAATCTAAATCCAATGATGAATGTATCCAATTGTGTGATTCCTGATTGTGTTTCCATGTAACTCTTCCAGGAAGATGCCAATACCTCGGAGATTAAGATTGTCAGGGGAGGTCCTGGTCTCGGTTCCACCCCCCGCCCCGCAAGTGCAACTGGTGGGGACAAGAGACAGGGCTTTCTCATTAGTGGCCCCTTGTCGGCAGAACTTCCTCCTCAATGAAATCAGGTCAGCCCCCCCCCCCCGACCTTCAGAAAAAAACTTACAATGTGGCTGTGGGACCAAGCATTCGACCAGTAATTGAAACAGTGCAATAATGATAACAAATTAATGTGATTGACAAATGGACAGGCCTTGGATTATGATTTGAATGTTGTGATTTTAATTGATGTTTTAATAATTGATGTTTTAAATTGTTTGTATTTTAATTGTATTTATTTTTGGACTTATATGTTGTTGGCATCGAATTGTTGCCTGTTGTAAGGCTGTCCTGAGTCCCCTTTGGGGTGAGAAGGGCAAGGTACAAATGTGGGAACTAAATAAATAAATACCAGGGAAATTAGATCCCTGTTTCCTCTCTAATATGAACATTTACATAGTGTTTTCCAGTATTTTCAAAATAATGTCTGCAAGTCCTCCACTTGTCATATAACGTATCTTCACAAAGCCTATAAAGTCATTTCTTATTCCTGCAGTTTCAAATTCAATGTATCTTACTGAGAGTTCATCCAAATCTGCCAAAATGGAGAAACATTATGATACATTGCATCTTTTAACAATTTTTTTACTATCTTGTCACCACAAATACCTATTACTTCATTCTGTATTTGAGGACTAGTTTACTGGGCATTCATAGTTGCAATTTCAAGATGGCTTTTCAGGTCAGTGTCTCCTGATCTGGCGTAAGATCTCAACAAGGCCCTGAAATTACCATCATTGTGCAAAGGTTCTTCACGGGTAATAGGTCCTGAATCATTGCTCCCTCTTAAAGCCAGTTCTTGTCAGCCATGAAGGACAATCATTTTCACAATTGTCAAAAGTCTCTCTGTTTTTATGCTTTCTTCTTATTTCCTTTATCATGACGATGGATTACATCAAGATGTTTTTTAATGTGAATTAGCATGTCAATTTATGGTGACCTCATTGATTTCTGATGGTGTTGACTGAAGACTTGTATTGCATCTTTCCATCACACAGACGGTTTAGCAACCAATGCATCAAGCTTCCAATGACCACCTTTACCTGCAACTTCTCCTCCAAACACCACACAGTGCTTAAAGAGTGCAACTTGCACATGAAATGAGTAGGTTAACCAGGGAAATCTGTTGAACTATTTGGGTTGAAAACTTAGGTACCTCTTCTTATCCACAAGTAACATATATCCTGGCAATGGATTCTGTGGATTCTGTACTAATTGAGCTTTCATGTGGTCATCAGAAACAGTCTTCTTCATTTAAAGTGCAAGATCTAATAATGATACAGCTTCTTGTCTTTGCTTCTGTTCCATGTTTCTTTGGCAGAGTTTGGATTAGATAAACCAGTGGTAGACACTTGTTTCCTCAGTTTTCAGCTGCAATCTAGGTGTGCATGTTCTAGGGTCTGCTGCAATGGTTCTCATTGCTTTGATAGACATTTAGGCATCTTCTGGAGTCAGTTACAGCAATGAACAGGGGTATAAGTCTCAGGACAGCAACCCAAGTTAGCAGATAATTGCACAGTAAGACAGCTGTGTTCAAAATTACCCATAGCTGCTTTCATGCCTTCCTTTTATACGCCAGTAGGAGGAGCAAGAAGGCGGATGTAAGAGGGAGCTCTGAAAGGGGAGAGAGCAAGAGAGAAGAAATGTGACTACTTGCAGATGTTTTAAAATAATATTTCAAAAAAACAGAGAAGACTGGGCATCTCCCTTGAGTTGTCCTTCTACAGATATCTGCTGACAGGTAAAGATTTTTCCCTTCTTTACCAGATGGTTCTATCTCTTTCCCTACAAGAAATGTGGAGGCAAAGAGTTTTTATTCTTTTATATTTTATTCTTTTTCTGGTCGTAGCTTTTAATCACTGGCAAGACATATTGACTGTTTCTCTTTTAACTTGCAATAGGAAAAAGGAAGAGAGAACGACCTCCCCCAGGCAAACAGAATGGTAAAGCAAGTAAACTGCTAAAGAAAGGAGAGGTTTCTCCAAAGGACGATTCTATATCTGGCCTTCCAAAAAGACGGTTTCATAAAAGACTCATAGTAGCCTTTTCCAGTCCTCTAATCCGACAGTTGCTGCTTTCTATGCATTCATATTTACATCATAAACATGGAATTTTCATTAACAGAGTGTTAGTTGAGACTGGAATAAGGCCTCTTATTGGAAATCACGTGTCAAAAAGTGGGACAGTTTCCACCATCACAAATTGCCTCTCTAAGCCTCAGATAAACTTTTTGGGGAAAACTTATCAGTCACACCCTCCCGAACAATATAACTGGCAGGGCTGTGGCGCAGGCTGGTTAGCAGCCAACTGCAACAAATCACTCTGACCAAGAGGTCATGAGTTCGAGGCCAGCCCGTGCCTGCATCTGTCTCTGTCTCTGTTCTATGTTATGGCATTGAATGTTTGCTTTATATGTGCAATGTGATCTGCCCTGCCCTTCGGGGTGAGAAGGGTGGAATATAAATACTGTAAATAAATAAATAAATAAACTGGTACGTTTTGAGAAGGGTAATTTCGTCTTCATTCCATATCATTTTTACTCTGGTAGCAGGTGGTAAAGCTCTCTCAGAATTTGTTTCAAGTATTCCAGTTTTACAGTTTCCACATGGAGGACTGTGTAAATCACTAATTGTAAATCCAACCTATATGTCCAAATTAAGAAATCCTTTTTTAATCTAATGTTTTAAATAAATCCAAGGTTTGTCACCATCCACGACCGGTTTCGACTATGTAGTCTTCCTTGGATTTATGTGGAACATGAACTCTGGTTGTCATTGGATTCACAAACCTTTAATATAAGAGTTCTGCTTTCTATGAATGTATGTGTGTTTGTAACACATTGATTATATTTTGGTTTAGAGATGTGTATTTTGAAGCATTTAGTATATTTTGAATCTCTATAATCCTTGTCTGTATATTGAATGTTCTATGACTATAGCATATATAGGAAATACTGTCTTACAGTTTAGATTACATTCCTGGTTATAGTGGCCTCTTGCCTTTGCATTTTGGGGAATCCCTTCTCTGTACAATTCAATTACTGGTCAAAAATAAATTGGATGAATTCCAGCAGACTTCCTTGCCTATGTCTAGAGGAGCAAGTCCAGTGTGACCACAAGTCATCATGGGTAGTGGCTCTAAATAAAGGAGATGGCTAAAACTGGCATTCCTTCACAATTTTTGAATGATCTAGGGCCTAGGGCAAAACAAGTGCTCATGTAACGCACCCTATGCTCAATTGGACCTAGCAAGTATAGATAGGCCTTCTGCCACAAAATGAATATTCATTTAGAACACTATCTGTCTATTCCAGTTCCGTTACCCTTAATGTGATGCCTCATGGGTTTTGTAGTCCTGTGCCTAGTGTCACCGTGACAGATGAGGATGAAAACATGGGGTTTTTACAGCCAGAGCCAGAGTTTTTCCAGATGCCTGAGGTTCTTGTCCAAGAACCAATTAAAACTGACCTTGATCAACGCTCACCTCCCTTCGCTAGAAAGCAATCCTTCTCGGCAGATAGGGGAGTGAGAGAGAGAATTCGGAGGAGTGCCCGAATTGCTGCTAAGCAAGAGACTGATTAGCTATGTTTCCCCTGGGAAAATCCAGTGAGTCTCACACCTGCAAGTTGGGTTTCGTTCCCTGTTCTCTAGGGAAAGTGAACGCTGGACGCCCGTTTGGCGGGAAATGAGACCCAGATAAAAGTATCGGGCTCTGTTGATTCTTTGCGGAGATAACAGCTCAGCTTCGGGAGTGAATTCCATGTTTCCAGCCTAGTGTGGACTTCGCTAAGCCCACAATCCAGTTTCCTTGCCTCGCCTGCTCAAGTCTCCAAGAATTGTCTCGCTTTGTCCTTAGCCACGGATTTTGTTCTTAGAATCAAGTTTTAGACTACCTTGCCTCGTTTTGAACCACGGACCTTGTTTCCTAGATTCAAGCCTTGTTCCCAGCTTCCTTGTGGATTTAACCTTGTGCCTTGGAAGACTTTGGACAATTCCCCTCACTATTGCTTGGCAATAGTGAGTGTTTCGGTAATGGATTTTATCTTTGAACTCTAATATCATTTATTGGACAAACTATTCCTGGACTATTTTAGACCTCATTTGAAAGGTCTGTTTCTGGACTATATTCTCTACTTGCTTTTATCCTTCTTATATATTTCCTTAATAAAGATATTAGATAGTTTTATTGGCCTCCGTGTCTGGTTCTTGGTGCTCCGCTGCCTTGGTGTGTGACAGTTTGTCTCCGCCACCCCAAAGCACCAAGCAACCTAGGCCAATATGTCGGTGACACCAGGAGCCGGAGCGGCCGCGCCGCCAGGCAACTACACCATTTCCCAGGATGAGTTTAACCGGATCCGAGACAAAATCCGGGAGCAAGAAGGAGAGATTCGGGGCTTGAAGGAGCGAGGAGCCCGTCTCCCTGCTTTGGCTTTGCCAAACAAGTTCTCCGGGGAAGCCTCCAAAGTTCACGTATTCCTCCGCCAGTGTATGGCGTACCTAGAAGCACGCCACACGGAGTTCTCTCGAGAAGATCTCAAAGTGGCGTGGATTTACAGTCTCCTAGATGGACCTGCGGCCACATGGGCAACAGCCCTCTACGATGCGGGCTCCGCGTACCTGGCTACCGCGCAGCAATTCTTGGCTCACCTACGAAATACCTGGGGAATTGAGGATGATCAAGAGGCGGCTGGCCACAAACGGCCTTTTTCAAGGGGACAGACCGCTATCACGGTACATAGCCGAATTCCAGGTGTTAGCTCAAAACACCGGCTGGAATGACATAGCCCTCAGAGGACAGTTTCGTGAGGGTCTCAACCATGAGATGCAGGAAGAAATCTCCAAGGTGGAACCCCCAGACTCCCTTGAGAGACTCATTGCCCATTGCTTATGGGCGGAAGTTCTCCTCGCCAATAAGAGGCAGTGGCTCCGGGGCCAGGGTGGAAGAGCCGGATCAAAACCCCCTTCCACCGCCAGCATCCAGCCTCGCCCCGTTTGGAGACCACCGCCACCAGGCCCCAATCCCTTGGGAAGCGAAGACGAGCTGATGCAGCTGGGCAACGTGCGCCCTAGGTTGGATGTGGCAGAAAAGGCCCGCCGACAGCGTTTGAACCTATGTTGGTACTGCGGGAATGGGGGCCACTTCGCCAGAGAGTGCCCAGCGAAGAAGAAGCCCCCTACCCGTTTGGCGGCGGCGTCATCCGCGAGCGCGGAGACTACTCAGGCGGCTGAAATGAAGCCGGCGGGGGAAGACAGCGACCGGGTGTAGATGGGCTCGCCAACCCGGTCAAAGATTCCACTCAAGAGCCGCAAACGGGAGTCCTTTTCCTTCTAATGGTCACACTGTGGTCAGTCAAAAAGGGGCCCGTCATGGTCCATGCCATGATAGACTCTGGGGCAACCAACAACTTCATTGATAGAGACTATGCTAACTCACTGGGATTACAATACCATGATTTCAAGAATGCCCGGGTGGTGCAAGCCATCGATGGCCGCCCCCTGAAGACGGGACCAGTAAGCCAATGGACCGAGCCCACTCGGATGTGGATAAGGGAACATATGGAAGAAATCTCTTTCTTTGTCACCAAAGTCCCCCACTTCCCCGTGATTTTGGGAATCCCCTGGCTGACTCTCCATGACCCAAACATCTCCTGGTCTAGCAAAGAACTCCAGTTTGCTTCAAAATACTGCCAGAACCATTGCCTAGTAGCCAAGATCTGCCAAGCCACGGACACAGAGCCCATCATTACCCTGCCCAAGAAGTACTCAGACTTCTGGGACGTTTTCAATGAGAAAGAAGCCGAGAAATTACCCCCACATAGACCTTATGACTGCACCATTGATCTCATTGAGGGGGCCCCAATTCCGCGAGGACACCTCTACTCCCTGACTGAACCAGAGCAAGAAGCTCTCAGGGAATTATTGGAGACAAACCTCCGCAAGGGGTTCATCAGACCCTCTCAGTCCCCGGCTGCATCTCCAGTGTTGTTTGTGAAAAAGAAGTCAGGGGAACTACGTCTTTGTGTGGACTATAGGGCTCTGAACAATATCACGAAGCGGAACCGCTACCCATTGCCGCTAATCTCGGACTTGTTGGACCAACTTCGAGGAGCCAAAGTTTACACCAAGCTGGATCTTCGCGGGGCTTATAATCTGATTCGCGTGAGAGAAGGAGATGAATGGAAAACGGCTTTCCAGACCAAATTCGGATTATACGAATTGCTAGTTATGAATTTCGGTTTATCAAACGCACCCGCAACATTCCAACATTTTGTCAACGATATCTTCCAGGACTATTTGGACCGCTTTCTAGTCATATACTTGGATGATTTTTTGGTGTATTCAAGGTCACAAACAGAGCATGATCAACACGTCAGGATGGTGCTGCAACGCTTGCGAGACCACGGATTATATGCCAAGTTGGAAAAATGTGCCTTTGATTTGAAAGAAGTAGACTTCCTGGGATACCGCGTCTCGCCACTAGGGATGTCCATGGATCCGGCGAAAGTTTCAGCCGTGTTAGAATGGTGGGCGCCAACTAACAAAAAGGAAGTACAGCGCTTCTTAGGATTCGCTAACTATTACCGTAAATTCATTCCAGACTTTGCCTGCTGGACAGATCCAATCACCAGTTGCATCCGAGGGAAACGGCCGTTCCGCTGGACAGAGCAAGCTGAAAAGGGGTTCCAGCAGTTAAAGCGATTATTCACAACCCAGCCAATTCTTCAACACCCTGACCCAAACACCCCTTTTGTTGTCCAAGCAGATGCCTCTGATGTGGCAGTGGGGGCCGTGTTAATGCAGCCAGTGGGAGAACATCTCCACCCTTGTGCCTATTACTCCCATCAGCTAACTGCCCCAGAGAGGAACTACACCATCTGGGAAAAAGAGCTCCTAGCTATCAAGGTAGCCTTCGAGAATTGGAGGCACTGGCTCGAAGGAGCCAAGTTTCCAATTGAAGTCCATACTGACCACCGGAATTTGGAGCACTTAAGGACTGCCCGGAAGCTAAACCAAAGGCAGCAATGCTGGGCTTTGTTCTTTGAACGTTTTGACTTCCGGATCCATTATGTGACTCCTGCCCAGACCAAGCAAACCGATGCCCTATCACGGAAGCCGGAATATGCAGCAGGGCGCAAAGACATTCCAGAGACCCAATTGTTGCAACCCGAGAACTTTGTCATACTCACGGTGGGAAATACCAAATCCACTTCAGCTGAACCAGCCTCAACTAGTACAAAATCCACATCCACGGACTCTCTTTCTACCCAGGGAGATCAGGGCCAGTCAACAGACAGACGCCTGGGCCCAAGAACAGATCCAACGAGGACTACAGTTCCCATTTTCACTTAAAAATGGATTATTATGCTACAGGAATCATGTTTATATTCCTCCAGGGGCCGGAAGGGAAAAGGCTCTCAGCCTATGCCATGACAGCAAACCTGCTGGACACTTTGGACTGTTCAAAACCATGCATTTGATCTTGCGGGATTTCTGGTGGCCCAGGATTCGCAAGGACGTAGAACACTATGTTAATTCTTGCCCTACATGCCAGCGTTCCAAGACACGAAGGGAAAAACCTTCAGGACTTCTGTATCCCCTTCCCACCCCCTCTCGGCCTTGGGAGATAATTTCAGCGGATTTCATCACGGACCTACCACCGTCCTTTGGATTCACCACAATCCTAGTGGTGGTGGACCTTTTTACCAAGATGGCCCATTTCATTCCCTGTGAGGGGCTCCCCACAGACAAAGAGACTGCAGACCTATTCCTTCAGCATGTATTCCGCCTACATGGCCTGCCCAAGAGTCTAGTCACAGATCGAGGATCTCAGTTTACCTCTAGTTTCTGGAGGGCCCTTCAGAAACTATTGGGCATTGACTCTCGTCTTTCCTCAGCTCACCATCCTCAGACGGATGGGCAGACTGAGCGCACTAATGCCACTCTGGAACAATATCTTCGTTGTTATGTCAACTACCAACAGGACAATTGGGCATCCTTATTACCGCTTTCAGAATTTGCATTTAATAATGGTGTCCAGAATTCAACCAAAGAAGCCCCGTTTTTTGCAAATTACGGCTTTCATCCCCGTTTTTTCCCTCCCGTTGTGGAAACCTCAGAAGTCCCAGCAGCGGAGAATTGGCTATAGGAACTCACAGCAGTGCAAGAACTCCTGCATCAGCAACTTGACCAAGCCAAGGAAGACTATAAACGTCATGCCGACAGCCATCACCAGCCCGGGCCCGAGATCAAGGTAGGAGACCGGGTTTGGTTGTCCACTCGCTTTCTGCCCTCCCACCGCCCCTGTCGGAAATTAGATGCCCGCTTCATTGGCCCATACACTGTGGTGGCGCAACTTAACCCCGTGACTTTCAAACTTCAACTTCCGCGCTCCATGCGCATTCATCCGGTGTTCCACCGTTCCCTCCTCCTTCCGGCGGATGGGGTCTGCCCCGATGTAAACCGGCCACCCCCCGGCCCCACTTTGGTGGACGGGGAAGAGGAATTTGAGGTCCAGGACATTTTGGATTCTCGTATTCATCGCCGTCGCCTTCAGTATCTGATTGATTGGGTGGGCTATGGACCGGAAGAACGCTCTTGGGAAGACGCTTTCACTGTCCACGCTCCTGACTTAGTCCAACGCTTCCACCGGACCTACCCTTCCAAGCCGCGGCCCCGCGGATCTCGGGGAGCGGGCCCCGTTGGGGAGGGGCTTGAGGGGGGGGATAGTGTGATGCCTCATGGGTTTTGTAGTCCTGTGCCTAGTGTCACCGTGACAGATGAGGATGAAAACATGGGGTTTTCACAGCCAAAGCCAGAGTTTTTCCAGATGCCTGAGGTTCTTGTCCAAGAACCAATTAAAACTGACCTTGATCAACGCTCACCTCCCTTCGCTAGAAAGCAATCCTTCTCGGCAGATAGGGGAGTGAGAGAGAGAATTCGGAGGAGTGCCCGAATTGCTGCCAAGCAAGAGACTGATTAGCCATGTTTCCCCTGGGAAAATCCAGTGAGTGTCACACCTGCAAGTTGGGTTTCGTTCCCTGTTCTCTAGGGAAAGAGAACGCTGGACGCCCGTTTGGCGGGAAATGAGACCCAGATAAAAGTATCGGGCTCTGTTGATTCTTTGCGGAGACAACAGCTCAGCTTCGGGAGTGAATTCCATGTTTCCAGCCTAGTGTGGACTTCGCTAAGTCCACAATCCAGTTTCCTTGCCTCGCCTGCTCAAGTCTCCAAGAATTGCCTCGCTTTGTCCTTAGCCACGGATTTTGTTCTTAGAATCAAGTTTTAGACTACCTTGCCTCGTTTTGAACCACGGACCTTGTTTCCTAGATTCAAGCCTTGTTCCCAGCTTCCTTGTGGATTTAACCTTGTGCCTTGGAAGACTTTGGACAATTCCCCTCACTATTGCCTGGCAATAGTGAGTGTTTCGGTAATGGATTTTATCTTTGAACTCTAATATCATTTATTGGACAAACTATTCCTGGACTATTTTAGACCTCATTTGAAAGGTCTGTTTCTGGACTATATTCTCTACTTGCTTTTATCCTTCTTATATATTTCCTTAATAAAGATATTAAATAGTTTTATTGGCCTCCGTGTCTGGTTCTTGGTGCTCCGCTGCCTTGGTGTGTGACACTTAAGAATAATATATACCAGAGCGAGGTTTGAACAACTCAGTATTATTGTGCAAACTGGTTGCTACTGTAACATCCCAAGAAATGAGAGATTTTGTGTTTGGGGAGAACCAATAGTGGAAGATATTGAACATTTTTTGATTGATTGCCCAGCATATACTGAACTTCGATACAGATATTTACATCATTACTATCTAATTTTAGGTCCCCCAACAGAAATGATCTTATCACATTCCTTTTCCAAGGATGAGAAAGATCCACCATAATCAGAGTAAGCCTTTTTATCCTGAAAGCTATCAAGAAAAGAGCACATTTCCTGAAAGAAGAATCAAGAAAATAAGATTTTGACACCAAACAGAAGGTCAGCTGCTGTCCTCCCATCCTTTCTGCCTTGTTTTTATTTGTGTTGTACTTTGAAATGGTCATATGACTGGTCGAATAACTAAATAAATAAATAAATAATTTCAAAAACCAATTAAAGATAATTACATTGATAAAAAACAAATGAAACTATATAATAAAATCTATGTGTTCTATTTGTACCCAAAAAGTTTATTGGAATCAGAGATACAGCATTTTGAAAGATCTCATACATATATTTTCACTTTAAATTGGAATATCTAAACATCAGGATCTATGTCTGTAAAGGACTAAGAACGACTAAGGTTCTTTCAGGCAGGGGGAATCTTTTTATCCCACTGCTGCCACCAATACAACCACCAAAGACTCAGAGAGGAGATCTTTTACTTTTTTTTTCTTCTGCTATCTTTTTCTGTCTTTTGGTGGCCATTTTCCACTACCTCACGATTTTCTCTGTGAGCGATCTTAGGCACTAAATTAGGGATGTTACACAAATCCCCCCGCTTGCCACCACTTGGTAAAGGACTAAGAACGACTAAGATTCTTTCAGGCAGGGGGAATCTTTATATCCCACCGCTGCCACCACTTTGTAAGGAGCTAATCACTGTTGCCACCAATTGTAAAGATACAACCACCAAAGACTCAGAGAAGAGACCTTTTACTTTTTTTCTTTCTTCTTCTTATTCACTTTAGATGGTAGGGTATGGTTTATAATATATGCGACAGAGGCTTAGATGTTGGAAGAACAATAACAAGTTTATTCAGGCACAGAGCTTAGCGGTTACAATGTTGTTCTCACTTGGTTTTTTTTTATTAACAGTTACAATACTAGCATGAGATGAGTCAAACTCCCTAAAGAGTCACTTCGTTTACTTAAAGTAGTTAGAACTTCTTTCTCTGCTACTTTTAAACCGCAGTCACCCCTGTGATATACGATCACAGATTCTCTGTTCCTTACCAGGACACAGACTACATTAAATAAGTCACTAAACTCTTATTTTAAACTGACTCAAAATGAACAATTGAGTCTCCTTGATCCCCTCAACCTAGGATCAATCTTCCCTGTGCCTCATCAGAGCACAGACTGAATCCCTTTTTTAAATGCTGCACTTCTTCAACAAAATGGCAGTTGGCTCCGCCTACTTCTCCGTGGCAACCAGCCTCTGAGTACTGAGATGCAATAACTGTAATACTTTCCCTTTTAAAACACAAACCCACAATTAAACAAAACATCTGTAAACCAAAAATTGGTACTTCATTACAATGTCCCACACATATTATTACATTTTTAGAAACTACATAAAATACATTTAATCTGGTACCTAGTTGTTCAAAAATATTTGATAGTGTAGGAGAAATTAAAGTATAAACTTTTAAAGCAAGCACACATTATCATAATTGTTTTATACTTAGAAACATTGGACATTGTTTATCTTATGGAGTTTAACCTGGGAAGTCCAATTCTGATGTCAGTTTCAGTGTTTTCACATCAAAAATGTTGATTAAACATTTGTGATGTCAAAACTTGATCACTTCTGCTATGTAGGCTATTGCTGTTATTGCAATGTTAATTGGTGGTTATTGCAGATATTGCAATGTAAATTGGAGAAAAGGTGGTTATTGATTAAAGGTAAAGGTTTCCCCTGACGTTATGTCCAGTCATGTCTGACTCTGGGAGTTGGTGCTCATCTCCATTGCTAAGCTGAAGAGCTGGAGTTGTCCGTAGACACCTCCAAGGTCATGTGGCCAGCATGACTGCATGGAGGGCCGTTACCTTCCCGCCGGAGCGGTACCTATTGATCTACTCACATTGGCATGTTTTCGAACTGCTTGGTTGGCAGTTTGCTTTTAATTACTCTGATTTTATCTGCTTGGATTTTAATGTATTGTCCATTATTTTATTTTGTGTATCGTTGGAATGTTTTAAGTTTTTGTCAAATATGTTGTGTTGTTGTTCGGGCTTGTCCCTGTTGTGAGCTGCCCCGAGTTCCTTCGGGGAGATGGGGCGGAATATAAAAATAAAGTTTATTATTATTATTATTATTATTATTATTATTATTATTATTATTATTATTATTGGCAGAAGCTGGAGCTAACAGCGGGCGCTCACTCAGCTCCTGGGATTTGAACCTGCGACCTTTTGGTCTGCAAGTTCAGCAGCTCAGTGCTTTAACACACTTCACCATCAGGGCTCCTGTAGGTATTGATAGCGTGAATAAATGATCAAAATTTGGTTGAGATAGTGCTTGCAATTCTGAAAGAATTCTAATTTTGCTTCTCATAGGACTTAGAACGGGGATATATGTGGTTGACTAGTTAAAATTAATGAGTAAACTGAGTTTTTTTTTAAAAAAAATGAATTTTTTTCCGAGAGGGGGGGTGAACCCATAAATGTCCTCCTTGACTATGGGCTTGGTGATAAGTGCTCTTGTGAGGCATTTGTTACCTATCAAAATTCCTAGTTCTATTCCCAAACTAAAAAATGGAGATTATTTTAGGCTATGTACTTTATCATTGTCTCTTTTTTATTCCAATCTGTGCTGACTGAATCTGGTTTGGGCTTTAATCTTAACATTAAAGGATTCATCTAATATTATCAACCCATTCAATAGAATAGGTTCAACATTTGGGTTAACTCCTTTAAAGTCCAGACCAGTGGTTTTCAACCTGTGGGTTCCCAGGTGTTTTGGTCTACAATTCCCAGAAATCCCAGCCAGTTTACCAGCTGTTAGGATTTATGGGGGTTGAAAGTAAAAACATCTGGGGATCCACAGGTTGAGAACCACTGGTCCAAACTAAAACCCGGAGTAGATTCACTGCCCCACCATCATGAAGCTAACTACTACTGATTCCCATGCCAAGTCTAATCTAATTATGTAGATTACATTTTAACTGCTATGGTGCTGTACATGGAATCTGTTGCCTATGAGTCAGTTTCTTCCTGGTGTTTAATGGAAGAAGCAGAAAAACTGCCATTTTTTTCTGCAGTTTTATGGGATAATATCTAGACTCATTTCTTATGGCTTGGAGCTACTGCGTTTTCATTTCAGCTGTCACAGAAGGAACTAAAATATGTTCATACAGAGAGCTCTTACTATGTGGGACAACTGTGGATATTTACAAACCACGTTGTTTCTCTGAGTATGAGCAACTAGTCTAGAATTACAGAGCGGATTAAATGAGTCAATAGGGTATCCCGAGAGGTCAGCCTGTGCCCTCAAGGTGCTTCTGAATGGGCGTAACCTGCATATGTGTCTGACAGACTTGTCTGATACCAGGAACCTGTTGTGCAAACTTTACTTTTGAAATTAGTCCAGTCCATTGACAAAAGGCTGAATAATCCAAACCTTCCTGTTAGATGTGCAAATGAAATGTTAACAAAAGGTGGGCGATCTCCCCACTTGATGGTCTGATCTGAGGTCAAGCAAGGGATTAGTCCGATTTTTATTGTCCATGCAAGATAAGCATCTGAAAGTCCCTTAGGGCAGGAAGCCCAGCCATCCGGTTCGCGTAGCAAAGGCAAATCCTGGTCACTTCTTATAATTCTTATTATAATATATATTTTATAATAGGAAAGGGAAAGGGGACATGCAGGACTGCACAGGGAAGTCCACAGGATCAGACCACCAGCCCCCCACCCAGTCATTGGTTCAGTTCATTGTCCTTGCAGAGAAATATGAAATTAAAAGAAATATGGGCTTTCAATGGATATCCGCAGGGGAGGAGGGACATACGGTCAAAGCCGGCGGGGAAGGGTCTCCGCAGTGGGGACAGATAGCCCGAGGCATCAGAGGACTTCTGGATGACCCTCACTCCATGCCTGCATGCAGTCCGATCCTCTGCAGTTTGAATTTCATTGAGAAAAACAGCCCGCACTGAGGGAATCTCCGGTTTTGACAATCAGCTGTTTTCCTTTTTTTTAACTGGTCCGATCTTGACGCTGGTGGTGGCCCTGAGACCAGGGGGTCAGAAAAGTTATTTAAATAGAAAATGGATATTCTACATGCAGTTTTGGGAAAGTTATGACTCAAAATGTGCGCCCACCATGTTAAGTAATAGCAGTTCCGTTCTGGAGGGAAAAGAGAGAGGGAGTCAGGAAAGACATACAAGATAACCACTGTGAGAAAGCTGAGCTAGAAGGAAGTGATACTTTTTATTTAGGGATTTGATACATTGTCGGGGGTTAGTAGAAAGGGTTTTTTAAGCTGCTGCTGAGACATTTTTCATTCATTTTTTCTGATTCCAGCATGGTTCCTGCAGCTCTGTGGAACTCCCTGCTACAGGTCAGATTAGGCTGAGTGCAGATGGCCACTGTTCGACCACAGAACTTTAAATGCAACGAGGAAAAGAGCTCCTCCACATGGTGTGGCTGTTCTGTATTGGTATATGCTTTAGAATGTCATGCAACCATTTTAAAGGAGTGCAAAACAGACCTAATCATCATGTAAGGTTTTGATCTAGGGCCCTTCCATACAGCCCTTTATCCCATAATATCAAGGCAAAAAATCCCACATTATCTGAGTGTGGAGTCAGATAACCCAGTTCAAAGCAGATTGTGGGATTTTCTGCCTTGATATTCTGGGATATAAGGCTGTGTGGAAGGGCCCCTAGAAATGCTTCAGACTTTCCAGACAATTTTTCTTCATACTGGAGATAAATTAGTGGTGAGTCTCATGAATTACTAATGTGAGCTGGTGTTTCTGAAGATTGAAACACCTTTTCCTAGCTTCTTCTCAAATATATGCAGGGACTTGGGAATGTATCCCCAAAAATAATCCCCTCCACTTTCCCACTAAGGTGATATTCATCACTTACTTAGGCAATCCCTTGTAATTCGAGGATGATGGTCCTCCATGTCTTGGAAGACGCCTGTGCATGATTTTTTTTAATGTGTGGAGGTCGGTGCATGACTGGTCAACACACAGTCTTCACAGATTGAGGTTCCAGCAGTGGTGTGATTAACACAACGAGAGTGGCTTCTCAGTCTGTTGCAGCCTTCTTCCGCCTTCACAGCCGTTGTAACATGTACCATGTTATCCTCCGCCTGCTCCGCCATTGAGGTCTTTGGGTCTTCGGATTGTTCTTGGTCTGGATCCTCCCCTGTGGCCACTCCTGGGAGTGTGTGACTCCCGTGGTTGTGCCCTCAGGTTCATTGGAACACGCAAGCCCCCTCACCACGTCAAGGTGACAATCAACTTAGGTAGGTAAAATAAAGGTTTTCCCCTGAAGTTAAGTCTAGTCATATCCAACTCTGGGTGTTGGTGCCCAGTTCCATTTCTAAGCTGAAGAGGCAGCGTTGTCCATAGATGCCTCCAAGGTCAGCATGACCGCATGGAGCGCCGTTACCTTCTTGCTGGAGTGGTACCTATTTGCATGTTTTCAAACTGCTTGGTTGACAGAACCTGGGGCTAAAAGCAGGAGCTCACCCCGCTCCCCGGATTCAAACCACCGACCTTTCGGTCAGCACATTCAGCAGCTCAGCGGTTTAACCCACTACACCATTGGGGGCTCCTATTCATCAACCTAGTAGAGGTAAATGCCAAAGAATAACTGCAAACATATCCAACAATATAAACTGGGGAGGATGGGGAGGATGGCGGGAATCCAAAAAAAGTCTTGTGGCACCTTAAAGATAACATATTGACTTTCATTTATTTCAAACAATATCACCAGACACATAAACATTGCCTTTGCCAAGTGCAATCCTGTACATGTTGTCATATGAAATGTGTGGGAAACACATATAACCCTGGACATTTCCATGGCCCCCTACAACCCCCAACTCTAAATCTTGATGATGTTGCAAGTATGGCAGAAAAACAAACTATGTCTTTCCCAGACAAGATTTTCAGGAAACATTCCATGTGTGTGTGTGTGTGTGTGTGTGTGTGTGTGTGTGTATATATATATCAATCAAATCCATGAATTTTGATATATGCTTCTATGGAGGGGACTCCAGAGGGACATAAATTGGTCTCTGGGTCCAAGGAAATTGCCCATCTTTGATGTAAAATATTAATATTATTATTCACATGCACAGATTTAGTGCTAAGTTGAGAAAACAAAGGCTTGTGTGTGATAACTTTGTGACTATTGCTCCTAACAGGAAATTTGATCAGGCAGCTTCCTAACTGGCAAAAAAAAAGATCAGTTTCCTTTTTTAAACATGGCAATATTTGTACAGTGGAAATAAGATTCATAATGAAGAGGATGTAGGTGGAGTGATGTAATTGCTAACTATGATTAGCAATCAGGTTTAAAGTAATTGTGGGTCTGGACAGTTTTTTTAAAAAAAAATCAATATTCCATTTTCATTGCATAATGCATTTATAGTGTTTATTCAAAATATAAACCAGCAAAGTGCAAAAAAAGTACTCAGAATAATAATGCTTTTGGCTACAGATGATGGAGAGTTGCCTCCCAAAATATAGTAGTTGAAGTCACTGCACTACAAACTTTGAAGTATTTTGTCTCTTTCTTCACTTTGTATTCAACACTTTTATTTTTCTTTCTTCCCTTTCTGCCTTTATATATCATTTCAAAAGGTTTTACAACCCTCTCAGGGCTTACACATTTTAAAAGAAAACAAACCACAGCAAACATTTACGTACAGTCAGCCATTAAGATAAACGAAACAATTGAAAATGATAATTTACACCAAATTTAGATTAATCAGTGGAGACCAACTATAAACATTAAAATATTTAGGGCATGTTTAAAGGACATCAGCAATGAAGCACTTTATTAAAGAGAAAGTCTTCATTGGTGGGTTGTTATTGTTGCATGCCTTCATCGAGGACCATCAAGGGAGTGAAGGTACCATCACCAGGGGCTTTGAGGAAAGAGGCAGCCTTTGTTTTCTTTGTTGCCTCTGGCTCAGCTCCTGGAACTCACTCCTTGCAGAACTGAGGCCCTGTGACTCTGCGAAGCCAGGCCCAGCAAGAACACCTGCCTGTCTCCAGAGACTGGGGCATAAAAGGACCACGCCTGTGGGGGTCTCAGCCATCAAGGGCCTCCACCATCTTGCTCCCTGGGGGAGCAGGGAGGGTATATAAAGCAAGGGTGAAACTCTGGTGGTGGGGGAAGAGAACTAGGTTAATTGCTGTAATAGCAAGTTTTATGCATATGTCTTTGATGTTTTTATAGTTTTAATGGTTTTAATCTACAGTTGTATGTATTTTATTTAGATATATGATATATTTTTATATATTTGTAAGGCATTGAATTTTGCCATTTATTATGTTGTAAAATGCTTTGAGTCCCCCAGGGGTGAGAAAAGCGGTATAGAAATGTAGTTAATAATAATAATAATAATAATTGGAAGAAGAAGAAGAAGAAGTCATTTCTGACATAGAGTGACCCTACATTGAACCATCACGGGGTTCCCTTTGTTGGATTTGTTCATTGGGCCTGCCTTTGCCTTCTTCTGAGATTGAGGGAGTGTGATTGTCTCAAACTCATCCAATGGGTTTTCTTGGCCAAGTAAGGATCTGAACCCTGGTCTTCAGAGTTGTAGCCCAAAGCTCAAACTATTATGCCATGCTGGCATTCTGTGGACACCTAAAGAAAAGGCCCTGCCTCTGTTACCCATCAGCTCAATGGTTGTCCTTTGAACACTGCCTTGCTTACCTGTCTTATAGCTCAGGCAGGCTTATACATATGAAGACCTGATGTGTTTGTGTGGGACTGGGTCCCTTGTCTTATGAGCTGATCATTGATCGTAATAAAGTGAACTTGAACTTGATATGAAGGCATTCCTTCACAACAAAGTACTTCTTTCTGTTCTCATCTCTCTGTTCCCTGGTACATAGACAAACACATATTATATGCATAAAAGAATTCACAGAGACATTCATTAAAGAGATCCTATTTTTCATCCTCTGCTTGTTTTTAAAGAAAGTGGCTGCCTCGTGATAGATCCAGGATCTCAATCTAGATCCTCCCAAACAAATCCCAAAACTTTATTCACTACACAAAACTCATTTTCAATAGGTATGTAGTATAGGTCTAAATATATTTGCTTATGGTATGACATCCATTCCATAACCAACTCTAATCACTGGTTTTTCCCTAGCAGTTCAAAAATCCAGGTTTTACACTCAAGTGATGTAAGTGTCTGTGTAAAATCTAAAAACAAATTTCTTTCCAATTTCCCTATAATAAGGCAGATTACGGCATAACTGAAAATCCACATATTCAACAAAGACCTGTCCAAAAAAAAAAACCCCTCTCAGTTAGTTTCTCAGTTAAATAAGTTGCTTTACATATACATACTGATGTATTCTATAAAAAGGCAACATCTACTCTTCAAGTTTCTTTTCAACATGCCTTTTAATACCCTGCATTCAGAAAGCCACGTTACAGAATTTTCCAAGTAGCTGTCTCTTATTTATTTATTTATTTATTTATTTATTACATCACTTCTACCCCGCCCTTCTCACCCATCAGGGGACTCAGGGTGGCTTACAGTATAAACATATACATCAGAAAAAACAGTTTACATCAGATTTAAAAAGTCTTTCAAACTTAAAAAATTACAATAAAAATTAAAATTAAATTAAAATTAAAATTAATTAATAAAAATTAAAACTATTATGTCTATTAATATAGAATGCTTATCACTTGCTAAGGAAAAACTATTAGCCAAAATGTCTGAGGACATCTCATGTGACATCTTATATATACAGGAAACACACAGAGACATCACAATGAGAAGACCAAACATTCTTGGAATGCAACTGGCTATGGAACAACCTCACAGACAATTTGGTAGTGCCATTTTTGTACGATCTGGTATAGCAATATCTGCAAAAAATTTTCCTTCCAAATTTTTTTAAATATTTTTTTTAAAATTATTTTTAATTTTTTTTGTTTCTGCAACCTAACATGAATGGGAGCCTAGCGCAGCCTAACATGGCTACCGCTCTCTGGCCAATCAGAGACTTCCACGATGGCTGAAAAAGGTGGGGGCTAGCGTCCTCCGCGTCCACGTGGAGGATCTCTTTAAAAATCCCCTCCCCAACTGAGCCAAGCCATTCTGGGCTATGATACCGAGGAGAGAGGGTGGTTCGCGCGCTCTGGGAAGCTGCTTGCTTGCTTGGGGGAGAGAGGGCTAAGTGACTGTTCTGGCTATAGGGGGTAGAGTGTCTGTCTGTTGTTGCTGGTCCGATATTGTGGTTTTTTTTTTTTTTTTTGGGAAATTGGCTTGGGGCTTGTGGCAGAGTTCTTGCTGTGGCTTTAGGGAACTTTTATTTTCCAAAGGACGTCTGCGTTCCTGCAAGTGCAGAGCTTGGGGTGCTTTACTTTTCTACTCCAGAGGGAGTCCCTTTGCCTTTCTGTTTTCTTTTTTGGAATTTAGCAATCACCACATCAGCCCTTGTTTGCAATCCTGAAAGGGGAGGGGGACTTGAAAATAATAGTTTCCAAAGGACGTCTGCGTTCCTGCAAGTGCATTGCTTCCCTCCCGCTCCGTTTGTAATCCCAAGCCCCCGGGCTGAGTGTTATTGCAGCAATCACAAAGATACACATTGTTTTCAAACCTAAAGGGTACATTGGAAGAAATAGTTTCCAAAGGACGTGGGGCACCCTCCAAGGCATTGCTTCCCTCACGCTCCATTTCTATTCCCAAGCCTGAGTTTTATTTCTGCAATCACAAAGTCAGACATTGATTTGATTCAATAGAGGGTCCACAGCAATTTATAGTTTCCAAAGGACGTTGCCAATCCTGTCAAGGCATTGCTTGGCGTGTGCTGCATTTCTAATCCAAAGTCTACACAAGTAGAAGAGGGACATTTACAGTGATAAGAACCCAATTGAACAGGAAATAAGACTTTCAAACCAGGAACAGGTTTCTTCAAATATTGAAAAATAGTGTATTATAAAAAGTTATGAAAATTCGCCAAAACTCATAGGAGACAGGAAACATTCTGCAATTTGTTGAGCAAAGAGTGTGGAATGTGTTCTCCCACTGTACCAAATTTGATGAGAATAGCTCAAGAAATGAGGGCGGGAGACCCCCCAGAAAGGTCCCCCCCCGGTTTCCTGTTTTTTGGCGATTGCGCATGCGTGTCCGCCATTTTAGAAACATTTTAGAAACATTACGAATTTTCAGATATATCCGAAAATTTTGGGTGAAAAATTAAGAAATAATTTCTATATCGAAGAGCCGGCACCCCCTACTTTAGAAACGAGAATTGAAACATTTTTTCCATCGATTGGACAAGCCTAGTGAACAACATTGAAATCCTATCTGTGGAACTGGATAGTTGCAGTGTATCTTCACTCTATAAACCACCTGGGGTTGATTTCTATTTTACGCCCCCAACCAATTGCCACAATCATGAAGCCCATTTTCAATAGCCATAGCTATGTCTGGGGCTATGATAAAGATGATAGAAATGGCGAAGCAGTTCTAACGTGGGCCGACAATAGTAGAATGAGCCTCCTTCATGACAGTAAATTACCACCATCTTTTAATAGCGGCCGATGGAAGTGTGGTTATAACCCTGATCTGATTTTTGTAAATGAAAGAATAATCCATCCATGCATTAAAAGGTTATTAAACCCGATACCCAATACTCAACACAGACCAATATGCTGCGTATCATATGCAGCTGTAACACCAAAAAGTGTCCCATTCTGCAGAAGATATAACTTCAATAAAGCTAACTGGACAAAGTTTACAGAGACCCTGTAAGCAGCTATTTCTGATATAGAACCTTCTATAGAAGGCTACGATCTGTTTGTAGAAGCTGTGAAAAGATCCTCAAGGCTCTCAATCCCTAGAGGCTATTGCACAAGCTACCTACCAGGCCAGAACGAAGAATCGCTAAATCAGCTACAGGAATATCTCAGACTATTTCAAGAGAATCCATAAGGATCCTCCGGTGGCCTAGGGGATAAAAGCCTTGTGACATCGGCTTTCCCAACGAGCCTGTCGGGGAGGAGTCAGATGGCGCCAGGTAAGGGAGAATTTCGCGTGAAGTTCAATGGAGATCTGAAACAGTTGTCTTATTTCATCACTAATGCAAAACACTTCATGGAAGATTATGGGGAACAATTCCCTTCGGAAAGAGCAAAAATCCACACTGTGGGGGCGAACCTGAAGAAAGCAGCCGCGGACTGGCTAATGCACATATATGATACCGGTGCCCCCGAAAGAGGTGCCTAGATGATTTTCTGAAAGCTCTCTGAGAGAGATTTGAGGACTCTCTGACAGAGGAGAGGGCAAAAACTCAACTCAAAAAGATATACCAGGGAAGCAAGACAGTGTCAGAATACAACCTGGAATTCAAAGCAGTGGCTGGAAGGATTAGGGACTGGTCGGAAACCACCAAACCGAAATATTTCAGGGCAGGCCTGCGTTCTGATGTGCTTGAATGGGCCTTGCACTGGGGTAACCCTGTGGACTTAGAAAACGGGATTATTTTGGCAGACCGAGTGGAGGTGGACCAACAGCAAATGCCTCGCCGATCAAGGGAAAGTGGTAGATTCAAGCCCCCAGCAAGAGCAGCAAGGCGCTTCTCCCCACACCATGGAAGATTGGCAAGCTGGGAGAGAAGAGGGGGTCGAGGTGCCTGTTTTTCCTGCGGCCGCGAGGGACATCGAGTGGCAGAGTGTCCGAAAGGAGCTGGCGCAGGAGCAAAAAGAGAGAAGCCCTGCAGTCAAAATTCGCCTCTCCTGCCGCCCAAACTGGCTAAAGGGAAAGCTGCCATGGCAACCGAAACAGCATTAGCTCCTGGGCAGCTCCCTGCAGAAGAGCTGGAGGGAGAAGGAATCCTGGAACTATCAGGAAACGACCGAGATCTGTTTTAGATGCCCGCAAACAGATCAAACCAGCAAAGAGTGACAGGAGTGAGTTGAAAAGGCTCAATTGTGACATTGTGAGAATTATGGTGAGGCTCCTGAACCCAGAAACAAAGGCCCATAGAGAGACTGATGCTATGCTAGATTGTGGGTGCACTCGGGGCCTAGTTACCCCTGAACTGGCCAAAAGGTTGGGAGTAAAGCCCAATCCCTTAAAGACACCAGTAGTCAAAGATGTTAGCACAATTGGGAGAAGCACGCATCTTTACCAAACTAGATTTGCGGGAGGCTTTTTATAGGATCCAAATCCAAGATGAAGACTGTTGGGAAACGGCTTTTAATTGTTATCTGGGCCAGTACCATTTCCGGACCATGCCTTTTGGTTTGTCTGGCAGTCCAATAGTGTTCATGCAATTCATAAATGAGATCTTTCATGATCTATTATATAAAGGAGTGATCATATACTTGGATGACATCCTTATATTCAATAGGTTGCTATCGGAACAGGTTAAATTGACCCGAAAAGTCCTGTAGATCTTGAGGGAGGATCAGGTTTATGCTAAACTTTCCAAATGTGAGTTCCACAGAACCAAATTGGACTATTTGGGGTTTTGGATCTTTACAAAGGGCCTAGCGATGGATCCCGCTAAAGTGCAGGATGTCTTAGCTTGGGAACCCCCCAAACCCGAAGACAATTACAGTGGTTCCTGGGATTTGCCAATTTCTATAGGCAATTCATCAAGAACTTTGCCAAATTGACTCTCCCCTTGACAGACTTACTAAAAACTAAAGGGAAAGGGGAAACTCGTAAGACAAAGACACCGGGCGCTAAGCTGGTCTGGACACCCGTGTGCCAAAAGGCGTATGAGGAATTAAAAAGGAGATTCACGAGTCAACCCATCTTGGTCCATGCCCAGTTAAACAAACTTTTTGTGGTACACTGTGATGCCTCAGAGGCGGCCTATGGAGCGATCCTGTTACAGGCCGATGAAGAAGGTAACCTAAAACCTTGTACATATTTGTCAAAAAAATTCACTGAGGCTGAGAAATGTTGGCACATGTGGGAAAAGGAATCCTTTGCAGTGAGATCGGCCCTATCCCACTGGTGCCATTTCTTAGAAGGAACGGATGTTCCATTTGAGATATGGACTGACCATAAAAATCTGCAGGCTTTATACCCCCCCCCCACCCAAAGGTTGAATGCGAAACAACTATGGTGGGCCCAATTTTTCAGCCGATTCAATTTTAAGTTGAAGTTTTTCCTGGGAAATCAATATCGACTGGCAAATGCACTCTCATGCATGCCCAAAGCAGACTATTCGGCCCTGGGCGAAGTCGGAACTGTGTTCACAAAGGAACAACTGGGATTGTTAGTAAAAACCTGAGCCAAAAGCAGGGAAAAACCGCCCCCTAGTGGCCAAACACAAGACTTGTCCCAGGAGATAAAATCAGCTGCCAATACAGACTCTTGGCTTCAATCCCATAGAGATGAACTGTCCCAGGAAGAGGACCTGTGGACTTATGGTTCAAATTCCTATGTGCCGGAAAGCCTCCAAGGGAGGGTAATGGCCCAAGCCCATGACTCCAAACTCTTTGGTCATTTTGGATTTACAAAAGCTTTAAAGCTGTTAAACAGACAATTCTGGTGGCCAATCATACGCAAAGATGTGAGAGACTATTTACAGGAATGCCCTGTGTGCGCTAAGGCCAAACAGAAGGTGAGCAAGCCCTCGGGTTTGTTGCAGTCTGTGGCAAATCCCTCAAATCCATGGACCGATATAGCTATGGACTTTGTTGTGGACTTATCCGATAGTAACGGTTTCAACACTATCTGGACTATAATTGATCTGTTTTCCAAACAAGCCCACTTCATCCCCCTTAAGAGACCCAACGGAACCTGAGTTAGCCAAATTGTTTCTGCCACATGTGTTTCGTTTACACGGATGCCCTGAGCGAATTATAAGTGACAGGGGCTCCAGTTCACATCCTGGTTTTGGAACTCCTTCCTGGGGATTTTAGGAACTGAAAGGCCCCTAAGCACAGCTTTCCATCCCGAGACAGACGGAGCCACAGAACGAGTCCAAAAGACCCTTCATCAGTTTCTCAGTTGCTATAGCACATACCAACAAGATCAATGTCCTTGCTCCTTCCCCTGACAGAATACTGCATTAATAATTCGGATCACGCCTCCACTGGAGTTTCACAATTTAAGGTTGTAGGAGGTAGGGATTTTCTGCCATTTCCTGCACAACAAAAGGACCCACCCACCGACATAAAGCCGGGAGACTGGGGAGAGAGGATTGCTGCCTTCGATGGCCTTCGATTCAGGAGGCATTGTGTTTGGCCAAGTTGGATTACAAAAAACATGTGGGTAAAAAGAGAGCAGCACACCCAGACTTTAAAGTGGGAGAGCTAGTGTACTTGTCAACCAAACACTTGAAATCCGCCCAACCATCCTGGAAACTGGGCCCAAGATACATTGGGCCCTTCCCTATCTCGGCCGTGATAAACCTTGTGGCAGTAAGATTACAGCTGCCTCATAGTTGGCACAAAGTACACCCTGTATTTCATGTTAGCCTGCTGAAACCACTGCTGAAACCAGTGCTGAAACCACTCACAAATGGAATATGCCAGATTCAGACCCCATTTCCATCATGGTGGGGGCATTTTAGACTCCAAGAGATCTTGTGGGAAACTGTCCTACTTGGTCCAGTGGACTTCAAGAGCCTTACATCCCGAGTGGGTGGTGGCTGAACATGTTAAGGCCCCCAGTCGATTCCCCCACAAACCTGGGCTCTAACTGTTCTTCGTTGTTGTTGTTGTTTTGTCACATCCTTTACCTCTCTCCACAGGGTCATCTTCGCGGAGGGGGGAGTCATGTCAGGATGTGAACGCCTAGCATTCACACCAGCTGAACTGTTCCTATCGTGCCAAAGCAATGGCGGTGGAGATAACCTAAATGATAAGGGCCATCTGGCTAGGAGGATTGATTTATGGCCTGCTCTGGTTTTCAGCCTGGGAAAAGACTATCAACAGTTTGGTTTTCTGCCAGGGATGGGAGGAAGGTCGTGGTGTCATGGACCATGGACTGACCACCACCTGATCAGGTTTAGACTTGCTGCGCCTCCTAACGTCCGCAGGGGTGGGGGACCTATTAAGATGGTCTGCCCCAGGGGGCTTATGGATCCAGAGGGATTCCTGACGGCTCTTGGGGAGTTTCCCGCCACCTCGGTTGGTGATCCTGTCGACGCCCTGGTCTCTTTTTGGAATGGGGAGGTGACCAGGGCAATAGACACGATTGCTCATTACCTCATCCTGATGAGTTCTAGCTAGAATCTTTGCCTTGTTAGCAAGCTTAGCTGCTTCTTTGGCCTTTTGTACTATATTTCGTTCACTTTGTAGAACCTTTATCTGAACTTCCATTTGGGCTTTCATCTCAGCTTTCTGCTTGGCTTGCTGTACTTCCATTTGGGAGAAGTCAAGCTCCTTGGTTGCCATAGCTTCTGCCTGGACAATCTGTGCCTTGAGCTTCATTCTCTCCACTTCTTTGAACTGTTGGGCTGCCATTGAGGGGGTTCTACTGTGGTAGGATGAAGAACTATCGCTATCATGACTGGAATGTGAACGGTGTCTATTGGAAGATAACACATGTGAATGGTGCATGGCAGAAATCTTGGCACCTTGAGGTTGCAAAAGATAGAATCCTTTGTTGGATTTGGGGCTTCTAGAAGGGGATGAAGTGCTAGCCTCACTCAGCTGAAATTCCTGAAGCCGGGACTGTGTGGCTTCGAGCACAGCATTAAAGTCTCTTTCTTTGCTCTGAGAATCAAGTAATAATGCTTGCAGCCTTGCTTGAACATCATCATTGTTGATGCTTTAAAGGACTTGGTGTCGTTTTTCTATTAGGGTCTTCCATTGTAAAAAACCATCTTGGGGCTCTGCTTTATACACTGCTATTTCTTCAGGGCCTCTGGAAGTTAGTAACATGTGCATGCCATATTGCAGGTGTTTCCAAACATTTTCAGCCTTTGCAATCAGATGGCTTTCCTGTTCCAGCAACAGTTGAAGGACCTTTTCAATAGGGTGTCTATCTCTATGTGAGCAAGTGTTGTGTGAATGACTGTCTGCACTGCCTTTGGAAAGCCTATCCCTACTAGTTGCTCACTGGTTGCCAAGGCAACAACAACCCTGTGTGGACGAAGAGGACTGAGTGTGTGGTGCTGAAAGTACTCACAGCCTGCCACATTGCTCCAAATCCTTCTGTCACCACCTTTGCTATTTCAGTGCAGCAACAATGAACTGGAATCGCCCGCAATGAGTGAGGTCAGAGCAGAACTATTGGAACCATCTTGGAGACCACTGACTTCCACCCAGTTACCCACTGGAAGGGGAGTGACGGTGAGACGGAAGATCCAGATGGGAGGTGACCCAGAGCAGGCCTGAGATGAGTCCCTGGAACCCAGGAGACATGAGAGGAAGATGGATGCGATGGAGAGGATGTTGGAGACATTTTCTCATCAGATGGATTTGATGCGACGAGAACGAAAAGCGTCCTGGATGGCGGTGGCTGAGCAGAGAGATCAAAGGAGAGCCCAACCTATGAGAGGTACCACATTCTGTCCATCCGGCTGAGTAGGGTTCATTGACGTTGAGGACGACCTATAGAGGCAATGAGCCTGTTGGGGAGGAGCCAGATGGTGCCCACTAAGGGAGAATTTCATGTGAAGTTCAATGGGGATCTGAAGCAGTTATCTTACTTCATCACTAATGTAGGACACTACATGGAGAACTATGGGGACTTTTTCCCTTCTGAAAGTGCAAAAATCCACACAGTGAGAGTGAATCTGAAGGAAGCAGCTGCAGACTGGCTAATGCAGATAGATGATACCTGTGCCCCCAAGCTGAGGTGTTTGGATGATTTTCTGGGAGCTCTCCGAGAGAGATTTGAGGACCCACTGGCAGAGGAGAGGCCGAAAGCTCAGCTAAAAAGGCTATACCAGGGAAGCAAAACCGTGTCGGAACATGCCCTGGAGTTCAAAGCGGTGGCTGGAAGGATCAGGGACTGGTCGGAAACCACCAAATTGGAATATTTCAGAGCGGGTCTGTGCTCAGATGTGCTCGAGTGGGCTTTGCACTGAGGTAACCCTGGGGACTTGGAGAGTTGGATCGTTCTGGTGGGCAGAGTGGAGGTTGATAAACAGCAAATGCCTCGCCGATCTAGGGAAAGCGGCAGATTCAAAACCCCAGCAACATTGGCATGCCGTTCCTCCCCCCGCGGGAGATCAACGAGCCAGGAGAGGAGAGGGAGAAGAGGCACCTGCTTTTCCTGCAGCTGCGAGGGGCATCGAGTGTTTGAAAAGAGCCGGCACAGGAGTGAGAGGAAAGAAACCTCGCAGCCAAAATTCACCCCTCCCTCCGCCCAAAATGGCTAAGGGGAAAGTTGCTATGGCAACCAAAACAGCTTTAGCTCCTGGGCAGCTCCCGGTGGAGGAGCTGGAGGGTGAGGAAGGAATCCTGGGGCTGTCGGGAAACGACACAGATGTGTTCTAGACACCCGCAAACAGATCAAGCCAGCGAAGGGCTATGACGGTGAGTTGAAAAGGCTCAACTGTGACATTGTGAGAGTTAGGGTAAGACTGTTGAACCCTGAAACAAAGACCCATATACACATTGATGCTGTGCTAGTTTGTGGATGCACCTGGTGCTTGATTACCCCTGAACTGGCTGAAAAGTTGGGAGTAAAACCCTATCCCCTAAGGACATCGGTAGTCTTCTCACAATTAGATGGGACCCCAGCGTACAGGGCCCCAGTAACAGAAAAAAACAGGGTTCTTAAGAATGACCATGGGCACCCATGCAGAGACACTGCAGTTTGTGATTTCAACAATGGCACACCAGCCAGTCATATTAGGTGTCCCTTGGCTGAGGTGGCAAAATCTTCAAATTGATTGGGATGGGACTTGCAACTTTGAAAACTCCCCGAGGCCAGTAAGAGAATTAAAGCCAGAAGGGGTGCTAGCTGCCAATGGAGAACATACCCAAAGTTTATCAGGATTTTGTGGAAGTTTTCAGCAAAAGAGAAAGTGACAATTGGTCACCTCGCATAGAACCCTCGCATAGAAAAACTGACTGTGTGATTGAAATAGATCCAAATGCCAAATTGCCAAAACCAAAGCTGTACGCGATGTCAGAGCCTGAGAAAAAGGCACTCAGAGAATTCATTGACAAAAACCTAGAAAGGGGGTTCATTGAGCTGTCTCAATCTCAACTGGAAGCCACCGGTCTTTTTCCAGGCAAAAGAGGATGAGTCACTGATATTAGTAGTGGATTATCGCAGGCTAAATGCGATATGCACCACAAATCAATATCTGCTCCCGCTAATGTCCGAGATGGTTTTATCCAACAAAAGGTGGACAAGCCCTCGGGTTTCTTACAGTCGGTGGCAAACCCCTCACAGCCTTGAACTGATATTGCTATGGACTTTGTCGTGGACTTGCCCGATAGTAGCGAATTCAACACTGTATGGAGTATAATTGACCTGTTCTCCAAACAAGCCCACTTCATTCCTCTTAAGAGACTCCCATCGGTGCCTGAGTTAGCCAAATTGTTCCTGTAACATGTGTTTTGATTACACGGGTGTCCTGAATGGATTATAAGTGACAGGGGTCCTCAATTCACTTTCTGGTTTTGGAAGTCCTTCTTGGTGCTTTTAGGAACTGAAGGGGCCCTAAGCACAGCTTTCCATCCCGAAACAGACAGAGCCACAGAACAGGTCCAAAAGACCCTTCAACAGTTCCTCCGTTGCTATAGCACATATCAACAAAATCAGTGTGTTGAGCTTATCCCCCGGCGGAGTATTATTATAATAATTCGGATCATGCCTCCACTGGAGTTTCACCGTTTAAGGTAGTAGGAGGCAGAGATTTTCCACCATTTCCAGTGTTACAGAGGGATCCACCCGCCGACATAATGCCGGGAGACTGGGGAGAGAAACTTTCAGGCTCTTGGCCCTCGATTCAAAATGCATTGCATTCGGCCAAACTGGATTACAAAAAATATGCTGATAAAAAGAGAGCAACACATCCGGACTTTAAAGTGGGTGACTTAGTGTATTTGTCAACCAAATATCTGAAATCCACCCAACTGTCCAGAAAGCTGAGCCCAAAATACATTGGTCCCTTCCCTATCTCAGCTGTGATAAACCCTGTGGCAGTAAGACTACAATTGCCTCATAATTGGCAGAAAGTACACCCCGTGTTTCATGTTAGTCTGCTAAAGCCGGCATGTATCACTCACAAATGGAATAAGCAGATTCAGACCCTATTACCATCATGGTGGGAGCACATAGCCATTTTGAAATCAGAAACATTCTAGACTCCAAGGTGTCTCACGGAAAATTGTCCTACTTAGTTCAGTGGACTTCAAAAACTTTGCATCCTGAGTGGGTGCTGGCCGAACACGTTAAGGCTCCCAGACTAATAAAACTGTTTTACAATCGCTTCCCGCACAAGCCTGGGCCTTAACTGTCTTTCGTGTTTCTTCCCTCTCTCCATGGGGCAGTCTTCGCGTCATGTCAGGATGAGTCATGTCAGGATGTGATCGGTCCAGCATTCACACCAAGTTGAACTATTCCCATCCTGCCAGAGCTAATTGGGATGGGAATGGCCTAGCTGATAAGGGCCATCTGGTTGGGAGGATTGATTTGTGACCTGCTCTGGCCTTCGAGCTTGGAAAAGGAATGTTGGCAGATAGGTGTGAATGTGGAAGGGAGGCAGGGGGGAGGGGAGAGAAGTAGTTTGATATGTTGGGGTTTGGACCAGTCTCAGTTAGTAGTAGCTGTTTTTATCTTGGCAAGAAGGATTTCAATAAAGTGTTTTCACGGAATTACCTGTGTGAGCCTGCTTTGTGTCCTATAACTTCCAAGGACTGACACATGGCAGCTTCAATTCAAGCTTCGCCCTTTGATGAAGATGGGAGAGAATGCTGAACTTTTCACTCTCACACACTCCAGAGAGCAGGCTATTTCTCCTTTACACTCCAGGGAGCAAGCTTTCCTTTGTCTTCCTATTAGCAATCCAAGCAGCAAGGCTGGACAGGTCTTTAGCACTTTGAAAGCTGTGCCTTTCTCTCTCACACACTCCAGGGAGTGGGCTATCTTGGTCTTTCTATAAGCAATTCAGTCAGCAGGTTCTTAGCACTTTGAAAGCAGCACATTTTTCTCTCAAGCTCCAGGGACCGGGCTTTATCTTTGTCTTTCTATCAGCAATCCAATCGGCAAGGCTGAACAGTATTTTAGCACTGTGATGGCATGCCTGAGCCTTTGAGAGAACTATGGTGTCTGGCTTTACTTGGGGGCTATCTGAATACCTTCTCTTGAGATCAGGTCCCTTAACATAGAGGCATTTTAGGCAGGATCAAAGTTGACCAAAACAAGTTTACTGGAAACAAGAAGAGCAAAGAGCTAACTCAACCCAGGACTATTGAAAGATAACTTAAAACAAATGAAGAGTTTGTTGAATGCAGTCATCTTTATGGGACTCTGGAAGTCTCTGAGGCAAAGGACTTGGTCTCCTCTTAGTGAAACTTGGGTTGGCCACAAGCTTCTGGTGTCACTGGGAATGGTGGTATATGCAGTTAGTACTGTACTGTACTGCTAAGAATGCCTGTTTTAATTGCTGTGACCCAAAAATTCCAGACACTATCCAGGCCTCAAACTCTGTAGCTCTAATGTGGAAAAAAAGATAAGGCCAAGCAAGAAAGCTCTATGAAGCAAAAGGACTGAACCAACTGAGATTGGCCTCTAGGGTGTTTTTAATTCTCCACCCCAACACTAATACGAATGGAGGAATTTACACTATTGGGGAACCTAAACAGAGGAAACCAAAGCAAAGGAGAGTGACATCATACAGTTCATGGAGGACTAATAGAGATGCTGTTCCCCTGCCACGTGGAGATGACTTTATCTGTGAACAAGAGGAAATAAGTCCTTGAGAGTGCCTAGCTCACAAATAATATAATAATATAATAAGTGTGCCATGACAAGGAGGATGTTTTTGCTTCTCCTGGGTAAGTGTAGAGGTAGATCTCTACACAAAATAATGACAAATACTTATGTATTGGGTAAAATAAGGCCACAACTTTATGGTTACAGCTCAATTGGTCTGCACACTACATGGGTCTAGGATTCTATCAGATTGTGTGGCTGTCATGCCATCATGAACTTGAGCTTGAGTTTGAGCTTGAGCTTGAGCTTGACCCGGTGATAGATGCTGGATCTGTCACCTAAATCCAATTAGTGGCAGTGGATGCCTGCCCATACCTGGGCAGGCACTAAGCCACCACCAACTCAGGGGTTCCCGAACTGGATACCCCTATGTTTGCCCAATCCCACCTATTCTGCCATGTCTACTAGGATCCCAGACTCAAGTTACTCACTAAACACCACGTTGTGACAAATGATATGCAGGGAGAGGTGGGTGAGCAGAAGAAACAATAGAATGGTTGCTCCTTCCTTAATGGAGTGGCTTTATAAGGGTGCATGCTGCACCCCTGTAAGACCCATTGAGAATAAGGCATCCTTTCAACTTCACTGGCTGTTTTGCTCACATATCCTCCATGTACTTTCCTCACTGCCACAAAACTTGCTGGAAGTGCCATATGCTTAGTTTCCTACTCTCCTGGGAACAATGGTGCCCATCGATACTGTCACTGTCTTTCCTCAGAGCCCAGGTTGGCTCATACAGAGAGATACAATCTGCCCAAAACCTGGGATATATAGAGCTTTATAGGTCATCACTAGCACTTTGAGTCATTCTGGAAACAATCTGGCAGCTGGTGGAGCTGTTGCAGCCAGTGCTATTTAAGAGTCTGGGTGGAGCTGTTTGGACCTACTGAAATTTCCAAACACTCTTCAAAGTTAACTCCAAGTAGAGTGCATTAGAGTAATCAAAACAGGTTGTAACTACAGCATGTCCTGCCAGATCCAGAGCCTCAAGGGACATGTGCAACTGGTGCACATTTTCAGTTCCAGTCTCCAGGTATTAACCCTCAAAAAGCCAACATGACATAATACACAAAATAGAGGTACGTTTCTCAAGCATCACAGAATCCTGGATAGATGAAAATCCTCATCGTTCCAGAGTTATGTGTGCAAAATTCACACAAAATTTTATACAGAAAAATAAGATTTTTGTGCAGAAATATGGTTTTCTGTGCAGAAACAGTTTGTTGAACAGAAAAATTGTAAACTTTGCAAAGAAAAAGTCTTCAAACAAAGCATTTTCTGAACAGAAAACAATGTATCTATATGGCAATATTGTTTCCTATGTAGAAAAATCTGTTTCTTGCACAGAAAGTCCTATTTTCTGCCCCCCCCCCCCCCGCAAAAAACCCCCACATGCTGCATAGAATAAATTTCAAACTTGAAATAGTCTTCATAAACTGTGTAGTTTTCAAAGACATTCTAACACAGGGGGAAATTGCTAGGATTCATCATTTCTTACTTTGGGATTGAAATTAGTGAGTAATTATATCCCTTCTACAGTGTTGGAGGGAGGAATCCCACATAAACAAAGAAACCAGCTCAATGAGAACTAAATAGGCTCAATGGCTGCAAAATACTGACTGTTGGGAGTGGAAAGCCATTGGGGACAGGAAATTCAATTGAATAATTGAAATCCTGAAAAGGGAGAAATTTGTCCTCCAGCATTTTGCTACAGTGAAATTAAATTAGTTCCTTGGCCCAGCATGTTATAGGTTTTAAATAGAAATGGCAGTTCAGGGATGCAATACATTATATCAGATAAACAGGATCATAGCACGCAAGAGGCACAAAGGTAAAGGTAAAGGCAAAGGTTTTCCCCTAGAATTAAATCTAGTCATGTCTGACTATGCGGGTTGGTGTTCATCTCTGTTTCTAAGCTGAAGAGTCCAAGTTGTTCAAGGTCATGTGGCTGGCATGACTGCATGGAGCGCCATTACCTTCCTGCCAGAGCGGCACCTATTGATCTACTCACATTTGCATGTTTTTGAACTGCTAGGCTGGCAGGAGCTGAGGCTAACAGCAGGAGCTCCCCCTGCTCCCTTGCTCCCCCTTTTGGTCAGCAAGTTCAGCAGCTCAGTGATTTAATCTACTGCACCACCAGTGGCTCCATTCACAGATGGCAGTTTACAGATGCAATACATTATAGTAGATAAAAAGGATCATGACACACAATAATAATAATAATAATAATAATAATAATAATAATAATAATAATAATAATAACAACAACAACAACTTTATTTTTATACCCCGCCCCATCTCCCCGAAGGGACTCGGGGCGGCTTACATGGGGCCTTGCCCGATAAAACAATCAAATATCAAAACACAGCAATAAAACAGTTATCCAATAAAAACATCCATTACAGTAAAAACAATCGTTAAAATCAACATAAAACATACAGTATTAACACTGGAGACTAATTCATAGAACCCAGGCAAAGAGACATAGAGAGACATCGTTCACCAGAAATCTGGGAAACATTTTTTAAAAAGCAGCAATTATATAAATAGTAAAACATGGAATAACTATTTTTTTAAGTGGTAAAATACATAAAACTTTCAGCATTCAGAATTCTTTCCTTGTTTTTTTAAAAATAGATGCTGTTTTGATTACTCAACTAAATTTGAATTTCTTTGGAGATACCTTTTATATTCCTCTTGGCAAATGCACATGCACACAAAACACATGCCCTCTGTGTGTGTACACACAAACACATACACATACGTACACACACACACACACAGAAGAACAGAGTAAGTTTTCATTTCATTTCACTGTAATTGTTTAAAAATTAATTGCTTATTTCATTTTACACTGTTCTAACCTTTGAAATGGTCATATGACTGGTCAAACAAATAAATTATTATTATTACACTGTTCTAACAAATAATAAACAGCACCACATTTCAAATGAATCAAAAGTAAGATGAATTAAATTAGGCAAGAAAGACAGAAACAAAAACATAAAAAACAAAATAAATGACAAAAATGAAAACACTACAGCATTACTTCCCTATATCATTTTACTGATTGTACATTCCATAAAAATATATAGGCCCACAGTGTCTTATTCCATAAAAGCTCCAGCGAACCATATGTGATTCTGAATGAGCCAGGTAGGGAGCTATTCAGTTTATTGTTATAGCTTGGTTTTTCTCCTGAACAATTTGAATTACATATGCAAACAATGTCAGATAACAATCTAGATAAGATACTGTCAAGACTTGATGTGGCAGAGGATGGAATCCCTCTTTGAATCCCACCGCTGCCACCAATTAATGTGGAGAGCTGATGTGGCAGAGGATGGAATCCCTTCAGATCCCACCGCTGCCACCAATTTATGTGGAGAGCTGATGTGGCAGAGGATGGAATCCCTTCAGATCCCACCGCTGCCACCAATTTATGTGGAGAGCTGATGTGGCAGAGGATGGAATCCCTTCAGATCCCACCGCTGCCACCAATTTATGTAGGGAACTTATGTGGCAGAGGATGGAATCCCCTTTGAATCCCACCCACGCACACACACAGATACCACCACTTAATAAAGATGTTTTATAAGAGATGATGTTAATTGATTATTTGTTTATCTTCTTCTTCGCTGCCACCAATGGAGATGTCAGGCAGATGGTACTGGTTCTTATAAGCTTTCTCTATTTGTTCCACTTCAGGTGTTGATGTTACTTAACTTATTATGAGAGTATGACAGAGGCTTAGTTAGAATAAAATCAAAACAAGTTTATTGCAGGTACAGAGCTTGATGGTTTCAGATAACTTAGTAAAGGCACTTCGCTTAATGGTTACAAACAGTTATGAGGTGGTTAAACTTTCAAAATACTTCTTTCCCTGGATTACACTAAACCCTGATCCTACTGGATCCCCTGGGATTAATGTTCCCTAATCCACAGACTCTACAGATGACCCTAGACAAATCACCTAACTTGCCTAGTCTGGTCCAACCTAAATCTGACTCAAATCTTTCTATTTAAGCCAGCCTGATTCTCCACACAAGAATCAGATCCACCACTGTGACTGGAAAATCACAGACTCCTAAAATAAATCCTTTTATTTTAGGCCTGACTCAAATTCTTCTGAGTCACCCTGATTCTCTACCTGAGAACCAGTTCCTTCACTGTGGATGGAAATCACAGACTGCTGGGTTTTAAAACATTCCCCTTTTCCTTTCCAAGCGGCGGTTGGCTCCGCCCCTGTTGCTATGGTAACCTGTTCTAGCATTCTAAGATGGCTACCTTCCCTCATACATATCAATTCACTCTAATACTCACCATTTTAAACTTAGCCAAACCTGACTGTTTAAACAAAATTAAATACACATTTCATCTATATACAGAATATAATTATACACTTCTTCACACATACCCTTTTGAGAGACCTCCCAGTGTGATCTTTGTATAAGAAGATAATGTAATGGTATTCATTGAGAAAATCCTACTGCAACAAAAAGTTGCTGTAATAATACACCCCGCAGATTCAAGTATCATATTTTACTATTTTGAGAGGTGGTTTTTTTATATACTAAAGCTATAGATACTATAAGAATGAAGCATTATGTAGCAGTCAAGTTCCTTTAGATAAAACTCTAACATGAATGGCTGCTTCATCTATGCATATTTATCATGTCATGATTACAACATCCAAAGATTTGTGACATTTTTATATAATTGATTCAATGGAGATTAAGAGCTTCCATATCACACCATATCCATCGAAAGCAAGGCTTTCTCAATGGAGATAATCCATGCATTTACATTCCTTTCACTAAGGACCCATCCACACAGTTTGTGTACAAGAAAATATTAATATAGATATATCCAGTTTCCTTTGTGTTATCATACCAATTTTCTTTCATCAAAAATGCTAGGATGCCAGTATCAAAAATATACTTTCGTTTTCAAGGCTATTCTTTTTAAAGAACTAGGTAGATAAGGGAGCTAATGCATATTCATCTGAGAATATGTTTCATTTTAACCAGTGGGACTTACTAATATTCATGGATTTGATGCCCTCCTATAGCAAGTAGGGATCAAAAGTTAAGAAAAAGTAGCTTGACTAGTCCAAGGCTGAGAACTGATCTGAAACTCAAGACTTCATTATACTGAATCACATCATTAATCCATCTAGCTCTGTATTTTTGACACTGACTAGCAATGACTCTCAGAGATTTTAGATATGATTCCTTTTTAACTCTACCTGATATTATACTTGGGATTTCCTGCATATGAACCAATGAGCTACAGTCCTTCTCAAAGGTTCACCATTGGCATTCCAAATGGCTACACTGCGCCATATTTCTAATAATGTCAAAGATGCAACAGCACAATTAAGTGTTTATATCCTTTCTCTTGTGGTGAGAAAAACAACTTTAAAGAGGTCATTTTGAGAAGGAATAAACATCAGGGATACCATTAAACATCTCCCGCATTTTGCTCTTCTTCTGCACACTACTTTCATTTCCTGAATGTAAACTCCAGAGGGAAGATGCAAAGAATTGAATGTGATGCTTGCTAATCTTGGCTATTTCAAAACAGTTTGCATCAAATAAAATTCAGATACAACAGAATGAGAATCCACATAGATCAGGTTTCGAAATGGTATCTGCAACAACATAGAGCAGGGTGGATGATGTTTGTTAAAAATCTAAACATTTGGTGCTTGGATGTTTGATCACTATGATATAGCAATACATTGAGTATCTTAACACTTCGAAATAGATAGAACTATATCAATGGGATAAGAGATTTGGACAGAAATTAATGAAACGTGTTCATTTCAATTGATAGGTCAGCACATTATATTTGCTTGGCCTTGCTTGCTGTTTAAGAGCACAATCTTAATTGGCCAAGATGACCAATGGAGATAACACTAAATCCAAACCCTATTCAGCCTAAAGATACTGAAAATTATTTACATTCATCCTCACCCTGGCCTAACTTTGTCTTGACACTTATTGTTTGGAGAAGTTTGGATCTTGTATAAATTAATTTCTCTTTATCTCTACTCTTTCTCCCTTTTGTTGTTGCTTATCTGTTGACAAATCTTAGACCGCAGAGCAGTTCTGCTGGCTAATTGATTCACTGGCACATTCATGAGGCAGTCAGAAAAACAGGGCTCTGCTAGCAGAAGTACAGAAGAACAACCTCTTATTGTTAGCTGGGAAAATAATGATATTCCCACAGCAACAATCTACTGCCATCTGAGTGGCAAAGAAATGTAATGTCCCAAGAGTATCCTTGAGGGAAGATAGCTGGGCCCTATGCAGCAAAGGCGTAATTACTGGATCTGTGTTGCACTCCACACTGCTGATTTGTAACAGACCTAAGGCTAATTCTGTTTCCTGGCAGAAATATGAAGCCTGAACTAGAAATTAATAGTTTCTTTTTTACCATTTATCAAGAACATACCAATGTGATGTCCTTGTCAACTAAAAATTGAGGCTTCTTTTGCACCATTACTTGGTTCCATTTTTATCCTAAGAATGGGAGAGTCCAGTCCCGGAGTGTTGAAGCTCTGATATTCCAAGAGAAGGGTGCTAGACCAAAGGTTTCTATTTTTCAGTGATTAGATGCCAGGCAAAGGTTCCAAAATATGGCATGTCCTTATGGTGGAGGCCACCCATACTTTATCAAGTCACAAAAACAATGTGCTTTGCCCTTATTGGTCCAGTATATACAATTTGTTTCTCATTGGTTTAACGTAGATGCATTCTGAAATTCTGATTAATTAGATTGGCAGATCATGTATGGTGGGAACTTTAATAAAGTTTTATTGATTTCAAGTTGTTGCTGGATAGTCATGTCCCAGTAACAACTTGGAATGGAACAATGGTGGGTGATTATGGGACATTTGGATAAAGAGGGATAAGTCACCCTTATGTGATGAAATTTTCCTGTCTTCTATCAATAAGACAATGGGGAATTGCTCCTGGTTAATGAGATTCCGAATTTCTCTTTAAAAATATTATTGTATATATCAAATGCTCAACTGTCATTCAGAGGTTTGGCTATTGTCTTAGTCTGGGTGTTTGTCAGGGATCTTTAAATATTACTTATATAGTCAGTTAACAAATCTGACCCAATTGTAAAGGAAGGTTACATGATGGAGTATGCTGTTTCTTGCACTGGTTTTAAGCAACCAGATAGTAACTATTTTAAATATCTCTGCTTCAAAACAGAAACAAGACAATATTTTTTTGAAAAACAAGTCTAAAATGGGAACCAGGGAATGATTATTGTAATTAATTCATTTTAAAAATAAGTTTTCAAACTTTGTGCTAGGCTTGTATCATAATTCTGCTTCTTCCAAGAATCCTACAGTTAGCAATTTTACCAGAACCGAACTAATTCTCCTCTTCTACTTTGGGTGCTTATTGGCCTACCTTTATTGCCTAATATGCACTGGAGAAGGGAAGGAACTAAGGCCCTCAACACATTAAGCTGCCAATTTGCCATGGATTGTGGCGAATCCAGCGGTGTCCGGCGTGGGTGGAGTGAGGAAACTGTCGCCCATCCAGCTTGCATCATCCAGCTTCTCCCTTACCTCAACTCATGGGGAAGCATCCACCACCTGGCTTCCCCGTTGAAGCCTCCTATATTGCCGCCGTGGCAGTGTATGGCAGTTTGCACCACGGACCACTTCCAGAAGTGGATCTATGTCATGGGATGAGAGTTGGCAAGCTGAAAAAGAGCAAAAGCACCTCAGGATGGGCAATTTTGCCTGTATGATGAGGTGGTGAGAGAGAATTTCTGGCAGCTGCCGCTTTGCTTCTCCTTGATTCAGAAAAGGTGAACTCCCCAAGAACAAAGGAACTCCCCAAGTGCTTGAAGTAATCCCCCACATAAAGCCTAAGACATGGTGCATTGTGACTAAGTCATTGACTTGCTGACTAAGTGCTTACTTGGGAGCTGTACCACCTGAGCAAGAATAGTAACTCAACATGAATGTTATTCAAGAAAGTCTAGCTAGCCTGCTTTTGGCATTTAGACAAGCAATCTTGAAGGTCAAAAACTCACCAGACATTTTTTTAACCAGTTAGCAAGCCTAAGGTATCAGGGAAACTTTACTCGAGCAGCCTTGGTTTCCATTCCCTCCATTCAAGTGACCTTTTGTCCGCCTGTTGAAATCTTAAAATGGCATTGCTTCTTGAAGGAGACGAAGCTGGCACCCTGCTGAGAAATTCATCAAGAGCTACAGAATTATTCTAGGTAAAAATATAGGCTTTTATCAATAGTTCCAGAGTTGTGAATATTTATGTCATTAGCAGGAAACAGGACGGTACTTGTGTCACAATGGGCTGCTGAATGCCAGCTGGTAACCATGGAAACCAGTGGCAACATCAGCTAATCACCTTTGTGCTCAATGTGATGCATTCTTAAAAGGAAACTAAAGCAGAACGCTGTGCGTGGTGATTCCATCAGGCTTCAAGGAAAAATAGTCTCTTCATTGGGGTGTTTATTTAGGCTGCCAGGGGAGGTCAACCCAGATTCTCACAAAAACACCTGTCCCTACTGTGAAAAAACAACAACCATGCAAGATATGATAGCTCACCACACTTCTTTATAATTGGTCACCAAATAAACACAGAAGCTAGTTGGCTGGGCTGATTCCATCTCTATATATAAAAGGGTAATGGAATCACGGCACCAGACAAAACAACTAAACTAAACGCCCCACAACCTCGAAAATTGACAGCACAATCTCTCATCCACACCTCTATGTTCATACAACAAAAAGAAAAGAAAAATTAAGTCCTAGCCACAGCAATGCGTGGCTGGGCACAGCTAGTTGCCCTATAAATGGGCAATGCTTTGCTTGTATGTATTACCCCTGGAAAGTGGCACTGTGATTGTTTTATTACTGGCTACCAAGGAGAGGTCCATTTAAACACAGAGAGAAACCCTCTCCTCTCCCTGTTTTTTTTTTTAAATGGTGGAGATTTAAGGTCCCTTTCTCCAAGGCTATATGTTCCATCAATATTGGGGAAGGTATGTCCTCCATCAGGGTATAGGGTGGCAACCTGTGCCTGATGGGGTTACACTCCTCCTGAAAACATAGGTCCACAGTTTGGGGGTCCTCCTGGACTCAGTGCTGATACTTGAAGCTCAGGTGTTGGCGGTGGCCGGGAGGGCCTATGCACAATTAAAGCTTGTGTGCCAACTGCTACTGTACCTCGAAAAGTCAGATCTGGTCAAGGTGATCCATGCCTTAGTTACATCTCGTATGGATTACACTCTACATAGGGATGAAGACAGCTTTCAAGCTTCAACTAATACAAAAATCAGCAGTCAGGCTACTGATGGGGGTGGGTTATAGAGATCATACGACCCCCTGCTGAAGGAGCTTCACTGGTTGCCTATTTGCTTCCGAGCCCAATTCAAAGTGCAGGTTATTACCTATAAAGCACTGTACAGCTCAGGTCCAGCCTATTTATGCGACCGCCCCCCCCCCCTTACAACCTGTTTGGGTCAGGTGAGGCCAATGGGGGATGAGGGAGAGGTCCTTCTCAATAGTGCCCCCACCAACTCTAGAACATCCTCCCCGGGGAGATCAGACAAGCACCCACTCTTACAGCATTTAGGAGGAACTTGAAGACCTGGTTATTTAAACAGGCTTTTGGCAGTGATTAGTTATTCTCTCTGTTATATGGATTTACCTCTATCGGAGTAGCAAGCCCCTGTAGCTCATAGAAAAAACTGTTTTATTCTAATATTCATAATTTTATTGCTGTTTTGTTACTTGTGTCATATTTTGTTTTATATCAATTGGATGTGTTTTTAATTGTTTGTCGTATTCTATATAATTTTCTGTATTGCACTTATTGTATTGCATTATTATGTTGTAAGCTGCCCCGAGTCCCCTGGGGAGAGGGGATGGGATACAAATAAACTTTATTTTATTGTATGACAGAGCAAACAAGACAGATATGCCACATAGTTGTGCCTCTGTTTGTAGTCTGTCTGTGCGATTTTTTTTACAGCAGCTGAGGATATCATCAATGGTTTTGTCAGCTTCCTTACACAGTCTGCATTTTGGGTCAACTGCTGATTTTTCGATCTTGGCTTTAATTGCATTTGTTCTGATGGCTTGCTCCTGGGTTGCAAGGATCAGGCCTTCTGTCTCCTTCTTCAGTGTCCCATTTGTGAGCCATAGCCAGGTCTTCTCCTTGTCAGCCTTTCCTTCAATTTTGTCAAGGAACTTTCCATGCAATGTTTTGTTGTGCCAGCTGTCAGCTCTAGTTTGTAGTGCGGTTTTCTTGTACTGTTTTTTTGTCTGCTGTGCTTTGAGGAGTTTCTGATTTTTAACTTCAATCAAAGCAGGTTCTTCACTTTGCTTTACATATTCTGCCAGGGCATGTTCTTCTTTGACTGCTTGTTTTACTTGTAAGAGTCCTCTGCCACCTGATCTTCTATTATTATTATTATTATTATTATTATTATTATTATTATTATTATTATTATTAACCACTTGCTGGGAAAGAGGAGAAAAGAACTATCAATAGGCATCTGTCAGGACCATAATTTCAGGGCCTGTACTCTGGCGCCAGAAATCAAGGACGCTGACATCACAGACTGATAAGGCACCTGTGGTTCACGGCCCTGAAGGAAAACGGTTGGCCTGCTGAGGGGAAGAATTGCGCGGGGTTTTCTCTGGGCGGGAATTGTTACTTTGAATGTGGGGGAGTGTATATAAGGGAGTCTTTCTGGGCCAACCAGCAATCTCGGGCTTTATGCGTGTCAAAGTATCCTACAGTAAAGTTTTCAGTTATAACAGAGCGAGTCTCTTGTGTTCATTTGGAAGCGGCTGGAGTGAGCTGACAGGCATCTGTCTGGCCAGTGTACAAATGGGTCGGAATTCATCCATAATGCATTTCTTATGATATTGCGTGCTTTCAGGATGTTTCTGATTTATTTACTTAAGGTGAATCTAAAACAGGTTCTTCGTGCAAGATTTGTACAAAACCAGCTTGCCTTTGTCTTCCTCAGAAGCTGAAAGAGTGTGACTTGCTCAAGCTCATCTAGCAGGTTTCCATAATCAAGCCAAAATTTGAACTCTGGTTCCCCAGAATCTTGGCCAACACTCAAAGCACTATACCACAATGGCTCTTTCATATGTTCTTATGCTTTTCCTAACTGTGCCACTTGAGAAGTGTAAGCCTGCATGTTTGGGGTTTTTTTTTCTTTACAGAAGATTAATTTCTGTAATTTTTTGTTGAAAGAGATTAGATATGGACATACAATTGACATCTGGATATACTGTAAACCTAAGTTCCTCTGTTTCCTATTTCCTAGTTGCTAATTAGTTGCTGTTTTGGGTTATGAAATTGCCTGTTAAAAAGAACAAACTTGTGATCAAAGCTGTAAATATCTATGACACTGGACTATAGCTTTATTTGCTAAACTACAAAGACCAGATTTGCTGCAGTCATAAACAGGCAAACTATCAGTTTGTGAACTAATATAATGAGATCTAGAAACAATACAAGTCTCTAGATGTACTCTTATGTCTGCTACAGACATAACGACTCAGGAAAGTCACAGTCTTTAGATCTCAATCCCACCCCCATTTGCTATATGGAGATAATAGTAGTGCCACATGCTCCACATGTCTTGGTGGTATTTTCTTAGGCAGTTCTATAGATTTAGTTTGGATATGTTTGGATGACAGACTGAAATTTAGTTTAGTTGAAGGATTATTGGATACTTAGGGTGTCTTTGTTATATATATTTTAATTTAAACCAGATTGTTTGTAGGGATTGCTGTTCAAAACGATCTAGACAGTTGCTTCCTTATGAACAGAACACAAATGAAGGCAGAAAGGCAGCCCAAGAGCAGGAAACAGATCCTTAGATTTGTCTGGAACTGTCTGCTTAAAATTATTTATTTATTTATTTACTACCTTTATATCCCACCCTTTTCACCCCAGAGGGGGACTCAGAGCAGCCTTACAGAAAGGCAGTAGTTTAATGCCATACACATACATACATACATACATACATACATACAGTAAAAATAAACATATACATTAAAACCAAAAATCAAACAACAATATTAAAAACAATTATTAAAATCACATCGTCCAAAATCAAGATCCAAGGCCATTCCATTAGTCATTTCACTATTCCATATACTAGTATTGCACTAACTTGCTAGCCAAAAGCTTGGCCCCATAACCACGTTTTACTTTCTTCCTGAAGGTCAGGAGGGAGGAGGCTCTCTGATTTCACTTGGCAGGGCTTCCCCAGAAGATCTTAATCTCCAAGGTGGATCATAGAGGGAGATAACTTCAGACAGGTACACTGGACCAGAATAGCCCTAAACTTTGCCAGCACTTTGAATTGTGCTCAGTAGCAGGCTGGCAGCCAGTGGAGCTGACATAACGGGGGGGGGGGGGGATTGAGAAATTTGGTTGCCAAAGGCAACCCCAAGTAGTGGACTGGCTAAAGTTGGTCCTGTATTTCCAAAGATCCTGCATCCAAAGATTCAACCATTCTTAGTTTGAAAATATTTCTAATAAATTTCAGAAAGCAAACATAGATTTTATAATTTTATAGGCGATACATTATTTCAATTTGTCATTTTGTATAATGGGATCTGAATATACATAGAACACAACCCCAGGGGACACCAAAGACCTACTATATTCAGAAAATATCCCGAGAAAAAGGCCATGGGAATCATGAAGCCCACTGGTGTTGTTGAATGGCAATGCCTATTAGCCCTATAGTGTGAGATACTGGGAGCAGCGGTCCATATCTTTAGGTCACATGATTCCCAGCCCTGCAATATAAGAGTATCCATAGTGGACTCTTTTGCATAGTGAGCCCTCTTTTACTCAGTGGAGCTTATTCTGAAACAAGGACTGCAAGCCCATCAAACTCCTCTTCTGCTCCAAGTGATAATTGAGGCAAAGCTCACCCACCACAAGCAGATGAGACAATCAGCCTTGTAAAGTTCTTATAAAGATTGTTAGGATGACACCTATAAAGTACTTCAAACATTGTAAAGCACTCTATAAACTTTGACCCTTCAGATATTTTGGAGTACACCTACCACAATTATGTGCCACATGAGGATGATGGGACTAGAGCACAAAAAAATCTAGTCAGCACCCAACTCCACTTTCTTTTAATAAATGCTAATACTATATTTGGATCTGCAGAATAAGACAAATCTATTTGAACCATTTTAATTATAGGAATTTTTTTTTTTACAAACATAAGCTTTTAAATCACATGAATCTAATATGGAGATAGAAAATGAAAGGGTATAGAGACTAAAAAATAAAATCCACATATCTGTCGCTGACAGCTGTGGATATTAGTCACACAGTTCATTCATGCTTAGCTCCTCAAAAAAATTAAATCAAATATTGTTTAGATTTAAATTGCAATGGAAACAGTCTTGTATAACAACTATTTATTTAAAATTAGCACTTTTCAAGAATGTGAAACATTCAAGGGAACTAAAGTTGTTGAATCATGTATATGGCCTTGAAGTTACCATTCCCTGTGGTCTGAACACCACTAAAAGAGCATAAATTAATGCTACTTAGCACTGCATAACTATTTTCTTGTGAATTCAACACTGATATTTTCACTGGTAAAACAAGCTCAGCATATATAGAGGAAGACAGCTAATTTAGAAAACAGATGGGGAGCTGGGGGGACATCAGGGAAAACAACTACCCTCTAGGCAAGCAGGCATCAACATCTAACCACCATAGTTAAGCCTGAACACTTCTGAAAAATCATAAAGCCAATTAAGTGCAGAATACCTGGGATAAAATTAAAGGGAAAGTTAAGTGCATGGCTGGTGATTCAAAGGCTGGAGTTTGGTTCCATGATACACAATTGATACCAACATTCAATAATGCTCAAGTTGCATTATATATAATTTTGTAATAAAATGACATCACTTATAAAAATGGCAGAGACAAGGTTTGCATTTCAGAATTTTGTGCCTCTGTTTGTAATCTGTCTGTGCGATTTTCTTACAGCAGCTGAGGATATGATCCATGGTTTTGTCAACTTCCTTGCACAGTCTGCATTTTGGGTCATCAGCTGATTTTTTTATCTTGGCCTTAAATGCTGAAACTGGTCGTGGCGGACTTATTCTTCTCGGCATTAGAATACACAACGCCGACTGCATTTCAATGTATATTGGACAATCCATTTGAGGTTGTTTGTTATTACTGTGAATTTAACGCCAACTGCATTTCAATGTATATTGGACAATCCATTTGATGTTGTTTGTTATTACTGTGAATTTAAACAGTATAACTAATTTGCCAGACATATTGTTTACTGAACTGGTTTATTTTCAATTGTATATAGAGTAGGTCATTTGTGTTTGAGTTGACTCAGGAACCCATTTAGATTGTCCATCCTCAAGCCCCTCAGAGAAAACTTCTGAAGTATCAAAATGATGCATAAGGACCTTTGGGGTGGATAACCAGTTCCCTCCGGTAAGTTTAGAGAGAAAATCAGGGCCTGGAAGAGAACTCAGATGGCAATGGGGATTGACCCTCGGGATCGCAAAAAGCAGCCCTAATATTATCAAAAAACTGAAATCCCCCACTCTAATAGTAATAGCTATAAATTTATAACAAACTTCAGAGCTTGGCTGGGTCTCAGACAATCTCAGCTCCAGTCCAACCCCAAACAGTCCTGGGAAGATTAATCTAATCATTTACCAAGTCTAAAACTGGTTTTCGTAGGAAACCCCAGTCCAGCCCATTATCTGCTTCCTCTCCCTCTTTTCCCATCTTCCCTGTAAAGACTCCAAGATTGAACTTTCTTTCACCTCCCGAGCCCCATCCTCTCCACCTCAAGATAAATAAAAATGTAAGATAAATCATCCCTATACCCCCTATACTGCCAGAGTCTTTGAACAAGTGCGAACAAGTCTTTGTTCGCACTTGGGCCCAAATTACAACAGTGGGGCATCACTCTTAGAAGGGTATTAGTAGACCCATTGATCCGCCCTTTGGTCACCGGGCTGAAATCTGATACACAAGATTCAATAATTTCCAACAATGGGGTTGAATGTTCGCCGGTGTTGGCCCCCCTCTCAGAGTTCCATTTTGAGACTTCCTCCCTAATTTCAAGTCCTGCCTGCTTCAACTCCCAATCCTGCCCACAAACGCTACCCTTGTTCAGTCCCCTCTCCATGTCAGATGACTCCATGTCAGATGACTCCTTCTCTCTCCTACCAGTGGAGATGGGCTCTTTCCCTAGACAAACAAATACATTTGGAGGCTCTCCATCTTTGGACAGCTGACTAATCCCTTCAGAAGGCAACCTCAATCAGACAATCCACCAGGGGGAAGAGGGTTCACACGGGTGGGGCACCATCGAGGTGATGTGGGGGAGGAGGAAGATCGGTCACTTGCTGCCCAGGGAGAAGCGCAACAGAGTTCTTGCGACCCTGGAGAGGAATAGGTATGGTAGTCTCCAGGACAGACCCCCCGGTCTTAAGGTTCTGCTTTTGAACGCCAGATCCGTCAACGGTAAGACAGCTGTCATTCAGGATTTGATCCTGGATGAGGGGGCGGATCTGGCATGCATCACTGAGACGTGGTTGGACGAGCTGGGTGGAGTGAATCTCACCCAGCTGTGTCCACCCGGTTTCGGGGTGCATCAGCAGGCCAGGGCTGGGGGGCGGGGAGGAGGAGTCGTGGTGATCTTTCGGCAGTCCATCGCCCTGATCAGATGCGCCGTTCCGCAATCTTCGAGGTTCGAGTGTGTCTTCCTGAAGGTGGGAGTCCGAGACAGCTTGGAGATTCTGCTGGTGTACCGTCCACCCCGCGACCCAGCAGTCTCTCTGTCTGACCTAGCAGAAGTGGTCTCCAATTCGGCCCTGGTCTCCCAACAACTCATAGTTTTGGGAGACTTTAACATCCATGCTGAGACCACATTGACAGGTGCAGCTCAGGATTTCATGGTTGCCATGACGACCATGGGGCTGACTCAAGTTATATCTGGGCCCACACATCAGGCAGGACACACGCTGGACCTTGTCTTTATTGTGAATGGTGGGACAGTCAGAGTGGAAGAGCAAAATATTCTTCCATTGTCATGGTCTGACCATCATCTGATCTGTTTGAGTTTCGCCGTGGCTTCTAACCTCCGCAGGGGTGGTGGACCCACTAAGATGGTCCGCCCCAGGAGGCTGATGGATCCGGATGGACTCCTGAGGTCTCTTGGGGATCTTCCTGTTCTGGAGACTGGCGATCCTGTCGATGTCCTTGCTGATCGCTATAATAGTGAGCTGGCTAGGGCACTTGACATGATCGCTCCTGAACGTCCCCTCTCGCTGCGTAGAGTCACGTCGACTCCTTGGTTCACTGAGGAGCTGGCTGTGATGAAGCGTGCGAGGAGGGGACTAGAGTGCATCTGGAGGAAATCTCAGGATGTGTCTGAGCAAACACGGGCTAAAGCCGCTATTAAGGCTTACTCCGTGGCTCTGCGAGCAGCCAGGAAAGCTTTCACGACTGCCCACGTAGCGTCTTCAGCCAACAGGCCATCGGAGTTGTTCCGAGTTGTTGGGGAGCTCCTGCGGCCTCCCGAGACCCAGGGGCTTCCTGATGACTTGCTCAGATACGCCGTGAGTTGGACTCCAGCTTAACTGTAGTTCCAGCGGAGGTAACCGAGGTACCTGTCTGTCCGATCTTGTGGGATTCTTTCCGGCTTGTTCTTCCTGATGACATGGAGGGGATTCTTGGGTCTGTGAGGGCGACCACTTGCGCTCTGGATCCTTGTCCTTCTTGGCTGGTTAAACTGGCCAAAGATGGGTTGTTGGATTGGTTTGTGGCTATTATAAATGCCTCCTTGGGTCCGGGGTCAGTTCCATCCTGCTTTAAGCAGGCAGTAGTAAAACCATTACTAAAAAAGACCTCTTTAGACCCATCTGTATGTAACAACTACAGACCAATTTCCAACCTCCCATTTTTGGGCAAGGTTCTGGAGCGGGTGGTTGCCACGCAGCTCCAGGAGTTCCTCGATGACACTGATTTTCTGGACCGCTCGCAGTCTGGCTTCAGGCCTGGGCACAGTACTGAGATGGCTTTGGTCGCCTTGGTGGATGACCTCCGCAGGGAGCTGGACAGGGGGAGTGTGACCCTGCTGGTTCTCTTGCACATCTCAGCGGCTTTCGATACCATTGACCATGGTATCCTTCTGGGGAGGCTCTCTGGGATGGGGCTCGGTGGCACGGTTCTGCTGTGGCTCCAGTCCTTCCTGGAGGGCCGTTCCCAGTTGGTGAAGCTGGGGGACACCTGCTCGGACCCCTGGCCTTTGACCTGTGGGGTCCCGCAAGGGTCTATTCTATCCCCCATGCTATTCAACATCTACATGAAACCGCTGGGAGAGGTCATCCGGAGTTTTGGAGGGCGTTGCCATCTCTTCGCAGATGACACGCAAATCCACTACTTGTTCCCATCTGACTCCAAGGAAGCCCCTCGGATGCTGAACCAGTGCCTGGCCGCTGTGGCGGACTGGATGAGGAGGAACAAGCTGAGGATCAATCCTGACAAGACAGAGGCCCTCCTGGTCAGTTGTGCGTCGGATTGGGGTATTGGGTGACGGGGTCGCACTCCCCCTGAAATCACAGGTCCGCAGTTTGGGGGTCCTCCTGGACTCAGCGCTGACGCTTGAGGCGCAGGTGTCGGCGGTGGCCGGGAGGGCCTTCGCACAACTCAAGCTTGTGCGCCAACTGCGACCCTGTTCAAGGAGCTCCACTGGCTGCCTTTTATTTTCCGGTCCCAATTCAAGGTGTTTACCATCACATATAAAGCCCTAAAAGGTTTGGGACCCACCTACCTTCGTGACCGTATCTCCTATCACAAGCCTACACGATCCCTTTGTTCATCAGGGGAAGCTCTCCTGTCCCCACTCCCGATATCCCAGACCCGCCTTGTGGGAACAAGGGAGAGGGCCTTTTCTGCTGTGGCCCCCCGATTGTGGAATTCTCTGCCCGCGGAGATTAGGCAAGCCCCCACACTAGCAGCCTTCAAGAAAGACTTGAAAACATGGCTCTTTCGCTGTGCTTTTGGAGAGTAACCATTTTATATTTCTTTTCCATTGCTCCCCCTAATATCTATCCTCCAGAATACCCCACTCCCTTATGACCCTGTTCGCTGTGGTTTTTATTTTTATGTCTTTCTCACCCCGAGTTTTAACTTAATGTTCATGTGGTCTGCCCTTGTTTTTATTGTCTCCTTGTTTTATTTTGTAATGGATATTATTTACTGTATTGCTTATTGTATTGTGTTGTGCTGTTCTTTTATATGCTGTTTACATTGTATTGTTTTGGGCATGGCCCCATGTAAGCCGCCCCGAATCCCCGTTGGGGAGATGGTGGTGGGGTATAAATAAAGTTTTATTATTATTATTATTATTATTATTATTATTATTATTATTATTATACTCCACACCGGACAGAAATCTAGAGGGCTCTTTCCTGCCTGAGAGCTGACTAGGGCCCTTAAATGTCAACTCTGCCCAGCCGATCTCCTTAGTGGCAAGGGGATCAGAGCAAGGGGAAACCTATTGAGGTTGTGTGGGGAAGAGGAGGGGTGATCACTTCTATCCCAGGGAGAAGTGCAACAGAGTTATTATGACCCTGGAGAAGGATAGACGTGGTAGCCTTCATGACAGACCCCACGGGCAGAAGGTCCTGCTGTTGAATGCCTGATCCGTCAATGGTAAGACCTCTATCATCCAGGATTTGATTAGGGATGAGAGGGCAGATCTGGCTTGCACCACCAAGACCTGGTTGGATAAGCTGGGGGGGGGGGGTAAACCTCTCCCAGCTCTGTCCTCCTGGTTTCAGGGTGTGTCCACCTGAGGCTGGGAACCCGGGACAGCTTGGGGATTCTGCTGGTGTTCCGTCCACCCCGCGACCCAGCAGTCTCTCTGTTGGAGCTAGCAGAGATTGTCTCAAGCGTGGCGTTGGTCTCCCAGTACTTGGTAGTGCTGGGAGATTTCAACATTCATGCAGAGGGCACCCAAACAGCTACAGCTCAAAATTTCATGGTTGCCATGATGACCATGGGGCTGTCCCAAATAATATCGGGGCCACCCATCAGGCTGGGCACACACTCGACGGTGGAGTGGTTGGAGTGGAAGTACAAAATATTCTTCCATTGTCATGGTCCGATGACCATCTGAGCAATCTAAGCCTAACCGTGGCTTCTAACCTCCGCAGGTGTGGTGGACCAATTAAGATGGTCCGCCCCAGGAGACTTATGGATCCATATGGTTTCCTTAGGTCTCTTGGAGACCTTCCTGTCATGGGGGCTGACAATCCTATTGATGTCTTGGTGGACCACTATAATAGTGAACTGTCCAGGGCGCTAAACACGATCATCCTCTCTCGGTGCGCAGAGTTACTTCAGCTCCGTGGTTCACCGAGGAATTGGCAGTGATGAAACGCATAAGAGGACTAGAGTGTCTCTGGAGGAAATCTCATGGCACCTCCGACCAAGCAGGGGCTAGAGCCGCAATTAAGGCCTACTCCGTGGCTTTGCGGGCAACCAGGAAGGCTTTCACAACTGCCCACATAGCGTCTGCAACTAACAGATCCTTAGAGTTGTTCCGAATTGTCGGGAAACTCCTTCACCCTCCTGAGGTGGGGGAGACCCCCGAGAACTCAGCAACTTGGTGCAGCGGGTTCACGCACCATTTTGGCGACAAAGTCGCTCGGATACATTCCAATTTGGATTCCACTTTAAATGCAATGCCAGGGAGGTAACTGAGGCACCTGTCTGTTGGATTTTGTGGGATTCGTTTCAGCTTGTTCTCCCTGATGATGTGGATGGGATCCTTGGGGCTGTGAGGGCGACCACTTGTGCTCTGGACCCTTGTCCTTCCTGGCTAGTTAAACTGGCTGGTGATGGGCTGGTTGATTGGTTTGTAACCATCATAAAACAAAACAAAACAAAACAAAAAAGATGGCGTAGTGGACTAAGTGACTTGAAGGTTGGGTTGCTGACCTGAAAGCTGCCAGGTTTGAATCCCACCTGGGGAGAGTGTGGATGAGCTCCCTCTATCAGCTCCAGCTCCATGCGGGGACATGAGAGAAGCCTCCCACAAGGATTGTAAAAACATCAAAACATCCAGGCGTCCCCTGGGCAATGTCCTTGCAGACGGCCAATTCTCTCACTCCAGAAGCTACTCCGGTTGCTCCTGACACGAAAAAAAACAAAACAAAAAAAACCCTCACGGGCTCAAGGGTAATTTCCAACTGGCCTTAAACAGGCAATAGTAAAACCAATATTGAAAAAGACCTCCCTTGACTCTTCTGTCTTAAACAATTATAGACCAATCATGCACTTTTGACCCGATTGCCCCAATTTTACATACTGACGGTGATGTTCGTTTTTATTACCCTCCCTAATACCTATTTGTCATTATGGTTATTTTCTATTTTGTGTTTTTAATTTTGTTTATTATATCTGAATGTTATGTTGATATGATTTTACTTATCTGTTGTTTTTAAACTGTTATATTTGTATTGCTTTGGGCTTGGCCCCATGTTAGCCGCCCCGAGTCCCTTCGGGGAGATGATGGCGGGATAGAAAAATAAATTATTATTATTGTTATTATTATTATTATTATTATTTTATTATTATGACACAGCAAACAAGTTAGATATGCTGGATTTCATATCACAACATCACAAGTCGAACACTTCCCAAGTGTCTAGGACTGTGTGATGTATTTTCAGATGATGTGTGCAGATCCCAGTAGGGTGGCCTTTTGCAGTTAGCAGATTGTAATTTTGTCAATGTCTATTGTTTCCAAATGCCGGCTGAGATCTTTTGGCAAGGCACCCAGTGTGCCCATCACCACCGGGACCACCGGCACTGGTTTCTGCCAGAGTCTTTGAAGTGCAATCTTGAGGTCCTGATAGCGGCTGAGTTTTTCCTGTTGATTTTCGTCAATGTGACTGTCACCTGGGATGGCAACATCAATGATCCAAACCTTTTTCTTTTCCACAACTGTGATGTCTGGTGTGTTGTGTTCCAGAACTTTGTCAGTCTGGATTCGAAAGTCCCACAGTATCTTTGCTTGTTCATTTTCCACAACCTTTGCAGGTTTGTGATCCCACCAGTTCTTTACTTCAGGGAGGTGGTACTTGTGGCATAAGTTCCAATGAATCATTTGGGCCACATAGTTGTGCCTCTGTTTGTAGTCTGTCAGTTTCTTACAGGAGCTGAGGATATGATCAATGGTTTTGTCAGCTTCCTTGCACAGTCTGCATTTTCAGTCATCAGCTGATTATTATTATTATTATTATTATTATTATTATTATTATTATTATTATTATTAAAATTCCCTTAACCCTGTCGCCCCAAGAAACACCTACACATACAGATACAGATACAAAGATAGATAGATATTCATACATTTCTTTAACAAAACAGTCCCAGCTCTCTGCTGCTTGTCTTTTGTCTTTTCTCTTAACTTCATCACTGTTCCAAAGCTTTACATAATCAAACTGCCAGCTCAAATATGTTACTGTTCTATTTCTACAACTGAAACCTTGCTGTACAAGAGATCAGCACAAGATCCATTAGACCTATGGTGATCAAATATCATAACTTATATAGTGCTTATCCAGCTTGGATCGTTACCTTTATGTGGTGTTGGGGCTTGAGTGCCTCGATAAAGCCATGAGCTTTACCATGCAGGGCCACCCAAGACGGGAAGGTCATGGCAGAGAGGTCAGACCAAGCACGATCCCTGGAGAAGGTAATGGCAACCCACCCCAGTATTCTTGCCATGAAAACTACATGGATCAGTACAACCAGAGAAATGTTGGCATACCATCAGACGATAGGACCCCCAGGTTGAAAGATGGTCAAAATGCTACTGGGGAGGAGCAGAGGACTAGTCCAAGTAGTCCCAGATGTGATGACGCAGTTAGCTCAAAGCCGAAAGGAAGGCTAACAACCAACGGTGCTGGAGGTGAAGAACGAATCCGATGTTCTAGAGATCAACACACTATAGGAACCTGGAATGTAAGATCTATGAGCCAGGGCAAACTGGATGTGGTTATTGGTGAGATGTCAAGATTAAAGATAGACATTCTGGGAGTCAGTGAACTGAAATGGACTGGAATGGGTCACTTCACAAAAGATGACCATCAGATCTACTACTGCGGACAAGAGGAACACCGAAGAAATGGAGTAGCCTTCATAGTTAATAATAAAGCTGCGAAAGCAGTGATTGGATACAACCCAAAAAATGATAGAATGATCTCAATTCGAGTTCAAGGCAAGCCATTTAACATCACAGTGATCTAAATATACGCCCCAACCACAGCAGCTGAAGAAGCAGAATTAGATCAGTTCTATGAGGATCTGCAGCACCTACTGGATAACACACCAAAAAGAGACATTATTCTCATTACAGGAGATTAGAATGCTAAAGTTGGCAGTCAAATGATAACCGGGATTACAGGCAAGCATGGTCTGGGACAACAAAATGAAGCAGGACATAAGCTGATAGAATTTTGCCAGGAAAACTCAATGTGCATAACAAACACTCTCTTCCAACAACCTAAAAGACGGCTTTACACATGGACTTCACCCAATGGTCAACACCGAAATCAGATTGACTACATCCTTTGCAGCCAAAGGCGGTGGTCATCCATCCAGTCAGTGAAAACAAGATCTGGATCTGACTGTAGTTCAGATCACGAACTTCTTATTACAAAATTTAGAATCAGACTAAAGAGAATGGGGAAAATACACAGACCAATTAGATATGATCTCACAAATATTCCCAGTGAATATGCAGTGGAGGTGAAGGGACTAGATTTAATAAATAGAGTCCTAGAAGAACTATGGACAGAAGTCCACAACATTGTTCAGGAGGCAACAACAAAGTACGTCCCAAAGAAAAATAAAACCAAGAATGCAAGATGGTTGTCTGTTGAGACACTGGAAGTAGCCCAAGAAAGAAGGAAGGCGAAAGGAAACAGCGAAAGGGGGAGATACGCCCAATTACATGCACAATTCCAGAGGTTAGCCAGGAGAGACAAGGACCTATTTTTGAACAAGCAATGCATGGAAGTGGAAGAAGACAATAGGATAGGAAGGACAAGAGATCTCTTCCAGAAAATCAGAAACATCGGAGGCAAATTTCAGGCAAAAATGGGCATGATCAAAAACAAAGATGGCAGGGACCTAACAGAAGCTGAAGAGATCAAGAATAGGTGGCAAGAATATACAGAAGATCTGTATAGGAAGGATAATAATATAGAGGATAGCTTTGACGGTGTGGTGAGTGAATTAGAACCAGACATCCTGAGGAGTGAGGTTGAAGCACTGCTAACAACAAGGCAGCAGGAGACGACGGGATCCCAGCTGAGCTGTTTAAAATCTTGGAAGGTGATGCTATCAAGGTGATGCATGCCATATGCCAGCAAATATGGAAAACACAAGATTGGCCATCAGATTGGAAAAAATCAATTTATATCCCCATACCAAAAAAGGTAAACGCTAAAGAATGCTCAAACTTCTGTACAGTGGCCCTTATTTCCCATGCTAACAAGGTAATGCTCAAGATCCTACAAGGCAGACTCCAGCAATACATGGAGCGAGAGTTGCCAGATGTCCAAGCTGGGTTCAGAAAAGGCAGAGGAACGAGAGACCAAATTGCCAATATCCGCTGGATAATGGAGGAAACCAGGGAGTTTCAGAAAAACATCTACTTCTGGTTTATTGACTATTCTAAAGCCTTCGACTGTGTGGATCATAATAAACTATGGCATATTCTTGGTGGTATGGGCAGGGCCGTAGCCAGAAAAAAAATCAGGAGGGGTTTTGAAAATTTTGGGCGGGGGGGGGGGGGGTTTGAACCCCTAGCACTCCCCCCCCCCCCCCGGCTACAAATCTGTCAATATCTGCTTGAGATAGTGTCTGGAGGGACTCTTAATGTTTTGTGTCTCATAGACTTATCATGGGGATTTGGTTAACAAGTTAAAATTCATGAGTAAACCAGGTTTTTTTCTAACCTGAAAAATTTGGGGGGGGGGGTGTTGAACCCCTAACCCCCCCCCCTCCGCTACAGGTCTGGGTATGGGGATACCAAGTCGCCTTGTCTGTCTCCTGAGAAATCTGTATAAAGACCAAGTAGCCACAGTAAGAACAGATCACGGAACAACAGACTGGTTCAAGATTGGGAAAGGCTGCATACTTTCACCCTCCCTATTCAACTTGTAAACAGAACACATCATGCGACATGCGGGGCTTGACGAATCCAAGGCCGGAGTTAAAATTGCTCGAAGAAACATTAACAACCTGAGGTATGCAGATGGTACCACTCTGATGGCCGAAAGCGAGGAGGAGCTGAGGAGCCTTATCACCAAGGTGAAAGAAGAAAGTGCAAACGCTGGGTTGCAGTTAAACGTCAAGAAAACCAAGATCATGGCAACTACACCTATTGATAACTGGCAAATAGAGGGAGAAAACATGGAGGCAGTGACAGACTTTATATCTCTAGGTGCGAAGATCACTGCAGATGCAGACTGCAGCCAGGAAATCAGAAAACGTTTACTTCTTGGGAGGAGAGCAATGGCCAACCTTGACAAAATAGTGAAGAGCAGAGACATCACACTGGCAACGAAAGTCCGCATAGTCAAAGCAATGGTATTCCCCATAGTAACCTATGGATGCGAGAGCCGGACCATAAGGAAGGCTGAGCAAAGGAAGATAGACGCTTTTGAACTCTGGTGCTGGAGGAAAATCCTGAGAGTGCCTTGGACCGCAAGATGATCCAACTAGTCCATCCTCCGGGAAATAATGCCCGGTTGCTCACTAGAGGGAAGGATATGAGAGGCAAAGCTGAAGTATTTTGGCCACATCATGAGGAGACAGGAAAGCTTGGAAAAGATCACGATACTGGGGAAAATGGAAGGAAAAAGGGAAGCCGGCCAAGGGCAAGATGGATGGACGGTATCTTTGAAGTGACTGGGTTGACCTTGAAGGAACTGGGGGTGTTGATGGCCGACAGGGAGCTCTGGCGTGGACGGGTCCATGAGGTCATGAAGATTCGGAGACGACTAAACGACTGAGCAGCAGCTTATGTAACTTTGGGCTATGTGGATGTCTCAAAAAACAACACAGATACTTCCAATGGAGTCCCTGCTTAGAGACTGATTGCCAGCCACCCGCAGAACCCATCAAGGGTTTTGTTTTCTCACTTGATTGCCTTTCTGGTTTCCCAAGCCTCATGTTTTGTGTAGAGATTATTCCAAGCTTCCAAAGTCCATTAAATATTAAATGCCTAGTCTGGACAATGGGGCCTCCATTCTGAACCCCACCAATCCCAGCTGTTCTCTTTCTCTCCATCCTGATCTGTGGTATCAGAAGGAAGTTTCAATCAATGAGGAGGAAGATCCTAGGAAGCACGTCTCCTGACCAACCAGGGGAGGTAGTGAGAGGTGAGTTTGAATAGCTGCCAAACTTTATAAAATGTGCTGCACTTTTCTGCATGAGTTATGTCATTTATTTTGTCAATTACGCTGTTCTGCCATCCATCTGGGCATGTGAATAAACCTCTGTTATTACCTTCAAACCCGATCATGTTTTTTCTGGCTTTCAAAGTAGCATGGCATGCAAGGCAACTGATCTACACTGCTCCCTCATGGCAGAGAGCTGATTTCAGTAATACTGAGAATCATTCCCCACAGGCCCAACACCTGAACAGATTTGGCCCTTGCAGTAAGGTCCGGATCTGTTGAAGTGAATTTTTAACCCAGAGTATATTGGGAAATCCCTGGATTAATCTGAAGCATTGCTTGGACACCTCAGGTTAATCTGGAACCCATCACAGGTTTGGGTCATATCTGGAATGGCTCTGAGTACAGATTTCAAGGATTCAAAGTAGAGGAGGAGGAATAGAGCACTGGCAAAGTAAAATATAGAGTACTTGTCTCATCTAAACTCAGTTCTTGGACTTCTATGTTACAACCAAAAAATGTATTATACCTTTAAATTTCTGATGCATGGTTGCAGTGGTTTCCCCCTATTATTCAGCCAGTCCAATCAATGTCTTCTTCATTCTACTTCTGTGTTTAAACAAGCAGGGTAGAAGGGGAAAAGGAATGGAAGAAACCACAGATGCTTTGTCTCACACTTTAACACATGAGCTAAGATTCAAAATACTTTGTCATGATGTAGAATAGTAAATTTGTCCTATTCTCTAGCTGAAGTTCAGCGTATATTAGATCAGTTGATATCCTGGTATCAAATTTTCCAGATTATCATCATTATAAAATCCTTCTCAAAGTATTATATATATCTATATATCTGTACAGTGTTCCATCACTACTTCGCAGTTCACTTTTCGCGGATTAGCTGTTTCGCGGTTTTTCAATAAACTTTAAAAGACTATTATAAATCATAAAAAAATTACAATTTACAGTTTAAGGAAGGGAGGAAGGAGAAGCCAAAGGGAGAGAAAAGAAGCCCAAGCAGCAATGGGAGGAGAAGGAGGTGACTTATCAACACATGATTGGTTGATAAAGACTTAAAATAATATATAACTACTAAAATAATGTATAAATATCAAAATAAATATAGCATCCCTACTTCACGGATTTTCACTTATTGTGGGTGGTCCTGGAACCTAACCTCAGCAATAAGTGAGGGAACACTATATATCTATATCTATATAATAAATTTGCAGTTTTCTTAAAGGTCCTGTTAGCAAGAGGGAAGTTTATAAGTGTTATTGCTATTTTTATTGTTTTTGGTACTACCACTACTATTTTCTGGGTGGAGAATAAGAAGCTTTACTAAGTTTAAATTTCAAGGTCCCCAAATCCCATAGTATCTGTGATGTGGCTGGTAGCCAACTACACTTGAAGGGTAAAGAATATACAAGCCATTTGCAGAGCTTTGCAACAGAAGCTATTTTGAGAGCAAAAAAGTCTCATATTTTAACCTGAATCACCACATATATTATCTTTCCCACTGTGAAGTATGTTTGTTGATTGCTGTAGTGCTGGAAGCAAAAATTAACTTTTTGACTTCACACAGTTTAAAATTAATAGTGTCTGTCTTTCTATAGGTCAGTAAAAAGGAAAAAAGGAAAAGTATGGTATATATATATACCATATATTCATCTGAGAATGTGATCTATGTACTCTCATGTCCTTGTAATAAATTATATGTTGGCATGACAACCAGAGCCATAAGGATTAGAATACAGGAACACAGATCACGAATTAGAAAAGGAAACACAGAATCCACACTATACTTACACTTTAAAGACAACACTCATTCCTGTAACGACCTTAAGTACCTTGCCTTAGAAAAACTACAGACTCCAATTAACACTGACATCAAGAAGTTACTCCTCTGCAGGGAGGCTTTTTGGATCCACAAATTGAAGACCTTAACCCCATAAGGCCTAAACGATAGGCTAGATCTCACTTGCTTCTTATAATGGGATAAAAAAATACTTAAGTCTTTACAGAACTACTGCTGAATGCTCGCAACCTGAGGTAGAATACTACATGTAAGGATCCTCCAAGGACATGTAAGTTCCTTTTGCTGTGAATCCTGATATTTATATACTATATTAGATATTATTGGGGTGTATTATACATGTCTATTTTTAGTATGGTTTGTATTATTTCTAGTATGGTTTGTATTATTTTGACTCAATTTACATTTAATTCTATGAAAAGAAATAAGACAGCAGAGCAGCAAACAGAGGGAACTCCAGGATTACCTGAAGAAGGTCTACCTGAAGAAGGTCACCGAAACTGGATGCATACCCGGGAGACCAGTCGTTACTATTGACATGGAACTTTGTTGCTATTGATATGGAACTTTGATTTACTATTGACATGGAACTTTGATTTACTTTGAATGATCGAATTTGAAGAAGAGTACTACAAACCTTGAGAACACTATCAAGATTGTATTTGTTAAAATTGGACATTGAAATATGTACTTATCTGTACAGTTGGAATATATAAATTGATATTACAGTCATAATATATGTGATTATATCACTTGAGGAAATATAGAACTATAACTTACTTTAAAGTACAATATATACCATACTTTTCCTTTTTTCCTTTTTACTGTATATAATAGACATCTGTGCATATAGCTTTCTATAGGTCAGGCCATTTTCTGTAGCTATTGATGGTAGCATTTTGTTTACATATCAAAATTCAGGGATGAGCAAAGCCATGAAGTAACCAAGTCATCTTAATCTGCAATCCTAGGAATAAAGTACAGAAGAACTCAAAAGAACTTCCTAACTTGCTATCTAATATTCCATTACATCAATGATGGCTATTAGCTAGTAGTCCACTCATTTGTAAAACTAATTAGGCGATTTTGTCTCTTAAAATGGACAACTTGCCCTAGGCATAGAGAGCATTGGAATGGAATGGAATAGAGAGCATTTCCCATATTCATGAGAATTGTATGCAAAAACATTAACATTTTCTAATAAAGCTGAACATTACCACAAGGACCCATCTTGTCCTGGAATGCACAACTGAAGCATTTCTGAAAGATGTTTATCCGACTACCAAAAATGGAGAGCACACCAATCCATTCCAGTCAATGCATCCTAGAACTGCATTGTCTTTTTTGGCTGCTGCATCATGCCGTTGGTCCTGGATTCACACATTAGTCATTTTGGCTCAAGTAATATTTTACAAATGGTAACAACCCTGTTTTTTATTCCAAATGCTTGTGAAAATGAATTCTTCTAAATAAAATTCTAATAAACTTACTTCCAGAGTATTTTCATTCATTGATTATCTCTGGATAATTTCAAAACAAACTGACTTGATGGATGTAAAAAATATAGGGGAAAAAAAGGTGGCCACCATATAGATGAGGAGTTGAGAAATAACCTGGAGTGAAATGCTGGAATACCTTAAACATAAGATAAGGTCCATTTTACTGAGTTTTCATTTTAATGATATGGTTGCTAGTGTTTATTTAAAGTTGTACTCTATGAGGTTTAACGTATTTGATCCTCAGTTGTGGCATGCAAATGGGTTACAATCCAGTCTACTGTGGAGTATAATCTATTCCTAGAGTATTCCAAACACCAATTTTTGCTTCCTTGTTAATAGTATTCAAAAATAGTTTATATAATCAGAAAAGATGTGGAGGAAAGAAAAGCATGTAAAACACAGCTGTATATTCTAAAGTGAGGGGGATTTGATCCCATATGATGTCTGACTGTTAAAAAGTTGAAAGTAATTGATTTACATCAGGGCTATAGAATTCTGGGATACTGTAAACAGGAATTCTTACAATACTTTGTCACGATCACGTTGAATGGAGGTGATGGGAGATGTTAAACAAAAACATCAAAAGAGCAAAAAGATTTCAATCTCGGTATTACTTCTTTATATTACCCCATCTTAAAATAAGACCAGGCTTTTCTAAGAGTTACAATTATCCATATAATAGAACCTTATGCTATAGCATCCCGACACTGCTTAGCATCCAATTAGTATGTCTAATATTTATTTTCCCACCCTATTGTAGCTCACTTCTCTCATGTATCACCTTGCTTTGGTGTCATATCCTGTTTGTGAAATTAAGCTATTTTATCTAAGACTCATTCTCTTTTTAGTGTTTTGTTTTTCCAAAACGAGTGCCTTCTACTGGAACATATGGTTTGCTTTTCCTCACCCTTAATGGGCTGTTTGTTACGCTCTGTCTGAAAAGCTTCTTTTAGTTTCTCTTCAAGCTATGTCACACTCTGGGAGTTTTGTTTGCTGTGTCTGCTGTATTTTCATCCAACTAGAGTACGTATTTAAAAATAAAGCTTGGTTTCCAACAAAAGCCTGTTTAACTCTCTTGCACATTGGCTTAACTATAACCTTATTTATTGGGTGATTACCTGCAGTCAAATTCATACCATTCATAAGCAGTTCCTTCAATTGTAACAAAGTGCAGGTACTAGATTCAAATCATTTTCTCTTATTTGGTCTACTTAATAACTAGAAAACCTAGAATTTATTCAGAGACTGTTTCACAATGCTCAGAAAACTACACACAATTATCTTAAGATGTGGAAATAGCTCCCCCCCCCAACTCCAAAAATATTCAGATTGCAGGTTACAACCTAAATGTTGTAGTCTTAAACATTGCTTTTTCAAGATTTTAACTCTTAGAATCATAGAATCATAGAGTCCATCCAGTCCAACCCCCTGCCAAGAAGCAGGAAATTGCATTCAAAACACCCCAACAGTTGGCAATCCAGCCTCTGCTTAAAAGCCTCCAAAGAAGGAGCCTCCTCCACACTCCAGGACAGAGAGTTCCATTGCCGAACAGCAATCACAGTGAGGAAGTTCTTCCTAATGTTCAAGTGGAATTTCCTTTCCTGTAGTTTAAAGCCATTGTTCCATGTTCTAGTCTCCAGGGCAGAAGAAAACAAACTTGTTTCCCTCCTCCCTATGATTTCCCCTCACATATTTATACATGGCTATCATGTCTCCTCTCAGCCTTCTCTTCTGCAGGCTAAACATGCCCAGCTCCTTAAGCCGCTCCTCATAGGGCTTGTTCTCCAGACCCTTGATCATTTTAGTTGCCCTCCTCTAGACACCTTCCAGCTTGTCAACATCTCCTTTCAACTGCAGTGCCCAGAACTGGACATAGTATTCCAGGTGTGGTCTGACCAAGGCAGAATAGAGGGGTAGCATGACTTCCCTGGATCTAGACACTATACTCCTATTTATGCAGGCCAATATCCCATTGACCTTTTTAGCTTCCGCATCGCATTGTTGTCTCATGTTTAACTTGTTGTCCATGAGGACTCCAAGATCTTTTTTCACATGTCGAGCTAGGCATTCCCCATACTGCATCTTTGCATTTCATTTTTTCGGACTAAGTGGAGTATTTTGCATTTGTCCCTGTTGAACTTCATTTTGTTAGTTTCGGCCCATCTCTCTAATCTGTTAAGATCATTTTGAATTCTGCACCTGTCTGCTGGAGAATTAGCTCTCCCTCCCAATTGGGTGTCGTTTGCAAACTTGCTGATCATGCCTTCTAACTCTTCATCTAAGTCATTAATAAATATGTTGAACAGAACAGGGCCCAGGATGGAACCCTGTGGTACCCCACTTGTCACTTCTTTCCAGGACGAAGAAGACACATTGGTGAGCACCCTATGGGTTCGATCACTTAGCCAATTACAGATCCACCTAACTGTAGTTTTGCCTAGCAATCTTTCTTTTAACTGTGGAATGATGTCTCCATCTATCTTTCATCCACATTATGATATTAGTATTCTTATTCTACTTATTCTTGCCTATGAGGTCTTCATTAAGAGTGAGGCATTTCATGAGAAATGGATAACCCTGAAAATTACCTTAAAATATCAATCCTATCCTGCAATTAGTTACAGGAAATAAATTCTACTAAAGCTAATGGAATGCTTTCTCTTAGACAAACCTCTGTGGAGAATAGTCCAGCTAGTAGGCCTCACATTTTTCTCTTGCCTATTGAAGTTTATTGTTTTGTACTAGCCTAATAGATCTAAATGCTATTATAATATTAAAAAGATGGATCAAAACCAGGATATGCACAAGTCTTAAAGAAAAAGGATTGAGCAAGCAATGTAGATCAAGAGGCAGAGGGAATCTGAATTTAGATCTGTATAAGAAAAGAAAGAATGGGGGAAAAAATAAAGTTAATTTTAAGAAATGGAATATTCAGGAAGTCAATGAAAGAACTGGAAAAAGAGTGGACATCCCCACATTTTATTCAGCCAGGCACAATTCATTTTCTACACTAGATTATTTTTTTGTGGGTAATAACACTGCATGGCCTATAATTGAAACATCAGTGGGAAGTAGGTGGCCAGGAGATCATGCTCCACTCTTTCTTAAATTAGGAATTAGCAGTAGGAAGATAGAATATAAATGGAGATTTAACCCATTGGTTACGTTCAAGGATCAAGATAAACAGGAGCTAAAAGAAGAAATAAAACATTATTTTAGAATTAATAGATCGCCTGACTTAAAGGAAAACACAATTTGGGATGCCTTTAAAGCAGTGATTAGAGGAAAATGTATCACAATGGAATGGGGTATTTAAAAAAGATTAAAAGAGAGAGGAGAGGAACTAAAACAGGAAGGAGACAAATTATTTCAGAATTTCCAAAAGAATCCTTCAGTTCAAAATAAAGAAAGATGGAAAGAGAATAAGAAGGTATTAGAAGATTTGGAAAAAATTGAAGTAACAAAAAAATACTTATTCGTAAAAAATGACTTCCATGTCAACTCTATAAATAACACGAAGAGATTAGCAAGCTATTTAAAAAGAAAGAAAGAAAGGGAGAAACATGGTAACAAAATTAAAGGATGAGAATGGTCAAATTAAAACCAAGGAAGAAGACTTGAGGGAAATAATGGCAAGTTATTATGAAAAGTTGTATGGAAACAAAGAAACAGAAAGGTCAGAGGGAGTTGTAAGAAAATTAGACCCACAGGACCAAATAGGACTAAATAAAACTATTACTAGTAAGGAAATTGAAGAAGTTATTAATAATCTTAAACCAAACTCTTCCCCCAGACCTGATGGTTTTACCTCTAACTTTTATAAAATATTTCAATCAGAAATTATTCCAAATTTAGAAATCTTATTTAATGAGATACTAAAGAATAGAACAATCCCTGAAACATGGAAAAGATCCGAAATAATCACAATCTTAAAACCCAATAAAGACAAGTCCGATCCCAACTCTTACAGGCCAATCACCCTATGCAATGTTGATTATAAAATTTTTATAAAACTCCTTGCTAATAGATTAACAGACATAATCCCAAAACTAATAGGGGAAGACCAATACGGTTTTATTAAAAATAGAAGACTCGCAGACCCAATTAGAAATATACTCAATGTAATCAATCAAGCTACTAGAGAAAAAGGAAAACTGTTGTTATTAAAATTGGATGTCTACAAAGCATTCGACACGGTCAACCATCATTATCTTCAGCAAGTCTGTGAAGAATATAATCTGGGGAGAGAGTTCTGTGAAGTAATTAAGGAACTTTAGAAAGATAATCAAGCACAATTAATAGTGGAACTAAACAAGGCTGTCCACTCTCCCCTATTCTATTTGCTCTGGCAATAGAACCTTTAGCAAATTTTATTAGGGAGGATGACAAAATTAAAGGTTTCAAAATTGCAAGGGACTTAATCAAAATTAATTTATTTGCGGATGATGCCATGGTTTTAATGGGATCACCAATGGAATCTATAAAAGAAGTTATTCAGACCATAAAAAAATTTGAGAATCTGTCAGGGTTGGCCATTAATATTCAAATATCAGAAATTTTACATAAAAATCAATCTTGGAAAGAGTTAAAAGAAATACAGACCATATCTGGGATAAGATTAGGAGAAAAGAAGTTAAAATATTTAGGTGTTTATATTCCCAAAAATGTAAACAATATAATTCAATTAAATTATAACCATTTATGGAAAAAAGTAAACAATCAAATTCGTAATTGGAATAATCGGAACTGGGATATGTCAAACAAAATTAAGATAGTAAAAATGATGGTTCTCCCCAAATTTCTATTCCTATTTCAAGCCCTTCCATATAGTATCCCCAGTAAAATAATTAAGAAACGGGACAACTCAATAAAAACCTGGATAACAGGTAGAAATAAAAATAGAATTCCCAATTCAGTATTCTATTCCTCAGAACAGAACGGAGGATGGGGGGCACCCAATCTACAAGACTATTATGAAGCCTGCCAATTAACAAGATTGTTAGAATTAGATTTTGATGACTCAAGAAGATGGGTCAGAATCGAAAAAACAATAAACGGATGGCACAATTGCCTATGTTTAAAAGGATGGGTAGATAATAAAATTCTAAAAGAAATTAAAGGAGGGCCAATGATCTCATCCATGGAGTGCTGGAAAAAATGGCAAGGTAAACCGCCAATAAATAAAGTAGATATACTCCCAATAGAGTTTTTAAATAATAAAAAGGAACAGATATTTGGTAAAGCGATAACAAATTTTAAACAAAATGGAATGAAATTGATAAAAGACCTCTTAAACCCAGATGGGACAATTAAGGATTGGGAAATGATAAAAGACATTTGTGGGCAAAGTAACTGGCTTCTTTGGAGTGGACTGAAACAAAGGATTATGAATTGGAAGAAAAAGGAAGGTCCAGAAACAGATTTTGAACAAATTTTAAAATGGAAATTAGAAAAGGAAAAAGGCCTGATGGGTTTTATTTATAAGATAGTAACTGAAAAACAATATAAATTGAAACAAACATTGGCCGAGATATGGAAAGAGGACATGAATATTAACGACTCTGACATCGAATACTGGATCAATTCAATTAAAAAAATCAAGCAGATAAGGATAAGAGAAACCCAAAGGAAAATACTGACTAAATGGTATTAAATCCAATTAGCTTATATAACTAAATCAACCACAAAATTGTGTTGGCACGGATGTGGGAAAACTGGATCTTATATTCATATGTGGTGGGAATGTGATGAAGTACAAAAATTTTATAACAAGGTAAAGAAGGAAATTGAAGATTTAACAGGACATAAATTGATTTTGAAAAATAAAGAATTCTTCATCCAGAAATTAGATAAGAACAAAATTACTAAGGACTGGGGGGAAATTATAAAATACATGTTAGTTGCCGCTCAAGCAACAGTTGCCTTGGGTTGGAAAGAGCAAACAAAGTGGGAAGTTAAAAAATGGTATGGATACCTAGCTGATTTTATGCTTCAGGATTATATCCTTGAAAGGAGAACTAAATATATATCAGGCCGAATCAAAAAGAATTGGGAGCTGAAATGGGGAAGATTGATAAAGTCAAAGGACAAAGAAAATATAAAGAATTGAATCATTCTCTACTTACGATTGATCAATTAAAATAATATCTGAATGGAAGAAAGTACTGTTCCCAGAGGGGGGGGGAGGGGTGAAAAACTACTGGACATAAATGGGAGATAAAAGTGGAACTAACAAGTGTAATGTTACCGAGAATATGTGATTGGATGTGTATGTTGATGGATTTTGTTGTTGTTTTGCTGGTATCTACAATAAAAAAACATATTTTTTTTAAAAAAGAGCAAGCAATGTATGATGAATAGTCAATTTAGTGTTATTCCGAATAAAACTTAACTTATCTTTAACTTTAGATGAAATGTTTTCCTCTCTGTGCTTTTTAAAGAATGATGTTATACACTTTTGGCTTTGTTTCATGTTAGTTGTTTTGTCTCCATGTGCTATAGCGAGGATGAAAGGAATTTTACACAAAAGTCTATGACTCTGACGTGATGTGCTTCTATATATTTTTAATACTCTGACTTGATGTGTATTTTTATGCTCTACCAATAACCCTCTGCTTCCTTTCAAGGCTAATCTTAAACTTAAACTGAACAGAAATCCCCAACCAACTGTCATTCAATTGTCATTTCTAGAGTTCTAAAGCTAGGGCTCCTTACCCCTCCCCTACTCTTAAAGAGACAGGCTCAAAATTACATATTTTGCCTTTGGAGGCAGCATATTAGCATAACTAACTTTATTTTAATGTAGAAGAACAGTTTAATAATAATAATAAAAATAAAAATAATAATAACAATAACAACAACAACAATAATAATAATAAGGCATTGAACCAAGCCAATGCTGGATCTGGACCAAACTTGGCACATAGAGCCAATGCGCCCAACAGTGCATACAGGCAGGGATTGGGGAATGTTTGCCCTTTTCAAAATGGTAGTTGTTGTTTACCTGGATCCAGAAAGCACTGAAGGCAGCCAACATCATATCAGGACCAAACATGGCCAACTGTGCATACAGGACAGGCGGTGATGGACCTTGGATCTGGGAGTTGTAGTGTGCCCTTATCCCGAGGGCATTGAACCAAGCCAACACTGTATCTGGACTAAACTTGGCACATAGAGCCAAGGATTGCCCTTTTTCAAATGGAAGTTATTGTTTACCTGGATCCAGAGAGTTCCAGAAGGCAGCTGATGGGCTCAACGCACTCCACTCCCAGCCACGAGTGTGGCGAGACTTCAATGCATGGGCGCAAAGGCCTATTGCGGCCTCCAAATGGTCTGTGGTGCAGTGGGTTGGTGCCTGGGCTGTCGGCACACTCCCTTCCTCTACCAGCACCGAAGGGTGAAACCAGAGGCACCGAAAAGGAAAGAGAGTGCACTGAGGGTCCAGGCGCGGGCAAGGATGCCACCATGGCATGTACCAGTAAGGCCTTATTGCGAACCACCCTCAGAATTTGGGGGGGGGGGGGGTGAAGCCCCTCAAGTCCCTCCCCCCCCCCCCCCGGCTACATGCCTGCCTATTGGTATCACCCAACACTAGTGTGGTGGTGAGATCAGTGACTGAAACCCTGTTCTTGACATGTGTGTGTTACCTGGGTATGCCTTTTTTCAGATGTTTGTTTGTTTGTTTGTTTGTTTGTTTATTTATTTATTTATTTACTACATTTATATCCTGCTCTTCTCACCCCGGAGGGGACTCAGAGTGGCTTACAAATCAAATGTACATACAATATATTATTAGCATAGCACAATATAAGCATTAAATTACTATATTGTACTATATCATTATATGGTAATATTATTAGTAATATTACATTTAATATATAATATATAATTAATATGATTTTATTATAAGTAGCATAATATTGTATTACATTATAATATTATTATCAATACTATAAGTATATACAATATATTATATATTTATAAATTATTGTATATTATATATATATATATATATATATATATATATATATATATATATATATACACACACACACACACAGTAGAGTCTCACTTATCCAAGCCTCGCTTACCCAAGCATCTGGATTATCCAAGCCATTTTTGTAGTTAATGTTTTCAATATATCGTGATATTTTGGTGCTAAATTCGTAAATACAGTAATTACAACATAACATTACTGCGTATTGAACTACTTTTTCTGTCAAATTTGTTGTAAAACATGATGTTTTGGTGCTTAATTTGTAAAATCATAACCTAATTTGATGTTTAATAGGCTTTTCCTTAATCCCTCCTTATTATCCAAGATATTCGCTTATCCAAGTTTCTGCCGGCCCGTTTAGCTTGGATAAGTGAGACTCTACTGTATATGTATGTAAAATTAGCATAGCATGTTGTTATGGTACAGGAGACAAGATGCAACCATTCTCCTGGCTCTCAGGTTGGTATGATGTCTTCCTGGCCCTCCTGTTCTTCACTCTGGTCCCATAGTGTCAGTTATTCCTTGGTGGGAGGGGCTGCCAACTGATGGAACAGGAGACAGGATGGATGTTGTGAAGGAAGTATTAAATATTTCCTTGTGCAATATCTCCATACATACCTTCAGGCAGTTTCCAACCATGGGTGAAATGCAGCACCCAGAAACAGGTTGATCCCATGACAGAATTTCTAGGAGAGTGATATTAGCTTTCTTCACATGTCTGCAGAATGGCTGACAGTGCTGCCTGGGCACTTACTGCTTTTTGTTTCCACCCAGCCAGTAAATAACTGTGGCAACATATACTACTGGGATTGGGGGGAGACATATCACAAGAAATTTATTGATAACTAGCTGTGCCCAGTCATGCATTGCTGTGGCAGTGTGGTGGTATGGGAAATAAAGTATTGAGGAATTGGTGGTAGTTAGTATATGTTATTTCCTAAAGCTTGTGAATACACAGTATTTCTGTTTGTTTCTTTTTTTGTCCGTTGGAGGCAAGTATGAATGCTGCAATTAGCCAGAATGATTAGCATGTAATGGCTTTTCAGCTTCAAAGCCTGGCTGCTTCCTCCCTGGGAGAATCTTTTGTTGGGAGGTGTTAGCTGCCCCTGATTGTTTCATGTCTGGAATTCCACTCTTTTCAGAGTGTTGTTCTTTATTTACTGTTCTGATTTTAGAGTTTTTTTAATACTCTGAACCCGATTGTGTTCATTTTCAAGGTTCACAGCCACACAATAATAATAACAATAACAGAGGTACTAATAATGACTTTGATAATACACACTACTTTTCTTCCTCCTCAGCTTCTCCTTTGGATTTGTCATTGTCCTTTGTGTTTCCCAATTTTTACTTCTTTAGATTTTAGTGTTTTCAAACGTTGGATAAGTCTATTATAAGAGTGTTTCCTCCATTTCGAATAAAAGCGTTGAAACCAGACCAATCTGTTTTATCCTTGATGTCTCTTAGTTTCTGCGTCAAACTGTCCATTTGTATTAAATCAAACAATTTTATAGTCCAGTCTTCGATAGTAGGTATATTTTTTGCTTCCAAACTTTAGCTAGAACAAGTCTTGCGGCTGTCCCTATAAGGAAGAGCATTTTATCCTGATTTTTATTCAGTTTCACATTTGTAATGCCTAACAAATGTGTATAAGAATTGTCTTAAATTTTTATATATTGTATTTTACTATGTTATTTAATTATTTTAACTGTTTTATTCTTATTTTATTGTATTATGATGTACTGGTAGTGATCCTACCAGTTGTGTAAGCCGCCCTGAGTCCCCTCGGGGAGAAGGTCGGGGTAGAAATATTGGAAATAAAATAAAAATAAATAAAACAAGTACATTTCAGGTATCATAGGGAAATTTACTTTTAAAATTTTTTTGTGTTGCTTTGTGTATGTTGTTCCAGTATTCTTTAACTTTTTTACATTTCCACCACTGGTGGAAAAAGGTACCTATTTCTCTATTACATTTCCGACATTTATTGGAGCTGTTTTTATTAAATTTAGCTAATTTAGCTGGTGTGTAGTACCATCTAAAAAACACCAGTTTTGTGCCAGTTTTCCCGGATCTCTATTGATGTAGTGAATTTTAATTTTTTGTTCCAAATTTCTTCCCATTGGTTTATGTTTATGTTTTGTCCAATATCCTTTGCCCACTTTATTTGCTATTTATTTATCTGCTCTTCTTCTGTTGACCATTGCAACAATAGTATCTTAATAATTTTTTTATCTTTTTGCATTATTATGATTTCACAGTGAAGCCTATTTTTGCGTCTTCCTTATAACATTGTACTATTTGAAAGAATTGAAACCATGTAATCTTTTGATGTTCCTGCTTAAGCTCCTCATACATCTTTATCATTAATTCTTGATTGTCCAATTTTTTAAAGAATTTGTTGATATCTGAGCCAATTTTCTGTTCCTAATTCCCTTTTATGTTTTGCTTCTATTGGAGAGATCCAGAGCGGGGTTTTTCTGTAGAGTCTTGTTTTATATTTTTCCCATACTCTAATTAGCGAGGCCCGAATGTAATGATTGCCAAAATTTTTCTCTGTCTTCCTTTTACTATACCATAGGTAATTGTGGAAGCTATCATTTCTGTTGGTTTTGCCTCCCCTCAATTTTGTTTCCCAACATTTTGCTCACCCTCCTCCATTGTCTCATCGATCTCACTTGATCCCTTCCAAACTGTCTGGCACTGTGCACCCTTCACTGCTGGCCACCATCCTTCTCTCACTACTACTAACTCTTTTGGCTCTTCATGTTACAGTCACTTGACACATCTACACGCTGCAGGTGACACACTAATGTGTTGTGACAGTTTAGAAAGCTCTGACTTAGATGGTGGGATAAAGTGTGTCCTTATCAAATTTCACAAAACTGGGAAGAGTGGCTACTTAATTGAAATTAGGAACAGAATTCAAAAATACTTAGATAAATCATGAATTGAGCAGATTTTTTAAAAAAGGAAATTCAATTGAGATGAATGCAAAATTCTACATTTAGGCCACAAAACTTAAATGCAGAGCTATACAATGGGGATCCCACCATTCTGCATGTTGGAGGGGTCCTTGGGATTATTGTTGAACATAAGTCAGTAGTGTGATGCTATAGCAAAGAAGGTGAATGCTATATTAGACTGCAGGTTTCACTTTCTCAGAGATTGTGCAAGCGTTGTTTAAAATTGAACAGGCCTGTGCTTGCTGTCTTTTAAGTTCCAGAACAGTGCTCTTCAGTGATGCTGAATTGGAAACTGGATTTATTTATGTGCCCCGGAAGAAAGTATTGCCAAATTCTGTGTGTGTTTAGTTGCACAATGATGCAATCCAAATTGGAATCAGCAAATAGGAATTTCAAGAGAGTTATAGCCTAAATATCCTCTTAATTAAGGTACTTGGTATAAACGTTTCAGGTCCAGTCTATTTGCATGACTGTGTCTCCCGCTATGTACCCATTCTGGCCTCAAAGTTCTCTGGGGAGGCCCTTCTCACAGTCGCACCACCCTCACAAGCACGGCTGGTGGGAACGCGGGAAAGAGCTTTCTCAGTGGTGGCGCCCTGGCTCTGGAAGGCCCTTCCCAAAGAAATCAGACAGGCCCCCTCTCTAGATAATTTCAGGAAGGAACTGAAAACAGACGTGGAAGCAGGCATTCAGTAACAATTAACTATAACTTATTATGATGGTGGCTTTTAAAGTTGTACAAACACCAACTGGTTTAAACTGGTTTGACCTGGTGCACAAAGTGTTTTAAATCCTGCCAAATTTAATATGTGCATTTTGTTAAGATATTATTAGTTAGTTGCAATGTTTTTTTTAATTTTGTCACTGTGTATTATGTATTTTGTTTTTATTCTTGCTTGGTTTTATATTTATTTGTTATAAGCCACCCCGAGTCCTTTTGGAAAGGGTATAAATAAAGATGATGCTGATGCTGATGCTGATTATGATGATATTATTATTACGACTGATCATGTGTTTGTACACAACAGAATAAGCAAAGATGATAAACCACAGCATTGGCCAGAGAATCCAGTCACTACCCACCGGGGCCTCCATTTGATGCCCTTACTGTCAATTACTTCTGTAATTTGGTATATAGACTGAATTTCTTGTTGTTGTTCAATCACTCAGTCATTTCTGACTATTCGTGACCTCATGGACAAGTCCACGCCAGAGCTCCCTGTCGGCTGTCGTCGCACCCAGTTCCTTCAAGGTCAAGCCAGTTTCTTCAAGGATACTATTCATCCATCTTGCCCTTGGTTGGCCTCTCTATGCAACGTCTCTGTAGACGGCCAATTCTCTCACACCAGAAGCAACTTGCAGTATGTTTTCAAGTCACTTCTATGATAAAAAAATGGCAATTTTTGAAGTCTATGAGAAAGGCAAATTTTGTTTTTGTTTTTTTCTGAATAGAGATTAGCATTCAATTTAAGTGGGGGCTAATGGAGTGCTTTCGCGTTATCCTTTTAAACATAGGTATCTCCCAAAGTATTAAAGCTTGTAGCTTTTTCTTCTCTTTTTATGGTATGTATGTATGAATGAATAGTCAGATGGTAACTCAAACAGGTGCTAAGGCAAAAAGCTCATTCACACAGCCTGCTTTTCTTTTAATTACAACTTGCTGAAGCAAACATCTGCAGAAAGATCCCTAATCCTATCTCTAAGTAAAAAATCAGTCTCAGATGACATACAACATCCACATTGCTTGATTTTGCTGCCATCAAGTGGTCACCTTGTCATCTTCTTCTTCTCTTTCTCCCTCACCTTCTCCCCTGTCTTCTCCATTCATTGGAGTGCATATGAGTGCATATTAGCAGGATATTTAAACAAAATGGGCATGCCACCCGTTACTCTTTCTTGCACACCTAAAGCCAGTTCTGTACCTTCAGATTGGAAGTAATGAGTTTGGAGGTAGCAACTGGAGATCACAAAATGGACCAATTCAAAGACAGTATGTAGTAACTTGTCAGCTCACCACAGCCGCTCCTGAATGAACACACGAGACTCTCTGTGATATCACCAGAAACTTTTACTGTAGGAAACATGAACATCAAAAAAGCCAAGAATGGGAGGCTCCGGCCAACCATCCTTTATATACCCTCCCCCTCATTTGAAAAGTCTCTTCCCGCTCAGCAAAACCCCGCGCAAATTCCCCGCCAAGTCCAGCAGCCGTTTCTTCTCCGAGTCCTGAGCCGCAGGTGTCTTATCAATGTCAGTGACCCTGAAACTCAGAGCCACATCCAGGCTCTAGTAGCAGGGTTCTGACATGGCGTCCTCCTCCCCTTCGTCCTGGAAGGAAAAGATTAAACACAACTATTGTTCTCCGCTGTCCAGAGTTCCTTTATACTTTTTTAACAGGCTGCAATGGAATACCGGGTGTACCTTTCCTAGGTCCTTGGGTAGCCTCAGCTCATAGGTCACTTCGTTTATTCTTTTTGCCACCCTGAACGGCCCTATATAGCGTGGAGCCAATTTTTTAGATGGGAACCCCAATTTCAGGTTTTTTGTGCTCAGCCAAACCAGATCCCCTTCGCCCAATCTGTCCCCCTCTCGGCGCCTACGATCTGCAAAGAGCTTGTACTTCTTTTGTGTTTCCCGCAATGCCTCCACCACGGTCTGCCACCCTTGCTTAATTTTGGCCGGCCATTCCTTGTCGGTCTGGCCCTCTCCTTCCTTCCACTCGGGTAGCCTGGGGAAAGGTGCCACCTCCTGTCCGTATACTATTTCGAATGGGGCACGACCTGTGGCCGAATGTACGGCCCCGTTAAAAGCCATCTCAGCAAACGGTAGAAGGTCCGCCCAATCATCCTGTCTATAATTGGTGTACATCCTCAAGAATTGGCACAGCGTTTGTTGGGTGCGTTCGACTCCCCCGTTGGTTGCGGGATGAAAAGCCGAGCTCAGGTTTCTTTCTGCTCCTAACAGCTGTAAGAATTTTCCCCAAAATTTTGCAGTAAATTGGACTCCCCGGTCGCTAATTATTTTGTCGGGACACCCATGTAGGCGATATACATGCTTCACATACAAATCAGCAAGTTTTTCAGCTGAGGGGAGTTTTGGCAGGGCCACAAAGTGTGCCTGTTTTGAGAATAGGTCCAATATTGTCCAAATGTATCTGTGGCCTCTGCTGGGGGGTAGTTCGCCTACAAAATCCATGGCCACGCATTCCCATGGCCTCATGGGCTCCACCACCTTCTGCAATAGCCCCTGGGGCTTCCCCGGTGGTGTTTTTCCCTCTGCACATAATTCACACTGCGTGACGTACCCCCTGGCGTCTTTCCTCATTCCGGGCCACCAGCATTGTTTGGCCAACAGTTTAATAGTCCTGGTGGGGCCTAGATGACCCGCACCCTTGTTATCGTGGCACTTCCTTAACATTTCTCGTCTTAAACATTCAGGAATATACAATTTCTTATTTACAAACACCAAATCCCCACACAATTCTCCCTTTTCTTTGTTAGTTTGTAACCATTTGTCCATTCCATACGCTCGCTTCAACTCTTCCTCCCATATTTCTCCTCCCCCCGTGGAAATGGCAGTACGTTTGTTTTCTTTGGCCGCTTGTGCTCGAGTTAGTACTGCCAGGCCCCACTGCTTATCTAGGAACAGGCTCCCTTCAGATTCCTGAATTCCTCCCCCGTGCTGAGGCATCCGAGAGAGAGCGTCAGCGAGTATGTTATGTTTCCCCTGGAAGAATCTGAGTCTGAAATCAAAACGGCTGAAATATTGGGCCCATCTAATTTGCTTCGCTGATAGTTTACGAGGGGATCTTAGATACTGTAAATTTCTATGATCAGTCCACACCTCAAACGGTGTTCCACTTCCTTCCAGAAAGTGTCTCCAGCACTCTAGTGCTTTTAGAATCGCTAAGGCTTCTCTCTCCCAAATCGGCCAGTTTTTTTCTGTATCGCTAAACTTTTTTGACAGATAGCCACATGGCTTCAGGTTCCCCCCCTCGTCTTTCTGCAGCAGAACTGCCCCATATGCCCGGTCTGACGCATCGCAATGTAGTACAAAGGCCTTAGACATATCAGGGTGCTGTAGGACAGGTTCCTCAGTAAAACGCTTTTTAAGGGCTTCGAAAGCTTCCTGGCATTCTATTGTCCATGTCAGTTTGGCCCCTGGGGCCTTCACTTTGGCTGTTTCTCCCCTGCCTTTAGTTTTTAACAAATCCGTTAATGGCAAAGTGAGGCGCGCAAAGTCCTTGATAAATGTTCTATAGAAGTTTGCGAACCCTAGGAAGGATTGCAGCTGCTTCCGTGTTTTGGGGGCTTCCCACCCCCTCACGTCTTCCACCTTCGCAGGGTCCATCGCCACTCCCTGGGAGGAAATCCTATACCCCAGAAAGTCTATCTGGTCTTTATTGAACTCGCACTTGGCAAGCTTCGCATACAGTTTCGCTTCCCTCAACTTTTGTAGGACTTCCCTGACTAGTTCTACGTGTTGCTCCTTAGTTCGAGACATTATCAATATGTCATCTAAAAAAATAAAGACTCCCTTGTACAACAATGGATGCAATACTTCGTTGATTAATTGCATGAACGCGGCCCCTCCCCCGCACAAACCGAAGGGGAGCACACGATAATTGAATAATCCGAATGCGCAGGAGAAGGCCGTCTTCCACCTGTCCTCTGGTTTGATCTGCAATTTATGGTAGGCCTCAATTAAGTCCAATTTAGTGAATATCTGTCCTTCCGACAACTGGGCGATCAAGTCCTTCACTAAGGGTAGGGGGTATTTATTTACAGTACTGATTGCATTTAGGCCCCTGTAGTCAATGCAGAGCCTCAGCGTTTGGTCCTTTTTCCGCCTGAACAACACAGGCGCCCCTAGAGGGGAATTTGAAGGCTCTATGAAACCCCTCGCTAGGTTTTTATCAATGTATTTTCTCAGTTCCTCCTTTTCCCTAGCTGACATCGGGTATATTTTTGCCTTGGGAAGCTCTGCTCCTGGGACTAGCTCTATTTTCACTTCAACTCTCCGCTTCGGTGGGAAATTGTCTGCTTCCTTCTCATCAAACACGTCCACAAAATCCCGATACTCTGGGGGTAATTTATCTGCCAGTTCTGCTATTCTGATAGAGTCTTCCTCCCCCCTTTTCCCCGGCTCCCTCTCAACTTCCTGGCTCCCTTCTTCCAAATTCATCCTGAAGATCATGCTCTTATCCTCCCAGTTGATTTGCGGGTTGGCCTGCCCCAGCCACGGCATGCCTAGTATAACATTATAGCTGGCTATTTGTGATATCACAAATGACACCTTTCCTTCCCAACTCCCTATCTTACACTTTACATCTTCGGCACTGTACTTAGCTAACGATCCCGATGCTGTGGATCCGTCCAACTGCGAAAAAGCTATTGGGGATTCTAGGTTCGTTCTTTCGCATCCCAATCCCTCGGCTAATTCAGGGGAGATGATGTTCCTGGAACATCCACAATCCACAAATGCTTTGCAGGTTGCTTGTTTGCTGCCATTTTCAAGCTGAATGGGGACCACTATCATAGCTTTGTCCTGACTTACCAACCCCCCCGAGTGGTGCCTCATCGGTGGTTCTTCCTCGGCGCGTTTTCCTGCCACGGCTCTTGGTTTGGGCTGGCCTCCGCCTTCCCCTTTTCTCTGCCAGCACTCGGCAGCCCTGTGGCCCAACCGGCCGCATACGAAGCAGCCACTCCTGCTGGCGCTCACGTTCCCTGTCGGCTCCGTTCTCCTCCCGGCTGGGGTTGATCCCTCCTTCCGGCTCCCCTCTTTCATCTGCGGCCGCTGCTGTAGCCCTCCTCGGTGCCTCCTCGCCTGGGCCAGCGATGTCTCGACGCGCCCCGCCAGCTGAATCCATCCGCGCAGTGTGTCAGGCTCATCACGATGCACCGCCCAGGAGAGGATCTCCCGCCTGAGACCCTCTTTGAAGAGTTCTATCTTTGTTACTGCAGACCATTCCGGCACCTTTTCGGCGAGGCATTGGAACTCCTCCGCATACTCAGATACCGACCTCTGCCCCTGGGAGACGGTCTTCAACTTCTCCCTCGCCCGGATCTGCTCCAGTGGATCTCGGAAACGGGTCTCCAGGGCCCCCATAAAGCGTCGGAGTGACCCCAGACATGGGTCGCGCCGCGCGTGCAGCTGAACGTACCAGCTGGCCGCTCCCCTCTTCAACACTGCACCAATGGCCCGTATCCGGCTGGATTCCGTTCTAAAAGTGTGAGCATTGTCCTCCATATAGCCCCTCACCGTGGTCAGGAAAAAATCCAGTTCAGAGGACTCTCCCCCAAACTCGATCCTTAGTTCCTCTCGTCTCGGTAGGGGTCCCTGTGGTGGCAATCCCCAATTCTCCGCCCGTCGCAAGCCCCCTTGCGGACCAGTGGGCCCCGCTGCTGCTTCTCTTGGCCCTGTGCCACGCCCGGCATTCGCCAGGGGCACCAGGGTCTCAGCTGGGAGCGTAGCTGGGATTCTCGGAGGTTTTTCCCCTTCGTCGTCACTCTCCTCCACCCGCGTCAGGCTTGTTTGGGTCTTGGGCCGGGCGCCGGGCTCCTTTCGCATTTCCCTTCCCTTCGGTGCTGGGAGGTCTGCAAAGCCCTGGCTGCTTCCCACGCTCACGTCCCACATTGAGCCAGCCCGAAGTTCCCTTCCTCTCTCTGGCTCCGCCAAAAACGCCAGGCGCTCCATCGCCCTCGACATCACTGCCAGGGTGGTCTCCATCGCCGACATCCTCTCCTCCAGAAACACCATCCTTTGTGGGCCTGGGGAAGGTGAACCTTCCTCTCCTCCGGTGCTGTCTCCCCGCACCACTCCACGCCTCTGGGTTACCCCATTTGGCTGGGCATAAGCGGTGGATGACGCCAGGGCCGCCAGCTGGTGGAACTCAGCGTCCGGCTCGGGAGTGGCCCTTTCCGACCTTCCTCCTCCTGCGCCCAAGAGCTCTTCATCCTCCACTTGCATGTTACACCTCACCGCTACAGCGGGATGGTGTCCGTATTCTTGGCTTAGTGTCAGCTCACCACAGCCGCTCCTGAATGAACACACGAGACTCTCTGTGATATCACCAGAAACTTTTACTGTAGGAAACATGAACATCAAAAAAGCCAAGAATGGGAGGCTCCGGCCAACCATCCTTTATATACCCTCCCCCTCATTTGAAAAGTCTCTTCCCGCTCAGCAAAACCCCGCGCAAATTCCCCGCCAAGTCCAGCAGCCGTTTCTTCTCCGAGTCCTGAGCCGCAGGTGTCTTATCAATGTCAGTGACCCTGAAACTCAGAGCCACATCCAGGCTCTAGTAGCAGGGTTCTGACAGTAACTCATTTCTCAGAACACTTCTGTCATATTGAAAATTCCTTCCAACTGTGGAACTAGTTCATGAGTTAGACTGTTCAAGGACACTGGTTCTCAACCTGTGGATACCCAGGTGTTTTAGCCTACAACACCCAGAAATCCCAGCCAGTTTACCAGCTGTTAGGATTTCTGGGAGTTGAAGGCCAAAATGTCTGGGGACCCACAGGTTGAGAACCACTGTCCTAGGATATTATCACACATGTCACCTAAAATGGGTTCTCCCATGGTAAACCTGTCTTGGCTGAGTTGGGAAGTCTAGCCAGGTTTCTTATTGCACAAATCCTATTTGCACGAGTTTTGAGCTTGAGAAAAAAAATATGGACATCCACGAGAGGGGGGAGATGTGACATCCATTGTAGGCTGTACTTCAACCAAACATTAACCCACCCTCCCCCCATCATTGGATCACTCTCCTTCTCAGCTACAAAAACAATACTGGACCCTTTGTCACTGATGACTGTCAGATTGCATCTAAACTGGTTGCAGTTTCACAGGTTATTTAGCCTTCTTTTCCAAGAGTGCTGCTGTCTTTTCAAACTACAATTCCCAGGATTTCCTAGCATTGAGCTATGCAAATTAACAACAATTAAAAGGGTGTCAAACTGAATTAATTCTATGGTGTAGACACCATTAGAGGCTGATGACAGATTTAGGTAATGGTAAAGGTTTCCCCTGACGTTAAGTCCAGTCATGTCCGACTCTGGAGGTTGGTGCTCATCTCCATTTCTAAGCCGAAGAGCCAGCATCGTCCGTAGACAACCTCCAAGGTCATGTGGCCGGCATGACTGCATGGTGCGCTGTTACCTTCCCGCCTGAGTGGTACCTATTGATCTACTCACATTGGCATGTTTTCGAACTGCTTGGTTGGCAGGAGCTGGAGCTAACAGTGGCCGCTCACGCCGCTCCCGGGGTTTGCACCTGGGACCTTTCGGTCTCCAGCTCAGTGCTTTACGCACTTCGCCACCAGGGCTCCAGATTTACTCAGGAGTAAATCCCATTGAAATGAAAGTATTACCCTGTATTCTAGTGGTATATCTAACACTATATAATTAGTTTCACAGCTTCCAGGATTTCCTAGCATTTGTCCATCTCAGTTATAGGGATGTCAAACTGAATTAATTCTACCATGAGCCCTTCTACACTGCTATATAATCCAGAATATCAAGACAGATAATCCATAATATCTGTTTTGAACTGGATTACCTGAATCCACATTGCCATATAATCCAGTTCAATGTGGGTTTTATACAGCTATGTGGAAGGGGCCGAAAATGCTTTGCGAATGGTTCTGTTTATGTAAAAGTTCTATCAATATTTGTAGGCAAAGGCTTCCCCATTCTGTTTGATGCCAGTGACATTTTATTCACACTTTTGCATCATTCACAACTGAAACCCAAACTAGTCAGCATTATAATAATAATAATAATAATAATAATAATAATAATAATAATAATAATAATAATAATAACTTTATTTTTATACCCCGCCCCATCTCCCCGAAGGGACTCGGGGCGGCTTACATGGGGCCTTGCCCGATAAAACAATCAAATATCAAAACACAGCAATAAAACAGTTATCCAATAAAAACATCAATTACAGTAAAAACAATCGTTAAAATCAACATAAAACATACAATATTAACACTGGAGACTAATTCATAGAACCCAGGCAACGTGCAACATGTGCCGAAATGGGCCAAAATGGGGAAGGTAATTTCACAGTTAAAATGGACAAAGTGCAATATAGCATTGGCAACACCTCAAGAATGGGGCTATTATAAAATGGGCAGATCGATCAGTCCAACACCAGATTAAGTATCAAAGGCCTTTTGAAAGAGCCAGGTTTTTAAGCTCCTACGGAAGGAGAGGAGGGTGGGGGCACATTATATACCTTCTGGAAACCCAGGATGTCTAAAGAGCTAAGATTATAACACATATTCATTTACAATTAAATTCTGTAGCTAAAAATATTTTCACTTTTAAATATTATGGGGAAGCGTTCACATCTGCCTATAAGGAAAAAAAAATCCCTCCATGACCTTAAAATCTAGAATTTAATGTCTGAAAACATTAAGGTTGATTTCTGAGATGCAAACATCCCCATTCAAGTTGAAAAATGAGCCATCATATTTTTACTTTCCCAACAATCCTACCTGATCTTGGGAGCTAAGCAGTGTCAGCCTTAATTAGTACTTGAATGGGAGTCTGGCAATGAACACTAGAAGCTGTGGGCTATATTTCAGAGGAAGGAACTGACAAAATCTCCTTTCCACAGAGGTGACATGGGTGGTTGGATGGATACTTAGGGAGGTCTCTTGATATCACATTACGAACATAGGCCAGTCATTGTATCATATTATGGGTGATCGAAATGAAAAACAAGTTGAAATGAGGATAAGTATACCATGACTTTATTTGGAGTAGATATGGAGACACCATAACAGTTGAAATTTCTCCTTACACAAGGGAAATTTTGCAGGATTCCTATGCCATGAAAGTAGCTTGATGAAAGTTTTTCAGTTCTTATCAAAGCTACAACCCAGTCAACACCATTAAAATAAAGAGCGAGTCCATTATCACTCATATTTGCTGAAAGCAAAGTGTGTCTAACAAAAAGAATACAGGCAGTCCTCAAGTAACAAACAAAGATAGGTTCTATCAGTTTGTTCTTAAGTTGAATTTATATGTAAGTTGGAACAGGGATTTTTTTAAAATATAATTCCAGCCCCCCCCCCCTTTTTTTTTTTTGGTTTTGGATATCGCAGGGAAGGATTGGCACCTCTGTAATGCTTTTTTTCTGTCTCTGCCCCTGTTCAGAAGATTTCACCTCACTTTCGGTCCCTGTGATAATTGGATTTTGAAAAATGACGCTTTCACATTTATTCACATTTATTGTTGAACAAAAAAATGAACATTACAGTACAGTAGTTGTCGTCACAAACCAGCATAACCAGACAAACTCTGAATCCTATCAAGAATTTCTTGTTACCACCATTATTTACATGTACAACAATCTATGGTACGTACATTTATCAATCCTTCATGCTCTGGTGTTCTGTTCGGTGGGCATGCTTCCAAACACAAACTTTGCTAGGTCTTACTTTCAGGGGAGGCCTTATATTTAGCAATACAGCAAAACCTCTACTAGGTCTTATTTTCTGGGGATGTCTTATTTTAGGGGAAACAGGGTATATTCTATATACCCTTGCTGCTGTGGTATAGTTGGTCCTCCATATCCACAGAGTTAACCATGTGATAGTTTTTAAAAGTCTGATTGTGTAATAATCAGACATTTCATACACTTATATACTGGGGGGGGGTTGCTTAAAAATTTATTGGGCAAAAGGGGTCATGTCATGACACAGAGGCCTTAAAAGGCCACACACACTTCTTAGCACACACTTCTTAGTCCAACAAAAATACGCTTAGAAACACTTAACTTCAGTGTTTCTAGCTATAACTTAAAGCGTTTGCCCAAACTGGGCTTCAGAAAGCAACTGGAAAATAATCTGGATTAAACAGGGAAAAAATCGTATTAAATGGAAAGAAAACTCGGATTAAACTCAGTCAAACAAACAGCAACAAACAGCGCTATAACACAAGGTCCTCACAGACAGCGCTGTATCCAGGAAGTTAAGTTGTAAGTGACTATTGCCAAAGCCAGCCAAAGCCCCAAAGCGCCGCTATAAAGGATTCCAAACAAACGCTACTATCGACTGGCTTCGTAGAGACTATCAGTCCTGGAACCGCTCCATTTGTCTTCTCATTGGATTGGAAGACAGAACACTGATGGAGGAATTGTTTTTGTATAGGCCCAAACTTCAACAGTGGGGCATTACTCTCAGGAGGGTACTAGTAGACCCATTGATTCGCCCCCTGGACATCAGGCGGAATCTTGGTAGACAAGATCCCCCAGGTTTAGGCCATGTCTATGTTACCTCTCAGTCCCGTTCTCAGACATCATTAGTGCCTAGCCCCCTTCCCACGCTAGATGATGATCTGTTAGATGACTCCTTTCCTCCTACACCAGCGGAGATAGGCCCCTCCTTTAAACAACCAAGTATTGCTGGTGATTTTCTATCTCAGGACAGCTGACTATCCCCTTCAATGGGCAACCTCAATCAGTCATCTCTCCAGGGGGGAGAGGGTTTCCACGGGCAGGGTCTCATTGAGGTGGTTTGGGGGAGAAGGAAGAACGGTCACTTTCGACCCAGGGAGAAGCGCAACAGAGTTTTTGCGACCCTGGAGAGGAATAGGTGTGGTAGTCTTCAGGACAGACCTCCCAGCCTTAAGGTCCTGCTTTTGAACGCCAGATCCGTCAACGGTAAAACAGCTGTTATCCAGGATTTGATCCTGGATGAGGGGGTGGATCTGGCATGCATCACCGAGACGTGGTTGGACGAGCAGGGTGGTGTGAATCTCACTCAGCTGTGCCCACCAGGTTTCAGGGTGCATCAGCAGGCCAGGGCTGGGGGGCGGGGAGGAGGAGTCGCGGTGATTGCTCGGCAGTCCATCGCCCTGATCAGATGCGCCGTTCCGCAGTCTTCGAGGTTTGAGTGTGTCTTCCTGAAGGTGGGAGCCCGAGACAGCTTGGGGATTCTGCTGGTGTACCGTCCACCCCGCGACCCAGCAGTCTCTCTGTCCGAGCTAGCAGAAGTGGTCTCCAATTCGGCCCTGGTCTCCCAACAACTCATAGTTTTGGGGGACTTTAATATTCATGCCGAGACCTCTTTGACAGGTGCAGCTCAGGATTTCATGGTTGCCATGACGACCATGGGGCTGACTCAAGTTATATCTGGGCCCACACATCAGGCAGGACACACGCTGGACCTCGTCTTCATTGTGGACGGTGGGACAGTCAGAGTGGAAGAGCAAAATATTCTTCCATTGTCATGGTCTGACCATCATCTGATCTGTTTGAGTTTCGCCGTGTCTTCTAACCTCCGCAGGGGTGGTGGACCCATTAAGATGGTCCGCCCCAGGAGGCTGATGGATCCGGATGGACTCCTGAGGTATCTTGGGGATCTTCCTGTTCTGGAGACTGGCGATCCTGTCGATGTCCTGGCTGATCGCTATAATAGTGAGCTGACAAGGGCACTTGACACGATCGCTCCCGAACGTCCTCTTTCGCTGCGTAGAGTCATGTCGACTCCTTGGTTCACTGAGGAGCTGGCTGTGATGAAGCGTGCGAGGAGGGGACTAGAGTGCATCTGGAGGAAATCTCGGGATGTGTCTGACCAAGCACGGGCTAAAGCCGCTATTAAGGCTTACTCCGTGGCTCTGCGAGCAGCCAGGAAAGCTTTCACGACTGCCCGCATAGCGTCTGCGGCCAACAGGCCATCGGAGTTGTTCCGAGTTGTTGGGGAGCTCCTGCGGCCTCCTGAGACCCAGGGGCTTCCTGATGACTTGGCAACTAGGTGCAGCGATTTTGCGCACCACTTTGCAGGCAAAGTTGCTCAGATACGCCATGAGTTGGAGTCCAGCTTAATTGTAGTTCCAGCGGAGGTAACCGAGGCACCTGTCTGTCCGATTTTGTGGGATTCTTTCCGGCTTGTTCTTCCGGATGACGTGGAGGGGATTCTTGGGTCTGTGAGGGCGACCACTTGTGCTCTGGATCCTTGTCCCTCTTGGCTGGTTAAGCAGGCCAAAGAGGGGTTGTTGGATTGGTTTGTGGCTATAATAAATGCCTCCCTGGGTCAGGGGTCATTTCCATCTTGTTTTAAGCAAGCGGTGGTAAAACCGTTACTAAAAAAGACCTCGCTAGACCCATCTGTATGTAACAACTACAGACCAATTTCCAACCTCCCGTTTTTGGGCAAGGTTCTGGAGCGGGTGGTGGCCACGCAGCTCCAGGAGTTCCTCGATGACACTGATTTTCTGGACCGCTCGCAGTCTGGCTTCAGGCCTGGGCACAGCACTGAGACGGCTTTGGTCGCCTTGGTGGATGACCTCCGCAGGGAACTGGACAGGGGGAGTGTGACCCTGCTGGTTCTCCTGGACATCTCTGCGGCTTTCGATACCATCGACCATGGTATCCTTCTGGGGAGGCTCTCCGGGATGGGACTCGGTGGCACTGTTTTGCAGTGGCTCCAGTCCTTCCTGGAGGGCCGTTCCCAGATGGTGAAGCTGGGGGACACCTGCTCGGACCCCTGGCCTTTGACCTGTGGGGTCCCGCAAGGGTCTATTTTATCCCCCATGCTTTTTAACATCTACATGAAACCGCTGGGAGAGGTCATCCGGAGTTTTGGAGGGTGTTGCCATCTCTACGCAGATGACACACAAATCCACTACTCGTTCCCACCTGACTCCAAGGAAGCCCCTCGGGTGCTGAACCAGTGCCTGGCCGCTGTGGCGGACTGGATGAGGAGGAACAAGCTGAGGATCAATCCTGACAAGACAGAGGCCCTCCTGGTCAGTCGCTCGTCGGATCGGGGTATTGGGTGGCAACCTGTGCTGGACGGGGTTGCACTCCCCCTGAAATCACAGGTCCGCAGTTTGGGGGTCCTCCTGGATTCAGCGCTGACGCTTGAAGCGGAGGTGTCGGCGGTGGCCGGGAGGGCTTTTGCACAACTCAAACTTGTGCGCCAACTGCGACCATACCTCGTGAAGTCTGACTTGACCACGGTGGTGCATGCATTAGTTACCTCTAGACTGGACTACTGTAATGCGCTCTACGTGGGGCTTCCCTTGAAGACGGCCCGGAAGTTACAGCTGGCCCAACGTTCGGCCGCCAGACTAATAATGGGGGCGAGTTACAGGGAGAGATCTACTCCCCTGTTTAAGGAGCTCCACTGGCTGCCGTTCATCTTCCGGTCCCAATTCAAGGTGCAGACCATCATTTATAAAGCCCTAAACGGTTTGGGACCCGCCTACCTTCGTGACCGTATCTCCTATCATAAACCTGCCCGACCTCTCCGATCATCGGGGGAGGCCCTCCTGTCGCCACTACCTATATCTCAGGCTCGCCTTGTAGGAACAAGGGAGAGGGCCTTCTCTGCGGTGGCCCCTCGCTTGTGGAACTCGCTGCCCATTGAAATCAGGCAAGCCCCCACCCTTTTAGCCTTCAGGAAAGATTTAAAAACATGGCTCTTCCGGTGTGCTTTCGGAGAGTAAATGTTCTATGCTACTCCCCCCGATATTTATCCTCTAGACTGGTTCACTATCTGATGTCCCGTCCCTCGAGGTTTTATTCTGATCCCTTTCTCACCCAGAGTTTTAATTTTTAATCTAGTTTTTAAATGTAGTATTCATGCGGCCCGCTCGTGTTATATTGCTGTTTTGATCTTATGTTGTACTGTTTTATTTTATGTAATGTATTATTTAATTGTATTATGTTATGGTTTATTGTATTGTCTTGGGCATGGCCCCATGTAAGCCGCCCCGAGTCCCCGTTGGGGAGATGGTGGCGGGGTATAAATAAAGTTTTATTATTATTATTATTATTTTTTCCCAAATGGTCAAAGCAAAGCCGCAGTCGAGTCGATCCAGAGGTCCAGGAAAGGAGAACGCTGCACTCATGATAAACCAGTCCAAACGTCGTCTTTTAAGGTAATCAAACAAGCCGTAGTTGATTCAATCCAAAGGTCCAGGAAGGGAGAAAGCCACACTCACGATAAACCAGTCCAAATGTCGATGATTCTCAGGAAACAGGACTCCAAGCTGCAGAAACCAAACCCAAAACCCAACACAAGAAGGGGCAGCGGCAAGAATACAGACAATATGTAATTGACACTTTGCCTTCTGCAAAGATCCCCCATTTCAGCGCCTACTTTTAACTTACACATCATTATCCGACGATGAGCTGGCCTCCACCCCATCATCATCTCTAACAGCTGTTCTTGTCTTCAAACCCGAACCTCTGTTAACATCGCTCCAATTCTTCCACCTCCTGTCAAAACTTAGATTTCCCCATGACTCGGATGTATCTCCTGTTTGCCAATCCTCATGTCCCGAAAACCCCACAAACATATCACTAGAAGTTGGCTCTGCACATAAATTCCTAATCTCTTGTATCTTAGCCCAATCCATTGTATCATTATCATCACTCCAGACCCATCATCCCCAGAGAAACCCATAAATGATTCATAATCCGTGGGAGCAGTAAATATATCCCGGAGCTTCTTCCTCTCCCGTTCTTCATCTGATTCCTCCTCCCGAGTAATCCACTTTGTACCTCTATTCCCATCCACCACATTTTCTTCCACGTTCATCGACTCCCCGCCACTTGAAAACCCCTCATCAGTAGGTGTCATAAGTATATCCTGGATCCGTTCCCTTTGCTGTTCTTCATCTGACACCTGCTCACTTGACTCAACTACAACACTATCCCCCTCCGCAAAGCCCCCCACCGGCGAAGCCACATCTTGGGATAGTTCAGTAACCACCGCAGGATGGTTTTCAGATGTTGCCAATTTCAACATCGACCGGTGGAATACAGGGTGTACTTTGAGAGATGAAGGCAAGCGTAAACAGAATGCCACAGGTGAGATCTTCTTTACAATTGGATATGGCCCTAAGAAACGCGCTGTGAACTTACTGCCGGATGGACGTAAATTTTTTGAAGACAACCAAACCAAATCTCCCTCATTTAAATCTTCCCCAGCCTGTTGCAACCTATCAGCCTGTTTCTTTTGAGAGGCCTTAGACTCCAACAAAATCTTCCTGGCTACATCATGTAAAGCTTGAAATTCATTAGCACGATAAGTAACATCAGGTGACACTACATTTCATGACAGTGCTGGACCCCACCGCGGATGTAAGCCATATGTTAGTTCAAATGGCAAGTGACGGCTGACACTATGAGTAGCATTGTTGTACGCAAACTCCGCAATCGGAAGCCACTGTGCCCAGATTGCACACATTGCTGTAAACAAAAACATCTTAAGTATTGTTCAAGAAAACCATTAACTCTTTCTGATTGTCCATCGGTTTGTGGATGAAACGCAGAGGAAATATTTAACTTAGTCCCTGGGTCTGGAACTGTGTCCAGAAACGAGACACAAACTGTGGAGCTCTATCCAGAGACAATAACTTCAGGAGCTCCATGTAAACAAAAAATGTGACGAATATACAACCCTGCCAAAGTCTGAGCCGATGGAACTCGAGAACATGGTATGAAGTGAGCCATCTTAGTAAGTAAGTCCACTACTACCCAAATACAAGTGTAACCACGAGCCCTGGGAAGATCAGAGATAAAATCCATAGAAATGATCTGCCAAGGCTTATCCGGTACAGGTAATGGTGACAATAACCCCCTTGGCTGCCCGACAGGATTCTTACATTGCTGACACACAGCACAACTATCACAATACTTCAAAATGTCTTGTCGCATTTTAGGCCACCAATAATTGCGAGTAATGAGTTGCACAGTTTTAAATAGTCCGAAATGCCCCGCTGCTGGCTCATCATGATGAGCACGAATGACTTTTAACTGCCATCTCCCAGTGGGTACATATAGTTGCCCATTTCTTACCAATTCTCCATCTTGCTCCTGTAGATTTGGCAAAACTGTTCTAGTCCCACTAGAAAGTAAAATCAACTTTTCTTGCGACCAAGCATCGCCCGTTTGACTATTAATTACTTGATTAAATAAATCATCATCGGAGTCAGATATTACATTTAAGGACGACGGTAACACAGTCTTGATCATTGGCTCAACCAAGGATTTATATTCTGGTTTTCTTGACAGGGCATCTGCTTTTATATTCTGTTTGCCCTCAATAACTCCCACTTTGAAATCAAACCTAGAGAAAAATAAAGCCCAGCGTGTTTGCCTCTGATTCAACTTCCTAGCTGTTTGTAAATGTTCTAGATTTCTATGGTCGGTTCTCACAATAATAGTATGTTTTGCACCTTCCAACCAATGCCTCCAAACCTCAAAGGCCACTTTAATCACCAACAATTCTTTCTCCCATGTGGTACAATGCTGCTCAATGGATGAAAGTTGTCTTGAATAAAATCCACAAGGTCTCAACCTCCCCAAACCATCCATTTGTGACAGTACAGCCCCCAACGCATAATTTGAAGTGTCTGCTTCAACTATAAATGGTTTATTAACATCAGGATGAACTAAAATGTTACCATCAACAAAACTAGAGTTAAGACGCTCAAAAGCTTGTTGTATCTCTTCGGTCCATACAAAAGGATGATTTTTCTGGAGTAGACAGGTCAAATGTAACGCTAATTGGGCACAATGAGGAATAAATTCCCTATAATAGTTAGCAAACCCAAGGAATCTTTGAGCTCCTTCCACGAGTTAACTGTATCCACCTTATGTGGATCCATCTTCAGTTCTTTTCCAGAAATGACATGCTCCAAAAACTCCACCTCTATCACATGGAACACACATTTAGACGCCTTTGCAAATAACCCGTTGTCCCTTAGACGTTTTAACACCTGCTGTACATGCTGTTTATGGTCATATATGTTTTTAGAAAAAATAAATAACCACAAAACGATCAAACAAATTGCGGGAGATGTCGTTGATCAACCACTGAAACACAGCTGGAACATTGCACAAACTGAAGGGCATAACTAAAAATTTGTAGGCCCCAAAACACGTATTGAACGCGGTCTTCCATTCATCCCCTTCCTTAATTCAAACTAAATTATAAGTGCCATGTAAATCTAACTTAGAAAATATAATTGCACCTTGTACTCTAGATAATAATTCAGGTAGCGGATATCGGTCTCTGATGGTAAACTTATTTAACACCTGATAGTCACAAACCAACCTAAGATCCCCAGTCTTCTTTGCTACAAAAAACACTGGGGCCGCAGTAGGAGAGCTTGACGGTCTAATAAATCCTTTTTCCAGATTCTCATCTAAAAACTCACGTAAAGCTTGCTGTTCCGGAACAGATAAAGCGTACAAATGCCCAGAAGGTAATCTGGCCCCCTCTTCTAATTTTATGGCGCAATCATAAGGCCTATGTGGGGGTAATTTATCAGCTTTTTTTTTTTTTTACAAAACACATCTTTGAAACTAAAATAACATGATGGCACCCCCTCTAAGTCAGGATCATGACAACCAAACACTGTTGCTTCCCAATTGTTATTGTTTTTGTGATCCAATCTATGTGCGGGTTGACCTTAGCTAACCAACTCATACCTAAAGTCACTGTGTATCTTGGTAATCTGGTAATACTCCACACAAAGTTGTCTACCACCCCTTGCAAACTCCATGCCACACCCAACGTCTCATGAGTAACCAAACCAGTTCCTACTAACTTGCCGTCTGCTCCTTCCACAAACCATCTTGCTTTTCTTAGTTAATGGTATCCCATGTTCCTGTGCAAACTCGCTCGTCCATAAAGGAACTGGTAGCTCCTGAGTCCACGAATGCCCAAGTAGTAACATTCACACCTTCCCCAAACAGAAGGTCACAAGTTGAAAAAGTTGAAAAAGTCCTGGCATAGAGGATCTATACCTAAATAAAAATCCCGACCATTTTTATAACTATTTTATCACCAGAAGCTCACTAAATCAGACTTCAAGCTCTTGTTTGACTTCTTTTCCACCCCCAAAGGGCACATGTTTTCTCTTTTGCCTTTCCCGCCCCCTTCCCTGGAAGCTTTTACATTAAAATAATAATAGCAGCTCAGGAAATCTCATTCACCCTTGTTGACACTTTGCCACAAGGATATATAGGACCTATTTGGTAATTTTAGGAGTCTGTGAGAGTTCACAGCAGAAATAATGGCTTGGCTGACAAGTCAAGGTATGACTCTGTGCTTCAAATATTTGCTCTAAGTGGCAATATACTACACATGCTTATTATGCTTATTGAGAACCAGGCTGAGGAAAATGGTGCAAACTGCTGTTCTATATTGGAATTGACCCGCAAATGAGCGCCTGTCTGTCTGTATGAGATGAAAGAACCCCAGGAAATGTTTCCCTTTTAAAATGAAAAAGAGGGGGAAAGTCACTTAATCTTTTCAGCATTTGTTAAACTAACCTCAAAAATCAGAACAGTAAATAAGAAGCAACACTCTGAGAAATGGAAACTAGGGGCAGTTAACAAAGAATGCCCCCAGGCAGAAAGTAGCTAGTAGATATAGCAATTCAATGCAAATTAGGGTGATTATCTGCAACATTTACGCTGGCCTCCAACTGACAAGAGTTCTTCCCTCACCCTGGACTTCCCACAGATATATATAAACCTTCCTTGGTTAGTTTCTCCATACCTCACAACCTCTGAGGATACCTGCCATAGGTGTGGGTGAAACATCAGGAGAGAATACTTCTAGAACATGGCCATACAGCCCGGAAAACATACAACAACCCTGTGATCCCGGCCATGAAAGCCTTCGATAACACATTAAACTAGCCTTAGTTTACCCCCTTCCAAGAAAGCAAGGAATACATAACCTACCACTTACATGACACAGAAAGCACAACATCATAACCCAAAATAAAACAGGTAAACAATTAGCACAAAACATAAATTGTCATGGAGCCAAATCCCAGGGCTGAATTTCCAAGCCCTGAATCTGGCTTCATAACATAACATAAATAACCCTGCAAGCACCTGGCGGGAGAAGATAAAATGAGCCTGGGAACTCAGGGTTGAAAGTATAAACATTTATAATTGATATAGTGTGGGAATGGTAGTAATGTGATCCAGAGGGTGGGATTTGATGATGATATTTGCGTGTGGTATTACGTTGCATCAGAAGTGATAAAATTGAATGTATGTAAACATTAGGTCATTCTCGACTTTTCCAAAGTCATGTATTCTTCAATAAAGATTGGATTTGAGAGCAGCTATCTTTGATCTGCGTTCAGACTGGTCCTTTGAAGTGAGCCTGACATTTAAGTCGAGAAACCCGTTCTCACCCTCCTGCGGAATTCGCAGTGAAGTGATAATGAGTGAAGAAGGAGATCAAAGCCCAAATGGAGCAGGGAGGCCTTCGCAAGGGGCCCGGCCGAAGAGAGAAGAGACGCTGCAAGCCATAGCTTCCTCTACGGGGTACCCCAGGCCGAACGGCGTGACCCAGAGGATTCCCAGGGGAGGAAGAGGCGTCTCTGCGGCTGCAGAAACCAGTTGGGGATCTGGAGGAAGTATGCCGGAGACCGTGGCCCTGCGGTTATCCATCCTGGAAACTAATTTATCCAGGCTGTCGGAAACCGTGGGGAGGTTGGTGCCACTATTGGAAGAGAATCTCCAAAAGGAGCCCATCCGATATGGCGCCGAGAGAGAGCCAAGTAAAGAAGGAGATTGGAGCCAGAGGGGCCAGCGAGCATCAACGCAGAGTCCCGTGGCGGCAAGGGACGAGGGAGATGAGGAATACTGGCAGGAGCTGGAGTTCCGAGACAGAATGGCACGCGAAGTGGAGCGCCAGCGAGCTCTGGGAACTCTGAGGCCGCCATCTCCAACAGAGCTCCCAACCCCCCGAATGGGCGTCGGGGTGGAAAGACCACTGGGGCCAGGGATCGGGTCCAGTGGATTTGCAGACGAAGGCGGAGAGGAGCGGGAGATCCAGGAAGAGGAGGAGGATGTGCCGTACGACGAGGAAAGGCGAGATGCGGGGGCTACAGCGAGGCCAGTATGCGGATGGGTGGAAGGGCCGACAGCGGCGGCAGAATTTCGGGAGCCGCGCAGAATGACCACCGGAGTGGGGCGCGGCGTGTTCCAAGGGGCCGCCCGAGGAAACCCGATGCAACCCTTCCCCATGCCTCCCAGACAGCATCAACGGGCCGCAGAATGGATGCCAAGAAGGGAAGATCTCAAACTAGAATACGGAGGGGAATCAGATGAACTGAACTTTTTTCTAATTAGCATCAGAGGATACATGGAAGACAATGCACACACATTCCCCTCCGAAGCAAGCAGGGTTCGAGCCATCGGCAACACACTAAAGCGAGGAGCAGCCAGCTGGTATGTGCAACTACATGCCAGACGCGACCCATGCCTGAGGTCAGTGCCCCGCTTCCTCGCCGCACTGGAAAACCGGTTCAGAGACCGGCTAGAGCAATTGAGGGCTCGAGACCAGCTGAAAGGAATAAAGCAGAGGGACAAAACGGTGCCCGAGTACGCAGAGGAATTCCTCCACCTCGCGGAAAGGGTACCAGAGTGGTCTGAAGTGACCAAAGTGGAATTATTTAAAGAGGGACTACGCCCCGAGATTTTCAGCTGGGCAGCGCACAGAGATGACCCCGAAACGCTCCAGGGATGGATTCAACTAGCGGGGCGCGTTGAATCCACCCTAGCCCAAGTAAAGCGCTTCAGGAGCAGCGGCGGCCAGCAAAGACCGGTGGCGAGAGGTCGAGGAGAAACGAGGAAGCAGGAAAGACCCGGAGGGAGGCCGGGGATTCCCTCCAGAGGAGACGACAACAAACCTAAACCGGGATGCTTTGTATGTGGGAAGACGGGCCATCGAGCAGCAGAATGCTGGGCCCGGAAGGGGGAGCCGCCAAAACCCCCAAAGCCCAAGCCAGCAACCGGGAGGCGTGCGGAAGAGGAGGTGCAAGCCCCAGAATCTTCAGAAAAACTGGTGAGTCGGGACAAACGCATGATAGTAGTGCCAATCTGCCTCTCGGGGCTAGAGAATCGGGCCACCTGCAAGGCATTTGTGGATTGTGGTTGTTCTAGAAACATTATAACTCCGGAATTAGCAGGAGCGCTGAAATGTCAGCAGATGGCGCTTGACTCCCCAATTGCATTTTCGCAGCTAGATGGATCAGTCACTGCTGGGGAAGTATCTACAAAGGAAATACGGGGGGTCCCATGTAAAATAGGCAAATGGGAAGGAAGAATATCCTTTGTGATAGCCCCTATTGCCACATACCACGTAATATTAGGGATACCATGGCTCGAACAGGCAAATCCTGAAGTAGATTGGAGAGGAAAGAGCCTAGCATTTAAAGAACAGCAGACGCAATGGGAGATAAGCAAAATTGCAGAAGAGGAGGACGAGGGAGATGAAGCAGATGAGATAGACCCACAGCTATTGCCACCTGAATACAGAGACTTTGTGGATGTTTTCAATCAGAAAGAGGCCAGTAAATTACCTCCCAAAAGGAATATAGAAGTAGAAATTGAAATAACCCCAGGAGCAAACTTACCAAAACCAAAAGTGTATCCCATGTCTGTGCAGGAGAAGGAGGAATTGAGGAAATATATTGATAAAAACCTGGCGCGAGGCTTCATTAAGCCATCCAATTCTCCTCTCGGGGCCCCAGTGTTATTTAGGAGAAAGAAAGACAACTCCCTAAGATTGTGCATTGATTATCGAAATTTAAATGCAATTACTAAGGACAATAAATACCCTATGCCCTTAGTAAAGGATTTAATTACCGTATTGAAGAAAGGGAGCATATTTACCAAACTGGATTTAATTGAAGCATATCATAAATTAAGAATTAAACCGGAGGATACTTGGAAAACTGCATTTTCCTGCGCATTCGGCCATTTTGAATATAAAATTTTACCTTTCGGATTAAAAAATGGAGGCGGTTGCTTTATGCAGCTTATAAATGAAATACTACACCCATTGTTGTACAGAGGGGTATTCATATTTCTTGATGATATCTTGATTGTGAGCGAAGATAAGGAAAAGCACGTAAAATTGGTCCGGGAAGTTTTGCAGAGACTAAGAGAAGCAAAGCTGTACGCAAAACTGTCCAAATGTGAATTTAATAAAACTCAAATTGACTTTCTGGGGTATCGGATATCTCCAGAAGGGTTAGCTATGGATCCAGCTAAAGTATCAGATGTGAAAGAATGGGGAGTGCCTCAAACAAGGAGGCAATTGCAATCATTTCTGGGGTTTGCAAATTTTTATAGATCCTTCATAAAAGGCTTCGCGCAAATAACCGCACCCCTTACTGAACTTTTAAAAACAAAAGGGAAAGGGGAGACAGCAAAAGTAAAAGCTCCTGGCGCCAAACTGGGTTGGACGCCAGAATGCCAAAAGGCATTTGAAACCCTAAAAGAATGCTTCACAGAAGGACCCATCCTAAAACACCCCGATATCAGGAGCCCTTTCATAATCCATTGCGATGCCTCAGACTGTGCGTACGGGGCAGTACTATTGCAAAAAGATCAAAATGGGAACTTAAAACCCTGCAGATATTTGTCCCGGAAGTTCAGCGAAACTGAAAAATGTTGGCCAATATGGGAAAAAGAGGCATTAGCCATATTAAAAGCCTTAGAATGCTGGCGACACTTCCTCGAAGGAAGCGGAATCCCATTTGAAATTTGGTCTGACCATAAGAACCTCCAGTATTTAAAGTCTCCTCGAAAATTGTCCCCCAAACAAATTAGATGGGCGCAATACTTCAGCAGGTTCGATTTCCAATTAAAGTTTTTTCAAGGGAAGCAGAATGTCTTGGCAGATGCTCTTTCACGCATGCCTCAACACGGAGGCATAACCACAGCAAAAGAGGGAACAATATTCTCTGATAAACAATGGGGCTTAGCTGTCAGGACAAGAGCGCAAACCCAAAAGGAGAACACGGCTATTGTTGAACTCGACGGGGAAGATAATTGGGGAAACGAACTGAAACAGTCTTATGATGGAGATCAGTGGATCGCATCCAACGCAGAAAAGGGGGAGCAGAAGGGGGGATTTTGGTTTGTGAACAAGAAACTGTATATCCCAGCAACATTAAGGATTAAGATTTTGCATCGTTTTCACAATAACCAGAGCGCTGGTCATACAGGAATTACAAAAACAACCAAGGCAATAGCAAAACATTGCTGGTGGCCAGGGATGAGGAAGGACATAAAGAATCATGTTGTTCAATGTGATGATTGTGCCAGAAATAAATCGAGAGGAGGGAAGCCAATGGGATTATTACAAACAGTAGCAGAACCTACCAGACCTTGGGAATGTGTAGCTATGGACTTTGTGGGGGAACTACCGGTTAGCAAAGGACATCGTTATATTTGGACAGTATTAGACCTGTTTTCTAAACAGGCCCACTTTATAGCACTGACGAAACTACCATCAGCCGAGAAACTAGCTGAATTGTACATAAACCACATTTACAAACTGCATGGATGTCCCAGTAGAGTGGTCAGTGACAGAGGAGTACAATTCACAGAAAAATTTTGGGAAAAATTCTTGGAAATGCTAGGAGCAGAAAGGAGTCTAAGTTCTGCTTTTCACCCCATGACAAACGGGGCGGTAGAACGTACTCAGCAGACACTTGGGCAGTTCCTTCGAATGTACTCTAACATGAGACAAAATGACTGGTCTAGGTGGTTGGCTTTTGCAGAACTAGCTTTTAATTCGACTATACATTCAGCAACAAATAAAACCCCCTTTGAAGTGGTTTACGGGTATGAAATACAGCCTTTGCCCCAGTTGCCAAGATGGACAGAGAATGAGGAAACAGAGGCAGGGAAATGGAAAACGCAAATGCTAGAATGCTGGAGTCAAGTGACTGCATCCTTAAAGGAAGCACACAAAAAGTATAAAGCGTTCGCAGACAGAAAGAGGGTGGAAGGCGATAAACTGGATAAAGGAGATCTAGTGTGGTTAAGTACCCAAAACATCAAATTGGGGCTACCTTCGAGAAAATTGGGCCCCAAATATATTGGACCATTCAGAATACAGGGTGTTATCAATGAAGTAACTTTCCAGTTGGCATTGCCAAAAAGTTTAGGGAAAATACACCCAGTATTCCATCGCAGCTTGCTGAAAAAATACATGGGGACTTTGGACAAAATGGACACATAGAGTTATTGTTTGATTTGTTTCAGGATTATGATGAAAGAAGAACCGAAGAGGAGGACGAAGAAAACGAGGGCGCCATGTCATGGAGCCAAATCCCAGGGCTGAATTTCCAAGCCCTGAATCTGGCTTCATAACATAACATAAATAACCCTGCAAGCACCTGGCGGGAGAAGATAAAATGAGCCTGGGAACTCAGGGTTGAAAGTATAAACATTTATAATTGATATAGTGTGGGAATGGTAGTAATGTGATCCAGAGGGTGGGATTTGATGATGATATTTGCGTGTGGTATTACGTTGCATCAGAAGTGATAAAATTGAATGTATGTAAACATTAGGTCATTCTCGACTTTTCCAAAGTCATGTATTCTTCAATAAAGATTGGATTTGAGAGCAGCTATCTTTGATCTGCGTTCAGACTGGTCCTTTGAAGTGAGCCTGACAATAAATCATATGCAACAAGCTTATTAAATGCATGTATCATTAAAAATTCCCTGGGCCTCAGGCTACTGAGGTTATACATAAAAACATTATACTAAAGATCTTAGAAGCTCTGCTTCTTTAGGCCATGTAAACATTGCCAAGTGCTTCAGTGATGTGCCTTACCAATCATAGAATCAAAGAATCATAGAATTGGAAGAGACCTTGTGGGCCATCCAATCCAACCCCCTGCCAAGAAGCAGGAAAATTGCATTCAAAGCATCCCCGACAGATGGCCATCCAGCATCTGCTTAAATGCCTCCAAAGAAGGAGCCTCCACCACACTCCAGGGCAGAGAGTTCCACTGCTTAACAGCTCTCACAGTTAGGAAGTTCTTCCTAATATTCAGGTGGAATCTCCTTTCCTGAATAGCTGCCTGGTCATTGCATATCAGGAAAGGCCTGATTTCACAGAAAGGTTTTAATTTGTGAGCAAAAGGCCAGTAGAGAGGGTAGATCGCACCTCTTTGGGAAGGGAGTTCCAGAACTGGGGGTCACCACCGAGAAGGTCTTCTCTATCATTCCCACCAACCACACTTGTGACGGGGGGGGGGGACCGAGAGAAGGGCCTCTGCTGATGATCTCTGGGTTTGTGTGGGCTGGTAGGAGGAGATGTAATCTCTCAAGTTGTTATTTGCCTTCAAGGCAACTCCAACATATGGCAATCCTATGTTAGTCCCACCCCGAGCTGTAAGGAGGATGGATAATAAATAAAAAAGTATCATCATTATTATCATCCCGGAGTTTGTGTTGTCGAAAACTTTCATAGCCAGAAGCACTGGGTTGCTGTAAGCTTTTTGGGCTAAATGGCCATGTTCTAGTAGCATTCTCTCCTGATGTTTTTCTTGGCAAAATTTGTTCAGGATGGGTTTACCATTGCCTTTCTCAGAAGTTGAGAGAATTTGACTTGCCCAAGTTCATACAGTGGGTTTCCAAAATCCTAGTCCAACACTCAAACCACCATACTGGTTCTCAGTAAGTATAAATGGAAATGTACCTTTTTGAGTCCAACTCCACTTAACTCCTTACAATAGTAGCGAAGAAAGTGCAGTCCTGGAAGACAGTGCGGTTGACTGATTTGAGCATTGGAAACCAAGTGGAGCAGGAGTCTGGAGAACAGGGGTCAAATCCCCACTCAACCATGGAAACCCATTATGTTGTTTTGATCAAGTCATGCTCTATCAGCCTCAGAAGAAGGTAAAAGCAAACCTCTACTGAATAAATCTTGCCAAGAAAGCCCATTGATCGGTTCATTTTAGGATGACCATAAGTCAGGAACAACATGAAGGCACAGTAACAAACTGCCGTCTTGGACTGATGAAGCTCTCAAAGGTGTTTCATGCTCTCAACCTCTCCCTACCTGCTCCTGAACATCCTTTTTCATGGCACAAAATAAAAAGAATTGTTTTCTTTGAAATTTCCAGGAATAAAAATTCACAATAGGTTACAACTTTTTCCTCTCCATCATGTAACATAAAACATACTTGCTTTTTTAAAACAAAAATTTGACTTTATCTCCACCTTCTCCATCAATTTTTATTTATATATTTAATTCATGTCTTGTCATTCTTTCAAATGGTTGCTCAGGGCATAATTTAAAGCAAAGCATAATAGCAATACAAATTTAAATACAAAAAGTCAACCTTATGAAAACATCAATATTTGAAAGCATTATACAATCGTGTGCATTCCCCAGGTAGTTTAAAGGACAGAAAATTATCACTCAGACCAACTACTGTAGCTAGTCATTCTTCATATATGCATTGAGTACACAATTTGGAGATTACTATGATAAAGCAATGTATACATCGTTCACAATCTGGAAAGGAATTTGCAGCAATTAGAAGATACAATTTGATGAACATTTAACACGCCTTGAAAGTTATGCTTTACTTTGTACAGGTATTTGTCGCACATTTTAGATGGCTTCTGTATGCATGATACATATTACAGTGTTCACAAATACATTAATGAAATCTCACAGAGTATGCTTACACATAAATTGATAAAGAAATTTGAATGGCATAGCCCAGGAAAAATCTAACATTTCTATTTACTAGTCAATTAGATGGCCAATGAAATCACACTTTGAAGAATAGCATTCTGAAGTGCTCATTTCCTTCTACATTTAAGTAGGCAGAAAATTAGATTTTTCCTAGCCTGTCTGATCTAGATTTTCAAAATGTATTTGTGAATAATATTCTTTTAAGCAGTGATTTCCACCATGTTCTGATTATCTAATTACTTTTGCATTCTTCCCATTTAAGATGCTTCCAATATTACTAACAGTTGGGAGGTTTGCATTTTGGCTGTCCCTGAATAAAGAGGAAAACTTACACTATGGCTATCTAAGTTATAGGAATAAGGAAAGAGTGCCTGATTTTCCACCATATCAAAGAGGTGGGACACAAAGATCAGCTACACAACTGAAACCTGTGGGTATAAAGCAGTGGTTCCCAACCTGTGGTCTTTGGACCACTAGCCGTACCCAAGAGTTAAAATATGGTCCGTGGCTTCACCGTTACTATACCGTTGCAACGAGAGTAACTGTTTTCACGAAATCCTCGTATAGTGCCAAGGCAACAGGGATGTTTGGAGGAGAGAGGCTGACTACCCACAAAAGGTGTGACAACAAGTCTCCTGACTGCTGCTTCTCTTCCTCCCCCCTCCCCCTGAGCGGAGCCATTCCATGTGGCACCTGGAAGAAGTGGGTGCCTTGGTGTCTTTGTTTTTAGGCTTGTTCCTGGGGTTATTTGGAGTACTGATTCAGAAAATTGCATTGGATAGACCACATCAGCTCTAGATTATTAAATATGGTTTTCTGTGGATGAGCAGATGGAGACTACTAGATGGCACATGTTCTGTGTCAGAAACTAGCATTGATGTGGTCTATCCAATGCAGTTTTCTGAATCAGCACCTCAAATAGGCAAACCAAATCTAAAGTTGACCAAAAACCAAGTTGTAACCCTTTTGGCACTAATGTTGGAGAGTGGTCCCTGGTCAAAGTGGTCCCTGGTCAAGTGGTCCCTGGCCAAACTGGTTCCTAGAAAAAATGGTCCCTGGTCAAAAAATGGTTGGGAACCACTGGTCTAAAGAGTTCATTGCAAGAAACTTGTGAAGTGATTTTACCATAGAAGAATTGTGCCTGTAGCTACTATTGACTGTAGTGCCTGTCCTATGGCTGCTTTGTTCTCACCCATTGCTGGGATTTATCTGTTCCCCATCACTCACTCTGACATCAGCCAGAGAGATCGGGAGTTTCAAGGAGGACAGAAGGGGCCTGTGGCCATGGGTGACACTAGAGCGAGCGATGAGGAATATGTAGGTTCTGTGTTGTGGCTGAGGACTAAAACAACAACATTTAGGGTGGCCACACAGGGGACTATGGGCTCCCTTCTGCCTCTGCAGCAGTTGAGGGAATCCTTGTTCAGACTAACTTTGGGATCAATTTGGCCAGTGTTCTGGGTCCATATGGATGGGGCCAGAGATATGAGGGCTATCCAGAAAGTTCATTACGTTTTGGAATTATAAATAAATAAAGTATAAGAGAAAACATTTACCATATTCAGTTGAAAGCCAGACCCAAATACTAGTCCTCACCATAGCTTTCCGCTGGATAACCCTCATATATTGGCAGGCATTCTTCCAGAACCAAATTAAATCATTTTACATAGTATTTACATGTTTATCATACTTATAAATAAGACCATGCATCTATTTTTTAAAAGTGAATGGGCAAATATGCAAACAATAGAAAATATGCTTATAAAAACATGCTTTTGTCAATGGGAAAATATACACCTTAAAATATATAGAAAAATGTACCTTTTTAATATGAATTCACTTGCCAGAAAAGTGGGGGGGGGGGGCACTGAAACATGATATAAGCTGAAGAAGAGATGCAAATCCAGGCTGGATTCAGGGAAATTTTAACCAGAACTGAAAGATGTTCACATCCCTATTGGATACTTGTCTAATTTATGTTGAAATAGGTGATAAGATAAGGCAGTGTTAACCATTCGGTATCAAGGTCAATGATAATACTACATTTTATCTTAAATCATTGTCAAACATTACTCACCAGGTTTTTAAAAAATAATGACCAAATTGGACATTATTATTTGATCCCAGTGTTTGATGAGCAAAATACTTTCAAGAAGCACAAGAGAGTTGAATTTAGCAAAACTGTAATTGGCTCTGAAATGTCTTCTTCTTTCCTTCCTGCAGGACTAGTCACAGCAACCAAAACTTTAATTAATTACGAAATTAACTCCCATAGCAGGATCAAAGTAGTACAAAGAATTCTTTTCTTTGCTAGTCTACAGGGAAAACAAGAAAGGTATTGAAAGACCTTGTGAGTTTGTTCAAGTAGAGCCTTCTGTATTTAGGATATTTTTTGCCACTTGTTCCTTTTAAACACTCACTTGTGAGACCTCTATAACATGTAACAATGAAGCCCAAGGAAGTACTACTGTATGAGTACAATGAATGTCTAGGTTCAACACATCATTTTATGTCTTCTTCTATTAAGAAACAAACTGATTCATCAAACTCTTGGAGGGCCACTATTTGGATGTATGTTAGTTCTTTTAGTTCTGTGGCTACTACTGCATTTTTTGAGAATTTCAGAATTTTACATTTTGGACTACAACTCTCAAAATTCCAGAGTTGACATGGCCTCTGAGCAGAATATGTTCCTGTTTACTGTTGGTGAAGTGTGTTAAAGCACTGAGCTGCTGAACTTGTAGACCGAAAGGTCCCAGGTTCAAATCCTGAGAGCGGAGTGAGCGCCCGCTGTTGCTCCAGCTTCTGCCAACCTAGCAGTTCAAAAACATGCCAATGTGAGTAGTAGATCAATAGGTACCACTCTGGTGGGAAGGTAACGGCGCTCCATGCAGACATGCTGGCCACATGACCTTGGAGGTGTCTACAGACAACGCCGGCTCTTCGGCTTAGAAATGGAGATGAGCACCAACCCCCAGAGTCAGACCTGACTGGACTTAACGTCAGGGGAAACCTTTACCTTTTTACCAATGCAACCCAACAGCATATATTACTAGAATAAACTAAATTCCTCTTCAAGTTTATTATTGTATTTTTAATTAAAGAGATCTGCATTCTACTTAATACTTCTAATGTCTGCAAGTGTGTTGTTTATCCGAATGATGTTATTTGATGTTGATCATTATCAACACACAAACTACAACCACTCATCAAAGTCGATTTCAGCATTCATTTTTAATAACATGAAGAATTACCCTTAGATCATGTAACAAAAATGCAATTCAATATAATTTGTTCAAAGGTATCTGTGAAAAAGGGTAGATTGCTTACAAAGAATTCATAGAAGAAGCAAAATCTCTACCACCAGCTTGGAAACTTTATCTTTTTAGGCTACAGCTCCCAGCAGCAATGAGCCAGCATGGTTCTTTATGTTTCGCCTGTTGCAATTTTTTCTAGGATGTGAAAATATCTACTAAATGCAGCATTATCCATTACAATGATGAATTCATCAGGATGGGTCCACTTTCATTTCACTCTCTATTTAGATCTTATATTAGCAGGAAAGGCCAAGCCAGACAGGCCTCCTGTCTACTCCATATATGGAACTGAATTTAAGATGATCATCTTAAGTCAATGTCTCCAAAGTTCAACAACCAATACAGGGCCCTCGCTTCAGAAATGTTATATTTAGCAACAAGTAAGGGATTCTCAATCAGACACATTTTGGTGTACTTAATTAATGTACAATGTTTATTTTCTTTAAAATATATAAACCAGTAATGAATTTGACTTATACTTAATTGCTAGAACCAACCAGAATGAATCAAATCCCACTAATACATTGCTTTATTCTAGTTAGGAATAAGAATTGGATTTAGTCTTGTGAGCACAGAGAAATAACTAGAGGAAGAGTATCAAATATCAGAGAGAAAATTAGGTGATGGTGATTTGCATGGTAATTGAGAAAGACAAGGCACTTTCTGTAGGATAAAGCACTCTGGTAGACCTAGGAGACTTGCCCTTCTCAGTTTGGTTTCTGGTATATCCATACATTTTGAATCTTTCCATATTAACCTGCCTTATACTAAGCCAGACCAATGGTCCATCTGCCCAGACTTGCAAACTGACTAGTAGTAGGCCTCCAAAGTCCCAAGCAGAAGGCTTTCTTAGCTATGCTACCCAAAACTGATTTTAACTAGAAATATCAAAGACTGAACCTAGGGCCTCATGTATGCAGAAAAGTTAAGGCTGGACATTAGTTTGTTTGTTTTAAGAATGAAATTCAGAGTTGTGAAACACTTAAAGGCAATAATAGTGTATATTTAAATGGCCTTTAAGTCAAGCACTTACTGTTTACATATATGGATATATAATGAAAACATATTTAGAATTTGGATTTTTCTTTTACTAGGATTAAGCCAGGCTGCTTTTAAATGAATTCTAGATATCTATCTAGCAGCTTACAACAACTGAGAAATAGGACTTGACATGAAGTGTGACAGAACAGAATTGGCTGGCATGATCCACATTTTTCTCCAAACTTGAAATGTTAACTGTATTTGTTAGAAGAGTTTTTTTAAATGAAAGGAGAGCTTGCAAGACAGAAATGAAATGGAAACAGATGGAAATAAAACAACACAAAATGATAGGAATGTGTTTCCTTTCCCTTTTGGTACCTTGGATAACTTTGGTAACATGTTCACCTGAATATCATTCATCAAAATTGAATGAGGAAGGGTGGATAGTCTACAGATTTCAAAAGGTCTTCTACACCTACGGTTCTCTTTGAATCACAGCTAATTAATTTCAAGCAGGGGAAAAACTGTATTAATTCATGAAAGCTAGTCATTTAAAACTGTCATATCTATAAGGAGAAAACCTACATTTTGTATGGAAGATTGTACATTCTAGTTTACATTCTCCCTCTATTTTTTCTTTCTACAGAAATTGCCACGAATTTGTTACACTGGAAGGTCATGGTGACAGCTAATGTTTGCCTGTCAATTCTCAGCCTCTTAAAGCACAATTCAATCAGGAAAAACAAAAAAGAAATTATCTACAGATAAATGAGAGTATGTGTTCAAGAGCTTTTCTATTCCTGAAAATTCTGATTTTTCTGTGCTTTTAGCCTGTTAAAATTTTGAGAGGAAGTCAAGCAATTGGGATACTTTTCAGATTATTTAAACACACCCCAAACATTTCTGTTATTAGCTACCTATCTAGTTCTTGGTAAAGTGAAAGTTGCAAAGCAGAAGGCCTCTATTCTAAAAACCTTAAAATAACATGGATATATTTTCCAAACTTTATTTGACATCACAAAGTAGGGCAACTCCACGCAATATCCAGTGTTCAGGAGACTGTGTGGTCCTTAGGTCCACCGCAGCAATGTAATTCAGATCTGTCCGAACTGGTTTCTTGTAGATTGGACACGAGTACAGCCATGGATCTTTTGCAGCTAGGAAGGGGGAAAATGAAAATCCTCCATTGTTACAAGGCTATGAACAACCAGAGCACCTTCTCAAAGAAGACAAATACAATTTAAAAATGATTTTACAGCAGATAACTAGAACTGAAATAGAAATGCAAATATAAGATATGATAAAAGCCCAGGACTTTGATGTGTGACATATTAAATTCTAGCTCACCTAAAGCCCTACTTAAGCATTTGTTATCTAACAAACAGGATATAGTCTAAGCTCATAGTGGCTTCTAGATCCCAACTCAGTGAGGGGGGGGGGGTGAATTCATGTTAGGATTTTGGATAGCATTAAAGAAGCTATTTGTGATATCAGACCTATTTAGGAAGAGAGCTCCTTTAAAGCCTAGATTAAAATCTGGTAAAGATTCACTGCCCAGTTCATATGGGAACCTCCTGCTACCATTGTTCTAAGCCCTGTTCTATTTCACTATCTCTTTTCTCTTGTAAGAAAGGAAGACTCTGAAGGGGAGAGTTTCTACTATGCTTGGAGGTTCTCAATTCCATGAATTATGAGTTGGTTAATTTCATCCTCCACTTTTGCTGAAAAAAATCTAAATTCTAGAAACAAAAAGCAAATCTATCACTGAGGTTGCTTACCTCTGACCTAGGTATTGGAAGCAGATGGCATTTGTGTTGGTCCCAGATAAAATAGACAGAATAAAATTATGTGCCTTCCACTGTGGTGTGAAATTAGTCTAATAAATGTATAGTGAAGGTGTTTAAAACTGCTACTTATGTAGATTGTAAACCAAGGACACTGTGTGCCTGAGAATTAATGAAATATATTCAAGACCACATCAAAAACCAAACTTGTTGTGAATATGCAATTTTGGACCAGTTAAGACACATTTCAGTTGAAGTATACAGAATTTGCCATAGTTGACTTCAGCAAGTTTAGCATGCCTACTGTGAATATTTATGTATAAGTCAAGGGCAGGTTTGGGGACCAAAATTATGGATTTTGATATGGCCCATGAATAAGTTGGGGGTCACCAATATTGCCTCAGAAGGCCAACTCTCTGTCCAGATACTCTAAAATGCCCAAGTGGAATCATGGCAGGAAGAGGAGAAACAATGCTTCTTTTAGGTTCTCCCAGGATGGAATAAGCTCTTGCTTTTTTTGCACTCTACTCAGAGAAGAGCATTGTTCCTTTGTGATAAGAGGTAAGGCACAGTGTTCATATTGATGCAGGAATATGTTTTTTCCATTAATTTTAAAACTAACATTTCTAGATTTATATGTGTGTATTAGGCAATTCGTTAATTGTATTAATATTGAACTGGCTTCTGAAGTGGTTTGGTGCTTCTGAATTATCCTTCCAATTCAAATCATTGGTGCCCATGCCTCGATATATCTTCAGATAACCTTTGGATATATGAGAAATTGTTTTAATTCAACCAACCGTTGCTATTCAGGAGAGAAATCCCCTTCCCATTCTGGAGTGGTTGGTTTCTATGGGGCTCTTAAACCTGCTTGCAAAAGAGGGAACCTGCATTTGCAATGCCCACGCCTCTGCAGGGAGTTAAACTGGCTTGCAGAAAAGAGAGCCTGGATTTGCAATGCTCTCACCTCCGCAGGATCTCCCTTGCAAACCACTTCCTCTTCCCTGCTCTTAAATCGGTTTACAGAAGTGGAGGGAGCCTGGATTTGCAATGCCCTCGCCTCTGCAGGATCTCTCTTGCAATGTGCTGGCAAAACCCAGGTTGGTGTGTGACTGACTTCAATTCCTATCATGCCCCTAGAGGAGACACTTTTCAATGCTCACCCCTTCCAAGTGCTGCTGGGAAAGTGAGTTCCCAGCAGGGCCCCCTCTGGAAAAGGGGCCATGGAAGTTTTCCAGAATGGAAGATGCTGCTGCGGGAAGAAAATAGATGCTGCTTCAGATACAAACCCCATATCTCCAGGAGCCCTTGCGGCAGACCTCTACTTCAGGGAGAATACAGTTAACCATCTCTGTAGTCAGAAGATTAGGCTACTGTTGATTTTTCCAGCCGGCCTTCTAGCTCCCCCCCCCCCCCGCCCCCACACACCTTCCTATTTTTGGGGATTTAGAAAAAGAATCACCAAATTTTACGAATCAATTCCAGTCTAATCGAATATGTACACAACCCTAGTGATGAAGACCTTTAGGATTTGCCCATTAGTATAGCCATCGGGGGGGGGGGATGTCTTGGAACTGTGTCTGAAAACTAATAGCCCATTTTAACCAGGAGAACCCACATAAACCCCCAGCAATACCTGCAACAGGCATGCCACTGCACTAACATCTCATCTACCTGAAGGACATGTATGACAGATTATTATATTGCTCTCCTCTCACAATGGGATTCTCAACTAAGCAAGCAGCTTCAACCATAAAACTTCAACAATAATCCCAAATAAACAGCTCGGGGGAAGGTCACAGTGTGATGTCTCATGGGCCTCAGAGTTCTGACCCTAGCGCCATCATGAATAATGATGACGAAAACATGGGTTTTCTGCCGTCTCAGCAGGAGACGGATTTCTTCCAGATGCCTGTTGTTGATGATTCTAGCCAAACGGACCTTGAACAAGTTTCTCCCAGTTCCTCTCCTCCCTTCATGAGAAAGGAATTCTATACTGCGAGTCGGGGCCAGAAAGAACTATCAAGGAGAAGCCTCAGATTAGCAGCCAAACAAGACGCTAATTAGCTAAGTTTCTCTTGGGAATTTGCAGGGAGGAACGCAGCTGCAGAAAGATGTGTTTCACTTCTCTTTCCCTTGGGAAAGGAAGTTCTGGACACCTGCTTTGCAGGAAGATTGAAGAACATAAAAGTTCCCCACATAGGGGGATCCGTGCGGAGTCAACAGTTCAGCTTCAGGATTAACCTCGGTTCCAGCCTAGTGTGGACTGCGTTTTAAGTCTGCAACTCCAGTTTCCTTGCCTTGCCTTGCCTTGTTTTGTCAAGTTTTCATGAACTATCTCGTCGTGTTTCCAGCCTTGGATTTTGTTTCAAGTATCTAGCCTTGTCTCCAGTTCTTGCTTTGGACTTGCTTTGAACCTTAGAAATACTTTGGACGTTTTCCCCACTCTACGGCCTGGAAGTAGAGTGTGTTTCGGTTTTGGGATTATAACTTTGAACTCTAATATTATATATTGAACAATATATTTCTGGACTATATTTGACCTTCTCTGAAAGGTCTATTGCTGGACTACATTTTCTACTTGTTTTTATTCTACTTTAATATATCCTTAATAAAAATATTAGATTGTTTTTGGTCTCTGTGTTTGGTTCTTAGTGCTCCGTTGCCTTGGGCGTGACACACAGGGGCTTACATGTCTTTACACTAATGCACAGAGCATGGGAAATAAGCAGGACAAACTCCAACTTTTATCACAGCACCACATGTATGATGTCATAGGCATCACTGAAACCTGGTGGGATGACTCCCATCACTGGAATGTAGCCATTGAGGGCTGTAACCTCTTTTACAGAAATATAACAAAGGGGAGAGGAGGGGAAGTAGCTTTATATGTCAAAAACAGTTACGTTGCAGAAGAAATGCAAGACTGTAATCCGGAAAACCAGCTTGAAAGCATCTGGATAAGAATCAAGGGAACCAGGACTCAAAAAGATCTTGTTGTGGGTGTCGACTACAGACCTCCGAGTCAGGATGAAGGACTTGATGAAGCCTTCTGTCAACAGCCAACCAAACACAAAGAAGAGATATAGTAGTCATGGGCGATTTCAACTATCCCGATATCTGCTGGAGAGCAAACTAGGCCAAGAGTACGAAGTCCAAAAAATTCCTCACATGCCTTGCAGACAATTTTATGGTCCAGAAGGTAGAAGAGGCAACAAGGGGATGGGCTACTCTTGATCTAATCTTAACAAATGTGGAAGACCTGATCAATACAGTCGAAGTGGTTGGATCCTTAGGGGCAAGTGACCATGTGCTCCTGCAGTTTGCCATACAAAGGAAGGCTGAAACAAAGACAAGTCAAACACGCATTCTGGACTTTAAGAGAGCTGACTTCCAAAAAATGAAGGAATTACTGAGCGGCATTCCATGGACGCCAATATTAAAAGACAAGGGAGTTAAGGATGGATGGGAGTTTTTAAAAAGTGAAATACTCAAGGGGCAAATGCAAACAGTGATAACAAAGAAAAAAAATAAGACATGTGCGAAGAAGCCAGAATGGATGTCCAAAGAACTAACCGGGCTAAGACTCAAAAGAGATATGCACAAGAAGTGGAAAAGGGGAGAAATCACCAAAGAAGAATTCAAATGTATAGCCCACTCCTGTAGGGAAAAGGTTCACAAGGCTAAAGCGCAAAATGAGCTCAGGCTTGCCAGGGACATTAAAAACAACAAAAAAGGCTTTTTTGCCTACGTTGGTAGAAAAAGGAAGGACAAGGAGGCGATAGGGCCTCTGCGAGGAGAAGATGGGGTGATGGTGACAAGGTACAGGGAAAAGGCAGAACTACGTAATGCCTTCTTTGCCTCGGTCTTCTCACAAAAAGAAAGCCATCTTCAATCTCAGCAACATGAAATGGATGATGGATTAGGGGAAATCCAACCCCAAATAGAGAAACAAGTTGTCCAGGAACACCTGGCCCCTCTAAATGAATTCAAGTCCCCAAGGCCAGATCAGCTACATCCAAGAGTATTGAAGGAACTAGCTGAGGTTATTTCAGAACCACTGGCAATTATCTTCTAGAGTTCTTGGAGAATGGGAGAAGTCCCAGCAGATTGGAGGAGGGCGAATGTGGTCCCTATCTTCAAGAAGGGAAAAAAGAACGACCCAAACAATTACCATCCGGTCAGCCTCATGTCAATACCAGGCAAGATTCTGGAAAAGATCATTAAGGAAGTGGTCTGCGAACATTTAGAAACAAATGCGGTCATTGATAATAGCCAACACGGATTTACCAAAAACAAGTCATGCCAGACTAATCTGATCTCTTTTTTCGATAGAGTTACGAGTTGAGTCGATACAGGGAACGCTGTGGATGTAGCGTACCTGGATTTCAGTAAGGCCTTCGACAAAGTCCCCCACAACCTTCTGGCAAACAAACTAGTAAAATGTGGGCTAGACAAAACTACGGTTAGGTGGATCTGTAGTTGGCTACACAAACAAACCCAAAGGGTGCTCACCAATGCGTCTTCTTCATCTTGGAAAGAAGTGACAAGTGGAGTGCCGCAGGGTTCCGTCCTGGGCCTGGTTCTGTTCAACATCTTTATTAAGGACTTAGACAAAGGGTTAGAAGGCACGATCATCAAGTTTGCAGACGACACCAAACTGGGAGGGATAGCTAACACTCCAGAAGACAGAAGCAAAATTCAAAACGATCTTAACAGACTAGAAAGGTGGGCCGAAACTAACAAAATGAAGTTCAACAGGGACAAATGTAAGATACTTCACTTAGGCAGAAAAAAATGGAATGCAAAGATACAGAATGAGGGATGCCTGGCTCGACAGCAGTACGTGTGAAAAAGATCTTGGAGTCCTCGTGGACAACAAGTTAAACATGAGCCTACAATGTGATGTGGCTGCTAAAAAAGCCAATGGGATTCTGGCCTGCATAAATAGGGGTATAGCATCTAGATCCAGGGAAGTCATGCTACCCCTCTTATTCTGCCTTGGTCAGACCACACCTGGACTACTGCATCCAATTCTGGGCACCGCAATTGAAGGGAGATGTTGACAAGCTGGAAAGCATCCAGAGGAGGGCAACTAAAATGATCAAGGGTCTGGAGAACAAGCCCTATGAGGAGCAGCTTAAAGAACTGGGCATGTTTAGCCTGCAGATGAGAAGGCTGAAAGGAGACATGATAGCCATGTACAAATACGTGAAGGGAAGTCATAGGGAGGAGGGAGCAAGCTTGTTTTCTGCTGCTCTGCAGACAATGGCTTCAAACTACAGGAAAGGAGATTCCACCTGAACATCAGGAAGAACTTCCTCACTGTGAGAGCTGTTCAGCAGTGGTACTCTCTGCCCCGGAGTGTGGTGGAGGTTCCTTCTTTGGAGGCTTTTAAGCAGAGGCTGGATGGCCATCTGTCGGGGTGCTTTGAATGCAATTTCCTGCTACTTGGCAGGGGGTTGGACTGGATGGCCCATGGGGTCTCTTCCAACTCTACAATTCTATGATTCTATGACTGAGCCAAAAATAAAAGCAGGATTATGGATCAGGAGATTTTTTTGCCCTTCACGGTTTTTATGTTTATTCCATGGGGGATTTTATTTCTTAAACAAGGCTGACTGCTTTCAGAGAACAGCACATGCTGAACGCCACAAATCAGAACAGGCTGGGCTTTAGGTGTCTGTCTCTCCAGCCTGCAATCCAATTTGACAGCTGCTTCCCGCCTTTGTGGACCCCAGAGGTCCTACTTTTCACTTCTCAAGTTGCTCTTTCAATCTTTTGACTTGCTTACTCAAGCAAATCCAAACTCCACACATTCAGCTGTCAATATGAGCACCAGTGTGCCCTGTTACAACTTGCAGCCTCCCAAGCACTTGCTAAAACTTTGGACTCTTCCAAGAGAAAAACGTTAGTTTGAAGCTGCCTGGAATTTTCTTTCTTTTTTAACAAGGAGTCCATAAAATACTTATGGTAGTGAAAAGAAAACTAAGTAGACTTTCCTTTTTTCTGAACAGCTGATTTTCCTTTAGAGTACTATAATAATAATAATAATAATAATAATAACTTTATTTTTATACCCCGCCTCTGTCTCCCCAAAGGGGACTCAGGGCGGCTTACTATGAAGTTTTTTTAATACTCACTTCATATTCCTAGCTCTTATTAGATGACTAAGACTTCTGCAGAAAGCCTCAGCATCTAAACATATGTAAGCATTCATTATTTGTAACCACATTCTATTTACAGGCAGTTCCTGAGTTACAAACATCCGACTTACAAATGACTAATAGTTAAAAAGGGGGTGAGAGAAATCTATCACTCGTGAGGGAAATTCACTCCTGAAAAAGTTATCACGGGGGAAAGGTGTTTCAAGTGAAGCTTTATCACCAATCCTTGTTTCCTCAACAAGCCAAATTTTTCAAAATACAATTATCACAGGGATGGAAGGTGAGGTGAAATCTTCTGAACAAAGCACAGATAGCAAAACCAACACAGCAGGGTGTTAAGTATACTATCCAAAGCTAAAAATGTATATATTTGGCTGGAGTTACACTTAAAAAAATGTTTTTGTTCCAACTTACAAACAAATTCAACTTAAGAACAACCTGCAGAACCTATCTTGTTTGTAACTTGGGGGACTGCCTGTATTGGAAAGTGATGTTCGGTAAACCAGAACTTAAGAGCAGACGAATGTGCAATAGCTTTCTTGGACTATTGATCACAAGTCCCCTCTCATTCTAACACACAGACTATCAAACGAGCCTGCAGCCTCCAGACCCCTGAACACACATGGATGACAGCCATGAGGGTAGAAAATTCTGGTAGCTGTAGTCCTAAAATCTAACTTTTTTCATGCTCTGAAAGGGAGACAAGGCACTTCATTTGGACTATTAAAATCAAAATTGTTTAATAATTATTTTTGTCATCAAGTCTTACCTCTTCTGCAACAACCTTTCATTTTAAACTTAAAAACAGACAAGTGGCATCTAAAATGCACAAAAAGGCTGCTTATTATGCAAGCTCACTGAATGTGGTTTTTTTTTATACACACTTTGAAAAACTCAGAATTGCTCTGGAAGACCTAGCAATACATAGGAAAGTGTTCTATTTAGGCCTCCAATGCTACAGTCAACTTCTTCTGGGACGTTTGCTGGCTGGACATTGGCCATAGAATCAAGCTCGAGGACTAGAGAAAATACTTCTTTATGATTTTCTTTATTCTCCAGAGCAGCTCTATGGTATGCTTTGGCTGGAAAACAAAGGCATTTCAGGTAATAAAAATAGTTCCAGATTACAAAAAGCGGCCCAGAATATATTGCTCATGTAATACGTGAACCTATTGTAATATAAATAAGTATGCTAGGGTATTTTAACACTAAGATGAATTCTTCTACCAAGTTACACATGTTTGAGATCACAGAAGAGAAGTATTCCCTATTTATGAAATTCATTAAGTGACCTTGGGTCAGTCACTGTCATTCTGACTTGCTCTATAAGGTTGTTGTATGGAAGGGTGAGAGCTATGTGTATTGTCTGGAGCTTATTGGATGAAAAGAAGGTCAGCCAGACAGTTAATTAAACAAGTGATAACATTAAATAAATGCAACTGCCATAAATCAAATAACCAATAAATAAAATAAAAAGAAATAAAATGTAATTGACCAAAGTACATGTAACAATGAACAAGATAGCAGAGTGGACAGGATGCCATACAGTACTGATTGTACCCACCTAAACTAATGTTATTCTATGATCCACACTACTCGTATTAATTGAAATACAGCCAAGCAGTGTAGCCTCTGGTTTTATAAGTGATGCCCATTAATTGTATTTAGCTGACCAGGGCTTCTGTGCCTCAAATGGTGTAGTGGTTTGAGCATTGGACAAGATTCAATTCCCCGTTTAACCATGGAAATCCACTGGGTGATCTTGGGCGAGTCACACACCCCAGAAACCTTATTCAACCATGTTCACCTTATGGTTGCCATAAATTAGAAAAACAACATCAACATGCTTACATGTCCTGAAATTTTCTCTTCTGCATAACCATGAAAGTTACATGAGCCCCTTTTTACGTTTCAACCCCAAAATGACCAGGGGGACCTACACTGAAGCCAGAGCACTGGGTTGATAGTAGACTTCAATTCCACTCCCATCCCAGTGACCTACAGCAGAATCTTGGACTGAGCCTAAAACTTCATCCTGGTCCTAGATATATTGCTCAATAGCTACAGTTGGCCCAAAAGGAAAACTTTCACTCAGCAAACAGAATTATCAAAGTAATAGTGAGATTTGCTAGCATTTCCAGGATCACTGAGAGGTGAAAAAGGCTTCCTTTCTTAGCACGTTGGGCTCTGCTCCAAAAGAAGGCATGCAATGAAAACTGTCCTCATGCAATCTCTTTCCCAGCAGAACTGAGCCCCTGCCAACCCACCAAAACAGCTATTGGATGGACTGACAGGAGATAGACTTTGTTTGGAAAGCAGGTAAGAAGAGTGGTACTTCAGTGATGTACGTAGCACCTGTAAGAAGCCATATCTGACTCACCACTGGTTTAAAGGGCAATATAAAAGTGACATTCTCTCTGCTTTGCAAACCAAAATGATTATCTTACTATTGCTCCCAGTTCTAATATACTGAAATTCTCATTTCCCCTTGGCAGTAGTAAACAGATGACCAAACTACCACTGTATGAGAGAAAAAGTACACCCACTGGGCAGCTTGAGCTCCATTTCAATACACAGAGTGGGATTTGTATTCTGCATTACTGATTATGAGCCCAGAACCAGATGGTATGAGAATTATTCCAACAGGAACAAAAGATGTATTTTGAAATCTTTTGCAACAGAAGTGAAATTCCCAAACCTCAAGCTGCCTGGAACTAAAAGTGTCCCTGAAGGAAAAATAATTTGTACAGTAAAACCATATTTCTGTAGACAAGAAAGCATCCTCCCTAGTTTCCCTCTTGTATTTGGTATCTTTTCATTGTCTCAGCACAGTGAACCCACAGAAAAACACATTCATTGGTCCAAATAGGGTCACTTTGAAGCCCAAGTACCCAATTAAGGGAGGGATTTTATGGAGAGAGGACAAGGTGAATGACAGGAGCCCAGGATTCATTACACAACTTCTGCGTAGATCACTATCACAAAAAAGGCATTTCAGTGGGCTGCATTGCAGTCATGGCAGCATCTAACCTGATCCTCATTGGTTGACAACAACAGCCACATGATAGCTCCATCACACTGTGAACATACATGAAGCTTTGTATGTTGTGATGGTGTCTATGTGATGGTAGACAACATCACAACAACTACAGTAGAATAGTTACTAGATGTCAGTAGGTCAACAAATACATCCTAATCACAAACTGCTCAATACTTACTGTTGTTTTCTGCATATATTCTTATCACAGGCATTGGTTCAAAAAGCACCTTAGGCTTCGACTCTATGAGTTTCATATTTCTTTTATCCCAGCCAGCTCCTTCCAGGTAGAGGCCATATACATAGACGCCTTCCGAAGGAGGAATTGTAATGTCATCTTTCATCCACTTTGTTACCTCATTACACAGAACTACACTGTCCAATGCCCATCCCTTGTTCGCCCGGGTTATCTCCTGTGAAGCAATACATGAGCTAAGTTTTGTCAACTGGAATTTCAACAAGTGAAGAGTCATTACATTACTTCTCAAGTTCTATAATTTCTGCAAGGAGAACAATGACTGTCACATTTTTTTCTTGCTTTCTTGGTAGCCTCTGATGTTTCTCACTAGATTTGGGGAAAATAGGGCATAAAGTTTCAGTCCCACATTTCCTACGTTTTGCTACAGGAAAGAGGAGGAAGACGAGGCAGTGGAGGAATGATACTGTATAAATAAGGGGATTAAATAAACTTCTCACATCAAGATTAAGAGATAAGGGTAGACTACATGGAAGTATTTCAGGGGAGTAAGATGCAAAGCTCTGTAAAGGTGACAGTTTTTATAGGTAGACCAAGACCAAGGCTTCCACTCAGATAATAGCTCATTAAAAAGCTTCTGACTGTGAAAGTCAAGGGAGAGAATAAGTCAGAATTTAAGATTTATTGTAATTCCCTGAACAATAGTTAATTATTCTGGGAACCTTTAAAAAGTAAGCTTCACACTGCAAAACTCTTGATAAGAAGAGTGAAATCCCTGAATAAAATGGACAATTTTAAATAAACAAAATTAACAGGACTAACTCTCCCTAATCCTCTACCAGAGAAAAGGAAGGATCAGAAATATTACATCCTGAGTTACAAAGAAAAAAGGGGTATCAGTAGTGTGAATGCCAAAGTCAGAGCTAAATCACACAGAACTTAAACTGTCTCAAGATGGCAAGGGCTACTCAAATTTGCAGTAGACACGAGCAGATACTATCTCCTCTACGATCTACATAGCAATGTTTAAAAAGCAGTCTTTAACCTGTCTCATTGCAGTTAAAAATCCTTGAGGGTTGAAGAACCCTGTCATCCAAAAGCAGTTTGGTCGCCCTTCAAAAATCCAACAGTGAAATTGCCAGTTCCTCTCAAGCAGCTCAGTAAACCAGAATCCAAGAGTGCTAGAAGTCCAAGAGGCCTAGAAACGTAAATATATTTGTCTTAATGATGTAAAGAACTCAACAGTGAATTTATTGCAATGCCTAAATTTTTTATACATGAATACTCTGTCATCTGAACCAAAACAGCTATTTTAACTCCATGGTTGGCATTTACATTCTCACCAGAACCCCTGTCGCAGCTCCATATCATTATTTAGCCTTTTGCAGTGAGGGTGTTTTTACTACATTTTGGCTTCCTCAACCATTTCAGACCCAATAAAAATCTTTTTACAACATCTGTAATGACCAGATGTCACTTACTGATATCTTCCTTTAAAAAATGGCTTAATATGACCCAGATGACCTCAAAATGTGGTGTAAATGCCTTTGTGCCACCTTAAGAAAACTTGGAGGCATTGGGAGCAAAGCAATTTAAAGTGTGGTGAGTCAATTTGGATCACAATCACACTGGCCCCTCTGCTTATTGTAGAAGGTGGTGGACTAGTGTGTCCCATGTATCACATATAGCTTCACCCCCTTTTATGGCCTTCTAAAATGGCCTGGATCCAACCAATCCTAGACAAGCACAGAAAAACAGAGAACAGGTGCAGGTGTTTGAAGGAACACTTTGAAGTCTTCACTGTTGTGGTAAAATTATATTTTGATATTACCACATCTATCTGCAGGAGGAAGCTTGCATGGTGAATGCTACTTTCACAAAGAAAACAAACACTGGGCTAAAAACCTTTGCTTTGTACATAGAAACACAAATTCCTATGAACCTCCATCTCTCTTCTGAAGCAGTTGAATACATGGTGGACCTCAATTACATTTAGACTTAAGCTACGATAAGAAAACATTGCTGGTGGATTGGGTGAATCAAGCTATTTGTAAGATGAATGACATTTGTCATAATTCCCAATAGATTCCCATATTAAATCAGCCAGGAATTGTGTGAGAAAACAGCCACAACTTACACGTTTCCATATGGTCTAGAAATTACAAATGTTATCAGAGTGGTATGACATTCAGATAGTGGGAAAGAATAATAATAAATAATAAAACTTTATTTATACCCTGCCACCATCTCCCCGTGGGGACTCGGGGCGGCTCACAATGTTACAAAAGTACTTGCTTTCAATTACACAATGTTTGTGTGTATCTGAAATTTTGAAACACATGGCAGCTATAAGATATTTCAAGACACACAAATGCCAAATGCCAGACCTATAGTGTAAAATCCTGTTAAATTGGTACTAGTATTCTCCCTCCATCGTCCATGAAAGAAACAGTGCCAACCTTCTTCCAGCGCTCAGGAATTCTTGCATCATACATACAATCCAAAGCATCTCTCAAGTTCTCACTCATGATGATAGTCCCATCAATGGCAAGCTTTAGATCTGTCAAAGTGTTTCGAACCAGAGCAATAATCCTCTGCATTCTATCGATTTCCTGTCGCAGGAAGATATTCATGGGCTGAAATGGCCCCATCTGCTGAAGCCTCTCCTTTATCTGAAATAAGAAGAGAAAATGTATGAATATAAGAACCTGCAGATTGCCAGGCCCTGTAAATTCCTAGACTGATAAACTTACATAAAGTTCTATCATGCAAAAAGAGGCTGAGAAGATACAGTTGTTCAAATGGAAAAGACAGGTAGAGTTGAATGATGGGTTTTTTCTTTCTCTGGGAAGACTAAGAGTATATAAAAGAAGTTTGTTACAATATATATGAATACTGAGGGATACACTTATTGCCTCTGATTTGGACAAGGAGTGTGTGTGTGTGTATGTGTACACATGACTGAAGAAGTGTACAATGTGTTTACTTTACAGCAGGGATGAGAATCACATAGCGTGCTAGATATCAATAGCTGTAACTCCCAGGAGGCCTAAATATCCCAAAGGTATTAGATCCCACCTGATCCTGGCAACTAAGCAGGGTCAGCTTCAGATTAGCACTTGGATGGGAGGCTTCCAATTAGTATCAGGTGCTTTGGGCCATATTACAGAGGAAGAGAGTGGCAAAACCACCTTTAAACATTCCTTTCTGAAGAAACCCTATGAAATTCATGAGGTGCCATAAGCTGGCAGGTGACTCAAAGGGACATACAGACAACTCTGGGTAGCAAAACCAGTGGTGAAGAACACTGGAAGTTACTTTCTACAACATCTGGAAAGATCCAGCATTCCAACACCTACTTTAGGAATTGGAGGTTCTCTGTTTCCACAATTCTCTTGAGGAAAGCTGAAGACATTCTAATCAGCTTTGAACTGAGGGGGAAAACTGCAGTTGCTCAAATTTCTATACCTCTATTATTACCACCATAGAGCCCCTGATGGTGCAGCAGGTTAAACTGCTGAGCTGCTGAACTTGCTGACCGAAAGGTCGGCAGTTCGACTCTGGAGAGCAAGGAGAGTTCCTGCAGTCAGCCCCAGTTTCTGCCAACCTAGCAGTTCGTAAACATGCAAATGTGAGTAGATCAATAGGTACCATTCCGGTGGGAAGGTAATGGCATTCCATGCAGTCATTTCAGCCACATGACCTTGGAGGCATCTACGGACAACGCTGGCTCTTTGGCTTAGAAATGGAGATAAGCAGCAACCCCTAGAGTCAGACATGACTAGACTCAATGTCAGGGGAAACCCTTTACCTTTACCTATTTCTACCAAATTTGACCAAGACATGAACTAATAAAGGTATGTATTGTGATGACCAATGAGTTCAAAGATGATATGTATGAAATCTTAATTTTGCTATCCTTTGGACACCAATATCTTCTTCTTCTTCTTCCATTCCCTGTACAATAATTTAAATGCCTTTTCTAAACATTTGAGTTAATTTTTTTAAAAAAGAATTGAAAGTGTAGTCTGATAAATACTCAGAATATTTGAATTTGATTGCATGTAAATTTAAAAAACCCAGGTATTTTGTCTAGTTGAGCCACCTTTTTATCTCTGCTTTGAATCTGACTTATTTTGCTGTTACAATTTATTCTTTGGTACCCCAATGGTGGCATGCACCATCAGTCTGTGTATTTTGATACCTCCAGATTGCTTGAGCACCTGTTTCACTAGTAAAAAATAAATGAAGGATTTCCTATCTTAGAAACTTCTGTTGGGAGCAATTCACCATTTAAACAGAATCCAGTCCCACACATAAAAATGCATATTTCTCAAACCCAGAATTGAACTTTTCCATTTTGCTTTTGTTTTTATAGGCAGTAACTAAGTTATGAACAAGACAGTAACTTTATTCTTGTTGGATTTGTATGTAAGTTGGAATAATTATATTTTTTTGTGTATTCTTCTTCATTCACGCAGTCGTTTCTGACTCTTCATGACCTCATGGACTAGGCCACGCCAGAGCTTCCTGTCAGCCATCACCGCCCCCAACTCCAAGGTCAAGCCAGTCACTTCCATCTCATCACTACCATCCATCCATCTTGCCTTTGGTTGGCCTCTCTTCCTTTTTCCTTCCATTTTCCCCAGCATCATGATCTTTTCCAAGCTTTCCTGTCTTCTCATGATGTGACCGAAACACTTCATCTTTGCCTCCAATATCCTTCCCTCCAGTGAGCAGCCGGGCATTATTTCCTGAAGGATGGACTGGTTGGATCTTCTTGCAGTCCAAGGCACTCTCAGGATTTTCCACCAGCACTAAAGTTCAAAAGCATCTATCTTCCTTCGGTCCAGCTTAGCCTTCCTTATGGTCCAGCTCTCGCATCCATAGGTTACTATGGGGAATACCATTGCTTTAATTATGGGAACCTTCGTTGCCAGTGTGATGTCTCTGCTTTTTACTATTTTATCGAGGTTGGCCATTGCTCTCCTCCCAAGAAGTAGACGTTTTCTGATTTCTTGGCTGCAGTCTGCATCTGCAGTGATCTTCCCACCTAGAAATATAAAGTCTGTCACTGCCTCCACGTTTTCTCCCTCTATTTGCCAGTTATCAATCAGGTTTTCTTGGTGTTTAACTGCAGCCCAGCTTTTGCAATTTCTTCTTTCACCTTGGTTATAAGATTCCTCAGCTCCTCCTCACTTTCAGCCATCAGAGTGGTATCATCTGCATACCTAAGGTTGCTAATGTTTCTTCCAGCAATTTGGATTCCTCAAGCCCCGCACGTCGCATGATGTGTTCTGCATACAAGTTGAATAGGTACTCCTTTCCCAATCTTGAACCAGTCTGTTCCGTGGTCTGTTCTTACTGTCGTCGTGATACAGATTTCTCAGGAGACAGACAGGGTGACTTGGTATCCCCATACCACCAAGAACATGTCATAGTTTATTATGATCCACACAGTCGAAGGCTTTAGAATAGTCAATAAAGCAGAAATAGATGTTTTTCTGAAACTCGCTGGCTTCCTCCATTATCCAGCAGATATTGGCAATTTAGTCTCCCATTCCTCTGCCTTTTCTAAACTCAGCTTGTACATCTGGCAACTCTCACTCCATGTATTGCTGGAGTCTGCCTTGCAGGATCTTGAGCATTACCTTACTGGCATGGGAAATAAGTGTCACTGTGCAGAAGTTCAAGCATTCTTTGGCATTTCCCTTTTTTGGTATGGGGATATAAATTGATTTTTTCCAATCTGATGGCCATTCTTGTGTTTCCCATATTTGCTGGCATATGGCATGCATCACCTTGATAGCATCATCTTCCAAGATTTTAAATAACTTGGCTGGGATCCTGTCATCTCCTGCTGCCTTGTTATTAGCAATGCTTCTTAAGGCCCATTCAACCTCACTTCTCAGGATGTCTGGTTCTAATTCACTCACCACACCATCAGAGCTATCCTCTTTGAATTATTATTATCCTTACTATACAGATCTTCTGTGTATTCTCGCCACCTTTTCTTGATCTCTTCAGCCTCTGTCAGGTCCTTGCCATCTTTGTTTTTATGTGTAACTAACTACACACACACACACACACACAAGTTTTGGATAGCATAGGGAAGGTTTAACACCCCTGTATTGTTTGTTTTGCTGTCTGTGCCCCTGTTCAGAAGATTTCATTTCACTTTCTATCCCTGTGATAGTTCGATTTTGAAGAATTTAGTTTATTGCTTAATTTCTCTTCCTATAGGTAAATTTATCTTGCTTCCTGTTGTCTTGCACCATTCTTAACTATGAGTAATTTGTAAGTTAACTGTTTGTAACTCTGGGACTGACTGTTTTGGTTTTGGCATCCATGAATCGGTGAGATATGCAGAAACGGTGACTTTCAAGTTTTTATTGAGTTGGTGTCTCTCCTCTGTTTTCTCTGGTAAAGTCTAAAACAAATCAATTACAACCCAAATTCCTCTATTGCAAGAAATACAGGAACTTACTTCAAATGGTACATAGTCTGCAGGAAGCTTCTCCAGCATGTCATCAGCCAGTCTAGCAACCACAGCCTCTCGGGTCTCACCTCCTCCACTGGAACTGTCTTTTGGCTGAATGCTCAGAATGGTGTCTAGCACATCTTTTGCAAGTTTGCTCTGGTAAGTTATGTCTGCATTGGGATGCAGCCCAAATACCTCTGGTGTATCATAAGCAGGCAGGCCCTACACAAGTGAAACATGAAGATGCAACACAGCACTTAAAAAAAAAGTATTTACCAGTACTGGTGATTAAAATGACTTGAAATAGAATGTCCTTGTTTTTTTCAAAAGTGCAGGAACATCACCCTGAAATATAAAAGCTCTTTTATCAACAAAACTTCTGAATGTTCATGTGTTATTAATTAAAGCCTTCGCACTGAGATATTTTAGCTAAGAATACAAGAAATAGTGTATGAGAGTACAAAAGAATAATTCAAAATAGTATGGGTTAAAGATCTTGTTGCTATAGGTAATACCCAGCTATTGATGTAGATGTGCTCCTGGGCATTTCTTCTTTAAAAGAAAAATTGAAATCAGAGGCAGAAATCACATGGAAAGAAAGATAGGGTCTTGGCACCAAAAAAATGAAGAGCTGTTCTGTTCAATGTATTTTGGCAATTTTTAAATTCAAGTTAATATATGTGAAAGGGCAGGGCCCGACTCACCGGGCCCTGCAGATTGCTGGGAAGGGCGCTCCCTCCCTCCCAGCATGGCGGCGGACCGGGGGGCTTCTTCTTCCCAGGAGCCCCCTCGGCGCGGCGGGAAGGTTTCCCGCCGCCAGCACCCGCTGGCCAATGGCAGGCCAGCACTCCTGGGCTGCCATTGGTCAGCGCCCCTCCGTGGGCGGGGCCGCACCAGGCTCCGCCCCCGAGAGGCTCAACAGCAGCCATTCGGAGGCTGCAGCTTGGAGGAGGAGGACACGCACGGAGCAAGAGAAAGAAGGCAGCGCGAGGAAGAAGGCAACGAGGGGCAGCGGAGTTACAGTAGGAAGGCTGGAAACGAGGGGAAGGTGAGGGTACCCCGCTGGGAGTCTGGGCAGCTCCGTTTGGCATCCGCCGGGCGGTTTCATTCATGGGACATTGTCAACTAATCATGGGTCCTTCTCCTGGCCTCCGCTGCCTCCCGGCCTCGCGCAGGCCACCCCCCCCATTGCCGTGCTCCCCCCACACTCCCTCTTCACGGAGTCGTTTGCTCCAGCACCCCCCCCCCCCCCCGCCGGGCCAACGCTTTATTTCCGGGCCTCCTGGCCTCCGCTACCTCCCGGCTTTGGGGCCATCGCCGTGCTCCCTCACACTCCCTCTTCTCGGGGTCCGCTTGCTCCAGCACCCCCCCCTCCCCCGCCAGGCCAACGCTTGATTTTCGGGCCTCGGGCAGCGTCCCGGGTGCATGCGTTCCTCATGCTGGCCTTCCGGGGGGCCCGGGCGGCGAGCAAGGGGGGGGTGTGGGCGGCGGCGGGAGCGCGGAGCGGCCCCTCAAGCGCACCTTTACTGCTGGGCCTCGCGTCAGGCGCGGGCCCGGGTGGCGGCTGCAGGCCCGGCGGCCCCCCCCCCCTCGCCGGGGTTCATTCCGGCGGTGTTTCACGTATGGGACATGCCAGTTTGGTTGCGTGGTTGCGTGTTTCACTGCCGTACGTCCCTGCCTCGGCAGCAGGTTGTGGGCGGCAGGCCACCCCCCCCCCCCCCGTGAGATTCAGGCATGGGGCATTGTGGGGCTTTTACGGGCCCAACAACCCCCCCTCTCCTTTCCAGCATTGCGCGCTCAGGGGTACGGGGCACATATATATATATTCGCCTGGGCCAATATATATACGTATGCATACATACATTCAATTGTGTATATATGCGGATATATACATAGGGGCATATGCCATTCAAATAAAATAAAATAAAATAAAATAAAATAAAATAAGGTGTGCATTGTAGTCTTGGGGCCACCATTTTTGCATTGGTACCGGGGCCCTGCTCGCTACACCACACAGCCCCGACCTCAAGGGGAAGTTGTTTTTTCCATTTCCCTATGCAGGGCAATGGCGCCTAAAAGGAGCACCAGGGCGGCAGCAGGAATGGATAAGGAGTTACCGCCTAGAACATCGAGGCCGCCCAGGAACAAGGCAACAGCCGAGGGGGAGGCTAGAAGAAAAACACCAAATAAGGCGCCCACGCGTAAAGCAGCTCCCAAACGCGCTGGTAAGCAGGGTGAGGGCGCGCTGGAGGGGATATCCCAGAACCTCGCTCGCCTAGTGGATAGAATGGGTAAACTTGAGTCAAGAGTTTACCAAAGGTCCGAGAGAACATCAGCATCCCCGCAAAGGGATGCACCTAGAGGCAGGAGACGAACGAGAGACAATGACGTATCCAGGTCACCCTCAATTAGTCCGGCATCCAGCGGTGATGACTCCACAGCAGCCACCGAGCGGACCGAACGGAGCGGCGGCGGCGCGCGAAAGAAGTCACGCAGGTCTTCAAGGCGCTGTTGCCAGACCACTACAGACAGCGACTCCGCGGAGAGTGAGTATGCCCGTGTTGACCTAGTTGACAGAGATAACTATTGGAGGACAGCGGCCCTAGTGCCGGGACTCCCTGAATGGGCCATCAGGGACAGAACTGAGACAGCGGCAGCGTGGGGAGCCCCATGTGGTGCTTGGGGCAAGCGCAGGGCTCCTGCCCCGGCGCTACCTGGCCCTTTTCAGGACAATGAAGATCCACCTGGCACTCACCTGTCCCCCCGTGTCATTAGCAAGATTCTAAAAGGCTACTACGTGGATGTTTTTTCTCTCATAAAACCAGAGGGGGAAGAGGGTAGGGAACCCCCCCTAAGAGGAAGGCGCAGAAGAGGGGAGAAGGATAAGCCGGTGGAGCAGAACTTTGTTAACTGGATGGCCGGTTTTTCCGTATACCTTGGGGTAGTGGCCACGTCTTTTCCTAACCGGGCGTGGCATCTTGCAAATCATCAAAAGACTGTTGTCAAGGCTAGGAGGATGGCTGGCGAGGCAGCGGCCATTGCATACGACGAAGCCTTTAGAAAAAGAGCTTCTCAGAGCGCCAGGGTCAGGTGGGACCTCACTAATCATGACATTTGGCTTACCGAGGTCGGCCCCAGCATAAAAAGCAAGTCAGATATGAGCAGGTCAGACCGAGGCTGGGGCAGAAAAGAAAGCAGGCGGGCGGTGTGCTGGGAGTTTAACCTGGGAAAATGCCAGCGGGCACGCTGCCGCTTTGACCATGCGTGTGAATACTGCTCGGGAAACCACACCAAGATGAGTTGCGGGAAGTCCGGCAGCAACGGGCAGCCCTTTCGGTCAGGCCGGGCTGGAGCTCAGCCCGGTTTCAAAAAAGAAGGCGGAGCAACCAACGGGAGCAGCTCCGCTCGCACCAAGTAATTCCCAGGACTCCATCGGGACACTGGCTTTCACCCCAGTGCGCCTCTCTGCCATGCAGCCATGGCTGAAGGCGTATCCCTTAAAGGCGGCAGCAGCATTTTTATGTGAGGGTTTTTCCTGCGGTTTTCGCATACCGGCGCAAGGTCCCAGAACCGCATTCACCTCAGGCAATTTAAAATCGGCAGCGCAAATGCCTGAGGTCCTTAGCAACAAAATTGCCAAGGAATTAGAGGCAGGCAGGATCGCAGGACCTTTCCAGGCGCCACCTCTCGAGAACTTTCGAGTTTCCCCGCTAGGGGTGGTGCCTAAGAAGGCGCCGGGCGAATACCGTCTTATCCACCATCTATCTTACCCAAAGGGTTCATCTGTCAACGATGCCATTCCCCCTGAGCTCTGTTCAGTCAAATATGCCTCATTTGACCAAGCTGTCAACTTAGTACTCGAAAAAGGTCCGCACGCCCTCATGGCAAAATGTGACATCCAGTCCGCATTCAGGCTACTCCCCGTCAACCCGGCGGACTTCAACTTGCTGGGATTTAAATTTAATGAGGAATGGTATTTTGATAAAGCAATGCCCATGGGCTGCGCAGTCAGCTGTGCTGCCTTTGAAACATTCAGTTCCTTTTTGGAATGGGTGGCGCGCACCTTTGCTCGTTCCAAGTTTATTACTCACTACCTCAATGATTATCTTTTTGTGGGCGCCAGGGACAGTGACGAATGCGCACACCTTCTCCGGACATTCAGGGCTATGGCCATAGTTTTCGGCATACCATTGGCGAAAGAAAAGACCGAGGGCCCCTCCACCAGCATCACCTACTTAGGTATACAACTAGATTCCATTCGGGGCGTATCCCGCCTGCCTGAGGACAAACTGTCCAAGCTAAAAGGACTGGTGGGCGAGGCCATAGGCAAGAAAAAGGTCACGCTAAAGGAATTGCAGGCCATTTTAGGGCACCTCAACTTTGCCTGCAAAGTTGTGTCACCAGGGAGGCCTTTCTGTGCACGTTTAGCGCGGGCAACCGCGGGGATCAGCGCACCGCATCACCGTATTAGAATCACGCAAGGGATGCGGGACGACCTGAAGGTATGGTTGGAATTTTTGGACAGGTTCAACGGTATTGCCATTTGGCAGGAAAGATGGGAGCCAGGGAATGAACTCCAGGTTCACTCCGATGCGGCGGGCAGCAGCGGCTTCGGAGTATTTCTGCAAGGGCACTGGTGCGCGGCCAGGTGGCCTGACAGTTGGGCGGGAGGAAACATACTGCGGGACCTCACCTTCCTTGAGTTTTTTCCCATATTAGTGGCCGTGCGAACCTGGACCAACCTCTTCAGGAACAAGAGAGTGCGATTTTGGTGTGACAATCAGGCCGTGGTCAGGGTCATCAACAAACAGACATCAAAATCTCCTAGGGTCATGAGGCTTGTGAGGCAATTTGTACTAACTTGCTTGGAAGCTAACATCACTTTCTTAGCTCAATATATTCCAGGTGTTCACAATGAAGTAGCGGATGCATTGTCCCATTTCCAGGACGACAGGTTTCGGTCACTAGCACCAGAAGCAGACCTCCAGCCCACCATTTTCCCACAGGAGCTGTGGACCCTTGGAGAGGAGAAGCCTGGTCAGAACTAATGCTAACCATTGCACCTGCGACCAGGAGGGCTTACCGTGCAGCTATGACAACATTCACCAAGTTCAGGCTGGAAGCGGGGTACGGCAGCAGATGGCCAACCAGCGAGGACGAGGTGCTACATTTCATCATTCGCCAGAGGAGGGCAAACGTTTCAGCACACGCCATGCGGCGGCAACTGGCAGGCATTGCCTTCCACAGCAAAGCGGCAGGATGGGGAGACCCATGCAACGACTACAGAACAAGGTAGTTATTGAGAGGATGGAGCAAGCGGGCGCCGATGCAGAAAGACGGAAGACGCCCCCTCTCCTACAACACTCTTAGCAGGCTCATCTCGTCGCTGAAGGGAATCTGCGCTTCACGTTACGAGGTGAAACTTTTCACAGCGGCTTATACCACGGCCTTCTTCGGGGCACTGAGACTGGGGGAGGTGGTGGCCGACTCCAAGTCAGATGGTTCTGGGAGGGCACTACAGCTCAGGGATGTTTCCATCGGGCATAATTCATTAGTCATCAGAATCAGGCAATCCAAGACGGATCAAGGGGGGAGAGGGGCATCCCTTAACATTCAAGGGCTAGAACCGGGGCGGTTATGCCCAGTCAGGGCACTCTCTGAATATTTACGAATGCGTAGGTCATCCCCGGGAACGCTTTTCATACATCGCAATGGTACCCCACTATCTAGGTACCAGTTTATGGCGATATTCCGCAGCGCCCTACTAGGCCTGGGCCTCCCCGCTGCGGAGTACGGAGGGCATTCATTCAGGATAGGAGCAGCCACCACTGCAGCGGTGGGGGGTGTTCCAGTGGACATCATAAAAACCATGGGGAGGTGGAAATCGGCAGCTTACTCTTCATACATCAGACCCGGCCTTCTCTTGGAGGCTACGAGGTCTGCCGGCCCCTCTCCTCCTTTTCCTCAGATGCGCCGCCGCGAATCGAGGAGATCAATCGCAGGGACAGAGATGGCATCATCCAGTAGCGGTCGGTCGGGAGGAACCGAGCGCCGCGGCCGCCACAGGAAGGCAAAATTGCCCGCTAGGCACTGGATGGATTGACGAGGACTCTCGCATCTAGATGCGAGGTGGTAGAGGACTCAGGTCATCGGACAGCTGCATGGCAGCGCCTCGCGGCCCACCGTTGGGACAGGCGGTATCCAGTTACTGTGATGACCCATGGGCCTTGTAGTCCTGCTCAGGACATTGTAATTCCTGATGAAGATGAAAACTTGGGTTTTTTACCTTCCCAGTCTGAACTGGATTCCTCTCAGCCAGATCTTTCCCAGGCAGATCTGGGAACCTTGCACCTGCAAGAAAGTTGTCTCCCAGAAGTATGTCAAACAAGCCCAGAGCCTACTTCTCCCGTGTTCTTGCGCCGGGAGTTTTGTAAACAACAGAGAAGTTTGGATTCAGCTTCGCGCAGGAGTGCGAGGATTGCAGCTAAGAATGTAGCCAATTAAGACTGCTTCTCGTGAGAATCTTTAAGGAGTTTAACATCTGGTCTCAGAGTTTAGCTTTCGTTTCTGATTCCCAGAGAACTGCTTCGGTGGGAAAGTTAGACTCTATATAGATGTTTTACCCGCGTAGTAACTTCGCGGAGTCAATTCGTCAGCCTACGGAGCGAGTTGTGTCTGGACAGCGCGCTCCGATTCAAGCCTCGCTCCTGCTCAAGCCTTGCCTTGCTATCCAGCCTTCGCCTTGCTTCCCAGCCTTTGTTTATCTACGGACTTTGCCTTGTTTCCCAGGACCAATCCTTGCCTTGTACCACGGATTTTACCAAGTTATTCCACGGACCTTGTTCTTGTTCCTAGTTACCTTGTTCCACGTTCAAGCCTTGTTTCAAGTATCAAGTTATTTCCTAGCCTTGCTCAAGTTTCATGGACTAAAGGACCTTGTCATCTCCCCTCACTTTGCTTGGCAAAGTGAGTGTTTCGGTTATTGGATTACAACTTTGGACCTTAATATTTCATATTGGACATTATTTCTTTGGACTAATTTTGACCTTTCCTGAAAGGTCTGCTTCTGGACTATCTTTTACATTTGCTTTTACTAACTTTATATATTTCCTTAATAAAGATATTAGATAGAATCTGGCCTCTGCGTATGGTTATTGGTGCCCTGTAGCCTGGGTCGTGACAGTTTGACTCCGCCACCCTAAGCACCAATTAACCTCGGCCAGAATGTCTACCGGAACCGTGCCCAGTGGGCAGCCACTGAGCTACACCATCAGCAAGGACGAAGTGGATCGCATCCGCGACAGACTCAACGCCCAGGATGGAGAAATAAAGGGCTTGCGGGAGCGCGGAATCCGCCTCCCGGCCATGGCGTTGCCTACCAAGTTTACTGGAGAAGCTTCTAAGGTTCATGTTTTCCGTCGCCAATGTCAAGCTTATCTAGAGGCCCGTGATGCCGAGTTTCCCCAAGAAGACATCAAAGTGGCGTGGGTTTACAGTCTTCTAGACGGGCCAGCGGCCAACTGGGCGACGGCACTGTTCGACCAAGCCTCTCCACACCTAAGATCAGCGCAACACTTCTTGGACCACCTCAAGGAGACTTGGGGAATCGAGGACAATTTGGAGGCAGCCGGTCACAAACTCCGTCGCCTTTTCCAAGGAGACAGACCTATGTCTCAGTATATAGCCGAGTTCCGAGTGCTGGCCCACAACACCGGCTGGAACGATGTAGCCCTCAGAGGACAATTCCGGGAGGGTCTCAACATTGAAATGCTGGAAGAAATCTCCAAGGTGGATCCTCCCCAGACCCTCGAGGCACTCATTGATCAATGTTTACGGGCTGAAGTCATGATTGCCAACAGGAAACAGTGGGTTCGAGGCCAGGGCAGTAGAGCCGGGGCAAAACCCCCCGCTCCCGCCAGCGTTCAGCCACGTCCAGTGTGGAGACCCCCACCGCCAACCCCATACCCCAGAGGAGGCGAGGAGGTGCCGATGCAGTTGGGCAATGTGCGTCCCAGACTAGATGCCGCCGAGAAGGCCCGTCGTCAACGCTTAAACCTCTGTTGGTACTGCGGGAACGGGGGCCACTTCGCCAGAGAGTGCCCAGCCAAAGGGAAGCCTGCCGCCCGTCTTGCGGCGGCGTCCTCCACGGAGACGAAGGCGTCTGAGCCGACTGGCACACAGCCGGCGGGGGAAGCCAACGACCGGGTGTAGAGAGGCTCGCCAACCCGGTCAAAAAATCCATTCAAGAGCCGCCAACCGGGGTCCTGTTCCTTCTCGTGGTCACATTATGGTCAGCAAAAAGGGGACCCGTCATGATCCACGCCATGATAGACTCTGGAGCTACCAACAATTTCATTGATAGAGAGTATGCCGACTCTCTGGGATTACAATATCATGATTTCAAGAATGCCCGTGTGGTGCAAGCCATAGACGGCCGCCCCCTCAAGACGGGGCCCGTAAGTCAGTGGTCGGAACCCACCAGGATGTGGATAAGGGAACATATGGAAGAGATTTCCTTCTTTGTTACCGAGGTCCCCCATTTCCCTGTGATTTTGGGAATTCCATGGCTGACTCTCCACGACCCTAACATTTCCTGGTCCAACAGAGAACTGCAGTTTGCTTCACCGTACTGCCAAAACCATTGCCTCGTAGCCAAGGTCTGCCATGCCACAGACACCGAGCCCATCATCACCTTGCCAAAGAAGTACTCCGAGTATTGGGATGTATTCAATGAGAAAGAAGCCGAAAAATTACCCCCACATAGACCTTATGACTGTGCCATTGACTTGGTGGAGGGGGCCCCGATCCCGCGAGGGCATCTCTACTCCCTGACTGAACCAGAGCAAGAAGCTCTCAGGGAATTCCTAGAGACAAACCTTCGCAAGGGATTCATCAGACCCTCTCAATCCCCAGCCGCCTCCCCAGTGATGTTTGTGAAGAAGAAGTCAGGGGAACTACGCTTGGTGGTGGACTACAGAGCATTGAACAATATCACCAAGCGGAACAGCTATCCCCTGCCCTTAATCTCAGATCTACTGGACCGGCTTCGAGGAGCCAAGGTTTACACCAAGCTGGATCTTCGGGGGGCTTACAACTTAGTTCGCATCAGGGAAGGGGACGAGTGGAAGACCGCCTTCCAGACCAAGTTCGGATTATTCGAGTCCCGAGTTATGAATTTCGGTTTATGCGGAGCTCCCGCAACGTTCCAGCATTTTGTCAATGACATTTTTCAGGACTATCTAGACAGGTTCTTGATAATCTACCTGGACGATTTTTTGGTGTTTTCTAGATCACAATCAGAACATGAGAACCACGTCAAAATGGTGTTACAACGATTGCGGGATCATGGACTTTATGCCAAGCTGGAAAAATGCGCCTTTGATCTACAAGAGGTAGATTTCCTTGGTTACCGCATCTCGCCTCTAGGGCTTTCCATGGATCCAGCCAAGGTTTCAGCAGTATTGGAATGGCGGGCGCCAACTAACAAGAAAGAGGTGCAGCGTTTCTTGGGGTTCGCGAACTATTACCGCAAGTTCATTCCAGATTTTGCCCGCTGGTCCGACCCCATCACTAGCTGCATCCGTGGAAAGCAGCCTTTCCGCTGGACTGATCAAGCAGAGAAAGGGTTCCAGCAACTAAAGAAACTATTCACCTCCCAGCCAATTCTACAGCACCCAAATCCTGGAACCCCTTTTGTGGTGCAAGCGGACGCCTCTGATGTGGCAATTGGGGCTGTACTCTTACAACCGGTGGGAGACCACCTCCATCCCTGTGCCTTTTACTCTCGTCAACTAACCACACCGGAGAGGAATTACACCATTTGGGAAAAAGAACTACTGGCCATAAAGGCAGCCTTTGAAACTTGGAGACATTGGCTAGAAGGGGCCAAATTTCCCATTGAAGTCCACACTGATCATCGTAATCTAGAACATCTAAGAACTGCCCGCAAACTAAATCAGAGGCAGCAACGTTGGGCTTTATTCTTTGAACGTTTCAACTTCCAGATCCATTATGTGACCCCAGCCCAAACCAAGCAAGCGGACGCCCTGTCACGTAAACCGGAATACGCTGCAGGACGCAAGGAGACCTTTGAATCCCAACTACTACAACCCGAGAACTTTGCCACGCTCACAGTGGGGAACACCAAATCCACTCCCATTGGTTCAACTTCCTCTACTCCAGGACCCATCTGTGCTCAAGAAATCAGGGCTAGTCAGCAAGCAGATGCCTGGGCGCAGGACCAACTTCGTCAAGGTCTGCATTTTCCCTTTTCGCTTAAAGACGGACTGCTTTGCTATAGAAATCATGTTTATATCCCACCCGGACCGGGCAGGGAAAAAGCGCTTCGTCTGTGTCATGACTGCAAACCAGCAGGGCATTTCGGACTATTTAAAACCATGCATCTGATCCTAAGGGACTTTTGGTGGCCCAAGATCCGCAAAGATGTGGAAAAATATGTCAACACCTGCCCAGTATGCCAGCGCTCCAAGATAAGAAGGGAGAAACCCTCAGGGCTTCTACATCCCCTTCCTACCCCATCTCGCCCATGGGAAATAATTTCTGCGGATTTCATCACTGACCTACCACCTTCCTGTGGATTCACCACGATCCTAGTGGTGGTGGACCTTTTCACCAAGTTAGCCCATTTCATACCCTGTGAAGGTCTTCCCACGGCCAAAGAGACTGCAGATCTATTCCTCCAACATGTTTTCAGACTACATGGATTGCCCAAGAGTTTAGTCACAGACCGTGGTTCTCAATTCACCTCTCGTTTTTGGAAGGCACTACAAAAACTATTGGGCATAGACTCTCGTTTATCTTCAGCTCATCATCCCCAAACAGATGGGCAAACGGAGCGCACCAATGCCACTTTGGAGCAGTATCTTCGCTGTTATGTAAACTACCAACAGGACAATTGGGCTTCTCTGTTACCACTGTCAGAGTTTGCTTATAACAATGGAGTTCAAGCTTCTACAAAAGAAACGCCGTTCTTTGCAAACTACGGCTTCCACCCACGTTTCTTTCCCCCTGTCATTGAAACTTCAGAAGTTCCCGCAGCAGAGGATTGGCTGCAGGAACTCACAGCGGTACAACAACTTTTGCTCCAGCAACTGGACCAAGCCAAGGAGGACTATAAACGCCACGCTGACAAACATCGCCAGCCGGGCCCCGAAATCAAGGTAGGAGATCGGGTTTTCCTGTCCACTCGCTTTCTGCCCTCCCACCGCCCTTGCCGGAAGTTAGATGCCCGTTTCATTGGCCCCTATCCAGTGGTGGCGCAATTAAACCCCGTGACTTTCAAACTCCAACTTCCGCGTTCAATGCGCATTCACCCAGTGTTTCACCGTTCCCTGCTCCTTCCGGCGGATGGTGTGCGACCTGATACAGACCAACCGGCCCCCCCTCCTGTTTTGATGAATGGGGAGGAGGAGTTCGAGGTTGAGGACATTTTGGATTCTCGCTTTCACCGCCGCCGCCTACAATATCTCATTGACTGGGTGGGTTTTGGCCCTGAGGAACGCTCCTGGGAAGACGCCTCCACAGTCCATGCTCCTGATCTAACCCGTCGCTTTCATCAGACCTATCCCACCAAACCACGACCTCGCGCCTCGGGGAGAGGGCCCCAGTTTGGGAGGGGCCTTGAGGAGGGGGATAGTGTGATGACCCATGGGCCTTGTAGTCCTGCTCAGGACATTGTAATTCCTGATGAAGATGAAAACTTGGGTTTTTTACCTTCCCAGTCTGAACTGGATTCCTCTCAGCCAGATCTTTCCCAGGCAGATCTGGGAACCTTGCACCTGCAAGAAAGTTGTCTCCCAGAAGTATGTCAAACAAGCCCAGAGCCTACTTCTCCCGTGTTCTTGCGCCGGGAGTTTTGTAAACAACAGAGAAGTTTGGATTCAGCTTCGCGCAGGAGTGCGAGGATTGCAGCTAAGAATGTAGCCAATTAAGACTGCTTCTCGTGAGAATCTTTAAGGAGTTTAACATCTGGTCTCAGAGTTTAGCTTTCGTTTCTGATTCCCAGAGAACTGCTTCGGTGGGAAAGTTAGACTCTATATAGATGTTTTACCCACGTAGTAACTTCGCGGAGTCAATTCGTCAGCCTACGGAGCGAGTTGTGTCTGGACAGCGCGCTCCGATTCAAGCCTCGCTCCTGCTCAAGCCTTGCCTTGCTATCCAGCCTTCGCCTTGCTTCCCAGCCTTTGTTTATCTACGGACTTTGCCTTGTTTCCCAGGACCAATCCTTGCCTTGTACCACGGATTTTACCAAGTTATTCCACGGACCTTGTTCTTGTTCCTAGTTACCTTGTTCCACGTTCAAGCCTTGTTTCAAGTATCAAGTTATTTCCTAGCCTTGCTCAAGTTTCATGGACTAAAGGACCTTGTCATCTCCCCTCACTTTGCTTGGCAAAGTGAGTGTTTCGGTTATTGGATTACAACTTTGGACCTTAATATTTCATATTGGACATTATTTCTTTGGACTAATTTTGACCTTTCCTGAAAGGTCTGCTTCTGGACTATCTTTTACATTTGCTTTTACTAACTTTATATATTTCCTTAATAAAGATATTAGATAGAATCTGGCCTCTGCGTATGGTTATTGGTGCCCTGTAGCCTGGGTCGTGACAGTTACCCACATGGTTATTCAAGTTATCGTTTTGTTTTTTGTTGGCTACGGAAGGTAGGGTTGGCGGCAAGGAGAGTGGGGGGTCCCCACCCTCCTTTTGTGGCGTGTGACATGGGTCTCGGATCTCGTAAAATACTCCACCCCCCCCCCTTTTCATTGGCATTAGGGGGGAGGAGATATTTTGGCTACCGCCAGGTGGCGCTGGAGACCGACTACCGGGTCAGGTGTCGGTTGTGCCGTGACTCATTTGGATCAGACAGCAATGGGCTGTCAGATCTTTGATCCGGGACCCATGCAGGGCAGCCAACCCTTCATTCTGTAACCAATAAAATGTTGTGGCCAGTTTACCCAAAACAGTTATTGTCAGTGTGCTTATTGTTCACCATCATACGGCGGAGACAGTCGACCATGCCCAGGCAAAGGGCAGGGCCCGACTCACCGGGCCCTGCAGATTGCTGGGAAGGGCGCTCCCTCCCTCCCAGCATGGCGGCGGACCGGGGGGCTTCTTCTTCCCAGGAGCCCCCTCGGCGCGGCGGGAAGGTTTCCCGCCGCCAGCACCCGCTGGCCAATGGCAGGCCAGCACTCCTGGGCTGCCATTGGTCAGCGCCCCTCTGTGGGCGGGGCCGCACCAGGCTCCGCCCCCCGAGAGGCTCAACAGCAGCCATTCGGAGGCTGCAGCTTGCCATCCCGCCCACCCTGCTGGCTCTCATGTTTTGCATTGTTTTGTCACAACTGTTGTTGGCGTGTGACATGGGTCTCGGATCTCATAAAATACTCCACCCCCCCCTTTTCATTGGCATTAGGGGGGAGGAGATATTTTGGCTACCACCAGGTGGCGCTGGAGACCGACTACCGGGTCAGGTGTCGGTTGTGCCGTGACTCATTTGGATCAGACAGCAATGGGCTGTCAGATCTTTGATCCGGGACCCATGCAGGGCAGCCAACCCTTCATTCTGTAACCAATAAAATGTTGTGGCCAGTTTACCCAAAACAGTTATTGTCAGTGTGCTTATTGTTCACCATCATATGGCGGAGACAGTCGACCATGCCCAGGCAAATGAAACAGCCAGCTAAGGTAAGTTTTGCATAAGTAAAAAAAGTTTTTGAATAATCTAGAGACTATGTGAAAGCTGTTTCTAAAATATAACCTTGGGATGACATTTTTCCACCTGGGTCTGCTTTTCCTATAGTTTCCTTTTTGGGGGCCATACTTAACATGTTGTAGTTGGGAAAAGGGGCAGTAATGGTTCTATGGGTGAAACAGCTGGAAGGAGAAAAAGGGCTAATCGAGAGCAGGTGCTTGATGAAGAACAACAAGTAAAGTGGGTCCGGGAAATACTTATGGCTCTTTCAGAGGATGAGACATTTTATGGGTTTTCTAGTGATGAGGAGTCCATGCTGGAGGATGATGGTTTCACAGAGAGTAGAGGAACTAAAAGGTCTACTCGAGAGCAGGAGCCGGATGAGGAAAGAGAAAGGAAAAAGATCCGGGATATACTCACTGCTCCCACGGATGAGGAAACATTTGAGGGGTTCTCTGGGGATGATGGGTCTGGGAGTGAGATGGAGAATGTTGATTGGACTCAAATAAATGTGGATGATGAGCCAGCTCATGTGGCTGTATCAGGGGATTGGCATGCCTCTCATACTCCTGGGACATGGGGAGATCTAAGTCTTGAACGAAGATGGAGGGACTGGAGGGATGAGAGGCGAGGTCCACAAATGAGATCAAGATCAGCTGTGGATGATGAGGACAGGGTGGAGGCCTCATCAGCATCGGACTCCGATGAGTAAATTAAAAGTGGAGTTTCAAGAGCTATTGCCTTGCAGAAGGCAAGGTGTCGTTTTGGGGACATTGCTTTGTTGCTGCCTGTTCTCCTTGGGTCCTGGCTGTACAGCTTCCTGATAATCCAGATTGAATCCTGCTTCGGTGTTCCTAGCTTCTGACTCCTGTTCGGCTCCTGACAACGACGTTTCCAGTTTGGCATCTCCAGTTTGGTGTTTGCTTTGGAATTCCTGCTCCAGCGTTTTCAGTTTGGTGTTTGCTTCGGCATTCCTGCTCTGGCGTTTCGAGTTTGGCGTTGGCTTCAGTGTTCCTGCTCCGGTGTTTCCAGTTTGGCGTTTGCATTGGCTTTCCTGCTCCGGTACTTCCGGTTTGGCGTTCGCTTTGGCGGGCCTGCTTCAGCATTTCCAGATTGGTGCTTGCCTTGGCGTCCCCACTTTGGCATTTCTACTTCGGCGTTTCTGGCTACTGAACCCAATTCGACTCCTGACTATGTCTGTGCTTGCTCCTGGCTTGGCGTCTTTAGTTTCCTCCTTTGGTCTTTGAAACTCAGCCTGGCTTTCGACTACGCTTCTGTTTGTTGCCTTTTGGGAGTGTTAGCTCCTCTTTAGCTCTTTGAGCCACAGCATTACATGGTGTCAGCTTTGGTGGCATTTGTGTTATGTTTGATGCGGATTATCAAACCAGATAATCCGGATTATCCTTTTGTTCTTGCTTTTTGACTTCTTTTGAACTAAGACTTTTACCTTTTAAAAGAAACACTGCAGTTAAGTGTTTTTGAGTTTAAAACATCATTTAATAAACATTTAAGAACTTTTATTGTGTGTGTGGCTCTTTAAGAGGTGGCTGTATCATGACATAACAGCTTTTCTAACTTTCTGAGAACAGCTGGTAAGGCAAGCTTATCTGATCTCCCCTGTTTTCTGTTTTGCTGTTAATGCATGCTCGGAGATGGCCTTTGGAAGCAGATGCTATTTACCTTGCCTGATGTAAACGGCACATGGGGTTATAGTAGAACTGCCTTGAGCAGAATCTCATTCTTTCCCAACTCAAGCATTATTAATTGTTCACTGTAGACCATCAGGTATAGATTGTGTGCCTGCTTTTCTTGCTGGTTTAACTAGTTTTAGTTTGTTTTATATTTTTAACTTTGAGTTATTAAATCCAACATCCCGAAATAGCACACATATCAGCTAGAGATCAGAGAAGATACAGTCCAAAATAACTGAGGGCAGAGCCGTAGCCAGAAAAAAAATTCGGGAGGGGTTTTGAAAATTTCGGGGGGTGGGGTTGAATTGCTACAAACCTGTCAATATCTGCTTGAGATAGTGCCTGGGGGGACTCTTAATGTTTTGCATCTCATAGACTTAGCATGGGGATTTGGTTAACCAGTTAAAATTCATGAGTAAACCAGTTTTTTTTTTTATAACCTGAAAAATTTCGGGGGGGGGGGTTGAAACCCTAACCCCCCCCCCCCTTGCTACAGGTCTGACTGAGGGCCCCCAGACTGTGGAAGTCTTTAGTACAGTGATATCTGCTTTCAGATGATATAAAATATAATATTGGGAGACTGTCTGCTAGGGCACAGATCTATTTGTTTTATTAGTCGATAATTTTACCCATCTAGTTCATTTGAGAAGTCTTTATGCATACTCTTGGATTTCCTGTCTCTAATATCTCTACAGGAAGCTTCCTTAAGGACAAATCACACCAGGGTTCAAATTATGTGCAAGAAAGTTTATATTTAGCCATTTCCAACCCCTTCTTTCTCTCAAAAAGACAAATGCTTTCTATTATATGACATTGTTAATGACACAAACCTGTATGTACTGAAGATATTGATCCACTGAAGTGCACTTGGGTATGCTATAGCCTTTGTAGAAAGAGAAGTCTTGGCTGAACATAGTTTCATTGAACCACACTTTAGCAAATGTGTTAAGCAATCTCTTGTCATAGTCATCGGTGACTCTCCCACCATACTGGATCTCCCCTATCATGTAACGAACAGTATTCCAAGACACACCCTGAAACAAAGCAGAGACAAAACAAGGTTATGATATGTTTTTATGGAGCTGCATATAGGGAAATGAGTCTCTCTATATTAGGTAAAGGTAAAGGTTTCCCCTGATGTTAAGTCTAGACATGTCCAACTCTGGGGGTTGGTGCTCATCTCCATTTCTAAGCCAAAGAGCCGGCGTTGTCCATAGGCACCTCCAAGGTCATGTGGCCGGCATGACTGCATGGAATGCCGTTACCTTCCCACCGGAGCGGTACCTATTGATCTACTCACATTTGCATGTTTTCGAACTGCTAGGTTGGCAGAAGCTGGAGCTAACAGCAGGCGCTCACTCCGCTCCCCGGGTTTGAACCTGCGACCTTTCAGTCTGCAAGTTCAGCAGCTCAGCGCTTTAACACACTTCACCACCGGAGGCTTTATAAAGGCTGGTTTTGAAAATCCAAGAATTCTGAAGCTCCTATATTGTGATGGAGGAACACCCACCTCAGTACGAATTCGGAACCAATTTGAATCAGATTGGAATTGCAAATCTCTCTTTCTTTGACCTTCCTAGGACATGAGAGCATTTATTACCCATTGTAGTCCTATTTTTCAGCTGTAGAATGAGTGAAGAGGTGAGTGATATATTGTGATTCTAGCCACAGTCACAGAATGTTTCTAGGACAGAAGTTGGAAGAATGCCTAGATGTGGACCTTCTCCTGAGCCTTAAAATGGTTGGCTTTCCCTCCAGGAAGGATACCTCTATGAGAAACATGAAGTTGGCCCTCCAATATAGGTTAGGTAAAATCTTTTTTTTCTGGGACCACTACACTTTCTTAATTTGCCTTCACCTCCACCTTATGCCTAATATTTGTTACTCTGCTGTTAACCTACACAGCTGGTGTAAAGGATGGAAAAGGTGGATTCCTCACTTTCAACCCAACCCATCAAACACGGTGACCATTTCAAGTGTCAATTGACTAGCGCAGTAATAAAGTATCAGATACGCCACCAGACATTGACTTTCAGCAAAATTGTGCCAAGTACCTTTTTCATGTCCATATCATCCAAATGGTTCTGAACAAACTGTATAGTGGCATTGAAATCAGCTTGATTGAACTCATAGGGTATGTTCCATCCAAGAGGTCCAAATTTCCTTCTTTCTTGGACTGTGGAGTGTAGGAAGGCTACAGCATATAGCATGGGTTTCCATTGTATCATGTTGCTAATATCTAAGAGATCCTGACTCACACCTGTTAAAAATTATTAATTGATATTACCATAAACCATGCATTTAGATCTATTTCATATACCAGATCATTGGAGAACTCAAGGTAGAAAACAATTTGACTAAACAAGATCCCTAAGAAGTATGGAGATACACTAGTCAAATTCTAGAAGAATTTGGGTGCAGGAGGGGTTTTTTTTGTTCTAAAGTTAACTGGACATGCATGACAAGTAGCTGAAAAAGAAAAAGTCACTCACCTCCATAGGTCCTCTTTAAACCAGCTTTGAGTCCTTGGGGAGGCTCATTGGTGAATTTAATAGACATTTGTAGAAGGGTTATAGGAAAATGTTTGTGAACCTCTGTGGTCATCCACAAGCGGAAAGCTTCGTGCACAGTCTCTGTTTCCACAACAGTGTCCATCAACTCATCTATAAAGTCAAGACCTAGATGGCAGTTTTGTAGAAGTGCCCACCCACCCTAAAAAAAAAAAAGACAGAATTTGGTTAGATTTTCATTTTGAAATCAACACAATCCCAAACATTAATTGCATTACCATTATCTGCCAGAGACATTACATGTTTACAACCCCATAATGCTGGCCCATTACATATTTCTTTCCATCATCATGAGGCTTTGCAATGAGGCCAGCTGGACTTAAGTGTAGACTTCCTTTTCTTCTTTTGGAAGAGTGTTCAAACACTCAAAAAGTTAATTTTGCTTGGGGAAAATGCTCTTAGCTTCTTTCATAAAAGGGATAGCATGTTTTTTTCCTAATTATGGGAAAAATGGAATCCAAGATGGAATCCAAGCTCTGTAGAGTTTCCTAATATTGGTGGACATTTCTTCCTCCGGTTCAACTAGATTTTATACATAGATGATTCTGCAAGCATATAAGTGTTCTTCCATTTTGACTGGCGACAATAACTCAAGATTATGGATCCAGCCTTAGGCTGAAACCAAGCATTTCAAATCCAGGACTTCTCTGGCTGGCCCTTCCCCAAAAGTACAAGCCCCAGAATTCTCCAGGAGGCAGCCACAGGATTTCAAATGGTATGCATACTCTGTATACCCTTTAAGCTCTAGTGCAATAAGGCCCTAAGTCGTCTCATTTCCTCACTCAGCCTTTGTTGCTCCCATGCTATAATTCACTGGTTGTCATTAGAAGGGTAGAGATATTCACAGCACAAGTTATTATTCCACACCTTTTAGGCCACCATTCTGAACATATGTACTAGGGTATGAACCCCACTGAATGCAGTGGGTTGGTCTTCTGAACAAATATACATGATTTATTATTATACCACAAACATAGTACAGTTTGTGTTTTAATAACCCTTCATTTGAGGGTTTAACTTTTGTAGATTTGATTAACATGTTTTCTCTAGGAATCTCTAGGTTCTCCAGTGCAACTCTATGATCAATGTCAGCTGGAAGCAGACCACAGAGTTGCACTGGAGGACTGTGAGAAGATTTGTCTAGGAATCTTTAGGTCCTCTAGCACAACTCTGATCAACATCCAGCAGGATCTGACTACAGCACCTCTCATGTTTAAAAAAATCAGTTTTTCATTCATAGATTTTCCACTTTCATGAAGGCCTTGCACCCCTAACTTTTACAAAAGTGGAGAGCTCACTGTATATGTGAAGACATGTGAACTGGTGACTTTTAGGAAGTACTCAAAGAATTTCCAAAGACAACTGTTCTACTGTTAGTATGCTATTGGATAGAAATAATTCTATCTTTACTTTTTAGAATGAAAAATACGAATTGTTAATTGGTCACTATCTTATGTTTCTGACTCCTCTAGGTTGATGGAAATGTCTTGAAAAATTCAAATCATGGCTTGTTCTTGAAAATAATCCAGATTTTGCCTTACATTGGCCATAGTTTGCTGCAGGAGTTTGCGGGCATGGACCTCTTGCCCTTGACCCATAGAAACGTAACGGGTCTCAATCTTCAATCTTTTGCCCAAAGCAATTATAGAATCGGTAGGATCGGAGCCCATGGAGAGGAAGCAGATAAGAGGTGTGCGTGGGTCAGATTCTTCCCAAGTCTTCTCCAAATCTAAGATGACCCCTTCTGCATATTTTTCCCCCATGGTATCCATAATGTACTTCCTAGCCTAATGAAATCAAAAACAGATAAGCACAAATGTTTCACATATATACAGAATGTATACAGAAAAAAACATTAATTATTTGGATTTCCCTCTAGGCTCATATTTCTTCAGGCTTTTTTAAAATTAAAGATCGGTGTTAAGGAATTGCAATGTTTTGTTATTAGAAGATTTCAAATAGAGCATCTAGACCAGACCTGCACAACTTGGCAGTAGATAGGGGGCAGAATTAAAACAGGCTAGACATCAGCCTGCATTCCCAGAACTGAGATTGGGGAGCACCTTGGTCATGGAATTCTTGTCATCCTTCCCACAGCCTTGAGTGTGAGGCCATCTATGGAAATTGCTTCTGAGCCCCCTCCCTCCCTGCTTGTGTCATTTGGAGCTCAGTATGCACATTTTCTGGCACCATGGAGCTGGTACAGATGGACTCCATATGCCGCCCAAGGGGAGCCAAACTGCCAGGCAGAAAAGGGAGAGCATCCAGCATATATCCTATCCACCCAGCAGCACCTTGGAGGAAGAGGAGGCAGTGGTGCTGTCCTGGCAATGGGCCCTGGTTTCTGCTCTTGTTCTTGCCTTGGGGAAAGGCCCGTGCCGAGGCTTGCTCAACCACTGGTAGCCATATTGCTGTTACCCAAGGGCAGTCATTGCAAGCCACCTAAAATGCTTTGGGAGGCTGCATGCAGCCCACACACTGTATGTTGTGCTAGTCTCATTTGGACTTTGAATGAGAATTATCTAAAGTTTAGATTACCTGTCATCTGGTGTTATTTATTCCTGTCTTTGTCAAACATATTTGCCTACCTGAGCAATAGTTCTATCTGGACACCAAGACCTTATAAGAAGAAGGCGTCTGAAACAATCCAGAGCTTGGTCATAACCACTGGGAACATGTTCTTCTTCTGGTTTCTCCTTGTCAAACCAAATTTTCCACTGTTTCTCTGTTCGTGAGATCTGTTAATGAATTGGAAAGATATTTAATATCCTCCATCAATAGGAAGAGTGTTTAGTTTCACATAATTTAATTGCAGACCATTTCCCTTTTTTAAAAAGGTACTTGCTACTGCTATTCATGATCTGGTAACCTCAATTTTTCTTCACAAACTTAAGCATGTGATTTGTCCTACAACCAACAGATAGCATTTTGAGGCAGGTTGACATCAGCAATTTTTTTGGAAAAACTCATGTAGGGTTACTGTGACGGCACGAGTGGCGCCATCTATATGTGGATCTGTAAGTTGCAAGATTTGAATTGTTGTGTCATTCCTTATTTTGCCCTTACCCTGTAAATGTAGTTGGATTGTTTTTTTATATCTGTCAATCAATGTTGTTTGTACCTGTTATGTTGCTCACTCAGCTCAACTGTTTGGCTCCACCTCTTCCTGGAGTAGGACAGTGTTTCCTCCCTTTCATTCCACCAGCAAGCTCTCTATCGGATGGACGTGAGAGAGAGACTTGGCACTAAAAGCCCTTGAAAAGTTACCTCTAAGCACCAATTCTGAGGTTCTTACCCTTGGGACTTACACTTCATGTTCAGGGCCAACCTGAACGATGTTGAGGAGTCTCAAGCGCCTTCATATCAGTCCTTTGGTAACAGAGGAAGACTGTGTCTTCAGACATAGGTCATTGGACTGAGGCTGAGTTTGCTCCGGCATTCACAGCCAGAGAAAGAGGGAACTGGAAAAGCTCCACGGACTTAAAACAATCAAAGACTGTAGTGTATATTTTCTTTTACCCCCTTTGTGAACAATAAACCCAGTTTTTGAGTTATCTACAGTGTTTTGGTCCTTGGGAGTTCCAGTTTCCCTAAAGGAGGGCAAGAAGCAATCCCCTGGGGAAAGATGTCACGTCCATTCCTCTTTCACTAAGAGTTATAGCCCCAGGCGCGACGGCACAGTTACAGTATCCTTAGTCACATTATAAACCTAATTATTCCATGCTACTTAATCTTAATTTATATCAATAACCTACTTGGTCAAGTACATCTGAGAATTGTCTCAGCTTACTGAGTTCTACCAAGCTCAACCAAGTCATATCCAGGATCCATTTTGCTGGTTTGAGAGGACAAGCTTTCAAATCTAATGAAGCACCACCTGTGAAAAAAGAGATAAAATATAAAGACATTGCAGAGTGTTAGAAAATGATGAGAAATTTTATTTTCTATTGATGGGCCATGTTTTGACTTTTCACTGCCCCACCTATTATTCATACATTGCCCTTTATGCTTGCACAGTGGTTGTTATCACAGAATTATGTGCAGAGAGAGCGCAAGTATATGTGCAGATAAAGTCCAACATGCCATGAACTTGGAAAGAACATGCTGGAGAGAGTATGCCATGAGCGAAGGAAGAGCAAGATGGCATGTTCGGCTGCATACACAAGCCGAGAGCCTTCACAAAACCTTAGTGCAGCATAATATTCTACCTGAGCAATTCTGCATCTTCTCCACAGCAGCTGTTAAAATCCTAGTGGTGGGGGATACCTACTGCTACTGCTGCTGCCAACTGATGGGGAGGGAGAGTGAGGAAGTGCAGAAGAAACAGATAGTCTCAACTAAGCTAAGGAAAGAAATGAAGGTACACTCACAAATGAAGGACACCTTTCTTTTCCTTCCACTGAGAGCACAACTGTCAGAAGGAAGTTTGAATGGGAAATAAAGGACTAGAGCAGTGGTTCTCAACCTGTGGATCCCCAGATGTTTTGGCCTTCAACTCCCATGAATCCTAACAGCTGGTGAACTGGATGGGATTTCTGAGAGTTGTAGGCCAAAACACCTGGGGACCCACAAGTTGAGAACCACTGAACTAGAGAATAGCTTTCTGAACCCATCTAATAAATAGATATACATATGTAAGCCATATTTATGCAAGTGTATGTTACTAACAGGATGCTGCTCAGAATGTGAATCCTGCAGGAAACTAAAATATTAAGTAAACAAACTGCATTTTAGACACTAGCTATGACCTTTAATCAGTGTCAGGAATTCTTCATGCTTCACTCTGCCTCGCTGCAAGTCAATCTTCAAGGTAAGTAGTAATGTGAACAAGAACTTGTGCTCCTCATAAAGCCCCCGTGCAGCATACTTATACACTTCATAGGTCATATGCTCAATGATATTTGCTATTCTCTTGTTTGTAATTGGACTCTTGACAGATCTATTCAAAAGAGGGAAAGGAGAGAAAAATAAAAAGGGTAATTGTGTGCCTTGGTTACATGCTTTAGAGATTGCCCTCTTCCTTCCTGCACCCCGCCCGCAAAAAAGAAGCAAGACTTTCAGAGTTGCACTTTATAATCCTAAAATATCATAGAAGCAAGCAGAAATTCAGAGATCATATCAACATGACACTAAATGTTGTTCAATCAAAATGAGCCAAAAGAGCTCCTACTAGGTGTTTGATCTGCTAGGAGATAATGCCTCTCATAAAGGCACTGAAATGCACAACATTTGGGGCTTCATATATTTCATTCATTTGATAATTTATTCCTTCCTGTCTGGTCTGTGCTCATATTGTTTCTTTAAAACCTTTCAATAGGTAAGAAGTCACTAAAAACAGAATACTAATTAATAACATGCATGCACATTGAAAAAACCCAAAATATCTGCTGTTTTTTAAGGTTTTTACAGATCAACACAGCTTAATGTAAAATAGCTCTTGAAAAAGAGCAAACTATGCTGATTGGTAAATTTTTCCATGGCAATGGGGAACCTATTAGCAGGTCAGCTTTGGAGGTGGTGCATACAATCCCTCCAGGAAAAATTCTAGTTACAGAACTGGATATTTCCCTGAAGTTGCTACAGGTATTACTACAAAACACTGTCAGCAATCATTTGATTCAGTGTGACTCTCAGTATGACAGCTTCAGGTTTACTAGTTTTGATAGAACAGACAAAGCAATGTGTACATAGCCCTAAGCAATTTAAAAATTGACCGCATGCTGTGTTAACAATTACATAATCAGAATGGTATAATATGAAGCTGTCATCTAAAATCTTACAAATCTGGTTAGTCTATTTATTATTCTTACCCTTTACATGCTATGGATTTGTTTGGCACCACTGAGCTAAACATGGCCTTTCTGGATAAGTTGGAACATAATTCTCTACCATATACCCACCAGTGCCACTCAACTAAATGCACACGCCTTAAGGAGGAATGACACTAGGCTCAGCAAAAATGAGCAAAGCAAATTCATGTACACATTCTCTCACAGAGACTTGATAAAATCAATTATTGTTGCCTGCTATTCACATACATAACTATTCAGAAGCATGAATTGTATAAGTAGAGTTGGAAGGGACCCCAGGGATGGCATCTAGTCCAGTCCACTGCCATGCAGGAATACACAACTCAAACACATCTATAATAATAATATAATAATAAAACTTTATTTGTATTCCGCCCTATCTCCCCAAGGGGACTCAGGGCGGATTCCAACATACAATGGCAAACATGCAATGCCTCCGTAAATAAACAATATGGACATAAAATCCCAGAGAAACCCCTAAGAGATTCTCATCTGTTTAAAGAACTCCAAAAGAGGAGAACATCAACATCTCTTCTATTAGGGTATCTTGCTTCTGGCTAACTGGTGCCTCTCCATCCCTCTGGGTGCCATCATAGACATGCAGCTTGCTTTGAAGAAGTTTTGCCAACTGACAGAATGTAAGCTCAAGCCCCTGAATGCAGAATGAAGCTCAAGCCCTTACTTATTATGGCAGTACAGAACCTAAGAGGATTTTTGTTTCCTTTCATGACGTTGCCCTGCAATCTCTCCTCCTGTCTCCCAAAGAGTCCCCGGGGTAGGTGGAAATAATCAAAGATTTACTTGGCAGTGAGTAAAGAGCAATCCTCAGATCACAATGCAGCCTCTCTGAAGGCTGCTTTTAAAGCCCCTGATAACTGTCCCACCTCCAGTTTCCCCAGACAGCCTCTTTTCAAAGCAAAAAGAATAAGGGAGATGTTAACTTTTCAAAAATAATGTTTTGTGTTTCAAACATATTGAAGAGTCCTCCTGTACTCTTTTAATATCACAAAAGAACCAGAAGTGCACCCCCAGTACGGTTTTAAATGTATGCGCCAAATCTAACATGTTTAAAATAATAGATTATGGGCCCAGCCATGGGCAACTGGCAAGTTCCAAGGACAGAATATGAGCCCCTAGACCTGTCAAAGTTGTTTCATCCTAACTTAAGAAAAGGACATAAAATCAATGCAGGTTTGCCCTCACAAAAATTCTGTGGACAATGTGTGGCAACATCAACTACAGCAATATCAACCACAGCAAAATTCACGTTAGCATAATATCTTTTATTCTACTCAGTGACTTTTGAGCTACCATACACACATACATTGATTTTCATGGATAGCATTGTCTCTCTAGCTTTGCTGAATTTGTTTTGGTTTTGATTTATTTATGTTTTATTTATTTCAATTTATTTTCTTTTTGTTTTTGTATGCCTGAAACTCATTTCTGACTTGTTCTGATCCTAAGGTGAATCTATTGCAGGGTTTTCGAGGCAAGATTTATTCATAAGGAATCTACCTTTGCCTTCCTTCAAGAATGAAAGAATGTGGCCAGGTAAAGCGTCCAACTAGTCTATGCTCAGTAAACTAGTACACTATCTCAAATTATATCCAGGTTTATTTATATTTTTAAAATCCTCTACTTTCCCACCACCATTGTCAAGGAATTTCTCCTAAAGTTGGAGATGCTTCTGAAAGCCAAATTTTTATTTCTCAGAAAATTGCCATGGAAAATAAGCCATGGAATGATCCTAAAAGAGGAGATCAATCAGACCTTATTCAATATGCAAAAAAAAAAAAGAATATTATTCTAGTACTTGCTTTCCTCATTGCTCTTTTTCTTCCTTTGCCCTATGTCTATCAAATTGTGAGCTTCAGGGGTTGCCTTGCTTTTCAATATCTTCCCAGTATATACAAAACCTGGGAGAAATCATGCATGTGTTTAACAACAATAACTATAATGAAGGTAAAGGAAAGGTAAAGGTTTCCCCTGACATTAAGTCCAGTCGTGTCTGGGAGTTGGTGCTCATCTCCATTTCTAAGCCGAAGAGCTGGCATTGTCCATAGACACCTCCTAGGTCATGTGGCTGGCATGACTTCATGGAGCATCCTTACATTCCTGCAGAAGCAGCATCTATTGATCTACTCACATGTGCATGTTTTTGAATATCTAGGTTGGCAGAAGCTGGGGCTAATAGTGGGAGCTCACTCCACTTCCTGGATTTGAACCACCTACCTTTCGGTCAGCAAGTTCAGTAGCTCAAAATGCTGGCCAAGCAGGAAGTTACAAATGGTCTATTAGACTTTTGGTCACAATTTGAACTGTTCAATCCAACTGCCATTTCTGGTCAATAAGATTTAGTAGAATTTATTTTTATTGGCAATGCTTCAAAAACATGCAGAAACTGCTTGAGAATTGCCATCTATGGGACAATGGTGATCAGAATTTACAGATTCTTGTGAAAGACTAATCTCTCCCCTTACTCCAGTTACTTCAAAACTATTTGATTAATCCAATGTCCAGAATGTGAATGACATCATTTAACCATTGTTACCTGGCAAGTGAAAGATCAAACAGACCCAAAAACTGCCGAAGTGAAGTTTGATACATGACATTAACCATACTCATCTCAGTTATCAGGAAATAGAGAATGCTGCCTCTTGTTGCAACTGAAGAGAAGAAGATTGGATTTGATCAATGCAGGATATGAACAACAAAATTACTTATTTCTATATCTGATATGTATAATATTATTAATATATCTTTCATGATTAAAACAGCATGCAACCAGTCTCACTGCATAGTTCATTTCATTTTCATTTCATTTCATTTAAAAAACAAACAAACTTGCTTTCCTTTTCTGATTTGCAGCAATTCAGACATCAAGCTTTCAAACACTGCAATGTGAATGCAGTTTGCCATCTTTTTGTTATTGCTTCCTTGAAGCTATACAAATGGAATTAAACCAATATACCATGTCACAGAATCATAGAAATATTTATGGAGCACAGCAACAGTATAAAATTCCTGTTTCCAGGAGCCTGAGCACAATATTTTTAAAAACACATATTCACAGATGAAAACTGGGGCATGTGTGGCCAAGTAGGATCAGAGTATGGTCAAGATGGTAAAAATTATTACTGAGAAAGAAAAAATAAGCTAGGAGGGGCTCCAAGTTTTTTCCTGAGTTTACTGGGTGAGATTTCACTCCTCTCCTCCTATTCCCCCTGCTGAGTGAATTGAATGCAAGCAACTTTGCACTTCTAGCTCAGTTGGCAACAATTGATGGGAACAAATGGGAGGCACAAAGAGATAAACTGGGACATTTTAAGATGAACTAGAAAAGTGGGGTGACAGGATTAATTCAGACTGGAGAATATGTAACACCCCTGGATTTTATTTTATTTTTTAAAAAAATCATTAAGAAGTCTATCAAACTTGAAAAATTAATTTCAGCCTTCTTGGTGCCCATCTTACAACCTCAGTTAGTTTGGGAAATGAGAGTTACAGAATGGGAAATTAAGGACATGAGGTTCTGGTTTGCGGCATTGCTGCATGCCAAAACATGGATATCTGATGCATTCCAGAACCAAACTGGAGTTCAAATTGCTTTTTGAAGATCTAGTGGACATTCAGTAAAAATCTAGTTTCAGTTATTAGTTTCTGGTTAGAGTTCTAATTACTTTATCATTAATATATAAACCTAGAAATATAAATCTTCATTTCTTTCTCTTTTTTGAAAGCAATAAAGAATTATTTCAATATTTTTATCATAGGTGAGAACGAGAATCATAGAGTCAGAAGAGACCACAAGGGCCATCCAGTCTAACTCCTTGCCACACAATCAAAGCAGTCCAGCCTCTGTTTAAAAACCTCCAAAAAAAGAGACTCTGTCAATCTTGGGAGCAATGTATTCCAGGATCATGAAATGCTTTTTAAAAACTGAAGAGTTTTTGAAGCCTATTGACAGTTGGGGCATTTTTCAAACGAGTATTTTGTGCCTAAATAGGCAAATGTGTTTTTTTAAATATATACAGTATTATTTTTCTCACATAAATTATATTTTTTGCATTAAAATATATTTTTCACACGAAAGACATGTTTTCTATGAAAAGATGAGGGTTTTCTCTGTGGAAAACTTGTTTTTAAGGGCTGGGAAAGTGATTGAAACAATGCTAATTTCCTGTGCAGAAAATCACATTTCCTGCACAGAAAATGTAATATTCCAATCTAGTTACTTTTTACCAATTTTCCTATGTTAGAAAATACATATATAATTTTTACACCAAAAAACCCCCAGAGGTCACTTTTGTGTGGAAAAAGTCCAAAACACATAGCTTTTTTCATTAATAATGAAAAATAAATTAATATTGTTTAGATCCTTCTAATACCCCAGTGCAAGCATCTCAGAAAATGCATACTGTGACTCAATGTACCAAGTTAAGGATATAGGTAGACCTTAGTTACTTTACAGTATCCCTTTGTTTCTGTGCTAAAGAAAATTTAAAATGGAAGTGACTTGGAGCACCTACTAGTAAAACTGTACAAAATGTAAAATTGGCAAAACTAAAATTAATTTTAAAACATATGCATATAATTGCAAGGGATAAAATCTGTAAAGCAATTTTTTTAAAAAAACAAAAACTTTGTACATGGTCCATTTCCAAAGATTTGTTTTAATTTAAAGATCTAGGTAGATTCATCTGGGGAAATATAGTTCTTTAGATAATGTAGACCCTAGTAGTATCCGGGTTTTATAAGTCATAGCCAGCACTTTAAATTATGTCCAGAAACAGGCTGGGAACCAGTAATATTCATTAAAATGAAAAGTAGTGGGGGTTAAAAGGAGGAGAGAAATATAGCACAGAACACACACATACACATTTTTAAAAGAAAGTCCACTAAAGGATAAAATATGTGTATTTGTGGTGAGAAGTGTTAATGATGCTAATTAATCATACAAACAAAGTGAAACCAAACCAAGACATGCTGGTCACACTCACACATCACAACAAACCATGGTGTAGTTTGCTGAAATTTAGCCTGTTGTGATATAACTCACCTCTGCTAAAAAAAAAAAAAAGATGATTTAGCAACTAACCATAAATCACAATCAGAAATCATTTTTGTTTCTTTTAGCTTATGATCTCTGGCCTGTTCAAATTATTTTCTATTTTTTTATCTGAATCCAGAGTCATAATTTATCCCTAACTCCTTTCCCTAGATGTTCACCCGGGAAGGTAACGGCACTCCATGCAGTCACCCTGAAACAGGAGCAACCAAAAGAAAGAAGAGAAAAAGAAACCAGAAACATACCAACAATCGAGAAAACACACGATGGTTTGTTTGGTCATATCTTGTGCAATCCATGGTTTTAAGAATAAGCCACGATTAACACAAACCACAACTTAAAGTGATTTGAGAACATGGCCATTGTTTTTGTTTTTGTGCTGAGTTTTTGACACTGCTGAGTTTTTGAAATTGCCTACTCAATGTTATAGAGTCAAAGAAAACAATATATTTGGTTTAGGTGTATAACACAATTTCTTCATCTTTTCATATGCTAACATTGGTCTCTCAGATTCATTGAGATTTCTCATCACTGGTTTAACATGTCAGATTTCCCATCACTGGCTTCCTATAATTAACGGCAATCAATTTACCTGGTCTATATTCTTCCCGGGCTGAATTAATTTGTACTTCAGTCTCAGCTGAAATTTGCAATTTCTGTGTCACCTCTTCTGCTGTTTTCTTTGTGTTACTAAGTACAATAATGAGACTCTCATCTTCCACCAGAGAACCTTGTGTGCTTGTCAGTCGATACAGCAAGTTATCCTCCAGTTCTTTCATCTTTCTTTTGTTAGCTGTCACGTCTTCCATTAAATCAGTTCGCTCTTTCTCCAACTCCTGTTAGAACACAAAACAAAGCTATACTTTAATAGGATGCACTGTCAGAATCAGGCTCATTAATGTATATGACATACAGAGTAGCATACATAGTTCAGAAGAGAAATTATTCATTACTTATATCCCATGCAATGGTAGTAGAAGGCAGCTATGACTTGATACTAAAATTGTATTTCTCAAGGGAATATTTGTTGCTCAATAGTATGGCATGGGCAAAATCTCATACTGCATAAAGTTCTAAACATCCATTTTCAAAATGGGTGAAGAGGCTCCCCAAATAATTATTGAGTAACACATAACAGTCCTTAGGGAAGACAAGAAAGCCATTGGGATGCCTCCTACTTTCATATTCCTCAAACAATTCTTATCAGGACTGGCATGCCCATTCTAACAAACTGACAGCAGGGAAGGAAGGGGAAATACATGTAGAACTTCGAAGAACTTCCTCTGCTCAGTGATGCTTAGCTGGAGTATCTGGAATTTTCATAGCTGTCAATATATGTCTGTAGTAGATAGAAACTCTCTAGATTTGTCTCACAATTTAGTGCTGTGTGAGTGATTTAATCTTAATGTTTCTGGTGAGTTTTATGATTCAAACCTGTCACCCTATAATATAATAGCAGTAGCCAGACATTAGAGAAATAAATAAACATAGTATTTCCACTACACCACTCTGGCTCTCTAGTTCCAGTTCTTAGTTCTATCAAGTCCTAAACAGTGTGGAACTTGTGGAAGCCAATATATCGGCTAGATCACAGCTTCTTGAATTGTGGGTCCTGACCCCAAATTGAGTTCCCTTAGCTTAATGTTGGGGTCTCAAAGAATTTGGCTGAAATTTTGTGAATGCCACCTAGTAGCTGTTTTAGACATTTACATGAATCTGCTATGTAGATCACAAACTCTGGAGAAGATGCTTGAGCTGTACTTCATAGAAAGGAAAATCAGCATATTTAGGAAGCCTTGCAAATCTTGATTTGTTATCAGTATTTGTTTCATTTCTATACCTATTTTATATACCTATATACCCAGGTTCATTTCAAATTTTATCAGGCCAAAAGGGGCCCCGTATGGAAAAGTTTAAGAAGCCCTGAGCTATATATATATAAAAAAAAGTGATAGTAAAGGCAGCAATACAGTCCTACCCACTGATAAAAAATCTGGAGTTTTCTATGCAGTGCTACAAGAAACATTCATACAAGCAACTTGCATTATGCTCTATTTATAGTTGATTAAAATGCCCCAGTATTTCCAGACAGGAATGATTAATTTCACATTGTTAGTACTACCAAGTAGTTAATTTACATTTAATTCAAATGTGGGTCTCATTCTGCAGAATATGACTGGTCATAATGAGCTTTAAAATAACATCCTTGTATGAAAGAAAGACCTATGGCATGTTCAATCTGTAGGGGGAGAGGAAAATGTAATTGGGGATTGTGAAAGTAATTTATGAAAATTATGAATTGTCTTTGGACATACCATGCTAGAAAATCTGAGCATTAAAAATGCAAATATCTTTGAGGCAAAAAGGATGAAAAAGTAATCCAGAAAGAAACAAGGGAACATTTGCTCATTTTGTTTGTTTTAATTCGTTTCCATTTAAAGATTAAATGGCTGGAGAAAAAAGATGACTGCGGAATACAAACAAGTGTTATGCTTACCATTTTCACTAAAAAGGTATCTGTGATTTTGGACAACACAAGAATATTGATAGTTAATATGGAAATGATTTTGTCACTATGTTCTAAACACGACTCTATGAGAGACTTCTATTTTTGCACAGAAGAGTTAGACGTAAACGCATATCCTGTGAATTGAGACACTTACAGAAGCTACTAAAATTAGAAACATGTGTGCAAACTCTTACATAAATTTCTAAAAGGGACGTGTTTTTAGTAAAGCTTCACTGAACTCATGTTCTGGTAGGACTGGGATACTGACAATCAACTATGAGTACAGCAGTGTGTATCATTAATGGGGAGATAGTTAGAGGTGGTCTGAATATATTCTACTTTATTCTTATACTCACTCAAAAGCTTATTTATAAACTGAAGTGGTTTGATTTCTGAAAGAGATGCAATGGATGAATGATTGGTCAAACTAAGCATGGCACTCAATAAATTGCAGCATCTAATATGCACATGGTTACCAAGCTCTCAGGAGCCCTGGTGGCGAAGTTAAAGCACTGAACTGCTGAACTTGGAGACCGAAAGGTCCCAGGTTCAAATCCTGAGGGCGGAGTGAGCGCCTGCTGTTGCTCCAGCTTTTGCCAACCTAGCAGTTCGAAAACATGCCAATGTGAGTAGATCAATAGGTACCGCTCTGGCGGGAAGGTAACGGCACTCCATGCAGTCATGCCGGCCACATGACCTTGGAATTGTCTACAGACAACGCCGGCTTTTCGGGTTAGAAATGGAGATGAGCACCAACCCCCAGAGTCAGACATGACTGGACTTAACATCAGGGGAAACCTTTACCTTTATCTTACCAAGCTCTCAGCAGTTAGAGTGGATGTTTTAATCTTTTCCTCTGCTGCAGTAGTCCTCATGAAAATATCTTCCCCACACATTATTCTTACAGCTGCTATTTGCATTTTAAAATGTTCTTGTCAAATGCAAAGATGCATTTAATGCCACAGTCTACCTTGGCTCTGACATGGATAGTAAGTAATGTCATTAGAAGCAAATACAATGATGTTCTGTACAGAATGAGAGTGGGTGATTTGTGGCTCTCCACTTGCTGATGGATTGTAACTTCCATTAGCTGTAAACTGGATATCCTGGGAGTTGCATTCCAATAATATCTGAAGGTTATAAGTTGCCCTTCCCATATTAGGGGAAAATACAATTTGCCTTACCAAGCACATTGGCAAAATGTAGTTTCCTTATTTCCAACATTTATATCCCGCCCTTCTCACCTGAAGGGAGACCTATTTACAACAAGTCTCAAGAAGCAGCAAAAGAAAAATATGAAAACCTGAGACTAAGATCCAATAGTCAAACCATATCAAATGTATGCCAAATCCCGAGCAGTATCAAAGGACACTAAGGTTTCATTCCTGGACAGATTCATATAAGTATCATTTTCCCTTCTTCTGGAAAACATTGTTCTACAGTTAGGTCATTGCTATTCCATTATGAAATGTGAGCACCCTCACAAAGTTGCCTTCATATTATGAGAATTAACTTTATAGAAATACTGGGAGGAAGACATCAAGAATATGCATTAGCTAGTTTTTTTTCCTGGTAGCAATTGCTATTCAAACATTGACAGTGATGTTAGAATAGTTTTTGGATGTCTGAATAATTTTGAGTAATGTTTAAAAACTAGGGAGAAAGTAGGGTGAATATTTGATTTTGTTTTAAACAGCCTATGTTGGAAGGGTTTTCTAAAAATAAATCTTGTAAATAAAGAACAAAATTCACATTGGGCCTGTGATATTTGCTGGGGTTTGTTTCCTAGACATCCTATAGTTACCAACATCTGTGTATGCTCAAATACTATTTGCATAGCAAAAATGCATCCATTATATAAAATGATGCAACAAGTCTTGCTTTATGAAAGGGTTTGTTGGTATTTTGTAATATTTTGAAAGAAATATTTTTGTAAGATTTTGAAACTATAGGTGGTGGAATCCGTAGGTGCAGAGACTGTGATAAAAGGTTCAACTATACTTGGCAAACTTTTAAGGTCTCAAGTTCTACCTCTGGTATCTTCAGTTAAGGAATGTTAGATTACTGAGATGGGAGGAATCTTTTCTTGAGACCTTAGGAAAGCACTGCCAGTCAATGTATGCACTGGACTTTATTCAGCTATGTCAATTCCCCATTTTGTTGCAAGCCCCAAATGTGTTCTGTAGGTTTGGGGGACCTTCTGAAGTCAATTTAGGAGACACAGAAATTAAAAGGGAAGGACTGGCAAAGGAATTCACTTCATGCAAATAGAAATCCACATTTGTGATTTTGCATGCCCAATGGGCTTTACTAACTGTATTGTTTCAGGCTTTCATGCATAATATAATAAATGTTTTAACCAGGAACAGAACAATGACAGGTTGTAAAGGAAAATGTGAGCTGAATTCTAATTATTTTATTTCAATGTTTTATTTATTTTACCAGAGTACTGTCTTGTTTTGACTCTTATCTCTGATTAATCTTTCTAATGTAAAATAAATGGGAGAAGGGGTTCAGTTCACACAGTTCTAAAATTATTATTTCTTATTCTAGAAAAAAGTCTACCTACCTGTTTTTCTGTTAGAATGACTCTTCCTAGAAGTTGATCTTCTAGTCCTTTCATTGTGACGGTAAAATCAATAATGGAGGTGCGAGCACTGATTTCTGGAGTATAGGCTGGATTTGGAAGCTTAGTGGTAATATAAAGTCTGAAGCCATTCATTACATCCATTTCTTTATCCCCAACCTTTACCTAATTAACAAAGACAGAAGGGAAATAGAAATCTCTGAGCATTATTTTGCTGTTTCAAGGAACAACCACTTATTTATTGTGCATTAAAGTTCTGTGTTAGTTTTGCTCACGTAACACAATACATAATTTTTCACACAATTTCCATGTAAGTAATGGTCTGTTTTAATTCATATATTACAAAGTAGGCAAAAACTGCACTGTGATTCGACTGTCCAGTAACCATTATCCACATCTGCCCAAATAGATCCTTGATAGTGTTGCACCTCAGCCTTGATTCACCTTGCTCTAGCACACAAACTCCACAGCAGGTTTGAGTCTTTGTAGTTTATTAAAGATAGATAGTAAAAAGTTCTTTAAAAACCAAAAGTAAAGCACCAAAAGTCAGTTACAAATATAGCCTTGGGATATAAGTCCAGAGCTTACAAGGAATAAACAACATCCAAGGAAAACACGACAAATTCCACATGGATACATGGCCTGCAATATAATCCAAAGCACAGAAGGAAAACTGGAGCTTGCTTCTCCGGTAGCGAGAAAGTTGCTTTGACAACAGCTTTTCCCCAAACGTCCCCTTTTAACACTCATTGCTGAAACCATTTCTTTGCCCTCTCACCTCTCCCCGCCTGTTTGCAATTCTTGCACTACGCTGTACCCTCAATTCCAAATGCTCAGCTCTATCTAAGGAGCCCATCCCATCAAGGTCAGCTTGCTCGTTATTTTGCTGAGACTCATTATTAAGCTGGGAACCTTCCATCCTCCCTTCCTCCGTTCCCAAATCAGTGTGCACCTGGCTGGCTTCAGTAGTTTCAGGGTCATCAACACCAACCCTCCCTGTGGGAAACTGAACCTGCACTCTCTGTTCCTCATCTTCCAAAGTTACAGGCCTTTCAGGGAGATTCTGAACCTGAACCCCTGTTTCCTCATCAGAGTCAATCCTAGAAACAAGCTGAGTCACAACAGATAGACATCTTCTATGGCCTCCAGTACTTGTTTGTGAAATTTTTGGATCAGAAGTCCTTCATTTTGATAGGGTTTGCTATGATCTGCAGGGCTGCATATCCACAATCTCAATATACAAAATTCTGAAGAAAAAAGGCCATTGTATTGTTTTTTGCTTGCAAATACTCTTGTATACTAATAAGCTGGTGCATAAACTCCAGACAGCAGCATGCATATGTAACTGTCCTTATTTTTTAATAAGCCAACAGTTCTTTTAAAATATCCTCTGGGGATGGCTGTTTTAGTTATTTTACATTCTAATGTGGCTACACTTCTTCAGATAAATGTTAAAATGAATTGCAAATGCTGCTTGCTTCTTCAGCAAAGTAGCTTCCTTTTTTTAACATTGCAGGGTTGCATTGCATTGTGACATACTGCAATGAAAATTGGAAAAAAATAAGAAAAGAAATCAACAAAAAGATTCTGTTTCTAGAGTGGGAAGCATTTAGGTAAGTGCCTAGAAAGTCTGGCATATTAATTTTTAAGATCCCCTATTCCTGCAGCACATAGTGCAGTGGTTCTCAACCTGTGGGGCCCCAGATGTTGGCCTTCGACTCCAAGAAATCCTAACAACTGGTAAACTGGCTGGGATTTCTGGGAGTTGTAGGCCAAAACACCTGGGAACCCACAGGTTGAAAACAACTGACACAGAGAAAGAGGGGAAAGAAGAAATAGGTGAAAGGAAGAAAAGCAAATTACATAGTGAAAAGCATTCTTATACAGCTCTTTTGAAGCATCTTCCAATTTATCAACCACAGGGTTTGAGCCCCACAGACAAGGGTGGCTGAACCATTAGGTGAATTACGCTGTTGTGTATAGCGCCCCTCGGAGATTGGGGTATTGGGGAGCTGAGAGAGAGAGAGAGAGAGAGAGAGAGAGAGAGAGAGAGAGAGAGGCGCGAGCCAGCAAAGCTGGTGCATGCACGCACTCTCTCTCACACATACAGGCAAGGTAGGCAAGAGACAGAGAGACAGTGCCGGGAGAGAGGTGAGACAGCAAAGCTGGTTGCACGCACACACTCTCTCACACACACAGGCAAGGCAGACGAGAGAGAGAGAGAGGCAGTATGTGCTGTGAGTCCTTTGCTGCTGTCACTTTTGCCTTTTCTCCTGCGGCCTTTTCCTCCCATTTCCCTCCTTTGACTCCCTCTCGTCTTGGAGTGTCTCCCTCTTGCCCCGGCCGAGGTCCGTGGGGTCCTAACGCCCGTCCTCTCCTCTTATTCCCAGTTTTTTAAAAACTAGCTTGGGTACCTGGCAATTCCTGGGTTATTTGAAAGGGGGATTGTTTGTTTTTTGGAAGTTAGGGTAGGTTATACGCACATATGTATGTACATATGTTATACGTTTTCCTTGTCTTAAGGAAAAAAACTCAGTCTTTTCTTTTGTTTTTTATGGATGCTCCCATGAGAAAATGTATAAGGATGTGGGTGAACTATAATTCCCAAAAATCCTGGGTCAACCCTACCAAAACTCCCCACAGTTGGCCATGTTGGGTCTGTGTGCCTAGTTTGGTCCAGAGACATTGTCATCTGGGTTCAGTGTTCTCTGGATAAGAGTGAATACAACTCCCAGATTTCCAGGGCAATCTCTCCGCAAACCCTGCCAGTATGCACAGTTGGCCATGTTGGGTCTGTATGTCAAGTTTGGTCCAGATACGTTATCAGCTGAGTTGAGCCTCCGGTGGCCTAGAGGATAAAAGCCTAGTGACTTGAAGGTTGGGTTGCTGACCTGAAAGCTGCCAGGTTCGAATCCCACCTGGGGAGAGTGTGGATGAGCTCCCTCTATCAGCTCCAGCTCCATGCGGGGACATGAGAGAAGCCTCCCACAAGGATGGTAAAACATCAAAAAAAATCTGGGTGTCCCCTGGGCAACGTCCTTGCAGACGGCCAATTCTCTCACTCCAGAAGCAACTCCAGTTGCTCCTGACACCAAAAAAAAATCAGCTTTGTTCTCTGGATAAGAGTGAACTACAACTCCCAGATTCCCAAGGTAATCACCCCCAAACCCCATCTGTATACACCAGGGGTCCCCAAACTTTTTCAACAGGGGGCCAGTTCACTGTCTCCCAGACCTTGGAGGGCTGGAGTTCCTCCTTGATGCAGAGCAAGGGATTCCAACTGATCACTAATTCAACTTATAGTAAGTCTCCTTGAAACTCCCTCCTCAACCCTCTTTGGACTTTACCTTTTCACACTTCCAGTCACATTTTAAAAATAGTTTCCCTTTTTCAAAACTTAAATCTGAGGCTGGATCTACACTGCTATATATCCCAGGATCTAATCCCAGATTTTCGTTTTATCCCAGATTATATGGCAGTGGGGTGTCAGCTCACCACAGCCGCTCCTGAATGAACACACGAGACTCTCTGTGGTATCACCAGGAACTTTTACTGTAGGAAACATGAACATCAGAAAAGCCAAGAATGGGAGGCTCCGGCCAACCCTCCTTTATATACCCTCCCCCTCATTTGAACAGTCTCTTCCCGCTCAGTAAAACCCCGCGCAAATTCCCCGCCAAGTCCATCAGCCGTTTCTCCTCCGAGTCCTGGGACGCAGGTGTCTTATCAATGTCAGTGACCCTGAAACTCAGAGCCACATCCAGGCTCTAGTAGCAGGGTTCTGACATGGCGTCCTCCTCCCCTTCGTCCTGGAAGGAAAAGATTAAACACAACTATTGTTCTCCGCTGTCCAGAGTTCCTTTATACTTTTTTAACAGGCTGCAATGGAATACCGGGTGTACCTTTCCTAGGTCCTTTGGTAGCCTCAGCTCATAGGTCACTTCGTTTATTCTTTTTGCTACCCTGAATGGCCCTATATAGCGTGGAGCCAATTTCTTGGATGGGAACCCCAATTTCAGGTTTTTTGTGCTCAGCCAAACCAGATCTCCTTCGCCCAATTTGTCCCCCTCTCGGCGCCTACGATCCGCAAAGAGCTTGTACTTCTTTTGTGTTTCCCGCAATGCCTCTACCACGGTTTGCCACCCTTGCTTGATTTTGGCCGGCCATTCCTCGTCGGTCTGGCCCTCCCCTTCCTTCCACTCGGGTAGCCTGGGGAAAGGTGCCACCTCCTGTCCGTATACTATTTCGAATGGGGCACGACCTGTGGCCGAATGTACGGCCCCGTTAAAAGCCATCTCAGCAAACGGAAGAAGGTCCGCCCAATCATCCTGTCTATAATTGGTGTACATCCTTAAGAATTGGCACAGTGTCTGTTGGGTACGTTCGACCCCCCCGTTGGTCGCGGGATGAAAGGCCGAGCTCAGGTTCCTTTCTGCTCCTAACAGCTGTAAGAATTTTCCCCAAAATTTTGCAGTAAATTGGACTCCCCGGTCACTAATTATCTTGTCGGGACACCCATGTAGGCGATATACATGCTTCACATACAAATCAGCAAGTTTTTCAGCTGAAGGGAGTTTTGGCAGAGCCACAAAGTGTGCCTGTTTTGAGAATAGGTCCAATATTGTCCAAATGTATCTGTGGCCTCTGCTGGGGGGTAGTTCGCCTACAAAATCCATGGCCACGCATTCCCATGGCCTCATGGGCTCCACCACCTTCTGCAATAGCCCCTGGGGCTTCCCCGGTGGTGTTTTTCCCTCTGCACATAATTCACACTGCGTGACGTACCCCCTGGCGTCTTTCCTCATTCCGGGCCACCAGCATTGTTTGGCCAACAGTTTAATAGTCCTGGTGGGGCCTAGATGACCCGCACCCTTGTTATCATGGTACTTCCTTAACATTTCTCGTCTTAAACATTCAGGAATATACAATTTCTTATTTACAAACACCAAATCCCCACACAATTCTCCCTTTTCTTTGTTCGTTTGTAACCATTTGTCCATTCCATACGCTCGCTTCAACTCTTCCTCCCATATTTCTCCTCCCCCCGTGGAAATGGCAGTACGTTTGTTTTCTTTGGCCGCTTGTGCTCGAGTTAGTACTGCCAGGCCCCATTGCTTATCAAGAAAAATACTCCCTTCAGATTCCTGAATTCCTCCCCCGTGCTGAGGCATCCGAGAGAGAGCGTCAGCGAGTATATTATGTTTCCCCTGGAAGAATCTGAGTCTGAAATCAAAACGGCTGAAATATTGGGCCCATCTAATTTGCTTCGCTGATAGTTTACGAGGGGATCTTAGATACTGTAAATTTCTATGGTCAGTCCACACCTCAAACGGTGTTCCACTTCCTTCCAGAAAGTGTCTCCAGCACTCTAGTGCTTTTAGAATCGCTAAGGCTTCTCTCTCCCAAATCGGCCAGTTTTTTTCTGTATCGCTAAACTTTTTTGACAGATAGCCACATGGCTTCAGGTTCCCCCCCTCGTCTTTCTGCAGCAGAACTGCCCCATATGCCCGGTCTGACGCATCGCAATGTAATACAAAGGCTTTAGACATATCAGGGTGCTGTAGGACAGGCTCCTCAGTAAAACGCTTTTTAAGGGCTTCGAAAGCTTCCTGGCATTCTATTGTCCAGGTCAGTTTGGCCCCTGGGGCCTTCACTTTGGCTGTTTCTCCCCTACCTTTAGTCTTTAACAAATCCGTTAATGGCAAAGTGAGGCGCGCAAAGTCCTTGATAAATGTTCTATAGAAGTTTGCGAACCCTAGGAAGGATTGCAGCTGCTTCCGTGTTTTGGGGGCTTCCCACCCCCTCACGTCTTCTACCTTCGCAGGGTCCATCGCCACTCCCTGGGAGGAAATCCTATACCCCAGAAAGTCTATCTGGTCTTTATTGAACTCGCACTTGGCAAGCTTCGCATACAGTTTTGCTTCTCTCAACTTTTGCAGGACTTCCCTGACTAGTTCTATGTGTTGCTCCTTAGTCCGAGATACTAACAATATGTCATCTAAAAAAACAAAGACTCCCTTGTACAACAATGGATGCAACACTTCGTTGATTAATTGCATGAACGCGGCGCCTCCGCCGCACAAACCGAAAGGGAGCACACGATAATTGAATAATCCGAATGCACAGGAGAAGGCCGTCTTCCACCTGTCCTCTGGTTTAATCTGCAATTTATGGTACGCTTCAATTAAGTCCAATTTAGTGAATATCTGTCCCTCCGATAACTGGGCGATCAAGTCCTTCACTAAAGGTAGGGGGTATTTATTTCCAGAACTGATTGCATTCAGGCCCCTGTAGTCAATGCAGAGCCTCAGCGTTTGGTCCTTTTTGCGCCTGAACAACACAGGCGCCCCTAGAGGGGAATTTGAAGGCTCTATGAAGCCCCTCGCTAGGTTTTTATCAATGTATTTTCTCAGTTCCTCCTTTTCCCTAGCCGACATTGGGTATATTTTTGCCTTAGGAAGCTCTGCTCCTGGGACTAGCTCTATCTTCACTTCAACTCTCCGCTTCGGTGGGAAACTGTCTGCTTCCTTCTCATCAAATACGTCCACAAAATCCCGATACTCTGGGGGTAATTTATCTGCCAGTTCTGCTATCCTGATAGAGTCTTCCTCCCCCCTTTTCCCCGGCTCCCTCTCCACTTCCTGGCTCCCTCCTTCCAACTTCATCCTGAAGATCATGCTCTTATCCTCCCAGTTGATTTGCGGGTTGGCCTGCCCCAGCCATGGCATGCCTAGTATAACATTATAGCTGGCTATTTGTGATATCACAAATGACACCTTTCCTTCCCAACTCCCTATCTTACACTTTACATCTTCGGCACTGTACTTAGCTAATGATCCCGATGCTGTGGATCCGTCCAACTGCGAAAAAGCTATTGGGGATTCTAGGTTCGTTCTTTCGCATCCCAATCCCTCGGCTAATTCAGGGGAGATGATGTTCCTGGAACATCCACAATCCACAAATGCTTTGCAGGTTGCTTGTTTGCTGCCACTTTCCAGCTGAATGGGGACCACTATCATGGCTTTGTCCTGACTTACCAACCCCCCCGAGTGGTGCCTCATCGGTGGTTCTTCCTCGGCGCGTTTCCCTGCCACGGCTCTTGGTTTGGGCGGGCCTCCGCCTTCCCCTTTTCTCTGCCAGCACTCGGCAGCCCTGTGGCCCAAACGGCCGCACACGAAGCAGCCCCTCCTGCTGGTGCTCACGTTCCCTGTCGGCTCCGTTCTCCTCCCGGCTGGGGTTGATCCCTCCTTCCGGCTCCCCTCTTTCATCTGCGGCCGCTGCTGTAGCCCTCCTCGGTGCCTCCTCGCCTGGGCCAGCGATGTCTCGATGCGCCCCGCCAGCTGAATCCATCCGCGCAGTGTGTCAGGCTCATCACGATGCACCGCCCAGGAGAGGATCTCCCGCCTGAGCCCCTCTTTGAAGAGTTCTATCTTTGTCACTGCAGACCATTCCGGCACCTTTTCAGCGAGGCATTGGAACTCCTCCGCATACTCAGATACCGACCTCTGCCCCTGGGAGACGGTCTTCAACTCCTCCCTCGCCCGGATCTGCTCCAGTGGATCTCGGAAACGGGTCTCCAGGGCCCCCATAAAGCGTCGGAGTGACCCCAGACATGGGTCGCGCCGCGCGTGTAGTTGAACGTACCAGCTGGCCGCTCCCCTCTTCAACACTGCACCAATGGCCCGTACCCGGCTGGATTCCGTTCTAAAAGTGTGGGCATTGTCCTCCATATAGCCCCTCACCGTGGTCAGGAAAAAATCCAGTTCAGAGGACTCTCCCCCAAACTCGATCCTTAGTTCCTCTCGTCTCGGTAGGGGTCCCTGTGGTGGCAATCCCCAATTCTCCGCCCGTCGCAAGCCCCCTTGCGGGCCAGTGGGCCCCGCTGCTGCTTCCCTTTGTCCTGTGCCACGCCCGGCATTCGCCAGGGGCACCAGGGTCTCAGTTGGGAGCGTAGCCGGGATTCTCGGAGGCTTTTCCCCTTCGTCGTCACTCTCCTCCACCCGCGTCAGGCTCGTTTGGATCTTGGGCCGGGCACCGGGCTCCTTTCGCATTTCCCTTCCCTTCGGTGCTGGGAGGTCTGCAAAGCCCTGGCTGCTTCCCATGCTCACGTCCCACATTGAGCTAGCCCGGAGTTCCCTTCCTCGCTCCGGCTCCGCCAAAACCGCCAGGCGCTCCATCGCCCTCGACATCACTGCCAGGGTGGTCTCCATCGCCGACATCCTCTCCTCCAGAAACACCATCTTTTGCGGGCCTGGGGAAGGTGAACCTTCCTCTCCTCCGGTGCTATCTCCCCGCACCACTCCGCGCCTCTGGGTTACCCCATTTGGCTGGGCATAAGCGGTGGATGACGCCAGGGCCGCCAGCTGGTGGAACTCAGCGTCCGTCTCGGGAGTGGCCCTTTCCGACCTTCCTCCTCCGGCGCCCAAGAGCTCTTCATCCTCCACTTGCATGTTACACCTCACCGCTACAGCGGGATGGTGTCCGTATTCTTGGCTTAGTGTCAGCTCACCACAGCCGCTCCTGAATGAACACACGAGACTCTCTGTGGTATCACCAGGAACTTTTACTGTAGGAAACATGAACATCAGAAAAGCCAAGAATGGGAGGCTCCGGCCAACCCTCCTTTATATACCCTCCCCCTCATTTGAACAGTCTCTTCCCGCTCAGTAAAACCCCGCGCAAATTCCCCGCCAAGTCCATCAGCCGTTTCTCCTCCGAGTCCTGGGACGCAGGTGTCTTATCAATGTCAGTGACCCTGAAACTCAGAGCCACATCCAGGCTCTAGTAGCAGGGTTCTGACAGTGGGGACTCATATAATCCAGTTTAAATAAGATAATCTGGGATCAGATCCTGGGACATAAGGCAGCATAGAAGGGGGCTGATTTCCATTATTAATTCCAATGGGTTTAACATGGGGGAAAACAAACCTCAATTAAGGTATCTGTTTTTAAGTGTGTATACCTTTTTTGGGACACCCTGTTTAGAGCAAGTTCAGATGGAAAGTGGGGCTCTTAATACAGGAGGATTAAAGGCATAATAATATATCCACACTAACATTTTTATGCAGTTTGAAACCAGTATTGTAAGGGGGAAAATGCAGAAAATCCTGGAACAAATTGGAAGCCTGGAAAGGGAGGAAATTGCAGATGTATGATACAGAGCTGGGCTGCCTGGAGGACTTTCTGAAAGCTCTCCGTGACAGGTTTGAGGACACTTTGGCAGAGGAGAGGGCGAAGGCTCAACTCAAAAGGATATACCAGCGAAGCAAGACAGTGTCGGAATACGCCCTGGAATTCAAAGCGGTGGCTGGGAGGATTAGAGACTGGTCAGAAACCACCAAACTGAAGTACTTCAGGGCAGGCCTGTGGTCTGAGGTGCTTGAATGGGCTGTACCCAAAGGACTTGGAGAGCTGGATTTTTCTGGCAGGCCGTATGGAGGTGGATCAACAGCAAATGCCTCGACGACCAAGGGAGAGTGGTAGGTTCAAACCCGCAGCCTCAGCGGTACGGCGTCTCTCTCCCCACTGTGGAAGATAAACAAGCCGGGAGAAGGGGGGGGGGCGAGGTGCCTGTTTTTCCTACGGCTGCAAGGGGCATCGAGTGGCAGAGTATTCTAAAGGAGCTGGCGCAGGAGCGAAGGGAGAGAAGCCTCGCAGCCAGAAGTCACCCCTCCCGTCGCCCAAACCGGCTAAGGGGAAAGCTGCCACGGCAACTGAAAGAGCTTTAGGTCCAGGGCAACTCCAAGCGGAGGAGCTGGAGGGAGAAGAAGGAGGAATCTTGGAACTATCGGGAAATGGCAGAGATCTGTTTTGAATGCCTGTAAACAGATCAAGCCAGCCAAGGACGACGAGGGTGAGTTGAAGAGGCTAAATTGTGACATTGTGAGAATTAGGGTGAGGTTGCTGAACCCAGAAACAGAGATCCATATAGAGACCAATGCTATGCTGGATTGTGGGTGCACTCAGTGTCTAATTACCCCTGAACTGGCCAAAAGGTTGGGAGTGAAGCCCAATCCCTGAAAGACACTGGTAGTCTTCTCGCAACTAGATGGGACCCCAGCATACGAGGCCCCAGTAACAGAAAAAACAGGGTTCTTAAGAATGACCATGGGCTCCCATACAGAGATTTTGCAATTTGTGATCTCAACGATGGCGCACCAGCCAGTCATTTTGGTTGAGGTGGCAAAATCCTCAGATTGATTGGAAAAAGGAAACTTTAGCATTCTGGGATGGGACTTGCAAATTTGAGAATTCCCAGAGGCCCATAAGAGAATTAAAGCCAGAAGGGGTGCTTTGGGGATGTGTGTTCTCCACATCCCCAAGGTTTATCAGGATTTTGCAGATATTTTCAGCGAAAGAGAGAGTGACTAATTACCCCACCATAGGAAAACTGACTGTGCAATTGAAATAGACCCAAACGCAAAATTACCAAAACCAAAACTATATGCAATTCAGAGCCAGAAAAAAGGCACTTAGAGAATTCACTGATAAAAACCTAGAGAAGGGTTTCATTGAGCCGTCCCAATCCCTACTGGCAGCCCCGGTCTTCTTCCAGCCAAAACAGGATGGATCTCGGAGGTTGGTAGTGGACTATCACGATCTTAACGTGATATGCACCACAAATCAATATCCACTACCGCTAATGTCCGAGATGTTAGCACAATTGGGAGAAGCACGTGTCTTTACCAAACTGGATTTACAGGAGGCCTTTTATAGAGTCTGAATTTGAGATGAGGACTGTTGGAAAACGGCTTTTAATTGTTATCTGGGTCAGTACCATTTCACAAACATGCCTTTTGGATTGTCCGGTGGCCCAAAGGTGTTCATGCAATTCATAAATGAGATCTTCCATGATCTATTGTATAAAGGGGTGATCATATTATTAGATGACATCCTTATATACAATAAGTAGCTGTCGGAACATGTTAAATTGACCCGAAAAGTCCTGCAGATCTTGAGGGAGAGAATCAGCTTTATGCAAAACTCTCCAAATGTGAGTTCCACAGAACCGAATTAGACTACTTGGGTTTTCGAATCTCTACAAAGGGCATAGCAATGGATCCCACTAAGGTGCAGGATGTCTTGGTGTGGGAACCCCCCAGAACCTGAAGACAATTACAGGTGTTCCTGGGATTTGCCAATTTCTATAGGCAATACATCAAGGACTTTGCAAAATTGACTCTACCCTTGAGAGACTTACTAAAAACCAAGGGGGTGGGGGAGACTCATAAGACAAAGATGCTGAGCGCTAAACTGGTCTGGACGCCCAAGTGCCAAAAGGCATTTGAGGAATTAAAAAGGAGATTCATGAGTCTACCCATCTTGGTTCATGCCCAGCTAAACAAACCTTTTGTGGTACACTGTGATGCCTCAGAGGCGGCCTATGGAGCAAACCTGTTACAGGCCGATGAAGAGGGTAATCTAAGACCTTGCGCTTATTTATCAAGAAAGTTCACTGAGACAGAGCGAAGTGGCATGTGTGAGAAAAGGAGTCCTTTGCAGTGAGATCGGCCCTATCCCACTGGCGACATTTCTTAGAAGGAACTGATGCTCCATTTGAGGTATGGACTGACCATAAGAATCTGCAGGTTTTACAGACCCCCCAAAGATTGAATGCGAAATAACTTGTTAGTTCAGACCCGAGCCACAATCAAGGACAAACTTCCCCCTAGTGGCCAAATACAAGAATTATCCCAGGAGTTAAAGTTAGCTGCCGATACAGATTCCTGGCTTCAGTCTCATAGGGAAGAACTGTCCCAAGAAGGGGACTTGTGGACATATGATTCCAAATACTATGTGCCGGAAGGCATCCAAGGGAGGGTAATGGCCCAAGCCCATGACTCCAAACTCTCTGGTCATTTTGGATTTACAAAAACTCTAAAGCTGTTAAACAGACAATTCTGGTGGCCAACCATATGCAAAGATGTGAGATACTATTTACAGGAATGCCCTGTGTGCGCTAAAGCCAAACAGAAGGTGGGCAAGCCTGCGGAATTGTTGCAATCCGTGGCCGATCCCTCAAAGCCATGGACCAATATAGCTATGGACTTTATTGTAGACTTACCCGATAGTAATGGTTTCAACACAATCTGGACTATAATTGACCTGTTTTCCAAACAAGCTCACTTCATCCCCCTTAAGAGACATCCAACGGCACCTGAGTTGGCCAAATTGTTTCTGCAACATGTGTTTCGCTTACATGAATGCCCTGAGTGAATTGTAAGTGAAAGGAGCCCCCAGTTCACATCTCGGTTTTGGAAATCCTTCCTGGGGTTGTTAGGAACTGAAAGGGCCCTAAACACAGCTTTTCATCCCGAGACAGATGGAGCCACAGAAAGGGTCCAAAAGACCCTCCAGCAATTTCTCTGTTGCTACAGTACATACCAACAAGATCAATGGTCCTCGCTTCTGCCTCTTGCTGAATACTGCATTAATAATTCAGACCATGCGTCCACTGGAGTTTCACCGTTTAAGATTGTAGGAGGTAGGAATTTTCCACCATTCCTCGCGCTACAAAAGGACCCACCTGCTGACGCAAAGCTGGGAGATTTGGGAAAGAGGATTTCCGCCTCTTGGCCTTCAATTCAGGAGGCTCTGCATTTGGCCAAGTTGGATTACAAAAAAGACCCTCCAGCAATTTCTCTGTTGCTACAGTACATACCAACAAGATCAATGGTCCTCGCTTCTGCCTCTTGCTGAATACTGCATTAATAATTCAGACCATGCGTCCACTGGAGTTTCACCGTTTAAGATTGTAGGAGGTAGGAATTTTCCACCATTCCTCGCGCTACAAAAGGACCCACCTGCTGACGCAAAGCTGGGAGATTTGGGAAAGAGGATTTCCGCCTCTTGGCCTTCAATTCAGGAGGCTCTGCATTTGGCCAAGTTGGATTACAAAAAATATGTGGATAAAAAGAGAGTAGCAAATCCGGACTTTAAAGTGGGAGAACTAGTGTACCTGTCAACAAAACACTTGAAATCCACTCAACCATCACGGAAACTGAGCCCAAGGACATTGGGCCCTTCTCTATCTCGGCTGTGATAAACACTGTGGCAGTAAGATTGCAGCTGCCTCATAGCTGGCGCAAAGTACACCCTGTGTTTCATGTTAGCCTGCTGAAGCCAGGGTGTACCACTCACAAATGGAATAAGCCAGACTCAGACCCGGTTTCCATCATGGTGGGGGCGCATACCCATTTTGAAATCAAAGACATTCTGGACTCCAAGAGGTCTCAGGGAAACTGTCCTACTTGGTCCAGTGGACTTCAAGAGCCTTACATCCCGAGTGGGTGGTGGCTGAACATGTTAAGGCCCTGAGCCTGATAAAACTGTTTCATAATCAATTCCTGGACCATGACTGCTCTTAGTGAATTTTTTGTTGCTACTGTTGTTTTGTCACATCCTTTGTCTCTCCCCACAGGGTCGTCTTTGCAGAGGGGGGAGTCATGTCAGAATGCAAAGCCCAGCATTCACCTAGCTGACCTGTTTACATCCTGCCAGAGCAATGGGGGAGGGAGATAGCCTGAATGATAAGAACCATCTGGCTAGGAGGATTAATTTATGGCCGGCTCTGGTTTTTAAGCATGGGAAGGAACTATTTGACAGAGGGGTGTGAATGTGGAAAGAGTGGTTTGATATACTGGGGAATTGGTGGGAAAGAGTTAGATCTAGCTTTGTGTTCATATTGGCAAGACGGATTTCAATAAAGCGTTTCCAAAGAACTATTTGTGTGAGCCCGCATTGTGTCCTATAGCTTCCAAGGACTGACAATTTATTTAACTCTTGGTAACTGAGGGTAGATATGTATATCTTATGACTTGATTGCTTTTTGTTTTTTGTTTTTTTTTGGGGGGGGGGGCGGCAAAATATTGTTTGCTTACCCTTGAAAATTATCTAGGGCCAGCTCTGCCCACAGAGTACTACAAGTGAAACAAAATATTGGTCTATGGTAAGGTAAAGTAAATGTCACTGTTTGTAGATTATTCTCTGTAACAGTACAGGTTAAATTGCTTTTTTACATCAACCCCAGGTGTGACAAGAAATGTGTAGGTAAGTAATATGAAATGAAATGTTTTGAAACAGGAATATTTCATTTCTCTCACCTTGTATGTAGAACCCGTTTTGATAAAATTTCTTTCCAGTACATTATCCAAAGCTGGATCCAGCTCTTCACCAACATCTTCGATTAACATTGGCCTTCCAAGAGAAAGGCTATCCTCCAAGTGGCTCCTGAAATACTTGTGATTTAGAGAGGTTATCTGTAAAGAGAATCATCATGCCCATGTATTATCCTGATAGGTCAACCAAGACAAAAAGAAATGTCCAATAAATCTGGTATTTCATTTCCATTTGAAGACCGAACCATACAAAGTTGAAGGGTTGTTGTGCCCTTTCCCTTCAATAATATGGTTCTGGTTTAACTTTGGCTATTTCTTGGATTGCACAGAACATGCATGGCATCGTTATAGATGTCAGTGATACAATGTGTATGGTTTGGCCTTCAGTTGAATGCCAAAAGTGAATTATAGGCAGAAACAGAGTTATATGCAGAAAGGCATTGGATGAAAGCAGCTTAGTCTATGAAAGCTGATGTTTACACCTCGGTCTCTCCGTTAGTCTCGAAGGTGCTACAAAATCCCTTCGCATATTGATCCACACTAAGACGGCTGTCTTTGAATGCAGAAACGGAATCAGTCTTGCCCCTCAGTACTGTATATTCAACTAAATCAAAACTTTGCAATCAGGGTGTTGTTTTGTGCATTTTATTTTTACCATTGCCTTCCAAAATATTCTTAAGGCCAAGCTTGAATGTAAGAATGACTGAATATAGATTACCTGCAGTTCATTTCTAGTTTCTTTATTTTTAATCCATATCTTGCCCTGTGTCTGTGGATCAATCAGCAAAGGGTAACGAGCTGCCTTTGTGACAATGATGCCATTCTGTATGGATAGGTCATCATTCGGCAACCCTTGAAGGTTCCATTCACTGACAGTCGGAGCATCAATCAGCATCTCTGTGAGATTTAGATTGTTTCCAAATGGGATTTTCCTGGTTTTCATTTCTTGTTGCCATCCATTCAACAGAAGATTACGGAATTCTTGGTTAAAGGGACCAGAATAGGACAGAAAGGCTGTGGCCAACAGTACATCCCCTGAATTAATATAGAGAGATCATACTTGATGAGTGCTGAAGCACTGTGCACATATACTGCTAAGACAATATACATGCTTATTGTGAGTGTAAAAGCAAAAATGTAAGATTTTCTCATTTTCTTCTGGGTAATCTTTTTTATTAAATAAGGTCTACATAAAATACAAATTGAATTTAACTATTTGACACACAAGCTACCAACTACACAACAGAAAAATTAAATACAAAAATTAACACAAATACTACTGAATTGATAAAAGAAAAAAAGAAAAAAGGATGGCTTCCAAATACAATTTCTTCAATTATCATTAAAGCATTAAATTCGTCCTCTCTTTGGTTTATCAACGAATTATACTTTGTCTACATATATGTCATACTAATTGACAAAGCCAACAGTCATTAAGCCATTCCCATTTCCCCCATAATACCTCTTAGGGGTTTCCACTCCTTCACAAATATTACTAAGGATTTTTCTTTAGTCAAACTAGGAAGTTTTATCTATCTCTACTAAGTTATTAAGTTTCGGCCAATGCAACTTAACTTTCCCCCTCGATGGATTGTCACCTTGACGTGGTGAGGGGGCTTGTGTGTTCTGATCAACCTGCGGGCACAACCACTGGAGTCATGCACTCCCAGAAGTGGCCGCAGGGGAGGTTCCAGACCAAGCACAATCTGAAGACCCAAAGACCTCAACGGCTGAGCAGGAAGAGGATAACATGGGACATGTTACAACGGCTGTGAAGGCGGAAGAAGGCTGCAACAGACTGAGAAGCCACTCTCGTTGTGTTAACCACATCACTGCTGGAACCTCATTCTATGAAGACTGTGTGTTGACCAGCCGTGCACCGACCTCCAACACATTTAAAAAAAATCACACACAGGCGTCTTCCAAGAAAAATAAAAACAAACCTACAAAAGTCCCATGGCGATCAGCGAGTGGCAACAGGGGCAGGACTGTGAAATCTGGAAGCCCCTAGTCACAGACTGGCACATGGGCGGTGGATATGGACTCAGTCGCTCTACCTCAAGGTCCGAGGTAGTTGAGTAGTTTGGCAGCTGTATCCATGACTGAGCAGTCCTTTTTAGGATCTGCTCTGCCTATGTGCCTATGCACCAACTCTAGATGTTGACGAAGACATCAAGGAAAATTTTTATTGTCAGCTGGACACCATCCTATTGGAGATAGATACCTAAGAAAGACAAAATCATCCTCCTGGGGGACTTTAATGCAAGAGTCAGATGGGACTCCGACCTGTGGCCAGGGATCATAGGAAAAGATGGGGTCGGAAACAGCAACTCGAATGGCATCTTGCTTCTCACCAAATTTGGAGAGCACAACCTTGTCATCACCAACATGCTCTTCCACCAGAAAAACAAGCTCAAGACCTCTTGGACTAAGTTATTACACGTGCCAGAGACCGCAGCGATGTGCTTCTCACAAGAGCCATGACAGGTGCTGATGACTGCTGGACAGACCACAGGTTAATCCGATCCACAATGGCTACGCAGACTCCGAGGAAGAAAAACAAGGTGTAAAATGAACACCCAAGCCCTTCAGGAGCCCTCCAAATGAACCCTTCTCCAAACAACACTCAAAGATCATCTACCCACAGAACACCCCGAAAATGTTGAGGAACATTGGAACAAACTGAAGACCTCCATCATCACAGCCTGCGAAGAAACCATTGGATACCAAACTAAGAAACATCAAGACTGGTTTGACGATAATGAGAAAGAGATCCAACAGCTAATTGATAACAAAAGGAAAGCCTTCCAAACATGGCAGAGAGACACCAACTGTGCTGCCACGAAAAAGATGTATGCCAATGCAAAAGCTGAGGTCCAAAGAAGGACCAGAGAACTCAAGAACATCTGGTGGACAAAGAAGGCTGAAGAAATCCAACACTTTGCAGATACCCATGATGCTCAATGATTTTTAAAAGCCACAAAGATCATTTATGGACCAAGAAACCCTGGCATACAGCCTCTACGCTCATCAGATGGAACCAAATTTTTGAAGGACAAAACATCAATTGCACTACGTTGGAAAGAGCACTACCAGAACCTGCTGAATCGCAGCTCCAATGTGGCCGAAGAGACTCTCTCACAAATCCCACAACAACAAACCAGGGATGAACTTGCAGCACTGCCTAGTTTGGAAGAAGTTAGCAATGCCATCAGCCAACAAAAAAACAACAAAGCCAGCGGACCTGATGGGATCCCTGCTGAAATCTTCAAAACGGGTGGACCTGAGCTGATACAACAACTCCACCAGCTCATTGTAAAGGTGTGGGTGACTGAGAAAATCAGCAGACTTCAAGGATGCCACCATCATCACCCTTTTCAAGAAAGGGGATAGAACAGACTGCGGGAACTATCCCTTCTAACCTCCGCTGGGAAAATCCTCGCAAGAATCCTTGCAAACCGCCTTCTCCCTGTCTCAGAAGACACCCTCCCAGAATCCCAGAATGGCTTCCGTACCTCCAGAGGAACAGTGGATATGATCTTCACTGCACGACAGCTCCAAGATAAATGCAGGGAACAAAACCAACCTCTGTACATGGCATTCATTGACCTTGCAAAGGCATTTGACACAGTGAATCGCAGCGCTCTTTGGACCATCCTCCAAAAAATTGGGTGCCCTGACAAATTTGTGAACATTTTGCAGCTCCTCCACGATGACATGATGGCAACAGTCTTGGACAGCAACGGCCCCCAAAGTTACCAATTTAAGGTGGAATCAGGTGTCAAGCAGGGATGTGTTATTGCCCCTACCTTATTTTCCATCTTCATCGCTATGATACTTCACCTTGCTGATGGGAAGCTTCCCACCGGTGTGGAAATCATCTATCGGACAGATGGCAAGTTATTTAACCTCAGCAGACTGCGAGCCAAAACCAAGGTCACCACAACATCTGTTATAGAACTCCAATATGCCGATGACAATGTAGAGTGTGCGCACTCAGAAGAAGACCTACAAGCCACTCTAAACACCTTCGCAGAAGCATACGAGAAGCTCGGCCTCTCACTGAACATCGAGAAAACCAAAGTGCTCTTCCAACAGGCACCAGCTAATCCCTCTGCAATGCCAGGAATACAGCTTAATGGTGTCACATTAGAAAACGTTGACAATTTCCCCTACCTTGGCAGCCACCTCTCCACAAAAGTCAACATTGACACTGAAATACAACTCCGCCTGAGCTCTGTGAGCACACTATTTTTCAGAATGAAGCAGAGAGTGTTTGATGACCGGGACATCCGTAGAGATACCAAGGTGCTTGTTTATAAAGCCATTGTCCTCCCAACCCTGCTCTACGCCTGCGAAACGTGGACGGTCTACAGACATCACACCCAACTCCTAGAGCATTTCCATCAGCGTTGCCTCCGAAAAATCCTGCAAATCTCTTGGGAAGACAGACAGACAAATGTCAGCATGCTGGAAGAGGCAAAGACCACCAGCATTGAAGCGATGCTCCTACACCATAAACTCTGCTGGACTGGCCATGTTGTCCGAATGCCAGATCACCGTCTCCCAAAGCAGTTGCTCTACTCTGAACTCAAGAACGGGAAACGTAATGTTGGTGGGCAGGAAAAGAGATTTAAAGATGGGCTTAAAGCCAACCTTAAAAACTGTGGCACAGACACTGAGAACTGGGAAGCCCCGGCCCTTGAGCACTCTAATTAGAGGTCAGCTGGGACCAGCAGTGCTGTGGCGTTCGAAGAGGCACGAATGGCGGGCTTAAGGGAGAAACATGCCAAGAGGAAGGAGCGTCAAGCCAACCCTGACCAGGACCGCCTTCCACCTGGAAACCGATGGCCTCACTGCAGGAGAACATGCAGATCAAGAATAGGTCTCTTCAGCCATCTACGGACACCCCCCCAAGATGGAAGACAATCATCCTCGAACTACGAGGGATCGCCTAAGTAAGTAAGTTTCAGTAACCAAACCTCTTTGGTAAGAATCAAATTACTTTTCCATTTCTGTTCAGAATACTTTATACACAGATTTTTGTATTTTCTGTGAACATGTGATTTTTTAAAAACTTTCATTTCTATTTTATTTTTTGCAGAAAAGTACAATTAGAAGTACAATGTGCTTAAGCATTGTGGTCAAGGGTCTTTTCACACTACCCAGTTCCATTTTAAATGTGCTGGCAATATCCTATGGAATCCTTTTGCTTGCAGTTTGGTGAGGTGCTAGACTCTTTGGCTGAAAATTACCATTTTCCCTTCCTAAACTTCAAATTCCTGATTCCAACTACACAGAGATACACCAGTGACATTCAGAATCCCAGTTCACTATAGGCTTAATGTAGTGAATGTCCATGGGAAAAAATAAATCATCACTTTGTCATCCTAGTGAAATGGGGAATGAAACAAACAGGATGACAAGTCAACAGGGAAGCCATTGACCCAATTGTGCTCTTGAAGGGTCAGGGCCGGCCGAAGAAAATTTACAATAGTAAGCGGGGATGGGGAAAAGCGCCCCCCCTCCCGCCGGCGCCGCGGGAGGCGTGGCCATGTGCCTCCCACGGCGCCGGCGGGCCCCGCCTCCCGCGCCCTGGCCCCGCCTCACGCCCAGCGTCCCCTGGCCCCGCCTCCCACGTAGCGTGGGAGGCGGGGTCAGGGCTAGTAGCGTGGGAGGCGGGGCCAGGGTTGGCCCCGCCTCCCGTCCAGCGTGCCCTGGCCCCGCCTCCCACGCTGCGTGGGAGGCGGGCCAGCGCACGCTGGGCGGGAGGCGGGGCACCGCCCTGACGGTGCCCCGCCTCCCGCCCAGTGCGCCCTGGTCTAGCTGGCACCCCATTTTTAGATACACCCCATTTTTAGTTTGTATGGGAGGAAAGCATGTCTTAAAAGCAAAGAAACATAATAATAACAATAATGATAATAATTGTTGTTTTATGTTTGACGTTTTGTTCCTATGTATACAAGCTACTGTAAGAAAATTGTGAGTTCGTTTACTATTTCTCTAAGGAAAGTAAAGCATTTAATGAGAGGGAAGATACAGTATTTATGTATTACGATACACAAACAGGAAAGATATTTCCTAAAATTCAAATGTCACATGTAAACATAAAAAGTGTTATTAATTATAATTAAAATTCCACTTTCATCTATATATATAAAAGAGTAATTAAATTTCGGCCTAGGACAAAACAACAAAACTACACATCCTAGAAACACTAAACTTGGCAGCACAACCCCTCATCCATGCCTCTACGTTCATACAACAAAAAGCTCCAGCTACTCCAGAAAATGGCCAGGCTTTGAGACTGCAAGGCTATTCACTGCTATTCCACCTGGCCAACAAAGGATTCCCATAAGGCACAGCAACGCGTGGCCGGGCAAAGCTAGTAATATATATTAATAGAATTTTAGATATATACAGTATTACATATTCCAGAAACTTGGTTACTTATTGGGATCTGATGAAAGAAACACAATCTACCTGTTTTGAAAAAGTTGTACCAGCACTCAATTCAGCCCCAGTATTTTGAAACCTTGAAACCGTCTGTCTATGCATATACACTTGAGAGCAGACATACTGTAATTCTATAGGACTTATTGCGAAGTAAACACACATAAGACTGCACCACAGATGTCTATCTATGGATAGACAGAAATCCATAGTGTTTTTTTTATTGTGCCAGAAGCTAACATACTACAAGTTGCTTCTGGTGTGAGAGAATCGGCTGCCTGCAAGGGCATTGCCCAGGGGACGCCTGGATGTGATACCATTCTGCTGGGAGGCTTCTCTTATGTCCCTGCATGCTAGGGCTGACAGATAGAAACTAACCCTTTAGGTCAGCAGTTCAGCCAGCACAAGGATTTAACCCATTGCGCCACTGCGGCTCCATAGGAGTGGTGATGCAAGCCAATTTTCCTTAAATAACTTCAAAACCAGACCACCCACCACATACATTTGTTTACTGTTAGGACCTACATCAAAGGTCTTTTTGTAGATCCCTTTGCTGCATTTGGATAGGTATGCCATGACTGATGACAGGGTTTTAGCCACTGTGGCCCCTTGTCTCTGGAACATTAGCCAGTTGATTTCCCCCCCTGCTATTTACCTAGGCTTCAGATGAGGAGCTCTGGTGTCCCTCCACATGTTTTGGCCCATTTCCTAAACCAGTCCTGGACAATACAGTCAACACTGAGCAATTAAGGGAGCCACAACAGCCAGTGTACTTTAGTGATTTGCGCACTGGACAACAACTCTAGAGTTGTTCCTGCTGAACAGCAGATTCAGTTCCTGCTGATCCATGGAAGCCCACTGGGTGACATTAGGTGAGTCACACTTTCTCAGCCTCAGTGATACATTGGCCTTAGGGTTTGCCATAAGTTGGAAATGGCTTGGAGACAACGCAACAAACAGGGCCACAGTTGCTCACTATAAAGAATGCTTTTAGTACATATGATTATTGTACTTACAATATGAATTTGCATTTTATTGTTGCTAGCCTTTCCATTACTGATTGAATTTAAATGCTATCCTTAAAATTTCTGTAAATGGCTTTGGGATTCTGTTTATACCTGAAAAAGGGTATACAGAAGTGTTAAGCAAGCATGTCTGAAATAAATCACAGATATATTGTACAAGACTCTGTTTTTCAATTTGCCAGGGAAGACTCAGAAGATGGTATTCACTCTTCTGGCAACATAAGATATGTTTGCACCTGAAACATTTTCGTATGCAAAGTGGGTGCTGTGCCAGGGAGCTACAGTACATTGGAAAATGTGGGTGACAATACTGTAGTCATCTTTGTAGACTTATGGAAGATCTACACCACAGAATGAATGGTCTGGTACTACAGTACTTTAACTGCCATAGCTCAATGTTATGGGAAGTGTAGTTTGGGCAACAAAAGGAACCAGCATTCTTTGCAGAGAAAGCTACTTTGTAAAATCACAACTCCCATGATTCTATACCATTGAGCCATGGTAGTTAAAACGGTGTCAAACTGTATTACTTCTACAGTGTAGAAGATGCACTCTAAGTCACAAATAATCCTTAATTGTTTCTGATGCTTCCTCACTGTAAACGAAATAAAGGTATGTTGTCAAAGGCTTTCATGGCCAGAATAACTGGGTTGCTGTGTGTTTTCCTGGCTGTATGGCCATGTTCCAGAAGCATTCTCTCCTGACGTTTCACCCACATAAATGTCAGGCATTCTCAGAGGCTGTGAGGTCTGTTGGAAACTAGGCAAGTTCCACTATAGCTGTGGAATGTCCAGGGTGGGAGAAAAAACTCTTGTCTGTCTGAGGCAGGTGTGAATGTTGCTATTGATCACCTTGATTAGCATTGAGTAGCCTTGCAGCTTCAAAGCCTGGCTGTGTCCTGCCAGGGTAAATCCTTTGTTGAGAGGTGTTAGCTGGCCCTGATTGATTCATGTCTGGAATTTCTCTGTTTTCAGAGTGTTGTTCCTTATGTACTGGCCTGATTTTATTTTAAAAAATACTGGTAGTCAGATTTTGTTCAATTTCATGGTTTCCTCCTTTCTGTCGAAACTGTCTACATGCTGTTGTTGATGGCTTTAATGGCTGGAATCACTGGGTTGCTGTGAGTTTTCCGGGCTGTATGGCCATCTTCCAGAAGCATTCTCTCCTGACGTTTCGCCCACATCTATGGCAAGCATCCTCAGAGGTTGTGAGGTCTGTTAGAAACTAGGCAAGTGGGTTTATATAATAATATCCAGGGTGGGAGAAAACTCTTGTCTGCCTGCGGCAAGTGTGAATATTGCAATTGGCCACCTTGATTAGTTTGTGATTCCTTTATTTTATCACTTTTAAACTTATTTATCATGCAATTCTTTTGACACAAAATAAATAAATAAACCTTGATTAGCACTGAATAGCCTGGCAGCTTCATGCCTGGCTGTTTCCTGCATATGGGAATCCTTTGTTGGGAGGTATTAGCTAGCCCTGAATGTTTCTGAGTCTGGAATTCCCCACAGAAATGCTGGACCACTCTTAACAACCACCGTGTCAGTCTACACAGAGAAGCGATTGATATCCACAAGCATGTGGACAATTTCAGCAGAAAGGAGGAAAACATGAAACATGAAAACATTTCCTCCTGACCTCACAACTTCTGAGGATAGAATCACTATGCACAAACCTCTTTATTCCCCCACCCAGAACATTCTACATATATATAAACCTACTTGCCTAGTTTCCAGCAGACCTCACAAACTCTGAGGATGTCTGCCAGAAATGCAGGCGAAACGTCAGGAGAGAATGCTTCAGGAACATAGTCATACAGACAGGAAAAAACACAGCAACTCAGTATCCACATGCTTGTGTGATAATAAAATAAAGATAGAAATGTGTGCGCAAGCATGGAAACAATTTCCTCGCCTCATGTACTTCCAACTCTTCTTGAAGGCTAGTTCCAACGAGTTGGGACTCTCGGCAAGCAGGACCCTCTCCGAATAATTTCAGAACGCCAGACCACGTTTTTCCACCGCCCAGGCTGCCTGGCTGCCTCTGGCGCAGTGTACTCTACCTTGCTTCCTACCCCCCCCCCCCCGCCCCTCTCCCTGGCTGGTCCCGGCTCCGCTCGTGATTGGCGAACCGGGAGCAGCTCCAAAGGCGTGCAGCGCTCTCGTTGGCCGAGCCTGCCGCCCGTCTAACGGAGGGTGAAGGGGGAGGATCTGCTGAGCATAGGCTGCAGGGCGCCCGCTGCCTGTGCCTGTCGGTGTCGGGGGCTGGTGCGCGAGGGGAGGAGGAGGGGGGCCGCGCACGCGCTCGGGTTTGGAGGAGGAGGAGGGGGGGCTGCGTGCGCGCGCTGACTGGCTGGCTGGCAGGCAGGCTCTCGTGCCCTGTCTCGGCCAAGATGGCGGTGGGGGCGGCGGCAGCGGCAGCGGCAGTGGCCCGGCTGGAAGGCCGCGAGTTCGAATACCTCATGAAGAAGCGCTCGGTGACCATCGGCCGTAATTCCTCGCAGGGCTCGGTGGACGTGAGCATGGGCCACTCCAGCTTCATCTCCCGGCGGCACCTCGAGATCTTCACCGCCCGCCCAGGCCCCGGCCGTTTCCAATAACAGCAAACGGGCGAGGGTGTGTAGCGCGGGAAGCGGGGCCAACCCTGGCCCCGCCTCCCATGGCGTCGACAGCGCCCCCTAGCGGCTGCGCCCGAGGCCACGGCTTAACGGGCCTCATAGGTCAAACCGGCCCTGTGAAGGGTCTGTAAATATTTCTTAGAGCTCCTCAGTGATAGGATCCCAGCTTCTCTTCCAACCTGCTATTACATCCAGGCACTTTCAGGATGCAGGCCTGCATCATGTGACCTCAGATTGTTCTCTGGATCACATTCCATTATCCCCCACAAAGTGTTACTCTGTATCTGAGAGACTGGGTGCATGAGATCAAGTCTGGCTCTTCTTTTGTGTGGGGTTCTACAATTTATCATGACAATAAAATCCAGTTTATTGCAATTCTTTATAAACCTCTTATATTTAAAGACTTTAAAGCAGTGTATAGCCAGGCATGTAGCCGGGGGAGGGGGGGGGGCTTGAGGGGCTTCAGCCCCCCCCCCCAAATTCTCAGGATGGTCAGCGAGAAGGCCTTACTGGTACATGGTACGGTGGCATCCTTGTCCCTGCCTGGGCCCTCGGCGCACTCTCTTTCCTTTTCGGTGCCCCTGGTTTCAGCCTTCGGTGCTGGGAGAGGAAGGGGAGTGCGCCAACAGCGCAGGTGCCAAAGAGGATGCTGCCTCACCGCAGACCATTTGGAGGCCGCAATAAGCCTTCGTGCCCGTGCACTTGGCAGGCCTTCGCGCCTGTGCATTGAAGTCTCCCTACACTCGTGGCTGGGAGTGGAGTGTGTCGAGCCTGTTGGATGCCTTCTGGGACTCTCTGGATCCAGGTAAACAACAGCTCCCATTTGAAAAAGGGCAATCATTCCCTAATTCCTGCCTCTATACACAGTTGGGCACATTGGCTCTATGTGCCAAGTTTAGTCCAGATCCAGTGTTGGCTTGGTTCAATGCCCTCTGGATAAAGGGCACACTGCAACTCCCAGATCCAAGGTCAACCATGAAGATAGTGAAAAGTGTATCTTGAAGTTTAATGATAGACCAGAGACTTAGTGGGCTAACAATTATTTCCATCCATCGGGACATCACTATCAAACCAGAAAAAGTAATTGACAAAATGGCCGGGGAGAAGAAAAGAAGTCTGTTGCTGTAAAGTAAAAAACAAGTCAACAAGTATTCTAAACATTTTGTTAATGAAAGTAAACAAATAACATTTATTATTTAAACTGTTATGTTTATTCATATCATGATCTGATCACCATGCTCAATATATCCCATATGCATGGGGTATTGAGATAACGATACAAAAGGTTTGCTAGGGTAGATCCTCTCTCAGACTCAGCCCCCCCTCCCCCACCAAACCAAAATCCTGGCTACGGGCCTGTGTATAGCCATCATACACTGTGCAGAATCAACAAAACACATATATTTCCATGACCAATAAGAGTAAAATACACTGTAGACTAAACAGCACCAGGAGGACTTGTAAGAATAGGTTAGACTTGAACATGTAAGCCAAAATAAGAATCATAGCGGTGGAAAAGAGCCTGTGGGCCATCCAGTTCAACCCCCTGCCAAGAAGCAGGAAAATTGCATTCAAAGCACCCCCAACAGATGGCCATCCAGCCTCTGTTTAAAAGCCTCCAAAGAAGGAGCATCCATCACACTCTGGGGCAGAGAGTTCCACTGCTGAACAGTTCTGACAGTTAGGAAGTTCTTCCTAATGTTCAGATGGAATCTAATTTCCTGTATTTTGAAGCCATTGTTCTGCCTTCTAGTCTCCCAGGCAACAGCAAACAAGCTTGCTCCCTTCTCCCTATGACTTTCCCTCACATATTTATACATGGCTATCGTGTCTCCTCTCAGCCTTCTCCTCTCAGCCTGCAGAAGCAGGCTAAATATGCCCAGCTCTTTTATCCACTCCTCATAATGCTTGTTCTCCAGACCCTTGTTCATTTTAGTCAACCTCCTCTGAGCACATTCCAGCTTATCAACATCTCCCTAAAATTGCGGTACCCAGAATTGGACACAGTATTCCAGGTATAGTCTGACCAAGGCAGAATAGAGGGGTAACAAGAAATGTTCAAGTCTACCTAATATCAGGTGGAAGAGTATTCCACACAGTGGAGAGTACAAAAAAAAGTATAGTCCTTTTGTGAGTCTAGGTCAACACTGCTGATGTGTTGCTCTAATGTTGCAGCGAATACTGCGGGGCACAGGACGGAGCACAACATATACACGGCAAGCATTCCATGCCGGGCATGAAATAATTATAAATATACACAACCATTAAAACATTAAAAACATTAATCGTTAAAATTAGTTATATCTACTTTAAAATCAGCTGTTTAAACCAACTCAGGACACCATGCTGGCTCTGGTCAGCGGAATAGGTTTCCTCTTATTGCCTCATTACACTGCCCCAAAGGCTTGGTCTCACAGCCAGGTCTTTATCATATTTCTGAAGGACAGGAGGGAGGGGGCTGATCTAATCTTGCCATGGAGGGAGTTCCATAGCCATGGGACAATCACTGAGATGGCCCTGTCTCTCGTCCCCGCCAATTGGGCCTGTGATGGTGGCGGGACTGAGAGCAGGGCCTCCCCGGAAGATCTCAATCTCCGTGGTGGTTCATAGAGGAAGATGCATTCAGACAGGTAAACTGGGCTGGGGCTCTTTAGGGCTTTATAGGCCAAAGCCAGAACTTTTAATTGTGCTTGGTAGCGGACTGGAAACCAGCGGAGCTGACTCAACATGGGAGTTGTGTGCTCCCTGTACGCCGCACCAGTTATTAACCTGGCTGCCTCTTGTTGGACTATTTGAAGCTTCAGAACAGTCTTCAAAGGCAATCCCACGTAGAGCACATTGCAGTAGTCTATCCTAGATGTAATGAGAGCATGGACCACTGTGGCCAAGTGTGACTTCCCAAAGTATGGGCGCAACTGGCACACAAGTTTTAATTGTGCGAAAGCTCCCCTAGCCACCATCCGAAACCTGAGGTTCCAGGCTCAGTGATGAGTCCAGGACGGCTCCCAAACTACAAACCTGTGCTTTCAAGGAGGGTGTGAGCTTTAGTACAAGCTTTAGTACATACTAAACTCATTGTGAGGTAACATTTTATGGAGCAGAACAAATTTTAGCCTATGAAAGCTATAAAATGTCTTACCAACAACATTAAATTTTCTTTAAACTTTTACAGAATTCACTGCTGGTTTTAATGCAGAGATCAGAAATTTTTCCAAGAGGAGAAAACAGGAATGCAGGCTTCATTTATTCATTTGCTAAAATATACTCAGTGTAGTTGACAATTTAATAGAGTCCTGAAATGGCAGATCATTTGCCTTACCCACAAGTCTCTTTGTTTGTGCAGCAAACTCTTTACTTTGTTTAGTCCACCTTTCTTTTTCACCAGCCAGACCACTAATAAGACTGGAAGCTGTCTGCATTTTATGCCTGCAGCGTTCTGCATCCTCAAGCAGTGTCTGTCAAAGATTTTTTAAAAACACGCATGAATGGCAGTTTAATACTTCTCTGTGGTGTACCAGTTGTATGTTATGTCATATTAAGTGATGAGTGCAGAACCTTGGTAGCAGTTATACTCACAAGGAAATCTTGCAAAAAAAAATTAATGCTAGGTTACGAGACTATACAGCAAAGTTACAAATAAAGAAAATGTGGGCAACTTCTCAATTTCAATCCCCAAAACCCCACCTCCTCAACTGTCTTTGCTACATGGTCATAACCAGTCAATGGTAATTTAAAAAAAAATGTTAGATATTTCTCACCATATGGGGATGTTATGTAAGGTTTTTCAAAAATCTAGACTATCAAGCCTGCAGATATTGCCACCGTTCGCACAATAACCCACCTGTTTCTCCCTCATGGCCTTCTCATACTCTGCCTGCACAATATCTAGCTCAGCTTGCTTGGCATCCAACTCAGACTGAGCTTTCTGTAGATCTAACATGGCAGTCGTCAGACGGTTCTCCTGGACAGCCAGATTAGCCTATAAACCATCAATTCACACAAATCAAGTTTTTAAATGGTATATAGTGCAAAAAATTAGTTGAAATCTCTAAAACTTCTTTTGAAAGAATGAAAATTAAAAGAATAGGACTATAACTGGCAATATATTAAAAATAACTATTGACAAATGCAGAATTAATGAAATCATTTTAAATTTGATATAATTAAGCAATAATGTTCTTAAGATATCACACTTCATATTCTAAGACTAGATATATTTATTTATTTATTTATTTACATCATTTATATTCCTCCCTTCTCACCCCGAAGGGGATTCAGGGCGGATCACATTACACATATTAGGCAAACATTCAATGCCTTTTTAACACAGGACAAAGACAAACAAACATAGCTCCGAGCGGGCCTCGAACTTATGACCTCCTGGTCAGTGACTCATTGCTCTCCCGTCTGCGCCACAGCCCCGGGCTGTGGATCCAGATACAGTTGTACAGCTGGTAGTAAATAACAGCTATCATTGTCCTGGTTGTTCAGTGAACACAGTGTAATCTAGTGTCTAATGAAGTTCCAGTAGGGCAAGAACTGTTTCATCCTCCCTGCTAAACAACTGTGGCCAGACATTGCCTGGACTTCCCTGCCCTCCCTGGTCAGTAATTGGTAATGAAACCTCACCCTAGCACTGTTAAATTGTTTTTTCAGTAATCACAAGGAAATTGTGTACTGCAAAGTCCCAACAATTACTTAACCCTTTGATACAACAGCATATCTCAACTACAGGATTTCAGCCAAGAATGGTTTTTGAATAGTGACTGAGGTTTCCATAGGAAGTCAGTTCCCGAGATACTGAGATAGAAGTGTCAGTTTGCAGAAGACTCCAGAAAACAAATTTCAAAGTACTCATATTGACCTGTAGAAAAGTCAGCCCAGTTTTTGTGGGTTAATTTTTTGACTAAAATTTCTAGGCTTATATGAAGTATATAGGTATATACATTATTTATAAATAAATAAATAATGTCTTAACACAGTATGACAAATAGATAATCTTTGACACAAGAGGTCCAAATACCATAAGCACCAGCCAGTCTACTTCTAATTTGATTTGAGTCTTGGCTTGTGTATGTTGGCTTACTTTTAAAGGCAGAACTTCCTTGTTGATAGCAAAGAAGGCAGACATTGCTTTGGTCCATGAACAAATACCAGCCACATTTCCACAGACCCTCTTAGCTGTTTCAATGTTATAGTCCGCCATTTCAAAGTAAGGACTCAAAAGCTCTACCACCTCTTCATTAATGGTGTCCTTTGGAAATTGCTATAAAGATAAGAAGAATTTAGTTTCACTGATGAACCAACTCTCACAAGCACTCACATGAACAACAATGTTAAGACGATTCCATATTGGTCTAGCATAGTGTGTGGGAAATATTACTAAAAGTTACTTTAAAAGCTTAGTGCGACCCGATTAATTTTGTTACTCATACTCTCATCTTGTGAAATGATTTTGCTAAATTGGTCATTTTCCAATAAACTTAGTTTTGATTTGAAGAGCTGTTAACAATATATCTTCCTCAAATTCATGCTCTCCCAATTACTAAGGAGGAAAAAAAATCCTCTTTTCATTACTTCTACTTCAATCAATGCTAGTATATAGATATATGCCCATCTAAACCCTGGAGTGCTGTCCATTTCTAGTTGTTCCCAGTCCCTGTTTTCATAGAATCATAGAATCATAGAATAGTAGAGTTGGAAGAGACCTCATGGGCCATCTAGTCCAACCCCCCGCTAAGAAGCAGGAAATCGCACTCAAAGCACCCCAGACATATGGCCAGAGCCGGTCCAAGGTAATTTTCTAGTGTAGGCGAACAGAAATTTTGGCGCTCCCCCCCCCCAAAGAAACCAATCACTGAACTACTAGGTTGGCAGAAGCTGGGGCTAACAGCGGGAGCTCACCCTGCTCCCCAAATTCGATCAGCCAACAAATTATTAGGTTGCTGACCTGAAGGTGGCGGCGGTGGTGGCCGTTACCTTCCTGCCAGAGAAGTACCTATTGATCTACTCACATTTGCATGTTTTCAAATTGCTAGGCTGGCAGAAGCTGAGGTTAACAGTGGGTGCTCACTCCGCTCCCCAGATCTGAACCTGCAACCTTTTGGTCAGCAAGTTCAGCAGTTCAGTGGTTTAACCCGCTGCACCACTGAGAGCTCCCTATATATACACACACACACACACACACACACACACACACCCATAGGTCCTCCAGGACCTTCACCTATATTGGCCTATACCCCAGGATCTGATCCCAGATTATCTGCTTATCCCAGATTATCTGGCAGTGAAGATTTTAAAACCTAGAATGAGATCCTGGGACCATGCTCACCACTTGCACTAGATTATGACTACAAGGATCATTTTTCCCTAAGGCCCCTTCCACACAGCTGAATAAAATCCCACATTTTCTGCTTTGAACTGAGATATATGGCAATGTGGACTCAGATAACCCAGCCCAAAGCAGATACTGTGGGATTTTCTGTCTTGATATTCTGGGTTATATGGCTACGTGGAAGCAACCTAGGTTATCTGAGTCCACACTGCCATATATTCCAATTCAAAGCGGATATTGTGGGATTTTCTGCCTTGATATTCTGGGTTATATGGCTGTGTGGAAGGTCCTCAAGGCCCTTTCTACACTGCCATATAATCCAGATTATCAAATCAGATCACCCACATATTCATTCATTTATTTATTTATTTCATACATTTATATCCCACCCTTCTCACCCCGATGGGGACTCAGAGCGGCTTACAAATTAAATTTACATAAAATATTATATTATTAGCATAGCACAAGACTGGCAATAAATTACCATATTGTACTATAGCTATATATTAATAATATTACATGTAATATATAATATATAATTAATATTATTATATTGTATTATTAGTAATATATTTTATTACAACATAATATTATTAATATTATATGCATATACAATATATTATAATATTATATATTATTGTAAATTATATTGTATGTATACAAACATATATATATACACCTCCTTAGAGCATTCCTTCTCTTGGTTTCTCTTGAAATCCACAATCATGTGGACAATTTCAATAGAAAGGAGGAAACTATGATGAAAATGAACAAAATCTAGAAACCAGTATTTGAAAAACTCTAAAATCAAAACAGTAAACAAAGAGCTAGATTCAAAAAGCAGGGGGATTCAAGACAAGAATCAATCAGTAAGTGAGGCTTATTTATGTCCAGGGTGGGAGAAAGAACCCTTGTCTGCTTGAGGTACTGTGAATGTTGCAGTTTGCCACCTTGATTAGCATATGGCCAGCAGTTTCAAGGCCTGGCTGGTAGCTGCCTGGAGGAATCCTTTGTTAACACCTCCCAACAAAGGATTCCTCTAGGCAGGAATCAGCCAGGCTTTGGACAGGTTGGTCTCAGGGTTGCCAGAAGTCAGAAACGACTTGAAGGCACCCAATGACAGCTCCCAGTATCAAGACAGAGACAAACCTAGTGATTGGGGTCAGTCTCAGAAAGGAGGGCTCCTGCTTCCCTGCTTCCCCAACCTCAAGATAGTCAAAGTACTGAAGCACAAACACATTATAATTATATAAAAATATTATAATTTTAATGAGCATTTTTAATGGAAATACTTTTCCTACTGTGTTTATTTTACAAGTGGGAGGTACAGCTGTACTTTGAACACTTTTCTAATGAGGCAATGCCATACATGAGTGGAAAGTTCCACAAAATGTTATTTCCTTGCAAGAAAAAGAAAACATTTACTTTAAAGGGAAAATTCATACCAAAAGCTTAGTCCATCCACGGAGCTGTGAAGTTTCTTCCTTTCATTTTTAGGGAATATTCTTCAGGCCAATATATAGTTAGTAAGGAGGAGGACAATCAACAACACAACAGCATGCCCCACAACAGACATCACTGCCGGGCAGGGCGGGAGGCAGGGCCAAGCGGGAGGTGGGGCCGCCCAACCAGCCTGGCCCCGCCCCTGTGTGACCTGGCCCTGCCCCCCGCGTGGGCTGGCCCCGCCCCCCGCGTGGGCTGGCCTTGCTGCTGCGGCCTGCCTGGGCCTTCCCTTGCGGAGGGAAGGCCCGGGCCTGGTCGCACGGGGCAGGAGGTGGGGCCAGGCCGTGCGGTCCGCGGTGGGAGGCCCCAGCCAGCCTGACCCCGCCCCCACTCAGCCTAGCCCCGCCTCCTGCATGGGCTGGCCCCGCCCCCCGCGTGGGCTGGCCCCGCCCCCCGCCTAGCTACTCTTGCTGCTGCAGCCTGCCTGGGCCTTCCCTTGTGGAGGGAAGGCCCGGGCCTGGTCGCATGGGGCGGGAGGTGGGGCCAGGCCGCGCGGTCCACGGTGGGAGGCCCCAGCCAGCCTGATCCCACCCCCACTCAGCCTAGCCCCGCCTCCTGCATGGGCTGGCCCCACCTCCCACGTGGGCTGGCCCCGCCCCCCCTGGCTGCTCTTGCTGCTGCAGCCTGCCTGGGACTTCCCTCGCGGAGGGAAGGCTCACGCCACGATGGGAAGGCCCCAGCTGAAGGGGAAGGAAGCGGGGGAGTGGCACCATCCTCCTGGGGGGGGGGGTTCAAGGGTGCCCCCAGGAGGGTGGTGCCACAGGCAAATGACTACTTTGCCTGGCGGTCGAACTGCCTCTGATGGTGGCCAGGAACCTTGTAAGTTTTCAACAATAAATTTAGGACTTGGCATAAAGTTATCCCTATTTGTCCAGGAATGACACATAGCTGCCCCCCCCCTCGAGAAAGCCCAGGGTTTGCGTGGGGGAGTGGGGACAAAAACCCATGCCAAAGTGAGTTATTTAAACTTGCTTCGGTGTGGGTTTTGCCGCTGTCTGGAAGCACCCTCATAGAACAAGGAGATAAAAGTCCATGCCTTATATTCATCTTGGAAGAAAGTGGACAAGATGCCTGATACTTTTTGTGATTGAGAGGGAGGGATTTATTACAGTTGTGATGAAGAAAATAACTTTGAAGGGATGATGTTGACTCAATTTCCTTGTCTTCCATTTTCTCCAACAGTTCACTTAATTCTATGCAATCATTTTTTATTCTTGCTAATTCTGTATTTAATTTCAGCCACACTTTTGACATACCTGAAGATTCTGTAAGAAATTTCCTGCCGTCATCAGTTTCAAGGACTCCTGCCATGAAGGAATGGTGCAATTTTTCTCCATATCTATTTTGACAGCATTTACCTTCCTCTGGAATAGCAGTAGCACACAGTCCATGATACGCATGATAAGATGTGGTGGCCGACCTAATGTGCGAACGGTGGCAATATCTGCAGGCTTGATAGTCTAGATTTTTGAAAAAGAACAGAAAGGTTTGCCAATATCCTCCACTTTAACTTCTCGACATATCTAAGATTGGCACATCTAAGATTGGCAAAAGCTATTGGACAAAGGCCTCACCATTAGCTTATCGGATGCAACAATTTAACTCTCCTGAGTCATGTTTTATTGCAGAAACCACACACATCTAGATCTTTAAACTAAGCCTTTTGTAACAGTGTCACTAAAGGGGTTTGAATAACATCCACAAGTTTCTGCCACTGGAATAAAAATTGCCCCAACAAAGCCTTTGCATTTTGCCATTTAGGGGACTTGGGAGTGTATTGTATTGATGTCAAAAGATGTTTTGAATCATGTTGTGGTTGAAACAGAACGGGAAGAGGTGCCAAGGAAATGTTTTCTTGATCCTGCCCAGAAAGTATAGAGATACTTAATGTCATAAAAGATAGGGATGAAAGAATATGGTGGAAGCATTCACTGACAATCCACCACAAGGCAATCAGAGATAGCATTAAGGAAAACTTGGGACCAAGGAAAAATATAAATAAAGAAAAAGAGCCAGCTGTTTGTAGGATGTTTGCATTGTCAGCTTCAATCACAGTACAAAACAAGGCTGAGGCTAAACAATGACGAACAGTGAGTTAAATGCTAATGCTAGAAGCATAAGTCAATCAAACAAAAAAAAATCTGGCATAAAAGTGTGATAGTGCTGCAATCCTGAGACCTTATGTTCTCTGAAGAGAGACTTTCAACTGATCAGGCATCCTGTGACATCATGGGATACTCAACTTGGTTACACTGTAGTAACAAACGTGTTGAGCTGTATTTCCACATTGGACTCAATGTGAAAGTAGAAGTAACACAAGATCTGCTAACTAACTATAAATTGACACTGTTTTGCAGAATAAGCAATACACCCACCACCTTCAGCAGGGCAGCAGATAAGAAAACCAGGCAGCAAGTAGTAGAACACAATGCAGATTTATCTCCATCATCCAAGTCACTTGATGTCTTTTTTGTTCAAAAAAAAGGAAAAATCATATTATGCTGGTTGAACGATGAAAGGAAATACCCTGATTTTAATTAGTTTAGTCATAAAATAGACAAATGGTTTACAGGTGTGTTATTTTTCCTTTGAGAATGCATTTGCAAGAGTGCTCTCCGATGCCTCACCTGAAGTACTGCAGCAAAACTGAATGATTAAAGCTAGAAATCTTACAGTTACTTGAATGTGTCCCTGTCAAATTCCACGATGGAGAGTTTTGCCTTGCAAGTTCAGGAAACCCTTGCACCCAAATACATGAATGATTACTTTTTCTCCCACAATGGGAAACGCAGTAGAAAGAGCAGATAGACCTGCTTTCAATCTCTTGTTGGGTACAATTCTGGAGAGGAAAATAAATATCAAAATGAGGTCAAAATGGCATTCCCCACTTATCCATCTTTAACCTGCAAAGCAGCCTCGGCCTCTTCTAAAGCAGGTTTGGCAGCTTCCAATTTTTCTTCTGCAATCGCCTTGTCTGCAGAGATGCTGTCTACAATCGCCTGGGCCTTGTCTTTCACTTTCTGTACTTCAGCCTTCACTTTTTCAGCAGCCTGCGCTTTTACTGTGACTTCTTTTAAAACCTATAGAGGAAACCAAACTTCAATGAAGAAACTAAATAGAACTTAACTGGGAAGAGGAAGAAATGAAATGGAGAGATGGTTGTAATTACTGTTTTTTTTTTCTGAGTAAAATATTAAATTGTTTTCCATGAGTTGCTAAGATTTTTTTCCTATTTCAATGATCAGGCTGTGTGAGAGCCCTAAAATATTTTTTGTTCCAGGCTTTCCAAATTAGCTTTTTTAAAGGAGGAAAAAAGAAAAGCTAATCTTACCATATCAGCTTTTTCATTGGCAACCTGAAGTTCTTTTTCCTTGGCTTCCAGCTCTTTGCTCAAAGCAGCCACTGATTCAGAAGCTTCTTTTAGTTTTTCCAATCCAGTATTCATTCTGCAATTTAACATGGAGGGATGAATTTTTAAAGCTCTCATAGGATCAATGTTGCCTCAAGGCTGATTAGAAGTTGACTCGATCAAATGTTACAATTTTGAAAATGGGAGATTACTGATTGCATATTCCCTTTCAATCTAAAACATTGCGACAAGAACCCAATAACTCATTCAGCGGCAAAGGGACAAGGAAAGGAGGTGGAGGGTGCAAAGAAGACAAATGTATAGTAACACACATACACATATATATTATTCCTTTGAAAATGTACAACTTCTATTACACACTCAATATCATCATCACCACACTACTGTAACGGTGCTCAAACTGACAATCTCTTCTTTTTTTATTAAATCTTATACTTAAATTATCCCCAAAACCATCAGACATACCACACACATTACAAAAACCATCCCAAAAACCATCAGATATATCACACACATTACAATGCACATATACTACAAAATGGTATAATGTTGGGACATAAAAATGTAGATCTCCAGTTGTAACCAGCACCCAAATTGCTAAAGAAAAAAAGAAGTGGGTTGTTCTTTTCCTGTGTTTGTTGTTATGGACAAGGGCTTGATGCTACCTCTTCTTATCCCTTAGTACAGAAATGGGGAAACATCTGATTCACTAGGTCAGGGGTCCCCAAACTAAGGCCCGGGGGCCAGATGCGGCCCTCCAAGGTCATTTACCTGGCCCCCGTCCTCATTTATAATATAATATTTTTATATCAGTTTTAATAATATAATATATTGTATATACATATGATATTGATAATAATATTATCATTTTATACAATATAATACTAATAATCTATATATATAAAAGAGTGACGGCATCACGGCAATTCACAAAACAACAAAAGTACAGGCCCCCCAACCTCAAAATTTGACAACACAACCCATCATCCACGCCTCAAGGTTGATACAACAAAAAGAAAAGAAAAATAAAGTCCTAATTAGAGGGAGAGCAATAATTTTTTTTATCCAATTGCTGCCAGTTTAGAGGGCTAATCTCTGCCCACTTGGTTGCCTAGCAACCAGCCAAGGGACAGCCAGGTTTCAGTTAGGGGACAGGCAGATTTAGGCCTCACTTAGACTTCTTCCACAGATTATCTAATTTGCACTGGATTATATGGCAGTGTAGACTCAAGGCCCTTCCACACAGCTATATAACCCATTTATAATCTTATATTATCTGCTTTGCACTGGATTATCTTGACTCCACACCACCATATAATCCACTTCAGTGTGCATTTTATACAGCTGTGAAGAAGGGGCCTCAGATAATCCAGTTCTGAGCAGATAATATAAGATTAGAAATATACAGTAGAGTCTCACTTATCCAACGTAAACAGGCCAGCAGGATAAGTGAATATGTTGGATAATAAGAAGGGATTCAGGAAAAGCCAATTAAACATCAAATTAGGTAATCGTTATACAAATTAAGCACCAAAACATCATATTATACAACAAATTTGACAGAAAAAGTAGTTCCATGCGCAGTAATGCTATGTAGTATTTACAGTAGAGTCTCACTTATCCAACACTCGCTTATCCAAGGTTCTGGATTATCCAACGCATTTTTGTAGTCAATGCTTTCAATATATCGTGATACTTTGGTGCTAAATTCATAAATCCAGTAATTTCTACATAGAATTACTATGTATTGAACTACTTTTTCTTCCAAATTTGTTGTCTAACATGATGTTTTGGTCCTTAATTTGTGAAATCATAACTTAATTTGATGTTTAATAGGCTAATCCTTAATCCCTCCTTATTATCCAACATATTCGCTTATCCAACATTCTGCCGGATAAGTGAGACTCTACTGTATTGTATTTACAAATTTACCACTAAAATATCACAATGAATTTAAAACACTGACTACAAAAACATTGATTATGAAAAGGCAGACTGCGTTGGATAATCCAGAACATTGTATAAGCGAATGTTGGATAAGTGAGATTCTTCTTTAATATGAAATAATTACTGGGATAGAATAATGCAGAACAATATAATCTCTAAAACCAGGACAGTAAATAAACAGGGGAATTCCACACAGGAAACAATCAGGGCCAGCTAACACCTCCCAACAAAGTATTCCCATCATCAAAGTCTGGCAAATCCTCTGTTTTCTCAGGGCCACAGACAGTAGAAGCACATAAATTATCGCAAACAACACCACTCTGAAAACAAGGGAATTCCAGACAGGAAACAATCAGGGCCAGCTAACACCTCCCCACAAAAAATTCACTCAGGGAGGAAACAGCCAGGCTTTAAAGCTGCAAGGCCATTACATCCTAATCATTTTTCCTAATTGCAGCATTCATACTTGCCTCCAACAAACAAAAAAAAACCAATCAGAAATATTATATATTCACAACCTTTAGGAAATAATATCCCCTGATGGCGCAGCGTGTTAAAGCGCTGAGCTGCTGAACTTCTGGACTGAAAGGCTGCAGGTTTGAATTGGGGGACCAGAGTGAGCCTTTACTGTTAGCCCCAGCTTCTGCCAACCCAGAAGTTCAAAAACATGCAAATGTGAGTGCATCAATAGGTACTGCTCCGGCGGGAAGGTAACGCTGCTCCATGTAGTCATCCCACATGACCTTGGAGGAGTCTACGGACAACGCCGGCTCTTCGGCTTAGAAATGGAGATGAGCACCAACCCCCAGAGTAAGACACGACTGGACTTAATGTCTGGGGAAAACCTTTACCCTTGACCTTAACTACCACCAATTCCTCAATACTTTATTTCCCATACCACCAGACTTCGCCACAGCAACGCGTGGCCGGGCACAGCTAGTACCATATAATACTATAATTTAATTATATGTTATATGTTACATATAATATTACAGTATAGTGGTATAGTTCAATATAGTAATATATAATGCTAATATATTATATATATTGCTAATAATGCTAATAATATAATGTATGTACATACAGCTGCTCTGAGTCCTCTTCGGGGTGAGAAGGGCGAGATATAAATGTAGTAAATAAATGTAGCAAATGAATGAATAAATAATTTTAGACTTAGGCTCGCCCAGAGTCTGAAATGACTTAAAGGCACACAACAACAACAATCCTAATTAACCTATCTCATTGGCCAGAAGCAGGCCCACACTTCCTATTGAAATCCTGGTAGGTTTGTGTTGGTTAAAATTGTTTTCATTTTTAAATATTTTATTGTTCTTTCATTGTTATTGTTTTGCAATACAAATAAGATATGTGCAGTGTGCTTAAGAATTTGTTCGTTTTTTTTTTCCAAATGATAATTTGGCCCCTCAGCAGTCTGAAGGATTGTGGACCGGCCCTCTGCTTTAAAGGTTTGAGGACCCCTGCACTAGGTGTTTTGGCCCACATTTCCTAGAAATGGTAACCAGAAGGACTAATGAGAAGGGGTAATGGAAGATATAGGTTAAAATTTCTTAAAAGCTAAAGATTTTTCATCCGTGCTGTAGACCTAAATCCATTCTTGATATCAATTAGACCTACATAAATGGTAACTTCCAAAATGGGACCAATAACTGCATTTTATTTATTTATTTATTTATTTATTATTCAAACTTATATGCCGCCACTCCCCTAGGGCTTGGGGTGGCTTACAAGACGCCACAGTGTCTGATTCCTATGCTTATTTGAACCAGATCACACTCCCAGGCCTTCCTTCAGTGATAGAGCTAAACTCTAGAGGACATGGGGGCAGTGGTTATAAAAGTGGCAAAGCATCTAGAACAGATCCTTTTCTGACCAGGCACAACATATTCTGAAACTCAAACTAGTAATCTGACATGACATAGAGAAATTGATAAAGGCCTAAATGCTCCTTTCCTGGCCTATATGTTATTGAGCCATGGTAATCCCACTCCAAAAAAAAAAGATGTATAGTTCTCTAAAGACTCAGAAATAAATATACGATTTTCCCCTTTTTAAAAGACCCGTTTCAAACTTGTGCAGGCTCAAAACAACAGAAAATCAAGATCAAAGCAGCAACAGCTATCATATCTAATCCTTTAATAAATTGTATCCCCAAAACCATCAGACATACCACACACATTACAAAAACCATCCCAAAAACCATCAGATATATCACACACATTACAATGCACATATACTACAAAATGGTATAATGTTGGGACATAAAGAAGCTCAACAGGCCAGGTCCAACTTGGGCCCACCCTCCAAGAGTTTTGAACTTCAAATCCCACAATTCCTAATAGTTTCAGGCCCCTTCCTATTCCTTTTCCCTTTCTTTTTCTGCTTAAGTGGCTGAAGGCTGTCTCTCTCCATCGGGAGATGCCTTCATGAGGGGGAAAAAGACTAGAGGAATCCATTCCCCTCATGCTGTGCAGCCCCGCCCACACCGGTTGCAAAAGGGTGAAGACTGCTTTGCCGTTGCTTGCGCTGTTGCTAACAGGGAGGGGCATCTGTTATGACAGTTGCTAAGGGAGGAGGGGAGGAGGGGAGTGCTTGGCTGTCGCTGGGGGAGGAGCCATCTGTTATGATGGTAGTTAAGAGTGGAGGCAACTGATTGGCCATTGTTTTGCATTTTTTAAACTTTTCTCAGGTGGGTTAGGTTTGTGGGTGTACGCTTAAAACACTAGCCAGGTCGAATACTATGTTGTGTCCAAATTTGATAGCCGTTGGTGGAATAGTTTGGGAGATATGATGTCCCTAACAGATGGACATTACATTTTATTTATATAAAAATATATAGATATATAATGCATAAACTTCTTTACCTAAATATAACCTAATAATAATAATAATAATAATAATAATAATAATAATAATAATAATAATAATAGCTTTATTTATACCCTACCACTATCTCCCAGAACTCGGGCGGCTTACAGAAGCACATACAAATGCCATAACACATAAATAAAGGTAAAATTACATCAACATATTAAACAATGTCAACACATTATCCAAATTAAAATAAATAAAAACACATTAATAATTACCAATTAAAACAAATAGTAACGTATCTCAGCCACAGCATAGTTCAACCATTAAAGTGCTAGTGTCAGTATTAAATAGTTTGATGCTTAGATTAGCAGATGTCTTAATCATTTCCAAAGGCCTGTCTGAAGAGCCATGTTTTCGGCTCCTTGCAAAAACATTGTAATGTAAGAGCAAGCCCAGAGATATTCACCTCCCTGCTGAGATATTTCCTGGATGGCAAGGGTGGGCAAATCATTTACCCTGGGCAAGCCACTATTTCACAGTCTATCCAGCCTCCTAGGGCTATTGTGAGCATAGAGTAGAAGGTGAAAGAAGATTCATGTACTTTGCCTTAAGATTGTTTGATATAGTCAGTATCTCTTCCGCATCTGCCATTTTCCCTCTCCAGGCTATATCTTCCAACACTACTTCATATGGTAAACATCCTTCTAGTCTGCTCCAAATGCAATAGTTTTATATAAAAAAGAATTGACATTGGGAATTGCTATCATGTACTGATATTTAAAGAAGAATAATTGAGGATGTGGAGAGAAACAAAGAAAACAACTTCACCTGTTGGCCAGAGTTTGCACCTCAGTATGTTTTTCTTTGTATATGGCTTTATAGCCCTGAATAAAGGAGAGATAAGACTTGGGAGTTACATGTGTAGACCGACGATATCGCTGGAAATAGTCAACACATTTCTCAGCTACTCCATCCTGGAAAGAACCCATACATTGCACCATCTCTTTTTTTATTTCATCTGTGCAATCAACCTCGTAGGATGACAAGAAATGTTCAGACACTAAAAGAAGAAGAAGAAGATTTAAATTTCATCTGAGCAAAATATCAAAATGTTTTGTTACAAAAGACACATTTCCAGTATCTTCCCTCTAATCCTGTTTCATCCATCATTTAAGTTACAAATGGCAAATTCATGCTAATTCTACTGAGGAAGACGTCACTGTGCAGACTTGACAAAACATTTTAAGAGGATCGAAGACAGGAGAGAGAGCCTTTACAACACCTTACACCTACATGATTCACTTCAACTGGAACACTCTTCAGGGGACTTGCACACTGTCTTGCACAAAAGGGACCCTGTCAATCCTCAAAGGAAACAGGTCTTGGTAGTAGGTGACTCCCTCCTTAGAGGAATGAAGCTATCATTTCCAGACCAGATAGGATGGCTCGAGAAATATGCTGCCTCCCGGGGGCAAAAATACACCATATCACTCAGAGGCTCACCAGGCTCCTAAAACCCCATCACCCTCCCCACCTTATGGTGATTCATGGAGGAACTAATGACACCACTAGGCATACTTTTCAAATGATCACAAACGATTTTCGAGCTCTAGGAACAAGGCTAAAACTGTGTAATTTTCATCCCTCCTCCCCGTTGTAGGACACAGCTCTACAAGGGCCAGAAAAATAGTACAGGTCAATAACTGGCTCAGAAAATGGTGTCAGGATGAGCGTTTTGGCTTCCTCGACCATGGCCTACTCTTCCAGGAGGATGGCCTACTGGCAAGTGATGCAGTGCATCTCACACAAGTAGGAAAACATCTTTTTGCACACAGACTCACAAACCTCATCAGGCACACTTTAAACTAGATCCACTGGGGGAGGGGAACAACAGCCTGGCGAACACTATATTACCCATGACCACAGGGAACCGCCAAAAGCCTAAACAGAGGGCTGCACAAACACAGCAAGGACCAAGTACAGAGAGCACAATAATCCCAAATAAACAGCTCGAGGGGAGGTCACAGGGGCTTACATGTCTTTACACTAATGCACAGAGTATGGGAAATAAGCAAGATGAACTCCAACTTTTAGCACTGCACCACACGTACGATATCATAGGCATCACTGAAACCTGGTGGGATGACTCCCATCACTGGAATGTAGCCATTGAGGGCTATAACCTCTTTCACAGAAATAGAACAAAGGGGAGAGGAGGGGGAGTAGCTTTATATGTCAAAAACAGTTACGTTGCAGAAGAAATGCAAGACTGTAATCCGGGAAACCAGCTTGAAAGCATCTGGATGAGAATCAAGGGAACCGGGACTCAAAAAGATCTTGTTGTGGATGTCTACTACAGACCTCCGAATCAGGATGAAGGACTTGATGAAGCCTTCTGTCAACAGCTGACCAAACAGTCACAAAGAAGAGATAGAGTAGTCATGGGCGATTTCAATTATCCCGATATCTGCTGGAAAACAAACTCGGCCAAGAGTACAAAGTCCAACAGATTCCTCACTTGCCTTGCAGACAATTTTATGGTCCAAAAGGTAGAAGAGGCAACAAGGGGATCGGCTACTCTTGATCTAATCTTAACAAATGTGGAAGACCTGATCAATACAGTCGAAGTGGTGGATCCTTAGGGGCAAGTGACCATGTGCTCCTGCAGTTTGCCATACAAAGGAAGGCTGAAACTAAGACAAGTCAAACATGCATTCTGGACTTTAAGAGAGCTGACTTCCAAAAAATGAAGGAATTACTGAGCGGCATTCCATGGACGCCAATATTAAAAGACAAGGGAGTTAAGGATGGATGGGAGTTTTTTAAAAGTGAAATAAGGTGCAAATGCAAACAGTGCTAACAAAGAAGAAGAAAAAATAAGACAAGTGCGAAGAAGCCAGAATGGATGTCCAAAGAATTTCTAACTGGGCTAAGACTCAAAAGGGACATGCACAAGAAGTGGAAAAGGGGAGAAATCACCAAAGAAGAATTCAAACGTATAATCAACTCCTGTAGGGAAAAGGTTTGCAAGGCTAAAGCGCAAAATGAGCTCAGGCTTGCCAGGGACATTAAAAACAACAAAAAAGGCTTTTTGGTTATGTTGGTAGAAAAAGGAAGAACAAGAAGGCGATAGGGCCTATGCGAGGAGAAGATGGGGTGATGGTGACAAGGGACAGGGAAAAGGCAGAACTACGTAATGCCTTCTTTGCCTCTGTCTTGTCTTCTCACAAAAAGAAAGCCAGCCTCAACCTCAGCAACATGGAGTGGATGAAGGATTGGGGAAAATCCAACCCCAAATAGGGAAACAAGTTGTCCAGGAACACCTGGCCCCTCTAAACGAATTCAAGTCCCCAGGGCCAGATCAGCTACATCCAAGAGTATTGAAGGAACTAGCGGAAGTTATTTCAGAACCACTGGCAATTATCTTCTAGAGTTCTTGGAGAACGGGAGAAGTCCCAGCAGATTGGAGGAGGGTGAATGTGGTCCCTATCTTCAAGAAGGGAAAAAAGAACAACCCAAACAATTACCGTCTGGTCAGCCTCACGTCGATACCAGGCAAGATTCTGGAAAAGATCATTAAGGAAGTGGTCTGCGAACACTTAGAAACAAATGCGGTCATTGCTAATAGTTAACAAGGATTTACCAAAAACAAGTCATACCAGACTAATCTGATCTCTTTTTTCGATAGAGTTACTAGTTGGGTCGATACAGGGAACGCTACGTACCTGGATTTCAGTAAGGCCTTCAACAAAGTCCCCCATGACCTTCTGGCAAACAAACTAGTAAAATGTCGGCTAGACAAAACTACGGTTTGGTGGATCCGTAATTGGCTAAGCGAACGAACCCAAAGGATGCTCACCAATGCGTCTTCTTCATCTTGGAAAGAAGTCATGAGTGGAGTGCCGCAGGGGTCTGTCCTGGGCCCAGTTGTGTTCAACATCTTTATTAACGACTTAGACAAAGGGTTAGAAGGCACGATCATCAAGTTTGCAGATGACACCAAACTGGGAGGGATAGCTAACACTCCAGAAGACAGGAGCAGAATTCAAAATGATCTTGACAGACTAGAGAGATGGACCGAAAATAACAAAATGAAGTTCAACAGGGACAAATGCAAGATACTTCATTTCGGCAGAAAAAAATGGAATGCAAAGATACAGAATGGGGGACACCTGGCTCGACAGCAGTACGCGTGAAAAAGACCTTGGATTCCTCGTGGATAACAAGTTAAACATGAGCCTAGAATGTGATATGACTGCTAAAAAAGCCAATGGGATTCTGTCCTGCATAAATAGAGGTATAGCATCTAGATCCAGGGAAGTCATGCTACCCCTCTATTCTGCCTTGGTCAGACCACACCTGGAATACTGTGTCCAATTCTGGGCACCTCAATTGAAGGGCGATGTTGACAAGCTGGAAAGCGTACAAAGGAGGGCAACTAAAATGATCAAAGGTCTGGAGAACAAGCCCTATGAGGAGCAGCTTAAAGAACTGGACATGTTTAGCCTGCAGAAGAGAAGGCTGAGAGGAGAAATGATAGCCATGGACAAATATGTGAGAGGAAGTCATAGGGAGGAGGGAGCAAGCTTGTTTTCTGCTGCCCTGGAGGCTAGGATGCGGAACAATGGCTTCAAACTACAGGAAAGGAGATTCCACCTGAACATTAGGAAGAACTTCCTGACTGTGAGAGCTGTTCGGCAGTGGAACTCTCTTCCCCGGACCGTGGTGGAGGCTCCTTCTTTGGAGGAGAGTTTTTAAGCAAAGGCTGGATGACCATCTGTCGGGGTGCTTTGAACGTGTTTTCCTGCTTCTTGGCAGGGGGTTGGACTGGATGGCCCATGAGGTCTCTTCCAACTCTACTATTCTATAATTCTATGATTCTATGATTCTATGCCAAGACTCATCAAGTCCACTGAAGATAATCCTTTTCTTCTCACATAAATGAGAACAAATGATAATCAAGCTCTAAAACAGGTATTATTGAACCTTCAGTGTACTGCAAACAGCTATAGGTATGTAGACAGGAAGATGAAGGATCTTGGGAGACGGATTGTTTTTCAACAGTTCTTCCTATGGAAGTTCCTGGCCCAGGAAGCAAGTGAAAAACACTGAAATTGAACAACTGGCTGAAATTGTGTCACTAGGGAAAAAATAGGTTCTTATTTCAATGTCTGGAAAGTCATGGATTGCACCTCAGAGAAGTTAGAAAGAATGTATTTGCTAGAAGTCTCAGAATACTCATCAGGGGGCTTTAAACTAAGTCCTGCATAAAAGCAAAATACTATCTCATTAGAGCAGGAACCCCAAGTGGTATATTAAATGAACCAAACAATAAAAAACCATCTTAATAGAAGACTCGGATGAAATTATCTAACATAAAAAGGATATATAGAAATGAGAGTTTTTGGTTGGTAAATTTTAACAAAATATTTCAAGCAAGCTAGTACTCTGTACTTGTTTGACTGTTGAAGTAGGATCTGGAGACCAGGGTTCCAATCCCTGCTCAGTAAAAAAAAAATCACTGTGTGACCTTGGGCAAATCACAGTCTTTCAGCCTCAAAGGAAAGCCATGGCAAGCCCCCTTTGAACAAATCTTACCAAGAAAACCTTGTGATGGACTCACCTGAGAATCATCATAAATCTGAACCAACTTGAAAGAATGCAACAACAACAAAGGTAACGACAACATAAAGACTTCAACTACTCTGCTATCTCTCCCAAGAAGAAATAATTTGTTTGCTTTTCAAATTCCATACAGTGGAAAGTATAACAAAGGGATTGACTATTTTGGACCTGATTCTCAGTTATATGAAAATAGTGGATATCTTTCTGAGATTTGTTATAGGGAGGAAAGGTTATGCAAAGTAAATCAGATGTACAATGGAATGTAAGAAAGCCCATGTGAATAAGCTTAAAGAAATAGTGGTGGGAATCTATGGTCAGAAACATCTAAAGAGTTGGAAAATCACGATGGATTGGAGTTTCTTAAAAGTGAAGCTGAAAGCACAATAAAAAAGAATTCCAAATGAGAAAGAAAAGTAAGAGATGGAAACCAGAGTGGATTCACAGCAAACTCTGGATGACCTGATTCAAAACACATTTGTATCAGAAATGGGAAAACAGGTCAATAAGCAAGGAAGAGCTCAAATTGTCAGTCCTTGGAAGCTATAGGACACAATGAATGCTCACACAGGTAATTCCGTGGAAACGCTTTATTGAAGACCTTCTTGCCAAGTCAAGCACAAAGCTGCTACTAATCAATTTCTGCCCGGACCTTAGCATATCAAACTACTACTTCCCCCCAGCCCCCTTCCACATTCACACCTATCTGTCAGATGGTTCTTTCCCAGGCTTGAAAACCAGATCATGGCCATAAATCAATTCTCCTAGCCAGACGGCTCCTTATCCTTTAGGCTAGCTCCACCCAAATTGCTTTTGGCAGGATGGGAATAGTTCAGCTAGTGTGAATGCTGGGCGATCACATCCTGACACAAATAACTAATATTTTCAGAGAGAAAGTAGTGAGAACTAACGTTCAGCACAAGATTATGCTTGTAAAAGAGGCTAAAATAATAAAAATAGGGTTGGGCTGTATTCAAAGCAAGTGGAAGAAGAAGGAAATGATGTCTGTTGTGAGTAAAAGATAGTAAAATGGTAATGGTGATAGAGATAAGGCGGAACTGAGTAACATAAACCTTGACTCTGCCTTCTTAAAAGAAAAACAGTGCTCAGTTGGATAAAAAAGGAAGAAATAATGCAGCGAGGAACCAATATTCCAAATGGGTAAAGGAGTACCTAGCTTCTTTAAAAGATGTTCAAATTTCCAGTAACAATTAACCAATTCCAAGTAATTTGAAGGTGTAACCTTAAAACTTCCATCTATAATTTTTCAGAATAGAAAAAAGGAAGTCATCTGGAAGAGAGCAAATGTTTTCCCATCCACAAAAAATGGAGAAAATGTAGAGCCAGACAACTGCAGTCACTCAGTTTGATATTAATCTCTGAAAGGTACCAGTACTTATACATAAACTATCAGACTGTCCATAATTAAGAATAGTACAAGGTTCTAAAATACAAGTCATTTCAGATTAATCTTATATCTTCTTTTGATACAGTTACAAGCTTACTTCATTAATGGAATATTGTGGATATATCTTCATTTTAGAAAGCCTCTTACATGGTTCTTCTATAATATCCTCTTAGAAAAACTGCAAAAATATGGGCTAGATGATCTACTGCTAGGTAGATTTGTAGCTAGTTAGCAGATGTAGTCATTACCTCATTGTCATCCCAGATTTAGAGTACCACAGGGTTCTATCCTGGGTTTGGTGTCATTCAACATCATTATAAATGACTTGATGGAAGGAACAGAGGCCATGTAAGCTCATCAGATTTGCAGATCACACAAATTAGGAAGAATGACTGATCCAAAGAAGGCAGAATCAGGATTCAAGATGATCTTAACAAACTAGAAATTCGGATAACAACATTAATTGCATCATAAAAAGTCAGATGCAAAAACAGATATGGACCTTGAAAAATCTGGCAGAACATGAGAAAAAGATGTAAGGGATATAGCAAACCGCAGATCAGCAATCTAATGCAATGGCAAAAAAAAAAAAAAAAAAAAGCCCAGTGCAAGCAGAAGTGTGTTGTCCTGGTCAAAGAAAGTAATAGTGCCATTTGATTCTTTTTCAGAGAGATCTTGTTTGGAACATTGTGTTCCATTCTGGCCATCACCATTTAAAAAGGATGTTAACAAGTTGAAATGTGTTCAGAGGGGAAAACCAAGATGGTAACAGATTTGGAAACCAAGACCTGTGAAGAACAGCTGAGGGAGGGAGGTATATTTAAACTTCAGGAAAGGTGGCTCTGAGGTGATATAATAGCCATCTTTAAATACTGGAAGGGTTTTCGTGAGCAAGATGGAGTAAGTTTATTTTCTGCTGTACTAAACAATAAGACCTGGACTTTCTGACAATAAGAACTGTTTGGCAAAGCAACACACTGTCTCAGATGTTGATGGACTTTTAAAACAAAGTGACAGTCACTTCTCAAGAGTGCTTTAGCTGTTGATTCCTACACTTGTAGGGACTTGGACTAGATTGCCCTTTCAAATACTGTCTTTCTGTTATTATAACTCAGTGAACACATTATGACAGAGACCAAGGAAAACCAACCAATTCCCCTTGTTAACTAATTTAGTCAGACTTTAACACATCTCTTGACTTTACCTTCTGCCATCCTAGATCACAGTCTTGGATCTTTTCTCTCTTATTTTGCCTCAAGCTGATCATCATCAAGGGTGAGCAGCCTGTCTGGGCTATTTTCAACCAGTTCATGATTAGGAGCCCTGAATTTCATTTCCCTGCTCATCCTACCCCATTCTCTGTGTGTCATATTTCCTAAACCCAGACTGTAAACCACAAGCAGGGACTCCCATACCATTCATCAGAAAGCATGTAATGGGTAAGGGAAAAATTCTTCAAAGAAAGAAAAGAAGAACATGAAAGAGCAGATAGTGAGAGGAAGGAAGGAAGGAAGGAAGGAAGGAAGGAAGGAAGGAAGGAAGGAAGGAAGGAAGGAAGGAAGGAAGGAAGGAGGGCCTTGAATAATTTGGGGGCCACTTTTTGCCCAAAAACTACACAGAAAGTCCCACGTTGTGCATAAAATAATCTAAAGCAGTGGTTCTCAACCTGTAGGTCCCCAGATGTTTTGGCCTTCAACTCCCAGAAATCCTAACCGCTGGTAAACTAGCTGAGATTTTTGGGAGTTGTAGGCCAAAACACCTGGGGATCACAAGTTAAGAGCCAGTGAATTCTGAAAAAGTACCTGGTGACAGGAAAGGACCTGCAGAGAAAATGGAGGTATTTGCACAGAACCTGGGGGATGCAGTTATCACCACACTCCTATAAAGTTTCCCACTCCAATTTACTTGAACCTCATTTTTTACCATATAACAACACTGAAACTTTTTAAATAACTGAACTGCTAAGCAAAATAAATCTATATTATTTAAACTACTTGATTTGCTCTCTGTTCAGACCTTTGCTTCTATTTTACAACTTATTCTTTCTGTGTGGCACAGAGTGCTCTGCTTATCACCCCAAGAGCAAAATCAGCTCAGCGGTTATCTCTTTTCACTGGTGAGTAATCCTTCTTTTGTAATTATCAAGTAGTTATGCTAGTATTCCTGTCTTGATGGGATTAAGAATTATTTTGCTAAGAGAGTAGGTCAGTGGACATCACTTAATTCAGGTGTTCACAAATTGCACATCAAGTCATTTGTTTTAAAGAAAATATTCAGCAGTGAAATAGGTTTTATGGATGTTCTCTCCTTTACTAACATTTTTACAAAGGGATTAGAATCATGCATAGCATTTAAAATAGCATTCACCAAATCTGATAAGTTATCTCTGAAATGTAATACTCTAATTTTCTAGTAAATGAATCTGAAGTAAATCTTGAATCATCTCAAATATTCCATAACCTAATAAGCTTCAAAAATGAACATTTTGCAGACATCATAGAATCATAGAGTTGGAAGAGACCTCGTGGGTTATGCAGTCCAACCCCTTACCAAGAAGCAGGAAAATCGCATTCAAAGCATCCAGCCTCTGCTTAAAAGCCTCTAAAGAAGGAGCCTCCACCACACTCTGGGGCAGAGAGTTCCACTGCTGAACAGCTCTCACAGTGAGGAAATTTTTCCTAATATTCAAGTGGAATCTCCTTTCCTGTAGTTTGAAGCCGTTGTTCCACATCCTAGCCTCCAGGGCAGCAGAAAACAAGCTTGCTCCTTTCTCCCTATGACTTCCCCTCACATATTTATACATGGCCATCATGTCTCCTCTAATGTTTTGGGGCTTTTGCTCTCTCTGTGTGAGTGTGTGTGTGTGTGTGTGCGTATGTGTAAGAAGAACACTGCCACCTTCTTCCATGCATTCAAAAAAGTTAATCTGTATCTACTCTACTGAGATTTCTATTGAAAACCTTATTTTCAGCAAAATGTGTGATCTAACACAACCTTGATTTCTTACAGTTTTTGTCATAATAAAGCCACTATTATGATTACTGTCTACACCAGGGACTAGAGACATTTCTACTTTAGACTATAACTCCTACCATTATCTACCTATCTACCATGATCATAGCAAGAATGGTGTAAATGTTTCTCATCCCAATATATTGTAATAAGTTACAACAGTAAAGGATATGGAGGCTTACCTGCAACAAGGGCATCCTTAGGCCAACGGCTGAACCAATCTATAGTACAACCAGAAATGAGGGCAGGGAACTTCAAAGCTCGATTTCGGAATTTTTCACCCACAGGTGAAAAGCAGAGAATAACATGGAGATTCTGCCGCACTCTGGTCATGAAATAATTATACAAATTTTCATTGGTTGGAGGCCGCCGTGGATGCTCCTTCTTCATAACCGATATGAGATCACTGGTAATTTCATCTATTTCATCACGAGCAAACAAGTTGGAAACCTAAGTGGAAATTTATTTATTTATTTGAGTGAAAATATTTCCAGCAGAACCTATAATTAAAAGAACATAGAACTGACTAATTGATTAGTTCTTACAAGACTGATTAATATGATCAGTTAATTAAATTGTGTATTACCAAAAACTCAATAGACTTTATCCGCATTGTTTGCAGATGAAGTTCTGGGTTTTAGATGGTATTTAATTTTCCTTTTCATTCCTCATTATTTTAACACACTAGAACCAACATATGTTCACTAAATAAATTAATGTACTTCTAATAAGAATCTGCACCAATTGAACGTTTATTCTCAGTTATTAAAATTCCATTTCACCAATTAATCAGCCAAGGCATTAGAGCATGATCCTCTGCATTTACTTAGAAATAACTTCTATTGTATTCAGTGGGTTGGATTTCATAAAGGGTGTTCTTGAGAATAGAGCATTAATAGATCAATCTACCATTAAAATGTTTCATCCTAATTTTAAGCATGCTTAATTCCATCATCATCTAGGATCGTTCCCTTGTGGATAACCTCTATCTGCTGTTTGGACACCAAGGGAGAAAGGAAAATTAACTAAAAACCAAGAGAAGATTTTTTTTAAAAAAATCTTTACTTCTCCTGATGACAGGACATTGTTCATGTACTCCAAGAAAGCCTCATCTTTTATCTCATTGTCTGTAAAGATGAAACTGATTCCTTTGCCTTGCTGTCCAGCTGTCCTATAGAGATGCTTCAGGTCTTCCATCAGGTTGGCTGTATTATAAGACCTAAAGAAAGGATAAAAAAGAGGTTTGAACAAATCTGAAGAAGAAAATATGTCTCAAATAAAAACTTTTTTCCTGCCCAAATCCTCCTTTTCATTTTCTTTATTGGTTTATTGGTCACTGTTTTTGAAGTTATATAGCACAATAACATCCATATCACTTTGGAAGTACATCCCATGAATGTCAGCCAGACTTACTCCTAGATAAATTCATGTAGTATAGAAGTATTGCAGAGCAATCCAAAACAACAGAAAATAAGTTCAATGGGGTACGCTGTGATAATTCACTCCTGGCCACCAGTGAAGCCTGACCTTCTATATTCAGAGTTGAATCCAATAATATATCCAAGCTATAGAGGAGGGAAGGAAAGTCTATCCAACTCTTGCTGAATCCCTATTCCCTGATCTGCCTTTTTTACTGACTAGAAACACCACTTTCTGTCTGAATCAATTTGTTTAACTTCACTCAGTCTATTACCACTGACGGGTGCCAGTGTAGAACCAAGATGGTTTCCCTGGATTGGGATGGAAAAAAGTAATGGAGCTGGGCATCTCCCACTTAAGGATGGCACTAAAAGGTTGTTGTGTGTTTTCCGGGCTGTATGGCCATGTTCCAGAAGCATTATCTCCTGACATTTCACCCACATCTATGGCAGGTATCCTCAGAGGTTGTGAGATCCTCAGAGGTTGTGAGGATGGCACTAAACATCACCTAACGTTTCATGTGGATGTGGAATAACATGGGAGAGAAAACCAAACCCTCAGGAACCCCAAAGACTACCAGCTAAGGAAACAACCAGGAGACTCCCAGCATTCACTGCTCAAAGCTTCTCTGTCACATAGGCACAATGAAATTGATCTAGAAAATCCACCTCATCCAGAAACCTCTGGAGCTGGGTGGCCACCATACATTCCAGTATCCTGCTCAAAAACGGAATGCTAGAGACTGGCCAGTAGTAATGAGATCCAGAGAGAGCTTTTTCAACAGCTTTCTTGTAGCTAACTCCTTTCAGCATGATGGAAGTCTGTCTTGTTTTAATGAGGCACTGTTCCCTCTACCCATCAGCCAACCCCCCTCTGGCTTTTTAAGGGTAAGGGTCTAATAGGCACAAGGAGACTTTAAATTCTCACAATAATCCTGTCCAAATCGTAAGAGTTTGATGAGCAGGAGCAAATTGTGCACAGATCAACTTTTCATATGAAAACTTGTGTTTGCAAAAAAAGTTCATTAAGAAAATTGTGTCTTTTTCACAAAATACACTAAATACAACATTGTTTTCTACACAAATATATTGTAAGCTCAATATTTTGCAAAAAGTCCCCAAATGAAAAACAACTCTCATAACCAATCCACAAGTTATTCATTCATGTAAATAAGAATGAAGTAAGGATAATTTGGAGTATTGCTACGTGGATTAGATGATAGTACAAACTTCTATACCATTGTCAAAAGGTCTTCCTATGCACAGTTTACTCTATACAAAGGAGAAACAAGTCTACATAAAAGACAAGGAAGAATGTTCAAGTCTACCTTCACTGCATGTTGTAATTGCAAAATAAATTTGTAATCTAAATTGTTGTGTACATACTTTGTATTGCTTTCCTATTACAATTTTGGGGCAGTTGACATAGATCGTGGATCCAGTCATCAAATGCCATTTACACACAGGTATCATTAAAGAATATGGTTCTCTAAAAGTGCTTGGGAGTTGTGGGACAGAAATTGGCAGGATCAGCTTGAGACAGATGCTCTTCCGGCACCTTGGTAGCAAGGAGACCATAGGGAGACATCTACCCATGTAGATTTGCACTTGTTATTCCAATGGTTCCAGCACTGGGTTGAATGACCAGGCTTATCAATCAACAGCTGGATGAGCTGATGCCTGGATCTGAAGACATGTGAGTGCCAAACCTATCAGCATCTGTTGCCAATAAAATTGTGGCATACCCCTTCCATTCTCATTTTAATACAATCTAATAATTTTTGTATAGTCATTTGTAAGGCTGCATATACCTAAAGAACAAGCTATTCTTATATATTCTAGTAGCTGTGCCTGGCCACGCTTTGCTGTGGCTTATAAGAATCCTTTGTTGGCCAGGTGGAATAGCAGTGAATAGCCTTGCAGCAAACCCTGGCCAATTTCTTCTTATGGGAATCCATGTTTGGTGAACTGGAATGCAATGGAATAGGCTTGATGCTTGGAAGGCTGGGCGCTTGCGTTCCAGGGGAATGCTTTTTTGGGCTGCTAGAATTACAACGAATAGCCTGGCTGCTTCAAAACCTGGCTGCTTGCTACCTAGGGAAATCTTTGGTTGGTCAGCTTCAATAGTACAGAGTAGTTTCGCTGCTTCAAAACCTGGCCGCCTTCTACCAAGGTTAATTCTTTGTTGGTCTGGTTGAATTGCACTGAATAGTCTTCCAGGTTAAAAGCCTGGCCGCTTTCTACATAGGGCACCATTGCTAGGCCAGGTTAAATGAGACGGAATAGCTTTGTGGCTTTCAAAGCCTGGGGGTTTTCTACCTAGGAGAAATCTTGGCTGGCCCTGCCTGTATGCTTGGGCATGATGAGGCAGTGTGCCAAGTTTGGTCCAAATCAGAAGTCGGGTGGGTTCAGTGCTGTCTGTATAAGGGTGAACTACAACTCCCAAAGCCAAAGGACAATCACCCCAAAATCCTGCCTGTATGCTAAGTTGGGCAAGATGAGGCAGTGTGCCAAGTTTGGTCCAGATCCGAAGTCGGCTGGGTTCAGTGCTGACTATATAAGGGTGAACTGCAACTCCCTGAGCCAAAGGACAATCACCCTGAAACCTTGCCTGTATGCTCAGTTGGGCATGATGAGGCAGTGTGCCAAGTTTGGTCCAGATCTGATGTTGACTGGGTTTAGTGCTATCTGTATAAAGGTGAGCTACAACTTCCAGAGCAAGAAGTGAGTGAAGCTACTTGGTCCATCCTCCCCCAATCTGCCCCAGGATGGAAAGGGGTTCATGGGGGTTGTGTGTGCAAAGTTTGGTCCAGTTCTGTCACTGGTGGGCATCGCAGTGGCCTGTGGGAGTCGTAGTGATTGAAAGTACTACATATCCCATCACCCATGGTCCATTGTCCCACAAATGGCACCAGGACATAAAGCGCATCATGGGGGTTAAGCGTGTCAAGTTTGGGCCAGGTCCATCATTCCTGGTGGTCACAGTGGCCTGTGATAGTGGCGGCCAATCAGAGAGCTGCCACAAACACACATACATGCATACATACATACACCGCCCGCTGCATACAAACATTGACTTTTATTACATATATAGATATAGATATAGACTAGCTTGGGGACCCAGCGATGCCCAGGTAATTTGAGAATGGTATTATTTGTCTTTTAATGTTATGTATTGTGTTTGGAGTGGGTGAACTACAATTCCCAGAATTGTGGCTGAATCCTCCCCAAACCCTGCTAGTATTATAAGTTGGCCATTTTGGGCATGCGTACCAGGTGTGCTGCAGTACCCTCTGGATGGGGGTGAACTACTAAAACTTCCAGATTCCCGGGGCCCCAAAATATCTATCAGTATCCACAGCAGGCAATATTTAGTCTGTGTGCCAAGTTTGGTCTAGATACATCAGTGGTCTTTGGATGGAGGTGAACTACAACTCTCAAAATCAAGGCCCCTTCCCACAAATACCTGCAATATGTTCAGTAGGTCATGAGGCTTCTCTATGTGAAGTGTGGTCCTAGTGCATTGTCGGTGGGGGTCAGTGTTTATCTGGCTGCAGGTGAACTATAACTCCCTTTTTCCCAAACTTGTCCAATATGTTGTATTGATTATGGGGGCTCTGTGTGCCAAGTGTGGTCCTGGTCCATTATCAGCAGGGTTCGAAGTGCTCATTCATTGCAGGGCAACTATAAATCCCAGTACCTACTACTCCTCAACTTGCAGTCCAGTTCCCCTCCAAACCCACCAGTAGTCAAATCTGGGCATATTGGGTGTGCATGGCAAGTTTGGCTGAGAGATATCATTGTTTGGGTTCATAGTGTTCTGGGTGTAGGTGAACTACAACTCCTCTATATTCCCCAGTAGGAGTGACAGTGCTCTGACGATGCAGGGTGAACTACAACTTCCACCATGTGGAGTCAATCTCTAAACTCCTCCAGTAAGTTTAGTTGCAGCTCAATTCTGCTCTGTTTGTTATGCAGAGAGATTGGAAAGGAAAGGGCAGTGGGCGGGGCCATGCAAAGTCCACAGCAATGGAGAACCCTGGAATGCCTGCCTGTGGTGGAAGAAAAAGCAAAATCTAGAATGAAATGGTCCCCAAATGAAAGCATTCCTTGGGTGGTCGGCTGTAGTGTTTGGGAAGGACATTGCCAGGGGCTGGGCTGGATGTTCATGGAGCTCGCTGTAACCACAATGTCAGTGCAAATGAATAACTTGCTAGATTTTCAGGCCTGGGAAGTATAGCCTGTTTGTGGAGGGCGGAGGCTGTCTGTGTGAGCAGACATCCATGCCACATACACACATACGGGTTTTTGTTTTTATTATGGATTTAGATAGATTTAGATTTAGATTAGATAGATTAGATTTAGATTTAGATTAGATAGATTAGATTAGATATAGATAAATAGATAGATTGTTCCCTCTGGGGCTTATAGGTAGTGTTCTTTTTAGCCAGAAAAGGGAGAAGACTAGAGATCAAGATATCTCTTATATTATGCTACCTGTGACATTTTGGGAATACTTGACAATAAAGGTTACACAATCACTGTCTACACCACCATTTGAAACAATCTGTGATAAGTGTTGAAAGAAGGTAGAAATTTCCTTTTCCCATACAAAATTGCTAGTTCTTTGAATAGAAAGTTTACATGATATTATGTTACTCAATATGTAGTTGAATTGCAGTTCTCACTGGAAATATTAACTAAGGCAAATGGGAGGTGCAGTTCAAGAAGACCTATAGGGCTGCCCTTTGCACACTTCTGTGATATAGCAGTACATTCTTTCTTCACTGGCAACTTATCTGAAGCAAAAGACCTCACTTAACTTTACAGCACGAATAACAAATTCTGCTTGAACCAAATGCTAAGGGTTGAACCAAATGTCTAAGGGGAAAAACATTTAAGAGCTTACCTTGTTAATGTTATCTGGAACATATCATAGCCAGCTATAAATGATGCCAATTTAGTCAAGCTCTGCTTCCCAGACCCACCAACTCCAACAAGCAAAGCATTTCCACATGGAGTGCGGATTACCCGAGAAATCTACAAAATACAAAAACTTATTGTTAAGTATGTATTTTAAGAAGTAAACAAACACTGGTCCATAAGGTCGCGAAGAGTCAGAAGCTACTGAACGAATAAACAACAACAGAACAAACACTGACAAATTACTTTACTTACTTACTTACTTAGGCGATCCCTCGTAGTTCGAGGATGATTGTCTTCCATCTTGGGGATGTGTCCGTAGATGGCTGAAGAGACCTATTCTTGATCTGCATGTTCTCCCGCAGTGAGGAAATCGGTTTCCAGGTGGAAGGCGGTCCTGGTCAGGGTTGGCTTGACGCTCCTTCCTCTTGGCATGTTTCTCCCTTAAGCCCTCCATTCGTGCCTCTTCGAACGCCACAGCACTGCTGGTCCCAGCTGACCTCCAATTAGAGTGCTCAAGGGCCAGGGCTTCCCAGTTCTCTGTGTCTATGCCACAGTTTTTAAGGTTGGCTTTAAGCCCATCTTTAAATCTCTTTTCCTGCCCACCAACATTACATTTCCCGTTCTTAAGTTGGGAGTAGAGCAACTGCTTTGGGAGACGGTGATCGGGCATTCGGACAACATGGCCAGTCCAGCGGAGTTTATGGCGTAGGAGCATTGCTTCAACGCTAGTGGTCTTTGCTTCTTCCAGCACGCTGACATTTGTCTGTCTGTCTTCCCAAGAGATTTGCAGGATTTTTCTGAGGCAACGCTGATGGAAATGCTCTAGGAGTTGGGTGTGATGTCTGTAGACCGTCCACGTTTCGCAGGCGTAGAGCAGGGTTGGGAGGACAATGGCTTTTTAAACAAGCACCTTGGTATCTCTATGGATGTCCTGGTCATCAAACACTCTCTTTTTCATTCAGAAAAATGCTGCACTCACAGAACTCAAGTGGTGTTGTATTTCAGTATCGATGTTGACTTTTGTGGAGAGGTGGCTGCCAAGGTAGCAAAAATGGTCAGCGTTTTCTAATGTTACACCATTAAGCTGTATTCCTAGCATTGCAGAGGGGTTAGCTGGTGCCTTTTGGAAGAGCACTTTGGTTTTCTCGATGTTCAGTGAGAGACCGAGCTTCTCATATGCTTCTGCGAAGGTGTTTAGAGTGGCTTGTAGGTCTTCTTCTGAGTGTGCACAGACTATGTTGTCGTCGGCATATTGGAGTTCTATAACAGATGTTGTGGTGACCTTGGTTTTGGCTCTCAGTCTGCTGAGGTTAAATAGCTTGCCGATACATGATTTCCACACAGGTGGGAAGCTTCCCATCAAGGTGAAGTATCATAGCGATGAAGATGGAAAATATGGTAGGGGCAATAACACACCGCTGCTTGACACCTGATTCCACCTTAAATGGGTCACTTTGGGAGCCATTGTTGCCAAGACTGTTGCCATCATGTCATCATGGAGGAGCCGCAGGATGTTCACAAATTTGTCAGGGCACCCGATTTTTTTGGAGGATGTTCCAGAGAGTGCTGCGATTCACTGTGCCGAATGCCTTTGCAAGGTCAATGAATGCCATGTACAGAGGTTGGTTTTGTTCCCTGCATTTTTCTTGGAGCTGTCGTACAGTGAAGATCATGTCCACTGTTCCTCTGGAGGGACGGAAGCCATTCTGGGATTCTGGGAGGGTGTCTTCTGAGACAGGGAGAAGGTGGTTTGCAAAGATTCTTGCGGGGATTTTCCCAGCGGAGGTTAGAAGGGAGATTTTGAAGATTTCAGCAGGGATCCCATCAGGTCTGCTGGCTTTGTTGTTTTTTTGTTGGCTGATGGCATTGCTAACTTCTTCCAAACTAGGCAGTGCTGCAAGCTCATCCCTGGTTTGTTGTTGCGGGATTTGTGAGAGGGTCTCTTCGGCCACATTGGAGCTGCGATTCAGCAGGTTCTGGTAGTGCTCTTTCCAACGTAGTGCAATTGATGTTTTGTCCTTCAGAATTTTGGTTCCATCTGATGAGCATAGGGGCTGTATGCCATAGTTTCTTGGTCCGTAAATGATCTTTGTGGCTTTGAAAAATCCCTGAGCATCATGGGTATCTGCAAGGTGTTGTGATTTCTTCAGCCTTCTTTGTCCACCAGATGTTCTTGAGTTCTCTGGTTCTTCTTTGGACCTCAGCTTTTGCACTGGCATAGATCTTTTTCTTGGCAGCACTGTTGGTGTCTCTCTGCCATGTTTGGAAGGTTTTCCTTTTGTTATCAATTAGCTGTTGGATCTCTTTGTCATTATCGTCAAACCAGTCTTGATGTTTCTTAGTTTGGTATCCAATGATTTCTTCGCAGGCTGTGATGATGGAGGTCTTCAGTTTGTTCCAATGCTCCTCAAAATTTTTGGGGTGTTCTGTGGGTAGATGATCTTTGAGTGTTGTTTGGAGAAGGGCTCATTAGGACGGCTCCTGAAGGGCTTGGGTGTTCATTTTGCGCCTTGTTTTCTTTCCTTGGAGTCTGCGTTTGGGGACGATCTTGATAGCCATCATGGATCGGATTAACCTGTGATCTGTCCAGCAGTCATCAGCACCTGTCATGGCTCTTGTGAGAAGTACATCGCGGCGGTCTCTGGCACGTGTAATAACATAGTCCAAGAGGTACCAATGCTTTGACTGGGGGTGCTTCCATGATGTCTTGAGCTTGTTTTTCAGGCGGAAGAGCGTGTTGGTGATGACAAGGTTGGCAAGATGCCATTTGAGTTGCTGTTTCCAACCCCGTCTTTTCCTATGATCCCTGGCCACAGGTCGGAGTCCCGTCTGGCATTAAAGTCCCCCAGGAGGATGATTTTGTCCTCCTTATGTATCTCCGATAGGATGGTGTCCAGCTGACAATAAAATTTTTCCTTGATGTCTTCATCAGCATCTAGAGTTGGTGCATAGGCACATATGATGGTTGCCTGTTGGTTTTTGGCAAAGTTAATTCGGAGGGTTGAGAGTCGTTCATTGATGCCAGTGGGTGCTTCACCAGGTCATTTCTGATAGCAAAGCCAACTCCGTGTATTCTTCGCTCTTCTTCAGGCAGTCCCTCCCAGAAGAAGGTGTAGCCTCCTTTTTCTTCCTTCAGCTGTCCCTCTCCTGCTCTCTGGGTCTCCTGAAGGGCTGCTATGTCGATGTTAAAGCATCCCAGCTCCCTTGCAATGATAGCAGTCCTGCGTTTGGGGCGTTTGCTGTCAGTGTTATCCAAAAGTGTCCATACATTCCATGTTCCAAAGTTCATTTCTCTTTTTTGGCCGCAGAGTGGTGACCCTTCTGGACGTGGCAGTCCAGTCAGGGATAAGAGAGGCAGACTATGTTTAGGACACCTTTTCTAGTCCCATCCCCATGTGGGGTGAGCAGATCGGATCCTAAAAAGGGCTGCTCAGTCATGGATACAGCTGCTGAACTACTCAACTGCCTCAGACCTTGAGGTAGAGCAACTGAGTCCATATCAACTGCCCATGTGCCAGTCTGTGACTAGGGGCTTCCAGATTTCACAGCCCTGCCCCCATCACCACTTGCTGATCGCCATGGGACTTTTGTAGGTTTATTTTTATTTTTGTTTGGAGATGCCTGTGCGTGATTTTTTTTAATGTATGGAGGTCGGTGCACAGATGGTCAACACACAGTCTTCACAGAGTGAGGTTCTAGCAGTGGTGTGGTTAACACAATTAGAATGGCTTCTCAGTCTGTTGCAGCCTTCTTCTGTCAGGGTATTGTGTATTGTGAAATGTTAAAATCAATCTGGATTCAGCAATTATGGAGTTAATGAGAGTCTGCTATGATTGATGTATCACAGGACCAATGGGGTCAAGTGTGTTTTGACCGGGACTTACTATCTTGTTCCTGTGGAATGTTGAGGGAGTGTGTTTTCCTGTGTAGAGCGGAGAACAGCGATGAGCAATGTGCTGTGTGTGTGCATGAGTGCTTTCGGCAAGCACTCATGGAGGAGAAAGGACTGAATTTGCTCTATCTGTAAATAGATCATGTAAATAAAGTTGTTTGCCGTTGGACTACCAACTGAACCCTCATCTGCTGGAGTGAGTTTGTCCAGTTCTGTTTTCCACACTGGGAGACAGTCTGGAGAGAAGGAGGCAGACCGGGATGGTGAATTTTTGGATTTCACTCTGCTACCCATCATCCCCGCTGACATCTTCCGCCTTCACAGCCATTGTAACATGTACCATGTTATCCTCCGCCTGCTCCGCCGTTGAGGTCTTCGGGTCTTCGGCTTGGTCTGGAACCTCCCCTCTGGCCACTTCTGGGAGTGCATGACTCCAGTGGTTGTGCCTGCAGGTTCATCGGAACACGCAAGCCCCCTCACCATGACAAGGTGACAATCCATCGAGGGGGATTGTCACCTTGTTTCTTCTTTTAGGTTCTGCTGAACTATGCTTTTGCTTTTCACCAATCTACTGAGAGAAGGGAATGTTTCCTTTTAAAATAAGAGTTGAGATACAGTACACACATTGACTCATGGACAAGTTGACCAATTTTTTGAATTGATTCTTAGACTTAAATTTATAAACTTATACATGAGTATATAGGATAACTATGATTCCACTTCACGACCATAGCAACCATTCCTGGGGTTTGCAGTTTAGGGAGAAATACTTAAAATTCTCAGCTAAAGCTCTCTCTTGCATCACCAGACTACTATCCTGAATATTCCGTGGAATGTAGCCATAGCAGCTAGAGGAATAATACTGCTATCATTGTGCAGTTTAATAGGGCTTTCAGACAACATTTATCATCACAAATGAAAACAGCAGGATATCCTAGTAATAGCAATAAAATTTCTGGGGCAAATGCTGCTGCATGTATACAGTTTCCTCTTTGATTGCTTGAAAAATGTTTGCAATGAACAAATTCTTTGCATCACAACATTCACCCAGTCTCTCTCTTACTTCATTTCTTGATCCTAAGCCAAATTTTCCTACAATCTTTGATTCTGCTCGATTTCCTGCTTTTGCATTTCAATTGTCTAAGATGAACAAGAGCAGCTGTTACTGTGTGTGATCAATTTCCTCCTAAATCCCAGCACAGACTTTTTCAGTTTCTTCTTCTTCTGCTGCTTTTGTAATGAGAACGTGAACATATTGATTAGTTTCTCCTAAAGTGTTACTGATATAATTTGCAACCAAAATGGTAAAAGATCTGGTAGCCAAGCCCTTTGAGGAGCGGCTTAGGGAGTTGGGTATGTTTAGCCCAGTGGTTCTCAACCTGTGATTCCCCAGATGTTTTGTCCTTCAACTCCAAGAAATCCTAACAACTGGTAAACTGGCTGGGATTTGTGGGAGTTGTAGGCCAAAATACCGGGGGACCCACAGGTTGAGAACCACTGCCCTAAAGTGTTAATGATATAATTTGATCAAACTTCACTGCTTTTGTTTCATCTCTCCTCACTATTAATGCCACCTTATTTCTTCTTAGATTTTTATTTCCTGAGTAAAACAGTGCAGAATTATCTGACAAAATGTTCTATCCTTGTCTATTTTGGCTCATTCATCACAAGCATTGCAATATTTATACATTTCGTTCCTTGTTTTACTATGTCTAGCTTTCCCTGATTCACGCTTCTCACATTCCATGTCCCTATAATATGTTTTGTGCAGCTTTAGAGCTTCCTTTGGCTCCTAAGAACATTAATGACTGAACATTCTTTCAGCTTGAGTTGAGTTGTGTCATTAGCCAGAGTGTTGCCCATAACTGTACTCTGTTATATTCCAATAGCTCATTTGAGTGCAATTGATCTGGGAATTTCATCATGTTTCATTTTGGATTGTCTCAGCACAGTTTTCATGGTGTTTACTATACCTTCTTTGCCGACTGTGGAATTCACTGCCCATTGAGATTAGGCAAGCCCCCACTTTACTAGCCTTTAAGAAAGACTTAAAAACATGGCTCTTCCGGTGTGCCTTTGGAGAGTAACTGTCATATCTTTCTTCGGTTATTCCGCTTGGATATATATCCTTTAGACTGTTCCACTATTTTATGTCCCTGTTCCCCGTGGTTTTATTCATATGCCTTTCTCACCCAAGTTTTAACTTAGTGTTCATGTGGCCCGCCCTGGTTTTTATTGTCTTTTCTGATTTTGTGTTGTAATGTATATTATTATTTATTGTATTGTTAAATTGTGTTATGATGTGTTGTTTTATATTTTGTTATATTGTATGGTTCTGGGCATGTCCCTATGTAAGCCGCCCCGAGTCCCCGTTGGGGAGATGGTGGCGGGGTAAAAATAAAGTTTTATTTTTATTTTATTATTATTATTCTGCACAGTATTAATAACTGTTAGATGTGGTACCACTGCTGTCATCTCAGAGAAATAATCTGCTATTGTCACACACATACACCACAATTGCTGCTTCCCAATAGCTGTTTGGCACATTCAGTCTAGTCTGCCATCCTAAGCAAAAGTCTCTTTAACTTTAGCAGTGCTCCTGCCATCACCAGCAGTGCTCCTGCCATCACCACAGCTTCTAGCCTCGCAGGATCATTCAATCCTGCCAATGCAGAAGTAGTGCCATGGAAATGAACATCTAATAGGAATGGGAATATTCATCTGTCTTCAATACATATCATTAATTTGTTCAATTTCCCCAGTATTTCTACCCTACATTATTTTTAAAAAGATAAAATCAATATTTAAAGACTTATTTAATTTTCAGAGAGATTGTCATGTTAGTCTAGAATATCACTATGCAAAGTGATCTTATAGTACATTAGAGACTAAGGGCTGTCTACACTGAGCAGAAACCCTAAAATGGGACAGATTATGTCCAGAAACTTCCAGCCTGGACTGCAGAGTAAAAGCAGTTAACCAGGTTTTACCTCACATTGATAAAATTTACAGCAAGAACACCGAAGATATGGAGTAGTCTTCATAGTTGATAATAAAGCTGCGAAAGCTTGGATACAACCCAAAAAATGATAGAATAATCTCAATTCGAGTTCAAGGCAAGCCGTTTAACATCACAGTGATCTAAATATACGCCCCAACTACAGCTGCTGAAGAAGCAGAATTAGATCAGTTCTATGAGGATCTGCAGCACCTACTGGATAACACACCAAAAAGAGACATTATTCTCATTACAGGAGATTGGAATGCTAAGGTGGGCAGTCAAATGACAACCGGGATCACAGGCAAGCATGGTCTGGGACAATCAAACGAAGCAGGACGTAGGCTGAGAGAATTTTGCTAGGAAAACTCTCTGTGCATAACAAACACTCTCTTCCAACAACCTAAAAGACAGCTTTACACATGGACTTCACCAGATGGTCAACACCGAAATCAGATTGACTACATCCTTTGCAGCCAAAGGTGGCAGACATCCATCCAGTCGGTGAAAACAAGACCTGGAGCTGACTGTAGTTCAGACCACGAACTTCTTATTGCAAAATTTAGAATCAGACTAAAGAGAATGGGGAAAATACACAGACCAATTAGATATGATCTCACAAATATTCCTAATGAATATGCAGTGGAAGTGAAGAATAGATTTCAGGGACTAGACTTGATAAATAGAGTCCCAGAAGTACTATGGACAGAAGTTCACAACATTGTTCAGGAGGCAACAACAAAGTACATCCCAAAGAAAAAGAAAACCAAGAAGGCAAAATGGTTGTCTGCTGAAACACTGGAAGTAGCCCAAGAAAGAAGGAAGGTGAAAGGAAACAGCGATAGGGGGAGATATGCCCAACTAAATGCACAATTCCAGAGGTTAGCCAGGAGAGACAAGGAACTATTTTTAAACAAGCAATGCATGGAAGTGGAAGAAGACAATAGAATAGGAAGGACAAGAGACCTCTTCCAGAAAATCAGAAACATCAGAGGCAAATTTCAGGCAAAAATGGGCATGATCAAAAAGATGGCAAGGACCTAACAGAAGCTGAAGAAATCAAGAATAGGTGGTGGGAATATACAGAAGATTTGTATAGGAGGGATAAAAATATAGAAGATAGCTTTGACGGTGTGGTGAGTGAATTAGAACCAGACATCCTGAGGAGTGAGGTTGAATGGGTCTTAAGAAGCATTGCTAACAACAAGGCAGCAGGAGACAATGGGATCCCAGCTGAACTGTTTAAAATCTTGAAAGATGATGTTGTCAAGGTGATGCATGACATATGCCAGCAAATATGGAAAACACAAGAATGGCCATCAGATAGGAAAATATCAGTTTACATCCCCATACCAAAAAAAGGGAAATGCTAAAGAATGTTCAAACTTCCGTACAGTGGCACTTATTTCCCATGCCAGTAAGATAATGCTCAAGACCTTGCAAGGCAGACTCCAGCAATACATGGAGCGAGAGTTGCCAGATGTCCAAGCTGGGTTCAGAAAAGGCAGAGGAACGAGAGACCAAATTGCCAATATCTGCTGGATAATGGAGGAAACCAGGGAGTTTCCGAAAAATATCTACTTCTGCTTTATTGACTATTCTAAAGCCTTCAACTGTGTGGATCATAATAAACTATGACATGTTCTTGGTAGTATGGGGATACCAAGTCACCTTGTCTGTCTCCTGAGAAATCTGTATAAAGACCAAGTAGCCACAGTAAGAACAGATCATGGAACAACAGACTGGTTCAAGATTGGGAAAGGAGTACGGCAGGGCTGCATACTATCGCCCTTCCTATTCAACTTGTACGCAGAACACATCATGCGACGTGCGGGGCTTGATGAATCCAAGGCTGGAGTTAAAATTTCTGGAAGAAACATTAACAACCTTAGGTATGCAGATGATACCACTCTGATGGCTGAAAGTGAGGAAGAGCTGAGGAGCCTTATCACCAAGGTGAAAGAAAAAAGTGCAAAAGCTGGGCTGCAGTTCAACATCAAGAAAATCAAGATCATGGCAACCAGACCGATTGACAACTGGCAACTAGAGGGAGAAAACGTGGAGGCAGTGACAGACTTTATATTTCTAGGCACAAAGATCACTGCAGATGCAGACTGCAGCCAGGAAATCAGAAGACATCTACTTCTTGGGAGGAGAGCAATGGCCAACCTTGACAAAATAGTGAAGAGCAGAGACATCACACGGGCAACAAAGGTCCGCATAGTCAAAGCAATGGTATCCTCCATAGTAACCTATGGATGCGAGAGCTGGACTATAAGGAAGGCTGAGCGAAGGAAGATAGACGCTTTTGAACTCTGGTGCTGGAGGAAAATCCTGAGAGTGCCTTGGACCGCAAGAAGATCCACCCAGTCCATCCTCCAGGAAATAATGCCCGGCTGCTCACTGGAGGAAAGGATATTAAAGTTGAAGTATTTTGGCCACATCATGAGAAGACAGGACAGCTTGGAGAAGATCATGATGCTGGGGAAAATGGAAGGAAAAAGGAAGAGATGCCAACCAAGGGCAAGATGGGTGGACAGTATTCTTGAAGTGACTGGCTTGTCCTTGAAGGAACTGGGGCCGGCAACGGCCGACAGAGAGCTCTAGCGTGGACTGGTCCATGAGGTCACGAAGAGTGGAAAACGACTGGACGAGTGAGACGATGACAGCAAGATCCCAAGTTTCTCCAGACAGGTGGTGTGGATAGCTAGTTTGAACCTGTGTACTGTCCACATGGGACACTGTCACCATCCCCTTTTCCATCCACTTCATGTGGCAGGGAAAAGGGGATGAAACTTTCCTGGGCTGTCGTCAGGAGAGACATCAGCAAAATTACTGATGCAATGTGGGGAAAGGAGGGCAATTCCAGTCCACCCTCAGATTGTAAGGATCATGTAGAAGAGCCCTGACAGAAGGAATTTGGATAGCATACGTTTTCCTAGATTAAGTCTACTTCCTCTGATAGTCTATGAAAGCTTAAGCTATCATCTTTTTTTCATCTCTAATACACTACAAGATCTCTTTGCATAGGTAAAGGTAAAGGTTTTCCCCTGACATTAAGTCAAGACGTGTCCAAATATGGGGGTTGGGGCTCAATTTCTAAGCCAAAGAGCAAGCGTTGTCCATAGATGCCTCCAAGATCATGTGGCCAGCATAACTGCATGGAACACCATTACCTATTGATCTTCTCACATTTGCATGTTTTTGAACTGCTAGGTTGGCAGAAGCTGGGGCTAGCAGTGGGAGCTCACCCCGCTCCCTGGATTCGAACCGCCAGCCTTCCAGTCAGCAAGTTCAGCAGCTCAGCAGTTTGACCCACTGTGCCACCAGGGGCTCTTTGCAAACCTATTTTAATTATAGCACATTTATGAATAAACCAAGTGCTAGAATACTGGCTCATACATGTAGCTCATGCATAGCTCATATTGGCCCTGCCATGAAGTCCAGGATGTGCTGTAGGCAAGCAGGTTCCCTTTATATTTCAATATGTGAAGGACACATGTCCAGAGGCCTTCTGTAAAGTGGACGGAAGGACTGTTTCTTGAAAATTAGGATTTTTCCTTTAGTTCCTTGTGCACTGAAGTCTGACTTTTTGGTTTTTCATCCTCCTATACCTAGGGACATACCAGTGTTGGAGAATATACGAATAGCAGACATCTACTTCTCAACATTCTCCATTTCAGTGTAGAAATATGTTCACAAAGAACTGGCACACTAGCAGCATCTTCTGGAATTTTTTGATATTGCTCCCCAGTCAGCATCTTTCATCCACACAGATCTAACTTTGTAGTATCCTCAAAGTATAAATGTATGAAATGAGATGATGATGATGATGATGATGCAAGTTTGTACCACCCCTTTCAATTCCTAAACTAAATTAATTACCATGGGCACCAATACCTTTATTAAATGGATCATGGCATCTTCAAAAAACACCAGGTCCATTCCTGCCCCTCGGATGCTTTCATTATATATCTGTAAGAACATATTCAAACGGTCCTTCAAGTGATCAAAGGACTCGATGGGTTCATATATTTTAGGCATGTCAGCTTCTGTTTCTTCTGGCTCCTCTCCTGGAATGAAATAAAAATAAAAATAATGTATGTCTCACATTAGAGACAATCTTGACTGCGTTTGTACATCTTATAGTAGGATCTTCTCTTCTATTTGGGAACTGAGAAAAGCACTACTAGCCCTCATAGAAAGAATACTGATATTATTGCTAAAAAACAATACTGATAAATGAGCCAGCATTGTGAATTTGTCAGCAAGTGTTCGAGAATAATTAGCTCCATTTACAATGCCCAGTCCCTAGTTAGTCAGATAGGATTCTGCTCCCTTTATCCCGTGCAGTTCCTAGCCCTATAGTTTACTGTTTGTACTTTGTGTTTTTGATCTTGAAGGAACTGGGGGCAGCAACGGCCGACAGGGAGCTCTAGCGTGGACTGGTCCATGAGGTCACAAAGAGTCGAAAACGACTGAACGAGTGAGACGCCGACGACGTTTTTGTTTTGATGGATTATTTGTTTATTGACGTATGGACATTTGGTATCATGTAAGTGAACCCGAGTCCTTTCAGGGAGATGATGGCAGGGTATAAGAATAAAGTTAGTATTATTAATGACACAAAGACATAGTATGACACAGCAAATGAGACATATATGCTGGATTTTGTATCACAAAATCACAAGTCAAACACTTCCCAAGTATTTAGGACTGTGTGATGTATTTTCGGATGATGTGGTTATTATTTGGGATCTGTGGTTGACTTTTCAATTTTGGCTTTGATGGCATTGGTTCTAATGGCTTGTTCTTGGGCTGCCAGAATCAGGCCCTCCGTCTCCTTTTTCAAAGTTCCATTTGTGAGCCACAGCCATGTTTTTCTTTGTCAATTTGACTCTTGATTTTTTCTAGGAACTGTCCATGGAGAGCCTTCTTTTGCCAATTTTCTCTTCTGCTCTGGATTGTGTTTTTACGGTATTCACTCTTTGTATTTTGAACTTGAAGCAGTCCTCCCTTGAACTTCCCTCAATGTTGGTTCTTGACTGCCTTTCACATAATCTGCCAGGGCATGTTTCTCTTCCTCTACCGTTTGTTTCACTTGCAGAAGCCCTCTGCCTCCTGATTTTCTAGGCAGGTACAGTCTGTCGATATCACTATGCAGGTGTAATGAGTAGTGGATTGTCATTAGTTTTCTTGTCTTTCTGTCCAGATCATCTAGCTCTGCTTGTATCCAGTTCACAATTCCAGCAGTGTATCTAATGACGGGGATGGCCCAGGTGTTGATAGCCTTGATCGTAGCCTTCCACCATTTAATTTGCTCTTCAAAACTTTTCTGACTCTTTGGATATATTGTTTGCTGACCACATTTTTCACATGCCCATGCTTGATACTTTCCAACTGTAGTATGCCCAGATATTTATGGTGTTGTAGTTGAGTCTGCTGGCAATATTACAAATGGTAGTAGGAGTACTAGTAGGAGAAAAAGGTTTAATCATGAGCAGGTGCCAGATGAAGAACCGCAAAGGAAACGGATCCGGGATATACTTATGGCACCTTCTGATGAAGACACGCTTGAAGGGTTTTTAAGTGACGAGGAGTCAATGAGTGAAGAAGGAGACAGGCTGGATGTGAATAGAGGCACTAAGAGGGTTACTCGGGAGCAGGAATCAGTTGAGGAACAGGAGAGGAAGAAGCTCCGAGATATACTTACTGCTCCCACAGAGGAGGAGTCGTTTTTGGGTTTCTCTGGGGATGATAGGTCTGAGAGTGATGAAAATGTGGAGGGCACATCGGACTGGACTAGGGTACAAGAAATAAGGGATATGTGTGCAGAGCCAACTTCTAGTGATACGTTTGTGGGGTTTTCGGGACAGGAGGATTGGCAAACACCCGGGTCATGGGGAAACCTAAGTCTTGATAGGAGATGGAGGAACTGGAGGGATGATAGCCGGGGTTCACGTGTGACGACAGGAACAGCTGTGGGGGATGATGATGGGGTGGAGGTCAGCTAATCTTCGGATAATGATGTGTAAGTTAAAAGTAGGGTCTGAAATGGGGATCATTTGCAGAAGGCAAAGTGTCGTTATGGCATAGGTTTGTCGCTGCTTGTTTTTCCTGTTGGGTTTTGGGTCCTGGCTCTACAGCTTGGCGTTCCTGGTTCCCGTGATTCTTTGATTTGGATTGGACAATCGTGAGTGTGTTTTCTCCCTTCCTGGACCTTTGGACTGGTGACTTCGGCTCTGTTTGACAACCTTTGGTAATGACGTTTGGATTGGCTTATCGTGGATGCAGCTTTCTCCCTTCCTGGCATTGGATTGACTTGACTTCGGCTTGTGTAAACACTTTGGAGACGACATTAGTTTGGACCTTCTTTTACTGCTGTTTTTGAAACTTCGGCTGGTTTTGTTTACTCTCTGTGTGCAGCGCTATCTTCCAGGAAGCCTGCTACAGTGCTGTTTACCTCCAATTCCACTGACTACATTTTAATCCGGATTATCCATTTAATCCAGATTATTTTCCGTTCTTCTTTTTGAGCCCAGTTTGGGCTAAAACTTTGAGTTTTGGTCAGAGACACTGCAGTTAAGTGTCTCTGAGCCAATTTTTGAGTTGCAATAAACCTTTTGTTAAACTAAGTATTGTGTGTGTGGCTCTTTAAGGCGCCTGTGTTCCGACATATAGGCTTCAGGCTGATTGCACTTTATGGTTTGTCCATTTGGCATCTCTATGCCCTTGCTGTGAGTCATTTTCCCTTTCTTTAATGCCACTGTGGCACATTTGTCTAGGCCAAACTCCATACTGATGTCAATGCTAAAGATTCTGACTGTGTTGGCCAGTGATTGGATTTCTGTTTCTGATTTTCCATAAAGCTTTAGATCAGGGGTCCTCAAACTTTTTAAGCCGAGGGCCGGTCCACAATCCTTCAGACTGTTGAGGGGCCGGATTATCATTAGGAAAAAAATACAAACAAATTCCAATGCACACTGCACATGTCTTATTTGTAGTGCAAAAACAACAACAGCAACAACAACAAGAACAATGAAAGAACAATACTATATTTAAAAATAAAAACAATTTTAACCAACATACATTTATCAGGATTTCAATGGGAAGTGTGGCCCTGCTTCTGGCCAATGAGATAGTCAAGTTAATTAGGATTGTTGTTGTTGTGTGCCTTCAAGTCATTTCAGACTTTGGGCGAGCCTAAGTCTAAAATTTATTTATTTATTATTATGTATTTATTTACTGCATTTATTTACTACATTTGTATCACACCCTTCTCACCCCAAAGGGGACTCAGAGTGGCTTACAAATTATATGTACATACAATATATTATATTATTAGTATAGCACAATATTAGCATTATATGTTACTATATTGAACTATACCACTATACTGTAATATTAGTAATATTATATGTAATATAGAATATATAATTAATATTATTATATGGTATTATTATTAGTGTTATATTGTATTACATTATAATATTAATATCAATATTATATGTATATACAATATATTATATTATAAAACTGAGGGCGGGGGCCAGGTAAATGACCCTGGAGGGCCGCATCCGGCCCCCGGGCCTTAGTTTGGAGACCCCTGCTTTAGATCATACATGTATAGCAAGTGGGAAATTTTTGGTGAATGTCTTGCTGTTTGACATTTGTTTTCTGTAGAATTACTGACAATTGGACCATTGCAATGATGAACAGCAGTGGTGACAGTGAGTCACCCTGGAAAATTCCTCTCCTGATGTTAACAGTTCTATAGCTTTCGTTGCCCACAAACAACTCAGTTTTCCATTGTTTCATTGCTTTTTTGGTGAAGTGAGGGCGACTACCTGTGCCCTTGATCCCTGCCCATCTTGGCTTTTAAAACAGGCCAGTGGTGGATTAGTTGATTGGTTTGTGGCAATAATTAATGCCTCTTTGGGGCAGGGCAAATTTCCATCCACCCTAAAACAAGGAGTGGTAAGGCCTATTTTGAAGAAGGCCTCATTGGATCCGACCAATCCTTGTAACTACAGGCCAATCTCTAACCTACCATTCTTGGGCAAGGTCTTGGAGCGGGTGGATGCCTCTCAGCTCCAGGGATTCTTGGAAGATACGGATTTTCTGGACCAATCACAGTCTGGCTTCAGGCCTGGGTTCAGTACCGAGACGGCTTTGGTCGCCTTGGTGGATGACCTCCGCAGGGAGCTGGACAGGGGGAGTGTGACCCTGCTGGTTCTCCTGGACATCTCAGCGGCTTTCGATACCATCGACCATGGTATCCTTCTGGGGCGGCTCTCTGGGATGGGCTTTGGGGGTACTGCACTGCAGTGGCTCCAGTCCTTTCTGGAGGGTCGTTCCCAGTTGGTGAAGCTGGGGGACACCTGCTCGGACCCCTGGCCATTGACCTGTGGGGTCCCGCAGGGTTCTATTTTGTCCCCCATGCTTTTTAACATCTACATGAAACCGCTGGGAGAGGTCATCCGGAGTTTTGGAGTACGGTGCCATCTCTATGAGGATGACACCCAACTCTACTATTCTTTTCCACCTAAATCCAAGGAAGCCCCTCGGATTCTGGACCAGTGTCTGGCCGCTGTGTTGGCCTGGATGAGGGTGAATAAACTGAGACTTAATCCTGACAAGACAGAGGTCCTCCAGGTCAGTCGTATGTCTGATCGGGGTATTGGGTGTCAACCTGTGCTTGACGGGGTCGCACTCCCCTTGAAGGCGCAGGTCCGCAGCTTGGGGGTTCTCCTGGATTCAGGGCTGACGCTTGAGGCTCAGGTGTCGGCTGTGGCCGGGAGGGCCTTTGCACAATTAAAACTTGTGCGCCAGCTGCGACCATACCTCGAGAAGTCTGATCTGACCATGGTGGTCCATGCCTTAGTTACCTCTAGACTGGACTATTGCAATGCGCTCTACGTGGGGCTGCCTTTGAAGACGGCCCGGAAATTACAACTAGTACAGCGATCGGCAGCCAGGCTTCTAACTGGAGCGAATTACAGGGCGCGTTCAACGCCTCTGTTTAAGGAGCTCCACTGGCTGCCGTTTACTTTCCGCGCCCAATTCAAGGTGCAGGTTATCACCTACAAAGCCCTAAAAGGTTTGGGACCCACCTACCTTAGAGACCGCATCTCCCCCTACGAACCCGCACGTTCTCTTCGCTCGTCGGGGGAGGCCCTTCTCTCGCTCCCACCACCCTCGCAGTCACGGTTGGTGGGGACGAGAGAGAGGGCCTTCTCCGTCGTGGCCCCCCGGCTTTGGAACTCTCTTCCTAGAGAGATCAGGCAGGCCCCTACCCTCCTCTCCTTTCGTAGGAGCTTAAAAACCTGGCTCTTCCAAAAGGCCTTTGATACCTAATTTGACGTTGGACTGACCCATTTGCCCATTTTATAATAGCCCCCATTTCGAGATGTTGCCAATGCTATTTTGCACTTTATTGTCCATTTCTACCGGCACATTCTGTTCTGGATTTTATGAATTAGTCTCCTGTTTTAATATTGTATGATTTTCGTATGCTTCTTGCCGATTTTAACAATTGTTTTATTGCTATTGATGTTTTACTGGTATAATTGTTTTATAGTCGTGTTACTGATATTGATTGTTTTATCGGGCTAGGCCCCATGTAAGCCGCCCCGAGTCCCTTCAGGGAGATGAGGCGGGGTATAAAAATAAAGTTATTATTATTATTATTATTATTATTATTATTATTATTATTATTATTATTATTATGTTTCTAATATTTTCACAAACCCTGATGACATCTAGACATTTTATGATCCAACAATGTGGCAATGAGTCAAATGCTTTTTTGTAATCAATCCAAGTTGTATGGAGGTTTGTTTTGCGGCTTTTGCAGTTCTCCAGTATCATTTTGTCAATCAGAAGCTGATCTTTTGTGCCTCTACTTCTTCTTTTATTGCCTTTTTGTTCTACTGGCAAGATGTTATTTTCCTCCAAGTAATCCTGGATTTGATCAGGTATTATGCCTGTCAGCAGTTTGAACATTGTAGGAAGACATGTTATTGGCCTGTAGTTTCCTGGTATTGCTCCTTTTTCTGGATCTTTCTGTATCAAATATGTCTTCCCAGTTGTTATCCATTTGCTAATGTTTCCAGTTTGCGGCATCTCATTGAATTGTTCGGCCATTTTTGAGTGCAGGCTACTCAGATATTTAAGACAAAATCTGTGCAGTTGATCATTGCCAGGTGATGTCCAGTTCTTGACTTTTTTCACTCTTTCAGTGATCATTTCTGTTGTTATTTCCAAGGTTATTATTTTGTTCTCTGAAAATTTATTTTCAAAGTCTTTTATCCACTCAGCTTTTTTCTGTTTCCCACAGATCTTTCCAGAATGCATTTGTAGCTGTTTTTTCTGGTTTTTCATTTTTCACAGCCACCTGCTGATTCAGACTCTGGTAGAACCACCTCTGATCAGATTGGAAGAGTTGATTTTGTTTGTATTGGATGACTTCATACCGCTCAATTTTTCTGGCTGTTGCCATGATTTGTTGTTTCACAATTTCAAGAGCTTCTTCAATTTTTCTTGTGTTCAGCCAATATTTTTTAATCTTTGTTTTGACATTCTTCAGTTTTTCCTCCTTCATGTTTTTTAGATTGCTTGCATCTGATCGTAGGCTCCTGATTTTTAACTCCAGGCTTATTTTCCATTTTGGTTTTCCAATCATTTTTCTTGCGGGTTTCAGTTGTTGTATCTCCAGTTCTTGTGTTACAATCACTGCTGTGCTGTATGCAAGCTGGTTGGTTTCTTCCATTGTTGTTATCTCATTATTATTATTCTTATTACTATTATGATTATTACTTTATTGTATGACACAGCAAACAAGATAGATATGCTGGATTTCATTTCACAAAATCACAAGTCGAACACTTCCCAAGTGTCTAGGACTGTGTGATGTATTTTCGGATGATGAGTGCAGATCCCAGTAGGGTACCTATTATTATTATTATTGTTGTTGTTGTTGTTGTTGTTGTTGTTGTTGTACCATAACTCTGGAGAACAGGGTTTGAATCCCTTCTCAACTTTGGAAATCCGCTGAATAACTCTGGGCATGTCACATATTCTTAGCATCAGAAAACCCTATGATAAATTCACATTAGGCTTACCATAAATCTGAAATTACTTGAAGGCACACAACACGAACTAGACCAACAAGTTGATAATATGTAAAAGTGGGCTTTTCCAAATGGGCAAATGCATAAGAAGTTTGCAATATTTGTTGTACATTGTTGTTGCAGTGGTTGTTACTGTAAAAATAAAAATGTATCCAAATGACATGTTTGCCATCCTTCTTTCCTAACAATTCCAGGTACCAGCTGCAACATTAAATCCACATCACTCAGTGGGATTTTAAAAAATAATGAAACAAATTGGTACAAAAAAGCTGATTCCCTTCTCTTCCTCTTTTTAAAAAATTTTTTAAAAAAAAGGAAGAGAGGGGAATCAGCTTTTTTGTACCAATGATGCATCAATGAAATTATTCTTTTGCCCTTCAAACTTTGGGGATATGTCAACATATCATGAAGGGGAAAAAAACTCTAGGAAGAGTATTAGTGCAAATGCCTGTGATTACTACAAACAGGTCACAAAAAGAGTGGGGTGCATGGACACAAAATCAACAACAACTGGCAAAATCCAACAAATCTAATAGAGCTATATTGCACAGCTAACACTTTTTAGACTAATCTGGAGGAGTCCAGTGATAGCAACTAAAACTCAAGAGTTAGCGAAGGCAACCATTTCTCTGTTTAGGGGCATATTTCCATCAAGAGCCACAATTCCTTGGGGACAGCCTGTCAGGGATCACATGTTGGCAGTGGGAAAGATTATCCCATCTCTCTTTCACTCTATTTGTTATTCCCTCTTGCTTTCACACTACCTCAACATTGCTTTGGCATCACCCCTTTTGAAACCAGACTGTGAGCCACTTGTGGCCAGATTTACTAGCATGAGAAAATGCTAAACGGATTCAACCAAGAATTAAGAGATCACTGAAACTAAAAAATATGGAGTTTATTTTGAGAGAAATGTATTGAAATTGGGATATTTAGGCAATTATTTCCAATAAACTACAAAGAAACTACAAATAAACTTTTTTAGTTCCAGTGTCATTTGTATGAGAGTTTTAATTAATGTTTAGTATTTAAAACTCTCATAGCAAAGTATAGTAAAATGCTGTACTATGCGCCTATAAGGATTATCTGTAAAATTTCTCGTTCTCAACTAGGCAGGCTGTCTCTTCAAACTGAGACAGTCTACTGAGAAATCATCAGTTTCTGTGAAAGTTATTGGCTCCAGTACAAAAAGAAGCCAAGGAGAAGATTTTATAAAATGCAGAGAAACTTTTTGCTACAAACTACTTTCTTTCTGAAGTATAGCATACATGTACAGAAATACAGAAGAACTACCTGATTGGGTGACATAAGTGGCAAACCATTACAATATATACTCATGTATAAATCAACCTTGTGTACACGTAATAATAATAATAATAATAATAATAATAATAATAATAATAATAATAACTTTATTTTTATACCCCGCCCCATCTCCCCGAAGGGACTCGGGGCAGCTTACATGGGGCCTAGCCCGATAAAACAATCAAATATCAATGATACAACAATAAAACAATTATACCAATAAAATCTCAATTATCAGTAAAACAATCGATAAAATCGACATGAAGCATACAATATTAAAACAGGAGACTAATTCATAAAAGTACAGAATGTGCCGGAATGGGAAAGGTATTTCACGGTTGGAATGGACAATAAAGTGCAAAATAACATTGGCAACACCTCAAGAATGGGGCTGTTATAAAATGGGCAGATAGATCAGTCCAACAACAAATTAAGTGTCAAAGGCCTTTTGGAAGAGCCAGGTCTTTAAGCTCCTTCGGAAGGAGAGGGGCCTGCCTGATCTCTCTAGGAAGCGAGTTCCAAAGCCGGGGGGCACGACAGAGAAGGCCCTCTCTCTCGTCCCCACCAACCGAGACTGCGAGGGTGGTGGGAGTGAGAGAAGGGCCTCCCCCGACGAGTGGAGAGAACGTAAGGGTCAGGTGTTGTTGTTGTTGTTCACAAAAAAAGACTCAAAATGACCAAAATTATGAATTTTGGTGAGACATGTGGATAAGTCGAGGGTCACTCTGTGGAAAGGAGAAAGCGCCAATGCCACCTTAGGGGGGCAGCCACTTCTAGCCACCAACATCTTCCCACCTAAGTATTCAAAAAGGCCAGAAGCAGCTCCACAGCAGAGGCAGTAGAGAGAGCTCGTGCTTCTTATAGATTCTCCCAGCATGGATTAAGCTCTTGCCTTTTGCCACTCTACTCAGAGAAGGGGGCAGTTCTTTTTTATATATGAGGTACAGGACACACATTGATCCATGGATAAGCTGACTTGGGTTTTTTGCCTTGATATGTTTACTAACATTTCTAGACTTATATGTGAGTAAAAATAATAATTATTATAGTATGGATGTATATATGTCCATGCAATTAGGCACCAACTAGTTCGGTTGCATGCAATTCACAACACAAAAAAATACCCATTCTTGTCAATGAAAGAAATATCATCAGAACAATCTAGCAAGAAGGAGAGAATCTTATCATCTTGTATGCAAGGAAGGCTTGCCATCTTCTTGATTTAGCTCTCAAGAATAAATAAATAAGGATTTATATCTCTAATGTAGTAAATAAAGAGTTATTTGCAATTACATATTCATTTAAAAGTAAGGGATTTTCACATCTTTGAAATATTTTTCTCTGTGTTTTTATTTAATGAATATTTAATTTTTTTATTTAAATAACTGTGAATATTATACTTTTCCGTAATATTGAGGTACAATAGTTAGAGTATTTGAATTAGTTCCAGAAAGTTATGTTCTGAATTCAAGTCATAAATATCTTTTATATATTTTATTAATAATTTTTATGCCTCTCCTATATAATACAACTAGCTGTGCCCGGCCACGCGTTGCTGTGGCGAAACATGGTGGTTTGGGAAATAAAGTATTGAGGAATTGGTGGTAGTTAAGGTCAAGGGTAAAGGTTTTTCCCTGACATTAAGTCCAGTCGTGTCTGACTCTGGAGGTTGGTGCCCATTTCTAAGCCGAAGAGCCGGCGTTGTCCGTAGACTCCTCCAAAGTCATGTGGGATGACTGCATGGAGCGGCGTTACCTTCCCGCCGGAGCAGTACCTATTGATGCACTCACATTTGCATGTTTCCAAACTTCTGGGTTGGCAGAAGCTGGGGCTAACAGTGGGGGCTCTCTCCGCTCCCCCAATTCAAACCTGTGGCCTTTCGGTCCAGAAGTTCAGCAGCTCAGCGCTTTAACACGCTGCGCCATCAGGGGATATTATTTCCTAAAGGTTGTGAATATACAATATTTCTGATTGGTTTTTTTTGTTTGTTGGAGGCAAGTATGAATGCTGCAATTAGGAAAAATGATTAGGATGTAATGGCCTTGCAGCTTTAAAGCCTGGCTGTTTCCTCCCTAAGTGAATTTTTTGTTGGGAGGTGTTAGCTGGCCCTGATTGTTTCCTGTCTGGAATTCCCTTGTTTTCAGAGTGGTGTTGTTTGCGATATTTTATGTGCTTCTACTGTCTGTGGCCCTCAGAAAATAGAGGATTTCCCAGACTTTGATGATGGGAATACTTTGTTGGGAGGTGTTAGCTGGCCCTGATTGTTTCCTGTGTGGAATTCCCCTGTTTATTTACTGTCCTGGTTTTAGAGATTATATTGTTCTGCATTATTCTATCCCAGTAATTATTTCATATTAAAGAAGAATCTCACTTATCCAACATTCGCTTATACAATGTTCTGGATTATCCAACGCAGTCTGCCTTTTCATAATCAATGTTTTTGTAGTTTTGTTTTAAATTCATTGTGATATTTTAGTGGTAAATTTGTAAATACAGTACAGTAGAGTCTCACTTATCCAACACAAACGGGCCGGCAGAACGTTGGATAAGCGAATATGTTGGATAATGAGGAATTAAGGATAACCCTATTAAACATCAAATTAAGTTATGATTTTACAAATTAAGCACCAAAACATCATGTTAGACAACAAATTTGTCAGAAAAAGTAGTTCAGTACACAGTAATGCTATGTAGTAATTACTGTATTTATGAATTTAGCACCAAAGTATCACGATATATTGAAAGGATTGACTACAAAAATGCGTTGGATAATCCAGAACGTTGGATAAGCGAGTGTTGGATAAGTGAGACTCTACTGTAAATACTACATAGCATTACTGCGCATGGAACTACTTTTTCTGTCAAATTTGTTGTATAATATGATGTTTTGGTGCTTAATTTGTATAACGATTACCTAATTTGATGTTTAATTGGCTTTTCCTGAATCCCTTCTTATTATCCAACATATTCACTTATCCTGCCGGCCTGTTTACGTTGGATAAGTGAGACTCTACTGTATATTTCTAATCTTATATTATCTGCTCAGAACTGGATTATATGAGGCCCCTTCTTCACAGCTGTATAAAATGCACACTGAAGTGGATTATATGGTAGTGTGGAGTCAAGATAATCCAGTGCAAAGCAGATAATATAAGATTATAAATGGGTTATATAGCTGTGTTGAAGGGCCTTGAGTCTACACTGCCATATAATCCAGTGCAAATTAGATAATCTGTGGAAGAAGTCTAAGTGAGGCCTAAATCGGCCTGTCCCCTAACTGAAACCTGGCTGTCCCTTGGTTGCTAGGCAACCAAGTGGGCAGAGATTAGCCCTCTAAACTGGCAGCAATTGGATAAAAAAAATTATTGCTCTCCCTCTAATTAGGACTTTATTTTTCTTTTCTTTTTGTTGTATCAACCTTGAGGCGTGGATGATGGGTTGTGTTGTCAAATTTTGAGGTTGGGGGGCCTGTACCTTTGTTGTTTTGTGAATTGCCGTGATGCCATCACTCTTTTATATATATAGATGTGTTAGGTGTGACATTTCTGTTTAGGGGTTTTATCTGTTAGAAATCATATTTAATATTACGCTTCATTGAAACATACATGAAATATTTACTTAACACATGCAGTATCTAAACTTTTTTCATAAAAAATATGAGCATCCAAATATGTCTCAAAAATAAATACAGTTTTAAATTATTTTGGCTACAGTAAGTGTTGACCTGTGTGTAACTCAACACAATCTTTAGAGAGGAAAAGGATCAAGGAAAAACAGAAGGAAAGAGGGCAAAGTGGAAAAAATCTGTTCCATATTTTCCTCAGCTGTTCATACCTTTGTAACCCATGAAGATCAACATGTGTTCTTTTGGATAGATTTTTAATTAATTATTTGGTCTTAATTGTTTCAAAATATGCTGTTTTATACATTTTCAAGCTGCTAAAGGAAGGAGTGCATCATAAAAGAAGATTGGGATGATCTTCAAGGGGACAGCAAGATTTTTGGAGATCATGCTTTCACTGTAACTTCTTTAAGAGTAAGCTGTTTTCTGAATCGCTTTTAGGCCACCCAGTGAGCTCAGTGACTGAACAGTGATTTGTATGAATTCAAATTTCTGTTCCAATTTGGCATTCTGTTGACAGTTTTAGATGAAAACCTAACCTTATGGCCATCTTGACTACAAAAATACTTTATACATACACTTGTTCATTATTTTCACACATTCATTCACATATATTTCTACTAAGAAAATGGTAAAGGTGGAATCAATATCAAGTTAATTTTGTGCCTTTATGGTGCAAGATGCTTGTAAATTCTGAAATTTTCTGAGAAGGTGACTGCTTATAACAAATACTGGACTATATCTAGTTTCTACTCCCCCCTTTCATTCTTTTACATAACATCTCTTCTACATTTCTACAGGAGTTTTTTAGAGGCAAAGCTTGTGAAGTTGTCCATTTTATAGTTCTATACTAATCATTGGTGAAGAGAAAATACAAACTTCAAGATACATTGGTGTTAAAGTAGTTGGGAGAGTATAAAGCAAGGATTCTTGGGGAGTTTAAGAAATATCAATAACAGAAAGGATTTCGATAGAGACATCTGCATCCGTAAATATGTCTTAAACATGTAGATGTCCTTTTTGAGGGCACTGGTGGGTTGGTATTCTTGTCCTCTCTGTACAGTGCACAAATCCCCCATTCTGACTTACTTTAAAGTCATAGCCGCCTTGCATGGCCACTTTGTTTTTCATGGCAAGTAAAAAAGATCACATAAATATCTGACACCTTTGACCCAACTTGCCAGATCCACAGTGTTTACAGAAGCACTACAACCCCATAGAAGATCCCTACGGATCTCACCATTAAGTCTAGTCATGTCTGACTCTGGGGGTTGGTGCTCATCTCCATTACTAAGCCGAAGAGCTGGCATTGTCCATAGATGCCTCCAAGGTCATGTGGCCAGCATGACTACCTTCCCACCAAGGTAACCTATTGATCTACTCAAATTTGCATGTTTTTGAACTGCTAGGTTGGCAGAAGCTGGGCCTAACAGCGGAGCTCACCCCGCTCCCCGGATTCAAACCACAACCTTTCAATCAGTAAGTTCAGCAGCTCAGCGGTTTAACCTGTTGTACTACTCGGGGGACATCTTCTATAACACTGGCTTCAAATGTTAGCCCTGTTTCTGTGTATATCTGATTTGCTGATTCCAAAAATGACACCAGTTTTCCCCTATAAGTTCTAGTTTTGGAGATAGAAAATCTACCAAAATCTACCGTCACCTGATCAGTCACAGAAAACCATGACAACCATATCTATGAAGCTAGAACTGATGTAGTTTATCCAGTGGAATTTTCTGAATCAGCACCACAGATATCCCCAGGAACAGGCCTAAAAACCAAGACACCATTTTTTTTTGTTTGGTTGGTTGTGTAATCATTGTCTGTCTAGCCAGATGTCTCTCCAAAGCTTCCTGCTTGCTGCAAAGCAAACGCAGCTGTACAAGGCAGTTTCAAGACTTTAAAGTAAATCAGACATATGGTTCGGTATAATGTAAATTTGTATGCAGATTGTTACATTACACGGAGTCTTTAAGGAAAGCACAATGCTATGTCCTGCTCATATAGACATTATAATTGTGGAAGCTTAGCAAATGTTTCTGCTTTAACAAAAACAACCATGCTATCCAGGAAGCCTTCAGGTCAAACTTGTATATTTGCATTATGCGCCTGCAGTTCCCTTCTAGATGGAAGAATTAGTGTGTTCACTTCCACTTCATTTGGTCCTCACTTTTCCAACTCTGAAATGTCAACCTGTCAGGATTTACGGAATGAGCTAATGAACAGTGAAGAGCAACACCAGAAGTGCAGAAAAAAATAAAGACACTTTCTTAAGTACTTTACAAGTAGAAGACAGGTCATCATTGCAAGACATCTCATTATACACTATGTTTTGTTAAAGCATGCCTTCTTCAGCATATCTATATTACATAAAAGCTATCAGAAACAATAAACTACACTATAACCCAACAATTAGTAGCTTTTATAAACATGCCAAAATGCTAGTACTACTGTTAATTGTATAGTTTAAGTTCATCTCAATAGCTGAATCAAGCACTTCATGCTATTTTTAAAAAAGCTGATAATTTTAATACTGCAAAACTAAGCAGAATTAATATTTTCCCTCACACATATAGGAGAGTCTCTTTTGCAATGCCAGTCAGATAGTACTTCAAATACTGCAAGGATTAATGTTTTGTTACAATAGGCAGTAACAATTACCTTTTCCTGTGTGGAGAAAGTTTATTAACAATGGCTGCACAGTGTATTGATGCTTAATTTGCAGTATTGTTGGACTGTGCCATCAGCAGTCAAAAAGAAAGTGGTATCAGAACCAAGCATGCTATGAGCATAAACTATTTCTGTTAAACTAAGGATATTTTTTAAAAAGCAAGGCTGCCATCTTGTGAACAGTGCTTAGATGCATTGATTTCTATGGAACTAAACATGCCAAGCGCAGAACCCAAGCCCTTAAAAAAGACAAATGTAAGCATTCTCGTTGCCTCAGGCATCTACAACTTACCTTTTAGAGACTTTTCTTTCTCCAGACCTAGTTTGAAATAAAGTGTGTTTCTTTTTAGGAAAAAGATGGCTAATGGCTATCACATTTTCACCTCCCTGTGTATCATGTAATTAGTAGACATGTGCAAGAAATTTGTTCCTACCGTTTTTTTCATGTCTTCTGTTTATTCGTAAGCACGAAACATGAAGCCCTCTCCTGACATGGAAATTTGCTTGACACAAAATACTGCTTTCGTGTCAAGCCAAAATTGTCTCCTTGCCTGCATGTAGGCAGGTTGGAGCTAGGCTGCAGGCATGCTTTGGGCCTGCTTTCAAGATCCGCCACACACACACACACACACACACACACACTGAGAATGTGGAGAGCGTATTTGGTGGCTGGCAGTGCCTGCAGGTGAGCTCTGGGCCTGCTTGCAAGACCTGCCATACACACAGTCTCTAAGAGTGTGGAGGGCATATTTGACAGCTAGCAGGGCCTGCAGGCAAGCTCTGGTCCTGATTGCAGGCCCCGCCACACACACATTCTCAGAGAATGTGGAGGGTATGTTTGACGGCTAGCGGGGCTTGCAGGTGAGCTCAGGGCCTGCTTGTAGCTCCCACCACACAAACAGTCTTCAAGAGTGTGGCAGGGCATGTGGGGTGGCTGGCAAGGTGTGGAGGTAGGCCCGGAGTGCACCTACAGCTGAACCCCTTTCGCTAGAGTAGCAACAGCAGGTGCCAGTGGGTAAGAAGAATGCCAGAAATGGGAGGCAGTGGGGGGGGGGGAAGCCTCCCCCCCCAAATTAAAATGGTCTGAATTTCAGTGCCCCAATCTGAAAAAAAAATCCCTGATTTTAGGAGGCTCTTGAAAATGAAAGCTGAGACACAAAATGGGGCAAGCTTTACCCCGAAAGCACAAGACTAGTAATTAGTTTGAAAGCTATTGTAAAGCAACATGTAAGACAGTCATGAAATATTCTTATTTCCATTCTCCTATATACTGTAACTTTTGTAATGTTACTAGCAGGGCTGTAGCCCGAAAAAATTTCGGGAGGAGTTTTGAAAATTTCGGGGGGGGGGGGGGGGTTGAACCCCTAACCCCCCCCCCCCCCCCCACACACACACACACACACACACCACCACCAGCTACAGGCCTGACAATATCTGCTTGAGATAGTGCCTGGAGGGACTTAATTTTTTTGCATCTCATAGACTTAGCATGGGGTCAACCAGTTAAAATTCATGAGTAAACCAGGTTGGGTTTTTTTTTAATCTGAAAAATTTGGGGGGGGGGGGGGTTGAACCCCTAACCCCCCCCCCCCCGCCCCCCAGCTACAGGCCTGGTTACTAGCCATGTTGACCTAGAAAATCCAAAGCTCAAGCCCATGTTTATTCTTTTAGAAATCAATCCCACAAAGTTCTAAGGTAGATGCTTCCAAGTGAACATACATGGATATACAATGATTTATAAGCAACCTCATTGGACCCAGTGGGTCTTTAGTCTGAATAAATGCAATGGGGAAGGTTATCTTTAGCAAATGAGAAAAGAAACAGTGAGAAATGACACACAATGGTAGATGAAAGTTGCTGCCAAAAGTCACCAAGGAACTCACATAAATGTATGTTGTAAGCATTTACCATTATTTCTTTGATCCTTTTAATATTCTGAACTTCCATTTTTCCCAATTATCAACAATGACATTGAACTTCTTATCTTTTGGTACTCTAATTTGGATCAGACCTTAGAAAAGTTACTTTTCCCCCATAACTTCAAAAGCCTCCCGACTAGAATGGCTTGTGGGATGCTACCTGTGTCTACATCTTCAATCTACCCAGCCCTTCCATACTTATTTTATCAAATTCACCAATCCAACACTATTTCATATTCTTGTCAGAAAGTTGGCTTTCAATTTAGCTTCCTACCTGTTGCTTCGGGTGCATCTCTTAAGAAGTCCACAAAATATGCATCAATGTTGGGATGTACTAGTGCCTTTTTATCAACACCAAATTCCTCTTCAATCAGTTTAGCCAGTGCCACATCAAACCAAGCCACATCCTCTGGAATTGTGAAACGATCAGCAATAACACGCTTACATTCATGCTTCCATAGTTTTATGAGCACCTTTTCAGAAGCAAGCAGAAAGAAAATAGGATGTAGCTTTTCACCACAGGTGAGGAATTTCCAGCTTCAAAATCATTCCTCCTCACAATGCATCTTTTAAAGGTTGTTGGATATGGTCCAATACCGTGTTGTGGCAAGTGATAAGACTACAGGAGCTCCACAATTTCGTATTTCAGACATGTCTTTGTCTCAGGAGCTTCTATATTTGTTATTAGTTCCCTGGTTACATGGCACAACTGACAATTGCTGTAAATAGCTAAAAGGATGTAACAACACATACCTACCATGAGTACTGCCTCATAACTCTACAATCACCTTTTTCTGTGCCCATATTAGGCTACACCTGCTGTTTTCATATGAATACTTATTTTATTTTTTCAAGGAAAGGACTGATTCATATCAAGAAAAGAATTGGGGAGATCAAAAAAATTGTTCAGCCCTTCTCCTGACAAATGCTTTGACCCTTTCCCATGTTGGGTTTTCTCCCACTAATATTCTGATCCAATGTTTTCACCTATACCGTCCTATAATTTTAGTGAATTACTTGTCAATCTTACCCACTGTGCACAAAGCAATGAATTATGTATTGATTTCCCTGCATTGTAACCTCAAATACACATCTCCCACATACATACAAAGTGGAAAAAAATACAAAGGTTGTGATGGCAGGAGTTAATATATGACAGTACTAGATGTGCTACTTACATTTGATTCATTTATTACTTCTGGGATAGTGTTAAGCATCCCTTGCCAAATCCTGGAAAGGTCTCTGAGGTTAAACACATAATGGAATTTGGCTGGGGTTGGCAACATCTTGTTCTTGGTCATTTGCCAAAGGCGCCGTGTCAGAGGTACCAGCTTTGCGACAGTTGTTCTCACCTCTTCTATAAAGCCCCTTTGGCTACAATAATGCCCTATGCCAATCACACCTAGAAAAATCAAGTTTGATAGTGTGAAAAATCCATGCATCTCAGAACTAGACTTACTTTACTTACTTACTTAGGTGATCCCTCGTAGGTTGAGGACGATGGTCTTCCAGTTGTGAGGTCTTGGGGATGGATCCGTAGGTGGCTGAAGAGACCTATTCTTCACCCGCATGTTCTCCTGCAATGAGGACATTGGTTTCCAGGTGGAAGGCGGTCCCGGTCAGGGTTGGCTTGACACACCTTCAGCTTGGCACGTTTCTCCCTTAAGCCCTCCATTCGTGCCTCTTCGAACTCTGCAACACTGCTGTTCACAGCTGACCTCCAGTTAGATCACTCAAGGACCAGGGCTTCCCAGTTCTCAGTGTCATCAAACATTCTCTGTTTCATTCAGAAAAATGCTGCACTCACAGAACTCAAGTGGTGTTGTATTTCAGTATCGATGTTGACTTTTGTGGAGAGGTGGCTGCCAAGGTAGCAAAAATGGTCAGCGTTTTCTAATGTTACACCATTAAGCTGTATTCCTGGCATTGCAGAGGGGTTAGCTGGTGCCTGTTGGAAGAGCACTTTGGTCTTCTCGATGTTCAATGAGAAGCCGAGCTTCTCGTATGCTTCTGTGAAGGTGTTTAGAGTGGTTTGTAGGTCTTCTTCTGAATGCGCACAGACTACGTTGTCATTGGCATATTGGAGTTCTATAATAGATGTTGTGGTGACCTTGGTTTTGGCTTTCAGTCTGCTGAGGTTAAATAGCTTGCCATCTGTCCGATACATGATTTCCATTCCGGTGGGAAGCTTCCCATGAACAAGGTGAAGTATCATAGCGATGAAGATGGAAAATAAGGTAGGGGCAATAACACATCCCTGCTTGACACCTGATTCCACCTTAAATGGGTCACTTTGAAGCCGTTGCTGTCCAAGACTGTTGCCATCATGTCATCATGGTGGAGAACATGGAGAAATTTGTGAAGGATGTTCACAAATTTGTCAAGGCACCCAATTTTTTGGAGGATGTTCCAGAGAGCACTGCGATTCACTGTGTTGAATGCCTTTGCAAGGTCAATGAATGCCATGTACAGAGGTTGATTTTATTCCCTGCATTTTTCTTGGAGCTGTCGTGCAGTGAAGATCATGTCCACTGTTGCTCTGGAGGGGCAGAAGCCATTCTGGGATTCTGAGAGGGTGTCTTCTGAAGGATTCTTGTGAGGATTTTCCCAGCGGAGGTTAGGAGGGAGATACCGCAATAGTTTCTGCAGTCTGTTCTATCCCCTTTCTTGAAAAGGGTGATGATGGTGGAATCCTTGAAGTCTGCTGGGATTTTCTCGGTCACCCACACTTTTTCAATGAGCTGGTGGAGTTGTTGTATCAGCTCGGGTCCACCCTCTTTGAAGATTTCAGCAGGGATCCCATCAGGTCCGCTGGCTTTGTTTTTGTTTGCTTGTTTGTTTGTTTTGTTGGCTGATGGCATTGCTGACTTCTTCCAAACTAGGCAATGCTGCAAGTTCATCCCTGGTTTGTTGTTGCGGGATTTGTGAGAGGGTCTCTTCAGCCACATTAGAGCTGCGATTCAGAAGGTTCTGGTAGTGCTCTTTCCAACGTAGTAGAATTGATGTTTTGTCCTTCAGAAGTTTGGTTCCATCTGATGAGTGTAGAGGCTGTATGCCATGGTTTCTTGGTCCATAGATGATCTTTGTGGCTTTGAAAAATCCCTGAGCATCATGGGTGTCTGCAAAGAGTTGAATTTCTTTAGCCTTCTTTGTCCACCAGATGTTCTTGAGTTCTCTGGTCCTTCTTTGGACCTCAGCTTTTGCACTAGCGTAGATCTTGTTCTTAGCAGACCTTCACTATCAATATATACAATCTAAATAATAGCACAACATACAACCACAATGTTGATTTATTGTAAAAAAAAAACCACCCCAATATTCTCTGTAAACTGAATGCTTCGCAAAAGCTCTATCAAACCTGCTATAGGCAAGATTCACTTTTCACATAAAAAGGATTATTCATCTAAATGAAAAAGCTCTAAGGAGCCTACATAAATAACAGCATTAGAAATGGGTTGCACTTTACCAAAAATCTTGTCAATTGATGAATTAGAAGGCAGGGTACAATTAAATACAGAGAATTGCCTCTTCAATCTCTGGGGGATGTCATTGCGCCCACCGCCAGGGTGGATCATGGCAGCCAGGAATTGAATATCTACGATGTTGGTGAATTCTCCCGGCTTTTCCAGGTTATAAAACCCATTTTGCTCCATCAGCTGTCTAACTATCTCATTGGTGACCTGCAAAAGAAGATTTTTGAGTTATCTGTAGGAAAAAACTAAATGGATTTGATGTATGTATTTTCTTGCCATGGCTTCCTGCTTCACATGGTAACCTTTTACTTTCTTCTTATTAAATTTAAATCACACTGTACAAAGGCCTTTCTCAAAGCTTGGGAAAGCGATCCAAAATCAAATTGTGTGGGGATTTCTTTATACATAGTAATATTATTTTGACAGAATACTTGCCCTACTTGGTTAAAATAAGCTATTTTCCACCCTTACTAAAAATATCTTTAACAATCTACTTCTATTGACAATATTTACTTGGTTGCAGATTTGACCATCAACATATAACTATCATAGTTCTGAATACATTTTTCTTTTCTTTATTTATTTACAGTATTTATATTCCTCCCTTCTCACCCCGAAGGGGACCCAGAGCGGATCACTTAATCAAATCCTCTGCAATCACTATTATTCAGTATGCAGGTGCATTTTTCAATTTCAAATTTTACTCAAAGAGATTATAGGTTAAGTTATATTTGCAAAGAATGGAAACACAGATAAATAAGGGTTGAATTATTTTTTTCCAGTTTACATTGGATTTGCAAAGTTTCTGAGAAAAATATACTTTTATAGATTGCATATTTATTATTCCTGTATCTGACTATGTACTGGTAATACCACTTAGCATGGCATGTACAAAGCAGTATATAGCATTTTGAGACAATCTACGATCCCATAACTCCTTAATGTTTTACTTTACTGTGCTGTTCTATCATTCTCTCCTTGTTATTGTAAAATTGCTACAACCAATATATGATAGTTGCTATCAAAATCAATTCAGGCAATGTTCTTTTCCAGCTTCCAACCAGAAACATTCCTTTGAAATATTCCCAATTTAAACAAAAATCTCATTGAAACAATCACCTTGCAGCTATTCTAATGTAAAAACAAAGGTGTTATACAGCAAAACACACAGGTTATTCAGTTAGCTGACCTGGTCTCCCCATTCATTGATTACAGGCATATTCACATCATCAATGAAAACTGTCATTTTCTTTCCTGCAGGAGGACCGTACGTTGTGCCCATGCGCTTGTCCACATAGCTTTCTATTGTGCGCTATAAAAAAATTGTTTAAAGATACATCAACAATGTCCCTATGAAATTTTCAAAATCAGATCTACACAGTATGTGAGATAAAGTAGATGCTATGAAAAAATTGATAAACTGGAAATCAGCAAGTATGTAAAACCTACAGATTCAATTAACATAATCTAGCTAGACCAGCAGTTGGATTTAGGACAAGTATATAATTTAAAGAGAAAGAAGTTGATAGTGCTGCATGGGCATATGTTCAGTTTGGGGTTTCCACAATTAGTCTCACTTTTATGGCTCTAATATACTTTGTTACTTATTATTCCATATATTTTTAATGAGAACTTAATGACATTTCTGTTGAGGCTGACATGCATTCCTAGAAAATGATGTTATTCTGTCCTAAAAAACAGCAACAGCGGGAGATTTGGAAGAGATTTAAGATTGATGATTTGTCTGTTTTAAAATGATATGAACCAGAAAGAGATAGCAATCCCAGAAGAATAGCCATTTTGTCATTAAAGCTAAAAGGAAAAAGATAGCAAAACTTTCACCATTAAAAATGTTTTTGCTTCTATATCCACAAATTCAAACATCCATGGCTCAAAAATACCTCCAATCTCTGAAATTCCAAAAGACAAACTTTATACTATTTGATATTATGGACACAATTGTATTATGCGATTACATAGAATGGGGCTTGGGCATCTATGGATTCTGGTATCCACAGGCGTTCTTGGAATAAAATGCTGTCAATACCAAGGGCCTACTGTAGTTCCTTCCTGGGATGTTGTCAGTAGACCAAATGAAACCTTACTTTCATTTCAGAGAAAGATAATGTTAGGAAGATCAAGTTACCTGAAACATAAGAGGAGTAGTTGCTGATGAAAAGTTTAGACTCTTAGCCATGTGGCTTTCAGGATTATATTTTGACATGCACCCTTTGATGATGACAGTTTTAGCAGTCCCTTGTTCACCAATTAGCAGCACTGCCTGAAGATGAGAATAGAATTCAAATGAGTTTGGGGACATGAGAGCCAAAAATATTGGCAAAGTCTCAATTCTCAAAATTATTCATGAAGGAGAAGCAAAAGTGAAACTTTCACACAAAATCCAACAGCCCTCAAAAATGTTCATTAAATTTGGGGGCTTGCTCCTTTCACAACCAAAATGAGGTTGGTTTGACAGCCTTTACTGTTAGGAAGGAACCTTTTCCTCAAAGTTGAACCAAAAGCTACTTTCACCTCTTGATTCAAGACCTGCCCACTGGAGCATCAGGGAATATCATGCACCATCTTCTGCAAAACAGCCTCACAGTCTGTGAAGACAATTCAGCCCTCCCTTCAATCTTTTCTTCCCCAGGTTGAACTTATCCTGATCTTCCAACCATTTCTAATTACAACTGCTATCAAGAGCCCTTATTATCCTGATCTTTTCTCCTCTCACTAGGGCTTTAAAGTAGTACATTGGTAAGCCACTAGTTTTTATTATATTTATAACAATAACACAATAAAATAGAAAATAAATTATACAGAAAAATAATATTAAAGAATTCAAAGAAAAATAGAATAAATAGAATTTAATATATATTGACTTCCGGCTCTCCACAAAAAAGGTTGCTTTTTTGTGTAACAATCCAAGAGGTGTTGGTGGCATCCCCATATAAAACAGTAAGGCATTACCTTCCCTTGTTTTGAAATAGTCTGGATAAGGAAGTCCGTTCTCACATTGTCAACATTTGGAACCAAGATAGAGCCATACTCTGGAGTGCTGTTGCTAGGATAGACATATTCTTCAACACAAGTATTCCAATGCATCCATTTCCCTACCCAGAAGAACAAGCAAATGTACTTAATTCCACAAATGCAGAACAGGACTCCAGAACTTCAGTTGAGTCAAGTTAAGTCTTTTTTGGCTTCTGCTTAGGCATAACTAAGAACTACTCACAAGCAAAAGTGAAACTAAATCAAAGCAACTAATTTTACTAAGGACTAAATCGTTTAATTAGAATATGAAATTCTCAGCTATCAACCACTCGTTGTCCTCATGACATGATGAAAAATTCACTTGAAAGTGCCTTGTATTTAATTTACAGTTTCATTTATATTTAATTACTAAACAACAAGGAGATCAAGAAGAATCAGCTTGATGTATCTTCTACACCTAGCAATCTTTTTGAGGATGATATTTAGTAACACATACTACTCCTCTTTAGTTCACTGACCATCATTTGTAACATAGTAGTCAAACATAGTGTCTTCGCTTGTTTCAGGGATGTTAGGAAGGTCAAGTCTTATTGTTTCATGACCACAAAGCCAGCGCTCCATCTTGCGACGGTCTTCCAGTTCCAACAATGCCCCAATGCTCCACATCAGAGAAAAGATGTACAGACGTTCCAGGAATTCTGCTGTTATTTCTCCTCCCTGTTCCTAAGTTACAACATAACATCAATTGTCATTTAACTATTAAGATCCTCAAGTCGTCCTCCCAGTATAAAAATGAAACTGCTCATCCCATTGGGGCAGTCATCACATGTCTTGCCTTCCTCCCAATCCTCCTTCCCATCCTCCCCCCCCCCCCCCCGTCCCCGATTCTCAAGCTGTAATCTTGGCATTATGCCTGGAACAGGGAGAAACAGGCGGAGGCTGAGTGTGCTCCGGAGGGCTCGCAAACACCGTGTGCCTTCCTCAAGTTGTCCTCCTGGCATAAGGATGGGATTGCTTGCACAGTCCTTATTTTGGGAAAGAAGGTGGGACACACGGTGGCTGAGAACACTCCAGAGTGCTCTCAGCTGCTACGTGCCCTCCTTCCCCCCCCTCTTTTTGGCATAAGGATGTGGTTGGCCACCGTGTCCTTATGCCAAGAGGACAGGGAAAATTAGGAGGGCCTGAGGTAAGCACCCAAGGAGCCGCATCCGGCCCCCAGACCTTAGTTTGCCCATGCCTGGTCTACAAGCAATCAGAGCTGTAAATTTTATATATCAAAACAAATTGGTAAAGAAACAAAATATTCTTAGGATAAAGCATGGACAAAGTCAGTATTTGACAGTATATTGGTATTCAGGACCAGTCAGTATTTGACTATATCTGACATGGAAAGTGAATATTAGACAAGCTTTAACAATAGCTTTTGGAGCCATTGCAGCTTGACAATATCTGATCTACAACAGTCATAATTTGACAGGTGATACGCTTTAGATATATTGACTTGTTTTTCACTTTTATTTCAAAGACCTCAGGAAAAGAAATCTATATTGAGTTAAATGAAATATCAGACACTTGAGATTGGTGTCTGCTTAGTTTGTCTTCCATTACTTGTGCCTTCCATCTTCATACTTCTATGCATTAAAAGTTAACAGTGTAAAAAATACAGAAATCAACATTTATAGCTATTTGAAAGCTGTAAATTTCAATACTAGATAGTTTCAATAGCTTACTTGCAACATAACATAGAACTCTTGATTCTACCAATATGAAACAGGTACCTTTGCCTGTCATTGAATGTTTGTTGCAGAATTCAATTTTGGGGCTAATTTTAAATATCAAAGAAAAATGTATAATTTGAACATTCTTTGGATTTCAAAACTTGCTTTAAAATGTATTTCTATGTTTCACAGGTATGAGAAGATGAGAAGCTAATTTGCTGCAGTTAAAGCGCAAAGGTTTCAGGCACTTTACTGCTTAACATTTATTTATTTACTAGCTTGGGGACCAGACGGTGCCTGGGTTATTAGAAGAAGGCCTTGTTTGTTTTGAGATGTTAGGTAATATCACTTAAGTTTGATCCAGATCCATTGTCAGCTGGGTTCAGGGCTCTCTGGATAAGGGTGAACTACAACTCCCAGATCTGAGGTCAATCACCCTCAAACCAGGCCTCAAACACAGTTTGCCATGTTGAATCTGTATGACAAGTTTGGCCAGCTGGGTTCAGTGGTTTCTGGATGCAGGTGAACTACAACTCCCAAAATCAAGGTCCATTCCCCTAAATCCCCGCAGTATGTTCAGTTGGTCATGGGGCTTCTCTGTGCCAAGTGTGGTCCCGATCCATTGTTGCTGGGGGTCACAGTTTCTCTAGATGTAGGTGAACTGTAACTCCCAAAGCAAGATCCATTCCCACTAACCCCTGCAGCATGCTCAGTTGGTCACAGGGTTTCTCTGTACCAAGTTTGGTCCCAGTCCATTGTTGGTGGGGATCACAGTATCAGTGAAGGTACTGCATGTCCCATTATCTGTGGCAAGTTTGGTCCAGATCTATCATTGGTTGGGTGAACAGTGCTCTCTGGATGTAGGTCAAGTACAACTCTTGTAAATCATGGTGAATTCTCCCCAAACCTCTTGTTCAGTTGCTGATCAATTCCTCTGTTAACTGTGTGCCATAGGAAAGGGTAAGAAAGGGTTAATGTAGAGGTAGCGGTCATGCAAATTAAGGAACCCTGGGATGTCCATTCTGGAGGACAAACAGAACATCTAGGATGAAATTGTCCCCACGGGAAAGCCTTCACTTGGGTGGGGGAAAGTATCGTGTTTGTAGAGGACATTGGTAGGGTTTGGGCTGCATGTTCATGGCACTCACTATAGCCTGCATGTAAGTGGAGGGCCACTGATGTCTTCTGCTCAGTGGGAACTATAGCTGTTTGTGGAGGTGGGAAGCTGTCTGTGTAAGTGGACACCTCCACATATACACATACACATTTTTCACTTTTATTATGTGTATAGATTTGCATGATTTCTTTCATATCTTTTCATTCAACTTGCATTGCCAGGCATTAGAGCACTGGGCTGGAATGCTTGCCATACCAGAACAAGAATTGCCCCAATAATTTTAATTGTATAGCATTTTGTAATAAAATGCTATCTCCCTACTCTTTTAATCACAAACTTACACAAACAATGCCATTTTTGTACATTATGCTTTCAGAGTGGATATAATTAGTAACATAAATGGTGACTTTCGATTAATGAATTGATTCAGTGTGTCTACTCTAATTGTGATTAACAATTGGTTTAGTCCTCAGTTATTAGGCTATTAGATTTACATCAAGGTGATAACCTATTCATTGGAGATACCAAGGACTCAGCCTGGGACTTTCTGCATGCAAAACATGTGTTTTATCCTTGATCTGAGAATCCCTAATAGTTATTCTTAAAGACCCATTTCCACATTTTACTCTTACACATCCAAAAAAAATGTTAATTTGTTATTGTCTATAACAAACCAGTTTTACTAAACAAGATTTCAAAATCAAACATGATTTACCTTACAAGGGATAAGGCCCTGTAGCATATTAATGCTCTGCATTATCACAAAGGCCTCCAGCATCTCTATCTTGTACTCTAAAGACTGGATGCTAAATCGATACAGTTCTGGAAAAGATGCTGCATACAGCTGTCGCAAAATCTCAGCTTCCTGTGAACAACGCTTCTTCAGAAAACCCTGTTATGACCAAGAGAAACCAACCACATGAGGAAGGTCTAGGTTTTGGCGATGGATTTTCCTTGGAAAAAGTACCACCTGCTGAATGATTACACAACAAATGGCAGGACTCATTTTAGAGCATCATGCGATAATGATGTGACATTGATGCTGTTTTGAGTCTCCTTTGTAGAGAGATAATAATAATAATAATAATAATAATAATAATAATAATAATCAGACTACAAGCAGAGGCATAACACCGTTGCTCAGATTATTCATTGGAACTTGTGCCACAAATACAATCTGCCTGCGACAAAGAACTGGTGGGATCACAAGCCGGAAAAAGTTAGAGAATGAACATGTCAAGCTACTCTGGGACTTTCAAATTCAGACAGACAAGAGTGTTGGAGCACAATACTCCTGATCTCACGATTGTGTTAAAAACAAAGTATGGATTGTCAATGTTGCAATCCCAGGTGACAGCAGGATTGAGGAGAAACAACTAGAAAAGCTGGCACAATATGAGGATTTAAAGATCGAATTGCAAAGACTATGGCACAAGCCAGTCAAGGTGGTCCCAGTGGTAATCGGCACACTGGGTGCAGTGCCTAAAGACCTTGGCCTGCACTTGAACACAATTGGTGCTTAAAAAATTACCATCTCCCAGCTGCAGAAGGCCACCTTACTGGGATCTGCTGTGGACTCATCTTGTTGTGTTTCAAATCATCATCATCATCATCTAAAACCACTGGAGATACTGTTGTTTAGGGTAGCAAACTGTCTTTCACATCAGCAAAATAGATTCATAATTGTGGGCTGTTACAAACTATTCTAAAATGGGGTTCAGAAACCAGATTTTAAGGTCCCAAAGGTAATTGACATTTTGACATCCACTGAAATAGCAAAGTAAGGAATTTGAAATTATGAGAACATTTATACCTCAAGAATGGGACTCCAATTCAGAACTGATGAGCTCATGAACACCATGCCATTCCTTGACACTGTGGCAGGAGAGGCGTTGTCAATATTATGAGGCTCAAAAACAATTTTACAATTTGGTGCCATAGGGATCCGGTCTCCATTAGCTAGTGTTAGTGTTTTGTTATCATCAAGCACTGAATTCAGGTTCTCAATCCAAATTGCATCAACGGGACCATCAAGAACTATCCAAATGTGTTCTCCTATAATCAAAAGGGTATTTTTTTTAAAAAAAATGTACAAATCAAACATATCTCACAAATGCTCTGATAATCTTGAATAGTGGTCAATATGACTATGAGCTTCAGGCCATGTATTATTATGGCAGACATTGTATTGGTTCTGAGATTCAAATCAATACATAAACTTGAAGTTCAGTCTACTTCACATAGCTTTTATGGACTTAGAAGCCTTGAAGAAAACTAAGCAAGCAAACAAAAGGGCATGAAGTATTAGTTCTTCAAATATCTTTCTTTGGTTCCTGTTCAACAATATCTACAAGTGCAAAATGGATATTCATAATAGCAGTGTCATTACTGAAAACAATTATCTAATATTAATAAGTTATTTATCAGAGTATTTTAAAAAATATTTAAGACTTGGGACATAAAGAGAATAAAGTAACCTTTTGAATAACTTCTATTGGTATAATACTGGGCTCAATAGATCCTTTCAGACTTTCTCAAACCAGTATTATATTAAGACAATGCTACATCTTTGAAGAACGGATCTGAAAACCTGTGGCATTTCGTGAATAACTGTTTATTTATAGATGTGCAAGTTGAGCAGCTGAGTAACATGCAGACAAGTACTCCCAGACCAGAGTATCAACCTCAAAAGCAAAAATAGCACTTCTAAACTACTTCTCTCAAGGCAAAAATGATGTGACGATAAATGCATATTTGCAACTAATCTGCAGGTTCCATAAAAATGTATACTGTGCCAACTGGAGGGAGCAATTTGCAGCATTCTGAATTAAAAGGAACTTTGGTTAAAGTATAAAACATGGGTTTAAATAATTTATATATGAAAGCATTGCACTCAGATTTTAAATACCTTTCTTTGCTCTCAATGTTTTCCTCCAAAGAGTGGAGAAAATCCCATCTGTCCAGTCATTAGTTGCAACATCGAGACGTCCAAACATCTGAGGTGCCGTGATGGCCTTAGGGTTCATTCTCATTTCACGGTGTGGCTGCCCACAATCTGTAGAAGCCAATTTTAGAATATAAATCATTTATAATTTCTGGTAGAGTAACACAGCATTATATTAATGTATTTATCATCACTCTCTGAATTTGGCAGTCCAGTTCATTTCCATGGGTTAAATGTCTCAAAAATATTAAAAGTATTTATAAATATTCAACAGCCTGCCCCAACCCAGTGCTTTCCAGATATGTTGAACAACAGTTCTATTATCCCCAGCTAGCACAGGCATCAGTTGAAGACAAATTGGCAAATGCATCACAATGAAGACTTCAATCAATATGTGTACGTCAGTCTTTTCCCACTTGAGTCCTCTGACACATGGACTATAGTTCCCATAATCCAAAATCCCAATTGTCAGGGATCTGCAGATTTGCAGATCATCACAACTTGAAGACCGAATGTTAGAAAAGGCATTTTTTTACATTAGTTTTCTTCTCATATTTTTTCAAGTACTTATACACAAGTAATATGTGAACAAACTGATTCTCATAGAATTCTAGGTTACATGCTGGTTAAGTCTTAGACTTGAGACTCCTTTAATTATTGACATGAGTTGTGTATCCATATATTACATTTTTAGGAGCCCCTGATGGTGCAGCAAGTTAAACCACTGAGCTGCTGAACTTGCTGACCGAAAGATTGGCAGTTCGAATCAAGGGAGTGGGGTGAACTCCCACTGTTAGCCCCAACTTCTGCCAACCTATCAGTTCAAAAACATGCAAATGTGAGTAGATTAATAAGTACTGCTCTGGCAGGAAGGCAACAGCACTTCATGCAGTCATGCCGGCCATATGACCTTGGGGGCATCTACAGACAAGAAATGGAGATGAGCACCAACCTGAGAGTCAGACACGACTAGGCTTAATGTCAGGGGGAAACCTTTATCTTTACCCTATGACATTTTTAGATGTATCATTTTTTCTACACTTTATTAGAGAACATTTTGTAAAGGAGCAAGGATAGAGACTGTAAACCTTCAATGATGGTACCATAGACTTGAACCAAAAGGCACCCATAATGGAGCCTACTCTTACTTCTGAAGCTGCTTAACATACATCATTTACCATTTTAACTACTACCATCAATATGTTTAAATAGAAGTTAAACATTCTTAATGACTGTTTATGGATTTTGTACAAATTCTAATTGGTGCTAGCCATTGTCAACATGGAACTAACTGGATGGTAGCTGTTCCAAAAAATTTAGTGAGTTTAAGTATGTTATGTTGTTTTTCTGATGAATACAATTAGGGCTGAATGCAGGAGTGGCAAAACTGTGAACTTCCAGATACTGAAGAACTAACCCCATCAATGGCCAGACTGGCTAGTTTATAAAGAATATAGCATTCAGCACTTGGAGAGGTATATTTGTGTATCTCAGGTTGGAAATACACTGTCATATAATCCAGTTTCTGAATCCTGACTATCCTGACTATCCTGACTATCTGCTTTGAACTGGATTATATGAGTCTACACTGCCATATAATCCCATTCCTGTGTTTAATTGATCTTATATGCATCTGTTTGCAGTTGTGTATCTTTTACCACTGAACAAATTGGGTCTTTGGACTGTAATAAATTTTTGATTGATCCAATTCAATGTAATTAAATGGCATTAAGAAATAGGATTATATGGCAGTGTAAATTGGGCATTAGATAGTATGAGCACATACTTGAAATGTCACTACTGTGTGTGTGTGTGAGTGTGTGTTTGTGTGTATATGTACATATGTGTAAATATGTGTGTGTATATCTATCTTGGTATATGTTTCTATCTGCATATATTCATCTCTATATGTTTCTGTCTATCATCTATCTATCTTTATACATGTTTCAATATATTTGTGTTTCCATCTAAAAATTACTCTAATATATCTCTCTTCATATATGTACGCATCTGTATATATGTTCTACACAAACACAAGATGGTCTATGTACAAAGAAAATATAATGTCCAAATAGCATATAGTATTATTAAAGTTCCCCGTATAAAACTCAATTCGGTAGTACTAGACAAAATGAAAAGGAGCAACAGGTTTAACACAAAAGTTAGATATTGGTTCCAATGTATATAGGCTTCAGGGATACATTATCAATGAAAATATCTTCCAAATGAAGTAAACAGACGGCTGGTCATGTTGCTGTATACAGAACATGACCAGAAAAGAATGATGGAGCACCGCTCTCAAGAAAGTCCAGTATACTGCTGGTAAAATAATTGTTACTCTATGTTTTGTTTTAGATATAAGTTCATTGTTGCTGTTTATACCAACTCCTGAAGAAGGGAATTTTTTCCCCCGAAACAGGGTAAAAAATTATTTATTTATTTATTTATTTACATCACTTTTACCCCGCCTTTCTCCCCGAGGGGACTCAAGGCGGCTTACGATAAATAGGCAAAAATTCAATGCCTAAAAACAATGTACAAAACAACAATTCATATAAGACAATGTACAAAACAACAATTCATATAAAAACAGATACAATTACAAAATAAAATCACATTATATAAAATGTTAAGCATGTCCAAAATTAGAATCTATTCATCCAGAATCCTCAATAAGTCTTCGAACAGGCCGTGTAAAGGCAATGTTCTCATTCATTAAAAGCTTGTGTGCACAACCATGTCTTTAAGGCTTTCCTGAAGCCTAGGAGAGTTGGTATCTGCCGTATGTTGCTGGGGTGTTCCATAGCCAAGGAACCACCACCGAGAAGGCCCTGTCCCTCGTTCCCACCAGCCTTACCTGCGAGGCTGGTGGGACCGAGAGCAGAGCCTCCCCCAATGATCTAAGGGTTCTAGAAGGCTCATAGGGGGAGATACGTTCGGACAGGTAAGATGGGCCAGAACCGTTTAGGGCTTTGTAGGTCAAAACCATCACTTTGAATTGGGCTCGGTAGCATATCAGCAGCCAGTGGAGCTGACTCAACAAGGGAGTAGTACGCTCCCTATAAGCCGCTCCTGTTATTAGTTTGGCTGCCGCCCATTGTACTAGTTGGAGCTTCCAAGTGGTCTTCAAATCCAGCCCCATGTAGAGCGTGTTGCAGTAATCCAAATGGGATGTAACCAGAGCGTGGACCACCGTGGCCAAGGCAGACATCCCAAAGTATGGGCACAGCTGGCGCACAAGTCTTAGTTGTGTGAAAGCTCCCCTGGCCACCGCCGAGACCTGGGGCTCCAGGCTCAGTGATGAGTGCAGCAGAACCCCCAGACTGCGAACCTGTGTCTTCAGGGGGAGTGCGACCCCATCCAACACAGGCTGTAACTCTATACCCTGTTCAGCCCTGCAACTGACCAGGAGGACCTCTGTCTTGTCTGGATTAAGTTTCAATTTGTTTGCCCTCATACAGTCCGACACAGCAGCCAGACCTGAACAGCCTCCTTAGTGACAGGCGGAAAGACTGATAGAGCTGGACATCATCTGCATACAGATGACACCGCACCCCGAAACTCTGGATGTTAAACAACATGGGGGACAGTACTGACCCCTGCGGGACCCCACAAGTCAATGGTTGTGGGGCCAAGCAGGTGTCCCCCAGTGACACCATCTGGGAACGACCCTCCAGAAAGAACCGGAGCCACTGTAAAACAGTACCTCCCAGCCCCATCCTGGCAAGGCATCCCAGAAGGATACTGTGATCGACGGTATCGAAGGCTGCTGAGAGGTCCAGCAGGGACACACTCCCCCTGTCCATTTCCCGGCATAGATCATAAACTAAGGCAACCAAGGCTGTCTCGGTACCATGCCCTGGTCTGAAGCCAGACTGAGTTGGATCTAGAAAATCAGTATCATCCAAGAATGCCTGGAGTTGTGCAGCCACCACACGTTCCACGACCTTGTCCAAAAAGGGAAGATTGGAAATAGGCCAATAGTTATCCAATTGAGTGGGGTCCAGTGATGGCTTCTTCAACAGTGGTTTGATCACAGCCAATTTAAGGCTCGCTGGAACAATGCCCGAAGGGAGGCATTCACCACCACCTTCACCCACTCGGCCAATGCCCCTCTGGCTTCTCTCACCAGCCAGGATGGGCAGGGGTCTATGATGCATGTGGTAGCCCTCACCTCTCCAAGCACCTTGTCCACGTCCTCAGGCTGAACCAATTGAAATGAATCCATCAAAATAGGACAAGCAGGTGCACTTGTTACATCCACGGAGACTGCCGTTAATATGGTGTCAAATCCAGAGCGGATCAAAGCAACTTTGTCTGCAAAGAACTGAGCAAAAATACCCAGGAACCTCTGTAGACTTTACTTGGGACTTTATTTGGACTTTACTTGCTCCATCATTATTTTCTTCATTCTGTATTAAGCAACATGACCAACCGTCTGTTTACTTCGTTTGGAAGACATTTTCATTGATTATGTATCTCTGAAGCCTATATACATTGGAACCAATATCAGACTTAGATAACTTTTGCTCCTTTTCATTTTGTCTGGTACTACCGAATTGAGCTTTGTACGGGGAACTTTAATAATACTATATGCTATTTGGAAATTATATTTTCTTTGTACATAGACCATCTTGTGTTTGTGTAGATACTTTACAAGTATTCTGGGATTTTGTATAGTCTCTATATATGTTCCCATTGATCACCTACTGATCCATCCATCCATCTCTTTCTATCTATCTATCTATCTATCTATCTATCTATCCATCTATCCATCCATCCATCCATCCAAACCTACTTGTATGTATGCATGGCAGTGTAGATGGGGTCTCAGAAACATAAGAAAGTTAGAGCAGGACTAGGAAATCAATGGCCTTCATATTTTGCTGTACGACTGTTCTCATCAGCCTATAATATTGGTCATGCGAATGGGAACTGGAATTAATAGCAGCCAGAGGAACACAGATTCCCCCCATTTGTGTCATGGCACATCCATTGGCTGCAATTTGCTAAACTTCTAACTAAATGTATGGTCTTATCTCCAACTTCTAATGTTCAGTACAAATTTTATTTAAATATAGTCTTCCTTGAGAGAGAGGAATGGGGAGGGAGAAAGATTATCTTGGACCAACCCTCCAGGAATGAGTGGAGCCACTGCAGAACAGTACCTCCGAGTCCCATTTCCGCGAGGCATCCCAGAAGGATACCGTGATCGACGATATCGAAGGCCGCTGAGAGGTCCAGCAGAACCAGCAGGGACACATTCCCCTGTCCAGTTCCCAGCGATAATAATAATAATAATAATAATAATAATAATAATAATAATAATAATAATAATTTTATTTTTATACCCCGCCCCATCTCTCTGGAGGGACTCGGGGCAGCTTACATGGGGCCAAGCCTGGACATCAACAATATAAAAACCAAGCAATAAAACAAATCAATCAACAACAAAAATAAAAACAGGTCATAAAAGATCACATACAAAAAATATAATGATAAAATCTTGGGTTGGCTCCAAAAGAAACGGGCCGAAAGTGCAAGTTATGTCGGTATCAGGGAGGGGTGGTTACACAAGCTATCATACCCATTAAAGTGCTGGGGAAGGCATACACAAGGGACTATTGCTGGATAGGCAACAGGTCGAATCCAAAGAGGCCTTCTTCAAGACAGGCTTGGTTTGTTTTAGGCAACATGGAAATTTACCCTGCTCCAAGGAGGCATTGATTATCCTCACAAACCAATCTACTAACCCATCACTGGCCTATTTTAAAAGCCAGGATGGGCAAGGGCCAAGGACACAGGTGGTTGCCCCCACCACTCCAAGGATCTTGTCCACGTCATCAGGCTGCACAAACTGAAACGAACAAGCTCGAACAGACAGATGCCTCAGTTACCTCCCCTGGCATTGCAACAAGGCCGGCATCCAAGTTGGAACGAATCTGAGCGACTTTGTCTGCAAAGTGGTGAGTGAACTCGCTACACCAAGTTGCCAAGTTGTCAGGTGCCCCCCCCCCCCAGCCTCAGGAGGGTGGAGGAGCTCCCCGACAACCCGAAACAACTCTGAAGATCTATTTGTTGCAGACGCGATGCAGGCAGTCGAGAAAACCTTCCTGGCTGCCCGCAACGCCGCGGAGTAGGCCCTAATAGCGGCTCTAGACCATGCTCGGTCAGAGACATCACGGGTTGTCCACCAGCGGTACTCTAATCTCCTTCTCGTGCATTTCATCTCCGCCAGCTCCCCAGTAAACCAGGGGGCTGGGGCAACTTCCACGCAGCGAGAGGGGATGTTCGGGGGCGATCGTGTCTATTGCCCTGGACATCTCGCTATTATAGCAGTCGACCAAGGCATTGACAGGATCGTCAGCCTCCATGACAGGCAGATCCTCAAGAGACCTCAGGAATCCATCAGGATTTCTAGGGCGGACCATCTTAATGGGCCCCCCACCCCTGCGGAGGTTTGAGGACACGGTAAGTCTTAAATTGATCAGATAATGGTCAGACCATGACAATGGAAGAATAATTTGCTCTTCCACTCCGACCAAACCGTTGCCCGCAACAAAAACCAGATCTAGTGTATGTCCAGCTTGATGAGTGGGACCCGATATTACTTGGGACAGTCCCATGGTCGTCATGGCGGCCATGAATTCTTGCGCTGCACCTGTCAAGGTGGCCTCAGCATGAATGTTGAAGTCACCCAGCACTATCAGGCCCTGGGAGCCCAACACCATGCTAGAGACCACCTCTGCTAGCTCAGACAGGGAGACTGCTGTGTCGCAGGATGTACGGTACACCAGCAGAATCCCCAAACTGTCCCAGGTACCCACCTTCAAGTGGAGACACTCAAACCCGACGGATTGCAGAACGGCGCATCTGACCAGGGCGATGGACTGCCGAAAGACCACCGCAACCCCACCTCCCTGCCCCCTCCAGGCCTGGCCTGCTGGTGCACCCCGAAACCCAGAGGACAAAGCTGGATAAGACTTACCCCGCCCAGCTCATCCAACCAGGTCTCGGTGATGCATGCCAGATCCACCTGCTCATCCAGGATTAAATCCTGGATAATTGATGATTTACTGTTGACGGATCTGGCATTGAGCAGCAGGACCTTCAGCCCGGAGGGGCTGCCAAGGAGGCTACCACACCTATCTTTCTCCAGGGTCGCAAGAACCCTGTTGTGCTTCTCCCTGGGAATCCGTTGACCGCGCCTTCCCCTTCCCCACACAACCTCGATGGAACCCCCCTCTCCAGTCCCCACCCCCCAAGGAATCCGGCTCTATTGGGACATTATTAAAAAGACCTAGTCCAGAAGGCTGCAAGAATTTCTATCTTGACTAGTATCTGGAGAAAGGGACAAATGGAGCCTATCAGAGGGGGGAGATCCCTCAAAGAAGCTTGGTAGGGTGATAGAAGACAAGGATTGTGGGCAGGGTATGGAAAAGGGTTGGGCAGAAGTATCTGAATGAGAATTTACCGAGGGAGAGGACCTACACAGAGGATTAGGCATCCTATTATCTCTGGGCCTAATGGGGGCTTGGGCATGTGGAGGCAGGTTGGCCATAAGAGGACGGATCAAGGGGTCCACAATTACTCTTCTGATGGTGATACCCCATGAATTCAGCTGAAACCTGAGAGCCCATAGTCCATCTATTACAAACTTATCCTCAAAGGTGGTAATGAGCCGTGTTGAGCGATCATAAGATTGAAAGTCCTTATAAAGCCAAGTGATGGTCTTAATCTTAACTTCTATCAGCCTCCTTGATAGAATTTGGGCCAAGGACCTCTGGATCGCTCTTTTCGAGGTCCATCTGCCCCTGTTCAATTGAGAGTCTCTAATTTCAAGTGCCAGTTGTTCCGTTTGAAAAAGGTAGTCATCGTGGCGCTCTGCGTACGAAGGAGAAAAGTCCATCTCCAATGGAGGTTTCATAATCTGCTTCGACGCTCCTAAGTCTAATTCCATATTCCCATCCCTTCCCTGCCCATTTTGATCACCAAAAGGATCTCCCTCTCCCTTGACTTCCCTATTTTCTAATATTACTTCCTTGCCACACTTTTGTTGCCCAATCTCTCCCTCCCCAGCCAAATCTGAGGGCCAACTGACCTCCATTGAATTATATCCAATAATATTCTCCTCCCTAGGGACATTATGCTGTGTAACGAGATCCCTTTAAGGAGGTGATCTATTTTCTCGTTCAAAGTTACCAGTTGTGAAAGAACAAGACTAAAAGACCTGTCCATAAGATGACACAGCTGGAACAGTTCGTAATTCCCGGGCTGTGGCGCAGCTGGCTAGTAACCAGCTGCAATAAATCACTACTGACCGAGAGGTCATGAGTTCAGAGCCCGGGTCGGGTTAAGCCCCCGACCATTAAATAGCCTGGCTTGCTGTTGACCTATGCAGCCCCGAAAGACAGTTGCATCTGTCAAGTAGAGAAATTTAGGTACGCTTTATGTGGGAGGCTAATTTAACTAATTTAACTAATTTAAAACTGCCAGCAAAACACGAGGAAAGGAATGAGGAAGTACAGCCACTAGTGGACAGTGAAGCAACAACTCCCCCTGTTGCTGGAATCGTGAAGCTGGAAAAAAAATGTTAAATGCCTCTGTGTCTGTCTATATATGTTGTTTGTCTGTTGGCATTGAATGTTTGCCATACATGTGTTCATTGTAATCTGCCCTGAGTCCCCTTCGGGGTGAGAAGGGCGGAATATAAATACTGCAAATAAATAAATAAATAAATATGTCTGATTCATTCTTTACTAACCTTTCAAAAACTCTCAGAATAGAACTATCCAATTTCTTTCCAGAAGTCGGCCTTTCTAATTACCTTCTCTTTCCTTTCTTCGTAGTTAAAGTTTCCTACCAACATTCAATGTTTAAACTTTCAACCAATGCTCTTATTTACTTCCTCTTCCCCTCATGCACTTCCCAAAACCATCAATATACCAATCATTACCACAGTGTCATCCAAGAATCCCTGGAGCTGTGAGGCAACTACATGTTCCAAGACCTTGCCCAAATAGGAAAGATTGGAAATAGGCCAAAAGTTTCCGAATTGAGTGGGATCCAGTGATGGCTTTTTCAACAGTGGCTTGATCACAGCCATTTTTAGGCTCACTGGAAATTTGCCCTCCCGAAGGGAGGCATTCACCACCACTTCACCCACTCGGTCAAACCCCCTATGGCCTCTCTCACCAGCCAGGATGGGCAGGGGTCCAGGATGCATGTGGTCGGTCTTGCCTCTCCAAGGATCTTGTCCGAGCTCAACCAATTGATATGAATCCAACAAAACTAGACAAGCCGGTGCACTCATTACATCCTCAGAGACTGCCATTAATATGGTGTCTATGTCGGAGTGGATCAGAGCGACTTTGTCCGCAAATAACCGAGCAAATGCTTCACAGCAGGCTGCTGAGTTATCAGGGCTCCCACCTTGACTGGTGAGAGTTAACAACCCTCTGGTGACATGGAAACAGTACCGCTGGACAGTTTTGTGCTGACACAATATTGGCCGCAAGATGGACTCTCCTTGCAGCTTTGATTGCCGCGGCATATGCCTTAAGATTGGAACCTAGCCGTGTTCGGTCTGACTCGTTATACTCTGATCGCCACACGCCCTCTAGTTCCCTTTTTTTTCACTTCATCGCTGCCAGCTCCTCAGTAAACCAAGGAGCTGGTTTAGCTCAGTTACTTGAGAGGGGATGCTCCAGAGCGATCATGTCTATTGCCCTAGTCATCTCTCCATTCCAGAGAGAGACCAGATACCTGCTGAGGAGGCGGGAAATTCCTCAAGAGCCGTCAGGAATCCATCTGGATCCATAAGCCTCCTGGGGCAGACCATTTTAATAGGTCCTCCACCCCTGCAGAGGTTGGGGGGCATAGTAAGTCTAAACCTGATCAGGTGATGGTCGGTTCATGGCAAAGGAGCGATGGTAACCTCCTCCACACCGCCACCTTCCTCCCATCCATGACAGAAGACCAAGTCCAGTGTGTGTCCCGCACTGTGGGTGGGGCCTGTTACTAATTGGGACAGACCCATAGTCCCTTCCTTAAAAATCTTTAGTTTTGACAGTCTGTCTGAATAAACATGTCTTCACCTGCCAATAGGACAACATGGAAGAGACCATTCTGCAGAATAAAAGTACCATAAAACAACAATTTTTCAAGGTGTGCTTCAGCCTCACAATTTTTTCATATTTTTATCATACATACTTCAATATTTATAGTATGCTTTGAGTCCTAATCCCAGGGACAAGGAAGATATCCCAAATAAATAATTGCATGTTCTTTTTACTGTTTCGGCTGTGAACAATCCCAAGTATGTACCATACCTGTCATGGATTTCATAAGTGTGTGGATGCATGTAGTTTTTCCTGCCCCACTAGGGCCCAGGGCCATCATGCCATGCCTCACCCTTTGTGTTTCAAAGAGCTGGATAACTTTCAGTCTCCATGGAGGGTGATTAATTAAACCAGCCTCTTCAACCTGTTAGGAACACCAAGAATAACACTGATCATTTCCTTTACAGAGAAATTGTGTTCAGATATTCTCTATGAACAGCATACTTATGAAATACATATAAGATGAAATGGCCCCCATTTACAATATCTTCATCCCTGCTTGCTCAATCTGTGAGCTGTTACCAATGGTGTCATGGATTTTGAAGATGCACGAATAGAAGGCAAATGGGGAAATGATCCAAGAGGAAGGCACATCAAGCCTTCAAGACTGCCTTCCATCTGGAAATCTATGTCCTCATTGTGAAAGACTGTGTGGATTCAGAATAGGTCTTCACAGTAATGTTGTCAATGGCTTCCATGTCTGGGATCACTGGGTTGTTGTGAGTCTTCTGGGCTGTATGGCCATGTTCCAGAAGCATTCTCTCCTGATGTTTCACCCACATCTATGGAAGGCATCTTCAGAGGTTGAGGGGTCTGTATCGCCATGTATATATGACAACCCCACCATGTTTTGTGGTTTACATTTAGGGCTCACTGAAGTGCATTAAGGGGCTTATTTTGGACTTTCCCCAATCTTTGCTTGATGCGCCTAACCTTCAAGTCAGCAGTCTGCCAGCACAAGGGTTTAACCCATTGCACCACCAGAGGCTCCACTTCTGAGTATGCCTGCCATAGATGTGGATGAAACATCAGGAGGCAATGCCTATAGTAGTATAGTAGTCTACAAGATTTTGTCTGCTTTAAAGGGGTTTTTAATTATGCAGAGGCTTCAACTCACAATGAAGTGAATGTGTGAAGAAGGGTTCTTTCATTTTGTCCTCTAATCATAGAGTGAATATGGATCACTAAGAGGCATTGTCTTAGGACTGCTTTCTGTTTCCAGGACACACAGTGAGCTCTGGTGAGTATCCTGGGTTTTCTAGATTTAATTCAACTTTGCGCCACTTTAGGCAAAATTGGGGGAAACCACATAGGGTTTGGTGGAAACTGCAGTGCATCCTAAAGCTTCTATCTGGACAACTATATCAGGTTTGTTTCATCCCTACTCCCTGGACTGATGGTCACCACTGTCGTCATTCTTTCCTTAAAAGGGGTGGCAACCACAGAACTAGTTGTGAGTGCCTGGCCATCACTGTCATACTTAATGATGTCACAAAATAGGGTGCCTGTGCAACCAGCAGGGTGCTCCATTCTGACATCAGTAGACATGACAGGCAGGGCTGGAAGGGAACAGCAGTGGTGACACACGATGAAATGATATCCCAGAAGAGATGATGTAGCCCTGGCCTATTTGGATACCAGCAGATGTATGTGCTGGGTGCAGGGCTGCTCTAGGGCAGATTTAGACTGGAATAAGTTTCCAGGTGTAGCCAGACACATCTGAAGATACTTCCTTGTATTGTAACCGTACTGCTCACAATTCAGCATCATTTTAACCTTTCCACTAGAACTTCTGCCCTGGTGAACAGCTACAGTGGAGATTTAATTATAAGCTACTTCTCTCTCTCTCCTGTTTTAGCATATGCTGTTTATATGCCTGAACATATCCCATCTGACAGGTTCATTTATTAAACCAAAGTTAAGAATCCGCTAACTGGTATGGTTATTAATTTTTTGACAGAGCACCAACACGCTTTTATTTTTGCATTGGGAATTCACACTTCAAAGAGCTTTTCATGAAATTTGTTCATTTACTGAATGGCTAATTCAATCAAGCTGAAGAAACATCATACAAATATGTATTTGCATTACCTGTTTACTAATGGCAGCTTCTAGCTCTGGATAGCCTGCCTTGTCAAGTTGAATACTCGGGAAAAGATCCTCAATCAGGCTTAAAAATAAGGGCTCATCTTCATCAATCTAGCAGAGCCAAAAAAGAAGGAGTAAAGAATAGTTACTCTTTTCTTTCTTATCATGCTTGCTTACATTGTTACTTAATAATGGTGCCTGCTGAAATCACTTCACAGATGAACCACAACACACGAATATGCACACATTTGCATGACATTGCTCTCAAGAGTCATTGTAGTTTCCAGCTTGGTTGCCTGAAGAAGAAACCTTAATAGGCACGAGAAAAGGCAGTGCAAGAAAAACTGGAGCATATCGAATGCAAGAAAAGAAAAGAAAGCTAACTTAAACATGAAACTGAAAGCTTATGGTACAGGATTCCTGTTCCATCTGCAGTGTTGATAAAATGTTTTTTAAGAATGCCAAACATGTAGCTAATATTTCATTCTTCATCAAAGCCAAATCAATGTATTTCAATACCTAAGGGAAAGAATATTCTCACATGCAGAAGTCAACTGGATTGACACTGATTTTCTAGATCCGGCACACTCTGGCTTTAGGCCGGGGCATGGTTCTGCTGCACCTCTCAGCGTCCTTTGATACCGTCAATCATGGTATCCTTTTGGGACGCCTCGCCAGGATGGGTCTCGGAGGCACTGTTTTGCAGTGGCTTCGGTCCTTCCTGGAGGGTCGTTCCCAGATGGTGTCATGGGGGATGCCTGCTCGGCCCCACAACCATTGTCTTGTGGGGTCCCACAGGGTTCAATACTGTCCCCCATCCTATTTAACATCTACATGAAGCCGCTGGGAGAGATCATCTTGAGTTTCGGGGTGCGGTGTCATCTGTGCGCAGAGGATGTCCAGCTCTGTCACTCCTTTCCACCTGTCACTAAGGAGGCTGTCCAGGTCCTGAACTGGTGTCTGGCTGCTGTGTCGGACTGGATGAGGGCGAACAAATTGAAATTGAATCCAGACAAGTCAGAGGTCCTCCTGGTTAGTTGTAAGGTCGAACAGGGTATAGGGTTACAGCCTGTGTTGGACAGGGTCACACTCCCCCTGAAGACACAGGTTTGCAGTCTGGAGGTTCTCCTGGACTCATTGCTGAGCCTGGACTCATTGCTGAGGTTTCAGTGGTGGCCAGGGGAGCATTTGCAGAACTAAGACTTGTGCACCAGCTGTGCCCATACCTTGGGAAGTCTGACTTGGCCACGGTGGTCCACGCTCTGGTTACATCCCGCCTGGATTACTGCAATGTGGGGCTGCCTTTGAAGACGGCCCAGAAGCTCCAATTAGTACAACGGGCAGCAGTCAGATTAATAACTGGGGTGGCATACAGGGATCGTACTACTCGCCTGTTAAGCCAGCTCCACTGGCTGCCAATATGCTACCGAGCCCAATTCAAAGTGCTGGTTTTGGCCTACAAAGCCCTAAATGGTTCTGGTCCAACTTACCTGTCTGAATGTAACTCCCCTTATGAGCCTATGAGAACTTTAAGATCATCTAGGGAGGCCCTGCTCTCGATCCCACCCACCTCACAATTGCGGCTGGTGGGGACGAGAGACAGGGCCTTCTCAGTGGTGACTCCTTGGCTGTGGAACTCCCTCCCCAGTGACATCCGGCAGGCTCCATCCCTTCTGGAGTTCAGAAAGAAACTGAAGACCTGGCTATGCGTGCAAACATTTAAAGAATAAGATTTTACTGGCTTCGACTTGGTCTGGAATAAGGCTTTTTGTACAAGGTTTGATGGACGAATGGCATAAGCACTTGCACTGTTTTAAACTTTGTATATTGTATATTATAACTGTTTTAACTGTTTTAATTTTTTTTTTTAAAAAAAAAACTGTATTAAGGTGTATTGGCATTAATTGCCAGTTTGTAAGCCACCCTGAGTCCCCTTGGGTGAGAACGGCAGGATAGAAATGATGGAGATAAAATAAATAAATAAATTTACTTCAGCATATTCAATGGACTTGTGTTTCACACCAAGATCTCAGGTACTAGGCTATTTTAGGACAGGACAGGCAGAGAACAGCAGAGAGGTTGAGAAGGAGCAACATGGAAGATACCTCCATTCGCAGCATCTATCACTTGAGGTGATTGCTAGGGTTTTGCCTTTGGATGGAATTACTTACTGTTTGTTCCATTCGTATGGCCCCATTTCCGTTTCCTTTTGCTGATTATGGAAATGGGTGCCTATACAAATGGGCTTTTCCGGGAAAAAAACAACAATTTTTTTCAGGACTTGGGCGTCAAAGCACCAGGCCCTGCGAGCCAGGCCTATAAGCATTGAATGCCTAGCACTTGGCTGAAGGCCTTGTGAACCAGGGCTACAGCCAAGCAACGTGAATCAGCCAACCTAATGGCTACCGTTCCCCTCTGCCTTTCGTTTCACTGTTTCTTTTGTTCCTGTGTGGTTGTACCATTCTGTGCAATCCGAATGGACGAAATGGTACAAAACCACGAAAGAAACAGATGAAACAGGATTCTGGCCCAACTCTAGTGACTGCGTCACTCTGCCTAATGGTAGGGCTAGCCTTGCTTCTGGATAGGGAGTGAAAAATTAAATTTAGGAAACGTTTGGCTAATAGTTATTACTGCAAAGTAAAACAAAAACATAATATACAAAGTATGACATCCAAAGGGGACTTAGAGAGAGTCAGGATGGGAATACAGTAAGTGGATATACAAAGGGGTTAAGGAAAAGATACAAAGAGTTACTAGCTGATCAGAAGAATGGGGATTTGACATTCCCAGCTGTTTTAAGCAAATCAGAAGAGAGAAAAAATCTATTGCAAAACCTACTTTGAAAGCACAGTTTAAAACAAAGGAATTACTCATCTTAAAAATACCTGCTGTATGTACTATTCTGAACTATTTCCCTTCTGGGAATTCCAATATGTCTTAAAAGAATATCAAACCTACATGAAGCAAACATTCATCCTCCTGTGAGACTTTTCCATTATTGTTAATATGCAAGTAACAATAAAAACATAAAAAATATTATACCAATGGTAGAAAAATACAGAAAAGCAATAAAAAAACAAAGATATAGCATCATGATGAAACTGAAACAGCAATAGTAATTTTAAGAAAGGTGTATAGTGAAGGGGTCACTGAGCCCAAAGTGACTCCATTTTAGAATTGCCTGTCTGCTTTGAAATGGAGGATCAGTCTCCCCTCTAAATTATAAAGAATTGCAACTTGCTGTTTTTGCAGCATGTGTCTAAGTTTAGCAATAATCAGTTTCGGTTGTACTTGCGGTTAGGGTAATTCCGAGAATTGTATGCAACATATATACGTTACATATGTTATGCTTGCACCTGCTGAAACCTTGCGGTTAGAACATCCTGGACTTGTTGACAACGCAGGAAACTCTAGCTCACCACAAACTGATCTGGGGGATTTCCAGTAAATTCCAGTCCAGAAAGAGGAACTAAAATCTGTAAACAACTGCCCTATAAATTGGCCGAGGTGGGAACACTCTTGGCCGACAGCTTTTGCCAGCCACACACTGCTGTGTGACTCTGTCTGCCGGTAGCTACCAATAAAGGTGTTTTGTCCTCAACGAATTTTGGGCTCTTTAATGGTCTCATAGCGGCTTGGCGAACTCGGGTAATTTTCAGTGATTGGGGTTAGTTCCCAAATCACCCCTTTCATTTCTGGGGGCTCGTCCGGGATTTTTGAAATTTTGGGATTTCTAGTACTTCGCCAAGGTTCCGTTGTAGACCACTCAAGAGCTGCTCTTGGGAGCAAGGCGTGGCCGCTTCCCCCTTCCGGGGTGCCGCGTACGGTCCGCGCTGAGACGTGCACGGCCTCTCGAGGTAAAGACCAGCGGTTCCCTACGTGACACCCGAGGCAAGGAAAGGTGAGCTCTCCTCCAAAACCAACTTGTTGGGAGACAACCATCGCTCGTGGGAAGGCGGCCGCCGCGGGACAGAACGCCAGATAGGCAAGTATATCTCTTAAACCGCTGTTGTTTAGCATTGCGGGGAGGGAGAGTTTCAAATTGTAGAAATTGTTCTGGGTCCCGTTAGAAGCCCTTGGGAAAACGTGAGAAACCCAAAGGGAAGAGCTCTAGGAGAGACCTGATAGGGAGATCCAACCAGGTCTAGGAGGCCCTATTAACTGGACGTGCACGGGAGATCCAACCACAGTCCGAGGGACATACTCCATTGAAAAATTTATTTCTGTGCTTTCTTTTCGCATCTTGTGGGAGGGCGGAGAAGACCTTGCGTTCCCGGTTACTGGCCATTGATCTTCTGGGGGTGCCGGCCAGGGTCGACTCCACATACCACAATGGGTGGGAAAGAATCAAAGAAATCCAAAGGAGCAGAGGGGTCGGTGACCCCTCTCCAATGCATGTTAGATAATTTTGATAAGTTTTCCAAATACACATATGAGAAAGGAATGAAGCCAAATAAGTTGCGCTCGCTGTGTGAGGTGGAATGGCCCTCATTCCCCCTCACTCCCCAGTGGCCTCCTGAAGGGTCACTCGATCTTGCTTTGACTGCAAATGTCTATAGATTTGTTGGTGAGGTACACCCTGATCAGGCCAAATACATCTCAGCTTGGTATGATATTGTAAGGAAACCGCCTGATTGGTTGAGAGAATGCAAATGCATGGTGGTTGAAGAGGTGATGTCTGGGGGGAATAGAGGACTTGCCTCAGGTAATTCCCAGAGGGGAATTGGCACCCCAATGGGAAGGAGAGGGGGAAGGCAAATTGCTAAACCTCCCCCCTATCAAGATTCAGGGAATCCGGCTGACGAACCCATGCCGGCTCCCCCGTATATACCTACCCTCTATACTCCACTGACATCACACGTAAGGGGAGGTGCGGTGGGGGGACTTGACCTCACGGCAGCGGCAAGCGCCCCCAAGCAGGAGCAGCCTGCTGTGAGTTCTGGCCCCCAGCCGCTCTACCCCTCAGAAGAGATAAAGCGAACGGAGAGGCAGGCAAAAATAGATGCTCGCCAGAAGCTGGTAGAATTGAAGCAAGCCCATTGTTATAGTGAATCAAGTGATGATGAGGCAACATTGTGCCCCATAAGGGAGGTGCCGCAACTTGTGCCATTGTCCCTAGATGATCAGGGGCGCCCTAGGTTTGAGACTAGGACTCTGTTTCAACACGTTCCTTTTACTTCTTCGGACATTTTGAACTGGCGCACAAACCGCCCCGCCTGGTCAGAAGATCCGAGAGGCATGGCGAACCTGGTTGAAGGTATCATTCAGACACACAATCCTAGCTGGGTGGATTTGAAACAGTTGTTAGAGGCTTTGTTGACGGCAGAAGAACGAGTGTTGTTGACGCAAGTGGGTAGACAGGAGGCTGCAAAGGAACATGCAACCTCTCATAGTATAGATGCGGTGGATGTGTACCAGGAAAGGGTATTCCCAGTGAGGGAAGACCCACATTGGGATTTGAATGAACCACGTGGCCTTGGTAAGGATGCTCTGAGGTTGTATCAGAATTTGGTTGTGCGCGCTTTGAGGAGAGGAGTTCCAAGGGTCCCAAATTTGAAAAAGATTTACCAGATGGAGCAGGAGAAGAATGAAAGCCCGGTCGCATTTCTGGAAAGGCTCAGGGAAGCGTTTGAGAAGTTTTCTCCCTATGACATGGATGATCAGAGGGATCAGGCTGCAGGGAAGATAGTGTTGAAAAGTGTTTTCTCAAGCCAGTGTAGCCCAGACATACGGAGAAAGTTACAGAAGGATGCTGGTTTGGCTCATTTGACTTTGGAAAGGATTTTGGAGATTGCAAATCAGGTTTACTTGTCTCGTGAGGTTGTACAGGCAAAGAAAGATGAAACAGCGGTGGCTCGCAGGGCCAAGGTCATAGCTGCTGTGTTCCAAGGGGGACAGCCGCAAAGACCCAGAGGATCAGGCTGGAAAGGGAGAGAACAAGGAAAGAAAGGACCAGGGGGCAAGCCACTGGGAAAGAATGAATGTGCAAGGTGCCACAAGCATGGGCATTGGGCAGCTGATTGCAAAGTGGATCTTGAGAAAGGACAGAATAGAAAAGTGCAGAATGGAAACTGGAAAGGGAAAAGGCAGAACCGTGGGGCTGCCGGCCAGCCCAGATGGGCTCCGGTTGCAGCTGGATTGGTAGACCCCGCGTTAGATGTGCATGGATTGGCCTCCGTGAGGGAGGAGGATGAGTATGAGCAATAGGACAGACCGGCTCCCGGATCCCCGGGTAGCCATGGAGTGGTTAGGATTGAACCAGGGGAGCCAATGGTCGATATGAAAGTTGGAAATCAATCCGTCGAGTTTATGCTTGATTCCGGGGCTTCTAAGTCTGTGGTGAACACGGCTGTGTCTCACCCAACTGGAGAAGATGTAAATATTGTAGCAGCTACAGGAAGACGAAAAGCTTGTCCTTTGTTGGCAGAAAGAGAATGTTTGCTAGGGAGGCATCTGGTCAGGCATAGGTTCATTTATATGCCTGAGTGTCCAGTGCCTCTAATGGGAAGAGACCTTTTGTGCAAAATGCGAGCTGCTCTGCTTTTTGAAGAGGATGGTTCAATGTTGGCAGGCTTCAGGACAGGTCCGGATAGGCAACTGGTAGAACAGCAGTTGAAAATGGCTTTGGAACTACCTATGGAGGAAGAGTGGAGATTATATTCTGTATTGGAAGAAAGAACCGACTGGGAAGCATTCAATGTCCCAGAGGTATGGGCAGAAGATAACCCTCCGGGGTTGGCAAAGGATGTTCCACCAGTCATAATTGAATTAAAGCCCTTCGCCAATCCAGTGGCAATCCGACAGTATCGGCTCCCTCGGGAGGCGATTGTTGGAATCGCCGCCTATTTGGAGAAGTTGGAGAGATACGGAATACTGGTTCCTTGCCAGTCTCCATGGAACACACCCTTGTTGCCAATCAGGAAGCCGGATGGGTCTTATCGCCCTGTCCAAGATTTGAGGGCTGTAAATAAATTAGTAGTCCCTCTTCACCCGGTAGTTCCAAACCCATACACACTGCTTAGCCTTATTCCACCCCATCACCAATGGTTTACTGTCCTGGACCTTAAAGATGCTTTCTTTTGCATCAGACTGGCTGAAGAAAGCCAGAAGATTTTTGCCTTTCAAAAGGAGGATCCTGGGACAGGGGCCAAAGGTCAACTCGTTTGGTCAAGATTGCCGCAAGGGTTTTGTAATTCCCCGACCATTTTCGGACAAGCCCTGGCACAGGACTTGCTGCCTATGGTCAAAAATGATAAAGGATGGACCATTCTCCAATATGTAGACGACATTCTTCTCTGTGCAGATAGTAGAGAGGAATGTTTAGAGGGAACTCAGACCTTGTTGCAGTTCTTGGCAGAGAAAGGTTACAAAGTCTCAAAGAAAAAGGCTCAGCTGGTTCAGCAGGAAGTGAAGTATTTGGGTTTTCGTTTGGCTAAAGGTGTTCGGAGGCTAGAGGTGGAGCGCAAGGAAGCCATCTGCTCCATCCCTACCCCCCAAACTCGGAAACAGGTCAGAGAATTCTTAGGAGCGGCAGGGTTTTGTCGTATATGGATTCCGAACTTCGGAATATATGCCAAACCCCTCCATGAGACTACAAAAGGGAAGTCAGGAGACCCCTTGGTGTGGGGAACAGAACAGCAGGATGCATTTGAGCAATTAAAGAAAGCCTTGATGTCTGCCCCAGCTTTGGGGTTGCCTGATTTGGACAAAACTTTCTACTTGTATGTAGGAGAACGGAAAGGAGTGGCTGTAGGCAGGGCCGGCCGGAGATATTTTTTTATGTAAAGCGGGGGTGCTGAAAAGCGCCCCCGCCACCGGCGCCCTGGCCCCGCCCAGCGTGCTCTGGCCCCGCCTCCCACGCTGCGTGGGAGGCGGGGCCAGGGCACGGGGGGCGGGGCCAACTCTGGCCCCGCCCCCTCACTATTCGCCCTGGCCCCTGGCGAATAGTGAGGGGGCGGGGCCAGAGTTGGCCCCGCCCCCCGTGCCCTGGCCCCGCCTCCCACGCAGCGTGGGAGGCGGGGCCAGGGCACGCTGGGCGGGGGGCGGGGCCAGAGTTGGCCCCGCCTCCCACGCTACCCCCGCTCGCCCGTCTGGCCTTTTGTAGCAGGCCAGACTCAGCGGAGGTTTCTCCAGGCCGCGATTGCGGCCTGGAGGAACCTCCGCTGAGTCTGGCCTGCTACAAAAGGCCAGACGGGCGAGCGGGGGTAACGTGGGAGGCGGGGCCAGCTCTGACGCCGCTCCCCCCCCCCCGCCCAGCGTGCCTTGGCCCTGCCTCCCACGCAACGTGGGAGGCGGGGCCAGGGCACGCTGGGCGGGGGGGCGGCGTCAGAGCTGGCCCCGCCTCCCACGTTACCCCCGCTCGCCCGTCTGGCCTTGTGTAGCAGGCCAGACTCAGCGGAGGTTCCTCCAGGCCGCAATCGCGGCCTGGAGAAACCTCCGCTGAGTCTGGCCTGCTACAAAAGGCCAGACGGGCGAGCGGGAGTAGCGTGGGAGGCGGGGCCAGCTCTGACGCCGCTCCCCCCCCCCCCCCGCCCAGCGTGCCTTGGCCCCGCCTCCCACGCTGCGTGGGAGGCAGGGCCAAGGCACGCTGGGCGGGGGGGGGGGGGGAGCGGCGTCAGAGCTGGCCCCGCCTCCCACGCTACTCCCGCTCGCCCGTCTGGCCTTTTCTAGCAGGCCAGACGGGCCAGGGCGCACTGGGCGGGAGGCGGGGCACCGTCAGGGCGGTGCCCCGCCTCCCGCCCAGCCTGACGGCGCCCCCCCGGGCCTGCGCCCGAGGCGGCGGCGTCAGCTGCCGCATGAGTGGGGCCGGCCCTGGCTGTAGGAGTATTGACTCAGTTGGTAGGCGATTGGCCCAGGCCAGTGGCTTATCTGTCTAAACAACTGGACAATGTGGCCTGTGGATGGCCCCCATGCTTGAGAGCTGTAGCGGCTGCTGCAGTTCTAGTGGAAGAGGCAAACAAGCTGACCTTAGGGCAGCCTGTGATTTTAAAGTGTCCCCATGCAGTAGTGACTTTAATGGAACACAGGGGACACCATTGGCTCACCAACAGCCGAATGCTTAAGTATGAAAGCATGTTGGTGGACAATCCACAGGTTAAATTGTCAGTGTGTGCCACTTTAAACCCAGCTACCTTGTTGCCAGTGGAAGAAGGAGAATTGATGCAGCATGATTGTTTAGAGGTGATGGATGAAGTATATTCGAGCAGGCCAGATCTCAAAGATCTGCCACTACAGACTCCAGAATGGGTGCTTTTCACAGATGGTTCAAGTCGTGTGGTTGGTTCTGAAAGGAGAGCGGGGTATGCAGTGGTGAATAGCAATGGGGAGACCCTAGAGGCAAAGGGGTTGCCTCCGGGGACTTCCGCACAGCGGGCCGAGTTGATTGCTCTGACCAGGGCCCTCCAATTGGCTAAAGGAAAAAGAGTCAATATTTATACTGACTCGAAATATGCCTTCACCACTTTGCATGCCCACGGTGCCATTTACAAGGAAAGAGGACTGCTGACCTCTGCTGGACAACAAATCAAGAATGCAACAGAAATTTTACAGCTTTTAGATGCAGTTTGGGAACCAAAGGAGGTAGCAGTCATGCATTGCAAGGGACATCAGTACGGTGAGGATCAGGTAACACAGGGAAATCGCCTGGCAGATCAACAGGCTAGGAAAGCAGCAGATGAGAGCACATCAGAGGAATCAGTTTTGCAATTGGATGTTACACCCACAGTAGAGTCCATGACTTACTCTGCACAAGAGAAGGAGTGGGCCCTAGCAGAAGGGGCAGAATGGAAGGGTAATATTCTCATATTGCCCAATGGGAAAATCTTCGTCCCAAAAGCTTTGGGGTGGGGATTGGTGAAGGAGGTTCATAGACAAACCCATTTAGGTGCGACAGGAATGGCTTCACTCTTGGAACGGCAAATCTGGGTGGACGGCTTGCATGCCCTGGCCAGAACCGCTGCTCTAAGATGTGAAATTTGTGCTAAGAACAATCCCAGGATGGGGCCATTGCTTCCACCTGGGGTTCAGTATTTGGGAACGACACCCTTTGAGTCTCTAGTGGTTGATTTCACTGAAATGCCAAAAGTCCAAAGATTTCATTACATGTTGGTGATGGTATGCACATTCTCAGGGTGGGTGGAAGCATATCCTACCACCTCTGAGAAGGCTGTAGAGGTCAGCCGTGCCATGATGAGGGACATAATCCCTAGATACGGAATACCTTTACACATTGGGAGTGACAACGGCCCGGCCTTTGTCCACCAGGTCCTAGGGTGCCTAGCCCAGTTGTTAGGAACCGCTTGGAAATTGCATTGTGCATACCGGCCCCAATCTTCGGGGAAAGTGGAAAGGATGAACAGGACTTTGAAAGGGACCATCTCAAAGATGTGTCAAGAGACCGGAATGACATGGGTTCAAATATTGCCAATGGCATTACTGAAGGTCAGATGCACCCCCACCAGGGTTTTGGGTTTGTCACCTTATGAATTGTTGTATGGAAGACCCCCTCTGAAAATTAGACCTCTGCAAGGAGACATACATGAATTAGGCAAACAAGAATTGATAAAAGAGGTCCAAGCTTTGGGTACAGTGTTAAACAAACTGTATAAATATACTGGCATGCTGCGTTACCCTTTTCCCGTTACTGCGTTACATTCTTTCTCACCAGGAGATTTTGTTTGGCTGAAAGATTGGAAGTGCGATCCCCTCGGCCCAAGGTGGAAGGGACCACTGGAGGTGTTGCTTACAACCCCTACTGCTGTGAAGTTGAAGGGTGTAAAGCCGTGGGTACATTACACTCGTGTCAAGAAGGACTATACCACCAAAGATCCTGATTTCTGGAAGGTAAACCTACACAAGGACAATCCACTGAAATTCACACTCACACGCCCTAAGGGTCAAGCTACCAAGAGCTGCCCTGAAGAGGAGGGGCCCGAAGCTACCTAGAGCTAGCCCCAGAGGTCAGGTTACCAAGAACCGCCTTGAAGAAGGAAGGAGGGTACACTTCCGAGAGTGTCCCAAAAGACCGAATGGACACTTGGTTTTGGGTGTGGGGAATTGGGGGTTCCTGTGTGGGTTGTATTTTGTTTCTGTGTTGGCTGAAATTTTGTGATATTAAGGACAAACACCACTGTGACAATGAGGACACAATTATACTTATTGATATTGATAATGATGCCATTGGTGCAGACTCAGATGGGTTGGGACAAGAACATGTTCCACCAATTAATTAAAGAAATAGCCAAAGAAGCAGAGGTCGCAGACTGCTGGATTTGTGCCCATAGCCCTCACTCTCAATATGAGGGCTGGGTCATGAAAGCAGGGCCACTGCTGGATGTATCTGGATGGAAATTGTTTACCCCTTGGACATATGCAAGTGAAGAGGGGTTGACTGATTCGGCTCAATTTTTATTGGCCCTTGATGATTCTGCACCAGATGCATCAGCCTGTCTGACACGGTCAGAGGAAGGGATTTCAGAAGTTGATCATAAGAACTTCCCCCAAGCCAAACTCATAAAAGTAGGAGATTACCCCCGTTGTAATCTCACTCTCCCTGTGTATTATGACAACATACACTTTGGAGTTGAACAGCCACAGCCACAACGAGATGGTCACTTGCAGAGATTAAAAAGACAAGTGGCCTCACCAGAGGGGGGTGACAAGAAACCGCCCTCTCGTCCGGCACGTAATGGGAAAGTTAACACTCCCCCCAAAATATATGTGGTTAAGCCCGGGTCGGAGCTGCCTCGGGCAGCAACTCAACCACCTGAGGCGGGAGCGGCGGCTCCACCACAACCGCCTGTGGGTGGTGCTGTTTCTTCACCACGATCACCAGTGGTGAGAGCCGCACCCCCACCGCGGCAAGATCTGCTCCGGACACAAGGAAACTTCCCAATGGAATACCAAATTCCTGGAAGGCCAAGGCCCGGTATACTGCTTGATAACCATGCAATGGGAGGATTGCCTCCGGGATACTTCTGGATATGTGGAAAGTGGGGAGGTAAAGTCTTACCCCCACTATGGGTTGGTACCTGCACCATTGGTACCCTAATCCCCACTAATATTGGGATACACCCGCGAGAGCAGCCCCTGCATGCATTGGAAGCAGCTGACCGGTGGAACAGGCCTAAGAGATCCTATGATGAAAAACGTGGCTATGATCCTGAGAATACATACCTAACAGAGGGAGAAAGATTTGGAGCAATCCTGTTCCCTTGGGTGGGAGTTGCCCTAAATGTCAAACAACTAAGGAGGCTTTCCGCACAGCTGGAAATTTTGGCCAATCAAACCGTTATAGGCATGAAGGCACTCCAGACTGAAATTGACTCACTAGCAGGAGTCCTTATGCAACACAAGATGGCATTAGATTACCTTCTGGCAGCAGAGGGTGGCTTATGTGTATGGCTGAACACAACTTGTTGCCATTATGTCAATGAGTCTGGGCTTATTGAATCTGATGTGGCCAAAATCAACAACGTTGTCTCCACCATAAGGGCTACTTACACCCCCAAGGGAACCGGCTGGATGGATTGGCTTTTTGGCTGGCTCCCGAATCTTAATTGGTTACGAGACCTCATCAAAGTATTGTTTATAATTTTGCTAATTATACTTCTTGCTTTGCTCTTTTTGCCTTGTATTATGTCATGCTTAAGAAACATGATGGCGAGACTGATCACTGCCACCTTCAGTCAGCACAGGGAAGTTCAACGTGTCATGTATATGCAGTTAAACACCATGGAGCAAGACACCACCCCACTGTAATTGGGAAGGTGAAATTGCCTGTGTAACCAAGAAAATGTCTTCCTTGGTTACAAGAAAAAAAAACGGGGGAATGAAGGGGTCACTGAGCCCAAAGTGACTCCATTTTAGAATTGCCTGTCTGCTTTGAAATGGAGGATCAGTCTCCCCTCTAAATTATAAAGAATTGCAACTTGCTGTTTTTGCAGCATGTGTCTAAGTTTAGCAATAATCAGTTTCGGTTGTACTTGCGGTTAGGGTAATTCCGAGAATTGTATGCAACATATATACGTTACATATGTTATGCTTGCACCTGCTGAAACCTTGCGGTTAGAACATCCTGGACTTGTTGACAACGCAGGAAACTCTAGCTCACCACAAACTGATCTGGGGGATTTCCAGTAAATTCCAGTCCAGAAAGAGGAACTAAAATCTGTAAACAACTGCCCTATAAATTGGCCGAGGTGGGAACACTCTTGGCCGACAGCTTTTGCCAGCCACACACTGCTGTGTGACTCTGTCTGCCGGTAGCTACCAATAAAGGTGTTTTGTCCTCAACGAATTTTGGGCTCTTTAATGGTCTCATAGCGGCTTGGCGAACTCGGGTAATTTTCAGTGATTGGGGTTAGTTCCCAAATCACCCCTTTAAATTAGAATCATAGAGTTGGAAGAGTCCTCATGGCCCATCCAGTCCAACCTCCTGCCAACAAGCAGGAAATCGCATTCAAAGCACCCCCAACAGATGGCCATCCAGGCTCTGTTTAAAAGCCTCCAAAGAAGGAGCCTCCACCACACTCCGGGGCTGCTGAACAGCTCTCACAATCAGAAAGTTCTTCCTAATGTTCAGGTGGAATCTCCTTTCCTGTAGTTTAAAACCATTATTCCACGTCCTAGTCTCCAGGGGAGCAGAAAATAAGCTTGCTCCCTCCTCCCTATGACTTTCCCTCACATATGTATAGATGGCCACCATGTCTCCTCTCAGCCTTATCTTCTGCAAACTAAACATGCCCAGCTCTTTAAGGCACTCCTCATAGGGCTTGTTCTCCAGACTTGATTATTTTAGTCACCCTCCTCTGGACACATTCCAGCTTGTCAACATCTCCCTTCAGTTGTGGTGCCCAGAACTGGAGATGATATTCTAGATGTAATCTGACCAAGGCAGAATAGATTTAAATACATCTGTGTCTGATTCTGAAAAGATGTAAGAATGGGCAAGAGATGAACAAAGGTTTGGATTTTTCTTGCTTGTGTCACTAAGGTCCCATAAAGGTCACGCTCGCTATTCATCTAGGAAATGACAAGATGAAAAATGCAAGCTTTATTTACTTTTATTTTTGATACTAAAGCTTTTTCCCCCAGCATCAGTTTTTTCGATATTCTTTTTACGGGAAAAATCTTTCTTTTCAGTTCCCTCAAATGAACCCATAAAGATTCTATTATTCCAGTAATTCTTAATGGTCATGACAGTTTCTTGCCTGGGGCTTCACGCTTTTGTTTTTGTTTTGTTTTTTTCAAGAAAGGACACTTCAGGTAACCATGCTCCAATAGATGCTCCACGAACTTCTTTCTCATTCTCTTATTGAGCTTTATTTTAGGTATCCTGCTATCCTCTAGCCTCGATCCTTCCTCCCTGTTTACATTCCTGTTCTCTCTGCCCCTCCTCATCTGTATCATGATATCTTTCTGGTCTTAGCCTTTAAGAAAGATCTAAAAACATGGCTTTTCCGATGTGCCTTTGGGGAGTAAATGTAATATATTGCTCTGGCCATTCCCCTTGGTTTTTATCCTTTAGACTGCTCCACCATTTTATTTCCCTGTTTCCCCCTATTCCTATGTCTCTCTCTCCCGAGTTTTTAATTAAGTGTTCATGTGGCCCGCCCTGTTTTTTACTGTTTTCTCTGATTTGTGCTGTAATGTATATGATTATTTTTGCACTGTTATATTGTGTTATGATATGTTGTTTTATTTTGTTATATTGTATGGTGTCTGGGCATGGCCCCATGTAAGCCGCCCCGAGTCCCCGTTGGGGAGATGGTGGCGGGGTATAAATAAAGTTTTATTATTATTATTATTATTATTTTATATCTCCAGCTTTTTTCAAAGCTTTTGCTCATTCTCTGCATCTTTTACACTTTTCTCTTTTCTTCTCCCACATTCTTCTTTCCTTCCTTCAGTATTCAAGGGTTTAATTACTCTGGCTATCTACTGTAACTAACTACCTACACTTTTCTCACCTTCTTGGTTTGCCCACTGATACTTGGTACCTATGTCTAACATATCTTGAAGGAACTGCTTGAGATGGCCACAAAAGAATGAGTAAGGCAGGGAATTGCCATGCCAAAACCCAGTGGCCACCACCACGAAATAATATCCACCTCAACTTTGATAGCAGAGGCACCTACTAAGGTTGTGTATTCAGATCCTGACCCATTCCATGTCCTGGTTTTCGGTGGGGGACTAAATCCATTTTTGAGAGCCTCCAGTAATTGGGGGGGGGGGCATATCTATTTTCAGTCTTTGGTGTCAAAGATCTATTTTCTATTGACCCATTTTGGGGTGGGCTTCCCACCCAGGCTCCCTTTCCCAGTGCACACTTTAAAGAGGCTTTCTCTTACCTGCTGTTTCTGCTCTAGAGGAGGTGATAAGCTACAGGCACTGGCAGGTGCTCCTTCATGACACACACACACACTCTCCTTGGAAAGTGAGAGTGTGTGTGGTATGCAGGCCAAGAGCACCCACAACTGCCAAGGCCTGCAGCCAAGCACCTCTTATTCTTCCAGGGCCTGCAGCTGAACACCTCTTACAGACTCCTGCCTGCCACACTCACTCTCTTTCCAAGAAGAGAGTGTGTGTGGCATGCAGGACAGCCCACACCTGCCAGGGCCTGCAGCCGGGCACCTCTTACTCTGTGATGCCAAAAAGCAGGCCAGGAGCTGGGACCCTCTCCTGCTTGGCTTCATTTCTAGTTGATTTCCATTGCAGGAGGGGCATTCCTGTTCTGTGCCTCCAAAGAAATGAAATACATGAAAGAAACAAAGGAAGCAGGAGAAACGAATTCCACACACAACTCTAGCACCTACAGAAAGGCTTCCAAATATGCTGTTAGTATGCATCCATTTCATGCTTACCAGTTTAGAAAGATTCATATCTCTCAAGACCCTCATGACTATGGTAGATTCTGTGTCTTCAGGATTTGATCTTTTGGCTGCTCCCAAGGTCCTCAAAACTGACAATATGTTCCTCAAGCCAAAGTCATAATGTACCTAGAAACAGGACAAAAGATTTTAGGCTGGCACAAATGGAGAACGCTTTCACCAACAATGAAAAAATTCCTACTAATCTTTTCAAGAAAAGGTCTGGTTTAGAGTTCTATTGAAATGAATTGGCTTGCCCACTCCTAAATCAGGAAAAATTAGACTTATAAATATAATCCCTCTGACATAGAAATGAACAGATGGAATATGGAACTGTGACCAAAACAATAACTCTATATTTAGTCATTGAAATAAGTGGCATGATTTGCAATAGCTATATTTGAAATAAATACAGACAAATATGTCATACGTTACCACTATATGTTATCAGGATTTTTAATTTCTTTAAGTAATAACAGTATCAGTGACTCTGGATTAACCTAAGGTTCACTGTTTGTAGTAGCCCTTTTTTGAGTTGATGTGGGTTGGAGGTTGGTGTATGAAGATAGAAGAGAGAGAGTTTGTAACATTTGTATTATTACTGCAAAGAAAAACCTCCTGGTTGGAACAAACAACTCTGTGTCTGGGTGCTTTGTGTCCTAAGGAGACAACTTCACTGCAAGAAGGTATTTGGCTCCCTAATAGGAGTGAAGAGTCTCTTCCACTATACAACAGGGAATTTCATGCTGATTTGTACCCATTACATAGGTCCAGTACCTTGGAGAATACTTTTAAAGATTGAATGAAAATCTTGAGTGCATTCAGACATGAGAGTCAGCAGCGACAACAGTTTCTATATTGTATTCTGAATGTTCAAATCCTTGTATTTTGGGATGAAATGAGAGAATTACTGAACTCGTGCACTAGCACTACCAACATGTAATATCATGATCTACACTGCTATTAATAGCATTTAAGAAGGTTGCTGATTGGAAAACATTCATCCACCAAGAGATGGAACAATCAGTATAACTATTTGTACCTGTTTAGACAATTGTTCTTCACAAAGTTTGTATAGGGTAAAGAACTTCCTTGCAAGGACAATGTTATCAATGAAACCACAGCTAGCCAGCTTGACACGGATGATGATCTGCCGATCAGGAACCATCATTGCCACAGACCGGAAGTTGATCTTCAAGTTTTCGGGCAGTTCTTGACGGCCTGCATATCCAGGGTTCTGATTTAACAGATAATTATCAGTTTTGGTCATACCAGCCTCATTTGTATAACAGGAAAATCTCAGGCAATTTCCCTTCAGTAAATTTTTTTTGCAGCCACCATTTATTTATTTATTTGCAGTATTTATATTCCACCCTTCTCACCCCAAAGAGGACTCCGGGTGGATCACAGAATGTACATTCAGTGCCGTCTATACACTGACAAGAGGTACAATTGTACATAGTTTTCCCATCTTAGGCAACTTGGAAGCTTGTCCACCCCCTCCAAAAGCTCTCCAGAATGGGAATGTTTCTACTTTTCCCCAGCTTTGCTTGATGCACTTTAAAAGCTCTAATCTGCACTGCAGTATGCTTTGGTAGTGTTGTATTTCTGCTGTAGTTTGAAGTTAAAACTGGATTATATAGTCAGTGTAGGTGTGCCCTCAGTTATTCCTGCAAGCTCATGTTCTTCTGCCTTGTGAATACCACTTCATGTAACCTGCTTGAAATGACAGCAGTGCAATGATTGCCCTCAGGCCACACAAGCTCCTGCTGAAAGTCTTCTGAACAAATGAAATCGCAATTTATGGTTCCAGGGTTTTACTCCACCATCTACTGGTAGATAACCCATGCTAAATGTGAATTAGTGAAATGAGTTCAAAAAAAATGAGCCCCTGAAAATGTATCAGCAATTCTTTGCTTTTCTGAAACCTAGATCTTTTAACAATGTACAAGTCTCCTGGTGGAGAGAAAACGTAGGGTATAAATAAACAACAACAACAACAACAACAACACAATATCCACCTGTTTTATCTGTCTGAGACTGCTGCTAATGAGAATCCAATCCAATGTAGTATCAATTTTTTTTTCTCAATGCCAGGCCAAAGTGTCTTATATATATATTATGAATCAAGCCACAATAACTGCAGGTACTCTAGTTCTACTGAGCTGAAATATTCCTTCCCATCATCCTTGGTGTACATACCATTGTCAAAAAAAGCCCAAATTCAGGATTCATTTCCACATTATCACCATCGGTAAAAATGAAACTCTTCTTCCTCTCCTTCTTACAGGTCAGTATGATTGCAATCTGCTGCGCAGCAACTGACAACACTGGTAAATCTATGCGGTTAAACTCATCAAAGCATCCCCATGATCCAGACTGAGCAAGACCTTCAATCAGGGTAGAAAAAGGCTTGGATTAAATGGGGCAGACTCTGTGCCTTTTTTACACAATGAGCTATCAAAGACACTGGGAATCACTGTACTTTCAATAATCAAAAAGTTCACTTAAAGTCTAATGAAGGCAGACTCAACATTGACACAACTGAAGGTTCTTAAAGAAATTGGCATCTGATAAAATCAGCTTTAATCTAGAGTTGGGCATGTTCAGAGGATGTGAACGTCTTGTGTTGTCAAAGACTTTCATGGCCGGGATGTGAATGTCCATTTGCTACCTCAAGAAACCTCTAAGCATTGCACAGATTACCCCAAATGCCCCCCCCCCCCAAAAAAAAGTATCAGTTTGCTTTATTTAGAGAAACCATTTTTAATGTTAACTGGAGTAGGGTGAGAAATGTAGCCAAATAGCATATTACCACTCATAGAGCTTTCCCCCCCTAGTTTTTGTTGTGGATGGAGGAAAAGTCAGTGTGGAAGAGCAAAACATTATTCCGTTGTCATGGACTGACCATCATCATATCAGTTAGACTAACCACAGCTCAAAGCTTCTGCAGAGGTGGTGGACTGATTAAGATGGTCCAAATGGATTCCTGATGTCTCTTGGGGATTTTCCTGTCATGGCGGCTAGTGATCCTGTCAAAGCCTTGGTGGATCTCTATAACAATGGGATGGCCAGGGCGGTAGACATGATCACCCCTGAATGTCCTCTCTTGTCATGTAGAGGTGCATCTGATTGAGCACGGGCTAGAGCCTCTCTTAAGGCCTAGTCTGCGGCATTGCGGGCAGCCAGAAAAGCTTTCTCAACTGCCCACATTGCTTCTGCAACCAACAGAACAGCTGAGTTGTTTCGGGTGGTGGGGGAGCTTCTTTATCCTTGTGATGGGGATAAAGACCACCTGACAACTCAATGTGGTGAGTTCGCCCATCATTTTGTAGACAAAGTCGCTCGGATTCGCTCCGATTTAGACACCAGCCTTAAAGCAGTATCTATGGAGGTAACCGAACCACCTGCTTGTCTAGTGTTAATGGATTCATTTCAGACTGTTTGCCCTGATGACGTCGAGGGGATCTTTGGAACTGTGAGGGCAACCACATGAGCTTCAGAGCCCTGCCCATGTTGGCTGATAAAACATGCCAGTGGGGAGCTGGTAAATTGGTTTGTGAGGATCATAAATGCCTTACTTGACCAGGGACTTTTTCCATCTACCTTAAAACAGGCATAGGTTAAACCAATCTTGAAAAAGGCGTCCCTTGATCCGTTAGTGCTTAACAACTACCGGCCAATTTCCAACCTTTCCTTTTTGGGCAAGGTTCTGGAGCGGGTTGTTGTTTCGCAGCTACAGGGTTTCATGTCTGAGACTGACTATCTAGATCTATTGCAGTCTGGTTTCAGGCCTGGACACGGCACAGAGATGGCTTTGGTCACCTTGGTGGATGACCTCCGCAGATAACTTGACAGAGGGAGTGTGACCCTGTTGGTTCTCTTGGACATCTCAGTGGTTTTCGATACCATGAACCATGGTATCCGCCTGGGACGGCTCTCTGGAATGGGTATTGGGGGCATTGCTCTGCAATCACTCCATTCCTTCCTGGAAGGCCATTCCCAGTTGGTGAAGCTGGGAGACTCCTGCTCAGACTGTCTCCCATGCTTTTTAACATTTACATGAAACTGCTGTGTGAGATCATCCAGAATTTTGGAGTTCGGTGCCATCTCTACACGGATGACACTCAACTCTACTACTCTTACTACTTTTTAACATTTACATGAAACTGATGTGTGAGGTCATCTGGAATTTTGGAGTTCAGTGCTATCTCTACGTGGATGACACTCAACTCTACTACTCTTACTACTCAACTCTACTACTCTTAGATCCTGGATTGGTGCCTGGCCGCCTTGATGGACTGAATCAAAGCTTACAAGCTGAAACATAATCCTGACAAGACAGAGGTCCTCGAGGTCAGTTGTGTGGCCGATCGGGGCATAGGGTGGCAACCTGTGCTCAACAGGGTTGCACCCCCCCTTAAGACACAGATCTGCAGCTTGGGGGTCCTCCTGGATTCAGCACTGATGCTTGATGCTTAGGTGTCGGCGGTGACCGGGAGGGCCTTTGTACAGTTAAAGCTTGTGCACCAGCTGTGACCGTACCTCGTGAAGTCTGACTTGTCATGGTGGTCCATGCCTTATTTACCTCCAGGTTGGATTACTGCAATGCACTCTATGTGGGGCTGCCTTTGAAGACAGCTCGGAAATTACAGCTGGTACAAAGATTAATAACTGGAGCAAGCTACAGAGAGCGGTCAACCCTCCTGTTCAAGCAGCTCCAGTAAGTTTACGGGCCCAATTTAAGGTGCAGGTTATTACCTATAAAGCCTTAAACAGTTCAGGACCTGCTTATCTCCGCAATCACCTCCTCCCCTATGAACCTACACGGGCCCTAAGATCATCTGGGGACAAGGGAGAGGACCTTCCCAGTGGTGGCCCTCGACTCTAGAACTCTCTCCCCAGGGAGATTAGGCTGGCACCATAATTGCCCATCTTCCACCGGGAATTGAAAACGTGGATGTTCCGGCGTGCTTTTCAGTGAATAGGCCCATTAGACATGTACTGTAACTATTTATAAATTTATACTGCACTTTATACTGCACTGTGGCTGCTTCTCCTCGGAAGGAGAGGTAAATCCACGTGTGGAGGAAAGCGGTGTAGCCTCCGAGGAAAAGCAGCCACCGTCCTGGCCGATTCTGGCTGTTCCTCCTTGCAAGGAGAGATAAACCCACGCCTTTTCCTTGAGCTGACAGGAAGGGAAAGGCTCAATGTTTTGATTCTTGAGATCTTGCGAAAGAAGCGAAAGAAGCGAGAGCGGGTGTTTTGCTTGCTCCTCCCTCCTGCATTCATTCTTCAGCTGGCTGAGTTTCATTACGCGGCGGGAAACTGCAGAGGGTAGGAAGTTTGTAAACTCATTAATAGTTCTAAAAAGGGCCTAATTTTGAATGGGGACTATGTTTAAAGGTACTATTGAAGTATGGCTTTTAACTGCATATAATAAATATTTTATCCTATACTTCGTTAATTTTTAATTCCAAAACGTAATATAGTTTCTGGATAGCCCTTGTATATTATTCCCAAGACAGAAAAATCTGGTTTTGCCAGATTTTTAAAAAGTGGTCTGGAGATGTTGAGACTGCATAAAGCCCCATTTCTGCTTCCCCCAGTCTCTCAGGCCCCATCTAGGATGGTGTGATGATAGATCAGCCCATTGGTTTCCACAAAATGCACATGGACTGATACGGATTAAGATGGGAAAGCTGCTCTACACTAGATTAATATAACTCAGGGGAAAACCTCAATCCTACACGAAGATTCAGGTTCTCTCCTGAGTTATATCAGCAAAGAAACTTGAAGCCGGTTTATATGCAAAACCAGCTGTAGGTATCCCAACTGCCATCCCATACTCCCTGGGTTCAGGTGGCCCAGTGACATGGGGTGGCTGTCACTTCACTCCCCCTGCTCCTGTGTCATCCAACCTACTTTATGCTTTGGGCTTCTTCTGCTTTCCATGTCTTGTGACTCACAAAGAAGGAGGGGAAGAGGGGTCCCCCCCCACACACACACTACTCCCATCCTCTTTCACAAGTCACAAGGCATGAAAGGAGGAAGATGAAGTCCTCAGCATAAAGTATGTAATTCTGTCACTGTCGTAGCCAACAGTGGTGCCGAATCTGCCCTGGGCTGCTGAACTGGTACAACACCATGCTGATTCAGGGCAGGCCTGCAGAAAAGACCTCAGAGAAAGCAGGAAGATTTGGGGGGAGCCCACTGAAGTAGACACCATTTAGTTCTTGTCAGCTCTATGATCACACTGTTTCTCCTGCTGTTTTTTATTACTGAATCTAATTGTTTATATTGTACCACATTATGGCTTGCAACATTTATGCAACAAGATTGCTAGCAATCATTAACCTAGAAGCAATTCAATCAAAGACCTCTGAAAACAGAAACATTCTAAAAGCTACATCCATAAACTGTTGAGAGCTGGAATAATGCATGTTAATTTAAAAAATAATACAATTTAGTAAAAGAAATATTGTGAAAATGCAACATTGTGGATTAGCAACTAAGAAGCCGTGCACAGACAGTTTGGGACAATACATTTCTTTGGGTTTTAGACTATGTATAAAACCACAAATAAAAAAATTATGTGTGCATGAGTTTATATGAGAGAACACCTCTTTGGGAATCTCCATGTGGCTTCCATGGGGTGATGTAGCCCAAAACAAAGTTTAAACAATAATATGAAGGAATTTGTCATTTTTTCATACAAAATAAAGGTTAACACGCACTTGGATACATCTTGACTTCAAACCGAATACTCAGTTTTATAAGATCATCGCTTCCATAACAGAAGGTATTCTAACCTTTAAAAATTCTTCCCAGTCCTCGAAAATCCATCTGATCAGAACAATTGAAAACCACAACGTATTTTCCAAGGCATCTTCCCATGTCTTTTGTTGTTTCTGTTTTGCCAGTTCCTGCAGGCCCAGCTGGTGCTCCCCCCATGCTCATCCCTAAGGCTTGAGCTAAAGTAATATAGCACCTATAAAGAAACAGATATAAGAATCAATTTCTCACCAAACACCAGCCTGAAACATCAGTGATGTGAAATGCACAGCAGAACTACTAAAGGATGGGGAAAGAATTCTTAGGTGTGCTCATTAAATGCAAAAGCTATTAATATCAACAACAACAATAATAAAGCTTTATTTATATCCCACCCCCTCTAAGAAGCTAAGACAAAAAGTAAGGAGTAGCAATTTGACCAAAAATTATTTTAGGTAAACACAGGTAGTCGTGACCCCACCACCTGAACACTGCAGAATTGTGCCAAAATGATACAAGCATAGCATTGAGGCTTAAATGCTTTGACGTTCTGAGTTGTTCTCTGGTTTCTCTGTGATCGGCCACATACTATTTAACAGCCAGCAACATTCATTTTTAAGTATTTATTTATTTATTTATTACAATATTTATATCCCGCCCTTCTCGCCCAACAGGGCGCTCAGGGCGGCTTACAATAAAACACATATATAAAAATTATACAGTGCAATATAAATCAGTTAAAAAATTATTATTAACTTATATCAGTATTCATAAAACACATTATAAAATACAGGTAGGCGTGTTCAATTAAAAAAACTGGGTCTGTCGATTGAGTTCCAGCGTACATGATAATAATTAACGCTGCCAATTATTATTCAAAGGTCTGGCCCCATAACCAGGTCTTAACCTTCCTACGGAAGGATAGGAGGGAGGGAGCCTGCCTGACTTCAATGGGGAGGGCGTTCCATAGGCGGGGACCCACTACTGAAAAGGCCCTGTCTCTTGCCCCCACCAGCCACACCTGTGAGGCTGACGGGACCGTGAGCAGGGCCTCATCTGATGATCTTAAGCTTCAAGGTGGGTCGTAGTGGGAGACACGTTCGGACAGATAAGCTGGACCAGAACCGTTTAGAGCAGGGGTCCTCAAACTTTTTAAGCCGAGGGCCGGTCCACAATCCTTCAGACTGTTGAGGGGCCGGATTATCATTAGGAAAAAAATACAAACAAATTCCAATGCACACTGCACATGTCTTATTTGTAGTGCAAAAACAACAACAGCAGCAACAACAAGAACAATGAAAGAACAATACAATATTTAAAAATAAAAACAATTTTAACCAACATACATTTATCAGGATTTCAATGGGAAGTGTGGCCCTGCTTCTGGCCAATGAGATAGTCAAGTTAATTAGGATTGTTGTTGTTGTTGTGTGCCTTCAAGTCATTTCAGACTTTGGGCGAGCCTAAGTCTAAAATTTATTTATTTATTATTATGTATTTATTTACTGCATTTATTTACTACATTTGTATCACACCCTTCTCACCCCAAAGGGGACTCAGAGTGGCTTACCAATTATATGTACATACAATATATTATATTATTAGTATAGCACAATATTAGTATTATATATTACTATATTGAACTATACCACTATACTGTAATATTAGTAATATTATATGTAATATAGAATATATAATTAATATTATTATATGGTATTATTATTAGTGTTATATTGTATTACATTATAATATTAATATCAATATTATATGTATATACAATATATTATATTATAAAACTGAGGGCGGGGGCCAGGTAAATGACCCTGGAGGGCCGCATCCGGCCCCCAGGCCTTAGTTTGGAGACCCCTGGTTTAGAGCTTTATAGTATAAAGCCAGCACCTTGAATTATGCTCGGCAGCTAATCGGCAGCCAGTGGAGCTGTTGTAACAGAGGAATAGTACGCTCCCTGAACGCTGCTCCAGTTATTAACCTGGCAGCCTCCCGTTGGACTAATTGAAGCTTCCAAACAGTCTTCAAAGGCAGCCCCACGTAACGTGCATTGCAGTAGTCTAAACGGTATGTAACGAGAGTGTGGACCACCGTGGCCAAATCCGGCTTCCCAAGGTACAGTCGCAGCTGGCGCACAAGTTCCAGGCTCAATGATGAGTCTAGGATCACCCCCAGACTGCGCACCTGCGTGTTCAGGGGGAGTGCGACCCCGTCCAACACAGGCTGTAACCCTTTACCCTGTTCGGCCTTCCGACTGACCAGGAGGACCTCTGTCTTGTCTGGATTCAATTTCAATTTGTTGGCCCTCAACCAGTCCGACACAGCGGCCAAGCACCGGTTCAGGACCTGAACAGCCTCCTTAGTGACAGGTGGGAAGGAGTGACAGAGCTGGACATCATCTGCATACAGATGACACCGGACCCCGAAACTCCTGATGATCTCTCCCAGTGGCTTCATGTAGATGTTAAACAACATGGGAGACAATACAGAGCCCTGTGGGACCCCACAAGTCAATGGTTGTGGGGCCGAGCAAGCGTCCCCCAATAACACCATCTGGGACCGACCCTCTAGGAATGAGTAGAGCCACTGCAGAACAGTACCTCCAAGTCCCATTCCCGCGAGGCGTCCCAGAAGGATGCCGTGATCAACGGTATCGAAGGCCGCTGAGAGTTCCAGCAGAACCAGCAGGGACACACTCCCCCTGTCCAGTTCCCGGCGAAGATCATCAAAGTATGGGAAAATAGTTAATTAACCTATAATTAAATCAGGATGCTCTTCAGACTCTTTAAAGGTTGGTACTAACAGAGTGATCTCTACAAACTGCATTTTAAAAAATATATAATTTTAGACTTCCAATGAGTGTTACAAGATTGTAACATATTATAATTAATAATGTATGACTTTTTTTCTAAAAGTTTATTTTGTACAATTCTGCAAAATAACAAGGAATTCTAAGCTTGATAGTTGTACATATGTTGTGCGATGCATTCCACTTTCATTTGATGGACTATTCACACAAGTCTTCTTATATGTGTCCTTTTTAAAATTAACATTTAACTAATTTTTCATAATAAAAACTACCCGTGTTGACCACCGATCACCCATCCCTCCGACCACATATTTTCTCTATACTGTTATTTTTAACCATGCACACAGTTTTCTTAATTTCTGTACAGAAATACAGAAATCTTCAGTATGACTTAATATTTTAACTGCAAGTCACTTCTGGTGTGAGAGAATTGGCCATCTGCAAGGACATTGTCCAGGGGACACCCGGCTGTATGTATGTGTTATATATATACACACACACACTAGCTTGGGGACTCAGCGATGCCCAGTAGTAGGTACTGGGCATATGAGAATGGTATTATTTGTCTTTTAATGTTATGTATTGTGTTTGGAGTGGGTGAACTACAATTCCCAGAATCGTGGCTGAATTCTCCCCAAACCCTGCTAGTATTATAAGTTGGCCATTTTGGGCGTGTGTACCAGGTGTGCTGCAGTACTCTCTGGATGGGGGTGAACTATTAAAACTTCCAGATTCCTGGGGCCCCGAAATATCTATCAGTATCCACAGCAGGCAATATTCAGTCTGTGTGCCAAGTTTGGTCTAGATTCGTCATTGGCTGGGTTCAGTGGTCTTTGGATGGAGGTGAACTACAACTCCCAAAATCAAGGCCCCTTCCCACAAATACCTGCAGTATCTTCAGTAGGTCATGAACCTTCTCTATGTGAAGTGTGGTCCTAGTGCATTGTCGGTGGGGGTCAGTGTTTATCTGGCTGCAGGTGAACTATAACTCCCTTTTCCCCAAACTTATCCAATATGTTGTATTGGTTATGGGGGCTCTGTGTGCCAAGTGTGGTCCTGGTCCATTATTGGCAGGGTTTGGAGTGCTCATTCATTGCAGGTGAACTATAAATCCCAGTACCTACTACTCCTCAACTTGCAGTCCAGTTCCCCTCCAAACCCACCAGTAGTCAAATCTGGGCATATCGAGTGTGCATGGCAAGTTTGGCTGAGAGATATCATTGTTTGGGTTCATAGTGTTCTAGGTGTAGGTGTCTTTGCATGGAGATGGAGCTGATAGAGGGAGCTCATCCGTGCTCTCCCCGGGTTAGATTCAAACCAGCAACCTTCAGGTCAGCAACCCAACCTTCAAGTCATCAGTCCTGCCTGTACAAGGGTTTAATCCACTGCACCACCGGGGGCTCCTTTGCAGAAAATTTATCATAATTTATTTATTATTAGATGACCATAATAAATATCTGCTTTGTCTTTAATGTAAATCCAATTGTTTGTCATAACCAAAATAAACCCATGAACCAATGGTAAGTAAATAATTACATGGGTTCAATTGCTTCAGTAGATCAGCTCTGACAAACAGTAACAAAGAGATTTCAGCCTTCGTATTTTAGTGTGTACCCTTGAGCAAACTAAGTTCTTTGTATTTTCCACATCTGCTGGAAAGTTAGTATGCAAGTTTAACAATAACGCTTTTCACAACTGATGTTAGTTTTTTAAAAATTACTCTTGCCAAGCACTTGGAACATGCTAAAGATTGGCAGATGTGCCCACATCAATTGTTTTATTCATTAAGAACAGCCACCTGGGCAACTGATTCAAAATCTATAGCAGTTTGAACATCTTCAGCCCTGTTGTATAGCATTATAAATCAAAATTATATTCAACAATTCTGTAGCTTTACTATCTGAAATTACCTCAGATATTTTTATTACGTGAAGAGTGCAGAGCAAACAAAACCCAACATTAGAACATGTGCAGTGGCCATGGTGTACCATCATGAGCTGTAGGTGATCTGCTGCTCAAGCTAGGATGGATCCACATAGTAGACATTAGGGTTGTCCATATTGTCGTAAAAATATCCCTACCGTAATTATTTTGTATTGTTCCCGTTTTTTGACACAAGTATTGAAACGTTTTCCCTGGGCGCAACTGGCAATGTAATACGATTCATCGTTAGCCCATTCTGTAATTGTGTCTTAAAATTTTCATTAATTTTTTTCCTTCCAAAAATTTTTTTAAAATATTTTTTAAATATTATTTTTTTGTTGTTTTGTTTCTGCAACCTAACATGAACGGGAGCCTAGCGCAGCCTAACATGGCTCCCGCTCCCTGCCAATCAGAGTCTTCCACGATGGCTAAAAAAGGTGGGGGCTAGCGTCCTCCCATCGACGTGTAGAATCGCTATAAAAATCGCCTCCACACGGAGCCAAGCCATTCTGGGTTGGGATACCGAGGAGAGAGGGTGGTTCGCATGCGCCTTGAAGCTGAGAGGGCAAAGTGACTGGGGGTAGAGGGTTGTTGCCGGTTAGATATTATGTTGGGGGGAAATTGGCTTGGGGCTTGGGGCAGAGTTCTTGATGTGGATGTTGGGAATTTTTATTTTCCAAAGGAGTCTGCGTCCCTCCCTGTAACCGCTAAGCTTTGGGGTGCTTTTTCTTTCTGAGGTAGACCTTTTGCCTTTCCTTTTCAAATTTTTCTGGAATAAAGCAATCAACCCATATAAGGCTTTCCAAGCCTGCAAAGGAGGGTGCACTGCTTGCTTCCCTGTAACCACAGAGATTTGGGGTGCTTTTTCTTTCTAAGGGAGACCTTTTGCCTTTCCTTTTCAAATTTTTCTGGAATAAAGCAATCAACCCATATAAGGCTTTCCAAGCCTGCAAAGGGGGGGGGGTGCACTGCTTGCTTCCCTGTAACCACAGAGATTTGGGGTGCTTTTTCTTTCTGAGGGAGACCTTTTGCCTTCCCTTTTCAAATTTTTCTGGAATAAAGCAATCAACCCATATAAGGCTTTCCAAGCCTGCAAAGGAGGGTGCACTGCTTGCTTCCCTGTAACCACAGAGATTTGGGGTGCTTTTTCTTTCTGAGGTAGACCTTTTGCCTTTCCTTTTCAAATTTTTCTGGAATAAAGCAATCAACCCATATAAGGCTTTCCAAGCCTGCAAAGGAGGGTGCACTGCTTGCTTCCCTGTAACCACAGAGATTTGGGGTGCTTTTTCTTTCTGAGGGAGACCTTTTGCCTTTCCTTTTCAAATTTTTCTGGAATAAAGCAATCACCCCATAAGCCTTTCCAAACCTTCAAAGGAGGGAGCTTGAAAATTATAGTTTTCTAACCACGTCTGCTTCCCTGTAAGCGCTGAGCTTACCTCACGCTTCGTTTATAATCTCAAGCCCCCGGGCTGAGTGTTACTGCATCAATTACAAAGACACACATAGCTTTCCAAAATTAAAAGGGTCCATTGGAAGTAACAGTTTCCAAAGAACGTGTGCATTCCAGCCAGTGCTTCCCTCACACCCAGTTAGACATTCAAGGGAAGGCATTGGCCTCCAGTCTAGGGGGATCACAGAAAGAGGCTCCGTTGATCTCGAGAGCCCGTGTCCAAATTACAAAGGCTCTGTCGGTTGAAATAAACTATTTTAACATACGGAACTGTTTCGGGGAGTTCATCAGCGAGAGCACTGTAATGAAGCGTTCATGGGGAATAGGTGGTTCCCGCAAGACTTCGGGGAGAGGCTTGGCCTCGGGAAGAGGAACGAGGGGTGGCACTGGAAGGAAACAAAGGGGTGCTCCTGAGGGCAGCAAACACAAATGGTGGAAGGGCGTGTTCCCGGTGGGTCGACGTCAGAAAAGGGTTCCCTCCGTGATAAAACCACACCGCCAACCGTATCAGAGGCTGCCACGGACGTCTCTGAATTGGGTCGTGTCGCTGTCCTCGCGCCAGACATAAAAATTAAGAAAGAAATAGATAGGCTTCCCTTAACACTGACTTCATCGGATGATGATGAGGAAGAAGGCAATCCCACTCGTGCCGTTCCCACAGAGGACGTCATGTCGCAACCCACTCCTTCCTCCCCCAGTCCTGTGAGCACCCCACAAAGGCCGCCAGGGGCCCCGCCATTGGGAAGGCCGAGGTCTTTCCTCTGGGACCACTTCGCGGTCCATTCCCAACACTCTTCCTTGGCTGTGTGCAGGCACTGCGGGATGCACATTAGCAGGGGTAAAGACCTCAGGCATTTGTCCACCACTGGCTTGCGGTACCACATGAAGAGACATCATCCTTCAATTCCCTTGGGAGGGGGATCCCTTAGCCCCGCAAGCAACACCCTGAGCTCTCCTTCTTCTCCGTTAGGGTCTGCTGGGAGAGGGTCTCAATTAACCCTGGACAATTGGGGCCATTCCACTGGAAGGAAGAGAACAGGGGGAACGGCACCCACCGTTGAGCAGATCACTCAGCGTCTGGGAGAGATGCTGGCTCTCGACCACCATCCCTTCAGAATGGTAGAGCAAGAAGGCTTTGTGCGGTTCGTGGAACTGCTGTGTCCGCAGTACAAAATCCCATCGCGACAAACCTTTTCAAGGACAGTGATACCAGGGCTGTACGAGGCCTGCAAGGTACGCGTAGAGGCAATGTTGCGGAGCGCCCTTGGAGGGCACATCCATTACACGTCTGACATTTGGACAAGTGTTGGGGGTGGCCATTCCTATCTGTCGTTGACCGCACATTGGTGGGATAAAGGTGACAGCGTGGAGACCGGTCAGCACTGGGCCCTCCTCGCCCTGGAGGGTCTTGATAGAGACCACAAGGCAGAAACAATCTGCAAGATCCTCGAGGACATGATGGACACCAAGGCATCCGGAGACAATGAGGATGGGGTTCATGGTCACTGACGCGGGGAAAAACATGATTAGGGCAGTTGAAAGCGCCGGCTTCACCAGCATTACATGTTTGGCACACTTGCTGCACAACACGGTCAAGGATGCTTTCAAGAGCACGGAGGAGCAGCAGCAGGCCTCCGCCGGTGGCACACACCTGTCACAGCTGATTGAACGCTGCTGCAAGATCGCCGGGTTCTTCCACCGCAGCATCAAGGCTGCCTGAGAGCTAAGGGACAGACAGAAATTGGAGGGGCTACCGCAACACAAGCTCCTTCAGGACGTTTCCACCCGGTGGAACAGCAGAAGGCGGTCCATGGAATCTCCCTTTCCTTGGTTGCGTCTATTGGCAAGCTTGTTCCAAGCAAGCAAGAGTGGGACACCATCTCACAACTGGTGGAAGTTCTGAGACCGTTCAAGGAAGCAACAGAGACCCTATTGGCACAGGGGGCCCTTCTCAGCCAGGGAGTGCTTCTGGTCTTGGCCCTAAAGAGGCATCTGGAAATGCTGGGAGGAGGTTGCACACTCGACTCCCTGGCCAGCAATCTAACACCGCAGGTCCAGGAGGTCGTGAGAAGGCTGACCATCGCTGTCCGTAAACGTCTGGAGCTGCTGCAAAACAGCTATGTCCATATGATAGCAGCCATCTGTGATCCGAGGTTGAAGGACACCGTCTGCTCCAAAGACTATCCGGAGTGGAAGGCACGTCTCGTCAACCTTGTGCACGAGGAGGAGTGTGTCGCCGCGGAGGGGGCCCCAGAGCAGCACATGGGCCCCCTGGCACGGATGCCTGCCACCCCTAGCACTAGCGCCAGTGGCGAGTCCGACAGCCCGGAAGTGCCGTGCGATAGGATTCCGACCTCTAGAGAGCAGCGTTGTCAGCAGCAAGGGCAGCAGCAGCAGCCTCGGCAAGATTTATTCGGGAAAATGGTCGCCATTCTGTCACAATCGGGAGCTTCTCATTCCTCAAAGCTACGGAAGCTGGATTCTGCCGAGTGTAGCGTCAACCGTTACTTCGAGGAACTGCAGGAGAATCTATCTTGTGATCCGTTGGCCTACTTGTCTTCTTGTGAACACGTGTGGCCGCATCTTGCCAATGTTGCCCGCAATCCCACCAGCGTGCAGAGCGAGAGGGTATTCAGCATGGCCGGCGATGTCGTGACCCCTCATCGCAGCTTGCTGGATCCGCTTTCCGTGGAGAAATTGGTCTTCCTCAAGGCCAACCTCCCTGTTTTGAATTTTCCAGAGCTTCCTTGGAAGTGAGGCACCCTCTCCGAAGACCAGAGGTTTTATCTTCATAACGCCAAGTCTTACCCCGCTTCTATGATGGACCTTTTCTCAGAACATTGAGCTTTTTTCTCAACTTTTCACTGACAATGGGCAGGCACTATGAACTCCTCTATCCTGGTGTCCTACTAGGGGGATGCCCTTTCGCCACTGATTGCTGTTTTGAGAAGAGACATACTTTGCTGCCGTTTGATGAGCACCGCATAAAGCAATCCCCGAAGGATTGCAATACTATTTGAAATATAAAGTTTGCAAGCACAACATTTCCTGTGTTTTGAGTTGTCTTATACTTTGGCATGTATTTCATAAAAATAAAAGTTAAAACTTCTTTATTCAATCAAATGTCTGTTGTCTCATTCCGTTATTAATGCATTGTCCACGATGTCAAAATTTGCATATGAAGTTCCATTAATTACGGCGATGCCTCGCCGGGTATCCCTGGGGCTAATTGGTCATCCATCCAGGGCCGAAAGGGGTTTGGGGCTTGTGCTCTCTTTGCGGATTACAACTGTTTTTACAAGTCTTGTGAGTTTGGACAGTTTTGATGCCAGCCTGCCTCTGGCTGTCAAGTTAGGTGCCCAGACCGGAGTTACGCAGTCGAGGTTGTGGGATCCGGACAAGACTTGAAAGAGCCTTTCAAGTACACATTCCGGTCCCCGCCAATCCCCGTCAGGGAGTGTGCCTTTGTGGCTGCTAGTGACATGTGGGCGCTGGTCCTCTGGTTACGGAAGTGCTTTTTACTGGTTTGACAGGGGGACGATAGAAGACGGTGGAACCACACCGGAGTAAGTAGTACACCTCGGCCTTGGTCACCCCTTCTCAAAGTTGTCTTCCACTGTCCCAATCGTGTTATAGTTATCAAGGCCGTAGCATCACCTTGAGAGGGTGGTCGACGCTCTGCCCGCGGGACGGCCGCCTGATGGTCCCCGCGCCCTCTTGCCATGCACGGGGACGGTGCCGTTTGGCCGTCAGGGAGTGTGCCTTTGTGGCTGCTAGTGACATGTGGGCGCAGGTCCTCTGGTTACGGAAGTGCTTCTTGCTGGTTTGACAGGGGGACGATAGAAGACGGTGGAATCACACCGGAGTAAGTCTTTCACGCAGTGCTCAGACTTGTAGTCTTCTTCGAGCCATGGAGAACTCTTGGACAGATTCACACAAGACTTCCCTGTCGGACATCTACGGCCACATTTCCTTCAAGTCCATGCCAGCCTGCTGCTTTGCCTGTAATATTCTTCCCTCCGGGCATTATAACATGGAGGATGGACCAGTTGGATCTTCTTACAGTCCCAGGCACTCTCCTGTTTTTCAAAAAGCAAGTAAGTTCAAAAGTGCCATTCTTCCCTCGCTCAGCCTTCCTTACGGTCAAGCTCTCACATCCACAGGTTACTATGGGGAATTGCATTGCGATGACAATGCGAGTATGCGGTCCTCCTATGTTTGCGTGAAGTCTCTGCTCTTATTTTGTCAAGTTTGGACATAGCTCTGCAAAACCTCTACTAGCTTCCTGGCCACAGTCCGCATCTGCAGTGATATGTCGCAAGAAGAAATAAAACGTCTGTCATACCCTCCACATCCAATCCATGATTTTGACAGTTATAAATCTGTGTGGTTCCCTTAAGCTTCCTTCTCTTACAACCCAGCTTTGGCCCTTTCTTCTTTCACCTTTGAGAGAAGGCTCCTCTGCCCCTACTCTCTTTCAGCCATCAGACTGTTATCTCATACCATAGGTTGTATATGTGTCTTCCATAAATTTAAAATCCTGCCTACAGGTCCTCTAGCCACGCATGTCGCATTAAATGTTCCACACAAACAGCTAGATGATTAGAGAGGCTGAAATTATGCGGCCCTGCCGCACCCCATTCCCAATCTTGAAACCGTCGGTTGATCCGTTTTCTGTTCCTACCATGTCAACTTACACTTTTCGGGGGACAGACTAGGTGACTTGGAATTCCAAAATAACCCAGCACATGCCATTAATTATCCTCCAAGCAGTTCAAGGCTTTCAAGAGGGTATTCAACATGGCCAACAATGGTGTGACCTCTTGCTGCAGCTTGCCGAGTGACCTTTCTTGTTGAGAGAATGGTCTTCCTCGAGGCCAAACTCCCGGTCCTAGAATATCAAGAAATCCCTTTGAAGCAAGGAGGACGCTCCGAGTGATTATAATACGAACAATTTAAAAGGAATAAAAATTTATCTATTTCCCGCCAACATCTCCCTGCGTGGACTCGGTGCGGCTTACTTGGGGCAGCGGCCCAAACAACATGAGGACAAAATAAAAGCCACAAAATACAAATCTCGACTTAGAAAAGGAAAATCAGGATTTAAATTTCTCTATGTCAACCAAACACAGGATTAAAATATGTAGATTAAACTTCAAAATTGCTTCAAATGTGTCCCTCTGGGCTTTACGCCCTCGTTGTCCGCGATGATGGTCTGAGGGTTGCATTTCTGGCTCGTGTGTCAACATCGCGATGCTCACTGAGCATCTGCGATCCCTCTGCTTCCATGCTCTTTGGACGGCCATGCGGCTCAATCTGGCAAAACCTACATGCTTCTGCTTTCCCACCTGGGTTCAAACACCTCCTGCTTAAGATGAGAAGCGCCGGCGGTAACTGTAATCTGACCCAGCCAATTTTTTAAACAAATTTATTAAAAAAACTGGAATCAGTGTTTCTTTTCTTATGTCGATGCTCCCCCTGGCCGGCAATGTATTCTATTCACAAAAGAGGTGGTCTTGGATTTACAGACAGGGAAAACCTAGAAAGAACCTATAGTGCAGTTGTCAAGACAGACTTTGGTGCAAAAACTCAGAATGGTGGGTAATGGTGCTCTAGGTTTTGATAATGGAACTGGCTTTTGGAAGCAACTTTTGAGCAAGTGGCAAGCAGAGTGGATTTGGGGCTTGCACCACAGCTTTCAAGAATGGCAATGACCAGCTGTATGGAAATGAGATGGCAAACTTGCAGGGTGCAATGAACCTACTATCCTGCAACTGGCGGTACACCAACGATAGGTGATGCAATGGCACCCAACTACCCAACAACCTAGTCTATTTTCGTGTCTTTTTTTCTCATATTTGCTCCTCATATTGTGTCTTAACAACATAAAATCTTATGGAACATGCAGAAACGTCTGCAGTGCAACAGTACCAGGTGCACTTTTCCACTATTTAAGCTGATTATACAGTCCAGGACAATTCATAGTGTTTTGTAATAGAAAATGAAGACTGTGTTTTCACAAAGGAAATGTACGCTGCTTTAAAATCCAACTTTGTTACCACTGCCACCATTACATGTGGGACACCCTGCCCAAAGCCTCTTGTCGTTTAGGATAACGGAAACTTTTTCTTTATCTCCCACCCCTTTCCAATGCTTTTACAATATGGGATCACTGAAATCCCACAATGACAGGGGCCAACCTTTTTTTATGGATCCCTGCCACTGCCTGCTATAATTCTTTTCTCTATGCGTGTGTATGAGAAGATGTGACACTGAGGGAAAGTATGTGATCCAAATCTTCCGCTGACTCATAAGTAGAGAAACCAACCACTCAGAAACTCTGTATTACTATTAAAAACAATGAATTATTTCTTCATGGTTTCTTTTGTCTCGAAATTTGGGCTAGGTTTAAGTTCTTTGGTTTCATTTCTACACAATAAAGACAATATCTTTCATTATTTTACATCTACAACTTGACTGAAACTGTAAACCAACAGAATTCATTTCCCTCTTTCTAGCTCATCTGCTTGAGAACTTTAATAACTGAACACCAGACACACACAAGTCTTCCCTCTAGTTTAACTCCATAGAAACATGATCCTTACATCAGAGCCTTAAAACCTGCCTCTTCCGAAAAGCCTTCGAGGATTGTAGGGTGGATCTTTGCCTATTGAAGAATAGGTTGCCAGGCCATGAGTATTTTGCACTTTATTGATTTTTAACTGTGAAACTACCTCTTCTATGTTGAAGTATTCTGCCCTCGGCCCAGAGCCGTGTTTTTAGTCCTCTGTTTTTTAACAATGTAATGCTGTATGCCGACTTTGACTGCTTATTGATTTTATGTTTTATTGATGCAACATTTGTTTTTTTGTGGATATTTTTTTGTTTAATTGCTGCCATTGTATTGTTGACGGGCATGCCCCATGTAAGCCGCTCCGAGTCCCTCCGGGAAGATGGGGCGGGGTATACAAATAAAGTTCTTACTATTGTTATTATTATTATTATTATTATTGATGTGATGGTGGCCACGACAACCCTGCGGACTGCCAGCTTGCTTGTGTCCATCCGGTAGGGCTGCGGCCAGGGCCGCAGACGGTTTGCTGTCAGGGAGTGTGCCTTTGTGGCGGCTAGAGACTTTGTGGCTCTGGCCTGGTTGATACAGAAGTCTCTGGTTATAGAAGAGGAAACATGGTGGAATGGGGCCCACCCTGGGGATTTCAACAAGTTTTTCATCGTTTGATGCGAGTGTGGTGCCCAGACAACCGGAAGGCTTGGATCTTGTTTGTGCTTGGCCAGGGTGATGCGACAAACACCGTGGAATGAGAGAGACACTCAAGAAGGAAATTCCTGCTTCTTGGCAGAAATGGGCAGTGCTGGGTGACATCCCATGGTGGCCGGCCCCCCTGGGCAGTGGGGCTTGGGCCCCCATTTCACTAGCAGCCCTAAAGGCCACACCCCCTTCCCCATGGGTGCCGGGGTAGTGGCATGGGGCCGGCCAACGGTGGCCGGCCCCCCTGGGCAGTGGGGCTTGGGCCCCCATTTCACTAGCAGCCCTAAAGGCCACACCCCCTTCCCCATTGGTGCTGGGGTAGTGGCGTGGGGCTGGCCAATGGTGGCCGGCCCCCCTGGGCAGTGGGACTTGGGCCCCCATTTCACTAGCAGCCCTAAAGGCCACACCCCCTTCCCCATGGGTGCTGGGGTAGTGGCGTGGGGCCGGCCAATGGTGGCCGGCCCCCCTGGGCAGTGGGACTTGGGCCCCCATTTCACTAGCAGCCCTAAAAGCCACACCCCTTCCCCATGGGTGCTGGGGTAGTGGCATGGGGCCGGCCAATGGTGGCCGGCCCCCCTGGGCAGTGGGACTTGGGCCCCCATTTCACTAGCAGCCCTAAAGGCCACACCCCCTTCCCCATAGGTGCTGGGGTAGTGGCGTGGGGCCGGCCAACGGTGGCCGGCCCCCCTGGGCAGTGAGGCTTGGGCCCCCATTTCTCTAGCTGCCAAAAAGGCTACACCCAATGTGCAGTCAACGAAAGATAGGAATGGCCACCCCCAACACTTGTCCAAATGTCAGACGTGTAATGGATGCGCCCTCCAAGGGCGCTCCGCAACATTGCCTCTACGCGTACCTTGCAGGCCTCGTACAGCCCTGGTATCACTGTCCTTGAAAAGGTTTGTCGCGATGGGATTTTGTATTGCGGACAGTGGACACAGCAGTTCCACGAACCACACAAAGCCTTCTTGCTCTACCATTCTGAAGGGATGGTGGTCGAGAGCCAGCATCTCTCCCAGACGCTGAGTGATCTGCTCAACGGTGGGTGCCGTTCCCCCTGTGCTCTTCCTTCCAGTGGAATGGCCCCAATTGTCCAGGGTTAATTGAGACCCTCTCCCAGCAGACCCTAACGGAGAAGAAGGAGAGCTCAGGGTGCTGCTTATGGGGATAAGGGATCCCCCTCCCAAGGGAATTGAAGGATGATGTCTCTTCATGTGGTACCGCAAGCCAGTGGTGGACAAATGCCTCGGGTCTTTACCCCTGCTAATGTGCATCCCGCAGTGCCTGCACACAGCCAAGGAAGAGTGTTGGGAATGGACCGCGAAGTGGTCCCAGAGGAAAGACTTCGGCCTTCCCAATGGCGGGGCAATGAGTCCCGAGCAGTGAGCACCCCTTTTCCTTGTTGCACAAAAAAAAAAACCCTGGCCACCGCTTTTTATTAGATAGGGGCAGGGTGTGTGGTGTGGGGCTCAGGTCACAAGGGAGTGGGACACGAGCTCCCATGTCTTAGGAAGCTGAAATATCACCACCTTATTTTTAGATAGGAGCGGGGGGGTTTCCAGTTTCTGCAAATGACCACCATTATCGCTGATTTCCGGCCACATAAACAAAGATACACAAATAGAAAAGAGGGACTTTCACAGTGAAGAACCCAATTGAACAGGAAATAAGACTTTCAAAACAGGAACAGGTTTCTTAAAATATAAAAAAATAGTATATTATAAAAAGTTATAAAAATTCGCCAAAAATCATAGGAGACAGGAATCATTCTGCAATTTGTTGAGCAAAGAGTGTGGAATGTGTTCTCCCACTGTACCAAATTTGATGAGAATAGCTCAAGAAATGAGGGCGGGAGACCCCCAGAGAAGTCCCCCCCGGTTTCCTGTTTTTTGGCGATTGTGCATGCGCGTCCGCCATTTTAGAAACATTTTAGAAAAATTACGAATTTTCGGAAATATCCGAAAATTTTGGGTGAAACATTTAGAAATAATTTCTACATCGAAGAGCCGGCACCCCCTACTTTAGAAACGAGAATTGAAACAATTTTTCCATCGATCGGACAAGCCTAGTAGACATTTGGAGCCTGCTGTCCAAATCCACCCTTTCCTACTTTTAAATTCATAGAAATTCTGCAAAGACTCCTGAAGACAGCTTACTTAGGCGATCCCTCGTTGTCCAAGTATGATGGCCCTCCAAGTGTCGTGTCTTGGCAGCGGGTACATAGGTGACTGTGGAGTCCTATTTGTGACCCGCATGTTCTTCCACAGTGAGGGCACCTGTTTCCAGGTGGAAGACAGTCCCAGTCAGGGTTGGCTTGACACACCTTCCTCTTGGCACGTTTCTTGCTTTCGCCCTCCATTTGTGCCTCTTCAAATTCCACAGCACTACTGGTCACGACTGAGCTCCAGTTAGAGTGCTCAAGGGCCAGGACTTCTCAATTCTTAGTATCTATGCCACAGTTTTTGAGGTTAGCTTTATGTCCATCTTTAAATCTCATTTCCTGTCCACCAACATTCAATTTTCCATTCTTGAGTTGGGAGTATAGTAACTGCTTTAGGAGACAGTGATTGGGCATTCAGACAATCTGGCCAGTCCAGCGGAGTTGATGGCGAAGGAGCATCGCTTCAATGTTTCAATTATTCCAGTACGCTGACATTTGTCTGCCTGTCTTCCCAAGAGATTTGCAGGATTTTTGGGGGGCAACGCTGGTGGAATCGTTCCAGGAATTGAGTGTGATGTCTGTAGACCGTCCACATTACGCAGGCATATAACAGAGTTGGGAAGACAATAGCTTTATAAACAAGCACCTTGGTGTCCCTACAGATGTCCCGATCCTGAAAACAGCAATAGTAATTTGGAATGCCAGAAACTGGAATAGGGTTCCTTTCTTTTCTCCCATGCTGGAGTATAGAGGATTGCCCCTTTCTGCTTGTATTTCCACCCTTCCACTCCATTAAACAAACATGAACAAGACTCCCTCATGAAAAGCTGGAGAATGAAATTGGCATACAGAATATGTAATCCTTCAATCAGGATGAATGACATCAATTATTTCTTACCTGTCTGTGAGAGGTGTAATAACCAGCCTGTCTGTACAGCCCAAAAACTCATTTTGATATGTGAAGGTCACATCTGTGATGTTAATCATCATTTTGTCTGCATCTTCACTGAAATAAAATCTGCATTGTTTCAGCCATTCAAAATCTGTAGGACTTTTGATATGCATACGGCACTAGGGACAAGAAATCATGTTTACATCAATTGTACATCATGTGTACATTCAATTAATCATTTGGAAGAGCAATTTGTAAAAATACAAGCAATTCTGGAGACCGAAAAATGTTTGTTTTTAGGTGCTGTGAAAGGTAAGGACAACATTTAATCAAAACCTTAGATTTAAGTTGTGTTTGAGATACATTTTCTCTTAATCAAATTGAGTACAGTATGTTCTTCAAATTCATAAGAGTAAATTGACCATTGCCTTGAACTAGGAGATGATTATGAAAAATGACAATTACAGTAAGTGCAAAGCAGAGATCCATTATCAGCAGAAGAAAAGTGATTTTTTTAACAATGAGGCAAATTTGGTTTACATGTTATTGGTTACAGATATAACAATTTTGTCATATTTGATAGAACAAGATGATGTTATTTTTCAATTTAAAAAGTCTGCAAAATGTTCACTATTAGTAAATTAGCCAAAATTCTTGAAATCTTGCTCAGTGGTAAAGACAAATATGACATTTTTCTTTTCCCATGCAAGAATGACATAATCACAAATTCAGATCTTTATTACAGAGGTGTCCTGATTTTCAAACAAAGGACTGTGGTATCAAGATGTTCAGAGATGGCATTTTTTCTGAAGCTATTCTATTTAATATCCAAGAGACAGAAAAATGTTTTCCCCATATTTGTGTTAATAATTTAAATATAATTTTATGAGTAACATAGAAAACATTCTTTATTCACTTGTCACTACTACCCCTACCCCCCAAAAGTTCTACTGTCTAGAAAAAATACAGGGGGTATACTGTACTGAGACAAGACTACAAAGCCTTGGACACAAAAGCATTCGTTCCAGCATAAGCTTAGGCAATAATAAGAAAAAAAAACTTTATTTGTATTCCATCCTATCTCCCCACCTGAGACTCAGGACAGCTCAACACAAAAATGGCAGCCATTCAATGCCAGAAGTGCATTGACTACCAATAGAACATCGGATCTCTTACAAGACACTGATCCTGACATTTAAAGCTCGAAATGGCCAAGGACCATTATATCTTAGGGAACGCCTCATTCCTTTTTTTCATCAGCGGTCACCTCAATCCTCCCAGAAAAATCTCCTATACGTACTGGGCCCTAGGGAGGTACACCTGGAAGCTACAAGGCGTAGAGCCTTTTCGACCTATGCTCCAATTCTGTGGAACTCATTGCCTCCATATATTAGAGCAATGTCGGAGTTGCAACCTTTTGTAAAAGCGCTCAAGACTTGGCTGTTTGGTTGTGCATTTGGGTAGATCAGATCTAGTTTGCCAAATAGTCACTGTTGAATGTTTTATATTGAATGTTTTTATATTGTGGAATGTTATTTTAAATTGTAAGTCGCTTGGAGCACTCTGGTGGAGAGCGACTAATTAAGAAATAAAGTGAAGTGAAGAAGTGAAGTGAAGAAGTGCACAGTAAATAAAAGAAATAATATAACATAGGTAAACAAAGCAAACAACAACAAATCAACACCACACAATCAAACAGGCAAATTTATGCAAACATTAAAAGCCAGGTCAATAAATTAAAAACACAGCAGAACAATGAAAATATTGCTAGGACTAGTCACTCACATTAGGTCCTAAGTGATTATATTTAATGGAGATATACATATGTGTCCAGAAGCTTAAGCATGCTTCTACCTTGTTTGTTCTTAATAATAAATAAGAAGACAATTACCAGGTCATCAAATATGTCCCGTTGGTGTACATGAATTGTGATCAGTGTCTCATATTTAATGCGCTCTATTGGATTCAGATCTTTTGTCGTCATGTCTATCAAAGTATTGAGAAGATCCAGGAAAAATTGGTTTGTTTTGGGCATTATCTTCTTATCATATTTTGCATTTGTCAATGCTTCTTCAGCATCTCGTGTCCAGATCATTTGAATCCCCAGCAAGCCAACCTTGAAAAACACTTTTAAAATAAAACTTCACAGTATTCAGTATATTTCAAAAGCCCAATGTTCCTATCCTTTAATATAACTTACCATATTTTAAAAGCAATCTTATTTGCAGTTATTGAGCATCCATGGTTGTGAATGAGGCATTTATCACACGAAGTGGGAAAATCACAATCACAAAAGCATAATTACCTTTGAGCTATCACATCACATCACATCACTCCTTTCCCACTCCTTTCCCACCACCCTCCCAGTGAGGAAACAGCTTGGAATGCATTTCTCTTGCAAACACAAATAATCCATGGAATACTGTGTCTAATTTTGGGCACTGCAGTTGAAGGTAGATGTTGACAAGCTGGAAAGCGTCCAGAGGAGGGCAACTAAAATGATTAAGGGTCTGGAGAACAAGCCCTATGAGGAGCGGCTTAAAGAGCTGGGTATGTTTAGCCTGCAGAAGAGAAGGCTAAGAGGAGACATGATAGCCATGTACAAATATGTGAGGGGAAGTCATAGGGAGGAGGGAGCAAGCTTGTTTTCTGCTGCCCTGCAGACTAGGACACGGAACAATGGCTTCAAACTACAGGAAAGGAGATTCCACCTGAACATCAGGAAGAACTTCTTCACTGTGAGAGCTGTTCGACAGTGGGATTCTCTCCCCCGGGCTGTGTTGGAGGCTCCTTCTTTGGAGACTTTTAAGCAGAGGCTGGATGGCCATATGTCGGGGGTGCTTTGAATGTGATTTCCTACTTCTTAGCGGGGGGTTGGACTGGATGGCCCATGAGGTGTCTTCCAACTCTACTATTCTATGATTCTATGATTCTATGTACAAGTTCCTTTAGTTAAGGGAATGCCTTTCAACAGTTCCCCAACGGCAGGGCAACAGGAAAGGAGTGACATCATATGATAGGTCCAAGGCAAAGATGCTGTTGTCCTGCTGTAATTGTAATTTGCTTGCCTTGTGTGATAAACTGCTGAGCACAGATTGCAGGATTGCTTTCTCCTGACTCCAGCTCCTAACTCTGGTGCATCTCTCTCACACACATATAGAGCCCACTACTTAATTTGAAGGCCTTTATTTCTCCCTTCTTGGAGTGGATAATAATAATAATAACTACTACTACTACTACTACTACTTTATTTTTATAACCCGTCTCCATCTCCCCAAAGGGACTCGGAGCAGCTCACATGGGGACCAAGCCCAGAGAACAGAACAGATAAAAGTTAAAACACAACCACAAGCAGTAAAATAAAACATCATAAAATACAACAGCAGATATTGAAACTAAAAGGTGGGGCTATTAAAATTGCAAGGGAAGGGCAAGCATGTGCAAACGTGGGACAATAAAATTAAGAATGGGACTAAGTGCTAGAGATGAGGGCAGTAAACTATTAAGACTGGATAGTAATAAATTACGACTGACCTAGTGGATTGTCTTAATTTGAAAAGGATACTTTGAAATAGAAGACTTCATCTGATAGCCCTTTAGCTAACTATTTTATTCACTTCTGTCCATTTGGCACTAAAGTTTATTATGGTCAATAAAAGCTAGTTATTATGGTTAATCAAGATTTAAAGCTGATCTCTCCAACTTCAAGTAACAGCAGTTTCAAGTTCGCATTGTAAACCGTGATTCAAGAATGGCAATAGGAATTATTTTTAAAATCACTATTTGAAGTACCTCCTCCACCTACATGACATTTTTCTAATCAAAATCAATTTTGTCTATTCTTGATTTATATACAGTAGAGTCTCGCTTATCCAACAGAAATGGGCTGGCAAAACATTGGATAAGCAAAAATGTTGGATAATAAGAAGAGATTAAGGAAAAGCCTATTAAATATTAAACTATGTTACAATTTTACAAATTAAGCACCAAAACATCATGTTTTACAACAAATTGAAAGAAAAAGCAGTTCAATACACGATAATGTTATGTAGTAATTACTATATTTACAAATTTAGCACCAAAACATAGCAATGTATTGAAAACATTGACTACATAAACATTAAATACTAAAAGGCAGACTGCAATGGATAATACAGAACAATGGATAAGTGAAGGTTGAATAAGCGAGACTCTACTGTATTTTTAAAAATCTGAATGTGAATTAAAATGATGCATTTAATATCACAAGTAATTATGCACAATGAACTGTTGCACATGCACCTTATTGTGGCAGCTGGCAACCTATGAGTGAAAAAATATACGTATATACTCGAGTATAAGTCGACTTATATAATTATTATATTATATTATATTATATTATATTATATTATATTATATTATATTATATAAGCCGAGGCACCTAATTTTCCCACAGAACACTAGGGAAACTTACTGACTCGAGTATAAGCCAAGGGTGGAAAATGCAGCAGCTACTGGTAAATTTCAAAATGGAAATAGATCCCAATGAAATTATATTGAGGCATCAGTAGGTTAAAGGTTTTTGAATATTTACAGTATTTCAAAGAAAAACAGTAAACTAGCTCTGTAAGTGGAAAAGTAGGGTCAACAAGAACAATATGGTATTAACAATAATAATAATAATAAGTTATTATTTTATTATGACACAGCAAACAAGTGTGATACGAAATCCAGCATATCTATCTTGTTTGCTGTGTCATAATAAAATAATAACTTCATTTGTAACCTGCCCTATCTCCCCATGGGGACTCAGGCCAGTTTCCAACATAGTAACAGTCAAGCATTCAATACCTACATAATGTAGAGTTAGATACAGATCTATAATTATATATACTAATTTCACACATGCATTTCCCACTAAGTTTGCAAATCCTCTCTCTATATATGTGCATTTCCCTCCTGCAATATTTGCAAGCCCTATATATTTATGTTTATATCTATCTAGAAATCTTTGTGTGTGTGCATTTCCCCTACAATATCTGCAAGCCCTATATATCTGTATTCATATATATCTATATAGACATCTCTCTATATATAGATAATTATATCTCTATAGGATTTGCAAAGACTTGCAAACATGTGAGGTGAAAATTCATATATAAAATAATGTATACACATAGATACAGGTACATGGAAATCTCTAGATATCTGTATGTATATAAGATTTGCAAAGACCCGAAAACATATGAGAGGTAAATTCATATATAAAATTAATGTATATAGAGATAGATAGATACAAATATAAAAGTATATAGGGATTACAAAGGCTTGCAAGGGGAAATGCCTAGATATCTGTAGCAGAGATTAACAAATATTTCGGGGAAAATGCTTTTATAAGATTAATGTGTATATATATATATATATTCTTCGTGACTTTGCAAGGGCTTCTTTCTCTTTTCAAAACATTCCCTTGGGAGACTTTGGAAAAATAAACACTAATAAGGGAGGGTAAGATGAGAGAAAAATATATCATATATTGCAAGCAACGCACTCCAGGCTCCACTGCCAGCTTGACTTGACCTGATTATAAGCTGGGGGAGGCTTTTTCAGCTCATAAAAAGGGCTGAAAAACTCGGCTTATCTTTGAGTATATACGGTACTGGCAGATGAACAAAACCTGAAAGATGCATATATTTGTCCCACAGTTGTGATGTACATATGATGGAGAATTACTGTCTAACAGCAATCCAATATTGAGATAAGAGCAACAGTAAAACAACGGCTGCACTGTTAGAGACCATTATGGGTAAGACTTCTTGGCAAAACTATTAGTATGTACTGGGTTTGTTTTTTTGTATTGAAACATATCTTGCAAAATTGGGGTCATAATCATCTCTCTCTCTCTTTTCTTTCTTTTCTTTTCTTTTCTTTTCTTTTTTTTTCTTTTCTTTTTTTTTTTTTTTTTTGAAGAAAGAAGGAAAATAAACTTGCCTGTGCAGGGAAAGAAGAAAGAAATTCTATTAGCTGAAAGTCTGATTCCTGAATGCTTGCAGCTGCCTGTCGAATCACAAGATGTAATGAGGCCTGAGACTCCATCAAAAGGGAATTGAGCCAAACCTCTACATTTCCTTCTGCCATTACAGGCTTTTCCAATTCAATTGTCTCACCTTCCCGAGAGGAAATGGAAAGAATCCGATCATAGATCTGTAATTCAATGTAAATCAGTGTGAATTTTTTTTACCAAGCTATTCAAATGTTTGTTTTTCACATTCTTTTAAACTACTCTCACAAGTGAGTAAATTCTTTAGCCCTGCTCAAGCATTCTACATTACTAGAAGGCTTGTCTCCACTAAAAAAAAAATCCCATATTCAAGCTGAATGGACCACTGGTTGTCTCCAAGATGCACAGAGCTTCCAGTGACTATTTTACTTGTAGACAATATAACATCACCAACAGACAACTATTAAGATTAAACTTTTTTATAATTTAAATTGAACATTCCTTGCTATTGAGATCCTTTTCAGATTCCTCAAATTGAGCCACAAAGTTTACATTTGTGGAAGCTTTTTTCCTGCTGGCCTGCCTAAGAAGTATAGCTGGGCAGTAGGAATGCACACATTTGTGTAAGAACATCTCCAAAATTCCAGCTAGTGCTAGTGGTTGAGGCATCAAATAACATGATTGCTACCTTAATCTGCTATCTGTTTATAATCTTTTGACCTACTTCTATCTATCTATCTATCTATCTATCTGTCTTATGGAATCACGGCAGTGGACAAAACAACAAACTACAGGCCCCCCAACCTCAAAATTTGACAACACAACCCATCATCCACGCCTCTAGGTTGATACAACAAAAAGAAAAGAAAAATAAAATCCTAATTAGAGGGAGAGGAATAATTGTTTTTATCCAATTGCTGCCAGTTAGAAGGCTAAGCTCAACCCAATTGGTCTCCTAGCAACCCACTCAGCCCAGGGGACAGGCAGAGTTAGGCCTCACTTAGGCCTCTTCCACAGATTATCTAATTTGCACTGGATTATATGGCAGTGTAGACTCAAGGCCCTTCCACACAGCTATATAACCCATTTATAATCTTATATTATCTGCTTTGCACTGGATTATCTTGACTCCACACTGCCATATAATCCACTTCAGTGTGCATTTTATTACAGCTGTGAAGAAGGGGCCTCATATAATCCAGTTCTAAGCAGATAATATAAGATTATCAATATAGAGTCTCACTTATCCAACATAAACAGGCCGGCAGAACGTTGGATAAGTGAATATGTTGGATAATAAGAAGGGATTCAGGAAAAGCCAATTAAACATCAAATTAGGTAATCATTATACAAATTAAGCACCAAAACATCATGTTATACAACAAATTTGACAGAAAAAGTAGTTCCATGTGCAGTAATGCTATGTACTAATTACTGTATTTACAAATTTACCACCAAAATATCACAATGAAACATTGATTACTAAAAGGCAGACTGTGTTGGATTATCCAGAACATTGGATAAGCAAATGTTGGATAAGTTAGATTCTACTTTAATATGAAATAATTACTGTGATAGAATAATACAGAACAATATAATCTCTAGAACCAGACAGTAAATAAAGAGCAACACTCTGAAAGCAGGGAAATTGGAAATTCCACAAAGGAAACAATCAGGGCCAGCTAATACCTCCCAAGAAAGGATTCTTCCAGAAGGGAGTGAAGCAGTGTGTATTACCAAAGTCATTATTATTACTATCATTACTATTATTATTATTATTATTGTGCTGTGAACCATGAAAATGAATACAATCTGGCTCCAAGTATTCCAAAACACTAAAATCAGAATATATAAAAATTACTGTGGTATAATAAAACAGAACAATACAATCTCTAAAATCAGAACATTAAATAAAGAACAGCACTCTGAAAACAGGAATTCCAGACAGGAAACAATCAGGGCCAGCTAACACCTCCCAACAAAGTAGTCCTATCATCAAAGTCTGGCAAATCCTCTGTTTTCTGAGGGCCACAGACAGTAGAAGCACATAAAATATTGCAAACAACACCACTTTGAAAACAAGGGAATTCCAGACAGGAAACAATCAGGGCCAGCTAACACCTCCAAACAAAAAATTCACTCAGGGAGGAAACAGCCAGGCTTTAAAGCTGCAAGGCCATTACATGCTAATCATTTTCCCTAATTGCAGCATTTATACTTGCCTCCAACAGACAAAAAAACAAGCAGAAATATTATATATTCACAATCTTTAGGAAATAATATCCCCTGATGGTGCAGCGTGTTAAAGCGCTGAGCTGCTGAACTTCTGGACCGAAAGGCCACAGGTTTTAATTGGGGGAGCAGAGAGAGCCCCCACTGTTAGCCCCAGCTTCTGCCAACCCAGAAGTTCGAAAACATGCAAATGTGAGTGCATCAAGAGGTACCGCTCTGGCGGGAAGGTAACAGCGCTCCATGCAGTCATCCCACATGACCTTGGAGGAGTCTACGGACAACGACAGCTCTTCGGCTTAGAAATGGAGCTAAGCACCAACCCCCAGAGTCAGACACGACTGGACTTAATGTCAGGGGAAAACCTTTACCCTTTACCTTAACTACCACCAATTTCTCAATACTTTATTTCCCATACCACCATACTTCGCCACAGCAACGTGTGACCGGCACAGCTAGTTATTTTATAAAGCTATATTTATCTTAAATTTCAAAAGTGAGAAAAATGTAGCTTCAGCCATTATGAAAACATGATACAGTGCTTCAGCCAACAAACAGGAAATTCTGCACCATAAAATCATACTGAAATATGACTGATCTAGCCTCTAGACTTGATGCATGATCCAAAACCCTGATTTTTCAGCGCTGAGAATCCTGGAGAGGCCCTGTACATAATGAAGACTTTCCAGAATGTCATTCTCAATGTATAGAGTGAGTTGCAGTAATGGGATTACAATACCTTCCCCTTTCCTCACATAATTACTTCTACAGTCTTAAGATGCCTGAGCAGTACTAAGTATTTCCATTCCTCACTAAGATGCACATATAATACAGGATCTATCTTTCTGACTTTTATACATAGGACATTGTCAGGTACTCAGAACAAGTTTTGATCCCCTTATAGGACTGGTCTTACAATCACACAAACCTTTTCATGAAATTTCACTGATTTGATGTTATCAAAAACATTTAGCAAGTGAGCCTGGATTGTGTGAGAATCTGAAGCTTGGCCCAGGATCTCCAGAAGAGCAGGGTCTGATACAAAAAAGAAACGGGGAAACGAAAGCCGCTTTTTCTCCAAATACCTGGAATTAAACAACAAAAAACCCAAGAAATGAGTGAGTTTGTAAAAGATTGCTTTTGTAAATTCAGCTTCATGCTATCCGGTCACTGATCAAATAAGCTGAGAATTCTCAAATGTGAATATACTATCAGTCATAGAGGTTGAGCCAAATCCAGTTACCAAAGGGATTAAAATGCTCTGATGATCCTGCCTAGCATTGTAAGCCATTTGTTGCATAAACTGATGAAGGTTGCTTATATTCCAGACATACATAATTTAAATGAGAAGTTATTAAGCAAAAACTAAAGCCATAGCTAGATGGACTACTAAAATAGCCAGAAGTACTCTTATTCCTATAACTACCTTCAGTGCCATTCAATTTTGAATATGTTTTGAACTGACGTATTTTAAAATAAATATTCTGATAACAAGATGCTAGGAGTTATAGATCTCAAAATATCCATCCTAGGCTTCTGAATGCAAACATGATTGGCTCTGGGCTACTCAAGGATTTCTCTATTGGTAGCCTCACCCTGTAAGTGACTTTTGACAAATTTCCAGTTGATCCAACAAATGTGGAAGAAGCTGTCCCATTGTTTCATCTCCAACACAGCACTGGACCACATTTGGTATTTCATGGGCTCTGGTCATGATCTTCACCCATGATTTATCAATATTAGAGAAACGCTTGGCTTCCTGTTTAAAGATACAAATGAAGATGATATCTCCTATGAATTCTATACTCATTATATCAGTAATTTTGGAATTTCTCATGCTATTCTTTAATAACCATGTGACTTTTGCTTACATATTTGGATATTTATTACACTGTGAGAGCCAACCATTTCTGATGAACAGGTCGTCAAAATATATCTTCAAATTGCACAGGACCGAGTAAAATCTCCTACCTTTGGAAGCTGTTTGGCAATGTCTCCACCTACAAAGACAGCCTCTAAGTATATCCACAAATTCTGTACTGTCATCCAGTTCTCAATGATGTCAGTTGTGTTGGACAGGTATTGTACCCACTTTTGAATCTGAACCTTGAAAGGTGTGTTATATCTGAAATAAATAACATATTTAGCCAAGATATTTAAACAGTCACATAAACATGTAAGTAGAAGGCAACAGGAGGTTTTCTATATTACCTGTTACTCATCAGAGACCCTAAAACCATCAAGCTGTCTTCCATGCTTGCAATTGTCTCAGAAGTGCTGTCTCCCCTCAAGAGCAACTCCCCACGGGTTTTAAAGTTAGCAAAAGTAAACATTTTGTTGTCCCACTCAGCAATCACTTGTTTCAGCTTTTGTTCAATGTCCTTTTCCTTCACCGCACTGATGCAGATATCCTACCAAATCAAACCCAAAATTAAGATAGAGAACTTGAAAACTTCCTGCCCAGTATCTGGAATATTCTCTAATGCAGGGGTCCTCAAACTTTTAAAGCAGAGGTCCGGTCCACAATCCTTCAGACTGTTGAGGGGCCAAATTATCATTTGGGGGGAAAAAACGAACAAATCCCTATGCACGCTGCACATATCTTATTTGTAGTGCAAAACAACAACAATAACAATGAAAGAACAATACAATATCTAAAAATGAAAATAATTTTAACCAACATAAACCTATCAGGATTTCAATAGAAGTGTGGGCCTGCTTCTGGCCAATGAGATAGTCAGGTTAATTAGGGTTGTTGTTGTTGTTGTTGTTGTGTGTCTTCAAGTCATTTCAGGCTTTGGGCGAGCCTAAGTCCAAAATTATTTATTTATTCATTTCCTACATTTATATCCCACCCCTCTCACCCCGAAGGGAACTCAGAGCAGCTGTATGTACATACAATATATTATATTACTAGCTGTGCCCGGCCACGCGTTGCTGTGGCAAAGTGGTGGTGGTATTGGTTAAAAATTGTTGTGTAATTTTTATTTGACGTTATTTGTATTTTTTTATTAATTTTATTGTAAGTTATCTTTTTATTTATTATATTTTATTATTTTCTTGTATTATTTTTAGTTATTTTCTGTTATTATTGGGGTGAGAGAGTGCAGGTTAGAAATATAGCTAATTAATTAATTAAGATGGCCATAAGGCCATTTCCAACTGTAGGGCAACAAATGCATGATTAGTATTTAGGAATACAATGTTTCATTTAAATAATGAGTTGATGCCATTGTCGAATGATCATATCTCTGTCATTACCAATTGCTAATGTAATTTAATCTTTGTTTGAAGATTAGTTGATGACTTAAACCTATGTATTAGTTGGACAGTTGGACAGAGAGGCATTCCACTATCAAAAGCTGCTTACATGATGATTCTTACATGATGATTAAGGTGGGAGGGAAATAACACCTACACCTTTAAGGCAGTTATAGTGGAAGTAGAGGGTATATCCATGCATGGATATACAACACCATACCGGTTCATAGTTGCTCACTGGATAAGTTATCCCTGGTGCTGTTGGCTATATCCATTACCTACTCATTACCTCTTGGGTCTTAAAAGGATGGATGGGATTTCTTTTCTCGACTCAGATATCATACTGCCCAGTCAACAAGTTTTTCAAGTACACCAGTTCACCAGCTGTGTAAGAATAAGATTCTGCGACGAAGCAAAGTAGATATGCGAGGGTCACCTCTGTCACTCAAAGCTTTGTGTATGTATTTGGCCCATCCTCCCTCCAGGTGACTCCTGGGATTGCCTTTTTGCTTCCAAAAGCATTAATTTAGCTTTTAGAAAGTCATAGGACAGACAAACAAACACCATATGTACATATTGCTTAACATTTTTAAAATATCAAAATGAAAAACAAGTGACTGACCATTTCTCAGTTGGTTTGGGCTTTGATATTTTTAGCAGTCCACATTTCAATACTGGGAATGCCATACCACACACTATAGGATTCCTCGTATACCTGTCAATATTAGTACCTCTATCTCTTCTTTATATTTCAGCAAAGGTGCGTCCATGATGTTTCTCAGTTTGAAAGTTTCATTTTCAACATGAAAATTGTGGCCTGTAAGTTCAGTAATGCGCTTCCAGTGACGGGCCATCATGGCTTTATTGGACATGAGCTCAAACAAAGGGCAACATTCATTGAAATCATCTATTGTTTTCTTAAGATCCAGAAAAGCTTGCCATTCCTTCAAAGCTCGTGGCAACTTACGGCACCTACATACACACAAAGACACACCCAACAATAACTGCCCTCTTAACTCTTAACATTCAGTTCAAAAGGTTTCACAACACAGTCATCATTTTATGAATTACTACCCATGTATCAGTCTCAATAATTCAGTAGTATTATTTCCAAGATTGCAGCTGTCATTACCTTAATAGGGTAATATTCAAAAAATATTTTATTTATTTATTTATTTATTTATTTATTTATTTATTGGACTTGTATACCACTACTCCCAATTTGCCTTGGAGAGGTTTACAAAAATAGATAAAACAATACAGTTAGCTTTAGATAACAATAAGAACGGACATAGCCCCAAGTTTTCACCCATCGAAGGCTTGTCGGAAGAGAAAGGTTTTACAGGCTTTCCGAAAGGCAAGTAGGTCTCGGGTAGTTCGAATTTCAACTGGCAAGGCATTCCATAGATAAGGGGCTACAATCAAGAAGGCTCTATGCCTAGTAGAAGACAAATGATAGGTCCGAATGTTAGGGACTTCAAGCAAATTTTGGTCGTTAGACCGAAATAATCTCTGGGGTTGGTAGGGGGATAAGCGGGCCCTCAGGTACGCTGGCCCCAAACCATGTAAGGCCTTGAAAGTTAGTACCAACACCTTGAAAGTAATCCGGTACTCAATCGAAAGCCAGTGCAACTGTTGAAGGATTGGGGTGATACGCCACCTCGCCAGCACCCCGGCGAGAGGACAAGCTGCCGCATTCTGCACCAGCTTCAGTTTCCAGATCACTGACAAAGGAAGGCCAATGTAGAGGGCATTACAGTAGTCAAGCCTCAGGATGACCGTCGCCTGGATCACCGTAGCCAGGTTGTTCCTAGATAAGTAGAGAGCCAGTCGCCTAGCCTGACGTAGATGGAAAAAAGCAGATCTACTCACCACAGAGACCTGGGCCTCCATTGTGAGCAGAGGGTCCAGTAAGACACCAAGACATTTTACCGAAGATGACGGACGTAGTGTCTCGCTATCCCATATATGTAAGAACATATATTTTATCTTTCTTTACAATTCTAAAAGGGCAGTTAAGTCATAACAGCAATTCAGCTAATCCTAGCTAGGTCAACTTAAACCACAGAATAGCTTAATACATGCACATTTTAAAGGAAGAATGCAATGTTATATGCAAGTCATCTAAGACATGTATTCAGTTGATTTTTTCCTTGAATGATGAAAATCCAGTTCTGTCTTTACTGCAATATTTCAGGTGAAGAACAGAAACATGCAAAAAGTATATTAAGAAAGAAACCTTCATTAACACTTAAACGTCTTCTACAACTTCATGGTTCGATTTTTAATTTGCAAAATGGATGCATGAATCTTTGTTCCTTTAGGGGACTATATTATTTTTTGTTTTTATGCTTTTAACCCATGTTTGATCGGGCTTGTCCCCATTTGAGCCGCCCCGAGTCCCTTTGGGGAGATGGAGGTGGGATACAAAAATAAAGTTGTTTTTATTATTGTTGTTGTTGTTGTTATTAATCTATCTATAGCAGGTATGAGAAATATATGTCCCTCCAAATGATGCTGGGTTGTAGCTCCCATCAGCCCTAGGTAGAGAGACAATGATGAGAAATAATAAGAGCTGCAGATCAAGAATCTGGACAGCCACACATTCCTTACTCTGATCTATAGTTCTAGAAAGAAAAGGGTAGTTTCTATTTAATGAACTTTTATTTAAAGGAGGCCCTATATACAATGTCCCCATTGATATTCAAAGCATACCTGCATCTATGTAAAGCAAAAACCTGCATACTTTCCCAATTATCAGAAATTTGAGAAGTTAATCTAGGATGAAAATAAAATCCGTGAATCATTCTGTTCAGCAATATAGATTCTAAAAAGGATTACATTTTTAAAAAACAATTAATTAAAGCAAAACCTTCTATCTATTTTTCTTTGAGAGAAAACAGTTAAAGATCAAAGTTAAAGACTAGCACCAAATTCTAGCAGTAAATACATGCTCCCTACAGCCCACTCCAGATAAGAGGTCGCATTAACTTGTGCTAAACAAAGATTTAATGCCTCCATATTTACCCACCTGTTCTGAAACTCAAGGAGTTCATTATTAATCTTCTCAATGTTCACTTCAGACCAGAGGATATCATAATAGCCATTTACAGTTTCAATGACACTGTTGTAAAGACCATAAAGCTTCTGTAACAAGCTGAGCTGCTTCTTTATCTCAAGGAGCTGTGGGTACTGAGTCACTGGTAAGCCAAACAGCTCTTCGCCTCCAGTGTAGGTGATGTATTTCCGATAAAGATTGTCAAACCGATTCTATAGTTTAAAAATGAAAGAGTAAGTATACTCACAATGCTTGAGATCTTAAGAAATAAAATTATTATACCACTTTGGGAAGCCAGTGCAAGCAACTTCAGAATGGCAAAAGTTAAGAATGTGGAAGAACAAACAAACTTTGCTTGAATCAATTGGAAAGACAATAGTCCTTCCCTCTTCTCCTTTATCCTGTCCATAGAACTTAGCTATACTAATTAAAATATAAATATTATTAATGTTGGCATAGATACACCATGACTTCTTGTAAGGTTCATGATTTTTTTGCCCTTAACTCAACTTTTCTCCATTGTAGGCAAAGTTGGGAGATAAATCTGAGTTTTGCAGGAATTTTGGAGTATCCTTGGGTTTTGTAGCCACCTGGACAGCTGGATCATGTCCATTTTGGCCTAATCCACATGCACACTACCATCATCATAATCAGAGAACAGGATGAGTTATCCATGTGTCACTGCCATTGTTCCTCACCAACCATGGAGTTCCCTGTGAGCATCTGGCTATCATAGTTCCAGCTGCTGAGATATGAATGTGGTACCCATATGATCAGTGAGAAGAAGGATGTCTCTCCCCACACACCCCTATCATCACTTTTCTCATGTGAAAGCCTGTTGTACTCATGTACTCATGAAGGGTCACCATGTGAACATGAACATGGAAAAGACAGTGTTCTGGCGAAAATAACTGGCTCTCTTGTTCACATAATCATGTTTTACATCAAGAAAGCACAATAATGGGAGAGGCAGAGCTAGCATACTCCTCTTTGCACATGTGAACTAGAAATACTTGCTGAACATCTAATAGGGCTAATGCATAGACAAAACATACCAATGCAAAACTGCCTGTTTCCACCTACTTTGTTCCCAACACACACATACTTGTAGATGATTTCCTGCACTGGTTTCAGAACAAAAGTTTGCCTGTGTTGCAAATCCAATCTAGCCCTAGAATTTTGTGTACAGTTCTGATAATCACATATTATATATTGCAGAAATGAAAAGTAACAAAAAACTAACGCTTTTTAAATTTTAAGTAAAGGTGGTTGACTGAGTGGAGTCATGAGAAAGGTTATTATATTGTATATTAGTAGGGGAATAGTGACAGGAAAAAAATCATCCAAAGAAACTAGCAGAATTATACTTATAGTTTTTTGGATGAGAGGGAATCACTTTTCTCACACAATGCCCTTCCACCATGAGCAGGAAAGGCATGAACTTGAAGTAGGATACCTTCAGAACCACCGCTGAATTATATTTAGTGACATATAAGAGTTGAGGATGATGTAGTACTTCATTAATCCTGTTACTGATGTACCTGGAACATGATCAGCCTGTCACTGGCTTCCTGGGGTTCAAGACCAGCAACCATGGGGCCATTCTGGAAGAGAAAGATGTTGTTTCATATCAATATATGTCAAGCCTAAAGTTTTTTGGGGGGGAAAACATAATAGGCTTTAATGATTTATTGTCTGCGATCTCTATTGTGGCTTATTTTAACAGTCTTAGTAGAACTTGTAAACATTCTGGTTCCTATGCCGTATGCATATGTGAACCAGCCCTTATTTTAAGAACTACCTAATCATAGTAATCCTTCCCAAGGGTTAGGTATTTCTGTGGACTTTTTCCCACCAGCATTATAGAATTGAGGCAGTTGTTGGAGTTGCTGCTGCAACATTTTGGGAAATGTAGAACTATGAAGTTCTCAGCTAGAGAGGTCCTTGGCTTCCCTAAACTACATTTCCCAAAATTCTGCAGGATCAGAACAAATGATAGCATCCATTCTATTATGCTGGTGAAAAAATGTCTTCCATATAAGAATTCTATTGTATGTAACACCATAATTCTGGAATTCTCTCAGTGAGGAGATGCTAAAAGCCTGGACTGGAGATAAAATAGTTTTATCTCCATATTCTGTTAACCACAGAATCATGCTGGAGGACCTAGAGGAAGGTTCTTTCAGGGGGAAACTGAAACATTTATAACTTTTATTTATACACTACTGCAATGATGAAGTAATCCATAAATAATCCAGTTCATGAATACTTAACCCAGAATTTTTTTATTTTATTTTTTTCGTGTCAGGAGCAACCTGAGTCGCTTCTGGTGTGAGAGAATTGGCCGTCTGCAAGGACGTTGCCCAGGGGATGCCTGGATGTTTTTTGTTTTTACCATCCTTGTGGGAGGCTTCTCTCATGTCCCCGCATGGAGCTGGAGCTGATAGAGGGAACTCATCTGCATTCTCCCCGGGTGGGATTCAAACCTGGCAGCCTTTGGGTCAGCAACCCAACCTTCAAGTCACAAGGCTTTAATCCACTACGCCACCAGGGACTCCAACCCAGAAATGTAGAGGGACATTAAGATATGTTGCAGAGACCTTCATCTTAATCCTATTAGAGGACATAAAGTACTGTGGAAGAAATTAGGAGAGGGGCTTCTTTGCATATCCTAGTCATAGAATACTATCCTTTTAGATGCCTGATTGGTGCCAAATAAACATATGGCTTTGACCTAGAGCTTTTGAGGCCACTTGGTTTGATCCAAATTTGCACATGTGCTTGGTTTTAAATTGTCTTAAATTTTTTAATAGGTTTTGTTTTTCATTTGTCAGATTAATATGTTTTAAGACTGTATAAATTGCTGCTATTTTTAAAAATAGTTTTAAACTGTTAAAGTTGACTTTATTGTATGGCTTCCTAGCATCCTCAGTTATCAGGCTGGATGAAAATATTTTAATTAATAAATATATAATGCAAGCAAGTTACACAAGTCTCATGGATGTTAAATAATCATGTTCAGAAAATTAAACTCCAGTTTTGATGTTTATCATTTCACATGCTTTCAGGCAACTCCCAAACCACCCATACCACCTCCCCTCAAAATGATTTATATAAAAATAATAAATACATATTTTCCAATAAATTGTATTACTGTACCGTGTCATAATCCAAGTAAAACTGATCACAATCTTCAACAAATATTTCCACTGTACTTATCAGCTCTCCTCTAAATTTAGGCTGTAATGCTACTAATTCATTCTGCACTTCATTTGCTCGGACCAGCAGTTTCTCCCAGGTATAGCGCAGTGTGTCTACTTTTTCTATCTCTTCCTTTGCCACCAGTAACTCATACTTATTCAACATTGCATAAGACTCCTGCCAAGGAAAAAGGTTGTTATCTGTGATCATCATAAAGCCAACCCAAATGGATGCACATAATGAAAATTTTCATTGTTAGCTCAGAATCAAGACTGCATCAGGTGGTCTTGCTAAAGATTCCAGGTAGTTAGTCAGGTGCGAAAAGCAACCTAAAAATCAACAATGTGAACATTTACACCAATTCGTTTATGTTCTTCTACCAGATCCTGATTACATTCTAGAATCAGTTGTCTGGTACTAGGGATATAACCTCCAAATATACAGACTTCCCAACAATTGGTTCACAAAAAAAATGTGATATCACCCCCAAAATGGAGCACGATTAAAACTGGGCTATTTTGCCCTCACCAAATCAATAGCAAGCTGATTAAATGGTTGAACTGAACTAATCACTATAAGAATTATAAACTGAATTCGCTCTCCAATCAGCAAAGCTCCCATAGAGAAGGAAGAATGCTTTTTAAGACAGGAAAGAGACAGCAGGATCCATGTTTAAATACCCATAAATGAACAAATTACCCCCAACAATGAGGGTAATGTGTCAAAACTCATATCAAAGTCAGAATGCTAATAAGGTCAAGTGGCAGGTCCTTATTGTTGTTATTGTTGTTGTTATCGTCATCACACTAGAAACTGAGTATATCAGCTTCTATGTAAGTTCCATTGATTTGAGGGGTTTATTTGATGGGACTACTTCCAGTGTCTCAACAGGCAACCATCTTGCCTTCTTGGTTTTCTTTTTCATTGGGACGTACTTCGTTGCTGCCTCCTGAACAATGTTGTGGACTTCTGTCCATAGTTCTTCTGGGACTCTATTTATTAAATCTAGTCCCTGAAATCTATTCTTCACCTCCACTGCATATTCACTGGGAATATTTGTGAGATCATATCTAATTGGTCTGTGTATTTTCCCCATTCTCTTTAGTCTGATTCTAAATTTTGTAATAAGAAGTTCGTGATCTGAACTACAGACAGCTCCAGGTCTTGTTTTCACTGACTGGATGGATGTCCACCACCTTTGGCTGCAAAGGATGTAGTCAATTTGATTTCAGAGTTGACCATCTGGTGAAGTTCATGTGTAAAGCCGTCTTTTAGATTGTTGGAAGAGAGTGTTTGTTATGCCATCGAGGTCGTATGGAGGAGAAGGGTGATATATGGTCAGTTCCAACAATCCAGGGAGAAGTGCAACAGAGTCTTTGCGACCCTGAAGAAAGATAGACCTAGCAGTCAACATGACAGGACCCCTGGACTTAAGATCCTGCTATTAAACGTCAGATCCTTAAACTGTAAAACATCAGCCATCCAGGACTTGATCCTGGATGGGCATGCGGATCTGGTGTGCATCACTGAGACTTAGTTGGACGAGCTGTGTGGGGTAAATCTCACCCAGCTCTGTCCATCGGGTTTCGGGGTGCATCAGGAGGCCAGGTCCGGGGGGCGAGGAGGTGGGGTTGTGATGGTCTATCGGGAATCCATCTCTCTGATCAAGTGTACTGTTCCTCAATCTACTGGGTTAGAGTGTGTCCACCTGAAAATGGGTGACTGGGACAGTTTGGGGATTCTGGTTGTGTACTGACCACCCTGCGACACAGCAGTCTCGGTTCCAGAGCTAGCTGAGGTGGTTGCTGCTCAGATCTTGGAGTCCCAGCAGCTTGTGGTGTTGGGAGACTTCAATATCCATGCAGAATCCATCTTATCTGGAGCAGCTCAGGACTTCCTGGTTGCCCTGACGACCATGGGGCTGTCTCAAGTGATATCAGAGCCCACTCATAAGGCTAGACACACATTGGAGCTAGTTTTTATTGAGGACGGGAATATGGTCGGTGTGGACCGATCACCACCTTGTCAGTTTTAGACTAACCGTGACCTCAAACCTCTGCGGGAGTGGAGGACCTATTAAAATGGTCTGCCCCAGGAGGCTTATGAATCCTGATGGATTCCTGATGGCTCTTGGGGAATTATCTGTCATGAAGGCTGATGATCCTGTTGATGCCTTGGTCGAACTCTATAATGCTGAGATCACCAGGACAGTGAACACGATCGCCCCTGAACGTCCCCTCTCATCTTGCAGACTCAAGCCAGCTCCTTGGTTCTCTGAGGAGCTGGCAATGATGAAGAAAATGAGACAGAGGCTAGAGTGTCACTGGCGGATGACTCGGAGTGTACCTGACCGAACACGGGCTGGAGCCTCATTTAGGGCCTACTCCGCAGCATTGAAGGCAGCCAGAAAAGCTTTCTCGACTGCCCGCATTGCGTCTGCAACAAATAGACCTGCTGAGTTGTTTTGGGTGATCAAGGAGCTTCGCCATCCTCTTGAGAGGGAGTGTGTCCCTGCTGGTTCTCTTGGACATCTCAGTGGCTTTTGATACCATCGACCATAGTATCCTTGTGGGTCGACTCTCCGGAATGGATATTGGGGACACTGCCCTGCAGTGGCTCCGCTATTTACTGGAGGGTCATACCCAGTTGGTGAAGCTGGGGGATACCTGCTCGGACCCCGGGCCTTTGATCTGTGTGGTCCCGCAAGGTTCTATTCTTTCTCCTATGCTATTCAAAATCTACATGAAACCGCTGGGCTAGGTCATCCAGAGTTTTGGAGTTTGGTGCCATCTCTACGCAGATGACACCCAGCTCTACTACTCTTTTCCACCAAATTCCAAGGAAGCCCACCGGGTCCTGGACCAGTGCCTAGCCGCTGTGATGGACTGGATGAGGGCTAACAGGCTGGAACTTAATCCTGACAAGACAGAGGTCCTCTTGGTCAGTCGCTTGACCAATTGGGGTATAAGGTGGCAACCTGTACTTGACGGAGTCACACTCCCCCTGAAGGCACAGGTCCGCAGTCTGGGGGTCCTCCTAGACTCAGAGCTGATGCTTAATGCTCAGGTGTCAGCGGTGACTGGGAGTGCCTTTGCACAATTAAAGCTTGTGTGCCAGCTGCAACTGTATCTCGAGAAGAGATACAGTTGCAGGTGTGGTCCACGCCTTAGTTACCTCTAGAATGGATTACTATAATGCACTCTATGTGGGGCTGCCTTTGAAGACGGCTCGGAACTACAACTAGTTCAAAGATCAGCAGCCAGATTGTTAACTGGAGCTAGTTACAGGGAGAGGTCAACTCCGCTGTTTAAACAGCTCCACTGGCTGCTATTGTTTCCGGTCCCAATTCAAGGTGCAGGTGCTAACCTATAAAGCCCTAAACAGTTCAGGACCGACCTATCTTCGTGACTGTATCTATGCGATCCCTAAGATCTTCTGGGGAGTCTCTTCTCTCACTTCCTCCCCCTTCTCAAACGCGGTTGGTGGGGGCGCAGGAGAGAGCTTTCTCTGCGGTAGCTCCCCGGCTCTGGAATTCCTTCCCCAGGGAGATGAGGTTAGCTCCGACCCTCTCTGTCTTCTGGAAGCAGTTAAAAACATGGTTGTTCTGTCATGCATTTGACTAAACAAGTTCATTATAACCCATATCCACATTGTAAATTGCGCTGTCACTTTATAGTTTGATTTCTATTACAGATTTATCTTCTGTTTTGTCTGCTTGATGTGTGTTCTATTTTGACATAGACATTCCCTTCATCAGTTTAATTGTCGCCCATACTGTTGTCCTATACTGGACTTTTAATGCCTTGGATGATTGTTTTAATATTTTTGCTTCAAATTATGTTTATTTAACACTATGATCTGTTTAATTAGTTTTTAAATGTGATGCTTGTTGTCTTAACTGTTGATTTTATGATGTTATGCGATTTGCTGGGCTTGGCCCCGTGTGAGCCACTCCGAGTCCCCGTTGGGGAGATGGAGGCGGCATATAAAAATAAAGGTATTATTATTATTATTATTATTATTATTATTATTATTATTATTATTATTGGTTGAAGATGTGGACATAGATTTCCTTTCCACTTACCTCAATTGGTCCTACTTGAAAGTCAATGAGGATCTGCTGTTCCCGGATTTCTTTCAGGGCAGCCATAGCTATTCTTATATCATCCAAGTCTTTAATCTGACGGTTCAATTTCTTGGAAATTTCCTCCACAGAAGTAAAGATGTTCTCCATCTCTGTCCTGTATGTTTTGTTACAGTGATGACCAAATGCAACCATCCATGATTTTGTTTCTGTTGTAAGGGCCAACTTTAGATCCTCTATGGAATATAACATTCAATTGATGACTGTTTTTAGAAAAATAGTGCCACAGTTCTTTCCAAAACCTCTTCTCTTTCTTCCCCAGTTCAAAAATTTAATAATAATAATAATAATAATAATAATAATAATAATAATAATAATAAGTTGTAGTAATGTTGTTCCTTAACTGCCTCTCCCCATGGCTCGAGGTGGGTTACAGCACAATCAAAAAGACATAAATACTATGGAAATTCTACAAAAACATATTACAATGCAGTTCCATAAAAGACACACATGAAGACATTTCTTTAAAACACACATTAATGACAAGAGGCAAAATAATGGCCTTGTGACATATTACAACATATAATATATCAATAAGTAGAGTAAAAGGAGAGAGATTTAAAACAAGGGTAAGACCAACCTTAACATAAAAAATCTGAGCAAGAATATCTAGGCAGTTAAAGATTGTTGAAAAGCTAAGTGGAGTTTGCAGGATGGTTAAAAACTGCCAAAAGGAAGCTTTTTCCCCTATCATCTCATATATAACAATAAATGAAATTAAACTGGAAAGTGAAAATTGAAAAAGAGACATACTTTAGAAATAGACTAAAGGAAAGTTATTTTTACAGATAGTCTTCAAACTAACTCAGTAGCTATTATAGTTAGTGCCCAAGTCTGTAGAATTTGATAGAAATCATTTAAAATATTACTTTTTCGCCCTTGTGCATTGTAAATACTGCACTCTGTGACCACTGAGCCACCAAGCTCATCAAGGCCCTCTTTTATGTTCAGTTCCCCTCCCTCGGACCAAACACATTTACTCAGAAGTAAATCACAACAATTGGACTTGCTCCCAGAAAGATGCATATAGAGTATTAGCATTATTAGACTAAGAATAGCTAAAAACAACTTGCTGACAACTGAATATTAAATTATAGTACCAGTGTATAAAGCAACAGTTCCAACACAGATGTATTCAGGCTCCGAGTTAATTTCTAGTTCTAAGTCTCTGTAATAAAGGATTTGGGATTCAAACTCAGAGAGCAAAGGACTTCCTTTAACAAAATCTTCAATTGTCTCCTCTTTCTCCTGTTGCCAGATGTGATGGTAACATTTGAAATGCTCCAGGGCTGCAAGAATGTCCTAGAAACATTTACAAGACAGACAAGGAAAAGAACTGTATATGCAGCTAGTTCTATTGTAATGCCTCATATTAAGAAAGAATGTCAAAGAAGAATTAATATCACCCATAATGAAGGCAGGGTAAGACAATAAATAAACTTTAGATGTAAAAATATTATTGTCATCATTAATAAGTGACTGAGGAAGTGAAGTTTGAAAAGCACTAAGATGGCCAAGTTACTATTCTTGTGAAAGTAGCACAGATTGAAAGTTCACCAAAAGCAGTTTCCACATGAAGTCAAATAAACATTTTCTGTGGAAGACTACAAAGCAGCATGAGTTAAAGAAGTTCTTCCAGCAATTCTACATATTGATCCCTATGAATTCCAAATGACATATGCAAAACATGCAACACTGAATAGGTTTAATAAAAACACACAAATCTGACCTCTGAAGAGTGATGGAATCTGATACTATCATATTTTGAATTATAATGTAGACTTCATTCAGTGCAACCAACAGGGCCCAAAATATTTCTTTTATTCCCAGACTGAAACATCCTTCAGAAGAGGCCCTTGTGTACATCTGTGCTGCATTGGGCATTTTATTTGCTTTATACAAGAAGGAAAGTAATAAAAACAAGAAGAATGAAATTCCCCCTTGTTTGAATGAACAGTAGATGAATAATTTGGCCTCTAGCCATTCTGGCTGGGACTGTGGACACTATAATCCAAAAAGACTAATACAAGATTGCCAACAAATTCAGAGTCAACTCTGCAACAGTGATATATCCCATTTTGCAATAATGCATTACTGACTCCTGGCTCTGCTAATTCCTGCAGCCTCCTCCTTCCTCTTCCTTCCTGATTTCCCCTGTTTAACTTTTGCCCTGTGACCTTATGCTTCCTTCTTGTACTACTCTTTCCCCTAGATCTGCCCAATTCTTGAAATCCAGCATTTCCATTTTAAGGAAAAGTGTCTTCACAACATTTTGCTTACCCTTTTGGTGGAAGTAATAGCTGTACTAAGAACAGACATCAGCTTAATTATTTCTTTATTCTCAGAAATGATTTTGTAGTAGTTCTTGGTTTGGATAGTAGAAGGCAAGCTCAAAGAAGCAGAATCTGAAGCAGTATCTAAAATGCAAAAGAAAGAAAATTACAAATGATATGGCATTATACATTTATAACATTCGCTGCAGAAGTACAAAGAAGTAGAGTTGCATGGAAATATTTTGGGTACAAATTATGTTCTGAAGGGTTCACATGAAAAACTCAAACTTGTTCTAAAATTTCATGCTAAGAGTGAGATAAGAGCATAAGAAAGTACCTTATATCAAGAAAGAGCTGTCATCTGTACAGGCCAATATTGTTAGCTGTGACTGCCTGTAGTCCCTCTGAGTTGTCAGAAGGAGTATTTCCAGCTACAGATGCCTACGGTAGGACTTCTGATTTTCTACATTCAAAGCATTTGCTATATTACTGAACTATGACCCCATTTGTGCAACCTATTGACATCAATGCCTCCAGGCTAGATCTAGGGTTTCCTTTTTCAAGGTTCTACGGGTGATGGAATGCTATATCTGCTTATAATAGTTTGCTAAAATTCACTTTGACTAGCTTTATATTTTACATCGTTTATCTGTAATTCCCAAATCCAAAATATTCAAAAATCTGAAATTATCCATATAAGTGGCTGAGATATTGACACATTTGGTTTCTGGTGGTTTAACTTTGTTTCAAGCATACAATTATTTTAAAATGTGGATAATAAATTTCCTTCAAGTTCTGTGTATACATTTTGTGTTTAGACTTACATTCCATTTCCCAAATATATCATTATGGATATGCCAAAAAAATTAAAGTACAAAACACTTGTTGTCCAAGCGTTCTGAATAAGAGATGCTCAAAGTGTACACCAAGATATGAAGAAATGTATGAGTACACTACCTCATGTGCTTTCACTACATGTTTTAACATACAAAACCACCCTTTCTTAGACACTTCGGAAAGTAGTAGTAGGAATCTATTTGGGAAATGTTTTAAAACATATTTCTTAAATACTAGAAACTACTCTGAACAAATGTTACACATTTTGCACAGAAAATAATAATGCAACTACAGAATGTAGAAAAGGCAGCTAACTGCACAGAAAAAAAATTTAACTTGCATGTGAGTTTTGTCCAGGATAAGTCCTGAAATGCCAATACTTTGCAAATAATGCAGGTTTCAAAGATTTTTTGGATTAGGAAGAATCATTAAAATTATGCTTGGCCTTTATCGAGACAAAATTTGCAAAGAACTAGCTTCAGGAGGCTGTTCCCGCAAAATACTGAGAATAATCACAATTTTGCTTGTTTTATAAAATTAAAAATAAAACTGTATCCAAGATCATGTAAACCAATAGTTCCCAGTCTGTGGTCCATGGATGACCAGTGGTATCCAAGAACTAAAATATGGTCCATGACCTCACTGTTAATACACCTCATATATACATATACCTCACAACCTCTGAGGATGCCTGCTATAGATGTGGGCGAAACGTCAGGAGAGAATAATTCTGGAGCATGGCCATACAGCCCGGAAAACACAACAACCCTGTTAATACCCCGTTGGTCTTGCAAAATTCTCTTATAATGCTGAGGCAACAGCAATGTCGGGAGGGGAGAAAATGACTACCGATAAAAGGTGTGACAACAAGCCTCCTGATTGCTGCTTCTCCTCCTCCCTCCCTCCCTCCCCCTGAGCGGAGCCATTCCATGTGGTGCCTGGAAGCGGGGGTGCCTTGGTGTCTTTGTTTTTAGGCCATTCCTGGGGTTATTTGGGGTGCTGATTCAGAAAATTGCATTGGATAGACCACATCAGCTCTAAATGATTAAATATGGTTTTCTCTGGATGAGCAGATGGTGACTATTGGATGGCATATGTTCTGTATCAGAAACTAGAGTTGATGTGGTCTATCCAATGCAATTTTCTGAATCAGCACCCCAAACCAAAGGGAATTTAAGGTTGACCAAAAATCTTTTTGTATCCCTTTGGGTACTAATGTTGGAAAGTGGTCCCTGGTCAAAAAAAGATTGGGAACCACAGATGCAAACTATCATAAATAGACATATTTTAAAATAATTAATATTGTTAAAAAGATCCATCATGATCTACTACAGACTGTTCTAGCCTCTATGGAAGAGGGTCTATGCATTACACATCAAACAGGAAATATATTTGAGCTTTCCTTTGCCATGTTTTACAATTTCGAAAAAGGTTTAAAGTCAGGTTTGGGGCAACCATTGACCCTTAGGAATTTTTTTTGCTTTGTTTTCTTTTTGAGAACAGCAATAGTAATCCCTTACCATTGGCCTATCTGTCTGAGGCTTCTGGGAACTGAGGCTTCTGGGAACTATCACAGAAAGTATGCATCTTATGAAGTATATTACATAGTCTATGTTGGTATGCTGTAAGCTTCCAGGGCTAAAAAGTGCTAACAAAACCTTTAAATGTCAGTTCTGTCCATGGAAAGAAGACTGTGCATTGCAATTTCTCTTGTCTTCCTTATGCCTTGATTGCAAATCTCTTCCATGTTCTTACTTTGCACTCTAGCTAAGTCACAGATCTGAGCTATTTTGCTTCTGGACCTTATATATTCAACTACTAATGGGATGAAAAATGATATTCTAAATAGGTCATGGGAACATTTTGACGCACTTACTAACAAATCCTAACCAAAGGCAGATTCATACATACACACACAAGAGTAAAAGAATTACCACGGATGTTTTCAACTTCAGTTTGTTGCATTTCATTCTCAGAATCACTACCACCATCATTTTGTAAAGCAGCCATTTTTCTTTCTAGCATCCCTTTCTGTGGGAAAATGAAGAAGACATTTTTGGTGGTGGTGGCAAACTGAACATAAAGTACCATATCATCAAAGCTCTCAGATGCACATGACCACATACCTTGGACAGTCTCTCCTTGCTCCATTGGCCAACTCCTTTCATGACACTTACAATACTGTCTACAGCTCTGCTAAGTGTTTGCTGGACTTCCTCAAGGGCTGGCATTATAGCAAAATTTGGGATGGAAAGGATAACATTTGCCTGAAATATAGGCTGAACACTTGGCTTCTGCTTAAAAGCATTCTCATTATCTAGAGAGAAATACAAAACAAAGTACTTATTATATTACTTATTGACTGTTGAGGAAAGTATGGCCCATGTCTTCCAATCAACCCTAGTGGATCATGTTATATTAGTACACAGCTTGCACCAAGGATATACTTGGAAATAATTAGTGGTGTCTGCTGCTAAGAAAGTGTGATAGCTGCAGATGCCTACTCTTCTGATTTGGCTTGTACTGTTCAAGTGAAATAAAGCCTCCCTGTTCAAACTTGACATAGAAGTGCAAAAAAAAAAAAAAGACACTGGGTAAATATCCAGCATCTGGTCCATGCTTGCCAAGCAAACATGAAAATTAGAGAATAAGAATAATGGCTTGGCATGTGATATGTGGAAATTGGATTTGTCTTCATTAAAGACTGAAATGAATGACATACATTAGACTTCCAATATCTGCATTGAGCTCCACACACTATCTCTCCATACCACAAAAACACATGTTTGTGAGATCACTTTGAACCCTATTCATTCTTTTTAAAGAGCACCATTCTGTCAATGCAGAAGTAACACTTATCAGTGAAGGATTGTTTCATTACAAGTTTTAGTAACAGAATTTACTGTTGTTCAAAAGGAAAAATTATATCTCATTTCAATTTTTTTTTCATTTCTATTTGAATCTGTTTGCACTTCCAAAACTTCAATTAAACAGGAAAAATGTACCTCCTCTCTCCCATCAACTAATACAAGAGTGGATTACATCAATATGGCAAGGGAAAATGGATTCATGAATGTAGAAATCCAAAGTGCTTGGTTTGATTACTAGGGTCTGTTTTAAATATAAGATGTAACTGTAAAATGTAGTCCTGTCTTTGTATAGTAGAGAATGATATAATCAGCAGTATTACTTGTCTACTTCTTCCTTGATACATGCTACATTTACACATGGCTTCTTATAATATAGATGCCTAAGGAGAAACCAATTTGCTCTGCTAGTCTTGTCTTATATGATACCAGTGATACTGTAGACACTTTTCCAGGTTACAGGTATATTTGTATTCCCAATGCATTTCAGTAAGCTGAGATCAAAAAATGCCCCATCTAAAATTTCCCACAGGAAATATTCTGCATGCTCCATTATCATCTACGATCACCACAACGATCCAGTTCTATCAAACATAGTTTGTTAAACTAATAATTGTAATAATAATAATAATAATAATAATAATAATAATAATAATAATAATAACAACTTTATTCTTATACCCCGCCACCATCTCCCTGAAGGGACTCACTCAAGGTGGCTTAAATATGGTACAAAATGTCCACAAGACATAAATACAATTATCCATTAAACACAAACAATCCAAATAAAACCACAATAACATAACCAATAGCCAATAATACAATGGGCATGACCAGGCTATAAAAGGGCTGGGCATAGAATAGTGCAAGCAGCGTATTATAGGACCAGGGTATTGGATGAAGTGCAGAGAACAACATATTATCGGGCAAACCTAGAGATTGGGCATTTATGACTAGGGACTAGGCATTCTCAAATGCTAGCTAAAACATCCAGGTTTTCAAATCCTTGTGAAAGGATGTGGGAGACATTAAAACTATTTTTTTAAAAATGAGTCCAGCTGCAGAAGGAAGCAGTAGCTACCTAAGAAGCTGATAATAGAAGCAGCTTGAATGCGCTTGCGTATGGTCTCCAGGGTGTTGCGAGTAACCTTCAGAAGAGCATCCACATTGCGGTGGTTGAAATGAGACAGCAGCTCTTGGGCTTCTTCCTCTAGCATTTCCATTTCCTTCTTCTTTTTCTTAGTTAAAGGAGTAGATAATGCTGTTGAAAGCTGGCTAGGAGTGTGTGAGGAGGCTAAGATGTCTGGTGGGCCTTCATCTTCTGCTGCTGGGAAGAACAAGCAATTGAATTAGAGTTCTGCTCACCCTCTAAGAAAATTCTTAGTATTTGTTGTAGGGATATTGTGCCTTATACATGTAGCTTTATGGCTTCATGCTTCTTGGAAATCAAGATTTGTGCCATTGTATCTTATTCTCTGTTGCTAATAGGCAGATACCAAAGGGAATGTGACTGACATCTAGTAAATATTTAGAGATCTCCCAAAACCTGAAGATTTATGAAGTAGAAACAGCCACTTAACCCCAATCAAACTGGAGATTGTATACTAAGTCATGGGTTCTATAAGTGCCGCAATTCCAAAACAAACATATAAACTTCACAATACCGTATATACTCGAGTGTAAGCTGACCCAAATATAAGCCGAGGCACTTAATTTTACCACAAAAAAACTTGGAAAACTTGTTGACTCGAGTATAAGCTGGGGGTGGGAAATGCAGCAGCTACTGGTAAGCTTCACAATAAAAAACAGATACCAATAAAATTACATTAATTGAGGCATCAGTAGGTTAAATGGTTTTGAATATTTACCATATTTCAAAGAAAAACAGTAAACTAGGTCTGTAAGGGGACAAGGAGGATCAACAAAAACAATATGGTATCAACAATAACTTCAGAAGTATTGGGACCTATTTATAACAGGATAAAAAGGAGACTTTGAAAAATAATGCCTTTCAAGATGGTAGCCCGCTCCTTCTTTCCTCTCCCAACATCCAAGAAGGCTAGCCTTTCCTAATATCCAAGACAGCCTTCTTAATGTATCCCTTGCAATATCCAAGATGCCTCACTGCTACAGAATCTTGGGAGCTGTAGTTTGGTATGGTACCACCATTTTTTGGCAGAGAAAGCTAAGCTGTAGGAGTTGAAATCCAATCATTTACCCTGCCTATAGAGTCTATTTTATATGCACTTTTAACTATGATTTATTTGCTATTTTATTGTTTTGTGTTTTTATGATTGTATATGGCACTGAATATTTGCCTTTGCATTTGCAAGCCGCCCTGAGTCCTTTCGGGGAGGGAGAGCAGGTTAGAAATAAAATATAACAACAACAACAACAACAACAACAAGAACAACAATAAATACCCGGAGGCCTGAAGTTTGCCCATGCCTGCTCTATACTGCACTTTCTAGACCTTTCCCATCACAATCTGCTATTGAGCTGGATGCATGATTTTCAGCTTACTGAAGTTGGCTGTATATGTTTTGGCTGAGGGGGCAGAAATTGCCTTAAAGACATCTTGTGCAGCTTCCAAAACCCAATGTTTGAGAATATTTGCACTATAGCCAGATATTTCCAAGGTTGTATCCAAAGGGCTTGGCGAATACTGTATATACTCGAGTATAAGCCGACCCGAATATAAGCCGAGGCACATAATTTTACCATAAGAAACTGAGAAAACTTATTGACTCGAGTATAAGCCGAGGGTGGGAAATGCAGCAGCTACGGGTAAATTTCAAAAATAAAATTAGATACCAATAAAATTACACTAATTGAGGCATCAGTGGGTTAAATGTTTTGAATATTTACTGTATTTCAAAGAAAAACAGTAAACTAGCTCTATAAGTGGAAAAGCAACAATAACTTTATAATCATCATCATCATCAACAACAACAACAACAACAGCTTAATTTGTACCCTGCCCTATCTATCTCCCCCTGGGGACTCAGGCCGGCTTCCAACATAGTAACAGGCAAACATATAATGCCTACATAAACAATGCAGAGCTAGATATAGATCTATCATTATGTATACTAATTTCACATGTGTATTTCCCCCTGAAACCTTTGCAAATCCTCTCTCTATGTGCATTTTCCTCCTGCAATATTTCCAAGCCCAATTTTCCAATTTATCAATGTTTATATCTATCTAGACATCTGTGTGTGTGTGTGTGTGTGTGCGCGCGCGCGCACGCACATTTTCCCTCTGCACTTGCAAACATGTGAGGGTAAAATTCATTTAACAGAAAGGAGGAAACCATGAAAATGAACACAATCTGGCCACCAGTATTTAAAAAACTCCAAAATCAGGGCAGTAAATAAAGAACTACACCCAGAAAATGGGAATTCCAGACAGGAAACATTCAGGGCCAACGAACACCTCCCAACAAAAGGTTCCCCCAGGCAGGAAGCAGCCAGGTTTTGAAGCTGCAAGGCTATTCAATGCTAATCAGTGGCCAATTGCAGCATTCACACTTGGCTCCAACAGACAAGAGTTTTTTTCTCCCACCCTGGACATTAGTCCACTGATATATAAACCCCACTTCTCTAGTTTCCAATAGACCTCACATCCTCTAAGGATGCCTGCCACAGATGTGGGTGAAACATCAGGAGAGAATGCTTCTGGAACATGGACATACAGCAACCCAGCCAGTAGGCTGTGAGGAATTGTAAGAATTAAAATCCAAAACAATCTGATAGAAAACTGGGAGTTGTAGTTTGGCACAGTACTGGCTCACTTTTGCAGGGAAGGCTAAGGACCTTGTAAACGGAAACTCCCATGATTTCATGACATTGAATCTATTGCAATTGAGCTGTATCAGAGTGCATTCCTTCTTCAGCATTTGAGATTTCCCTGACTAAGGTTTCACTTTTAAGAAGACTCTCCTGTTACTGGTCCTTCCCCTTTAAGACTAGCTCGCTCCTCGCTGAAGTCTGCAGTTTGGAAAGAAGCAAACGGGGAAAGAGACTTTTTTTCTTCCTCCTTTTGCAGTGTCTTGAAGAGCGGGGATAGATCAGGAGAAAGAAGTTTCTCTAAGAGGAGTTTCTCTGAGGTGCCTTGTTTTGGTTTGGAGCGAGGAGGGAGGAGGGAAAAAGAGGAAGAGTCTGGCAATGGGCTCTGGTTTTCAAAGGGAGACTCTGCTGTTTGGGGGAGGGGGCAGCTTCTCCCTCCCTCCCCAGGAGCCCAGCCTGATCCATAGGGCCACGCTGCTGCCTGCCTTCTGACTTTTGATGCTGCCTTTTTCCCTGGCTGCTTGGCCCTTGTTTGCTTTCATTCTTGATTATTTGGCTGCCTCTTTGCCTTGTTCCCTCCTTGTCTGCGTCTCCTCCGGTTGTTTTCCTCCTGGCCCTTTACTGCCTCCTTCCTCCCAGTGTATTACCTCCCTTCCCCTTCTTCTCTCAGACTGTGGGGCCTCTCCCTCTCCTTCCCGGTTTGCTCCTCGCCTCCTTTCTGAGAGAAGAGGCCAAAGGAGGAGGCGGCGCTGCCGCTCCTTCTCCTCCTCTGCTCCCCTGCATGGCGTTCGGAGCCAGAGTCTTTTTTCTTTTAGCTGCCCACCTCACACCAGCTTAATAGCTTGACTCAAATATAAGCCGAAGGGGACTTTTTCGGCCTAAAAAAAGGGCTAAAAACTCAGCCTATATTCGAGTATATACGGTATGTATAAAACAAAAAGAAGTGTGTCTGAATCAGCAAACATGTATTTGAAGCAGTATCAAAAATAAGAATTTTAAGCAGAGGAATAACACATGGCCGATAGTACAGTATGCTAGATACAAATTTTCTCAGAGACATAGACAAAGCTTAGGTTTATAGAAGACAACTTTTACAGTATTTTACTCTGAAAAGTTAGATTAATTTTAGAGTTGATACTTTCTTGAAGTAACTCTGTGCATAAAATTTACTCATTTAAAACGGATACACGTAAGTTTATCCATCCTAAGCAAAATCTAATATTTTAAATGAAACAAACCAGACAGATGATAAACTGATTTACTAATTACCTTCATCAGTTTCCTCAATTCTGCTTTCAGTATCATTTTTGTTTTGTGCCTCTAAATCCAATAACATGTTGATAAGCTCATTGGTTGCTTCTTCTACTAATGAGCTTTTCAGATGAAGCTTGTATGCACCCTTAATACAGAGTTCCTGCAAATAAATGGATTATCTATAGTAGTTTTATTTAAGTCTAGTTTAGCAATGTCAAGGCTCAAATTATATCATGTGGTGCATATACAAAGGAAAAGATCAAGCCAACTTTGAGAGACATGGATTGTGTCTCATCAATGTTCTCTAATGGAAGACTCTTTGCAATAGCTGAATTTTCTATGAATAGAGGGAGAGGGGAGTAATGAATGATGTGCTCCTGTAGTTTGACCATGTGCTCCTGCAGTTTGCAATACAAAGGAAGGCTGAAACGAAAAAAAGTCAAACCCACATTCTGGACTTTAGGAGAGCTGACTTCCAAAAAATGAAAGAAATGCTGAGCGACATTCTATGGACGCCAATACTAAAAGACAAGGGAGTCAAGGATGTATGGGAGATTTTCAAAAGTGAAATACTCAAGGCGCAAATGCAAACAGTGCCAACAAAGAATAAAAACAAGACAAGTGCAAAGAAGCCAGAATGGATGTCCAAAGAACTTCTAACTGGTCTAAGACTCAAAAAAGACATGCACAAGAAGTGGAAAAAGGGAGAAATCACCAAAGAAGAATTCAAACGAATAGCCAACTCCAAGGTCATGTGGCCATAGGCATGACTGCATGGAGCACCACAAAATGAGTTCAGACTTGCCAGAGACATTAAAAACAATAAAAAGGGCTTCTTTGCTTACGTCGGTAGGAAAAGGGAGAACAAGGAGGCGATAGGGCCTCTGCGAGGAGAAGATGGGGAAATTCTGACGGGATAGGGAAAAGGCAGAACTATTTAATGCCTTCTTTGCCTCAGTCTTCTCACAAAAAGAAAGCCAGCCTCAACCTCAGCAACATGGAGTGGATGAAGGATTGGGGAAAATCCAACCCCAAATAGGGAAAGAAGTCATCCAGGAATACCTGGCTGCTTTAAATGAATTCAAGTCTCCAGGGCCGGATCAATTACACCCAAGAGTATTGAAGGAACTAGTGGAAGTTATTTCGGAACCACTAGCAATCATTTTTGAGAGTTCTTGGAGAACGGGAGAAGTCCAAGCAGATTGGAGGAGGGCAAATGTGGTCCCTATCTTCAAGAAGGGAAAAAAGGACAACCCAAACAATTACCATCCGGTTAGCCTCACGTCGATACCAGGCAAGATTCTGGAAAAGATAATTAAGGAAGTGGTCTGCAAACACTTAGAAACAAATGCGGTCATTGTTAATAGTCAACACGGATTTACCAAAAACAAATCATGCCAGACTAATCTGATCTCTTTTTTTGATAAAGTTACAAGCTGGGTAGATGGAGGGAATGCCATGGATGTTGTGTACCTGGATTTCAGTAAGGCCTTCGACAAGGTCCCCCATGACCTTCTGGCAAACAAGTTAGTCAAATGTCGGCTAGGCAAAAATACGGTTAGGTGGATCTGTAATTGGTTAAGCGAACGAACCCAAAGGGTGCTCACCAATGCATCATCTTCATCTTGGAAAGAAGTCACGAGTACAGTGCAGCAGGGTTCGTCCTGGGCCCGGTTCTGTTCAACATCTTTATTAACGACTTAGACGAAGGGTTAGAAGGCACAATCATCAAGTTTACAGACGACACCAAACTGGGAGGGATAGCTAATACTCCAGAAGACAGGAGCAGAATTCAAAATGATCTTAACAGATTAGAAAGATGGGCCAAAACTAACAAAATGAAGTTCAACAGGGACAAATGCAAGATACTTCACTTCGGCAGAAAAAATGAAATGCAAAGACACAGAATGGGGGACAATGCCTGGCTCGACAGTAGTACGTGTGAAAAAGATCTTGGAGTCCTCGTGGACAACAAGTTAAACATGAGCCTACAATGTGATGGGGCGGCGAAAAAAGCCAATGGGATTCTGGCCTGCATAAATAGGGGTATAGCGTCTAGATCCAGGGAAGTCATACCGCTCTATTCTGCCTTGGTCAGGCCACACCTGGAAAACTGTGTCCAGTTCTGGGCACCACAGTTGAAGGGAGATGTTGACAAGCTGGAAAGCGTCCAGAAGAGGGCGACTAAAATGATAAAGGGTCTAGAGAACAAACCCTATGAGGAGCGGCTTAAAGAGCTGGGTATGTTTAGCCTGCAGAAGAGAAGGCTGAGAGGAGACATGATAGCCATATACAACTATTTGAGGGGAAGTCATAGGGAGGAGAGAGCAAGCTTGTTTGCTGCTGCCCTGGAGACTAGGATGTGGAACAATGGCTTCAAACTACAGGAAAGGAGATTCCACCTGAATATCAGAAAGAACTTCCTGACGGTGAGAGCTGTTCGGCAGTGGAACTCTCTCCCCTGGACTGTGGGGGAGGCTCCTTCTTTGGAGGCTTTTAAGCAGAGGCTGGATGGCCATCTGTTGGGGGTGCTTTGAAAGAGATTTTCCTGCTTCTTGCAGGGGGTTGGACTGGATGGCCCGTGTTTCTTTCAACTCTACGATTCTATGATTCTATGATTCCCTTTTCCAACTGTAACTAATTTCATATTCTCTCTGGGGGTTACCTCCATCACTTTCTAGACATCTCAGTATCCAATTTGTGGTGGTGGTTAAACCAGATAGCCAAAATCACCACCAACACTCCATTTAAGCATTCTTAAGTACTGGAATTTCAGCATATTTATATGAGAAATTATCAGGCTTGTTGGTACTATTTCATGTGATTTATGGTAAGTATTCATAGATGCATGTACATAAAGTTTTCTTTAGGCAAAGATACAGACATGGGTACTTAACTTCATTATATTACTTTACATGGAAGGTATTTTTTATTCATCACATCATTTTATATGTATACTTTAATAACAAAAATTTGTATATACATCTCTCCATACAGGTCTACTACAGACATTGAAATAATTAACACCTAAGAGAAGATGGTCCTTCTAAAGTATTCCACATTGACTTTTATCCATCAACATTGTTGTCATCATCACCATCATCATCATCATCATCATAATCTAGTAGTACATAAACATATGTCTATTCTTAGTACCCAATCAATAAATGGCAAAGATGACATGGACTGAACTACAGACAAAGCATGAGGATGAACGGATCTGATTTTATGTTTGAAATTTATATTTTGTAATTTATATAGTATTTTAATAGTTTTAACTGTTTTATGCATTGTTTGATATTGATTTTGTATGGGCATCGAATTGCTGCCATTACTGAGTCCCTTCAGATGAGAAGGGCAGGATATAAATGTGAGAAATAAATAAATAAATAAATAGTATAGCCATACCAGTATCAACATAAAACAGAACTTTAGGACAGCATTTCCACACAGTTATCAGTCTATGGTTTCATTAGAAAGAGCATACATTTCTGGAAGCATTCACACTGCTTCCATTAGTATGAAAGCAGAAAAGCATAGCTAAGGTAATTATCCTTCATCTCCCCTAGAAACTAGACCTATACAACAATACCTTTGTCATGTGAAGAAATTGCTCACAGGTCAGTGGATCATCTTCTGGAAGGTTGGAAAGGGGCACTGTGCTCATTTCTTGAAGAACAGCATTAATACGAAATTCTATCAAGTCATTTATTCGATCTAGCAGCAGCTCAAGGTCAGCTTCAAAGACAAAGGGGAGAGCGAATATAGTTCACAAGTCTGTGACTTTCAGAAATGACCTTTTCTTCTTTTTAGCAAGAACTTGTTAATATGTTAAGAGAATATGGAAACTTTTTAAACCATCATTAAATAACATCCTTCTTCAATAACAGTCAGACTGTTTTTCAGCTTGAAAACATCTAGGAGGTCAGCAGAAAAATACAAAGTGTAATTGTTCTTTATAAGAAACTCAGAAGTGAGCCAAAACTGTGCAAAATGTTTTGATACAGCCCACAAAGGGCTGAGGAGGTTTGTTAGCTGGAACTTTAGCTGCTATTAAAGAATAGCATAGCAGTATTAGGAAAGTATGACCTACAACAGAAAAAAATAAAAAATATGTATGTCTTCAGAAGACCAGGTGTTAACTGCCAGCATCAGTACTGCCACTATATTTCCCATGCACAACATATCATTTTGTTACAGTTTGGTCAGCAGCTATGGCCATGAGCTTCATGGATAGCCCTAAGTATTAGTTTACCCATATCTCATCCAAGTGACATCTTCACGTCAGCAAAGAGAAGAGGACCAGGTCCATGTTATCCTGACATATCAACTAGCGATAGCAACAAAATTCAAACAAAAGGTGAACTTAGGAATTGTCTTAGCTGACTGTCTTCCTGCTATCATTTAAGGCATTTTATCAAAGGGTGCATCTACACTGTAGAATTAATGAAGTTTGACACCACTTTAACTTTCAATGCTATGGAATCATGGGAGATGCAGTTTTACAAGGGTTTTTGTCTTTATCTGTCTAAGACTTTTGGTACTTCACCAAAGCACTATTTCCAGGATTCCATAGCATTGAGCGGTGACAATTATAGTGGTGTCAAACTGCATTAATTCTGCAGTTTCAGGATTCCCCACACCATAGAGCAATGGAGGTTGGGAGATGATTTTTCTCCTTCTCTTCAGGATGGAGACCTGCTGTAAATGTGTCCTGGCATGATTTGCCAAGAGATGGCGGAGGGCCTAGGCTGCTCATAAAAGGCAACCTCACCCTCCATATTTCCTTTTGGATTTCTTCAACCCACCACCACACCTCCTTACACAGTTATAATTTTGGTTACTACGGGCCAAGTAAGATCCCCCATTTACCCTACATTGTCATGTAGAATCGGACAATTGGCTATGGGTGGTGTGTAATAGGTCTCCATGGCAAGTGTCAGGGGGAGATACGAACCGGAGATACACCTTGAGCATTTTTGTAGAATGGGAATTTGAAACTGCCGCTGGGTATCCTGTGATATGCAGGGTTGGAGAAAAATCTCCTGTCCTTGGGGTTGGTCTCTAGGGCTTTGCCATCACTGGAGGCTTGGTGGCCTGGAGCCTTCCACCCTCTGACTAGCCTTTCAATTCAATGGCCTGGGAGCAACTCTGATTTTCTAAGATTCCTCTAAGGCAGTGGTTCTCAACCTGGGGTCCCCAGATGTTTTTGGCCTACAATTCCCAGAAATCTCAGCCAGTTTACCAGCTGTTAGGATTTCTGTGAGTTGAAGGCCAAAAACACCAGATTGAGAACCACTGCTCTAAGGGGCTATGGTGTTTTCGCCCAACAGGGGCTGGGGCTGATCTGGGGAGACTGATGGCCCCAGCCACTCCCATGCCAAATTTAGATTTGGTCATTACAAAAAAACAATTAAATAGGTAACAGTCTATTTCATCTCAAAGATGGGATAAAATAAGGGTGACTTTATTAGCTGTTACTAACAGCTAATAAAGTTGCCCTTTATTTTATCCCATATTTGGTGTTGGATCTCTTTATTCCTCAGGTTGGGCAGCAAAGACGCAGCCAGTATTAGAAATACTGGATCTATCTGAACTAAATAGTCATACACAAAGTCTCATCAAGAATGTGTATGCTTATAGCTCTCTTGGGGAAGTATCAGACATTATCCCGTTGATAAACATACCAAGTTTGTCCAATATATTCTGCAAGTACATCTCAATATTTAGGGATGTCCAAGTCAATGTGGTCATTCCAGGCTGCATAGCCTCATCCACTTTAGCCACATGAGGAGCCATTAGCACATGAAGGGGAGCTTGGATTTTGGATTTGACTCTCTTATATTCTTCCAGCATCATCTGAAATAATAACCATATGGTGGAATCCATTGTTCATTTAATATGCTATTGACTTTAAGGCTTATTTGCATAACCTACATATTGCACCTGGCTGGTCTTGGCAACCATGTTGCTGTTGCATTCCCAGATAAGCAGGCAGAAAAATCAGTCTTCTCAAGTCCATGTTAAGTGGTGGCCGTAGCCTTTGGTGAGAGTTATTGGAATTGCAGTGAATTGTACTGCCGAAGGCTTTCACGGCCAGGATCACTGGAGTGTTATGTGGTTTCTGGGCTATATGGCTGTGTTCTAGCAGCATTTTCTCATGATGTTTTGCCTGCATCTGTGGTTTGCATCTTCAGAGGATCTGATGGTGTTAAAAGCACCCCAGGTATATATATTCCACTTGCTTTACCATCATCAGATCCTTTGAAGATGCCAGCCACAGATGCAGGCAAAACATCATGAGAAAATGCTGCTAGCACATGGCCATACAGCCTGGAAACCACACAACACTCCACTACTTGTGAATGGCCACACATTTTCAACTGCTACTTTAAAGAGCACCGGATTAGCATAATTCACTTTCTCAAGGTGGATGACATAAGAAGTAACATTACTTTATCTCACCACTCCACTTTATATCTCCTCAGATTTTACTAGACAGAGAACTACCTCCAAGACTGCAATCCTGTTTTCTACTATAGCTATGCCAGCCTAAGTAGTGGATCAAGAGACAGTGCAATTTCAGAAATAAAATCACTACAGACACCACATAGGAAAGGGTGACATTAAAAGTTATCTCAAAACACAAAACTGCTCTGATGATGTCATTAAGCATGATTCTTAAGCAACTGTATTGATTATGCCACTCAACAAAAAGAGAAATAAACACCTTCATTTTTCAAGGCAATTTTCTCACCATGAAATTCCTCTTGCTTGCCCTGAGAACTAAGTAAGAGGAGCCAAACCCTAAGATTTGGGATCCCAAACTCTGATGGCTTCTGTGCTGCTTATGAACTTTCAGAACAGCTTGCCTGACAACTGAAATGGCTATATTTTCCAATCCTGTGGTACCCAAAAGTATATTCACTGGCATGACAGAGCATTGCACCAGCCTCAGTGACAAGGAAGATTCTGTGCAAATTTAACACTATATGTATACATTCATCAGGAAATACTATGCAGCTATTTAAATAAGAAAGGAAACCACCTGATCAAATTAAAAGTACTAGAGATTCCTAAACAGGTTTTTTTTTTATGATGCTGTTTTCCATAATAATATTCTGAAGAAAGCCAAAATGATTGTGCATAAGGACTTTTCCACCTGGAGATAAGTTTTTACACTAGCAGGATGGAAGCTTGTCCTTCACATTTACCGGTATTTAGGGCAGTGGTTCTCAACCTGTGGGTCCCCAGGTGTTTTAGCCTACAACTCCCAGAAATGCCAGCCAGTTTACCAGCTGTTAGGATTTCTGGGAGTTGAAGGCCAAAACATCTGGGGATCCACAGGTCAAGAACAACTGATTTAGGAATTGCTAATAAAATTGCATACAAAGTGCTGGAATCTCTTGAAAACCCAACAGTCATAGTTTAAGCAATGCAAAAATACCTGCAGTTTATTCACGTCCTGTTTGTAAGAATTACTTTTTTGCTGAAGAGCAATGGCAAATGGTGGTATTTCTAGCCCCATGCGAGCCATGCACTGAGTTTCCCTTATTAAAGTGAGAATCTCTGGATCAAAATTCACAAATATTTCTCCATTATCTGGAGCTTTCACTAGCAATGATGCCTGAAGACCTGCTTTAGTTAGCTGCACCTGTACACAAGAAATGCACATAAGTTATCAGGCAATGTAAGAATTGTTTAGACTGGCTTTTTCCAAACCATTGTTAAGCAGTGATGGAAGCAGATTCAGGTTGACTATTCCTTCTCTAAAATGCTTGGGACCAGAAACATGGTGTATTTTGATTTATTTATTTTTTTGTAATTTTTGAATATTGGATATAAAGAATGAGCTATCTTGGGGTCAAGTATAAATCAGAATTCATTCATTTTTATAATTACACACATAGCCTAAAGGTAATTTTATACACTATAGTTTAAATAATTGTGTACATGAAACAAAGTTTGTGTACAATAAAAACAAGGGAAAAGGTTTTTAAGATCATGTCAGGTGCAGCTATGGTTTTATAAGGTTTTTTTGGATTAAATCTGAATTGTTTTTTATTCACTTTATTTAAATTGTATTGTAATTATTTTATTGTTAGCCACTTTGAGTCTCCTTATGGAAAGAGAAAGTGGGATATTATTATTATTATTATTATTATTATTATTATTATTATTATTATTAATAATAATAATAATAATGATGATGATGTCATCTCAGCCATTCATGTTGACAATTTGGAATTTTGGACTTCCAGATAAGGGAACTAGTATAAGCATCTGACCAACTGTGTGACAAACCAGTGTCGGAATTCTATTCTACAAATTAGTTGGAATGATTATGAAAAAAGTTTTAATTGTCTTTTTATGAAAATGTTTCAACATCATCATCATCATCATCATCATCATCATCATCATCATCATTTAATTACTTATTAATCACCCTCCATCCAAGATGCTCTAGGCGATTTACAAGCTAAATTGTAAAGGATAAAAATACATACATACAAATATTGATAAAATTAACATAAATCAAAAGCTCTAGTAAAAAGCCAGGTCTTAAGTGCTAGGGTAAAAAGCCCTAACTCACGCATGGCTCTCATATAGGGCAACAAGGCATTCCATAAGGCAGGGTCAGAAATAGAAAAAGCTCTACATCTGGTCCTTTCCAAGTGTACTTCTCTAGGACCCGGTATATAAAGTAGGTTGCGTTGGGATGGTCGTTGCAACCGATGATGGGAGAAGGAGAGACGGTCCCTACGATGGGCCCTGGCCGTAAAGAATTTTAAAGGTCAGAACTAGCATCTTATATAGACCACGGTAATCAGTTGGAAGCCAATGCAAATGCTGCAGCACTGGTGTTATATGGCATTTCATGGGTGTTCATGTGAGTAGCCTGGCTGCCGCATTCTGAACAATACGGAAGGCCAACATACAGGGCGTTGCAATAGTCCAGCCTAGACGTGACCGTGGCATGGATGATTGTTGCCAGAGCCTCATCAGATAGATAGGGTGCCAGTTGCCTCGCTTGTCGTAGATGGAAAAAGGCCTGTTTGCTAGCAGCAGCGACCTGAGCTTCCATTGTCAGCTGCGAATCCAAAACGACACCCAGGCTCTTAACGGTAGGCGAAGGAGATAGGGCAGCACCATCAAAGGTGGGTAGCAAATGGGTCAGACCAATCGAGTGGCCATGCCAGAGAATCTCAGTCTTCGCCGGGTTCACCTTCAGTCTACTAGCACGTAACCAGTTCGACAGAGCCTCCAGACATAAGGTGAAATTGTCTGGTATTGACGTTGCTCCAGGCTCCAAGCGCAGAAGGAGTTGGGTGTCGTCTGCATATTGATAGCAATCTAGGCCGAAACTCCGAGCCAAACTAGCAAGGGGACTAACGTAGATGTTGAAGAGAAGAGGGGAGAGAATTGCACCTTGGGGTACCCCACATAGGAGGGAACATGGATATTTGTGATCCTCTGACAGAAACCCGATGGAAACCAATAGATTTAATACTGACAGATAAACTGTTTCTTACAGCAAGCCACAGATTTTCTCATCCTCGTTATCATCAAGACTTGGAGCATGGGCTTTCTTTTTTTCCTTTTTCTAGATCAGTGGTTCTCAACCTGTGGGTCCCCAGGTGTTTTGGACTACAACTCCCAAAAATCCCAGCCAGTTTACCAGTTAAGATTTCTGGGAGTTGAAGGCTAAAACTTCTGGGGACTCACAGGTTCTAGATAATGCTTTCCATTCAGTGTGCTTTGGAATTTACTACCCAAGAATCCCAGCCAGTATTACCCATGGTCAGTGATGAAGGAAGCCATAATCCCACACAACTGGAGAGCACTAAAATAAACAAAGATGATCTAGACCAGTTTTAGTCCAAAACTATTTAGCTGTTTGTGATTTCTTTATTTTATCACTTTTAAACTTATTTATTATGCAATTTTTTGACATCAAATAATAATAAAAAATCTAGACCAGTGATTCTCAACCTGGGGTCCCCACTTGTTTTTGGCCTTCAACTCCCAAAAATCCTAACAGTTGGGATTTCTGGGAGTTGAAGGCCAAAAACATCTGGGGACATCAGGTTGAGAACCACTGATCTATACAATTCAGACTTCTTCAAGGCCATAATTAAAGGTCCCTGTCTGACTCTCCAAATAATTTTAACAGGTGATGCAAATAACTCCACCTTCTGTATGTCATTGTCAAGTCAGTCTCCTATGTGCAGAAGGCCTGAGCTGTGATACGCATCTCACCTTACTACAAAATATCTCTAACGCTGGCAAAGCAGAATTCGATGTCACACATTTAACTAGTCATGTATTCTTAAAAACACACACTTTGGTTTTGGTAGCAAGGCTCCAGTCTTTCATCAACAGAGTGACATGTCCTGAAGCTATAAAAAGAACCTGGGCAGAAATGCCTCTAGATAACATTTTATGTTTAATTTGTACTTTTTGTAGAGTTTGAGGATTATTGCATTGCAAAGCTTAAATCCAACAGCTAGTCTCAATTAGTACAGAGCTGTTGAGTCAAATGATGGACTCTACACTTTTGTAAATTAGCAATTGAATATACACTCCAGACAGCATGCTGCAAGCCAACTCGAGAATATGAAAACCGAACCTGGAGAAGCAGCAGTTGTTGTTTTAAATAGAGTTATTGAATATTTTATAAAATCAACCATAAAAGTCATTAGGCAAACATTAAAATCCAATCATTCATTAAATCCTAGAAATATTCTAATAACATGCTCGCCATTTTTCAACGAGGGAAATGACTACAATGCATGGCTAACTGCTATCACAAGAAAAAACATAAGACAGTTAAACTCAAGTTTTTTAGATGTGATTGGCATTGAGAACAAGACATGTCATGTAAATTCTCTCTGAAAATATTCAGCATTCTGTCTTACCTGTTGAAGCCATCCTCTGTGATAGACCACCTCAAACTCTAGAAGGATTTTAGCCACCCTGTTGTAATTGTGGATAATGGGCCTTGCTTCTGCTGTCTGCAGAACTGTGGAGTTCTTCTGGAAAAGACTTATCGGCTCCTGGATTCTCTGAAAAAGCTGCCGTGCCCACAAGATCTTACCAGCCATTGGAGGAAGGTTACGTCCTAATGGGGGATCATTCTTTTGCTTGGAGTAGAGTTTAGAGACCACATCAATTTCATGGCCATAATTCTGGAGGATTACCTGGTATTTCTCATCAATGCCAAGTTTGGGGATTCCTAGCCTAATATGGAGGAAGAACTACCATCAGTAGTGGATAGTATACTGGTATTTAATGCAGCATAGTTTCTTAACATAGAATAACGCAGGTTAAAGGGACCTAAAGAATATTTAATACAGCCTCAGTATGTGAAACATTGGTGTCATCAACGTTGATTCCACCATAATGACAATATAATAATAGTCTTTTGTTTGCTGCAAAAGGAAAATCAAGATTGAATTTAACACTAAATCTGGATGCTAAAGCAGACCCGTTAGACCAATTGAGTTTACATAAATGTTGATGAAATGTTTTCACTTAATTGAAAGGGATTACTTTCATTTAGGACTTCCAAATAAATGTAGGCCTGTCATTTGCTTGAACCACTAATGTGTCTGGACTTCAAGATACAACCATGAACAGTGGCCCATAATATGCTGTGCCATTTTAAAGATATGAGACAACTGGTAACAGATATGATCTCTGTCAACAGATAAATACATAATTCATCTTAACCTCAGATAAACTCTGAATGTGGCTAATTTATGAAATGAGATGACAAGACCTTACTGTTGCTGGAATGACGCAAGATAATGCAACTGTATGGGATCACATTCAGTATTAGTGAGCAGGATTTACAATATTTAGTTCAAAAGCAGACAGAGAAGAACTGCAAATATATTTGTGCTTTACTATTTATTTTTATTTTATTTATTTATATGCTGCCTTTCTGGCAAGATGGGATTTAAAACAGTTCACAATTCTTTTAAAAAGATTGTAAGTAAAACATTTGTTTACAAAAGTTTTTTTAAAAAAAACAACAACAACAACATGCTGAACACATTCAAAGTTACCTCAAATGAAACTGAATACAGTAGAGTCTCGCTTATCCAACATTCGCTTATCCAACATTCTGGATTATCCAACGCATTTTTGTAGTCAATGTTTTCAATATATCGTGATTTTTTGGTGCTAAATTCATAAATACAGTAATTACTACGTAGCATTACTGCATATTGAACTACTTTTTCTGTCAAATTTGTGGTATATCCTGATGTTTTGGTGCTTAATTTGTAAAATCATAACCTAATTTGATGTTTAATAGGCTTCTCTTTAATCTCTCCTTATTATCCAACATATTCGCTTATCCAACGTTCTGCCGGCCTGTTTATGTTGGATAAGTGAGACTCTACTGTAATGTCCTTTCTTTACCTTTCAAATTTCTTCAGCATATATAGAGTTCTTTCAGTATTTGCAATGTTTTCAAAGGTAATATCCATGAAAGTCTGCAATTGTTGCTGTAGGAGGAAACCATGAAGATGTTAGTTAAGCATATTGTGAAAAGTGGGCTTCATAATTCACCAGATTCTTATATCAGAAGAAATCCAAATAGGACACAGTCATACAGAGGACCTTTCTTCTAAAAGGCTAGAGCAGGAATGGGGAGCCAGAGTTGCAGCTGATGAAGAGGGAGGTTAACCATTTCATGCTCATCTGTGGCACATTTCCCTAGCATTTGAGTAAGGAGGCTTGTTCCCAGTATAAGTGTTGCTACAAATGAGATGGGGTAACAAGACAAGACTGTAAGTCAGATATGGAGACTCCATGGTTCAGAAGTTCTCTGTTCATTAATTAGAATCACTGTAGGAAAACACCATATTCAACCTCCCAAATGTTGTTCCTGAATATGCTCTTTTACTTTCTTGTTAACCCTTAGGGGAAAACTTTAAACACTGAAGACATACAGCTTAACTGCATGAGGGATGCAGAAAACCATTTGGAAAGGGTTCATGTTTTCTGCTGTCACTTCACAATTCTATCCAACAATTATAAAGAGGAGAACTTGTTCTACTGCACTGGAAATCAGCATATGCTGATACCTGTGAATTATACCCTTAAATTAATTATATGTTCAACAGTATTTGTGCTGGAGTAAGAATAATTTCTGATGACTGCTATCTCTATAATAGGGCTTCTTAAACCTTTCAACTTAGGACCTCTTTCAGCTCAAGAAATGTTTATGTGTCCCCAGTATATAGGAATATAAAATAAGTATAAAAATCAAACATTTACTGATAACAAATCAGCATTTGCAAGACTTCCTAAACAGGCTGATTTTCCTATTTGTGAAGTACAGCTATAGCATTTTCAGCAGAGTCCACTGTAAATGCGGCACAACAGATTCATGTAAATGTCTAAAGCAACCACTAAGGACCTCATCACATGGGAAAATTTCCCCATCGTAGATCACTTCATTCATGCAGACAACACGGAGCCAGTCAGACCTCATAACATGACACACAGCTACTTCCGGCGAGGCTTCATGCTGGCTGCATTCTATGAGGGGAAATTCAGAACATGGGGGACTGCTCATGTTCAGATAGAAAAACATGGTGACAGTGCTGGAGCATGCTGGAAAGGTGCATGTTCTGGCATGTGATGGACAAACAGGTGATGCGGCGTGCTGGGTGATTGATTTGCCCCACTGCCCCATGACTTGTCTTGCTGCCCTAGAGATCTCCCCATTATCCCCCACATCAAGGCCCTACTTGTTATGAGGTCCTTAGTGACATTCAGAAAACTTTTTCAGGACCCCAACTAAGTTTGGGTTTAAGTTTAAGACCACAGTTTAAGAAGCAGTGCTCTATACAAATGGAGATTATGATTAACAACAAAAAAATGAGCAAAATTTGAAAAGAATTCAACCTACGTGAAGATCATTGCTTTGCTTGCAGAACTCTTCATAGTCTTGATCAAAATCAGATTTCCGTTGATCCAAGAAGTTGTATTGCTTTTTTTTCATGGTGGTTACAATGCCCTAAAGGTAGTTGGGAAAGGGACTTTTAAAGTAGTAGTACTCATTTTCTCAGTAAGAATTCTAAAGAGAGAGTTAATATTTTTCCTAAACCCAGCCCTAATACTGAATTCAAAAGAGAAAAAGAAAAGAAGCTCCATATCCTAAAAATATATTATGGCAAGCTTGAACATAAAAACTAGGGCAGCATCCATTAATTAGACAGTGTTTTTTTCACATAACATATTTTCATTTTTTTTAAACTTCAAGTAAAATAAGTTTCCAAACATGCAAAGATATGCAACACTTTGTACAACACACTCTGGTGCACTTATTTTGGGCGGGAGTGGGTGGGACAGAAGACACATAGAAGCAGGAAAATGTACAAGTTTGTAGAAATTAAACACAACATTATTTTCTCTTTATTAAAAGGTCTCCAAGGAGAAGCAAGCTATCATTTTCATAACCACAAGGCACAGCATTAGTAGCCCTGGCATAAGTTACCTCCCATTGTTCCTGCATTGCCGCAGTCTGTGAAAATGAAAGTACAAGATAGCTTACTACATTAAATATGCATAACTTTGAGGACCCAGAGTTCTCTAACAGCCCCACTATTCTTTCAGGTGGTGAAAAATTACAGTTCTAGGCCAAGATCAGTGTGACTAAAAGACTCAACTTTGACTCCTGATTCAGTCACTGCCAGCTGGACACGACCTTCCAACATCATTTACCCCCACTACCCCACCACCCACAACTTAAGTCTGAAGTTATCTGAAGGCATGCAACAACAATCCTTATTAACTTGATTATTTCTTCAGCCAAAAGAAGACTCACACTATCCATTGAAATACTGGTAAATTTATGTTGGTTAAAGTTGTTCTTCATTTTAAATATTGTACCGTTTTTCGGGGGGTGGGTTGGGGTTGTACTACAAATAAGATATGTGAAGTGTGCATAGGAATTTATTCATGCGTTTTTCAAATTATTATCTGGCCTCCCCAACAGCCTGCGGGATCATAAACTTGCCTTATATTTTAAAAATTTAAGGACCCTTACTCTAAGGTTATATTGCTGAATTTTCTATGCCACTTCTTATCTCAGAGAGAAAGGTGTTAAATCTATTCCTAGATAAATCTATTCCTGCTGCTCCCATGGAGGTAAACTGTGAAGATGATGAAAGCATAGAAGCAGTTCTTTGGCCTGAACCTACATGCCCCAATTTGACAATATCATTAAGATGGCAGCATGAATGAGTTAACTTTGGACACATAAGTCTAGAGCAGTGATTCTCAACCTGGGGTCCCCAGATGTTTTTGGCCTTCAACTCCCAGAAATCCTAACAGTTGGTAAACTGGCTGATCTAGAGCATGTTAGCATCACCATCAAGCCACCAACATGGTTGACACTAGCTAGGTGGATCTGGGCAGATAAGCTGTTTACCCACCTGCCTCGTGTTTAGGACACACAGAAATGTAGCAAGAGCACTGAGCAGAGCTCCAGACCCATACACCTGAAAACCAGTGCACTGCAGTCAAATAATGGTGCTCCCATCTCTAAAATGGATATGTCATAGGCAACATACTGAAGATGCGGGTGCTGCCAAGTCCAGTCTTGTGGGCTACAGCTTCACTCAGTGCAGCCTTCAGAGATTAAAGTTGTCTGATAACTTATAAATTAATCATGGGAGATGCCACCAAAGGTTGTTTTTCCCTCCCTTCTCTCCCAAAACATAAAGTCAAGCCTGGATAAACAATAGGATATATGTGATACAGATATAAATTTACCAGTTTTGTGATCCTTCATCATCTGTTATCAACTCAGCATGATAATTTGGGCAAAGTGATTTGTCTTATCTGAAAACCTTTGACATGTATACATTTTCCAGACTCTTGCATTTAATCTAGGGCAGTGGTTCTCCACCTGGGGTCCCCTGATGTTTTTGGCTTTCAACTCCCAGAAATCCTAACAGCTGGTAAACTGGCTGGGATTTCTGGGAGTTGTAGGCCAAAAACATCTGGGGGGCCCAGGTTGAGAACCACTGAGCTAGGGTCATGTGTGGAATCAACTTAAAAGCTCCTGAGTCACAATGCAGTCATGCAGGTATAGGAATCATAAAGGCATGCCCCACATCTTGTTGAACTGCAACTCCTAGTATTCCCAAATATTGTCTGTACCATCTAGGGCTGCTGAGACTTGAGAACCATAGGATTTCTACCTCTGCAACTAAGGGACTTGTATATGCAGGTTAATCTTATTGAAGCTATCTGTTAAATTGGAAGAATAGCAACCCAAATGATAAAGTATTCTACCATACATTTCCTTTTCTTTCATTTTAACTTTCATGTTCACATTAAGGATTGTAAACTGGTTGTCTTGTTTAATAAATAGCAAAAACAAATAACTCCACATCTTCAGCTATTTGAAAAACTAAATTTAGTTCTTCTCTTTGTAAAATGATCACAAAAACAATTCAGACTGAAGGCTCAGCGATTTCACTGACACTCGGTGATTTTTCCATACGGTCTATCAACCATATTTTAGTACATGGAAACATGGCTGCAAGGGAGAATTGGCAGGAGGGAAAAATAACCTCACAACTCACTGTTGACCTGTGCTTGGATCCTTCAAAACCCCATCCTTGGCAAGAAGAGTCAAAGATGTGGGGCAAAAAGAGCCACAGGCTGTATGTTTTTATGTGTCCTTGAATTGGAATAGAATTTAAGAAGAGATCTCACTTCTTTAATTCCTAGATCAATATTTTGTAGACTTATTCATTTATCTCAACTACTGAGGATCAAATCCACTGAGGCATTTTGCATACCTGATATTTTGTTGCCATCACTTCTAGTCCTTCCATCTTGGAATCTTGTAAAACTGAATAAGTTGTGATGATATCAAAGATTTTCATAATCTTAAGTAGGCGGCGATGAAACGTTTCAAATTTTCCGAAGATATACATCTCACTAAAATCAAACTGCCTTTCAGCTGGTCTCTGTTCCAGTTTTTGTTTGGTCTTGTGAAAATAGTTTTGGTATTCCTTCAGAACATGAACAAAGACAAAATAAATAAACAGAACAATGTGCCATGACAGAGTGGCATGCATATTTAAAGCACTTGGGATGTTCTATGCTGTGTATGCTAAAATACGTTTTTGTGTAATTCAAGTGTAAGTTCTTAAAAGGTATGCTCTCAAGCAAAATGCACCAATGTTCTTTCTTCTAAACTTATTCACACTTCCTCAATCCCATAATTTCTTCATCAACACTTACCAAAGATATTTTACTGCCTCTGACAAAAAATAAAAAGGTACAAAACACCAATAGAACACAGGAGTCAAAATAGTCAAACTAAATGAAAAAGTGAATGTAAAGAGGATATTATGAAAACAATGCTACACAAAATAGGAGAATTCTTAACCTAAAACAACCAAAGTAAATAAGTAAGCAATGTAACATGCGGTGGACAACAAACAATTATAACATGAAAGTGAATGTAATGTATACAATATTGCAAAGGCAGCAGATGATTATCATGAAGTAAACACAGTATAAGGATTAAAGTCCATAATACAAACAGCTCATCAGTGAAGCTTGTTTAGCTTCTTAGCATTCATTACAATTACAGATATTTATGATGGTATTCTGCATTTCATCTCCGTTGATAAAGGATGCATGTTTTGAAGACTTGATAAAAGTTTGATTTTCACAATTTATAAGCTTATTGCCATTACAGTCCTTGTATTCAACTCATTATATTACAAGTACAGCATTTTAGTAGAGCTTGTCCATCATCTAAGCACACTGTTTAAATGTGCATGGTTTGAAAATCATCAGTCATACTTTTCTGACAATTTTTGTTTGTAATGTGGACTTCAATCTTTTATTTCAATTTACTTCATAATAATCATCTGCTGCTTTTGCAATACTTTATATATTACATTCAGCTTCATGATGTCTGTTCTATACAACATGTGTTTTAGTTACATTGTTTGCTTGCTGATTTTGGTTGTTTAAAGTTAAGAGTTCTTATTTTGTGTATAATTGTTTTCATAATGTTATAATATTGACATTCACTTCTTCAGATGGTTTGATTATTTTGCTCCCTGTGTTTTGTATCTTTTTGAGAACTTCTGTGGTTTTGTAGTGAAAGAACAAAAAGTGCCACTCTCCCACTCCACAAACAAAATGGTACTGGTAACTCAATATTACTTGAATAACATTTTTCACTATATCTGAGTCAGATACCCACATTTAGGGGGCTCAGGGTAGCTCATACAAGACATAACGCTCTGTCTTCCAATAGAGAAAGATGTCCAAGAGTACTCAGGAGGAATAGTGGAAGGAGTACACCTACTATCCTTCAACATCCACCCCAGTTTAAGGCTCTTCCCATGACCTTGTAGCACCTTAACTTCCTTCTTGTTTACAAGTTCCACTCAGTGCACTTTGCCCAGCTCATTTTATGTTTTTATTGCTGTGTTTTTCATGTGTTTTATAATGATTGTGATTTTTTAATGCCTTTTAAATTTATTTGTGTGTTTTTGTATTTGATATTACTGTATGCTGGTTTTATATCTATAAGCCGCCCTGAGTCCCTCTGGGGAGATGGTGGCAGAGTACAAAAATAAATTATTATTATATTACTTGGCATAGTTGCCTTACTCTGTGTCATAGTAGCACCAGCCCACTTCTTAAGGAGCCGCAGTGGCGCAATGGGATAAACCCTTGTGCCGGCTGGACTGCTGACTAAAAGTTTGGGTTGCTAACATGAAGGTTGCTGGTTCAAATCCACGAGACGGGGTGAGCTCCTGTCTGTCAGCTCTAGCTTGCAGGGACATGAGAGAAGCCTCCCAGCAGGATGGTAACACATCCGGGCGTCCCCTGGGCAACATCTTTGTAGATGCCCAATTCTCTCACACCAGAAGCAACTTGCAGTATGTTCTCAAGTTGCTTCTGACATGATTTTTAAAACTTCTTAAATGTAAATTCTAGTAAGTTTTGATATCTCATATCATCTTATAAAGCTTACCTGCTTAAGCCTTATAGCAGCTTGTATTTTTTCCAAAACTACATCTTGTGGCTGATCCCAGATTGTGGCAGTATTGTTATTAGTAATATAAGCCTTGCAAGCAGTTATCATTTGATTTGTAACCTTCAACGAAGAACAAGGAGCATCATTTTTGTACACTGTTGAAACACTTTTAAAGATGTCAATTTATCAGACTACCTATTACACAAAATAGGTATCACACTGGTCAAATCAGCCTCTTCAGAACTTTGAAGCCATGACAGATGGTGGCATCCATGTTACTCGTACAGGACAACAAATACACTTATTTAGGCTGAACTTTAAAAGAGCTTTTCAAGATTCTGAACCTATTTTAGGGATGGGGTTCAGCACTTGGGAACCTCTTTCAAAGCCTGGACAAACCCCATTGACAAGGAGCCTAACAGTCACCATTGTTTTTCAGGTCCCCTCCCTAAAAGTCACATGGAGAAGGAGAAGCTAGTGACCAAATTCCTGTTACTATTGTTTTCTTCTCTTAACACCTTCGTGTGACTAATTTATCCTGCTCATCCCTCTCTCTCTCTCTCTCTCTCTCTCTCTCTCTCTCTCTCTCACTCACTTTGTTGCACACCAACAACTGAGAATTTAGAATAAGAAATTTCATAAGGCTAAGGAAATGAGAAAGTTCAGATTTCAGGTAGGAAAATGCTTCACTTAAATAAGACCACAGTGTGGTGGCAAACACATGATAATGTTTTTTATCAACATGCACCCATTTCAAAGGCAAATTAAGCCTACTTTCTACAAATTTGGAGGCAACTTTAAGGGAGAGGGTTCAAACAACAGAGACTCCATTATGAAGAGCTATTCAGATTTCCAAGTATTTTTCTGAAGGACAGAAGTACTGTAACAATGGACATAGCTTGCTTTTCCTCCCTCTCCTTCTTCATGATTCACAATTAACTGATTAACATACAATTACACTGTTAGAATTCACATATTTTAACACATAGATGTGTGTGTGAGTGTATTAAAGTATGTATGTATCCTTAAATGTATGTCAGTTAGGCATGAGCGAAATCGTCGGATCCCTCATAATTTGGATTAAAATCTTATATAATCCGATTTGCGAACCTGGTTCTGACGCTGGTTATCACGTTGGATCCAACCCGTGATTTTGAAGCATTCTAGCCAAATGTTTTGAATGGCTTCGAAATTTGATCGGGAATGTTTTTATTTGAAAAAAATGTATGTCCTCTGCGTGCCTCCGTACACGTCTCCTTGAAAAGCGCCTGACCGTAGCGCCACGAGGCATTTTGCGGGGCGCGCACATAGCGGGTGGTTGGGCTCCAGGTGGCTCCAGCTGGCTGGCTTTTGCAGAGCTGCGGCATCAATTGCAGCCATTAGCTAAGCCATTGAAAAGGCATTGCATGGAAAGGGAAAGGGCTTTTCTTTTAAAAATTTAAAAATAAATATAAATATTAGAACTTAACTGAAGGAAAGGGTTTTGCTGGGGGTTACTCTCAGTCTGCTCTCTGCACATATTCTGGCGCTGGGACAAATTTAAGTCCCAATGCCTTGCTTGCTCCTTTTACCAGTTGGTGACTGTTTGCTGCCTTCCCCAACCCAGCCAGCGATTCCATTTTATCTTCCTTCTTATCCACACAGGTTACATTTGCAATAATTTATGATTGGACCTGATCAAACAAATAATTGTTCCAATTCGCCATATTCCACTTTTTTTCGTCTTTCCAACCCCAAGCTATTACTGCCTTCCCTGCAAGGATCATCGCTTTGAATAAATCTTGATATTTTGCATTGATCTTATTGTTTCCTAATATTCCCATCCACATCAATTCCATGTTTACTTGAAGTGATATTCTAAATCATTTCTCTATTTATCCTGTTATTTGTCATTTGGACATTCCCAACACATGTTAGCGTACCATCCTTTGCCTAATCCACAGTGCCAACATGTTGAACTTTTATCCCTAATCATATTTGCTAGCTGTGTTGGGGTACGGTGCCATTTCCATATGAATTTCCTTTCCATTTCTTTGTACTTCTCTATTTTGATTTTTGTGGCCTCTCTTTTTAAGTTTTCTATTATTTGTCTTGTAAGTACCCCCTCTTTTGCCATTTGTCTTGTAATGTTCTTATGATATATTCCTCATCTTTGATCATCCCTTTGTATTACTCTCACCAGCCCTTTTTCTGAAATCTGTTCTTTTTTATTATGTCTTCTATCATACTCTCCCTATTTCCATATTTTCCTTGTTTCAGTTTATTATATAGTCCTAAAATTTTGATCCAATTTTTGTCTCCCATCTTATCTATTATTCTTACCTATTATTATTATCTATTATTCTTATCTATTATTCTGTTTATGAGATGGCCATTCATCTATATATATAAAAGGATAAAGTTGTGGGGGCAGTGACTATAACAACAAAACTAAACATCCCAGAAATACGAAACTTGGCAATACAATGCAAAAGCCTTGCCTCCCGGTTACAACAACACAACCACACCACAAAACCACAATCCGGACCCACAAAACTCACAACAACACATCATGACTATAACAACACAACTAAACGCCCTAGAAATACAAAATTTGGCAACACAACGCAAAAGCCTTGCCTCCCTGTTGTAACAACACAATCACACTACAAAACCACACTGGAGCCACAAAACTCACAACAACGCATCGTGACTATAACAACACAACTAAACGCCCCAGAAATACAAAACTTGGCAACAGAACGCAAAAGCCTTCCCTCCCGGTTGTAACAACACAACCACACCACAAAACCACAATCCGGACCCATAAAACTCACAACAATGCATCGTGACTATAACAACACAACTAAACGCCCCAGAAATACGAAACTTGGCACACAACTAAATGCCCCAGAAATACAAAACTTGACAACACAACGCAAAAGCCTTCCCTCCCGGTTGTAACAACACAGCCACACCACAAAACCACAATCCGGACCCACAAAACTCACAACAGTGCATCATGACTATAACAACACAACTAAACACCCCTGAAATACGAAACTTGGCAAAACAATGCAAAAGCCTTGCCTCCCGGTTGTAACAACACAATCACACCAGAAAACACAATCCGGACCCACAAAACTCACAACAATGCACCGTAACTAAACCGGATGGCCATCTGTCTGAGAGGTTTGGGTGGGTCCTTCCTCCATGACAAAAAGAAAGGGGTTGGACTAGATGCAAACTACAAATTCCAGCACCCCATGGCATGGAATCCATGCATTTCAATTAGAAGCCTCTTCCTTCTCCCTTTCCCCGCCATCCAACCCACTGACCCAGTTCCATGGCTCCGCAGGCAGGAAAGGCTGGGAAGGATAGAACGAAGGAAGGAGGGAGGGAAGGGAAGCGAAGGAACGCCAAGGACAAGAGCCCTCCCTCTCTGCCCAGAAGGCCAAGAGCAAAAGGGAGAGAAAGACCATTGATCCGGTTATATTTAACCTCCTTTCAGACCAGTGTGTTCTTATCAGCGAGCTCAGGATTGGAGCAGAGAAAGGGAACAGTACAGGAATAAAGGAAACAAGGAGAGCACCCACTCTATCTATCCATCCACTCATCTATCCATCCACTCACCCACTAATAATAAACACCTACACAGGCAAGAATCAGCCTTCATGACCACTACTTATCCAGCCTTCATGACCACTACAACAACAATAATAATAAACACCTACACAGGCAAAAAAAAAAAAGACTATTGTACCACAATAAGATATAAACCGCACTCAGCAGAATCAGACATCATGATTAACAACAAACCAAAGACAACAGGGATCTCAAGCAATTATCAATCAACACAAAAATTGAAGAAGGTAACAGACTTCATATACTACTACTAATGTGAGTATAAAAAAGGGTGGAGGTCACAGCATAAATACAACCTAATGTAGACTGACCAACACCACCAGACTAAGCCACAGCAACGCATGGCCGGGCACAGCTAGTATCATATAAATCTTTAATCCTATAGTATCCTTTGGCCTTCATTTCTCTCCACCTGCAAGAATCAAACTCCTTCTCATAAAGACTTTCAATTGGGGTCCATTTTGATGTTCCTGGCATCCATTTAGGTTTCCATTTTTTCCAAATTTGTAATGACAATTTCCTGGGCCTCTTATACTTTTAATGCTTGTTTCCAAATTCCTTGTAAAAATTCCAAACCTTGCCTCTCTCTTATTAACTCCTTCCTCTATCTTAAACCATTTATCTCTTTTCTCTCTCATATTTTCAAGTAGTGGTTTTCTCTGGAACGCTTCATAGTATAGTTCTAAATTTGAGATTCCCCACCCCAATTCTTCTTGGTATGTAAAATATATTTTATTTGGTATTCTAGATTTCTTTTCTCCTAAGATCTATTTCTTAATAGTCTTGTTCCAAATATTAAATTGTCCTTGTTTATTTTCCAATGGAAGAACTTGGAATAGGTATAATAATTTAGGTATCAGGAACATTTTAGTCACTTTAATTTTGCCTAAGGTGCTCAGATTTTTCTTTTTCCAATTTTTCATATTGTTAGAAATTTTCTTCCATGTCTGTTTATCTCTACCATCTTTCCCATATTCTTATGTATAGTCACTCCCAAATATTTTATTTTCCTCTAACCCATATCTATTTCTGTTATATTATCTATTTTTCTTTTTTCTTTTTTGTTTATCTCAAAATACATAATTTCTGATTTCTTTATATTTACTCCCAATTCTTTATTTTTTTCAAAATCCGTTAGTATAATTTTTAATTCTCTTATTCCTATTATGCCTTCTTTACCTCAGTCTTCTCACAAAAAGAAAGCCAGCCTCAACCTCAGCAACATGAAGTGGATGAAGGATTGGTAGTAGCCCCAACAGCAACCCAGCAGTCCTGGGCACAAAGGCTTCACGGGCACACTCGCCTCCAGGGCGATAGCAATGGAGGTCTCAGCTGGTATAGTGCAAAGTAAGTGTCCTTAGATTAAATTAAGTATTCGGCAGCCAGGTAGGGTTAAAAGGTTTTCAAACGCTGGTCTTGAGATCTAAATAGGTGGAAGGGCTCCCTCTCCCTCCTTCCAGGCAGGGCTCGCACTCCATTTTTCCCCCCTTTTTCCTTTCTCTCTCACCCTCTTAGGTGGCATGAGGACTGGTCCCCCAGGTGACCTTCGCCCCTGGGTCTCAGCTCCAGGACCAGAGTGGCAGAGGTTGTTAAAAGTTTGTTAAAAGTTGTTAAAACAGATGACCACGTGGAGCCCCACAAAAGACCAACCTACCACAGCGCCATCTTGGAATCATTAGATGCAGCCTTCAGTTATCTATCTGGTTCTTCCTGAAGGGTTGCTGGCTCAGCCATGTCTTCCTGGGGCTGGGGGCTGGCCAACAGTGGTCGCTTGAGGGAACCCCCTGCCCGGCTATCCTTCCACTGTGGCCACTAGGTGACAGGGCAGTGCGGCACCACACACCAGACACTTATGTTGCACTGGTCCTTCCTGAAGGGTTGCTTTTTGTTTTGTTTTGGTTTGTGTTGGTTTGATTTGGTTTTGGCTTGGGCCTGCCACTGCCAAGTGGATTATTAGGATGGTTGGGCAATAGCACAGACTGAAGTTATCTGTTCCTTGCGGAAGGATTGCAGGTTGGGTTTCTTTAGGTTTGATTAGTTTAGGGCTGCCTAATTGCCTATGGTTTTGCAACAGTGCACTGCAGACAGGGGCAGGATTCCATAATGCAAGAAGGTTTGAGGTTGAGCTCACTCCTGGGGTGGGGTGGGGTGCCACACCAGCGTGTTACCGCTGGCCCAAAATGTTATGCACATGCAGGCCTTTCATTCCCAGCTTGGGTCTGCTGAAAGTTTTATTTGGTGTCTTCCAGGGGTGTGGGCCAGCCAACTGTGGCTGGCGGGGGGTGGGTCAGGAAGCCTTTTTGGCTGGCAGTGACAGGTTGGAGTTGCACCATTAGTCCTTCAGCACGGCCTGCAGTGAGCTGGTCTTTCAGCGCTGGCTTCAGTTTCCTGGTCCTTCAGCGCAGCCTTCAGATAGCTCCTGGGGTGGGGCGGGATGCCTTTTTGAGTGGCAGTGACAGGCCACTGTTGTCCCATGGACTGGACACTCTGTCTGGACAGCAGTCTAGCCTTCAGTGAATCAGCAACGCCTTCAGTGAGCTGGTCCTTCCTTTGGCATTCCTGCTGCAGGTATGGTTTGGTTTGGTTTTCTTTTGGTTTGGTTTGGTTTGGTTTGGGTGCAGCTGCAGTATCCTTCCACTTGTGGAAGATTCCCTCCTGAGGTGGGGCAGGATGCTTGCCTTTTTGGCTGGTGGTAACATGTTGGCATTGCACCCAGGGGTTCACACTGTGTACTCTACATGTGCACAGAGGTTCCCCAGTGTCCATGGAAGGGGATCCTTCCCGGATGCACATTGCACATTGTGGCAGCACTATGTCCACCAGTGGCCACCAATTTCAGAGTTTCAGCCACAAAAACAAAGTTTCCCAAGTAGAAAAAGTACTTTCAAAGTAAAGACAACCCAATGAAACAGGAAATAAAACTTTCAAAGAAGGAACAAATTTCTGCAATTATTAAAAAATGGTTTCTTATATAAGCTATGAAAATTCACCAAAAAATCAGAGGATACAGGAAACATTCTGCAATTTGGTGAGCTAGCAGGGTTAAATGTGTTCTATCACTGTACCAAATTTGATCAGGATAGCTCAAAAAATGAGGGCAGGAGAGTCCTGTAAAGTTCCCCCCAGCACTGTTTTTTCGCGATTGTGTATGCGCGTCCACCATTAACGAAGTAATTCCGAATTTTCAGAAAGTTCCAAAATATTTGGTTCAAAAATCGGAAATGATTTTCAAAACGAAGCGCCAGTGCCCCCTACTTTTGAAGCGAGTATTGAACCTTTTTTTTTCATGGATCACTAATGCCTAATGTCTGTATGTAGCAAAAAGACTCTTATGTGGCTTGATGGATCTGGACCAGAGTTGGTACACATATCCTTCATGATCCAACAAAAAATACTGCTGAGGTTTGGAGACGACTGATAGAGGATGATAAGAGTTGTAGTCCAGCCACATCAAGGATCACATGATGCCCACCCATGATGGATCTGGATCAAAATTGGTCCACTACACATACCCTTCATGATCCAACTTAAAATACTTGCAAGGTTTGGGCAAGGTGATAGAGGACAATGGAAAGCACATACGATTGACATCCAGAGAGCCTCCAAGAGGATTATCTCCTCATTTGGGAAAATAATCTCTCCTAGTGCAAGCACTGAGAAGGGATTTATTAATTCTAGTCTTTCTTTTAAATTTTCCTCCATGATGGAAGAATAGTTGGGTTGGGGACTAAGGAAAATGTTCTCCACCATCACAACCCTAACATACTTCTCCCTTTAACGCACATGAAGTCATAATTTCAGCCTGAAAGAAGCCATGACATATGTCTCCATGGTAGCTCAATGAGGCTCAGAGAAGGCCTCCCAAGATTACATCTTTCTCTAAGATGGAATATCATCTAAGACCTTTAAGTAGTAGAGATCTTCAATCAATCATATGGCTTCAAATACCATAGATTTTTTTTTATTGTGAGTGCCCTGTGTCATCTATTTTTTTTCCAGAAATGATATTTGCTACTGAAAGATCCTGTTCAGCCAATCAGATGACATAAGGTATCTTCCATAAATATTTATTAAATAAATAAATTTTTCACAAGATCAGAAGAGCTGTCAGAGCACATACCTTCACAAACAGGGAAGTTATCTTCTCTGAAGTGTTATAGTAACGTGAGATATTGTGGATCATTTTGATAGCATGTACGAGTCCTGGGATAGCATCTACCATCATTACCTGAAATAGAAACAAGATTATCTGAACAAATTCTGCAGTGCTTTTTGACTATCATAGGGTGTTTCTAAACTGATTGAAAATTCCAAATTTTTATTCCTGTTCTTTCCAATTTCGTACTGGCTAAAGATACACCAATCAAACTGTTACAGGATGAAATTAAGGCCAAAGAGAAAATACTACAAAAGAATCTAATACATAAGAATTTAGCTTATGAGATTAAAGAGCTACAAATTTTCAGTGACTACAGTTTCCAAGATTGAAAAGAAACTTAGATATGTTAGACAGAAGCATTTTGATTTGGCTAATAAGCCAGGATGATGGCTTGCTTTTAGGTTAAGAAAAGAAAGAAATAAGAAGCAAATATTAAAAATTAGAGTTGGAAAAGAGGAAGTTACCAACCAGAACAAGATTAAATCAATTCTCCACAACTACTACTCAAAGCTATATAAAACTACAGATTAATCTAAAGTTTCCTTGGGAAAATACGTGGAAAAGAAAATTATCTCTACACTTAATGAAGAACAAAGAAAAGGACTGGCAATCTCAGAGATAAAGATGGGAAAGAGTCCAGGTCCAGATAGACCGCTGGCATTATATTACAAGACTCTGCAAGATCAATTGTGTATACCATTACTCCAAATGATGAACAATGTCTTGAATAAACCATCTATACCACAAGCAACTTTTTCCCCTTACCGGGTCACTGTTGTACAAAGGGTCACAGCATTTCTCAAGGGTGTACAAATACTTCACATTGTCTTTGGCTTCATTTGCAGCATCAGTTATCCTAATATCCAACTCTCGCCAGCTCTGGGAAAATTGCAACAAACATTTGGTCAAAGAACATATATTATTATTAAACTTTTAATTCTACTTTTCAGAAAGGTTTGTGCCCAGGGCAGTGGCAGATATTTTAAAAATTCTCTGAGTCAGGTGGAAAAGCTAGACTCACTAAAAATAACAAAATGTTAATTTTGTTGCCTGGGCATGGGCGACATGTCTCCGCTGGAAGATGATGACCAAAAAACCACGAGCACACATGTAACTCTTTTGGATAAAAACTGGCCACAACATTTTATTGGTTACAGAAACGAGGGTTGGCTGCCCAGCATGGGTCCTGGATCACCGATCGGTCAGCCCAGTGCTGCCCGATCACAAACAAGCCCGGCGCAACCGACACCATATACGGTAATTGGTATCCGAGCGCCACCTAGTGGCCGCAATGATACTCCCTCCTCCTGCCAATGCAGGGGGGGGGGGTAATCATACCGGATCCGGGGCCCATGCCACACGCCAACTAACAGTTGTGACAAAAAACAGAATACAAAACCAACCAGTTGTAACACAACAGTAAACTGACTGCAGGGTGGGCGGGATGGCAAGCTGAAACAGCCGAATGGCTGCTGAGACGCCTCCCGGGGGCAGAGCCAGCGCTGGGCCCGCCCTCTGGGGAGGGGCCTGGCCAATGACGAGCCAAGGCCGTCCCGCCCGTCATTGGCCAGTGGGGGCTGGCGACGGAAAAGCTTCCCGCCGCCCCCAGGAGGCTTCTGGGACGAAGAAGCCCCTGGATCGCCGCCATGATGGGGGCGTGGGGCGCCCTGCCCTGAAACAGGCACAGCCCAGTGAGTCGAGCTGTGCACTTCCAAGCATAAAATACACTTGTAATGCCACTGAAAGGAGGAGTATCTTCTTGCCACTTTGCCATCACTCCAGGTCTGTTTGAATTTAGGGATTTTTTATAAGGCCAAGAATATGCCATACATTATTTATTTATTTATTTATTTCTGGTATTTCTACCCCGCCCTTCTCCCCTGGGGGACTCAGGGCGGCTTACAAATTGGCAACACAGTGCCATCACATCAATTATATTACATTATATTTGTTGTTGTTGTGTGCTTCAAGTAACTTTCAATTTATGGAAACACAAAGGCAACCCTATCATGTGGTTTTGAGACAGAATTTGTTCAGAGGAGGCATGCCATTGTTTTTCACTCACACTAAAAGAACGTGGCTTGACTAAGATTACACAGTGGGTTTCCATGGTTGAACAGGGATTTCAACCCTGGTCTCCAGAGTCATAGTCTAACACTCAAATTGCCAGACCAGAGTGGCTTATACATTATATTAAATCAAGATATATATAAAGCATACAGAGCATGTTGTATGTTGTGTGCTTAATTAACTCTTTTAGGTTTTTTGGCAGTTACTTCTGTTATTTAGTTTTATAACACATACAATATACATTTATATTTCTTTCTTTTCCTTTCCTTTTTTTCTAGTTACTATAATTCTGTAGAGTTCATCTAAAGTGCCTTATGACCCCATCATAAGGGATCATAAGGCATTTTATTCTATACTAACAGACCTACCTTTAGTAGTTTTGATTTAGCAACGGTAAGTACTCCAAGAACAGCCTTCACATCTGGTGTCTTGAGTTGGTCCAACAAGTAATTAAATTTAGATAGTCGCTTTTTCCAGTGATCCAGCTCTGCTCGTGGTCCAAGGTCGTCTGCTTCTTTTCGCAGTTGGCTATTTTCAGCAATGACCTGTGATTTGTTCAGAGATTGTTACCCATCAAATGCAATAGTAGCCACTATTTTTTTAAAGAGCAGCAATGAGGAATGTGTGGACAAGTATATATTTTCTAAAGATAATTCATATCATGTCTGTCTAGAAAATCTATCTAGACAATCTAGAAATGATAGACATTAGAAGCTACCAGCATGGGAGGACCACTTCTTGTGCCTTCAATTAATTACAAAAACGTGACACTGTTTGAGTTGGATTTGCAGTATTAATGTTCTGAAAATAGTTGCCATGTCTTTAATCTTCTATATATATAAATGAGTGATGGCATCACGGCGACCAACAAAACAACAAAACTACAGGCCCCCCAACCTCGAAATTTGACAACACAACCCATCATCCACACCTCTAGGTTGATACAACAAAAAGAAAAGAAAAATAAAGTCCTAATTAGAGGGAAAGAAATAATTGTTTTTCTCCAATTGCAGCCAGTTAGAGGACTAATCTCTGCCTACTTGGTCTCCTAGCAACCAACTCAGCCCAGGGGACAGGCAGACAGGCCTCAGGCCTCTTCCACAGGTTATCTAATTTGCACTGGATTATATGGCAGTGTAGACTCAAGGCCCTTCCACACAGCTATATAACCCATTTATAATTTTATATTATCTGCTTTGCACTGGATTATCTTGACTCCACACTACCATATAATCCACTTCAATGTGCATTTTATACAGCTGTGAAGAAGGGGCCTCATATAATCCAGTTCTAAGCAGATAATATAAGATTATCAATATACAGTAGAGTCTCACTTATCCAACAAACAGGCCGGCAGGATAAGTGAATATGTTGGATAATAAGAAGGGATTCAGGAAAAGCCGATTAAACATCAAATTAGGTAATCGTTATACAAATTAAGCACCAAATCATCATATTATACAACAAATTTGACAGAAAAAGTAGTTCCATGCGCAGTAATGCTATGTAGTAATTACAGTAGAGTCTCACTTATCCAACAAACAGGCCGGCAGGATAAGTGAATATGTTGGATAATAAGAAGGGATTCAGGAAAAGCCAATTAAACATCAAATTAGGTAATCATTATACAAACTAAGCACCAAAACATATTATACAACAAATTTGACAGAAAAAGTAGTTCCATGCACAGTAATGCTATGTAGTAATTACAGTAGAGTTTCATTTATCCAACATTCGCTTATCCAACATTTTGGATTATCCAACACATTTTTGTAGTCAATGTTTTCAATATATCATGCTATTTTGGTGCTAAATTCATAAATACAGTAATTACTACATAGCATTATTGCATATTGAACTACTTTTTCTGCCAAATTTGTTGTCTAACATGATGTTTTGGTCCTTCATTTGTAAAATCATAACCTAATTTGATGTTTAATAGGATTTTCCTTAATGCCTTCTTATTATCCAACATATTCACTTATTCAACATTCTGCTGGCCCATTTATGTTGGATAAGTGAGACTCTACTGTACTGTATTTACAAATTTACCACTAAAATATCACAATGAATTTAAAACACTGACTACAAAAAAATTTATTACGAAAAGGCAGACTGTGTTGTATAATCCAGAACATTGTATAAGTGAATGTTGGATAAGTGAGATTCTTCTATAATATGAAATAATTACTGGGATAGAATAATGCAGAACAATATAATCTCTAAAACCAGGACAGTAAATAAAGAGCAACACTCTGAAAGCAGGGAAATTGGAAATTCCACAAAAGAAACCATCAGGGCCAGCTAACACCTCCCAAGAAAGGATTCTTCCAGAAAGGAAGCTGAGAAGGGAGTGAAGCACTGTGTATTACCAAAGTCATTATTATTACTATTATTATTATTATTATTATTATTATTATTATTATTGTGTTGCAGTCAACCGTGAAAATGAATATAATCTGGCTCCAAGTATTCAAAAACACTAAAATCAGAATATATAAAAATTAATGTGGTATAATAAAACAGAACAATACAATCTCTAAAATCAGAACACTAAATAAAGAACAACACTCTGAAAACGGGAATTCCACACAGGAAACAATCAGGGCCAGCTAACACCTTACAACAAAGTATTCCCATCACCAAAGTCTGGCAAATCCTGTTTTCTGAGGGCCACAGACAGTAGAAGCACATAAAATTCACTCAGGGAGTAAACAGCCAAGCTTTAAAGCTGCAAGGCCGTTACATCCTAATCATTTTCCCTAATTGCAGCATTCATACTTGCCTCCAACAGACAAAAAAAAAACCAATCAGAAATATTGTATATTCACAACCTTTAGGGAATAATATCCCCTGATGGCGCAGCATGTTAAAGCGCTGAGCTGCTGAACTTCTGGACTGAAAGGCCGCAGGTTTGAATTGGGGGACCAGAGTGAGCCCTCACTGTTAGCCCCAGCTTCTGCCAACCCAGAAGTTCAAAAACATGCAAATGTGAGTGCATCAATAGGTACTGCTCTGGCGGGAAGGTAACGCCGCTCCATGCAGTCATCCCACATGACCTTGGAGGAGTCTACGGACAACGCCGGCTCTTTGGCTTAGAAATGGAGATGAGCACCAACCCCCAGAGTCAGACATGACTGGACTTAATGTCAGGGGAAAACGTTTACCCTTTACCTTAACTACCACCAATTCCTCAATACTTTATTTCCCATACCACCATACTTCGCCACAGCAACACGTGGCCGGGCACAGCTAGTGCTAAATAAACCAGGAAAAGAATTAGCTGTGTCATTTTTTTCTTTTGATAGATTTCTATTATAATGCCCTAACTGAAGATAATGTCTTACTAAAAGACTAAATATTAAAATTACCTTCATTTTTTCATTTATTCTGTCATGTATTCCCATTGTCTGAAATGGGTGGTTATTCACAGATATAGAACTTCTCACTTTGTTTTAATAACAGCAACCCTAAACAATTCTAAGTTTCTACCTTCTGGATAATGTTGGGTTGTCTATGTCAAAAAAAAATCTTTCATTATGGTGCTGTATGACTGTGATGTATAGCCGTGGAAGTTCTATTTTTAGAATGTAATGTATTTTTGAAAACTCACTTTTTCCTACATGTTTTCCAAGGAAAAAGGTGTTTTTTCAGTATGTTTCCTGATGTCAGGATCTAAGATCAGGAGTGAAGGGGACAATTGGGCTACTCTCTATGGTGAGGGAGACAAGTTAGCTACTTTCATTCATGGATATGCTCAGCTGGGGAGTAGGTGGTGTAGCGACCCTGATCTGAATTTAAGGAGGGGAAATATGCATCCATCAATGCAATGTCAGTGTGGTATATTATGAGTCCATGTTGTGCTAATTAGGGGAAGTCTGGGACAACTCCAGGATAGAATACTCTGAATTGTATCTGATTTATTTTTCTGATGTAGACAACCCCATAGAGCCAAATTAGGTGAAATTCCAGATATTTATTAATGTTACTATGTATTGCTGTTATCTATGTTTTGCCATTACTGAAATCAACCAAGGGAGTGCAACTTGGATCAAAATGAAGCGTAAGGGAGTTTGAGCCTTTTTCCTGTCCTTGATCTTCTGATGCAAATCGTCCCCTTGATCCATGCTTAACTGTATAAGAGAAAACATAAAGGAAAACACATGTCTGTTCATTTTCTTTTCCACACCTAGTAACAGCTCCAGAGAAGTATGATTTGAATTAGAGTAGGTGGGAAAAGGATTAGGTCTCTTCATCTTCATTCAATGCTATGCCTTCAGTCCAAATCACGAGCACACCAAAAAGAAAATTATATTAGGAGGCCAGTTACATATCTTCCACATAACATTTAATATGACCCTTGATGTCATAAAGAAAATGTAGTTTAAAACAAACAAAACACATTTTATGGTCATATCTTCATTTCACAGGACTATGTCCCATGTGAAGAAATAACTTTCTTCATTGAAAGAAATACAGTTGCAAGTCTACAAATTCCATGATCGATTGCAATTCTAATCACCTGTTCAATTTGCTTAATCCACACTTTCATGCAAGCTTCTATTCGTTCCAGAGTCTCTGTGCTGTTTGCTGCAATCAGGTAGTCTGTAGGTCCTTTCAGGGTTTTCAAATCATAGGTATCACATTCCTTCAAATTTACCTGAGCAACATTTTAAACAGTTATTGTTCTAAACAGTCTGTTATGGTAATCACTTAAGAAATCATGCTACATATAGTCAGCATAGACCATTGCTTCTTAAACTGTGAGATCCAACCCCAAATGAGATCCCCTTAGCTCAATGTTAAAATCCCCCAAAATTTGTAAATGCCACCCATTTACACAAATCTGTTACCAGCAACATGTAGTGCTTAGGGTGGACTTTGCAGAAAATGCATTAGGCATATTCCATGAAAAGGAAAATCAGACTGTTTAGCAAGTCTTGCAAATGATTATTTATTTTCAAAAAATTGTTGATTTTATATAGCTATTTTATATATCTGTATACCTGGGGTCACATACACATTTCTCAAGCAAAAAGGGGTCATGAATGGAAAACGTTTGAGAAGCCATGATCTAGATTACATGTCTCATAAATTTTGAAACATACACCATGCCAGCTATGGCTTTTGACAGTTATAGTCAAAACATCCCCCTTGATGGATTGCCACCTTGCCGTGGTGAGGGGGCTTGCGTGTTCCAATGAACCTGCGGGCATAACCACTGGAGTCATGCACTCCCAGGAGTGGCCACGGGGGGGATCCAAAGACCCAATGGCAGAGCAGGCGGAGGATAACATGATACATGTTACAATGGTTGTGAAGGCAGAAGAAGGCTGCAACAGACTGAGAAGTCACTCTTGTTGTGTTAATCACACCACTGCTGGAACCTCAATCTGTGAAGACTGTGTGTTGACCAGCCGTTGCACCGACCTCCACACATTAAAAAAAATCACTCACAGACATCTTCCAAGAAAAATAAAAACAAACCAACAGAAGTCCCATGGCGATCAGCGAGTGGTGACGGGGGCAGGACTGTGAAATCTGGAAGCCCCTAGTCACAGACTGGCACATGGGCAGTGGATATGGACTCAGTCGTTCTACCTCAAGGTCCGAGGCAGTTGAGTAGTCCGGCAGCTGTATCCATGACTGAGCAGCCCTTTTTAGGATCCGCTCTGCCTATGTGCCTATGCACCAACTCTAGATATTGACGAAGACATCAAGGAATTTTTTTTATTTTCAGCTGGACAATACCTTGGAGATACCTAAGGAGGACAAAATCATCCTCCTGGGGGACTTTAATGCAAGAGTCGGACGGGACTCCAACCTATGGCCAGGGATCATAGGAAAAGACGGGGTCGGAAACAGCAACTCGAATGGCATCTTGCTTCTTACCAAATGAGAAGCACAACCTTTTAATCACCAACACGCTCTTCCACCAGAAAAACAAGCTCAAGACATCATGGGAGCACCCCCAGTCAAAGCATTGGCACCTCTTGGACTATGTAATTACATGTGCAAGAGACTGCCGTGATGTGTTTCTCACAAGAGCCATGACAGATGCTGATGACCGCTGGACAGACCACAGGTTAATCCGATCTACGATGGCTATCAAGATCGCCCCCAAACACAGACTCTAAGGAAGAAAAATAACTCGCAAAATGAATACCCAAGCCATTCAGGAGCCCTCCAAATGAGCCCTTCTCCAAACAACACTCAAGGATCATCTACCCATAGAACATCCCGAAAAAGTTGAGGAACATTGGAACAAACTGAAGACCTCCATCATCACAGCCTGCAAAGAAGCCATTGGATACCAAACTAAAAAACATCAAGATTGGTTTGACGATAACGACAAAGAGATCCAACAGTTAATTGATAACAAAAGGAAAGCCTTCCAAACATGGCAGAGAGACACCAACTGTGCTGCTAAGAAAAAGATCTATGCTAGTGCAAAAGCTGAGGTCCAAAGAAGGACCAGAGAACTCAAGAACATCTGGTGGACAAAGAAGGCTGAAGAAATCCAACACTTTGCAGTCACCCATGATGCTCAGGGATTAATTTGGTTTAAAGTGCTCCAGTAAGTAAATTTCAAGATAACATCCCTTAAATATCAACCTGGGAAATAACAAAGGGATAAAGCAAAATGTTTATGGACTTTTCATGGGTATTTGATTTGCCATTTTGATAACCTAAAAGTATTAAATATTCTCCCATGTAAAATTCCTGAAATTCCCAGATTTAAGAGTGCTTATGGGGAGTACTAATACTAAATCTGTTTATTGTTCACAATTTAGGAGTCTGGGTGACCAGATGGTGTGAGAGGGACCCCCAAACAGATGCAGATTAGCAAGACAAACGACTCAAGAAACGGGGTTTGAAAAATATGCCTGTTTCTTTTCTATTGTTTTCCTCCAGTGTACTGTTCAATGCCTTCTGTACTCTACAAAGTATAATTTATTCCCACATGTGGACATGTAGGCCTACCTTCTCTAACAGACTTTGCTGAGCTCCTAAAAGGACACTGACAAATCCCTCTAGAGAAGCAAGAAAATCCTGTTTAACATTCATTCCTTTCCAAGGGCCACTCAACTCTCCCCAGCCATGGTTCATAGTCTTCAGAGCTGGTATGAAGATATCTGACAGCAAGTGTTGTACACTGTTGAGCAAACCACCATGAGTTGTATCCATCATATTGAAAACCACTTCCTGGCAACAAAATAGCAAACAGCATTGTTAGTTGTTAATCTGGCCATGTAATCCCTTAGAACTAAGATTGAACCCAATATGTAGAATCACAATCCAGCATAACTATGATGGTAGACTATTATTATCATTCATTTTTACAAATAATGATCAAAACTTTCATCACAAATGTCTGATATGTATTCTTCTGTTAGTGGCAACAATGAGCATAACTAAGGAGTGGAAATATGCTAAGGAAGTGGATATTCTCACATAATAGAGGATTTAGCACTAAATGAAAAAATGTAAGATCTAGCATTAAATGAAAAATCAATAGCTAAATGTAAAGTTCTCAGAGGTAAAACTAGAACAGACTTTGTTGTTAGTTGTAATAGTAGTATCCTGCTTTTCTTTCTAGATCGAGACTCAAAGCAGTTAAGAAATGCCAGCTATTTATTACTTTTGTAAACAATGCAACTGATATCACAAAATCACCAGGATTTCAGCATAAATGCTAAAAGGAATCCTTGATATTCTACATTTGGAGGATTGAAGATTCATGATTCTTCACTTGTAAGAGGAATATATATATATATATATATATATATATATATATATATAGAGAGAGAGAGAGAGAGAGAGAGAGAGAGAGATTACTCTGAAAAATAAATTGTATCTTGGGTATTTTAATCATATAGTAGATTTTTGTATAACATTTTTCATTGCTATTTTGTTGATATAAACTAAGTTTAAAAAATTAATATCTGGCCATGATGTCTCTTGAGCTTTTAAAATGAATGAATGTGTTTTTAGGATTGAATTGGTCCTAAATTGGTCATTTTGATGAGCAACATAACAGAGACCCGATGGGTCCCACAGAGATTCAGCATGACCCAGAGTCAAAGGACACCTGCATCACATAGAATACTTACACGGTGAATATTCTCTGCAGTGATTACTTTGGAAGGATTAGTTCTAATGAAGAACACACATATGCCAGTTAAAGCAACATCATTTCCTTCTGTCACAAATAACTTGTGTTTTTTGTTCTTAGCAGGTTGAGAATTAATGCCTGCTGAGCTTCCAGGTCCTGTAATATTTGGGAGAAACAGAAATATTCTGTTATCTAGAATCCTGAATAGCACGTTTGTGAAGACTAGGGACTAATATGCACACATTTTCACAATTCATGCTCTGCATATAATATACATGAATATGCGCATTACATGTCTCCACAACTGTACATCATGAACACATGTGCAATGAAGCCATTTGCCTACCTGTTTCAGATCCCTCCATATCTTGATAATAGAACATGACATGACGAAAGCCACCAACAGTGAAGAATTTATCGATACGCTCAATCTGTTAAAAGAAAAGTGATAAAAATATTTCAAAGTTTCAGACTTAGTTTCCCTGGAGTACATACACCAAAGTGTCAAACACCTATCAGATGGCACCATTCCTCAATATTAATGTACATCAATCTGCACATAGACTCATCAGTGAACATGTTTGTTCACTGATGGGCCTATGGACCGTAATAACTATTGTTGCTGTATGTTCTCAATACATTAATAATATAATTGGAACTGATGCTATTAACGTACACTCCACTTGTCTCATGTTCCAATGTAGGTAAGGATCTCCCTAAGAGAAATAGAGAAACAAGACATTTGAACTGGTCTCCATATAAGTGTGCAAATCAGGAATTAAACAATTATATATATTCAGTTCCATGTAACTGAGGAATTTCTTTGAATGTAGTCATTCAAATTTTAAAGGAATGGTTAATACTGGGAATTTGAATCAATGGCTTACAATGCTACTGTTATTCACTGATGCTGCAGTTCTACTTTTGTTTACCGAAGTAGACAATGTCCAGTGTCTTTTTTGGAATGAAATATGGTTTTCTAATCACATATACACCAGTAGGACTATCTTGTCATGTGCATTTTCTCATTTAGAATGTCTTTCCTGTTGGAAAGCTTTGAACAGCATAATAGTATTTTGTGGGGTACTAATATATAAATAACACCATATAGCATGTTGGACTTGTTCAAAGCAGACAGTTTTCTAACCAGTGAAAACTGATGCGATGTTTTATGACAGCTAGCAAGTACATGTTGTGAGAAGGTTGTACAGTGACTCTGCTGTGATATTTCTGTTTGACAGCTTTGTTCATTGTTATGGCTTTTGCCACCATCAGGGCCGTAGCCAGAAAAATTTTTTGGGAGGGGTTGAAACTTTTTTTTAGCAAATCATGAAGAATAGTTCGATAACACAACAACAACATTTTAATTACAGTCCAACAACCCTTATTGCTACGTAAAAGGTATAAGATACAAGGTATGCAAGGTTAGTAAGGCCAAAAATAGCCAAAACTGATTAAAACACACGATGTGGGTGGAATTAACAGCAGATAAAACTGATAAAACCAGAATTAAAACTTATAACCAGCATTTAAGATAGCAATGACCTAGGTAAAAGACTACAAAGGGTAACAGGCATGTTTCATCCTGCCATAACATAAAATACTTTAAATTATATGGTTTCAAGTATATTTTATATAGACTTCATTAAATCAAATTTCTTGACCGGGCAGTGGGGATATCCAGTTGCCTACCCTGGATGGCGAGGCACTATGCCTGTCATCATTGGTAAAGAGTCTGGGAGTCCTTTTGAACCCTCTGCTGACGATGGAAGCCCAGGTCTCTGCCATTAGTAGAACCGCCTTCTTTCACCTGTGGCAGGCTAGACGGCTGGCCCCCTATCTGTCAAGGGATGACCTAGCTACAGTGATCCAGGCCATGGTCATCTCAAGACTAGACTACTGTAACGCCCTCTACATTGGCCTTCCTTTGTTGGTGATCTGGAAGCTCACGTTGGTACAAAATGCAGCTGCTCTACTTCTTGTGGGAGTCCCGATGAGATGTCATATAACACCAATCTTACTACAGCTGCACTGGTTACCAATTGAGCACCGGATCATTTTCAAAGTGATGGTGATTACCTTTAAGGCCTTACATGGTCTAGGGCCAATGTACCTGAGGGACCGCCTCACCCCCTACCAACCCCATCCCTCCGCTCTGAGGACCAAGATCTATTGGAAGACCTTGCATCTAACAGACCTTGCATCTAACAGCAACTAGACATAGAGCTTTTACATCAGTGGCACCATCACTCTGGAACACTCTGCCACCTGAAGTTCGTGCCTTGCGGGATTTATCAGTCTTCCGCAGGGCATGTAAGACACACCTGTTTCGGCAGGCTTTTGATCTCAGTTATTGCTGTTTTTAAATTGCTTAGATTTTAGCTTGTTTTTGTAAGCCACTCTGAGCCCTGGGGGAGTGTTTTTAAGATGTTTTTAAAAAAAGATATTTTAAAGATGTTTTTAAATTGTTAGATTTTAGCTTTTCTTGTAAGCTGACCCGAGCCCTAGGGGAGTGGCGGCATATAAGTTTAAATAATAAATAAATAAATAAATAAATGTTCCAGTTAATCATCCTAATTTGCATTGAATGGCTACATCTAGCTACTTTCTGCCTGGGGGGAATTCTTTGTTAACTGCCCCTAGTTCCCACGTCTCAGAGTGTTGCTTCTTATTTACTGTTCTGATTTTTGAGTTTTTTAATACTGTTTTACTGTTTATTTTCATGGTTTCCTCCTTTCTGTTGAAGTTGTCCACATGTTTGTGAATTTCAATGCCTTCCCTGTGTAGTCTGACACGATAGTTGTTGGAGTGGTCAAGCATTTCTGTGTTCTCAAATAATATACTGTGTCCAGGTTGGTTCATCAAGTGCTCTGCTATGGCTGATTTCTCTGGTTGAATTAGTCTGCAGTGCCTTTCATGTTCTTTGACTCGTGTTTGTGCGCTGTGTTTGGTGGTCTCTATGTATACTTGTCCACAGCTGCATGGTATCCGGTAGACTCCTGCAGAGGAGAGAGGATTCCTTTTGTCTTTTGCTGACTGTAGCATTTGTTGGATTTTCTTTGTTAGTCTGTAGATAGTTTGTCTGTAGATAGTCTGTCCCATGCCCCACATGAAAGCCGGACTGGAAGGGATCTAATCCGGCTGTGTCATCTAGGAACTATTGCAACTGCTCCTCTACTGCCCTCTCAATCACCTTGCCCAGGAACAAGAGGTTTGAAACTGGGAGATAGCTGGAGGGAACCGAACGATCTAAATCTGGTTTCTTCAGCAGGGGAGAGACCACCGCCTCTTTTAAACCCTCTGGAAAGACTCCTTGCTCAAGAGAGCTATTATCTTCAACAGAGGGTCACGTAATCCCTCCAAGCAGGATTTCACCAACCAAGAGGAACACGGATCGAGGGAGCAAGTGGTCGGTCTAGCTGCAGCTATGAGCCTATCAAAAGCCTCTGCGTCCAGTGGGATGAACTGGTTGAGGGTGGGCCCAGCAAGTGGCCACGGAGTCTCAAGTTCTCTCATTGTATCAATTGTGGCGGGGAGGTCCCAGCGTAGTAGTGAGATCTTGTCAGCAAAATAGCTTTGAAAAGCCTCGGCTAAAGGGGCCTGATCATCACTTTTTGGGTTGGTAGGAACTGTCATTAAAGATCTAATTATTTTGAACAATTTTGCCGGGCGTGAGCTGGCGGATGCTATCAAAGAGGCGTAATATACTCACTTTACTTCGATGATAGCAAGCTCATAGGACACCATAAATGCCCTATAAGCTGATCGCGAAGCTCTGTCATGAAGTTCTCGCCACACGCCTTCTAGCCGTCTCTTTTCCCGCTTCATTGATCGAAGTTCCTCGGTGAACCAAGGAGACCGATTTCGGCAGGGTTGGAGAGGGCGTCTAGGGGTGATCTCGTTGAGTGCATTGGACAGCCTGATGTTCCATGTGTCCACCTGCACATCGATTGAGTTGCTGACAGGCTCCAGATCCTTCAGAGCATTCCAGAACCTACTAGGTTCCATAAGTCTTCTTGGGCGAGCCCAAATCGGCTTGACGCCCTTGCCAGGTGGGTAGGCATGCTCCAGCCTGACTCTCAGGGCGCAGTGATCCGACCATGGAACCTCTATAATAGAGGCTTGGGTCACTTGAATTCCTGCGCTGAAGATCAAGCCTAGCGTATGTCCTGCCTGATGCGTGGGCCCAGTACTACAGAGCGAGAGTCCTAGTGTCTCTATGGTAGATACTAGGTCCGTAGCCGCTGCTGAGCAAGAGTCTGTATCAGCATGGACATTGAAGTCCCCCAGGACGATAAGTCTGGGGAACCTCAAGGACCACTCTGACACAGTCTCGAGCAGCTGGGATAGGCTGTCTGCTGGTGCACTAGGTGCACGGTACACCAGCAGAGAGGCTATGCTCTCAGGGGAATCCCACACCAGACCAACACTTTCAGTGCCAGAGATGTCCAGAACAGGAACTGCCCTAAGAGAAAAGCTTTCTCGGGAGAGCATAGCCACCACCCACCACCCCGCCTCCCAATCCGCATCTGGTGGGTGATTACATAACCTGGAGATGTTATTTCCCTGAGTAGGATCTCATTCCCCTCTTGGATCCAAGTTTCTGTGATACATACTAGGTCAGCTCCCTGGTCAGTAAGAAAATCTCTGATAGTAGCAGTTTTATTCCTTATGGACCTAGCATTCACCAACACCAGGGTAGGAGGGGAGGAAACTGGTAGCCTGTCATAGGTGCACTTGGGGATAGGCCGCAGGTCAGAGGGGGGCCGAGTCTTCCATCAACTCAGCCTCCCTCTAGTATTCGGCCTGCGCCTACCATCATACCTCCCCCTCCCAGAGATCCTAGGAATTCCCATACACAAACCTACTTCTCTTGGGGGCTCTACAGCAGAAACTAAGTGCCCAATGTTCAACTGGCCCCCTGAAAAGGAGATGGGGCATGGCCAATTAACAAGTGGTCATAAATGAGTATGTACTCAGAGTAATGAGGGGCAGGTGTAAAGGCCAGAGCACCCGGCCAGCATTGTGGGTGGGGGGGTGGTGGTCTAGGGGACATTAAGTCTAGGTTCCCTCAAGAGTGTTGGGATAAGTTCTTAACTCCAGCACACTGGGAGGTCATTCCCTCTTTTATGTCCACAGTTCTGATATTCGAATCCCAGGTTCTAGTGTTTTGGGGGAGTGCTCCCTCCTCCATATTTACAGATCTAGAACCACTTGGGGGAACATTGGCCAATTTGGGGGAGAAGGTAGTAGTTGCAGGTCTTGGCCAGCTACCGAATCCTACTCCCCAGAAGATTCTAGTCTTAAATTTATTTTGATGACAGCCATGTCTCTGAGACCTACGATTTGGAGGTTTACCAGTTCCTACCATTGTATATTTATCCATGTCTGGGGCTTCAGGTTCTCCAGAGTCTGTTGTCAGTCCATCTTGGCCCGCTGCCAATCCAGCACTCTGCAAAGCGCCAGAAACTCCCTCTGTTGCAAAATAATTTGTTCTGGCTTCTCACCAGAAGTCTGGTGCATATCATGGCAGCGTTTCTGTCTCCGGTCGGGGTGACCCGCATGCCTGCGCTGAAGCTTTTTGGGATTTGGAGATGAAGGCATAAGCTCACCGATGGCGTCCCCAAGCATCTTTGGTGCTTGCCTCTTTGACAGGGAGAGGCAGCGACGTCGTTGGGGGCTTCCACAGAAGGGGGGCACTGAAGGAGAGACAGGCACCCGTCCAAGGATCTCTGTCACATCCAATGCCTTCACTTCAGGCAGAGAGGGCAAATCCTTTTCCTGTCCGGTGGTCCCAGGGGGCCCCTGCCCAGACCAGGGACATGGGCAGGTTGGCCCAAGACCGAGAGGGCATAAACCACCAAACAAGCAGCCATGGGAAGCTGACTCTAAAATCTCCCCCTTCGGCATCGAGAGCGCATCCTGGCTCATCACAAGACTCTCAAATGGCTCTCCAATTTCCAGGGAAGCTCTTCGCAAAATTGAAGAAGGCTCTATGGGTAGTCCCGGTTTTGAGCCCAAGCTAGGTCTCTGGCATTCTGAGGGTCAGGATCCAACAAATTCCATAAGGTCCTCCCTTGTGTTTAATCTAGGGATTGAGCTGATGGGTGGTTCAGTTGGCGAAGCAGTCTCCCAAACCGATTGAGCCGATCGGCCAATTGGTTGAATTCTGCAAACAGCAGACTCACCAATCTTGAATCTGATCTTGCACCATCTTGACCAGGTCTCTGATCATCCAAACAGTTTGAGCGATCTAGCCCCTTCAGATTTTCTTCCAGGGGTTTCGGTAGATCCAAAATCGCATTCAGATCCAGGAATCTGACAGGGCCGTTTGTGGTCCCCTCATGGAGATCCACTGAGGCTAGCTTCCAACTGATAAGAGTTCTTCCCTCACCCTGGACTTCCCACAGATATATATAAACAGTCCTTGCTTAGTTTTTCCATACCTCACAACCTCTGATGCCTGCCATAGATGTGGGCGAAACGTCAGGAAAGAATACTTCTGGAACATGGCCACACAGCCCGAAAGACATACAACAACCCTGTTTATACACCCTCTTGAATTCTGGCTTCTGAAATAACATGCCACCACAGCATACCTGATTTCCTTCAAGAATTGCATCTTCCACTTCTGCCTTTTCGAGAACCACACAGGAAGCAATTATGGAGAATATATAATCATGTCTTCCATCCAGATGGGCTTGTTTGGCCTCTTTCTCTTCCTTTAACTTTTGCTGTAGAAGCAAAGTCTTTATTATTATTTTATAGAGAGCTTCAAAATTATTATAAATAAACCTATGAAAACTCAAAATATCCTTGAATCAGGTCCTGATAATCATGGAAGGGGATGTGTGGTGGGAAAAATGAAATATTCACAGATTTTGGCTACAATTCTACAAGCACTGATTTAGTCAGTTCCTTTGAACATATCAGGTAGGATTTACCTCCAAATAAATATGCATGGAATTTGGGTGTAAAGATGTGAAGAAAATACAGGAAGTGGAGAAAACAAAATATTTGTAAAGTATTTTGATAATAATCATAATAATATCTAATAATATTTAAATATTCTTATCTGATTACTTTCAAGCTTTCTTAATTCAAGAAATAAAAGCATATTACATGTGGTAAACCATGTACAAGTTATGAACAAAATAGGTTCTGTAGGTTTGTTCTTAAGTTGAATTTGTTTGTAAGTTGGAACAGGTACATTTTTTAGTGTAACACCAACACCAGATAGAGAGAGAGATAGGCAAGTAGGTAGGTAGATATGCTCTGGATAGCATAGGGAAGTGTTACTGTTAACACCCCTGTGGTGTTTGTTTTGCTGTCTGTGCCCCTGTTCAGAAGATTTCACTTTCTGTCCCTGTGAGAATTGAATTTTGGAAAAAAAAATAGCTTGTTATGGAAGCAAAGATTAGTGATAAAGCTTCAGTGGAGACACCTTCTGCCCATAAGTACAATACGGTTGGAATGGCTCCTAGATTATGACTCTGGATTCTGTGTGGTTATTACTTGGTTTTTAATGTATTAATGTTTTGTTTTGTTTTTAAAAAATGATTTTAAGGTCTATGCTTATTGTATGTATATGTTGACTTATATGGCATTGAATTGTTGCCATCTTGAAAGTCTCTCTGAGTCCCCTTCAGGGTGAGAGAGAGTGGGGTAAAACTATAGTAAATAAATAAATAAATAAATGATAACTCTTTCAGGAGTGAATTTCCCTTTCTAGGAGTAGATTTATCTCACTTCCTGTTGTCTCATCTCTCTCCCCCCCCCCCCCCATTTGTAACTATAAGTCATTTGTAAGTTGGATGTTTGTTACTTGGAGCCTGCCTGTAGTCATATTTCCTAACAATTAGTTTCAGGCATACATTTGCTGTCTTCTCCAGAAACCCTTAATAATACCATTCCCCAATAATCTTTTAATATGATTTTCCTACAATTTTTAAATCAAAATTTTCAGGAGTATATGTAAATTCCATTAAAACATGTATATGAATATTATTTCTTGCCCAAACCCATATAGTATTATTTATTAACTGGAAAGTGGGAGAAATCAATTCAAGGAAATCAATCTGAAAATCAGCAGTAACTATCCTGGGAGATGCAATCCAAAAAAGCAACTTTTCTAAACTCTGGAGGAAAAATTAATATTCTATTCCAGCATATGATTAAAATAGGTATTACACCCAAACACATGTGTTCATAACTCTTCATAACAAAAGTCTAATTATGGTATGTCATTGGCTTCCTTCCTCTACTTAGCAAATGCCTTGCTAAACACATAAGCCTGATTGAGACCACTAGCATACATGTTGGTGTTGCACCTCTAGGCTACGTAGGCACCTCAAAACCACACTGGAGCCCAGAATATAAGCAAGCAAGCTGTTTATTGAAGGTTATATGCAAGCAATAGCAAAACAAAGTTCAGAGTCAGTAAAATAGGTTTAAAATCCACAACAGCAAGGTACTTGAAAATCTTGAAGCAAGAGTTTATAAAAGTCACTCAAAGAACATAGTCCAAAACCAGATATCAAAGGAAGTCCCAAGAAAGGTATCACGAATAGTCCAAACAAGATTAATTTCAAGGCATGAGTCAAATGATAACCACAGGAAACAAGACTAGAAAGCAAGATTAAACTCCAAGATAGTCCAAGATATGAAGTCAATGCTGAAACACAAGGCGAGGGTCTTGACTAGAATAGGAATCAAATGGCAAAGTCACTGCAATATCCAAATGGATTCACAGGCCAAAACAAGGCTGGAACTTGGAGCAAGATACACAGCTGCAGGAATACATAGGAACACGGAACAAAGATCTTCCTCTCTTGAATTAGCAGCGTTATCACCTCTGGCTGTGTCAGGGAAAGCAACACTTTTTAAGGGAAATCCAAGGTCTTTTTCCCACGAGAAGATTTTTCATTATTTTGCTTCAAAAGCAACTGTCTGCTCCTCCTCATAAATTCCCTTTCCCTCATCTGGTGAGTTATCGCTGTCTTCCTGTCAAACTCATTATCTCTCTCCACTGTATAAGCTCCCACATCCAAATTAGAATATCCATCTGGCACCTGGAGATCCGATCTTGACTGCTGTGAGGAATGTGATTCAAAATGCCTGCTTGCAACCATTCTGTCTCTGGTCTCAGAATCCACTGGGACAAACTCTGGCTGCATCTCAGGCTCTGGCTACATCTCAGGCCCAAATCCAGAGTCCTCTAGCAAGGCAGTTGCCTCTGGTAAAGCAGGTGCAAGAACAATAACCCGCTGAATGGGGTCAATCTCAGGCTGGGCTGCAACAGTTGGGATTAATGTATTTTCAGAACAATGTGTGCTTCACAAGGCAAGTACTTGGGACCTCTTCACATGGTCCAAGGGGATCATTCCGTTATGCTGGCAATCACCCCGTGGCACCCCGTGTGCCCTCCTTCCTTACCCCATCATATGGTGGGGACGATCCTTAAAGAAATGTTTAGGCAAACTAGCATGCATGAAACTATAAATGCAACTTGTCTCAGCATGGAACTCATACTAGACATCACAGACAAAGGCCCTTTCCACACAGGTGTATAAAATCCCACATTATCTGCTTTGAACTGTATTATATGGCATTGTGGACTCAGATAATGCAGTTCAAAGCAGATATTGTGAATTATCTGCCTTGATATTCTGGGTTATATGGCTGTGTGGAAGGGCCCAAAATCTCTCCGCTTCCTGGATATATGAGAGGAGATCCTTGAGCACGTTCCTTTATCTACCAAGGCCGCAGTGTTGATCTAGAACTATGGAATACCAGGCTTTGAGTTCCCATGCCATTAAAATCCACTGGGTGATTTTGGCTAATGGCAAACTTCTAGGCATATCTTGCCTAGAAATAATGCTATGATAGATTTAACTAGGGTCATTGTACGTCAGAAATGATGTAAAGATATATAACAATTGGACATATTTTCTAGCGCCTACTCTTCAACATATCTGGACATATGAATGAAAATCATAATACATGGCACCCAACAGCCCACTCATCTTCAGAGATGACATGTAAAAAAATATGAGCAATCTGCATAAGGAGATTTGGAAAAGTGGAGGCCACTGTATCTCTGGCTTTCAAAGCCTTCCCACTCAAGATAACAGCCAAACATATTGCTGTGGATTAGGCAGCGCATGCACCAAGAGTCCCCATATTAAGGCCTTGGGCCAGATACAGTCCTCCAAGGTCATTTACCCAACCCGGCTCTAAACTTTAGATTTAATGTTGCCCAAAGACACACAACAACAATCCTAATTAAACTGACTATCTCATCAGCCAAAAGCAGATCCACACTTCCCATTGAAATAAGGTAAAGGTTTTCCCCTGACGTTAAGTCAGTCAGGTCTGACTCTGGGGGTTGGTGCTCATCTCAATTTCTAAGCCGAAGAGCCGGCGTTGTCCGTAGACACCTCCAAGGTCATGTGGCCGGCATGATTGCATGGAGTGCCGTTACCTTCCCGCCGGAGCAGTATCTATTGATCTACTCACATTGGCATGTTTTCGAACTGCTAGGTTGGCAAAAGCTGGGGCTAACAGGATTTGAACCTCCCAGGATTTGAACCTGAGACCTTTCGGTCTGCAAGTTCAGCAGCTCAGTGCTTTAACACACTTTGCCACTGGGGCTCCACCCACTGAAATACTAGTAAGCTTATGTTGGTTAAAATTGTTCTTAATTTAAAATATTTTATTGTTCTTACATGCTTTTTGCACTACAAATATCGTATGTTCAGTGTCCATAGGAATTCAGTCATTTTTTTCTAAACTATACTCCAGCCCCCTGACAGTCTGAGGTACCATGAACCAGCCATCTGCTGAAAAAGTTTGAGGATCTCTGGTGTACACCAACTAATAAAGTGAAATAGTGGATCCTGCACTACATGCACTGTGAGGGAGATTTAGATGAAGAATAGATAGCTCTCTGAAGATTATTTAACTGCAATTCTCATCATAATCAATGGTGAAAGACAGAGAGAGTTAAAGTCCAATAAAATCTAGACTGACCACTTCAGGACACATAAAACTATGTTTTCTTGGTCAATGACAAAGCAGTATGGACAGATTTTCAACTCCGAAACAAACTGAGATATAAATTGGATTCCAAACTTCATTCCCCAATGATGGATTGTTTGGCTTTTCAAAGGCTTCTCCCCATGGGGTTAGAAAACAAAGTAAATGGTTCAACAAAACAAACTGAATGACTGAGAGATCTCATTTCACCCTGGCAGCAAATTTCTTTGAACAGTTTCACAAAAACAGTAGCCAAAGCTGCTAAGCAACAGGTTACCAAGCTGCTGCAAACAAAACACAACTGAGAGGTCATGCCAGTTTCTGAATTCAGGATATCAGTTTCAGTTGTGGCCACAGCATATGTTGAGAAAATTAGCTGGGCAAATTAGGAGCCCTTCAATTTTTCCATTAAAAAAGATGAGAAGGGGAATAAAAGTATGATTTAACACCGCATGTATAAAATTGGTCAGACAAGCTTATTTATTTTATGATGTACTTACCTTACAAAGTGAATAAAAAATTAAAAACAAGATTCTTTCATGTTTTTATACTTTTAACCGCTGGCCAGGTCACATCTGCAACACTGTGATTAAGATTGTATTGGTGATACAGTCGGCCTTTTATGTCTATGGATTCATAATCCACAACTTGTAAATATTCCACACATATTGCCAATAGACAAACATTGATTTTGCTGTTTCATATAGTTCATACCATTTTGTTTATTCAGAATGCACGAAACAGTACACCCCCTCCCCCCCCCCCCCCGGTACAGAAATGTCAGTGAAACAAATGAAAAGTGGGAACCATTTGTCATCTAATTTTCATGTCTGCCAGGGCTGCAAGCTCTAGGAGGTACTCTTATCTCTCCTTAACTGTGTAAAGCAAATGGAAAAAAAACCTTACTGTAACTCCATCGGCGTGTGTGGACATAGTGCATCTTCGGCGCTCTACTTCAGGATCTGGCGCTTGCACATTTTGGGCCTGCTCGCCAGACACACTCTCCTTGGAATAAGACTGCATCTGGTGAGCAGGCCTGGCAGCAGGCCCTGAAGTGGAGCGCCAAATGCATCTCACTCGGTTTTCCACGTCAGACCCTGAAGATGTGCTTGGTGTTCGGCAGGCCTGCTTGCCAGACACAGACTTTTATCCAAGGAGAGTGGCAAGCAGGCCCAAAACGCGCATACCAGATCCTGAAATGGAGCACCAAGCGCTGAAGATGCACTGTGTTCACACATTCCGATGGAGTTACAGTAAAGGGTTTTTTTTCCTTTTCTTTACACAGTTAAGGGGGGGAGAAGAGAGAAGTGCTTGTGCCTCCCAGAGCCTGCAGTCCTGGCAGGCACGAAAATATTCATATTTTTTTTTTACCTTTTCCAAAATGCTCATTTGTATAGGCACCCATTTCGGAAGCTGTGCCCAAAAACAAAAATGGGGTCATACAAATGGAACATACAGAAACGGATAGCAAATTTCATACAAATGCATAACCCTAGTGGATACCATTTTACCACATCTCTGTACGGAATGGGAGTTTAACATCTACAGATTTTGGTATCCACATGAGCATCCCTGGAACAAAGCCCTGGTCAATACCAAGACCTCACTATAATGTACTAGATTTAACTCTAAATCTAAAGAGAAAAAAATAGAAGGGCTTGGATGTGTTCTTCCTGGAGAAGATAAGATTGAGGACCCTATATCCCAGGATTCGATCCCAGGTTTTCTGCTTTAAACTGGATTATATGAGTCCATACTAGGATAAACAGAAAACCTGGAATCAGATCCTGAGATATAGGGCCTGTCTGGAAGGACCTTGAATGAGGACATCCCTCAGTCTTCCTTTTCAAACTCCACAAATATGGATAAAATACTGTTTTTCTACTACTGTACCGGAAGGCAAGACTAAATGGGCTTACATCACAGAAGGGTGTATTGTAGTTGGTGAGAACAGTCAAACAGTGAATCCAATTACTTAGAGAGGTAATGGCCTCTCTCTTGGTTGAGCTCTTTTTAAAAAGAAGAAGAAGAAGAAGAAGCAGCAGCAGCAGCAGCAGCAGCAGCAGCAGCAGCGAGGCGACATGATAATTACAAATCCTGTAGATCACGCTCCAATTCTAATTCTAGGATGGCCACAGAGGTTTGTAAAAAGGTAACAACTTTGTCCTATTGTTTGTCCTCAACCACTGAATTCCAAAGCATGGCACTTCTTTTTCATTTACCTGCTCCAACCAATATATTATCATAGATTTTATTAAATTGATTGATCTAATATTTTAACAATTTGAAATAATTACACAGGCAGAGACTGCCACTCACCAATGAAAGCAGTGTGACAAAAAGTCATCCATCATGAAATAAGTAACAGGATGATATCAGATCATGAATCAAAATATATGGTATAATAAAGATTCCAATAACTATAGCTCAATTCATCATCCATATTAAATATTCAAAAATAAGCCTTCATTTTATATCTAAATATCTTTTATGAGAAGAAGTGATATATCCAGTGGCAATTTTTATCATACCAAATACAACAATTGTCAGACTTTAATGGATGGAAAGTTCACTTGGGAATAATGGAAATTATGCAGTAATCATCATTTTTCACTCTTCCCAAAATGGAAAAAGGAAAGAGAGGTATTTTATAATCCCTATTTAAAAATGCTTTGTCATAAAATACCATAAAATTCTTGATTAAGAACAAGGGTCTGTTTCTTTTCCAGATTTCACAAACCAGTTTATTCCTGTATGTACAGCTATGTATAACTGGAATGCAAGCATATGGCACACAAAGAGTTTAAAGCAATCCTGCATTTTTACATGTATTATTTTAGCACGAATACGATTCTGGGTCCTTTTGGATTTGAAGACAACTCCTTAATTTTGAACAACAGGTACCACTGGGATTCAATTGAGCACCAATGAAACAGAAACATCTTCTGCATTGGGACAAGCATGGAAGCAGTCATAGGTCTGTAGACAACAGGGATTCAACCAGAACATATTCTATATATTATGCTATAATGGAACCACTGGCATATCGAGGTGGCAGATATATCTCTGCTGCCAATATGGCAATAGCCCATGCATCTTCAAAGAGGCATTCTTTGGCTAAAATAAGGGGAAATCAGGCTGTAGAATTTGAAGGTCTTATAAAACCCATACCCACTAGATTCCCTTCCACCCACATCTGATCATTGTCCCCTGTCTCTTACCTTTAAAACTCTGCTAATGCTTTGTTTCCAAAGCTGTCGTTTTCCACTTCTAAACATTTTACAAACTAAAGCTCAGAATCTGGAACAAACTTTATTTTAAGCCAGTGAGATTGGCATGTTCTGAATCCTTGATGCAGAGTGATCTCTTACAAACATAGGTACCAAGAAATTCAGTTTAGATTCCTTGGTGAACTCATGCATAAGCTAGAACAGAACAGAGTCAGCTTCTGTTCCACAACTCAAGAGTTTGAGCTATGGAAACAAATCCAGCCTAGCTTTGGTGTTGTTATGGGAATGCTGACTTATGCAACTCCTATGTGAGATTTGCATATCAGGAACAGCTGTCAATGTGCCAGCAGGCTTTTTAAAGAATGTCTTATCTTCAGAATTGTTTATTCTTTGGATCATGAACAAATAGTCTTAGCTGTTTCAGACCAAATTGTGTAAAGGCTATAGAAAAGTGTTGAACTTATCACAGTTGAGATGTAGCACGTTATCAAAAATCTAGTTCTATGAGGAAGCCCCCAATCCAGACTTGGCAAAGGTTACTTTTGAGCCATGATTCCCAGAAGCCTTCAGACGCTGTGGTTAATTGTTAATCTAACTCAAGATTCAGAGACCTACTTTCTTTTCTGTAGGTACTTTATTTAATACCAAACCTCTGCAATATTATACTTTGTTACCTCAGATCTCTCTTGTGACAGCCAATTCCATTTTGTCTCACTTCCTTCTCCAGCCTTGAAGAACTCCTCCCTCATTCAATTCATAGCAAATGTCCTGCTGTCCTGTTACTTCCTCATTGTTACCTAGCTCCCTTGTCCTTTTCCACAACACAACTCTCCAAAAAGTCCCCTGCTCATATCCACTTTGTCTCTTTCAAATTGCCTCACTTAGTTTTCCTATTTTTTCCCAATGCAAACTTAGATTCCCAAACTGAAGGCATAGATTTATTTCAAAAGCTAGATTGCAAACATTTACAGTTTTGTTCTCCCTCAGGAACTGAAATGTTCACAAGTTTTCCATGCATCTTACCAGCTCAGTCAACCATTGCTAGGGGCCCTAATCTTACACTTGTCTGGCTAAGAATTTTACATTTGCAGTGTTTAGATAGTCATTTTGCAAACATGGATAGAAACGAATAGCCCATGTAAAATGCCAAAAGTAGTGTTGTGGTGCCTTCAAGTGGCCAATACTGTAAAATGTGTTCCAGTGAACTCCATTTTGTATAGGAGGAGGAGGTGAAGAAGGGGAATCATCTTTGTAGGCAGTTTAAGGTAATTATTTAATACTCATTAATGACATGAAAGATCTTCAAAAGCATCAATACAGACAGGAAGAAAAAGACTGTGCCAATAAATACAAAGAAATATTTGTGAGCACATTAGAACAGGTAGTATAGTATAATACAAGCTTAGACATTTTTGTCAAAAAAGTCACACTTAGAAAATTGGGTCAACTTATCTATGAGTGTTATACATTAACTCTTATTTTAAAAAGGAACCATCCCCTTCATTAAGTAAAATAGTGAAAAGCAAGAACCTACCACCTCATTACATTGGCTTATTTCCCTTCAGGCTCATTTCAATGATGGAGAGGCACGAAGCCCATCACATGACACTGAACTACTTCCAGCTGTCTTGTGTTCCCATCCATCATGGAAATGAGCCTGAAGAAAAGAGTTCCCACCACGAGAGAGTAATCACCTTGTGAGCTGCTATTGCGATTTGATCCACTCTTAAAGGCTAAAAACCTGTGGGATGAGAAGTATCCTGTTTCATTGCTGCAAAGCCAGAAAGAGCTGCTACAGACAGAGAGCAATTGAGAGCAGTGTTCGGCTGGGGAGGCATAGTCAGCAGAGAAAAAAATAGAAAGGACCTCTTCACACTTTTGTTTTTCGGTGGTGGTGACAGGATTTTGGCAGTTCTGCCACAGAGCCCAACAGCTCCCATCACACCCCAGAGAAGTACTACTGAGACAGCTCTGGGCTGCCCACAACAAACCCCCTGCCAGCACAAAAAAATAGCCGGCAGCAAAAGCCAGGAGGCATCCCATCTTTCCCTTGAAATTAGCAAGGTCAGCCAGCTTAAAGAGGCTTCGCCCTGTGTGATGAAGTATGGAGGAAACCGGGACTGTGCCGGGCACAGGGCGACAGGTCTCCACATTCCCTGGGTAGGCACAGCTAAAATTGCCACAACCCACGATGATCCGCAGCGATTCCAGTGGTGGATGTTGTTGCATGCATCCTCTGTCATTTTTGCATGATTATATTAATATATGATGTTTTGTTTTTCTGGGGTCTGGAATCGCCGGCCAGCCCTCTTAATGGACCAGGTCATGTTCATCCCATAGAACAATAGCCTTCTTGGGAAGGGCCAGTGAGCCACTCAAATCACCCATTGGTAAACAGCCATGCCAGCCGGCAAAGCCAAGCCCCTTTCTGTGATAGGTCAGAATTAGAGGCTTGGCTGCAGCCTATGCCAGCTTCCCGCTCACGCTTGCTCTCGTGAGACTTTGTTAACCATCATCTTCTCTGCAGCTGATGCAGCTACAGCAGGAAAATTGAAATGTTTGTGTATAAAAAGGGCTGTGAAACTGTATTCTGGATGTTAGCTGCTTTGTGAAAGATCACTGGCTAGTGTCTTATATGCAGATAATAAAGATCTTCCTTGGCTGAAAATCACCTTCTCTCCTTGCTTGTTAGAGGATTTTAATTGGGGCTGATCTGAATGCTAGCCAGAGCAGGGACTCACTAAAAATGGGCAGATCAGACTTATCACTTGCCTGGGTTTCTGCCAAAAGGCTTCTTCCTGGTCTCACTGCCAGGAGCTGCCTCTTAAAATGGGGCCAACAATGTGAAAAGATCCAAAGAGAAAAAGAGGGGGTTTTCGGCTGATAGAGAAGGGGGAAATGCAGGGAGGACTTGGCAAACCTTCCTTCATATGATGAATGTGAAGGTAAGCAATAAGGGATCAAGAATACTTCAAGAAAACAGTGGAATGGGAAGGAATAAAAGTTTCATGTAGCAATTTGCAATCAGAAAGCCTTATTGCCATCTCTATAGGAGCAGAACCCCAATCTTCTCTACAAATCTGTAAGTCAGTGGTTCTCAACCTGTGGGTCCCCAGGTGTTTTGGCCTATGACTCTCAGAAATCCCAGCTAGTTTACCAGCTGTTAGGATTTCTGGGAGTTGAAGGCCAAAACATCTGGGGACCACAGATTGAGAACCACTGAGGCAGAAGAAAAGGGGAAGTGAAGTAGTAAGGCTGGATAAAATGAGGCTACAATAGTATGAGCACTTTGTGTGTGGCTACAGTTGAACATAATAGCTAAGACCTGAGTATAATATTTCTTGGTTGTCATATAAGAGAACTGGGAGTGTGATTGTCCTAGCAATTGTACGCAGCTATATTTATGTAATATAACCTGTATCTTGTCTCAATGTTCAGAGTAGATAAACAATGTTTAAAATGATGATACCATATTTCCTATACCTGGCCATAGAAGACACCAAGTGTTGAACGGTAAGCCTCCCCACCCCCTCCTATTGAAGTTGCTCTAGTGATACGAATTGAAATAGCTATACTTCCATCCAGGGCTGTAGGCAAAGGGGAGGGGGGGTTAGGGATTCAACCCCCCCCCCATTTTTTTCAGGTTTAAAAAACCTGGTTTACTCATGAATTTTAACTGATTAGCCAAATCCCCATGTCACAGACAGAACGCCACCAGATAAGATTCAACACAGTTTATTAAGGATACAGAACCAAAAATGCCCGTAAAAGACAAAGGGCTAGGCAAACACTCGCCTTCAATATGAAAAGATACTAAAAAACGGTTCAAAAGATAAACCGGATTAAACGGGAGTTTAATCCGGGTTAAACCAAAAATGCTTACTTCAGCCTGGCACTTTAAACAAACAAAAGCTGGTAAACAAAGACTCAATGTAACGTAAATAACTGGCAGCAGATTCCCCTCTGCTACTCAACAGCTGTGGTTGAATAACTAAGTTGTTACTCCTCCGTGCAGCGAGCGAACTCCGGGTCCAAACACATCAATCAGGGCAGAAGCGGTCAGCGGGGTCCCAATCCGGTCCAAGGTCGAAGGCCAGGTACAGACGTCTTTAGTTCACCAGTTCCACCGATAATCACAGAAGGGATAGTCCGAGGTCGTAGTCAGTCAGTCAGTCCAACGTCAATCCAGAGTAGGCAATTAATGTCCGTCAAAAAGACGACGGAGGTCCAAGGTATTCAGCAAACGAATCACACCCGTCTTCAGGAATTTCCCAACAAGAGCCCAAGCGTTCGTCCAGATTACCTTGCCCAACGCAATTAGCCCTGGATTCTAAACCCCATTTTATGCCAGTTTACAACTCCTCATCGCTGTCAGCTGTTACCCTAATTCCAGGTGCCTCATCATCATCCTCCTCATCAGAGCTAAAACACCTTTGACTACGCCCCACAGCATCCCCAGCTGTGGATCCCGTCCCATCCCTCCAGCTCGTCCACGGGTCTAATCCTGCAACCCCCCAGTCGCCTCCCATACTATCATTGCCGGTGGCACCCAAATCCTCCCTCACACGAGTCCATTCCATATCATCCTCCTCTGAGCTAACCATCTCTTCCTCCATTCCCTCGGTAAAACCCTCAAAGGAGTCTTCGTCAGTTGGTTCTGCAAATAAGTCCCGCAGCCGTTTCCTTTCTCGCTCCTCAAGAGAGTCTGACTCCCGAGGAGTCTTACGACCACGTCTCCCAGTATCGGAGCCATAAGGCTCAACCATAACACCCCATGAGTATCCACTGAAGTTTATCTGTTTTCAGTGTCCACTGAAGTTTATCTATGGAGCCTGTTTTCTGAATTATTTTGCATGATTACAAAGTTTCACCCCCCCCCCCCACCCAAAAAAAAATTCAGGCTATGGTCCTGCTCCCATCTTCAACAGAAGACACTATTACATACTGACGTCTCCAAACAAATCTGGGTGGTTTTAAAGTATATTTGCCTATGAAATTTGAGATGTGTGACAAAGTATCGGAGATGTTAAGTATAATACTTTCAAGGAAAATGTGGGCTTTGCTGTGAGAATTTAAGTGAGGTGGTACCATTTTGGCTGTTGAATTACCATGTAGTGAATTGCATTTCTTCTTTTAACCTAGCAGGTCCAGCTGTAGTTCACATTTAATAGGAACAGAAATTGTTTTTCAAGAACCTCCCAGAGAATGAATTAGCTCTTCCCTCCTTCATTCAAGACTCCCAACAACAAATCTAGGGTTGCTTTTAGCAAAATGGTTTTTGAAATTTGGTTTCTTACAACAGCTAACTAAAATTGGGGGGGGGGGGGGACCAATCTTCTTAATAAAATCACATACCCATGAAATGCAAGGAACAGGAAGTTTGTAATGCTATTTTCCTGCAAGGTGAAGATCAGTTTCATGATAAGGTGAACTCTTAGCAACCTGCTGTTTGTATTCCTCTTAAATGAGATGGGTATATTATTACCTGTGATTGACATTTGCCTTTACACCACTGAGGTCAATGGAGCTGCAAGATACGATATCCTCTCATTTCCCTGTACATTGAGATTTCTTCCTATTTGTTTAGCATCCCATTCTTCAATGTATAACTTGACACATATATTGAAAGTGTCTGAGCTCATATTGCCTGACCAAGAAAGAGATTTTGGGGTCAGTGGAAATGTCCACACAGTGTATAACTGCTGTGCAAAAGGCCAGTTCCATGGTTACTTTGAAAATAAATATTGTCAATGTTGAACTGCTCCTATACATAACTATAGTCTGATGACACTTGGAGTACTGAATAAAGTTTTAGTGACTGTGCCTTAAAAGGTATATTGTTCAGCTGTAAAATATACTGTAGGGCAGCTTCTCCAATAGTCTCCTTCTTTGGAGGCTTTTAAGCAGAGGCCATCTGTCAGGGTTCTTTGAATGAGATTTTCCTGCTTCTTGCAGGGGGTTGGACTGGATGGCCTGTGATGTCTCTTCCAACTCTACGATTCTATGATTCTTTGGTGATGAATTGAGAGCCATTCTGTGGAGAAGGGAAAGTACCAGTGCTGTCTTTGGAGTTTAGATGTGCTTTGTTGCCACTGCCATTTTCCCATCAGGTATTCAAAAAGGTGAGAAGCATTAGCATGCTGGAGAAAATAGAAAGGATTAGTGCTTCTTTAAGGTTCACCTGAAATAGACTAAGGACTTCATCACATGGACTTTCAGCCTGGTTTTGAAGTCTCCCTGGTTTTGCATGTGCCTTCGAGTCCTCTGCTAAATTATAACAATTCTAGGAATTTCATAGAATTTAATAAAAATTCATACTCAAAGGTGATTTTGCCAATTCCTTCTCTGAAATCAGCCTACAATACTTGGTATTCATTGCCAGTCTCCTATCTAAGTATTAACTAGAGCTGATCTTGCTTAGTTTTCAAGACCAGATGGGATGATTTTCTTAAAAATTATGATTATGATTATGATTATGGAAACAGCAAGGATCCTGAAAAAGGCAAAACTTCCCCCTAGCAACATAACAAAGAAAGAAAGACATGCCATTAAAGACCTTAACTCAGATCCAGAAATCATCATTCTCCCAGCTGACAAGGGGAATGCCATGGTAATCATGGAAATAATTCAGTACAAAGAAAAAATCAGACAACTTCTGGATCCCACAATATACAAAAAACTAAAACAAGACCCAACTAACAAAATCACCAGAAAAACTAACACTCTGATCAAGAACTCCTCCATTAACCTCGACATACGCCAATAGCTGTGCAAATCAGAAGCCCTCCCACCCAGACTTTACGAACTTCCAAAAATCCACAAGAACTCCATCCCACTCAGACCCATTGTGAGTGCCATTGGGTTTCTGACTTACAACCTGGCAAAATTTCTGGCTACACAGCACAAACTCATATTGAGCTCACCATGCACTATATCAAAGACTCAACACACTTCATAGAAAAAATCAGCAACCCTCAAGCTAAGCACCAAGGACATCCTGATCAGCTTCGATGTGGTGTCCCTATTTACTAAGATCCCGGTAGCCGACACCTTTGCACTAATCAAACAAAACTTCGCAGAAGACATCACAGCCCTGTTTCGCCATTGTCTCACCACTAGCTACTTTCAGTGGGACAATGAATTTTATGAACAGAAAGATGGAATGGCCATGGGGAGCCCTCTCAGCCCAGTAGTAGCAAATTTCTATATGGAACACTTTGAAAAACAGGCCCTAGAAATAGCACCAAAAAAAGCCAACTGTTTGGTTCAGATACATAGATGACACCATCACAATTTGGAGCCATGGAGAGGAAGAACTCAGCAAGTTCCTGGACCACCTCAACAGCACCCACCCAAACATCCAATTCACCATGGAAAAAGAAAAGGAAAACTGCCATTTCTAGACGTTCTAGTCATCCACAAACTCAATCAACAATTGGGCCACACAGTTTACAGAAAACCTACACACAGAGACAGATACCTTCATAAAAACTCCAACCATCACCCAAGTCAAAAAAGGAAGCACGATCAAAGCCCTGACAGACCGTGCACAAAGAATCTGCGAACCTCACCTCCTCCAGGGTGAACTAAACCACCTAAACTGGGCTCTACAGGCCAATGGATAGTTCACCACAGACATCAGAAGAGCTGTAAGGCCAAGAGCAAGCCAGGAGAGTCAAGACAAACATCCACCCAGAAGTAAGGTGTTCTTACCATACATCAAGGGAACCACTGACCGCATAGGCAAACGGATGAAGAAACACAACTTGCAAACTATCTACAGACCCACTAAGAAAATCCAACAAATGCTACGTTCAGCGAAGGACAAGAGGGGATCCCCTCACCTCTGCAGGAGTCTACCATATACCATGCATCTGTGGACAGGTCTACATAGGGACCACCAAACGCAGTGGCCAAACACGAGTCAAAGAACATAAAAGGCACTGCAGACTAACTCAACCAGAGAAATCAGCCATCGCAGAGCACTTGATGAACCACGCTGAACACAGTATATTATTTGAGAACACAGAAATGCTCAACCACTTCAACAACTATCATGTAAGACTACACAGAGATGCCATTGAAATCCACAAGCATGTGGACAACTTCAACAGAAAGGAGGAAACGATGAAAATGAACAAAATCTGACTACCAGTATTAAAAAAAAAACTCAAAAATCAGAACAGTAAATAAGAAGCAACACCTTGAAAACAGAGGAGTTGCAGACATGAATCAAACAGGGGCAACTAACGACTCTGAACAAAGGATTCCCCCAGGCAGGAAGAAGCCAGGAGATGAAGCTATTCAATACTAATTAAGGTGATTAATTACAACATTCACACTGGCCTCCAACTGACAAGAGTTCTTCTCTCACCCTGAACTTTCCACAGATATATAAACCTTCCTTGCTTAATTTCTCTATACCTCACAACTTCTGAGGATGCCTGCCATAGATATGGGCGTCTGGAGAGAATACATCTGGAACATGGCCATACAGCCCGGAAAACATACAACAACCACATTGAGGCCAGTTTCACCTCACTTTTGGCTCCATCTCTGGCTAATTTCATGTGTATCTACATTATGAGACTAGTTTCTAATTTAATCATTCAAGGATGGAAATAACATGACCCTCCAGATGCTGTTGGACGGCGATTCCCAACAGCTTTTTTCCCACCACCAATTTATATTTTTTCATTATTTCAATAACATTTACAATAACTGGACAAATTCTGCTTTCTGTAGACTGCAGAGGAAGCTGAGAACACCAGCCTAGTTGTAATTATTTAATAAACTTATTGTTAGTGGTGGGATTAAAACTGATAGGTTTCTGTCTCTTACTATGAATTGTTTCCTATGAAAATATGAAAAATATGGTTTAAAATATTTCTTGCTATACTGGGAATTTACATTTACATACCAAACTCTTTGGCTAATACACTGCTGAATGTGTTGTTGAAGGCTTTCATGGCTGGAATCACTGGGTTGTTGTGCATTTTCCAGGCTGTTTGGCCAAGTTCCATACCATATATCAAGGGAACCACAGCATAGGAAAGCTGACGCAGAAACACAACCTACAAACTATCTAGTATCTACAGACCCACTAAGAAAATCCAACCAATGCTATGTTCAGCAAAGGACAAGAGGGATCCTCTCACCTTTCAGGAGTCTACTGTATACCATGCAACTGTGGACAAGTCTGCATAGGGACCACCAAACGCAGCGTTGCCTAACAAAGGATTCCCCAGGTAGGAATGAAGCTTCCAAGGCCATTAATGCTAATCAAGGTGATTAATTGCAACATTCACACTGGCCTCCAACAGACAAGAGTTCTTTCTTCCACCCTGGTCCTATCACACATATATAAACCTCCTGTCAAGGACAGAACGCCACAAGATCAAAGATAACAGAGTTTATTGGATTTACAGAACTCAAAATTGCCCGTAAAAGACAAGGGCTAGGCAATATTAGCCTTTAAAAGCAAAAAGGGGCAAGAAAAAACGTTCAAAAGATAAACCGGATTAAACCGGAGTTTAATCCGGGTAAAATCAAAACAGCTTGCTTCAGCCTGGGAGTAAACAAAACAGAAGCTGGGAAACAAAGAGTTCAAAAGAATGTAACTAATTGGCAGCAGATGCCTCTCTGCTGCCAGCACTATGTTTTGAGTAACTAGAAGTCACTCCTTCAAACAGCAGACAAATTCCCAATACAAACACAACAGCCGAGGATTGAAGCAGTAGAGTAGTCCCAGTTCTTTCCGAAGGTCAATAGGAAGCAGACGTATGAAGTTCACCAAGTAGGAGATTCCGAGCCCATAGTCAGTTCAGTCCGTAAATCCAGAGTAGCAGATGGCGTCCGTCAAGAAGACGACGGAAGGTCAAAGCTATTGAGATTAAGCAGAGGTTTGCACACAAAAGCCCACACAATTCCTCCCGCCGTCTGAACCCAAATTCCAAAACAACTTACGTAGTCAGTACACGAAACACACCCGTCTTCAGGGAAAACGTCCCACACAGATCCCAAGCGTTCGTCCAGATTACCTTGCCCAACGCAATTTGCAATTGCTCCCAAGCCCCATTTTATGCCAGTTACAAGTCCTCATCACTATCAGCTGCCCTCCTTAACCCGGGCGTTTCCTCATCACTTTCCTCATCAGAGCTGGAACACCTCTGACTACGCCCCACAGCATCCCCAGCTGTGGATCCCGTCCCATCCCTCCAGCTTGTCCATGGGTCTAATCCTGAAGGTCCCCAATCATCTTCCATCCCATCATTGCCAGTGGCACCCAATTCCTCCCTTACCCGAGTCCAATCCATCTCATCCTCTTCCGAGCTAACCAGCTCTTCCTCCATTCTCTCCGTAAACCCCTCAAAAGACTCTTCGTCAGATGGTTCTGCAAAGATATCTCGCAGCCTCTTTCTTTCTCGCTCCTCGAGAGTATCTGACTCTCGAGGAGTCTTACGCCCACGTCTGCCAGTAGCAGAGCCATGAGGCTCAATCATAACACCTCCCTTGCTTAGTTTTTTTCCAATATACCTCACAACCTCTGAGGATGCATGCCATAGATTAGATCAGGAGATAATGCTTCTTGAACATGGCCATACAGTCCGGAAAATGCACAACAACACACTGCTTAATATTGTGAAGGAGGCACAATGATGAGATGAGGTTTGTCTTATTTCATTGTTGCATAGTTTAGGTCTGTGGTTAAAAGATGGACCAAAAGCATCTTACAGGTTCAATGACTAAACATAGCTATGTACACTGACTTTCAAAGTTTTACTACCTATTGCAATATGTCTTTATTGTTTTTCTGATTCTTATATAACTTTTGTATTCTATATTTGATGGAATGTTTATTTTTGTAAAATGCCTGGTGAAGTTCCTTGAAATCAAAAGTACCAAGAGGGTGGAAATATTTTACAATAGATATTCCAGCTTCTTAGATTGCACTCTCATGTTGCACAACATAATAGTCATGAGTTACGTGCTCCTAACTGCTGCCCATTTTCTTCTTGAGCTTCCTATTTTCTGTTATGAGTTGCTAGGCTTGCTTGGATGAAGGAAATAGTAGTTAACACAGCTGAAGGGTACTGGATCGGGAAAGACAAGCCTGTCAGCTGCTTTCTAATTGACAGGATACAACTTCCTTCTGGGTTTGACTTAAGGTGAGATAAACTAGCATCACTAATATGATACAAATATAACCATCCCACTTCACCCAGTACCCAGTTTCTGGTAATATCTTTGGAATCAGCCAGTCAAATATGCCCAGAAACAGAGCTAACATTTGAGGCACTAAAATGTGTGCTGGACAGTGATACCTGTCTTGGTTGCAAGGTTCTGGGAGCTGTCATCCAAACAGAAATTTTCCAAAGTGCTTTGTTTACTTATAAAACAATGCCCAACCTCCTCTATTTTAACTTTACATGATGTTTTTGAAATATGTCAAGTGTGGTTAAAGATTTAAACCACTCAGGGTTACATGTTTTCTAAGAGAGAAAAGCATACTGAATTACCCAATCCAGCCTAATGAGATATCATAATTTTTGAATTACATGCCTTGGGCACACACTAAGGATCCTTTCAAAGTACATAATTATTGTGCTGTACTATAGTACTGATATGGCAAAATCCTTGGACTCATGGGATTGTGGTTTAGGGAGATATATTTAGAATTCTCAGCCAAAGAGCTGTGTGTTGAATCCTCTGCTTTATACTTTGTACACATATGTACCATCCATCATAGCAATATCATTAGCAAATTCAGGGAATGATACAACAGTGGTGGGGCTTATCTCTGAAGGGGATGGGTCTGCCTATCAGGATGAGGTAGATTGGCTGCTCTCGTGGTGCAGGGAAAATAATCTGGTTCTTAGCATCAATAAGACCAAGGAGCTCATGGTGGACTACAGAAAAAATAGACCAGAAATCAAGCCCTTGGTTATAAATGGAAACCAAGTGGAGCTGGTTGTCGCTGTTAAGGAGGATCTGACCTGCATTCATATTGCAGCAGAGATTGTACTACCTGAGCCTTCTAAGAAACCAACAACTGAATGAAAAACTGCTGGTGACTTTCTACCACTGTGCCACAGAGAGTGTCCTAACTTACTGCATCTCATGGTTTGGTAACTGCACAGTGGCAGACAGGAAGATGTTTCAAAGGGTCACCACTACTGCATAGAGAATCATTGATTGCCCTCTCCATCTTTGGAAGAACTTTATAAGTCCCATAGCCTTAAGAAAGCTCAAAGCAATCTTAAGGATCCGTCTCACCCAGTATATTCCTTCTTTGAATTATAGTAGAGTCTCACTTATCCAATCTTTGCTCATCCAATGTTCTGTATTATCCAACGCAGTCTGCCTTCCGCCCGGATCCACAGCTGTTTCTCTAGGCAGCAACTCACAGTGAGCCAATATACCCAACAACAACACAAGTGCAGCCATGCTCCCAAAAATGTGAGAGACTTGTTGTAAAACATGTTTTGGTGCTTAGTCATAATTTGACATTTAATAGGTTTTTCCCTGATCCCTCCTTATTATCCAACATTTGCTTATCCAATATTCTACCAGCCCATTTATGTTGGATATGTGAGACTCTATCTGGCAGGTGACACAGGGTGACAAACACAAAGACAAACAGACTGAGACATAGCTTTTATCATAGAGCTGGAACTATATTGAGCTCCATGATTTTGCACTGATGTGGCATTGGGGGCTGTGCGGTGGTGGTTGAGGTGTGGAGGGATGAATGTGTCGTTTTTGTGATGTATGCTGGGGAAAGCATTTAATTTCATTGTAAAATGTACAATAACAAAGTTATTCTATTCTAGTGCCTCTGGCAAATGAGAAACCCCATGATCCATGGCAATTAAAGTAGAATGACAGCACTGTTGGTTTGTTATGGGAAAGAGACCAAAACAACCTCAACCAGCCTCTGTAAAATGGAGTTACAGGGAAGAATTTCCAGATACCAAAGTATGAGCTGGGAAATTCAAGTCCTGGCTCATTTTAAAAACAAAGCTCTATGTACAAACAAAAACTGGTATAGTGTAATGGTCAGACTTTGGAAGTATGAGTGAGAAGTCTCCATTCAAACCTGACTTGCACATTGTAAATTTGGGCTGTCCATTATCTCTCAAACTGACCAACCTCAAAAGGTTGTTGTAAGGTAGATAACATAGGGAAGAGCACTGCTTTTATAGGAAAAGAGAACAGGAATGTATGTTAGAATTAAATTAATCTGTAAACCCCAAACTGTGTACCATACACCAGCATCCCCCAATTTATTTCCAAGTGCTTTTGTTCCTAGAGCAGCATAATTAAACTTTACGAAACAAGAGGTGCTAGACAAACATAATGTTTGGACTCAAGTAATTTTAAAACACGTATATAGATTGGGTAATAGCTCACTTAGCATCAAGTAACTCCCCTTGCCTCAAGCCATTCTGGATAAATTATCAATTCAGTGTGCTGAAATACTTACAATGGTTTTTTCCTATTGTAGTTGAACTTCTGAAAAGTTCTGTTCAAAAACAGAATGTTTATTCCAGCTAAACCTTAGGAAGAATTTCTTGCATTCAAAGCTATTTGACAGTGGAACTGACTACCTTGAAAGGTAGTTGTCACTTCTTTATGGGAAACGTTTAAACAGAGATTGGGTGCCCATTTTCAGGATGTTTTTACTGTGCATTCCTTGCATTTATATGATCTTTGGTGTCACTTCCAACTTTTATGTGTTTTGTTTAGAAATTCTATCAATCCTAATTGAAAAAGACTTTCATGTATAATTTTAAAGGATATATAACATATTTAGAAAAACAAGTATGCAGCAACTACCCCACTCACCAAATCCCCCTCATAGAAAGCTTTTCAGAAGAGACTTTTCTTGTCTTGCAGAGTTAAGAAGTTATACCAGCAAAATATATACATATAGAAGATATAGGATGGTGACCAAATTTTACAGCTAATCACCATCCTAGCATGAAGCATGTCTCTGGACGCCACTTTCCCCCAGAGTCCCTCTGAAGAGCTAGAGAAGGAGATGTCTGATCTGCTTCACCCAGCAAAAGTGTCTAATCTAAGGACCAAAACAAACATGTTTATTTTTTCACCTGTAGTTCTTTGATGTTTTCCATCGGAGCAATAGGCTGGGTTGGTCTGGGGTGTGGATGTTGGGAGCCAGACTTGCTCGAACAGGCAACCAGTACTTGTAGCTCCCTTTCCCTGTTCTCCATCTCCTTTGAAAACAATGTTGCCGGGTCTTGCTATAGCTACTGCTTTTCTGAGAAGCCAGTCAGCCTCCAGCGGCCTGTTTGCTGCTGATGCCGTTTCCATGGTGAGCCTGAATTCTGAGACACTTTGCAAAGCTGCTGCTTCCTTCTTCTTCCCCTGGCCTCTCCCTTTGCCATTTTTGGCCTGTGATTCTCAGCAGTTTCTCTACGCGCAAATTGCTAGACCTTCAATGCCTAGTCTAGTCAAACAAGCTTTGTACTTCCAACTTTTAAGGCTGCTTTCCCAATAATTTAGCCCAACATGGCTTAATTCTCTCACCTTCCCCACTCTCCATCCCCTTACAGCAACAAATATCATTTACAGGTGTTGTCAGACATTTTGTAAAGGTGACACCCTTTTCACAGGACTGGCTTGAAATATATTGCTGCCTGAGATAGAACAAAATAATATACATACTAAGTTGGGGTGGAGCATCCAGTGGCTCAACAGGTTAAATTGCTGAGCTACTGAACTTGCTGACCGAAAGGTTGGAGGTTTGAATCCAGGGAGCAGGGTTAGCTCCAGCTTCTGCCAACCTAGCAGTTTGAAAACATGCAAATGTGAGTAGATCAATAGGTACCGCACTGGTGGGAATGTAACGGTGCTCCATGCAGTCATGCCAGCCACATGATCTTGGAGGTGTCTGTCTACGGACAATGCCGGCTCTTTGGAGATGAGCACCAATGGAGATGAGCACCAACCCCCAGAGTCGGACACGACTAGGCTTAATGTCAGGGGAAAACCTTTACCTAACTTTAAGTTGAGGTGCTCAAGAATATGCAGTCAGCTTTGCCACATAAGGCAAGAAATTCTACAAGCTCTTCTTTCATTTTCTGAAGGAAAAAAGAAAATATATATTATTGGTAACTAATCATAGCATTTTAATTATCTTCTACCTAAAGCAGATTTTGCAAGAGGAAGGGCTGGCCATGCCTTTCCATACTGATGTGCCTGCTAACAAACCCTGGATGTTGCCAAGGAATCTGGACTGTGTTCCACAATCCCATAGGTTACTGAGTTAGAACTAGGCATCCCCAGGTATGGCTGTTTGCTCATTTAGGGACCTTCCAGACAAGCCCTATATCCCAGGATCTGATCCCAGGTTTTTTGTTTATCCCAGATTATTGGGCAGTGGGGACTCATATAATCCAATTTAAAGCAGAAAACCTGGGATCAGATCCTAGGATACAGGGCCTGTCTGGAAAAGGCCCATAGATTACCAATCCACAAGTCCATTTTACTACATCTAAACTGTAGAATTTGTTGGCACTGGCCAACAGGAAGCTCTAGTGTGGGTTGGTCCATGAGGACACAAAGAGTTGGAAGCAATTGAACAAATAAACAACAACAAACTGTAGAGTTAGTGCAGTTTGGTGCCACTAACTGCCATGGCTCAACACTATGTATTCCTTGGAACTGTAGTTTGGTGAGACAACGGCAGAGAAGGCACCTGACCTTGTAAAACTACATCTTCCATGATTCCATAGTATCGAGCTCTGGCTGTTAAAATGGTGTCGAATTGCATTATTTCTACAGTGTAGATGCACCCAAAGATCAGAGTATGGCATTAACATGTCCAAGAAACATTTGAGGATGATAGGGCTATCTGTTGAATTTTGGTTCTTACATCAATTTACTCTGCTGGTTAGGAATATATTTGGGGAAGAGCGAGAGGTGCTGCTAAATGTAATATTATCAGGGAAACAATTTGTATGTTTTACAATCTAGCCACTAGAGGGGGCAGAAACTCCCACAATAGGAACAGGGCCATGGAGAGTAATCGCAATCATTTATGAGCATAAAGCAAGTGGTCTTGTTATTCTTGATTCCGTAGCAATCATCACATTTGTCTGGTGATGTCAACGAAGGGAAGTGCAGGGACTAGTACTTGTCCAAATGCTCAGGTTAAATTTTCTCAGTGGAAGACAGGACGTAGAAAGGACTGTCTGTAAATCTGCACATAGAAAGGACTCTGGCTGCAAGTGAAATCTAAGCATTTTCAGGATTTTTAGTCACATGCCTCAAAAAACAAAAACCAGTAGTTATACTGAAAACTCAATAGGCATGGTGCCATCAAAGAAAAGATATAATTTGGTATAGCTTTCAATCTGGCCTTCAATAATTGAGGCCCCTACACACAGATGTATAAAATCCACATTGAACCGGATTATATCACAATGTGGACTCAGATAATCCAGTTCAAAGCAGATATTGTGGATTATCTGCCTTGATATTCTGGGTTATATGGCTGTGTGGAAGGGCCCTAAAACAGCAAGACCGATGCCAGGATCAATGTATATGCAAAACGACAGGGCAGTAGATAAAGAACAACACTCAAAAATGGGAATTTTGGACAAGAAAAATCAGGACCAGCTAATCACCTCCCAAGAAAGGATTCCCCCAGGCAGGAAGCAGCCAAGCTTTGGATCTGCAAGGCTATTCAATAGTAATCAAGGTGATTAATTATAACATTCACTGTTTGGACACCAGTCAAAACATATATGAAACAAGAAAAAATTAAAATAATCTAAAAATAAGGAAGACATTTGAGAATTTAACTTATATGTAGATGATAAACAAAAAGGGAGGTACGAGATACAGAAGAGCAGACTATAAAGAAATCTAAGAAACCCTGATGGAAGAGAATAGAGGTCAACAAACCATTTCTTTTTTCTTTTTCCTCTTTATTTTATCGATAACTCCAACCTATCCCACTTTCCTGTACCCTATCATATCACCTACCATACCCTACCCACCAATAAATATGATTTTTTTTTAAAAAAAAATGCTAATCGAGGTGATCAATTGTGTCTCAAACAGACAAAAGTTATTTCTCCCATGCTGGACATTCCACAGATACATAAACCCCACTTGACTAGTTTCCAGCAAACCTCACAAGCTCTGATGATGCCTGCCATAGATGTGGATGAAACGTCAGGAGAGAAAGCTTCTGGAACATGGCCATACAGCCCGGAAAACTCACAGCAACCCATCATGTGTTCGGCTCATAAATTAAATGACAGACAGCATAGGCCTGACAGACTGTACAAGCCTCCTGACAGGGCCGTAGCCAGAAAAAAATTCGGAGGGGTTTTTGAAAATTGGGGGGGGGGGTTGAACCCCTGAACACCCCCCCCCCCAGCTACAGACCTGTCAATATCTGCTTGAGATAGTGCCTAGAGGGACTCTTAATTTTTTGCGTCTCATAGACTTAGCATGGGGATTTGGTTAACCAGTTAAAATTCATGAGTAAACCAGGCTTCTTATTTAACCTGAAAAATTTCGGGGGTGGTTTGAACCCCTACCCCCCCCCCCGCTTCCAGCTACATGCCTGCCTCGTGATACAGGTTGCTATATACTTTATATATAGCCTATAGGACGAAAACAACATAGTGTCAGAATTGATGGTATTTCCAGATATATTCCAAGAAGGATTTATCCAAGAATTATGGGAGTGGAGCTCACCATTGGAAGCTCACACGGTGTTTGGGGGAAAACATGGCAGATGCCATAAAGCAAACATGAAGATAATGTAGATAATGGTCATTCCTTTTCAAGTCGGTTGAAGGAGAGTTATTTCCTGTGAAATTATAGCTCAGCTATATTGCCAACTATGCCAGTTAAAGTTTTTATGCAGTCTTTGTAGCAGCACCAGTTCTTCGTACAAGGCAAACCAGTCTTTAGGGACAAGTAGCCAGATGTAGGTATCTGTCACAAACAAGGAGGGATATAGCAGTGGCAGAATCAGGTGACAGACATCTCTTTTAGCTTCATACATCTAGACACATTGAGATCTAGAAAAAGGTCTCAAGCACTATCCTAAGGGAATGTCACATCTTCCTCAACATCGTCGTGACACTTCTTTTGATGCTTTCCTGATGTTTTTTGACAAAACATGCCATTAAAGCACCCATGTTAAGCAGACATTAGCCTGAAGATGTTGGGACTACGAACGCTTTTTGCTGAAACAGACCTCATAAACTGACATTGTCAATTTGTTTTATGGTTCCCCCCACGTTCTGCATGACATTAACACTCGGTAGAAGCTGCCAAGAGGAAATGGCACGCCTTAGCCACTCAGCCTTTTTGAATTATAAATATATCAGTTCCTTTTTTCAAGTGAGACTGAGCTCATCCCCAAGGAATGTGGCTCTTCTGCCTGATCCAATACTGCCCTCAAGAGGCATTTCCTCACGCCTTTACCATTTGGAATTTAAATCATTTCCATCAATTCAGATGCTTCTGGAAAGGCTTGTTTGGCCATGAATGTCATTAACGGATGCAGCTAGTAAGCGGAGAGGAAACATCCCACTCTTTTATGGCAAAGTAAATGAAAAGCTTCTGCATTTTTGTGATTCATCCTAAATGTGAAGCTGCCTTGGCTGATTTTATGTCAGGGTTTTTATGTCTAGATTCTTCTATACAGTATCTTGCACTAGGTCTATATGACTCCGCAAACTGACACTTCTCAGGGCACTGGATTTGTCTTCTTATACGGATCCTGACACTGTGCCAGTAGTGTCTTTTAGAAGAAACTGAAATCTTTAAAAAGCTCCCATGTGCTACAATCCCAGGCATGCCTACCCATAAGTACGTTCTTTTAATGTTTGATGGGAACTATCCCTAAGTGTGTTTCATATTTTCTAAGCCTGATAAACAACTCTACAATCACCTCCTTCCTGGCCTTCGCTTGTCAACTCTCTGTCCTCCAAACTTTCTCCAAAACTACTGCCCAAACAATTAACTCTTCCATAGATCCATCTAACTGTTTTCCCTAGTGGTGGCTGGTTGTTTCCATGTGAATGGGGCAGTGAATGGATCCTGTGTATCATGTGGGTGCTCCAGAGTCCATGGACCCCAGAGCCATTTCATTTTGCCCATATAGGTGAGCATTTATTCAGAGAAGGTTTGTCTTTGGCTTCCCCTGATGTTGAGAGAGTGTGACTTGTCCAAGGTCACCCAGTGGGTTTCTATGTTTGAGCAGGGACTCAGAACTTGGTCCCAAGAATCAGAGTCCAACGGTCAGACAACTACATCATGCTGGCTTTAATTATGACTCTATGGCAGGCATGGGCAAACCTTTTTGCCTTGGGACCACATTGTGGGCCTGACTAAGATGGCTGGGCCAGGAGAGAAAGGACCTGTGAGAGGGCGGGGTTGGGGAGGGGCATGGCAGGGTTCGGGTCATCCTCAGATTGTCCTCCTGGCATAAGGATCAGGCTTCTCACTCCATCCTTATGCCGGGAGGAAAATGAGACATGAAGCAACTGCCCCAATCTTCCTCTCCGATCCTCCTCCCCCAAATCTTCAGGCTGTCCTCTCAGCATTATGCCAGGAGGAAGGAGAGACAGATGACAGCCAAGAGTTCTCTGGAAGGCTCTTAGCCACTGTGTGCCTTCCTCAGGCCGTTCTTGTTCCAGGAGGAGGGTGAGACATGCTGTGACTGCGAGCTCTCCAGAGGGCTCTCGGCTGCTGCGTACCTTCCTCCTGTCCTTTCTTCATTAGGATGTGGCAAGCCACCGTGTTCTTATGCTGAGAAGACGGAAAATGAGAAGGGCCTGAGGTAAACGCCCAGGGGGCCGCATCTGGCCTCCGGGCCTTAGTTTGCCCATACCTGCTCTATGGCCACCCTATCGTTGGGTTTTCTTGGCACTATTTGTTCACAGGAGGTTTGCTATTGCTCTGGGTAAGAAGCTGAAAAATCTTTGTGCAGAGGGAATCATTTTGTTTCTCCTCCCAGTTGGAGGACACAGCCTAGGAAGGGAGATAAAAATATGAAGATCTATACAAAAATGAAGAAGGCTCAACAGAAGTGGTAGTAGAATACATAAAATCACAAAAGCTTCCAACCCTTCCTGAAGAAGAGCAGGAACATCTAAATGCATCAATAACAGTACAGGAAATTGATGAAGCAATTCAGAATTTAAAGACCGATAAATCCCCGGGCCCAGATGGCTATACAGCAACATACTACAAGATGATGAAAGATGAAATAACACCGATACTACAAAAAATAATGAACTCAGTACTGGAAATAAATCAAAGACATGGAAGGAGGCCAGCATTATTCTAATCCCCAAAGAAAATCAAGATGAAAAACAGGTTCAAAATTACAGACCAATCTCATTGCTAAACATAGACTATAAAATATTTACTTCAATACTGGCAAACAGATTAAAATCAACATTGACTAATTGGATCAAAGCAGATCAAGCAGGCTTTCTACCTGGAAGGCAAATTAAAGATAACACAAGAATAATCTTGAATATAATTGAACACATTCAAAACACAAAACTTAAAAAGGGGGCACTTTTATTATTGGATGCTGAAAAGGCCTTTGACCGACTAAATTGGAATTTCATCATTGAATTATTAAAGAACCTAAGATATGGGGGAAAATTCATTAACAGAATACAAGCCATATACACAGAACAAAGAGCCAAAATTAAAATTAATGGAGATATGTGTCAGCTCACCACAGCCGCTCCTGAATGAACACACGAGACTCTCTGTGATATCACCAGAAACTTTACTGCAGGAAACATAAACATCCGAAAAGCCAAGAATGGGAGACTCCGGCTAACCATCCTTTATATACCCTCCCCCTCATTTGAAAAGTCTCTTCCCGCTCAGTAAAACCCCGCGCAAATTCCCCGCCAAGTCCAGCAGCCGTTTCTTCTCCGAGTCCTGAGACGCAGGTGTCTTATCAATGTCAGTGACCCTGAAACTCAGAGCCACATACAGGCTCTAGTAGCAGGGTTCTGACATGGCGTCCTCCTCCCCTTCGTCCTGGAAGGAAAAGATTAAACACAACTATTGTTCTCCGCTGTCCAGAGTTCCTTTATACTTTTTTAACAGGCTGCAATGGAATACCGGGTGTACCTTCCCTAGGTCCTTGGGTAGCCTCAGCTCATAGGTCACTTCGTTTATTCTTTTCGCTACCCTGAACGGCCCTATATAGCGTGGAGCCAATTTCTTAGATGGGAACCCCAATTTCAGGTTTTTTGTGCTCAGCCAAACCAGATCTCCTTCGCCCAATTTGTCCCCCTCTCGGCGCCTACGATCTGCAAAGAGCTTGTACTTCTTTTGTGTTTCCCTCAATGCCTCCACCACGGTCTGCCACCCTTGCTTAATTTTGGCCGGCCATTCCTTGTCGGTCTGGCCCTCTCCTTCCTTCCACTCGGGTAGCCTGGGGAAAGGTGCCACCTCCTGTCCGTATACTATTTCGAATGGGGCACGACCTGTGGCCGAATGTACGGCCCCGTTAAAAGCCATCTCAGCAAACGGAAGAAGGTCCGCCCAATCGTCCTGTCTATAATTGGTGTACATCCTCAAGAATTGGCACAGTGTCTGTTGGGTACGTTCGACCCCCCCGTTGGTCGCGGGATGAAAAGCCGAGCTCAGATTCCTTTCCGCTCCTAACAGCTGTAAGAATTTTCCCCAAAATTTTGCAGTGAATTGGACTCCCCGGTCGCTAATTATTTTGTCGGGGCACCCATGTAGGCGATATACATGCTTCACATACAAATCAGCGAGCTTTTCAGCCGAGGGGAGTTTTGGCAGGGCCACAAAGTGTGCCTGTTTTGAGAATAGGTCCAATATTGTCCAAATGTATCTGTGGCCTCTGCTGGGGGGTAGTTCGCCTACAAAATCCATTGCCACGCATTCCCATGGCCTCATGGGCTCCACCACCTTCTGCAATAGCCCCTGGGGCTTCCCAGGTGGTGTCTTGCCCTCTGCACATAATTCACACTGCGTGACGTACCCCCTGGCGTCTTTCCTCATTCCGGGCCACCAGCATTGTTTGGCCAACAGTTTAATAGTCCTGGTGGGGCCTAGATGACCTGCACCCTTGTTATCGTGGCATTTCCTTAACATTTCTTGTCTTAAACATTCAGGAATATACAATTTCTTATTAACAAACACCAAATCCCCACACAGTTCTCCCTGTTCTTTGTTCGTTTGTAACCATTTGTCCATTCCATATGCTCGCTTCAACTCTTCCTCCCATATTTCTCCTCCCCCCGTGGAAATCGCAGTGCGTTTGTTTTCTTTGGCTGCTTGTGCTCGAGTCAGTACTGCCAGGCCCCATTGCTTATCTAGGAAAAGGCTCCCCTCAGATTCCTGAATTCCTCCCCCGTGCTGAGGCATCCGAGAGAGAGCGTCAGCGAGTATGTTGTGTTTCCCCTGGAAGAACTTGAGTCTGAAATCAAAACGGCTGAAATATTGGGCCCATCTAATCTGCTTCGCTGATAGTTTACGAGGGGATCTCAGATACTGTAAATTTCTATGATCAGTCCACACCTCAAACGGTGTTCCACTTCCTTCCAGAAAGTGTCTCCAGCACTCTAGTGCTTTCAGAATCGCTAAGGCTTCTCTCTCTCAAATCGGCCAGTTTTTTTCTGTCTTGCTAAACTTTTTCGACAGATAGCCACATGGCTTCAGGTTCCCCCCCTCGTCTTTCTGCAGCAGAACTGCCCCATATGCCCGGTCTGACGCATCGCAATGTAGTACAAAGGCCTTAGACATATCAGGGTGCTGTAGGACAGGCTCCTCGGTAAAACGCTTTTTTAGGGCTTCGAAAGCTTCCTGGCATTCTATTGTCCAGGTCAGTTTGGCCCCTGGGGCCTTCACTTTGGCTGTTTCTCCCCTGCCTTTAGTCTTTAACAAATCCGTTAATGGCAAAGTGAGGCGCGCAAAGTCCTTGATAAATGTTCTATAGAAGTTTGCGAACCCCAGGAAGGATTGCAGCTGCTTCCGTGTTCTGGGGGCTTCCCACCCCCTTACGTCTTCCACCTTCGCAGGGTCCATCGCCACTCCCTGGGAGGAAATCCTATACCCCAGAAAGTCTATCTGGTCTTTATTGAACTCGCACTTGGCAAGCTTCGCATACAGCTTCGCTTCCCTCAACTTTTGTAGGACTTCCCTGACTAGTTCTACGTGTTGCTCCTTGGTCCGAGACATTATCAATATGTCATCTAAAAAAATAAAGACTCCCTTGTACAATAATGGATGCAACACTTCGTTGATTAATTGCATGAACGCGGCCCCTCCCCCGCATAAACCGAATGGGAGCACACAATAATTGAATAATCCGAAGGCGCAGGAGAAGGCCGTCTTCCACCTGTCCTCTGGTTTGATCTGCAATTTATGGTAAGCCTCAATTAAATCCAATTTAGTGAATATCTGTCCCTCCGATAACTGGGCGATCAAGTCCTTCACTAAGGGTAGAGGGTATTTATTTACAGTACTGATTGCATTCAGGCCCCTGTAGTCAATGCAGAGCCTCAGCGTTTGGTCCTTTTTCCTCCTAAACAACACAGGTGCCCCTAAAGGGGAGTTCGAAGGTTCTATGAAACCTCTCGCTAGGTTTTTATCAATGTACTTTCTCAGTTCCTCCTTTTCCCTAGCCGACATCGGGTATATCTTTGCCTTGGGAAGCTCTGCTCCTATTTTCACTTCAACTCTCCGCTTCGGTGGGAAATTGTCTGCTTCCTTCTCGTCAAACACGTCCACAAAATCCCGATACTCTGGGGGTAATTTATCTGCCAGTTCTGCTATTCTGATAGAGTCTTCCTCCCCCCTTTTCCCCGGCTCCCTCTCAACTTCCTGGCTCCCTTCTTCCAAACTCATCCCGAAAATCATGCTCTTATCCTCTCAGTTGATTTGCGGGTTGGCCTGCCCCAGCCACGGCATGCCTAGTATAACATTATAGCTGGCTATTTGTGATATCACAAATGACACCTTTCCTTCCCAACTCCCTATCTTACACTTTACATCTTCGGCACTGTACCTAGCTAACGATCCTGATGCTGTGGATCCGTCCAACTGCGAAAATGCTATTGGGGATTCTAGGTTCGTCCTTTCGCATCCTAATCCCTCGGCTAATTCAGGGGAAATGATGTTCCTGGAACATCCACAATCCACAAACGCTTTGCAGGTTGCTTGTTTGCTGCCATTTTCAAGCTGAATGGGGACCACTATCATAGCTTTGTCCTGACTTACCAACCCCCCCCGAATGGTGCCTCATCGGTGTTTCTTCCTCGGTGCGTTTTCCTGCCACGGCTCTTGGTTTGGGCTGGCCTCCGCTTTCCCCTTTTCTCTGCCAGCACTCAGCAGCTCTGTGGCCCAACCGGCCGCACACAAAGTGTCATGGAACCCAGTTACAGGGCTGAATTACCAAGCCCTGAACTGGGAGTCATAACATAAACAATCCTAGAAGCACCTGGCAGAAGAAGATAGAATATGCCTGGGAACTTGGGGTTGAAAATATAAGCAATTATAATTGGTCTAGTGTGTGAAAACGGTAGTAATGTGATATTGGGGGTGGGGATTGATGATGATATTTACGTGTGGTGTTACGTAGCATCAGAGGTGATAAAAATGATTGTATGTAAACATTAGGTCATTCTTGACTTTTCCAAAGTCATGTGTTCTTCAATAAAGATTGGATTTGAGAGCAGCTATCTCTGATCTGCGTTCAGACTGATCCTTTGAAGTGAGCAGGACAATTAAGTCAAGAATCCCGTTCTCACCCTCCTGCGAATTCGCAGTGAAGTGATAATGAGTGGAGAAGGAGATCAAAGCCCTGACGGAGCAGAGAGGCCTTTGCTAGGGGCTCGGCCGTTGGCGGAAGAAACGTTGCAAGCCATAGCTTCCTCTACGGGGTACCCCAAGCCGGACGGCGTGACCCAGAGGATTCCCAGAGGAGGAAGAGGCGTTCCGGCGACGGCAGAAACCAGTTGGGGATCTGGAGGAAGCATGCCGGAGACCGTGGCCCTGCGGTTATCCATCCTGGAAACGAATTTATCCAGGCTGTCGGAAACCGTGGGGAGGTTGGTGCCACTGTTGAAAGAAAATCTCCAGAAGGAACCCACCCGATATGGCACCGAGACAGAGCCACGTAAGGAAGGAGTTTGGAGCCAAAGAGGCCAGCGAGCCTCAACGCAGAGCCCCATGGCGGCGAGGAGCGAGGGGGATGAAGAATACTGGCAGGAACTGGAGTTCCGGGACAGAATGGCGCGCGAGGTGGAGCACCAGCACGCTCGGGGAACTCTGAGACCACCGACTCCAATAGAACTTCCTATCCAGCTTCCAACCCCCCGAATGGGCGTCGGGGTGGAAAGACCACTGGGGCGAGGAATTGGGTCCAGTGGATTAGCAGATGAAGGCGGAGAGGAGCCGGAGATCCAGGAAGGGGAGGAGAATGTGCCGTACGGCGAGGAAAGGCGAGATGCGGGGGCTACAGCGAGGCCCGAATTCGGGTGGGTGGAAGGACCGACAGCAGCGGCAGAATTTCGGGAGCCGCGCAGGACGACCGCCAGAATGGGGTGCGGCGTGTTAAAAGGAGCCGTCCAAGGAAACCCGATGCAACCCTTCCCCATGCCCCCCAGACAGCAGCAGCGGGCCGTAGAATGGATGCAAAGGAGGGAAGATCTCAAACTGGAATACGGAGGGGAATCATCTGAACTGAACTTTTTCCTCATTAGCGTCAGAGGATATATAGAAGACAATGCACACACATTCCCCTCCGAAGCAAGCATGGTTCGGGCCATCGGCAACACACTAAAGAGAGGAGCGGCCAGCTGGTATGTACAACTACATGCCAGAAGCGACCCGTGCCTGAGGTCAGTGCCCCGCTTCCTCGCCGCGCTGGAAAACCGGTTCCGAGACCGGCTAGAGCAATTGAGGGCTCGAGACCAGCTTAAAGGAATAAAGCAGAGGGACAAAACGGTGCCCGAGTACGCAGAGGAATTCCTCCATCTCGCAGAAAAGGTACCAGAGTGGTCTGAAGTGACCAAAGTGGAAATATTCAAGGAGGGACTACGCCCCGAGGTTTTTAGTTGGGCGGCACATAGAGACGACCCAGAAACACTAAGGGGCTGGATACAACTAGCGGGGCGCGTTGAATCCACCCTAGCCCAAGTGAAGCGTTTCAGGGGCGGCGGCGGCCAGCAAAGACCGACGGCGAGAGGTCGAGGAGAAACGAGGAGGCAGGAAAGGCCCGGAGCAAGGCCGGGGATTCCCTTCAAAGGAGATGACAACAAACCCAAACCGGGATGCTTTGTATGTGGGAAGACGGGCCATCGAGCAGCGGAATGTTGGGCCCGGAAGGGGGAGCCGCCAAAACCCTCAAAGCCCAAGCCAGCAGTCGGGAGGCGAGCGGAGGAGGAGATGCGAGACCCAGAATCTCCGGAGAGGCTGGTGAGTCGAGACAAACGCATGCTAGTAGTGCCAATCTGCCTATCGGGGCTAGAGAACCGGGCCACCTGCAGGGCATTCGTGGATTGCGGTTGTTCTAGGAACATTATAACTCCAGAACTAGCAGAAGCACTGAAATGCCAGCAGACATTTCTTGACTCCCCAATTGCATTTTCGCAGCTAGATGGATCAGTTGCTGCTGGGGAAGTATCTACAAGGGAAATGCAAGGGGTCCCATGTAAAATAGGCAAATGGGAAGGAAGAATATCCTTTGTGATAGCCCCTATTGCCTCATACCACGTAATACTAGGGATACCGTGGCTTGAACAGGCAAACCCTGAAGTAGATTGGAGAGGGAAGAGCCTGGCATTTAAAGAACAACAGACGCGATGGGAGATAAGCAGATTAGCAGGAGAGGAGGACGAGGGAGATGAAGCAGGCGAAATAGACCCACAGCTATTGCCGCCGGAATACAGAGACTTTGTGGATGTTTTCAATCAGAAAGAGGCGAGTAAATTACCCCCCAAGAGGAATGTAGAAGTAGAAATTGAAATAACCCCAGGAGCAACCTTACCGAAACCAAAAGTATATCCCATGTCTGTTCAGGAGAAGGAGGAATTGAGGAAATATATTGATAAGAACCTGGCCCGAGGCTTTATTAAGCCATCCAATTCTCCTCTAGGAGCCCCAGTGTTATTTAGAAGGAAGAAAGACAACTCCCTAAGACTGTGTATCGACTATAGAAATTTAAATGCAATTACTAAGGACAATAAATACCCTATGCCCTTAGTAAAGGATTTAATTACCGTATTGAAGAAGGGGAGTATATTTACTAAACTGGATTTAATTGAAGCGTATCATAAATTAAGAATTAAACCTGAGGATACTTGGAAAACTGCATTTTCCTGCGCATTCGGCCATTTTGAATATAAAATTTTGCCATTTGGATTAAAAAACGGCGGCAGTTGCTTTATGCAGCTCATAAATGAAATACTGCACCCATTATTATATCGAGGGGTATTCATATTTCTTGATGATATCTTGATCGTAACTGAAGATAAAGAAAAGCACGTGGAATTGGTCCGGGAAGTTTTACAGAGACTAAGGGAAGCAAAGCTGTATGCAAAATTATCCAAGTGTGAATTTAATAAAACTCAAATTGACTTTCTGGGATATCGGATATCTCCAGAAGGATTAGCTATGGACCCGTCTAAAGTATCAGACCTAAAAGAATGGGGAGTACCTCAAACAAGGAGGCAATTGCAATCATTTCTGGGGTTTGCAAATTTTTATAGATCCTTTATAAAAGGCTTCGCACAAATAACCGCACCCCTCACTGAACTGTTAAAAACAAAAGGAAAAGGGGAGACAGCCAAAGTGAAAGCTCCTGGTGCTAAACTGAGTTGGACGCCGGAATGCCAAAAGGCATTTGAAACCCTAAAAGGATGCTTCACAGAAGAACCCATCCTAAAACACCCCGATATCAAAAGCCCTTTCATAATCCATTGCGATGCTTCAGACTGTGCATACGGGGCAGTACTATTGCAAAAGGATCAAAATGGGAACTTAAAACCTTGTGGATATTTGTCCCGGAAGTTCAGTGAAACTGAAAAATGTTGGCCCATATGGGAAAAAGAGGCATTAGCCATATTAAAAGCCTTAGAATGCTGGCGACACTTCCTCGAAGGGAGCGGAATCCCATTTGAAATTTGGTCTGACCATAAGAATCTCCAGTATTTAAAATCTCCTCGAAAATTGTCCCCCAAACAAATTAGATGGGCGCAGTACTTCAGCAGGTTCGATTTCCAATTAAAGTTTTTCCAGGGGAAGCAAAATGTCTTGGCAGATGCTCTTTCACGCATGCCTCAACACGAAGGCCTGGCCGCAGCAAAAGAGGGGACAATATTCTCTGATAAACAATGGGGTTTAGCGGTCAGGACAAGAGCGCAAACACAAAAAGAGAACACTGCTATTATTGAACTCGACGGGGAAAATAATTGGGGAAAAGAACTGAAACAGTCTTATGAGGGAGATCAGTGGATCGCATCCAATTCGGAAAAGGGGGAGCAGAAGAGGGGATTTTGGTTCGTGAACAAGAAACTGTATATCCCAGCAATATTAAGGATTAAGATTTTGGAGCGTTTTCACAATAACCAGAGCGCTGGTCATACGGGAATCACAAAAACAACAAAGGCAATAGCAAAACATTGTTGGTGGCCAGGAATGAGGAAGGACATAAAGAATCATGTTGTTCAATGTGATGATTGTGCCAGAAATAAATCGAGAGGAGGGAAGCCAATGGGATTGTTACAAACAGTAGTGGAACCTACCAGACCTTGGGAATGTGTAGCTATGGACTTTGTAGGGGAACTGCCGGTCAGCAAAGGACATCGTTATATTTGGACAGTATTAGATTTATTTTCTAAACAGGCCCACTTTATACCACTGACGAAGTTACCATCGGCAGAGAAACTAGCTGAATTATACATAAATCATATTTACAAACTTCATGGATGTCCCAGTAGAGTGGTCAGTGACAGAGGAGTTCAATTCACAGCAAGATTTTGGGAAAAAATTTTGGAAATGCTGGGAGCAGAAAGGAGTCTAAGTTCTGCTTTTCACCCCATGACAAACGGAGCAGTGGAACGTACTCAGCAGACACTTGGGCAGTTCCTTCGAATGTATTCTAACATGAGACAAAATGACTGGTCTAAGTGGTTGGCTTTTGCAGAACTAGCTTTTAATTCGACTATACATTCAGCAACAAATAAAACTCCCTTTGAAATAGTTTACGGGTATGAAATACAACCTCTGCCCCAGTTGCCAAAATGGACAGAGAATGAGGAAACAGGGGCAGGGAAATGGAAAAATCAAATGCTAGAATGCTGGGGTCAAGTGACTGCATCCTTAAAGGAAGCACACAAAAAGTATAAAACATTCGCAGACAGAAAAAGGGTGGAAGGCGATAAATTGGAGAAAGGAGATCTAGTATGGTTAAGTACCCAAAACATCAAATTGGGGCTACCTTCGAAAAAATTGGGCCCTAAATATATTGGACCATTCAGAATACAGGGTGTTATCAACGAGGTGACTTTCCAGTTGGCATTGCCAAAAAGTTTAGGGAAAATACACCCTGTATTCCATCGTAGCTTACTGAAAAAGTATAGGGGTACTTTGGACAAAATGGACACATAGAATAATTGTTTGGTTTGTTTCAGATTTGTGATGAAAGAAGAATCGAAGAGGAGGACGAAGAAAAGGAGGGCACCATGTCATGGAACCCAGTTACAGGGCTGAATTACCAAGCCCTGAACTGGGAGTCATAACATAAACAATCCTAGAAGCACCTGGCAGAAGAAGATAGAATATGCCTGGGAACTTGGGGTTGAAAATATAAGCAATTATAATTGGTCTAGTGTGTGAAAACGGTAGTAATGTGATATTGGGGGTGGGGATTGATGATGATATTTACGTGTGGTGTTACGTAGCATCAGAGGTGATAAAAATGATTGTATGTAAACATTAGGTCATTCTTGACTTTTCCAAAGTCATGTGTTCTTCAATAAAGATTGGATTTGAGAGCAGCTATCTCTGATCTGCGTTCAGACTGATCCTTTGAAGTGAGCAGGACACAAAGCAGCCACTCCTGCTGGCGCTCACGTTCCCTGTCGGCTCCGCTCTCCTCCCGGCTGGGGCTGATCCCTCCTTCCGGCTCCCCTCTTTCATCTGCGGCCGTTGCTGTAGCGCTCCTCGGTGCCTCCTCGCCTGGGCCAGCGATGTCTCGACGCGCCCCGCCAGCTGAATCCATCCGCGCAGTGTGTCAGGCTCATCACGATACACCGCCCAGGAGAGGATCTCCCGCCTGAGCCCCTCTTTGAAGAGTTCCATCTTTGTCACTGCAGACCATTCCGGCACCTTTTCGGCGAGGCATTGGAATTCCTCCGCATACTCAGATACCGACCTCTGCCCCTGGGAGACGGTCTTCAACTTCTCCCTCGCCCGGATCTGCTCCAATGGATCTCGGAAACGGGTCTCCAGGGCCCCCATAAAGCGTCGGACTGACCCCAGACATGGGTCGCGCCGCGCGTGCAGCTGAACGTACCAGCTAGCCGCTCCCCTCTTCAACACTGCGCCAATGGCCCGTATCCAGCTGGATTCCGTTCTAAAAGTGTGAGCATTGTCCTCCATATAGCCCCTCACCGTGGTAAGGAAAAAAATCCAGTTCAGAGGACTCTCCCCCAAACTCGATCCTTAGTTCCTCTCGTCTCGGTAGGGGTCCCTGTGGTGGCAATCCCCAATTCTCCGCCCGTCGCAAGCCCCCTTGTGGACCAGTGGGCCCCGCTGCTGTTTCTCTTGGCCCTGTGCCACGCCCGGCATTCGCCAGGGGCACTAGGGTCTCAGCTGGGAGCGTAGCCGGGATTCTCGGAGGCTTTTCCCCTTCGTCGTCACTCTCCTCCACCCGCGTCAGGCTTGTTTGGGTCTTGGGCCGGGCGCCGGGCTCCTTTCGCATTTCCCTTCCCTTCGGTGCTGGGAGGTCTGCAAAGCCCTGGCTGCTTCCCACGCTCACGTCCCACATTGAGCCAGCCCGAAGTTCCCTTCCTCTCTCTGGCTCCGCCAAAAACGCCAGGCGCTCCATCGCCCTCGACATTACTGCCAGGGTGGTCTCCATCGCCGACATCCTCTCCTCCAGAAACACCATCCTTTGTGGGCCTGGGGAAGGTGAACCTTCCTCTCCTCCGGTGCTGTCTCCCCGCACCACTCCACGCCTCTGGGTTACCCCATTTGGCTGGGCATAAGCGGTGGATGACGCCAGGGCCGCCAGCTGGTGGAACTCAGCGTCCGGCTCGGGAGTGGCCCTTCCCGACCTTCCTCCTCCTGCGCCCAAGAGTTCTTCATCCTCCACTTGCATGTTACACCTCACCGCTACGGCGGGATGGTGTCTATATTCTTGGCTTAGTGTCAGCTCACCACAGCCGCTCCTGAATGAACACACGAGACTCTCTGTGATATCACCAGAAACTTTACTGCAGGAAACATAAACATCCGAAAAGCCAAGAATGGGAGACTCCGGCTAACCATCCTTTATATACCCTCCCCCTCATTTGAAAAGTCTCTTCCCGCTCAGTAAAACCCCGTGCAAATTCCCCGCCAAGTCCAGCAGTCGTTTCTTCTCCGAGTCCTGAGACGCAGGTGTCTTATCAATGTCAGTGACCCTGAAACTCAGAGCCACATACAGGCTCTAGTAGCAGGGTTCTGACAGATATGACTGAAATGTTTCCAATACAGAGAGGTGTGAGACAGGGATGCCCCCTCTCACCCTTATTATTCATACTCGCAATAGAAACCCTAGCAGCAACAACAACAACAATTTATTGATTAGCCAGTTGGCCTTATCAAACACAGACAATACAAACATGAAATACAACATATATCTGGTACACTTAAAATAAAATAAAAATATACAGGTATTTGCCAGCTTGGTGCCAATGTAGCTTAACCATAGATGTATGCATCAGCTATCCTCATCTCCCCTACACTGCACCCCAATCTGATCTATGTACTCCGATCTCCTTTTAGCAGCTTTAAGCAAATACAGGGCCACTTTTGTTGTCACAATGGGGTTATAACCGGCCAATAAAAATGTAATTTTGGCTGCTATGTCCCAGCTTGTTTTATTACAAATAAAAGGCCATAAGTATTGTTTCCTTTCTTTTTCGTATAAGTTACAATTATGCAAAGTGTGGTTCAAATATTCAACTTCAGGGGCGCCACAAATACATAATCTTTCTTCATACGGGATGTGGTTGAATCTGCCATATCTCTCCATGGACTCCCTTTGTTCGAATCTCGCGATTCTTAGGTGTCTTGGCATATCTGCTTTTAGGTATAACGCCCTCTGGAAATTACATTTAAAACGTCCTAACCACTTCAGAGATCCTGTGTTTGACAGGGTGACTATGTCTTTCTGGGTTTCAATATCTAGGATCCTTTGGGTTACTGTCCTTCTTTCAGCCTCCCTATTCTGGCCTAAGTAAGTAATTTGTAATCCACAGATGTGAAGATACCTAGTTAGTTGTTCAGCCCATGAATCTTGGTTTTGGCCATTAGATTGTTCTAAGAAGCACAATTTCGGGAGTCTGTTATTTTCGAGATTTTTTATTTTAGCCCAGTAATTAAAGACCCTGATTTTGGCAAGATCTTCAATAGAATATATTTCTAACTCTGCTCTGACTGCAGCAGCGGTGGTCTTGGTGTCAACGCCAAGGATCTGTCTTAAAAATTTTGATTGTGTTTGTTCCAATATTGGTAATCTGGTTAGGCCCCAGATTTCTGCTCCATATAATATTATGGGGAGGATTTTTGCTTTATAAACTTTGATTATTGGAGTTAAGGAGCCAGGATATTTGTGGGTTAGCAATCTTGCCAGTGTGTTGGATCGTGCCCTAGTTTTGATCGCGCAAGATTGGGAGTGTGCCAGCCAAGAGCCAGTCTCTGAGTATACTAAGCCTAGGTATGTAAAAGAGCTCACCTGTTCTATGTGCTCTGCATCTAGAACCCATTTGTGTCTAGATGGGTGCTTTCCGAACACCATGGTTTTTGACTTGGATTTGTTTATTGTCAGCTTGTTTTTGTGGGCGTAGGTGTTAAGTTTAATCAACAATCTTCGTAATCCTATTTGAGTACTAGACATCAAAACCATATCATCTGCATATAGAAGGGTATTCCCTAGCAAGAAAACTATGTCAAGATGATGAACTGATTGGTATAAAAGTGAAAAACCAAAAATATAAAATAAAGTTATTTGCAGACGACATTATTTTAATGTCAGAAGATCCGCGGAAGAAATTTCCCAAAATGATATGCCTGGTCAGTTGCGGGTCTTTCAATCAATCTACGCAAAACAAAAATATTAGCGACAAAGTTAAACAATAAAGAAAAATAAGAATTAAGTCAAGAAACAGGAATTGAAATAGCTATCCAAGCAAAATATTTAGGAATAAACATAACAATGAATAACAAAGATCTGTATAAAAATAATTATGAAAAAACCTGGAATAAAATAAAAAATGATCTGAAAAAATGGATGAATCTAGATATCTCTCTCCTAGGACGGATAACTACAATAAAAATGAATATCTTACCTAGACTATGCTTCTTGTTCCAGAACATTCCAATTGACATCAAGGAAAAAGAATTTACAAATTGGAATGCTGAACTTAGGAAATTTATTTGGAGAGGGAAGAAACCGAGAATAAAGATGAAAAATTTACAAGACATTAAAAAAAAGAGGAGGACTGGCTCTCCCAAACCTAAAATTATACAGGGAAGCAGCTATATTGATTTGGTTAAGAGAATGGATCCATCTTGACAATCAAAGTCTCATAACTCTGGAAGGAGATAGTTTAAAATTTGGCTTACATGCATACTTAATTTATGGGAAAGTGGCAGAAGACTCAAACTTCAATAAACACCCAATTAGGAAAACTCTGATGAACACTTGGAATAAATATTTAAAAAATTTACACAAAATTACCACAATGGACCTTGATCCAAGAAGCTTTCAAACAAAGTGGAAATTCAAAGGGTAGTAAAAGATGGCCAACATATGCGGAAATACTCAAGAAAACACAAGATAACCTCCAACTGAAATCAGTGATAGAAATATACCAGCAGGGCTACAACATGAACTGGTTTGAATATGCACAAATACACCAACAATATCAAAAAGACGTGCATACAGGATTTGTAGAAGAAAAGACAGATCTTGATAAGATACTTCAATCAAGAAATAAACAATTATCTAAGCTCTACAGTCTCCTGTTAAAATTACACACAGAAGATGAATATATCAAGGAGTGTATGGTAAAATGGGCCAAAAACATTGGCCGCTCGATCAGCTTAGATGAATGGGAATACCTCTGGAAAGTAAAAATAAAAAATTTCAGAAGCTATTCCCGTCTAGAAAATTTCTACAAAATGTTTTATCAATCCTATATGACTCCTGTTAAATTAGCCAAAATGCAACCGCAATTAAAAAACACTTGCTGGAAATGTAAACAAGCAACAGGATCATTTTTCCACATGTGGTGGACTTGTAAGAAGGCAAAAAACTTTTGGATTGAGATCCATAAAACTACTGAAAAAATATTAAAGCTAAAAATACCCATGCACCCAGAAATGTTCCTACTAGGAATAACAGACACATCACTGCTGAAGCCACATGATAAACTCTTCACTTTGATGACAACTGCTGCGAGAATAGTTTATGCACGAGCCTGGAAATTGGAGAAAACACCAGAAATGGAGGAATGGATCGTGAAAGTGATGGAGGTGGCTGAGATGGACATTCTGACAGGGTATCTCCAGTTAAAAGACCCTTCCGAGTTTAGGAAAGATTGGGAGCCCTTCAAAAGGTTTTTAGAAGGAAAGTCTATTTCAACGTGGGGGTTTCAAATTTGACTATTATACACTTTAATTTTCACCACTCATTTATGTTTTTAAAAAAGTCATGATGAAGAAAAAAAGAACTAGAGTTCACATCTGCTGGTGGCTAGGAGTAAGAACATGATTCATTACTAGCCTTAATGAAATATAGACATCATAAATGCACGTTATATTATTCTTCTATATTCTCTGTTAACCAAATGATGACATACTGCTTGGAAATCCTGACTATTATTATTATTATTATTATTACTATTATATTTTCCAACTGTTGTACTGGAACAACAATGATTGTTTAGTTTAACTTGAACAGTTTTTGGCAGTTCTTTGTTAGAACATTACCAATGTCAGCTGCTTCTAATCTAGCAATTCTACTCAAAGTGTCTAATGCTTTTTTGCTTTTGCTTTTTGGTGTGTTTCTTTACCAAGTACTTTTGCATTTTTATATCACCATTTGTTCAGACTTTTGTGTATGTATATGTATGTATGTATGTGTGTGTGTGTGTATATATATATGTATGTGTGTGTGTATATATATATTTATATGTATATGTGTGTGTGTGTGTATGTGTGTGTGTTTATATGTGTGTGTGTGTGTGTATATGGACACTTTAGCTTTGTTTTTGGTTTTTTGGTTTTTTTTCTCTCTCTCTCCCTTTTTGATCCTTTTTTAATCACAGTTTTCCTACTTTCTATACAATCAAATGTTCTCACTCTTTTGATGTTAATTTACTCTATCTTATAAGGTAAAACTTCAATAAAAATATATTTTTAAAAAAAGAAACAACAAGGCATACAACAACAACATGTAATAAAAAGTCAAAAAAAATAGTGTAGGTGAACAACTGGCTCGGGGTGGCTTACATGAGGATGAAGTCCAAAGAACAAGAAGTTCAACATATAATTAAAGCACAATACAAAATCTATCTATATAGAATGTAAAAAAAAATCTTGAATATTGAATTTGACTTTCCCCTAACTTTACTTAGATCTGAGCAAATTCTACAGTATATGCCAAAATATATAGATTACCTCTGGAAATAGCTATAAAGAACCTAGCCTTCTAGTACCAGTTTCAAAGTCCACCTTTTTTTGCTGGTGTAGATATAATTTTTGACATGGAAAAATGGATTCAGATTGCAAGAAAAGAGATTCTATCCAAACTTTTGGAAGAACATTCTAACAGTAAGAGCAGTTTGACAGTGGAATATCCTATCTTAGACCATGTTAGAGTCTCCTTCTCTTGAGGTTTTTTAAAGAATCTGGATGGACATCAGTTGGGAATGATTTCATTGTGTATGGCAGAATGGATTTGAACTGGATAGCCCTTCTGGTCTCTTGCAGCTCTATAATTCTATGATTCTACAGACATCAACAAGGTGCCAGTTGGGGTGAATCTACAAATGAGGTAGAGTGAAGTAGGAATGAAGCAATAGATTCACAGGGTGATACAACTGACAGTTTGATTACTACTTACAGATTCCAGTAGGGGAATAATTCTGCTCCAAAGAATGGGGAGGGAAGGGAAAAGAGTCAGAGTCTGAGGGCTCTTCTACACAACACCTAAAATGCAAACATGTCCAGGTAAAAGGGAAGGTGGCTACATGATGCTAGTAGTAAATCCATGCCGATTTGCTGCAACTGATGAAAAATGCGTGTTTAAAAGGCCCCCTTTTATTATGATTCCATCCAGAAAATGTGCATATTCAAATCATTGTATATCCCTCCACTTGCGAAAAACATGTGATTTCTTTCCCTCAGCCCTCTTGAGACTGTTCCAGCACACACCTACTTTTTAAAAGCCTGAAACAGCTGATCAGCTGATTGAGTTGTAAAACGGACACACAGCTCTTTAAAGAAAGCACAAACAGAAAGCAGTTAGAACTCTCTGAAACTATTTTAAACTTTAGAATATTAAACAGAGCTGGGATAAACAACTGGGGGAAGAGAGAAATCTGGTGGAAGTTTTGTCTTTAAAAAATCACTTCATTATGTGCTGAACTTCATATGCGAACATGCAAATGTTTTTATTTATATTAAGATATTCACATGTGTGCATATAAAGTCCAGCACATAATGATTTTTTAAAAACCTTCCACCGGATGTCCACACTCCATCTTGTTCCAATAAAGAGTAAGCCTTTGAGGACAGCGGGAAACCCAATCCCAGGGATTCACAGGTCTGTGTGGGAACCTGCGGTCATGTCCTGGGATTTTTTTAACCCCTATTTAAAACCCAGATTTTTGTGCTGTCTGGAAGGACCCAGAGAGAGGAACATAGTTCAATCACTTTCTCTGTAGTGATGGGAGCCTTGGGAAGGGTGAGGAATCTTTGTGGGTCCAACCATGAGACTTCTTGGGGCAAATTTACACTATCAGCCTGGGCTGTGCTGAACACAGCCAATAGCTTCTCTGAATAAAATTAAAATTTAAAATAAGTTATTAAATGTTAACCTGCACTGCTTCATGATGACAATCTTGTTGGGCAAGATACAAAGTGTAGGGCTCCCATGATTGCTTACTATAGCCAGGAGAACTAAGGGACAAAAAAAGGGAAGGGACATGCCAAGTCTATCAGGATTATCTTTTCAACACTTGCTAATACGCTATGAGTTGCCAGAATCAGCAGTCCTAAGTCTCCTCCATTGCTGCAACTGTTGAACTTCCTAGTATTTCTGTGCCAATCTGTTAGTGTAATCTGGGCACCCTGCTGCTGTGTAAGCAGTTCACTGCATTCATTCAATGTGCATTGCTTAACACCATCAATACATCCCAGACCAGCAGAGTGCAAATACATCACGCACCAGCAACACTAGGGATGCACAGAAAGAGCATGGTCATTAGAGGGAAACCAGAGGCTCTGAAAAGAAAGTTCACACAGTCCCACACATTAGCAGAAATGCCAGATTAGTTATGATACAGAAGGGAAAATAATTCTGTAGGATAGGGACAATGCCTTTTATTTATAATCTGCCTTCTTGCCCAAAATTGAGGTTCAAGATTGCTAACAAATAAAAACAAATACATTATTGCTGAAACATACAACAGGTTAACATTAAACTGCCAATGGCATTCAAAACAAATTAAAGCATATAATCCAAATGTTTTTCACATTCAAACAGTTGAATAAAACATATCACCAAAATGCGGAAAAGCTATTCAAACAGACGAGTAGCCAATGAGGCTGTTTTAACAAAAAAGTACAGCAGACTTTCAAGATATCTGCTTTGTTGGTTCTCAAAAGCCTGCTAGAATAACAGCTCTTAAGGATTTAGTAATTCTAGTCATCCCAGGAAGAAAGAGCCAGCTACTGAGAATGCCCTCCCTCATGTTCACATCAACAATGGCATCAAGCTGGTGTAGAGCAGTGGTTCTCAACCTATGGGTCCCCAGGTGTTTTGGCCTACAACTCTCATTAATCCCAACCAGTTTGCCAGCTGTTAGGATTTCTGGGAGTTGAAGGCCAAAAAATCTGGGGACTCACAGGTTGAGAACCACTGGTGTAGAGAAAGGCCTTTCCTGAGAATTTCAGGGACCGGGATTTCATTTGAAGATATGGGATGCATCTATACCAGGCATGGGCAAGCTTCAGACCCTAGGTGTTTTGGACTCCAACTCCCTGAAATCCCAGCCAACTTACTGGCTATATGAAGTTATATGAAACGACACTAATTATACAGTGTAGAACAGACATGGGCAAACCTCAGCCCTCCAGGTGTTTTGGACTTCACACAATTCCTAACACAAAACACATTCCAGTCTACGAACTGTGTAAAATACATAATAGTATATGCTCATATTGGGGAAAATGCGTAGAAAAATCACTAAAAATTGCAATACAGGAAGAAAAAGCAAACATCTTGCAAGCTCACATAAACAAAAAGTGGATGGAAACCATCCTCCACTACACCAAAGGGGTGAAGATATGGGGATGCAGGGGAGGATGAGGACTATATTCCTTATAAGAATTCTGCCTCCAATGAAATGTTCCTTTAGTTCCCAAATGTTTAGTATTGCAGAGAATAAACCATTGAAAACTGTTATACCTATAAATCTTGTATTAGTAGTGTTAGGATTACCTTATTAACTTGGCCTGTTCTGTTTCTTCAGATACTGTATTTGTTAACGCTTAACTGAAGTTTTAAGTTACTGAAAAGCAAAAATTTGGGGATCGGGCGGGAATCTCAAGGAGGGTAGAATTGCTATTGAGATCAAGGCAGGAAAGACTGCTCTTTCTGATTCAGCTTCATAATGTCCAATTAACGGCAAGTGTAGAATTAATGCAGATCGATACATTTTTAACTGCCATGGTCCAATGTTATGGAACTAATGAAATTGGTCTTTAGCCTTCCCTGTCAAAGAGCTCTGATGTCTCACTAAGCAACAAATCCCAGGACCTATGGCAGTTAAAGTGGTCTCAGACTGCATTAATACTAAAGTGTGGATGCACTCATCTTCATCCTAGCTATGTAGTTTCTATACACAGGATACAATCTTAACAATAAAAAATAACATTCTGTCTACAGATTCAGAATGTGCATTTTTGAGTCATCCACTGCTTCCATGGGCACATGGGATATTCAAATGGTGCCAATGCTTAAATGGTATGGAAGAGTATACTGTGCACATAAGAGGTAACACATCGTCTATTTCTAAAATTACTGGCTTGACAGTAACAAGTAGACATGTATCTACATCCAGGGAGAACTGAGCTGATCAACTTATATATGGGAACCATGCCATTCCAACAGATGGGCCTGACTGCAGAACTCCAGGAGGTTGTATATATGCAACAAATATGGATAAGAGCAGAACTCCTGCCAGATTTATCCAAACAGCTGCCCATTCTTTATTTGTATGCAATGAGGATGAACACCGTTGCTTTAATCAAATTTGTGTCAGAATCTATGAACTTGTGAGATTGCGGTCAGCAATAGTACAGCATCCCTGTACTAAATAATGTGTGGATGTATATACCGTATGTGTGTATATATAAATGACAGTGCCCCCAGTGGCACAGTGTGTTAAAGCGCTGAGCTGCTGAACTTGCAGACCGAAAGGTCGCAAATTCTAATCCGGGGAGCGGAGTGAGCACCCGCTGTTAGCTCCAGCTTCTGCCAACCTAGCAGTTCAAAAACATGCAAATGTGAGTAGATCAATAGGTACCGCTCCGGCGGGAAGGTAACAGCGCTCCATGCAGTCATGCTGGCCACATGACCTTGGAGGTGTCTACGGACAACACTGGTTCTTCGGCTTAGGAATGTAGATGAGCACCAACCCCCAGAGTAGGACACGACTGGATTTAACGCCAGGGGAAACCTTTACCTTTATAGATGACATCCCTCAACATCAAACAGCAATATAGCAATATAGCAATATAGCTACAAGAAATTAAATATACATACATTTGTCTCAGGCTGGCAACAAATAATAAAAACAACTCAAAAGAAATAAACATAATAATTGCAATATTTATTTTATTTATTTACAGTATTTATATTCTGCCCTTCTCACCCCGAAGGGGACTCAGGGCGGATCACATTACACATATAAGGCAAACATTCAATCCCTTAACAGAGACAAACACAGGCTCTGAGCTGGCCTCGAACTCATGACCTCTTGGTCAGAATGATTTGTTGCAGCTGGCTGCAGCTGGCTGCTCTAAGTCAGTGGTCGGGATTGTTTGCCCCTCCAGACATTGGTGAACTGCATCTCCCAGAATCCCTAGTCAGCATAACCAGGAGAATGTATTTATTTATCATGTCAGAACAGAACCAAGAGTACAAGTTGTAATGTATTTGAAAACACAAAGTTAAAAACAACAACAGCAACAACAACAACAACTTGGCATCATATTAAATGTCCTTTGACCAGTAGCTGGCCACTTGGAGTGCCTCTGGTGTTGCTGTAAGACAGTTCGGGTATCAGCCAGCACGCGGCATGTGGCAGGGTTCAGACTGCATTGTAGTAGCTAGTCTGTGGTTCACTCTTTGCTTGCTGAGGTGTTCCTGCAAGTATCTATGACGCTGTAAATCATCACCTTCTCCTGACAAAAAAATTATAATATCACAAAGGACAACCACCTCACCCACTTCATAGGAAATCTGCTACAAAACAGGATCTTTTTGTTGAATTCCAGGGTCAGAGAAGCAGATGGCGAAAACAGAAGAATGGCCTGCCTCAGGGGAGCGTGCTTATTCCATCAATGTTTAACATCTACACAAATGAATAGCCATTGCCAGAAAGCACAGAGAGTTTCATCTGTGCCATCACCACCCAAGCAGGGAGCTTTGAAATGGTTGAACAAAAACTCTCTGAAGCTTTAGGTACTCTTACTGCCTATTGCAGGGAAAACCAGCTGATCCCTAATCCATCTAAAACGCAGACATGTGCTTTTCACTTTAAGAACAGACAAGCATCTCAAGCTCTGAGGATTACCTGGGAAGGAATACCACTGGAGCATTGCAGCACACCAAAATACTTGGGAGTAACCCTTGACCATGCCCTGACTTACAAGAAGCACTACTTGACTATCAAGCAAAATGTGGTGCTAGAAATGACATTGTATGAAAGCTGACTGGCACAACCTGGGGATCACAACCAGACACAGTGAAGACATTTGCCCTTGCTCTTTGCTACTCTGCTGCTGAATATGCATGCCCAGTGTGGAATACATCCCATCAACCAGGAGAAGCTGGGAATAACAGTGCATCTGAAAAGCTGCACAATTTATGGCATCCTTCAGCGGTATTATTCGAAAAACCAAAACTGACCACAGAAATTGCAAAGTTAATGAAACTTTTACTTTATGAAGGTTCAGTATACATATATATTATTAAAAATAGTGGGTACTGTTCCATTATCCAGGTGGAGGTCACCAGGGGGTGCATGAGAGAGAAGAATTGTCCAATTTATAGGGGGGAGGGTTGATGGAGGATAACCATTTCCCCCATTTTCGTTGGTCATCCCCCCCCCCCCCAAATATCATAAACAAGGGTTGCTTCCATGATGGGGACATGGGTGGGGAGAAAAACAGGAAAACAGGGGGAAATAGTTTTCCTCCTTCGACTCACCCTCCACCCATAAATTGGACAATCCTCCTCTCTCTCTACCACCCCTTTGTGACCTCCATCTGTATAATGGAGCTGTACCAAATAGTGTGTATAATATCTTCAGCTATGCACATATTCTATATATGAAATATCAATGAATGTGTTTAGACCTGGGTCCCATCTTCAGGTTATCTCAGAGTACATACTTGCAAATACAAGTATCCCAAAATAATAATAAAAAATCTGAAATCTAAAATACTTCTGGTTCAATGCACTTCGGCTAAGGAGTATTCTGCTTCCTCTCTTTTGTGTTATCAGGAAGTTAAATGTTAACACCAAGAGGAGGTTGGATCTCTTTGAACTAGCTTTCTTCAATCAAGTAAAATTGCATAGCATTTGCAAATAAATCCTTAATGCTATACATTTCTTTGTTTCTCCATCCCTTCTATTGGCTGTATTTATCTATTGGAGTTGAAATCCAGCCTGTTTCTAACAACATAATTTAAGATGTAAATGGGCTACTTAAGTCTTTGCATTGATCCCAAATGTTTAATTAAGCATGTACATTTGCAATATTTCTGTGGTGAACCTCCATGTTTTCTTGTAACTCAACACAGCCACATAGACTGGGGTTCTAGTAAAGTCTAAAAATATAGTTAGTTTTTTCCCCATAATGCTATAAGTATTTACAACAAGCTATTATAAAGTAATTTGAGAACTACTGAGCAAGTGTGAATAATCTCTAAATAATTTTCTGATGCAATGATTGGATACTATATGGCATAAGAAATGGCAGCTTTTTCATAAGTGCAGCAAAACCTAGCCTGTCTTCTCTAGGTCTTGTTTACTGGTCTTGTTTCCCCCCTCATAACTGTATGATATCATTTTCAGTTGGTCTTTCTGCAAACATCTAATATCATACTATCTTCTTTGTAAGAACCTCTATACAAGCTATGCAATCCATGATTCTACTGAAATTGGTAAAATGTACTACTTCAACTAGATTGATTTGACTGATATTTATTTGGAATTCAGTGTGTTTCTTTCTTTTCTTTTATACCTCCATATCCACTGCTTTTACTAAATTCACTTCTTTACATCTGGACAGTTGATTATTACACTGTTTTACAAGGTTTCCAATGTGTAAAACATCATAGTTGTTAAAGTACAATTTGTATCCTTATATTTCTCATGATTTTGTGTAACTTCTAAGGTCTGGAAAGTGCTGGTCTTGGCCTACAAAGCCCTAAACGGTTCTGGTCCAATTTACCTGTCTGAACGTATCTTCCCCTATAAGCCCACGAGAACCTTTAGATCATCTGGAGAGGCCCTGCTTTTGGTCCCACCCGCCTCACAGGCACGGCGGGTGGGGACGAGAGACAGGGCCTTCTCGGTGGTGGCTCCCCACTGTGGAACTCCCTCCCCAGTGACATTTGGCAGGCTCCATCCCTTCTGGGATTCAGAAAAAAAACTGAAGACCTGGCTACGTATGCAGGCGTTTGAAGAATAAGCATGTGTTGGCTTCAATTAAGGCTCTTGTATAAGGTCTGGTTGATGAATGGCATAAGCACTTTGCATTGTTTAAAACTTTGTATATTGTATTTTATGACTGTTTTAACTGTTCATTGTATAATGGTGTAACGGCATCAATTGCCACTTGTAAGCAGCCCTGAGTCCCCTCAGGTGAGAAGGGCAGGGTATAAATAATTGAAATAAATAAATAATAAATAATTCTTAAGCACCTTTTTGTAGGGTGGAAACATTTCCTAAGCAGCTGGGCATCTAGGGAATGCTATGAAAACCTTGTTGGGTGCAGAGATGCTTGTAAAGAATGGGATCTGCTGCCTGGAATTTGTCCAAATGATGTATAGTAAGCATTGTATATTTTTGTATTGTATACATAACAAAATTATTTTAGGATTTTTCACATTTGCAAAATAGGCTTTTGTTCTGTCATCTATTGAAAACAGTTCATTTAATATTTAGCGTTGTTGAAATTTCTTTCCTCGCACTCGCTAGTGCAGCATCATTTGCCCTTCTGACCCTTTCAGAAAGAACTTGGGAAAGCTTGCCTGTACAGGCCTTTTCAATCTCAACAAGTTAATAGTAAAGATACTTGTTCTGCAGGCTTCCTTCAAGTATATAGAAAGTACAATAACTTGTTAAGAGACACTTGTTTCAATGACAAAGGGAACTTTTGGGATAAAATAATACAAAACGAGAAGAAAGAGATTACAAAAATTTATGACATTTTGTTTGAGTGGTCCACAGAAATGGAAAAAATCAAAAATTGCTCAATAAAATGGGCAAGAAATATTGGATGCCCAATTAGTCTAGCAGAATGGGAATTGATCTGGAATAAAAAATTAAAATATACTTATGCTTCAGATCTCCAGGAAAACTGGTTCAAGATGTTTCACCACTGGCACATAACATCAAAGAAATTAGGAATAATGTATAAAAATACCCAAAAAATGTTGGAAATGTAAGAAACATGAGGGGGCCTACTACCACACTTGGTGGACCTGTTTAGAAACAACAAAATTTTGGAAGAAAATACATGAAGAAGCTCAAAAAATACTGAAAAAAACATTCCCGATGAAACCAGAATATTATCTTCTAGGATTAACAGAAAGTATATCAAACTTTAATGAGAATGAAGATATTATTTTTACCTATATAGCCACAGCGGCAAGGATAAGCTTTGCTAGATATTGGAAATTGGAAGAGATTCCAACAAAAGAACTTTAGACAAACAAGATGAAGTCCATGATGTTGTAGTTGAGTCTGCTGGCAATATTACAAACGGCAGTAGAAGTACTAGTAGGAGGAAAAAGGGTAATCTTGAGCAGGTGCCAGATGAAGAACAGCAAAGGAAACAGATCCGGGAGATACTTATAGCACCTTCTGAGGAAGACACATTTGAAGGGTTTTCAAGTGATGAGGAGTCAATGATTGAAGAAGGAGACGGGATGGATGTGAATAGAGGAACTAAGAGGGTTACTCGGGAGCAGGAATCAGATGAGGAACGGGAGAAGAAGAAGCTCCGGGATATACTTACTGCTCCCACAGAGGAGGAGTCGTTTTTGGGTTTCTCTGGGGATGATGGGTCTGAGAGTGATTAAAATGTGGAGGGCACATCGGACTGGACTAGGGTACAAGAAATAAGGGATATGTGTGCAGAGCCAACTTCTAGTGATACGTTTGTGGGGTTTTCGGGACAAGAGGATTGGCAAACAGCTGATACACCAGGGTCATGGGGAAACCTGAGTCTTGATAGGAGATGGAGAAACTGGAGGGATCATAACCAGGATTCACGTGTGATGACAGGAACAGCTGTGGGAGATGACGATGGGGTGGAGGCCAGCTCATCTTCGGATAATGATGTGTAAGTTAAAAGTAGAGTCTGAAATGGGGATCCTTTGCAGAAGGCAAAGTGTCGTTTTGGCGTAGGTTTGTTGCTGCCTGTTTTTCCTGTTGGGCTTTGGGTCCTGGCTCTACAGCTTGGCGTTCCTGGTTCCTGTGATTCTTGGATTTGGACTGGACTATCGTGAGTGTGCTTTTCTCCCTTCCTGAACCTTTGGACTGGCAACTTCGGCTCTGTTTGATGACCTTCGGTAACGATGTTTGGATTGGCTTTTCGTGGATGCAGCTTTCTCCCTTCCTGGCTTTGGATTGACTTGACTTCGGCTCCAGTTACCCACTTCGGAAAACTACCTTTGGATTGGCTATCGTGAGTGCGGCTTTCCCCTGTTCCTGGCTCCTGGTTTGACTCGACTGCGGCTTGTGTAAACACCTTGAAGACGACGTTAGTTTGGACCTTCTTTTCTGCTGTTTGTTGAACTTTGACTGGTTTTGTTTAATTTCTGTGTGCAGCGCTGTCTTCCAGGAAGCCTGTTACACTGTTGTTTGCTGCCAATTCCATTGACTGCGTTTTAATCCGGATTATCCATCCATTTGATCCGGATTATTTTCCGTTCTTTTTAAACCCAGTCTGGGCTAAAACTTTGAGTTTTGGTCAGAGGCACTGCAGTTAAGTGTCCCTGAGGCTGTTTTTGAGTTGCAATAATTTTTTTGTTAAGACTGAGTATTGTGTGTGTGGCTCTTTAAGGTGCCTGTGTTCCGACACATGATATGGACAGATTAACTTATTTAATGAAAGAAAATAGAGGAAAACCATTAAAAATGACAGACTGGAAAATATATGAATATAGAAGAATGCAAAGGTTTAGTCAACAAAAAGGAGTACCCGAGAAAAGAAAACAAGATAGAGACCAGAAAACAAGAGAAGTTATTTGTAAAGGACTATGAACATCTAAGGCTCTTTCAGGCAGGGGGAATCTTTTTATCCACCCGCTGCCAGCAATTTGTAAAGAACAATTAACGACTGCCACCAATTTGGAAAGATGCAATCACCAAAGACGTAGGGAGACGTTTACTTTTCTTCTTCTTCTTCTTCTCTTTAGATGGTAGTGTAACTTGGTTTAGAATATATGCGACAGAAGGCTTGGATGTTGAAAGAACAATAAGTTTATTCAGGCACAGAGCTTAGTGGTTTCAATGTAGTTTCTCACTTAGAGTTACACTTTCTTCAACAGTTGCAATTATAACATATGATAGATTCCCTCTCAAAGGAATTTCTTCTTCCCTTGAGCAGTTTAAACTTTTTCTTCTTTTATAACCGATGCTATCAACTGCTCACTTTGGATCTAACTGGGATTGCTTCCCCTTGCCACTCAGACTCTACCAATAAACCCAAACAAGTCACTTGACCTATTTAAAACGACTCATACTAGAGATCTGAACTTTCCTGGTTTTCACTACCTTAGAACCAGTCTTTCCCTGTGATTCCTCTGATCACAGACTGACATTTTAACTTCCCTGGTTCTAACTACCTCAGAACCAGTCTTTCCCTGTGATTCCTCTGATCACAGACTCAAATTTGAACTTCCCTGTGATTCCCCCAATCACAGACTGAACTTTTGTAAAAACATTCCCTCCTTTTTCATCCAGCTAGCTCTGCCTCTTTCTTACTAGCTTCGAAATAGTTATATTTCTACAGAAGCAGCTACGCTTCTATGGCAACCTGCCTCAGAATGCTGAGCTGGCTACCATCCCCCACGCACTGGTAACTCTAATACTTACCCATTCCAAACATATACCTATAATTAAACATAACATCTGTAAATCAAAATTCATACTTCATTACAACCCCCAATACTATTTTCCTTCCCCCTCTAACTTTTACCTCACAATTTGTTCCTCTTACCTTTAAACTATGTAACACACTTAAGAAACGTGAATAAAAATTTATTTATTTTTTTTTTAAAAAGAGGCACTTGTTTAAATTCATAGGCATCTATGCACACTAATTTTCCCTTCACCGATGAAAGTATGACCCTAGAGTGGGAAAATAAAAATTGCAAATCGACAATGTGAGAGCAATTTAAGTCAGTATTTTCTGAGAATCGAGCCATATTGCATGACTATATAAAATAAACTAATAACAAAATGAATTTTTTTTTTGAGTTCATGCATCCGTCCAGAGTGCAGATTGCCCATTCGATGTGTGCATGAATCACTGCTTTGGTTTCATCCCCTTTTCTTCACTAAGGATAAATTTGGCCACATTTCTCTCTTGGATCATTCAGTAGTTCCTGATGCATCAGAATTGCCAGCCTCAAAGAACAAAAACCCAAAACAGTGGTTCCCATAAACATAATATGTCTCAGACAAATGTCTTAGAAAGCAGGATATAACAAAATTTGTTTGTTTCCAATTCTAGTTTCTAGGGGACCTTTCACACAGCCATATAACCAACCCAGGATATCAAGCCAGAAAATCCCACAATATCTGCTTTGAACTGGATTATCTGGGTCCACACTGCCATTTATTCCAGTTCAAAGCAGACAATTTGGGATTTTATTCAGCTGTGTAGAGGGGGCCTTAGAACATAGGGCCCTACATCTCTTTGTTGTACTCTTAGCTCACAACATCCTTTGTTTATTTTTAACTATATTTTCTTGATCATTTGGGGATTTCTTTTCTTTCTTTCTTTCTTTTTTTGAAAATATGCATCAAACAGATGTGATACAGGGTGCATCTACTCTATAGAAGTATTGCAGTTTCACACCACTTCAACTGTCATGGCACAATGTTAAAGAATATTGGGATTGGCAGTTTACTGAAGTACAAACCCCAGGATCCTATAACAGTGAGCCACAACAGTCAATGTGGTGCCAAACTGCATTAATTCTACTGAGTAGTAGGGTTGTGTGCGGAATCCGTTTCTTCTGTTTCCTCCATTTAATTCGGTACCATTGGTACTTCGGGAGCACATAACAAGAAACCCTGTACAAAATTCAGCTCAATGTGAAAGCAAGTGAGAGCCGATCCTGGTTCCTCACCTGCTTTTCGTGAGCAGCCTCCTTGCTTTGGAAAGTGTGTGTGTGTGTGGCGTTCAAGCCCAGAAAGCATGTGCGCCTTCCTGTAGCTGAGCACCTCCTCTAGAGTAAGAAACAGAACTTGCCTCCTTGCCTTGGAGAGTGTGTGTGTGGCGTGCAGGCCCAGAAGGCATGCACCTGCCTGCAGCTGAGCACCTCTCCTCTAGAGTAAGAAACAGAATTTGCCTGTTGCCCCCTTGCCTTGGAGAGTGAGTGTGTGGTGTCTACCTGTAGCCAAGCACCTCTCCTCTAAAATAGAGAAACAGGTCAGAAGCCTCCTTAAAGCATGTGCCTGCCTGCAGCTGAGCACTCTCTCTAAAGTAAGAAACAGAACTTGCCACCTTGCCTTGGAGAGTGCATATGTGGCATGTAGGCCCAGGAAGCCCACCTGCCTGCAGCCAAGCACCTGTCCTCTAGAGTAGAGAAACAGTAAAAAGCTTCCTTAAAGTGCAAACTTGCCTGCAGCTGAGCGCCTCTCCTCTAGAGTAGAAACAGCCTAAATTATTGCCTACGGCAGGAAGGGGAGCCTGGGGAGCCCCTCCCCCATAATGGGCCGATAGAAAATGGATCTTTCGGCACCCCAGAGCAAAAATAGATATCTGCCCTCCGGATTTTGGGAGGCTCCCAAAAAATGGATCGGGCCCCCACTGAAAGCTGGGGTCAAAACAGGTCAAGGTTTACCTGGATTGCACAACTCTATGAGTAGATGTACCCTGAGCAAGCAGATATTTGTAAGCAATAAAATCTGGTTTAATTCCAGATTTGATGCTGTACCTTAAGAACAACCCTAAGTTCACACTTCTTTAAATGGGACGTGATTCCTTTGCATGGCTAAATTAGTAGAATCTTTCCTACATTATCTAAAGCCTGGCAGTGCCTTCCTTTTTAAAGACAAGGCAGTTAAAATATAGGTTAATCACTCCTGTCCAACTTTGGATTGTGATCTTCACAATCTTTTTATTCACTGATCACGTATGGAGATACTCTTTTTAGCATTCTGCAAAGCAGCCTCTGATTCTACATGACAATATTGCTTGCATAATCTAATTCAGCCTTTTTTTCATTGGGAGCATGAATAATGTTTGACAAATAAGGTACTTGAAAGCCTACATGTACATATACCTGGGAGCCCTGATTGGCCTGTTATTAACCTGAAAGGTGTTCCACGTGTCTTCTTCACTCACCACATTTATTTCTAATTATATCCTGCCTTTCCTTCATTGAGTCCAAGATGGAATCTATGATTTTCCTCTCGGCACAAACTTGTGAAGTAGAATAAAGGGAGTAAAACTGAACAACCCAAGTCTGCCCAGTGAATTTCGTTACTGAGTAGATATTTGAACTTGATTCTCCTGAGTCTTATTCTGGCATTTTAACTACATCATAATGACATATATATTTTTTGCAAAAAACATTAAACAAGACTGCAGCATGAAAACTCACTCATTTTTAGAGATGTCACCATTCACAGCAGGGGTGGACAACTCTGAAAGATCTAACACCCTGTTCACTATTCTGGATTCTGTTCAGGGCCAACCACCCCAATACTGCAGGCAGAACTACATAAACAGTACTCATTTCTACTTCAAAACGGGTTTTTAAGGAGGCATTTGTTTAAAATAGGAATTTTGCTTCTGATGCTTTCTGGAAAGCTGATTTTATTTTAATAGGTAGATTCTCCCTCTAATGCAGTGGTTCTCAACTTGTGGGTCTGTAGATGTTTTGGCTTTCAACACCCAGAAATTCTAACAGCTGGTAAACTGGTTGGGATCTCTGGGAGTTGTAGGCCAAAATACCTGAGTGTCAGAACCCTGCTACTAGAGCCTGGATGTGGCTCTGAGTTTCAGGGTCACTGACATTGATAAGACACCTGCGTCCCAGGACTCGGAGGAGAAACGGCTGATGGACTTGGCGGGGAATTTGCGCGGGGTTTTACTGAGCGGGAAGAGACTGTTCAAATGAGGGGGAGGGTATATAAAGGAGGGTTGGCCGGAGCCTCCCATTCTTGGCTTTTCTGATGTTCATGTTTCCTACAGTAAAAGTTCCTGGTGATACCACAAAGAGTCTCGTGTGTTCATTCAGGAGCGGCTGTGGTGAGCTGACACTAAGCCAAGAATACGGACACCATCCCGCTGTAGCGGTGAGGTGTAACATGCAAGTGGAGGATGAAGAGCTCTTGGGCGCCGGAGGAGGAAGGTCGGAAAGGGCCACTCCCGAGACGGACGCTGAGTTCCACCAGCTGGCGGCCCTGGCGTCATCCACCGCTTATGCCCAGCCAAATGGGGTAACCCAGAGGCGCGGAGTGGTGCGGGGAGATAGCACCGGAGGAGAGGAAGGTTCACCTTCCCCAGGCCCGCAAAAGATGGTGTTTCTGGAGGAGAGGATGTCGGCGATGGAGACCACCCTGGCAGTGATGTCGAGGGCGATGGAGCGCCTGGCGGTTTTGGCGGAGCCGGAGCGAGGAAGGGAACTCCGGGCTAGCTCAATGTGGGACGTGAGCATGGGAAGCAGCCAGGGCTTTGCAGACCTCCCAGCACCGAAGGGAAGGGAAATGCGAAAGGAGCCCGGTGCCCGGCCCAAGATCCAAACGAGCCTGACGCGGGTGGAGGAGAGTGACGACGAAGGGGAAAAGCCTCCGAGAATCCCGGCTACGCTCCCAACTGAGACCCTGGTGCCCCTGGCGAATGCCGGGCGTGGCACAGGACAAAGGGAAGCAGCAGCGGGGCCCACTGGCCCGCAAGGGGGCTTGCGACGGGCGGAGAATTGGGGATTGCCACCACAGGGACCCCTACCGAGACGAGAGGAACTAAGGATCGAGTTTGGGGGAGAGTCCTCTGAACTGGATTTTTTCCTGACCACGGTGAGGGGCTATATGGAGGACAATGCCCACACTTTTAGAACGGAATCCAGCCGGGTACGGGCCATTGGTGCAGTGTTGAAGAGGGGAGCGGCCAGCTGGTACGTTCAACTACACGCGCGGCGCGACCCATGTCTGGGGTCACTCCGACGCTTTATGGGGGCCCTGGAGACCCGTTTCCGAGATCCACTGGAGCAGATCCGGGCGAGGGAGGAGTTGAAGACCGTCTCCCAGGGGCAGAGGTCGGTATCTGAGTATGCGGAGGAGTTCCAATGCCTCGCTGAAAAGGTGCCGGAATGGTCTGCAGTGACAAAGATAGAACTCTTCAAAGAGGGGCTCAGGCGGGAGATCCTCTCCTGGGCGGTGCATCGTGATGAGCCTGACACACTGCGCGGATGGATTCAGCTGGCGGGGCGCATCGAGACATCGCTGGCCCAGGCGAGGAGGCACCGAGGAGGGCTACAGCAGCGGCCGCAGATGAAAGAGGGGAGCCGGAAGGAGGGATCAACCCCAGCCGGGAGGAGAACGGAGCCGACAGGGAACGTGAGCACCAGCAGGAGGGGCTGCTTCGTGTGCGGCCGTTTGGGCCACAGGGCTGCCGAGTGCTGGCAGAGAAAAGGGGAAGGCGGAGGCCCGCCCAAACCAAGAGCCGTGGCAGGGAAACGCGCCGAGGAAGAACCACCGATGAGGCACCACTCGGGGGGGTTGGTAAGTCAGGACAAAGCCATGATAGTGGTCCCCATTCAGCTGGAAAGTGGCAGCAAACAAGCAACCTGCAAAGCATTTGTGGATTGTGGATGTTCCAGGAACATCATCTCCCCTGAATTAGCCGAGGGATTGGGATGCGAAAGAACGAACCTAGAATCCCCAATAGCTTTTTCGCAGTTGGACGGATCCACAGCATCGGGATCATTAGCTAAGTACAGTGCCGAAGATGTAAAGTGTAAGATAGGGAGTTGGGAAGGAAAGGTGTCATTTGTGATATCACAAATAGCCAGCTATAATGTTATACTAGGCATGCCATGGCTGGGGCAGGCCAACCCGCAAATCAACTGGGAGGATAAGAGCATGATCTTCAGGATGAAGTTGGAAGGAGGGAGCCAGGAAGTGGAAAGGGAGCCGGGGAAAAGGGGGGAGGAAGACTCTATCAGGATAGCAGAACTGGCAGATAAATTACCCCCAGAGTATCGGGATTTTGTGGACGTATTTGATGAGAAGGAAGCAGACAGTTTCCCACCGAAGCGGAGAGTTGAAGTGAAGATAGAGCTAGTCCCAGGAGCAGAGCTTCCTAAGGCAAAAATATACCCAATGTCGGCTAGGGAAAAGGAGGAACTGAGAAAATACATTGATAAAAACCTAGCGAGGGGTTTCATAGAGCCTTCAAATTCCCCTCTAGGGGCGCCTGTGTTGTTCAGGCGCAAAAAGGACCAAACGCTGAGGCTCTGCATTGACTACAGGGGCCTGAATGCAATCAGTTCTGGAAATAAATACCCCCTACCTTTAGTGAAGGACTTGATCGCCCAGTTATCGGAGGGACAGATATTCACTAAATTGGACTTAATTGAAGCGTACCATAAATTGCAGATTAAACCAGAGGACAGGTGGAAGACGGCCTTCTCCTGTGCATTCGGATTATTCAATTATCGTGTGCTCCCTTTCGGTTTGTGCGGCGGAGGCGCCGCGTTCATGCAATTAATCAACGAAGTGTTGCATCCATTGTTGTACAAGGGAGTCTTTGTTTTTTTAGATGACATATTGTTAGTATCTCGGACTAAGGAGCAACACATAGAACTAGTCAGGGAAGTCCTGCAAAAGTTGAGAGAAGCAAAACTGTATGCGAAGCTTGCCAAGTGCGAGTTCAATAAAGACCAGATAGACTTTCTGGGGTATAGGATTTCCTCCCAGGGAGTGGCGATGGACCCTGCGAAGGTAGAAGACGTGAGGGGGTGGGAAGCCCCCAAAACACGGAAGCAGCTGCAATCCTTCCTAGGGTTCGCAAACTTCTATAGAACATTTATCAAGGACTTTGCGCGCCTCACTTTGCCATTAACGGATTTGTTAAAGACTAAAGGTAGGGGAGAAACAGCCAAAGTGAAGGCCCCAGGGGCCAAACTGACCTGGACAATAGAATGCCAGGAAGCTTTCGAAGCCCTTAAAAAGCGTTTTACTGAGGAGCCTGTCCTACAGCACCCTGATATGTCTAAAGCCTTTGTATTACATTGCGATGCGTCAGACCGGGCATATGGGGCAGTTCTGCTACAGAAAGACGAGGGGGGGAACCTGAAGCCATGTGGCTATCTGTCAAAAAAGTTTAGCGATACAGAAAAAAACTGGCCGATTTGGGAGAGAGAAGCCTTAGCGATTCTAAAAGCACTAGAGTGCTGGAGACACTTCCTGGAAGGAAGTGGAACACCGTTTGAGGTGTGGACTGACCATAGAAATTTACAGTATCTAAGATCCCCTCGTAAACTATCAGCGAAGCAAATTAGATGGGCCCAATATTTCAGCCGTTTTGATTTCAGACTCAGATTCTTCCAGGGGAAACATAATATACTCGCTGACGCTCTCTCTCGGATGCCTCAGCACGGGGGAGGAATTCAGGAATCTGAAGGGAGTATTTTTCTTGATAAGCAATGGGGCCTGGCAGTACTAACTCGAGCACAAGCGGCCAAAGAAAACAAACGTACTGCCATTTCCACGGGGGGAGGAGAAATATGGGAGGAAGAGTTGAAGCGAGCGTATGGAATGGACAAATGGTTACAAACAAACAAAGAAAAGGGAGAATTGTGTGGGGATTTGGTGTTTGTAAATAAGAAATTGTATATTCCTGAATGTTTAAGACGAGAAATGTTAAGGAAGTACCATGATAACAAGGGTGCGGGTCATCTAGGCCCCACCAGGACTATTAAACTGTTGGCCAAACAATGCTGGTGGCCCGGAATGAGGAAAGACGCCAGGGGATACGTCACGCAGTGTGAATTATGTGCAGAGGGAAAAACACCACCGGGGAAGCCCCAGGGGCTATTGCAGAAGGTGGTGGAGCCCATGAGGCCATGGGAATGCGTAGCCATGGATTTTGTAGGCGAACTACCCCCCAGCAGAGGCCACAGATACATTTGGACAATATTGGACCTATTCTCAAAACAGGCACACTTTGTGGCTCTGCCAAAACTTCCTTCAGCTGAAAAACTTGCTGATTTGTATGTGAAGCATGTATATCGCCTACATGGGTGTCCCGACAAGATAATTAGTGACCGGGGAGTCCAATTTACTGCAAAATTTTGGGGAAAATTCTTACAGCTGTTAGGAGCAGAAAGGAACCTGAGCTCGGCCTTTCATCCCGCGACCAACGGGGGGGTCGAACGTACCCAACAGACACTGTGCCAATTCTTAAGGATGTACACCAATTATAGACAGGATGATTGGGCGGACCTTCTTCCGTTTGCTGAGATGGCTTTTAACGGGGCCGTACATTCGGCCACAGGTCGTGCCCCATTCGAAATAGTATACGGACAGGAGGTGGCACCTTTCCCCAGGCTACCCGAGTGGAAGGAAGGGGAGGGCCAGACCGACGAGGAATGGCCGGCCAAAATCAAGCAAGGGTGGCAAACCGTGGTAGAGGCATTGCGGGAAACACAAAAGAAGTACAAGCTCTTTGCGGATCGTAGGCGCCGAGAGGGGGACAAATTGGGCGAAGGAGATCTGGTTTGGCTGAGCACAAAAAACCTGAAATTGGGGTTCCCATCCAAGAAATTGGCTCCACGCTATATAGGGCCATTCAGGGTAGCAAAAAGAATAAACGAAGTGACCTATGAGCTGAGGCTACCAAAGGACCTAGGAAAGGTACACCCGGTATTCCATTGCAGCCTGTTAAAAAAGTATAAAGGAACTCTGGACAGCGGAGAACAATAGTTGTGTTTAATCTTTTCCTTCCAGGACGAAGGGGAGGAGGACGCCATGTCAGAACCCTGCTACTAGAGCCTGGATGTGGCTCTGAGTTTCAGGGTCACTGACATTGATAAGACACCTGCGTCCCAGGACTCGGAGGAGAAACGGCTGATGGACTTGGCGGGGAATTTGCGCGGGGTTTTACTGAGCGGGAAGAGACTGTTCAAATGAGGGGGAGGGTATATAAAGGAGGGTTGGCCGGAGCCTCCCATTCTTGGCTTTTCTGATGTTCATGTTTCCTACAGTAAAAGTTCCTGGTGATACCACAAAGAGTCTCGTGTGTTCATTCAGGAGCGGCTGTGGTGAGCTGACACCTGAGGATCCACAGGTTGAAAACCACTGTTCTAATGAGCTTTTCATTTAGATCAGGGATAAGGATTGTGCAGCTTTTGGATGGTTGGTGACCATTTGGAAGTTCCATGATGCCTTCAGAAACCCCTGAGCACCTATTAAACCACTATCCTCCCTGAATCCCTGCCAAAAAAAACCCTGAAAAATACTCATTAGGGAGAGAATAAGACTTTGCAGTCTGTTTAAATCTCTTCTGCAGCAGCCTAAATTTGTCTTAAAACAACAGCCCAAAGTGAAAATGCTTCATTTCTAGGAGATTCCTGGTTATCCGAGATAAACGGGAGGGCCCAATCTTGGATAACCGAACTGCTCAGATAAACCGGCAATCTGGTTTAGGGAAGCACCCTGTGATCGCTGCTGCCTAGCAATGCTCAGAGGGTGCTTCCCAAGGGGCGAGGACTCACCGAGGGATGTTTCCCTGGATCTCCCTCAGCCAGGCCCTTGCTGGAGGAAAGAGTTTCCTCCAGCAATGGCCTGGCCAAGGAAAACCCATGGCAGCTCCTTGTTTCTCAAAGGGACAGGCCCTTGCTGGAGCAAGGGCCTGTCCCTCCGAGAAATGCCGAGTGGGAATTGATGAGCCGTCAAACTCAAATGATGAGCCTCAAGCCCTTTATAAGGTAAATTCCCATTAAAATAGTAGAGAGAATGGAAGCATTTCTTCCTATGCAGCAGTGAGACTTATGCGATGTGAGTTCTTCAGGATGGCAAAGGAACGCAAAGTTAGCTTTAAAGTTTAAAAGCATTTATTGAGGTAAAAGAAATCCATTGATGGATAGAAAAGTTTGGAGCTAAATAACTAATCTATCCTGATCTAATACACATAGACGGATTAAAATAACAAAGGTCTAGATAGCTACATCTTGACTAGAAGAGGGGACAAAATGCATCCTTCTCTGGAACAAAGCAGGAAGATGGAATGGCAACCAAACCTTGTGGGTCGCTTCTTCTCTAGGGCCATAAACATTCCAAAAGCCAAATTGGGAAAGTTACATCTAAGCCCTAGGAGAGATCACATTTCTAAAGCATCAAAGGGTGGGATTGACCTAAACAGAATAGGAAGGAGGAAACAATAGTAAAGCCTAATCAAAGCATGCATAGAACTGGGGAAGGTGTCCCTAACTCTTTTCTAGGCTTCCTATTTAACCATAGAGACTTAAGCAGTGCAGGATGAAATTTTCCCAACAGATCTCCCTTGGTCAGGCCCTTGCTAGAGTAAAGTTTCCACCAGCAATGGCCTGGCTGAGGAGAGCCTGGGAGATGTCCCTCGGAGAGGGCCTGCCCCTTGGGAAGCACCCCACGAGCACTGCTGCAGCAGTGATCGCAAGGCACTTCCGGGGTGCTTCCTCCTCCCTCTCCCTCTCCTTTTCTCAAGCTTCCTTCACTCAAGAGAAGGAGAGGGAGAGGGAGGGGCACCCTCAGCATTCCGCAGATTTTCCTCGGCCAGGCCATTGCTGGAGGAAACTCTTTCCTCCAGCAAGGGCCTGGCTGAGGGATATCTGGGAAGATGTCCCTTGGCGAGGGCTCGCCCCTTGGGAAGCACCTCACAAGTGCTGCTGCCTAGCAGCGCTCGTGGGGTGCTTCCCAAGAGGCGAGGGCTTGGCCCAGGGAACCACCCCATGAGCACTGCAGCAGTAGCGATCTGCAAAGGAAGACTTAAAACAATTAATAGCAGACCTTCTAGCTGATTTGATGGACACCAGTGCGGATGTGATTGACCAAGACCTAGACAGAGTTTACCGGGTCACAACAGGATATTCCAAAAGAAACAAAACCGCCAGAGACGTAATAATAAGATTTGGCAGGAAAAGGATCAGGGACGAAATTTTAAAAGAAAACTCCAAAAGACCAATTTTTTACAAGGATAAAAAGGTAATTACCCTGTTTCCCCGAAAATAAGACATCCCCAGAAAATAAGACCTAGTAGAGGTTTTGCTGAATTGCTAAATATAAGGCCTCCCCTGAAAGTAAGACCTAGCAAAGTTTTTGTTTGGAAGAATGCTCGCCAAACAGAACACCAGAATATGTGGGATTGGTAAATGTATATACCATAGAGTGTTGTACATGGAAATAATGGTAATAACAAGGAATTCTTGATAGGATTCACAGTTTGTCTGGTTATGCGCTGGTTATGACAACTATTGTATAGTATATAATATATGTTTTTTTGTTCAACAATAAATGTGAATTCTTCTTCATGGAAAAATGAGACATCCCCTGAAAATAAGACCTAGCGCATCTTTGGGAGCAAAAATTAATATAAGACACTGTCATATTTTCGGGGAAACACGGTATCATGAAAAAATATCCCAATTGAGTTTGACCAGGTGCAGAAAATACTCATTCCTGACTGAGGAATTGATTAAAAGAAAGATAAACTTCAGGTGAGAAAAGATTGAAGGAATTACAGTAACATTCAATGAAACAAGATACTGGCTCAATACTGAAGAGAAAGCTAAAGCTTTCTATATGGAACATATCAAAGGGAAAGCCCAGGCACAACCAAAAAAAGACAAAAATAGATATGGGAAAGGAAAGCAAGTAAATGAACAAGAGAATGCAGAACCAACAGTGCTAGAAGATGAAGACAATGAGCAAGAGGAGGAACAACTATATTTCACTGAGAAAGAAAGAAAATTGAAGAAATTAAGGCAATTCTCACCTGAAAACTACCAAGTAGTGTTACCGCAAGAAGTGATACAGTGGGAGATGCAAGAAAATCAACATGAATAAAGAACTTAAGATCTATTCTAACAACATCAATGGGATTAACTCCCCAAATAAAAGGAGGAGACTCTTTAACTATTTAAATAAAATAACTACGACTTGATCGCACTCCAAGAAACGCACATTGCAAATAAACACGTCAAATATCTGGTTCAAGAACGCCTAGGGAAAGAATATTTCGCCTCGGCAAATGAAAAAAAAAGTGGTGTAGTCCTATACATTAAGGAATGGATACCTACCAAACAAGTCTTCAAGGATCCCCAAGGAAGATACATTGGAGTTATTATAGAAATAAACAATCAAAAAATACTGTTCTGTAATATTTATTGCCCAAACGGCCCTAAGTTGAAATTTATAAAAGATCTGAAAAATAACATAGATAAACAGGATTTTGATGACTTAATAATCCTGGGTGATTTCAATGGGATTGTTGATTTGACAAAAGATAAAACACACTACTATGGTAACCAGAATAAAGAAAAATTCAAATCAAGTTTATTACCTAAGCAGTTTCTTGCTTACCTGGAAGAACTAAATCTAAAAGATATGTGGAGACACCAGAGTAATAATCAAAGAGATTATACTTTCTACTCCAGCAGATACAAAATGTGGTCGCGTATTGATATGGCCTGGGCAACCAACGGCCTAATAATAAGATTAAAAAATATCAAAATTTTACCTAGAATATTCTCCGATCACTGTGCACTAGAACTTAAAATAAAAGGGAAATCTAACCAATTCAAATGGCGGCTAAATGAAAATCTATTGAAAAAGGAGAAAGATATAGAATTAAACAGGAAACTATTAACTGAATATTTAGAAGTAAACAAAGGAAATGAGACTTCCAAACTCACTCAACGGGAAGCAATGAAAGCAGTAATTAGGGGTTACCTCATTCAGCAAAATTCGATAAAAAAACAAAAACAGAAATAAAGAAATAAAGGAAAGTATTGAAAATATAAATAAAAAAGAGGACCAATTAAAAAGAGATCCATTAAATAAGAAGGCAGCTATAGATCTGGAAATATTAAAAAAAACAGCTACAAATATTACAAACAGATAAATTAGAGAATCAATTGAAGTCCATAAGACAATACCATTTCCAAAATGCAAATAAAATCGGAAAATGTCTAGCTAAGAAGATTAAAGATAAAAAACAAAAGTTTTACATCACCAAAATACAGAAAGATGGGAAATTGTATGTGGAAGAAAACAAAATAGCCGACCAATTTATAAAATTTTATAGAGAACTTTATCGAAAAGAAGAAGTCCCCAAAGAGCAAATAACAAGGTACCTCTGCAATTTGAAGTTACCAAAATTAACTGATAAACAAAGAGAAGTTTTGAATACTTCAATAACAATGTCAGAAATCAACAATGCAATCGACAAACTCAAGAACAATAAAGCCCCGGGACCAGACGGCTTTACTGCGATTTTTTATAAGACATTTAAAGATGAATTAGGCCCATTACTAAAAGATATCCTAAATAATATATTAGAAAACAAGGAAATTCCAAAATCTTGGGAAAAAGCCAACATAACATTAATTCACAAAGAGAATACAGACCCTATGGAAATTAAAAATTACAGACCCATTTCCTTACTAAATAATGACTACAAGATCTTCGCCACAATCATGGGGAACAGATTCAAAAACTTCCTGAAAAATTGGATATCTGAGGAGCAATCTGGCTTCCTTCTGAATAGGCAAATAAAAGACAATATTAGAATTATAATCAACACCATTGAATGTTATGAAAAACACAATGAAAAGCTGCTGGCTCTATTTTTCATCGACACTGAGAAAGTGTTTGACAAGATCAATTGGGACTTCCTAAAATTGCTGCTAAAAGAATTGGATATTGGTTATAAATTTCAAAACGCGGTAGAAGCCATATATTTAAAACAAGAAGCTATGTTAATGATAAATGGCCAAGAAAACAACAAATCAATCCCAATTAAAAGAGGTACGAGACAAGGATGTCCGTTATCGCCACTATTATTCATTCTAATAATGGAAACCCTGGTAAATAAATGAGGATAAAAATCTAAGAGGACTGAAGATAAGTAATCAAAACTACAAACTGAGGGTATACGCCGACGACGTTGTTTGTATTATTGAAAACCTCTTAAACAATATCAATAGATGGATAGAAAAAATAGAGAATTTTGGTAAACTTGCAGGTTTCAAATTAAATAAAAAAAACCCCAAGATGTTAACTAAAAATATAGATGGGAAAATTAAAGAGCAAATACAGATGACTTCAGAGATAAAGATAGAAAACAAAGTAAAATACCTAGGAGTGACAGTGACAACAAGCAATGCGAAATTACTAAAGAACAATTACGAGCAACTTTGGTCAAAAATACAAAAAGATATGGAAAAATGGAAGTATCAAAATATTTATTTAATGGGCCGTATAGCGATAATAAAAATGACTATCCTGCCTCAACTACTATTTCTTTTTCAAACACTGCCTATAATTAGGAACGACTATCTTTTTAAAAAATGGAATACGGACATAACTAAATTCATTTGGAAAAATAAAAAACCGAGAATAAAACTAAAAATACTGATGGATGACAAAAAGAGAGGAGGCCTAGGACTTCCAGACATTAAATCATATTATGAAGCCTGTAATTTGGTATGGCTAAAAGATTGGATGACTTTGAATAACACCGAATTACTAATACTAGAAGGACACGACCTCCATGCAGGATGGCATGATTATCTGTGGTACAGCAAAAGGAAGACTGAAAATTTTTTCGGAAACCATTATATCAGAGCATCTTTAATTAGGATATGGGAGAAATACAAACCAAGATTATATGATAAAACTTGGAGTAAAAATTAAGATCTACAACAAAACACTCTTATTATGTAATGTATACACTCCAACTGGCCCTAAAACAAATTTTATTAACATATTAAAAGATAAAATAGCCGAACAAGAATTTGAAGAATTAATAATAATGGGAGACTTTAATGGGATAATTGATCCGGACTTAGATAAAAAAGGGGACGGTAATGGAGGTAAGAAATTTAAAAATGGAAAATTACCGATAAATTTTCAAAAATTCCTACAAGACTGGGACCTAAAAGATGCCTGGAGAATCCACCATCAGCTAGAAAAAGATTACACATTCTTCTCTAACAGGCATAAGTCATGGTCCCGTATAGACATGACATGGATGTCAACATCACTTATACCCAAAATCTCAAAAATTAGAATTATGCCGAGAAACTACTCAGATCACTGCCCGATAGAATTTATAATAAACAAAACCCAGAAAACACGAACCTGGAGACTAAATGGCAATTTGCTAAAATCAGAGGAGGATATTATAAAGAATAAGAAAATTATTAAGGAATATTTCATGATAAATGACTCTGAAGAAGTCACGCAGCAAATAGTATGGGAAGCCAGTCAGGCGGTAATGCGGGGTCACTTTATACAACAGACCGCCCAAAAAAATAAGCAGAGAAGAGAAGCCCTTAACAAAGTCTTAGAGGAAATTAAAATCAAGGAAAAAAAGTTGAAAGAAACCCCAGGAGACAAAAGAACAAAACAAGAACTAGAAATCCTTAAGAAACAAAAGACAAATTTAGAATTGGAAGAGCTAGAAAAAAAATTAAGATTTATTAAACAACAACATTTCCAGCACGCTAATAAACCAGGTAGATGGCTGGCTTTGAGGATTAGAAGGAAAAAAACAATCCCAACATATATTAGAAATAAAAGCAGAAGGTAAATATTACACCACAGAACAAGAGATAGTTAATCAGTTCAATAAATTTTATAGTAAATTATACACCAAGGACCAAATAAAAAAGGAGGAAATTACGAATTTTATAGGCAAGCAAAAACTAGCCAAAACAACGGATCAACAAAGGGAAAAATTAAATAAAGAAATTTCTGAGCAAGAAATCAAAAAAATAATTAGAAAAATAGATGGGAATAAAGCACCAGGCCCAGATGGACTCACGGGGATATATTATAAAGTCTTCATTGATGAACTAACCCCTTATTTAAAAAAAATTATGAATAGGATCCTAGACAACAATGAAATACCAGATTCGTGGAAACTCGCTACAATTACAATGATCCATAAAGAAGGCCAAGACCCCCAAAATGTGAAGAATTATAGACCTATTTCACTTTTGAATCAAGATTATAAAATATTTACAAGCATTTTAGCGGACAGATTGAAAGAAGTCCTAATGGACTGGATAAAAGAAGAACAATCAGGTTTCCTTCCGGGGAGACAACTAAAAGATAATGTAAGGGAAATTGTAGATATTATTGAATATTATGAAAAAAGTAATAAGGAAGAAATAGCTCTATTAGCGATTGATATGGAAAAAGCCTTTGACAGTCTAAATTGGGATTTTTTCAAAATACTAATCAATGAATTAGATATGGGGTATAGATTCAATAATGCTATCAACAAAATTTATGAAAAACAAGAGGCCACAATAAGAATAAACTCAATAGAATCAAAAAACTTTAAAATCTCCAAAGGAACTAGGCAGGGCTGCCCCCTTTCCCCCTTACTGTTCATCTTTGCATTAGAAACGCTAATTAATTCAATCAGAGATGACACAGAATTAAAGGGAGCAAAAATTAGAAAGGAACAATATAAGATTAAGGCTTATGCCGATGACTTAATTTGTATTATAGAAGAGCCAGTCAGAACGGTAGGTAATTGGCTAAATAAATTGGAAAATTTCGGGAAAATTTCAGGACTTAAAATAAACAAAGATAAGACCATCTTCCTAACAAAAAACATGACTGAGAAAAGACAGTTCGAATTAACAACAATTTCTGGAATCAAAGTTAGTAAAAAAAATAAAATATTTAGGTATAATATTGACAGCTAAGAACTCACAATTGATAGAAAATAATTACGACACTAGATGGAAGGATATTCAAAAAAAATTAGCAACCTGGAAAGATCAGAAACTATCACTCATGGGGAGAATAGCGGCAATTAAAATGACAATCCTACCGAAGATGCTTTTCTTATTTCAATGCATCCCGATAATTAGAAATGCAGTAAGATTTAAAAAATGGAACAAAGATATAAACAAATTTATTTGGTCAAACAAAAAACCTAGAATTAAAAGAGTATACATGATTGACGGAAAAAAAAGAGGGGGACTGGCACTCCCAGATCTACAATTATATCACGAGGCCTGCGGATTAATGTGGATTCGAGATTGGACTACGCTAAAAAAAACGAAATTATTGACGCTAGAAGGGGCAGACCTCCGCTTTGGATGGCATGCCTATTTATGGTATGAAAAAAGAAAAATAGATAGAAATTTTGGGGATCATTTTATTCGGTCATCCCTAATAAAGGTCTGGGATAAGTATAAGAGAAGGATTTTCTTGAAAACACCTCTATGGGTCTCCCCCTTAGAGGCATGCCAAAGAAGAGAAACGGGAGGAATACTCTGGCCAAAATATAAGGACATATTAACCAAAGAAAAGGGAACTTTTGAACCCAAAACATAGGAAAGGCTAAGTCAGGAAATTAAGAATATAGGGTGGTTCCAATATGCCCAAATTAAAGAGTACTTTAATATAGATAAGAAGATAGGATTCGAAGATAAAGAAACATGCTGGGATAAAATTATACAATTAGAATCCAAAATTATATCGAAAATTTATAAAAAAATATTAGAGTGGACTACAGAGCAAGTTAGCATCAAAGAATGTATGACCAAATGGGCAAGAAATATTGGGAACCCAATTAAATTAGAGGAGTGGGAGAAATGTTGGAATAAAAGACTAAAATACACATACTCGGTAGATCTTAAAGAAAACTGGATTAAAATTTTTTTTAGATGGAACCTAACCCCCCAAAAACTCTCCAAAATTTATAAAAAAACTTCCAATAAATGCTGGAAATGTGGAGATCAGGAAGGCTCCTACTATCATTGTTGGTGGACCTGTAAGAGAGCCAAGGAGTTCTGGAAAGAAATACACCAAAATATACAAAAAATCCTGTCAATCAAGATTAATCTAGACCCCAAGATACTGTTACTAGGAATGCTAGACTTGGAGGATAGAAACAAAGAAATTCTATTCTGCTACCTAACTACGGCGGCAAGATTAGTATATGCAAAAGAATGGAGAACGAAAATCAGACCAGAAATAAATGCCTGGTTTATTAAAATTTTGGAAATTATGAACATGGATAAATTGACATATTTACTTTCAAACACACAGGGTAAACCAAAAAAAGCGACAAATTGGGAGCTAATGAAAGATTACTTAAGAAATGAAAACTTTAAGGTGATAATATAGATGATATGTATACACTCTTTGGATGAGCAACATTGGGCGAGAGTTAGGCCTCAGGTCAAAAGAAGGACTGAACTTAAGAGGAAATAGAACAGTATTGAATGCATCAAGGAAAAAAAAATAATAACACCAGATAATAGATGGAAGTCAATTTTAATGTATATGTGTGTCTTTGGTTTGGGTTTTTTTTAATTTTTATTTTTATTTTATTTTTTTTGTCTGTCACGGTGGGAGGGGGAGTATATGTTCACTATCTATGTTCAGTTTTGTTTTATATCGGTCATGACACTGTATTTCACGCAAGATATAAGAGCACAATAAAAATTTATTTAAATAAAACTCCATTGTGGATATCCCCAATCGAGGCAAAACACAAAAGAGAACTGGATGTAGAAAATTGGTTAACATATCACCAAATATTAAAAAAATTATAACAGATAATTTACAATTAAGACTTACGAAGAATTAAAACAAGAAAATAAGAAGATATCATGGTTTCAATATTATCAAATACAAGTGTGCTACAAACAAGATACTAAAGTAGGCTTCAAGCAAGAATCACGCCTTTGGGATTTAATAATGCTAAAAGAAAAAAAGATAATCAAAATACTATACCAACAATTATTACAATGGACCACTGAGGAAGAGCTTTTTCTATTTCTGCCCCTGCCTTGTGGAATGCCTTGCCGCCCTATATGAGAGCCATGCGTGAGTTAGGGCCTTTTACCCTAGCACTCAAGACCTGGGTCTTTACTAGAGCTTTTAATCTATGTTAATTTTATCAATATTTGTATGTATGTATTTTTATCCTTTACAATTTTATCTTGTAAATCGCCTAGAGCATCGTGGATGGAGGGTGATTAATAAGTAATTAAATGATGATGATGATGATGATCATCATCATCATCATCATCATCAAGATTGTCAAGTAAAATGGGCAAAAGACTTTGGTCATCATGTAAATGCAAATCAGTGGGAAGAAATTTGGAATAAAAAACTAAATTTTTCCACAGCTATAGATATTCGCGAGAACTGGTATAAGATGCTATTCAGATGGTACTACACCCCTGCTAAATTTAACAAGCGATTATCTAACAAATGCTGGAAGTGTGAAAAAGAAATAGGAACTTTTTCCATCAATGGTGGGCTTGTAAAGAAATTAAAAGATACAGGAATAGCATTCATTTAATGATACAGAAAATACTAAAAATCAAATTCCCTCTGCTGCCAGAAATGTATTTCTTGGGCATAACAAATGCAAAACTAAACACAAATCAAGATAAAATGTTTTTTCTTATGAGCACAGCTGCAAGATTAGTCTTGGCTAAAGTTTGGAAACAAAAAAAAAAATTTCGAACTCCTGACGACTGTTAGATCTAATACAGATGGACTGTCTATCACAAAAATGAAGAGATGATAAACAGAAAACAGATTGGATTGGTTTCCAAGATTTCATGCAAAATAGAGGAACAACATTAACAATAAACCTATCAGATGTTTGAAAAGCAATGCAGAAGGCTAACTGGAAAGAACAATAGAAGGATTTTTTTTCTTTTTTCCTTTTTTTTATGGAAGGTGTTTTTTTTCCTCCCTCAAGAGGACAATGGGAAGTCTACCCTTATAACTCCTTTTTTTCCAACCCCCCCCTCTTTTTAAAAAAATATTTATCATTATTACTATTTTATCCTTCTTTCTTTCTTTTTCACCGTATTTTTTTCCTTTTTCTTTCGTTTCCCTTACTCCATTTCCGTCTTTCTCTGTTTCCTTTCCTCCTCTTTCTTCTCTTTCTTCACAATGTTTCCCCCCACCTGCACTGTAAATATTACTTATAACATAATAAAAACGATTTTAAAAAAAACCTCCAAAGAAGGAGCCTCCACCACAGTCCAGGGCAGAGAGTTCCACTACTGAACAGCTCTCACAGTGATGAAGTTCTTCCTGATGTTCAGGTGGAATCTCCTTTCCTGTAGTTTAAAGCCATTGTTCCGCGTCCTAGTCTCCAGGACAGCAGAAAACAAACTTGCTCCCTCCTTCCTATGACTTCCCCTCACATATTTATACATGACTATCATGTCTCCTCTCAACCTTCTCTTCTGCAGGCTAAACATGCCCAGCTCTTTCAGCCACTCCTCATAGGGCTTGTTCTCCATACCCTTGATCATTTTAGTTGCCCTCCTCTGGACACATTCCAGCTTGTCAACATCTCCCTTCAACTTTGGTGCCCAGAATTGGTCACAGTATTCTAGGTGTGGTCTGACGAAGGCAGAATAGAGGGGTAGCATGACTTCCCTTGGATCTAAACGCTATACTCCTATTGATGCAGGCCAAAATCCCGTTGGCTTTTTTTAGCAGCCGCATCACATTGTTGGCTCATGTTTAACTTGTTGTCCATGAGGACTCCAAGGCCTTTTTCACACGTACTGCTCTCAGGCCAGGCATCCCCCATTCTGTATCTTTGCATTCCATTTTTTCTACCGAAGTGAAGTATCTTGCATTTGTCCCTGTTGAACTCCATTTTGTTAGTTTCGGCCCATCTCTCTAGTCTGTTATGATCGTTTTAAATTTTGCTCCTGTCTTCTGGAGTGTTAGCTATCCCTCCCATTTTGGTGTTATCTGCAAACTTTATGATCATGCCTTCTAACCCTTCATCCTTATCCTTAGGCGATCCCTCATAGGTCGAGGATGATGGTCCTCTGTTTCTGGTTTCTTGGGGGTGTGTCCGTAGGTGGCTAAAGAAACCTATTCTTAACCTGCATGTTCTCCCGCAGTGAGGACATTGGTTTCCAGGTGGAAGGCGGTCCCGGTCAGGGTTGGCTTGACGCTCCTTCCTCTTGGCACGTTTCTCCCTTAAGCCCTCCATTGGTGTCTCCTTAAACTCCGCAGCACTGCTGTTCACAGCTGACCTCCAGTTAGAGCGCTCAAGGGCCAGGGCTTCCCAGTTCTCAGTATCTATGCCACAGTTGGCTTTAAGCCCATCTTTAAATCTCGTTTCCTGACCACCAAATTTCATTTTCCATTCTTGAGTTGGGAGTAGAGTAGCTGCTTTGGGAGATGGTGATCGGGCATTTGGACAACGTGGCCAGTCCAGTGGAGTTGATGGCGTAGGAACATCGCTTCAATGCTGGTGGTCTTTGCTTCTTCCAACACGCTGTCATTTGTCCGCTTGTCTTCCCAAGAGATTTGCAGGATTTTTCTGAGGCAACACTGATGGAAACACTGATGGAAACACTGCAGGTTAAGAATAGGTTGAGTGTGATGTCTGTTGACCTTCCACATTTCGCAGGCGTAGAGCAGGGTTGGGAGGACAATGGCTTTATAAACAAACACCTTGGTATCTCTACGGATGTCCCGATCATCACTCTCTGCTTCATTCAGAAAAGTGCTGCACTCGCAGAGCTCAAGCGGTGTTGTATTTCAGTTTTGATGTTGACTTTTGTGGAGAGGTGGCTGCCAAGGTAGCAGAAATGGTCAACGTTTTCTAATGTGACACCATTAAGCTGTATTCCTGGCATTACAGAGGGATTAACTGGTGCCTGTTGGAAGAGCACTTTGGTTTTCTCGATGTTCAATGAGAGGCCGAGCTTCTTGTATGCTTCTGTGAAGGTGTTTCGAGTGGCTTGTACGTCTTCTTCTGAATGCGCACAGACTACATTGTCATCGGCATATTGGAGTTCTATAATAGATGTTGTGGTGACCTTGGTTTTGGCTTTTAGTCTGCTGAGGTTAAATAGCTTGCCATATGTCCGATACATGATTTCCACTCTGGTGGGAAGCTTCCCATCAACAAGGTGAAGTATCATAGCGATGAAGATGGAAAATAAGGTTGGGGTAATAACGCATCCCTGCTTGACACCCAATTCCACCTTAAATGGGTCACTTTGGGAGCTGTTGCTGTCCAAGACTGTTGCCATCATGTCATCATGGAGGAGCCGCAAGATGTTCACAAATTTGTCAGGGCATCCGATTGTTTTGGAGGATGGTCCAGAGAGCACTGCAATGCACTGTGTCGACTGCCTTTGCAAGGTCAATGAATGCCATGTACAGAGGTTGGTTTTGTTCCCTGCATTTTTCTTGGAGCTGTCGTGCAGTGAAGATCATGTCCACTGTTCCTCTGGAGGGGCGGAAGCCGTTTTGGGATTCTGGGAGGGTGTCTTCTGAGACAGGAAGAAGGCAGTTTGCAATTATTCTTGAGAGGATTTTCCTGGCGGAGGTTAGAAGGGAGATACCGCGATAGTTCCCGCAGTCTGTTCTATCCTCTTCCTTGAAAATAATGATGATGTTGGCATCCTTGAAGTCTGCTAGGATTTTCTCGCTCACCCACACTTTTTCAATGAGCTGGTAGAGTTGTTGTATCAGCTCAGGTCCACCTGCTTTGAAGATTTCAGCAGGGATCCCATCAGGTCCGCTGGCTTTGTTATTTTTTTGTTGGCTGATGGCATTGCTGACTTCTTCCAAACTAGGCAATGCTGCAAGCTCATCCCTGGTTTGTTGTTGCGGGATTTGTGAGAGGCCCTCTTCAGCCACATTGAAGATGCGATTCAGAAGGTTCTGGTGGTGCTCTTTCCAATGTAGTGGAATTGATGTTTTGTCCTTCAGAAGTTTGGTTTCATCTGATGAGCGTAGAGGCTGTATGCCATGGTTTCTTGGTCCGTAGATTATCTTTGTGGCTTTGAGAAATCCCTGAGCATCATGGGTGTCTGCAAAGTGTTGGATTTTTTCAGCCTTCTTTGTCCACCAGATGTTCTTGAGTTCTCTGGTCCTTCTTTGGACCTCAGCTTCTGCACTAGCATAGATCTTTTTCTTAGCAGCACAGCTGGTGTCCCTCTGCCATGTTTGGAAGGCTTTCCTTTTGTTATCAATTAACTGTTGGATCTCTTTGTCATTATCGTCAAGCCAGTCTTGATGTTTTATATCCAATGGTTTCTTCACAGGCTGTGATGATGGAGGTCTTCAGTTTGTTCCAGTGTTCCTCAACGTTTTCGGGTTTTCGAGGTGCCAATGCTTTGACCGGGGGTGCTTCCATGATGTCTTGAGCTTGTTTTTCTGGCGGAAGAGCGTGTTGGTGATTACAAGGTTCTGCTTCTCATTTGGTGAGAAGCAAGATGCCATTCGAGTTGCTGTTTCCGACCCCGTCTTTTCCTATGATCCCTGGCCATAGGTTGGAGTCCCGTCCGACTCTTGCATTAACGTCCCCCAGGAGGATGATTTTGTTCCTCCTTAGGTATCTCCGATAGGATGGTGTCCAGCTGACAATAAAAAATTTCCTTGATGTCTTCATCAGCATCTAGTGTTGGTGCGTAGGCACATATGATGCTTGCCTGTTGGTTTTTGGCAAGGTTAATTCGGAGTGTTGAGAGTTGTTCATTGATGCCAATGGGTGCTTCAGTCAGGTGCTTCACCAGGTCATTTCTGATAGCAAAGCCTACTCCATTTATTCTTCGCTCTTCTTCAGGCAGTCCCTTCCAGAAGAAGGTGTAGTCTCCCTTTTCTTCCTTCAGCTGTCCCTCTCCTGCTCTCCGGGTCTCCTGAAGGGTTGCTATGTCAATGTTAAAGTGTCCCAGCTCCCTTGCAATGATAGCAGTCCTGCATTTGGGGCGTTCACTGTCAGTGTTATCCAACAGTGTCTGTACATTCCATGTTCAGGTCTTCCACATTTGTTAAGATGAGATGAAGAGTAGTTGATCCCCTTGTTGCCTCTTCTACCTTCTGGACCATAAAATTGTCTGCAAGGCAAGCAAGGAATTTGTTGGACTTTGTACTCTTGGCCTAGTTTGTTTTCCAGCAGATATCGGGATCACTGAAATCGCCCATGACTACTATATCTCTTCTTTGTGCCTGTTTTGGTCAATTGTTGACAGAAGGCTTCGTCAAGTCCTTCATCCTGGCTCGGAGGTTTGTAGTAGACACCCACGACAAGATCTTTTTGATTCCCGGTTCACTCGATTCTTATCCAGATACTTTCAAGCTGGTTTCCCGGGTTGCAGTCTTGCATTTCTTCTGCAACGTAACTGCTTTTGACATATAAAGCTACTCCCCCTCCTCTCCCCTTTGTTCTATTTCTGTGAAAGAGGTTATAGCCCTTAATGGCAACATCCCACCAGGTTTTAGTGATGCCTATGACATCGTAAGTGTGGTGTTGTGCTAAAAGTTGGAGTTTGTCTTGCTTATTCCCCATGCCTTGTGCATTAGTGTAAAGACATGTAAGCCCCTGTGACCTTCCCCCGAGCTGTTTATTTGGGATTATTGTGCTCTCGGTAACTGGTCCTTGCTGTGTTTGTGCAGCCCTCCATTTAGCCTTTTGGCAGTTCCCTGTGGTCATGGGCAAAATATTGTTTGCAAGGCTGTTGTTCCCCTCCCCCAGTGGATCTAGTTTACAGTGCGCCTGATGAAGTTTGTGAGTCTGTGTGCAAAAAGGTGTTTTCCTACTTGTGTGAGATGCACCCCATCACTTGCAAGTAGGCCATCCTCCTGGAAGAGTAGGCCATGGTTGAGGAAGCCAAAACGCTCCTCCTGACATCATTTTCTGAGCCAGTTATTGACCTGTACTATTTTTCTGGCCCTTGTAGAGCCGTGTCCTACAACGAGGATTAGGGATGAAAAGATCACATGTACATTACTTTGTTTTAGCTTTGTTCCAAGAGCTCAAAAATCATTTGTGATCTTTTGAAAAGTATGCCTAGCGGTATCATTTGTTCCTACATGAATCAACATAAGGAGGGAGGGTAATGTGGCTTTAGGAGCCTGGTGAGCCTCTGAGTGATATGGTGTATTTTTGCAAGAAGCAGGAAAATCATTCAAAGCACCCCTGACAGAGCCTCTGCTCTGGTGATTCCGGAGAGGATGTCTGTTCAGGAGAAGGACGAGGCCGGCCCAAATTCGGCATTCACCCCAGCCTCCTTGAGCTCGGCGACAGCGAGCTTTTCCACCCAGGAGCCACCACCCTCCATTCCGAAGAAAGCAAGATAAATGGAAGGAGGGAGAGAGGGAGACGGACGAGGCCTGGACAAGGCCTGGGGAAGGCTCTTTGGCCTCTCGCCCGGATTCCACAACCTCAGCTGTGTGAATGGGGATTATACTATCGGGCGTGACGCGGCCAGTGAAAATGCTTTCAAGAGGTCGGCCGAGTTCTACCAACTGATAACCAAGAGGCACTTCTGCATCAAGCTATAAGCCGGCGCAACTCCACCATGTAAATGCCAGTCCCAAAGCCACCCACCCCCACCCCAGCCTGCCACAGTTGGCTGGCCACCACCCCCGGGGAGACCCGGACAAGCATTGCAAGAAGAACAGGAACCAGGAAGTAAGCAGTATTTGAGTAAAAATAGCTCACATTATGAAAATAATGAAAGCAAGTTCAAATTAAAATCACCCCTTCCCATCTTAAGCATGTGATGTTTGAAACCTGGTGGGAAAGCAGAAGCATGTAACTTAAGTCGAGCTGCATGGCTGCTGGAAGAACCTAGAAGTAGTTTTCTTTACTCCTTGATAAACCAAACTCTGAAGGTGAGATAGTAGTGTGTTGACTTCAGATAAAAAAGAGTGGCTAAATGCCATACCACAGTACAGTGGAGTCTCACTCGTACAAACAACGCTTATCCAATGTAGAGGAATATCAAGGGCCTTCCTGTTGTCTATTTTATCAACCTGCATGGTTTTTTTGCTGCTGATATCAAGAAACACATCCCATTCCAGGTTATTGAACTCACTTTCCCTTTCAAGTTTGCTGTGTAACATTACACTTTGCTGCCTAACTTGAGAATTCTTTACCTTTTTCCAATGTTTTATAGCCTTCTCCTTTTCCCCTCCTCTGCATGCTGAAATATACACCAAGATTCTTCAGTAGGTTGCATAAATGTGGCTCTACCTATACATGTCTTTGGCCAAATTATTTCAGCCCATATTTTTTGGAAGGGTTAACTTGTCTCGGAGTTTTGTTTTGTTTTTTGGAAGGCCTGAAACCTCAGAGATAAAGTGCATCCCTTCCAAAGATGGTCTTCAACATACTTCTATGAAACTCCCATTACGGAATGAGAACATCATTACTGCGGTTGATAATTTGGAATCAAATTTATTCCCCTTGAAATAAGTGTATTGGTATCATATGGGTGTTTTATCTCCATAGGATTTTAGGAGAATGTCATTCCATTGTCCCCACCCACATTGCCAGATAAAAATTTTATGAAAAAAAACCTTTTTAAATTGCTAGACCATTACATATCTAGCCATAATCAACTGCAATGACTCCATGCCTTGGAATCTCCAGATTAGTATATTGTTATTTTAAAGGTCCTCGGATATGACGGTATAAGAGTGATGGTTCCGTGTCTCTCAGAGCTACATTTCAACACTATTACATGGAAACGGAACTGACAAGACGTGTTCTCTTTTGTTTCTTTCTAATATTTTGTAATTCTACTGTATATTTTAACTTTGTACACAAGCTTCCTTGCTCTCCTTTTTTATTGGGAGTGCATTGAATTTACAAGTGTACTATGTTTGGCTGTTATTGCAAAGAAAGCCGTGCCGAGTAACCAAGGGGAAGATTGTGATGGGTACAAATGCAAAAAATATTTTTTTGCAGTAGAGTCTCACTTATCCAAGACTCGCTTATCCAAGGTTCTGGATTATCCAAGGCATTTTTGTAGTCAATGTTTTCAATATATCGTGATATTTTGAAGCTAAATTTGTAATAAATTTATAATTAATTACAACAACATTACTGCGTATTGAACTACTTATTTTGTTAAATTTGTTGTATAATATGAGGTTTTGGTGCTTAATTTGTAAAATCATAACCTAAGATTAAGGCTTTTCCTTAATCTCTCATTATACAAGATATACGCTTATCCAAGGTTCTGCTGGCCCGTTTAGCTTGGATAAGTGAGACTCTACTGTATTCTTATTCTGGAACATTTTTTGAAGGAACTTCATCGATCTGAATAACATATTTTTCCAGAGTAACTGTGAGGATTTGGACTGTCATTAGTTCAACGTGCACTCTGATTGGCCACAGGGAGGAAACAACAGGCTAGGTTGTCCCAGTGCACCACCCTCGAAGCAAGTTTGGGAGATTTGCAAATGCACTTGCTTAGCTTCCGACAAACATCTGACTCCATTAGAAAAATAAGCTATTGCGGTTCAATACCGCGGGATCCACAGGACGGGAAATCCGCATCGAATATCGCTTCAAAAGCGACAAAACTAATGAATTGCATCTGACATATGGAGGATTTTTTGATCAAGCTTACTATGTATAGATAATTATATCTGTATAGGATTTGGAAAGACCTGCAAACATATGAGGGGGAAATTCATATATAAAATTAATGTATATACAGATAGATAGATACAAATATAAAGGTATATAGGGATTACAAAGGCTTGCAAGGGGAAATGTTTTGTGATGGAGTCTTTGAGTAATGATACTACTAGGTGCACTAGAAGCGGAAGAAAGACTACTCGTGAGCAAGACTCCGATGAGGAGCAACAAAGGAAGCGGATCCGGGAAATACTTATGGAGCCTACTGATGATGACTCATTTGAGGGCTTTGAGAGGGATGATGGGGTTGAGAATCAGGAGGATGGGATGACAAGTTCAGAGGATGAGGTAATGGACTGGACTAAGGTGTGAGAGATCCAGGACATTTTTAGAGAACCCACAAATAGCAACACGTTTGAGGGTTGGCACAGTGGGGATCCAGCTGGGCACACAGAAGAGACCACCTACTCCAATGCAGTCTGAGCCCTGCTACATGCACAATGGAGGACCTTCTTACAGCAACACCAGAGGCACTCCAAGTGGCCAACTTCTGGACAAAGGACATTTAGAATAATGCCAAGTTTTTAACTTTGTGGGTTTTTAAGATACATTATAACTGTTTTTTCAATTTGCTTCTGACAGGATGAATAAAAACAAAAAACATACACTAGCATTTTGGAGAAAAGGTCAATAAAATGCTGTTCCTTTTGATTGTATGTTATGTTTTTTCTACTTTTTACATGTTGTTCGCTGCTTTGAGTCCCGACTCGGGAGAAAAGTGGGATAGAAATTAAAATAATAATAATTAATATTAATGATGAATGTCCTTGTAAGGATGTAAGGATGATGTAAGGATGAATGTGGTGGGTGCACATAGAGATTACATGTGTAAACAATATATGTTTAATTGGGTTGCAATGAGTTTTCCGGGCTGTATGGCCATGTTCCAGAAACATTCTCTCTTGATGTTTTCCCCACATCTATGGCAGGCATCCTCAGAGGTTGTGAGGAACGTCAGATGTGGGTGAAACGTCAGGAGAGAATGCTTCTGGAACATGGCTACACAGGCCAAAAACCTCACCACAAACCAGTGATTCCGCCCATGAAAGCCTTCAACAATACATATGTTTAATTGTTTAACTGAATTATTGTATGTTTTGTGTTAATGTTTGTTGTGTGTGATTTGTATAATTTATTTTGTGTAAATTATTACAGTAGAGTCTCACTTATCCAACATTCGCATATCCAACATTCTGGATTATCCAACACATTTTTGTAGTCAATGTTTTCAATATATCGTGATATTTTGGTGCTAAATTCATAAATACAGTCATTACTACATAGCATTACTGCGTATTGAACTACTTTTTCTGTCAAATTTGTTGTATAACATGATGTTTTGGTGCTTAATTTGTAAAATCATAACCTAATTTGATGTTTAATAGACTTTTCCTTGATCCCTCCTTATTATCCAACATATTCACTTATCCAATGTTCTGCCGGCCGTTTATGTTGGATAAGTGAGACTCTACTGTATTTAAAAACAACTGGCAGGGGGAAATAAACAGTAAGGGAGCTTGAGCAGTGTGTGCGAAAAAGACCTTGGAGTCCTCGTGGACAACAAGTTAAACATGAGCCAACAATGTGATACGGCAGCTTAAAAAGCCAACGGGATTCTGGCCTGCATCAATAGGGGTATAGCGTCTAGATCCAGGGAAGTCATGCTACCCCTCTATTCTGCCTTCGTCAGACCACACCTGGAATACTGTGTCCAATTTTGGGCACCGCAGTTGAAGGGAGATGTTGACAAGCTGGAAAGCGTCCAGAGGAGAGCGACTAAAATGATCAAAGGTCTGGAGAACAAGCCCTATGAGGAGCGGCTTAAAGAGCTGGGCATGTTTAGCCTGCAGAAGAGAAGGCTGAGAGGAGACATGATAGCCATGTATAAATATGTGAGGGGAAGTCATAGGGAGGAGGGAGCAAGCTTGTTTTCTGCTGCCCTGGAGACTAGGACACGAAACAATGGCTTCAAACTACAGGAAAGGAGATTCCACCTGAACATCAGGAAGAACTTCCTCACTGTGAGGGCTGTTCAACAGTGGAACTCTCTGCCCTGGGCTGTGGTGGAGGCTCCTTCTTTGGAGACTTTTAAACAGAGGCTGGATGGCCATCTGTTGGGGGTGCTTTGAATGCGATTTCCTGCTTCTTAGCGGGGTGTTGGACTGGATGGCCCATGAGGTCTCTTCCAACTCTACTATTCTATGATTCTATGAGCTATCTTTTCTCCTAACTCAGGCATGAGTAACTTGGGCCTTCCAGGTGCTTTGGACTTCAACTCCCACAATTTCTAACAGCCTCAGACTCTTTCCTTTCCCCCCTCAGCCGCTTAAGCTTAAGCCCAGCTGCGGGGGAAAAGGAAAGTGTCTGGGGCTGTTAGTAAATTTGGGAGATGAAGTCCAAAACACTTGGAGGAAGGCCCCAAGTTTGACCATGCCTGTTCTAACTACAGTAGAGTCTCACTTATCCAAGCCTCGCTTATCCATGCCTCTAGATAATCCAAGCCATTTTTGTAGTCAATGTTTTCAATATATTGTGATATTTTGGTGCTAAATTCGTAAATACAGTAATTACAACATAACATTACTGCGTATTGGACTACTTTTTCTGTCAAATTTGTTGTATAACATGAAGTTTTGGTGCTTAATTTGTAAAATCATAACCTAATTTGATGTTTAATAGGCTTTTCCTTAATCTCTCCTTATTATCCAAGTTATTCGCTTATCCAAGCTTCTGCCGGCCCGTTTAGCTTGGATAAGTGAGACTCTACTGTATTGTCTCCAAACAGAAGGCTGAGCAGCACTGATCCCTTTTGCACTGACGGGGATTCCCTCTGCGCGGAAAAAAGGAGGGGGCTTTCGAAGCCCGCTTTAGCCAATAAGGGAGGCACTTTTCCCTCCTCCTCCTCTTCCCCTTCCAATTAGACCCCACCTCGGCGCCCGAACCTTGGACGGAGCCGTCCGGAACTTCCCGAGCGCGGCGCCTCCTCCCCTCCCCTCCCCTCCCTCTTGTTCCCTGGGCGGGGAATCGACCCTTCCCTTCCTCACCCCTCCCACCTTTGCAAGATGGAGGAGCGAGGTTGAGGCTGAGTAGCAAAGGGGGAGAAAAGAAAGGGGAAAGGAGACCCTCCCTCCCTTCTTTCCTTCCTCCCCCCCTCTCATTCCCCTCCCACCGGCTTCCTGCTGCCGCACTGATTGCAGCCCCTTCTCCCTGTCTCCCTCTCCTTCCCTTCCCTCCTCCTGCAATTGTCTCGGCGCCTGCCCGCCCTCCCTTCCTTTTCAGCAGCAGAAGCAGCGCCGCCAATGCCAATGGAGCGCCTCCCGGGCTGCTGCTAGAAGGCGAAGGGAAAGGAAGGGAGGCAGGAGGAGGAGGAAGGGCCCTCGGATCCAGCGCTCTCCAGCCACCGTCAGCCATGAGCGGCTCTTCCTCCTCTGCCGCCTGCGCCTCCTCTTCCTCCTCGTCCTCCTGCGCCGGCGGCGGCGGCAGTGGCAACGCGGCCGGGGAAGGAGGGGCCGAGGACGCCGCCACCAAGGATTCCGCAGACATCGCCGCTTTCTTCCGATCCGGTGAGTAAGGAAGGAAGAGAGCCCTCCTGGGTGCATACATCGCGCCTGCATTTCGGGACTGAGACCCTGCCTCCACGTATCTATCCCCCCCTCCCTTTGCATTGGGAGCCATGTGCGCCTCTGAAGAATGTCCTGTAACAGAGCCGCCTCCCCCCCCCCCTCCCCCCTTGCCTCCAATGTCTTCCCTTGTCTCCAGTCCAAAGCTTTCCTTACTGGAGAGCAGCACAAGGCCAAGCGGCTGGCGGAGTGGCGGCTCCGCTGTGTCCCTCTCCTTCGCCTTTGTGCCACCATTTCTGGTCACCTGGGTTGGAAGCCGACCAAACACAGGCCCTTCCGCACAGCCATAGAGCCCCGAGTATCGAGGCAGAGAATCGCACAATATCAGTTTTGGACTGTGGGCCCTACCACATAGCAATATATATACCAGAATATATACATATCTGCTTTGAATTGGATTATATGAGGGCGCTTCCGCACAGCTGAATAAAATCCCACATTATCTGCTTTGAACTGGAGTATATGACGGTGTGGACTGAGATAATTCAGTTGTGGATTATCTGCTTTGATATTCTAGGTTATTTTGCTGTGTGGCAGGGCCCTGAGTCAACACTGCCATATAATCCGGAATATCAAGACAGGTAATCCACAATATCTGCTTTGAACTGGATTATTGGAGTCCACACTGCCATATTACCCAGAATATCAAGGCAGGTAATCCACAATATCTCCATTGAACTGGATTATCTGAGTCCACACTGCCATATAATCTGGAATATCAAGGCATGTAATCCACAATATCTGCTTTGCATTGGATGATGTAAATCCACATTGCCATATAATCTGGAACATCAAGGCAGATAATCCACAATATCTGCTTTCAACTGGATTATTGGAGTCCACACTGCCATATAACCCAGAATTTCAAGGCAGGTAATCAATATCTCCTTTGAACTGTGTAGTCTGAGTCCTCACTGCCCTATAATCCACAATATCAAGGCAGCTAATCCACAATATCTCCATTGAACTGGATTATCTGAGTCCACACTGCCATATAATCTGGAATATCAAGGCATGTAATCCACAATATCTGCTTTGCATTGGATGATCTAAATCCACATTGCCATATAATCCGGAACATCAAGGCAGATAATCCACAATATCTGCTTTGAACTTGATTATTTGAGTCCGCGCAGCCATATAATCCAGTTCAGTATGGATGTTATATAGCTGTGTGGAAGGGGCCATCGGCCATTTCCTCTTTTAGACTTCAAAGCCTTGTTTCCGAGGTTTTGTATTTAGGATTGATTTATATGTATATTAAAAAGCCTGTTTCAAATCATACAGGCCTGCCCTCTGGATCCTGATCCCTGCTAAATATGGAAGGGACACTGAGCGTCTTTGTGCTTGTTGTCAAAGAGACACACGCCTCTTGCATAGTTCAACTGTTTGTGTTTATTGTTTTTTTTTAAATGCTTTTGACACAAAGCAAGCCTTCCCGTACATGGTGGCCCCAGCTGTTGTAGTAACCTTGTATCCGATTACAGCAGTGTAAACTTATAATAAAAAGGAAAGCAGCTTGCGCATGAGTGTGAATGGTTGCAAATGGAAGGTGGAAGGAATCAGGAGCAACTGGGAATTGATTCCTTCAGGGCAGGCCTTTTGAGTGAGAAGGCTGTTTCAGACAGTGATGGACGGTTGCTGCACTGTGTGTGTGTGTGTGTGTGTGTGTGTATGTATGTATGTAACACCCCATATAAGAGCTTAAAGGGGATTGCTGTTTGTTCAGTACCGAAGTCTAAGCCAGGCCAGTGTGTCCCTGGATCACACAGCTGAACTGGGAATGCTCCCTTCATTTGGGAAGTATGTGTATGCATGCATAATATGTGTGTGTGTGTCTATACACTCGCATGGGGCGGTCACTTGCTGGGCTATAAATGGAACTCTTTACTGCCTTGGATTGAGGAGCCAATACTGTCTGGGAGCAAATGGGGGGGGGATCCAGTGTCTTGTGTTTGGCAAACGTATACAAATGATGACTCTGTCCTTTGATTCCAAAGGTGAGAAAGATACCTGGAAGAAAAAAGAAGTAGGGAAAGGCTGAAGGAGAAACCCAGAAAAGAGTGTCCCCCTCCGATATTGATTGAGGTTCCTTCCGAACACCCCCTCAGCCAGTGGGAGAGATGGAAAGGTTCTCTTTGGGCTTCCCTCCCTCCCTCCTGTTAGGATCTCTTGGTTCCTTCTACTCCTCCTTTTGAGGAGGGGAGAGAGCAGGCTTGGCAGCTGCCTTCATCCAAATGCCTTTAAAAGGACCGAGCCCAGCAAGACTGGGGTGGGGGTGGGGGTGGGGGTGGGGGTGGGCAGAAATGCAGACTCATCACTGGAGAAATGAAGGGGTGGCTGGCTTAGGTCTGTCTTGAGGGGGGTCTGCATTTGTTTTGTAGCAGGAATTGGGGTGAGAACATCATTGATTTGGAGATGTGTTGGTTTGGTGGCATAGTCTCCCCTCTCCCCCTTGACAAAGAATTAAGGGCTAAATAGAAATGAATATCCTCAAGGCACCAGAAGCCCTCTGATCTCGGAAGTTACATAGGTTCCACTATGGTTAGTACTTGGTACCACCAAGCAGGGAAAGATGTTGTACGCTGTATCTCCGAGAAGGGCAAACTCATTGTATTGTTGAAGGCTTTCATGGCTGGAATCACTGGGTTGCTGTGAGTCTTTCGGGCTGTATGACCATGTTCCAGATGCTTTCTCTCCTTAGGCAAGTGGAGTTTGTATATCTGTGGAAGGTCCATGGTGGGAGAAAGAACTTTTGTTTGTTGGAGAATGTTGTTTGTTGGAGGCAAGTGAGAATGTTGCAATTAATCACCTTGTTTGACATTGAAAAGCCTTGCGGCTTCAAGGCCTGGTTGATTCCCACCTGGGGGAATCCTGAGGATGTCTGCCATAGATGTGGGCAAAAGGTCAGGAGAGAATGCTTCTGGAACATGGCTATACAGCTCAGAAAACTCACAGCAATCCCTCTGAGTATTCCTTGTCTAAGAAAGCCTCATGAAATTCATGGAGCCACCAGAATTCAGCAGGTGATTTAAAGGCCCATAGAGAGAAGGACGGGTTGAAAAACTGGCCATAATCAGGTGCTCCTCCTGGTATACAAGGGGTGGGGAAGTTGACATACAATTGGGACTCCCAGTTGCGGAGCTCAGAAGTACCTTAATCCGATCCATGATGGTGGTGGCTTTTCGGGCAGGTGGCGAACTCCCTTGCGGGCTTTGTTTTCATTCTGTAAAACGGATTCCCAGGATGGATGGCACAAATCATATTCCCCAGAAACCCCCGTAGCTCTGTAGTACCATTGCCATGAGCAAGGCTTTGAAGCGCCAGCGCTCAGGGTTGCCTGATTTTGTGTGGCTTTGGAGATAACTGTCACAGAACATTTTGGTCTTTGGGGCATATTCAAAACCTGAGTTGAAAGCTGCTAGCGTCTACAAGTAATGCTGGCATGTTGATCAAGGTTGCCATTATTTTGTCTGAAGTAACCTGTGCTGGATGTTGAAGATGTAGCCGTAGGCAACTATTGTAAGAAAAAAAATACTTGTATTTTGGATGCAGTTTCAGTACAGTATGGCCTCCAGATTTACTGGATTGGTATCTGCTGTTTCATCTAACCATGTCTTAACAAAATATATAATCTCTAGGCATTTTCTTGGTCATCTAGCACAACTTTGAGCTAGAAGTCGTTAATTTCAATAGAATTTGCTATTGTTTTGTGTAACCAGGTAAAGTCCGGGAATGTATTGCATATGGATACAGAGGGTGAACTGTTTTGGATTTGAGGCGCATGTAGGCTTTCATTCAACATATGCTTCTAGATAACTCTGCAAAACCTAGTAGCCCATAGAAATTTCACTAACCCCCTTGTCTTTGCTTACCTATTTCAAACTCTTTGGGCATGAGTTGACCCATCTTTCCTTCCTGGTCAGATAGTGTTGACTTTAAATTAATTTTTGTATTTTTAGATTTTTGCCTCAGGTAAGTGACTAACTGGCAAGTCTAGTTTAAAGCTTATTATGTCTTCTCTAGAGGTTCTCTTTCTGGTTTTATTTGGCTTCTGATTCTTACGCTCTGGTGATTCTTCTGGTATTATTTGGTTTCTGAGTCATTAGCATTGCTACCCACTGAACCCTTGGGAATGGTTGTAGTAAAAGCGTAAATGAGCATCTCAGTAGTGTCAGTGCTAGAAAATTTGAAGGGCTGTCAAAATAGAGGAAATAATCATTAACAAAAGCTTCCTTAACTTCAGAATCTATTTAAAACATGCATGTATGGATGCCCTGACTTGGGCAATCTAGAAAATGATGTTAAGTTTCTATTAGATTTAATCCCACCAAGTCATGGCTTCACAATAGATGTTTATGTTTTTGAAGTTAGCCAATAATAATTTTTTGGCCTGAATCAGAATTGAATGGATTACCCGATGTTATTGGATTGAAGGTCCCAGCAGGCCTCGCCATCATTGCCAGTGGTGAGATATTCTAGGATAGTGGTTCTCAACCTGTAGGTCCCCAGGTGTTTTGGATTACAACTTCCAGAAATCCCAGCCAATTTACCAGCTGTTAGAATTTCAGGAAGTTGAAGGCCAAAACATCTGGAGACCCACAGGTTGAGAACCACTGTTCTAGGAGATGCAGTACATCAACATCTGTAGGGATAGGTGTTGATGGTTTCTACTAGAGTTAGCTGATTTAATCTGTGTTGCCATGCCAAATTCCCATGGATCCAGTTGGGTCTACTCTAATAGGGATTAACAATTGAATGTATGTTTTTTCTGTTTTGAAGAGAAATTCTGAGAATCATAGAATCAGAGTTGGAAGGGACCTCATGAGTCATCCAGTCAAGCCCCCTGCCAAGAAGCAAGAACATTTCATTCAAAGCACCCATGACAGATGGTCATCCAGCCTCTGCTTAAAAACTTCCAAAGAAGGAGCACTCCGCTGCACAGAGAGTTCCACTGCTGAACGGCTCTCACAGTGAGGAAGTTCTTCCTAATGTTCAGGTGGAATCTCCTTTCCTGTAGTTTAAAGCCATTGTTGCGCGTCCTAGTCTCCAGGACAGCAGAAAACAAACTTGCTTCATCCTCCCTATGACTTTCCCTCACATATTTATATATGGCCATCATGTCTCCTTTCAGTCTTTTCTTCTGCAGGCTAAACATGCCCAGCTCTTTAAGCCACTCCTCGTAGGGCTTGTTCTCCAGACCCTTGATCATTTTAGTCGCCTTCCTCTAGACACCTTCTAGCTTGTCAACATCTCCCTTCAGTTGCGGTGCCCAGAATTGGACACAGTATTCCAGGTGTGGAATAGAGGGGTAGCATGACTTCCCTGGATCTAGACACTAGACTCCTATTGATGCAGGCCAAAATCCCATTGGCTTTTTTTTGCTGCCGCATCACATTGTTGGCTCATGTTTAACTTGTTGTCCACAAGGACTCCAATATCTTGTTCACACATACTTCTGTCGAGCCAGTCATCCTCCATTCTGTATCTTTATTATTGATTATTAGAAAATACGACTGGTTGATTGGAAGAAACATTAACAACCTTGGGTATGCAGATGATACCACTCTGATGGCTGAAAGTGAGGAAGAGCTGAGGAGCCTTATCACCAAAGTGAAAGAAGAAAGTGCAAAAGCTGGGTTGCAGCTAAACATCAAGAAAACCAAGATCATGGCAACTACACCTATTGATAACTGGCAAATAGAAGGAGAAAATGTGGAGGCAGTGACAGACTTTATATTTCTAGGCGCGAAGATCACTGCAGATGCAGACTGCAGCCAGGAAATCAGAAGACGTTTACTTCTTGGGAGGAGAGCAATGGCCAACCTTGACAAAATAGTGAAGAGCAGAGACATCACACTAGCAACGAAGGTCCGCATAGTCAAAGCAATGGTATTCTCCATAGGAACCAATGGTTGCGAGAGCTGGACCATAAGGAAGGCTGAGCGAAGGAAGATAGACGCTTTTGAACTCTGGTGCTGGAGGAAAATCCTGAGAGTGCCTTGGACCGCAAGAAGATCCAACCAGTCCATCATCCAGGAAATAATGCCCAGCTGCTCACTGGAGGGAAGGATATTAGAGGCAAAGTTGAAGTATTTTGGCCAAATCATGAGAAGACAGGAAAGCTTGGAAAAGATCATGATGCTGGGGAAAAAGGAAGGAAAAAGGAAGAGAGTCCGACCAAAGGCGAGATGGATGGACGGTATACTTGAAGTGACTGGCATGAACTTGAAGGAACTGGGGGCAGCGACAGCCGACAGGGAGCTCTGGCGTGGACTGGTCCATGAGGTCACGAAGAGTCAGAAACGACTATGCGACTGAGAGAGATAGACTATTGATTGACATTTAAGTGTCTTGAGTATGATCAGTGTGCCACATACCTGGGCTTTGAGCATGAAGTTAGGCAGAGAACAGAAATGGTGTTTCAAGCATGTGTGTAGGAGTGTGGAGCTGTGTAGCAACAGTGACTAGTTTTCCAGGACTGCAAAGGAGGGAGTGGGTTTGGGTTTGGAATGGCTCAGCAGCTGTTGGAAGGGTCTGTGAGTCATTGGGAAGGCTGAACTTTTTATGGCATGGAATGTATTGGTGGTGGACTGCTATTGCTTCCAGTGGGCTAGGAAATCAAAATAGGTCTTGCACTATCAATCCTAGGTCTGTGCTGATGAAGAAAATAAACATATTCTGGATTTTCAAAAAATTGATTTTATATCTGTGCTACTTTGGGACCCTGTAATGGAAGGTGAGGTATGAATATCTGAATAAAGTGAAATAGGTGGAAGCCAGGAAAGTATGATATATTGGATTAAGGAAAGTAGAAATCTATATATATAAAAGGCTAATGAAATTGCGGCCTAGGACAAAACAACAAAACTACACATTCCAGAAACACTAAACTTGGCAGCACAACCCCTCATCCATGCCTCTACGTTCAAACAACAAAAAGAAAAGAAAAATAAAGTCCTAATTAGAGGGAGAGGAATAATTGTTTTTATCCAATTGCTGCCAGTTAGAAGGCTAAGTTCCGCCCACTTGGTCTCCTAGCAACCCACTCAGCCAAGGGCACAGGCAGAGTTAGGCCTCAGGCCTCTTCCACAGATTATCTCATTTGCACTGGATTATATGGCAGTGTAGACTCAAGGCCCTTCCACACAGCTATATAACCCATTTATAATCTTATATTATCTGCTTTGCACTGGATTATCTTGAGTCCACACTGCCATATAATCCACTTCGGTGTGCATTTTATCCAGCTGTGTAGAAGGGGCCTTATACTTCGCCACAGCAACGCGTGGCCGGGCACAGCTAGTATGGCTTATAAAAAGCTCTCTCAGTGTTTGTGATACTTCCGAAATCAACTGAAATGAGGTTTGGTAACTGGGTATAAGGGAAGCCCCCAGTAACATAGCAAATTTGAGTAGATCAATAGGTACTGCTCAGACAGGAAGGTAACGACGCTCTATGTAGTCGTGTTGGCAACATGACCTTGGAGATATCTACAGACGGCAGCTCTTTGGCTTAGAAATTGAGATGAGCACACCCCCCCCCCCCCCCCCCAAGAGTCGAGCACAACTAGACTTATCATCAAGGGAAAACCTTTCCCTTAACTGGGTATAATGTCACAAATCCAGCTCAAGTTGAAATTAGGAATATAAAAAAATTATCCATTAAACCTATATTTTTAGTTGATGTGGAGGACAGTACAGAAATAACTCTTCTTTCCTTTAAATCTTGGCCTGCATCCCCTGGAGTCTAGATGATTGCCCTGTGGGAACTGAAAATTACAAGATAGATGGGAGAATCTGTGATTAGATCTCCCCATGTTTTCTTTAAAAACCAAGCTAAAGAGCCAAGGGAACCTCCCGATTGGTGTGGGGTGCAGCTGGGGTAGATTGTTGTGTCCCATGTTCTGATCCACCCATGTTGTCCATTTGGGAAAGAAACAGTATATTTTCTTTTGATAGTTGTGATCACCCAGATTGGCTCCGCAGTTGCAAGCCTAAATACCTTAAAAGAGACAAAAGATCCATAACTCTGCAACATTTCCCATTTTCTTGGAAAGAGAGAGTACACATTTCTGAGCATGCTTAGAACTTGCGCGGGAAATGTTTGCTTAACAAGCACACTAATCCTTATGGCCAAATCCAATATGCATAGTTTGAAAGGATGCCTGTTAAGTGTTCCTGTCACTTTCAGTTTCGTTGCCTTCTTTGGGGCAAAAATCAATATTGGTAGCATTATACTGACTCCATATTAAAAAGGCAATGGGAAGGTATAATGTGTTGACTTAAAGCTGCATACTGCTGTTTGCTAAGCATGACCCAAGAAGTCAACCTCATTCTTGATTTTTCCCTGCAATTATATAACTTGGCCCACTGGATTTGATGGGCAGCATGGCTCTTCGTGGTCTACATTTTTAAAATACCTTCTAAAAATAAATGGAAGGGTGACTTTGAACAAACTAGATCAAGCACACTTTTGGAACTTGTGCAGTGTTAAAGTTCTTTACTATCTTGTGAGGTCATTTGAACTATTTTCTAAACAAATAGCTTATTATTATTTTAAAAAATTCTAGTGCCCATAACTGGTCAAAGCCCGACTTCCGGTTATATTTTAGATATAAAGCCTGTGTTCAGGGCCCAAATACTTTAAACTTTTGGCTGTGGAATTACTTTCCTTAGATAGCATTAATCTCTGCCAAAAGATCATTGAGAATTCTCTACATGGGATAACATGGTTGGAGATGTTTCAGCCACAGTGTCAGCCCATGGTTCTGTGTGACCAAGCTAATAAGACGTTTTGGCACTTTTGAGACAAACTGTCAAAACCAGAAATCCATAGTTTACCTTTGCTTTGCTAATCATGCTTGGTTGGTTTGAGTGAAAAGGCAAACACTATTTTCCCTACAGATGGAAAAGGAAGAGAGGGCATACAAATTTATGCTATAATGCACTAAAATGTAGCCCAGCATTGCAATTGAGCCATTTACTGGAGTCTTTAAGGCCCTTTCACACAGCCCTATATCCCAGAATATCAAGGCAGAAAATCCCACATTATCTGAGTATACACTCAGATAACCCAGTTCAAAGCAGATATTGTGGGATTTTCTGCCTTGATATTCTGGGATATAGGACTGTGTGGAAGGGCCCCTAGTTGGTTGGACCGGATGATCTTTTCTATATAACCTGAGACTACACCTTAAAAACACGGATCTTCACTTTGTGAGTCCAGATCCACAAGCAGTTTGTAATCCATCCTAATGCCAACAGTTATTTGTTCTCTCTCAAATCTTATTATTTTTTCAGATGATAGGAAGAGACTAAGGCCCTTTCCATGCAGCTGAATAAAATCTCACATGATCTTCTTTGAACTAGAATATATGGCAGTGTGGACTCAGATAACCTAGTTCAAAGCAGATATTGTGGGATTTTCTGTCATGATATTCTGGGATGTTTGAATGTGTTGAAGCGCCCATAGAAACGCAGATAAAGGAAGAGGTGGGAGAGACAAAGAAGAGGAAGGAAGAGGTGTAGTTGCATGGCAGAAAGTGGTGGTGCAGTGGGTTAAACCCTTGTGCCATCTGAAATGCTGACCTGAAAGTCGGTGGTTCGAATCCTCGAGGCAGGGTGAGCTCCCATCTGTCAGCCCCAGCTTCCCATGTGGGGACATTAGAGAAGCCTCCAGCCTCCCACAGGATGGTGACACATCCAGGTGTCCCATGGGCAATGTCTTTGTAGAACAGCCGATTCTCTCACACCAGAAGCGACTTGCAGTATGTTCTCAATTCACTTCTGACATGATAAAAAAATGGCAGAAACATACATTGATTCTTTGGCCCCACCAACACTGACCATTTAATGTAGTTCAAAGCTAGCTTCAAAATGCATTGCCCTGGCAACAAATACCCACAAAAATGTGCGAAAGAATTCTCTTAATGTGCATCAGTGCTCTGTGGTTTATGTAATCACCATCCCGGCCTCAAACTAGTTCCAGGATTTCCTGTGTAATCATCTGCACAGCGAAACCACTTTCTTCAATACCAGTCTGAAATTGCATTAAGTGGTCAGTGTATTTATTTATTTATTTAAAACATTTCTATTCCACCCTTCTCACCCCGAAGGAGAGCCAGGGTGGAGCAAAACATATATAAGGCAAACATTCAATGCTGGAACATAAAATTAACCATAAATATACATAAACACTAAAATAAGTAATCTTCACATTAAAACCATTATTTAAAACCATCACAAAATCAGCTGTATCGTATCCAGTCAGCAGGGTGAAATTTCCTATTTCTGCCATTATTGCGCTACCCTAAAGGCTTGGTCTGTGTAGATGGGCTCTATGTTGCAGGTGAGCATGAAAGACAGATCTGGAAAAAATGAAGACTACTGCGTCAAGGACAAACATACTCCTCTGATGTTGAGTGAAAGATTTGTAGTGATGAATAAGCTGTCCGTGAGAATTTCTTTGATTATTTACCTTGTACTATACTTTCTAGCGAACAAGTTTTTGAAGAACATTGATGTGACCTGGAATACAAATTGAAAGTTACAATTCTGAATAGAACCAAAATGTTTTGGGATTAAGGAAGAAGAACCACTGATTTTGGTATGCATTGATGGAGGAAGTAGGACAAGAAGCTCGACTGAGCCACACTTCCTGTCTGTTCATTATCTTCTGTCTTTTATCATATTTGAAATTGTACAGACTAGCTTCCTCATTTGGTTGTCCCAGAATATTTCAGTTAGTCTGCTGTCAGATTGACCAACTGGCAGATTGCATCCAGATACTTGTCTTACCTGAACTTCAGTATATTAGCAAAGTGTGTGTGTAGATAAGTATGTTTTTAATTAACTTCATAATCCCAATGCAATTCATAAGAGTCACACTAAATAATAATAATAATAATAAGAAGAACAACAACAACAACAAACTTTATGTATATCCCCCCACCATTTCCCTGAAGGGACTCGGGGTGGCTCACAAGGCACTCCAGGGTGCAGCATATAAAACAGTACAAAAGTATAAAACAATAACACATAACATTATAACAACAACCATTACCAACACACATAGCATAAGATAAAATTGCTCAGTTTAAAACATAGAATCCCTGCTGATAAAACTAGGTGGTATCAGTTTACGACCTGAAGTGTTTGAGTGTCAACCTCATATGGGCCCATTCCAGCCTACTCGAGGTCAAAGGTCTGTTTAAACATCCATGTTTTTAGGCCAGATCGGAAGGATTGGAGGGTGGGGGCTAATCTAATCTCTTTTGGGAGGGTATTCCAGAGCCGGGGAGCCCCCACCAAGAAAGTCCTCTCTCTTGTCTCCACCAACCGTGCTTGAGACGGTGATGGGACTGAGAAAAGGGCCTCCCCTGCAGATTTCAGAGTCCGCGCTGGTTCATCGAAGATAGGTGGGACCCGAAGATAGGTTGGACCCGAAGCTTACAAGTAATGTAGTATCGGGCAGTGATGTACTGAAGAAAATTATATACTTACAGGTATCCTTTCTGGTAGTTCATAAATCCTCTGTTGGTTCTAAATGAATATTTTAATAGTTTAAAAAGCAAGACTGATACCAGTTGAACATTCTTCCCTTAACACACACTCTTCGATCTTTTAAACCCTATCTGTAGCCTGAGATGCTAGTTTTATCCAGCTAATCTGTTAGTTCGTTTTTTTTCTCTTTTGAACTGCAGCTTTTGGGACATATAGATTTGAAGATTTTTTTTTTGTGTGAGGAGCGACTTGAGAAACTGCAAGTTGCTTCTGGTGTGAGAGAATTGGCCGTCTGCAAGGACGTTGCCCAGGGTACACCCGGATGTTTTGATGTTTTTACCATCCTTGTGGGAGGCTTCTCTCATGTCCCTGCATGGAGCTGGAGCTGACAGAGGGAAGATTTGAAGATGTTTTTATAAGACTCATAAAACCAAATGCAAGGAGGCACAAGGTTTACTTATTTCAAAGTGTGTAATTCACGCAGAACATATGAATTGAATGCCTTTTTACATAATATGTAAGAGCACTGAACACCTTGTGATTTTTTTCCTGTTTAATTTCTCGGTAAAAGTTGTTATCTTATGGGGTTCCCCTCCTTTTACATTAGATGACTCATGGGAAATGTGAAGTGGATCCCAGAGTTCATACTATGATTTAGGATAGTTTGGGGAAGAGAAACTCTACCAATACAGGCTCATCTATATATCTATGGCATCTATAATACACAATGGCAGAATCTTGGCTTATCCTTTAGAACATGACTTCATTGTGATGCACAGATCCAGCCACTGTGATGATGTAATTTCAGGTTTCTTAGAAAATTCTCTTAGAAGCACTTCATCACTTGCTTGTGAAACCCAGACATGTTGGTGCCTGACATCAGGAAATGTGGCAAGGATCTCAGCAGTTCAGTGGCAGGGCATACACTTTCTCTTGCTTTTGGAAAATCCTGATCTTGGCGGTAGGTATCACTATAAAAGAATTCTAGTAGGAATACTCAGGAGACACTTGGTTGGGCTGTTGATCTACTGCATAGGGTTGTTTATTGCTTTTATGGTTAGGTGAGCTATTCTTTAGATGGACGATATAGTTGACAATTATATGCAACCAAAATGGTAAAAGGTTTGGAAGCTAAGCCCTTTGAGGAACGGATTAGGGAGTTGTGTAAGTTTAGCCTGAAGAAGAGGACATTAAGAGGTGGCATGATGGCCGTGTTCAAATATTTGGAAGGATGTAATATTGGGGAGTTAGCAAGCTTGTTTTATGCTGTTCCAGAGACTAAGCAATGGATTTAAACTACAGGAAAAGAGATTCTATCTAAACTTCATGAAGAGTTCCCTGAAGGTAAGAGTGTTTTTATAGTGGAATACGCTGCCTTGGAGTAAGGAAGAGTCTCCTCCTCTGGAGGTTTTACAACAAAGGCTGAATAGTCACCTCTCAAGGGTATTTTGCTTGTATTCTTGCATGGGAGAGTTTTGGACTAGGTGGCCTTTGTGGGCTCTGCCAACTCTATGATTCTTTGATTATTTTGTTCAGGGGATTATAAAAGCCTTTGGGATTGGAGTGATGGTTGGTTGCAAGTAAGAATTGTACTATACAGATGTGATATGCCACCAATTACCAGATGTTGCACGTGAATAAAGAGCAAGTTCCTCTGTTACCTGACTTACAAGGCTAGCAAGCAAGTTTTGTGATGGATTCAGCGAAGTAGATGTTTTAATCTGATGTTAAGTTTTTAATGGCATTTTCATATGCGGGATTTCTCTGGGATTTTATGTCAGTATTTGTTTGTTTTATGGATACATTGAATTTTGCCGTTGTATGTTGGAATCTGCCCTGGGTCCCCTTGCAGAGATAGGGCGGAAAACAAAGTTGTTGTTGTTGTTGTTTTGTTGTTGTTGTTGTTATTATTATAGATCTTATGTTTTAACAAAGTGAGTCCTTTTTTAAAAGAATTGGGGAGCTAATTGCTTTCAGTTGTTTCAGGGACTTTTTAGTGGCAGTTCCCAGACTTTTGTCTATTTAGTCAAAGGGTAGAGTTGACATTGGGTTGTTGTATGTCTTTCGGGCTGTGTGGCCATGTTCCAGAAGTATTCTCTCCTGACATTGTTTTCCTTCTGTTCCCTTCTTACTAGCAGAAAGACAGTTTTTTTATTCACGACATTTAGCATTCAAACTGGACTGCTATTGAAGGTAGCCTATATGTTATTGATATACATTAAATTTACTTGCTTTAGGTAATTTTGAAATTAAATCTTATTTTTAATCCGTGTTTAATTACTGTTAGCTACATTGGGCACCTTTACAGGTGGACAGGTGGGCTATAATTTGTTTTATTGTTATTGTCATACAAAGAAATGGAATGTTTTCCTTCCTATGTCTTGTGTTGTAACTGTTCATATAAAATAAACAGTGCTGTTACTTGAAACTGCAATTTGTGTTTTACCAGAAATCTTCCACAGAGGATTATTAGCACTTTGTTTTTATATTTCTGGGAAGCATATATCTGTGTGGATCCTTTCCAAAAACATTAATACTAAAAGAAACCGCAGTAGTTGTGTATTATACTAATATGGGAGAATGGTTTTGGATTTTTGGAGCACAGCGTGATCATATATGTGTGTGTGTGTGTGTGTGTGTGTGTGTGTGTGTGTGTATATATACATATACAGTAGAGTCTCACTTATCCAAGCTTCTGGATTATCCAAGCCGTTTTTGTAGTCAATGTTTTCAATATGTTGTGATATTTTGGTGCTAAATTCGTAAATACAGTAATTGCAACATAACATTCCTGCGTATTGAATGACTTTTTTCTGCCAAATTTGTTGTATAACATGATGTTTTGGTGCTTAATTTGTAAAATCATAACCTAATTTGATGTTTAATAGGCTTTTCCTTAATCCCTCCTTATTATCCAAGATGTTTGCTTATCCAAGCTTCTGCCGGCCCATTTAGCTTGGATAAGTGAGACTCTACTCTGTGTGTGTGTGTGTGTATATGGTAGTAAACCTGATACACTCGTACCCTTCAGATTGGGAGGGGGTTGTCATTGAGATGTTTATGTCTGTGTCTGTCCATAGAGAAAGTAAGATATTGGTTATAAGGATTTTTGCCTAGCTTTTTTCCTGAACTCATTGTTTATTTTCAGAAACATTTGATTGTGAGCCACCCCTTTCAGACTGAAGATTGAAGCTAGGCTCAGATGTACCTTTGCCACCTCAATGTTAACTAGGTTATAAACTGGCCCTTGAGTCTTTTAGTGAAATCCTAGAACTGCTATTCAACACTGCCAAGTATAAGTCTTGCAAGTTCAGACACGATTACCCTGAGGAAATCTAGGAATGAGAAATAGCATAACAGGAGCAGAGCAGCAGCTGAATGGTTAGATATGCTATAATTATTATTTTTTAATCGTAACATTAAGATGTTTAGTGTCTTTGTTTATTTTAATAGTTATTCCACCTTTTTCCCAGCACTGGAATCATGACAGCAGATAGGTTCAGTTCAAACACCAAAGTGAACCATAGTTGGGTTCAGTACAAACTGACATATGGTTGGATTAAATTGGAACACCAAAAGTGTTCCTACAAGATTCCTACATAGTAAGGGTGCCTATTTAATTTCATCTTTTATCTGCTTAGCAGTCCAAGAACTCTGGAGATAAACAACCACTGTGGTGGCTTGCTAGTGCAAGTAACTTGCCACACCAGAGTAGACACACAGAGTGATTTCTAAATCTATTCAATTTATGACTTCTGAACCCGGTTGTTAGGAAGCAACATACCATGACTTATCAATTCCAACATTAAAGGGTGGGGAACTTCCAGAGGAGGATGACCATATTGAACAACTACATTAATTGTTTTACAAGCAAATAGTCAAGCCTCTAGGAGGAGTACAGTTCTTTAAAACAGAGTATTTCTTTTCCCATGCACCTTCTTTATAAGTAAAACTGTAATTTTGCCTATGTGACAAAGGTACTTGCAAGGGTTGGAGAAACAACCGGACTGGTCACATGTGATTTGTGGTACAGTTGAACTTCTTTAACATTGCCTGGATGTGTTGTTTGAATTGAACTATCAGCTATTTGTCAACAATTATTAAGTTATCTACTGTATCATGTGATGTGTCAAAAACAAAAGGCTGCTATAAGGCACTTCTGTATGGTTTGTTATTGGAACTGTACATTTGAAGAATGACCCAAATAAATCAACTTCAATGTAAATATCTTAAAGGCACCAGATCCTGTCTGATCACAGAAGCTAAGCAGGTCAACACTGTTAATACTTAAATGGGAGTCAGCTAATGAATACCAGTCTGTATAATGAATACCAGGAAGCAACGGGCAAAGCCACCTCTGAGTATTGCTTGTCAGAGAAAATGAAATTCATGGAGTTGCCATAAGTTGATAGGTGACATAGAGGCACATACACAACGTATCTAGTAGTTGTGTCAGAATTTTAGTTCATCACAGTGAAAGCATTTGCAGGGCTACCTATTGTAACTATAATCTATTATAAGACAAAGAAATATACATTTCTAGCTGAATATTCAGATATCTTAGCTGTGAGTACTTTTGTCAGTGCTAAGCAGCCTTACACAAACCATTGCAGAAATAGAGGGATCGTGAGAGTGTGGAAGCAAGAATACTCAATAGCAGTATGCAGCTAAAATGAAAGTAATGTGACCTGTGTTTGTCCCCTTGTTTCTGTGAACCCTTGGCAGGGTGTCCTCTGATGTAGCAAATTTTGAAGTTCTAGTGATGGTGGGTAGAGAGTAGGACTGTGATTCAGTAAGATACCAGCCTCTGAAAAGCTGAATCATTTTATCCAGGAAAAGTACTGCATCACTACGAAGTGATTCATATACTGATGACTCTGTTGTTGCTTTTCTTGTGTTGATGACCATTATAGAGCAAAAAAGGGAGGACAGAAGAGAGGAAAACTTTTGTGATAAAAGAGTCTCTATAAGTCAAAAGGCATCTAGCCTCCCACTAACTCTGATGAAGGAAAATTAATACGAACATGACCTATTCACAAAAAATAGCTCCTCAGTATATAGCACCCTATAAGAAAAACCTATCTTGGCATATGTTAAAACCTGTCTATCAGAAACTAGATTGGAAGAATTTAGAATCTTTCTTTGTTCAGAAAACTGCTCAAGTCTACAAAGCACATAGACAAAGACAGAAAGATGCTTTTGAAATTTGGTGGCTTTTCCCCCCAATAAGGTCTAATTTCCCCATTACCTACTTTCTTCCCAGTCTTGGTCACATTCCAGCAATTGTCCTGTCATCTTGATCAGCATGTTCCTTTTCTGCTGCTCATGTTTATCTTTATATATTTTTTGTTGCATACATTGTTAGTTCCCTTAATTCCTTGTGACCTTCCCTCCCTGCGTCTGCAGGGGACATGTAATTAATAATAAATAAAACTTTATTTATGACCCACTTCCATCTCCCCGAAGGGACTCGGAGCAGTTCACATGGGGACGAAGCCCGATCAACAGTTAAACAATATGATGACAGCATATATAATTAAATCAATAACAGTAAGATAACATTCATAAAATAAATAGCAAGCATCAGGACTAAACTGTGGGGCTATACATGTTCCTAGACTTTGCGTGGATACAAGAAGCTATACATTTTACAGAAATGAAGGACCCAGGAATTCATAGATTCACACTAGAAAGTGCCAAGGAAGGTCATATTTTGTTAGTGGGTTATAACGGAAACTGATGGTACTGATCCCACAGATATGGGGATCAGACTGTGTGTAATTCAGTGTTCTTGTGTTTTTTAAGCAACTACAATTTCAAGTTTTAAAAGTGTTGTTGTTTCTTTGAAAGTAAGAGTCATCCAAGACCAAATTTTCAGTATAACCTACTATGGAACTTCATGGATTATAATGTGAGAGTGCATTTTATCAGGTTAGGGTAAGTTAAACTGCAGGTACTGGTCCTATAGTTATGGAATCATATTTAATTTTTACTGCAGTTAGTATACATTAAGGGTGAGTGGCATTATTTACTGGTATAAGTAGAGTGTATGTGTGTTCGGAGAAGGGGCAGGCTAGGTTCAAGTCTTACTCAGCAATGACACTTAGGTCAGAGCTTGGTCACTAGGCTTGGCCTTTGGCCAGCACTGTTTCATGGCCTACCTGCCTAAATGCTTGAGAGTAAAAATGAGATAACCATCAGCATACTTTTCTAATTTGGACAGGCTGCAAATGCAGAACATGTGTATTTCTGTATGTCTCCTGTCCTTTCTACATGTGTTGCAAACCTCATTGATGCTTCTGACTAAGGAGAACAAAATGTATATCTGGAAGTTCACAAACCTATATGTGGTATTTTTTCTAAGGTATGTCTGGATCTAAACTATTCTCTTAGTTGTGGAAGTGTCCTCTTACACAGAATGGCTGCTGACATGAGAGAGCTCTGTACTATCCCTGATCTGACAAGTGTGGCTTTTTCCCACACGCAATAAAGCACTGTTGCAAATAACGAGGATTTCAAGAAGGCATTTGTTATTTCCTGGCTAATAGGGGTTATATTTATTGAAAGATCAAATTTTACTAGCTTTTCTAAGAATATACAGTAGAGTCTCACTTATCCAAGCTAAACGGGCTGGCAGAAGCTTGGATAAGCAAATATCTTGGATAATAAGGAGGGATTAAGGAAAAGCCTATTAAAATCAAATTAGGTTATGATTTTACAAATTAAGCACCAAAACATCATGTTATACAACAAATTTGACAGAAAAAGTAGTTCAATACGCAGTAATGTTATGTTGTAATTACTGTATTTACAAATTTAGCACCAAAATATCACGGTATATTGAAACCATTGACTACAAAAATGCCTTGGATAATTCAGAACCTTGGATAAGCGAGTCTTGGATAAGAGAGACTCTATTGTAGTAGTTACCGTTAATTCATCTATCTATATCTAATCTAATCTATCTAATCTAAATCTATATTAGATTACATCCTAATCATTTTTCCTAATTGCAGCATTCATACTTGCCTCCAACAAACAAAAAAAAAACAATCAGAAATATTGTATATTCACAACCTTTAGGAAATAATATCCCCTGATGGCGCAGCGTGTTAAAGCGCTGAACTGCTGAACTTCTGGACCGAAAGGCCACAGGTTTGAATTGGGGGAGCGGAGAGAGTCCTCACTGTTAGCTCCAGCTTCTGCCAACCCAGAAGTTCAAAAACATGCAAATGTGAGTGCATCAATAGGTACTGCTCCGACGGGAAGGTAACGCCGCTCCATGTAGTCATCCCACATGACCTTGGAGGAGTCTACGGACAACGCCGGCTCTTCGGCTTAGAAATGGAGATGAGCACCAACCTCCAGAGTAAGACACGACTGGACTTAACATCAGGAGAAAACCTTTACCCTTGACCTTAACTACCACCAATTCCTCAAGACTTTATTTCCCATACCACCTGACTTCGCCACAGCAACGCGTGGCCGGGCACAGCTAGTTTTTTATATATCTATATATATAAAATGATAAAGTTGTGGGCGCAGTGACCCACAAATCCTAACAGCTGGTAAACTAGCTGGGATTTGAAATCCAAAACACATGGAGGGCCGGTTTGCCCATGCCTGATGTAGATGCACTCTTAGGATCTACAGTTCAGTCACTGACAGTCCAAGTAAAAGGACTTCTAATTGTTGAGTTGATGTGGTTGCCATAGCCCTAGGGGAGTGGCGGCATATAAGTTTAAATAATAAAAAAATAAAAAAATAAATAGTTGTGTGGTGTGCAAGTGCCCCGTGTGACACAAAATCAGTACTTAAGCGATCCCTTGTTGTCCAAGTCTGATTGTCTTCCAGGTGTAGTGTCTTGACTCGCATTTCTTCCGCAGTGAGGACATTGGTTTCCAGGTGGAAGGTGGTCCCGATCAGGGTTGGCTTGACATGCCTTCCTCTTGGCACGTTTCTCCCTTTTGCTCTCCATTTGTGCCTCTTCAAATTCCACAGCACTACTGGTCACAGCTCCAGCTAGAGTGCTCAAGGGACAGGGCTTCCCAGTTCTCTGTGTCTATGCCACAGTTTTTTATGGTTAGCTTTAAGTCCATCTTTAAATTTCTCTTCCTGTCCACCAACATTCTGTTTTTTCTTGGAAGATGCCTGTGTGTGAGGTTTTTTTTAAAGGTTAGTACACAGCCGATCAACACACAGTCTTCACAGAATGAGGTGCACATCCAGTGGCATGGTTAACACGATGACGGTGTGTTGCAACCTTCTCCCGCCTTCATAGCTATTGTAACATGTACCATGTTATCTTCCGCTTGCTCTGCCTTTGAGGCCTTTGGGTCTTTTAATTGTCCTTCATCTGGATCTTCTCCTGAGGCCCGTCCTGGGAGTACATGACTCCGGTGGTTACGCTCACAGGTTCATTGGAACACACAAGTCCCCTCAACACAATCCATCAAGGGGGACAAAGTCAGTATTCTATACTAGGCAGGATCCTGCGAAACTGGTATGTGGTCCCAAAAGTAGGAGTAGTATTATTACTCTCTCTGGAAGTAGGTTTGGAAGCAGCTTGTCTGGTGGACATAAATGTCAACAGGCCATCAGAGTTGTGGATTCTAGGATCGACATGTAATTCAAGACAAACCATTTGCACAGGACAGTTTCAGGTCTAAGGGAAGGGAGGTTCCTGGCAGCCGGAAGCCTCTTCCAGCAATTGCTCCAACGTCAACAAGTTCTGGCTCAATTTGAGATATCCCCTTGCTCAGTCAGAGCACTTAGAGAGGTCTCAAGTTAATAAAGCCTACCACTCAGGTTTGATGAATGAAAATAGCCACTAAGGTTACATGGAGATGGTGTCTTTGAGCTTCAGCTGTTAACTTGGATTTCTTGCTTTGCTTAATACGTGGTTCAAAGCACACAAATAGAACAGGGAGCGAGGAACAGAAGCTATCAAAATGTTTGCCGTAATGGGAAAGACCTGCAAAAAATGAGGCGGGGGGCGGGGGGGGCGGCAAATTTCTGAAAAAAATAAAGCAAATGGTTTATGAAAGATGGTCAGTATTTTGCTTTGAGTGAAAGATGAAAGTGTTAGAGGGATAGGAGTCTAAAGCCACCAAGTGGGGTTATCTGGGCTAGTCCCTATTACATTGCAAACCCATCCATTAGTGAGATGTGTCTAGTAAAGACAACTGTATGGGAAGAATGTCTCGGATGCTTACAGTGCAGTTTAGTAGACAATATAGCTTTTGTGTCTTTTGGAAATCGCCTGCCAAATAACTAGAGATGGGAAAGTTGTGTGTGTGTGTGTGTGGGGGGGGGGATTGAAGTGAAAGGGACTTGTGTGTGCATGTATGTGTCAGCCTATCTTTTTTCTCTGGGTTTCCCGAACCACTATTTGTACTTACAGTTTCAAATTATGTTCTCCACACACAACAAGAATCTCTTTCTGGTAGGAGGCCTCCCTCCAGGCATGTCTTCTGCTTCAGTTTTAATCCAGTGGCATTTAGCTATTGATCCCCACTATATGCTTGCGTTGAAATCAGATTAAAACTGTAAATACTTTACTTCCCAAAAGTTTATTTGGCTTGAGAACAAATAAGAAATTCCTGGCATTTCATCCTACCCCAGAATATCAATTGTGAATGATAAATACAAGAATCTTGTCATTTTCTGCGCTGAAATCATGAAGGAAAAGCACTTGAGAGATTCTTTGGATCTTACTCAATTATTTTTGGCTTCCAGTTTTGCTACTTCTAATTGAAGTAGAATTCAGACTATTATATTGGAAAAAATAAGTGAATGCTTTCTCTGATCTATATTTTGCTTCCTTTGTAGGTTGATGTGTAAACAGCTTCTGGAAACGGACATACTTAAATTACTTTTGCAAATTAGCCTGAGTTTATTTCTCTGTGAACTATATGGGGAGGGCATATATTACCGTATATACTCGAAGATAAGCCAAGTTTTTCAGCCCTTATTTATGAGCTGAAAAAGCCTCCCTCGGCTTATATTCGGGTCAAGGTCAAGCCAGCAGCAGAGTCTGGAGGCCACAGTATGTTTTCTTTTCCAAAACCTCCCTCCTCTGCTTCTCCTCCTAGACTGGTTATCTTATATTTTTTGGAGAGAGAGACAGAGAAGAAGCAAATGTTTTCAAAAGTGAAAGGAGAGTGTGAGAGAAACTCTTGCAAGCCAGATTGCATGGGCAGAAGGGGAAGAAAAAAAAGATACTCTTGCAAATTTGCACAATTCATTGCTATTACTATTACTACTACTACTACTACTACTACTATTGCAAGAACATTTGAGTCCAAAGGGAGGGAAGGAGGAAAAAGAGAGCAACAGAATGTGTGTATTTTTTTTTATTCCTAAGGAAACAAAAATGAGGTGGGCTTTTTTTGGGAGGGGGAGAGAAGTTTTAAAAAGCCCTTTCTGGCTACTTTTAGAGTTTGAAAAAGGGAGAAAGAAAAGAGGTGGGAAAGGGCAAGAGAAAAGAGGACAAAGTTGTTTTTAGGGGGGCTTTGCTTGCATTTCTTCCTTGGGTAAATGCATGCCCCAAAGCTTCTAAATATTTATATAGATGTGCCCCCTACAAATACATTAATATATGAATTTTTCCCTCATATGTTTACAGGTCTTTGCAAATCCTATGTAAATATAGATAACTAGAGATTTCCATGTACCTGTATATCTGTTCCTATATGTATACATTAATTTTATATATGAATTTTATATGAATTTTACCCTCACATGTTTGCAAGTGCAAAGGGAAAACGCGTGTGCGCGCACACACACACACACACACACAGATGTCTAGGTAGATATAAACATTGATAAATCGGGCTTGGAAATATTGCAGGAGGAAAATGCACCTAGAGAGAGGATTTGCAAAGGTTTCAGGGGGAAATACACATGTGAAATTAGTATATATAATGATAGATCTATATCTATCTCTGCATTGTTTATGTAGGCATTATATGTTTGCCTGTTACTATGTTGGAAGCCGGCCTGAGTCCCCAGAGGGAGATAGATAGGGCAGAGTACAAATGAAGCTGTTGTTGTTGTTGATGATGATTATAAAGTTTTGTTGCTTTTCCACTTATAGAGCTAGTTTACTGTTTTTCTTTGAAATACAGTAAATATTCAAAACATTTAACCCACTGATGTCTCAATTAATGTAATTTTATTGGTATCTAATTTTATTTTTGAAATTTACCAGTAGCTGCTGCATTTCCCACCCTCAGCTTATACTTGAGTCAATAAGTTTTCTCAGTTTTTTGTGGTAAAATGATGTGCCTTGGGTCAGATTATACTCGAGTATATACGGTAATTACATGTGGACATGATGTCAGACATGATTTAGTACCTTGTTTTCCCAAAAATAAGACAGTGTCTTATATTAATTTTTGCTCCCAAAGGTGCACTAGGTCTTATTTTCTGGGAATAACATATTTTTCTATGAAGACAAATTCACATTTATTGTTGAACAAAAAATGAACATTTATTATATACTGTACAGTAGTTGTCATCATAAACCAGCATAACCAGGCAAACTGTGAATCCTAGCAGCACTATATTAATTTTAATATATAAACATTATTTTAATAGTTAAGTGGCCTTTCTCCCCTTGCAAACCCTGGAGGGAGTGAAGCCTTTCTTACCAGCACCGGCAGGCCCCTTGCTTTGTGGCTGCCATGTTGCCCTGGCTGCCTTTGCTCCTGAAGCCAGGGAAGAAGGAAGGCCGCTCCACCCAGTAAGCGAGCAAAGGAGGGAGGGTGAGAGAGGGGGGGGGGTGGCAGCAGAGGAGCTACACTCCCAGGTTCGTCGCGCCTGTTTTCCGGCTCCCGTGCGTGAGAAACGACTTGTCTTAGTGCTCGCGCTCGCTCTACCTTTTTGTGCCATCCCCAGCACCACCAAGGCATGAGCACTTTGGGACGTGCAAGAGGCTCCTACCCTCACTTCCGTGTTCGCCCTGGCGACGGCCATTTTTGGGCACGCAATTTCAGAGTCTCTCGAGAGCGCCCCGTACGCAAGCCACAACTCGGAGGCACTGGGCACTGTCATGAGACTCTGAAATCATGTGCCCAAAAACGGCCGCCGCCGGGGCAAACCCAGAAGTGATAGTAAGAGCTTCCCCCGGCACTATTAAAAGCAGCAATTGGGTGGGTAAACAAACAAATAATTAAACAATTTTCCGCGATAGAGCGAATCCGCGGAAAGCGAACCGCGAGATTGCGAGGGAACACTGTACATACATTTACCAATCCTGCATGCTCTGGTGTTCTGTTTGGTGGGCATGTTTCCTAACACAAACTTTGCTAGGTCTTACTTTTGGGGGAGGCCTTATATTTATCAGTTCAGCAAAACCTCTACTAGTTCTTATTTTCAGGGGATGTCTTATTTTCGGGAAAACAGGGTATTTCAGTGAGCATCTTTCTTATTTGTTTCTTCCTCTAATATTGCTATAAGAAACATATTGGAAGCTTTCATGTTTGTTTTAAACTAGCATTTAGCATTGTCTTAGTTGTCATTTCCTGGGGACCCCCCCCCCTTTCATTTATAAAGTTAACTTCTGTCAATAAACCATAGTTGTATTTAGTCACAGTTTAGTATTTGGAGGTAACACACATGTGCAGTTTATTGTAAAGCAATTTAGAAGATCTCGCCTTCTTTGTCAAAGGGGAGCCCAGACCTTGAAACATATAAAATCATAGTTCCCTGAATAAGAGAAATGTGATTAGTCAGATTAGTCCAGGGTGAAAGGCTCACAAATGATAAACTATTCCTTGAATTATGTTGTTTCTGTACCACTTTGGAAAGGTATGGAATGCTTGCTTGCTTTTTCATTATAGAGAAAACAGGCAATGAATATTTTTACAGTAGAGTCTCACTTATCCAATATAAACGGGCCTTCAGAATTTTGGATAAGCAAAAATGTTGGATAATAAGGAGGGATTAAAGAAAAGCTGTGTGTTGCTGCGAAACAGCTTTTTTTCTAGGCAGCAACATACAGTGGGCTTTTCCAAGCGCCAAGTGCTTGCCAGGAGGGAAATGTCTGTGCCGGCAACATCTCATCCCTCCTAGCAAGCTCCCTGCACTTGGAGAGGCCCGCTGTGTATTGCTGTCTAGAAAAGCAGCTGTAATTATGTATATTATACAAATTGTGCTTTTTGGAATAACATATGGAACATAAAACATATATTTCTATGATAAGAGGAAACTAAGGAGAGTCCATCTTGGGCTTTGTTCCATTTGGGGAATGGGAAGAATGAAGCCATAGGTTTTGCATATGTGTGTTTGAGAGATGTTTTCAAAGAAGAGTAGCTGTGGGACAGGTATTCATACAACTGCTATTCCATTGCATGCCATGTTGTTATGGTAGAAACTATGACTGATAGACTATGTTGTAGGCTATATTTCAAAAGAAGGAACTGGCAATACAGTAGAGTCTCACTTATCCAACACTCGCTTATCCGACGTTCTGGATTATCCAACACATTTTTGTAGTCAATGTTTTCAATACATCATGATATTTTGGTGCTAAATTCATAAATACAGTAATTACTACATGGCATTACTGTGTATTGAACTACTTTTTCTGTCAAATTTGTTGCAAAACATAATGTTTTGGTGCTTAATTTGTAAAATCATAACCTAATTTGATGTTTAATAGGCTTTTCCTTAATCTCTCATTATTATCCAACATATTCACTTATCCAACATTCTGCCGGCCCGTTTATGTTGGATAAGCGAGACTCTACTGTACTTATTATTCCTTGTCTAAGAAAACTTATGAAGTTCATGAAGTTACTATAAATTGACAAGCAACTTGAAGGCACACATGGGTGTTGTAATGATCACTTAAGGAATGATTACCCTCGGTATGAAAAAATATGGTCTCAAGATCAGATGTTGGCAGATGTTTCATGAAGCCTCCCTGGCTATTTTAAGTCCTCAAAGAACCCAGCTCCACAAGTTCTGGCTTACTTCTCAGTAGCTTGAAAAGATTGGCATGCTCAACCCTTTTTTTCCTGCATGGCTCGCATGGAAACCTAAACTGTTAACTTCTTAGGTGGCTAAAGAATTTCCTTCTATCAAATAGACAAAGCAGAGAATTCACCCTCCTCACATGTTCCAGTATGTCCACATTCTAACTGTGGGGAATCTCTTCTTCCCTGAAGAAACGAAGAAAGCTTTTAGAAGTAAGCACAGACCAATTTATATCTTCCCCTCTAGTCACTTTTGCAAGGAATTTCTGGATACCTTTGACTATCTGGTAAGTGGTTACGTATGCTGCTGCTGCTCAGTCGACCAGTCGATTCCGACTCCACGCCAGAGCTTCTTGTTGGCAGTCACCGTCACATAAGACCACATTAGTAAAATAAATGGATCTGCTTAACCAGTAAAAAGTCGAGGTTGAAGGATGATGCTTCCTGTTCTTTGAAGGGACTGCTTCATTATTTGCATGAAACAGACCATTATCTGCCCTCCTCTGCAGCCTCTGACTGCTTTGATCAAGGCTGAGAACTGTGTTGTATTTTTTCATTTTTTGGGCGTTGGAAGCCTTCATTTGTTATCCAGCATTGCCCAAACAAACCTTGAGAGTTGCTAAAAATAGTGTACTTCTAGTGCCAACTTTCACTTTGAATCATGTCCTGCATGGTCATTCAGAAGAAGTGTGTGCATATGACACACACAGAGATACATGGAAAGCTGTTGCTCCAGGATTACACAAATAACTTTGATTTTGTTCTTGAAAGATTAAGGCTACAATCCCAGACATATTTACCAGGGAGTAAAGTCCTGCTAAACACAGTTGGATTTTCTCCAGAGTAAGAATTTATAAAATTTTGCAGTAAAATTACTGCATAACATGATGTGATTCAAGGCCAGATGTTGGGTGTAGCCCTGTTTTGTCCCATGCCAATATAGCTGACTATCGGGCAGAGGTGATAATCTTTGTTCACTATTTCAGGGGTCTTTTGCTGAATCTGTGCTGGTCTCTAGCTGAAATGGCTTGTTTTTTTAAAATGGCTTGTTTTTCTAAAATCCTAGAATTTGATGTGCAGCTGTTACTTTATTATTGTTGTTATCCATTAGTTATCATTGGCTGTTGAAGTGGCATCTAGGGATCACACACAATGGTATCAGTATGAGTTTTGCCCCACTCTGTGTTCCAAATTAACTGCGTGTTCCAATGAACCTGCGGGCACAACCACTGGAGTCATGCACTCCCAGGAGTGACCACAAGGGAGGATCCAGACCAAGAACAATCCGAAGACCCAAAGACCTCAACGGCGGAGCAGGCAGAGGATAACATGGTACATGTTACAATGGCTGTGAAGGTGGAAGAAGACTGCAACAGACTGAGAAGCCACTCTCGTTTTGTTAATCACACCACTGCTAGAACCTCAATCTGTGAAGATTGTGTGTTGACCGGCCGTGCACTGACCTTCACACATTAAAAAAAATCATGCACAGGCGTCTTCCAAGAGATGGAGGACCATCATCCTCGAACTATGAGGGATCACCTAAGTGTAGCTCTGTGATGTAAAACTGTATTGTGAAGCAATGAAACATGTTTTCTAGAGAGTGTCAGAAAGCTTGTTGCGCACCTTCGATACTTACATTCATAAGAGTTTGAGGCCATCAATGCCACTATTCATGATGGCTAGATATCCTGAACTAAATTGAAGACAGCATGCCAGAGCATGAAAAAAAATGTATGAACTTAGTCATCCTTTTTAGGTAGTAAATCCTGAGACAGAGAGCTAGTATGGAGTAGTGATTTATATGTTGGATTTGGATTCTGGAGACCAAAGTTCAAATTGCTGTTCAGTGGCTGTATGGTTGACCTTGAGTATCTCATATTGGCTTAGTCTTAGAAGGTGGCAGTTGCACACACCCCTGAATAAATCTTATTGAGGAAAACACTGTGATAATTTAGAGGAAACATAGCAACACAACTACAAAGGATGTAGCTTAATACTTACTGTATAACTTGTTTTCTTCTCTTGATTTATATCATGCCACTTTTGTGTAGCTACTTAGTGGCTAAAACACTGTGTATGGGGTGAGTAGATGTGTGGGAATAAAGTAGAAACTAATGGTTGCTTGGTAGACTGAATTAAAAAATCCAAATTTATTTAATGCTTAGACCATAGGTCTTTCGCATGCAAGACAAACAAATACACAAAAGCCAGACCATCAAATACAATATAAAACATGCAATTAAAACCCTATATAAATCATTAAAACATTAAAATGCTGCAAATATCAATGTCAGGATATGCCCTTGAAATACTGCATATTTCATGGATTAGCATCAACATAATTAAAAACAAGATAAAACCAAGTAAGTACAGCATTATTAAAATCCAAGCAGGGACACACCTTGGATATAAAAACCACTATTAGTTAAAAGCATCCCCAGCACAGTCGGAGATCAGTTTTGCCCGGATTTTCTGAGCTGCCAGGGCAAAAAGGGCCACCTTATGAGTAACTGCAGGGTTAGTGTCGGCCAGAAGGTAGAAAATCCTTTCTGACACCATATTCATTAGGAGGGGATAAAGAATAGGTCCCAGAATTTTAGTTCTTGTCTCAGAATACAGAGGGCAGGAAAACAAATAGTGATGCAAATACTCAATTTCCGGGGCCTCACACACACATAAACAAAGAGCCAGAGGGATGCCTGTATATCTACCATCAATCACTGCTGTGGGCATACTTTGGAAACGAAGGGCTGTGAAGGCTTGCCTAAGTTTTGGAAATGTGAGCCTAGTCAGGTAGCTAGCCCTATCATTGTCAAGTTTGTACAATCTGTACCAGTGGGAAAATTTTGAGTTATTAATAGCCTGCCTATCCAGGTGAACACTGTGATTGAAAATATATTCCTTGAGCTTCTCCCTTGAGTTTAAGATGAAGGGTATATTGGTCAGAGTGGGGTGAAATTCAAGCAGCTTCTGGTATCTTGTATTCCAGAGTTTGCATTTTGCTATCTGTTCAAAACATCCCTTGGGGAGGACCCTAACTGATGAATCTTTTACACATCTCCAATAATTAAATAGGGTGAAGTGAATCCGTGATCTAATGGAAGGGAGACCCACTTCTGCCCGGACTAAGGCGCCTGGTGGGAGCCTCAGTAGTTCCTTAAGAAATGTATTTTAAAGGGTCTCTAGTTTCATTGTCTGAGTCTCATCCCATCCCCAAACAGCAGCACCATACAAAATCTGGGCTATGACTTTACTCTGGAATATTTTGAGCGCTGAGACAACACGATGACCCCCTGCAGTGTTGCAAAATCTGAGGATTGCTCCAATAATTTTCAAAGCCACTGTTTTAGTATGTTCTATATGGGATTTCCAAGATAGTTTTTCTGTGAAATGGATTCCAAGGTACTTAAATTCCTGGCATTGTTCAATTTGGTGACCCCCTGATGATCCATCTGTGTTGAGAGTGTCTTCTTCCAAACATCATTACTTTTGTTTTATTATAGTTAATATTCAGCTTTTCTTCAGAACAATAAGTGCCAAGCTTTGCAAGCAATGTTTTCAGCCCAATTTGGGTAAGTGAAATTAGAACCATGTCATCAGCGTACAATAGAATGGAAATTTTCTTGGATCCTACTGTGGGTGGAAAAAATTCTGGCCTGAGAGTGCAGGTATTATGTCATTCAGATATAGATTAAAGTGTGCTGGTGCCAGTAGACATCCTTGTTTTACTCCTTTATTTGTATGGATGGGGTCAGTTAATGAGCCAGAGATACCAACTCTTATTCTAGCCGTGGTGTTAGTATAAAGTGCCTTGATTAAAAACAGAAGGCACTTATCCATGCTGGTGTTAGCCAGTTTATGCCACAACAAGTTTCTATCGATAGAATCAAAAGCTGCTGCTAAGTCAACAAAGGCAACAAATAGATGTTTGGTAGGTCCGGCAATGGCTTGTTGGGCTAAAAAATACAAGGTCAAACATTGGTCGGTTGTACTTTGTCCTTTTCTGAAACCAGCCTGTTCAGGATAAATGATTTGGTTATCATATTCCCAGTCTTCTAATTTGTTTAACAGAAGTCTACTATATAACTTCGAGTCAATATCTAAGAGGCTAATAGGGCGATAGTTGTTGGGATCTTATTTATAACCTTTCTTGTAAATGGGGACAACTATGCTCTGTTTCCAGCCCTCTGGGATTTTGCCTGTGTTATTGATTTGTGAGAACGCTTTGGCTAATATTGGAGCCCACTACTCTGGAAAGTTCTTAAATATTTCTGGGGGCATCATATTTTCCCCTCAGAAGTTGACACAGGAGACCAGTGAGGCAAACCAATGGTAATGGGAGCACTAATAGAATTCCCTGGGGAAGTAGCTCCGTAAATCTTACTAAAATGATCAAACCATTGCTGTGTTGTAATATGCCCAAGCACTACCGGCCTGACCATATGAATTCCAGTTGAAATGATATCCCAAAACTGCTTTTCATTATTTTCCGACACAGCTAAGGCTAATTGGTTCCACTGAGCTCTAACATGTGTGTCTTTTTTCTGCTTTAAAAGTGCCTTGTAGGCTGCCCTCATTTGAGCTAGACTTACAGTAACAGCAGCATCATTTTTTCTAAGTGTATGTTTGGAATACTCCATTAGAGCTTGCCTGGCGCTTCTACATTCAGAATCAAACCATCTGTTAATTCCCACCTTACTGGGGTTTGTTACAGGCCAGTTTGGGTCTGAGATTTTGAATGATGGATTGATAGGCATGTAAAATGTCTGTTTTAGAGTCTAGGATGTATTGTCGGTGAAGTCTATAGGGATTGCTCTCCAGTATGTGTAGAATGGAGTTGCCTAAGTTGACTGACCACCTTATTCTTCGTTCTCCAACATAGATTCCATTTAGATTTTGAGAATTTTGGGAGGATTATGCTGGAGGTGATGTTTCAAAGTTAAATATGAGAGACAAAGGAAAATGATCACTCTCAACCCTATTATTAATTGCAAATCTTTGAATATCAGGTAGCAGGTCAGCAGAAACTGCTATATAATTGATAGTACTAGCTCCCCTGTTGGTGACATAGGTATAGGCACCTTGTGTTATATCATGCTGGGTTCCGTTGAGGCAGTGCAATTGATGCAAGGATAGGACCTCTAAGAAACTCAGACCTGACTTGTTTCTAATTGTGTCTTGAGAAACCATGTCAGCAGATGTGACCTGGCCATCTTACCCAAAATTAGTGCCTTCCACTTGTTTCATACCCACCCCAATTCTAGCATTAAAATCTCCACACAAAAGGAGCTTTGTGGAGGGATATTGGCATTCCAAACGGGTGAGGGTTTCAGATAGCCTGAACCAAACATTATTTGGATCTCCATTTTTTGCTAATCTAGGTGGAAACTAGACATTTATACAGATTACACAACCAAAAACGTGCTCTTAATGAGGAGGACCTGTATATATTGCGGTAGGGAACTATCCACACTTTGAATGTCCACATGCAGATCAACTGAAATGAAAATGGCAAGGCCTCCGCTAACACGGCCTTTAGAGCTCGTTTTCACAGCTGGAACTGAATATGCACAGAAACCATGGAGAGAAGGAGGATTTGTTTCAGTGGCCCATGTCTCCTGCAAACAAATAATTTTGAATTGTTGCAGATAAATTGCAAAATCTGCATCATGGAACTTATTTTTCCATCCCATTATATTCCAGGATAGCAGGTGTAATTGTCACGCTGATGTAGATGGGTCTGAGACATTACTGATCTCCAGAAGTTCAGTCTGAGCAGGAGCTTTTTGGTTGGGTAGCAATTCGTGTGTTGAAGGTATCTGATTTTCCCTCATAGGCATCAGGGGGTGCATTGGACTTATAGTTGTGATGTCATCCTCGTTCATCGCTAGTAGCGCATCAACAGAGCCCCCGGCCCCTCATAGTATGTGGGGCTTCAACAGAACTAAGTCTATTAATGGTTCAGCCATGTCCCTGATAGTAAACATCAAGTTCTTAAGGTGGTCCAATCTACAAGCAATGTCTTGTTGTTCATTGCAGGATGGCCTACTTAGGCCCCGAGGCTGCTTCTCTGTTAGTGTACTAAGGGTTTTGGCTGGGCTGGACTGCAGCATGTTCTTGCGAAATGTTTCTTTGGGATTTCTCAAACAATTACTGTTGTGCAAAGGAATTATCAAAGGGGTGATGCTTGAATCTCGAAACACTCTTGTTGGTGTTACTTGAAAACTGGACAGAAAGAGCTTCATCTTCATCAGCATGCTGGGAATTGTCAACTGCTCAAACGATATGAGAATCCTGTCGTGAGCTGACACTCTGGGAAGCCACTCCACTGTAAGCATATCGATACTATGTGGGTGTATGTTTAATAGCTGGCTCAAAGAAGTTATGATAGCTCTAAATGAATTCCATTTGCCCTTATTTATTCCAATGTGGGCAATTTGCAGCATTGTTTGATTTGCTTGTAATATCCTATTGCCATTATGCATTTGTAGCTCCTTAGTAGGTAATTCAGAGGTGTTTTGGTGCACATTATTATCCTCCTCTCTGGCCCACGTGCTGTTATCCTTAGCTGAACTTTCTTTTAAAGGTATACTTTTCTGAGTGAAGCGGTCAACAGCAATTTTGAGAAGCTCCAACTGTCCTACTATTTTTTCTATCCTTTCAAAGATAGAAACAACAGCGTGGGCTGTAAGAAGACATTGGTTCATCACAAAGTCTGTGGTAATTGTTTGCCCTGTATGTCTCAGTAAAGAGGGGGTTCTCTTCCACTTCATCAGTTTCAATTGACTCCAAGGATACTCCTTCATGATATGCAGCCAAGTTGTTGTCAGAGGCTACTGATAGAGGCTCGTTAGCTTTATCATGAAGAATTAAGGGAGTAGCATTGTTGTCAGTTGTAGTTTCCAACAGGGTGTTTAAGTCAGATGTACTCACAGTTCCTTCCCCGAAGAGTTCAATTTTTAGTTGTTTAGAAGCCTTGTGGTACGTTGTTGACTCAGGGCTAGTCCTATTTCATTTTCTGTTTCCCATTTCCAGGTGAGGGAGTAGGAAAAACAAAAATACCATCATGCCGCCCGCCATCTTATCTCCAATTCTGGATAATACAGACTGAATTAAATAAGTTAGTAATGGTTGAACTGAGCACGCTTTAAGGTTTAAATATTTCTTGTCTAAGAAAGCTGTATGAAGTACATGCGATTACCATAAATCAGTAAGTCACTTGACAGCACATACACATACAATTACATGGCACCAGGTATGAATACCAAATCAAACAGCTGATGATAATTGCTTGGGTTGTGGCTAAATTACATCATTGTAAAGACTTAGATAATGGGAAGTCCCTATGGGGCCCCTGGTTGAGAACTGTTTCAGATTTGGGCTCTCTTAGTCTACGCCAGCCCAATGACCATTGTTTGACTACACAACCAACCCACACTGTTTTGTGACTTCTAGCTGTTGTAAATTAATGTGGATGTTTGATTATATTTTAAGTTATTATATAATTTTATTTGACTGCGTGTAGTTTAATTTATTGATATTAGGTTTAATTTACTGATGTTAGGTTTTAATGTTATTTTCATATGTGGGGTTTCTCTAGGATTTTATGTCAGTACAGTAGAGTCTCACTTATCCAAGCTAAATGGGCCAGCAGAAGCTTGGATGAGCAAATATCTTGGATAATAAGGAGGGATTAAGGAAAAGCCTATTAAACATCAAATTAGGTTATGATTTTACAAATTAAGCACCAAAATATCAGGTTATACAACAAATTTGACAGAAAAAGTAGTTCAATACGTAGTAATGTTATGTTGTAATTACTGTATTTATGAATTTAGCACCAAAATATCACGATATATTGAAAACATTGACTACAAAAATGGCTTGGATTATCCAGAAGCTTGGATAAGCAAGGCTTGGATAAGTGAGACTCTACTGTATTTGTTTTACAGAGGCATTGAATGTTTGCCTTTGTATGTTGGAATCTTCCCTCAATCCCCTCGGCGAAATAGGGTGGAATACAAATAATGTATTATTATTATTATTATTATTATTATTATTATTATTATTATTATTACCTACATTTGATTTCCTGCATCTATCTTCTAATGCAGTGGTTGCCTACAACTCCCAGAAATCCCAGCCAGTTTACCAGCTTTTGGTAAACTAATGCATAAGATGATATAACAAGCTTGACCTCAAAGTGTGATTTGTTTAAATAGGTTTTTGTCATGAGTCTGCTTTTATTTCTCATTATTTATGATAATAATTTGATAGATCCTGTTTTCAGATATGGCAAATGAAGACTTTAAACAGGTTATAATAAAGCCAGTGTTCATTTTAAATATGTCTGTTGAAAGGTGGGAAAACAAGAACAAGAGTAAAATCGATCGCTTTATTTAGTGTTCGATAATGGAAATACCTAAGTGAAAAACCAAGGCAAAGATATTGTCACCCAGTAGAAGGTGTTTTCTAGATCTCACTCTTGGCATTGTAAAAATAATTTTGTGCACCCCCCCCCCCCCCCCCCCGACCAAAATGTCTCTGGTATCATTTTGAAAAAGCATGTTCAGTTGTAGAAAATTTATTTGAGCTTGGTCTTTGCTATCTATATTGTCTTACATGGCCAATATGAAGGTTGAATTAACAAGAGATATTTTGCTGAAACTTTAATAAGTTCTTTGTTTTAAACACTTGTCGAAGGTGTATTTTTTTAACTTCAACTCTCCCGCTATTTCCTTCATCCAGCCTTGTTTCTAAGGGCTCTTCCAGACAGGCCCTTTCTCCCAGGATCTGATCCCTGGTTTTCTGTTTATCCCAGATTATCTGGCAGTGTGATTCAGTTTAAAGTAGAAAACTTGGAATCAAATCCTGGAATATAGGGCCTGTCTGGAAGGGCTCTAAGAGATAATGTCATTATTTCAGCCCATTCAGATTCTTCTTTGACAAAACCTAAGTTAAAACATGAGTGAAGGTAAATACCTTATCATGATGACAGCCTTGTCCAGGAGGTCTAAAAGCCAACTAGCTAGATAACACTGGTGTTATTCCGGTGTTATCCATCACTTCATGAATTAGTTGATAGCTATTTTCCCATAGGCTGGGAATCTGGAACAAGACCCCAAACCACTCGTTGTCAGTTTCATTCTGAAGGAGGGCTTGAGACCCTGTGCCATTCTGTTCTTAATTTTGATCTTAAACTGAAATATGAAATCTGTGAGAAATCAGAGATACACATGATGTCTCAAAATGTCTGCAATCATACTTCCTGGGCCTCTTGTATGTTTTGAAGAGCGAAGGTGGATGTCATTGACTTTGCTATTGGCTGAAAAGAAGTATTGAGGGCTGGCCAAAAATGTGGTTCATAAAGGAAGTGCTGAATCAGAAGTCCTCTCCTAAATAGAAGTCTGTTTTAAAAACACAGGGCCGTTCCTATCCCAATCTGCAGTTCTCTGGATATCTGAGTAGTTCGTTCTTATACATTAGTTAAGTGTGACTAGTGGTGTGAATCATCGCTTGTTAATTCTCCGTATCTGGCCTGTTTTGAAACTTTGCTAATAAAGAGTGAGAGAAAGTCTCTGTGTCCCGGAGAGAAGAATCCTTGCTCAAAACTCTCCCTGTCTCAAGTGGGCGAAATAATCTTTTCTGGCAGAAAGCCTTCTGAATCAATAATTTCTTATTTGCTTTGCTGCTGATCTTCCTCACAACGAGGCATTGTCGTTTGGTATTTAACAAAATAATCAATGCTGGATGTGTTTGAATATAATACAGCAAAAGAGGCACATTTTGATGAATGAGCATAATGAAAAAAGAGCTTATTAAGTTTTCATTGAACAGTAATTTTGTAGAATGAAGATATGTTACATGCGTGTGCAAGGCCTCCTCATCTATTTGTGTTTTAAAAAATTAGATTTAAGGGAGAACAGGATGCTTTGCTTTCCAAAGAGAACATTTAAAACTGGCCTGAGTTGCAGGCCTTCTCTCAGAGGTATTTTTCGGAGAGAAGGGAATAAAATGGAGTCAAAATCTGATTGATCTATATCAGGGGTCCCCAAACTAAGGCCCGGGGGCCGGATGCGGCCCTCCAAGGATATTTACCTGGCCCCCGCCCTCATTTATAATATAATATTTTATATCAGTTTTAATAATATAATATATTGTATATACATATGATATTGATAATAATATAATCATTTTATACAATATAATATTAATAATAATACCATATAATAATATTAATTATATGTTATATATTACATATAATATTACAGTATAGTGGTATAATTCAATATAGTAATGTATAATTCTGATATTGTGCTATGCTAATAATATAATATATTGTATGTACATACAGCTGCTCTGAGTTCACTTCAGAGTGAGAACGGTGGGATATAAATGTAGTAAATAAATGTAGTAAATGAATAAATAAATAATTTTGGACTTAGGCTTGCCCAAAGTCTGAAATGACTTGAAGACACACAACAACAACAACAATCCTAATTAACCTGACTATCTCATTGGCCAGAAGCAGACCCACACTTCCTATTCAAATCCTGATAGGTTTATGTTGGTTAAAATTATTTTTATTTTTAAATATTGTATTGGTTTTTCATTGTTATTACTGTTGTTTTGCACTATAAATAAGATATGTGCAGTGTGCATAGGATTTTTTTTTTCAAATGATAATTTGGCCCCTCAACAGTCTGAAGGATGGTGGACCGGCCCTCTGCTTTAAAAGTTTGAGGACCCCTAATCTATATCTTTGGAAATATGCTAGGGTCTGAGCTTGCGTTTACAAACTGCATGACCAGAACTATATTTTCAGTATTTCTTGGTTGAACTAAAAAGACTTTGGGTTCCCCCAGGTGGGAAACAGCCAGGCTTTGAAGCTGCAAGGCTATTCAGTGCTAATCAAGGTGGCCAGTTGCAACATTCACACTTGCCTCAAACAGACAACAGTTCTTTCTCCCACCCTGGACATCATTCCATAGATATATATAAACCTCACTTGATTAGTTTCCAACAGACCCCAAAACTTCTGAGGATTCCTGCCATAGACGTCAGGAGAGAATGCTTCTGGAACATGGCCACGCAGCCGGAAAACTCACAGCAACCCAGTGATTCCGGCCATGAAAGCCTTCTATAGACTTTCATTAGCTGACATTTGATCTAGCATTGTGAGCTAATCGGGAACCATGTCTTTTGTCTACATTGTAATAAAACATTTGATTCACCAATATGGGTGAAATTAAAATCCCTTTGACAGCAATGAGAGTTAGATAATGTACAACTGAGTTGGTCCATTTATTTCAGTTAGTCTTAGTTGTGATTGGTTTACTTGGGCCATGGGAGGCTCTCCGGAATGGGTATTAGGGGTGTTGCTTTGCAATGGCTCTGCTCCTTCCTGGAGGGCCGTTCCCAGTTGGTGAATCATAGAATCATAGAATCATAGAATAGTAGAGTTGGAAGAGACCTCATGGGCCATTCAGTCCAACCCCCCCCCCCTCACCCCCGTATTTGTACATGGCTATCATGTCTCCTCTCAGCCTTCTCTTCTGCAGGCTAAACATGCCCAGCTCTTTAAGCCGCTCCTCATAGGGCTTGTTCTCCAGACCCTTAATCATTTTAGTCGCCCTCCTCTGGACGCTTTCCAGCTTGTCAACATCTCCCTTCAACTGCGCTGCCCAAAATTGGACACAGTATTCCAGGTGTGGTCTGACCAAGGCAGAATAGAGGGGGAGCATGACTTCCCTGGATCTAGACGCTATTCCCCTATTGATGCAGGCCAGAATCCCGTTGGCTTTTTTAGCTGCCGCATCACATTGTTGGCTCATGTTTAACTTGTTGTCCACAAGGACTCCAAGATCTTTTTCACATGTACTGCTGTCAAGCCAGGCATCCCCCATTCTGTATCTTTGCATTCCATTTTTTCTGCCGAAGTGAAGTATCTTGCATTTGTCCCTGTTGAACTTCATTTTGTTAGTTTCGGCCCATCTCTCTAGTCTGTCAAGATCGTTTTGAATTCTGCTCCTGTCTTCTGGAGTGTTAGCTATCCCTCCCAGTTTGGTGTCATCTGCAAACTTGATGATCGTGCCTTCTAACCCTTCGTCTAAGTCGTTAATAAAGATGTTGAACAGAACCGGGCCCAGGACGGAGCCCTGCGGCACTCCACTTGTCATTTTTTTCCATGATGAAGATGACGCATTGGTGAGCACCCTTTGGGTTCGTTCGCTTAGCCAATTACAGATCCACCTAACCGTAGTTTTGTCTAGCCCACATTTTACTAGTTTGTTTGGTGAAGCTGAGAGGCTCCTGCTCGGACCCCTGGCCATTGACCTGTGGAGTCCTGCAAGGTTCTATTTTGTCTCCCATGCTTTTTAACATCTACATGAAACCTCTGGGTGAGATCATCCGGAGCTTTGGAGTTGGGTGCCATCTTTATGCAGATGACACTCTACTACTCTTTTCCACCAAATTCCAAGGAAGCCCCTCAGGTCCTTGATCGATGCCTGGCTGCTGTGATGGACTGGATGAGGGTGAACAAACTGAAGTTCAATACTGACAAGACAAAGGTCCTCCAGGTCAGTCGTGTGGCTGATCAGGGCATAGGGTGGCAACCTGTGCTCGATGGGGTCGCACTCCCCCTTAAGGCACAGGTCCGCAGCTTGGGGGTCCTCCTGGACTCAGCACTGATGCCTGATGCTCAGGTGTCGGCGGTGGCCGGGATAGCCTTTGCACAGTTAAAGCTAGTGCGCCCGCTGCCTCCAGGTTGGATTACTGCAATGCACTCTACGTGGGTCTGCCTTTGAAGATGGTTCGGAAACTACAGCGGATACAAAGATCAGCAGCCAGATTAATAATGGGAGCAAGCTACAGAGAGCGGTAAACCCTTCAAGCAGCACCACTGGCTACCAATAAGTTTCCGTGGCCAATTCAAGGTGAAGGTTATTACCTATAAAGCCTTAAACGGTTCAGGATCTGCCTATCTCCGCGTTCGCCTCCTCTTCTACAAACCTGCATGACCCCTAAGATCTTCCGGGGAGGCCCTTCTCTCGCTCCCACCTCTGTACCAAACGCGGCTGGTGGGGACGAGGGAGAGGGCCTTCTCGGTGGTGGCCCCCTGGCGCTAGAACTCTCTCCCCAGGGAGATTAGGCTGGCTCCTTCATTGCCCATCTTCTGCTGGGAATTGAAAACGTGGATGTTCCGGTACGTGTTTTAGTGAATAAGCCCATCAGACATGCAGTCTGTTTACAAATATGTACGGCACTTTATCACTGTTGCTCACGCTATATGTTTTAGCACTTTAATGGAACTGTTCCCTTGTTTTTTCCCTATTTGCCCTGATTTTACCAATGGATCTTTCGGCACTCTTGCACTACTCACCCTCTGCTGTATGTAGCAATTGACGCTAAGGCTTTTAAAGTAACTATTATGTTATGTTGTTTATATCTTTGTTATATTGTTTTAAATTATTTGTTTTAAATTATTATTATTATTATTATTATTATTATTATTATTATTATTATTATTATTATTATTATTATTATATAGTTCCAGGGAGCAAAGTGTTCCTGGAAACAACTGTAAAAAAGCACACAAGAAGTTGTATGCGAGGGGTCCCCAAACTATGGCCCGAGGGCCACATGCGGCCCATTGAAGCCATTTATCTGGCCCCCGTGGTGGTGGCGGCAGTGGCTCCCTCCTCCTCCACCAAGGAAGGCACATGCAGTGCGAAGGAGAAGGAGTGAAAGGCAACACCTTGCCCTCCTCCCTTGCCTCCCTTTTCCGCCACCGATGAAGGCGTGCACGGGGTGAGGGAGGAGGGAAAGGCGCATGCCTTTCCTGCCTCTTCACTCATGCCCCATGCACCTTTCCTGCCTCCTCCCTCGCCCAGTGCGTGCCTTCCAAAGCTTTGCTTGTGTTTATAATGGTATTTTAATTATTACTTAATTTAATTCAAGGGTGCTTTGCTAGTGCTTTTGGTGCACAAAGGCAGATGGGGGTTGGACTAAATGGCCCAAAGGGTCTCTTCCAACCCTCTTCATTATTTTTATTATGATTATGATGATGATTATTATTAACATTGAGGCTGTATTTGTTCCCATTTTGTTACTTTTATTTCAAAATAAGATATGTGCAGTGTGCATAGGAATTTGTTAATAGTTTTTTTTTTAAAAAAACAACTATAGTCCGGCCCTCCAATGGTCTAAGGCAGGGGTCCCCAAACTAAGGCCCGGGGGCCGGATGCGGTCCTCCAAGGTCATTTACCTGGCCCCCGCCCTCAGTTTTAAACTTAGGCTCAGGCTCGCCCAAAGTCTGAAATGACTTGAAGGCACACAACAACAAAAATCCTACTTAACTTGACTATCTCATTGGCCAGAAGCAGGCCCACGCTTCCCATTGAAATCCTGAAAGATTTACAGTATATTGGTTAAAACTGTTTTTATTTTTAAATATTGTATTGTTCCTTCATTTACTAATATTGTGCTATGGTAATAATATAATATATTGTGTATACATATAATATTGATAATAACTTATTTATTTATTTATTACAGTATTTCCACCCCTGTCCTTGTCACCCAATAGGGGACTCAGGGCGGCTAATAATAATAATACAATATAATAATATTGTATAATATAATAATATAAATTATATATTATATATTAAATGTATATTAAACTATACCACTATACCGTAATATTATTAGTAATATTATATATTAAATGTAATATTACTAATAATATTACGGTATAGTGGTATAGTACAATATATTAATATATAATGCTAATATTGTACTATGCTATTAATATAATATATTGTATGTACATACAACTTGTAAGCCACTCTGAGTCCCCTTCGGGGTGAGAGAGGATGGGGTATAAATGTAGCAAATAAATAAATAAATCGTTGTTGTTGGGGGCGGGGGGCGTTTACACTACAAATAAGATATGTGCAGTGTGCATAGGAATTTATTCATTTTTTTCTTCAAATGATAATTCGGTCCCTCAACATTCTGAGGGACCATGAACCGGCCCTCCACTTAAAATGTTTGAGGACCCCTGGTCTAAGGGACTGTGAACTGGCTCCCTGTTTAAAAAGTTTGGGGACCCCTGTTGTATACAAACTGTAGACTGAGATAGGCATGTATGTTACTCTTAAGTGAACCAACATAGTACTGTATAGTGGTTTGCATGTTGGATTAGGATTCTGGGAGACCGGGGTTTGAATCGCTATTGAGTCATTGAAACCCATTGGGTGACCTTGAGCAAGTCACTCTTTCTCAGCTCCAGAGGGATGTAATGGCAAACTCCAGCAGGGAGCTGTCTAGCCTCAAAGGTGTCTAGAGAAGGAGACCCCCATCTGCTCTCCAGGTAATTTGTTCCATTGCTGATCTGCTCTTATCAGTAAAATGCACCTTTTAATGTTCAATCAAAACTTGCCCTTCTCTAACCTAAAACCATTAGACCAGGTTACCCTTTGGGTCAGCAGATAACAAACCTCTACCCCAGGGGTCCTCAAACTTTTTAAGTGGAGGGCCGGTTCATGGTCCCTCAGACTCTTGAGGGGCCAAATTATCATTTGAAAAAAAATACGAACAAATTCCTATGCACACTGCACATGTCTTATTTGTAGTGCAAAAAATCCCCAAAAACAACAATTTTTTTATTTACTACATTTATACCCCACCCTTTCTCACCTCAAAGGGGAGTCAGAGCGCCTTACAAGTTGTATGTACATATAATATATATTATTAGCATATCACAATATTAGCATTATATATTACTATATTGTACTATACCACTATACTGTAATATTATTAGTAATATTACATTTAATACATACTGTATAATTAATATTATTATATTGTATTATTATTAGTATTATATTGTATTACATTATATTATCAATATTATATGTATACACAATATATTATATTATTACCATAGCACAATATTAGTAAATGAAAGAACAATACAATATTTAAAAATAAAAACAATTTTAACTAACATAGACCTATCAGGATTTCAATGGGAAGTGTGGGCCTGCTTCTGGCCAATGAAATAGTCAAGTTAAGTAGGATTGTTGTTGTTGTTGTTGTGTGCCTTCAAGTCATTTCAGACTTTGGGCGAGGCTAAGTCTAAAACTGAATGTGGGGGCCAGGTAAATGACCTTGGAGGGCCGCATCTGGCCCCCGGGCCTTAGTTTGGGGACCCCTGCTCTACCCTATTCACCATGATAGCCTTTTAGATATTTAACAGTGCATTCATGTCACTGGTCAGACTCTTCTTCACTAAGCTGAACATGCCCGGATCGTTGAAACTTTCCTTATATGTTTTGTTCTTAATATCTATTATCCTTGTTGCTCAACCTGCTCCAGCATGTCTATGTTTTTGTTTAAATGAAGTCTCAATAACAGAACACGGTGCTTAAATGAAGCTTGACTAGTGCAGAATGTTGTGGAACTATTACTTTCCTAGACATTTATTTATTTATTTACTACATTTATATAGCGCTTTTCTCCCCCTAAGGGAACTCAAAGCAGTTTCCAACATTATAAAGGCAAAATTCAATGCCGTACATACATGTTCAAACCAAAGATAATGGCAAGGCAATAGCATATATCTATAAATTAACCAAATTGAAACATAAAATAGCATTTAGACATAAAGCATAAAATTAAACATCAATAATACTTTATTATATTTATATTAAAACCACCAATAAACAACACTATTTAAAAACAATTAATAAAATCATGCCAATTAAAATCAAGTTGTTCTATTGGTCCATTCACTGTTCCTGTGACGGCGCGAGTGGCGCCATCTATATGTTGAACTATAAGTTTCAAGATCTGAATTGTTGTATCATGCCTGATTTTGCCCTTACCCTGTAAATGTAGTTGGATTGGTTATTTATATCTGTCAATCAATGTTGTTTGTACCTGTTATATTGCTCACTCAGCAAAACTGTTTGGCTCCACCTCTTCCTGGAGTAGGACTGTGTTTCCTCCTTTTCATTCCACTCTATCGGATGGACGTGAAAGAGAGGCTTGGCTCAAAAAGCCCTTCAAAAGTTACCTCTCAGCACCAATTCTGAGGTTCTTACCCTTGGGACTCACACTTCATGTTCAGGGCCAACCTGAACAACGTTGAGGAGTCTCAAGCGCCTTCACATCAGTCCTTTGGCAACAGAGGAAGACTCTTGTCTTCAGATATAGGTCATTGGACTGAGGCTGAGTTTGCTCCGGCATTCACAGCCAGAGAAAGAGGGATCTGGACAAGCTTCATGGACTTAAACAATCAAAGACTGTAATGTATATTTTCTTTTACCCCCTTTGTGAAGAATAAACCCAGTTTTTGAGTTAACTACAGTGTTTTGGTCCTTGGGAGTTCCAGTTTCCCTAAAGGAGGGCAAGAAGCAATCCCCTGGGGAAAGATGTCATGTCCATGCCTCTTTCACTAAGAGTTTACAGCCCCAGGCGCGACGGCACAGTGCTGAGAGGACCCTTCTTTTCCAGCAGTGCTGAGAGAAGCCTTCTTTTCCAGAAGTACTGAGAGAGGAGCCTTCTTTTCCAGAACTGCTGAAAGAAGCCTTCCAGAAGTGCCAAGGGAAAAGAAGGAGTGAAAGGGCCTTAAATTTGCCAAGCCCATAGTCTCCTAAAGATAAAGAAGTCAAAGGAAGCCCAGCCTTCAAAAAGTTGAGACATTTACAAGCTTTCCCGCTCTTTTGCATCTCAAGCCACCAGCAAATTGCTACATTCAGCTCTTGTAGCTGCAGCAAGTTCAAGCCTTCTGCAAAGTGGATACATTTTGCTAGAAGCCTAGCCTTTGCAAAATTGAGACTTTGCAAGCTTTCCCGCCCTTTTTGCATCTGAAGCAAGCCTTTGCAAATTGAGACATTTGCAGCAAGATCAAGCTTTCTGCAAAGTGGATACATTTTGCTAGAAGCCAAGCCTTTGCAAAATTGAAACATTGGCTAGGTTTCCCGCCTTTTCTGTTTATCAAGCAAGCCAGCAAATCGCTACATTCAGCTCTTGCAACTGCACAAGATCAAGCTTTTTGCAAAGTAGATACATTTCTCCAGAAGCCAGCCTTTACAGCTCTACCAAGCCTCTTCCAGAACTCAGTTTGCAAAGCAATAAATTTCCAACCTTCTGCAGTTCCTGCCATTTCTTCAGAGCCTGCTGCAAGTTTATGAAAGCCCAAGCTTAACTTCTCAGTTAAGCAGCTGTTTTAATTGTCTTGTTTAAAATATTGCATTGCCCTTTTGTGGGCCTTTAATTGTATAGTTATATAGTATTGCTTTTTGTACTGTTTGAAACTTGGGATAAGTTTCCTTTTGAATCACAGAATGTCAAGTCATAGCAATGAGATTTTGCAAACAAGGGTCAAATCTCCCCGCCCAGTCAGAGAAAGGCACCCCACAGAGAAAACAATGCTCTGCCTTTTGCAGAAGGAAGGCAAGCTTAGGCAGAGGTTTAACAGAGCTTGGCAAAACCTGCTGACCATAGCTGATGCAATAAGGGCATCCATTTGCCCAAAGGAAAAGGAAATTCTCAGGCAAGAATTTGTAAAGGCCTTCAATAATGGGAGTGCTATTGCAGAAGAAATAATCTATGTACTGAACAAAATTAACACTCCAGAGTCTTTAGATAGGGCTAAGGAAATTTCTTTCAGCCTACAAGAAGAGAGGAGGCGCTACAGCGCAGTTCTAATTGAACCAGAGCCCAGTTCCTTATTCAAAGGTGCAGAAGAAAGGGTTCAAGGCTCCCCATGTGTAAGCCTTAGATCCAGTCTGCTCAAGATTCCATCTAATGATGCTAGCCTTAAATCCAAGCATTCATCTAGGCATAGCAGTTCCTCCCAATCCACATACTCGTTCATCAGTACTTCTTCCAAAGCAGCCCACTACAACAGAGAGGCTGTCCGTTTGAAAATTAGAAAAGAGGTTTTAGAAGCAGAGGCGTCTGCAGAAATGGCTAGGCAAGACTTTGCCTTCAATGAAGAGGAACTCCTCCTTCAACAGGCTAAAGCCAAGCAGAAACTGCTTCTAGCTCAGGCTAGGGCCCAACAAGAAGCTGACCTAGCACAGGCCAGGGCCCAGAGAGAAATAGAGCTTGCAATGGCTGAAGCCAAGCAAGATGAGCTGCAACGGGATCTAGATCTGCTTCAAGTAAAAAGAGACACAGCACAAAAGATAGTCAGAGCTAACGTTCTAGCCAAAGCCCTATCACAGGAACTAACCCAAGAAAACCTTAGTTTCCTGCCAACACAAGAGCCTACAGCAAAGGTTTCAGCACACCTGCAACTGGCACCACCTGTAGTGCAGAGTCATATCTCCTTTTGCCACCTTGAAGATCGCTCATCTGTTCCAGTGTTCGCGACTTCAAGGCCAGCCCATTCCTCAGAAGTACAGCAAAGCACGGCCGGGAGAGTGCCATCTCTGTCAGAGTCCATTCCTGCACTTAGGCCTCAGAGATACCACCTGTCTACTTGGGAACGAATGGATGACGTCTTTCAACAACATCCAGATGTCCATCCACATTGGCAAGGCATGGCCGGGAGTGAACCACCACATTCATCCCTGCATACCAAGTCAATTCTCCCATCGCTGAAGATGAAGGCTTCAGAGGTGCTGCCTGCCAGCAATCTGCTGAACCCAGCATCGCCTACCATCGCGACAAGATGTGTTCAACCGAAGAACATTGACTTCGTCGGGTCACATCACACTCCTCAGATGTACCCTTACACACTGGAGTCTCAATTGGGTTCCCTCTTGAGAAATCCAAGAAGAGACATCAGAGACAAAGGCGTCCAGAAATTCACTGACCGACCGGATGACTACCTTCTGTGGAAAATCACCTTCATGAGGGCCATTCGAGATTTCAAGCTAGAAGCGGATGAAGAACTGTCCCTTCTTATGGCGTGGCTTGGACCCAGCTCAGCCGAGCAAGTAAAAAGACTTTACGCTGCTCATGTAGCAGACCCCCAAAGAGCTTTGTCCACAGCGTGGTCTCGCTTGGACCAGCGCTTCGGTGCGAGCACTGAGATAGAAGCATCCCTCATGGATCGACTCAACAGGTTCCCATCACTGAAGATGAAAGATTGCAAACAGCTTTGGGACTTTAGTGATCTTTTACTAGAGCTAGCTTCAGCCAAAGGAAATCCAGAGCTCCCAGGTTTAGCATGTCTGGACCAGTACATGTCACAGAGTGCCATTCTCTGCAAACTTCCCTTTCCTCTTCGAGAAGCTTGGGGGAAACAGGTGTTCAAGTACAAAGAGGAGAATGCAAATGTATACCCGCCCTTCACCTTTTTGGTGGATTTCGTCACTAGAGCAGCCCGTGAGAGGAATGACCCTCAAACAGGTCTTCTCGCTTTGTACCAAGACCTAAAGCCTGAAAAGACCTCCAAAGAAGACAAAGCCCAGGGCAAAGATCTTAGTAGGAACCTAAGTGTCAAGATGACAGACGCAACTCCTGCAACTTCTGCTCAACCAGTCAGCAACAACACCATATCCTGTCCCATTCATCAAAGGCCACACAGCCTAGCTGAATGCAGAGAGTTCGCAAAGAAGCCTTACAAAGAACGACTCCAAATAGTTCAAAAGGCCAAGGTGTGCTTTAGATGCTGCGGCGCCACTATTCACTTCTCCAAAGACTGCAAAGAAAAGGTTAAATGCCAACACTGCAACAGCATCAAGCATTGCTCTGCAATGCACAACTTCGATTCCCCTCAATTCAAAGCAAAGTCAAATTCTCCTGCCAAAGAAGAAACCAAAGAAGACCAAAAGCCTACAGAACCTCAGGTAGCCCTCAAGGCTCCTGCGGTTGCCTGCACCAAGCTTTGTCAAAATAGCCACAAGCCCAGGATTTGCCACCCAATCTGCCTGGCAGAGGTGTATCCAGACAAGCAGCCGTGGAATAAGAAAAGGGTCTACGTCGCCTTGGATGCCCAAAGTGACGCATCTCTTGCAACCCCAGAGTTCTTCGACATGTTCGACCTTCATACCGAGACAATAGAATACACCATATCCACTTGTTCTGGAAAGAATAAGATGAATGGCAGAGTTGCAACAAAGTTCAAAATCTCGCCTGTCGGACAAAAGGTCAGGTACGATCTTCCTGACCTTATAGAATGCAGCCTGATTCCCAGGAACAAAGAACAGATAGCCACGAAAGAGGTGGTACAAGCCCATCCTCATCTCAAAGGTATTCAAGATCTAATTCCAGCTTTGGACTTGGAAACAGACATCGTCATGCTTATCGGTGCAGATTGTCCCACACTGTTCCGTGTTAGCAACCAGATTGAGGGTCCTAAGGGATCACCCATGGCCCAGCAGTTGCCTTTAGGATGGACGGTGTTAGGCCCAGTCTGCCTGAACAAGATGTTCCAGCCTGTCACTAAAAGGCCTTCACTAATGCAAGGATGTGCCAGCCACATCTCAGTTTGCTGCCAGGGAGTAATGCCAGATTACTCTCCCATCATCGAAGTGACAGAGAGAGATGAGCAAACAGCCTTCTCTAAAAATGATCAGAAGTTTCTTGAGATGATGAACAACCAAGTCACTCAAGACCCTGAAGGTAATTGGATAGCACCTTTACCTTTCAAGCCGGAAAGACCATCTCTACCCAACAACAGAGATGTTGCTCTTCATCGTCTCCTGTCCTTAAGAAGAAGGATGCTAAAGGATCCGAAGGTAAAGGCCCAGATCACCCAGTTTGTGGAAGACCTCTTCAGAAGCAACTACGCTGAACCAGCCAGCGTGTGTGCGGAGGGAGAAGAGCAGTGGCATTACATATCCACTTCAGAAAATCCGGCAGATGTGACATCCCGAGGAACATCAGCCGCAAAGTTGTCCAAGTCATCCTGGATCACTGGACCCAAATGTCTTCAAAATCCTTCCTTTCCAGAAAGCATTTCCGTGCTCAAAGACACTGAGTTGCCAGAAATTCAGTCCTGCAAATCTACCATCGATGGCCAAGACTTATCAAGGCAAGGTTTAAATCCAGCCAAGTTTGAAAGATTTTCAAAACGGACTAGACTTCAGGCAGCCATTGCCAGGCTCATACATTACATCACTACAAAAAACAGTGATGCAATTCAGCCCCAAGATCTTTCAAAAGCCTCAACAGTCATCCTGAGATCCACTCAAAGACAGTGTTTTTTAGAAGAAATAGCTTGGTTAGAAAGAAAAGCATCCTTGCCCAAAAATAGTTGTTTAAAGGACTTGAACCCCTTCCTGGACAATGAGGGTCTCCTTAGGGTTGGAGGTAGACTAAAAAGAGCAAAGATTAGATCCTGTGTTAAAAAATCCTTTTATTTTGCCACACCATAGCCACATAGCTCTGCTGTTGACACAGCATTTCCACACAAAAGTCAAACACCAAGGAAGGTCAATTACTCAGTCTGCCCTAAGAAACTATGGGTTTTGGATTGTTAGGTGCCAACGTAAAGGTTGGGGATTTGGTGTTACTTAAACAAAAAGATGCTCCTAGAAACCAATGGGCTAAGGGTATCGTGTCAAAATTATATCCTAGCTCTGACAATAGAGTGCGCAATGCCCAGGTTAAGGTCGTCTCTAACAAAAAGGTTTTTTTTTTATTTGACAGGCCTATTAGCGACATGGTTGAGTTATTTTCACAAGACGTACAGTCAAAGTTATTAGAGTTAAAGGTATTTAACTCCATTTTGTTTAGATTTCCGAAAGTCCGGAAATCTAGGCCGGGAGTGTGACGGCGCGAGTGGCGCCATCTATATGTTGAACTATAAGTTTCAAGATCTGAATTGTTGTATCATGCCTGATTTTGCCCTTACCCTGTAAATGTAGTTGGATTGGTTATTTATATCTGTCAATCAATGTTGTTTGTACCTGTTATATTGCTCACTCAGCAAAACTGTTTGGCTCCACCTCTTCCTGGAGTAGGACTGTGTTTCCTCCTTTTCATTCCACTCTATCGGATGGACGTGAAAGAGAGGCTTGGCTCAAAAAGCCCTTCAAAAGTTACCTCTCAGCACCAATTCTGAGGTTCTTACCCTTGGGACTCACACTTCATGTTCAGGGCCAACCTGAACAACGTTGAGGAGTCTCAAGCGCCTTCACATCAGTCCTTTGGCAACAGAGGAAGACTCTTGTCTTCAGATATAGGTCATTGGACTGAGGCTGAGTTTGCTCCGGCATTCACAGCCAGAGAAAGAGGGATCTGGACAAGCTTCATGGACTTAAACAATCAAAGACTGTAATGTATATTTTCTTTTACCCCCTTTGTGAAGAATAAACCCAGTTTTTGAGTTAACTACAGTGTTTTGGTCCTTGGGAGTTCCAGTTTCCCTAAAGGAGGGCAAGAAGCAATCCCCTGGGGAAAGATGTCATGTCCATGCCTCTTTCACTAAGAGTTTACAGCCCCAGGCGCGACGGCACAGTTCCTTATTATCTTATTGTACTACGAGCTTTGCTGTCCAAAAGCCTGGTCACATAACTACGTTTTTACCTTCTTCCTGAATATCAGGAGGGAGGGTGCTGCTCTAATTTCACTAGGGAGGGAATTCCATAGCCGAGGGGCCACCACTGAGAAGGGCCTGTCTCTCACTCCACCAGTCGCACTTGTGAGGAAAGAGCGATCGAGAGCAGGGCCTTAATCTCTGAGTTGGATCATAGAAAAAGATACGTTCAGACAGGTAAGTTGGGCTGGAATCATTTAGGGCTTTTTAGGCTAAAGCCAGCACTTTGAATTGTTCTCAGTTACAGACTGGCAGCCAGTGGAGCTGGCGTAACAAGGGAGTTGTATGCTCCCGAGTTAGAAATCTAGCTGCCGCCCATTGGACCACTTGAAGCTTCTGAACAATCTTCAAAGGCAACCCCTTTGGACCCTATGCAGGGAAAACATATGGAGGTCCCCATGATTCCTACACCTGAATTAACAGCATAGTTCTGTAAGTTAAGAATTAAAAACAAAGTGCCATAGTGCCTTAAAGGCAAATCAAAGTTATTATACATTACCTGTGTTAGATATTTGAAGGTGTACACTGGAATATCTCTCTGGTTTTTTTTAACCAGCTGTGTTAGTCTGTGGCAGCAAAGGAAAAGGAAAAGGAATCCAGCAGCACACCCAAGACCAACTAATATATCCCAGCATAAGCACTTGTTGATATCAATCCCCCTTTCTAAATTTCTCTCTAGACTTCTGAATAAGTGGATTTTCATCAACAAACTTCCACATCAAAAACAGATCAGCAGGTCCTAAAGCAGTTCCTGGATTCCTCATCTCCTCTCCTTTCTACCTTCCTCCTTTTTAGGATCCTCTGTTCTTATTACTGAAGCTCCACATGGTCTCACCATTGAAAACTGTTACTCAGGAGCTGGTCCCACAATGTTCAGTTGTAGTATTTGGAAAATGTAGATACATGAATGCAGCCTAAAATGTATTGACTAGACCACCCTCCTTTTCCTGAAGGAAATAGACAATCTATGTTATTTATCAGAAGCTAACAATTGTTTTTAATGGGGTTCAATTTTATTGATAGCTTAATTGCATTTTTAGTTTTTGTTAGGGCCACTGTAAGTCAGAAAAACAATTTGAAGGGACACACCAAGAGGTATTCGTGAAGCGAGGGAAACACTGAAAAATGCTGTACTGTTGCAATGATTCATAGATGTCATTCAGCACAAGGATATTATCCAACAAGCAGATTTTGAGGAGGTGGAATAGTAATCATGCTTAAAACTGATCCAACTCATTTCAAGTGTTCAAAATGCTTCAAATATATTAGCACAGAAATCCTTAGAGCCGTAGCAACAGCAACTCAGTGTTTCAGATTGTCTCTGTGTGTGATATGTCTGATGGTAGATCTGAATGGGGACCTCCCAGTTTGCACTTGAAGTCAGCACAGCTGCTTTAGACAGTTCATGACCTAGGAACTTTCCCTTGAACTGCAGGGTTGGGATTTGCTATACAGGCAAGTCACGAAGTTACAAACAAGATAGGTTCTATCACTTTATTCTTACATTGCAATTGTTTGTTAGTTGGAACAGGTACATTTTTAAAGTGTCACTTCATACACATACACACACACACACACACTAGAGTCTCGCTTATCCAACCTTCACTTATCCAATATTCTGTATTATCCAACACAGTCTGCATTTTAGTAGTGATGGTTTTTCTACTCAATGTTTTCAATACATTGCGATGTTTTGGTGCTACATTCATAAATACAGTAATTACTACATAACATTACCATGTATTGAACTGCTTTTTCTGTCAATTTGTTGTAAAACATGATGTTTTGGTGCTTAATTTGTAAAATCATAATGTAATTTGACATTTAATAGGCTTTTCCTTAATCTCTCCTTATTATCCAATATTTTCGCTTATCCAACATTCTACCGGCCCATTTATGTTGGGTAAGGGAGACTCTTCCAGACTGCTTTGGATAGCATAGGGAAGGGTTAATGGCCTGTGATGGGGTTTTTTTTGGTGTCTGTGCTTCTGTTTAGATTTCTCCTCATTTTCTGTCCCTGTGATAACTGGATTTTGAAAAAAAAAATGACTTGTTGTGAAAACAAGGATTGGTGATAAATAGAGTTGTGCGTGGAATTCTTTTCCTTCGTTTCTTTCTACTCTAGAGGAGGCGCTTGACTGTAGGCCCTGGGAGGCGCTTCTGTTCCTGCATGCCACACACACACTCTCTTGGAAAGAGAGTGCGTGTGTTGCGTTCAGGAACAGCAGCGCCTCCCAGGGCCTACAGCCTGGGAGGTGCTGCTGAAAAGAGAGTGCATGTGTGGTGTGCAGGAACTCCGGGGCCTGCCAGGGCCTGCAGCTGAATGCCTCCTCTAGAGTAGAAACAGGTGAGTAGAAGCCTTCTTAAAGTGCGCACCAGGAAGGGGAGCCTGGGGGGAAGCGCTCCCCCATAATGGTCCAATAGGAAGCTGATTTTTCAGAGCCCCAAATGGAAAACAAATATCTACCCTCCCGATTTTGGCGGGCTCCCAAAAAACAGATTGGGGCTCCCACCGAAAGCCGGGACACGAAACGGCTTAAGGGTTTACCCTGAATGCACAGCCCTAAAGCCTCAACGTAGATACCTTTCCCCCAACTCACTTTCAGGAGTGAGTTTCCTCTTCCTAGGGCTAGATTTCTCACACTTCCTGTTGTCTCACTCCCATTCCTAACTATGAGTCATTTTTAAGCTGAATGTTTGTAATTCGGAACTGTCTGTAGATCCTCTTTGGAGGTGAGCATGAAATTGGTGGAAAGGCCTATGTTTACAATTTAGAAATAGAGAGTTTCAGAATCACTGATACTGGTGGCTACTTCTTTATCTAATATATTTATTTATTACAATATTTATATCCTGCCCTTCTCACCCAACAGGGGACTCAGGGCGGCTTACAAAAAACGCATATATAAAAATTGTACAATGCACTATAAATCAGTTAAAAATTATTATTAACTTACATCGGGCATTCATAAAACATTATAAAATACAGATAGGCATGTTCAAGTTCAAAAGACTGGGTCTGTCGATTGAGTTCCAGTGTACATAATAATAATTAGTGCTGCTAATTGTATTTCATCCTCTAAGCCTGGAGTAGATTCTTAGCACTAAAATTCATAACCCAGCCAGAATACTTGTGGTTTGAGGGCTAGTGAATAGGGCTTTGCCGTCATATAAACGGTTAGGATAAAAAAGTAATTGGTACTTCCTGTTGATGCTTAACACCGAGTTATGTGTTTCTCCAATCGTTAAACATTTGCTAAATGCCTTGTTTCCCATGCTTGATGGTTTGCCTTCAAGCTGGGTTGATATTTTCTCCTTATTGTGCTATGCAGGCAGTTGGTTCCTTAATGCATTCCTGAAATGCCTTGGTGCAGCAGAGGAAATGAATGGGTTGTCAACTGCTTAATTATGTATTGAGTAACCTTTGAATATTACTAAATGTCTTGAATTGTAATCCTATGCATACTTGGGGTGAAAACCTCCTGAACCCAGTACTATATACTTCTGGGTAAGCAGAGACTGCATACACTAATCTTGATTGAAAAGATAGCATGCTATATGGGAGAACATGAATTTCCATTATTTTGCCTTAAAGATCTATGTTTGTGAGCAATGATTCAATTCTAGAGCAATTCTGAAAATAGTTCAGTCCAAGTAAAATTGGAAGGACTCACAGAGTTGTAAATCATGGTTTCTTTATAATAATCATTGCTGCTCCATCTTGCTGATCAGTGAAAGGTAGCATTTTATACTTCAGTGGGAAACATTGCATTTTCACTTGGCATTGCTGTGTTGGCTTTAGACACATGACTCCCAGTAGCAAGAAAATTGCATAGCTTTGCATTTTCTAAGCCTTAGCATTAGTAATTGCCCCTGGTTTGTAATTGTGCTGCAATTCAAATGCTCTCTTGATTGTAATTTCACTAAAAACAATACTTCCCTAGACCACAATTGCTAGTATCGCATCTTGCTGCTTGAAAAAAATATGTGGAAATCAACATTGAAAAATGATTTCTATTTAAATATTTTAATTGCATATATAATCTTATCTCTGAGGAAGGATGGCCAGTGCTCTTTCCCTTATCTCTTGGGTAAAAATTCTCAATTTCCTATTCAACTGTAGTAAAATGTTATGTTGTCTTTAACAATTAAGAAGGAGATATATAAAAATGCACTGTATTGACATTTAAATGGATGATGGATTAGGTCAGGAGTGGGCACCTGGGAAGCTGAAGGATTTTTGGGGGGGTGTTCTCTGAACCCCAGGACACAATTTTACAGGAGTAGAAATGGTAGGCTTATCACTTCTGGATCCTATTTTTAATTAGTTTTTGGTTACTGGGCTGTTTCCAGCAACATCATTTTTGAAAGAGCTACCTTGAAGCTATTCTGAGAGCAATTTTGGCCATTAAAATGCTTGCAAAGGTGTTGGGCTGCTTGTAATTGCAAGATCCTTGCCATTGGTTGATCAGGATGTGAAACTGGTTTAAAGTTGGTTCCATATCCTTATTTCTGGTTAACCTTGGTTAGCCTAATAGCATAGTTGATCATTCCAAATGCAATCAACCTTTAGTGTGCCCCTTTCCAAATGACCTCTTCAGCAGCTTTTCTCCCATAGTAGTATCCAACAAAAAAGATTATAGACTGATGATCTCTTCAGTGGCTGAGCTTGCTTCACTTGGCTTCTCTTTTCTTTGCCCATTTTCTCTTACATTATCTGCGTTGGATTGTAAGCTAAAGCACTTTGTGGGAAATGAATGACCGACTACTCTTAAAATAAGCTTCTTTACTGGCTTTGTTTTGAGGGTGGGCGGATGGAAAGCACTGGAAGTTTTTGTAATGAGCTTTTCTACAGCTGTACATTTGAACAGGTGGCAAGTAAGTATGCGGACTGGCAGTTCTAGTCTCAAAGCAACAGTGTCACCATTATTATTATTATTATTATTATTATTATTATTATTATTATTATTATTATTATTATTATATTTATATATACCCTGCTTTACCTCTCCCGAAGGACACCCAACCTGGAGCCTGGTCCATAACCATAAGGTTATTTCATTCCTTCTTTTCTTATTTCCCCCCTTTCTCTTTCTCCCAAGCTAAAACTTTACTGTATTTTTCTGACATATGTACATATTCAAAGCCATGTGTTACATTGATGATACAGTAGAGTCTCGCTTATCCGACTTCTATTTAACTGACACTCCGTATTATCCGACGCCATCTTGTGGCGGATTGGAAACATTGCACCCCTTGCCTTCATTCAATGCATGGCGAGAGTCCCGTGCAAAAAAAAAAAAAAAAACGGGGAGGAGGAGGAAAGCACATCTCCGGAGGGAAGGGAGGTGAATCGCCCCATTGGGGGCCATTTGTATGCAAGGGAGGGAGGAGGGAAAAAAGGAAATGCAATGGCTCTCCTCTCTCTGCTCTTGGTGCATGCAGAGCTTCGGAGATGTCTCTCCAGCTCAGCCTAGTTCCCAAATCAGATTCGAAGGAAGGAATGGAGGGGAGAGAAGCCAAGGCAACGGGCTGGGCTTGCTGCACACACACACTTTGCTCCAGATCCTCTCTCCCTTCTCCCTTCCTTTTTCACCCCCACGCACTCCCTCTTCCTCCTCTTCCTCCCGCTTTTAATTCTGACAGCCTTACAGCAACTTGCACTTCTGGCCTTTTTTTCTTAAGAGGCTATCCAGTCCAGCCCCATTCTGCTAGGCTGGAAGACACAAGCCAAGCCTTCCCAACACAGACCACCAGCTCCAGGTGAGATTCTGGAGACAGTTGACCAATATCAGTGTTTAGCAAACTTTGGTTTTCCAATGTTGCCATTCCTCTATGCTCATTGTGGGATTCTACAGTATATAAGTAGAATCTACAGTATATCAGTGTGTTTCCAACTCTGATCTTCCAGGTGTTTTCAATTTCAAAAATGATGTTTTGGTGCTTAATTTGTAAAACCATAATGTAATTTGATGTTCAATAGGTTTTTCCTTAATCCCTCCTTATTATCCAACATTTTCGCTTATCCAACGTTCTGCCGGCCCGTCTATGTTGGATAAGTGAGACTTTACTGTATTGTGGCTATGATCTGTCTCCTGACCTCACCAGTCAAAACCAACTTAAAATCCAGCCAGCTCCACTGAAGGAGGGCATTGAAGGATGATGCATTCAGTTCCCTCCTGCCAACACCATAAGCAGGTAGGTCTTGTCATGATCCTCTAATGCAATGCCACTCTCTGATGGAAGAGAGCTGGACACATCACCCTTCAGTGTCCAGCTCAGCATTGTCTCATTACAACATCCCTTGGGTTGGCTTGCTGGACTCTAAGGCCAGTTTTGGGGACATTTACAATTATGGCTGTGGTATCACAGTTGTAAATATGAATAAGAAATATTTTGGAGGTTTACAAAACTTCATAGTACATAAACATTTTTCATAAAGTAAAACTGTGCTGTCTAAACCTGTATGTCATGGGCTTTCAAATTACACCTTGGGCAGACTTGGGTGAACTGCGTGGGACTATTTTGATCAGCAAGGGTAGACTAAGCTATCTTAATGTGTTTATGTGGTGGGAGTGACAACCACCCACATGATAAAGTGGCATCAGGAAAGCCAAAATTGTTCTGTGCATTTTGGAAGGTGCAGTTTAAACAAATGAGATGAATTGGTTTTTTATTTGAATTACACAGAGTCGTCAGCAAATATACCATTGGTGTGTCAAAGGATAGCCAGACACATGTAAAAAGTTTTTTTATACTATACAGGTGTTATAAAGCTTTTTACAGGGACCATTCTGAAGAAACATTCAGCATTTCCCCATATTGTAGTGTAATGAGTAATGTTCTCCTTTGAGTAATGAAACATGTATTTAAGTTGGATTTATATTCTGTCATGGTGCCAAAATAATAATGCAGACAGGATAGAGGCAGTCGGCACACAGTGGGAATAGATATCTAGAATGTGTTCTCAATAGCTTTGCAGAAGTATGGTAGGATGTATGGCGGAATATTGCTGGACTTCAGTGACCAGCATCCTTCTCCATTGTCTATGCTGGCTAGAGCTGATGGGACTTGGAGTCCCATAACATCTGGAGGGATACACTTTGTTCATTCCTGCTTTACCCCACAAAATGTATTTCTGAAGACAGTGTTGTTTTAATATTTATCACTATAGACTGAAATATATATACAGTAGAGTCTTGGTTATCCGAGATAATGGAGCAGGCCCAATCTCGGATAACCGAACTCCCCGGATAACAGGCAGACCCTGTTTAGAGAAGCCCTGATGCATACTTGCTGCCTAGCAACACGCACCGGGGCCTCCTCAAACGTCCGCTGGACACTAGGTGAAGGGAAAACGCACTCTTTCCTCCACACAGCGCCCTGTTCAGGGAGGCCCCGGTGCGTCTTGCTAGGCAACAAGCACACACCATGGCCTCCCTGAACGGGGTGCCGGACGCTAGGCGAAGGGAAGAGGCAGGCACTCTTTCTTCCACCCAGTGCCCCGTTCAGGGAGGCCTCGATGCGTGCTTGCTGCCTAGCAACACACATAGACCTCCCTGAATGGCCGCCGGGCGCTGGGCGAAGGCAAGAGGCACTCACAGTCCTTCACTCACCCGCCCTCTGTCCCTCGGCTCCTTCACCAGGCCAGGTCCTGGCAGCCCCGGGCCTGGCCTGGCGAGAGACAAAGAGAGTGAGCAAGCGAGGGAGGGCCTTTGCCACCCTCCTTCACTTACCCACCCTCCGTCCCTCAGCTCTTTCCCCAGGCCAGGTCCCGGCAGCCCCAGGGCCCGGCCTGGCGAAGGAGAGAGAGAGAGAGAGAGAGAGAGAGAGAGAGAGAGGGCCTTTGCCACCTTCCTTCACCCGCCCGCCCTCCGTCCCTCGGCTCCTTCACCAGGACTGGTCCCCGTAGCCCCGGAACCCAGCGGGGTGAGTGAGTGAGAGAGAAAGCGAGGGGAAGGGACACATTTGCCACGGATAATCCAGACGATGGGATTAGCGGGGCTCGGATTAGTGGGGCTCTACTGTGTGTGTGTGTGTGTGTGTGTGTGTGTGTGTGTGTGTGTGTATATATATATATGCACACACACACATTGTGGTAGATGTTATTTGTCAAGAATAACTCCAATGAAACTGAGTGAAGGCAACCAATAAGACAAAAGTAAAATGTAAACTGCTGCCTTTCCTCTGCATTGCTTTTCTTGTCGAAATATTGATAACACATATTTTGGTGCCTCAAATGTTACACCTGTTTCTGGGTATATTTGATCTGCTGATTTTAAAAATGGCACCAGTTTTTCCCCATCGAGTCTAGTTTTTGTAATATAGAACATATGTCACATACCAGTCTTCATTTCTTCTCTCATAGAAAACTATGATAACAATATCTTAAAAACTTGCTTAGGCAATTTCTCGTTGTCCGAGTATGATGGCCTTCCAAGTGTAGTGTCTTCACGGTGGATATGTAGGTGACCGTAGAGCCCTATTCTTCGCCCACATGTTCTTCCACAGTGAGGATATTGGTTTCCAGGTGGAAGATGATCCCGGCCAGGCTTGGCTCGTTTCTCCCTTTTCTCCCTCTCTTTTTGCTTTCTCTCTCCATTTGTGTGTCTTCAAATTCCATAACACTGCTGGTGACAGCTGACCTCTAGCTAGAGCGTTCAAGGGCCAGGGCTTCCCAGTTCTCGGTGTCTATGCCACAGTTTTTAAGGTTAGCCTTAAGCCCATCTTAAAATCTCTTTTCCTGTACATAAACGTTCCGTTTTCTGATCTTGTGTTGGGAGTATAGTAACTGCTTTCAGAGATGTGATCTGGCAATCGGACAACGCGGCCAGTCCAGCAGAGTTAATGGCGTAGGAGCATCGCTTCGATGCTAGTGGTCTTTGCATCTTCCAGCACGCTGACATTTGTCAGCCTATCTTCCCAAGGGATTTGCAGGATTTTTCAGTGGCAACACTTAAAAATTAGGTTACTAATCCATCCAATATTTTCTGAATCAATGCCACCAAATAACCTCAGAAATAGGCCTAAAATCCAAGACACCAAGATTTTGTGTTGTTGTAGTTGGGATGTGTAATAAGTCATTTCTGTTTATTTTCTTTACCCTTGCTATGTTTGTAATTTTTGCATTAAAATAACTCAGCAATGCTACAAAGTAATGGGTTGCTAGAGTTATACTCTAATACACATTCAGCTCTGAAGTGTTTCAATAGACAAGTATTCCTTATTTAAATGTACTGCCTAGTTCCTTATGCTTCATTAGCATTGGCACTGGAGAGCAGAAGAGAGAAAAACAAACCTTAGATCTGTATTTAGCCATATAGCAGGTGAGCTTGAGTAGAGGTCAAGTTGCTATGCCCTGGCTGCTTCATTTTTACTTGATTTCCCATTCTTCCTGCAAATGTTTGCTTCACCAGATTCTTATGAGCTTAAGTGAGAAACAGCTTGTGTGATTTGTGGCCTTCTTTGCAAAATAAAATGATACCAGTCTCACATCACACTGAACTTGCTTGGGGCCTCTTAAATTTGATATTTAGCACTTTACGCCACTATGGTCCTATTTTTCACGGCTACACAGCCTGCCCCTCCATGCAACCTGAAAAATTCCACTTCGCTTTTTAGTTGATATGGTTGTGTTTATTTTAAGATGTTTTAAATAATTGTTGTATTATGTTAATTCTGTAATTGTTTTTGTTTTAAATTGTATGTCAACCTGATGCTTTAGGATTTGTCTCCATGTAAGCCACCCCGAGTTCCTTTGGGGAGATGGAGGTGGGTTATAAAAATGTATTATTATTATTATTATTATTATTATTATTATTATTATTATTATTATTTTATTATGACACAGCAAACAAGATAGATATGCTGGATTTCGTATCACAAAATCACAAGTCAAACACTTCCCAAGTGTCTAGGACTGTGTGATTATTTTCGGATGATGCGTGCAGATTCCAGTAGGGTGGCCTTTTGCAGTTGGCAGATCGTAATTTTGTCAATGTCTATTGTTTCCAAATGCCGGTTGAGATCTTTTGGCACAGCACCCAGTGTACCCATCACCACTAGGACCACCTGCACTGGTTTCTACCAGAGTCTTTGAAGTTCAATCTTGAGGTCCTGGTAGTGGCTGAGTTTTTCCTGTTGTTTTTCGTCAATGCGACTGTCACCTGGGATGGCAACATCAATAATTCAAACCTTTTTCCTTTCCACAACTGTGATGTCTGGTGTATTGTGTTCCAGAACTGCAGGGAGGTGGTACTTGAGGTAAAAGTTACAATGAATCATTTGGGCCACATAGTTGTGCCTCTGTTTGTAGTGTGTCTGTGCAATTTTCTTACAGAAGCTGAGGAGATGATCAATGGTTTTGTCGGTTTCCTTGCACAGTCTGCATTTTGGGTCATCAGCTGATTTTTCGATCTTGGCCTTAATTGCATTTGTTCTGATGGCTTGCTCCTGGGCTGCAAGGATCAGGCCTTCTGTCTCCTTCTTCAGTGTCCTATTCGTGAGCCATAGCCAGGTCTTCTCCTTATCAGCTTTTCCTTCAGTTTTGTCAAGGAACTTTCCATGCAGTGTTTTGTTGTGCCAGCTGTCAGCTGTCAGCTCTAGTTTGTAGTGCAGTTTTCTTGTACTGATTCTTTGTCTGCTGTGATTTGAGGAGTTTCTGATTTTTGACTTCAATCAAAGCAGGTTCTTCACTTTGCTTTACATATTCTGCCAGGCCATGTTCTTCTTCTTTGACTGTTTGTTTTACTTGTAAGAGTCCTCTGCCACCTGATCTGCTAGGCAGATATAGCCGGGCAACATCACTGCAAGGATGCAGTGAATGATGAATGGTCATGAGTTTTCTTGTTTTTCTGTCCAAATTGTCCAGTTCCACCTTTGTCCAGTTTATGATGCCAGCAGTATATCTTATGACAGGTATGGCACAGGTGTTTATGGCTTTGATGGTGTTGCCTCCATTGAGCTTGCTTTTGAGAATTTTTCTGACCCTTTGTGTGTATTCTTTGCTGACCAAAGTTTTCACATGATCATGCTTGATGTTGGCCAGTTGTAATATGCCCAGATATTTATAGGCCTCTGGTTGGTGACACTTTATTGTTTGACCATTAGGCATATTTATGCCCTCACTTTCAATGATTTTTTCCTTCTTCAGTGCCACTGTCGAACATTTGTCCAAACCAAACCCCATGCTGATGTCAGTGCTAAAAATTCGGACAGTGTTAGTCAGAGACTGGATTTCAGTTTGCGTTTTCCCATATGGCTTCAGGTCATCCATGTACATCAGATGCAAAATTTTGTGAGATTTCTTAGATGTTTGATAGCCGAGATTTGTTTTTTGTAAGATTGTTGACAGAGGGATCATGGCAATAATGAAAAGCAGAGGGGACAATGAGTCTCCCTGGAAAATTCCTCTTCTGATGTTGCCAAGTCCATAGCTTTCATTTCCAACAAACAGTTCAGTTTTCCAGTGCTCCATCATGTTTTCAATAAAGGTGCCGACATTTTTACTAATCCCGATGGCGTCCAGGCACTTGATGATCCAGCTGTGTGGGAGTGAGTCAAAGGCCTTTTTGTAGTCAATCCACGTCATATGAAGATTAGCTTTTCGGCTTTTACAGTTCTCCAGAATCATTTTGTCAATTAATAACTGGTCTTTTGTGCCCCTGCTTTTCGTTTGTTGCCTTTCTGTTCATCTGGCAAGATGTTTTTTCCTTCAAGATGGTCTTGAATTCTCTCAGCTATGATGCCAGTCAGTAGTTTAAACATAGTGGGCAGACACGTTATTGGTCTGTAGTTTCCTGGTGCTGCTCCTTTTGCTGGATCCTTTTGTATCAGGTATGTGCTTCCAGTTGTTAGCCATTCACTGATACTTCCTTTCTGCAGCATCTCATTGAATGGTTGGGCCATTTTTCTATGTAAACTAATCAGATGTTTGAGCCAAAATCCATGAAGTTGATCACTACTAGGCGATGTCCAGTTCTTGACTTTTTGCACTCGTTTGCTGATCATTTCAGTTGTTATTTCCATCTGTTCCATTTTGTTCTGCGAGAATTTTCCTTCAAACTCCTTTATCCACCCAGTGTTTTTGTTGTAGTTCATATTATTTTCCCAAAGCTCTTTCCAGAACTTTGTTGTTGCAGTTTTCTCTGGCTTTATGGTTACTGTGTCTGTTGTTTGGTTCAGACTCTGGTAGAACGGTTGATTTTGTCTGTACTGGATGATTTTCGGTTCATATCTTTCAATTTTTCTGGCTGTCGCTGTAATTTGTTCTTTCACGATTTCCAAAGCTTTTTCAATTTTTCTGGTGTTCAGCCAGTACTTTCTGATCAGGTATTGCTTGATTTTGTCATTCTTCAGTTTCTTCTCTTTCATATTTTTCAGGTTACTTGCATCTCATCTGAGTTTCTTGATTTTCAACTCTAGCATGACCTTCCACTTTGGTTTTCCAGTCGATTTTCTTTGGGGCTGCCTTGGTTGTAGGAGCCCAAGCTCTTCTGTTACTATCGCTGCTGCACTGTAGGCATACTGGCTTGTTTGCTCAATTGATGTTATTTGGACAGTGGAGAGTACTGTATTCACATTTTTCATGAGAGGCACCAGGTGTCTCTTGGGCACTGTTTTTAGAGTTGGGAGCCGCTTTCTTATTGCATTTGCTGCAGCATGAGCCATGATCTTATCCTTGAGATCTTGTTGTCTTGCTTTCAAGGTTCCTGGTGGTTCAACAGGTGTTTCAAGTGCTTGTTCTTCAAATTCTTGCAAAAGCTCCACACTTTCTTCTGGTTCAATCTGTTCCACCATTCCAAGTGTTGCTGGAGTCTCTGCTGCTGTCTGTGCTGTGGTGTGATGGTAATTTGCTTTGCAGATTTTCTGGATTTCTTCGAGTTGAACTTCGCTGAACACTTTGTTTCTGATTATGAATCTTCGTTGGTCAGCCAGTCGGGATTCTGTTATGTGTGAGTCAGGGTACTCTTGTTTCCATAGCTGATGCATCCTTTTTTGGTAGCCACGCTTTTGAGGTTCAGAGTTGTAATAGCATTTCATAACTGTGCGTTTTTCTGGCATTGTATATTTCTGCCGCTTCTGTGGCTGTTCACTTGTATTTTGATTCCATAGCCCATTTGTCGATGGATGTCCAGAATCAGCAGCATCCGCTGCGGTCCTTTTTAACCTGGGCAACGACCGAGCCAGTATAGACTTCGTTTTGTTTTGATTCTCCATAATGCTAACGGGTTAGGTGCTCTTAGTTCTGCTCCTCAGCTGAGGCCTCTCTGGCTTGGTCTGACCTGGCGGTAGTTACACTACCGCCAGCACAGCCCTCAGTCATCAAACCCCCCCCCCCCCCAATGTCAAGGTGGCACCTGCGGGGGGGATTATTATTATTATTCAACCAGTGAAGCCACCACCATGGTCAAAAGGTTTAGCTTTCTAATTTGATTTTAATATGTTTATTAAGGATACCCTGCATGTAACCCTGGAGAGGAGTGATTCTGGAGCCTTTTTCAAGGCACATGCACAGATCTGAGCAGCATTAATGGCTTATGCAAAGAAAGGAAATGCGCAATCCCAAATGGGGTTCCCATAGCTCACTAAAAGCCTTATGAATGCCACCTAGACATTTACATTAATCTGTTAGCGATAACGTGAAGTATTTACAGCGAACTCTGCAAAAAATGCTTTATCTGTACTCCACAAAAAGGGAAATCAGTCTGTTTAGCAAGCCTTGCAAATGCTGATTTATTATAATTATTAATGTTTAATTTTTATATACTTATGTTCCTGGGGTCATACACAAATTTCTCAGGCAGAAAGGGGTCCCAACCCAAAAAAAATTGAAGAAGCCCTGCCCTAGACCACTGCTGATGCGTTCTTCTGGCTATGTGTTACAGTCCTTCCCCCTTCCCATTCAATAGCAGGATGCCCCCCCCCCCCAAAGAAATATACCCACCATCAATGATAATCTTGAGTGGCCACTGATAAACCTTGAGAGATTCACACAGAACTCCTGGAACCTAGTTTAAAAATCAGTGATGTGGATATTTCTGTTGTTTTTGAACTTGAGCTGTTTTTGATTGCTTACGATCCTTGAACCTTTATCCTTAACGTTCCTGTTGTGTACCTTCAAGTCATTACTGTATAGATTACTGCAACATGTTCTATGTGGGGCTGCCTTTGAAGACAATTCGGAAGCTTCAATTGGTCCAACGGGCAGCAGCCAGATTGCTCACTGGAGTGGGGTACAGGGAGCACACAACCCCCCTGTTACGTCAATTCCACTGGCTGCCAGTCTGTTTCCGAGCTCAATTCAAAGTGCTGGCTTTAGCCTATAAAGTCCTAAGTGGTTCTGGCCCAGCTTACCTATCTGAACGTATCTCCTTCTATGAGCCACCTTGGAGGTTAAGATTGTCCAGGGAGGCACTGCTCTTGGTCCCATCCTTCACAGGCACGACTGGTGCGGACAAGAGACAGGGCCTTCTCTGTGGTGGCTCCTCGACTGTGTAACTCCCTCTCCAACAAAAGTAGATCAGCACCCTCCCTTCTGGCCTTCAGAACTTCGCAATGGGGCCAGGCCCTCAGGCAATAAGCAATAAAAGGAATGATCAGAGATTACATGCAATAGAAATTGATATTGGAATAGCCCTGGACTTTGATTTTTGGATTTTGTGATTTTAATGTTTAAAATAATACATTTTAACTCGTATATTTTAATGTTAATGTTATTGCATTTTTATGATTCATATGATAGTTGTATTTTATTATTGTTGTGTAGGCATTGAATTTTGCCATAATATGTTTGGAAACCACTTTAAGTCCCCCATCCGGGATGAGAAAAGTTGTATACAAGTGAAGTAAATAAATAATTTACAATTCACAGCACCCTAAGGTACCCTTATTATAAGGTTGCTGGGGCTGAGAGTACATGACTTGCCCAAAGTTACCTAGTGGGCTTCCATGGCTGAGTTGAATCCTTGTCTCCAGAGTCATAGTCCAACTACCATACCACACTTGTTCTTAAGCTGAACCTTAAAGGAGTAGATTCTGGGTTATGTATGCTTCTTTGCTTCTCCTCTGCCTTACCCATACAGAGCTAATATTTGCAGTGGCTCTGCTGTTAAACCTGACTGATGGTAGTACTTATAAGCAAATCAGGACTAAAACTGTCTTCATACCCTGGTTAATAGAGAATGATAATAAACAATGAGACCGATGGAAGGAGTTCTTAGATAGGGTGATGGTGTCAGCTCGGGTAGTTCACATTTCATCAACCTAACTTCAAGAAATTTAGGATTGTGCAAATGAAACCATTTGTGTTTCAAGCTCAGATGCACCTATGAAACAGGCTGCTACAGACTGGTAAAATGCAGCGGTTGAAACAGAACACTGAGGAACAGATGGGATACAGTAGATGGAATAGTAGGGGCAGAGTTGTTTAAAGCTTGGTTTTAAACTTTGGTTTTCACTTTAACTGTCATGGAAGCAACCTATATAGAAAGGGATATTTAGATAGCACTTCAAGTTACTAACTGTAGGATTTTACAGGTCTTAAGCATGGCAATTAAAGTAGAACCACAGTCACTTACTGGTCTACCCACAGCCAAAAAAAAAAAAAAAAAGCTACACATTTGTATTAAGAAGCTCTAGGTAATGTGGCAGTTGAGCCACTGCTATACACATCACACCAAAATTCCTGTTTTAATTAGAAAGAAAAAGAGATTTGCTGCTGGTTTTCAGATGCTGTGATAAAAAGGTGCTGCTTGAGCGTTGTGTTTCTTTGACTTGGCATCATCTGAGGCCTTCGACATTGTCTTTGTCTTTTACAAGTGTGGCTTGTACAACACAAAACATGTTAAATTTTATTCTTCTTGTACACACTGTAACTTCTCATTACTGCCCCCCTCCCCCAAAAGAAGAAGAAGAAGAGGAGGAGGAGGAGGAGGAGGAGGAGATTTTTTTTAATGGTCAAACTCATCTGCCTGTAGTTAGGTGGAAAAAGCTGTTTGACAGAGCTGAGTCACTTCAGCACTGAGTCAGATCCTGTTCTTGAATTTTTTCAAAGTTGATACACACTGGAAAGCAGTGCGGTGCTTAAGGCCCCTTTGTTCACTCCTTGGTTACAGAGTTGTGTGGATAGAACTTGCTGTCTTTTTGAGCTGGCCTTTGTAGGAAGGCAAAATAAGTCAAAGGTTGTCTGTGTACTGGTAGTACTTGCTTGGTTCCTTGTTCAGGAGAGTTTTTTCTCCCTCCTTTCCGCAGACATAGAGGTGGCCAAGTGCTTACCATTACCCATCTATACAAATTGCTATTTGTATATGTTATCACAGCATGTATAGAGTGTCTGACAGATTGCATGAAATTCCCCATTATCCCTAAAATTTATTTATTTTATTTTTAAAAATGATATTGCAATTAGCCACTAGCAGCAAGCTATTACTGCACCGTAGTCACCGACGAAAGGTATTATTCAATATTCAATATCATATTAAAAACAATATAAGTTTTTCACCCGCAATAAGTGAAAATCCGCGAAGTAGGGACACTATATTTATTCTATGTGTGGGGGAAAGCAAACCACAGACCACTTCCTACAATGTAGTCTGTATTATTTTAGCAGTTACAATATACAGTACATGGGCAGAGAAGAAGAATGGAAACTAAAAAACCCTTTTTTATTTCCAACCCTTTCCTCCCCTCCCCTCCCCTGCTCTCACTTTTTTTCTCCCTTTTTCGACCCCGGGAAAATTTAAGAGGGTGCCCTCTAAACAACCACCGACGAAAAGGCAAATGCCTCAGCACTCTTTCTCTTTGGCCTCCTCGCGGAGAGATGTCCCTTCTTCCTCGGCTACTTTGTCGAGAAGATCTTTTTCCATTCAACCAGCGACCTTGAGTTGCTTCTCAGTCCCCTCCTCAGCAGTTGTCAGAAGGCAAAATATAGGACTCACCCCACCACTCTACCCAAACAGTGGTCAGGGTACCGATGCCGGAACCCTCCTCGGGTCGTCGGCAATCTCGCCAGCAGCTTTTTCCCCCACACTCGACTCCAGAAGACAAACGGCCCGCTTAGCCTGAGTGGCTCAAGCCTCGGCTCAAGACCCTTGGCCGTCTACCCTCCCCAACAGAAAATGTTCGTGCTTTCTCTGATCAGATGGTCAGAATGGCTGACGCTCTCGGGATGGAAATCAAGCAGGCTTCCAAAGCCGTATCTGACTCTGTTTTCAAAAGGGTCCAAGCTCAGGCCCTCTGGCTACTCTCCTTCCTTTTCTGCCTTACTTACTGGACGTTATCAAAGCTTCTTGGAAAACTCCGTCCTCGATACCACCCACCTCGAAGAGGATCGATGCCTCATACCGATGACGCCCAGGAGTGGCTCAAGCACCATCCAGACCCTAAATCAATGGTCTTCAAGGCTTCCCAGTCTTCCGGTCGCCAGTCCAATACTCTGGCCGACAGCGAAGGCAAATGGTTCGAGGCCGTGGACCGTAAACTTTACTCTGGTGCTCTCCTCCTCTGCAGGATGGTGAACTATGGAACTTACCAACAAATCCTTTGGGAAAAAGCCCAGCCGTTCTTTGCGAAGCTCTCCGACAAAGACCGTTCGGTCCTTTACCACGCTTCAACAGGAGGCAGACTTTTTGGCCCACCATCAGATCCAGATGGCAAAGCATGCTGGTGACACTGCCGGCAAATGATTGCCCATGTGGACGCCATTTGATTGCATTTCTGGCTGAGGTTGTCGGGTCTCTCCTCTAGACAGGTCATTGAGGACTTACCTTTTGATGCGTTAGGGCTCTTCAACGCTGGGACTGATGACAAGCTTAAATCTAATCACGACTTTAAGATTCTCGCTTCAAAGTGTGGGGTTGAACAGTCTCACGCTCAGCGCACCCATTGGTTTCCTCACAGTTTTCGCCATTTCCCGCCTCAATCCTTTCGACACCAAAGTTTCAGGCAGTCTTCGGGGTCTAGCCAGCAAGGCCAACAGCAGCCCAGTCCTTCGGTCCAGGCCTTGAAACAACGAGGTCGAGCTGCTTCCGCCCCCGCTCAAGCTCACTGTCAGAACTGACAATGTGCCCCTGTGTATGCTCTCCGTATCCGGTACCGCTGCAGCCTCCATTCTGTCTCCACAAATCTCCTCCCCACCCTCCCCATGCGCCTGCCCTTTCACGGACTGTCTAGCCTCCTTCTATCACCAATGGGAGGCTATTACTTCAGATGCCTGGATTCTCTGCATTGTCTGAGAGGGTTATGCCCTAGAGTTCGAAGAACTGCCTCCAACAGGCTGCGTCTTCCTCACCGATCCCTTCCTGGAGATCTTGGCCGAGATCAACTCCCTGCTCGCCAAAGGGGCTATTTGGCCTTCTTCATCCGAATGAGACCCTCAAAGCTTCTTTTCCAGATACTTTACGGTCCCGAAGAGAGGGGGAGGACTTCGTCCCATCCTGGACTTAAGGGCTCTGAACTTGTTTATCCATTCAACAAAGTTCCGGATGGTATCCATTGCGTCCATTCTCCCAATGCTACAGCAAGGAGATTACTTCACATCCATATTTATTTATTTATATACAACATTTATACCCCACCCTTCTCACCTGAAGGGACTCAGGGCGACTTACACGATGCGTACTTCCATATATTGAAACGGAGGGCCCACAGACGTTTCCTCTGCTTCAAGGTCCTCGACCAGACTTACCAGTTTACTGTTTTGCCCTTCGGCCTCGTGACGGCACCGAGGGTCTTCACCAAGGTTGTGGCCGTCGTTGCGGCACACCTGAGGAAGCAAGGCATCTTGGTCTTCCCGTACCCGGATGACTGGCTGCTTGTCGGTCCGGATCTGGATGTGCTGCAGCTCCACGTCGCCCAAACGCTCCTGCTGTTGGACCCGCTCGGTCTCCAGCTCAATGCCGAGAAGTCTCACCTCGTTCCATCGAGGAAAATTCGTTTCATCGTCTCTCTCTTCTATTCCATCACCCAGACTGCCTCCCTTCCGTTCAACAGGTTTCTTGCCCTCCGCCATCATTTAACAGTTTGCAAACAAAACCGGAGGGTCCGGACCCGATCTGTCCAGGTCCTTCTTGGTCATATGGCGTCCACAGTTCTCGTCACTCCCTTCGCTAGACTACATCTCAGATCCCTACAAAGGTGGTTCATAGACAACTTCAATCCACTTCACCACTCCAATTCGAGGTTCCTCTCGGTACCATCTGCCGTCCACCATTCCCTTCTATAGTGGAAATCTCAAGCCAATGTTTGCAGGGGACTACCATTCCACCCTGCTCTCCCGTTGGTCACCATAACCGCAGACTCATCGAACTATGCCTGGGGAGCCCACCTGGACGCTCTCACGATTCAGGACCTTGGTCTCCCCTCGAAAGGGCCCATCATATAAACTTCCTAGAACTCCTTGCCATCTTCAAGGCCCTGAAGGCGTTTGCCCGTTTGATACTTCACAAGACTGTTCAAGTTCAAACAGACAACACAGTGGCAATGTATTACATCAACAAACAGGGCGGCATGGGTTCGAGAAAGCTGATGTCTCTCTCCAGCCAGATCTGGCAATAGTGCATAGCCCACAATGTCTCCTTAGTGGCGCTCCACCTCCCAGGTCTCCAGAATGGTCTAGCCGATTCCCTCAGCAGGATGACGAGCTCCTCCCATGAATGGCAACTCAACCCCGAGACTCTCCACTCTGTCTTTCACGACTGGGGATGGCCGACCCTAGACCTCTTCACTTCTCCCCAAAATGCGCAGCTACCTTGATACGGCGCAAGACTTCCTCCGGTGTCGTTTTCCGGGTACCTTGGGGACGCTTTCCTTCTAGACTGGTCAATTGAACCCCTCTACCCCCGTTTCCCCTGATACCGAAGGTGTTGGAAAGACTCTGCCTTGCCTCGGCAATGGCGATTCTGATAGCCCCATCCGTGGTATTCGGCACTCCTGCATCTCTCTGGAGGGACCTTTCATTCTCTTCCATCTCTGCCTCACCTCCTGACCAGGCAGAACAGGCAAATTCCGTCTCTCCATCTTACTGCATGGAGGATTCTCGCTTGAGCTCCCTCCCTCCAGGTCCTCAGATTGTTCTCCTTACGGCCCACAGGCCCATGACGTCTAAAGCCTACGTCTACAATATTTCCCGGTTCCATGCCTTCCTTCGGTCCCAAAACATCGTCTCTTTTCCCATCTTGATACCGGTGGTCCTGGACTTTCTTCTTACCCTCGCGGAGTGAAAGCTGTCTCTGGCCTCTATAAAATCTTATTTAGCTGCCCTGTCTTGGTGTTTTCAGTGTCATGACCAGCCTTCCTTGTTCATGGATCATCTCATAAGGACCTTCTTAAGGGGTTACAATAACCTCCACCCACTGACGCAGCAACCTACGCCTGGTTGAAGCTTCGAGCTCGTATTGTCCCAACTCACGTCCTCCCCCTTCGAACCGCTGGCTTCAGCAGATCTCCACTTGCTTTCATGGAATGTAGCCTTCTTGGTTGCAGTCACTTCAGCCCGTAGGCCTTCTGAGTTGGCAACTCTTAGAGTGGACGAGCCTTATCTTCACTTCCACCACTATCGGGCTGTCCTCCGTCCGGACATCACTTTTCTCCTCAAGGTGGTCTCTGCTTTCCACCTTAACCAAGACATTGTTCTCCCAGCCTTCTTTCCTAACTCTCCGCTGGAACGGAGACTTCATCTACTGGACGTTAGGAGGGTTCTTCTTTTTTAGAGGGACCGGACTAGAGCAATGAGCAAGACACCTAGACTCTTTATCGCTTATGCCCTGGACAAACTGGGCAACCCAGTTTCCTCTCAGAGGCTCTCCCACTGGATTGTGCAAGCCATTGAACTCGCCTACAAGCTGGCTAAGCGCCCTCCTCCTTGATATTGATATATTTTATCAATAGCGGAATTGAGAGCACTAGAAATGAACAGGTTGCTTCAGCATGTCTTCCAGGGAACACAATATAATAGTAAAGGTTGAGCTGGGCGATAATGATCCAGTAATTGATCCTACTCCACCCGTGTTTACCTGCTTACAACAGGCAAGGCAAGCAGCATCTACCTCCAGAATCCCGTATTGATAAACAACAGCAAAACAGAGAAAATGAAGGAAGCAGATAAACCTGTTTCATTACTTGTCCCCAACATGGATTTTTAATTTAAAAAACATTGATCCATAAATATGTCTACCAGAGTAGAAATCATACGAAACGTGGAAGCTGATGAAAGAAAGAAAGAAAAAGTCCCTGAATACATTTTGGAAGAAGTCTTCAAGTTATCTCTAGACAATTCCAATGTTTTTTGAATTAGCTTCTCTTATCTAGTTCTTTCATTTCTCATTTGTATATTCTTAGTTTTGAAGGAAATGTTTGCTGAAACCGGTCTTTTTTGCGGTGTAGAAACCCTTCCATCTTCTTTCCATGTTGCTTATGATATCAAATGTTCTGTTATAGAAGGAATGCCCAGGAACACAAAAACGTCGTCAACTAAGGTGAACCTTGACTGTTAATCTGATTAGCTTCCGTAGGAGTTTTGCATAATACAGAACTGCTTGTGTATTTATTTAAATATGTTTTTATAGAAATATAGCACTAAATAATGTAAACACTAAACTGAATAGACCACCATGTAAATGAGCATTGCCCACAACTCCTTTCTGTAGCAGTAAAACGATGTTGCCAGAAAGCGGTCTGCTTCCTAGCTATTTAATATTAATGATAACTGAAAGTTTGTCATAAGGCAAAGCATTATAGCAGATTAACTGGTGGATAAATTGCTACAAAAACTGCATATTTTACATGTTAAATGCTCTGCACCTAAACTGAAGAAAGTTCCTTCTAATCAGTTTAAATGCTTTTCAGCGTTGTGTAATTTCTATGATATAGGGTAACAGTAGTCCCTATTTTTGGTGTTACACTAAGATTTCTTTGCTGCCCTTTGAGACCCCACTGGAACCCTTTTACGCACACACCAGATCAGCCTCTCTTCTAGCACTGGCCATGTCTTGCTAGCTGTGAACAGTTGCAGCTCAGTATTACAGGGGATTAAAAGCAATCATCATCAAAGCCTGTTTGGTAGTAAATCCAGTCAAAGCAACTGTTCAGCAAGCTGATGTTCTGACGGAGCTCTTGTATGAAGATGCAGAAACTGGCATGCATGTGTGCCACTTGGGAATATGGGCGTGGAATCACTGGTCTCTAATATACAAAGATGGTGGAAGAAATATTGTATCTGCAAGATTTGCTTTCTCAAGAAAAGAATGAGACAGAAGGTAATTTCAGTTCAGCTGGAATCGGCTTTGGCTGGTCTGTTGCTTGGGACTGACCTAGTTGTGCTTGTGCTCAAGCAGTGCATTTGTGCAATTTCTCTGCTGGTAACCTTAAATTGGTCTGTGACTTCAGATTTTTTTTAAAAAAAATGTTACGTTTTTTATATTAATGCTATGCTTTGGTATCTGTAAGTAAGTGTTTTTACATGTAACTTCAATATGGAATGTTAAAAAAACCCCTGAATGCTAATGATTGACATCTTGGAACAGCAGGCTGTTCTGTCATTTAATATGTGATTGGCGCAGTTTACTGCAATATGTTGATGAACCTAAAAATGTATCTAGTATTTAACTGGGGATGTAGCATATCTTGACCTGCTTGAGCCAATAATCGTGCAATATAACCAGCAGATTCATACAGACTACATATATATTATATTCTGTGCATTATAAGAATTCTAGTAGAGAGAAAACTAGGGTTTGAATATTTTTTGATAGAAGTATTTCTGAGTGCATAGTTTTCAATGTGCATGTTGTTTCTCCACTCAGAGAGTAAAAAAAAAAGCAATGTCTCTGTGCCAAGGAATTGTACAGATTGATGCAGATATCTATGTATGTATATATGGGCATCATGTTCACTTGGGAGTGCTGGTGAGCCACTTTTATTTTTCTGTGTCAGGAGAAACTTGAGAAACTGCAAGTGGCTTCTGGTGTGAGAGAATTGCCGTCAGCAAGGACATTGCTCAGAGGACGCCCGGATGTTTTTTATGTTTTTACCATTCTTATGGGAGGCTTCTCTCATGTCCCTGCATGGAGCTGGAGCTGATAGAAGGAGCTTATCCCCCCCCCCCCCCCCGCCCAAAAGAAAAAAAGAAAAAAAGAAGAAGAAAGAATGAAGTACCAGGCCCAGCAAAAGAGTCTGGTCTGGTGTTTGGTTTGGTTTGGCCTAGAAGGTGTGAATGTGAGACTATTTTTAGAGAATGGTGGTAATATACTTACTTGTCATTGTTTCCTGGTAACCTTTTTGTTGATCCTTCCAAAAAGGCATCTGTGGGGGAAAGCTACAGAAGAAACTGCCTGCTTCCTAACCTCAGTTTCCATTTCTGTTTCAAGATTTAATACTGTACATTGAGGAAAAAAATAGAACTCGTTTATGGAAACCTAGAGCCCTTTGAGAGTGGAAGTGGGCATCATTTTAACAACCTGTTATATGAGACAGAAAACAGGAAATGATCAACAATATAAAGGACTATCTCAGGGTTGATGCAATATTTGCTTCACCCTTGCTGTGCTATATCCTTGTGGGGATATTAAAACACAGGTTTGTAAAAGAGCCACACAGCAGTGTTCTTTGCTGGAGTGGCTGCTTAGACTAGAAAAAATGCTAAATAAAAATATTGACTTCACCACCAGCCTCCATTAAAGTGATTTACTTTTTAATCTTTTCCCATTCTATCAGGACTCATGAGTCCTGACCTTAATGCATATTAACAGGAACCACTGATGCTAGGATTGCTGAGCCAAATATTAGTGACATCAGATAGTTTATCATACTTCTGTAGCTTTCATGACCAGTTTTTTTTGTATTTATAGATTCTACGTCAGTGGCTTAAACAGATGTTTTTCAAGCAACACCTCCCTTCCCTTTGCCACTTTATGTGATTATATGTAAACATTTTCCCTACGTTTCTTGTCTTGAATTTTATTGTACCTTGAATTAACTTCCTGTTTTTTTAGAGTATGTCCATTTAATAGATTTATTCTTCATCATTTAGGGGTTTCACCCTCCTCCCACGACGGCTAATAATAATAATAATAATAACAACAACAACAACAACAACAACTTTATATCTTCCCACCATCTCCCCGAAGGGACTCGGGAAGCTCATAAAAGCAAAGAATACACAATATATAAGCATATAAAACAATGACAACATACATTTACACAGCAATTTCACCTTTAAAACATCACATAATAAGACATAATAAGGCTTACAAACCAGTGTGTAAAACATCATCTAATACAATGCAAACATTTAAACAATAAAAATGAGTGATATTGAAATAGCAGTGAGTAAAACATATTGCAGTAAAGACACATATGAACTTGCATTATTATTTTTTAAAAAGAATTCCAAATGCCATCAGAGTGGTATGTATGTGTCCCTTCAGAGGTTTTTCCACACTTTCCAAGGTAATAGCACTCACTGATGAATCAGAAAAAATGGCCTCCAATGCAAATCTTAAGATTCAAGCAGGTACTGTAGATTAGATAATCCTGTGAGTGTAGCTGGTTCTTCAGATATAATGATAATTATTTGCTTCTTGTCCATAGTTTCTTCCATTTTTAGCGGTCTTCAGTAATGTTTATTTTGGTACACTTAGCGGCTTGCTTTATTGCACATCCTTAATTTCATTTCAAATTCCCTGAGTTTCATCAATTTTAGTTAATTATTTCTGTTGTATAGAACTGTAGCCTATTCTTCTAAAAATATCCACACGTTTTATTCTTTCTCAGCCATTTCATTCTGGAGAAAATCTTAAAGTATCCTATATACTCGAATATAAGCAGAGTTTTTCAACCCTTTTTTAGGGCTGAAAAAGTCCCACTCGGCTTATACTCGAGTGAGGGTCCTGGCCGGCTTATATTCAGATTGTCTTATACTTGAGTATATACGGTAATTTCCAGATCTCAGGAACTCCCTCCCCCAATCCCCTAATTATTATGTCTACAACTAAAAATGTTGATTTTTTCCCCTAGTCATGATATTTTGAGGAACTCCTAATGACATCCCATGGAACATCAGGTTTCCAGAAAACCCTGGTTGAGAAATCCTGTTTCCAAAGCTTCAGAGTATTAAAATTAGCCTTGTATAATGAAATGAGATGGATGTGGTGTTGTACACAGACACTGACGTTGACAACTCTTCAAATTCTGACTTTTATGTCTTGGTCATGGTAACCTCTGTGGGATGGTGATGAAATCTCTAAGTGGTTGCCTGAAAACTGGGATCAGATGGAGGGCTGAAGTATGTTAATAAAAATTCAGCTGCTCTTGCAAAATACTTAACAAGTGACAGCTGCTAACAGGGCCCATTCTTCTATCTATCTATCTATATATATAAAAGAGTGATGGCATCAGGGCAGCGGACAAAACAACAAAAGTACAGGCCCCCCAATCTCGAAATTTGACAACACAACCCATCATCCATGCCTCCAGGTTGATACAACAAAAAGAAAAGAAAAATAAAGTCCTAATTAGAGGGAGAGCAATAATTTTTTTTATCCAATTGCTGCCAGTTTAGAGGGCTAATCTCTGCCCACTTGGTTGCCTAGCAACCAAGGGACAGCCAGGCTTCAGTTCGGGATTTAGGCCTCACTTAGGCTTCTTCCACAGATTATCTAATTTGCACTGGATTATATGGCAGTGTAGACTCAAGACCCTTCTACACGGCTATATAACCCATTTATAATCTTATATTATCTGCTTTGCACTGGATTATCTTGACTCCACACTACCATATAATCCACTTCAGTGTGCATTTTATACAGCTGTGAAGAAGGGGCCTCATATAATCCAGTTCTAAGCAGATAATATAAGATTATAAATATACAGTAGACTCTCACTTATCCAACATAAACAGGCCGTCAGGATAAGTGAATATGTTGGATAATAAGAAGGGATTCAGGAAAAGCCGATTAAACATCAAATTAGGTAATCGTTATACAAATTAAGCACCAAAACATCATGTTATACAACAAATTTGACAGAAAAAGTAGTTCCATGCGCAGTAATGCTATGTAATAATTACAGTAGAGTCTCACTTATCCAACGTTCTGGATTATCCAACGCATTTTTGTAGTCAATGCTTTCAATATATCGTGATATTTTGGTGCTAAATTCATAAATACAGTAATTACTACATAGCATTACTGTGGATTGAACTACTTTTTCTGCCAAATGTGTTGTCTAACATGATGTTTTGGTGCTTCATTTGTAAAATTATAACTTAATTTGATGTTTAATAGGCTTATCCTTAATCCCTCCTTATTATCCAACATATTCGCTTATCCAACGTTCTGCCGGCCCGTTTATGTTGGATAAGTGAGACTCTACTGTACTGTATTTACAAATTTACCACTAAAATATCACAATGAATTTAAAACACTGACTACAAAAACATTGATTATGAAAAGGCAGGCTGCGTTGGATAATCCAGAACATTGTATAAGCGAATGTTGGATAAGTGAGATTGTACTTTAATATGAAATAATTACTGGGATAGAATAATGCAGAACAATATAATCTCTAAAACCAGGACAGTAGATAAACAGGGGAATTCCACACAGGAAACAATCAGGGCCAGCTAACACCTCCCAACCAAGTATTCCCATCATCGAAGTCTGGCAAATCCTCTGTTTTCTCAGGGCCACAGACAGTAGAAGCACATAAAATATCGCAAACAACACCACTCTGAAAACAAGGGAATTGCAGACAGGAAACAATCAGGGCCAGCTAACACCTCCCAACAAAAAATTCACTCGGGGAGAAAACAGCCAGGCTTTAAAGCTGCAAGGCCATTACATCCTAATCATTTTTCCTAATTGCAGCATTCATACTTGCCTCCAACAGACAAAAAAAACCAATCAGAAATATTGTATATTCACAACCTTTAGGAAATAATATCCCCTGATGGTTAAAGCGCTGAGCTGCTGAACTTCTGGACCGAAAGGCCGCAGGTTTGAATTGGGGGAGCGGAGAGAGCCCCCACTGTTAGCCCCAGCTTCTGCCAACCCAGAAGTTCGAAAACATGCAAATGTGAGTGCATCAATAGGTACTGCTCCGGTGGGAAGGTAATGCCGCTCCATGCAGTCATCCCACATGACCTTGGAGGAGTCTACGGACAACGCTGGCTCTTCGGCTTAGAAATGGAGATGAGCACCAACCCCAAGAGTCAGACATTTCTGGACTTAATGTCAGGAGAAAACCTTTACCCTTTACCTTAACTACCACCAATTCCTCAATACTTTATTTCCCATACCACCAGACTTCGCCACAGCAACGCGTGGCCGGGCACAGCTAGTATATATATAAAAGAGTGATGGCATCAGGGCAGCGGACAAAACAACAAAACTACAGGCCCCCAACCTCGAAATTTGACAACACAACCCATCATCCACGGCTCTAGGTTGATACAACAAAAAGAAAAAAAAATAAAGTCCTAATTAGCGGGAGAGGAATAATTGCTTTTATCCAATTGCTGCCAGTTAGAAGTCTAAGTTCCGCCCACTTGGTCTCCTAGCAACCTATTCAGCCCAGGGGACAGGCACAGTTAGGCCTCACTTAGACCTCTTCCACAGATTATCTAATTTGCACTGGATTATATGGCAGTGTAGAATCAAGGCCCTTCCACACAGCTATATAACCCATTTATAATCTTATATTATCTTCTTGGCTTATCTTGGATTATCTTGACTCCACTTCCATATAATCCACTTCAGTGTGCATTTTATACAGCTGTGAAGAAGGGGCCTCATATAATCCAGTTCTAAGCAGATAATATAAGATTATAAATATACAGTAGTCTCACTTATCCAACATAAACAGGCCGGCAGAACGTTGGATAAGTGTATATGTTGGATAATAAGAAGGGATTCAGAAAAAGCCTATTAAACATCAAATTAGGTAATGATTATACAAATTAAGCACCAAACATCATGTTATACAACAAATTTGACAGAAAAAGTAGTTCCATGCGCAGTAATGCTATGTAGTAATTACTGTATTTACACATTTAGCACCAAAATATAATGAATTTAAAACATTGACTACAAAAACATTGACTACTAAAAGGCAGACTGCGTTGGATATTCCAGAACACTGGATAAGCGAATGTTGGATAAGTGAGATTCTACTGTAATATGAAATAATTACTGTAGTAATCCAGTCCAACCCAATTCTGCCATGGAGGACACAATCCAAGCACGCCCAACAGATGGCCATCCAGCCTCTCAATAATAATAATAATAATAATAATAATAATAATAATAATAATAATAATAAGAAGAAGAAGAAGAAGAAGAAGAAGAAAAATATCATACAATCATAAGGTTAGGAGACACCCCTAAGGATCATCCAGTTCAACTTCCTTCTACCATGCAAGACGACACAAACCAAGCACTCCTGACAGTTGGCCATCCAAGATCTGCACAATAATAATACAAATTGAATCATAGAATCAGACAGTTAGGAGAGACCCCTAAAGGCCATCCAGTCCAACCCAACTCTGCCATTGGACGATACAATCCAAGCACTCCCAACAGATGGCCAGCCAGCCTCTCAATAATAATAATAATAATATCATACAATGCTAAGGTTTGGAATGACCCCTAAGGATCATCCACATCAACTTCCTTCTACCATGCAGGAGGACACAATCCAAGCACTCCTGACAGATGGCCATCCAGCCTCTACATAATAATGATGATGATGATGATGATGAAGAAGATGATGATGATAATAATAATAATAGAAGCATAAATCCAAGAGTTTGGAGAGACCCCTAATGGCCATCCAGCCCAATCCTTTCTATTATGCAGCAGGACACAATCCAAGCTTTCACAGCACATGGACAACGTATAAATACTATACAATACTACACAGGGACATAGACCCCCTCTACCCTCACCACTTTCACAGTACACAAACAACCAAATGCATACTAAACATAAAGACAACCATACAATAGACATTCAATACCACCACTACCTCAACAAGTTCTCACCAACACCACCAGACAACGCCACAGCAACACGTGGCCGGGCACAGCTAGTATGATATAAATGATAACTGATACAAGAGGGTGCTACTGATGAACGCATACTGAATGTTTAGTTTATTTCTGGTTGCCATGATTGTGTAGGCTCTTGTGGAAAAGTCACATTGAGACTTTTAGCAACCAGACTAAGGAGATCCATAACGGTTCTGAATTTATAATAGTTGCTTAGTTACAATTGTGACATTATTCCCATGATCATAACTCTCTCCCAACCTATTCTATCAAGCATTAGCTGCATGGAAAGAAAGAACACCCATCTGCTGGTGATCAAAGTATGGGTGAATGATGCTTTCATTAAGCTGAGGTGGGGCTCGAGCTAAGAAATATTACTTACTTAAATATACTTAAGGGACTTAAGGGACTGTGGCCCCTTCCACACTGCGCCTATGGATCTGATCCCAGTGGAGACTCATATAGTCTAAAGCAGATAATCTGAGATCAGATCTGTGGATATAGGGCAGTATAAAGGAGAACTGAAAGAAGAATCTCCCCTGAACATTTTAGAGTTTGGGCACGTTCTTATAACAAAGTGTGGTCCTTCGTATAGCATGGCTCCTGCATGTACAGGACAACATGAATCAATCTGGTGTAACAACTTGTGGCTACAGAATATTCATAATCATCTGATTTCCAAACATTGGTGCTTTGGGTGGGTTTCTGAAAGCTGAAGTCAAAAGCACCTGGAATAACAAAGATTGGGAACGACTGCAGTGCTATATATATATATATATGAGTGATGGCATCACGGCAGCGGACAAAACAACAAAAGTAAATACCCCACAACCTCGAAAATTGACAGCACAACCCCTCATCCATGCCTCTAGGTTGATACAACAAAAAGAAAAGAAAAAATAAAGTCCTAATTAGAGGGAGAGGAGTAATTGTTTTTATCTAATTGCTGCCAGTTAGAAGGCTAAGCTCCACTCACTTGGTCTCCTAGCAACCCACTCAGCCCAGGGGACCCTTTACCTTAACTACCACCAATTCCTCAATACTTTATTTCCCATACCACCATACTTCGCCACAGCAACGCGTGGCCGGGCACAGCTAGTGTTTCATATAGTGAAATAATTGCTGCTCTTGTTGACCATCAGTAGAGCTGAACACTATTGTTTACAAGCAGCATATCTTTTTATAAGGGTAGGAGAAGATGGGAACACACTCATCATACTGTTCAAGAGACAGCAGGCTCAAAGCAATAATTCTCTCAGTGGTATGAGCAGTGGGAAAAGTTAAGGTTTTAGGTCTGTCCGCATGGCATTCTTTCTCATTTAGAGCAGGTGTAAAACTTCCATGAGATTATCTGAAAAATAAATATGTTTTAAAGAAATTGTTGCTCATTTTTTATTTTGTCTTGATTTTCAGAACATGCTTACAAGCTTCAGTTGAGAATTCAATATCTAAAAAAATCCATAGTTTACATTTCTAGTTTAAAATCTATTTGGTTAGATTTTTAACTATTTGGTTAGAGCTTATAGCTGACCTTTGAGAACAGTTTTTGGTCCTTACATTGAGGGAAAGACTTGGCAGGAACAATATAAAGGAATTACATTTTTGTATGTCCAAAGGGGAATCATACTATATGCAGGCTTCCTCTTGATGTCACTGCCTACTTCCTGCCTCCATTAGAATCATAGAATCATAGAATAGTAGAGTTGGAAGAGACCTCATGGGCCATCCAGTCCAACCCCCTGCCAAGAAGCAGGAAATTTCATTCAAAAAACTCCTGACAGATGACCATCCAGCCTCTGCTTAAAAGCCTCCAAAGAAGGAGCCTCCACCACAGTCCGGGGGAGAGAGTTCCACTGCCGAACAGCTCTCACAGTGAGGAAATTCTTCTTGATGTTCAGGTGGAATCTCCTTTCCTGTAGTTTGAAGCCATTTTTCCGTGTCCTAGTCTGTAGGACAGCAGAAAACAAGCTTGCTCCCTCCTCCCTCCCTATGACTTCCCTTCACATATTTGTACATGGCTATCATGTCTCCTCTCAACCTTCTCTTCTCCAGGCTAAACATGCCTAGTTCTTTAAGCTGCTCCTCATAGGGCTTGTTCTCCAGACCCTTAATCATTTTAGTTGCCCTCCTCTGGACGCTTTCCAGCTTGTCAACATCTCCCTTCAATTGCGGTGCCCAGAATTGGACACAGTATTCCAGGTGTTATCTGACCAAGGCAGAATAGAGGGGTAGCATGACTTCCCTGGGTCTAGATGCTATACCCCTATTTATGCAGGCCAGAATCCCGTTGGCTTTTTTAGCAGCCGCATCACATTGTAGGCTCATATTTAACGTGTCCACGAGGCCCAGGACGGCTAGACAGCAGTACATGTGAAAAAGATCTTGGAGTCCTTGTGGACAACAAGTTAAACATGAGCCAACAATGTGATGCGGCAGCTAAAAAAGCCAACGGGATTCTGGCCTGCATCAATAGGGGAATAGCGTCTAGATCCAGGGAAGTCATGCTCCCCCTCTATTCTGCCTTGGTCAGACCACACCTGGAATACTGTGTCCAATTTTGGGCAGCGCAGTTGAAGGGAGATGTTGACAAGCTGGAAAGCGTCCAGAGGAGGGCGACTAAAATGATCAAGGGTCTGGAGAACAAGCCCTATGAGGAGCAGCTTAAAGAGCTGGGCATGTTTAGCCTGCAGAAGAGAAGGCTGAGAGGAGACATGATAGCCATGTACAAATATGTGATGAGAAGTCATAGGGAGGAGGGAGCAAGCTTGTTTGCTGCGGCCCTGCAGACTAGGACACAGAACAATGGCTTCAAACTACAGGAAAGGAGATTCCACCTGAACATCAGGAAGAACTTCCTCACTGTGAGAGCTGTTCGACAGTGGAACTCTCCCCCCCGGGCCGTGGTAGAGGCTCCTTCTTTGGAGGCTTTTAAACAGAGGCTGGATGGCCATCTGTCGGGGGTGCTTTGAATGCGATTTCCTGCTTCTTAGCAGGGGGTTGGACTGGATGGCCCATGAGGTCTCTTCCAACTCTACTATTCTATGATTCTATGATTCTATGACTCCAAGATCTTATTCACACGTACTGCTGTTGAGCCAGGAGTCCCCCATTCTGTATCTTTGCATTCCATATTTTGTGCCAAAGTGAAGTATCTTGCATTTGTCCCTGTTGAACTTCATTTTGTTAGTTTCAGCCCATCTCTCTAGTCTGTCAAGATCGTTTTGAATTCTGCTCCTGTCTTCTGGAGTGTTAGCTATCTCTCCCAGTTTGGTGTCATCTGCAAACTTGATGATCGTGCCTTCTAACCCTTCGTCTAAGTTGTTGATGCAGGTAAACCCAAACCCCCTCTGAAAAAAGCAAAAGCAACTTCAAAAGAACTTTAAAAAGAAAAATACAGAGGAGCTTGGCTATGCAATTTAGATACATTGGGGAGATGCTATAGTTCCTTCACCAGTGTGGTTTTTCAGTTAGTGGTCCTTTGTCCAGATCTTGCCTTTCCCCCTAAACTAAACCCAACTTTCCATAGGGCACAAGATCTCGTGATCTCTTCCTTCTGCACAAATCCATGTTCTCTTGGAAGAAGGTATGATAGTGCCTTGGATGCATGTAGAACAGTGAGATTTTATTTTGACAAGACTAAGCACATTAGGAAACCTAGCTACTTTTTGTCCCCTTGAGAAACATTTTTTCTCAGGGAATAAATTGTCCCTAGCTCAGGGAATGCATTACCTCATCTTACACCTCCAGCTGTAGAGGGTTGTGGTAGAGCAGTGGTTCTCAGCCTGTGGGACTTGAGGTGTTTTGGCTGGAATACCATTTTGGGGACCCAAAAATGGTGTGTGTGACTATTATGCACTGGCATTAAACAGTGAAATACAGTAAGTGAATTGGGGATGATGACAGCATCTCTGTTGCTATTTAGAATTATTTTGAGGATCCTCAGAGTATTGAGCCATTGTTTCGTGTACATAACACTATCTCTTAAAATAATTTCATGACTCTTATCTCCTGTGAGTAGACTGAGGGCCCTTTAAACAGTTGTTTTCACTGCTATTTCTGCATATCTAACAATGTTCTTTGAAATTTTGGAAGTACCGTACTTAGGTCTCATTCAGAGAGTTTAAGTACTGTATTATCAAATGATGATCCATAGGATGTGGTTATGGTAGAATTAGAATGCTGTTATTGCATAATGTGAAAAAGCTAAACAGTGTGAGTTTGCTAAATAGTGGTCTGTTGTGTGTGTAGGTTTTACATGCTTCATGTATTGAATTGCCCCAGTGTTCTTCTCCAGTTACTACTTAAAACATAATCTAGCTCCTTTCCCTTTAGAACTGGCTACTTGTTTACAACTTTCCACTTTAGGCTCACTTTCTTGTTTGGCTTTCGGGTGCCACCAGGATCTTTATATAGAATCAACTTTTAATATCCAAGTTGCATAATTTTGATGCTATTGATTATTACACTCTGTTCATACATTTCTATGACAGTAAGTGTGATTTATCAACAGAACAAAGAATATTTAATTATTTACAGCTTTGGGATATTCTAAAATAATATCAAATTCCTTTCTGCCCTCCAGCCCATAAATACTTGATTAGAGTTTGTGCTGGGTCACTAATTCCATACTACAGATGTAAATATTTAATTAGTTAATTAATTAATTCACTGCCATTCTCCTGGCAGAGGTTGTATGACAGAAATATATATATATTTGATCACATTGTTGTGCATTTTTGTATTCTTTCCAATTTATGGCAACACTGGAGTTTACTGTGGCCATACTATTCCTCATTTTCATTCTTAATCATGGCACTTTTAGATATGCTTTCTATTCAACCCACAATACAATTGTTCTAACAGTCATTTCCTAATAATCCTTTAACTCCTAATTTCTCTACCCTCCTTTCCAGGCTTCAAGACAGTCTCCAAATACAGTAGAGTCTCACTTATCCAACACTCGCTTATCCAATGTTCTGGATTATCCAACACATTTTTGTAGTCAATGTTTTCAATACATCATGATATTTTGGTGCTAAATTCATAAATACAGTAATTACTACATAGCATTACTGTGTATTGAACTACTTTTTCTGTCAAATTTGTTGTATAACATGATGTTTTGGTGCTTAATTTGTAAAATCATAACCTAATTTGATGTTTAATAGGCTTTTCCTTAATCCCTCCTTATTATCCAACATATTTGCTTATCCAACATTCTGCCGGCCCATTTATGTTGGATAAGTGAGACTCTACTGTACATGCTATCAACCATTCTACATTTGGAAACCAGTTCAGACTCAACACTAGATCTACTTATACATAAGCTTTGTTTAGAGGTTACCTGGGTTTGACTGAGAATGTGAACAGAAGAGTGGTTACCCCCAGTCCTTCCATCATTGCTTTCCTCATGATGAAAGTGACAAGCTTGAAGAGAAGAAGTTCAGGGTCGCTTATTCTGTATGCAAGCAAGAACCCCGACAACAGGAACTTTTTTACAGACTTGTCACATTCGCTGTGATAAAATAGATAATGGATGGAGTGGTGGGCTCTTTCTTGGCCAAACTATGATTCACATACCTTGAATAACATCCAAATAGGACCACAGATTCATTTTACAGTGATACAAATGCATCTTATGTAACATCACCTCTCATGCTACATCACGTTACTTTGACTTGTGAGTTTGCTCCTGTCCTTGCTTCCAAGCCACACTTGATGTTGGCAACCTTACATGGTGGGTTTTAAAGTAGATTTAGGGATGTGCTATTACAAACTCTTACATAGAAGAATGTGGTCTTTGTGGCATTTCACAAAGTGTTGTTGTATGTCTTTCGGGCTGTGTGGCCATGTTCCAGAAGAATGCTTCTGGAACATGGCCACACAGCCCGAAAGACATACAACAACCCTGTGATCCCGGCCATGAAAGCCTTCGACAACACATTTCACAAAGTGTTGCTATTACGGGCAGCATTTTGCTCAAGAATTTATGTTTGGTATGATTGTTGTGTTTTGCCGTTGCGAACTCCCCCTTTTATGTGAGTCGGTTTACTTTGAATTATACTGTAATCTTCCCTGTTATTTCTGTTCTGATATGGAAACAACACTCCTATCTATTGGTTGAGAGAGGAGGGAGAAGAGAAGTAAATGGTCAGCTTTGGGCATTCTCCACAGCATGAAAGAAAAACACAACTTGTTTGTGCTTTTTACTAGGGTTTGAAGCTAGTCTATATTCTGGCATTATCTGACTATTGTATATTCTTTTGAGAAAACAGCAAACTTGATGCACCATAATTTTTACTTCACCAGGTTCACAACCATGAGAAGCAATTCTGAAATCAATTTCTCTCAATAGGAAAACACATGTTTTGCATGGAGTTTAAAAACTGGTCTATCTTCGAGACTGCATCTCCTTCTATGAACTGGTTCGGGCCTTGAGATCTCCCAGGGAGGTCCTTCTCTCGGTCCCACAACCGTCTGAAGTACGGTTGATGAGGAAGAAAAAGAGGGCCTTCTTGGTGGTGGCCCTCCAGCTCTGGAATGCCCTCTCTAGAGAAATTAGGTGAGCCCCCACTCTCCAAGCCTTTTGTTCTAGTGTAAAAACATGGCTCTTTAGACAGACTTTGTCCTTGTGTAATCTATGGTCAAACTTGAGAATTCATCAATTGCTTCACTCCACACTTTGATTTGTGAGTTCAGATAGCCAGTCTTATTTGCAGGTTCTTCTGCGTTTTAGGAATCTTCAGTTTTAATAGGAGTGATTTTATGTGTGTTATGTGTATTGTTTTTAAATTTATGTTGTTGTTTATATGCTTATGTACTGTTCTTTTATCTGGTGCACTTCAAAGTGTATCTGTGAGCCACTCCGAGTCACTCCGGGGAGATGATGACGGGATATAAATAAAATTTTATTAAATGTACTATTATTATTGAACTGCCTTTTAGCATCATTGCCATAGTAGCTTGGCCTACCATTACACTGAGTGTTTTGAACATATTGTCATGGTAAGAGCCAACTATTTTGCTGGCTTTAAATATTTCTTTCAGAAATGATTTCAGTGAATACTTTGGTAACTTAGCAGAGTTACCAAAGAGATGGTAAGTAAGTTACCTCACTTACTTGTGTGAATCTCTTCTCTTGGCACGAAAGTGGATGTTTTATGGCAGTGGTTCTCAACCTGTGTGTCAGTCCTTGGAAGGTATAGGACATAAAGATAGGCTCACACAGCTGGTGCTATGGAAACTTTATTGAATCCGTCTTGCCAAGATGATCACAAAGCTTACACTGCCCCTTTTCCATCAGCCCCCAGTATATCAAGTTGCTTCTTCCCTCCCCCTCCCACGTTTCCCCTTTCCCATTCACACCTCCCCGTCAACAGTCCTTTCCCATGTTTGAAAACCAGAGCAGGTCATAAATCAGTCTTTCCAAACAAGTGGTCTTCCTCATCCGGCTCCCCCCCCCACCCCCGCACTGGTCGGATGTGAAAATGTCAGTTGGGTGAATGCTGGGCTTTTTGCATCCTGACATGACTCCCCCCTTCAGACGACGATCCTGTGGGGAGATACAAAGGGTGCGACAAGATGACAACAATAACAGCGAAAGATGGAAGGAAAAAGAAAGAGGAGAGGGAGAACCCAACCAACCCCCCTGAGTTCATGGTCCAGGCTTATGGGGAAATCGATTTTGAAACCGTTTTTTCAACTTTGGGGCTTTAACATGCTCAGATACCACCCACTCGGGGTGTAGGGTTTTTGAAGTCCATTCGACCAAGTAGGATAGTTTCCCCCGAGACTTCTTGGAATCTAGAATGTCCTTGATTTCAAAATGGGGACCGGGTCTGAACCTGGTTTACTCCTTCTGTGGGTGGTAGACGCCGGTTCCAGCAGGCTAACGTCAAACAGGGTGCACCTTGCGCCATCTATGAGGCAGTTGTAACCATACTGTAACTGGGTTCACCACGGCCGAGATGGGAAAGGGCCCACCGTATCGTGGGCTCAGCTTTCGTGATGGTTGGGTGGATTTCAGATGCTTTGTTGACAGGTACACTAACTCTCCTACTTTGTAGTCCGGGAGTGCTGTTCTCTTTCTATCTGCATATTTTTTGTAATCCAGTTTGGCTGAGCGTAAGGCCTCCTGAACCGAAGGCTAAGTGGCAGCAATTCTCTCACCCTAATCTCCCGGCTTCGCGTCAGAGGGCAAGTTCTTTTGCAGTGTGGGGAATGGCGGAAAATCTCTATCGTTTACAACCTTAAACGGAGAAACCCCAGTGGACGCGTGATCCGAATTATTAATGCAGTATTCAGCAAGCGGCAAAATCGAGGATCATTGATCTTGCTGGTGTGTGCTGTAGCAACGGAGGAACTGCTGAAGGGTCTTTTGGACCCGTTCGGTGGCTCTGTCTGTCTCTGGATGGAAAGCTGTGCTTAGGGCCCTTTCAGTTCCTAAAAGGCCCAGGAAAGACTTCCAAAACTGAGATGTGAACTGAGAACCCCAGTCACTTATGATTCGCTCGGGGCATCCATGCAGGCGAAACACGTGTTGCAGAAACAATTTGGCCAACTCAGGTGCCGTTGGGAGTTTCTTAAGGGGCACGAAGTGAGCTTGTTTGGAGAAGAGGTCAATTATAGTCCAAATTTTGTTAAACCCGTTGCTGTTGGGCAGGTCTACCACGAAGCCCATAGCTATATGTCCATGGTTTCGAGGGGTCTGCTGTGGAATGTAGCGATCCTTCCGGTTTGCCCACTTTTGTTTGGCTTTAGCGCAAACAGGGCATTCTTGCAAATAATCCCTTACATCCTTGTGTATGGTTGGCCACCAGAATTGTCTGTTCAACAGCTTCAGAGTCTTTGTAAATCCAAAATGACCAGAGAGTTTGGAGTCTTGTGCTTGAGCCAGTACCCTCCCCCGGAGTCCCTCCGGCACATAATATTTGGAACTGTAAGTCCACAATCCTCCTTCTGGGGACAGTTCGTCCCTATGAGACTGGAGCCAGGGATCTCCATCTGCGGCTAACTTTAATTCTTGGGACAGTTCATGTATTTGATCACTAGATGGGGTCTTTCCTTATTTGTGGCCCTGTTCTGCACTATTAAACCCAGTTGTTCTTTCGTGAACACAGTTCCGACTTCTCCCAGGGCTGAATAGTTTGTATCGGGCATTTGGGAAAGTGCATCTGCCAGTCTATTCTGTGTCCCTGGAAAAAAATTCAGTTTAAAATTGAAACGGTTAAAGAACTGTGCCCATCACAACTGTTTTGCATTCAGTCTTTTGGGGGTTCGTAAAGTTTGCAGATTTTTATGAGTGGTCCATACCTCAAACGGAACATCAGTCCCTTCTAAAAAATGTCTCCAATGAGATAGGGCAGACTGCACTGCGATAGCCTCCTCCTCCCACACCCGCCATTTCCGTTCAGTTTCTGTGAACTTTCTTGATAAATAAGCACAAGGTCTTAGATCACCCTCATCATCAGCCTGCAATAGTATTGCTCCATAGGCCGGCTCTGAGGCATCACAATGTACCACGAAAGGTTTGTTCAGTTGGGCATGAACCAATATGGGTTGACTCGTGAACCTCCTTTTAAATTCTTCGAACGCCTCTTGACACTCGGGCGTCCAGTTCAGTTTGGCGCCCGGCATCTTAGTCTTATGAGTCTCCCCCACTCCCTTAATCTTTAGTAAGTCTGTCAACGGTAGAGACAGTTTGGCAAAGTCCTTGATTAACTGTCTATAAAAATTTGCAAAGCCCAGGAATCCCTGTAGCTGTCGTCGGGTCCTGGGAGGTTCCCACGCTAATACATCCTGCACCTTAGCGGGGTCCATAGCTATGCCCTTTGTGGAGAGTCGAAAACCGAAGTAGTCTAATTCAGTTTTGTGGAATTCACACTTGGAGATTTTAGCATAAAGCTGATTCTCCTTTAATCTCCGCAGGACTTCTTGGGTCAATTTAATGTGTTCCGATAGCGATTTCTTGTATATGATAATGTGATCTAGGAATATAATAACCCCTTTATATAGCAGGTCACGAAAAGTCTCATTTATGAACTGCATGAACACTTTGGGGGCTCTGCACAGTCCAAAAGGCATAATTTTCCACTGAAATTGCCCCAGGTTACAATTAAAAGCCGTTTTCTAACAGTCCTCTTCTTTGATTCAAATCCTATAAAAAGCCTCCTGCAAATCCAGTTTGGTAAAGACGCGTGCTTTGCCCAATTGCGCCAACATCTCGGACATTAGGGGGAGTGGGTATTGATTTGTGGTGCATATCGCGTTAAATCTGCGATAATCCATGACCAATCTCAGAGACCCGCCTGCTTTTGGCCTGAAAAATACTGGGGCTGCCAGTGCGGACTGAGACGGTTCGATGAAGCCTCTCTCTAGATTTTTATCAATAAATTCTCTGAGTGCCCTTTTCTCTGGTTCAGACATTGCATATAGTTTTGATTTTGGTAGTTTGGCATTAGGGCCTATTTCAATTGCACAGTCAGTCTTCCTATGAGGGGGCAACTGGTCACACTCTCTTTCACTGAACACATCTGCAAAATCTAAGTAAACTTTGGGAATGTTTTCCATTGGTACATCTTGAGATGTGGCTGCTATCACCCCTTCTGGCTCCAGTTCCTTTATTGCCCTTGGGGTACTTTCAAAATTGCAGTTCCCATCCCGGAAGGTAAAAGTCTCCCTTTTCCAGTCAATCTGAGGGTTTTGCCACAGCCAAGGAATACCCAAAATGACTGGATGATGTGCCATTGTCGAAATCACTGTAGTGGAAATGAACTAAACTTTGAGTGCAATGAACCCAAGTGCATTTGCTTTTTCTGTGGTCCCCCTGCCCCAGCATTTATAACCTGTAATTGTGTTTTTTCAAAAATATAAAATATAAATATGAAAGAAAAAAGGTAAGAAATACAGTAGAGTCTCACTTATCCAAGCTAAATGGGCCGGCAGAAGCTTGGATAAGCGAATAACTTGGATAATAAGGAGAGATTAAGGAAAAGCCTATTAAACATCAAATTAGGTTATGATTTTACAAATTAAGCACCAAAACATCATGTTATGCAACAAATTTGACAGAAAAAGTAGTTCAATATGCAGTAATGTTATGTTGTAATTACTGTATTTACAAATTTAACACCAAAATATTATGATATATTGAAAACATTGACTACAAAAATGGCTTGGATAAGTGAGATGCTACTGTAAGTTAATGTTTGCTGTAGTCTGTGTGAAAGAGAGAGCTTAAAATAGTACCGTTTCCTTTTTTAGTGACTTCATTGGCTGGAATTTTGTTAAATATTGTTTTATAGTAGGTTAATTTGAACATGTGCAGTAGTCTAGATCTTGCAGTGCTGTTTGGTTTTGGCTTATAGATTTGATAAAATTAAGCACAAAGTTGTCTTAAAAAATTGATTACACAAAGATAAATAGACTCCTTGTTGCCCAAGGTTCTTATAGCTGGAGATAGAAATATATAGGACCCCCCGGTGGCACAGTGGGTTAAATCTCTGAGCTTCTGAAATTGCTGACCGAAAGGTCGGTGGTTCGAATCCGGGGAGTGGAGTGAGCTCTGAGTGTCAGCTCCAGCTTCTGCCAGCCTAGCAGTTCGAAAACATGTAAATGTGAGTAGATCAATAGGTACCACTATGGCGGGAAGGTAATGGTGCTCAGTGCAGTCATGCCAGCCTTGGAGGTGTCAAAGATGGTTTCTCGACTTAGAAATGGAGAAGTGCACCAACCCCCAGAGTCAGACATGACTAGACTTAATGTCAGGGGAAAACTTTTACCCTTTATATATCTATATCAGATATGATGAGGTGAATATAACAGGTATTTCTTCTGCGTGGTCACTCTGGAACCCTCACCTATGGTATCTCCTGCATCCACGCAGCTGTTTCATATGATCTCTTGCAAAGCGACTCTAGCCCGGCCCCTCCCCATTAGTAATAAAGCCAGGCTGCGGGGCTTGAGGCTTTAGTTCCTTTCATCCGCAAAAGCAGCAACATTGGGTTGTTTCTACTCTTTATCTACTTTGGCTTTTGACTCCTGGACTATTCTTTGGACTTTGCTTGGACTTCTTGTTTTGTTTAAGGCCAATATGGCTGCAAACGCAGCCCTTAAGTACATGAGGTGTGGGGGAGAAGCTGCCCCAGGGAGACCCCCATCCCCTTTGTGTTCTCTGCCGCCAAGGGGAACAATTGGCTGCCTCTTGTGCCTCAGTTGTGGAGGCACAGGCTTCCGTAAATACAGCCCTTGTGGCTGCAGACTTACCTTCCTCCTCCCCAGCGTCTGTTCAGGTGGGAGGGAAGAGGCCCTCCGCTCCTCCGGTGGACGCCCAGGAAGGAGCGGAGCCAGCCCCAGCAAGGGCTGCCGGAAGTCAAGCCGGCTTCCAATTTTCCAGTGTTTCTGGGGCACAGGGCCTTCCAGCACCCATGGGAGTGGCAGTGTGGCCCCTAGAGCCCCCAATCTTCTCGCCACCGCATTTGCCTCAGCAGGCAGGGGGAGGGCCTCTCCACCCTTCTGGCAGCCATGCCGCCTGCGCGAGTGATGGCTTGCCATGGCTCAGCTCCTAGAGGATGACCCCCTTGAGGGTACCTCCCGTGGTCCCCCGCTTAGAACGGTTCCCCATGGCAGCAGTCAGCCAATTTTATTCCAAACTACAAGTATATATCCTTGTTCCTCTTCTCAGACTATGTGGCCTACACAGCAGGGTGGTTGGTATTACTTTCCCAATCCTCCAGTTCAAAAATTTAATCCTTATAATTTTGGGCCTGTTTTTCCACAGCCTAACCAGTTTTCTAATTTTTCTGTTCATCGAGTTCCTCAAGCACAGGATGATAATTTTGTTTCAGATTCTGATTCTTCTATTGATGATGAGGATACTTTAATGCAGTGTTGTACTTCCTCAGTTCCTACATCAGAGGATGCATCTTCATTTTCTTCATTGATTTTACGTTTGGTTCATTCTCTCCAATTGCCTGCTGCTTCTGTGCCTGATGACCCAGTAGATGACCTATTGTTTTCTCCTGACCAACAGAAGGATCACGTGCCTAGCACTGTACTTCTTGCACTTCATTACTTGTTAAAACTAGCAAAGACTCAATCTGGTCCCCCATATTTTGTGCCTGCTGAGTCCAAGAAGTTTGATTCTCTCTATCATATAGTTACTTCCTCAGCACAATGGTTAACAAGGCCTACAAAGCCTAATTCAGTTGTGGTGAAAGTTGTGCAACCTAAAAAATCTAAGAAATTGCAATCTACTCCACCGGATAAAGAGGGCAAGAAGATGGATGGCTGTGGGAAAAAAGTGCACACTGCTGCCAGTTTAATTACCCGTATGGCTCATTATCAGGCCTATATGGCAGCCTATCAGTCTTATTTGTGGGACACGTTAACACCTTACCTAGACATGATTCCACCAGAGCACCAGCAGTTGCCAAGGACTCTTCACCAAGAAAGAATCACTTTGGCACTTCATCAAAGGGACTTAGCTAAGCATGGGGCTGATACGGCAGGAAAAATGTTTGCAACTGCAACAACTATTTGTCGCCATGCCTGGCTAAGATCTTTTACATTATTTGAAGAGGGCAGAGCTATGGCGGAGGAGTTGCTAATGTCTGAAAACAATTTATTTCATCCTGACACAGATGCTGAGTTAAAGAGTATGCAGAAAATTAAGGACGCAGTTCAGAAGTTCGGGTTTTCTCAGCAATCTAACTAGGTTCTCAGCCTAGGTTTCGGTGGCCAGCCCCCCAACCATTTTACCGCCTGCTCCCTTTAGGCCTTCTCAGGGCCAGAATCCTAGATTTTCAGTCCCCAGTAGATGTAATTCTTCAACCAGAGGACGTCAGCTCACTAAAGGGAAGCAACAGAACCAGGGTCGGCGTCGGTTTTGATAACCCTATTCCTTTTTCTTTGGGTGATGAGAATCCTCTTTCATTGGGTGAACCTTGCACTTCTTCTGTTCAATCCACTTCCCCTGCTTTTGGGGACTGGTTAGCTCCATTTGTTGAAGCCTGGCGTGCTATAACGTCAGATGCTTGGGTGCTAGAAATTATGGAACATGGTTATGCCATTGAGTTTTTTGAACAACCCCCTGTGGGAACTGTTCTAGTCACCCCTCATTCTTCTGCGCTTTGGCAAGAAGTTCTTACTTGAGAAAGGGGCTATAGAACCCTTATTGCTTTCTATGTTTCCTTTTTGTTTTTTCTTTAAATATTTTCAGTTTCTAAAAAAGATTGAGGTCTCCGTCCTATTTTGGATCTTAGAGGGCTGAATGCATATATTATTTATCGTCGTTTTCGGATGGTGACTTTATCAACCATCCTTCCCCTTTTGCCCAGCAATGCTTGGTTTGTGAGTATCGATCTTAAAGATGTGGCAATTAGGTGCCAGGATCATAGATTTTTGTCCTTTATGACTAATGGCCAGGCTTTTTGTTTTGCGTTTTTCCTTTTGGCATCTCTACAGCTCCCAGGGTGTTTACCAAGGTGATGGCGGTGGTGGCAGCTCACCTTAGAGAACACGGTGTAGTGGTCTATCCCTACATCGATGATTGGTTACTGGCCGCTGGAACATGTGAGCAGTTACAAGACAATATTCAGTTTATCATTATTACAGAAATTGGGCCTTATTATCAACAAGGACAAGTCTCATCTTCAACCCAGCCAAACTACTCAATTTATTGGGGCTGTCTTGGACTCCCATCGGGCAAGAGCGTACCTTCCGGATGAAAGATTCTGAAATCTTCGTACCCTGGCTCTTCGAGTAATAACAAAGACATCCGTTCAAGCCAAGGATATCCAGTGCCTGTTGGGCCATATGGCTTCCACTACGGGAGTCATTCCATTTGCTTGGCGCCATCTTTGACCACTTCAAACTTGGTTTATCCGGACATTTCATCCCTTACACGACAGCCCCAACAGGCGTTTGCTAATCCCTGTGGCTATTCGGCACTCTCTACAGTGGTGGACTCACCGATCCAACCTGTGCATTGGACTTCCATTTCGTCCTCCCAAGCTTTCGATGCTGCTGGCAACCGATGCTTCACTAACAGGCTGGGGAGCTCATCTAGGCAACCTTACAGAGCATGGTGCTTGGACCATGTCAGAAGGAGACGAGCACATCAATTATTTGGAGCTGCTAGCAGTACAAAGGGCACTTCACGCTTTCAGTCATCTAATCCAAGGACATGTAGTACATCTCACCACCGACGACACTACTGTCATCTTTTATGTCAACAAGCAAGGAGACACACGATCTCGAGCTCTGGTGTCCCTTACTCCCAGGATTTGGAATTGGTGCAGAGCCAGGAATGTAACCATCATGGCTGTCCATGTCCCAGGTGATGAGAATTCTCTAGGAGACTACCTCAGCCGGAAAACATATGCAGATCACGAGTGGTCCCTTCATCCTGGCCAGGCACAATAACTTTTTCTTACGTGGCACACCCCTTTTTGCTTACCCTTCCAACGTGAAATGCCAGTTCTACGGTTCACGACTCCCTAATCATCAGCAGCCAGGCTGTTTAGGGGACGCTTTCCTCTTGGACTGGACAACGATGCCCCTCTACATCTTTCCACACTTCCACTGTTGTCAAGGGTAGTTGCTCGTCTGCAAGCAGAGCGGGTCAGTTGTATCTTGATAACGCTGTGGGTGCCCCGTCAGCCGTGGTTTGCCATGCTCCTCCAACTGGCAGGCAGCAATTGTGTTCGGTTGCCACTCAGACCAGACTTGCTGACTTCGGGATCCACCAGAGTACCTTATTCCCAAATTACACGTCTCCGACTGATGGCATGGAGGATTTGAATACATCTCTTCCTCAACCAGTAAGAGATATATTGGACCTTGCCTTTCGGCCTACCGCCAAACATTCTTATATCTGTAAGTGGCGTCATTTTTCTGACTTTATTCAGCAAAAGGGAGTTCAACCATTGCTGGCGCCTACTTCTGTTCTCCTCCAGTTTTTAATTTCTCTATCTGACTCTGGACTATCTCTATCTTCACTCAAAGTTTATTTAGTTGCCATAGCCTCATTCAAAAAGGAACATTACCTGCCTTCTCTTTTTGCTGATCCACTGGTGAGAATGTTCTTGCAGGGCTTCAGGAACTTTCGGCTGCAAGTTTGCCCCGTCTCTCCCTCCTGGAAATTAGAAATTGTCCTTTCAGCCCTAGTAAAACCTCCCTTCGAACCAATGGCCACTGCAGAGATGCGTTACCTTTCCTGGAAAACGGCCTTTAAAAAAATTGTTTATTGCTTTATTTACAAACATACATACAAAGAAGGATAAGGGAGGGAAAAGAATGGAAATAAGGGGAAGGGGTTGGGTTGACTGGGAGCAAAAGCATTGAGGGGGGGATTCCTGGGGGTAGGGGGTGGGAGGGAAAAATGAGGTACAAAATTGGGTAGATGACGGGGGGGAGGGTTGTGGGGGGAAGGGGTAGAAAGGTGATTAAAATGTTGGTGGTTTGGCTTCCACTTCACTTTCGGAGAGTGCTTTCTCTGATGAAGATTCTTCATCGGCCTTTTTGGTGGCCATTATATTTGCTCGTCGCGCCAGTGAGCTTACTGCCCTAAGGGTTGATGATCCTTACCTTAAGTTTCATAAAGACAAAGTTGCGCTTCGAACGGATATTTCTTTTTTGCCCAAGGCTGTATCTCAGTTCCACATGTCTCAGGACATTGTGCTACCAGCATTGTTTCCAAATCCATCTACACCTCTTGAGCAATCATTGCACCTCCTCGATGTGCGTAGAGCTGTATCTTTTTATGTCCATTGTACAGCTCCATTGCGGAAGTCACCAAGTACCGTGAGGACACTATTGGCCTTCCAGTTTCCACTCAGAAATTGGCAGCTTGGATAGTTTCAACTATCCATTTAACTTATGGGATGGCAGGACTATGCTTACCTGTTCAGATCCATGCACATGCCACCCGAGTAATAGCTGCATCAACTGCATTCTTGCATGGAGTGCCATTGGATGACATTTGCCATGGGGCCATTTGGTCAACACCTCACACCTTTATTACTCATTATAAGTTGGATCTCGCAGCCAAAAGGAATGCAACTTTTGGAAGGGCAATCCTTTTTTCCACACTAGCATGACACCCACCATCAGTCACTAAGCTCGCTAGTCTACCACAGGTGTGGATTCCAGAGTGACCACACAGAAGAAGGTATGATTGCTTACCTGTAACCGTGTTTCTTCCAGTGGTCATTTCTGGAATTCACACAACCCGCCCATCCTCCCCACATTTGTCATGCCTAGTGCGACTGCTTTTTGTGGTACGGAACTAAGGCCTCAAGCCCCGCAGCCTGGCTTTATTACTAATGGGGAGGGGCGGGGTTGGAGTCCTCAATGGAGCAAAGTTTTGCAAGAGCTCATCCGAAACAGCTACATGGATGCAAGAGATACCACAGTTGTGAATTCCAGAGTGACCACTGGAAGAAACACGGTTACAGGTAATTAACCATACCATTTCACTGTTTTGTCAGTCCCAGATAGGTTTTTCTGGGGCCCCTACCACACAGCAGAATAAAACCCCACATTATCTGCTTTGAACTGGCAGTGTTGTTTCAAATATCCCAGTTCAAAGCAGATATTGTGGGATATTCTGCCTTGATATTTTGGGTTATATGGCTGTGTGGAAGGGCCCTAGGAGTTTTGTTCTTCTTGTCTGCAAGGATTCTGCATTAAAAGTTTGTTGTATTACTTTCTCCAGGATTGTAGTTCTGAAGGATGATAAAACTTTACGTATGCTTGCAAATCAGTTTATCTGAAAAGGAGGATATTAAAAGTACTCTCTTTCTTATCAGGTACAGAATCCATGCAATTGAAGCATGCTTTGCCATTGTTCTATGTTGATTATTCTTTGTCTCCTGCTGGGGGATATTAGGGTGTTTCTGAGCCCCAGAGAGAGTTCCTGGATTAATGGTTAAGAAGAAGGAAAGCCTGTGCAAGTTCCTTTGTGACAGATGGGCTGGTCTGGATTTCACCTTACAAAGTGAGGTGAAAAGGTGCCACTATCAGATACAAGCTGAAGGATTAAAGATGTGAAGGCTCGCGAGAAAAGGGGTTATGGGATATTCTGCTTTAGAATGAAGAATAACAATTTCTTTGGGATATTTATAATTTTTTAGTTACGACATTTCTACCCCAGCTTTCCCAAGGTGGTTTTATGTGTAGGCAACTATTAGATGCCTTAAAAAGAGAATTAAAATGAGCATTTAAAATAGAATTATAAAATACATTAAAACAGTTTAAAACATTTACAACAAAACCTTACAATTAAACACGTGATCCACAAGTGTAATCTGGGCCATTCCGACAGCCATTGCACATCATTCCAAATCTATCTATTGCACAAGTTCTCCAAAGGCTTGGTCACAAAGCCACATTTTCACTCTCTTACAATATTGCTGACATAACCAGAGCAATTGCCAGCATTATTAAATATTGTTAAATAATCAATTAAAATTGTTGCTATTGAAATGCAGTGCAAGTTAGAAGTATTTCTTGTACCAATTATCACAGCAGGAACGTTGATAGTGCAGAGAGCAATGTGGCATAGTGACTTGAACATTGGATTACAACTTTGGAGACCTGGATATGAGTCCTTGCCCTGTCATGGAGTGCGATATTGGGCAAGTCTCTGTTGTGGTTCAGTCTGATGATGATTTGGGTTTATGCAGGCTGATCCAGGAAATGTTGAAGGCTCTGAATTGTCAGTGGAAGGCTCTGAATTGTCAGAGAGGCCGCAGGCTAGGAGGGAAGCAGAAGTTGTTGATAAACAGAATAGTAGTGAAGCAGAAATTAATGATAAGGGTGACCTTTCACAGGGTTCAGAACAAGTCACAGGTGGCTCTGGCAGCGAGTCAGAGGAGTCTTCCTTACATAGAGATACAAGGTTAAGGTTAAGAGGTCATCGTCCCAGACTTTCTCTTAGAATAGCTGGCAAATATGTGGGAACTCAAGGAAAAAGGAATGTTTTCTTAGCCTGTAAGCATGGTTAAATAAGACAGAAACTGGGAAAGATTTCAGATGAAGCAACGTTGATTTTGGAAGCTAAGTTCCTGCCTTGTCTATGCTCATGGAAAAGAACTCTTGCTTTTGTTCATTATTAGATCCTGTGTTTGGATTGCGTTTTGGAGTTCATGAAACCTTGTTTTCAGGACTGATTTGCTATATTAGAGGCTTTGAACTATATTCTACCGATTGCCTTTGCATTTGGATTATTGCTTTTACCGACTGTCTTTACATTTAGATTTTTGCTTTCTTTGCTGCTTTTATTCAGAGATTGCTATCTTTTATCAATAAACTGTTTTAACCATGTCTGCTGTGGTGGAGTGTGTGTTAAGAGCAAGGTGAACCGGCACTGAGGTGCAACAGTCTCACTCTCTTAGCCTCAGGAAAGCAGTGAGAAACCTCCTCTCAAGATACTGTGTTATGGCTGTCATAAGTTGGAAATGACTTGATGACAAATATAAACAATTTTAAGTGACAGTCAGCATAGCGATAGGTTAGTCCAGTGGTTCTCAACCAGGGATCCCCAGATGTTTTGGCCTTCAACTCACAGAAATCCTAACAGCTGGTAAACTGGCTGGGATTTCTGGGAGTTGTAGGCCCAAAACATCTGTGGACCCCAGGCTGAGAACCACTGGGTTAGTCATTCAGTCTATGTGCCCTCTTTTGCTTCTCAAAATATAGTGACCTTAGCAGAAGGCAGCAGAAGGCAGTGCTTGTGACCTTTCATGCTGTACCTGTCGGTGGGGATGATGGGTAGCAGAGTGAAATCCAAAAATTCACCATCCCGGTTCACCTCCTTCTCTCCAGACTGTTTCCCCGTGTGGAAAAACAGCACTGGACAAACTCACTCCAGCAGACGAAGTCCAGTTGGTAGTCCAACGGCAAACAACTTTATTTACATGATCTATTTACAGATAGAGCAAATTCAGTCCTTTCTCCTCCATGAGTCCTTTCCGAAAAACTCATGCACACACACAGCCATTGCTCATCGCTGTTCTCCGTTCTACACAGGAAAAAATTCCCACTACATTCCACAGGAACAAGATAGTAAGTCCCGGTCAAAACACACTTGACCCCATTGGTCCTGTGATACATCAATCATAGCAGACTCTCATTAACTCCATAATTGCTGAATCCAGATTGATTTTAACATTTCACAATACACAATACCCTGACAGTACCTTCCCCCCATTGCTAGTAAGATCAAATCATTCCAGTGGCTATAATAGAAAAGAGAACATCGTACAAGCACCCCCCCCCCCCCCCGCTCTAAAAAAAAATCTTGAAAATCTGCACTTGCAAAAAATTGTTGGTAGACGCAGCCTAAGGATGCTTGAAGAAAGGGAAAAACTGCAGGGATGGCTCAAACGTTCATGTCAGCTCTGATGTCTTAAAGTGTATTTACTCATAAATAGCAAAGGACAGTGCACACAGCATATTTTGTCTTTGCAAAACAGGAGGGAATCTTGCAAAAGCACAAATTTTCATGTGCCTTGTGGCTTTTCCAAGCAACACAATTAATTGAAAGGTAAAGACTCCCATTTCATATTGACATTTCATTTTGTGTGTTCCCAGATTAGTGTGTTGGCAAGAGTCGACTGCATCCAGTCATCGAGCAAATGCTGGAAAATGGGTGTTTCCTTGTTGTCTCTTATGTCATTGCTGCTCATAGCTAGGCCAAACGCCAACTTATAGGCAAAGCACAATGAGAATAAAGCAGCTGGTTGTGCTGAGTAACAAAGGGAGGTGCCACCAAAAGATTTTTGGTGCATATTTGGGCAGTATAAGCCTTCGTGCCATGGCGTTGCCTTCCCTAGGAGTAGTAAAGCGGATTTTATGACAAATGGGAACAGGTGTGACCTACATGCACCCCATTAAAGCATGCAATTTCTCCCCTACTCCCGTCTTTTTTGTATTCATTCAAAAACCAGGTTATAGTTTCTATCTTTCACATTGCACGGTGCCATCTGTAAAGCTTGCTAGAGGTAGAAGTTGTTTTCCTTCTGTGCTTTGTTTGGGGTGGGAGAAAAGGAGGAGGAGAAAAGATACAGGTTATTCTGACATCTGCAGACAGTATCGGAAAGGGAGAGAGCAGGGTGGAAGCTCTGGTAAGAGAGATCTTTTTTTAATTTTGCGACATTTTTCAGACTCATGAGGTGGGAGGCAGGTGATAACAGGCAGAGAGGCAAAGCAGCTCCATCTGGCTGGGTGCTGGGTTTCAAGCGTATTCACTGGCTCAGCTCTGCAAACCGATGATGTAATCCATTCTGCTGCAGGGGCTGCCGGCTGGGGGGAGATCATTCTGTTGCTGCATTTCACACAGCTCCCGCTGTATTGTGTCGCTTCATTATCCAGAGTGATTTCAGGGTTGCTGTGGGGGAAAAAGATAGGTGGATTCTTGCACCTTTTGGGATCTTTATGTGAACTGTACTGGTAGTGGATGTGCATCTGTGAAAGGGAAGAGCACTTCTGTTTTCTCCAAGCACAACTTGCCACTGTTAGGGATTGAATCTTTTGGGACATCTGCTTGCGGACTGGAGGCTGCCCTTATCCTCCGCTTTGGGCGAGAAGGGGAATATGGGTTGCTAATAGCAACCACTTGCCTACCTTATTTTTTAAAAGTGAAAGAGTAAAACCCCTCCCTTCCCCCTTTTGTGTATGGTTTATTTTCTGGATTTGAAAACCATCAGGAATATTACACATCTGGACTACGTTTAAACAAACAATGGAAAATCTTTCACTCCTACATTAAAAATATGGTATTTTTTAAACCTACAGTCAGCCCTCTCTGGAATTAGAGGCAAAAAAAACCAGTGAAGATGGAAAAAAGCAAATAAAGAAATAGCTTTAAAAAAAAAACCCTGAGATACCTTTACAAGAATTTCTAGGTCCTTCAGCATGACTCCATAGTCAGCTTCTGCTGGAAGCTGGCCATAGAATCACATTGGAGGATCTATCAATTTTTAGATAGGTGTTATCTAAGTCAGTGGTTCTCAACTTGTGGGTCCCCAGGTGTTTTTTGCCTACAACTCCCAAAAATCCCAGCCAGTTTACCAGCTGTCAGGATTTCTGGGAGTTGAAGGCCAAAAACATGTGGGGACCACAGGTTGAGAACCACTGCTCTAGGTCCTTCAGGAGGAAGTTGACGATAGAGTTGCAATATATGATCTTGCTGAAAAATACCGGTTCTCTTTTGTTGTGTAGACGTCTTTCAGAGGCTTTGTTTGCTGGTTTGGGTTTTTTTGGGAGGATGGTGCGAGAGAAGAATTGGAAATCTGATTTAAGGAGCAAAATGATTTCCACCCTTGAAATCTACTGACTATATTTTGGAAAAGCAATAATGAGCAGAAGGATGCACAAACTCTGCACAAACACACACAAAAAGTATCCGGATTTGCAAACTGCTACATATATTTGCATTGTGTGCCCCCCCCCCCCCCCATTAAACACAAACTTGTTAATTTATTATGACTGCACCCAGCCCCCTTCTTGTCACTTGTACAGACTAAAAGTTTGTACCCACGGGACACTATAGTACTAAGTTATCTTTGGGTTCAAGGTGGGCTATAGCATTTCTTCTCTCACAACACGCATATCCATTATGTCCTCAAAGGAACTCTCAATCTAGGTAACTGAAATCATTAAAGAGCTTGGGGAATATGAGCAGCAAAACAAATTAAAAAGAGACTTTAAATAGGAGAAATTGAGTAAAACATCTAATTTCCCCACTTTTCTCAGATTCCTTGTCCCTGATGTTCCATTCTCCCCAGCATCACTGCACAAAATAATAGTAATAAAGGCAGAAAAGGAATGAGAACTAGTGGCCCTTCCAGACAGCCATATAACCCAAAATATCAAGGCAGAAAATCCCACAATATCTGCTTTAAACTGGGTTATCTCAGTCCACACTGCCATATATTCCGATTCAAAGCAGAAAATGTGAGATTTGATTGATCTGTCTGGATGGGGCCTAAGCCTCTGTATTTGCAGAGATATCTAATCCATAATGGCTGTTAGTACCAATTTGGCCACCCAGCTCACAAAGTAGAACCTGTCATACTGTCTTTCCCCTTTCAACTTTTGATGGAGCATTCAATGTTTGAGCCAATTTCAGGGCATGGCATGAGTGTTCACTAGCTATACTATAAAATTAATGCAGTTTAATACCACTTTAATTGACATGGCGCAATGCTATGAGATCTTGGAAGCTGAAGTTTGACAAGGTCTTTAGCCTTCTTTGCCAAAGTTTTGATGGCTCTCACTGAACAATAAATACTAGGCAGTTAAAGTTGTGTTAAACTGCATTAATTCTATAATGTAGATGTGCCCTGTGAAAAAGCAACACTCAATTGAAATGAGACCTGTGGTCCTTAATTAAAGAATACCGTAATTATGCACCAGGTTTATAGAAAGAGAAGGCACTGCTTTTCCATAGACCAAGAAAATGAAGATTCTAATAACATTCAGAAGTATTGCTCCTTGAAAGCATTATTTTAGTTTTTTAGTAATAATAATAATAATAATAATAATAATCTGGGATCTGCACGCATCATCCGAAAATACATCACACAGTCCTAGACACTTGGGAAGTGTTCGACTTGTGATTTTTTTATACGAAATCCAGCATATCTATTTTGTTTGCTGTGTCATAATAATAATAATAATAATAATAATAATAATAATAATAATAATAATAATAATAATAATAATAAGTTTATTTATATCCCGCCACCATCTCCCCTGAAGGGGACTCTGGGCGGCTTACAGCAAAATCAAAATACAAGCAATGATAAAATATGACACATCAAAGGACAACAGAAACCAATAATAAATATACACAATAGGCGAAAAAACACAACACGGAATTAAAACATCAAATTAAAAACAATGAGGTTGCAATAGTGGATAAGCAAAGTGCACATTATGAGTAACAAATTCGTAAATAGATAAAATGCAATAGAATCATTTAAGGTCACATTAGGTAGGGAGGAGTCCTAAATAATATCAAGCAATCAGGAATTAGGAGAAGAGTGACCAGTACAAAAGGTCGAGGAGCATAATAATTATAATGGAAAAAGGCGATCTTAACCAAAGGCCTGGGTGAAAAGCCAGGTTTTTAGGCTCTTCCGAAATACCATCAAGGTGGGGGCTTGCCTGATCTCCCTAGGCAACGAGTTCCAGAGCCGGGGGCCACTACAGAGAAGGCCCTCAATAACCAATACTAGTTGGTTATTGTCCTTGTTTAAAGCTTGTTTTGGCAATGAATTGATATCATATAGAGGGGTATTGTGTTTGTCACTCACGTTTGAAATGTACATGGGATTAGCATTGACTTTATATCTAAAGAAGATCACAGCTTTGGAGATTTTAGCCACATTAACCTTTTCCTCTGGTTTGTTTTAAAAGATTGGCAGACTACCCTAGGCAAGTCATATCTATTTTTTGCTGATGCTGCTAGTTGGTCTAGTCTGGCTATGCTTTCACAAGTTTTAGGAAGGAAGTATGAGTATTCATAGAGCAGCAAAAGATTTACACAGCTGACAGAATGTATGCCTGGCTTTGCCATTGAAACCCCTTGTTTATGAAGCAAACATTTGATCATTTAAACTCCACTTGCATCCTGATTTCTGCTCAGAGCCTTTCAAAACAATAAATTAAATTACCGTATAAAATTAAAAGTTGGTTAAATCAGTCAATAGGATATTATAAAGAAGTAGGAAGCAACAGTTATCAAAGGAACATAGCTCAAAGGCCGGTGTTATTTTTGTTTAGCTAACTATTTTTCAGCCTTTCTGCTGTTCATACTGTGCTGGCTTGCCACATCTCTACCCAGAAAGGCATTCTAGGTCTGAAGCATTTGGAGAATGGAACAGATAGACCTGAGTAGTTCTGAAGCCGAGTTACTCAAGCTGGTGATATGGTCTATTTTCACTCCACCTTTGGTTTCCTTGACCAGTAAAGACAAATGGGAATGAAAGGTGGTTAGTGTGTCTGTATATTTATTTATTTATTTACAACAAGATTGTCAATAAGGATGTCATCCAAATATATAATCACCCCTTTATATAATAGTTCATGAAAAATCTCATTTATGAATTGTATGAATACTCTAGGGGCACTGGACAAACCAAAAGACATGGTTTTATAGTGAAATTGACCAAAACAACAATTAAAACCTGTTTTCCAACAGTCTTCATCTTGAATTCAAACCCTATAAAAGGCCTCCTGCAAATCTAGTTTGGTAAAGATACCTGCTTCCCCAATTGGGTTAACATCTCGGACATTAGCGGGAGCGGATATTGATTAGTGGTGCATATCGCATTAAGCCCACAATAATCCACTACCAATCTCAGTGTCCCATCCTGCTTTGGCTGGAAAAAGACCGGAGCTGCCAATTGGGATTGGGACGGCTCTGTGAACCCCCTCTCTATGTTTTTATCAATGAATTTTCTGAGTTCCTTTTTCTCAGGCTCTGGAATTGCGTTCAGCTTTGTTTTTGGCAATTTGGCGTTTGGATCTATTTCAATTGCAGTCAGTTTTTCTATGCGGGGGTAATTGGTCACTCTCTCGCTGAAAACTTCCGCAAAATCCTGATAGACTTTGGGTATGTTCTCCTTTGGCACCCCTTCTAGCTTTAATTCTCTTAACTGGCCTTGGAGAGCTTTCAAAGTTGCAAGTCCCATCCCGGAATGTAAAGGTCCAATCAATTTGGGGATTTTGCCACCTCAGCCAAGGGACCCCTAATATGACTGGCTGGTGTGCCATTGTTGAAATCACAAACTGCAATGTCTCTGCATGGGTGTCCATGGTCATTCTTAAGAACCGTGTTTTTTCTGTTACTGGGGCCCTGTACGCTGGGGTCCCATCTAATTGAGAGAGGACTACCAGTGTCTTTAGGGGTTGGGTTTTACTCCCAACTTTTGGCCAGTTCAGGGGTAATTAACTGTGCACCCACAATCTAGCATAGCATCAGTCTCTATATGGGTCTTTGTTTCAGGGTTCAGCAGTCTTATCCTAACTCTCACAATTGAGCTTTTTAAACTCACTATCGTCGCCCTTCGCTGGCTTGATCTGTTCGTAGGCGTCTAGAACAGATCTGGGTCGTTTCCCGATAATTCTAGGATTACTTCTTCTCCCTCTAGCTTTTCCTCCGGGAGCTGCCCGGGAGCTAAAGCTGTTTCAGTTGCCATAGCAGCTTTCCCCCTAGCTGTTTTGGGCAGAGGGAGGGGTGAGTTTTGGCTGCGAGGTTTCTCTCCTCTTGCTCCTGTGCTGGCTCCTTTCGAACATTCCGCTGCTCGATGCCTCTCGTGTCCGCAGGAAAAGCAGGTGCCTCGTCTCCCTCTCCTCTTCCGGTTCGTTGATCTCCCGCGAGAGGAGGAGCGCCGTGTCGCTGTTGCTGGGGGTTTGAATCTGCTGCTTTCCCTAGATCGGCGAGGCATTTGCTGTTTATCAACCTCCACTCTGCCTGCTAAGACGATCCAGCTCTCCAAGTCCCCAGCGTTACCTCGGTGCAGAGGCCACTCATGCACATCTGAGCATAGACCTGCTCTAAAATATTCCAATTTGGTGGTTTCCGACCAGTCCCTGATCCTTCCAGTCACCACTTTGAACTCCAGTGCATATTCCGACACAGTTTTGCTTCCCTGGTATATTCTTTTCAGCGGAGCCTTTGCCCTCTCGTCCACCAGTGGGTCCTCAGATCTCTCTCGGAGAGCCCCCAGGAAATCATCCAAGCACCTTAGCTTGGGGGCGCCGGTATCATACATCTGCATCCTCTCAATCACATACATCTTACTCTCTAGTCTCCTGGGTTCCGGGGACTCATCTCCGGCCTGCTCTGGGTCGCCTCCCATCTGGATCTTCCGTCTCACCATCACTCCCCTTCCAGTGGGTAACTGGGTGGAAGTCAGTGGTCTCCAAGACGGCTCCCATGGTTGTGCTCCGACCTCACTCATTGTGGGCGATGGATCCCCTCATCCTCTGAATCCCCAGCATCCTGCGGGTTTGTCCAGACCTCTTCAGGGAGTAAAGGCTCCTGCAAGTCATAACCCCCAATGGAGTTCATGATGCTCTCACCAGTAGGGATATTCCTTATGGGATGAGCAAATATGCTGGGAGTAGTAGCTTAATGTCAGTCCTTGGAAGGTATAGAACAGAAAGTAGGCTCACACAGGTATTCCGTGGATACACTTTATTGAAATTCTTCTTGCCAAGGTGAAAGCAAAGCTACTTCTAACTAAAACCCACCCAAGCCCCAACATATCAACATATCAAACTGCTTCTTCCCCCTTCCATGTTCTCATTTATCTCCCAAAATTCCTTTCTCAGACTCAAAGTTCAGAGCGAGTCACAAATCAATCCTCCCAGCCTTATGGCTCTTATCATTTAGGCCATTCCCCATCCCAATCAGCTCTGGCAGGATGGGAACAGTTCAGCTTGGTGTGAATGCTGGGCTGATCACATCCTGATAACACCTGTACCTCTGATGTCTAATAAATTGACCTTCTACAAGAAAAATGGGCTTTACAGCCCAATATGCTGGCAATTCAGATCTCTGATTTCTAACTAAATACGGCGCAGGTGGTGCTCTTACAGAACAGTGAGGAAATCCCTGGGCCAGATTTTAAGAAGAAGCCCTGTGGAGGTTAAAATTAGTGATATCAACTGGCTTCGTAGCAATCATCATAGCCAGGACCGCTCTTCTGTCCTTTTGATAAAATTTGAGGACATTTTACTAACTGTGGAGATCCTGGCACACACACCTCTATTAGAAAGTTGGGGCATTTACATTAAAAGAGTTGTTAGAGACCAAATTATCCGCCCCCTTATCCCAGGACTTAAATTAGGCACCGAAATCAATGGGAATGTAAGTCATCCCAAAAGCTCAGTAGAACCATCGTTGGAAGTAACTGTAAAAGATCTCAATTGCCCAAGACAAACCCGAACCCCCATGCAAGGAAAGACTCCTCCCAATTTATTGTTACCATCCCCTATTAGCTCCCTTCCAACTACCCTGAACACTCAAAATGGCCTTTTTCTACAAATGGAACATGAATTTTCCCTGTCAGCTTCCCTTCCCAGTAGTACTTTCCTTGATTCATTGGAATCAAGAAATTGACTAACCTCACACCTTACACCAGTTAGCTCTACCACTGCAGAGGGGGGAAGGCTCCGAGGCCAGGGGGACACCATTGGGGTTGTGTGGGGTAGGAGCGAATGCAATTGGTTCTATCATCCCAGGGAGAAGCGCACAAGAGTTCTTGCGATCCTGAGGAGAGATAGGCCAGGTAGCCTACATGACGGTCCCCCTGGACTTAAGGTTCTGCTGCTAAATGTCAGATCCATAAATGACAAAACAGTGGTCATCCAGGACTTAATCCTGGAAGAAAAAACAGATCTGGCATGCATTACTGAAACCTGGTTGGATGAGTTTGGAGGGGTCAGCCTCACCCCAGCTGTGTCCTCCAGGTTTCCGTGTGCACCAGCAGGCCAGGTCTGGGAGGCGGGGAGGTGGAGTTGCGGTGGTCTATCGAGATTCTATCTCTCTGACCAGGTGCCCCGTTCCACAATCTCCTGGGTTTGACTCTGCCCACCGGAAAGTTGGAAGCCAGGACAGGTTGTGGATTCTGCTTGTGTACCAACCACCCCGCAACACAGCAGTCTCGCTGCCTGAGCTCACCGAAATGGTCTTCAGCCTGGTGTTGGAGTCCCAGCATTTTGTAGTGCTGGGAGACTTCAACATGCATTCAGAGTCCACCCTTTCTGGTGCAGCACAGGACTTCATGGTTTCCATGACAGCCATGGGCCTGTCCCAAATGATTTCTGGACCAACCCACCAGGCAGAACACACGTTGGATCTAGTTTTTGTTGTGGACGGACGAAAAGTCAGTGTGAAAGAGCAAAATATTCTTCCATTGTCATGGAGTGACCATCACCTGGTTAGCTTTAGACTAACCACAGCTCAAATCCTCAGCAGGGGTGGTGGACCGATTAAGATGGTCCACCCCAGGAAACTAATGGATCCTAATGGATTCCTGATATCTCTTGGGGAGTGTCCTGTCATGATTGCTGGTGTTCCTGTTGAAACCTTGGTTGATCTTTATAGCACCGAGATGGAAGGGCGGTAGACACGATTGTTCCTGAATGTCCCCTATCATTGCGTAGACTCAGGCCAGCTCCTTGGTTCTCTGAGGAATCATAGAATCATAGAATAGTAGAGTTGGAAGAGACCACATGGGCCATCTAGTCCAACCCCCTGCTAAGAAGCAGGAAATCGCATTCAAAGCACCCCCGACAGATGGCCATCCAGCCTCTGCTTAAAAGCCTCCAAGGAAGGAACCTCCACCACGGCCCCGGGGAGAGAGTTCCACTGTCGAACAGCTCTCACAGTGAGGAAGTTCTTCCTGATGTTCAGGTGGAATCTCCTTTCCTGTAGTTTGAAGCCATTGTTCCGTGTCCTAGTCTGCAGGGCAGCAGAAAACAAGCTTGCTCCCTCCTCCCTATGACTTCCCCTCACGTATTTGTACATGGCTATCATGTCTCCTCTCAGCCTTCTCTTCTGCAGGCTAAACATGCCCAGCTCTTTAAGCCGCTCCTCATAGGGCTTGTTCTCCAGACCCTTAATCATTTTAGTCGCCCTTTTCTGGACGCTTTCCAGCTTGTCAACATCTCCCTTCAACTGTGGTGCCTAAAATTGGACACAGTATTCCAGGTGTGGTCTGACCAAGGCAGAATAGAGGGGGAGCATAACTTCCCTGGATCTAGACGCTATTCCCCTATTGATGCAGGCCAGAATCCCGTTGGCTTTTTTAGCAGCCGCATCACATTGTTGGCTCATGTTTAACTTGTTGTCCACGAGGACTCCAAGGTCTTTTTCGCACACACTGCTGTCAAGCCAGGCGTCCCCTATTCTGTATCTTTGATTTCCATTTTTTCTGCCGAAGTGCATTTGTCCCTGTTGAACTTCATTTTGTTAGTTTTGGCCCATCTCTCTAGTCTGTCAAGATCGTTTTGAATTCTGCTCCTGTCTTCTGGAGTGTTAGCTATCCCTCCCAGTTTTGTGTCGTCTGCAAACTTGATGATCGTGCCTTCTAACCCTTCGTCTAAGTCGTTAATAAAGATGTTGAACAGAACCGGGCCCAGGACGGAGCCCTGCGGCACTCCACTTGTCACTTCTTTCCATGATGAAGACGACGCATTGGTGAGCACCCTTTGGGTTCGTTCGCTTAGCCAATTACAGATCCACCTAACCGTAGTTTTGTCTAGCCCACATTTTACTAGTTTGTTTGCCAGAAGGTCGTGGGGGACTTTGTCGAAAGCCTTACTGAAATCCAGGTACGCTACATCCACAGCATTCCCTGTATCGACCCAACTCGTAACTCTATCGAAAAAAGAGATCAGATTAGTCTGGCATGACTTGTTTTTGGTAAATCCGTGTTGACTATTAGCAATGACCGCATATGTTTCTAAGTGTTCGCAGACCACTTCCTTAATGATCTTTTCCAGAATTTTGCCTGGTATTGATGTGAGGCTGACCGGATGGTAATTGTTTGGGTCATTCTTTTTTCCCTTCTTGAAGATAGGGACCACATTCGCCCTCCTCCAATCTGCTGGGACTTCTCCCGTTCTCCAAGAACTCTCGAAGATAATTGCCAGTGGTTCTGAAATAACTTCCGCTAGTTCCTTCAGTACTCTTGGGTGTAGCTGATCTGGCCCTGGGGAGTTGAATTCGTTTAGAGAGGCCAAGTGTTCCTGGACAACTTGTTTCCCCATTTGGGGTTGGATTTCCCCCAATCCTTCGTCCATTCCGTGTTGCTGAGGTTGAAGATGGCTTTCTTTTTCTGAGAAGACCGAGGCAAAGAAGGCATTAAGTAGTTCTGCCTTTTCCCTGTCCCCTGTCGCCATCACCCCATCTTCTCCTTGCAATGGCCCTATCACCTCCTTTTTCTTCCTTTTTCTACCAACGTAAGCAAAAAAGCCTTTTTTGTTGTTTTTTATGTCCCTGGCAAGCCTGAGCTCATTTTGCGCTTTAGCCTTGCGAACCTTTTCCCTACAGGTGTTGGCTATACATTTGAATTCTTCTTTGGTGATTTCTCCCCTTTTCCACTTCTTGTGCATGTCACTTTTGAGCTTTAGCTCAGTTAGAAGTTCTTTGGACATCCATTCTGGCTTCTTTGCACTTGTCTTATTTTTCTTCTTTGTTGGCACTGTTTGCATTTGCGCCTTGAGTATTTCACTTTTGAAAAACTCCCATCCATCCTTAACTCCCTTGTTTTTTAATATCGGTGTCCATGGAATGCCACTCAGTAATTCCTTCATTTTTTGGAAGTCAGCTCTCTTAAAGTCCAGAATGCGTGTTTGACTTGTCTTAGTTTCAGCATTCCTTTGTATTGCAAACTGCAGGAGCACATGGTCACTTGCCCCTAAGGATCCAACCACTTCAACTGTATTGATCAGGTCTTCCACATTTGTTAAGATTAGATCAAGAGTTGCTGATCCCCTTGTTGCGTCTTCTACCTTCTGGACCATAAAATTATCTGCAAGGCAAGTGAGGAATTTGTTGGACTTTGTACTCTTGGCTGAGTTTGTTTTCCAGCAGATATCGGGATAATTGAAATCGCCCATGACTACTATATCTCTTCTTTGTGCCTGTTTGGTCAGCTGTTGACAGAAGGCTTCATCAAGTCCTTCATCCTGACTCGGAGGTCTGTAGTAGACACCCACGACAAGATCTTTCTGAGTCCCGGTTCCCTTGATTCTTATCCAGATGCTTTCAAGCTGGTTTCCCGGATTACAGTCTTGCATTTCTTCTGCATCGTAACTGTTTTTGACATATAAAGCTACTCCCCCTCCTCTCCCCTTTGTTCTATTTCTGTGAAAGAGGTTATAGCCCTCAATGGTTAAATTCCAGTGATGGGAGTCATCCCACCAGGTTTCAGTGATGCCTATGACATCGTATGTGTGGTTCTGTGCTAGGAGTTGGAGTTCGTCTTGCTTATTTCCCATGCTCTGAGCATTAGTGTAAAGACATGTAAGCCCCTGTGACCTCCCCTTGAACTGTTTATTTGGGATTATTGTGCTCTCTGTACTTGGTCCTTGCTGTGTTTGTGCAGCCCTCCGTTTAGCCTTTCGACGGTTCCCTGTGGTCGTGGGTAATATAGTGTTCGCCAGGCTGTTGTTCCCCTCCCCCAGTGGATCTAGTTTAAAGTGCGCCTGATGAGGTTTGTGAGTCTGTGTGCAAAAAGATGTTTTCCTACTTGTGTGAGATGCACCCCATCGCTTGCTAGTAGTCCATCCTCTTGGAAGAGTAGACCATGGTCAAGGAAGCCAAAATGCTCCTCTTGACACCATTTTCTGAGCCAGTTATTGACCTGTACTATTTTTCCGGCCCTTGTAGAGCCGTGTCCTACAACAGGGAGGAGGGATGAAAAGATCACATGTACATTATACAGTTTTAGCTTTGTTCCCAGAGCTCGAAAATCATTTGTGATCTTTTGAAAAGTATGCCTAGCGGTGTCATTGGTACCTACATGAATCAACATAAGGTGGGGAGGGTGATGGGGCTTTAGGAGCCTGCTGAGCCTCTGAGTGATATGGTGTATTTTTGCCCCCGGGAGGCAGCATGTTTCTCGAGCCATCCCATCCGGTCTGGAAATGATGGCTTCCGTTCCTCTAAGGAGGGAGTCACCTACTACCAAGACCTGTTTCCTTTGAGGATTGACAGGGTCCCTTTTGTGCAAGACAGTGTGTATGTCCCCTGAAGAGTGTTCCTGTTGAAGTGAATCATGTAGGTGTAAAGTGTTGTCCTCCTCCTCAACATCCCCAGTGCATTCATCAATGACAATCCATTGAGATACATCCGAGAACCCATTACTCTCCCAAGGATGTTCCTGTTGCTCCTGGTCTATGATTGGGGATGGAGCATTTGCATGATTACATAAGTGTGACTGTGGTGATGCACTGTCCCCGTCAGGGCTATCCCCTGCGCATTGATCCAGGGTGGTCCACTGAGTGGTATCTAAGAAACTGTGGTCCTCCACAAGATGTGTTTCCTGATTGTATGTTAATGATGTAAGAATTTCAAATCTGTTGTGTAAATGCAGCTGAGCAGAGGAGTTCTGCGGAGGCTGCCTGGTCCTGCGTCTCCTTCTATGGGTGACCTCCTTCCAAGCCTGAGGGTTGTCTACCTTTGAGTTGATCTCCCCATAAGGTTCCTGATCATGGTCTTGGTGGTGTTGGTGTGATGCAGGCTGCTGATCTACAGCAGCGTGTTGTGCAGTGTCCAAGAAGACCTCGAGTGCCTGAATGTCCTTAAGGGTCTTAATACGGTGCTCAAGCTGTTGGATCCTCTGCTCCATCAGAGTCATCTGTTTGCATTTGGAGCAGATGTAGTTGTCTAGTTTTTGTGTGAAAAAGCGGAACATGCCACAGCTGGTGCATGTGATGGGAATGTTTTGCTTTTGTTGCATCTCTTGGTGAGCGTGGTGACCAAGTGGGATCTTTGTACAGTTAAGTAATATGCACGCACTTTATGTGCAAACTGCAACAAACCACCTCTTTGTGTATTTGTTTATATTGCTTTGTTTCCTGTATGTACTGCAAAGGATAGTTAGTAAAGGTGCCTTTACTTTAACTTTACTTTACTTTACTTTACTTTAACTTTACTTTAAGGGCACAAAAATGTCCTCCTGCTGCCTCTGCTTCTGCGAGAACCAACTGCCCTTCTGGGATCAGGCTCTGGCAGAAACTCACACTGGCAAATAAAGCTTTCCCAGAAACTCAATTAACAGGGGACAATGCCTGCTGTCAATCAACTTAAGTACCTGGCTCTCTTTCAACACAACAGTCACACAGTCAAAAATGTCCTCCTGCTGCCTCTGCTTCTGCGAGAACCAACTGCCCTTCTGGGATCAGGCTCTGGCAGAAACTCACACTGGCAAATAAAGCTTTCCCAGAAACTCAATTAACAGGGGACAATGCCTGCTGTCAATCAACTTAAGTACCTGGCTCTCTTTCAACACAACAGTCACACAACAGTTAGACTTTGACCACAGGAGCCAAGCCCACACTCAGTTTAAAATCTTAGCCAAATCTTAGCCAAATCCTACCTGAAGCCAGGGAGCAAAAATGTTCTCCTGCTGCCTCTGCTTCTGCGAGAACCAACTGCCCTTCTGGGATCAGCAACTGCCCTTCTGGGAACTGGCCATGATGAAGCGGACGAGACGGAGACTAGAGTGCATCTGGCGTAGAACTCAGGGTATATCCGACCGAGCACGGGCTAGAGCATTGCGGGCAGCCAGAAAAGCTTTCTCGATTGCCCGCATTGCGTCTGCAACAAATAGACCAGCGGAATTGTTTTGGGTGGTGGGGGAGCTCCTTCCCTTGCATGTGGGTTTGGGTTTGTCTTGGGCAATCGAGATCTTTTACAGTTACTTCCAATGATGGTTCTACTGGGCTTTAGGGATGACTTACATTCCCATTGATTTCGGTGCCTAATTTAAATCCTGGGATAAGGGGGCGGATAATGTGATGGGGGGATGGGTGCCCCAGACCACCTGACAACTCGATGTGGCGAGTTTGCCCATCATTTTGCAGACGAAGTCGCTCTGATATGCTCTGACTTAGACACCAGCCTTAATGCAGTATATATGGAGGTAACCGAGGCACCTTCTTGTCCAGTATTAATGGATTCGTTTCAGCTTGTCCAGCCTGATGACGTCGAAGGGATCCTTGGAGCTGTGAGGGCGACCACATGCGCTTCAGACCCTTGCCCATCTTGGTTGATAAAACTTGCCGGTTGGGGGTTGGTAAATTGGTTCATGAGGATAATAAACGCTTCACTGGAACAGGGACTTTTTCTATCCACCTTGAAGCAGGCATTGGTTAAGCCGATCCTGAAAAAGGCTTCCCTTGATCTGTTGGTACTTAACTACCGGCTAATTTCGAATCTCCCCTTTTTAGGCAAGGTTCTGGAGCGAGTGGTCGCTTCGCAGCTCCAGGAGTTCCTAATAGAGACTGATTATCTGGATCCATCGCAGTCTGGTTTCAGGCCCGGTCATGGTACGGAGATGGCTTTGGTCTCCTTGGTGGATGACCTCCGCAGAGAACTTGATAGGGGGAGTGTGACTATTGGTTCTCCTGGACATCTCAGCGACTTTTGATGACATTGACCATGGTATCCTCCTGAAACGGCTCTCTGGAATGGATATTGGGGGTGTTGCTCTGCAATGGCTCTGCTCCTTCCTGGAGGGCCGTTCCCAGCTGGTGAAGCTGGGAGTCTCCTGCTCAAATCCCTGGCCATTGTCCTGTGGGGTCCCGCAAGGTTTCATTCTGTCTCCCATGCTTTTTAACATCTACATGAAACTGCTGGGTGAGATCATCCGGAGTTTTTGAGTTGGGTACCCTCTCTACGCAGAAGACACCCAACTCTACTACTCTTTCCCACCTAACTCCAAGGAAGCCCCCCAGATCCTTGGCCTGGCCACTGTGATGGACTGGATGAGGGCAAAGAAGCTGAAGCTTAATCCAGACAAGACAAAGGTCCTCCAGGTCAGTTGTGTGGCCAATCGGGGCATAGGGTGGCAACCTGTGCTTGACGGGGTTGCACTCCCCCTGAAGGTACAGGTCTGCAGTTTGAGGGTCCTCCTGGACTCGGCACTGACGCTTGAGGCTCAGGTGTCGGCGGTGGCTGGGAGGACCTTTGCACAGTTATAGTTTGTGCACCAGCTTTGGAACTCCCTCCCCAGGGAGATCAGGTTAGCTCCGTCATTGTCCATCTTTTGCCGTCAACTAAAAACATGGATGTTCTGGAGCGCGTTTGAATAAATAGCCCATCTGACTTGGTATCTACTCTATATTTACAACCTTAATGGCACTTTATCTTGCTCCTCACTCTACATGCTATAGCACTTTAAGTGAAATTGTTCCCTTGTTCCTTCTTTACTCAGGTCTATTCTTGGACCTGATGGAATGATTTATTAGTCACCCTCTGCTGTGCAGAACAATTTGATGTTCTGGTTTTTAAAGTAACTATTATGTTGTTTTTATCTTGTATTGCATTGTTTTTAAAGCTCATTGTTTTAGTGGACCATGTGTATTGCATGCTATGTTGTTGTCATATTCTCGTTGTAAGCTGCCCGAGTCCCTGCGGGGAGATGGTGGTGGGGTATAAATAAAGTAGTAGTAGTAGTAGTTGTTGTTGTTATTATTATTATTTAGGTGTTTCTGTGACAACATCTGTGCAGGTACCTCTTACCTGCAAATAAGAATCTTTGTGTACATAAATATAGGGCAGGATTTTGTGGCGGAGGCATGTGGTAATTGGCATTGATTAGTGGAGCTTGGGTAGAGTGGAAGAAGTTGGAATTAAGACCACCATTGGTTGAACTGCTCTGATACTGTAGAATAGTGTTTCCCAAATGTTGGTCTCCCAGAGAACAACAGGGAAGCTTAGGCCCCTTCTACACTGCCCTATATCCCAGTATCTGTTCCCAGATTATTTACTTATCCCAGATTATATGGCAGTGGAAAATAGTTCAAAGCAGATTATCAGGGATCAAATCCTGAAATATCGGGCAGTGTAGATCCAGCTAGCAAAAGTTGATTTACGACAGGAGTCCTCAAATATTTTAAGCAGAAGGCAAGTTCACAGTCCGTCAGACTGTTGGGGGGCTGGATACAGTTTGAAATAAAAACACTGCATATATCTTATTTGTAGTGCAAAAAATATGAAATAACAATATAATATTTAAAATGAAGAACAATTTTAACCACCATATCCTTGCCAGTATTTCAAGGGAAGTGTGGGCCTGTTTTTGATTGATGATATAGTCAAGTGAATTAGGATTGTTGTTGTTGTTGTGTGTCTTCAAGTCGTTTCAGACTAAAGACTAAAGTTGGAGTCCCCGGTGGCGCAATGGGTTAAACACTTGTGCTGGCAGGACTGCTGACTTGAAGGTTGCCAGTTCAAATTTGGGGAGAGCTCCCTTTATCAGCTCCAGCTCCCCATGCGAAGACATGAGAAAAGCTTCCCACAAGGATGGTAAACATCAAACATCTGGGCAACGTCCTTGCAGATGACCAGTTCTGTCATACCAGAAGCGACTTGTAGGTTCTCAAGTTACTCCTGACATGGAAAAAAGACTAAAGTTTAGGGTGAGGGCTGGATAGACGACCTTGGAAGGCTGCATCTGGTCCACTAGCCTTAGTTTGGGGACACCTGGTTTAGGGAATGCCTGTGTTACTCCCCTCCGAACATCTATCCTCTAGATTACCCCACTTCCAAATGTCCCTGCCCATAGTGGAGTACCCCTCTGTCCCTCTCACTCCGGGTTTTATCTTTGTGTTCACGCGGCCTGCCCTTGTTTTATTGTTTTTTGATTTCCTGATGTTCTGTTTATTATTATTTATTGTATTTTGAATGGTGCTATGATATGTTGTTTTTATATTTTATTATATTGTATTGCTCTGGGCATGGCCCCATGTTAGCCGCCCCGAGTCCCCGTTGGGGAGATGGTGGCGGGGTATAAATAAAGTTTTATTATTATTATTATTATTATTATTATTAGAAGTAGGAATGAGTTCACTGAGGAGAAACAAAAGTGACAAGACCATCAGAGAGAGGAAAACTAAAATAGAGAGAAGGAGCAGAAGGAGGAAGGTGCACACATTCATTATTTTTCAAGAGTCAGGAAGACTTGCCTCTAGTTCAGAGTTTCTTAAATTGTGTCCCTCCAGATGTTTTGAACTTCAGCTCCCAAAATTCTTAATAGCTGGTTAGCTGGCTGGGATTTTTGGGAGCTGAAGTCCAAAACATGGGAAGGAGCAGTTTGAGAAACACTGCTCTAGTTCGTATGTTGACTATTGGTAATTTCATCTGAAGATCTTTTGCTGCAGACTAGTAATGAAACTCTATTTCTGGAAGTGATTTCTTGCTTGCTTGCTTGGGCTCTTTTTCGGGCCATTTTGGGTACATTGTTGTTCAGAGTTGTACATATCATTGCAAAGTACCGTTTTTCCTAGGCTCGCCTTTGTGAGGCAACCTCTGTTTGACTTTTGACCCCCCTGGCTTTGAAAGCGGTGGCTAGTGTTTCAGAGTGTTAAGTGTAGTACCTTAAAAGCCTCACTTTCTAATTGAAAATTACGCCTTTCTTGATTGCTACTGAGATTTGACCTGACATGATTAAAGATCTGTACTTTCATGCTGTGAAAGATGCCTGTTTCAAAATGCAGCTGGATCTTTTAAATTAGAGGAAAACCCTTGGCTGAGATTTTTTTATAGACAGGTCAGGCCCTCCAGTGCTTGGATTGCTGTGTTCCTGCTTGCTTTCTTCCTTTGTATTGGGAGACAATGATTCTGCTGGTAGAATATGAAGGAGAAAAGCCAGCTGAAGGATGGGGGAAAAAACAGGATGCATCTCATTGTATGGAAACTGAACAAAAGCAAAGTGATGGGTAAGGAGGCAGTTCTTCTTTCCTCCAGGTGTTTCCCAGTGTTCACATCTTGAGTAGATGGCAGTATATACTTCGTGATCTCAGCTTAACAAAGGCCCTGCCATTTTCTTGAATTTCTGTGGTATAATTTTTTGTTACGCCGCTTCAGCTTGATACGGTATTTTAGTGTGCGCAAAACACACATTACAAAACTGAAAAGTGTCTTCCAACCAGAGTGGAACAGTAGACAGTTTGTTTTGATGTAAGATGTGTTCCAAACATGCTGCCAAAAATTATTACAGGGAATTGGGGCTTAGGTTGCATAATTACATATTATGTTAGATGCAGGTGTCAGGCTCGAATATAGAAATCCATATATTGAATGTACAGATCCAAATGTATTTAAAGAATTCCTGGGTTGTGATTTTGACCACTTTTGATCCTTTGATGCTCACTGATGTATTTTATGATGCTTTTTTCCGTGGTTTTAATTGTACTTAATTATATTGTTTTTGTGTGTTTTATTTTATATCTTCTACACTTGTTTTTCGGGCTTGGTTCCCATGCAAGCCACCCCGAGTCCCTTTGGGGAGATGGAGGTGGGTTATAAGAATAAAGTTGTTGTTGTTGTTGTTGTTGTTGTTGTTGTTGTTATTATTAGCTGTGCCCAGCCACGCGTTGCTGTGGCATAGTCCTAAGTGGGGTTTTCTTTGTGGCATTCAAGGTGGCCTAGAGAGGATTCCCCTCGGTATGAAGCAGCCAGCTTTAAAACTGCAAGATTATTCAATGGTATTCAAGTTGGGTAACAATGAAACCCCCTAGGTATGAAGCAGACAGGCTTTGAAGCTGCAAAGTCACTCTTTGGAAAGTGATGAATATGGTGGCCAAATTTTGTGTGATTTAGCCCAGTGGTTTTGTTGTTAACTCTGTCCTGATTATGCACATTACATTTTATTTATATCATCATCATCATCATCATCATCATCATCCAGTTTATTTATATCTTTTAAAAAAAAGTCTAGGCAAATATAGCCAAAGTGATTTAGGACAAAATGAAAAGTTACATGTCCTAAAACCCCGTACAGTACACTGGAGGTTGGTTGCGAGACTGCTGTGGATGCTAAAATCTGCTCTATTATTTTTATTTACAATGATATAACAAAATGGTATCTCTCATGTAAAATGTCAAAATCAAGATTTCCCTTGGAAGTTTGTAGAAGAAACTGTGCCTTTGTTTAACATCCCCGGATCTTATATCTATCATATATGTGATTCGGTGGTTTGGAAAGGGGGAGGGGAGGGATAAATTATTGCAGTTATTAAAATAGCTATTACACAAGGTAGTTGTTTCTTGGGGGAGTCTGATTTGTTCTATGAAAATCATGCCAGTTGGTGTTTCTTTGTTAGCTCAGGAAGTCAGGAAGTGAAAAGCTTGAAGCTGGTTGCGTGAATCAGTAGAGTCAGGAATGAATACAATGAAGCCAGTCTGTGATTTATTCCCAAGTTTTCTATGCATGCAAGCCGGATGCAAATCAGTAGGTGCTTTCCCTCTCTAGCTCGGGTCTCTGCTGTGTCGCCTTGCAAATCCTGTGAATACTGCAGGCACTGCAGTGGAAAAGACGACAGCAGAAGCCGGAGCTGCAGACTGCCCTGAATTTGAAAAGATGACATCATCCCTATGAAAATGTAGTGTCGAGGAGGATGCTCACTCGGAGGGTTGCCGAGTTGAGTGTGAGCAGAGATTGATGCAGATATTTATGGCTCTGCGCGACGCATGCAGCAACTTCAGAAACCCTCCTTGGTGGAGCCTAAGAAGCAAATGTTTCTAGGGTTTGTTTTTGTTTTTAGAAAGAACACAGTAAGTAGCTGACATTTACCATACATGTCACAGTAGCCTTAACAGGCAACAGGGACCTTGTTTATTTCTGAATAATTAATGTGCATTGAAACACGATCCAATTTTTATGTGCAGTAATTGCCGTTGCTAACCTGGGCTAGAATCCATGTTGGAGTTACTACAATAAGGCAGTCTATTAAAGATGCATTGAATTTTATATTAGTTGGTTTCACTATATGCTCATAATGTGTTAGTACATTGACTTATATTGAAATACATTCAGTCACAGAATTCAGTTAAATTCCAGTCCTTCACAAATGCATTCAGGTTTTGTCTTTTTCTTTTCACCAGTATATTCTCTATTAATTTGACTTAGCTGTGGATCCTTATGTTTTCTCAAGCCATTTATCAATGCTATGCTACATAGATCTAAAATAAATGAGGACTAATTTAATATGCTTTTAATGTGCCTTTAGAGAATGGTCAGCAAAAAATTACCTACAAAGAAGGGTGCGTGAGAATATTGATTATTTTCTGCTTCAAACAAAGAAATCTGTGGTGGAGTAAGGTGTGTGAAGAAATTCTTAACAGTTAATACAGCTGGCCCTCCATATCCACTGATTCTGCACCCACAGATTTAGTCATCCGTGGCATGAACATATTTTTTAAAATATTCCCAAAGGCAAACCTTGTTGCCATTTTATATAAGAGACACCATTTTGCTATGCCATTGCATATAATGGGACTTAGGCATTCACAGATTTTGGTATCCAAGTGGGTTCTTGGACCAAATACCAGGAGATACCAAAGGGCCACTACTATATCTAATGCTGTAGCGAAGAGGCATACATATAGATTTTATTGAGAGTAGTAAGTAAAGGTAAAGGTTTCCCCTGATATTAAGTCTAGTCGTGTCCAACTCTGGGGGTTGGTGTTCAGCTCCATTTCTAAGCCAAAGAGCCAGCGTTGTCCATAGACACCTCCAAGGTCATGTGGCCGGCATGACTGCATGGATCGCTGTTGCCTTCCTGCTGGAGCGGTACCTGTTGATCTACTAACACTCACATGTTTTTGAACTGCTAGGTTGGCAGAAACTGGGGCTCACCCCGCTCCCCGGATTCGAACTGCCAACCTTTCGGTCAGCAAGTTCAGCAGCTCAGCAATTTAACCCCCTGTGCTATCAGGGGCTCTTTTATTGAGAGTAGTTACTTCAGATTTCCTATTTGTAAAATAACCTTGGGGATGCCCCCCCCCCCTTGAGTTAAACATGGTGCATGGTTGCATTTAAATCAGCACAGTCGTAGAATCTTAAGAGTATTTCTACACCATTTTACATAGATTAAAGACATCTCAAAAATGCAGTGTTTTAATGATGCATGGCAGGAATGTGTGCAGGAACATGCACTAAAGGCCTTTAACTGGGATAAGCAAAATGGTTGGATATTCTGATATAGGGACCATAATGTGCATTAGTGCACGTAGGTGTAAACACATTGCATGGCAAAATTGATTAAGGAATGGGCGCTTTGGTGCTCCATATATGTACATTGGCTACATCTGGTGTTCCACAGGCAGATTGCTCCTTCTTCTCCTTTCTTCTACAGCCCATAGTCTTCTCTGCTGAGTCCAATCAATTCCCTGGAGCAAATTTATAGGGGGCTCAGGAGTCCACAGACAGGGAAGGAGTTGCTCTATTAGCATTTTCTGTTGGACCCAGGCCAATGTTCTGTCTTAGAACAGAATCTGAAAACATGACTTAATGAATTTGCTACAAAGAAACCCAGTTAGCACCAACCATAATTAGGGTTTTGTACAGCTAGCTCTAATACAGTGGTTCTCAACCTGGGATCCCCAGATGTTTTTGGCCTTCTACTACCAGAAATCCCAACAACTGGTAAACTGGTTAGTAGTTCTGGGAGTTGTAGGCCAAAAACATCTGGGGACCCCAGGTTGAAAACCACTGCTCTAATACAAGCTGTAGAAAAGGATTAACAATGGCACAGGCAGTGAACAAAGGTGCCTTCCAAGACAGACTCCCAGTTTATGAGCCTTAACTTCTAGCAAGCAGGTGTTGTGTTTGCATCACAACATTGTATTAACAATGGCAAATAGTGTTTAGTTCACTTTGGAGATCAGAAGAATTCCAGTATTGTTTTCAACTACTATATACATTTAACTACAGTAACTTGAGCCCTGGTGGCGAAGTGCGTCAAAGCGCTGAGCTGCTGAACTTGCAGACCGAAAGGTGCCAGGTTCAAATCCCAGGAACGGCTTGAGCGCCCGCGGTTAGCTCCAGCTTCTGCCAACCTAGCAGTTTGAAAACATGCTAATGTGAGTAGATCCATAGGTACCGCTCCGGCGGGAAGGTAACGGCGCTCCATGCAGTCATGCCGGCCACATGACCTTGGAGGAGTCTATGGACAACGCCGGCTCTTCGGCTTAGAAATGGAGATGAGCACCAACCCCCAGAGTCAGACATGACTGGACTTAACATCAGGGGAAACCTTTACTTTTAACTTGTGAAGTCTGTTGCCTAGAATGGATTTTGATGAGGTAGCATTGTTTATTCTCTTCCTGTCTGTCCCCAAGATCAGATATATTGTTTTTCTTTTCATGATGCTCACAAGGAGATTATATACTTTGAAAAATGTGTTGAAAAGTTCTGGCATCTTCATTTCCTTGGAGGTTTCTGAGGAACAGTGCCTTCTTTAGATTTCAGGGAATCAAAAGTCCCGAGGTGTCAACATGTGATGGAGATGACTGTGTTCTTTTGATGTCCTTAGACATTTCTTATCTGAATACTCCAGGTTGCGTGCATTGTGGTTTTCCTGTGCACTTCTTGCAGAGGCTGATTGTAGGATTCTACTTTAGTTACAACTTGGGCTTGAAGCTTTAATTGGTTTATGATGAAGTAGATTCATCAGTAAAAGCTTTAATTGACTTAAGTAGAGGGAACCAATGTAAGCGTTGAAGACAAGTTTTCCTCAATGAAACATCAAGTTCAGGATTGTTTTTTGTTTGGAAAGAAGGGCAAAGCACTCTTCCTATGTTAGGAATTCTGCGTATAAGAAAATAAAACCTTGCAATAGTAATAGTTGGCCAGCAGTTATGGTGCTTACAGCAGGGCCGTAGCCAGAAAAAAAATTCGGGAGGGGTTTTGAAAATTTCGGGCGGGGGGGGGAGGGTTTAACCCCTAGCACACACCCCTCCCCACTACAAACCTGTCAATATCTGCTTGAGATAGTGCCTGGAGGGACTCTTAATGTTTTATGTCTCATAGACTTAGCATGGGGATTTGGTTAACCAGTTAAAATTCATGAGTAAACCAGGTTTTTTTTAATAACCTGAAAAATTTCAGGGGGGGGGTTGAACCCCTAAAACCACCCCCTCGCTACAGGCTTGGCTTACAGTCCTCCAAATACAGTGGCATGTTAGGAACTAGCTTTTAAAGCCTCCTTTAGAAATTAGCTTCCAGATATTCAGATAAACATATGGAAGGTGCAGGGAGACACATGTACTCACTAAATATTTAAAGGGTTCCTTTTTGGAACGCTACTTCTGGAATCTCATAGCAAGGAGATTCTAAGAGTTGTAATCCAAAAAGTAATATTTTTGAGTTTTGGTGCTATCCTTCTCCCCTGTCACGACCCAGGCTACAGAGCACCAATAACCATACGCAGAGGCCAGATTCTATCTAATATCTTTATTAAGGAAATATATAAAGTTAGTAAAAGCAAATGTAAAAGTTAGTCCAGAAGCAGACCTTTCAGGAAAGGTCAAAATTAGTCCAAAGAAACAATGTCCAATATGAAATATTAAGGTCCAAAGTTGTAATCCAATAACCGAAACACTCACTTTGCCAAGCAAAGTGAGGGGAGATGACAAGGTCCTTTAGTCCATGAACTTGAGCAAGGCTAGGAAATAACTTGATACTTGAAACAAGGCTTGAAACGTGGAACAAGGTAACGAGGAACAAGAACAAGGTCCGTGGAATAACTTGGTAAAATCCGTGAAACAAGGCAAGGGTTAGTCCTGGGAAACAAGGCAAGATCCGTAGGTAAACAAAGGCTGGGAAACAGGAGCGGAGGCTGGAAACAAGGCAAGGCTTGAGCAGGAACGAGGCTTGAATCGGAGCGCGCTGTCCAGACACAATTCGCTCCGGAGGCTGACGAATTGACTCCGCGAAGTTACTACGCGGGTAAAACACCTATATAGAGTCTAACTTTCCCGCCGAAGCAGTTCTCTGGGAACCAGAAACGAAAGCTAAACTCTGAGACCAGATGTCTGACTCCTTAAAGATTCTCACGAAAAGCAGACTTAATTGGGTACATTCTTAGCTGCTATCCTCGCACTCCTGCGCGAAGCTGCTTCCAAACCCCTCTGTTGTTTACAAAACTCATGGCGAGAGAACACGGGAGATGTAGGCTCAGGGTTTGTTTGACATACTTCTGGGACACAACTTTCTTGCAGGTGCAAGGTTCCCAGATCTGCCTGGGAAAGATCTGGCTGAGAAGATTCCAGTTCTGACTGGGAAGGTAAAAAACCCAAGTTTTCTTCTTCATCAGGCATTACAATGTCATGAGCAGGACTACAAGGCCCATGAGTCATCACACTATCCCCCTCCTCAAGGCCCCTCCCAAACTGGGACTCTCTCCCCGAGGCGCGAGGTCGTGGCTTGGCGGGATAGGTTTGATGAAAGCGACGGGTTAGATCAGGAGCATGGACTGTGGAGGCGTCTTCCCAAGAGCATTCCTCAGGGCCAAAACCCACCCAGTCAATGAGATATTGCAGGCGGCGGCGGTGAAAGCGAGAATCCAAAATGTCCTGAACCTCGAACTCGTCCTCCCCATCCACCAAAATAGGGACGGGGGCCGGCCGGTCTACATCTGGCCGCACACCATCCGCCGGAAGGAGCAGGGAGCGGTGAAACACTGGGTGAATGCGCATTGAACGTGGAAGTTGGAGTTTGAAAGTCACGGGGTTTAATTGCGCCACCACTGGATAGGGGCCAATGAAACGGGCATCTAACTTCCGGCAAGGGCGGTGGGAGGGCAAAAAGCGAGTGGACAGAAAAACCCGATCTCCTACCTTGATTTCGGGGCCCGGCTGGCGATGTTTGTCCGCGTGACGTTTATAGTCCTCCTTGGCTTGTTCCAGTTGCTGGAGCAAAAGTTGTTGCACCGCTGTGAGTTCCTGCAGCCAATCTTCTGCTGCGGGAACTTCTGAAGTTTCAATGACAGGGGGAAAGAAACGTGGATGGAAGCCGTAGTTTGCAAAGAACGGCGTTTCTTTTGTAGAAGCCTGGACTCCATTGTTGTAGGCAAATTCCGACAGTGGTAACAGAGAAGCCCAATTGTCCTGTTGGTAGTTTACATAACAGCGAAGGTACTGTTCCAAAGTGGCATTGGTGCGCTCCGTTTGCCCATCCGTTTGGGGGTGATGAGCTGAAGATAAACGAGAGTCTATGCCCAATAGTTTTTGTAGTGCCTTCCAGAAACGAGAGGTGAATTGGGATCCACGGTCTGTGACCAAACTCTTGGGCAATCCATGTAGTCTGAAAACATGTTGGAGGAATAAATCTGCAGTCTCTTGGGCCGTGGGAAGGCCTTCACAGGGAATGAAATGGGCTAACTTGGTGAAAAGGTCCACCACCACTAGGATCGTGGTGAATCCACAGGAAGGTGGTAAGTCAGTGATAAAATCCGCAGAAATTATTTCCCATGGGCGAGATGGGTTAGGAAGGGGGTGTAGAAGCCCTGAGGGCTTCTCCCTTCTTATCTTGGAGCGCTGGCATACTGGGCAGGTGTTAACATATTTTTCCACATCCTTGCGGATCTTGGGCCACCAGAAATCTCTTAGGATCAAATGCATGGTTTTAAATAGTCCGAAATGCCCTGCTGGTTTGCAGTCATGACACAGACGAAGTACTTTTTCCCTGCCCGGTCCGGGTGGGATATAAACATGATTTCTATAGCAAAGCAGTCCATCTTTAAGCGAAAAGGGAAAGTGCAGACCTTGACGAAGTTGGTCCTGCGCCCAGGCATCTGCTTGCTGACTAGCCCTGATTTCTTGAGCACAGATGGGCCCTGGATTAGGGGGAGTTGAATCAATGGGAGTGGATTTGGTGTTCCCCACTGTGAGTGTGGCAAAGTTCTCGGGTTGTAGTAGTTGGGATTCAAAGGTCTCCTTGCGTCCTGCAGCGTATTCCGGTTTACGTGACAGGGCGTCTGCTTGCTTGGTTTGGGCTGGGGTCACATAATGAATCTGGAAGTTGAAACGTTCAAAGAATAAAGCCCAACGTTGCTGCCTTTGATTTAGCTTGCGGGCAGTTCTTAGATGTTCTAGATTCCGATGATCAGTGTGGACTTCAATGGGAAATTTGGCCCCTTCTAGCCAATGTCTCCAAGTTTCAAAAGTTGCCTTTATGGCTAATAGTTCTTTTTCCCAAATGGTATAGTTCCTCTCTGGTGCGGTTAGTTGACGAGAATAATAAGCACAAGGATGAAGGTGATCTCCCACCGGTTGTAGGAGCACAGCCCCAATTGCCACATCAGAGGCGTCCGCTTGCACCACAAAAAGGGTTTCAGGATCTGGATGCTGAAGGATTGGCTGGGATGTGAATAATTTCTTTAGTTGCTGGAACCCTTTCTCTGCTTGATCAGTCCAGCGGAAGGGCCGTTTTCCACGGATGCAGCTAGTGATTGGGTCAGACCAGCGGGCAAAATCTGGAATGAACTTGCGGTAGTAGTTCGCGAACCCCAAGAATCGCTGCACCTCCTTCTTGTTAGTTGGCGCCCGCCATTCCAATACTGCGGAAACCTTGGCTGGATCCATGGAGAGCCCTAGAGGCGAGATACGGTATCCAAGGAAATCTACCTCTTGTAGATCAAAAGCGCATTTTTCCAGCTTGGCATAAAGTCCATGATCCCGCAATCGTTGTAACACCATTTTGACGTGGTTCTCATGTTCTGATTGTGATCTAGAAAACACCAAAAAATCGTCCAGGTAGATTATCAAGAACCTATCTAGATAGTCCTGGAAAATGTCATTGACAAAATGCTGGAACGTTGCGGGAGCTCCGCATAATCCATAATTCATAACTCGGGACTCGAATAATCCGAATTTAGTCTGGAAGGCGGTCTTCCACTCGTCCCCTTCTCTGATGCGAACTAAGTTGTAAGCTCCCCGAAGATCCAGCTTGGTGTAAACCTTGGCTCCTCGAAGTCGGTCTAGTAGATCCGAGATTAAGGGCAGGGGGTAGCTGTTCCGCTTGGTGATATTATTCAATGCTCTGTAGTCCACCACCAAGCGTAATTCCCCTGACTTCTTCTTCACAAACATCACTGGGGAGGCGGCTGGGGATTGAGAGGGTCTGATGAATCCCTTGCGAAGGTTTGTCTCTATGAATTCCCTGAGAGCTTCTTGCTCTGGTTCAGTCAGGGAGTAGAGATGCCCTCGCGGGATCGGGGCCCCCTCCACCAAGTCAATGGCACAGTCATAAGGTCTATGTGGGGGTAACCTTTCGGCTTCTTTTTCATTGAATACATCCCAATACTCGGAGTACTTCTTTGGCAAGGTGATAATGGGCTCGGTGTCTGTGGCATGGCAGACCTTGGCTACGAGGCAATGATTTTGGCAGTACTTTGAAGCAAACTGCAGTTCTCTGTTGGACCAGGAGATGCTTGGGTCGTGAAGTGTCAGCCATGGAATCCCCAAAATCACAGGGAAATGGGGAACCTCAGTAACAAAGAAGGAAATCTCTTCCATATGTTCCCTTATCCACATCCTGGTGGGTTCCGACCACTGGCTTACGGGGCCCGTCTTGAGAGGGCGACCATCAATGGCTTGCACCACACGGGCATTCTTGAAGTCATGATATTGTAATCCCAGAGAGTCGGCATACTCTCTATCAATGAAATTGTTGGTAGCTCCTGAGTCTATCATGGCGTGGATCATGACGGGTCCCCTTTTTGCTGACCATAAGGTGACCACTAGAAGGAACAGGACCCCGGTTGGCGGCTCTTGAACGGGTTTCTTGACCGGGTTGGCGAGCCTCTCTACGCCCGGTCGTTGGCTTCCCCCGCCGGCTGTGTGCCAGCCGCCTCAGACGCCTTTGTCTCCGTGGAGGACGCCGCCGCAAGACGGGCGGCGGGCTTCCCTTTGGCTGGGCACTCTCTGGCGAAGTGGCCCCCATTCCCGCAATACCAGCAGAGATTTAGGCGTTGGCGGCGGGCCTTCTCGGCGGCATCTAATCTGGGACGCACATTGCCCAACTGCATCGGCACCTCCTCGCTCCCTCTGGGGTATGGGGATGGTGGTGGGGGTCTCCACACTGGACGCGGCTGAACGCTGGCGGGAGCGGAGGGTTTTGCCCCAGCTCTACCGCTCTGGCCTCGGACCCACTGTTTTCTGTTGGCAATCATGACTTCAGCCCGTAAACATTGATCGATGAGTGCTTCCAGCGTTTGGGGAGGATCCACCTTGGAGATTTCCTCCAGCATTTCAATGTTGAGACCCTCCCGAAATTGTCCTCTGAGGGCAACATCGTTCCAGCCGGTGTTGTGGGCCAGCACTCGGAACTCGGCTATGTACTGAGACATGGGTCTGTCTCCTTGGAAGAGGCGGCGGAGTTTGTGCCCGGCGGCCTCCAAATTGTCCTCGATTCCCCAGGTCGCCTTAAGGTGGTCCAAGAAATGTTGCGCTGACCTTAGATGTGGGGAGGCTTGGTCGAACAGAGCCGTCGCCCAGTTAGCCGCCGGCCCGTCTAGGAGACTGTAAATCCACGCCACCTTGATGTCTTCCTGGGGAAACTCGGCATCACGGGCCTCTAGATAAGCTTGGCATTGGCGACGGAAAACATGAACCTTAGAAGCTTCTCCAGTAAACTTGGTTGGCAACGCCATGGCCGGAAGACGGATTCCGCGTTCCTTCAAACCCTTTATTTCCCCATCCTGTGCATTGAGCTTATCACGGATTCGGTCCACCTCATCCTTGTCGATGGTGTAGGTAATCGGCTGGCCGCCCGGTCCAGGTCCGGCTCCGGTAGACATTCTGGCCGAGGTTAATTGGTGCTTAGGGCGGCGGAGTCAAACTGTCACGACCCAGGCTACAGAGCACCAATAACCATACGCAGAGGCCAGATTCTATCTAATATCTTTATTAAGGAAATATATAAAGTTAGTAAAAGCAAATGTAAAAGTTAGTCCAGAAGCAGACCTTTCAGGAAAGGTCAAAATTAGTCCAAAGAAACAATGTCCAATATGAAATATTAAGGTCCAAAGTTGTAATCCAATAACCGAAACACTCACTTTGCCAAGCAAAGTGAGGGGAGATGACAAGGTCCTTTAGTCCATGAACTTGAGCAAGGCTAGGAAATAACTTGATACTTGAAACAAGGCTTGAAACGTGGAACAAGGTAACGAGGAACAAGAACAAGGTCCGTGGAATAACTTGGTAAAATCCGTGAAACAAGGCAAGGGTTAGTCCTGGGAAACAAGGCAAGATCCGTAGGTAAACAAAGGCTGGGAAACAGGAGCGGAGGCTGGAAACAAGGCAAGGCTTGAGCAGGAACGAGGCTTGAATCGGAGCGCGCTGTCCAGACACAATTCGCTCCGGAGGCTGACGAATTGACTCCGCGAAGTTACTACGCGGGTAAAACACCTATATAGAGTCTAACTTTCCCGCCGAAGCAGTTCTCTGGGAACCAGAAACGAAAGCTAAACTCTGAGACCAGATGTCTGACTCCTTAAAGATTCTCACGAAAAGCAGACTTAATTGGGTACATTCTTAGCTGCTATCCTCGCACTCCTGCGCGAAGCTGCTTCCAAACCCCTCTGTTGTTTACAAAACTCATGGCGAGAGAACACGGGAGATGTAGGCTCAGGGTTTGTTTGACATACTTCTGGGACACAACTTTCTTGCAGGTGCAAGGTTCCCAGATCTGCCTGGGAAAGATCTGGCTGAGAAGATTCCAGTTCTGACTGGGAAGGTAAAAAACCCAAGTTTTCTTCTTCATCAGGCATTACAATGTCATGAGCAGGACTACAAGGCCCATGAGTCATCACATCCCCAGCATCACTCACCCCTCTAAGCTCCATCTCTAGATCATTTGCACATTGGATGAAAAAATTAATGACTTGTTAACTACTCTGCATGATAGGGTTCCTGAATATCTGAAGAAATGTGGGGAAACCTGCCGAAATATGTAGGTTCAAGAAAATCACTTTTAATGGTACAAATAATGCACTCGGTGCTTCAGTAAAAGGTAGTCTATAGTAATTTCATTGTAAAAGTCTAAAATTGGCTGAGATGGGTTGCTTCTTTTGTTTTCGCAAACACATTATTTTATACTGAGACTCTACCAGAGTGAAAAGATGTACGCCAAAACAGTTCATCATTTCATTTGCAAGTCTAGGTAAAAACTCTGCACTGGATCAAATAAAGTCAAAGATTTAATGCCACTGTTTGTGTTGCCCACATAGTTATATTTATCTTTACTGTGAAGCATTAGATACCCTTGGATAACGGGCATAAAATAAAGGGTAGAACTCATATTGTCCAGTATTTCACTGGATAAGCAACATCAAAGTTTGGTCAAGATCACAAAAGTTATTAATGAGGAACAACACACAATCTAGGAGAGGCTTCAGCAGTTTGCTTTTGCCTGTGCCTAGTGGAAAGGATAAGATACATTTTTAGTAAAGGTAAAGGTTTTCCCTGACGTTAAGTCCAGTCATGTCTGACTCTGGGGGTTGGTGCTCATCTCCATTTCTAAGCCGAAGAGCCGGCGTTGTCCGTAGACACCTCCAAGGTCATGTGGCCGGCTTGACTGCATGGAGCACCGGAGTGTATTTTTACACTCCTTTTAACTGCTGTGGCTCAATCCTCAGATTTGTAGCTTAGTGAGACACCAGCATCCTTTGACAGAATGCTAAAGACCTTGTAAAACTAAAACTCCCATAATTCCATAGCATTGAGTTATTGATCATTGTTTATTACTGTTCACATTGTTTACATTGTTATATTGCTGTAAGCTGCTCCGAGTCCCCTCGGGGAGATGGAGCGGGGTATAAATAAAGTTGGTTGTTGTTGTTGTTGTTGTTGTTGTTGTTGTTAGTAGTAGTTGTAGTAGTAGTAGTAGGAATTAAAGGGGGGGTCAAACTGTGTTTTTTTCTACAGTGTAGATGCAGCTTGAGGTATACTTATATTGAAATAATTTACATGATAGACTTAAAGGTGATAAAAAGTGCAGGACCAACAGCTTTTACAGTGGGCCGGCACCTTATTTGGGCCTATTGGCTACAAATTCTTTCTTAAAAATTCTTGAGGATCTGGCAGCTTGTGGCTCACAGATTGCTACCAGTCTACAGGCCACCATCTTTAGTAGCACAGATCAAGATACAGTAGAGTCTCGCTTATCCAACGTTCTGTATTATCCAATGCAGTTTGCCTTTTGGTAGTCAATGTTTTTGTAGTCAATGTTTTCAATACATTGTAATGTTTTGGTGCTAAATTCATAAGTAAAGTAATTACTACATAACGTTAGCATGTATTGAACTGCGTTTTCTGTCGATTTGTTGTAAAACTTGACGTTTTGGTGCTTAATTTGTAAAATCATAACGTAATTTGATGTTTAATAGGCTTTTCCTTAATTCCTCCTTATTATCCAACATTTTTACTTATCCAACATTCTACCGGCGCGTTTATCTATATCTACCGTATATCTATATCCATAATAAAAGTGAAAACCCGTATGTGTATGTATGTGGCACGGGTGTCTGTTCACACAGACAGCCTCCGACCTCCACAAACAGGCTACAGTTCCCAGTACTGAGGAACCAGCAAGTCACTCTTTTCTACTGACATTGCGGTTACAGCGAGCGCTATGAACATGTGGCCCAAACCCTGCCAATGTCCTCCCCAAACGCTACGGCCCACCACCCAAGGAATGCTTTCATTTGGGGACCATTTCATCCTAGATTTTGCATTTTCCTCCACAACAGGCAGGCATCCCAGGGTTTTCCATTGGTGTGGAATTTGCATGACCCCGCTTATTGCCCTTCCCTTTCAAATTGATCTGCAGAACAAACACAGCACAACTGAGCAGCAGCTAAATTTACTAGAGGAGTTTGGTGGATTGGCTCCACATGGTGGAAGTTGTAGTTCACCCTGCATCAAGTCAGAGCACTGTGACTCCTACTGTGGAATTTAGAGGAGTTGTAGTTCACCTACACCCGGAATGCTATGAACCCAAACATTGATGACTCTGGGCCAAACTTGCCATGCATACCTGATATGCCCAGATTTGAATACTGGTGAGTTTTGGGGGGAATTGGCCTGGACATTTGGGAGTAGTAGGTACTGGGATTTACAGTTCACCTGCAAATCAAATCCCACCGATGATGGACGAGGACCAAACTTGGCACACAGAGCCCCCATAACCAACAGAACATATTGGACAAGTTTGGGGAAAAGGGACTTATAGTTCACCTGCATCCAGAGAAACAGTGACCCCCACTGACAATGGACCAGGACCAAACTTCACACAGAGAAGCCTCATGACCAACTGAATATACTGCAGGGGTTTGTGGGAATGGGCCTTGAGTCTGGGAGTTGAGTCTGGCGATTTATCAATACACAACTGGTTGATAAAGACTTAAAATAGTGTATAACTACTAAAATAATGTATAAATATTAAAATATATATTGTGTTCCTAGTTCACGGATTTTCACTTATTGCGGGTGGTCCTGGAACATAACCCCAGAGATAAGTGAGGGAACACTGTACCAGTCTTCATTCAGATATAGTTCACTTCACGTTATTGTTGTCTTTAATTAGTTTTGCCAGAATTGCCATCAGATTTTCATAGTCATTTTTCTTTACAAAAAAGTTTAATTTGGAATGTTTCCGTTGGCATCATCTATATCAGGGGTCCCCAAACTAAGGCCCGGGGGCCGGATGCGGCCCTCCAAGGTCTTTTACCTGGCCCCCACTCTCAGTTTTAGACTTAGGCTTGCCCAAAGTCTGAAATGAATTAAAGGCACACAACAACAACAACAACAATCTTAATTAACTTGACTATCTCATTGGCCAGAAGCAGGCCCACACTTCCCATTGAAATCCTGACAGGTTTATGTTGGTTTAAATTGTTTTTATTTTTAAATATTGTGTTGTTCTTTCATTGTTGCTTCTGTTGTTGTTGTTGTTGTTTTTTTTTGCACTACAAATAAGACATGTTCAGTGTGCATAGGAATTTGTTCATATTTTTTTTCAAATGATAATTCAGCCCCTCAACAGTCTGAGGAACCATGAACCGGCCCTCCACTTTAAAAGTTTGGGGACCCCTGATCTATATTGTTTTTGTTTTAATAAATTATTTTTAAAAACCACAACACCGAGAATAAAATGGCCCCATCAGAACATTATATTCTTTTATTATTGTTGTTGCTTGGTACTGAAAGGAAGCTCAATTTGATTTCCTTTTTTTGACTCACATGGATACCAAAATTTGTGGGTGAAGTCCCTTTATATACAACAGTATAGTAAATTAGTTTCTTTTTAAAAAATGGCAAAATCAAGATTTGACTTTGGGATTTTTTTTGGGGGGGGGGGCATATTTTCAAGCCATGGGTGGTTGAATCCAAGGGTACAAAATCCGTGGATATGGAGTACCTTTGCCCTTTGACTTCTGTGGACAGTAGTGATACGGTATGTGCATCTATGAAGAATAAAGTGATTTGCCGTCAAGTCACCATAAAATATATGGTGACTACATCAATTTTAAGGAATTTCTTAGGCAAAGTCTATTCAGAAGTGACTTGGCATTGCCTTCCTCTGAAATATGGCCCACAGAAGCTAGTATTCAATAGAGGTCTCCCTTCTAAGTGCTAACTAAGCCTGTCCATGCTTAACTTCTGAAATCCGATTCTTCAGGGTATTAGGAATCATATTCAGGGGTAGCGATGTTGGCCATTCAGCAATATCCGGCATTGACAAAAGAGTAGGGGAGTGCAATTCAGGAAAACCCGATTTTTGGTTGCCTCCATTCTGTTTTTGTTTTTTTTTTGGGAAATGGTTAAATTTGGGAGATGAAAAATACCGTTTATTCATCTGTCACCCGGAAATTCTGTTTTCGCTCCTGGAAGATCCGGCCCATTGGAAGCTATGGGGGAACTTCTGAGGCTCTCCTTTCTGTCATTTTTATGGCTACTGGGATGAAAATGGCCACACTCGGAGGACACATTTACCACTGCAAGCCCCCTAAGTTTCAGAACATTTTTTTGGTGGAAATTGCTGGACAGATTGCAGAAGCAAGTAAATCGATAGGGCTGGGGGGAGAGTCAATTCTCCCCGCATGGACTAAAGGGAGTCAGGCTATCCCCTCCCTTCACTAATCTTTCCCCCACAAAGACAAAAAAATAATTAAAAAAATAATTTTTATTAAAGAAAAGATTTTACTACATAAAAAGTACGGGAACAATATTGTAAAATACAAAAGAGAGAATGACTAAGAAAGAAAAAAAAAGAGGAAGAAAAAAGAAAAGAAAAAGAAAATCATAGGAAAATTTAGGGGTAAATTGGTCTTCCATTCTTTGATCTTCTCGTCGTCAATCATCTAATATAATCAATTTTAATTTTTTTAACATTTTTTAGACTCTTCAATGACCTCATGACTTGAGTCTTGTTTTTTTTTCTTAATAAATCTTTATTTTCTTCCTATATTCCTGGTATCCTTTCCAATCTGTTGTTCTTAAAATTCTTCCAGTATATTCTTTTAAAAGAAAGGTTAATCTGCCCATATCATAAATTTTGTCTAATTTTTCAATCCATAACTCTTTTGTAGGTATTTCTTGTAGTTTCCAAAATCTTGCGAAGATAATTATTGCCACCATTGTTATAAAAGTTACCCTATCATCATTTCTTTTTAAATCCGTTATACTTTCCGTTAAACCTAGAAGGTAATATTCAGGCTTCATCGGGAAGGTTTTTCCTAAGATTTTTTGTGTCTAATCATGTATTTGTCTCCAGAATTTGGACGATTACAAAGGTAAAAAATATTTAATCAAACACCCCCCCCCCAAATGCCTTTTCATAGCCCCGCAAACACATATCTACCATAACTTCCCTAGCAAAATAGTAAAAAAAAAGGACTGAATTATATCAAACTTAAGAAAACATAACAAAATTGCCAAAGGAAAAGATTGGAATTGAGTCCAAAAGAGATCCTAAGCAGTGGTGGCAGTGAGATAGAACATGGCGCCAACAAGCGCACGATCTTTCTCTCTCTCTCGGAAGCCAGGATGCCACAGGAAAATGGAGGAGCCCGCCCTGGTATATATAGACCAGCTTGGCAAAAAGACACATAATGGACTTTCTTGCTCTGATTGGCTCAGGCAGGGATAAGGGGGAAAACCCCTGCACACAGGGCTGCTGCCATGGCGCTCCCGAAAGTAGCAGATATCAGCAGCCACGTGGTCCGTTTCGGCCAAGTCAATCCAAGCCCCTCCACCCATTCCAGTTTTGAGGATTCGATTTCCAAAACTGCCGGATTTCCCAGCTCCTGTTTTCAAAAATGACATTGTGGACACTCCTACAAGAGTGATACCTTTATTGGCCAACTGAGATTCTTCCATCATCACCTTTCTTCTCCTGTATGATTTTTAAAACATGTTTTGCCTCATGAATGGAGATGTGAAAGCTTGCATGATGTACTATGTGCATTTCAGTCAGAACTGCTCTTTAGTAGATTTTGGATTTTGCTATATTCAGGATATTAAGAAACCCTCATAACTCACAGAAATGTAGAACATCTGTTTTATTGATGCCTGTTTTAATTGTCTATATACTTAGACTTTTATTCTTTGATGAATGTGGGGTTTTTTCTGTGTCTGCATTGAATTTTTGCCGAATTTTGTAAGCCGCCTTGAGTCCCCTCTGGGGTGAAAAAAGCAGGATAGAAATAAAGTAAATAATAGTCTCCATATGTTATGTATCAGTGAGATTTTCAAGTGTGCAACCACCTCTGCTCCCATTGTACAAAATGTGAAATGGTATAGTCTGAAATCTTGGCCACAATATGTACTAAGGATTTTATTTTATGCTTAACTCAAGTATCCCTGCACATCCTCCCATCACGATAATTTTGTTGCACATGTATGTTTGTCTTTTTGGAAGGAAACATATTTTGCTTTTGAAACCAAATAACACCTGTTTCCTTTGTCTTTCCAGGATTTCGTAAAAATGATGAAATGAAAGCTATGGAAGTCCTGCCTATTTTGAAGGAGAAAGTTGCATACCTTTCAGGTAGGTGGATGCATTTTACTCATAATCCTTAGCCAAACTTGTTAACTATCTTGTTGCAATCATTGATTATTAACAGTGCAATTAATTGTATGTTTATTCAAGAAATGAGTCTTGCAGGTTCAGAGGAATTCATAGCTAAGTATTGTAAGATTACAGCTTTGGATGTGGTTTAGGTTTTCTCAAAAGCCACTACAGCAGCATCAACAGAAGATAATTCTTAGGGGAAAATCTACATCCAATGTTATCAGTGGTCATGTTTTATTAATAGGAATCTGATCACTTTTGTTACACAGGAAGAGAATCAGGGAAATTGATGAGGAGTCTTCCGAGGAGGATTCATGTGGGGACTTGGGAGGGGATCTTGAGGTGGAAATGGATGCTGAGGAACCGGTGGTGACGGAGGAGGTTGGCATAGATTGGGCACGGGCTCCGGAGGATCTTTGGGAGGAATCTGGGTCCATGGATGCTGTAGATGCTGGAGAGGCTTGGGTATCTTCAGAAGCAGACCCCACGTGGTCTGCCTGGAGGAATGAGGGTAGTTCCACAGGTGTGGACAGAGTTGGGTGTGGGCAGGATGATCTTGATTCTGATGAGGAGTTTGGGACGCCTGATCCTAGGGCGTTGGCTGTTTGGAGCTCAGATTCTGATGAGGAACTTGGGACACCTGGTCCTAGGGCGTTGGAAGTTTGGACGCCCAAGGATACCTAAATAAATTGGGGGTGTTTGGACACTATGCTTTGCGTGTGGCAAGGTGTTGCTGGGCGCCATTGGGTTTCCTGAACATGATTCTGAAGACTGGCTTGGGACTTTGCAACAGATGTAAGTTTGATCTGGGTTATTCTTCAACGGAGGGCTGGAATTGTGTGGGTTTTCCTGGACTGCACTGTTATTACTATTTTGCATTAGCTGCTGTTCCCCTCCGTTGTCTTGGCTTTTTGTGCCATCCTGTGATGTGGACCTTCTTGTGACGACTTCACCCTTTGGACCTTGGACCTTGAAACTCGACTTGGCTTGTCTCTTCGCTCCCAAACCCGGCTTGGCATCGTTCTCATCTCTGTGGCTGCCTTCTGTTGCTGACTACTGGCTTCGTTCCTGACCCTGACGCTGTTTCCTTATCCCGACTTCGGACCGGCTTGACTACGCTATAACACTCTGCTCCTTTAACTCCTGGCTTGGCTTTCGTCTCTGCAGCGGCTTGCCGCTAACTCCTCAGCGTCTTCCAGTTTCGCTTGTTTTTGCCGCTCACAGCAAAGAGATTTTAGCCCGGTTTGGGTTTTTGCTTCAGTTTGGAATCGCTGTTGTACTCCTGGGTTTTGGGAAAGTTTTTGGGGCTTCATAGCTGTTTACCTTTGTTTGTTTTGCCATTTTAAGCCTGTTTTGAGCTTTTGGGCTGAAAGATTGAAAGAATCTCAGGTGTATATCCCACAACCCCATATAGATCTTTTCTCTCTCCCCCCCCCTCTCTCTCCCTCTCCCTCCCTCCCTCCCTCCCTCCCTCTCTCTCTTTCTCCGTTTGCTCTTTTGTAGCAAGATTAATGGGGCTAATTTCTACTCTTGGTTCCTTTCCTCAATTAACACATTTACTCAAGAGCACAGGGGAGTTGAGAAATGCATCCTGAACTTGTTCTGAAATGTTTGCATTGCTGGTATCGTGCACCTGATGCCTTTGCAGTGGTGTTTTCAATATGACTAATTAATCTGTAGGTAGAAGAGCAGGAATTGGAAGCAAATCAATGGAAAGTTCAGATGTTAGGGACATAACATTGTAATGAATTGGCTACAGCTTTACATAGTGCTAGTTAACCTTCAAGGGAATGGTGAACTGATTGTGTGGCATTCTTTCAAGTTTAAATGTTTTTAAAGATGCTGGGACCATCATGCAGCAGTTTTTTTTTCTCCACAGTCCTTAAGCGACTGTCTGTTTAAGAGGATGTGTTGTAGCTCTTATCTCTGTTTGATTCAGTTGTGTGAAATCGCACAAAGTTAAAACGGTTTAAGGTTGGCCTATCATCAGGAGTCAGATTGCTCATCAAACCCAGGGCTAAAATGAACGCCCTGCAAGTAGAAGCTTGCCAAGCAAAACTATGAACGTGGCTGATATATTTAGTAGGAAAACTTGATTTAAGTGCTGCTCAGTACTGTTTAAATGAAAACGTTTTAGATTTGGGTCTCATATCAGCATTGAATATACTCATTTAGCAAAACTAAATATTTCAGCCTGCCTCCTACCTCCCAAATCTGCAGTGCAGGAATAATGCTGAGCAATCTTCTAGAAGAGTGGTAGCGGGTTAGAGAGAGAACATACATTGAGAAACTTGCCTACTTACTGATCCTTTCAAATCCTCAGACTTAAGGAAACTCTCACACTGGTCCTTAACAGCAGTACATACCTTGATTAGATAACTACTGGGATGTTGTGTGGTTTCGGGTGCTATGGCCATGTTCTTGCAGAATTTTTCAAGAACAGGAATGCAATGGCAAGAACTGGAATGCAATGGCAAATCTCATCTGAGGAAACCTTACTGGGTAAGGTTTCCTCAGATGAGATTTGCCATTGCATTCCTCGAAGGAGGAGGAATATAACTTGCTCAGTGTCACCCCATAGGTTTCCATAGTCAAAAAGGGATTCAAATTCTGTTCTCCCAGAGTCTCACTCTAGCACTCAAACCATTGCACTATGCTGGCCTTACAGATCAATCAGATTGATCTAAATCTTTATTTTCCCTCTGGGGCTTTCAACAAATGTTTGTCTGTCTTTCAGCTTCCTGCGAATGCAAGGAAACCACATATGGCAGAGTAATTAATTTCCTTTTCCGTTTCTTTCTTTCTTGAATTATATGCATATGATTGAACATAAACATACTTTAGTCCTTAAGAAAAATGCATTTTAATTATCTGCAAGAAGTAAAATGTACTAAAGTGTGGGGATCAAAATATGTACAGATTTCCATGTGCAAATACCCCAGGAAGTCTCACAACTGCAATCACAACAAGAGTGGGAAATATATGCGGGGGGATTCAAAAAAACATAAATTTTTCAATCTCTACTTGAATATGCTTGAGTGAGGTCTATCTTGGAGACTTGCTCTAATTTTCACCCCATTATTTTTCCTCTTTTCCTAACTTTTCTTGCCTTGTGCCTCTTGTTTCCTATTGTTGCTTTTACAAATCCACCTCATTCCAACATTAACATTTTTGCTGTTTCTTTTTCTTAGAAGCCTCTCATTTTCTCTTGCTAACATGGTTCCTTGCCTATGTCATTTTTATGGCTTTTTTCTTCTACCTTTTGATTTAGAAAAAGGCCTTACTTAGACTTTGTCAGGCCTTTTTTTAATGGAGGATAAACACAACTGTTTTGAGCCCCGATGGCGAAGTGCGTTAAAGCACTGAGCTGGAGACCAAAATGACAAAATGAATGACAAAATTGTACCAGACTTGACAGAAAGGTGCAGTGTGGCCCACTTTACATCCTCTTGCGGTTTGAGGAAACAAAGCACCAGGGATGATGGGATTTACAGTCCCTTCACACACTTCCTCAGACAACTGCAGCACACATCAATGACTGATTAAGACATCACCCACTTTATGCTCTGCTGCAGTTTGAAGGACAACGGACCATGGATGATGGGATTTACAGTACCTTCACTCACTTCCTGAGACCATTCGAACCCACACTAATGACTAATCCAGACCAAACTTGGCACACAGACCACCCATGACCCACTCTACATTCTGGCGTTGTTTGGAGGAGGATGGACCATGGACAGTGGGACTTGCATATGGGAATTGTAGTTCACCCACACCCACTGAACCCAGCTAACATTGGATCTAGGCTACACTTGGAACATGGGCAAACAATGCCTTTCTTGAATGACCCGGGCACCGCCGGATCCCCAAGCTAGTATATAATATAATATATAATTTTGCCATATCTGGAATGACTTGAGAAACTACAAGTCATTTCTGGTGTGAGAGAATTGGCCGTCTGCAAAGACGTTGCCCAGGAGACACCCGGATGTTTGATGTTTTGTCATCCTTGTCGCAGTTGTCTCTCATGTCCCCTCATGGGGAGCTGGAGGTAATGGAGGGAGCTCACCCATGCTCCCCAGATTTGAACTTCTGACCTGCCTGTCAGCAGTCCTGACGGCACAAGATTTAACCCATTGCGCCATTGGGGGTTCCAATACATAACATAATATATAAGCATTTCCTGGGGCTCCACAAGAAACTTTTCCTTCAAACGGGTCTGTGGCTGAAAAAGTTTGAGAATCCCTGTATTAGTGGTTTGCATGTGAGTTAGGATGGATTTAGTTTAGCTAAAAGTTGAAATAGCTTGGTCCACATCCTTAGACATTCCAAACGTCGTGAGAGAGCATTAGGTTGTGTGTGTATTTTTCTCTCCCAAATCATATGAACCCTGATTTAACTGTTGATAGCACTGAGAACAAATCAAAATGTCATTGCAAAAGCATTGTACATGTGATCACTTCAAATTAGCTCTGCAAAGTCACAAAGAACAGCAGAACAAAAAAAAATACTTCTTTGTTTGTGATACAGTTATTCTGTTGGGAAAGGGGGTTGGATATGCCATAGATTATAATCAACCAAAGTGAGCTGAAAAATTGTCCTAAAAGAGAATAATAAGCTTTAATGGTGAGATGTCTTTGCTTCAGAGTTTGAGCTGTAAGACTTGTGCTAAGAGGAGATAGATTTTGACATTATTTGAAGTGACAAAATAGTACTGGTATCAGTGATGGGTCCCCCTTTCTGAGCCACTTCCTAAATTAAAAGCAGCACCACGGATTAGGGATATCCTTGTATGCTTGCAGCGGGGAGCAGAACATAAGGACAAATATCCTGTTGTGTTTGTGAGCTCAAGGGTCATGTAATGCCAGTGGGTTTCACCTTGACAACTTAGGTGTTGTGTGTGGCATTTGTTTCCTCTCAGAGAGGAACGGATAGAATTTGGAGTTGGAAATTCCATGAAAGGAGTCATAGTAGATCCTGGCTGCTACATGTCTCAAGCTGCACTTACAGCTGACTTTGCTATGTGTTCATAGGCTGCTCAGCATTTTGCTAGCTTTCTTAATGCCACCAATTTTCTTTTTTCTCTCATTCTCCTCAATGAGGGAAACACAGAATAATTGTTCCTCAGACACTAAGGAGGTCTAGAAATATGGCTGTTAAAGAGCTTTGAGAATGTACCTTTTTGGATTAAGACAGCCAAAATCCCCAGCCAACATGGCAAATGGGCATCCCAGCTGAGGGGGTCTGGGATTTGTAATCCTCCAAAATTCCAAAGCTGTGCCATTACTTTCATGACGTATCCCTTGAGAAGATCATGGAACCTGTCCTAAGCCCTTTGATGGAGGGATTTTTCCTTCCCATACTGGCTTTGAAAAACAATCCTGCATTATTTTGAGATGGGCCATATTGTGCAGTAAAAAGTAGTTAAAGCTAATTTTTCCAGCCTTTACAAATTGGAGAGTTGCTGTGATTTGAAAATAGTAGTTGCATTATTAATACTGTACACAGCAGCATAAGGCTCCAAGATATTTTACACACTGTCTCCAAAACAATGAGCTGTAGCAGACTTATTCTTCTCCCTGCTCATCCAGTGAGTGATCCCATGTTTGTGCCATATTATTAAAAAACACTTTCCAGACAGCCACAGGGTTTTTTTGTGTAAAATAGGATTGTAAATTGGGAATCCTAGCTAGAATTCATAGTGTTCTGCTTCTACCATGCGTATGGAGAAAGGCAAGAAAGCAGTAGTTCCCAACCTTTTTTTGACCATGCACTACTTGACCAGGGACCACTCTCCAACATTAGTACCAAAAGGGTTATGAATCAATTTTTGGTCAACTTTAGATTTGGTTTGGTTATTTAGGGTGCTAATTCAGAAAATTGCACATCAGCTCTAGTTTCTGTTACAGAATGTATGTCATCCAGTAATCACCATCTACTTGCCCACAGAAAACCATATTGAATAATCTAGAGCTGATGTGGTCTATCCAATGCAATCTTCTGAATCAGCACCCCAAATAACCCCAGGAAAAGTCCTAAAAATGAAGATACTAAGGTGTCCCCGCTTCCAGGTGCCATGTGGAATAACTCCTCTCAAGGGGAGGGAGGGAGGAGGAGAAGCAGCAAGCAGCAGTCAGAAGGCTTGTTTTTGCGCTTTTTGCGGCACCACTTGCTCTCGTTGCAATGGTGTAGTAACGAAGAGGCAGTGGACCATATTTTAGTTCTTGGGGGGACCACTGGTGGTCCACAGACCACAGGTTGAGAACCACCGAGTTAAGCATTTGAACACTTTCCGCTTTCATAAACAACCTGCATAAATGCTGTGCCATGCACCAATAAAATGTCCTGGACATGCTCCGGAGGATATAAGTAACGAAGTCATGTACCATTGCTTGTATATGGTGCATCACTTTGAGTAGCACTGCCTTTTTTCACCCAAAAGCAGAGAGAATGGCTTAACACCAAAGAGCCAACAACCTAAAGTAGACAGTAAGGAAGACTATAGAGGGAAAGGATCAAGAGATGCAAAGAGGAAGGGATGAATATGTGTAACGCGGATAATGCTTGGAAGATCTGGATGACAGTTTCTCTTCAGCTGTGAAACCTGATGAGGATTGGGCAAGACACCCATTCACCTTAATATGTCTTCTAGTGTTGTTCTGGTGATAAAATAATTCTAGGAATGAGTCCAGGGACAAAGGCTGGGATGCAGATATGATCGGATAAATATGAAATGCTTACTGCTTATGTACTTCAAGAGAATTCAGCATGATTCTTGTTGTCAAAAAAGCACGCATTTGTATTTCCCATTATGCCTTTTGTTTTTTAAAAGATATTATTAAATGTACCTGTGACCTCTTTTCATTGAGCCAAGCCACACTTGGAGGAAGGGATGTGCATAAATACCAAGCTCAGATGCATATCGTCAGCTGGCGACTTCCCCAGGGCTGAAGCTTTTATCACCACTACAGCCTACAGAAACATTGGCACTCAATATGCTTCTTTTTCAGGTGGAAGAGATAAGCGAGGAGGCCCCATTCTAACATTTCCAGCTCGCAGTAATCATGATAGAATACGACAGGAGGACCTTAGGAGACTCATTTCATACCTAGCTTGTATACCTAGGTAAGAGCATCTTTTTTCGGTGTTCTGATGTGAATCTGCGTGTTTTTTAATCATTGTGTCAAAACTGAAAAATCTGTAAGGGAGCCTTGTGGAGATTCATACCAAGTTCACGTTCCTCTAACCTTCCTAACAAAGTACCCTGTTTTAGAAAATTTAGATTTCTAAAAAAAAGTGTTTAGAATAACATTTTTTGGCTCTCAGCTCAAATGATTCGGGAGCTATAATCAACGAAATTATGTATTCCAAACTTATTACTGTTAAGAGGAATGCACTGTGGATTGCAGCCAAAGTCAGAATATGTTCTGCTGGATTTCTTAACACTGTGCTTGTTTAAAGGCAGTTTTTTCTATAACATAAATAATCAAATAGTAATCCCTATCTCTCCAAATGGTATGATACCAGGTTCTGTGTCTCAGTGGTTATCCACCCAAAACCAGAACAAAAGAACCCTTTCTCCACATAAAAAAATAACCTTTCAGCCTAGTTTTCTATGTGACATTGTATATAGTTATATGTCGATCTGTGGGACATTTTTGTGTATTAGTACGGAACTGTCCAATCTAACACCTACTTCCTGAAGTGGCATGGGGCAAGGTAAGTGTTGCCATTTTGTTTCTGGGGATTGCATTTGAAAGAACCTGGCTAAGAAAGAATCTTATGTGCGAGGGAGGAAAGTGGTGTTTATGGCACAATGGGTTAAACCTTGTGCCGGCTGGACTGCTGTGGGGTGCTGACTTGAAGGTTGCTGGTTCAGATTCGCGAGACTGTGTGAGCTCTTGTCTGTCAGCTCTATGTTGCGAGGACATGAGAGAAGCCTCCCAGCAGGATGGTAACACATCCAGGCTTCCCCTGGGTAATATCTCTGTAGACTGCAGATTCTCTCACACCAGAAGCAACTTGCAGTAAGTTCTCAAATCACCTCTAACACGATAAAAAAACCTATTTCTTGAAGTGGTATGGTGTAAGATATGTGTTGCCCTTTTGGTTCTGGGGATTGCATTTGAAAGAACCTGACCAAGGAAGAATCTCATGTGCAAGGGGGGAAAGTAGTGTTTACAAAACATGACACATGAAACCCTGACTATAAGCTCCAATGACGTGCCTTTGGAGAACAGTTTAGCTACTTGAAAAAGAGCAACCCTGAAACATGCCCCTTTGGATTCATGTTGAAAGGTTATTCTGTGAAAAGTGATTCACAGGAGAGCACATCTAGAGGAATGGCTCAGTAATAACTCCAGAATAAAGTTTCTACCTTGTCAATAGTATTCAATATGGCATTGCAGGAGGGCTTTTTGGTAGAGAAACAGCTAACTTCTAAGCTGGCTGCTTCTCATTCGGTTTGTGAGAATAATACTGAGTCAAGTGAGTTCAAGGCCAGCTGACCCAGCCCTATCTAGTTAGGAATGGAAGGAGCTTTCCAAAAGATTCAGTGTAGGCTGAATACAAGGCATGGGTAGCCTTTGGCTAGAGGAACTGAAGGTTCATTCCAAAATAGATATATTTGATTGGCAGGAGTGGGAGAAAAATAACGAGATTGGGGGGAAATATCACAACTACAAGTGACTTCATGCCCGCTTCAGGTTTTCTCTTTGGTGAAATGATGGACAAAAAGAACATCTCAATGCAAACTCACAAATCCTGCAAGCCTCTTAGACTTCTATTGTTTTTAAATGGGTCTGAGTGAGTTCCTTTTTGCCCATTTTCACTCCATAATCTCACCTGCTGCTGACATTCTGAAAAGTCTGAAAACTGATTGGCTTTTGCTAATCAGGTTCAGTATCAGGAGAAAAACTAGCAAAACAAGTATTATCCATTGATTGTAGCTATGTTCAAAGATGTTTGTTTCATGTGGGATGAAGCCCTACATATGTGCCTTATACTACTATGTTATTTACATTTCTGACCAGACTCATGCTTCTGCAGGTAAAACTCCTACTGAGTAAACACATGAGAAGGAGAATAGAATTGGCACGTGGAATAGTACAATGCTTGCCTCTACTAACTGCTGTCTTCTTTGCCTTCTAGTGAAGAAGTGTGTAAACGAGGTTTCACGGTCATTGTAGATATGCGAGGATCTAAATGGGACTCTATAAAGCCACTTTTGAAGATCCTACAGGAATCCTTTCCCTGTTGCATCCATGTTGCACTGATAATCAAGCCAGACAACTTTTGGCAGAAACAGCGGACTAACTTTGGCAGCTCTAAGTTTGAATTTGAGGTAACTGGTCACAAGAAAGTTGGATTTCATTTCTTCATGCTGTATTCAAAACATGAAAGGAAAAATCTGTTTATTAAGCATTGTTTCAAGCACGAGTTTTTTTTTGTAGGAAGAATACAAAAATAATCGTCATTTCATTATCATAAGATTATTGGAGCCCCCAGTGGCGTAGTGGGTTAAACCCTTGTGTTGGCAGGACTGCTGACTTGAAGATAGGGTTGCTGACCTGAAGGTTGCTGCTTCGAATCTAACCCAGGGAGAGTGTGGATGAGCGGGGACATGAGATAAGCCTCCCACAAGGATGGTAAAACATCAAAAACTTCTGGGTGTCCCCCTGGGCAACATTCTTGCAGACAGCCAATTCTCTCACACCAGAAGTGACTTGCAGTTTCTCAAATCGCTCCTAACCCGAAAAATATCATAAGATGAATTGTAAACAATAACAACCCTATATCTCAGTAATACTGAGGGGTTGCAAAAACATGCTACACCTATGCCAGTGTGAGAATTGTGGCAGGGTTGGGAAACTGAAAAGCTAAGGCGCCACATTAGCCTCCTAAGAGACTTTTGAAGGCATGCATGCTGCTCTTAATCAGTGTCAATCAATGAATCAACCAATTTCATTGCCAAAGGTGATATGGGGGCAATTTCATTGTGCTCTGGGGTTTAAAAAAGGCTTTACAAGGGTCTAATTGTCCCAGGGGCCTTTGAATGTGATTGGATTTCCCTCAGCACTACCCAGAATACATTTGGGAGCATGTGGAACCAACCACCCCCCTCCCCAATTTGGGGGTCACAAAAATGTCCTTGGTAGGCACTTGAATCCCACAGGCCACATTTCCTACACCCTTGCATTGTGAAAAGTTTTGTGTGCTCATCCCAGGGTGGAGGGAATGCAGAACCAGAAAAAAGAACATTAAAACATGAAACATACCTCGGCCTATATGGTGACACTGGGAACATGCACCAGTAAGGGAGTCTGCCCACTATGACATGTACACACTGCTCCCAAACAGAGATATTTGGTTCAGGACTCATATCACAAACACCCACACAACAGGCATTCCATCTCTCCCCACACCAAAACCACAATGCCTTAAAATATACCTTTGCAGCACAACACACACAAAGCAAAGACTACCACAATCTCTCCTCCCCAAATCCATAGCATCCTACTACTGTTAGTACTGGGTATCTCTTCTGCTAGTGATGAGTGGACAGAAGTCCTCTCCCAAGGCATACCCACAGCTCTTTCTTGGGACCAGAGATCAGAACCCACCCAGGAAGGTGAGGACTGTTTTAGCAGCCAAGGAGAGGAGCTACAAGAGCATCCATTGACACATACTTGTAGCAGCAACCTCTGATGACTCCGTATATGGAGTATAGGCTTGGGAAGCTATGATCCCACAAAACAAGTCAGAGAGAGACAGAGAGTAAATGTTTTGTGTAATGTCGTACACTTTCCCAAAAGACTTGCCTGGTGTCTGCTTTAATGTCCTTCTACCTGCGAGGAAGTATGTTTTCAGAAGCTTTAACCATTTCCCCTCAAAAAACCCTTCATTGGTGCAGTTTGCCATGGTTTTGTTGAAGTTATTCAATCTTTTTGGAATAAGCAATCTGGGGTGATGCAACCACCAAAGACGCAAGGAGATGTTTACTTTTACTTTAAATGGTAGCGTAACTTGGCTTGGAATGTATGTAACAGAGGCTTGGATATTAAAAAACTAACAAGTTTATTCAGGTACATAAGCTCAGCGGTTTCAATGTTGCTTCTCACTTAGAGGTACACTTCTTCAACAGTTACAATGATAACATGTTATGATACAACTCTCAAAAGGATTATTTCTTCCCTTGAGCAGTTTAAACTTTTTTTCTTCCAACTGATGTTCTTAATTCAGCTGATCACTACAGATCTAACTGGGATTTCTTTCCCTTTATCACTCAGACTCCACTACGAACTCAAATAAGTCACTTGACCTATTTAATACTACTCAAACTAGAGATCTGAAGTTTCCTGGTTCTCACTACCTTAGAACCAGTCTTCCCTGTGATTCCTTGATCACAGACTCTTTTCAAAATCTCCTCTCTCTTACCAAATGGCAGTTGGCTCCACCTACGTTTCTATGGCAACCTGCCTCAGAATGCTGAGCTGGCTACCGTCCCCCATGCACTGATAACTCTAATGCTTACCCATACCAAACATATACCTATAATTAAACATAACAACTGTAAACCAAAATTTACACTTTTGGGTTTCTGAAGTAATTACTTATTACTGTGATGTTTCAGTCCCTCCCCAAAGCTTTGCTTTGGAATGATCCATTTTGGTTAGGGAATCATTTTATTTGTTGCTGTATTCTCCTCTTATTGCTTTAAAAAATAAATTCTGATTGATTGGTAAACAAAAGAAACAACAGTGTTTGTGTATGACTGTTCAGCAATAGCAGTGAATGGAGTAGACTGCCTTTCCTATGCCTTTGGAAAGCATGCATGAATCTGGGAATGAGTGGAATTTCCAGAGATGGGAAACAGTGGAAGGGAAGAGTAGGCGGGTGCTACTTTTCTGCGAAGATGCAATGTTTTCAATCCAGAGGAAGAGGGATGTGAAGGGGAGATACGGAAGAGAAGTGCAATCGGTCTACTTTGCAGCTCATGTCCCCCCTTTCTTTTTCAAAAGCTATATGAGGAGAGCTGGAATGGCCCTTGTTCATACAGGTGTTTGCGCCAGGAGTCTTGAGACTGAATGTCTGCAAAAGTTCTGAGAAGAAAATAGTAGCAAAATGTTCTAACTCTGATCTGGTGTCTGGGGCTCATTTTGCACTATTTATGAAAGTGCTTCCTTTTTAATGCATAATATACTTTTCCTTTCTCTATGGATTCTATTAATAGTGTTCCTATTTGCAGACACTTAAGGTTGTACAACATGGATCTTCACGGCTCCAAAAAACACACTTCATCATCTGAAATTACAACTTGGGAAAGCTGCTGTTTTGGACTATATCTTTCATTGCTTTGCCATGCTGGCTTTGGAGTTTCTGTGAGCTGTGCTCCAAAACAGTAACTTTCTTAAGTTTCCGATCCGATTATGAGTTGCCTATGTAGGACTTATTTTGGTCATGAGAAAACTTAGAAAAGCAGGTGTTAATAAGTGAACTGCCATCGTTGTTTCTTACAGCCTTTTCCATTGAAGTATGTATGCTAGTTGTGGCTGATGTAAAGATTGTGAGATATTGCCATGCATGGATAGTGTTTGTTTAAAATAGTTCTTTATTTCCTCCCAGGCCCTCAAAACTCGCAAGGTAGTAAAAAACTAAAAAAGCAACCTAAAACTCCTAAAAGCAGTCTAGTAGGAGTCAAATGTAGACCTGAAAGAACACCCCCGCCCTCATATAAAAGAAATTGGGGAAAACTGTGAGCATGAATATGCTAAGCACCTATGAGAATCATACACGTGATTTTCATTTCTGCTCATGTCCACAGCTTTTTCCCAATTTATCATTTATACCACCCTTTTTTGGAGTTTCTTTCATAATATTTGGCAGCAATAGAGCCTTTCATTCCATTGGCATACAAATGCTATTTAGAATTTTGACTGATTTAGTCAATCTTAAGTTTTTAAGCCCAAGGGAAGATTTTTTCCAGGAGAAAAATGGGTGTAGAATTTGACTTCTGTCTCTTTTCCTATAGAAAAGGAGAATTAATTGGGCCTAAAATAGCCCAGAGAATGCCATAAAACATATTGATATTTCTCTCCTGGAGTCCTAGAGGATTGTGGCAGAGATATGGCTCACAGAATTCTCCTAAAGGACCAGTGTTGCTCTTGATCCCTGAACTGTTGTCACCACTCCCCTAAACAAATGAACCTCAATTGTTTATCTACTGTATTTGTTCCTATAAGTTTTTTATCTACTTCATCTTAGGTTATTGTTACATTTACTTCCACATGTAGAATGCCTTTCACTTTTGAAATTATATACGTAGTAATGTAAGCATCACACTGTTACAAGAGTGATCTAAAGTATCATAGTGAGAAGAATGCTAGACTTGGGGAATATGAGACATAATCAAGTCTCTATTAAACCATAGTTCACTAGTTCAGGACTTCTTAAACCTTTCCACTCAGGACCCTTTTTGGCCCGATACATTTTTAAATGATCCGGGTATATAGGTATATAAAATAGGTATAAAAATCAAATGTTTACTGATGACAAATCAGCATGTGCAAGGCTTCCTAATCAGGCTTTTCCTTTTTATGAAGTACAGCTGAAGCATCTGCAGAGTTCACTGTAAATAATGCACAACAGATTCATGTAAATGTCTAAAATAACTAATAGGTGATATTCAGAAAACTTACTGTTGCCAAAACTTTTTAGGTCCCAACATTGAGCTAAAATGACCTGTTTGGGGTCAAGGCCCACTGTTTAAGAACCAGTGCACTAGATGACCTTAAAGTAATCTGACTGATATGAGAGATTTTATGACGGTTGTATGGGAAGATTTCCATGTATGTGGAGGAAGGGTAGGTTATAAACAGAAAATCTGTTACCCTTATTTTTGTGTTCTGATTATTGTTTTATATGTTTTCTATCCAAATGGCTTTTTAAAATTCAAGTGTTGGGCATGTATATGTTATATTGTGTCAGCTCACCACAGCCGCTCCTGAATGAACACACGAGACTCTCTGTGGTATCACCAGGAACTTTTACTGTAGGAAACATGAACATCAGAAAAGCCAAGAATGGGAGGCTCCGGCCAACCCTCCTTTATATACCCTCCCCCTCATTTGAACAGTCTCTTCCCGCTCAGTAAAACCCCGCGCAAATTCCCCGCCAAGTCCATCAGCCGTTTCTCCTCCGAGTCCTGGGACGCAGGTGTCTTATCAATGTCAGTGACCCTGAAACTCAGAGCCACATCCAGGCTCTAGTAGCAGGGTTCTGACATGGCGTCCTCCTCCCCTTCGTCCTGGAAGGAAAAGATTAAACACAACTATTGTTCTCCGCTGTCCAGAGTTCCTTTATACTTTTTTAACAGGCTGCAATGGAATACCGGGTGTACCTTTCCTAGGTCCTTTGGTAGCCTCAGCTCATAGGTCACTTCGTTTATTCTTTTTGCTACCCTGAATGGCCCTATATAGCGTGGAGCCAATTTCTTGGATGGGAACCCCAATTTCAGGTTTTTTGTGCTCAGCCAAACCAGATCTCCTTCGCCCAATTTGTCCCCCTCTCGGCGCCTACGATCCGCAAAGAGCTTGTACTTCTTTTGTGTTTCCCGCAATGCCTCTACCACGGTTTGCCACCCTTGCTTGATTTTGGCCGGCCATTCCTCGTCGGTCTGGCCCTCCCCTTCCTTCCACTCGGGTAGCCTGGGGAAAGGTGCCACCTCCTGTCCGTATACTATTTCGAATGGGGCACGACCTGTGGCCGAATGTACGGCCCCGTTAAAAGCCATCTCAGCAAACGGAAGAAGGTCCGCCCAATCATCCTGTCTATAATTGGTGTACATCCTTAAGAATTGGCACAGTGTCTGTTGGGTACGTTCGACCCCCCCGTTGGTCGCGGGATGAAAGGCCGAGCTCAGGTTCCTTTCTGCTCCTAACAGCTGTAAGAATTTTCCCCAAAATTTTGCAGTAAATTGGACTCCCGGTCACTAATTATCTTGTCGGGACACCCATGTAGGCGATATACATGCTTCACATACAAATCAGCAAGTTTTTCAGCTGAAGGGAGTTTTGGCAGAGCCACAAAGTGTGCCTGTTTTGAGAATAGGTCCAATATTGTCCAAATGTATCTGTGGCCTCTGCTGGGGGGTAGTTCGCCTACAAAATCCATGGCTACGCATTCCCATGGCCTCATGGGCTCCACCACCTTCTGCAATAGCCCCTGGGGCTTCCCCGGTGGTGTTTTTCCCTCTGCACATAATTCACACTGCGTGACGTATCCCCTGGCGTCTTTCCTCATTCCGGGCCACCAGCATTGTTTGGCCAACAGTTTAATAGTCCTGGTGGGGCCTAGATGACCCGCACCCTTGTTATCATGGTACTTCCTTAACATTTCTCGTCTTAAACATTCAGGAATATACAATTTCTTATTTACAAACACCAAATCCCCACACAATTCTCCCTTTTCTTTGTTTGTTTGTAACCATTTGTCCATTCCATACGCTCGCTTCAACTCTTCCTCCCATATTTCTCCTCCCCCCGTGGAAATGGCAGTACGTTTGTTTTCTTTGGCCGCTTGTGCTCGAGTTAGTACTGCCAGGCCCCATTGCTTATCAAGAAAAATACTCCCTTCAGATTCCTGAATTCCTCCCCCGTGCTGAGGCATCCGAGAGAGAGCGTCAGCGAGTATATTATGTTTCCCCTGGAAGAATCTGAGTCTGAAATCAAAACGGCTGAAATATTGGGCCCATCTAATTTGCTTCGCTGATAGTTTACGAGGGGATCTTAGATACTGTAAATTTCTATGGTCAGTCCACACCTCAAACGGTGTTCCACTTCCTTCCAGAAAGTGTCTCCAGCACTCTAGTGCTTTTAGAATCGCTAAGGCTTCTCTCTCCCAAATCGGCCAGTTTTTTTCTGTATCGCTAAACTTTTTTGACAGATAGCCACATGGCTTCAGGTTCCCCCCCTCGTCTTCCTGTAGCAGAACTGCCCCATATGCCCGGTCTGACGCATCGCAATGTAATACAAAGGCTTTAGACATATCAGGGTGCTGTAGGACAGGCTCCTCAGTAAAACGCTTTTTAAGGGCTTCGAAAGCTTCCTGGCATTCTATTGTCCAGGCCAGTTTGGCCCCTGGGGCCTTCACTTTGGCTGTTTCTCCCCTACCTTTAGTCTTTAACAAATCCGTTAATGGCAAAGTGAGGCGCGCAAAGTCCTTGATAAATGTTCTATAGAAGTTTGCGAACCCTAGGAAGGATTGCAGCTGCTTCCGTGTTTTGGGGGCTTCCCACCCCCTCACGTCTTCTACCTTCGCAGGGTCCATCGCCACTCCCTGGGAGGAAATCCTATACCCCAGAAAGTCTATCTGGTCTTTATTGAACTCGCACTTGGCAAGCTTCGCATACAGTTTTGCTTCTCTCAACTTTTGCAGGACTTCCCTGACTAGTTCTATGTGTTGCTCCTTAGTCCGAGATACTAACAATATGTCATCTAAAAAAACAAAGACTCCCTTGTACAACAATGGATGCAACACTTCGTTGATTAATTGCATGAACGCAGCGCCTCCGCCGCACAAACCGAAAGGGAGCACACGATAATTGAATAATCCGAATGCACAGGAGAAGGCCGTCTTCCACCTGTCCTCTGGTTTAATCTGCAATTTATGGTACGCTTCAATTAAGTCCAATTTAGTGAATATCTGTCCCTCCGATAACTGGGCGATCAAGTCCTTCACTAAAGGTAGGGGGTATTTATTTCCAGAACTGATTGCATTCAGGCCCCTGTAGTCAATGCAGAGCCTCAGCGTTTGGTCCTTTTTGCGCCTGAACAACACAGGCGCCCCTAGAGGGGAATTTGAAGGCTCTATGAAACCCCTCGCTAGGTTTTTATCAATGTATTTTCTCAGTTCCTCCTTTTCCCTAGCCGACATTGGGTATATTTTTGCCTTAGGAAGCTCTGCTCCTGGGACTAGCTCTATCTTCACTTCAACTCTCCGCTTCGGTGGGAAACTGTCTGCTTCCTTCTCATCAAATACGTCCACAAAATCCCGATACTCTGGGGGTAATTTATCTGCCAGTTCTGCTATCCTGATAGAGTCTTCCTCCCCCCTTTTCCCCGGCTCCCTTTCCACTTCCTGGCTCCCTCCTTCCAACTTCATCCTGAAGATCATGCTCTTATCCTCCCAGTTGATTTGCGGGTTGGCCTGCCCCAGCCATGGCATGCCTAGTATAACATTATAGCTGGCTATTTGTGATATCACAAATGACACCTTTCCTTCCCAACTCCCTATCTTACACTTTACATCTTCGGCACTGTACTTAGCTAATGATCCCGATGCTGTGGATCCGTCCAACTGCGAAAAAGCTATTGGGGATTCTAGGTTCGTTCTTTCGCATCCCAATCCCTCGGCTAATTCAGGGGAGATGATGTTCCTGGAACATCCACAATCCACAAATGCTTTGCAGGTTGCTTGTTTGCTGCCACTTTCCAGCTGAATGGGGACCACTATCATGGCTTTGTCCTGACTTACCAACCCCCCCGAGTGGTGCCTCATCGGTGGTTCTTCCTCGGCGCGTTTCCCTGCCACGGCTCTTGGTTTGGGCGGGCCTCCGCCTTCCCCTTTTCTCTGCCAGCACTCGGCAGCCCTGTGGCCCAAACGGCCGCACACGAAGCAGCCCCTCCTGCTGGTGCTCACGTTCCCTGTCGGCTCCGTTCTCCTCCCGGCTGGGGTTGATCCCTCCTTCCGGCTCCCCTCTTTCATCTGCGGCCGCTGCTGTAGCCCTCCTCGGTGCCTCCTCGCCTGGGCCAGCGATGTCTCGATGCGCCCCGCCAGCTGAATCCATCCGCGCAGTGTGTCAGGCTCATCACGATGCACCGCCCAGGAGAGGATCTCCCGCCTGAGCCCCTCTTTGAAGAGTTCTATCTTTGTCACTGCAGACCATTCCGGCACCTTTTCAGCGAGGCATTGGAACTCCTCCGCATACTCAGATACCGACCTCTGCCCCTGGGAGACGGTCTTCAACTCCTCCCTCGCCCGGATCTGCTCCAGTGGATCTCGGAAACGGGTCTCCAGGGCCCCCATAAAGCGTCGGAGTGACCCCAGACATGGGTCGCGCCGCGCGTGTAGTTGAACGTACCAGCTGGCCGCTCCCCTCTTCAACACTGCACCAATGGCCCGTACCCGGCTGGATTCCGTTCTAAAAGTGTGGGCATTGTCCTCCATATAGCCCCTCACCGTGGTCAGGAAAAAATCCAGTTCAGAGGACTCTCCCCCAAACTCGATCCTTAGTTCCTCTCGTCTCGGTAGGGGTCCCTGTGGTGGCAATCCCCAATTCTCCGCCCGTCGCAAGCCCCCTTGCGGGCCAGTGGGCCCCGCTGCTGCTTCCCTTTGTCCTGTGCCACGCCCGGCATTCGCCAGGGGCACCAGGGTCTCAGTTGGGAGCGTAGCCGGGATTCTCGGAGGCTTTTCCCCTTCGTCGTCACTCTCCTCCACCCGCGTCAGGCTCGTTTGGATCTTGGGCCGGGCACCGGGCTCCTTTCGCATTTCCCTTCCCTTCGGTGCTGGGAGGTCTGCAAAGCCCTGGCTGCTTCCCATGCTCACGTCCCACATTGAGCTAGCCCGGAGTTCCCTTCCTCGCTCCGGCTCCGCCAAAACCGCCAGGCGCTCCATCGCCCTCGACATCACTGCCAGGGTGGTCTCCATCGCCGACATCCTCTCCTCCAGAAACACCATCTTTTGCGGGCCTGGGGAAGGTGAACCTTCCTCTCCTCCGGTGCTATCTCCCCGCACCACTCCGCGCCTCTGGGTTACCCCATTTGGCTGGGCATAAGCGGTGGATGACGCCAGGGCCGCCAGCTGGTGGAACTCAGCGTCCGTCTCGGGAGTGGCCCTTTCCGACCTTCCTCCTCCGGCGCCCAAGAGCTCTTCATCCTCCACTTGCATGTTACACCTCACCGCTACAGCGGGATGGTGTCCGTATTCTTGGCTTAGTGTCAGCTCACCACAGCCGCTCCTGAATGAACACACGAGACTCTCTGTGGTATCACCAGGAACTTTTACTGTAGGAAACATGAACATCAGAAAAGCCAAGAATGGGAGGCTCCGGCCAACCCTCCTTTATATACCCTCCCCCTCATTTGAACAGTCTCTTCCCGCTCAGTAAAACCCCGCGCAAATTCCCCGCCAAGTCCATCAGCCGTTTCTCCTCCGAGTCCTGGGACGCAGGTGTCTTATCAATGTCAGTGACCCTGAAACTCAGAGCCACATCCAGGCTCTAGTAGCAGGGTTCTGACAATATTGTGTGACTGATGTTTCCTCTTTTCTATTTTTCAGACAAACATGGTATCTCTGGAAGGCCTTACCAAAGTTGTTGACCCATCTCAGTTAACTCCTGAATTTGATGGCTGCTTGGAATATAACCACGAGGAATGGATAGAAATCAGAGTTGCCTTTGAGGATTACATTAGCAATGCCACCCACATGCTCTCAAGGCTGGAGGAGCTACAGGATATATTGGCCAAAAAGGATTTGCCTCAGGACATGGAGGCAGCTAGGAGTATGATTGAGGAGCATTCACAACTGAAGAAGAAAGTCATCAAAGCTCCTATTGAGGACCTGGATCTAGAAGGGCAAAAGCTGCTGCAAAGGATACAGAGCAGTGAGACTTTCCCCAAAAAGAACTCTGGCTCTGGAAATGCGGACCTACAGAACCTCTTGCCAAAAGTGTCCACTATGTTGGACCGGCTGCACTCGACACGGCAGCATCTGCATCAGATGTGGCATGTGCGGAAGTTGAAATTGGACCAATGCTTTCAGCTCAGGCTTTTTGAACAAGATGCAGAAAAGGTAAAAGGGGGAACAGTTGTATCTAGCAATGGTTGCTGTCTTTTAAGCTGGTGGGGCCTTTTGTGTTATACTCAGTTGTAATGTGCTATGTAGAACCAGGATGATTGCTCTTATTTCATCTCAAGAGACTAGGACTTAGTGTGACTGTCTTTCTTGGGCTAAACATCAATACTTGGGAAAGAAGTGGCTGTTGGACCTGCAGGAGGAAAAAAAACTCGGAATGAACCAGGGTTGCTCTTGTGTAGAGTTAAAGCCTAGAAAATGTCCAGGCTCCCATAGAAGCTAGATGTTGTCTTGGGCCAGCCACATAACCATTTCTGTTCCAAGCAATGTTACAAAATTGGAAATGCTTCTCTTCCCCTTTCCCATTTTTCTTCTTTTAATGAAGAGAATGACATGTATAATTCTGATGTTCAGTTTTCACATGCATTAAGTCTTGAAAAGTCAATGACCCTTAATCTAACCTTAGTGAATAGTAGTACTGCATCTTTACACAGATCTGAGAATAAAGCCCAATGAATTCAATACATTCTGGCATTTAAATATTCATACTTCGCAATTGGTTGCAAGACTGTAACATTCTGGGAACGTGTTTGGTTGCATTTTGTTGCCATGGCTGTTTTTTACACACATAATCCTACACATTTGACAAATTAATCGCATGCATGCATGCACACACAAGGTTTCCAGCCAAAGTTGTCTTCTGTAGCAGATTAAATCCAGTCCCAAACAAAGAAGACCCAATAAAATCACAGTCCACTTAGTGCTCTTAATGTAGTGTGGTTTTTCCTCTGAAACTTTGCCACTTCTTCCAAGTCTCATGGCTAACATAATTTCTGATGACTTTCCGTTTCCGAGAGGGCTCCTTTGAAGGACCCAACTATCTGTTACTTAATCAGGCCTGTTTAAAGCTTCCATTGTCACTGCTGGGTTATTGGATACTAATCCAGCAACTTTGAGTATGTCTCAAGAGGGTAACTTGCCCTTGTCATGCCTTCTCCTTGAAAATAACCACTAGGAAGGAATAATTCTCTATATTGAAGTAAGATGACAATTTAGAAGACCTCAGAATAAAAACCTCCATTAAATAATTGCCAGGAGTACCTACACATTCCTCTTAAGTCACCCCTAGATGCTGTGTCCCCGTTGGTTCCTAGTGGAAGAAGAGCTAAGTTTACAGTTCAGCCTCTATATTCCAGTCTTTTGATTTTTGCAGTTATTTCTCCTGTAAACTTACTTAAAATTGACTCTCCTTCACAGTAATCAGGAACAGAAAGATTTTCATTCTGATATATGCAGATGATCTAGTGCTCATCTCCTCTTGGTTGGGTCTTAAAAAATCTTCTGCAGGCTTTCAGTATCTACTGCCAAGAGGAATATCTGTCAATAAATTACTCCAAGACCAAGGTTATGGTTTTTGGCAGATGCTGTCCCAGGTATAAATGGTTTTTAGACCAACATGCCATAGAACAAAACCATTCAAATATCTGGAAATTGTTTTTAGTGAATCTGTTTCCTGGAAATGCCACAGGGAAGCAGTGAAGTTGAAAGCCAAGAAAACAATAGGAGCATTGATGAATATTTTCCATACTCAGGATGGTCAGCTAATTGAACCTGTTCTAAAAATTTCACTGGCAAAGTGTTGGCACAAATGCTATATGGCACAGAAATCTGGGGCCTAGATAATAACATTTGTAAAACCTTGGAAATATTACAGAACAAGTTCCTCTGAAAATTTTATTCTCTCCCAACTAGAATTCCCACAACACTTCTGCGTACCAAATCTGCATATGGCTATCAGTCAAGATAAAAGTGGATTGTTCCCAATAAAGATACTTTAAATGAATTGCCACTCTACCAAGTAACCATCTTCCAGCCTTGTATTACTTGGAAATAAGTAACCATCAACATTGGAAAATAATGTTAGAAAATCTCCTACACAGCTACAACTTCTCCAAGTTGAATCCTGCCTTGGACATGGATAAGAGACAATTACGAGATTGGTTATTTTTGAGTGATAGAAGGGATCTGCAATCAATCAGGAACACAAAATTCACCCCATGGTTCTCCTATCTGAAATCCAAACATTTTAGAGCCAGATATCTGACTAAACTTAAGCCAGCCTCCTTAAGAATTGCCTTCACTGAATTACGATTCCAAGTAATGCCCACTGCAGTGTTAGAAGGCCGTTACCATAATGTGTCATTGGAAAACAGACTTTGCATCTGTAGCCAGTGTCAGGTGGAAGACATCATGTACTACATGCTAAACTGCCTTTTGTATAGTGACCCAAGAGATAGATATTTGAAACCCCTGCTGATAAAAGACAATGGCAACTTTCTTGTAGAAACTGTTCAATTTTTGCTAAGCGACTCAAATGCTTATGTAACATATAAGGTGTCTCTCTTTGCTTTGTCTGCAAAAAAGATCAGAAAGAGAGAGATAGATAAAATTGCCATCAACTGCTATAGAGACTCAAGGGGCTAATTTAACCCTCCCCCAGTAACTATAGATAATTCACATTATTTTTTGCTCTTTGTGTGAGCATGAAGCTCACCTATGTTTGTTATCTTTTGCTTCCTGTTTGCTTTGAGGGAACTATTCTGTGTACCCTGCACCTGTACTCTTGTCATGACCTTGGACTAGTACAATAAACTATTTGACCGTGATCTGTAAAATTACAAAAAAAAAATTGGCCTAAATACCATGAAAGCATGAGATGCCCTCTGAGCTTGGAAGCTAAGAAGGGGCAACCTGTAGGCTATATTTTCAAAGGAGCAAATGGGAAACCGTTTCTGGCTATTATGTGCCTAAGAAAACTAAAAACAACAACAACATTTGGCTGGAATTACACTGAAAAAATGTTTTGACTTACAAATTCAACTGAAGAACAAATCTACAGAACCTATCTTGTTTGTAACTTGGGGACTGCTTGTAATTACCTTCTAACACTTTCATTGATTTCTATTGAGGATATATTCTCTTTACAAAGAAATCTCCAAAAGCTCCACAAAGATCTAAACAATTAGTCTGGTGGTTTTAGTCATGCTGTTTTTAAATGTAAGGATTGTGTTAACAAAGCTTTTGGGAGATTTTTGGACTCCATGTAAAGAGAGAGGCAGGATTAAATGGTGTGTGCTAAAGGTACAGGAGGAGTCTAAAGTTCCCTTTTAATTTGTATGCAGTTGGGTGAGCTTGAGGTCAACACTGGGGGCATTTTTGCTCCTTAGATAGAGATTGAGGTGCTCCTGGCAGCTGCTCCTTAAATAGAGGAATGAGGTGCTTCCCTTTCCATAAAATGCCCAGAGGTTATAATGGTTTTCTTTCTGATCTTTCAATTGGAATTCTTGGCCAAATAAAGAAGCTCCATGTGGATTTCTACCTGGTGTGCAGCCTAACATGAGTTTTTGGCTTAGTATGCACATCTTTCTACATTTCATAAAAATAGGAGATGTTCTCCCAAGATTTTCGACTTACTGAGGCTGGGGAAGGTGAGATTCATCATCTTTGCCAATAACAACAGGAGATGATAATATGAGTAGGAGCCAATTCTGACATCATAGTGTTCCTTTGTAGCTGAATAACCATGAAGGATTAAATGTATATAAAAAGCTTTTAGAATGGAAAATTCATGTGTATTCTGCTCTGTTCTTCATCTAAATGAAAGCGTATGTGCATGTTCATGTGTTTATATTGAAGTTTTGCTAAATAGTTCAGAGTCCTTTTCATTCTTTAAAATTTGGAACTATCTTGTGGTACCATAACTATCAAATTGATAATAGCATACGCTTTTGTGGACCACTTAAATCCCCAAATGCTGATGCCCCAGTAGACTTAGCACAGCTTTCCCTGAGGGAGTTCATTCTCAAAGTGGCATGCCTGCAGTGAACTTGTGCGACCCAGCGTGACACAGTTCTCCAAGTCATGTGTTCTGTAGGGATGCCATAGCTTGATTTGAGCTGTGGTTAATGACACCATAATGAACATCCTGTACATTTGTACAGCTCTTGCATTTGATTGGATAAAGAGTTCATCCTTTCCTGTTTGTTTCTTGTTATCAGGAACATCTACACTGTTAATCTTCATCTCACCTTCAGCTATGTGGGTCATTATCTTTGTACAAAGTTTTTGCTATGGATTTTGCTCCTCTGTTGTTGTTATTGTTGTTAAAAAAATTCAGAATGATGCTAAATTCCGCAGTAATTTGTAATTGGACTTGAAGTAATGGGAAATGAAAGGACAGGGTCCTACTTATACGATAGATTAGAGCCTTGTAAATAAAAAATTAAAATCTGATTTGAAGATGTGTTTGGGGCCACAATGCCTGCCTCATGTTTCAGCCTAGCATTATATGTAACTGAGCTTCATATTCCAAGTAACAGAAGTATGAACTTGAATGGCATTTTTAAATTCTCTTTTAATGGGAAAGCTCATTAGAAAACAGGTTTAAATATTGAAGTGCTTTTTTAAAGAAATTGGACTTATCTGTTTTGTGGAATAATGTATACCAGCTTCTGACTATGTTGCCTGTAGCATTTTCTATGCTCCAAGTAAAATGTTGAAATTAACATACAGGTCCCAAGCCACAGCCGAGCAATATGGCGCATGTAATAGCTAACATGCTGGTCCAAACAGTCTTCTCTGAATTCAGAAAGTAGACATAGATGCAAGTCCCCCTTTACGCTGAAGGTTGGATCATTTTATTTTTGGCATTCATAAGAATAACATGCACATTAAAATGCACATGGGTATTTTTTCCACACCTGATTTGCATTGCATGTTGAACAGATCAGTCAGATGCATTGGCAGCCAGAATCAATCCTTTACATGCTTATAAACTTGGTTTGGGTCTTTACATGTTTAGGAGATATTAGCATGTAATCTTCATTTGTAGAAACTTAAGGTGTCTGCAGGGTCAGAGTAATACTGAATAATAAAGTTTCAATTAATTTGAAGTTGGCAAAAGGGAAAATCCCCCTGCCTATTGAAATACATAGAAGTAAAAGCACATCAAAAAAACACTATGTCATTTTGGTGGTTATGTTGTCTCACATAGCAACCTCTGTGGAGTTAGTGAATTGATTGGCTTATAATGCACAACATGAAGGGTGTTCTTTGTTCTCAGTAAGTACTGGGCTAGCTGTGGTCCTCAAGGCAAATGTGGCAGCCCCTGGCCATCCTGAAATGTGCTTCCGAAGTGATTAACTGCAAAAGCCATATAAACCAATCATTTTCACTTGTTTTTCAAAATTTGACAGGAACGAGGAAAATCCTTTTGAAACACACATTTTCTGAGTCCCCTTGGTTTCCACTGAAATATCTTGCTTCAGTGGGTTGCCAACCTTTCGCTGTGGGTGTGCGAGATTATATGGTGGGTCCTGGATAGTGGCAAACCCCACAAAGATGGCAAACCCCACAAAGGATGGGGACACATCCCATAACATGGACCACATGGTGTAGTCACATACTTCTCTGGCATCACATCATGGCAGTGAGAGCAGAGCATTCACAAAACAAGAAGGCCCTTTTGAGGTCACAAGTGGAGACATACAGTGGCGAAATGAAACATTATCTAGGCTGGCCTTGAATGATGTGAGTAAGGAGGACTAATTAGTTATCGATTGAGCCACAGCTCATTCATTTCACCTCTGACTGGGTGGTTTAATTCAAGCCCAAATGTGTGTTCTGAGTTGGAGAGTTTTGTATGTGTTGATTAGGACCAAGCATAAAAGCTTTTTTTTAAAAAGGCATTCGTGGTGAAGATGAAGCTGATACTAAAGAGAAGAACCAGCTGAGACAACATAATTGGATGTTTTATAGAACTCTATAAAATTAAAGCCGTGCCATCTAAATTATACTACTGACAAAAGAACAAACAAAATACACTGTCTAGTAACTGTTTTTTTTAACACGAACCCTGTTTAGATGGCAGTATCTCACTCCCTCTCTTCCCATCCAAATTAGCCATACAACTGTTTCACCTTCATTGCCTTCCCTTATTTCCTCCAATGCACCACGGAGTGAATGGTTAACATTTTAAAGCAAAGACTGATGTATAAGAGCACTACGCTCACAGATAACATTGTAGAACTGGATTGTAGAGCAAGTGTCAACATCAAATTTGTGCTACAAAAGGACTATTTAGGATTGCAAGATGTGTTAAAGCAAGAGGAGCAATATAATATTATATTTTAGGCTGAGGTCTACCCTTTTGTTTTTAAAAGAGTTTTTAGTTTTTAAACTACCTAAATACATATATGTATGCAAAATGAGAGCTAACATGGTATTGTAGGGCAAGTGTTACATCAAGACTCTGACAAGTCAGATTTCAAATATCCATTCTGTTGTGGACATTTATTTGTGGTTTTGGGCAAGTTACACTCTAAATCAAGAAGGCAGCATATGCAAAGTAAATCTTGCAAAGAAATTTCTAGAATAGAGTTTACATAATTCAGTGACTACATCACTGGTTCTCAAGATTTTTTTTGACCATGGACCACTTGACCAGGGACCACTTAGACCAGGAACCACTCTCCAGCATTAGTACCAAAAGGGCTTTGAATCAGTTTTTGATCAACTTTAGATTTGGTTTGGTATATTTATTCAGAAAATTGCATTGGATAGGCCACATCAGCTCTGGTTTCTGATACAGAACATATTCCATCCAGTAGTTGCCATCTGCTTGCCCACAGAAAACCATATTTACTAATCTAGAGCTGACGTGGTCTATCCAGTACAATTATCTGAATCAACACCCCAAATAACCCCATGAACAGGCCTAAAAACAAAGACACCAAGGCACCATGTGGCGACACTTCTAGTCGCCACATGGAACAGCTCCGCTCGGGGGAGGGAGGAGGAGGAGAAGCAGCAGTCAGGAGGCTTGTTTGTCACGTCTTTTGTGGATAGTCGGTCTCTCCCTTCCCGACATCCCTGTTGCCTCAAGATTATAAGAGGTTTTCGCAAGACTAGTCACTCCTGTTGCAATGTTGTAGTAACAGTGAGGCCATATTTTAGTTTTTGGAGACCACTGGTGGTCCATGGACCACAGGTTGAACCACTGGTCTACATGAAAACACGTAATAACAAAAGCAAAATAAACTGAAATCAGTACATTATTTCAAGTAATTTTTTACTTATGGCGACCCAAAAGCAACCCTATCACATATTTTTTTTGTAAGATTTGTTCAGAGCCGAGTTACCTCTGTTTCATGTAAAGCTAAGAGATTTAGACTCCAACTCTCAAAACACAGAGGTCTGACTGGACTTAACTAATGCTGTGCTGAGTTTCATATAACATTGCACATGTTATATGTATGAGAAATGGCTTCTTTGGTGCAATGTAGTGCTGCAGAATTCTTATCTTTTGTAGCTTCTGAAATATCTCAGAAATAAGTATGCCTCCTTAGCTTCGGGATAGGAAGTGATTGCTCCTGCTGCAGTTGCTAATATCTTGAATTGATGTTGCTACTCTTATGAATTAATTTAGTGTTTGCTGATAGTTCTTCTTAGCAGATGACCTCCCCTTTTTGTTTTTAGGACATTCTTCTCTCTCTTTGTATTTATGTGTTATTTCATAATTGTCTCTTGTTTCATTCAGTTTGCCCTCTGGTTTAAGAGCCCTTTCAACCTTTCCCCAGATAATTAGATATCATTTAAGTTGTTCCTGGTTCAAACTTTGGGGATGCAAGTGTGTTCTGACCTTTACCCAGAGCAATGGAAAGGTTGAATGTGTCTGTAAAGTCTATCTTTATTGTTGCATATGCCACAATAATAAGCATATGCTATTAATAAGCATTCCGTATTGGTTTTGTTTTTGTTTTTTTGTATTTACTTCAGCTCAGGCACACTATTCCTTAACTATTTCTGTTTGCCCACCTAGGCACTTGTTTTCTGTGTTACCTTTTGAAAGGTATTGATCATACGAAAGCACTAACTCTTTTATTTATAGAAGCCCCCTAGTCTTGCCAGAGATGACTGGGCAGAAAGCTGTGTATGACATTGTTGTTCACAATCTAGTTTACACCACAGTTACATTGTAAAACTGATTTCCCATTGATTTGTTAGCATTAGTCTTTTTGCATGCTCTTTTTAAAAAAGTAACATCTTTATTTAAACTGTTATTTCACCATTATGTTTGAAGCAAGTCCTTACTGTTAGTAAGAGTGTGGTATTAAAAAAAAATCCATTCCAATTACTTTAAAATGACCTTTGAAAATAATTAGGAGGCTGTACTTTCCGAATCCAGATCTACTATTTCCAGAGATTAATTATTGTGCCCAATGTTAGAAAATGGAAGCAACATGAATGAGGGAAGTGCAAGTCTTCACATTACTGTCATTTAATAATATGGGGTATCATAGTCATAATTTTTTCATATCCGCAACGGGCTTCAGAACTAATCGCCTGCAGTTATGTGGACAAGGCCAGTCTAGGTACAAAATGTTACTTATTATTATTTGACTCAAAGAGGTTATGTAGCTCCTAATTGTCATACCACTTTTGAAATGTAGCATCATAATGCCTTTGTTGTCACAAGAGAGTGACACATTACTTTAATCACTGCTCGCACCATGTTGCTTTCAAATTCTGGCCCACAAGTCTGGTTGAGTTGGGTGTGTGTCATTGCAAAATCATGATAATTTTTTGGAAGTCCTTGGCTTGGAAACATGTAAATGTTCTGCCCTATGGTGAACATTCATTCCTTTTTTTCTCTTAGATGTTCGACTGGATCACACACAACAAAGGTCTGTTTTTGAACAGCTACACAGAGATTGGAGCCAGTCACCCTCACGCCATGGAGCTTCAGACACAGCACAATCATTTTGCTATGAACTGTATGGTAAGAATCTTTGGAACTTACCAAAACATTTAGTAATTGGCACATGTTGTGTTCTTTATGGTGCAGAAATAATATACTGTTGTAAATTAGTGTGTTGCTCCCTTCCATATATAACAAAGTGAAAAGCAAATAATAGAATCTAATCTAAATAAATAAAGAAGAGAAGGAAAAGGTCTGAGGGGGGTGAGTTCAATGCTACACCAGAGTTTCTAGCAGGACTAAAAAAATACTGTTGGCTGTTATTAACGTAAGGATTCAGTATGCAAACTGATTGGGTTGATACCTTTTGCAAACTACAAGAAAGCACATACTGAGATGGCATCACTTTCAAAAAATTACTTTTTTGGACTACTTGTAGCTGTGGTGGCTAAGCATTCTGAGAATGATTTCCTCCAACTAACTGAATTCTGCCACTGCCAAAAGACTTATAATCTGCCCTTCAAGAGAAGGAGATAATAGAGGGAAGTGAGGGTAAACCAGGAAAGGAGTACGTGTCCCATTTCTTTGCAGGCTTAGTTACGGTACTTCGTGGGGACTAGGGAATTGTGCCAAAGGCTAATGAGTCAGTCTTGTGACCTCTATGCAGTCTAACATATATGGACTGCTTCCAAGTTCAGCAGGGGTTGGAGGCCTCATTCTTACGTGTGTCTTTGGCACCGGGGTTGTGAATTGCTGGGCAAAAACAAAGCATGAATACAAATCCATAAGTTTTTTGAAACAATTTAGTTTATAAAAACATCTGCTCAGGCATGTTTTCCATGTGCCCAGGGAATGTAACAGCCATATATTTTTCTGTGCCCCCAACAAAATGGGGGTTAACTGCACAAAATTAAATTGTAGTTTTGAGGGCACTTTAAAGTGCTATATTGCTAGAACTAAGCCAAATCGCTTTGGTCTTGGTTTGAATATATTTTGATGTGTCTAATAAATGAAATAAATATTGAATAAACAGAGCATCCATCAGTTGCTGACAGTTCTGAAAACTAATTTGAAATGGATGAACATACTGGAAATCTCGCATTTCCTAAAAATGTTAAGGTCTGCTGTTATCCTTTTTGGCTGGACCATAAGGAAGGCTGAGCGAAGGAAGATAGATGCTTTTGAACTTTGATGCTGGAGGAAAATCCTGATAGTGCCTTGGACCACAAGGAGATCCAACCAGTCCATCCTCCAGGAAGTAATGCTCGGCTGCTCACTGGAGGGAAGGATACTAGAGGTAAAGATGAAGTATTTTGGCCACATCATGAGAAGACAGGAAAGCTTGGAAAATATCATGATGCTTGGGAAAATGGAAGGAAAAAGGAAGAGAGGCCGACCAAGGGAAATAAGGATGGACGATATCCTTGAAGTGACTGGCTTGACCTTGAAGGAACTGGGGGCGGCGATGGTCGACAGGGAGCTCTGGCGGACTGGTCCATGAGGTCACAAAGAGTCGGAAAAGACTATGTGATTGTGATTGAGCAGCATGGCTTCAGATTTGTAGTTCAAATGTGACCTGGTCTGAGAGAACCTAGTTTTACTTAGTAGTCCTTTTCCGGGGCCTGTGAAGGCTGGCCTGTATCAAAAGGCACTAATTATTGAAGTGAATTAGCATCTTGGACAGTATAAGCAAAGGACAGGAATTGAATTAAAATGGAAAGAAATACTGACTTGTTTGAAGAGATCATTCTAGGTGAGTGTTATGTGAAAGGAATAGATTCAGCGTGTACTTCTGGCGTTCTTTGCTTATGCATAAACTCCTAAGAGTCTAGTTATCAGAGGCTAACTGGCACAGTATAATTTCAAGTGCCCACGATTTTTGTAGCTGACAAATAGAAACACAAGTGTATGCAGTTTAGCAGGCCACGCTAAGGTTCCTTAAACATGAGACCTATATCTGATTTTAGTTGATATTTTGGCACTGAAATCTCACAGCTCATGATCTAACTAGGATTGCACAGGAGCCATTGTGATGTAGCAGTGAGAGCATTAGATTTGGAAAATTTCAGTTCATGTCCTCGGAGCTATACATGCTGTCTTGGATTTAACAAAGGAAAGGCAAGATATACATTCAGAGTTGGTAAAGATTTATTGGGAATCTAAGCTTTTCAATGTGAAAGCTATAAGTAACTGACCTTTTCTGTTGGAGCAAAGAAGAAGAATAGAAATGACAATTGCTGTTGAAGCAGTTACAAACAAATAGTTTCTGAATAAAATCAATGTAGATAGGTGTGGAGAATTCAGGCAGGGGGGAATCTTTTTGATCCCACCACTATTGGAAGATTTAGCCACTGGCTACTTAGAGAGGAGACTTTTAAATCTTGGTTTTTCTTTCTTCTTCTTTATTCTTGATGTGTGTATATATGACAGAGACTGAGATGTTTGAGAGAACAATAACAAGTTTATTCAGGAACAAGCTTAATGGTTACAATAACTTTTCTTCTTGTTTGAGGCACGTTACTGAACAGTTGCAAAACTATATTGAGGTGTTCCAAACTTCTTAAAATGTCAGTTCTTTCTCCACTAACAGACTACCTTAAAATAAGCCACCAAACTTATTTTAGACTGACTCAAATAAACTCTTGAGCCTCCCTGATTCTCCAACTGAGAATCAGTCTTCACTGTAATTCATCCGATTACAAACTACCTAAAATAAGTCACCAAACTTATTTTATCCCTGATCCCCTAACTTAGGATCAGCCTTCCCTGAGCTTCACCAGAACCCAGACTGAGTTTCCCTCCAAATTCTGCTCTCTGTTCAGCTAACCCAGTTGGCTCTGCCCCCTTCTCCGTGGCAACCAACTCATGGTGCAGAGTAACTGAAATATTAACCCTTTTTAAAAACAGTTGAACATGGCATCTGTAAATTAAAATTCATACTTCTTTACAATAGGCTTATAGTAAAATGGTTGCAATAGCACCATTGCAGAAAGTAGCACTACAGTAGAGTCTCACTTATCCAACATAAAAGGGCCGGCAGAATGTTGGATAAGCGAATATGTTGGATAATAAGGAGGGATTAAGGAAAAGCCTATTAAACATCAAATTAGGTTATGATTTTACAAATTAAGCATCAAAACATCATGTTAGACAACAAATTCACAGAAAAAGTAGTTCAATACTCAGTAATGCTATATAGTAATTACTGTATTTACGAATTTAGCACCAAAATATCATGATATATTGAAAACATTGACTACAAAAATGCGTTGGATAATCCAGAACGTTGGATAAGTGAGACTCTACTGTATTTTGAATGTGCCATATAATCCAATAATATATCATTGACTTCTAGATTCCAGATCCTCGAGAATCCAAATTTCCAGGCAGTTAACATCAGGAAGACTGTGAAACCAAGAACTGTTATAATAGTAATGTGCATATAGTAATGTGAATTAGTAGTTTCCTTTAAGATGTGAGCAAATAAACATGGCATGGCACCAGAGTTTCAGAGCATAAGAGCTGCTATCTATTTCTCTTTGCTCCTGTGGGATGATTCACATGTCTTTGTTCAGCAGCATTTCAGTAGTGCTGTTTTGCCTGGATGTTTTTCTTTAGGTTATTTTTGTACACCTTATTGATCTGAGAGAATGTTCCTCTTCCGTGCTCATCCAGTAAGAATGGAAATGATGGCCACATAAATGGATCTAACTGTGTGTGTATGCAAAAGTGCCACATCATAAGCTCCTCCCATAAGGGGTCTTCAGTTGTTGTTGGGAGGGACATAGAATGTAATCATTTCCAAACATTCCCCCAATTAAAAAAAGGCAAAGTGTGGCCAGCCAGGCCATATAGCTTGTCTTGATGGAGGCATAGTATGCAAATGTGATGTTGATCTGTAAATTTTATCATTCTTGTCTGTTTGCCTTCTGGTGAGATATGAAATGCAACATCTGGTGAGCCACAAATTCACCATCTCCATTTTATGGTCTGGTGACTGTGGGAATGTTGCCCACTATTTTTCTGTCTATCTGATATTTTGGACAATTGGATATATTGCACAACTGTTCACAGTACATAAAAGCGCAACCAAGATGACTCGGGAACTATACCAATTCCCCCCTATAAAGAGACGTTAATTTTACTTTTGCATCTTCATCTTACAGTTGCTCAGTTCAAAAAAATCAAAGATAATGGAAACATTGGGGAGGAGGGGGATCTGTGCACTAATATTACAAAAGAAAGCAAAATAATTTTGCATCTCAAACAAGAGATAGTAGTGGGATACAGATGATGATAATGATGATGATGACGACGACATTCATGACATTGTGGGGAATTGAACTTAGATCTCCCGGATTCCAGTCCAAGGTTAATGTTCTGATACTAGCCCTGGTCTAACATCTATCTATGACTTCAAACCAGCCTTGTGGCTCTGCTGTACATTTTCTGAACAAAAGGGTGTTTTGTAGTGGCCCTTTCTGGGCCAAGCCATTTTCCAGGTTATCTGTGAGTTTTGAGAATACTGTGACCTGAGCAAGTTGAAGGGGAAAAAATTATGTATTATTCTTAGTAACATATATTAGTCTAGGAAAGCCATTGCATTAAAAATAAATCTGAAACTGAAGCCTCAAACCATGAGATTTTAATTATCTCCCCCTCCCCCTTTTTCCCTTTATCATTCTTTTATTTTACTGTGTACTTCAAAAAGGCATAAATAGGGGAGTTTGTAGGGTATGTTTAGAGTAAATAGTCATCATTCAGCATGCATTTCCATGGAACAGCTCTCTGCAATAAATCAATGAGGTCAGATAAAGTAAAATTAGTTCAAGAACTGGAGAACTGGCAAGCTGAAATTATTCTCCATCTCCCACCCCACTTGACATTATTTTTTTGATTTTCATACTTCTTTTTAATTCAGATACATATCACCTGAGACTGATTTAATAAGGTGTTATTAAGCCCTCCAAGGGTATTTTTGAGGTTGCAACAAACAAGAGGCACGGTTAGCAACTATCTGTGTCAATTAGATGGAGGATCCCTTTCTTCCTTCTTCACTCCAAGTGACTGGCTCAAACAAATGAATGCACAGCTTTTCTCAAAGCAGGTCAAACATTTTAGGTTCTTCTAAAGCAGGTGGAAGAGACTTTAAAGGAAGCAGTGTTGGCAGAAACTGGACCAAGAGCCAACATGGTTTGAATGTCAGAGTATAACTCTTGGAGACCAGGGATCAAATCACTACTCTGCCATGGAAACCCAGTGGGGTCACACTTGCCTTAGCTAAACCCTCTCAGGACAGATCATGCCCAGAAAATTCCATTATGGGATTGCCTTATGTTGTAAATGACTTGAAGGCACACAGCAACAAATCCTTTGCATTTGATTGTAGATGATGAATGAATACTATTAAATATACCCTAAATGTTTGTTTAAATAATACAGGAACCCAACATATTGAATCAGATCATCAGCCCCTCTAAGCTCTGTATTTTGTGTATCACTCTTCTGCAGCGGGACTTATTTATCATGTCAGAAGCAAAATGAGAATACAGTTGTAATGCATAGAGAAACCATACACAAAGTTAAAAACTTGCCATTATACTAAATTTCCCTTAACCACTTGGCCACTTGGAGTGCCACTGGTGTTGCTGTGAGAAGATACTCCACTGTTAATATGTCAGGGTCAGACTGCATTGTAATAAGTGATCTCAAATGTTGTAGACCGCAACTGTGCCGCTGGTCATGCTAGCTGGGGGTGATGGGAGTTAAAGTACAGGTAATTCCCAAGTTACAAACATCAGACTTGCAAACAACTCATAGTTAAGAATGGAGGTAAAACAACAGGAAGTGAGATAAATCTAATTCTCGGAAGGAAAATTCATTCCTGAAAGAGTTACCATGGGGAAAAGGTGTCTCCACTGAAGCTTTATCACCAATCCTTGTTTCCACAACAAGCTAAATTTTCCATAATCCAATTCTCACAGGGAGAGAAAGTGAAGTGAAATCTTCTGAACGGGAGCACAGACAGCAAGACAAACACCACAGGGGTGTTAACCCGTCCCTATGCAATCCAAAACACACACACACGGCTGGAATTACACTTTAAAATGTACCTGTTCCTACTTACATACAAATTCAACTCAAGAACAAACTGCAAGTCACTTCTGGTGTGAGAACCTATAACCTATAAAAAACCTATAGAACCTTATATTGTTTGCAACTTGTGGACTGCCTGTGTACGAAATCTAAAGGACATCAGATTGGGAGAGGCTAATCAAATCAAATCAAATCAAATCTGACAAGTAGCAACTCTCCAAATGTCTAGAAAAGCTGGGGATTGAACCTAGGGCTTTCAGGTGCAAAGCATGTGCTCTGTCACAGCATTCAGACTGTGAGTCAGCAACATAATAAAAGTGCAGGGAACTGTGTTTGCAACATAGTGTACAGCAGAAGAAAATGCACATACGTTTTGGATTGATTCTCCAAAGGACTCCACAGACAAATAATATCTATTCTTGCCATATGATTGATCACCAATGTAGGCCTAGGGATTTTTTTAATTTCCCCCTGATCTTAAGAAATGGCATTTTTACTCTCAGTGTCTAACATTTACCTGTAGGCTGTAAAGACATCACATTGTAAAGATCTTTGGATGTTCACATTTCTGTATCTCCTCTACTAGCTAAGTCCACCTATGTGGGAGGTAGATATAATGCCACCTAGTGATGCTGGCAAAGCCTGAAATTTCCTTTTTTTTTCAGATCGCTGGCTTGTAATGTTTTACAAATCCAGTGCTCTTCCCTGGAATTCTTCTGCAGGCCAGAATGGAAAACAGAAGTCTCCAGATGTGGATAATGGGTTTTATTTTAAACTATTTTGTACAAACCCAGGACACTTGCTTTTTTGTATCTAAGCAAGCAACTTCAAAGGAAAATAGCATAACGAGGGGAGTCATTATAGCCTAGCCAATTCAAAGCCCTATGTACAGGGCTTCAAATTGGATAGACAGAGAGATGAACATTGTGTTCTCATGAGTGCTTGTCTGCATCCTGAATTAGATAGTCCAAACACAGCCTTACAATAGAAATCACAAATTCATTTCTTCTGTGAGGAAGATGGCTTAGAATGGGGGACGCCTAGCTTGACAGCAGTATGTGTGAAAAAGATCTTGGAGTCCTGGTGGACAACAAGTTAAACATGAGCCAACAATGTGATGCAGCGGCTTAAAAAGCCAATGGGATTTTTGCCTGCATAAATAGGAGTCTAGTGTCTAGATCCTTGGTCAGACCACATCTGTGTCCAATTCTGAGCATTGTAATTCATGGGAGATGTTGACAAGCTGGAATGTGTCCAGAGGAGGGTGACTAAAATGATCAAGGGTTTGGAGAACAAGCCCTATGAGAAGCAGCTTAAAGAGCTGGGCATGTTTAGCCTACAGAAGAGAAGGCTGAGAGGAGACATGATGAGGGCCATGGATCAAGATGTGAGGGGAAGTCATAGGGAGGAGGGAACAAGCTTGTTTTCTGCTGACCTGAAGAGTGGGACGCAGAAAAATTGCTTCAAACTACAAGAAAGGAGATTCCACTTCAATATTAGGAAGAACCTTCTAATTGTGAGAGCTGTTGAACTGTCTGCCACAGAGTGTGGTAGAGGCTCCTTCTTTGGAGACTTTTAAACAGAGGCTGGATGGCCATCTGTCAGGGGTGCTTTGAATGCGATTTTCCTGCTTTTTGGCAGGGGGTTGGACAGGATGACCCACGAGGTCTCCTCCAATTCTATGATCCTATCACTGTCCACTATTTGGATCATAAGTGATTTGCATATTTACCCCAAAATTGCTATTTCTATCATTTTCCCTGTAGGATAAGATTTCCATACAATGTCTTGAAATTAAGGGGAGGTAGAACTTACGTTACAGTTTGGCAATGTGAGCATTATGTTGCTCACCCACATGTTTTTACAACCTCCAGCCACTGACAACCAATTCTGATGGCAACCACACTCACCCAAGAGGTTCGTTCGGAAGCAAGACATGCAGAAGCACAGTATTGCTTCTTTTTTTTAAAAAGGGATTTATTTACATGTGTCTTGATTTCAGAGGAATGTCTTTGTTTTTCCCTGCCACGGGGTGTGACCCCTGATGGGAATCAGGAAAGGGCATTGTGACACACCCTGACATAGAATAACGGCTAGAATCTTTTCCTGCAGAGTTCTCTGGAGAATTGCTGTCAGATAAGGTAGTACTGTTCAGCTTACGCAGTTGTTGAGAATGATGCCAGCTACCCAGGGAACAGACTGCCCCTTCTTGTTAGGTTCAACCCTGTTGTTGCATTCAGAAGGTGAGGTTTAGGGCACCCAGGGTGAAGTTCATGCTGCTTGTTTTGACTTTAACTTGCTGAATTATTCTGACAGGGCGCATTTAAAAATAGTCTTCTCCTATGTATTGCTTTTCAATCTTGCATACTTCCAGTGCCAGAATGGAACAATGGAAGTGAGCAGGGTGTCAGTTATAAAGTTTCACAGTTCTAATGAAATGGAGTTGTCATAGCTGTCATGTTTGCGGATTACCTGTAATTAATGAAAGTTTAGCTTGAGAGCAGAGTTGTGCAGTTTTGGTCTAGGGGACAATTCTTAGCCTATGGAATGCTCTGCTGGCTCTACTAGATTAGCAAAACAGGCCACTCTGAAGGTTCACTGGAAGTTTACTTCCCATTTTGATGGAGAGGCCTTTTGTAGGGGATATGGGTACTTTGTTTCCCGCAAAACCACCAGTTCTGGTAGATCAGAATATCCTTAACTTATTTTGTCAATTTTGAATGTTATAGGAGATTTGTTATGGATTGCTCTTCCAATTCTGAGGAAGGAGGAGGACAGGTGGTTGAAGAAGCAGCACTTGGGGATTTAGGGTTAACTGGTGAGGAAGTAGACTAAGGAGGAGTGAAAGCAGATATAGCAGAGATCCCTAATTTTTTGGAGCGACAAAGGGAGAAAGAAGGCAGAAGAAATTCAGCTAGGCTAGCAGAGAAAACGCCAAGCAATCGGACCTCGCCCTAGGGTCAGCTCTGCTGAGAAGCTGAGGGTTATAAATTAGCAGCAAGGTTAGAGGCCAGTGCTGGCTGCAACCATCTTACTTTCAAGAGAGAGTCTGTTACCAGTATCGTGTCCAGTGTGGAATCTCTGAAACCTCCTGTTGTTTGCAACTCATAAGCCTGCATATCAAAGACTTTATTTGATGTCTGCTCTAAAGACCTTTGTTTTGTGTTTGCTTGAAGATGATAATCGAGATTGCACTTTCTGTTTTCTAAATTGCATTATCTTAATTTTAGCTGAAGTAAAGCCTTTTTTAAATTTGCTTTCACTTGTGTCTAAGGCTGTTTCAGGGTAAGAATTGGACAAGATTAAATAAAGTAAATGGGTCACACTATGCCTTCCTGTGCCTTAGTATTGTACTATGCCTGAAACCTATCAGAGAAGTCTCCACCAATATTTATTTTAATGGAAGTATGTAGTTAAGAATGCAAAACTCTTTTGATTTGCATGGCCCAAGTAGCCCACATCTACAATTATAGTACAGAATTGAAATGAGGCAGATCAGGATGAGTTCCTTTTTTCACTTTGAGATCCTTGAGCTTAACATGCTGAGCATTTTTGTCTTTGTTTGATCTTTTCTTGCAGAATGTGTATGTAAACATAAACCGCATCATGTCTGTAGCCAACCGTTTGATGGAGTCTGGTCACTATGCCTCACAGCAAATCAAGCAAATCGCCAGCCAGTTGGAGCAAGAATGGAAAGCATTTGCTGCAGCCCTGGATGAACGTAGTACCTTATTGGAAATGTCAGGTGTTTTCCACCAGAAGGCTGAGCAGGTCAGTAATTCCAACAAAAACAAATGACAGCTGACTGATTTCTCCTGGTTTCACAGGCAATGGATTTGTTATCTAAGGTTCATTTCTTACACGGACATGAAGATAACCAATGTGATGTAGTAGATAAAAGCATGGGATTGGCAAGTTTAGGTCTTCATTTAGCCATTAAACTCACTGGATTATCTTGGTATTCAATCCACCTTACTCTGTATTAACTTTGAGAGTAACTGAGAGAAGGATGTTTATAGCATGCCTTTCATAGATTCAGGCTATTCCATCAGATGGGTAGTTTAAGATAGTCATTTTTCTGAGACTTACCTACCTTGGTGTGTTGTTGTGAGAATCATGTTTGTCAGATTGAGGTGATCAAAAGAAATAAATGTAGAGAATTTATTTTTTGAAAATAATAAGTAAATCAGATTCTGAATGGCTAAAGCAGTTGCCAGCTCTTGAAGATGCTTATAGGAAGCTCTGCTGTTGAATCTCTTCTGTCATGCTCACCTTTGGTAAGGAGAGAGAGCCAACATTATTCAGCTCATTTTTACTGTTTTGTCCTGCTATAAGGATGAATAGACAACTTTAGAGATTTTATTCATTCAAAGTGAAAGAGAAATCTTGAAAGGAATTCTCAGTGCAAAAGTGCCTAGCTCCTCTAGGATTGGTAGTCATTGAAAATAGTCAATAGGCTCTTCCTGCTGTGATTCCTTGTTGAGAGATAAACTCGTTGCAGGTTGAGTATCCCATACTCAAAATCAGGGGTCCTCAAACTTTTTAAGTGAAGGGCCGATTCACAGTTCCTCAGACTGTTGGGGGGCCGGACTATGAAACAGTCAAAAATTAGGATTGTTGTTGTTGAGTGCCTTCAAGTCATTTCAGACTTAGGTCAACCCTAAGTCTAAAGTTTAGGACAGGGGCCAAGTAAATGAGGCCTTAGTTTGGGGACCCCTGATCTAGATGATCTCAAGACCATAGTTAAGCAATGAGACCTCCAAAAACCATCTAGATGGGCTCATAAGACCATCAGTAAGGAAAGGGACCTTCAAAGACCATCTAGATGATCTCATAAGGTTATCAGAAGACTATAGATAAGGAAAGGGACCTCAAAGACCATTGAGATGGTTTTATAAGACCATAGGTAAGGAAGGGTACCCTCAAAGACCATCAAGACGATCTCATAAAACCATGGGTTAGTAAAGGGACCCTCAAAGGCCATCTAGATGGTCTCATATGACCACAGGTAAGGAAAATGACCCCCAAAAGCCATCTAGATGGTCTCATAAGGCCGTAGCTAAGCAAAGAGACCTTCAAAGACCATCTAGATGATCTCATAAGACCACAGGTAAGCAAAGAGACATCCAAAGACCAGGTAGACTTAGGTCAACCCTAAGTCTAAAGTTTAGGACAGGGGCCAGGTCAATGACCTTGGAGGGCCGCATCCGGCCCCCGGGCCTTAGTTTGGTGACCCCTGCTCAAAATGCTGGTGACCATAAGCATTTTGGATTTCATTTTTATTAATTTTGATATGCCTTTATTTGCATACATACTCAGATGTTGGAGTTGGGATCCCATCTAAACACTAAATTTATTTATCTTTTGTATTTTATACAGTATTTTAAAATAATTTTGTGCATGTAACAAAAGTTTTGGAACCCCCGGTGGTGTAGCGAGTTAAACCGCTTAGCTGCTGAACTTGCTGACTGAAAAGTCAGCAGTTTGTTCCAGGAAGCGGGGTGAGCTCCTTGCTGCTACCCCAGCTTCTGCCAACCTAGCAGTTCAAAAACATACAAATGTGAGTAGATCATGCCGGCCACAAGACCTTGAAGGCGTCTCTGCACAAGACTCTGGAAGGCGTCTCTTCGGCTTAGGAATGGAGATGAGCACCAATCCCCAGAGTTGGACATGACTAGAATTAATGTCAGGGGAAGACCTTTACCTTTGCCTAACAAAAGTTTCTATATTCTAGATAAGGGATTCTCAACCTGTGCATACTCTCAAAATTCAATTGTGGGTGTGCTGAAAAGCATAAACAAAAGTTACGGCTTATGCCAATGCATTTTTCTCTCATTGGCATTGTAAAAGTTTCATTCTCTACACTATCCATGAAGGACAGTAAAGCCTGGATGGCAAAAGAGGCTAGTGGAGTGTAAGATTGAAATTAGAAGTTTAACCCACGGCAAACATTTGAATGCAGCTTCTGGCTTCAGGCAACAGAGTTATTTAAAACAATAGTCCTATGCTATGTATACTTACGAGTGAATGAAGAAAACCCCAATCTTGTGAAAAGCAGGCAGAAGTGTTGCTCATATTCTCTCACTGGGCTGTCTCCATAACTAGAGCATGTCTTCCTTAAGGGAATAAGATGTTCATTTGTAAATTCAGCCCCAAGTTGCATTCCAGTTTTGTTTCTATTACAGTTAATGACATTGTTTGATTGTGCTTTTGTAGAGCCAAGTAGGAGAAGGAAACAAGCATTTTGAGACACTACTCTGGCAAAAAGAGGGGGGGAAATCAATCTTCTGGCCCAATTAGTTGAGATTTGCTGGGGAACAAATTATTCCAGCCCCTTACAATCTAGCCTGGAAGAGGGCTAGGGTATCAGCGTAGATCCACTGTAGGAGTCCCTTTCCGAAGACCTGCTGTTAGGATTTCTGGGAGTTGAAGGCCAAAACATCTGAAGACCCACAGGTTGAGAACCCCTGCTTTAGGAGCTTCTCAGGTGGCCAAAGCCTTCCCACTGAGAAGTTCAAATTGAGTTTTTCTCAGAGGGCCAGGCAAATATGGAAGCAAGCTGGAGAAGGGAGAAAGGAGGTGGGCATTAACCCAGTTGCTGTGTTTTGATGGGGCTGCGGGAGAGGCTGGTGGCAGTGGCATCTTTGGGGGAAATCATCAACATGCACACCCACATATATATAGTTTGTATTTATTCATCTCTAATGGAACCATTCAGAAAATCATAAAACTAAGTGTGTGTGTGTGTGTGTGTTGCCATGTTTTGGTGGGACTGCGGGAGAGGCTGGCAGCAGTGGCCTCTTTGGAGGGAAATCATCAACATGCATGCACACACACATTTAGTTATATTTATTCATCTCTAATGAGACCATTCAGAACATCATAAAACAAACTCTGTGTGTGTGTGTGTGTGTGTATGTATGTACGTACGAGGGTTGAATGAAAAGTAATGCCTCCATCTTCGTAACTCCTCAGCAGATGGCAGTACTGGTATGGGGCAGGTACTGGCTTATTCAGTAGACTCTCCTCTACAGTTCCATTTGGCAGGAAGCCTTAGCATTGAATGGTTGTGTTGTTAAAGTGCAAAGTATGGAACCCTGTGCAGACGGTCGGTCAATGCGACTTAAGCAACATGTAGTAATTGAATTGTTGACAGCAGAAGGTGTCACCCCAAAGGAGATTCATCAGAAAATGCAAACTGTTTATGTTTATGGTGATTGTGTCGTGTCGTTGGGTGAGTAAGTTTAAAGATGTTGAGGTGGGAACATCTGACTTGCGTGACAAACAAAGAGTTGGACATCCTGTGACAGCAATCACCGAGTTTCACAAGCAAAGGTTTGACAGATTGATTCAGGATGATTGTCGTATTACTCAGAGAGAAATTTCAAGCATAATCGTTATTTCCCAAGAATGTGTGGGTCACATTATTGCTTTGCTTGGCTATCGGAAGGTCTGCGCACGATGGGTACTGTGAGACGCTGGTTGCGGAAACAGAGTGTTGACTTCTTCCGTGACAGCTTAATAAAATTTATTCATTGTTGGAAGAAATGTATCCAATTGTCTGGTGATTATGTGGAAAAGTGAATAGTGGTACAGTAGAACCCCGGTTATCCGATTTAAAAGGGCGAACCTAAACTCGGGTTACCTGGATTAATCAGATAACCCGATTGTAGGCCCAGGCGCCTGGCGGAGGGAGGAAACTTCTCCCTCCAGCAGGCGCTTGGACCCAGGGAAGTGCAAGGCATGCTGCTGCTTAGCGGCATGCCTTGCGCTTCCCTAAAGCTTCTCCCTTCGTCCAGCACTGCGACCCAGGGAAGTGCGAGGCATGCCGCTGCTTAGTGACATGCTTTGCGCTTCCCTAAAGGCCCAAGTGCCGGGCGAAGGGAGAAAACTTCACCCTTCGCCCGGCGCTTCAACCCAGGGAAGCGTGAGACATGTCGCTAAGCAGTGGCATGCCTCACGCTTCCCTAAAGGCCCAAGTGCCGGGGGAGAAGTTTTCTCCTTTCACTTGGACCCAGGGAAGTGCAAGGCATGCCTCTGCTTAGCGACATGCCTCACGCTTCCCTAAAGGCCCAAGCGCCGGGCAAAGGGAGAAGTTTTCTCCCTTTGCCCGACGCTTGGACCCAGGGAAGCAGGCCACGATCGCAGGCCACTTCCTCCTGCCTCCCCCTCTCCTCTTGCGAGGAGCTCCTTCTCGTGAGAGGAAAGGAAGAGGGAAGCGCCTCGCCTCTTCCTCCTCTCGCGCGAAGGAGCTTCTTCTCGTGAGAGGAGAGGGAGAGGCCGGAGGAAATGGCCCGTGATCGCTGCCTAGCAGCATTCATGGCCTACTTCCCTGGGCCGAGCCCTCATGGGCTCCTTCCAAGGGGTGAGGGCTCCTTTGGGAGGGGGAGGAGAGGGGAGGGGGGGGTCCAGCAGCCCCTCGGATTATTTCTGCGTTTGAGTTATTAAAATATTCCCATCCAAACCCAAGTAATGAAGGTGGAGGCATTACTTTTAATTCAACCCTCGTATGTATGTAGATATATATAACTCTTGTTCATCTATTTGTACCACAAATGCTATTGCTAGCTGAAGGGTTGGCCTTTTGTGATGTCACTAGCTTAGGTGTCACTTGGGAAAGAAAGGTGCGTATGAGAGGGAGGGAGGGTAGGAGGAAGGAGTCACAAGTGCCATTGAAACATTGGGAGGGAGGGAGGAAGAGGAAAAAGCAGAGAAAGGAAAGAAAGAAGAAAGAGAGGGAGGGGAGGAAACGAAAAGGAGAGAAGGAAGGAAGAGAAAGGGGATAAGGTAATGAGGGGAGAAAAGTAAGATGAAATCAGAGGGGCAGGAGCAATGGTGCAATGGGTTAAACCCTTGTGCCGGCTGGACTGCTGACCTAAAGGTTGGGTTGCTGACCTAAAAGTTGTTGGTTTGAATCTGTGAGATGGGGTGAGCTCCCGTCTGTCAGCTCTAGTTTGCGGGAACATGACAGAAGCCTCCCAGGCATCCTCTGGGCAACATCTCTGTAGACAGCCAATTCTCTCACACCAGAAGCAACTTGCAGTATGTTTTCAAGTTGCTTCTGATGCAATTAAAAAACAAAACAAAGAGGGACAAGAATCCCTCTGACATCTGGGCAAGTATATAGTTTCTGATCAGTAGCATTAGAAAAATGTATACCCAGGCAATGCTGAGTTGTCTTTCATTTCTCTGTGTGACCATTGCTGTACAGATGGCCAAATGAGGAGAAGGAGAGTTTTTTTTTTTTAAAGATGACTTTCTATGTAAATGCAACTTGAGGAGAAGAAAATAGAACACGGAGAAGTGTGTTTGGTTGATTGAATTAAACTGACTGTTTGTTCCACTGCTTGGTTGAATGCTTAATTGTAGTACCTTTTCCACAAGGAAACTGGCGGTGCATTTTAAACTACTTTGTTCACATCAGATATCTATTTGTTATGAACGTATGTGAATGGGGAGCGCAATCAGAGAATATGATTTGGTAGGATTTTCTGCTGCCAGAGATTGCAGCTGAACATGTTAAAAAGTTTTTGGATGCATTTAGACTTCTCCTAGGTTGCCTGTGGAATTGAGGTTTGGCTGTGGGTTGTTTTAGTGCTTCCATGTGTGTTTGTTTCCTCGCTCTCAAACCCCTCTACAGTTAACCAAGAGTTCCCATTTTGCTAAAGTGTTTCTTTCTTTTGCTAACTACAGCCTCTCCTTTTCAGAGGATAGCAAAATAGATTTGTAGGGGCTCTTTCATTATGCCAGCTCTTTAAACTAGATGAAGCAAGAGGTAGAAATAACTTTTGAATCCTTATTAGCCTCCAGTTGAAAAGGTTCTTGGTAATTTTCCTGCTTTATTCACAAAGCAAGCACCGCTTTTTCAGAAAGAAGAATGCTGGGTTTTGAAGGCAGTGTATCAAGATAATAAGTTCACCTTCCAAAGGACTAGTTCAGTCATTGTTTGTTTGTCCAGTGAAATGTATGCTGTCTGTTAATGTGTGCATGGTGGCGAATAATCGGAGCTTTTTTTCCTTGCAGTACATGAGTAATGTGGATTCATGGTGTAAAGCCTGCGGTGAGGTAGAGCTTCCCTCAGAACTGCAGGATTTGGAAGATGCCATCCACCATCACCAAGGGATATATGAGCATATTACTTTGGCATATTCTGAGGTAGGCAACTACATTTTCTCTATTTTTAAGAAGGCTGCTTCCGCTAGTTAACAATACCATAAGTCCTGCTTCACAGCATCTATTTCTTTTCTCCTCTTTATCCTATACATACATGCCTGCTGAGGATTGCGTGCAGTGCATCTGATGTAATGGATTATTGTCCACAAATGGTTGTTTCACAGTTAAACAATGTTTTAAGGAGTTAGATTCTATCTGCCATTGTGTAAGAGGGTGAGAATTTATAACTAGATAGGTAGTTGGTGTGTATGAAGAAATTTTAAATGTAGAATTGTGTAAGATTTGGAAGTGAGTTGTGATTGACTGCAGCTCCCTATTGAGAGTATTCTCATACCAAAGGCATGTTCGCCTCTGTGTGTAATGTCCAGATGACTACAGGTGTTAGGCTTGTATGACATAACAAGAGCAGCTAACTTCAGTATAATAAAAATACTCCCTGAACCATGCATTGTTTTATCAATTTGAGTTCTCCATTTTCTTTCTTTCTTTCTTTTTTTAACCCCCCCTCCCCCCGCTAGTATTGATTCAGTTTGTTTCTTTTAACAATTGCTGTTTTTACTTTTTAAAAAAATCTTAATTGAAAAGAAAGACACTTATGTTTGTTTCAAAACAAACAGAGATACTCCTGGTCAGTCGAAAGGCGGACCAAGGTGTGGGCTTACCGCCTGTATTAGAGGGGGGTCACACTCCCCATTAAGACACAGGTCTGCAGTCTGGGGGGTGATCTTGTATTCATCACTTACCCTGGAACCCCAGGTTTTGGTCATGGCCAGGAACACCTTTGCACAATTAAAACTTGTGCATCAGCTGCGCCCATACCTTGAAACGCCAGATCTGGTCAGGGTAGTCCATGCCTTAGTTACATCACACCTGGACTACTGGTTCACTGTACGTGGGGCTGCCTTTGAAAATAGTTCGAAAGCTCCATTCACATTACAACAATAAACAATGGACTAAACTCCCCCCCCAAAAAAAGAAATAAAATTTATAACCCCCTTAAAAAATCAGATTATGACATAATATCTTTCCAGGAGACACATATAAGGCGGGACCAAGCAGAACTTTTATCGCAACCAAAATTAGGTAAAGAATTTTATTCTTCAGACATACAAAAAAAAAGAGGAGTAGTAACTTATGTTAGCCCCAAATTAGAAGCTCAACAATCTTAAAGATACGGAGGGTAGAATACTGGGAATTATTATTAATACTGAAAATTTAAGAATATTAGTGATAAATATTTACGCTCCAAATGAGCCTAAATCCAAATTTGTGAAAAAACTGAAGGAATTAATACAATATAAGGAATTTGACAAGATAATTTTAATGGGAGATTTCAATGGGGTGATGAACTGTGAAATTGATAGAAATCCGGGGAGAAACAGCAGGGACAAGAAATTTAAAGGACTCTTATCAAAGGACTTCAGAAATTTTAAAGAAGAGTACGATTTAGATGATGTGTGGAGGACACACCATGGTGAGGAAAAAGATTACACCTTTTACTCAGCAAAAAATAAAAGCTGGTCCCGCATAGATATGGTATGGACCTCCAAATCCCTTTCCCCCTTAGTTCAAAATATTAAGATACTACCAAGGACAGATACAGATCATAACCCCATAGAGGTAATATTAAATAAGAAGGAAAAACACTGGAGATGGAAATTGGACAGTAATCTTCTGAAAAGGAAAGAAGATATAGAAAAAATAGGGCTCTTTTGGAAGAATTTTTTTAAAATAAATGATAACCAAGAAACACCCCTCCACATGGTATGGGATGCCAGCAAGGCTACTATGAGAGGCTATCTAATCGAACAGGTAATTTGGAAAAAAAGAGAAAAACAAAAACAAATTAAAATAATAATGGAAGAAATAGCAAAAATTGAAAAAGAACTTAAAAGGAAACCTAGGGACTCAAACTTGTTGCTAAGATTAGAGATGACACAAAAAAAGAGAGAATACTTTGAATTAGAAGAGAGAGCCAAGCAAATGAACTACATTAAACAGACCCATTTTGAATCGGCAAACAAACCAGGTAGATGGCTATCTAGGAAATTAAGGAAAAGGAAAGAAGCAACATACATAAAAAGAATAAAAACAGGGGGAAAATACCATTATCTGGAGGAAAATATCTTAAAACAATTTGCACAATACTATAAACTATTATATGGGAAAGACCCGATAGAAAAAGAAAAGATAACCGGTTATCTAGGGAAGTTAAAATTACAAAAAATCACAGAAAAGGAGAGAGAAGATCTCAATAAAGGAATTTCTAAAAAAGAAATTCAAGCAGCAATTAGGAAACTAGACAGCTCAAAATCGCCAGGCCCAGATGGCCTGACGGCAATTTACTATAAGGTATTCGAGGGAGAGTTAACACCATATCTGCTCAAAATAATGAATGAAATAAGAGAAAAAGGAAAGATGCCAGACTCATGGAAGGAGGCCCTGATCACCGTAATACATAAGGAAAACTCTGACCCAGAAGATATAAAAAATTATAGACCTATATCGTTATTGAATGTAGATTACAAAATTTTTTCCAATATAATTGCAGAAAGATTAAAAATATTTTTTAAAAAATGGATAAAGGAAGAGCAATCCGGCTTCCTACCAAATAGAAACATCAAAGATAATATAAGACTAGTAGTAGATTTATTAGAATATCACGAATCTCAAAATCAACAGGAGATATTACTCCTGGCCGTGGACGCCGAGAAGGCTTTCGACAGGGTAAACTGGGACTATTTTAAATTGTTAATACAAGAACTCGATATGGGCTATCACCTTCAAAACTCAATTGAGGCCATATATCAGAGACAAAAAGCAAAAATCATGGTAAACGGGAAGGTAACAGAAGAGTTGGAAATTGGAAAGGGAACACGGCAGGGGTGTCCCCTGTCGCCCCTAATCTTTATAATGACCCTAGAGACCCTATTAATTAATATAAGATCGAATGAGGAACTACAAGGAACAACCATCCAAGGAGTACAATATAAGATACAAGCATATGCAGACGACATTATTTGTTTTATAGGAGACCCAGCAAAGAAGGGAGAAAAATGGATTTCGATTATCAAAGAATATGGAGAAGTCGCAGGCTTAATGATTAACATGAATAAAACAAAGGCCCTCGCAAAAAATATTAATAAGGCAAAACAGAAGTTGATATCAGAAAAATTAGGCATTGAAATAACACCCAAAATTAAATACCTGGGAATATACATCTCTTCAAAAAACTCCCAATTATTAAAAAACAATTATGAAAAAACCTGGAAAAATATAAAAATGGACTTAGAAAATTGGAACAACTTAAAAATCTCCCTAATGGGTAGAATCTCAGCGGTAAAAATGAGTATCCTACCGAAAATGTTATTTCTATTCCAATGTCTGCCTATATTAAGAAGCCAGAAAATTTTTACAACATGGAATAAAGATTTGAGTAGATTTATTTGGCAGGGTAAAAAACCCCGAATAAAAAGGATTAATTTAATTGACGATAAAAGAAGAGGCGGCTTCGCAATGCCTGATTTGAAGACTTATTACGAAGCTTGCAACCTAATTTGGATAAAGGATTGGATGCAACTGGAAAATAAAAGAATTCTGACAGTAGAGGGTTTTGATTTAAGAGTAGGCTGGCATTCATATTTATGGTATGACAAAATTAAAATAGAAAAAAACTTCGGCAATCATTTTATTAGATCGACACTTATAAAAACGTGGGATAAATATAAATAAAGAATGTACAATAAAACCCCGATATGGATTTCACCCATAGAGGCAGTCCAGAGAAGACTCCTAGGTTGGTCACAATGGCCTAATTACGAAACATTAATAAAATTACATGGATCGGAACTTAGATTAAAATCCCAGGAGGAATTGAAAGCAGAAAATTTAAATATAACATGGTTACAATATGGCCAACTGAAGGAATATTATAAAAAAGACAAAGTGAAAGGATTTATGGGGAAAAATAATTTATGGGATAGAATTTTATTTACAACAGGCCGCCTAATTTCAAAAATTTATAGGATATTACTGGAATGGAATACAGAGATAGAACAGGTAAAAAACAATATGAGTAAATGGGCCAAAGATATAGGAAGACCCATTCAAATGGAGGAGTGGGAAGCGTGCTGGGGAAGGAAACTAAAATATACCTACGCATATCAATTAAAAGAGAACTGGATGAAGATGTTCTACCGATGGTACCTCACCCCTAAAAAATTAGGAATAATTAACAAAACTAAGAATGGTAAGTGCTGGAAATGTGGAGTAAAAGAAGGAACATTCATCCATACATGGTGGGAATGCAAAAAAGCGAGAGAATACTGGTCTAAAATACATGAAATTATACAAAAAATGATGAATACTAAAATTAGGAAAACTCCAGAACTCTACCTATTAGGAATATTCAATGAACCCCGAAACCCAAATGAGGAAAAATTAATGATATACTTAACCACCTCGGCTAGATTAACATACGCTAGATATTGGCGACAAGAAACAATCCCTAAGAATGAGGAATGGTTAATCAAAGTGGTGGAAATAAAAAATATGGATAGATTGACTTACTTAATGGCAAGGAATCAGGGCAGATCAAGGAAAGAAACGGACTGGCGAGGAATAGAAAAATATCTAGAGGCCAATCTGACTACAAAAAAGAGCTCTAAACAAACGAATAATTAAAAGATTATATAAGAACTAAATAAGTACATATTTATATATTCATAGGTAAATATACAAGGAATTAAAACGAATAAATAAGGGTACAAATAAATAAAAGAAATGGATATAGATTAAAGATTTACCAAAAAGAGATAGGAATTATTAGATTTGAAAATAAACTAGGAACTCGGCACCCCACCCAGTGAGGTGGAAACCAAAGCACCAACAGCAAAGAAGCAAGTGAAGAGAAGATGGATGAGTTTTCAAAAGGAGAAAAGAAGCTTTACCGTCGGGAGCAGTGGAAGTCGACTCCCCCCCCCCACTTCCTATCCCCCCCCCATTCCCCCCCCCAACTGTGTGTATTTCTTTCTTTTTTTTTTTAACACTATTTATTAAACTCACGTTTTTTGTTTTTTTTTTCTTTTTCTCTCTATGTATATGGCGTTTTCTTTCCTTTCATGTACATGTGCAAAACTCAATAAAAATATTAAAAAAAAGAAAGAAAATAGTTCGAAAGCTGCAGTTGATTCAGAGATCGGCAGCCAGCTTAGTAACTGGAGTGCCGTACAGGGAGCAGACAACTCCTGTGTTATGGCAGCTCCACTGGCTGTCGGTCTGCTTCTGAGCTAAAGTCCTGGTTATTACCTATAAAGCCCTAAACAGAGGAGGCCCAGACTATTCAAAAAACCACATCTCCATATACCAATCAGCTCGAGCATTGCGGTCTGCGGAGGAGGCCCTGTGCTCAGTCCCAGCACAGTTGGTGGGAACGAGAGAAGGGTTTTGTCATCGCTTCCTGCTTCTGGAATTCCCTCTCTAAAGAAATAAAAATGAGTTTGTCAGCTCACTCCAGCCGCTCCCAAATGAAGACAAGAGACTCACTCTGTTATCACTGAGAACTTTACTGTAGGAAACCTTGACACGAAAAAAGCCGAGAGTTCTGATCGGCCCACCGAGACTCCCTTATATACACTCCCCCCACATTGAAAGTTGCAATTCCCGCCTAGAGAAAACCCCGTGCAATTCTCCAGCCAAACGCCCCAGCCGTTTCTCTTCAGGGCCGAGAACCACAGGTGCCTCATCAGTCTGTGATATCAGCGTCCTTAATTTCTGGCGCCAGAGTACAGGCCCTGAAATCAGAGTCCTGACATGATTTCCTCCTCCTTTTCTTCCTGGGGAGAAAAATGCCAAACATAGCTATTGCTCTCCCTCATCCAAAGTACCTCTATATTTCTTCAGTAGGCTACAGTGAAACACTGGGTTCACTTTTTCTAAATCTTTTGGCAGTCTTAATTGGTAGGTGACCTCGTTGATCACCTTTGAAATCCTGAATGGGCCTATGTAGCGTGGCACTAATTTTTTTGAGGGAAACCCTAATGTAAGATTCTTCGTACTTAGCCAAACTAAGTCTCCTTCCACTAGTTTTTCTCCTTCCCTGCGTTTTCGGTCGGCAAATAGTTTGTATTTCCTTTGTGTCTCTCTTAGCGCCGCTACTACGTCTCTCCACCCTGCCCTGATTTTCTCTGACCACTCCTTGCCATCTTGCCCCCCTTCTTCCTTCCATTCTGGTAGTTTAGGAAATGGCGCCACCTCCTGTCTGTATACTGTTTTGAAAGGTGAACGGCTGGTTGCGGAATGTACCGCTCCGTTGAAAATTACTTCTGCAAACGGTAATAGCTCTGACCAATCCTGCCTGTAATTAGAGTATGCTCGCAGGAATTGACCTAAAGTCTGCTCTCTGTACTTGGTTCTTGCTGTGTCTGTGCAGCCCTCCGTTTAGCCTTTTGGCGGTTCCCTGTGGTCGTGGGTAATATAGTGTTTGCCAGGCTGTTGTTCCCCTCCCCCAGTGGATCTAGTTTAAAGTGTGCCTGATGAGGTTTGTGAGTCTGTGTGCAAAAAGATGTTTTCCTACTTGTGTGAGATGCACCCCATCACTTGCCAGTAGGCCATCCTCCTGGAAGAGTAGACCATGGTCAAGGAAGCCAAAATGCTCCTCTTGACACCATTTTCTGAGCCAGTTATTTACCTGTACTATTTTTCCGGCCCTTGTAGAGCCGTGTCCTACAACGGGGAGGAGGGATGAAAAGATCACATGTACATTATACAATTTTAGCTTTGTTCCCAGAGCTCGAAAATCATTTGTGATCTTTTGAAAAGTATGCCTAGCGGTGTCATTGGAACCTACATGAATCAACATAAGGTGGGGAGGGTGATGGGGCTTTAGGAGCCTGCTGAGCCTCTGAGTGATATGGTGTATTTTTGCCCTCGGGAGGCAGCATATTTCTCGAGCCGTCCCATCCGGTCTGGAAATGATGGCTTCCATTCCTCTAAGGAGGGAGTCACCTACTACCAAGACCTATTTCCTTTGAGGATTGACAGGGTCCCTTTTATGCAAGACAGTGTGTATGTCCCCTGAAGAGTGTTCCTGTTGAAGTGAATCATGTAGGTGTAAAGTGTTGTCCTCCTCAACATCCCCAGTGCATTCATCAATGACAATCTATTGAGATACATCCAAGAGCCCATCACTCTCCCAAGGATGTTCCTGTTGCTCCTGGTCTACGATTGGGGATGGAGCATTTGCATGATTACATAAGTGTGGATGTGATGATGCACTGTCCCCGTCAGGGCTATCCCCTGCGCATTGATCAAGGGTGGCCTACTGAGTGGTATCTAAGTAACTGTGGTCCTCCACAAGATGTGTTTCCTGATTGTATGTTAGTGGTGTAAGAATTTCGAATCTGTTGTGTAAATCCAGCTGAGCAGAGGAGTTCTGCGGAGGCTGCATGGTCCTGTGTCTCCTTCTATGGGTGACCTCCTTTCAAGCCTGAGGGTTGTCTACCTTTGAGTTGATCTCCCCATAAACTTCCTGATCATGGTGGTGTTGGTGTGATGCAGGCTGCTGATCTACAGCAGCGTGTTGTGCAGTGTCCAAGAAGAGCTCGAGTGCCTGAATGTCCTTAAGGGTCTTAATACGGTGCTCGAGCTGTAGGATCCTCTGCTCCATCAGAGTCATCTGTTTGCATTTGCAACAGATGTTGTTGACTAGTTTTTGTGTGAAAAAGCGGAACATGCCCAGCTGGTGCATGTGATGGGAATGTTTTGCTTTTGTTGCATCTCTTGGTGAGTGTGGTGGCCAAGTGAGATCTTTGTACAGTTAAGTAATATGCACGCACTTTATGTGCAGACTGCCCAAAACCTCCTCTTTCTGTATTTGTTTATGTTGTTTTATTTTCTGTATGTACTGCAAAGGATAGTTAGTAAACGTCTCTGGCAAATATAGCTTTCCCAGGCATTCAATTAACAGGGGACAATGCTTGCTGTCAATCAACTTAGGTACCTGGCTCTCTTTCAACACAACAGTCACACAACAGTTAGACTTTGACCACAGGAGCCAAGCCCACACTCAGTTTCAAATCTTAGCCAAATCTTAGCCAAATCCTACCTGAAGCCAGGGAGCAAAAATGTCCTCCTGCTGCCTCTACTTCTGCGAGAACCAACTGCCAGTGAACCAACTGCCAGATATATTTTACAATATCTGCCCATTCTTTATTCCCACTTTTACTTTCCAGTCTATGAGTAAAAAACTGTTTTTCATTCAGCTCTTATTTTAGCCAGATATTTCCTCCATCTCACACTTCGTTTTTCTATAACATTTTTGTACCTTGCCACAGTCCTACCGCATATAAAAAGATTCCTGTTTCACCACATTTATGGCAATATAATTTTAATATGCTTTTTGTAATATAAGCTAATTGATGTGGAGTTTGATCCCATTTTGTCAATATTTTCCACTGTATTTTCTTAATCCTTAGGTGTTTAATTTTTTAATTAAATTTATTCAGTGTTCAATGTCCTTCTCATAACTTTTTAATTACTGTTTCCATACCTCAATCAGTATACATTTCAAATTGTTTTGTTTTTCCTTCCTTGGAAGCTTTTAAACAGAGGCTAGATGGCCATCTTTCAGGGGTACTTGGATTGTGCTTTTTCTGCATGGCAGACAGTTGGACTAGATGGCCCATGTGATCTCTTCCAACTCTATTATTCTATGATTCCATGATTCTACTATGCCACAATTCTTTTTCATTTTAAGATTTGGTCTAAATCTGTTTCTGGGCAATGTGACAGTGCTTAAAGAAAGGGTTCTTCCCAAGCTGTTCTTGCTTCTCACCCTTGGCTGGACAGGGTTACAGAGCTCTCTGCTTGATCTGCGCTTGTCTGCAATTATCTAAGCAGGCAAAACTAGTGTTGTTAGTTCTTCAGCCCATGTGGCCAGTACAGATTTGTTGCTGAGTCAGCACGTATGACCTGAGTAAACATTCACGCATTGCAAAAATACTCTGAACATTTCAAAATCATACTTATGTGTTTGACAGCACAGCTTTGACAAAACTCCCACATTATCCCAAAGTAAACATTTCTAAACATTGCAAATCTGCATGTGGAATGTGTAATTTTTCTAACTAGTTAAAATATATGAGATATCTGTTTCACCTGTAATTTTTTTAGCAATTATAAAATGTTGCACACTTCATTTGGGAGGAGGAGGAAGTCGGGACCTCCTATTAGTGAGATATGTAGGTGGAGCTATTCTTTAATCCAGAGCTTTCCAAATTGTGTGTTGCAACATGTCAGTATGTCAGCATAGGAGGTGTGCCACACAAATGTAACGAGAAACCTCCAAGTCTACGTGAAATAAGCAATACCAATTTGCATCCATTTTTATTCAGCAAAAGTATTGATTAGTTTGGTGCACTCATTATTTTCCCCTCCCCAAATTTTTGGAAATGTATTTTATTATCTTATAAATCATTTATGTTGTCTCTTCATATATTTTGTTCTTATAATTTAAGTATGCATTAGGCTTGTGCATTTAGGCTGAACCTCAGTCCATTTCTGCTGGCTGGATTCTGGTATACCCCTGCATCCATTTTCACGTGCCTCTTGAAAACGGGCAGGTCGCTGGATAACCGTTCTAGTTTCGTAGCTGAAAAATACGGCTAGATCCGGCCCATTGGCAGCAATGGGGAATTTACAAGGCTACCCTTTCCGTTCTTGGGACCCTTTTCTTTCTTGCCTTCAAGGGAGCCTGGGTTTCAGCAACAGGGTTAAGAAAACACCCTTCCTGAGACCCTTTCCTTCCCTTCCCTTCAAGGGAGCCTGGGTTTCAGCAACAGAGTTAAGGAAGCAGATAAAGCTGCTGTGATTGACTGCCACGTGGTCCTGTAACGGACTAAAAAATATGATGGCTGGGCTCTTGTATCTCTGTATCTCCTATAAGGGGTTGGTTTAACCTCTGGTTTGCTAATAAAACTGAATTGCTGTGCCGCAAAATGATGCATGCCTTAAAATGTCATCAATATGAAATGTTTGGAAAGCTCTGCTTTAGTCCTTTGTACTCTGCCCAAAACTCCCCCCTCCCATCAGTTTTCAAGCCCCCAAAGGGGCCACAGCTACTGCTTAATGGTAGGAGGAGATGGGAAGGAAGAGGAAGAAACTGAAATTATAATTATGCCTCTGCTCTAGGTCCTGTCTTCCACCTGTAAGCATAAATTTATTTCTTCTTCCTTCGGAGTTGAGACTAGGTGCTTCTTTCACCATCTTAAATGCCTTCCTTCTCTTTGGTCTCTTAGACTGTGTGACAACTGCTGGTTTAGTAAATCTCAAGAAAAACTGTGTGGGAAGAGTATTACATTTAACTGCTTGTTGTATGATCTCTGCCAAGATTTATTTTGTGTCTGTTAAAATGATTTTTTAAAATAAATTGCAGAGACCAACCTTGTGATCCACAGTTCAATGTAAGGCATCTCTTGAAGGATGTAGATGGGAGTGATGGTATTTGGATGTTTCCTAATTCTGAAAATAATATCATATTAGGAAGAAGGCTATGTTACAGCCTTTCACGGTTATGTCTTACTGTATTGAAGACTCTGGCTGTTAATGTGGTTTTTCAAAAATGAATATACCAAATATTTGAATTGAATAAACTTTTAGTAATATTATCTAGGCCACAAAACATATATTCTCTTGTAGTATAAAGCAGCGATTTGGTCTGACTCTTTCATTAATGTTAACATGATGGAATTTTCCCCCTCTTAAAAAGTAAATTCCCCATTATAGTAACATCTTGTTTGAAGCAGTCCTTATTCTCCTAGTATGTGCTTCAAAATGAAGGAAGACAAATTTGTACAATCATGACACAGTCAGTTGCATTCCTTGGCATGCAGTGGGAAATAAATTAGAATTCAATTTCTACATACATGAATAGGAACTATGAAGATTAAGGGAACTACAGTTTTTCTCTTGTTCGATAAACCTTGACTAAACTGTAACTGTGTTCAATGAAGTGTTGGTTTGATTACGGAGTGAATAATGACTGCTGTCACCACTGCCATGTTTGATATTTGGTTGTCCTTTGAAGACCGATGGGCAGACTTACTGGGTTTGCATAAGTCTTATGGTCCTTCTATTGGCGAATCAATTGGAAGAGCTCAACTTGATAAAACTGAGCTTTTAAGCATTATGCATTCAGTGCAGTCAAGCTAAATGCTGCTGGTACACTTAAGTCAAATCAGTTCAGGGTGGATTTGATTTCTTTTTGTTATTTCAGAATTCAGAAAGAAATCCTGGTGGTTGGCAGTGATCCATCACCATCAAGTATGTCTCAGGCCCAATTCACACAGAATGTCTCATGAATATCTTCACAAAGTCAGAGACACTTAACAGATTTTGGTTCTAATAGGTGTTGCAGCATCAGAAGGAAAGGAAAACATTGCATCAAGCTGGAATGCATCCAACTGGTAATAGTCTACTAGGTCTAATTGTTGCTGAAATCAGCCAGAGGCGTATGGCCATCTGGAGACTTTTTTATGCAGTATATTTTAATACTCATGTTCAGTAATATCATAACAGCTGGGACACAGTGGTATGATTGCAATACTTGGCCTGATGCATGACTATCAAATGACAGATAATAACTGGCAAGTTCAATTTATTTGCCAATGATGGCACTTTTCCATGATAATGCAGTGCAGCATTGTTAGCACCTTTGGTTCCTTAATAATAGAGCTGGTAGTGTAACTACTGGCAGGTCCAACCAAGCCAGAGAGGTCTCAGCTGAGGAGCGGAACTAAGAGCACCTAACCCATTAGCATTATGGAGAATCAAACCAAAACGAAGTGTATACTGGCTCGGTCGTCGCTCAGGATAAAAAGGACCGCAGTAGATGCTGCTGATTCTGGACATCCATCAACAAGTGGGCTACGGAATCAAAATACAAATGAACAGTCACAGAAGCGGCAGAAATATACAATGCCAGAAAACTGCACAGTCATGAAATGCTATTACAAATCTGAACTTCAAAAGCATGGCTACCAAAAAAGGCTGCATCAGCTATGGAAACAAGAGTACCCTGACTCACAGATAATAGAACCCTGACTGGCTGACCAACGAAGATTCATAATCAGAAACAAAGTATTCAGTGAAGTTGAACTCGAAGAAATCCAGAAAATCTGCAAAGCAAATTACCATCACACCACAGCACAGACAGCAGCAGAGTCTCCAGCAACACTTGGAATGGTGGAACAGATTGAACCAGAAGAAAGTGTGGAGCTTTTGCAAGAATTTGAAGAACCAGCACTTGAAACACCTGTTGAACCACCAGGAACCTTGACAGCAAGACAACAAGAGCTCAAGGATAAGATCATGGCTCATGCTGCAGCAAATGCAATAAGAAAGCGGTTCCCAACTCTAAAAACAGTGCGCAAGAGACACCTGGTGCCTCTCATGAAAGATGTGAATACAGTACTCTCCACTGTCCAAATAACATCAATTGAGCAAACAAGCCAGTATGCCTACAGTGCAGCAGTGATAGTAACAGAAGAGCTTGGGCTCCTACAACCAAGGCAGCCCCAAAGAAAATCGACTGGAAAACCAAAGTGGAAGGTCAGGCTAGAGTTGAAAATCAAGAAACTTAGATCAGATGCAAATAACCTGAAAAATATGAAAGGGAAGAAACTGAAGAATGACAAAATCAAGCAATACCTGATCAGAAAGTGTCATGGGACCCAGTTACAGGGCTTTGGTAATTCAGCCCTGTAACTGGGAGTCATAACATAAACAATCCCAGGAGCACCTGGCAGAAGAAGATAGAATATGCCTGGGAACTTGGGGCCGAAAGTATAAACAATTATAATTGGTCTAGTGTGTGAAAATGGTAGTAATGTGATATTGGGGGTGGGACTTGATGATGATATTTACGTGTGGTGTTACGTAGCATCAAAAGTTATAAAAATAGTTGTATGTAAACATTGGGTCATTCCTGACTTTTCCAAAGTCATGTGTTCTTCAATAAAGATTGGATTTGAGAGCAGCCATCTCTGATCTGCGTTCAGACTGATCCTTTGAAGTGAGCAGTACAATTAAGTCAGGAATCCAGTTCTCACCCTCCTGCAAATTTGCAGTGAAGTGATAATGAGCAGGGAAGGAGATCAAAGCCATGACGGAGCAAAGGGGCCTCCGCTGGGAGCTCTGCCGTTGGCAGAAGAGACATTGCAAGCCATAGCTTCCTCTACGGGGTACCCCAAGCCGGACGGCGTGACCCAGAGGATTCCCAGAGGGGGAAGAGGTGTTCCGGCGGCGGCAGAAACCAGTTGGGGATCTGGAGGAAGCATGCCGGAGACCGTGGCCCAGCGGTTATCCATCCTGGAAACTCATTTATCCAGGCTGTCGGATACCGTGGGGAGAATAGTGCCAATATTGGAAGAGAATCTCCAAAAAGAGCACATCCGATATGGCGCCGAGAGAGAGCCAAGCAAAGGAGGCGATTGGAGCCAGAGGGGACAGCGAGCTTCAACGCAGAGTCCCGCGGCGGCAAGGGACGAGGGAGACGAGGAATATTGGCAAGAGCTGGAGTTCCGGGACAGAATGGCGCGCGAAGTGGAGCGCCAGCAAGCTCTGGGAACTCTGAGGCCGCCAACCCCAACAGAGCTCCCAACCCCCCGAATGGGCGTCGGAGTAGAAAGACCACTGGGGCCAGGGATCGGGTCCAGTGGATTAGCTGCCGAAGGCGGAGAGGAGCAGGAGATCCAGGAAGAGGAGGAGGATGTGCCGTACGACGGGGAAAGGCGAGATGCGGGGGCTACAGCGAGGCCAGTATGCGGATGGGGGGAAGGGCCGACAGCGGCGGCAGGATTTCGGGAGCCGCGCAGAATGACCACCGGAGTGGGGCGCGGCGTGATCCAAGGAAACCCGATGCAACCCTTCCCCATGCCTCCCAGACAGCATCAACGGGCCGCTGAATGGATGCCAAGAAGGGAAGATCTCAAGCTAGAATACGGAGGGGAATCAGCCGAACTGAACTTTTTTCTAATTAGCATCAGGGGATACATGGAAGACAATGCACACACATTCCCCTCCGAAGCAAGCAGGGTTCGGGCCATCGGCAACACACTAAAGAGAGGAGCGGCCAGCTGGTATGTGCAACTACATGCCAGACAGGACCCATGCCTGAGGTCAGTGCCCCGCTTCCTCGCCGCACTGGAGAACCGGTTCAGAGACCGGCTAGAGCAATTGAGAGCTCGAGACCAGCTTAGAGGAATAAAGCAGAGGGACAAAACGGTGCCCGAGTACGCAGAAGAATTCCTCCACCTCGCGGAAAGGGTACCAGAGTGGTCTGAAGTGACCAAAGTGGAATTATTTAAAGAGGGACTACGCCCCGAGATTTTCAGCTGGGCAGCGCACAGAGATGACCCCGAAACGCTCCAGGGATGGATTCAACTAGCGGGGCGCGTTGAATCCACCCTGGCCCAAGTAAAGCGCTTCAGGAGCAGCGGCGGCCAGCAAAGACCGGTGGCGAGAGGTCGAGGAGAAACGAGGAAGCAGGAAAGACCCGGAGGGAGGCCGGGGATTCCCTCCAGAGGAGACGACAACAAACCTAAACCGGGATGCTTTGTATGTGGGAAGGCGGGCCATCGAGCAGCAGAATGCTGGGCACGGAAGGGGGAGCCGCCAAAACCCTCAAAGCCCAAGCCAGCAACCGGGAGGCGTGCGGAGGAGGAGGTGCAAGCCCCAGAATCTCCAGAAAAATTGGTGAGTCGGGACAAACGCATGATAGTAGTGCCAATCTGCCTATCGGGGCTAGAGAATCGGGCCACCTGCAAGGCATTTGTGGATTGTGGTTGTTCCAGGAATATTATAACTCCAGAGTTAGCAGGAGCGTTGAAATGCCAGCAGATGGCGCTTGACTCCCCAATTGCGTTTTCGCAGCTAGACGGATCAGTGGCTACTGGGGAAGTATCTACAAAGGAAATACGGGAGGTCCCATGTAAAATAGGCAAATGGGAAGGAAGAATATCCTTTGTGATAGCCCCTATTGCCACATACCACGTAATATTAGGGATACCATGGCTCGAACAGGCAAATCCCGAAGTAGATTGGAGAGGAAAGAGCCTAGCATTTAAAGAACAGCAGACGCAATGGGAGATAAGCAAGATTGCAGAAGAGGAGGACGAGGGAGATGAAGAAGGTGAAATAGACCCACTGCTATTGCCACCTGAATACAGAGACTTTGTGGATGTGTTCAATCAGAAAGAGGCAAGTAAATTACCTCCCAAAAGGAATATAGAAGTAGAAATTGAAATAACCCCCGGAGCAAACTTACCAAAACCAAAAGTGTATCCCATGTCTGTGCAGGAGAAGGAGGAATTGAGGAAATACATTGATAAAAACTTGGCGCGGGGCTTCATTAAGCCATCCAATTCTCCTCTCGGGGCCCCAGTGTTATTCAGGAGAAAGAAAGACAACTCCCTAAGATTGTGCATTGATTATCGAAATTTAAATGCAATTACTAAGGACAATAAATACCCTATGCCCTTAGTAAAGGATTTAATTACCGTATTGAAAAAAGGGAGCATATTTACTAAACTTGATTTAATTGAAGCATATCATAAATTAAGGATCAAACCGGAAGATACTTGGAAAACTGCATTTTCCTGCGCATTCGGCCATTTTGAATATAAAATTTTACCTTTCGGTTTAAAAAATGGAGGCGGGTGCTTTATGCAGCTTATAAATGAAATACTGCACCCATTGTTGTACAGAGGGGTATTCATATTTCTTGATGATATCTTGATTGTGACTGAAGATAAGGAAAAGCACGTGAAATTGGTCCGGGAAGTTTTGCAGAGACTAAGAGAAGCAAAGCTGTACGCAAAACTGTCCAAATGTGAATTTAATAAAACTCAAATTGACTTTCTGGGGTATCGGATATCTCCAGAAGGGTTAGCTATGGATCCAGCTAAAGTATCAGATGTAAAAGAATGGGGAGTACCTCAAACAAGGAGGCAATTGCAATCGTTTCTGGGGTTTGCAAATTTTTATAGATCCTTCATAAAAGGCTTCGCGCAAATAACTGCACCCCTTACTGAACTTTTAAAAACAAAAGGGAAAGGAGAGACAGCAAAAGTAAAAGCTCCTGGCGCCAAACTAAGTTGGACGCCAGAATGCCAAAAGGCATTTGAAACCCTAAAAGAATGCTTCACAGAAGGACCCATTCTAAAACACCCCGATATCAGGAGCCCTTTCATAATCCATTGCGATGCCTCAGACTGTGCGTATGGGGCAGTACTATTGCAAAAGGATCAAAATGGGAACTTAAAACCCTGTGGATATTTGTCCCGGAAGTTCAGCGAAACTGAAAAATGTTGGCCGATATGGGAAAAAGAGGCACTAGCCATATTAAAAGCCTTAGAATGCTGGCGACACTTTCTCGAAGGAAGCGGAATCCCATTTGAAATTTGGTCTGACCATAAGAACCTCCAGTATTTAAAGTCCCCTCGAAAATTGTCCCCCAAACAGATTAGATGGGCACAATACTTCAGCAGGTTCGATTTCCAATTAAAGTTTTTTCAGGGGAAGCAGAATGTCTTGGCAGATGCTCTTTCACGCATGCCTCAACACGAAGGAATACCCACAGCAAAAGAGGGAACAATATTCTCTGACAAACAATGGGGTTTAGCTGTCAGAACAAGAGCACAAACCCAAAAGGAGAACACTGCTATGGTTGAACTCGACGGAAAAGATAATTGGGGAAACGAGCTGAAACAGTCTTATGAAGGAGACCAGTGGATCGCATCCAATGCAGAACAGGGGGAGCAGAAGGGGGGATTTTGGTTTGTGAACAAGAAACTGTATATCCCAGCAACATTAAGGATCAAGATTTTGCATCGTTTTCACAACAACCAGAGCGCTGGTCATACAGGAATTACAAAAACAACAAAAGCAATAGCAAAACATTGCTGGTGGCCAGGGATGAGGAAGGACATAAAAAATTATGTTGTTCAATGTGATGATTGTGCCAGAAATAAATCGAGAGGAGGGAAGCCAATGGGATTATTACAAACAGTAGCAGAACCTACCAGACCTTGGGAATGTGTAGCTATGGACTTTGTGGGGGAACTACCGGTTAGCAAAGGACATCGTTATATTTGGACAGTATTGGACCTGTTTTCTAAACAGGCCCACTTTATAGCACTGACGAAACTACCATCAGCCGAGAAACTAGCTGAATTGTACATAAACCACATTTACAAACTGCATGGATGTCCCAGTAGAGTGGTCAGTGACAGAGGAGTACAATTCACAGCAAAATTTTGGGAAAAATTCCTGGAAATGCTAGGAGCAGAAAGGAGTTTAAGTTCTGCTTTTCACCCCATGACAAATGGGGCGGTAGAACGTACTCAGCAGACACTTGGGCAGTTCCTTCGAATGTACTCTAACATGAGACAAAATGACTGGTCTCGGTGGTTGGCTTTTGCAGAACTAGCTTTTAATTCGGCTATACATTCAGCAACAAATAAAACCCCCTTTGAAGTAGTTTACGGGTATGAAATACAGCCTCTGCCCCAGCTGCCGAGATGGACAGAGAATGAGGGAACAGAGGCAGGGAAATGGAAAGCGCAAATGATGGAATGCTGGAGTCAAGTGACTGCATCCTTAAAAGAAGCACATAAAAAGTATAAAGTATTCGCAGACAGAAAGAGGGTGGAAGGTGATAAATTGGAGAAAGGAGATTTAGTGTGGCTAAGTACCCAAAACATCAAACTGGGGCTACCTTCGAAAAAATTGGGCCCTAAATATATTGGACCATTTAGAATACAGGGTGTTATCAACGAGGTGACTTTCCAGTTGGCATTGCCAAAAAGTTTAGGGAAAATACACCCTGTATTCCATCGTAGCTTACTGAAAAAATATATGGGTACTTTGGACAAAATGGACACATAGAATTATTGTTTTGTTTCAGGCTTGTGATGAAAGAAGAACCGAAGAGGAGGACGAAGAAAAGGAGGGCACCATGTCATGGGACCCAGTTACAGGGCTTTGGTAATTCAGCCCTGTAACTGGGAGTCATAACATAAACAATCCCAGGAGCACCTGGCAGAAGAAGATAGAATATGCCTGGGAACTTGGGGCCGAAAGTATAAACAATTATAATTGGTCTAGTGTGTGAAAATGGTAGTAATGTGATATTGGGGGTGGGACTTGATGATGATATTTACGTGTGGTGTTACGTAGCATCAAAAGTTATAAAAATAGTTGTATGTAAACATTGGGTCATTCCTGACTTTTCCAAAGTCATGTGTTCTTCAATAAAGATTGGATTTGAGAGCAGTCATGTGTTCTTCAATAAAGATTGGATTTGAGAGCAGCCATCTCTGATCTGCGTTCAGACTGATCCTTTGAAGTGAGCAGTACTGGCTAAACACCAGAAAAATTGAAGAAGCTTTGGAGATCGTGAAAGAACAAATTACAGCGACAGCCAGAAAAATTGAAAGATATGAAGCCAGAATCATCCAGTATAGACAAAACCAACTGTTTCACAGACACAGTAACCATAAAGCCAGAGAAAACTGCAACAACAAAGTTCTGGAAAGAGCTTTGGGAAAATAATAAGAACTACAACAAAAACGCTGGGTGGATAAAGGAGTTTGAAGGAAGATTCTCACAGAACAAAATGGAACAGATGGAAATAACAACTGAAATGATCAGCAAACAAGTGCAAAAAGTCAAGAACTGGACATCGCCTAGTAGTGATCAACTTCACGGATTTTGGCTCAAACATCTGATTAGTTTACATGGAAAAATAGCCCAACAATTCAATGAGATGCTGTAGAAAGGAAGTATCAGTTAATGGCTAACAACTGGAAGCACATACCTCATACAAAAGGATCCAGCAAAAAGAGCAGCACCAGGAAACTATAGGCCAATAACGTGTCTTAACTGTTTAAACTACTGACTGGCATCATAGCTGAGAGAATTCAAGACTATCTTGAAGAAAAAACCATCTTGCCAGATGAACAGAAAGGCAACAAACGGAAAAGCAGGGGCACAAAAGACCAGCTATTAATTGACAAAATGATTCTGGAGAACTGTAAAAGCCGAAAAGTTAATCTTCACATGACATGGATTGACTACAAAAAGGCCTTTGACTCACTCCCACACAGCTGGATCATCAAGTGCCTGGACGCCATCGGGATTTGTAAAAATGTTGGCACCTTTATTGAAAACATAACGGCGCACTGGAAAACTGAACTGTTTGTTGGAAATGAAAGCTATGGACTTGTCAACATCAGGAGAGGAATTTTCCAGGGAGACTCATTGTCCCCTCTGCTTTTTGTTATTGCGATGATCCCTCTGTCAACAATCTTACAAAAAACAAACCTCAGCTATAAAACATCTAAAAAATCTTATAAAATTTCGCATCTGATGTACATGGATAACCTGAAGCTATATGGGAAAGCGCAAACTGAAATCCAGTCTCTGACTAACACTGTCTGAATTTTTAGCACTGATATCAGCATGGAGTTTGGTTTGGACAAATGTTCAACAGTGGCATTGAAGAAGGGAAAAATCATTGAAAGTGAGGGCATAAATATGCCTAATAGCCAAACAGTAAAGTGTCACCAGCCAGAGGCCTATAAATATCTGGGCATATTACAGCTGGACAACATCAAGCATGAACATGTGAAAACTGTGGTCAGTAAAGAATACACACAAAGGGTCAGAAAAATTCTCAAAAGCAACTCAATGGAGGCAACACCATCAAGGCCATAAACACCTGGGCCATACCTGTCATAAGATATACTTCTGGCCTTATAAATTGGACACAGGCGGAACTGGACAATTTGGACAGAAAAACAAGAAAACTCATAACCATTCATCATTCACTGCACCCTTGCAGTGATGTTGACCGGCTATATCTGCCTAGCAGATCAAGTGACAGAGGACTCTTATAAGTAAAACAAGCAGTCAAAAAAGAAGAACATGCCCTGGCAAAATATGTAAAGCAAAGCGAAGAACCTGCTTTGATTGAAGTCAAAAATCAGAAACTCCTCAAAGCACAGTAGACAAAAAACCAGTAAAAAAAACCGCACTACAAACTAGAGCTGACAACTGGCACAACAAAACATTGCATGGAAAGTTCCTTGACAAAATTGAAGGAAAAGCTGATAAGGAGAAGACATGACTATGGCTCACGAATGGAACACTGAAGAAGGAGACAGAAGGCCTGATCTTTGCAGCCCAGGAGCAAGCCATCAGAACAAATGCAATTAAGGCCAAGATCAAAAAATCAGCTGATGACCCAAAATGCAGACTTTTCAAGGAAACTGACGAAACCATTGATCATATCCTCAGCTGCTGTAAGAAAATCGCAGAGACAGACTTCAAACAGAGGCACAATTATGTGGCCCAAATGATTCATTGGAACTTATGCCTCAAGTACCACCTCCCAGCAGTAAAGAACTGGTGGGATCACAAACCTGCAAAAGTATTGTAGAATGAGCACGCAAAGATACTGTGGGACTTCCGAATCCAGACTGACAAAGTTCTGGAACACAACACACCAGACATCACAGTTGTGGAAAAGAAAAAAGGTTTGGATCATTGATGTTGCCATCCCAGGTGACAGTCGCATTGATGAAAAACAACAGGAAAAACTCAGCCGCTATCAGGACCTCAAGATTGAACTTAAAAGACTCTGGAAGAAACCAGTGCAGGTGGTCCTGGTGGTGATCGGCACATTGGGTGCCGTGCCAAAAGATCTCAGCCGGCATTTGGAAACAATAGACATTGACAAAATTACGATCTGCCAACTGCAAAAGGCCACCCTACTGGGATATGCACGCATCATCCGAAAATACATCACACAGTCCTAGACACTTGGGAAGTGTTCGACTTGTGATTCTGTGAAATGAAATCCAGCATATCTATCTTGTTTGCTGTGTCATACAATAATAATAATAATAATAATTTATTTGTATTCCTCCCTCTCTCCATGCAGGGACTCAGGGCGGTTTCCTGCATATACGACAAATATTCAATGCCAGCAAGGAGAAACATACAAACAAATTACATCAAAGCAGATCACTTCAAACAATATATAAGCAACCTAACTTTAAAACTTAATAACAGACCAAAATAGCAAAAATAAAACTTAAGTAACTGCATGGAGCGCCGTTACCTTCCTGCCGGAGCGGTACCTATTGATCTACCCACATTGACATGTTTTCGAACTGCTAGGTTGGCAGAAGCTGGAGCTAACAGCGGGTGCTCACTCCGCTCCCGGGATTTGAACCTGCATCCTTTCGGTCCCAAAGTTCAGCAGCTCATTGCTTTAACATACTTCGCCACCGGGGTTAGGAACTAATAAATAAAACCTTAAAGTAAGAAGAGATAATTTACTGCTACCAACAGGTTAAAATCAATTCCAGCAACTAGACAAGATTTAGCATATCTAGTTGAAGAGGTAGGTCAAGGCGTGTTAGTTTTCTTCCTCTCCATATGCCAGTATGCATGGATGGGTTTTTAGCAGCTTTTTGAAGGCTAGGAGATAGGGAGCCATTTTAGTTCTTTTGGGAAGAGAGTTCCAGAGGCAAGGAGCGATGGAAAAAGCCCCCTCTCTCATTCCCACCAACCGTTCTTGAGAGGGGGGCGTGGGACTGAGAGCAGCGCCTCCTCCGCAGATTGCATCGCCCAAGCCAGTTTGTATACGGAGATGCGGCTCTGCAAATAGTCTGGGCTTGAATCATTTAGGGCTTTATAGGTGACTAGCTGTGCCCAGCCACGCGTTGCTGTGGCAAAGTGGTGGTGGTATTGGTTAAAAATTGTTGTGGAATTTTTATTTGATGTTATTTGTATTTTTAAATTAATTTTATAGTAACTTATCTTTTTATTTATTATATTTTATTATTTTCTTGTATTATTTTTAGTTATTTTCTGTTATTATAGTGTTTTATTGTATTCATTTTTTAGTGTTTTTAATAATTTTTAGTGTTTTTTATTATTTTTATTGTATTATTTGTATTTATGTTATTTTTTATTTTATTATTATTTGTGTTTTTATTATTTTATTTTATTATTTGTATGTACAGTAGAGTCTCACTTATCCAACACTCATTTATCCAATGTTCTGGATTATCCAACGCATTTTTGTAGTGAATGTTTTTAATACATCATGATATTTTGGTGCTAAATTCGTAAATACAGTAATTACTACATAGCATTATTGCATATTGAACTACTTTTTCTGTCAAATTTGTTGTATAACATGATGTTTTGGTGCTTAATTTGTAAAATAACCTAATTTGATGTTTAATAGGTGTTTCCTTAATGCCTCCTTATTATCCAACATATTCGCTTATCCAACATTCTGCTGGCCCATTTATGTTGGATAAGTGAGACTCTACTGTATTATATTTTATTATTTGCTAATATTATTTTATTTTTATTTTTTAATTGTATTATTTTTTTTTGTTTTTTTTTGTTTTTTTGTATTTGTTTTATTATTATTATTTCCTCTTTGTATTGGTTGTTCTGAGTTCTGTGGTCTGCCTGGTCATGTTCCAAATGTATTCTCTCCTGATGTTTCGCCTGCGTGTATGGCAGGCATCCTCAGAGGTTGTGAAATGTGTTGTAACGAAAGGAAGTGGGGTTTATATATCTGTGGAATGACCAGGGTGGAAGAAAGAAGGATTGTCTGGTTTAGCCAAGTGTGACTGTTGGAATTGGCACTGAATAGCCTTGTAGCTTCAAAGCCTGGATGGTTCCTGCCTGCCTGGAATGAACAAAATGTGGCTCCCAGTATTTAAAAAAATCTGTGAAATCAGGACAATTAACTAAAGAACAGCACTGAGCAATCAGAGAATTCCAGACATGATGTACTGAGGGCAAGCTAACATTTCCCAACAAAAGAATCCCCCTCCGAAGCAGGAGGTAGGCAGGCTTTGAAGGTGCAAGGGCATTCAATGGCAATCAAGGTGACCAAGTGAACATTCACAGTCACCTCAGACAGATAAGAGTTGTCCCATCCTGGATATCATTGGAGAGATAGAAACAAACATCCCACTTGTCTGTTTTCAAACAGATCTCATAATCTCTGAGGATGCCTGGCATAGACATGGATGGCCGTTTGGCAGCAGATAGGGTCGTGAGGGAATGTGATGTTTAATAGGCTTTTCCTGAATCCCTTCTTATTATCCAACATATTCAGTTATCCAATGTTCTGCCGGGGTGTTTATGTTGGATAAGTGAGACTCTACTGTATATTTATAATCTTATATTATCTGCTTAGAACTGGATTATATGAGGCTTCTTTTACACAGCTGAATAAAATGCATACTGAAGTGGATTATATGGCAGTGTGGACTCAAGATAATCCAGTTCAAAGCAGATAATATAAGATTATAAATGGGTTATATAGCTATGTGGAAGGGCCTTGAGTCTACACTGCCATATAATCCAGTGCAAATTAGATAATCTCTAGAAGAGGCCTAAGTGAGGCCCAACTGTGCCTGTCTCCTGGGCTGAGTAGGTTGCTAGGACACCAAGTGGGTGGAGCTTAGCCTTCTAACTGGCAGCAATTGGCTAAAAACAATTATTCCTCTCCCTCTAATTAGGACTTCATTTTTCTTTTCTTTTCTTTTCTTTTTTTTTGTTTGTTGTCGGAACTTAGGGGCAAGGATGGTGGATTGTGCTGCCAAATTTCTAGGTTCTGGGGCTTGTAGTTTTGTTGTTTAGTGGGAGGGGAGGATACCATTACTCATTTATATATATAGATAACCAGCATCTTATATTTAGCCCAGAAACATATTGGCAGCCAGTGAAGCTGCCACAATAAGGGAGTCGTCCTCTCACGATACGGCGCTCCAGTTAGTAACTTGGCCACTGAGCTCTGAACTATTTGCAGCTTCTGAACTATCTTCAAAGGCAGCCCCATGTAGAGAGTGTTGTAGTCCAGACGGGAAGTAACAAAGGCATGGACTGCCATGGATAAATCTAACATCTCAAGGTATGAGCGCCACTTGTGCATGGGTTTTAGTTGTTCGAAGGCACTCCTAGCCACTGTCGACACCTGAGGTTCCAGGGTCACCCCCAAGCTGCAAACCTGAGTCTTCAGGGGTAGTGTACCCCGTCCAGGACAGGCTGTAACCTCACATCCTGATCCGCCTTCCAACTGGCCAGGAGTACCTATGTTTTGTCTGGATTGTTCTTCAACTTACTAGCCCTCATCCAGTCCATTAGCCTATGTAATTAGTGTAATTATAACTTAAACCTCATTGGGTCCTTGTTATCTATTGAGGTTTGGTTCCAGGGCCTCCATGGATACCAGTACCATATGTGATAAAATTGTGTTCCTTTTTTAAAATGGCAAAATCAAAATGATTAAAAAAAAAACATTTTCAAGCCATGGAACAGAGTCTGTGGATATGGGGGACTGAGTGTATTCTACTATATTCATCTGTGATAGCACAACAAAATTCATATATCAAATGTTTAAACATGTACTCTGAGTTTCATAATTTATTAAAAGGTATGCATGAAATAGCTTACAAGTTTAATATTGTAGGTTGATAATCATATTGCTTGGGCCTTGATGACAGTCTTCTAAAATTTTATTTAAAAAGAATAGCAGTAGAAGACGCTTGTAGTAATTTACCAGTCTGGGATATTTGAAGATGCCCGTTTATATAGACCCTGATTTAAGAGACTATACTGTGTGCCACACATGAGACTGAGATTTTTCAGGTGTTGTATCACCTCTACAGTCCTGTGCCTTCTCTCCTGGCCATGCCCAAGGCCCTGTAGCTTAACGTATCTCTAGGCTCAAATCCATAGTATTTGATGTGGTTGTTTGTGATTGAAAGCAGTAGTTTGCAGCCCATCCTTCAACAAACAATGCTCTTTGAATTTTAGCCAGAATAAGTACTAACATTCTTTCCAGTATGTGGAGTAATGGTATACTCATTCGTAGTCTGAGATGGAAAAGCACAGTTTTCATAGTAGATATTTGCATTTTGTAACCAGCAAGTTTTTTTTCCATAATTTTCTAAACAGGTCAGCCAAGATGGAAAGTCATTACTTGATAAACTGCAACGGCCTTTGACTCCTGGAAGCTCAGACTCTCTAACAGCTTCAGCTAACTACTCTAAGGCAGTGCATCATGTCCTAGATGTTATTCATGAAGTGCTTCATCACCAGAGGCAACTGGAGAACATCTGGCAGCATCGAAAGGTTCGCCTACATCAACGACTTCAGCTCTGTGTCTTTCAGCAGGATGTACAACAGGTTAGTTCATAGCTTCTAATGTTACAGGAGACAGTGCATTACAGGTTCATTTAGAGTCTTTTTAAAACAACAATAATGGCATCCTTTCCATCTCTTTTCTATGCTAGCTTTTACTATGGCAAAAAGCAGTAATGGAGGGAAAATGACGTTCTTAACCAATTCACTTTGATCTCCTTTCAATCAAACAAACACCACTAGACAAGATTAAAGCAATTATTGACTTTCTTTTGTTCCAGAGTCACACCAAGGCCAAAAACCAATGTTAATTTCAAGTTGAGGGGAAAAGTTTGCATCCTATCTTCCTTTGTTCTTTTGAGAATCATTACCACAGATAAGAAAAATGGTAGCCGAGGAGTTCCAAAGAATGGGAATTAATGAAGCCCTAGCTCTAGCACAGTGCTTCTCAACCTGTGGGTCCTCATATGTTTTGGCCTTCAACTCCCAGAAATCCTAACAGCTGGTAAACTGACTGGGATTTCTTGGGAGTTGTAGGCCAAAACACCTTGGGACCCACAGGTTGAGAACCACTGTTCTAGCATTTGCTAATGACAACCGTTGCTTCTTGGGCAAGATGTGGTGACAGCAAACACACCAGTTAGTTCCTGAGGTTGGACAAGAAAACAAGGGAGCCTCAGAGAAAAAAGATTTCAGGGGCGGAATCACACAGCTCCTTGACCATTTATAGTTAATTCAAAAATGTAGGAAGAGGTTAAGGGGAGGTGCAATTGATCTGTGAATAGGAGAGAGGAAGAAGGGGAGCAACAGTAGAGTTGGCTGAACAGAAAAAGAAAATTATCAGGTACTGTGTCCCTATGTAACAGTAGAACAGAATTGCTGACAGTTCTATCATGTGGTTCACAGCCATATGCCATTCCCATTAGCTGAGATGTCACCACTTTCCTTCTTTCAGCTGGAGTGGCTAAACAGCAGAAAACAATAATTTGTAGTTTCTTATTTCCCTAACAAACCAGAACTTAAACATAGGGTTTGAAAGTGATTTCCTTTTCTTACCTTATTAAAGGCGTAACAAATCAGAGCCTGGATTTGAATACATAGAAAAACTTGTGTTTCCTGGCTCCTTTCTTAAGTTGTGTGGAGGTGTCACCAAGGTGTGGTCTGCAGATGTGGACTACCACACTCATCAACCTTTGCAAACAAAGCAGTTAGTGGGGAATAACAGAAATTGCAGTCCAGCAGCATCTAGAGCAGAGTTTCTTAAACCTTTCCACACAGGATCCCCTTTGGACTGAGAAATGTTTACATGACCCCAGATATATAAAATCACTTTGTACCTTAAGCCTCTGGTATATGTTCATTGACTAGGACTTTTTTCCTCATTCATGCTTAATATTGGTATAATTACAACATATACATATTAGTTTTATTTTGTCAAAAAAAAACCCTGACAGGTGCAATGTTTTAAGTGGCACTGCTGTCATATTGTTTGATCCTCACATATCACTTTGTTGAAGGTTGTGGCTGCCTGTCGTCTGGGTCACTGATTGATGAATTATGGTGGTTCTATGAATCCATCAGAAACTGACCTGAGGAATGCACACATCCCATAGAGATGTGGTTGTTTGTGTCAGTGTTATTTGTTAAATGTCATATGTGTTAACACTTTGTCCCTTTCTGCCACCATTTTTCTTCTGGGTAAATAGCCTTACTGTGATTTACTTGGATTAGACCTGTCAGTTTGAAGAAATATTTATTGAAGACGCAATAAACAGGCTTGGTTACACCATTGGCCTGAGTATACAGAAGTAGCCATTCTTGTTGCAATCCAAATAAATGTTAAGATAATTACATTGATGCCATCTGTTTAATCCTTGCTCACAAAACCTGTTAATATAGAAAAGTGTGGCAATAATTAAACATTATGTTCAGGTTTAGGCTTGGTTTTCATTTTTAAAACCCCAGGATATTTGTATATTTGTAATCCTTAACAAAATCAAATCAAATTACTGTTTTATATAGAGAGAATACAAGTTTCATTCTGAAAACTAGGTGTATATAAGACACATTTACAGGAGATTGGTTTCATTTAATTACCATGATTCAATCCTGTAGAATCTTGGAACCTGTACTTTAATGAGGAATTTGACATTTTCTGAGACAGTTCCAGGTAACATAATGGTGATATTTCAGAGCATTCCAAGCACCCCATCAAGTTGCATATACCAGCATTCCACAGAATGGAGTCATCATATTGCCAAAACCATATACCATATTTACTCGAGTCTAATGTTCACCTTTTTTGGCTAATTTATGCACAGCCTTTACCTCAGGAAGGGACCCCTGGTGGCACAGTGTGTTAAAGTGCTGAGCTGCTGAACTTGCGGACCAAAAAAGGTCCCAGGTTCAAATCCCGGGAGCGGAATCTGCACCCGCTGTTAGCCCCAGCTCCTGCCAACCTAGCAGTTCGAAAACATGCAAATGTGAGTAGATCAATAGGTACCGCACCGGCAGGAATGGCGCTCCATGCAGTCATGCCGGCCACATGACCTGGAGATGTCTATGGACAACGCCGGCTCTTCGGCTTAGAAATGGAGATGAGCACCAACCCCCAGAGTCGGTCACGGCTGGACTTAACGTCAGGGGAAACTTTACCTTTTTTTACTTTACCTCAGGAAGGGGCATGGCTTCCCTAATGGTCTCATTCATGCTGCCTGCCTCCATGATGTGCTATGCCTACGCTGTTGGGTGCATTACATTCGAGGACAAATCCATTTTTGTCATGTGTACCTTCAGAATTGAGGTGCGCATTACATTCAATAGTGCATTATGCTCAGGCTCTCCCAGGAATTCCTCCCATGGCAAAATTAAAGGAATGGGATAGGAAACTAAATTATTGGGTTGAAGGAGGGAAAAGACCAAGAGTAAGGAAAAAATTGATAATTGCAAAAGAAATGAAAGGGGGATGGGGCTGTCCATGCCTAGAGCTATATAGTGATGCCTTCCAAATTGAAAGAGCGATAGAATTACAAGTGACAAATAAAAAATGGGTGAGATTTGAAAAGGAAATGAATGGAGTTAATTGTGAAGAAATAATCATTAGAAAATGGGATAAGAGAAATATAGATAAATTAATAGGACCAATGAAAGGAACAATGCAAGTGTGGAAGAAATGGCAAGGGAGAATAAGTAGCTTAAAATCTAAAATGTCAACAGTATGGATAATCAATAAGGATAAGGAATCAAATATAAATAGAAATATTCAAACATTGAAGGGAAAAGGAATAGAGAGACTAGAACAACTATATGACAGAGAGGGAACGGTAAGAGAAAATAAAATTAAACAATGGCTTGGAGAAGAAAATTGGTTACAGATAAGAGCAATCTGTGCATATTGCAAAATAAAAGAAAATATTAATATGGTTAAGAGAGAAGATAACGCCTTTGAAAAGATAATAAGAGAAAAGGGGGAAGGAAAGAAGGCACAGGCCAGCAAAATATATACAATGCTCATAGAGGCTGATGGATGTATAATACGGGATCTAAAAAGTATGTGGGAAACGGACCTGCAAATCACAGAACAAGAGATGAGAAATGTGGTAGAGACAATAGGGATGAAAAGGAATACCAGAGTACGAGAAATGAGGAGGAAAATATTGCACAAATGGTATCGTACACCCTGCCAATTAGCATACTACTATAAAAAGGGGAGTAGTCAGTGCTGGCATGGATGTCATCAGAAAGGGCGGTTTATGCACATGATGTGGGAATGTGAATATGTACAATATTTTTGGCAGACTATACAAAATGAGTCAAATCAAATACTAGGAAATGAGTGGGTCATAACAAAGGAAATAGCGGTATTAGGGAAAAGAGAGGAAATGGGAAATAAAAGGGAAATAAAAGAAGCAATAATTGAATGTGCACAAGCAGTAATAGTATTAGGGTGGAAAGATAAATCAAAATGGACAGTAAATAAATGGTACCAATATATGGTGGAGCAAATGGAATTTGAAATTATGAATGTGAAACTAAATGTTGTAAAAACTAATGAAAATAGAACAAGAGAAATGGAAGAAAGATGGACAATGGTAAAGAACTATATCATGAATCAATCTGGAGATCAAGCCATAAGAAATAAGATATAAATGTTATATAGTATATAGGTTTGAAATTGTCAGGACCCAGGCTGCAGAGCACCAATAACCATGCGCAGAGACCAGAATCTATCTAATATCTTTATTAAAGAAATATATAAAGTCAATAAAAACAAGTGAAGAATATAGTTCAGAAGCAGACCTTTCAGATGAGGTCAAATATAGTCCAGGAATATATTGTCCAATATAAGATATTAAAGTCCAAAGTTATAATCCACTTGACCGAAACACACACCTTGCCAAGCAATGGTGTGGGGAATGACAGGGTCCTTAAAGTCCAAGGTAGCTTGACAACAAGGCTGGAAAATAGGCTTGAATCTTGGCTAGATCAAACTTGAAACGAGGCAAACATGAAACTTGAACTGAGTCCATAGAAGTCCGTGAAACAAGGCAAGGCTGGAAACTTGATCCATGAAACAAGGCAAGGCTGGAAACTCGATCCGGTAAACAAGGAACTGGGGTACGAAGTCCACACACGATCTCTCTCCTCAAGCTGAACAATTGACTCCGCAAGGTTCCCCTTGCGGCAAGACCCCTATATAGGGTCTTGTTTTCCCGCCAACAGAACACTTTCCCTGGAGAACAAGAAATGAAACCCAACTCTGTCCAGATGCATGACTCCTTAGAATTTCCCAAGGGAAGCAGACCTAATCAGCTAATTGTCTGGCAGCGATTCTGAGGCTCCGGCGATTAGCCTCCCTGGCTCCTCTATCTCTATTATAATTGTCCTTTCGGGAAAACGGGGGAGAATTCTGCCCAAGGCTTGTTTGGTTAACTTCCTGAGGACAAACATCCTCCAGGTGGCGAGGCTCCGATTCAAGCTGAACCGGTGGAAATCCCAAATTTTCCTCCTCATCTGCCACAATAGCACTAGGAACGGGACTACAAGGCCCATGAGACATCACAGAAATGGATAAAGATAAAGATATAAAATTGTCTCATAAAGAAACGAATATGTAAAAAGAAAACAATCCTCGTGTTGGTGGTGGGAATTGTAAATGTTTTGTATGTCTACGGTATGTATTTTTTGTGTTAAAAAAATTATTTAAAAAATAGTGCATTATGCTCAAGTAAATAAGGGTAATATGGGTAAATATTGTTCAAAACTCAGTACTATTTTTCTTCCTTTGAGATGATGGAGCTTGTAATCTAATAATAATCCATACAATAAGATTAAGGTGGTTAAAATTAGTAATAGCATAATGTCTAAACTGAATCTTCTTAGTGGTCATTGCTATACATTTAAAGATGACCACTTAGGAAGTGGGAAAAAATTAAAAATCCTCTGTAATTATGATCATAGTCCTGTATTCAAAGTTATGGTTAGCAGAATCATTGATGAACCCCAATCATGGTTTGGTGGAATGTCTGAATTAAACCCATTTTTATAAATTACTAGCTTGGGGCCCTGGTGGTGCCCGGGTAATTTGAGAAACTTGTGTGCCAAGTTTGGTCCAGATCCAAAGTCAGCTGGGTTCAGTGCTGTCTGTATAAGGGTAAACTACAACTCCCAGATGCAAAGGTCAATCACCCCGAGACCCTGCCTGTATGCACAGTTGGGCATGATGGGGTTGTGTGCAAAGTTTAGTCCAGATCTGAAGTTGGGTGGGTTCATTGCTGTCTGTATAAGGGTGAACTACAACTCCCGGAGCCTAAGGACAATCACCCCGAAAACCTGCCTGTATGCACAGCTGGGCATGATGAGGCCGTGTTCCAAGTTCGGTCCAGATCCGAAGTCGACTGTGTTCAGGGTTGTCTCCATAAGGGTGAACTACAACTCCCAGAGCCAAAGTACAATCACCCCAAAACACTGCCTGTATGCATAGTTGGGCATGATGAGGCAGTGTGCCAAGTTTGGTCCAGATCCGAAGTCGGCTGGGTTCAGTGCTGTCAGTATAATGGTGAACTACAACTCCTAGAGCAAGATGTGAGTGAAGCCACTTGGTTCATCCTCCCCCAATCTACCCCAGGACGGAAAGGGGTTCATGGTGGTTCTGTGTATCAAGTTTGGTCCAGTTCCGTCACTGGTGGGCTTCGGAGTGGCTTGTGGGAATCGTAGCGATTGAAAGTACTACAGATCCCATCACCCATGGTCTATTGTCCCACAAACGGCACCAGGACACAATGTGTGTCATGGGGGTTAAGCGTGTCAAGTTTGAGACAGGTCCGTCGTTCCTGGCGCTCACAGTGGCCTGTGATACTGGCGGCCAGTCAGAAAGCTACCACATACACAGATACACAGATACGCTGCCGCACCGCCGCATACAAACACTGACTGTTATTATATACTAGCTTGGGGACCCGGCGGTGCCCGGGTTATTAGTAGAGGACATTGAGCTGTTTTGGATATTATGAATGGGCCCATTGCTGTAGATCTGTGGCCAATGGGGTTTGCAGTGGGAGATGTTTTGGGTGAAAGTACTGCTAATCCCATAATCCTTTGTCCATCCTCCACCAAGCTGCTGCAGGGTGCAAAGTGTGTCATTTGGGATATGTGTGCCAAGTTTGGTTCAGTTTTGTCAATTGTAGCATTTGCAGTGGTCTCTGGAAGTGAGTGACGATACTGCAAGTCCCATCATCCATGGTCCAAACTCTTCCAAACCACACCAGGATGTAGAGTTGTAATGGGGCCTCTGTGTACCAAGTTTGGTACTGATTCGTCATTGGTGGTAGTTGCAGTGCTCTCAGGAAGCCAGTGAAGGTATTGCAAGTCCCATGGTTCATCCCCCTCCAAACAGCACCCAGGTGCAGAGTAGGACATGGGGCTCTATGTGCTAAGTTTGGTCTTGTTTAGGCATTGGTGGGAGTTGCAATGTTCTCAGGAAGTGAGTGAATGTATTGCAATTCCTATTATCCATGGTCCATCGTACTCCAAACTTCACCAGGGTATAGAGTGGGTCATGGGTGCTCTGTGTTCCAAGTTTGGTCTTAATCAGGCATTTGTAGCAGTTGCAGTGGTCTGAGGAATTTAGTGAAGATACTGGAAGTCCCATTATCCGTGGTATGCCTTCCCCCAAATTGCACCAGGAAGTAAAGTTGGTCATGCGGGTTATGTGTGCTAACGTTGATCCTGATCCAAGGTGTCGGAGACAAAATGTTTGAAAGTACTGCAAATCCCATAATCCTTGGTCCATCATCCCCGAAATGGCTCCAGGCTGTAAAGTGGGTCATGCGGGGTATGTGTGTGAAGTTTGGTCCTGATCCATCATTAGTTAGAGTAACAGTGATCTGTTGGAGACAATGTGTTGGAAAGTACTGCAAATCCCATAATCCTTGGTCCATCATCCCCGAAATGGCTCCAGGCCGTAAAGTGGGTCATGCGGGGTATGTGTGTGAAGTTTGGTCCTGATCCATCATTAGTTAGAGTAACAGTGATCTGTTGGAGACAATGTGTTGGAAAGTACTGCAAATCCCATAATCCTTGGTCCATTCTCCCCCAAAGTGCTGTAGCATGTAAAGCATGTCATTTGGGATATGTGTGCCAAGTGTGGTCCAATTTTGTAATTCATGTGAATTGCAGTGGTCTGAGGAAGTGAGTGAAGGTACTGGAAGTCCCATCATCCTAGGTATGTCCTTCCCCAATCTGCAACAGGACATAAAGTGGGTCATTGGGGTTCTGTGTGCCAAGTTTGGTCCAGTTCCGTCACTGGTGGGCATCGTAGTCATCTGTGAGAGTAGAAACTATTTAAAGTACTACAAATCCCATCATCCCCCAAACGGCACCAGGACAGAAAGTTTGGGCCAGGTCCCTCATTCCTGGCGATGACAGTCACCTGTGAAAGTGGCGGCCAATCAGAAAGCTGGCACATACTCGCATACATACATACCCGCAGACATACATACCCACATACAAACATTCACTTTTATTATATGCTAGCTTGGGGGCCCGGTGGTGCCCGGGTTATTAGTAGACGGCATTGAGTTGTTTGGGGATGTGCGGAAATATCACTTAAGTTTGGTCCAGATCCGTCATCAGCTGGGTTCAGTGCTGTCTGTATAAGGGTGAAGTACAACTCCCAGAGCCAAAGGTCAATCACCCTAAAACCCAGCCTGTACGCACAGTTCGGCATGATAGGGCTGTGTGCCAAGTTTGGTCCAGATCCGAAGTCGGCTGGGTTCAGTGCTGTCTATATAAGGGTGAACTATAACTCCCAGAGCCAAAGGACCTAGCAACCCGAAAGATAGTTGCTTCTATCAAGTAGGAAATAAGGTACCACTTATAAAGTGGGGAGGCAAATTTAACTAATGAGGACGTGCCGTCACAGTGGATGATGAAGCAGCTGCTCCCCCCTGTGGCCAGAATCGAACATCCCCTCAGGAGAAGGTTAAATTGCCTCTGCGTCTGTCTCTTGTCTCGGTTCTATGTGTATATGGGCATTGAATGTTTGTCCTATATGTATATAATGTGATCCACCCTGAGTCCCCTTTGGGGTGAGAAGGGCAGAATATAAATACTGTAAATAAATAAATAAATAAATAATGTTGCCTAAGTACCTGACGTTGCCTGGGTTTATTTAGTAAGGATATATATTAGAAATAGGCATTTTTGGATTTTGGATTTTAAGAATAAAGCTATTATAAAATGCATAACCATATAAACAGAACCATTTATATATATATATAAACAGATCACATTATATATATATAGGGCAAACATTCAATGCCCATATACAGACAGAACCGAGACAGACGCAGAGGCAATTTAACCTTCTCTTGAGGGGATGTTCGATTCTGGCCACAGGGGGGAGCAGGTGCTTCATCATCCACTGTGACGGCCCTTCCTCAATCCAACGTCGTAAATTAGTTAAATTTGCCTCCCCACTTTATAAGTGGTACCTTATTTCCTACTTGATGTGGTGCTACTTCCATCAGCCCAAGATCAACCTATTTACGTACTTGCCGCCTTACCTTGTTGAAGGAGAGTGCTGTATCCAAAAGACCCAGGCAAAAGCTGCCCTGTTTGGAACCCTGTTTGGAACAGGGAAGATGGCCACCTCTTTTGTGGCCTAGCAGAATGGAGCCAGCTTGCAAGGCCTGAAACGTGTTAGCAAAATGATCAAAGGCGGCTTGGATTGGGGCTTTGGGGGCTAGAAGTGTTCATAAGCCTGAAAAGGCATCGTTAAAAAGATAATAACGATGTTCTCTGCTGTCTTTTGAAGAAAGTAGGGCCTTACAAAGAAGTTGAAAGCTGAGGCAAGATGACGTCCTCTTTTGGGCCTAGCAGCGTGGGGCCAGCCTGGAAGGCCTTAAACATGTCAGCAGAGGGGCCAAAGGGGCCCAGTGGTGGGTGGGGGGAATAAAAGTGTTCATAATGACAGCAAAGATTAAAAAGATAGTCATTTTTTCTTTTCAGTCTGTTGTGCAAAGTACTGTCTTACCTTGCAGAAGGATAGTTCTGGCAATGACCCAGGCAGAAGCTGCTTTCTTTGGAGCAATCTTGAGGCAAGATGGCGTTCTCTTTTGGGCCTAGCAGCGTGGGGCCAGCCTGGAAGGCCTTAAACATGTCAGCAGAGGGGGCAAAGGGGCCCAGTGGTGGGTGGGTAAGGTTGGGGGGGGGGGGAATAAAAGTGTTCATAATGACAGCAAAGATTAAAAAGATAGTCATTTTTTCTCTTCAGTCTGTTATGGAAAGTAGATATAGTAATGTAAATGTAAAGTTTTTTATTATCAGTATGCACAGTTGGCCATGTTGGGTGTATTTGGTATAGATCCATGGGTCCTAGGGGTTATGTGTGTCAAGTTTGGTCCAGGTCTGGCCTTCCTGGTGGTCCCAGTGGTGTTTTTTATTACAAAAGTGTAGGGTGAAGGCTGTTAAGTGTACCAAAGCTAGCGTCATTTTGAGGAGAGGGAGTAGGCTGAAGCCTGTTGGTAGTAGTTTTTGCCTCAGGGGTCCCAGTGGCCTGTGAAAGTGGCGGCCAATCAGAAAGCTGGCCCATATTCCAGCTGGCCAATCAGAGAGTTGGCCCATATTCCGGCCTGCCTATCAGAAAGCTGCCACAAACACACATACATACATACATACATACATACACCGCCCGCCACATACAAACACTGACTTTTATTATATACTAGCTTGGGGACCCGGCGGTGCCCGGGTCTTTTGAGAAACCTGTGTGGCAATTTCGGTCCAGATCCGAAGTCGGATGAGTTCAGTGCTGTCTGTGTAAGGGTGAACTACAACTCCCAGAGCCAAAGGACAATCACCCTGAAACCCTGCCTGTATGCTCAGCTGGGCATGATGGGGCCGTGTGCCAAGTTTGGTCCAGATCCAAAGTCGGCTGGGTTCAGTGTTGTCTATATAAGGGTGAGCTACAACTCCCAGAGCAAGAAGTGAGTGAAGCTACTTGGTCCATCCTCCCCCAATCTTCTCCAGGATGGAAAGGGGTTCATGGCGGTTCTGTGTGGCAAGTTAGGTCCAGTTCCGTCTCTGGTGGGCATCGCAGTTGCCTGTGGGAGCCGTAGCGATTGAAAGTACTACATATCTGTCACGACCCAGGCTGCAGAACACCAATAACCATACACAGAGGCCAGAATCTATCTAATATCTTTATTGAGGAAATATATAAAGTTAATAAAAGCAAGTGTAGGAAATAGTTCAGAAGTAGACCTTTCAGGAAAGGTCAAAATTAGTCCAGAGAAACAATGTCCAATATGAAATATTAAGGTCCAAAGTTGTAATCCAGTAACCGAAACACTCACTTTGCCAAGCAAGGTGAGGGGAGAAGACAAGGTCCTTTAGTCCATGAAACTTAGGCAAGGCAAGGAAATAACTTGATTCTTGGATACAAGGCTTAATTCAAGGCAACAAAGAACAAGGAGCAAAAACAGGATCCGTGGTAAATTCGTGGCGAGGTCCGGAAGGCAAGGCTGGGTCCGAGAAGCAAAACAAGGTCCTGGGAAGCAAAGCAAGGCTGGAAACGGGAGCGTAGTCCACACACAACCTACTCCCGTAGTTGACGAATTGACTCCGCAAGATTCCTACGAGGGCAAAACACCTAAGTAGGGTCTCGTTTTCCCGCCAGAGAACAATTCTCTGGGGAACCAGAACCGAAAGCCATTCTCTGAGTCCAGATGCATGACTCCCTAAAGATTCCCATGGGAAGCAGGTTTAATCAACCATTTGTTTGGCCGCGATTCTCAGGCTTCTACGATTAGCCTGTTGAGCTCCTCTCTGTTGTTGACAATAATCACGGCGAGAAAAAGGGGGAGATTTCGGCTCAGGGCTTGTTTGGGAAACTTCTGGGAGGCAAATCTCCTGCAGGTGCAGGGGCTCCATTTCTGGCTGTGAAAGCTCCAATTCTGGCTGAAACGGTGGGAAACTGTGATGAACCATGGGCCTTGTAGTCCTGCTCAGGACATTGTAATCCCTGATGAAGATGAAAACTTGGGTTTTTTACCTTCCCAGTCTGAACTGGATTCCTCTCAGCCAGATCTTTCCCAGGCAGATCTGGAAACCTTGCACCTGCAAGAAAGTTGTGCCCCAGAAGTATGTCAAACAACCCCAGAGCCTACTTCTCCCGTGTTCTTGCGCCGGGAGTTTTGTAAACAACAGAGAAGTTTGGATTCAGCTTCGCGCAGGAGTGCGAGGATAGCAGCTAAGAATGTTGCCAATTAACATTGGTTCTCGTGAGAATCTTTAAGGAGTTTAACATCTGGTCTCAGAGTTTAGCTTTCGTTTCTGATTCCCAGAGAACCGCTCTGGTGAGAAAGTTGGACTCTATATAGGTGTTTTGCCCGCGTAGCAACTTCGCGGAGTCAATTCGTCAGCCTACGGAGCGAGTTGTGTCTGGACAGCGCGCTCCGATTCAAGCCTCGCTTCAGCTCAAGCCTTGCCTTGCTATCCAGCCTTCGCCTTGCTTCCCAGCCTTTGTTTACCTACGGACCTTGCCTTGTTTCCCAGGACTAATCCTTGCCTTGTTTCACGGATTTTACCAAGTTATTCCACGGACCTTGTTCTTGTTCTTAGTTACCTTGTTCCACGTTCAAGCCTTGTTTCAAGTATCAAGTTATTTCCTAGCCACGCTCAAGTTTTATGGACTAAAGGACCTTGTCATCTCCCCTCACTTTGCTTGGCAAAGTGAGTGTTTCGGTTATTGGATTACAACTTTGGACCTTAATATTTCTTATTGGACATTGCTTTTTTGGACTAATTCTGACCTTTCCTGAAGGGTCTAATTCTGGACTATTTTCTATACTTGTTTTTATTAACTTTATATATTCCTTCAATAAAGATATTAGTTAGATTCTGGCCTCTGTGTATGGTTATTGGTGCCTCTGCCGCCTGGGTCGTGACAGTTTGACTCCGCCACCCATAAGCACCAACTAACCGAGGCCAGGATGTCTACCGGAGCCGCGCCGGCTGGACAGCCGCTCAGCTACACCATCAGCAAGGACGAAGTGGACCGCATCCGTGACAGACTCAACGCGCAGGATGGAGAAATAAAAGGGTTGAGGGAGCGCGGAGTTCGCCTCCCGGCCATGGCGTTGCCTACCAAGTTTTCTGGAGAAGCTGCTAAGGTTCATGTTTTCCGCCGCCAATGTCAAGCTTATCTAGAGGCCCGCGATGCCGAGTTTCCCCAAGAAGACATCAAGGTGGCGTGGGTCTACAGTCTTCTAGACGGACCAGCGGCTAGCTGGGCGACGGCCCTGTTTGATCAAGCCTCCCCCCACCTGAGTTCAGCACAACGCTTCTTGGATCACCTTAAGGAGACCTGGGGAATCGAGGACAATTTGGAGGCAGCCGGTCACAAACTCCGGCGCCTCCTTCAAGGAGACAGACCCATGTCTCAGTACATAGCCGAGTTCCGCGTGCTGGCCCACAACACCGGCTGGAACGATGTAGCCCTCAGAGGACAATTTCGGGAGGGTCTCAACATTGAAATGCTGGAAGAAATCTCCAAGGTGGATCCTCCCCAGACCCTCGAGGCACTCATTGATCAATGTTTACGGGCTGAAGTCATGATTGCCAACAGGAAACAATGGGTTCGAGGCCAGGGCGGTAGAGCCGGGGCAAAACCCCCCGCTCCCGCCAGTGTTCAGCCACGTCCGGTGTGGAGACCCCCGCCGCCAACCCCATACCCCAGAGGAGGCGAGGAGGTGCCGATGCAGTTGGGCAATGTGCGTCCCAGACTAGATGCCGCCGAGAAGGCCCGTCGTCAACGCTTGAACCTCTGCTGGTACTGCGGGAACGGGGGCCACTTCGCCAGAGAGTGCCCAGCCAAAGGGAAGCCTGCCGCCCGTCTTGCGGCGGCGTCCTCCACGGAGTCGAAGGCGTCTGAGCCGACTGGCACACAGCCGGCGGGGGAAGCCAACGACCGGGTGTAGAGAGGCTCGCCAACCCGGTCAAAAAATCCATCCAAGAGCCGCCAACCGGGGTCCTGTTCCTTCTCGTGGTCACATTATGGTCAGCAAAAAGGGGACCCGTCATGATCCACGCCATGATAGACTCTGGAGCTACCAACAATTTCATCGATAGAGAGTATGCCGACTCTCTGGGATTACAATATCATGATTTCAAGAATGCCCGTGTGGTGCAAGCCATAGACGGCCGTCCCCTCAAGACGGGCCCCGTAAGCCAGTGGTCGGAACCCACCAGGATGTGGATAAGGGAACATATGGAAGAGATTTCCTTCTTTGTTACCGAGGTTCCCCATTTCCCTGTGATTTTGGGAATTCCATGGCTGACACTCCACGACCCTAACATCTCCTGGTCCAACAGAGAACTGCAGTTTGCTTCACCGTACTGCCAAAACCATTGCCTCGTAGCCAAGGTATGCCATGCCACAGACTCCGAGCCCATCATCACCTTGCCAAAGAAGTACTCCGAGTATTGGGATGTATTCAATGAGAAAGAAGCCGAAAAATTACCCCCACATAGACCTTATGACTGTGCCATTGACTTGGTGGAGGGGGCCCCGATCCCGCGAGGGCATCTCTACTCCCTGACTGAACCAGAGCAAGAAGCTCTCAGGGAATTCTTAGAGACAAACCTTCGCAAGGGGTTCATCAGACCCTCTCAATCCCCAGCCGCCTCCCCAGTGATGTTTGTGAAGAAGAAGTCAGGGGAATTACGCTTGGTGGTGGACTACAGAGCATTGAACAATATCACCAAGCGGAACAGCTATCCCCTGCCCTTAATCTCGGATCTACTGGACCGACTTCGAGGAGCCAAGGTCTACACCAAGCTGGATCTTCGGGGGGCTTATAATCTAGTTCGCATCAGAGAAGGGGACGAGTGGAAGACCGCCTTCCAGACTAAATTCGGATTATTCGAGTCCCGAGTTATGAATTTCGGTTTATGCGGAGCTCCCGCAACGTTCCAGCATTTTGTCAACGATATTTTTCAGGACTATCTAGACAGATTCTTGATAATCTACCTGGACGATTTTTTGGTGTTTTCCAGATCACAATCAGAACATGAGAACCACGTCAAAATGGTGTTGCAACGACTGCGGGATCATGGACTTTATGCCAAGCTAGAAAAATGCGCTTTTGATCTACAAGAGGTAGATTTCCTTGGCTACCGCATCTCGCCTCTAGGGCTTTCCATGGATCCAGCCAAAGTTTCAGCAGTATTGGAATGGCGGGCGCCAACTAACAAGAAAGAGGTGCAGCGTTTCTTGGGGTTCGCGAACTACTACCGCAAGTTCATTCCAGATTTTGCCCGCTGGTCCGACCCCATCACTAGCTGCATCCGTGGAAAGCAGCCTTTCCGCTGGACTGATCAAGCAGAGAAAGGGTTCCAGCAACTGAAGAAACTATTCACCTCCCAGCCAATTCTACAGCACCCAAATCCTGGAACCCCTTTTGTGGTGCAAGCGGACGCCTCTGATGTGGCAATTGGGGCTGTACTCTTACAACCGGTGGGAGATCACCTCCACCCCTGTGCCTTTTATTCTCGTCAACTAACCACACCAGAGAGGAATTACACCATTTGGGAAAAAGAACTACTGGCCATAAAGGCAGCCTTTGAAACTTGGAGACATTGGCTAGAAGGGGCCAAATTCCCCATTGAAGTCCACACTGATCATCGTAATCTAGAACATCTAAGAACTGCCCGCAAACTAAATCAGAGGCAGCAACGTTGGGCTTTATTCTTTGAACGTTTCAACTTCCAGATTCATTATGTGACCCCAGCTCAAACCAAGCAAGCAGACGCCCTGTCACGTAAACCGGAATACGCTGCAGGACGCAAGGAGACCTTTGAATCCCAACTGCTACAACCTGAGAACTTTGCCACGCTCACAGTGGGGAACACCAAATCCAGTCCCATTGGTTCAACTTCCCCTACTCCAGGACCCATCTGTGCTCAAGAAATCAGGGCTAGTCAGCAAGCAGATGCCTGGGCGCAGGACCAACTTCGCCAAGGTCTGCATTTTCCCTTTTCGCTTAAAGATGGGCTGCTCTGCTATAGAAATCATGTTTATATCCCACCCGGACCGGGCAGGGAAAAAGCGCTTCGTCTGTGTCATGACTGCAAACCAGCAGGACACTTCGGACTATTTAAAACCATGCATTTGATCCTAAGAGATTTTTGGTGGCCCAAGATCCGCAAGGATGTGGAAAAATATGTCAACACCTGCCCAGTATGCCAGCGCTCCAAGATACGAAGGGAGAAGCCCTCAGGGCTTTTGCACCCCCTTCCTACCCCATCTCGCCCATGGGAAATAATTTCCGCGGATTTCATCACTGACCTACCACCTTCCTGTGGATTCACCACGATCTTAGTGGTGGTGGACCTATTCACCAAGTTAGCCCATTTCATTCCCTGCGAAGGCCTCCCCACGGCCAAAGAAACTGCGGATCTATTTCTTCAGCATGTTTTCAGACTACATGGATTGCCCAAGAGTTTAGTCACAGACCGTGGATCTCAATTCACCTCTCGTTTTTGGAAGGCACTACAAAAACTACTGGGCATAGACTCTCGCTTATCTTCAGCTCATCATCCCCAAACAGATGGGCAAACGGAGCGCACCAATGCCACTTTGGAGCAGTATCTTCGCTGTTATGTAAACTACCAACAGGACAATTGGGCTTCTCTGTTACCACTGTCTGAGTTTGCCTACAATAATGGAGTTCAAGCTTCTACAAAAGAAACGCCGTTCTTTGCAAACTACGGTTTCCATCCACGTTTCTTTCCCCCTGTCATTGAAACTTCAGAAGTTCCCGCAGCAGAGGATTGGCTGCAGGAACTCACAGCGGTGCAACAACTTTTGCTCCAGCAACTGGACCAAGCCAAGGAGGACTATAAACGCCACGCTGACAAACACCGCCAGCCGGGCCCCGAAATCAAGGTAGGAGATCGGGTTTTCCTGTCCACTCGCTTTCTGCCCTCCCACCGCCCATGCCGGAAGTTAGATGCCCGCTTCATTGGCCCCTATCCAGTGGTGGCGCAATTAAACCCCGTGACTTTCAAACTCCAACTTCCGCGTTCAATGCGCATTCACCCAGTGTTTCACCGTTCCCTGCTCCTTCCGGCGGATGGTGTGCGTCCTGATACAGACCAACCGGCCCCCCCTCCTGTTTTGATGAATGGGGAGGAGGAGTTCGAGGTTGAGGACATTTTGGATTCTCGCTTTCATCGCCGCCGCCTACAATATCTCATTGACTGGGTGGGTTTTGGGCCTGAGGAACGCTCTTGGGAAGACGCCTCCACAGTCCATGCTCCTGATCTAACCCGTCGCTTCCATCTGACCTATCCCACCAAACCGCGACCTCGCGCCTCGGGGAGAGGACCCCAGTTTGGGAGGGGCCCTGAGGAGGGGGATAGTGTGATGAACCATGGGCCTTGTAGTCCTGCTCAGGACATTGTAATCCCTGATGAAGATGAAAACTTGGGTTTTTTACCTTCCCAGTCTGAACTGGATTCCTCTCAGCCAGATCTTTCCCAGGCAGATCTGGAAACCTTGCACCTGCAAGAAAGTTGTGCCCCAGAAGTATGTCAAACAACCCCAGAGCCTACTTCTCCCGTGTTCTTGCGCCGGGAGTTTTGTAAACAACAGAGAAGTTTGGATTCAGCTTCGCGCAGGAGTGCGAGGATAGCAGCTAAGAATGTTGCCAATTAACATTGGTTCTCGTGAGAATCTTTAAGGAGTTTAACATCTGGTCTCAGAGTTTAGCTTTCGTTTCTGATTCCCAGAGAACCGCTCTGGTGAGAAAGTTGGACTCTATATAGGTGTTTTGCCCGCGTAGCAACTTCGCGGAGTCAATTCGTCAGCCTACGGAGCGAGTTGTGTCTGGACAGCGCGCTCCGATTCAAGCCTCGCTTCAGCTCAAGCCTTGCCTTGCTATCCAGCCTTCGCCTTGCTTCCCAGCCTTTGTTTACCTACGGACCTTGCCTTGTTTCCCAGGACTAATCCTTGCCTTGTTTCACGGATTTTACCAAGTTATTCCACGGACCTTGTTCTTGTTCTTAGTTACCTTGTTCCACGTTCAAGCCTTGTTTCAAGTATCAAGTTATTTCCTAGCCACGCTCAAGTTTTATGGACTAAAGGACCTTGTCATCTCCCCTCACTTTGCTTGGCAAAGTGAGTGTTTCGGTTATTGGATTACAACTTTGGACCTTAATATTTCTTATTGGACATTGCTTTTTTGGACTAATTCTGACCTTTCCTGAAGGGTCTAATTCTGGACTATTTTCTATACTTGTTTTTATTAACTTTATATATTCCTTCAATAAAGATATTAGTTAGATTCTGGCCTCTGTGTATGGTTATTGGTGCCTCTGCCGCCTGGGTCGTGACAGAAACCTAAGTTTTCCTCTTCATCTGTCATAACAGCGCTAGGAACGGGACTACATGGCCCATGAGTCATCACACTATCCCCCTCCTCAAGCCCCCTCTCAAAAATGGGCTCTCTCCCCGAGGTGCGGGGCCGCGGCTTGGCGGGGTAGGTCTGATGGAAGCGGCGGGTTAAATCGGGGGCATGGACTGTGGAAGCGTCTTCCCAAGAGCGTTCTTCGGGGCCAAAACCCACCCAGTCAATGAGATACTGAAGGCGGCGGCGATGAAAGCGAGAATCCAAAATGTCCTGAACCTCGAATTCCTCCTCCCCATCCACTAAAACAGGAGTGGGGGCCGGCCGGTCTGCATCAGGGCGCACACCATCCGCCGGAAGGAGCAGGGAGCGATGAAACACTGGGTGAATGCGCATAGAGCGCGGAAGTTGGAGTTTGAAAGTCACGGGGTTTAGTTGCGCCACCACTGGATAGGGACCAATGAAACGGGCGTCTAGCTTCCGGCAGGGACGGTGGGAGGGCAAGAAGCGAGTGGACAGAAAAACCCGGTCTCCTACCTTGATTTCGGGGCCCGGCTGGCGATGACTGTCAGCGTGGCGTTTGTAGTCCTCCTTGGCTTGAGCTAGTTGCTGGAGCAAAAGTTGTTGCACCGCTGTGAGTTCTTGCAGCCAGTCCTCCGCTGCGGGAACTTCTGAGGTTTCAATGACAGAAGGAAAGAAACGTGGATGGAAGCCGTAGTTTGCAAAGAACGGGGTTTCTTTAGTTGAAGCCTGGACACCATTGTTGTAGGCAAACTCCGACAGCGGCAACAGGGAAGCCCAATTGTCCTGCTGATAGTTTACATAACAGCGAAGGTACTGTTCCAAAGTGGCATTGGTGCGCTCAGTTTGTCCATCCGTTTGGGGATGGTGAGCCGAAGATAAACGAGAGTCTATGCCCAATAGTTTTTGTAGTGCTTTCCAGAAACGAGAGGTGAATTGAGACCCACGGTCTGTGACCAAACTCTTGGGCAAACCATGTAGTCTGAAAACATGTTGAAGGAATAAATCTGCAGTCTCTTTGGCCGTGGGGAGGCCATCGCAGGGAATGAAATGGGCTAACTTGGTAAAAAGGTCCACCACCACTAGGATCGTGGTGAATCCAAGGGAAGGTGGTAGCTCAGTGATAAAATCCGCAGAAATTATCTCCCATGGACGGGATGGAGTAGGAAGGGGATGCAGTAGCCCTGAGGGCCTCTCCCTTCTTGTCTTGGAACGCTGGCATACCGGGCAGGTATTGACATATTTTTCCACATCCTTGCGGATCTTGGGCCACCAGAAATCTCTTAGGATCAAGTGCATGGTTTTAAATAGTCCGAAATGCCCTGCTGGCTTGCAATCATGACACAGACGAAGTGCCTTTTCCCTGCCCGGTCCGGGAGGGATGTAGACATGATTTCTATAGCAAAGTAACCCATCCTTAAGCGAGAAGGGAAATTGTAGTCCTTGACGAAGTTGATCTTGAGCCCAGGCATCCGCCTGTTGACTGGCCCTGATTTCCTGAGCACAAAGGGGCCCTGGAGAAGAGGGAGTTGATTCAATTGGAGTGGATTTGGTGTTCCCCACTGTGAGCGTGGCAAAGTTCTCGGGCTGCAGCAATTGGGATTCAAAGGTCTCTCTGCGCCCTGCAGCATATTCTGGTTTCCGTGATAGAGCATCTGCTTGCTTGGTCTGAGCTGGGGTTACATAATGAATCTGGAAGTCAAAACGTTCAAAGAATAAAGCCCAGCGCTGTTGCCTCTGATTCAACTTGCGGGCAGTTCTTAGATGCTCTAGATTCCGATGATCAGTATGGACCTCAATGGGAAATTTGGCCCCTTCTAACCAATGTCTCCAATTTTCAAATGCTGCCTTTATGGCCAAAAGTTCTTTTTCCCAAATGGTGTAATTTCTCCCTGGGGCTGTTAGTTGACGGGAGTAGAAGGCACAAGGGTGAAGATGATCTCCCACTGGTTGCAAGAGTACAGCCCCAATTGCCACATCGGAGGCGTCAGCCTGCACCACAAAAGGGGTTTTAGGATCTGGGTGCTGAAGGATTGGCTGGGACGTGAATAATTTCTTTAGTTGCTGGAACCCTTTCTCTGCTTGTTCCGTCCAGCGGAAGGGCTGTTTCCCACGGATGCAGCTGGTGATTGGATCAGACCAGCGGGCAAAGTCTGGAATGAACTTGCGGTAATAGTTCGCGAACCCCAAGAAACGTTGCACCTCTTTCTTGTTGGTTGGCGCCCGCCATTCCAATACTGCTGAAACCTTTGCCGGGTCCATGGAGAGCCCTAGTGGCGAGACACGGTATCCCAGGAAATCTACCTCTTGTAGATCAAAAGCGCATTTTTCCAGCTTGGCATAAAGCCCATGATCCCGCAATCGTTGTAACACCATTCTGACGTGGTTCTCATGTTCCGATTGTGATCTAGAAAACACCAAAAAATCGTCCAGGTAGATGATCAAGAACCGATCTAGATAATCCTGAAAGATATCATTGACAAAATGCTGGAACGTTGCGGGAGCTCCACATAAACCATAATTCATGACCAGGGACTCGAATAATCCGAATTTAGTCTGGAAGGCGGTTTTCCACTCGTCCCCCTCCCTGATGCGAACTAGATTATAAGCCCCCCGAAGATCCAGCTTGGTGTAAACCTCGGCCCCTCGTAGCCGATCTAATAGGTCCGAGATCAAAGGCAGGGGATAACGGTTCCGCTTAGTGATATTGTTCAATGCTCTATAGTCCACCACCAAGCGTAGATCCCCTGACTTCTTTTTCACAAACATCACTGGGGAAGCGGCTGGGGATTGAGAGGGTCTGATGAACCCCTTGCGGAGGTTTGACTCTATGAACTCCCTGAGAGCTTCTTGCTCTGGTTCAGTCAAGGAGTAGAGGTGTCCTCGCGGGATCGGGGCCCCCTCCACTAAGTCAATGGCACAGTCATAAGGCCTATGCGGGGGTAGTCTCTCGGCCTCTTTTTCATTGAAAACATCCCAAAAGTCTGAGTATTTCTTGGGCAAGGTGATGATGGGTTCAGCGTCTGTGGCGTGACAGACCTTGGCTACGAGACAATGGTTTTGGCAATATTTAGAAGCAAACTGCAGTTCTCTGTTGGTCCAAGAGATGCTAGGGTCGTGGAGGGTCAGCCATGGAATCCCCAAAATCACAGGGAAGTGAGGAACCTCGGTAACAAAGAAGGAAATCTCTTCCATGTGTTCCCTTATCCACATTCTGGTGGGTTCCGACCATTGGCTTACTGGCCCTGTCTTGAGGGGGCGGCCGTCTATGGCTTGCACCACCCGGGCGTTCTTGAAATCGTGATATTGTAATCCCAGAGAGTCGGCATACTCTCTATCAATGAAATTGTTTGTGGCTCCTGAGTCTATCATGGCATGGATCATGACGGGTCCTTTTTTCGCTGACCAGAAGGTGACCACTAGGAGAAAAAGGACCCCGGTTGGCGGCTCTTGAGTGGGGCTTTTGACCGGGTTGGCGAGCCTCTCTACGCCCGGTCGCTGGCTTCCCCCACCGGCTTTGCCCCAGTCGCCTCTGACGTCTTCGTCTCCATGGAGGACGCCGCCACCAGACGAGCGGCGGGTTTTCCTTTGGCTGGGCACTCTCTGGCAAAGTGGCCCCCGTTTCCGCAGTACCAACAGAGGTTTAAACGTTGGCAGCGCGCCTTCTCGGCTACATCCAATCTGGGACGCACGTTGCCCAACTGCAACGGCACCTCCTCGCTTCCTCTGGGGTATGGGGCTGGTGGCGGGGGTCTCCACACTGGACGTGGCTGGATGCCGGCGGGAGCGGGAGGTTTTGCTCCGGCTCTTCCACTCTGGCCTCGGATCCACTGCTTCCTGTTGGCAAGCATGACTTCAGCTCGTAAACATTGATCAATGAGTCTTTCAAGAGAGTTTGGAGGGTCCACTTTGGAGATTTCCTCCAACATCTCGATGTTAAGACCCTCCCGAAACTGTCCTCTGAGGGCTATGTCATTCCAGCCGGTGTTTTGGGCCAGCACTCGGAACTCGGCTATGTACTGGGACAAGGGCCTGTCCCCTTGGGAAAGGCGCCGGAGTTTGTGGCCGGCCGTCTCTAAATTGTCCTCGATCCCCCAAGTCGCCTTAAGGTGATCCAAGAAGTTTAGCGTGGAACTTAGGTGCGGGGAGGCTTGATCGAACAGTGCCGTCGCCCAATTGGCTGCTGGCCCGTCTAGGAGACTATAAATCCATGCCACCTTGATGTCTTCTTGGGGAAACTCGGCATTTCGGGCCTCTAGGTATGCCTGGCATTGACGACGGAAAACATGAACCTTGGAAGCCTCTCCAGAAAACTTGGTGGGCAACGCCAGGGCAGGGAGACGGGCTCCACGTTCCTTCAAGCCCCGTATTTCTCCCTCCTGCGCATGGAGCATATCCCGGATCCTGTCCACTTCATCCTTGGCGATGGTGTAGCTGAGTGGTTGGTCACCCGGTCCGGCTCCGGTAGACATTCTGGCCTAGGTTAATTGGTGCTTAGGGTGGCGGAGTCAAACTGTCACGACCCAGGCTGCAGAACACCAATAACCATACACAGAGGCCAGAATCTATCTAATATCTTTATTGAGGAAATATATAAAGTTAATAAAAGCAAGTGTAGGAAATAGTTCAGAAGTAGACCTTTCAGGAAAGGTCAAAATTAGTCCAGAGAAACAATGTCCAATATGAAATATTAAGGTCCAAAGTTTTAATCCAGTAACCGAAACACTCACTTTGCCAAGCAAGGTGAGGGGAGAAGACAAGGTCCTTTAGTCCATGAAACTTAGGCAAGGCAAGGAAATAACTTGATTCTTGGATACAAGGCTTAATTCAAGGCAACAAAGAACAAGGAGCAAAAACAGGATCCGTGGTAAATTCGTGGCGAGGTCCGGAAGGCAAGGCTGGGTCCGAGAAGCAAAACAAGGTCCTGGGAAGCAAAGCAAGGCTGGAAACGGGAGCGTAGTCCACACACAACCTACTCCCGTAGTTGACGAATTGACTCCGCAAGATTCCTACGAGGGCAAAACACCTAAGTAGGGTCTCGTTTTCCCGCCAGAGAACAATTCTCTGGGGAACCAGAACCGAAAGCCATTCTCTGAGTCCAGATGCATGACTCCCTAAAGATTCCCATGGGAAGCAGGTTTAATCAACCATTTGTTTGGCCGCGATTCTCAGGCTTCTGCGATTAGCCTGTTGAGCTCCTCTCTGTTGTTGACAATAATCACGGCGAGAAAAAGGGGGAGATTTCGGCTCAGGGCTTGTTTGGGAAACTTCTGGGAGGCAAATCTCCTGCAGGTGCAGGGGCTCCATTTCTGGCTGTGAAAGCTCCAATTCTGGCTGAAACGGTGGGAAACCTAAGTTTTCCTCTTCATCTGTCATAACAGCGCTAGGAACGGGACTACATGGCCCATGAGTCATCACAATATCCCATCACCCATGGTCCATTGTCCCGCAAATGGCACCAGGGCGTAAAGTGCGTCATGGGGATGAAGTGTGCGAAGTTTGGTCCTGGTCCGTCATTCCTGGTGGTCACAGTGGCCTGTGATAGTGGCAGCCAATCAGAAAGCTGCCACATACACACATACATACACCGCCCACCGCATACAAACATTGACTTTTATTATATATATAGATATAGATATAGATAGATATAGATATAGATTATGCTCTGCTATAAAATGTAAGACTAATGAGAGAAAACAATGAGTCTGCCAGCCTCTTTGGCTATCTTCCTTAGAAGATTTTTTAAAAAATGAGATTAAAGGTGATATGTGGTATGACTTTTTACTTTTGTCTCACTGTATTCTTACTCTATTGGTCAATTGGAATATTAGGAGTAGGGTTGGAAAGACTTCTGTTTGAGAACGTGTAGAATTTCTATAGGTCAGAGTAGACATTATTAGACTAGATGAACCTATGGTTGGGTATAATAATAATAATAATAATAATAATAATAATAATAATAATAATAATAATAAACTTTATTTATACCCCGCCACCATCTCCCCAACGGGGACTCGGGGCGGCTTACATGGGGCCATGCCCAGAACAATACAATATAACACAATATAAATAGAACAACAAATCATAACACATTGAACAATACAATAAATGATAATATACACTACATTACGAAAAATCAGAAGAACAATAAAACAAGGAAGTTTCATATCTGCTTTCTGTTCCAAGCACCCACTAACTACATTGAATTGTGTGTTCAGTTTCTGAGAGTGAGCAGGACCATGTGGTCCTTCAGAAACTTTTAGGCTGAAACTCTAGTCGTCTTTCCCTGGGATTAGGAGTGTCATCTGGAAATAGTGAAACTTGCTGTCCAAGGGTGTATCTGCACTGTAGAATTAATACAGAATTCCATAGCATTGAGTAATTGCAGTTGAAGTTTGTCAAACTGCATTCTTTCGACTGTGTAGATACACCCCAGTTTTATCTGGAATACCCCAAATCTGATGTAAATAATTAAGACGGAAATCCCCAAATGTATCAATCCCTAGTAAAAATGGTAATATATCATAACGAGATGTTAGCTGTATCATTGATGCAAGAGTTCTTGCAGATAGATCTTTCATATCTGAAGTTCTACTTTAAAAAAAAAATATTTCCCCACTTTTCAGCTACAGTTTGGATGCTCCATTAAAACAAAAGTAGGGAGTAATCAACCCTACTTTGCATGTAATCAACTAACTTAATTTTGTAGTAGGAGCTTCTGCTTTTTACTACTTTTGCTTACAATGTACAGTAATTTGGTTTCTAACGACCAAAATATTGGACAGCCCTAATGTGGTGTGGGGAAAGGAAATGAAAATGCCAATATTGATGAAGCAAGCTGCTGGAAATGTTCATAGCAAGGACATACCGACAATGACATCTGTTTCCTCTGAAGCAACAAGGACACATGGGAGAACCTTGAGCCAGTGTGCTGGCAGAGCATTCCCAGTCTCTTCAACAATGTTGGTTTGATTAGTGAATTCTGGGTAAAAAGGAACCAGTGCAAGTCCAAAGCTGACGTAAGCCGTAACCATGATTGAAGGCTGGAAGAATTGCTTCTAAGAGATGAGACCATGTAATAGTTTTCACACTTACAGTGACCTTTTTGAGGCATCCTGGTAAGCTACATCCAATAGCCAGCATTACAGTGAAACATCTGAAGACATTTACAAACCAAGAAAAGCCCTCCCTTCTGCATAGAGCAGCTGAGTTTTCCTTTCCTCTAATTCAAACAACTATGAGAATGTCTGGCTGGTGCCAGTCTTTGGCTGTAGAAGGCAGTTAAAAATAAATGTTTGCCTTATGGCTCTGTAATATCTCTGACTAATATAAGCAGAAGTGGAAGGTCTGATGAGTGAATGTCTGTGGACTCCAAGATGAATCTTGGCTTACATACAGTACATAGTTCCTGAAAATATTACTTGGACAGGCTTGAATTAAACTACACTTTTAAGGAATTGCATTTCAGTTGCTCTCTAGTGCTTGCCAGAATGATGCATCTGTAGAGAATTTGTGGAATAGAGAACATCTTGCTTTTGTTACTGCCTTACTTACAATAGTATGGTAATGTGTACTTTGGCTTCAGAACCCTGAATGTTCAGTTATTGAGTAGATTCTGATTAATTACCTTGGGGCCTAGTGTGAATTGAAAGCAGAATCTATGTCAGATGATGCAATTAGAACTGTGCAAATTAATGTTAAGAATGTAGGATCAGCTTATCAATCAGAAAAAAAACCTGTATTTCAGTATATTATACCTTTGGATAATCTTTTTTACACTAACATGTTTGCCAGAGGCCACTCCCAGAAGCCATGGAAAAGTTGTCTTTTTTCAGAAAACTCTAGGGCATGTTCTTGACTCAAGTGGGATGCAGGTGAGGCCTTTTTAGTTCTGTGTAACCGCCAAATATATCCCAAAGGGTACTTGGTGATACAGCATGGAAAGACAATGGAGGTCATAGATATGGTATCTTCCAAGCAGAATATATCTTTCACTGTTCCTCCTTTTGTTCACAGACTCCTGATTCCTTGGTCCTTCTACACTGCCCTATATCCCAGGATCTGATCCCAGATTATATGCTTGAAACTGGATTATATGAATCTCCACTGTCAGATAATCTGAGATAAGAGGGTTGTAATGATCTAATAACGACTGAGGTTCTTTCAGGCAGGGGGGGGGGAACTTTTTGAATCCCACCTCTGCCACCAATTGTGGAGAAGGATGATGTTTTTATTAAATTATATTATATATATAACTATATCCGCTGCCACCAGTTATTAAAAATGTTTATTTATGCTGCCACCGGAGATAAAGATGTTTATAATGCGGCCACCAGATGTTAAGGAGATTATCAGCTCTTGCCACCACTATTGGAAGATTTAGCCACTGGCTACTTAGAGAGGAGACTTTTAAAATTTTATGTTTCTTCTTTTTTCTTCTTGTTTATTCTTGATGTGTGTATATATGATAGAGACTGAGATGTTTGAGAGAACAATAACACGTTTATTGAGGCACAAGCTTAATGGTTACAATTCTCACTTAGAGGCACTTTGATTGACAGTTGCAAAGCTAGAATGAGGTGATTCAAACTTCTTAAAATGTCACTTCTTTCTTTACTACTCTAAACTGCAGTCACCCTATGAATTTCAATCACAGCCTATCTGTTCCTTATCTGGAAACAGACTACCTTAAAATAAGTCACCAAACTTATTTTAAACTGACTCAAATAAGCACTTGAGCCTCCCTGATTCTCCAACTGAGAATCAGTCTTCACTGTAATTCATCCGATTACAGACTACCTAAAATAAGTCACCAAACTTATTTTAAATTGACTCAAAATGACCAATTGAGTCTCCCTGATCCCCTAACTTAGGATCAGCCTTCCCTGAGCTTCTACAGAGCCCAGACTAAAATCAACCTTCCCTGTGGTTCTCTGACCACAGACTGAGTTTCCCTCCAAATTCTACTCTCTCTTCAGCTAACCCAGTTGGCTCCGCCCCCTTCTCCATGGCAACCAGACTCTGAGTGCTGAGTAACTGAAATATTAACCCTTTTTAAAACACAGTTAAAAATGGCATCTGTAAATAAAAAAATCACACTTTGTTACAAGGATAATCTGGGATCAGATCCTGAGATATAGGGACAGTGTGGAAGGGGCCTTAGAAGTTGGAAAGCCAGCATGGTAGACAGAATGTAGACAGAAGCAGTATTTTCTAATAAAGGAATATCTATGAAGTATTGGCATTATGGAGGTTATGTTGAAATTAAAGAAATTATAAACTATCCAGATTTCAACCACTTCCAAACAGAATGGTTATGATTTCTAATTTTTGTATGTAAGAAGGACTTTTGGCACTTAACAGTTTTTTTGTGTGTGTCAGGAGCGACTTGAGAGACTGCAGACTTGCCTAACAGATAAAGTAGACCAAAGTTCTAATGAATAGAACAATATATAGTATAAAGCAGTATCTCTTCCTACTCATCTATATATATATAAAAGGATAAAAAATGTCGGCCTAGGACAAAACAACAAAACTACACATCCCAGAAACACTAAACTTGGCAACACAACCCCTCGTCCATGCCTCTACGTTCATGCAACAAAAAGAAAAGAAAAATAAAGTCCTAATTAAAGGGAAAGGAATAATTGTTTTTTATCCAATTGCTGCCAGTTACAAGGCTAAACTCTGCCCACTTGGTCTCCTAGCAACTTACTCAGCCCAGGGGACAGGCACAGTTAGGCCTCAGGCCTCTTCCAGACTGCCTATAAGATACAGATTATCTGATTTTAACTGGATTATATGGCAGTGTAGACTCAAGGCCCTTCCACACAGCTATATAATCCATTTATAATCTTATATTATCTGCTTGGCACTAGATTATCTTGACTCTACACTGCCATATAATCCACTTCAGTGTGCATTTTATACAGCTATGAAGAAGGGGCCTCATATAATCCAGTTCTAAGAAGATAATATAAGATTATAAATATACAGTAGAGTCTCACTTATCCAACATAAACAGGCCAGCAGAACGTTGGATAAGTGAATATGTTGGATAATAAGAAGGGATTTAGGAAAATCTGATTAAACATCATATTAGGTAATGATTATACAAATTAAGCACCAAACATCATGTTATACAACAAATTTGACAGAAAAAGTAGTTTAATGCTCAATAATGCTATGTTGTAATTACTGTATTTACAAATTTAGCATCAAAATATCACAATGAATTTAAAACATTGACTACAAAAACATTGACTACTAAATGGCAGACTGCGTTGGATAATCCAAAACACTGGATAAGCGAATGTTGGATAAGTGAGATTCTACTGTAATATGAAATAATTACTGTGGTAATCCAGTCCAACCCAATTCTGCCATGGAGGACACAATCCAAGCACGCCCAACAGATGACCACCCAGCCTCTCAATAATAATAATAATAATAATAATAATAATAATAATAATAATAATAATAATAATAATAATAATATCATCATACAATCATAAGGTTAGGAGACACCCCTAAGGATCATCCAGTTCAACTTCCTTCCACCATACAGGACAACACAAACCAAGCACTCCTGACAGATGCCCATCCAAGATCTGCACAGTAATAATACAAATCGAATCATAGCATCAGACAGTTAGGAGACACCCCTAAAGGCCATCCAATCCAACCCAGTTCTGCCATGCAGGACACAATCCAAGCACTCCCAACAGATGGCCAGCCAGCCTCTCAATACTAATACTACTACTAATAATAACAAGAACAACATCATCATCATACAATCCTAAGGTTTGGAGTGATCCCTAAGGATCATCCAGATCAACTTTCTTCTACCATGCAGGAGGACACAATCCAAGCACTCCTGACAGATCGCCATCCAGCCTCTACATAATAATGATGATGAAGATGATGATGATGATGATGATGATGATGATAATAATAATAATAATAATAATAATAATAAGAAGAAGAAGAATAGAAGCATAGAATCCAAGAGTTTGGAGAGACCCCTAAGGGCCATCCAGCCCAACCCTTTCTACTATGCAGCAGGACACAATCCAAGCATTCACAACACGTGGACAACGTATAAATACTATACAATACTACACAGGGACATAGACCCCCTCTACCCTCACCACTTTCACAGTACACAAACAACCAAATGCATACTAAACATAAAGACAACCATACAACAGACATTCAATACCACCACTACCTCAACAAGTTCTCACCAACACCACCAGACAACGCCACAGCAACGCGTGGCCAGGCACAGCTAGTTGCTTTATATAGAGATAATTCGTTCTGGGATCTCTTTATCTCTAAAACCAAAATTGTTAAAGAGAAGTTGTTAATAGTCAAAAAATGTGCTCTATGGTTGGAATCAGTGATGATAATTTCTGAATAAGGGTTGTCCTACAAAAGGTGGTGACGTAAAAAGTGCCACTGCTGTTGGAGGAAACAGTCACATTTCATAAGAAACAGTGAAACAGCACTATTATGTCTCCTGACTGTTGAGTCCAGTTCTCTTTGAAATTAAATGAATACCTATGATGATATACCAGTACTAAATATTTATTCTTGATCACTGTAGTTTTCTCATTGTAACGTTTTGGACAAGCAACTGTGGATAAACCAAAACAACCTTTACCTTCTTGGTTATGATAGTTGTATTTTGCTCTGCTTTTGAACATATCTAGTGCCTCCAATGATGTGGTTACACCCCGGCATAACTTTCTTCAAGTGTGTTAACACTTTTTAGATTAGAAGAAAATTTGACGGAGTGTGATAACTTTACCTGCTTTTCAGAAGGCAAATATAAATCCTACCCCTTTGAAATAGTATTAGGAATCCTGGCAATTAAACTGATCTGCAGTTTCTTCAGGCCAGTCTGGGGGAAGTAAAATAATACAACTTTAACTTGCTGAATGTGTGGCTATAAAATGCTGTGATGGCCATTGGTATGAATATTTCTAAAAAGGGATTAGACATACCTGTGGAGAACAAATCTTTTAATGATAGGTCACCATAATGCAGAACTGGGCTGTAATTGTTTCAAAGCAGTTTAGCTCTAAAATACTAGTTTCTTGGGGGAGGCAGGAGACGTTGGCAGAGAATCATTGCTCTCATGCCCTTTTTATTAGATTTTCCATGGTTCATTGCTGTGTGAATATGTGTGTGAGAAAGATTGTTGTGCTAGATGAAATTTTGCTCTGATTCCTTAAAATAGCCCTTATATTTGTAAAATATGCAAGTACCACATAGACCCATAGAAGGCATTTGTTTTCCTTGTCTTGTGAACACTTCAGGAACCATCTCTCCCCCTTGGATACTTCACAGTATGAGGTCCAGTGCCCAGGAAGCAGCATTAGATTGCTCCGCTGCCACTGACATGTTTATTGTGGTCAGCTGTTATTGTATATTAATTCACTATGTTCAGTGGTGAGCATTCTTCATGTCTGTGCAAAATCTGGCACAGGAAATGTTCCCAAGGTCTGTGTGGCACTCAACTACCTTTGTGAAAACCATCAGTGCCATGAGAGCAGATCAACGTGGCCTCTAGGCAATGGCTAATTTTTGTGCCACCTTACTCTGCTTGAGAGCTGAGCCAGTCCTAGTTGGACCTTAGCCAGTATTAATTTGAAATGGAAATATTTGCCATTGATAGGCTTCCTTGAATTTTTATTTAGTTGTTTCTTTTTGCTGCCAATATTCAAAAAAATTTCAGAATATTGACAAGAAGAAATCTGAATCAATTGAAAAGTTTATATGTAATAAAGCAAAGCCGAAACCATTTAAAATGCTTTAGAAGCATATAGTTGGGATTTTTTCTTGTTAAATGTTCTTTTGCAGGTACTGGACTGGATTGAAAACCATGGAGAAGCCTTTCTTAGCAAACACACAGGAGTTGGGAAGTCCTTACATCGAGCAAGAGCTCTACAGAAACGCCATGAGGACTTTGAAGAAGTGGCACAAGTAAGAAACATATTTGGCATTACCTTGGCTGTGTAGGATATAAAACAGTGCTTTTAAGAATATTGTTTTAAAACAGAATGGACTGAAATTTTGACCAACATAATTTTGGCTACAGCATGTAGTTAGATAATTTCCTTGTTATTTTGCTTCTGAAATGTGACTGAAAAGAAGCTTCCCAGTTTTGTTGCTGAAATGTGCAATTGCTTGGTTCAAAATATGGATCTCAACAGCTTGCGGTTCTTGCTTCCAGTAAAAGGCAAACATTACACACATCCCGTGTTCTCTTCCAAGACAATTTCTGATGAAATTCAGAGCCAGAGATTACTTTCCAATTAGCCACTTACCCAAATGTTGCTGAGCCTCTTTCCTCCCCAACCCAATACTTGCATTATTGCTTTGCTACCCTTGTAAGGACATACCATTTTCACCATGTATCTAAGATATCTCACTAGATGTTGGAGCCCTAGGAAGTAATATATGCCCAAAGTTCCAAACATCTGGAACATGTCTTGTGATGGTATTGTACTTGGGAAAGAAGGAATACTCAGGAACAGGATATGTAGGAAGAGTGAACAAGAAGCTTAAGTGGGTATGTTTTGCTTTTTTTTTATTATCCAAACAATATCAGTATGCAAATAAAATACCAGTTTGATTGGGATACAGTAATGTGTGTAACAGAATTCAGAACTGAATATATACATGGAATTCAGGCTTAGATGCTGAAATCCCCGACTCCTTGACTAATACATTGGTATGAAGGATGGTTTGACTAATAGTGATAGCAATGATTGTAAATGTTCAGAATTAATCTACAGTAGAGTCTCACTTATCCAACCTCCGTTTATCCAACATTCTGTATTATCCAACGTGGTCTGCCTTTTAGTAGTCAATGTTTTTGTGGTCAGTGTTTTCAATACATTGCGATGTTTTGGTTCTAAATGAGTAAATATAGTAATTACTACATAACATTGCCGTGTATTGAACTGCTTTTTCTGTTGATTTCTTGTGAAACATGATGTTTTGGTGCTTAATTTGTAAAATCATAACGTAATTTGATGTTTTAACAGGCTTTTTCTTAACCCTTCCTTATTATCCAACATTTCTGCTTATCCAACGTTCTCCTGGTCCATTTATGTTGGATAAGCAAGACTTTATTGTACTTGCAATTTGGCATATGTGATTGCAAAAAGTTTAAAGCATTGATCCAAGTTAGTTATGTGAACGTTAGACAAAATGACAAGCTTCTGTGACTCATTACATGCTGTGAGAATGTTCTCTGTTGGTATCTTGTGCAGCAGTCATACATCGACATGTTTGCAGATAGATCTTTTTGGACTGATCACCCCTCTCTCCTGCTTTTTCCACAGAACACTTATACCAATGCAGACAAGTTGCTAGAAGCAGCGGAACAGCTAGCCCAGACAGGAGAGTGCGACCCTGAAGAGATTTATCAAGCAGCCCATCAGTTAGAAGACAGGATTCAAGATTTTGTTCGGCGTGTTGAGCAGCGAAAGATCCTCCTGGACATGTCTGTGTCTTTTCACACCCATGTTAAAGAGGTAAGTAACCAACAAACCACAAAGAGTAAATGTTAATAATAGCTCTGGGGATGCGTCAGCTCACCAGTTCTTTACCTCACTTTCAGACTGACCTGAAGAAGACTACTACTAGGTTTGAACAAGCATTTGACAGAATAACCTCCAATGGGTCATCTCCTCAGTTGAGTTTTGATAGCAGTGCTTCAAGCTATGGTAGCTAGCTGGGTCTAACCGCCCTTTTAATTCCCCGCAATGCCTCAAAGTGATATGACAACGTACTGTCAGAAATTAAAATGGGGCCAGATTTAATCTGCTTGGTGTTGCTCAATGTGTTGGTACACGGAATCAAAAATTAAGGGTTGGCATATAGCATCGTCAATGACCTCAGCCCAGGGTACTGAGGCCCTGGCAGTTGCCCTAGGATATCAAGTGCTAATGCTCACTCCAGGCTTAAGTCATATTTACTAGTCAGAACTGTAATAAAGTGCAAATGTTAGAAATAATGCTTTAAAACTTTGACTCGGAAGCAACACACGAGGACAATGGATGTGCAATGTGATTTTTTTCTTTTTACAGGGCCCTTAGTACTTTTCAGGAAGCTTCTCAGAACCCTATCATTCTTCCACAGCAGTTGGGTGTGTCCCTTATAGCGTACATTCAGATTTCAGAAAGAAGAAATTAAGAAATGTGTGCGTTGGGGAGGATCACAATTTTCCCCTCTAAAAATAATGTTTGGTACCTGTTATGTCAAAATCAAAACCTTTTGGAGTTAATGTTGAATCATGGGTTTTTATTAAAAGCAGCATGTTGTAAGTAGCATCTTTGCTCATAATGTGTTAGTTATAAGCGGGAGAAAGTGTGATTTTGTCAAGAGGCTAACGAATGTCGTAAAAACTGCAGTTGCTAGTGTTTGAGGGAGGTGGAAGCTGTAAGAGATAAATCTAATTTTAAGTGACATTAAATTTGAAGTATACAGTGTATGTATGCATGTGGGTAGGTGTATATGTCTATATAAAAGTCAAAATTATGTATGTTTGTTTGTCTGTTTCTACCTGTCTATATAAAAGTCAAAATTATGTATGTTTGTCTGTTTGTACAACAAAGGCTGTTGCTAGGTGAAATGGCCCTCTGTGATGTCACTGCATTGGTCTTTGTTAGGTGAGGGATTTGGAGTTGCTAGGTGAAGTGGTCCTCTGTGATGTCACTGGGAAGAAAGATTATGTGTGTAGAAGGAGAAGGGAGCGGGGAAGGAAAGAGCCACAAAGCGCCTGTCCATCGATGCCAGAATTTTTCTATAGAGATCTTGTGAGGTAGGTTATCTGAGAGCTGGAAAAGGGAGAAAATAGATGGGAAGTGGTCCCAACGATACCAGGGCAATGCTGGGTATATATACTTGTGTTTGTATTCTTTTCTAAGTATGCGTCCTCTTGAATCTGACCATAGAGTCATCTTGGGGAACCTTGAAATAGTATAGATGTGTTTTCTCAGACATTTTGTATGTCCTATAGGATCATTCTATGATGGTATGCTTCTACCAGAAACCATTCATTCCAACAGGGCTACGATGTGTGGCTTCATATAACTCCAGGAATGGATCCCCTGCAGATATGGGATTGCATTATGTTGCTAATCATGAGGCCTCTTTCATAAAAAATGTATAGTTAGACCACCATATTTGTCTTGTGCATTTGTATAGAATCACTATCCATTCCTGTTTGTTTCATTAGTAAGGCCCCGTTTTAGTTTTCGAGCACCTCTCCCGAAAACAGGTACCATTCCAAATGAGCTTTTCCATCCAAGGTCCGAAAAATGCATATTTTCAGCCCATTGGCAGCAAAGCGCCAGGGCCTACATCTAAGCATGCCAAGTGAGAAGTGCTCGGCTGTAGGCCCTGCCAGACTGTAGGCCCTGCCTTGAAAAGAGAGTGCATGTGTGGTGAGCAGGCCCAAATAATAACAACAACAACAACTTTATTTTTATACCCCATCACCATCTCCCCGAAGGGACTCAAGGGCGGCTTACACAAGAAAAAACATGAACAACATATAGCATTACAGTACACACAATATAATTAAACAGTAAGGTTTAAAAACAATGCAACTCAAGATAAAAACACCATCACAGTTACTTAAAACCCTAAGGATAAAATTGTTCTGCACAGCAGGGGGAGACTAGTGTAGCATTCCATAGGGTCCAAGGGTAAAATCCAAGCGAGTAAGGGTGGAACATGGGAACAATTCCACTTAAAGTGCTATAAAAATAGAGTGAGGAGCAAGATAAAGTGCCAAACGGATTTGTAAACACGAAATGGGCTATTCATTCAAACATGTTCTGGAACATCCATATCTTCAGTTCTTCTTACGTGTTGTCTGTGAAATGCACACATATGGGTTTCCCCAGTGCGCCTGCGCAGAGTTCGGAACCTTCTGGAAGTTTAAAAGTGAAAGAAATTGGCGGGAGCCCCGCCCACTCTCCCCATGTAGTATATGTAGCCGTGGGCGGGGCTACGCCTCAGTTCTTCTTTCCGCGCGACAGCAGACAGTAGGAACCTTTTGTACTCCTCTCTTTTGGATTTGCAACGGTTTTTGACTCTGGACTGGCCTTGACTTGCTGCCCTCTCCTGCCCCACTTTCTGGACTGGACTTTGACCACGAATCAGGCAATGTCTACTTTATTCTTTAAAAAATGCAGCTCATGCGGAGCTAAGCTGCCTGACTCAGACAGGCACAACATGTGCCTTTTGTGCTTGGGGGAAGGGCACGTTCCCCAAACCTGCCCAATTTGCCAATCTTTCACCCCCCAAGCACGCAGAAACAGAGAGGCCCGCCTTAAGGCCGTCCTCTATGAGCAAGCCCTGGCGCCAGAAGAAACACGCGCCCAAAAACGGCCCTGCCCAGAGGCCTCCCCTCCTCCTCTCCTAACTGAGGCCTTAAGCTCCCTCCCAGCCAGGGAAGAGAGTGCTGCCGAGGATTACCTGGTGCCTGAAGCGCCACGCAAAAAAGCCAAATCCTCCAGGACCAGGGAGGCCAAACAGAAAGAGGGCTCAAAAAAGCAAAAAAAAGGGAGGCAACTCACTGGCCAAAGCCCTTGAGTCCCCCGCTGCAAAACCGGGCTGGAGAAAACATGCCTCGGGACCGAGGCTCTCCGAACCCGCCCTCTCCACAGGAGACTCCTCCCCACTTGTCTCCAGTTAACTCTTTACAGCCTCTCGCTGAAGCAAGCAGCGAAGCTGTCCCTGATGGCCAAATTGCAGAGCCCTTCCCCATGCAGGGACGGCCTTATCCTCCTCCCCGCTCAACCCCAGACAGGCAAAGCCTCCAGGAGGAGGGGCGAGGCCGCACCATGAGGGCTGCTCGGTACCGTGGGCGCTCCCCCTCCCTCGAATCCAGGGCCTCAGGCTCTAGGAGCCCATCCAGAGCATCCTCCTACTCCAGGTCTTTTTCCCCTGGCCGCAACCGCCCTTATTATGCTGATTTCTTTTATCCCTATCCCCCTCCACCCCCCTTCCCCTATGGGGCTCCTTGTTACTATGATTTTTACCCAAACCGAGGCCAACTTCCTCCTCCAGTGCCCAGGCAGCCTCCTTCTGCTTCAGCCTCCCGACCAGAGGCCACAATACAGGCACTGCCTCCCACTCAAGGACCTTCCAGCTCCTCCCAGGCAGCTGAACCAAATCTGCCTGAGCAAGGAAGGGAGCTAGCTCACATCCAATCAACTCCCATCCCTGACACACTGCAAGACAGGGATCTAAATGCATCTGAAGGAGACACCCCTTCATTGGCACCCCCTCAAACTGAAATAGATCAAGACCCTCAACAGGCAGAGGATTTTAGAAACTTTTCAGCTCTCCTCATTAGACTCTCAAAAGCCCTTAACCTACCCACCCCCAAACCAGCTAATGTTGTGGAAGATCCCTGTTTTTCCTCCTCAGAACAACAAACCCCAATATCCACAGCCCTCCCAACCCTTCCATACTTACTACAAGTTATCAAAACTGTGGGGATAGCCCCATCATTAGTACCAGCTACTCCAAAACGAGCTGAAAACCTTTATAGGGTTGATCTCTCTACAGCCTCTTGGCTTGCAAAAATGCCTAAGGCCAATTCAGTTGTTACAGACGCCCAACCTAAACCAACTCAAAGGGCACAGCTTACACCCTCAGACAGAGAGGGTAAGAAACTTGATGTAATGGCCAAAAAGTTCTATACCTCAGCCTGCCTCTTCGCCCGTATGGCTCACTATGGAGTATACATGAGTGTATACCAAAAATTTCTCTGGACTAAAATGGAATCCTTCCTCGATTCTCTTTCCCCTCATCAACAAACCCTTGCCAAAGCTTTTCAACAAGAAGCATTATCTCTCACGGCCTTTCAAAAGGACCTAGCAAAGAATACTGCCGACGCATCGGGAAAACTCCTTGCAAATGCAGTGGCCCTACGAAGACATGCATGGCTCTGAGCCGCCATCTTGTCTCCCTCCGCTCGCTCCCTTATTGAAGACTTACCAATGGATGAAGCGGGACTTTTCAACCCGGAAACAGACTCCCAACTCGAACATTCTCATAAAATGAAACAAACCATCACTAAGTATGGACAACATCAATACCAACCCTACCCCTCCCAGCATCGGCGATGGCCTTATCAACCACAATACTACCAGGGCCGCTACAGTCCCCTGCCCTTTCGAGGAAGACAACGGCAGCAGCCTGCCTCAACAGGCAACCGCAGACCACCCCTCCCCACGAAGGGTCAGTACCGCGGAACAAAACCGGCAGACAATAGGAGACGGCGCTTTTAGCCCCTCTCCCCCTACTACCACTCACTCCTCCCCAGTTCAAACTATGTTTCCCCCCCCCTTACCACCCACACTTACCTTGATAGACTCTCCCCATACCTTGAACGGTGGCAACAGATCACATCAGATGCCTGGGTGCTAAACATTATACAGAGTGGCTATGCTATAGAATTCCTTTCCCTGCCACCCGTGGGACACATCTGTGCCACTTCCCCCTCAGACCCCCTCCTTGAGGAAATAAGTTCCTTACTTGACAAAGGGGCAATTTCCCCCATCCCTCCTCACCACGTTTCTTCCTGTTATTTTTCCCGTTACTTCTTAGTAACCAAACGCGGTGGCGGTCTTCGCCCCATCCTAGATTTACGTGGTATTAATCTGTACATCAAACCACGTAAATTCCGCATGGTGACACTCCCCACCATCCTTCCCCTTATCAGGAAGGGATCCTGGCTTGCGTCTATTGATTTGAGGGATGCTTATTTCCATATTTCCATTATGGAAGATCACCGTAGATTTCTCAGCTTTGCAATAGGAGACTCCTGTTACTCATTTAACGTCCTACCCTTTGGCCTTTCCACAGCCCCAAGGGTCTTTACCAAATGCATGTCAGTAGTGGCAGCCCATTTACGCCGACACCACATAACGATTTTTCCGTATCTGGATGATTGGCTTTTATCAGCGGAATCCCGCGATCAATTGCAATCTGATATTCATTTCACTTTATCTTTTTTGCAGACCTTAGGTCTCGTTGTCAACAGAGAAAAATCCCACCTCTCCCCTACCCAGCGTATCACCTTCATTGGCGCCCTTATAGACACGCAGTCCCAAAAGGCCTTCCTACCAGAGGAAAGATTCAGAAACTTAAGAACTATGGTCTCCGAATTGCGCCACTATGGACGAGCGTCCGCCTGGACAATCCAATCCACCTTAGGCCACATGGCCTCAACTACAGTGGTTACACCATACGCTCGCCTCCGCTTCCGAACCTTACAAAACTGGTTCGTCCGGAAATTCGACCCAATCCGAGATCACCAAAACATTGTCCTATCACTTCCTCAGGACGTCCTCAACTCCCTCTCATGGTGGACAAAGAGGTCCAATGTGTGCTCGGGACTTCCGTTTGTTTCTCCTCGCCCCTCAGTCTCATTGACAACAGATGCATCAACACTAGGTTGGGGCGCACACTTACAGAACCTAACAGCCCACGGCCGTTGGTCAACACAAGAGCAAAAGCTCCACATCAACGCCTTGGAGCTCCTAGCCGTGGAAAAGGCCCTGAAATCCTTTGCCCGCCTTACCAAAAACCAGGTCATCCAACTTGTCACGGACAACACAACAGTGAAAGCCTACATAAACAAACAGGGAGGGACCCGCTCACTCACTCTCCTCTCCATCGCATCACAAATCTGGGAATGGTGCATTCGCAGAAATATTTTTCTCATAGCGATTCACCTGCCGGGAGAGGACAACGTCCTAGCGGACTCCCTGAGCAGAACTCCCCTCAGCAACCACGAATGGAAACTCCACTGCAGGGAGTTTCGCTTCATCACGAGACGTTGGGGAGTTCCTCAGGTGGATCTCTTCGCCTCCCCGGCGAACAAACAGTGTCCTCAGTTTTGCGCTCGGATACGTCCTCACGCATCCCCAGGCTGCTTAGGAGACGCCTTCCTCTTCACGTGGGTACCAGAACTGCTATACGCATTTCCACCACTCCCACTCCTGACCAAAGTGGTGGCCAAAATCGTATCAGACAATGCAAATTGTATTCTCATAGCCCCTTGGTGGCCCCGACGGGCCTGGTTCACACCCCTCCTGAAGGCATCGAAAGGCGACTACGTCCGCCTGAGGAACAGCCCCGATCTTCTCACAGTCCAAGATGGTCTTGTGAGACACCCAGACGTAACATCTCTACAGTTGACAGCGTGGAGGATCAGACCACGGCCCACCTCTCCGACGCCGTCCGTAGAATAATCTTTGCAGCCCAAAAGACATCAACAAAGCGATCTTATACATATAAGTGGTCTCGATTTAAAGAATTTGCCTCCACCTGTGAAGTAGACCCCTTTACAGCCCCTACTTCAGTAGTACTCGACTTTCTAGTCCACCTATCCTCTAAACATATGTCTCTATCATCAGTCAAGTGCTATACAGCCGCTCTGTCTTGGTTCAGAAGGAAAGCAGGACAGCCCTCACTGTTTCACGATCCACTCCTACGCCTATTCCTTAAAGGCTACAAAAATACTTACCCACCTAGCTCCTTACCTCCTCCATCATGGAGCCTGGAACTGGTCCTTTCTCAGATGTCAAAGCCCCCATTTGAACCAATGGCCTCTAGCGATCTCTCCCACCTGTCTTGGAAGACGGCATTCCTCGTCGCGATCACATCCGCTAGACGAGCAAGTGAAATTGCAGCCCTACGGGCTGACGCCCCGTACATCCGTTTTTCTGACGACAATGTGACCCTTCGGACGGACATAGCATTCCTACCGAAGATAGTTTCACACTTTCATATGTGCCAGGACATTGTTCTACCCGCCTTCTTCCCTAACCCATCATCTCCCCTGGAGACGACTCTTCACTCTCTGGACGTCAAAAGAGCACTACTGTTCTACATTCATAGAACTGCCCCCCACAGAAAATCTCCAAGACTCTTCCTCAAATATAGGAAAGATGCCTTGGGCCTTCCAATCACTTCTCAACGTCTGGCCTCCTGGATCACCTCGGCGATCCGCCTGGCTTACCAACTAGCGGACAAAGAACCACCATCGCATGTAGCTGCACACTCCACCAGGTCACTGTCAGCCTCCCAAGCCTTCCTCCGGGGTGTATCCCTGCAAGATATCTGCAAGGCAGCTACCTGGTCATCTCCATCGACGTTTGTGTCACACTACAAGCTGGACATCCAGGCGAAGAAGGATGCCGCGTTCGGCAGGGCAGTGTTATTCTCCTGTGTGGCATGACCCACCTCCAAGGTTAGTAGCTTGCTATTCACCCATATGTGTGCATTTCACAGACAACACGTAAGAAGAAGTATAGGTTGCTTACCTGTAACCGTATTTCTTCGAGTGTTGATCTGTGAAATTCACACAGCCCGCCCATCCTCCCCGCTGAGGTCATGCCTCGGTCTCTCAGCTGCTGTCTGCGGCGGAGAACTGAGGCGTAGCCCCGCCCACGGCTACATATACTACATGGGGAGAGTGGGCGGGGCTCCCGCCAATTTCTTTCACTTTTAAACTTCCAGAAGGTTCCGAACTCTGCGCAGGCGCACTGGGGAAACCCATATGTGTGAATTTCACAGATCAACACTCGAAGAAATACGGTTACAGGTAAGCAACCTATACTTCTCGGTGGAAAGTGGATAATGATGGAGCTAACCTGATCTCCCTGGGGAGAGAGTTCCAAAGCCACCACCAAGAAGGCTCTTTCCCTCATCCCACCAACCGCACCTGAGACAGGGGCAGGAGCGAGAGAAGAGCCTCACCAGATAATCTTAGGGCCCATGTAGGTTTGATGGGGAGGAGGCAATTGCGGAGATTGCCTCCAAAGTGCCTGCACCTGCCAGGGCCTGCAGCAGAGTGCCGAAAATCAGCTGACTAAATGGTTACTTTCTTTTCCTTTCATTTCACTGATATTTCCGTACTGGAGGGGCGGTGTATCATTTGTGCATTCCGAATGAACGAAACGGTACAAAAACACGATTTAAATAGATGAGATGGTAACTGGGCCCATGACTACTCCATATTCACAGATTCTGTATTCTGTGGGTTCAGACATTCATTACATGAACATGTTTTTTTTAAAAAAAATCTAAAAATCATACATTGATTTTGCCACTTTTATATAAACAATTTTACTATGTCACTGTATATAATGGGACTTGATCATTCAAGGATTTTGGCATCCATAGGACGCTGAAACAAAATACCAGCAGATACCAAGGGCCCACTGTAGTTTAATATGGGACAGATTTCACCTCCCCAAGTAATATTTCTTGCACATAAATGTCAGCAGATGTTGCCTCACAGATAGAGCCATAATATTACTTATTATTCACGAGAAAAAGTGGTTTTGCTGATTTATAACACTCTTACCTGAGTACCAAAATAGAAGTTGTTTCATGAAGTTTTGATCTGAGTGTCTGAGCATGTGGAAGATGAAGAAACTAAACTTCTTGTATTTGTTTTAGAGTAGTTTGAATGTTGCTGTTATGGTTGAGCCTCATGGCTCTACTACTGGGAGACGTGGGCGTAAGACTCCTCGAGAGTCAGATACTCTCGAGGAGCGAGAAAGGAAGCGGCTGCGAGATATCTTTGCAGAACCATCTGACGAGGATTCTTTTGAGGGGTTTACTGAGAGAATGGAGGAAGAGATGGTTAGCTCGGAAGAGGATGACATGGAATGGACTCGTGTAAGGGAGGATTTGGGTGCCACTGGCAATGATAGTATGGAAGGCGATTGGGGACCTTCAGGATTAGACCCGTGGACAAGCTGGAGGGATGGGACGGGATCCACAGCTGGGGATGCTGCGGGGCGTAGTCAAAGGTGTTCCAGTTCTGATGAGGAAAGTGATGAGGAAACGCCCGGGCTAAGGAGAACAGCTGATAGCGATGAGGACTTGTAACTGGCATAAAATGGGGTTTGGGAGCAATAGCAAATTGCGTTGGGCAAGGTAATCTGGACGAACGCTTGGGATCTGTGTGGGAAGTTTTCCTGAAGACGGGTGTGTTTCGTTTGCTGACTACCTTTGACCTTCCGTCGTCTTCTTGACGGACGCCATCTGCTTACTCTGGACTTACGGACTGACTGACTACGGCCTCGGATTCTCCTACCTGTGTCTATCGTTGGAACTGGTGAAGTACAAACGTCTGCATCGGCCTTACGACCTTCGGAACAGATTGGGACTTCGCTGACTGCTTCTGCCCTCGTCTGTTGTGTTTGTATCGGGAATTTGCCTGCTGTGTGGAGGAGTAACCTCTAAGTTACTCAAACATAGCTCTTGGCAGCAGAGAAGCATCTGCTGCCAATTAGTTGCATTCCTTTGAACTTTTTGTTCACCAGCTTCTGTTTGTTTATTCCCAGGCTGAAGCAAGCTGTTTTGATTTAACCCGGATTAAACTCCGGTTTAATCCGGTTTATCTTTTGAACGTTTTTCTTGTCTCTTTTTACTTTTAAGGCCAGTGTTTGCCTAGCCCTTGTCTTTTACGGGCATTTTTGGTTCTGTAACTCCAATAAACTTTGTTATCTTTTATCTTGTGGCGTTCTGTCTTTGACAGTTGCCTTTTTCAGGCAAAAGATATTTGGGATTTTTCTTTTAGTAATGCATTTAATAGAAGGGGGAAGAAAAGTGTAGGAGGAAAAAACTCCTCATTCTTTATTTCCAGGAACAAGGCCATAACTCATATTTCTCTTGAATTGCTGAATTGCAGGCTTGACCATTTTAAAAATTAAAATGTTTCCCCTTTGCATGTTAAGCTTCTTTCTGTTACTTCATTATATAGTAACTTCCTGACCGTTATGTCCTCGCCCTTCGGTTGATGTAACACACAAATAGCACATTTGACTCTGAATCGTCTTGGTGTTGCTTTTATTTCAGCATAGCACCATAGGAATTGTTTGCACCAGAAAGTAGGATCTCAGTGATAAATTTACTATTGAAAAATGAAGTGCATAACCTATATCTATACACATAATAAAAGTGAAAAATGTGTATGTGTGTATGTGGCGGAGGTGTCCACTTACACAGACAGCCTCCCGCCTCCTCAAACAACTATAGTTTCCACTGAGTAGGAGACACCAATGGCCGTCCTTCCACTGACATGCAGGTTATAGTGAGCGCCATGAACATGTAGCCCAGGGGTCCCTAAACTAAGGCCCAGGTGCCGGATGCGGCCCTCCAAGGTCATTTACCTGGCCCCCGCCCTCAGTTTTAGACTTAGGCTCGCCCAAAGTCGGACATGACTTGAAGGCACCCAACAACAAAAATCCTACTTAACTTGACTATCTCATTGGACAGAAGCAGGCCTACACTTCCCATTGAAATCCTGATAGGTTTATGTTGGTTAAAATTGGTTTTTTTTTTTAATTTTTAAATATTGTATTGTTCTTTCATTTACTAATATTGTGCTATGGTAATAATATAATATATTGTGTATACATATAATATTAATAATAATATTATAATGTAATACAATATAATACTAATAATACAATATAATAATATTACAGTATAGTGGTATAGTGCAGTATAGTAATATATAATGCTAATATTGTGCTATGCCAATAATATAATAAATTGTATGTACATACAACTTGTAAGCCGCTCTGACTCCCTTTCAGGGTGAGAGAGGGTGGGCTATAAATGTAGTAAATAAATAAAGAAATAATTGGGGTTGGGGTTGTTATTTTTTTGCACTACAAATAAGACATGTGCAGTGTGCATAGGAATTTGTTTGTATTTTTTCCAAATGATAATTCGGCCCCTCAACAATCTGAGGGACCATGGACCGGCCCCCCACTTCAAAATTTTGAGGACCCCTGATGTAGCCCAAACCCTCCCAGTGTCCTCCACAAACACCATTCTGCCCCACACCCAGGTGAAGGCTTTCATGCTGGGATAATTTCATCCTAGATGTTTTGTTTTTCCTCCAGAATGGATATCCCGGAGCTCCTTAATTTGCATGACCCCACCCACTGCCTCTCCCTTAACCCTTTCCTACCCTTTCCTATGGCACACAGTTAACAGAGGAATTGATCACCAACTGAACACTACTGAATTACTACTGCTATGTAGTAATTACTGTATTTACAAATTTAGCACCAAAACATCACAATGAATTTAAAACACTGACTACAAAAATATTGACTACTAAAAGGCAGACTGCGTTGAATAATACAGAACACTGGATAAGCGAATGTTGGATAAGTGAGATTCTACTGTAATATGAAATAATTACTGTGGTATAATAATACAGAACAATATAATCTCTAAAACCAGGACAGTAAATAAAGAGCAACACTCTGAAAGCAGGGAAATTGGGAATTCCAGAAAGGAAACAATCAGGGCTAGCTAACACCTCCCAAGTAAGGATTCTTCCAGAAAGGAAGCTGAGAAGGAAGTGAAGCAGTGTATTACCAGAGTCATTATTATTATTATTATTATTATTATTATTGTATTGCTGTGAACCGTCAAAATGAATACAATCTGGCTCCAAGTATTCGAAAACACTAAAATCACAATATATAAAATTACTGTGGTATAATAAAACAGAACAATAAAATCTCTAAAATCAGAACACTAGATAAAGAACAACAGTCTGAAAACAGGGGAATTCCAGACAGGTAACAATCAGGGCCAGCTAACACCTCCCAACAAAGTATTCCCATCACCAAAGTCTGGCAAATCCTCTGGTATCTCAGGGCCACAGACTGTTTTGGGGGGGACTGTGTGCGCTCAACCACTGCATATGGGTACATACTTCTTCATCTACACAGACAATAGAAGCACATAAAATATAGCAAAGAACACCACTCTGAAAACAAGGGAATTCCAAACAGGAAACAATCAGGGCCAGCTAACACCTCCCAACAAAAAATTCCCTCAGGCAGGAAGCAGCCAGGCTTTAAAGCTGCAAGGCGATTACATGCTAATCATTTCGCCTAATTACAGCATTCATACTTCCCTCCAACAGACAAAAAAAAAAGAATAATCAGAAGTATTGTATATTCACAAGCTTTAACAAATAATATCCCCTGATGGCACAGCGGGTTAAAGCGCTGAGCTGCTGAACTTGTGGACCGAAAGGTCACAGGTTTGAATTGGGGGACCAGAGTAAGCCCTCACTGTTACCCCAGCTTCTGCCAACCCAGAAGTTCGAAAACATGCACATGTGAGTATATCAATTGGTATTGTTCCAGCGGGAAGGTAACGGCGTTCCATGCAGTCATGCCACATAACCGTGGAGGAGTCTATGGACAACACCAGCTCTTCGGCTTACAAATGGAGATAAGCACCAACCCCCAGAGTCAGACATGACAAGACTTAATGTCAGGGGAAAAGCTTTATCTTTTACCTTAACTACCAACAACTCCTCAATACTTTATTTCCCATACCACCATACTTGGCTGGGCACAGCTAGTACATAATAAAAGTGAAAATATGCATATGTGTGTGTGGTTGGGCTGTCCACTTACACAGACAGGCTCCCACATCCACAAATAGCTATAGCTCCCACAGCTCAGAAGACACCAATGGCCCTCCCTCCAATGACATTACAGGCTATAGCGAGTGCCGTGAACATGTAGAAGAGCACTGCCAGTGTCCTCCACAAACACCATGCTGCCCACCACTCAAGTGAATGCTTTCATACGGAGACAATTTCATCCTAGATTTTCTGTTTCTCCTCGATCACAGGCATTCCAGTGTTTTTCACTTTCTCCCTTGGTGTGCAAGTTGCATGACCCCACCCATTGCCTTTCCCATAACCCTTTCCTACTCTTTTCTATGGCACAGAGCAAACAGGAATTGATCAGCAACTGAACATACTAGAGAGTTGGAGAACTCACAATGATTTATAGGAGTTGTAGGTACTGGGATGTATAATTCACCTGCAATCTAAGAGCACTCTGAACTCCACCAACGATGGACCTGGAACTAACTTGGCACACAGAAACCCACATGACCAAGAAAAAATACTTGCGGTCTTTAGAGGGATTTATAGGAGTTGTAGTTCACTTACATCCAGATTGCTCTATTGGCCCAAACTATGATGGATCTGGACCAAACTTGGCATGAATACCCAATATGCCCAAATGTGAATACTGGTGGGTTTTGAGGGGAATTGGCCCAGACATTTTGGAGTTGTAGGTACTTGGATGTATAGTTCACCTGCATTCAGTGAGCACTGTGAACTCCACCAAAGGACAACATTGGACCAATCTTGGCACAAAGACCCCCATGACCAGCAAAAAATACTGGAGGTCTTTGGGGAAAATTCACCTTGATTTGGGGGAGTTGTAGTTCACCTACATCCAGATCGCACTATGAACCCAAACACCAATGGATCTGGACTAAACTTGGCACACATACCTGATATGTCAAAATGTCATTTCTGGAGGGGTTTAAGAAAAACTGGGTTTCCCACAACCAGAGAAACTGACCTCCACTGTTGATGGACCTGGACCAAACTTGGGACACAGAGCCCCCATGACTAACTCAAACTACTGGAGGGATTTAAGGCGACTGACTCACCGTAATGGGAGTTGTAGTTTATCCTACAGTCAGAGAGCACACCGAACCCTATTGTTTCTTGGGGTTAACCTGGCATGATGTCAGTTGTAGCTAATTCTAAACCTTATGCATTTTGTACAGTTAAGATTGACTTTTTCAAAAAAAAACCTGGGAAGCACTGGGTAACCAAGCTAGTCTTTAAATAAGTAAACACGGTCACATAATTTTATGCTCTTGGGCTCTTCCTTTTGAACAGTTGAGAAGAAACAGTGGGATTTTTGAGCAGCATACATAAATTGGCAAGGCAGCTATGTATAATCATAGTAATAAGAATGGCTGCGCTGAATTTGGCTGGAGCTCTCTTTAATCCAGGATTCTGGTCCATATCTGTGCAACATTCGCAATTTTCTTGGGAATTTCTCTCTCTCTTCCTCTAGCAGCAGTTTGTAGGACTAAAATACTTGCTCCAAAGGGTACATGAGAAAGGCTATCAAAGAGAAAAAGAGATTTCTCCCTCTTATTGCAAATGGAAGCCATGTTTGCCACTGAGCATCTAGTGTTCAGAGAGGCATTGCTTCTGCATTTGGACCATTCATAGTCCACAGTGAGTGTTCATTTTACAGAGAATTTTAATTAAGGAAGCCACTCACCCAACCTTTTGGCATTCACATAGCATATACTTCCTTTGTTTCCTCTTACAGATTATTTACAATAGGCTTAATTCATAGTTGACTGTGTGAACAAATTGGTGCACATGAAGAGATGAGAACATTTCATTGATTGGCTTTTTTTGACCCCACTCACCACTGCAGTGAACAATCGTACATAAAAGCTCATAATTAAAATTGCAGATTCCTAGACTCATAGGAGCACTTAAAATTTTATATACCTAAAATGGTATGTGTGTGTAGCCTTTGACTATCAAGTTTATTATTATTTATTCATTTCTATCCCCCTTTTTTCCCATGGGTGGGATTCAAAGTGGCATACAACATACAAAATTCATAGAAATACATCCGACCACAATACATAATCTGTTAAAACATCATATATCGATATAAAAAATCCAGTTAACATATCAAAACAATTTAGAAACTTAAAGCAAGCACAATTTAAAAATATCCATAACCTCCGGCCATTGAAGTTATTTGTCAAATATTATCAAAATATTTACCAGACTGGCAGTGCCTATTATCAATCCCATACATTTCCTAGGGTTTTCTTCGGCAAGGAGTACTCAGCTGTAGTTTTTGCCAGTTCCTTTCTCTGAAATATAGCCCATAGTTCCTACTATTCATTGGCAATTTCCCATTCAAGTATTAACTGGGGTTGTCCATGCTTAGATTCCAAGATCAGGTGGGATTTGGTGGCTTTGGGGTAATACTTGCTACTAATTCCAGTAGGAAGGTATTGATTCAAAGGTCTTATGTAACAATTGAGACAACCGACTGTGTAAAATCCCAATAAGAAGGTTCATCAACCAATGTTTATAATGTTGCCTCTTGAATACCCCTCTAATAGTAAATATGACAGGAGATACTTTGATGGAGGTTATTATTAAATATGATTCATAAACTTGGGAAGTTCATACAGACACATTGGAAAGTTGCTTAGCTTTTCCCAGATGCTAATCAACCTCATTTCCCTTTCCCTTTCCAAATCTGTTCTTCCTCTCAATTATGGCAACATTTTATGATGTATTAAGGAAGTGTTTTAGTGCAAGCGAAGATAATGTGATAAAAAGCAATGCAAACTACTTAGCTGTCTGCAGTGGGATTTAGGTGTGGTCAGGAGCAGACCTTGAAACGTTTTATTTTTTAACAACTTTGTGGTTTTTGAGTTCTCTCCAGTCATGTCTGACTCTGGGGGTTGGTGCTCATCTCCATTTCTATGCCGAAGAGCCAGCGTTGTTCGTAGACACCTCCAAGGTCATGTGGCCGGTATGACTGCATGGAGTGCCGTTACCTTCCCGCTGGAGCGGTACCTATTGATCTACTCACATTGGCATGTTTTTGAACTGCTAGGTTGGCAGAAGCTGAAGCTAACAATGGGCGCTCATTCCGGGGGCCTTTCGGTCTGCAAGTTCAGCAGCTCAGTTCTTTAACACACTTCACCACCGGGGCTTGAAAGCATCTGGATAAGAATCAAGGGAACTAGGACTCAAAAAGATCTCGTTGTGGGTGTATACTATAGACCTCCGAGTCAGAATGAAAGACTTGATGATGCCTTCTGTCAACAGCTGACCAAACAGGCAGAAAGAAGAGATATAGTAGTCATGGGTGATTTAAACTATCCCGATATCTGCTGGAAAACAAACTCGGCCAAGAGTACAAAGTCCAACAAATTCCTCACTTGCCTTGCAGACAATTTTATGGTCCAGAAGGTAGAAGAGGCAACAAGAGGATCGGCTACTCTTGATCTAATCTTAACAAATGTGGAAGACCTGATCAATACAGTCCTTAGGGGCAGATCCTTAGGGGCAAGTGGCCATGTGCTCCTGCAGTTTGCCATACAAAGGAAGGCCAAATTGAAGACAAGTCAAACATGCATTCTGGACTATAAGAGAGCTGACTTTCAAAAAATGAAGGAAATACTGATTGGCATTCCATGGATGCCAATATTAAAAGACAAGGGAGTTAAGGATGGATGGGAGTTTTTTAAAAGTGAAATACTCAAGGCGCAAATGCAAACAGTGCCAACAAAGAAAAAAAAATAAGACAAGTGCGAAGAAACCAGAATGGATGTCCAAAGAACTTCTAACCGGGCTAAGACTCAAAAGAGACATGCACAAGAAGTGGAAAAGGGGAGAAATCACCAAAGAAGAATTCAAACGTATAGCCAACTCCTGTAGGGAAAAGGTTTGCAAGACTAAAACGCAAAATGAGCTCAGGCTTGCCAGGGACATTAAAAACAACAAAAAAGGCTTTTTGCTTACGTTGGTAGAAAAAGGAAGAACAAGGAGGCAATAGGGCCTCTGCGAGGAGAAGATGGGGTGATGGTGACAAGGGACAGGGAAAAGGCAGAACTACTTAATGCCTTCTTTGCCTCGGTCTTCTCACAAAAAGAAAGCCATCTTCAACCTCAGCAACATTGGATGGATGAAGGATTCGGGGAAATCTAACCCCAAATAGGGAAACAAGTTGTCCAGGAACACCTGGCCCCTCTAAATGAATTCAAGTCCCCAGGGCCAGATCAGCTACATCCAAGAGTATTGAAGGAACTAGCTGAAGTTATTTCAGAATCACTGACAATTATCTTTGAGAGTTCTTGGAGAACAGGAGAAGTCCCAGCAGATTGGAGGAGGGCGAATGTGGTCCCTATCTTCAAGAAGGGAAAAAAGAACGACCCAAACAATTATCGTCCAGTCAGCCTCACGTTGATACCAGGCAAGATTCTGGAAAAGATCATTAAGGAAGTGGTCTGCGAACATTTAGAAACAAATGCGGTCATTGCTAATAACCAGCACGGATTTACCAAAAACAAGTCATGCCAGAATAATCTGATCTCTTTTTTTCGATAGAGTTACGAGTTGGGTCGATACAGGGAACGCTGTGGATGTAGCCTACCTGGATTTCAGTAAGGCCTTCAACAAGTCCCCCACGACCTTCTGGCAAACAAAGTAGTAAAATGTGGGCTAGACAAAACTACGGTTAGGTGGATCTGTAATTGGCTAAGCAAACGAACCCAAATGGTGCTCACCAATGCGTCGTCTTCATCTTGGAAAGAAGTGATGAGTGGAGTGCCGCAGGGTTCTGTCCTGGGCCCGGTTCTGTTCAACATCTTTATTAATGACTTAGACAAAGGGTTAGAAGGCATGATCATCAAGTTTGCAGATGAAACCAAACTGGGAGGGATAGCTAACACTCCAGACGACAGGAGCAGAATTCAAAACAATCTTAACAAACTAGAGAGATGGGCCGAAACTAACAAAATGAAGTTCAACAGGGACAAATGCAAGATACTTCACTTCGGCAGAAAAAATGGAATGCAAAGATATAGAATGGGGGACGACTGGCTCGACAGCAGTATGTGTGAAAAAGATCTTGGAGTCCTCGTGGACAACAAGTTAAACATGAGCCTACAATGTGATGCGGCTGCTAAAAAAGCCAACGGGATTATGGCCTGCATCAATAGGAGTATAGTGTCTAGCTCCAAGGAAGTCATGCTACCCCTCTATTCTGCTTTGGTCAGACCACACCTGGAATACTGTGTCCAATTCTGGGCACCGCAATTAAAGGGAGATGTTGACAAGCTGGAAAGCGTCCAGAGGAGGGCAACTGAAATGATCAAGGGTCTGGAGAACAAGCCCTATGAGGAGCGGCTTAAAGAACTGGGCATGTTTAGCCTGAAGAAGAGAAGGCTGAGAGGAAACATGATAGCCATGTACAAATGCGTGAAGAGAAGTCATAGGGAGGAGGGAGCAAGCTTGTTTTCTGCTCCCCTGCAGACTAGGACGTGGAACAATGGCTTCAAACTGCAAGAAAGGAGATTCCACCTGAACATCAGGAAGAACTTTCTCACTGTGAGAACTGTTTGGCAATGGAACTCTCTCCCCCGGACTGTGGTGGAGGCTCCTTCTTTGGAGGCTTTTAAGCAGAGGCTGGATGGCCATTTGTCGGGAGTGCTTTGAATGCGATTTCCTGCTTCTTGGCAGGGGGTTGGACTGGATGGCCCATGAGGTCTCTTTCAACTCTACTATTCTATGATTCTATGACTTTAGTAATAAGGTTGGAAGGCCTTTTTAATCCAGCAATCTCTTTGCAGCCTGAATGCTTCTGGAAAGTTCATAGTAAGGTGAAATCATCCTTCACTTGCTAGTGTTAAGTTGTGTAATGACTTGAAACATGGAGGCTCCATTGAGCCATCTTGTCTTATAGTTGTGAATCCTCACAATAGCAAAGTAAGGTAGGTCTGGCTTATGATTGCCACATTATATGTGGAAGGAAAGAATGTTAGAAAGCAAAGATTTGCCTAAAGCTGCCTAATTAATTAACGATCAACATGAGAAGTGTAGAGGGACTTTCCAAGAGAAACTCTTAAGACAGCCATGAGCAGGTCTTTAGTTCAAGTTTCAAATCCACTGCAAAGTGACCATTCTCACTAAGTGACCATTCTTCACATTTTTTATGATTTCCATTTTGATGAGCAAACTTGTAGTTTTATTATTCTGTAACATGTTGGAGGAATCAATAAGGCAGGCTTATGTGTTGTCCCCTTTTCTCTTTGTTTTGTTGTTCACGCATGCTCAGGAAGTGATTCGGGAGGCAGCTGCTGTTTACCTTGCCTGTTATAAGCTGGCATACATGGCTACGGTAGGATCCATGAGTGAAGAATCCCACTCTTAGTTGCACTGTTTGCTGCATACTGCTGCAACCCAACACTGAAAATCTGTGTTCCTCTAGTCCTCCTTTACCCCCACCCAATGCTGATGGTGCTAAAAAGCTTCTAAGTAGACAGGATGAAATAGTATAGTGTATCACTACTACACACACATATATAAAACACCTGAGTTTCTTAGGAAACCTCTGTCATAGTTTTGAAGTGCATATGATTACTAAATATTTGATATTTATGTGCATTTTTCTTTAAAACATCAATGCATTCATTCATTCAATTTACACCCCATTCTTCTTTGCAGGCACTCAGAATGGTATACAAAATATTACGAAGGGAGGGAGGAAATCTTTAGCTTGACAAAGTAACGTTCTTGAGAAGTCTTCACTTCAGCCTTAACAATAGTTCTTTGCTTGTTTTGTTTTTTAAAACACCCACAGCTCTGGACATGGCTGGAAGAGCTGCAAAAGGAACTTTTGGATGATGTTTACGCAGAGTCTGTGGAGGCAGTGCAAGAGCTGATCAAAAGATTTGGCCAACAGCAGCAAACCACTCTGCAAGTGACAGTGAATGTCATCAAAGAAGGTGAAGATCTGATACAGCAGCTGAGGTAATACTTTGATTTAAAAGAACTACTCCATGCAAACATCTTTTCTTTTTCTCCAATAACGTGTAGTTCATGCACACATGCCCTGTTGCTTTTAATCTTTGTTTTTCTGTCTCCACTCCTCCACGTTACTGACTGCTATGATCAAAAGTGTAGGAACGAACATGGCCCATTTATTGCATGCTATAGAGAGAACAAAGTGATAATCATTCTTCTATTCCACTTATTGGCTGATATGTCTTCCAACCTGTCATTCTGGCCTAATGCTGGCTACAGTGCCATGCAGCCACATCTTTAAGGCATCAGTTAATATGAATTAGGAGAACAAGTCATATAAGATTGCTTTTTTAAAACCTTTGTTAAATTGTATATTTTAAACTGTTTTCAATGGGCTTAAAAGTTATATTATATTTTGGAGGTGATATTTGTATGTTTTTTGCTATGTTAAATTTATTCATTTTGTAAGTTCCCTTGAGTCCTGATTTTTTGGGGGAAAGAGTATAGGTGGTGATGGTATAGATAATAATGATGATCTTTTTCTGTGCCCAGTAGTCAGAACCTTGAGAAATATGTCACTGATGTTGAAAAGCAGCACATCACTAACAGATGGCTTACAAGATCAGAAACCTATGTGGTTCACAGACCTGGGGGTTCCTTGAAAGCTTATTAGGAGTTCATGACAAGATGAGCATTGGATATCTTTTTTCTTCAAGGATGTTTTACCCAGCCCTCCATATCAGCTCTAAAATACTCTGTTGCAGGAGATGTTTGGATTTCTTTAAGGACCTTATCACATTAGAAAATACTCAGTTTCTGAGACTGTTTGAGAATGATTTCGAACAGGTCCCATCACATGATGTTTGCTCATCCTGTCAGTATTCCATTGGAATCTGCCTGCAAAGCGTTACAGAAATGGATTATTTGCAGACTGAATTCTAATCGTGTTTTTTTGAAATACTATTGAATCTTCTATTGTTGAAGTGCTGTTTTTGTGTGTGATAGGATAATCTCTATGCATCCCATCAGCAACTATACTTTTTAAAAGGTTATAGAGTGATGGTAGGGGGTGTTTTGAGGAGCCAGCCTTCCTTGGTGTGATGAATCAAAGCACAGTATTTTCAAATCATAAAAATCATAATAGTCAGGTGTAATTAGGACAGTAAGCATCCCTCTTAATACAGTATGCATCCAGTTCTAAAAAATATGGGATGCATACTGATATAAGTGGATTATATCCCAATGTGATAAGGTCTATAATTATGTTCTGAGTCCATGGTGAGACATTCAATTGCACTGGTTCACATTTCCTCTAATCCAGTGGTTCCCAAACTTATTTGGCCTACTGCCCCCTTTCCAGAAAAAATGTTACTCAGCACCTCCTAGAAAGAGGGGCGTGGCTTAGAGGGGTGGGCGTGGTTCCTGCTCAAGAGGGCGGGGCTGAGCCTCTCACCAGTCCAAGATGCAGGTCTGGGAGTGGGAGGTGGGCGGGGCCACAAATGGGAGGCCAGGACTGGGATGGGCAGAGTTACGAGCTCTGAGGCAGGGCTGAGCTTCTATCCCTGTCCTGCGGTGCCTGCCAGGACACAGGGGGCGGGGCTAGAGAGGAGGGGGCAGGGCCTCTTTCCAAGTGCCTGACGGGGCTGAACCTCTATACCCTGTCCCCATGTTCTAACAAGCGCCTCAGGGGAGGTATACAGAGGCTCAGCCCTGTCTTGTGCTCTTGGGAAGGGGCTCCGCCCCTGCCCCAGCCCCTCCCTTTAGTCCTAAAAGGCTTCTCAGGAGAGGTATAGAAACTCAGCCCTGTCTTGGGCTCTTGGAAGGAGCCCTGCCCCCTTCCGTAGCTCCGCCCTTTGTGTCCCAACAAGCGTCTCAGGAGAGGTATCGATTCTCAGACCTGTCACAGGCACTTGGGAAGAAGCCATGCCCCTCCCCTGGCCCCGCCCCTGTGTCCTAATAGTTGCCATCACCGCCCCCTTGGATCGCTGCAGCACCAACCAGGGGGTGTTAGCGCCTACTTTGGGAATCATTGCTCTAATCTATAGCAGTGGTTCCTAATCTTTGGGCTTCCAGGTGTTTTGGACTTCAACTCCCAGAAATCCCAGCCATCTTACCAGCTGTTAGGAACTGGGAGCTTAAGTCCAAAACACCTGGAGGCCCAAAGGTTGGGAACCACTGATCTAGAACCAACAGCATAATCTGCTGCATGGATAAGAGCTTCCATTAAGCAGAACTTAGAAAAGTTACATTTTGGGAACTTCAACTCTGGCTGGGAGATTCTGAAAGTTGTTGGCCAAATACGGCTGCCCTAAGATTTTGCATTACACAGACTGAGCTGGAGAAGTCATTCTTGGACAACCATTCAACTTCCAGAGACATACAGATCCCAGTTTTTACCCTGCATTAACTTGGTTTTACTTTGTATTGGTAGAATTTAGGGAAAACTCAGGAATTTCTCTAGAACTCTGGAGCAGACCTGCACTTTTGGATTGGTATGAATATCTGAGCTGACTCTGAATCTAACTGACATAGCTGTTCATATGGGTCAGTGCTGCCATTCTATTTTCCCTGTGCTCTGCAGCATGGGGAAAAGGGAATGGCACTTACCTTTTTTGTTGTTTGCTGCTGCAACAGTGGCCACAGAGCTCCAGAGAGCTTCTGGCTGTTGCCAGGTGCTTTTGCTGATGTCAGAAAAGGGTCCTGGCAACAGCCAGGAACTCTCCTGAGCTCTGTGACCACTATTACAATGATGAATAACAGAAAAAAAGGGTGACTATTCAGTGAGGCTGAACCAGGTTTGGCCCAGTTGGGCGGATGGGGACTCTGTCCTGCCTCAATAACGGGTCAGAGTTGGACAGTATAGCCCCCTACAACAGATCTGGAGAATTGCCACTGGACCAGCCCCAGATTTTGTGGTCCTTGAAGATGGGCTTTGAGACAACCATCTTAAGTAACATGTTTTGGGATGGGGTACATGAGTGAAAGGATTGATTTCTCCTCTATTGGAGGGAAATGCTTTTTATGACTTTTGGCTTGTACTTAATTCCGTAAACCAGTGGTTGTCAACCTGGGGTCGCCAAATGTTTTTGGCCTTCAACTCCCAGAAATCCTAACAGCTGGTAAACTGGCTGGGATTTCTGGGAGTTGGAGGCCAAAAAATCTAGGGACCCCAGGTTGAGAACTACTTCGCTAAACCAATCTGCCATCCATGCCAGTATTCAAGCAAGATCAGTTGACTTCTGTATATAGGATTGGGGTGTTGATGGATCTTCTCCCTTGCATTAGTCAACAGATTGTTTTGAGTTGGCTCTGTCTGGTTCAGGTTGTTTATAAAATGTGGATGGGAATCTGTGATAGTACAGACTAATGAGATCAAAACAGTGGAGCCTTCTCCATCTTTAATATTCTCCCATTCACACCCCCATGTTCTTATTCAAAATCCCCCTCTGTTTTTCTATAGGGATTCTGCCATCTCGAGTAACAAGACCCCCCACAACAGCTCCATCAATCATATTGAGACCGTCCTTCAGCAGCTGGATGAGGCCCAGTCGCAGATGGAGGAGCTTTTCCAGGAGCGCAAAATAAAGCTGGAACTTTTCTTACAGTTGAGAATATTTGAGAGAGATGCCATTGATGTAAGCCAACAATTCATATACCAATGATTTTATTACACCTTTCTTTTCCCACCAAAGAGGTGGACTGGGGTAGAAATGGGTGTTTCACTTGAAGAGAAAAATTGTAATGAAGCTGTTAGGACTTCTTTCCTTGATTGATTTGATTTCCCTTAATCCTCTACCAGGTGAGACGGAGTTGGATACATGGGCTGTAATCTTAGTGTTAATGCAGACATTTATGGCCTCAGGAAATTTCAATCTATTTTGCTGTCACATTGGCTGAATTTACAGCAGTGTGCTACCTGTTTCACAAGGATTCTGTATGAATGCATGAATATTTGCCATGTTAGCAGTGAGAGCAGCGGAGGCTTTATAAAGTCTTGATGTATCTGCTTTTTAGCGGGTCGGAGTTGCCTATATCTTTTAATTATCAATATATTAAATATGGCAGCAGTTTTGATATTCTGAATGTCTTCATTTTTGGAAAGCCCGAGGTAACACTAGTATCCATTCATTTGCCTTACCTGCATGTGAGCTTTTCAGTTGATAACCAGTTCAAATCCCAGAATAGCACCTTGTATTTGGAATAGACTATCATTAATGACACGTATCTCCCTCCCCCCATAAAATCAGTTTGAAAACCTCAGTTTTGCGATTATTAAATTTGCTCATCTGCTTACCATAGCACTCATGCTTATTCACTCTGCTTCAAGCCTAGAGTTTATATCTTAGGGCTTTGATCTGGGTCCTGTTAAACATAAAATAAATCCCAGTGTTAGCTTGGTGACTGCACACTGGAATCTTTATTGTTTGAGGTTGTGAACAGATTCAATGAGGGAATGAATAAGCCAGAGTGAATGTAGCATCCCTCATAACAGATTATTTTGGGTTTTCATTTGACTGCTTGCTGTCCTATTTCCTTCTGGGATTGCCATGTGTTTAAACCATCATTCCTGAATAACCTCCCACACTCCTTATAATGTTGTTATTCTCTCTGGTCAGTTAAAAGTGTCTCCTTTGCCTTTTTAGTAACAAGGCATTGGTCCAACATATTCATCAAGGCCTAACAAATCTAAGATGTTCCTATATGACTTTCCACACTCATTCAGAATGCTACCTAATTAGATGGCCCTTTGCATGTAGCAGGTAGTGGACTAAATCCAGATATTATTTCTAGATAGAATAGACATTTTGAATCAATAAGAACTTGGTAAAGCCAACACTTACATGCTTAGTTGATTCAGTGGGTCTACTCTAGCTGAGACTAACCTTTGGATTTAGACTAGTGTTTATAAAATTCTACATTGTCTTCCATTTCTCAAGTTGTTTATCTCTATATATTCATGTACTGCACCTCCATAGAAGCTATCAATATGAACATTCTGCCTTCTTTCATTGAGTCTAGAGATCTCTCATGATGATTTCTTAGTAGGTTTGATCTCGGCCCTTCTAGAGTCTGTGAGCTCTTTTTACTGAACAGTCCTTTAAAAGATATTTGAATTCCTTTTGATATACCATCCTGTGTTGTATTTTACCATATATGGTCAGCCCATTTGCTGTGGTTAGGGAACCTCGCAAAAATCAGTGTATATATACACACACACACACACACACACACACACACATCTGAAAGAACATATCTCTAAGAATTTCAAGGTTCACCAATACAACTCTGTGGCCATCTACCAGTGGAAGTTGAAGATTGAGTTACATTGGAGAACCTAGAGAACATTTTAATCAGATTTACAAAGAATGAAATTTGCAAAAGTCAATGTTCAGATGGAGAGAGCCAACTGTGTACTGAAAGGCCTTCTCTTATTTTTAATTTCTTTAACTTTAGATAATTTCTGATCTTGAATCCTGGAATGATGAGCTCTCTCAGCAGATGAATGATTTTGATACTGAAGATCTTACAATAGCTGAGCAAAGGCTTCAGCATCACGCGGACAAAGCCCTGACCATGAATAACCTGACTTTTGATGTCATCCACCAAGGGCAAGATCTCTTGCAGTATGTCAATGAAGTGCAGGCGTCTGGTAAGATCGATTGGTGTCAATGCAACCAAGTTAATGGATTTGTAGGGATTATTGAAGTTGAGGTCACCAAGTGTCATGGCATTGTTGCTTCTTAAATATTTTGTTTTTATAAAAGAATTAGAACATACCAAGTGCTTCCCGCTTGAATGAGAAAATATATTTATATTTTTATTTCAAATATATACATATATATAACAAATATATATAAAACAAACTTTTGTTTTCCTTAACAATACAATATCATTTCCCACAAATTAGTAGATGTTGCAGCTTTTAGAGTAAGCAGGCATAGAAAGGTGTTGTTTTTTAATTGGGCATTTAGAGCTACCAACTTGAGTTCTTAGATTTCTCTAATAAGCAGGAATATTGAATGCTATAACCCTGAAACCTTAGGTACAGAAGCTACAGGTAAATTTAAAATGTGAGTATTCTGTTTTGGTTTACCTACCATGAATAGGATGCCCTTTTGCAAATAACACTTGACATTCCTGGTGCACATCTCCAGCCCCAGTTCAGAAGAAATTTGGAGTTTCACCTTGAGATTTATTATTTGAAAAAGGCAAAGGTGTTCCTGAACATATTGAATGAGTTTCAGATAGTACTTGAATCTCAGCTAACATTATTTAGCCTCTCATTATATTAACTAGTCAGATATAATTTATGTGGAGAGTGGTATTAGTCAGCATATGTGTCTTCATACTTCCACTGAATGTTTAGGCTTATGCAATGTGGTATTTCCCATTACCCATTTGTTTAACCGCTGAGCATACTAAATATATCACTAGAAATGTGCAAGTAGAAGTACATATTTATTGCCTGGATAGATTGAGCACAGCTATTTTGTTATCAGAAGGGCTCTTCAAGTTCATGGAATGGACCAGGATCCAGCGAAGGCTTCCTCTGAGGGAGCCTTCCACCAACAGAAACCCTGCTTGTTGCCTTCTGCATGACTCTCATGCAGTTCCAGAGAAGCCCTAAGTTATCTAGAACAGCGTTTTCACAAGTAGGAAAGGGAAGAAAAAACCACAAAGTTCACCTTCATCATGAACAGAATTTAGATATACAGTAGAGTCTCACTTATCCAACACTCGCTTATCCAACGTTCTGGATTATCCAACACATTTTTGTAGTCAATGTTTTCAATATATTGTGATATTTTGGTGCTAAATTCATAAATACAGTAATTACTACATAGCATTACTGCGTATTGAACTACGTTTTCTGTCAAATTTGTTGTCTAACATGATGTTTTGGTGCTCATTTGTAAAATCATAACCTAATTTGATGTTTAATAGGCTTTTCCTTAATGCCTCCTTATTATCCAACATATTTGCTTATCCAACATTCTGCCGGCCCGTTTATGTTGGATAAGTGAGACTCTACTGTATTACTGTGGATCTAACGCACTGGGTGGTAAGCATAATGGGACACAAGATCACAAATATGTTTTACTGTGGAGATATTTTGCCTCCACAATCACAAAATCCTTGTCCATGTAGAGACAAAAAATGCAATCCACATATGGCTAATATGAGAATCACCTGAAATATTATTAAATGTGTTCAGGCTTTGTTTTGTCCAATACCCTTTGGCAGAATTGGAGTTACTGAATGGTAGGAGATGGGGACAGAAGTGGAAATTGAAGGTGCATGACATTATCTGCATGTCTGTGGCCATATCTCATTCCGACTAGAATACTACCGTGTTTCCCCTAAAATAGGACATCCCCATAAAGTAAGACCTAGTAGAGATTTTGGTGACTGGCCAAATATAAGACCTCCCCCGAAAGTAAGACCTAGCAGGAGGGAGCCGCCGCCAAGGAAGGAGCCCTTCCCCCCTTCCCTTTCCTCTCACTCTAGCCTGTGCCGGCCACAGAGGGGCTCAAAGGAAGAGAAAGACTCGACCATCCAGCCCCTTCCCTCCCCAGGATGCCCAGCCCAGCCCCACACACTCAACTCGCCCTTGCTGGATTTATCCATCAGCAGGGAGCCGTCCCCGCTGCCATCTTCCCCCTCTGGTGCGGAAAGTGCCTGGATGTACAAACAGCAGACAGGCAAGCAAGCAGGAGCCCTCCGTGCCTTCCTCGTCAAGGGCTCCTTGCCTGCCTGCCTGCCTGCCGTTTGTACATACAGGCTGCTGCTTCTGCTGCTCCTTTTTCTTCTGCGGGGCTACTTCTTCAGGCTGTTGCCAATTTGCAAGAGAAGAGAAGAGAGGAAAAACAGGAGGGCGAGCGGGCTCCTACAGTCCCTCACCCACCCACTGCTTTGATAGAAGGAGACAAAAAAGACGAGCAGGGTCCTAAAGTTCCTCCCTCGCCCGCTGCTTCAGTAATAAAGACAAACATTGTTTTTGAAGGCTTTCATGCCTGGAATCACTGGGTTGCTGTGGGTTTTCCGGGCTGTATGGCTATGTTCCAGAAGCATTCTCTCCTGACATTTCACACACATCTATGGCAGTCCCCCCCCCCTCGCCAGGCATCGTTGGCCAGTCCCCACCCTGCCCCACCATCATGATTGCAGGGAGGGAGTCTGCCTTTCTGCCTGGCAGTGAAAGATCGTCTGGGAGGCCGGCCACCATTGGCCGGCCTCCACCCCCACCCTCTGTTAGAATCATGGGGTGGGGGGTCTGACTTCTCTGCTGACAGTGACATGGGGGCTTGGCTCTCACTCCTCTGGGGGGCCAGCCAGCATTGGCTGGCCCTCACTGTTGCCTCCCCAAGAGTGAATCCCACCCCTGTGAAAGGATCGCGGGGCAGGAATCTGTCTTTGTTCCTGGTGGTGACATGGGGACTTGGCTCCCACTCCTGTTGGGGGGGCAGCAGGCACTGTTGGCTGGCCCCCACTCCTCCCCCCCCCAGGAGTTAATCACGCCCCAGCGAAAGGATCGCGGGGTGGGAATTTGACCTTTTGGGCCAGCGGTGACAGGTTGTCATAGCACCCTGGCCCACCCCAGGAGTGAATTCCACCCCTGCGAAAGGATTGTGGGGCGGGGGAAGGTTACTCCATTCTGCCGTCCACTGTTGCACAACCATATGCAATGGGCATTAATTTGGCAGGCAAGCAGCCCTACACCAAACCAAACCTAAAGAAACACAACCTGCAATCCTTCCAGAAGGACCAGATAACTCGACTGTGCTAATGCCCAAACATGCAACAATCCACTAGGCACTGGCTGGCCTAAGTTGAAACCAAATTAAGCCAACACAAAAAGAAACCAAATCCAAAAGCAACCCTTTGGGAAGGAATAGTGCAACATAAGTGTCTGGTCCGCAGTGCTGCACCGCCCTGTCACCACTAGCTGAAAGTGCAGGTTTCCTGACCCACCCCAGGAAGGAACCTAGTGGCTGCAGTGGAAGGATGGCAGGGCCGGGGGGTTCTGTCGGGTGGCCACAGGTTGCCGGCCTTCATTCTCAGGAAGACATGGATGAGACAAGATGGCCTGCGGTGCAACACCAGCATGTCACAGCAAGCTAAAAGGGCACACTCTCTCGGAGGACATGTAAGCAGCAAGCAAAGAAACTGACCATGAAGCTGTCCTCAGTGTCCAGGAAGCATTCCAAGAACAAATCTATCCCTAGCGGAAGGAAACAGCAGAAGACAACACCCACACAGCAAGGCCAAGGCTGCCGAGGGGCCAACCTGGCAACCCTTCAGCAAGGACCAGATAACACCAGGCCGAGGCCGCACTGTTGCACAACCACTGTCCCTAAACATTTCCATCTGAGCCGTGGGTGACTGTTTTTTTCTGCTCCATTTCCCCCTTGGATGCGGGGGCTTATTTAACCCAGCACTACAATTCCATAGAATGTGACGCGCAGTCCTGTTTGGTCCTTATGCTGCCTTCGGACTATAGGAAAGTTTCCCTGCTTTGGCCTGGAGAGCATATTTTCCCCTCAAGGCACCCCAAAACCAAACCAAACCACACAAGCAGTAAGCCAGCAACCTTAGAGGAAGGACCAGCTGGCGGAAGGGGTCCCTTGATCTACAAACCAATGGCCCGTCCCACATGACAACGCTTGCCGAAAAGGCAGGTAATGCTCCCGCAACAAGCTGAAGGATACTGCTGCTTCACCAAAACCAACAAACTTTTTTTGCAAGACAAAAAGGCAAGCATTCCACCGAAGGAGAGAAGATGAGGTAGTTGTGTGTTTTATTCATTGAGGTAGCAAAGAGGGAAAAGATGCATGCCATCCGGAGTAAGAATAATGGCATGCAGATGATGAACAAGATTTTGTGGTTGTGGGGAAATTGGACAGGCCCCACCCTACCTTTCCGCAAGGACCGGAGTACGCCCCACTCAAACCAAAACAATCCAAGCCAAACCAAATCCCAAACCAAACCAGCACCAAGCCTTTCGGAAGGACCTCATATCTCTAGTCTGCACTACTGAGTGGTAGTGCTGCACACACAATGCACATTGCAACCCATCCTGTACAATTCTATGTAAGCCGTGGAACTCAGGAATTTTCTTCAACCTTTTCCCCAGAAATGCAGGGGCTTGGTTTCCAAAGTGCAACTCTCTAGTCTCGGCAAATCCATTTCATGTTGAAGCTAGCTTGGGGCCTTGCAACCAACCCAGCCAGCCAACTCAGGAAAAAAAGCCTTAATTTCAGAGAAATCGTGTTTGTTTATAACCCTGTTCAATTTTTGCAAGCCCTTAGCCCTTTCCCCTTGTCTTCAATGCTCGCTATTAGCCCAGCTCTGCAGAAGCCAGGCACTTGCAGCCAGCCAGAGGCCAAGAGCAACCCACCCACTCGCACGCCCACCCTTACGCGAAATGCCACGAGGCACTCCAAGTCGAGCTTTTTTATAAAAGACGCCTACGGAGGCACGCAGAGGACGTTCAACCCCTCCCCCTTACATCAAGGTGCACTGCAATTGGTCAGGGAGGCAAGGTCAAGCTAGACTGTGCTCTGCTCCCAAACAAGTTTGGTTGCATTAAAAAATATTTTTTAAAAAAAATTCGGATCAAATTTCGAAGCCATTTAGAATGTTGGGCTACAACGCTTCGAAATCACGGGTTAGATCCGACGTGATTACCTGCGTCGGAACCATGTTCGCAATGCGAATTAAATCCGATTTTAATCTGAATTAAGACTCATTACGCTCTGAGTCCCCTCTGGGAGAAGGGCGGGGTATAAATGCATGTAAATTACGATGATGTGCTCATGCCTAGTATATACTATATATTATATATTATTGTATATTATAGTGTGTGTGTGTATGTATGTATGTATGTGTTTATATATATATATATATATGTGTGTGTGTGTGTGTGTGTGTGTGTGTGTGTGTGTGTGTGTGTGAATGAATGAGCATGGCATGTTACTGGGGGGAGGGGCCCCCAACTGATGGCACAGGAAACAAGGTGGAACTGTCTTCATGGCTCCTATACTCATTATTATATGTAAATAGTGGTATGTGGATATAATGATGATGATGATAATAATAATAACAATAATCTTTATTTATAGCTTACCTTAGCTCCATAATGCTCAGTTTCACTACTGCCCCTCTTTCCATTTCCCATACCAGTTGGCCTACCAGGGAAAGACTCCCTCACTCTTTGCCAACATAAATGTATAAATATTAGGGGAAATAGGGAAAGTGCAGCATGTGCTGCTAAGAGACCCTTAGCATTTTGCCACATCGTGATTAAAAGTATTCTTGGGTCGATTTTTAGGTAATGATGTGACAAAATGACTTGCATATACAGCAATTTAACTCACCTCTCCAGAACCCAACATCCCAGAAATCCTTTAAAATCAGTAAAAACCAGTAGAAAATGGTAACTAAAAGTAATGATGTTTCACTTCTGATGAGCCCTATTATTGAGTATAAATCTTTATAATAAATATACACACACTGAGGTTGTTTTCACTCAGTTGAACCCAAAACGTTTGTAATCATAGAACAGTATCATATACAAATTTTTAGATATGAAAAACACAATAGAAAACAGAGTTAAGATTTATCAGCAGCTGCAAAACCAGAAGACCTCCTACAGTTTTACAATGCTGAAGTTGAGGTTTTGGAATAAGACCTTTGGGGTACAGTCCCATTGATGTTAATTCATGGACGGTTGTTTCAGGTGTGGAGCTGCTCTGTGACAGGGATGTGGACATGGCAACGCGGGTTCAGGATTTGCTGGAATTCCTCCACGAGAAGCAGCAGGAGCTGGACTTGGCTGCAGAGCAGCATCGGAAGCACTTGGAACAATGTGTGCAGCTGCGTCACCTTCAGGCTGAAGTCAAGCAGGTATGGGATACTCTGCTGCCGCTTCAATACCTACTTTTACCTGTGAAGTGATGTACGTTTCCCTAAATAATGACTTTCAGCTAGTTGCATGCATCTGTTTGCAGAACAGGTATCTTATGTTGTGGCAGTTTTGTTATTTTGAACAAACAGGACCTTCAATTTCCTCTTCACCTTGGATTGTCAAAATACTCTTTTAAAAAACCTCAAACAACAATAATTAAAACACAAACATCACAGTAAGAAGTCGCCCTCAGTAAGTGCTACTGAAATTAATTATTTCATGAGCTGACTAGGATACCATGGATTTAGCGGTGGCTCACCTCCCATTTCTATAATGAAGTGGAAATGTATTGATCCGATGAATAGGATGTTTACAATGTTCTTAGGCGATCCTTCGTAGTTCGAGGAGGATTGTCTTCCATCTTTGGTGTTTTGGGGGTGGGTTCTTAGGTGGCTGAAGAGACCTATTCTTGATTTGCATGTTCTCCCGCAGTGAGGACATCAGTTTCCAGGTGAAAGGCGGTCCCGGTCAGGGTTGGCTTGACGGGCCTTCCTCTGGGCACGTTTCTACCTTAAGCCCTCCATTTGTGCCTCTTCGAACTCCTCAGCACTGCTGGTCACAGCTGACCTCCAATTAGAGCGTTCAAGGGCCAGGGTTTCCCAGTTCTCAGTGTCTATGCCACAGTTTTTAAGGTTGGCTTTAAGCCCATCTTTAAATCTCTTTTCCTGCCCACCAACATTCCGTTTCCCGTTCTTGAGTTTGGAGTAGAGTAGCTGCTTTGGGAGACGGTGATTGGGCATTCGGACAACGTGGCCAGTCCAGCGGAGTTGATGGCGTAAGAGCATCGCTTCAATGCTGGTGATCTTTGCTTCTTCTTTGCTTCTGTCTTTATATCAGCAGAATTGGAGATTAAATGTGGGTGGTCTATTAATAGAAAACAAAAAGAAATTTGCCAATCATTATTGTTACCTACTGGTTTGAGATCATTGGCATTCATATGGTGTAAGAGTCCCTTTTGGATGCTGAAAGACTATTATGGAGCAGCCATTGAAAATATCTTATCATTGCATTTTAATGCCGTTTAATAGTTCTTGGGTTTTTTACAGTCTATATTGCTGGAATTGTCTCTTAAAATCCTAATTACTTTTTAAAGAAAGGAAGAAAGATAAATTACTGTTCTCTAATCTTGACAGTGGAGAGAATTCCCAGGTCAAGTTTTACTTCCAGACATCACATTGTTGTAGTGTTCAAGGGAATAGAAAGCACTTCGATCTTCTGACATAAGTGACCTTGATACAAAAATACCCATTTCATTTTCAAGCCAGGAAGGAAGATGTCTCACTGTTTTTTCTTTGTGGTAGCGAAAGCTTCACTGCTCCCCAGGTGTTCGATCAGATAGAGTAAACTATTTTTTTACTGTTTGTTGTACTGGTTTCCTGCAGCCCTCAATGCCCAGTTCTAATTGTGACTTCCTGCCAGATTGGCTGTGGTTGGCCTGAGAAGTACCTAAGGATACTTCTTTTCCAGCAGTTAATGCAAGCTTTAGCTGAGCTAAAATGGCAGGTGATAGGAATAAACTGGCAAAACATACTGTGACATTACTGTTTTTAAACGTGCATTTTAAAGAAAAATAGGCTGTTTGCAAGGAATGGTTTCCTGTTTAGGTTTTACACTTTACTCTGTGCTTTTATCAGGCATTCATTATACAGAGGTTCTTAAAGATGTCCATTCTTTCACTTAGTTTTTAAGACCCACAATTTTTGCTGGGGCATATCTTTGTGAATTTGTGCTGCTTCTGTATAATTGAGGGAGGGAGAAAAACATGCTGTACTTCACCACAATTGTAAGGGTTTCATCACCATAGGACTTTGTGAGCTTATCTATTTTTAGCTTCCCAATATTTTATTATTCAGGTCCACATCCACTGTTAGCATTTCATTCTTAATAGGAAAAGAATGCAGCAAATGTACTGAGCTACTCCTAAGACAAACCTAGTAATTATGTTTTGTCCATAGCCCAGGGGATAACAGAGGCCTCTATTAATAGGACAAAATGAGATTGATCTCTTTGATTGTTTATACTGTTTATAATCAAGTATAAGCTGAGTTTTTCAGCTTTTTTAAGGGCTGAAAAAGCCCCCCTCGGCTTATACTCGAGAGAGGGTTGTGGCCGAATTATATTCAGGTCAGCTTATAGTCAAGTATATAGGCAAACAGAGTTGGGCAGTCTTATCTTATTAAAGTCTTATTGTCAAGAGTCAGACACCAGTTAACAAACAAAACAGAGTTTATTCTGAAGATAAGCCAAAAATAACACAAAAACAAGCCATGCTATTTTCCCATGCTGGCATTCAATAAAAACTAAGAACGCTTCAATTCAGCTTTGGAGAAACAAATAGAGTTGACTGCAAGATAACATGCAAAATAAACGAAGGCTTGCAACCTTCCAAAAGCTGCAGAGTATAACAGAAAGTGCAAAAGCTTCTTTTAGCTTCAAACCGTTTCTGAAAACAGACAGCCGGCTCTGCGGAGTTAAAGGGACAGTTCCCAAAAGGAAAACAGCAAACTGGCTTAAAAAACAAACAAACTAGAAGAGCAGTAAACTGCTTCCACAGTGCAGATAAAGCCGAAGCTTCAAAGGGATGATGAATAGCCGTCCAAGGTCAGATCGAGAGGCAGTAGCAAATTCCAGAAGTCAGAAGTAATCGTCAGTCAGGGAGCGTAGACAGAAGCCAGGTCAAATTCAATCCAAAGTCCGAAGAGGGTGCAGTCATCCAAACCAGGTCCACGATAAGACACAGCGAGAGCCAAGCCAGATGGTATCAGCAGCTAGAAATAGTAATCAGAATGCAGTCCAGGGAAACCCACACAGTTCCATCCCTCTGCTGTAAAGCAGTCCCAGATAACTTACATCCGAATCACAGTCCAAGTCCAGTCTTCACGGAAACACAGAGATCCCAATGGCGCCTCAGCAACACCTTGCCACACGCAAAGTGCATTGGCCAAACATTCCCATTTTATTCCCCTTCCTCCTGGGTGACCAAACACTCACACCCAAACACCAGGTGTCCCAAATCTACTCAGAGTCCGAACTCCACACAGCTAGAGCTCGTGGATCCGGAGTACCTAGCAATTAATCGGAGTCCCAATAATCCTGCCCACACTTAGCCCCATGAACACTTAAAGAACCATCCTCCCTTCTCCAAGCGTCCCAAGTGGGATCAGCTCCTGCAGAAACCCCAGGTTCAGTAGTATCCATAGGCCCCAAATCCCCAGACATCTCTGGTGGCTGTGCCCATTCAGTGCCCACTTCCCCAGCCACCACCTGTTCCTCAGCATCCATTTCCCCAAACTCCCCATCTGAATCTTCCTCAGAAGATCCCCCATATAGCTCTTTAAGTCGCTTCCTGCGCAACTCCTCCAGTGAACCCTCATCACGAGGGTTTTTTCTTCCTCTTCGGATCCCATCACCATCAACCATAATCCCCGAAGGCGCAGTCACAACACTTATTATTATCTTAAATTACAGTTTTATGTAAATATTAAAAAACATTTAACCTTCTGATGCCTCAATTAATGTAATTTTATTGGTATCTATTTTTATTTTTATTTTTTGGAATTTACCAGTAGCTGTTGCATTTACCACCCTCACCTTTTACTCAAGTCAATAAGTTTTCCTAGTTTTTTGTGGTAAAATTAGGTGCCTCACCTTATATTCGGGTCAGCTTATACTCAAGTATATATGGTAATTTTCCTGGGGAGATAAAAAGATACATGTGATTTTTGCTATAAAATGACATTGTTTGTAGCAATTATTCATCATTGCACAGGTAAATTTTCTTGTATGGATCTAAAGCTAGTGATCACTTACCAGAATTAAGGGTTCAGATGTGACCATTCCATCATCTCCACCCATTCCCTCTGCCTTATATATTTGCATACATAATATCTGATAATTGTAAACCCACAATTCACCTTTCTGAACTGGGAATAAATCTCTGTTAGTAGTGATAAACCCTCATTCTTATCATACAAGACAATTTTAGTGCTATGATTCCACTTTATCTGCCATGGCTTCATCCTATAGAATGCTCTGTAATTAGCCCAGAAAACCACGAGGACACCTACCCCTCCCCAAAAGCCTCCCAAACTGCTTTGAAAAGTAAGAAAAAACTTACGGGGCCTCCGTTAGTGGTCCGACAGCTCTCCTGGCGCATAGCAATGACGTGCCAGGAGAGCGGGGGGGGGATCGCTCTCCCCCCTCCCCCCCCACTCGCCTGGCGTGTCATAGCTATGCGCCAGGAGAGCTGTTGGACCACAAATTGAGGCCCGGTAAGTTTTATCTGCTCTGTATTGGGTCATCTAGGGTTCTCTCTCTGGACCCTTCCACACATAGCTGAGTAATATCCCACATTTTCTTCTTTGAGCTGGAATATCTGGCAGTGTGGACTCAGATAACTCAGTTCAAAGCAGATATTCTGGGTTATACGGCTGTGTGCAAGGGCCCTCTCTCTTTGCCTCCTTGTCATGTTGCTCAACTGATCCACGATTTGCATTTCTGCCTGCTGTAGCATGCAGAAGGAATGCTCAGCTTGCCAAAGTTTATATGCCACTTAGGGCCCTTCCAGACAGGACCTATATCCCAGGATCCAATCACAAATTTTCTATTTATCCCAGATTATTTGGCAGTGTGGACTCATATAATCCAGTTTAACATCAAAAGCCTGGGGTGGGATCCTGGAATGTGAACTATTTTCACACCCTGCTCCTTTGGATCTTAATAATAATAATAATAATAATAATAATAATAATAATAATAATAATAATAATGTGTGTGTTGTCATGATCAGAATCAACACTTTTATTTTTCAGTGATTGGTTTTTGGGGGGGGGACACCCAAATTTCTGTTCTCCTTGAAAATTACCTTGGACCTCCTCTGAAAATCGCCCTGCCCATTGTTGACCTAAGCAGCCTGAAAGATAGTTGTATTTATCAAGTAGAAAATTTAGGTGCCGCTTATGCGGGGAGGCTAATTTAACTAATTTATGACACCATAAAAATCGTCCAGCAGCATTTGGAATGAGGAAGTTGACAGCGGGATGATGGGTAGCAGAGTGAAGTCCAAAAATTCACCATCCCGATCTTCACCTCCTTCTCTCCAGACTGTCTCCCGGTGTGGAAAAACAGCACTGGACAAACACACTCCAGCAGACGAGGATTCGGTTGGAAATCCAACGGCAATCAATCTTTATTTACATGTCTATATACAAACAGAGCAAATCAGTCCTTCTCTCCATGAGTGCTTGCCGAAGCGACTCATGCACACACAGCACATCGCTCAACTGCTCAGGAAACTCCTCTGCATTCCACAGGAACAAGAAAGAAAGTCCCGGTCAAAACAAACTTGACCCCATTGGTCCTGTGATACATCAATCATAGCAGACTCTCATTAACTCCATAACTGCTGAAATGCCTTGCCGAAAAACTAACACATAAGGCATTTCTAATAACCCAAATTGATTTTAACATTTCACAATACACAATACCCTGACAGAAGTATCCATCAAGTGGATGATGAAGCAGAAGCTCCCCCTGTGGCCGGAATCGAGCATACCCTCATGAAGGTGGAAGCTGGAGAATGTTAAATTGCCTCTGAGTCTTTATCTTTGTCTCTGTCTCTATGTTCATATGCCATTGAATGTTTGCCATGTATATGTACATTGTGATCCGCCCTGTGTCCCCTTCGTGGTGAGAAGGGCAGAATATAAATACTGTAAATAAATAAATAAATAAATAAAAGCAATCAAAACTACCACAAAAACAACAAACAATTCTAAAACAAACAGAAGTTTTAAAAGATAAATAAAACATCCTCTGCTTGCACATCAAAATCCCACCTTTAAAAACATCTGTAGTATGAAACTGATGCCCATTTCTGTCATGTTATTTAAACAGTAGATGATAAATTTTAAAGAGCATTGTCCCAGTCTTAAGGAAAGCCTTCAGAATTATGACATTTTGTATTGTATTTCAGGTGCTGGGCTGGATCCGAAATGGGGAGTCTATGCTAAATGCAGGACTCATTACTGCTAGCTCACTGCAGGAAGCTGAGCAGCTGCAGCGTGAACATGAACAGTTCCAGCATGCAATAGAGGTAAATGTGTTTTGGGCTATTTTGGGGACTTCATAGTCAATCATGGAATAGGCACAGCGTTTTGATATATGTGTTTACTTTGACAATTTTGAATTACAAAAGGATGCTGAATGGTCTCAAAGACCAGATTGTCATTGAATGATTTTTATCCATCTGCTACTGATGACATTATACACAGAGGTGTAATCATAGTCAACTAACCATAGGACTTCTGGTAGATGTAGGCTAGCAAAAATGACTGACATATTTGTCAGCAAGTGACAGCTTGCTCTGAAAGGCTTCTCGTATCAGGCCAACATCCTGTTAACTTACATAAAGTCCTGTTTTGGATGGGGTCGATATTCATCCTGTTGCACTCCATCCAAAAATTCCCATCAGAACTGATTCTATTGCTTACTGGTTGCATAGGGAGGGAGGAAGAAGCAATTCAGACTGTAAAAATACAGCTACTCTGGATTCCCAGGGGAAGGTAAGTGGTCACACTTATTTCTTTCCCCCTTGACTACTGAAACCAGCTGCTTCTCCATAGTTTGAATTGTGTTACTTCTCCACGAATAAGTAGCAGCACCAGTAAGTAATAGCAAGGGCTTAGCAATGAGAGAATATGGAACACTACTTGCAGAGCTATGCACTGATGTAGGATCATGGCCACTGATTCCATCAGATGAGAAAACAAGAAACAGAGAGCTATACATATATAGGAGAGTTAACAGAAATATTACTCTATAATATTTACATTACAACCTTTTTTGAAAAATACTCCTGTTAATTATGTTTGTGTTGAAATGGAGACATTTTGTTGTGACTCAGCTGGAACCTCAGATTGACTCTGATGAGGATAATGGGATTCAGGTTCAAAATCAGGTTCAAAATGTCCCTGTTGTAGAAGATGAGGAACAGAGAGTGCAAGTTCATTTTCCCACAGCAAGGAATGGTGTTGATGATACTGAAACCAGCCAGGTGCAAATTGACTTAGAAAAGGAGGACAGTTCTCAGTCTGATAACGAGGCTCAGCAAACTAACAAGCAGGCTGACATTGACCCCCTTAGATCGAGCTGACCGGTTGGAATTCAGGGTTCAGAGGAATGTGAGAATCGCAAACAAGAGGGAGGTTAGAGGCCAGAGAAATGCTTTCATGTTTAGCAAAGGGTATTAAAGCAGTGTGTTTGGAGACAAACCTTTGTCAAAGCAACTTTTGTTCAACCAAGAAGTAAGCTCTCGTTTTCCTGGATTATCTTGCAGCCTATGTGTTCATGTTCCTGGGACTTTGTCATTCTTTAATGGGACTTTGTTCATTCCTTGTGATTTCTTGAATTATTCTCTAAGGCAGGGGTCCTCAAACTTTTTAGGTGGAGGGCCGATTCACTGTCCCTCAGACTGTTAGGGGGCCGGACTATGATGAAATAGTCGAAAATTAAGATTGTTGTTGTTGTGTGCCTTCAAGTAATTTCAGACTTAGGTCAACCCGAAGTCTAAAGTTTAGGACAAAGGCCAGGTCAATTACCTTGGAGGGCTGCATCAGGCCCATGGGCCTTAGTTTGGGGACCCCTAATCTAGTCTATCTCATAAGACTATAGGTAAGCAAAGAGACCTCCAAAGACCATCTAGACGGTCTCATAAGACCATAGGTAAGGAAAGGGACCCTTAAAGGCCATCTAGATGATCTCATCAGGCCATCAGAAGGCCATAGATAAGGAAAGGGACCCTCAAAGACCATCTAGATGGTTTCATAAGACCATAGAGAAGGAAAGGGAACCCCAAAGGCTATCTAGACAATCTCATAAAACCATAGGTAAGGAAGGGACTCTCAAAGACCATCTAGACGGTCTCATAGGACCATAGGTAAGGAAAGTGACCTCCAAAAGCCATCTAGATGGTCTCATATGGCCATAGCTAAGCACAGAGACCTTCAAAGACCATCTAGACGATCACATAAGACCGTAGGTAAGCAAAGAGACCTCCAAAGACCAGGTAGACTTAGGTCTAAAGACTAAGTCTAAAGTTTAGGACAGGGGCCAGGTAAATGACCTTGGAGGGCCGCATCCGGCCCCCGGGCCTTAGTTTGGGGACCCCTGCTCTAAGGCTTTATTTTGTAACTAATTTTTGGAACTTTACTTTTTCTTTTTAAGAACTTTTTTAATCTTCTATTCTCTAATCAACTGAAAAGACTTTAACTTGTGTGCAGTTTGGTGTATATAGCAAGGTGAAGCTAACCTAAGGTTCAACACATTTGTTATGTCTTCAAATATACATTGCATTACTAAGCTTAAAAGGAGGAAGGTTTTGTTAGGCCAGCATAAACAAAACATCAATGCCATTCCATTTTGTTGTAGAAAAGGTACCTTTCATTCTAGTTGAATTTTTAAAAACGTATTTAGCATGTCATCATCTCACTGGTTTTGATTTACACCATAATTCTGCATGCAAAAGGTCCAGCTTTAATTCATGTTATCATTAGACAGAGCAGGAAAAGAGCGAATGCTGATCAGTGTAGTAAAAGCTGGGCATATTTGACTCAAGAACTTTTTTTTTCATGTTAGGAGCGACTTGAAAAACTGCAAGGCGCTTCTGGTGTAAAAGAATTGGCTGCCTGCAAGGACGTTGCCCAGGGGACGCCCGGATGTTTTACCATCCTGTGGGGGGCTTCTCTCATGTCCCCACATGGGAAGCTGGAGCTGACAGACAGGAGCTCCCCTTGCTCCCCTTTCGGTCAGCAGTCCTGCCAGCACAAGGGTTTAACCCAGTTTCCTGTTTTCTGTGATATCATGGTGTTAGTTAAAACTAGGATTTAGACATCTCTTTAATGCCCCATGCTCAGCTGTTTATATTTCATCATGTTTTATCACTAAAGTTTTTCTAACATGGTGCAGCCCAGCAGAAAGGCTAGGGCAACTCCTAAACACACACTAACACACACATTCTTAGTATTAGCGAGCTACAAGTAAAACAGTTTACTTTTGATAACAAAGGTGCCGTAAAGTTATCCCTCAAAAGTAGTAAGGAGATTGCTCTATTGAGGCAATGATCAACATGTTCATGTCTCTTTCAAAACTTATTTGTAAAGGCAATTTTAAAGCATTTTAGGGCTATTTGTCAAGAACTGTATGCTATTGTTTTATCAAAGTTTCTATCCCAAGGCAGAAACATTATGAGCAGCTCAACAAGTTACCTTTTTTGCATATGGACTTGTTCTTTCATTACACTACAGTATGTAACAAAATTTAGAAAAAAAAAATCTGCTCCTGGTTTGAAAGTGTTATTCCTGGTTAATTGTGTGGTACAGTAGAGTCTCACTTATCCAACACTTGCTTATCCAACGTTCTGGATTATCCAACGCATTTTTGTAGTCAATGCTTCCAATATATCGTGATATTTTGGTGCTAAATTCGTAAATACAGTAATTACTACATAGCATTACTGCGTATTGAACAACTTTTTCTGTCAAATTTGTTGTATAACATGATGTTTTGGTGCTTAATTTGTAAAATCATAACCTAATTTGATGTTTAATAGGCTTTTCCTTAATGCTCCTTATTATCCAACATATTTGCTTATCCAACATTCTGCCGGCCCGTTTATGTTGGATAGGTGAGACTCTACTGTACTTACTTTGAAAGTAATTGTTATACTCTAAAAACTTGGTTTTTGTGGCTGCCACAAACCTGTATATACTCAAGTATAAGCCTAGTTTTTCAACCCCTTTTTTAAGACTGAAAAAGCCCCTCTCGGCTTATACTCGGGTGAGTGTCCTGGTTGGCTTATATTTGGGTCAGCTTATACTTGAGAATATATGGTACACTTATTATTTTTCTCTATTATTATTGGTATTATTTCATTTATTATTTTTCTCTATTATTGTTGCTACTATTACATTTATTTTACTCTATTTTTATTTTTATTATTACATTTATTATTTCACTCTGATCTTATTATTATTGCATTTATTATTTTACTCTATTATTACTTGTATTATTTTCCTGTATTTATTATTATTATTATTATTATTATTATTATTATTATTATTATTATTACATGTATTATTTTACTCTATTATTATTAAAAGGATACATAAGCACATTTACATTGAAGAAGATGAGAATAATAATTTGATCAGCTGGACAGTCTTATCTTAAATTTGAGCTTCATGTAAATATTCAAAAACATTTACCGTATTTTTTGCTTTATAAGACGCACTCCCCCCCCCCCCCCAAATAGAGGGAAAAAGTCAGTGCGTCTTATAAACGCAGTCTGCGTCCAGGAAGGGAGAATGGGGCGATCGCGGCACAGATCGCCCCATTCTCCCTTCCTGGACACATCCGCAGATCACCCTGGCCTGGTGCAGACTCATCTCCTCCTCAAGGCCAGGGAGGAAGCGGAAGCCTCAGGGACTGGTGAGAGGCGCGCCTCTCTCGCCGACTGAGGGCCTGCTGCTCCCACGACCGGCCGGCCTGCCTTCCCTTTCTCCAGCCCCGCTGGGCTCTCTCACCAGGATGGCCTTATCCTGCTCGGTGACCCGGCTCCGCCGCTTGCGCCCAAACAGATTCCCCATCGCCCCGGCCCCGCCCGCCTGGGCCTACGCTGGCCCCGCCCAGCCCTCACTACGGCGCCCGCCGAGGCTCACGCTTCTGGGCAGAACGCGGACGCCGGGAAGAGGCGCCCTGGCAGGGGAGCACGGAACACAGAGATAGGAACGAAGCGGAGAGAGACGCGTCACGTGTATGGCAAGGATACTTCCGGGTTGGCCATCCGGTCAGAAGAGTGAAGCCTCCTCTCCAAGGATGGGCCCAACTACACTGCCCTATCCATGCATGATATGGTCAACGGCCAGCCATGGGTAAATTTCGCCCCTCTGGGTGTTTTGGACTTCAACTCCCACAATTCCTAAGAGCCGATAGCTTTCAAGGCTGGAATCACTGGGTTGCTGTGAGTTTTCCGGGCTGTATGGCCATGTTCCGGAAGCATTCTCTCCTGACGTTTCGCCCACATCTGTGGCAGGCATCCTCAGAGGTTATGAATGTGGGAAACTATGCAAGTGGGATTTATATATCTGTGGAAGGTCCAGGGTGGGAGAAAGAACTCTTGTCTGTTGGAGGCAAGTGTGAATGTTGCAATTGACCACCTTGATTAGCATTGAATCCTCCAGGCAGGAAGCAGCTAGACTTTGAAATGCAAGGCTATTCAGTGCTAATCAAGATGATCAGTTGCAACATCCACACCAGCCTCAAACAGACAAAGAGTTTTTTCTCCTAACATTCCCCTCTTGCCTAGTTTCCAACAGACTTCACAAGCTCTGAGGATGCCTGCCATAGATGGAGGCGAAATGTCAGGCAAGAATGCTTCTGGAACTGTAGACCCATCTCAGTGCAGTGTAACTGCTTTATATGAGTCTACGCTGACCATACAATGCTGCTCCAAGAAACACTGTAAAACCAAATGTTATTTACAATATAAAGAGATGGCACATAAGGTAGTGAAAAGCAATAGATGTTGAAACTAACAGTAATAATTTATTTATCTTTCAGAAGCAAATGGAGAATACAGTTATTGTATATAAAAAACGACAAAGTATAAATTTGGCATTATACTAAATGCCCTTTGAGCAGTAGCTGCCTCTGGGATTGCTATGAGAAGGTCCTCCATTGTGCATGTGGCAGGGCTCAAGCTGCATTGTAGTAGGGGGTCTGTGTCACATGTCAGAGACTCCATCTTGTAGCACCATTTCTTAAGTTTAGCTCTGCATCTTGTGGTACCAGAGTAATATATAGTAATAATTATATATTATATATATATAAAGTAATTATAGTAATAATTACAACAGCAACGGCTAAAGCACAGGGTGAGCCAAAAGTCACAAAGGGGTTTCAATACTGAATAACTCCTTTATTTCTTTAAAATCATAGAATAATAAAGTTGGAAGAGACCTCATGGGCCATCCAGTCCAACCCCCTGCCAAGAAGCAGGAAATCTCATTCAAAGCACCCCCGACAGATGGCCATCCAGCCTCTGTTTAAAAGCCTCCAAAGAAGGAGCCTCCACCACAGTCTGGGGCAGAGAGTTCCACTGCTGAACAGCTCTCTCTCACAGTGAGGAAGTTCTTCCTAATGTTCAGGTGATCTGCGCCTGCGTCAAGGAACTAAGGGAGAATTGGGCGATCGCCCAATTCTCCCTTACTGTTACGTTATTTTATTAAAATGTTCTAGGTCATCTTTTAGTTCAAATTATTTTTCCCCATTTTCCTCCTCTGAAAACTAGGTGTGTCTTATCATCAGGTGCGTCTTATAAAGCGAAAAATACGGTAACCTACTGATGCGTCAGTTAATGTAATTTTTTTGGTAACTATTTTTATTTCTGAAATTTACCACCCTCTGCTTATACTGGAGTCAATGTTTTCCCAGGTTTTTTGTGGTAAAATTAAGTGCCTCGGCTTATATTCGGGTCGGCTTATACTCGAATATATACGGTATATTGATTGAGAGTCAGTGAGATACTAATTGAAAAACCATAGCAAAATGGGTTTTGCTAGGATGTCCCGCAAAAACAAAGTTTTTGCAGTTTAATAAACTTTTCCCCATTTTTAAATGCCAGAACAAATTAGGAAATGACATTTATAATCCAGGAACAAAAATCCTGTTACATAGTGTTATAATCCATGATCACTCATTGAGCAAGTGTAGTCAATACAGTTGTGCCCTATCTTCTCTGAAACGGAGCTGGGTTGTACTGAAACCACTGATGTAGAATAAACGTCCTTCTAATGTATGTATTAAGAGCAGAATGCTTTAAATAAAGATGGAAATAAAATCCTTTGCCTTGTTCGTTGGGAAGCTTTGTATTTTCAGAAATCCGTGGTGCTTCTGCGAATGCCTTCTGTTCTACTGTCGTTCTGTGGAGTTTTCTGCTTTTCCTTTCTGTTGTTCACAGTTTGCAGTATGTGTGTCCTCACTCTTGACAGCTTTGGTAACTTTTCTGTATGACATTCTTTCCCTGTAGATATTTGTCCTTGTAGGGAAATAAATGTGTAGGCGTTTTTATTGGGGCACTTTGCTAGACTGTGATGGAGGTGGATATACATAGATTATATTTAAGGATTCCAGAGCAAAGTTGGATTTCAACCCTGAATATTTATTTGTCCTTTTTCACACACACATACCAGGGCATCCTTAAGCAAGATGCTACTTATGATTACACTGACCTGTATTTAAAGCAGAAGATTTCACTGAAAACCTAAACATCATAGAGATCCACATAGCTGCCCTTTCTGACCACAGCACCAAGGAATCAAGATGCTATGCACCGTTCTTAAAGAAGACTAAATGGCTTTTCCATGTGGTTGTGAGCTGATTGCTTATAAATACTGACCTACCTTACACCCTTGTTATGAATGTTATAAGAAAATGTATCAGTGCACATTTTCAGCTTCTTGGATCTCCTTAGCTTTTACTGCAATCTCAAGGTCCACCAAGCAGATCTGAGTCCAAATTACTTATAAACTCAGAAATGTGTACTCGGTACCAAATCTAAAAAGGAATAGTCTTTTGAAGCCCAAATCTAATATTGATATTCTCTGCCCAAGCTTTTATCACAGCAACAATATCGTTGAGCACAGGGAAAAATTTTTGTTGTTTATTTAAAAGAAAATAAAGGTCCACAACAAATTATCCAGTGATTTGCTAATATGTCCTTATCTACTCTGGTGCGATGTGCAGGAATCACTAACAACATGAGAAACTATGTATTTTAAAAGAAAGAAATACCGTATTAGCAGAAACAACACACTGGTGGTGGAGATAGTGTAACATTGTAGAAGCCACACTATGTATACAGTACCTTTGTTGGGATGTTTATACTGGCCCACACATTTCCCCAGTTGATTTGGAGCCCCCCAAAAGTCATATGAATGTTTGAACATACGTGCACAAGACCATTTGAACATGCTTGGACAAGTATGTTAAACAATGCAAGCATGTTCAAACAGTCACATGACAGCCATAGAAACACATATCATGGGATACAGTCTGCTCTCCTCCCCCCTCCCCCTAAAAAACATATGTTGGATGATACATATGAGTTAGAAAGCTGATGTTCCTATTCTTGAAGAGGTAGTTTGATCCGGGACCTTGATGCTGACACACTATAACATCTCTTCTGTTTTCTTTGTTGAGAGAGTATGCAGGGCCATTTCAGAGGAGTGTGATTGTTATTAATAAATTGAGTTAAAGAATGTGTAATCCTAAAGAGATCCTAGACCTGGAATCCTTAATTATAGTCAGGTTTGGTACTAAGTTCTGTTTTGTAGGGCTTGCCTTCTCCCACTGCTATATTGCTGCAACTGTGTGTAGAATAGATCTAGATTATTTAAAGGAACATATACTAACACATGACTTTTATTTGGGGGTGGAGGGGGTTCTGCCTTGACTAAAATATTGTGGACACTTTCAGCTGCCAAGGCACTCCAAAAAGTTAACCATTCACAGAAAGGGAGCTAGAAATAACAAGGCTTGCTGTTGCTCTGACTCTCTTTGTTGTTTAAGGTTGACATGTAATTGAGGATTAGGTAGCTCATTATTTAGGTTGCCATCTATACAGACAATATTTGAAATGCAAGCCTGTTCACACTGACATAGAACTACATCTCAGCACCAGGGCCAGTTTTATGTAAATGTGTTGTACATTAGAGTCTCACTTATCCAACACTCGCTTTCCAATGTTCTGGATTATCCAACGCATTTTTGTAGTCAATGTTTTCAATATATCGTGATATTTTGGTGCTAAATTCTTAAATACAGTATTTACTACATAGCATTATTGCATATTGAACTACTTTTTCTGTCAAATTTGTTGTATAACATGATGTTTTGGTGCTTAATTTGTAAAATCATAACCTAATTTAATGTTTAATAGGTTTTTCCTTAATCTCTCCTTATTATCCAACATATTCGCTTATCCAACATTCTGCCGGCCCATTTATGTTGGATAAGTGAGACTCTACTGTATTATGTTTGGAATGTTCTGAATGGTGTTTGGGAAAATTCACAAGAGTATTTTCCATGGGAATACATTGCAGCAGAGTGCCATCAGTTATGCAACTTCTTCATAGGATCCTTGTGGATTAGTAGGAAATAGTTGTCAGCTTGGAGGGAGGTCAGGGTGCGTGCTGGGTGGGTTTCTTCAGACTCCATCAATCATCTTCTCCAGCACCCTGATGAATTGGTTGCAATCATCTGCCTCACCAATTCCTCTGTTCAAAAGTCAGACTCAAAGACATCTCTAGTCTAAAGTCCAAACATTTATTTCATATCTATAATACATATTTACAAAGCATAGTAAAAAACATCGCTCTGAGCTGGCATTCTTCTTCAACCTCTCGCCTCAGCAAGCACCAGCTCAACACACACAGAGATAAGAAAGCACATTCCTCAGTCAGAAGGAAGTTCCTGACCTCCAAAGCCATAAACCATGCCTGATAGGTCATAGCAATCACAATAGGCTGCCAGTCAAAACTAGCCTGCTGTTAACTGTTTCATTGCTGAAACACACACAGCAGAAAACACTTGATTTACATTTCATACACATACAACCATAATCCAACAATAGTAACTATCTCAGCTGTTAAGTAAATTTTGTAACCTACATTGCAGACTGATATATACTCAGCTGGAGGCAGGAGAAGCAATAGAGGTGGCAACAAAAAGAGCAGAGAAAGCATACATAACAAGGGACTATTGTGATCAAATTCAGCTCCACACATTCAGACTGGGGACCAGGATTGAGAGGCTAAGCAGATAAAGTTTGGTCATTGAGCAGGACCTCAGTTTTCTTCATCATTATAGTTTGGGAGGACACATCTTAATTACCATTTGTAAACAATACATCGGGTAGCTGTGAGTTTTTTGGGCTGTATGACCATGTTCCAGCAGCATTTTCTCCTAACGTTTTGCCTGCATCTGTGGTTGGCATCTTCACAGGTTCAGAGGAACCTCTGAAGAAGCCAATGACAGATGCAGGTGAAAGGTTAGGAGAGAATGCTGCTGGAAGATGGCCATACAGCCCAAAAAACTCACAGCAACCCAGTTATTCCAGCCATCGACAAAACATTAAACAGTATATTGTTGGGCTGTGTCTCTTCAAGAGTATCCATAATGGTAAGAATCCGAAAGGCCAGTCTATGGTTATAGAATGTTATAGTGCTATCTTTCCCCTTCTGAGTTTGTTTCCTTTATTCAAAAGTGGCTGGTGGAACCAAGCAGGCAGTGCAATGAAACAGGCAGTTTATGTGGTATGTGAAACTAGTTGCGATGTGATTGCAGTTTTATTGCCCAAATAATATTGCCCTTTTTTATATACAAAAGGAAAAGAAAGCAAGGGGCTTATGATTAACTGAAAATATTCTGAATGATTTGTCAAGTAATGGGCATGTTCTATTTCTGTTTGATCAGAAAACACACCAGAGTGCACTGCAGGTGCAGCAGAAAGCTGAGGCGATGCTGCAGGCTAATCACTATGACATGGACATGATCAGGGACTGTGCTGAGAAGGTGGCCTCCCATTGGCAGCAACTGATGCTCAAGATGGAAGACCGACTCAAGCTTGTGAACGCCTCTGTGGCCTTTTATAAAACATCGGAGCAGGTAGGGGGGAACAGTACTTTGCAGTGTGATTTATTGAGCCAGAGAGAATAGCCACTGATAAACTGTTTTCAGAGGTGGTTTTTGTAGTAGATTAGTTTTAAAGCCCGAATTCATTCGGCTAGGTTTAATAAGGGAAAGTAATTCCATTTTATAGACTTGGGTCATTTGCTTTATTTTGTATGCCACCATCTGACATTACGCAGCTACTTAAAAGCTGACAAATGTGTTTGTATTAGTAGCTTCAGAGCTTCCTAAGCACTGTTATTCTGTAGGGTGAGCACAGTTTGTTTTTGTACAAAACATAATACACAGTTATGCAGGGGCTGCATTTCATGGAGTAGCAACTCACAAACCCGAATGCCTGCTTTCTACTAGTCCTCCCATGTCAGTCTCATTTGGTGAGTTCTTGATCCCATAACAGTCTGATATTTAGCATTTTTGCTACATCTCAAAGCAACAGCCCATAGATTTCTTCCCCATCTCCACATATACATTCTGAAGAACTGGAATCTCCCTGTGAAGGGCATAGTAACCAATGGAGTGGAGAGAATGGAGGAACTGATCTCCCATCATGTGCTTTATAGCATCCCTTCCTGACATAGGGGGTTTGGTCTATGATTTCCACCAGCACCAACCCAGGATGGCAGCTGTAGTCCCATTCATTAAAATGCTGTAGGAATTGGGTAGTTATATTTTAGTGGAGGGGGAAGAAGAAATGCACGCTTTTCAGTTTCAGTGGCAAGCAGCCTCTAACAGCATATCATTCTCAGGGTGGTCCGCGAGAAGGCCTTACATTTATTATTTAAACTGTTATGTTTATTCATATCATGATGTGATCACCATGCTCAATATATCCCATATGCATGGGGGTATTGGGATAACGATACAAAAGGTTTGCTAGGGTAGATCCTCTCTCATCCAGACTCAGCCCCCCCCCCCTCCCGAACCAAAATCCCAGCCCCAAAATCCTGGCTACGGGCCTGGTCATGGAGTATTGACAGTACAGGCAGTCCCTGACTTAGAAACATCCGACTTACAAGCGACTCATTGTTACAAAAGGGTGGTGAGACAATAGGAGGTAAGAGAGGAAGGGAAATTCATGCCTGAACGTGGTATCATGGGGAAAAGGTCTCTCAACTGAAGCTTTATCTCCAATCCTTGTTGTCACAACAAACCAATTTTTTAAAAATTCGGTTATCATAAGGACTGAAAGTGAAGTGAAATCCTCTGAATTAGCATAGATAGCAAAAATACCACAGGGGTGTTAACCCTTCTCTATGCTATCCAAAGTGTGTGTGTGTGTGTGTGTGTGTGGAGTTACACTTACAAAATGTGCCCATTCTGACTTACAAATTGAACTTGAGAACAAACCTACAGAACCTATCATGTTTGTAACTTGGGGGCTGACTACTTGCAGCTTGGAGCAATTAAAGTGTTCCAATACTAAAAAAAAAATGTTTGCTCATGTTCACTGAGACATCTTATAACACCTGTAGTATCCACTGATGCTTAGTTTATCTAAACTAAGCTGTGGTAAGGAGGTGTCTTCTCCTTTAATGAGGTGGGTGAGTAAAGGAGTTCCTGGTATCAAATCTGAAGTACTGACCCGGTGTGAACTTTTAAGGAAGCCATCAAATCAAGTTGTAGACAAGAGGCAATGCTGACAGCTTGGTCCACATCCTTCAATGGAAATACTTAACTCTCTTTCCTCATAGGTATGCAGCGTACTGGAAAGTCTGGAACAAGAATACAAACGGGAAGAAGACTGGTGTGGAGGAGCTGACAAGCTGGGTCCCAACTCGGAAACGGACCATGTGACTCCTATGATTAGCAAACACCTTGAACAGAAAGAGGCCTTCCTGAAGGTAACTGCAATGGGTTTCTAGACCTGAATGCTTTGCTTATCAGGCTTGTTCTGAAGTCTTCCAAAAATGGAGAGACAACAAAAATACAATATCCATTCACACAAGGACTGTTTTTAGAAGTGACCAATTCCTGTACAAGAATCCTTGTACCAAATAGTTTTTGATGGGCATGAGTGTAGTCATGTGTACAGAATTGCAGTTATCATTCTCTGTATTTAGGTACCGAATGTTTCTGGGGGTAATAGCAACTACCGTTCGTGATACAGTGTTCCCTCACTTATCGTGGGGGTTACCTTCCAGGACCAACCGCAATAAATGAAAATCCGCGAAGTAGGCACTATATTTATTCTATGTGTGGAGGAGAGAAATGCAGTCTGTACTTTATTTTAGCAGTTACAATATACAGTACACAGGCAAAGAAGAAGAATGGAAGCTAAATAACCCTTTTTTATTTCCAATTCTTCCCTATCCCCCCCTTCTCCCTTTATTTCTCCATTTCCTCCCCTTCCAAAACCCTTTGCACACTGCAAAGACCCGCGAAACAGTGAAAATACCACAATAAATGGTTACATTAATATTTATTAAAAACCCACGAGGGAGCAAAAAGTGAACCACAAAGTAGCGAGGGAACACTGTATATATCTATAGCTATAAGTACAGATAGATATAATGAGAAAGGAATGAGAGAAGCAGAAAAAAAAGAATGAAGGCAAGAAACATGATTAGCAGATGCAAAAGAGAGAGACGTATTTCAGTGATTTGTAAACTCTAATTCTCCAGTTGTTTTAGACCTTCAGTTCCCAGAAGCCTCCATTGCTTTGGACAATGATCAGGGATTCTGAAAGCTGAAGTCCAAAATACCTCGGACGTAGAATTTGAGAAACAATGATGTAACTGATAATGGTGCAGAAAAAGACATTTGTATAGAAGCAGTTTTCTCAGCCCTTTATGATAAGGTTCACTTGCCAAACCTGTATTAAAGGTCCTAGTAGAGGTTCTTGTGAGAATGTTTTGGGATGTGGGTGAGAAAGACAAATGCAGAAGGCTCAATGCACAAACAGACTCTGCTTATGTTTTGCTGTATGTAACTTGATATCTTCAGTTTTTGAGTATTATTTCTATAACAAACTTTGGAAAGATGAGGGAAGATGCTTTGCTAAGGCAAATAGCAAAAAGGAGCAGGTTGTGGTTTCTTAGAATAGCAAATAAAAACTGTCAGATCTAGGCAATTAGTTAATTGGAGCAGAAGGTAGAGAAAGTGAGGAAAGCACAAGAAGTTCAGGCTGCTTTTAACATGAAAGCATGTCCATTTTTGTAATTTCTTTATAGTGTTATAGGAGATCCTGCTTGCCAAAACTGCAAAGACTCATGTGTCGCTTTAAAGATTAACCAATGTATTACATCATCGCATTTGGTGGATTAGAGTAACCTTCATTTATAAATAATACTGATCAAGTAGGGAGTTCATCCACTGCTTCTTCCAACACTATTCTTTAATTGTTAAACCTGGCTTCCTACTGGAAGTTGTTTTTGCTGGGGAAGACCATTCATTTTGTTTAGGCAGAAGAGAAACAAAAATAGAGTGCTTCAGATGCCTGAAAGGAATCTTTGGTAAACATGTTGGAACTGGTAAGAAAATCTTGTGGTGACTGCAGAATCCTTAGTGTATGGTGTAGCAGATTATTACTTTGGCTGTCTCTCTTTGGTCCACATTCAAGCATTACTTTACGTTACATGCTTCTTTTTACATGCACTTGCTTATTGATCCAATACTTAACATTAAAAAGTGACACCCCCCCCACTATGTCCCTCAAATGCATGCTTAAGATTTTAGTCTTTTCACACTCCTGGAGTTTACTCAGATAATAAATAGATCACCTTCTTATTCTTGAGAAGCAGTGTTGGAAGTAAATGGTACACTTGTATTGTCAGATTATTTATTCATCTTCATAGCAAAGCTTAGTTTTGCTTCTTTTAAATTCTTGGTCTCTCTACCTGCTGAATTCTAAATTTCCACAGCGAGAATGATTGCCATTTTAAACCTGGGCCAATTAAGCGGTTTTGGGTTTTGCCTGGTGTGTGTATGTTCTCCAGCAATAGTGTGCCTGTTAGGTAATTTGCGAATTATAGATGCTAGGAGATATGCAATAAGCTAGGGCAGCTCCTCGCATCAAACAACTATTTTCGTATTAGTGGTAAGAGAAAAACACAGCATGGAAACATGCATGTGAAGCTTACTATAAAAGGATTTAGTCTAATTTACTTCATGAAAGCTGAATACTGATGTGAGGAAAATACGACCAACCACTTTCTCCAAGAGTGTGATCATGTTTTCCTTGATATTGTGTTAACATAATGGGTGGCATGCTTCAGTTCTGTTCTGAAGAACCTATATATAGATGCTCTCCTTATATCAGTGTAAGATATTTTCATTTAATTGGGGGGTTATGACATCTAGTGGTTCTCCTCCCCTTTCATGCTGTTGAAGAACTGAAGAGAAAAGCCAAAAGTTTTTGATCGCAGGACATAATGGGTTATATTGTGTGAAGTTAGGAATGGCATCAACAGTTATGCATAACCTGCTGTGATACCTGTGAACTTTCTTCCTGTTCATATATTACATATATAGATAACATTTGAGCTACTGTACTAGCTATTTGCTTTGCCTGAAGATGACAGGTCAAGTTAGCTTCATTTTGCTCACGTTTGTATTAATGTATTTCTTTGTTCTCTTTCAGGCTTGCACGCTAGCTAGGAGAAATGCTGATGTGTTCCTGAAATACCTGCACAGGAATAGTGTAAATATGCCAGGGATGGTGACTCACATCAAAGCCCCTGAACAGCAGGTCAAAAGTAAGCACGATTGATTCACTACAGATTGATTTGAATGTGATTCAGCAAAAATGTCATTTGGGTTTCTTCTTTGTGTGTAATACAAGAAGTACACAAAGAAAAGTTGGAAATCTCTTACATACCATCTGCGATTGTGGTTTGGACACTGGAATCCATTCAAAGGGCAGTTGGGGTTTGTTACTTGCACTGCATAAAAACTGGCATGGTTGGGAGACAACAGATCTCACAACCTCTTTAGTGGTACAAAATATTTCAAGGCCAAATATTTTATTTATTTATTTATTTATTTATTTCCAACATTTATATCCCGCCCTTCTCACCCGAAGGGACTCAGGGCGGCGTACAAAATTGGCAACAATTCGATGCCTATACATAATTAAAACAGCTATAAAAATCCAATAAAACAATATAAAAACATATGATTAAAATCCATTCCTCCAAAATCCTCGTGCTGTAGCCGTAAATCAGTCCGGGTCGTCATTATCGTTTAATCTTCAAAAGCCTGGGCACATAGCCATGTTTTCAGGGCTTTTCTAAAACTCAAAAGGGTTGGGGCTTGCCGTATTTCTCTGGGGAGGGTGTTCCACAGCCGGGGAGCCACCACCGAGAAGGCCCTGTCCCTCGTCCCCACCAGCCGTGCCTGTGAGGCAGGCGGGACCGAGAGCAGGGCCTCTCCAGATGACCTTAGGGATCTTCCTGGCTCATAGGAGGAGATACGTTCGGACAAGTAGATTGGGCCAGAACCGTTTAGGGCTTTATAGGTCAAAACCAGCACTTTGAATTGGGCTCGGTAGCATATCGGCAGCCAGTGGAGCTGGCTAAGTAGGGAGGTGGTACGCTCCCTATAAGCCGCCCCAGTTATTAATCTGGCTGCCGCCCGTTGTACTAATTGGAGCTTCCGGGCCGTCTTCAAAGGCAACCCCACATAGAGAGCGATTTTATTAATAACAAATGCAAGTGCACTCTAATTATGTTTATTCTGATGTAAATAAATAATAAATTGGCACAATTTACACAGATTTGTGAAAATAAGTCATTATTTAAAGAACTATACATACAATATTTTTAAAAACTAAAAACAGCATAACACCTTGCATGCCTTCAGGTCATTCCTAATTTATGGTAACCTTAAGGCGAACATATCATGGGGGGTTTCCTTTATCTTCCTCAGAGATTGAGAAGGTGTGGCTTGCTCAATGTCACCTTGTGGGTTTCCATAGTTGAATGGGGATGTAAACCATATTCTCCTGGGCTGCAATCCACCACACTGCTTTCTTCTTTAGTATAATTACTAATTTACATAAACTAATCAGAAACTGTGACAGTCAGCTAGGTGGATTTGATAATCCAGTTTTAAAAACTGAATAGATTAAATGTGCGAGTAAGGAGCATACTAGACCCTCTCACTCTATATTGCTCTTTATATGTTAATTCTAACTTTTCACAGTGGCAAGTTTTCCTGATGCATGGAGGTTTCTTGGAAGACTCTCAATGTTTTTGATCATGTAGATTGCCTCCACACTTTTCTGGAACTCACCCTCCACATTTGGACCAGGCGAGAAATGACAGACAGGGATAGCATTTTTACGTTTTAGGATGCAAGAGAAATTTTGCCCTTATCTCAATCAAGTTAGCTGATTTGTTCTCTTTCTGATCTGGCAGATATCCTCAATGAACTCTTCCAGAGGGAAAACCGTGTGTTGCACTACTGGACAATGAGAAAAAGACGTCTTGACCAATGTCAGCAGTATGTGGTCTTTGAACGAAGTGCCAAGCAGGTCAGAGCCTGTATTTTAAACAGTCTCATATATTTGGAGTGAAATACGCATATCTACTTGCAAGTCTTCTCCCAACAGGCAACCAAGAAGCAAACAACAATACAGCTTTTTTATTCTTATGAACTGTGCCTTTTTAAAAAACGAAGAATCCTTTGTCCCTTTTTCTCCATTATGATAACACTCAATTCATCTCTGTGTATTTAACCTTTATTCCTTTGGTGCCCCAAGGAGTTCTAGTCAGAATAATGTTACTTTCAAGATCACGTTGTGTGAAATATTGAACTCATTAATACATTCACCAATTGAAACAACTTGCTTTAAAATAAAATTGGCTAATAGGAGTAATTCAGTAGGATAAAGATGAAGAAGAAAAAACATGCCTAGGTTTCATATATCCAGGTCTGCTTTTCAGGACCCCTCTTTCCAGCTCTTCTGTGATATTTTGAGAATTACAAGTCATGTGAGATGCAGACAAGTGTCCTATGAAAACTAGTAAACATCAGCAGGAATACAAAGTTATTGGACCCCCTTCGCTTCCATATATCTGTGAAAGCCTGCTGGGGAACTTGTGATGCTGCAGTTCCCTTCAATCCCTGTAGGCATGACCTGTGAGTGTGCTTCATCAACATTCAGCAGAGTTTCCAGTCTTCTCTAAATGTATGGTTATGAGTTCATGGCTCCAGAGCTATGTGGATTGGGTTTTTTAAAATTCCTGCATAATTAGTACAATTGCTAGACACTGAAGGGTTGAATTACATATTTAAGGGTTGGAACTTTGATGCATCATTTTTTTTAAAAAAAAAACTTTATTTATAATTTTAGAGTTACATTAAAAGTGGGGGGGAACAATTGTGACTGATAGGAAAGAAAACAAATATTGAAAAAGCAATAAGATAAAAAGAAAAAAGAGTAGGGAAGAGAACAAAAGGGAAAATTATGGGGGAAAGGATTAAAAAGCAAAAATAAACAAACAAACAAACCAAAATTATTGCAACTTCCAAATCTTCTGCGTTGCGGGTCGTGTTTTCTTTGTGACTATACATTACCCCAGGTGGCATAGTGTGTTAAAGCACTGAGCTGCTGAACTTGCAGACCGAAAGGTCGCAGGTTCAAATCCCAGGAGCCGAGTGAGCACCCGCTGTTAGCTCCAGCTTCTGCCAACCTAGCAGTTCGAAAACATGCAAATGTGAGTAGATCAATAGGTACTGCCCCAGCGGGAAGGTAACGGTGCTCCATGCAGTCATGCTGGCCACATGACCTTGGAGGTGTCTACGGACAATGCTGACAAAAGAAATGGAGATGAGCACCAACCCCGAGTCAGACATGACTGGACTTAACGTCTGGGGAAACCTTTACCTTTACCTTATACATTACCAGCATTGGAATTTTTGATGTATCATCTTCATACTCATCATGGTATGCTTGTAGAGATACTTGAAGATTGCTAGAGATCACAAGAGGGTCCCTTGTTTGAAAACACTTGTAGTTCAAATACATAGCAAAAATACAAAGTTATATAATTGTCAATGGATATATATTGGCTTTTCTGGAAAAAAAACCCTGAAACTGTATAGATATATTTAAATCATAGTGAGATATTCAAGGACACAGAATGGATCTTAGGCCCCTTCTACACTTCCGTGTAATCCAGATTATCAAAGCAAAAAATCCACATTCTCTGCTTTGAACTGTATTAAATGAATCTACACTGCCATATAATCTAGTTTAAAGCAGATAATTTTGAATTTATATGGCAGTATAGAAGGGACTCTAGACCGGGGAATTACTTTGCATGGCATGTCCACTTAACGCCCTCCGCACTCTCTTTTCAATGGCAGGTTACAACCTTTTTATTTGAGCAGTAATTTAATTGATTTTTATAATGTGGAAGAACATTGTTTAGGACGGAATACTCTGCTTTTAATTTTTTTTAAAAAATTTCTTCAATGTATTTTAAAAACTGGTTTTAACAGAACTGATGCTTAATGGCAGTTTATTTTAAGATAATGACAGTACATTTTGAGATAACTTGTTGCTTTAATTTTTGTAATCTGCCTTGGGATCCTTGATAGGAGAAAGACAAGTATATAAATTGAATGAATGAATGTGATAGCTTTAATATAGCTTTAATAGCTCATTTCATTTGCTCTGGACATTTGGGAAAACAGTAGAAGACCAAAATAATAAAATATGCAAATTGGGAAAAGAGAGCATCTGAGGTAAATAAACCAATCCTCTCCAAGCAATAACAGTTGAAAAAGGAGAATATTTTTAAACCTCCACTTACTTTAAATGAGGTCAGATCTTTTTTATATTTTCTCATTTGTCTGATTCTTTGAATAATAAGCCATAAATCATTGAGCTGCTGAGACAGATCAGTCCAAAAGCTGCTGATCTATTCTCAGTGCACTCCTGCTGTCTCGTTTTTGTAAAATTATGTGTTTGAACATTGCAGCTGTCAAAAATTATTATTTTTAAGCCCAATTTGGTAGGCATGTAGTGCATACTCTCCAGTGGCTGGTATACAGCTTCAGTAACGCCATAAAAAGCCTTCTAAAACCTAGAGTCTTTCTATCTAGTTCTCAAAAATGTTTTCTTTCCCATCTTTTTTGTAATTAGAGCTGTATTGAGTATTTTATATAATCTATACTTGCCTTATCCATCTTGATTCATGCACCGTGACAGCAGTAAGTATCACTACAATCCCTAACATATTTACTCAGAAGTAAGATTAATTCCATTTCATAGCAGTTACTGAGAAGTGAATTCATCTGAGATTGTGACTAAACCTTTTGATGCATGAGAAATGTGGCATCAAAAACAGGGATGCCTTACCAGAGTTTTGAATAGTAATATCTACCTGGGAAACACTTGAATTGTCTTTACTGAAATACTCCGAAATTTGAATAGCTGGGAAATGTCCCAGTTCCTTTTCTGGAGTATTCTGTTTAATTCTTTCTTGTGGATTGCCTCCTTAGGCTCTTGAGTGGATCCATGACAATGGAGAGTTTTATTTATCTACACACACATCCACAGGCTCCAGTATCCAGCATACTCAAGAGCTGTTGAAAGAGCATGAAGAATTCCAGATTACAGCAAAAGTAATGGAATTACATTTTATACTCTGAACTTTAGATCCTCTGAGTGTTGTGTCTATTTTTTTCTCATTGGTATAAGTATTGGCTGTCTTCAGAAACAACGGTGTGGCTTTCAGATTGGCCCAAGAGCAGCCATATAAGAAGCCGGCAACAATTATAACATACAAAATGGCCCGCACAAAGTACTGAGAAGCCTGTCTCATTTGGTTACAATTTTGAGTATGCAATTAGCAATTCATGCATTGCTGAAACAGAAATCAAGTGTAGAATTTTTTTAAAAGTAGCAGATTGACAGAAAAAAACCCAAAGAAATCCAAATGCCTAAAACACAGAAATGAGAATTAAGAGAAAACAAAACCTTATTGGAGAAAACAAAAAAAAAAATTAGTTTTTGTGCAAGCTCGGGCAGATTTGGCTTGAAGGCAGCTCAGGTAGGTGGTGTGAGAGCAGGATATAAAAAAGCAGAAATGTGCCTCTTCATCAGACAGGGTTTTGAAGGTGATAGAGGCATGGTTTGGGACTTGAGAGAGAAAATTGGATTTCTCAGAGACAGTTGGATGGAAGAGACACAGAATAGACAGTCAAAAGGAAGAACTGTGTTCTTGTGGGGCTGAAAGAGTAGAGTATTAGAGGTTAATATATTGTTCTATTGTGTTTTAAAAAACATACTCTTGCTGTTGTTTTAAAATTATATCTGGCTGCCTCTATCAAGCCTGTATTGGGAGTCAGGTCATATCTGAAGCCACTGGTGGCGCAATGGGTTAAACCCTTGTGCCAGCTGAACTGCTAACCGAAAGGTCAGCAGTTCGATTCCAAAGAGCGGGGTGAACTCCCATCTGTCGGCTCTAGCTTCATGCAGGGACATGAGTGAAGCCTCCCACAGGATGGTAAACATCAAACATCCAGGCGTCCCCTGGGCAACGTCCTTGCAGACTGCCAATTCTCTCCCACCAGAAGTAACTTGTAGTTTCTCAAGTCGCTCCGGACATGAAAGAAAGGCCACACCTACCATACAGTACTCACACAACAGCACAGGCAGAGGTCCACATTGAAGTGATCAACCTGAGGATCAAGAACCCAATGCAGAAAATGATTAAGTGGGGAAACAAGGGCAGGATTTGTGACAGGATTCCTAGGGTTGGAAATGCAAAGCCAGGATATGTATCTTCTGGTTTTCTTTCAGCCATGTTTGTTGCTTGTTTCATTTGGGGTGGTTTTGGTCCCGATGAAGTACAGGTTTATACCAGATTTAAGCTTTATATGCACCTGGCATGTTCTTGAATGGAATGTCATACCGCAAGAACAAGATAGGCATTTACTTGCTTCTTTTAGTATCTTTAGTTAAAGAGAAAGCAACGGGAAACACAGTGCTGGTCATGTTTTCTTATTTTCGCCCCAATTTTTAACAGGAAGATTTGGTCAACTAGCTATATAACAATCAAAAGAAAAAGACTCCATAAGTAGTATACTCCAAGGTTCTTGTGCCTGCAGAGTCCATGCTGCCATGTTCACCCTAGTTGCTCTGGTATCCAAAAATAGATCCATATTAGGACTATAAGCAAGGGTGGTTCACCTGTTAGGCCAACTAGGCGATTGCCGAAGGTGTAATGCTCTGGGGAGCGCAGTTGAGGCACCTCTTGAGGCGCCTCCACGTTGAGCAGCTTCTTGTCTTTTTTTTCCTTTTTTCCCCTCCCCACCGGCAGCGAGTCTGGGAGGAGGAGGCAGGGGTGCGGCGCGCACGCATGCGTGCATGCGCGCATGCAGGAGGGTGTGCTCACTCCCGGCCGCCCCTCCTCCTCCTCCTCACGCCATGGCGTCCCTTCTTGCCATTGTCCGCACCGGGCTCCATAGGAGGAGGAGGGGGCGGAGCTGGCTGGGGCGGCACCAAAATTCTCTTCGCCTACACATGAAAATTACCTAGGGCCAGCCCTGGCTATAAGCCACATCTTCCTGAAGGGCGTGGGTGTATCCTTCACTCTTGGAACAACCTGAGCACTCTGAGAAATCCACAGTCTAAACAAAAAACACTGCTCAACAAGGAAATAAGTTTTGCCACTTCTGATATTGGGTAGCATCTTTTGAGGTGCTTAGAAGCTTTCCCTATTATTTAGTAAGTGGGAGGGAGCACACCGCCTGTAGTTAAGACACCAGATCACATGTGAAAGTCACTCTGATTTCCCTATATCACCTCTCCATCATATGCATTTGGATAGAGCAACCTGTGTATGAACAGTGTGGCACACATGGGCACTTTATCACAGACAGCTGACATATCTGTTTCTATGGTGACTAGCTTAAAGTGCCATACAACTGTATTTGAATTAGTTATGTGTAATTGTTACTTACAGATATATGATACTTTTTAAATACCATTTGGGTAAAAAGCCAAAGTAATTTCCCACTACAGTCTGCCCTCATTTGTTGGGAATAAGGGCACAGCTCCCCCCACCCACCAGAAAACGGAAATAATGATTAAAGAAATTATTGTTTATGTGAGAGAATTTTTACCTTTTCCAGCATGACTCTGTGGTCAACTTCTGCTGGAAGCTGACCATAGAATTGCATTGGAGGTCCTAGAGATGCCTGGAGAGCAGGCCCGGCCCAACACGGGACGCTAGCCACGCCCCCACGTTGGGCGCCATGTTCCCAGGGGCGCTATCGAGCCCCTGGGAGGCGTGGCCACACTTGGGCCCGCCTCCGGCGTCCAGGCCCTGCCTCCCGCGCTGTGGGAGGCATGGCCGCGCGACACGGGAGGCGTGGTCAAGTCTGGCCCCGCCTCCTGCGGCGGCCACCTTATCCCAGCCAAGCTGCAGCGGGCGTGCGCTGCGGGAGGCGTGGCCGGCCTGGCTGGGAGAGGGTGCCCGCCGCGGGAGGCGTGGCCAGCCCCGCTTCCCGCTGTGGGGGGCGGGGTCAGGGCGCCCGCACGCAGCGTAGGAGGCGGGGCCAGGTCTGGCCCCGCCTCCCACGCTGCCCCACGCCGTGGGTCAGGGCACCCGCGCGTGGTGTGGGAGGCGGGGCCAGATCTGACCCCGCCTCCCGCGGCGCGGCGGGGGGGGCGCAAAATTTTTTTTGCGTACCCCTGAGGATTCCCTTGGGCCGGTCCTGCTGGAGAGAACACTTTTAATGAAATCTGTGAACAATCAAATCCATCAGAAGCGCAAATACTATTGTATTTGTGTTCTTCCACTTGTTTCTTGAAACATAGTCTACATAGGATGGAGATAAAAGCGATTCAGAAACATTTGTGTGTGATCAGCAGGAGATCAGACTTTGTGTGTGTGTGTGTGTGTGAGGAGCGACTTGAGAAACTGCAAGTCACTTCTGGTGTGAGAAAATTGGCCGTCTGCAAGGACGTTGCCCAGGGGAAGCCCGGATGTTTTGACATTTGTACTATACATGTGGGAGGCTTCTCTCATGTCCCTGCATGGAGCTAGAGCTGATAGAGGGAGCTCATCCACACTTTCCCCGGGTTGGATTCAGAGCGGCAACCTTCAGGTCAGCAACTTAACCTTCAAGTTATCAGTCTTGCCGGCTCAAGGGTTTAATTTATTTCCATCATTTATATGCCGCTTTTCTCACCCGAAGGGACTTAGGGCACCACCAGGGGCTCCTTTGGTTGAGTATTATGCAGAACTCTATAGACAGCCAAAGAGGGATATATAAGTGCTATATTTGAAGAACTCTTCTTTCTCACTGCTGCCATACTGTGGGCTTATTGGTATCTGAACAAGCTTCCTTCTGCTACCTTGAAGGTCAGAAGCTTATTGTCTGTTATTTGAGAAGTTCCATGCCTTAGTTACCTCCAGACTGGACTATTGCAATACGCTCTATGTGGGGCTGCCTTTGAAGACGGCCCGGAAATTACAACTAGTACAGCGATCAGCAGCCAGGCTTCTAACTGGAGCGAATTACAGGGCGCATTCAACGCCTCTGTTTAAGGAGCTCCACTGGCTGCCGTTTACTTTCAGGGCCCAATTCAAGGTGCAGGTTATCACCTACAAAGCCCTAAACGGTTTGGGACCCACCTACCTTAGAGACCGCATCTCCCCCTACGAACCCGCACGTTCTCTCCGCTCGTCGGGGGAGGCCCTTCTCTCGTTCCCACCACCCTCGCAGTCGCGGTTGGTGGGGACGAGAGAGAGGGCCTTCTCCGTCGTGGCCCCCCGGCTTTGGAACTCTCTCCCTAGAGAGATCAGGCAGGCCCCTACCCTCCTCTCCTTTCGTAGGAGTTTAAAAACCTGGCTCTTCCAGAAGGCCTTTGACACCTAATTAGATGTTGGACTGATCCATCTGCCCATTTTATAATAGCCCCCTTTTCTGAGATGTTGCCAATGCTATTTTGCACTTTATTGTCCATTTCTGTTCCATTGCACATTCTGTTCTGGATTTTATGAATTAGTCTCCTGTTTTAATATTGTATGTTTTTTATATGCTTTTTGCTGATTTTAACTATTGTTTTATTGCTATTGATGTTTTACTGGTATAATTGTTTTATAGTCGTGCTATTGATATTGATTGTCTTATCGGGCTAGGACCCATATAAGCCGCCCCGAGTCCCTTCGGGGAGATGGGGCGGGGTATAAAAATAAAGTTATTATTATATTATATTATTATTATCAACAGTCTGGCAGAAAATGGTTTTGAAGGATAATAATTTCGTAGCTAAAATCCGGTCTTTACCTTCTTACCTGGCAGAATCCCTGGAGCTGGAAGAGGAGAAATTCTAAACTTCCTTTCTCAAACCGAGAATATAATTTCTTGTAATATATCTGGATTGTTTCTGTGTTTCCCACAGCAATCCAAACAGTAGGCATTGACAAAGCTGTTGATCCATTGGGTGCTCTCAGCCTTTTATTGTCTGTTCCTGAACAATAAAAAGCCGTGAGCACCCAATAAGAGGAGCTGTCATCTCTCTGATAAACAACCCGACAGGACTTTTGTTAGTTTACAGTGAGTGTGAAGGTCTGCCCTTCTTGCTACCTTCCTCTCTTTTGTGTTCCCCACAGCAAACCAAAGAGCGGGTGAAGCTGTTGATCCAGCTAGCGGATGGCTTTTGTGAAAAGGGCCATGCCCACGCAGCAGAGATTAAAAAATGTGTCACAGCGGTGGACAAGAGATACAGGGACTTCTCTCTGCGCATGGAAAAATATCGGACCTCTTTAGAGAAAGCCCTTGGGATCTCTTCGGATTCCAATAAATCTGTGAGTGCTGTGGGATTCCCCCTCCCAGTCTCTTTTGCTGCTAGAAACGAAGGCTTAATATCTGCTTAAGCTCCTTACTAGACAGCTGTCTTTTCCCCCTCTTTACCTTCTCTTCACTGATTCTGTTGTCTCTCCCTCCTTTTCTTAATTCAGAGTAAAAGCCTGCAGCTAGATATAATCCCAGCCAGCATTCCTGGGTCAGAGGTGAAACTGCGAGATGCCTCTCATGAGCTCAATGAAGAAAAAAGGAAGTCTGCCCGCAGGAAAGAGTAAGGCTGTTTCTCTCCCCCTATACCTCTTTATGCATGGTTTGTCTTCATGTGTGGTATTTGCTTTTCATCAGTGTTTTTCCACATCTTAAAAGTGGCCCTAGATATCAAAAAGACAAGCTCTCTCTTTCTCTTTCTCCGCACATTCACTCTCACATACACACAACTTAAGCCTATACCTATATAAGTACTGCTTAGTACTGTTTTCATAAACAAACAGAAAGTTAATGTTCATTAAGAAAAGAAAAGCCAAGAATATAAAAGCACACAATTGAAAAAGATGTGGCAAGTAACAAAAATCAACATCCACAAACCCCGAGGATGTCCTCTTCTGAACACAATCTTCTTGCTTTTTGTGTTGTCTTTTTAAGTGTTCTGTGGATATATGTTTGTAAGTTTTCATTTCATCGTTGACATATTGTATAGGTAGATTCCTTAAACTTAGCAGAATCAGTCTGATCTTGAAATCTAGGAAGGGTCAGTCCTGGTTACTTTTGTGTATGTGTCAGAAGTGACTTGAGAACATACTGCAAGTTGCTTCTGGTGTGAGAGAATTGGCTGTCTACAGAAATATTGCCCATGGGATGCCCAGATGTGGGTCAGAGGTTTCTCTCATGTTTCCGCAAGCTAGAGCTGACAGACGGGAGCTCAGCCCGTCTTACAGATTTGAACCGTCAACCTTCACGTCAGCAACCCAACCCTCAGGTCAGCAGTTCAGCTGGCACAAAGGTTTAACCCATTGCGCCACCGCAGCTCCTAGCCCTGACTAGTCCTTAGATCGGACATCATCAATTAATAACAGGTGCTATAAGCTATATTTCAGAGAAAGGATCTGGCAAATCCATCTCTTGAGTATTCCTTTCCTAAGAAAGTCTATTAAATTCATGGGGTCATCATAAGTTGACAGGCAACTTATATATGTAGACATGTACGATATGTGGTTTCATTAGCACTGAAAATGTATATGCATCTGTATTCAAAGAAATAGCCCATTTAGTCTATTAACACCAAAAAAGGAAAAACAAGACACAAAAAGGAATAAATCACTTATCTTAAAGGTGTTGCTAGATTGCTTTCCTTATTCCATGTGTTTTTGTTTTTAATGTGGGTTCAGACATTCCATCTTGAAACTATCTCAATGTACATTATGAATTTATATAATTTTTCTCCAGGCATGTTTTATATTGTATTATTTATTATTTATTTTCTTATTTACTACATTTATATCCCACCTTTTTCATCCCAGAAGGGGGACTTGGTGCAGCCTTACAGAAAGGCAGCAATTTGATGCTATGAACATACATACATACATACATACATACATACATACAATAAAAATAACATATACATTAAAACCAGAAATCAAACAACAATTATTAAAACAATTACTCAAATCACCTCATCCAGAATCAAATCCAAGGCCGTTCCATTAATCATTTCACTATTCTATACATTCATGTTTCACTAACTTGCTAGCCAGAAAATTGGTCCCATAACCAGGTTTTTACTTTCTTCCAGAAGGTCGAAGAAGCAGGCTGGTTAATTTTAAATTATACTATATATTAGATTTATATCATTATTTGTATTTGTATCCCACATTTTCTCTCTTAAAAGAGCACACTGTAAGTTTATTAGTGATATTTAGGCAAGTTATTCTCTCTTCAGTCCTTTTAAAACTGTAGTAGCTTCCAAAGACAACTTCAAATTTCTATGGATTATTAACAAGAGATCCATTGTGCTATCCTGGTTGGAGTGTTGAACAAGGAGTCCAAGAGATCTGGGTTGCCATTCAGCCATGGAAACTCACTGGATAACCTTTGGCAAGCCATACTTTTTCAGTTTTAGAGGAAGATGATGGGAAATTTTCACTGATCTTGCCAAGGAAATCCCATGATACACATGTTCATCATAAATTGGAATAAGCTTGAAGGCAAAATATAACAACAAATCAGGAACAAAACAGTGAGGAAGAAATACTTTTTGTTTTGTTTCTTCATTGTTTTTCCCCTGTATTCACCATGTAAAAAGTATGTGATATATGCACATATGCACGTACTCACACACATACTATAAAATACAATGCAAAACAATATTTGCTTTACACTATAAAACAAGCTGACAAAATCAGGCCAGGCCAGTGGTTAGTATGGTGAATCATTAGCAGCTGATTCCCACCCCACTAAAAAACCATGACAAAGCAAGAGGAGAGAAAAGGGTACTTGTAAGATGTGTGCTAATACTCATTTGATTAAAATATAGAGGTTAGTAGTAATTCTCTTTAATAAAATCTGTCTTCTTATTAATATCAGAGCACATTGGAGTTAGATCGTTCAATTGCACTCTAGACCTCCTTACTTCATAATTATTCCACTTTTTAACTTCTCTTGAAATTACAGATGGTATTGGACTTCCCTAGAAGGCCAATGTGGTGTAGTGACTTGAGCTTTGGACTAGGTCTCTGGAGACAAGGATTCAAATCCCTTCTCAGCCATAAAAACTCACTTGGTGACCTTGTCTCTCTTTGTTTCAAAGGTTCATTATGGCCGAGCTCATTCAGACAGAAAAGGCTTACGTAAGAGATCTCCGGGAGTGTATGGATGTGAGTGTTTGTCCAAGAACCAATTGATGTGTATACATGTTGAAAAGCCCGGCTTAGTTGTATAATTTTTGTATTATCAAATGTTATGCTTTTCAGTGGGTGGCCAAATGGTGCCGTGTCATATCTTGGGGAACTGCCACCGTGATAAATTAATTTGCACCTTGTTTTTCTGTCGTAAAATTCCCATGTTAGCCAGACAAGGCCTCATTTTGGAAAATTGTAAACTGACTATGGCTTTGTTTAGGCTTTGATTTTTGTCAAAAGGAATGATCTGCTGTCAGTTCTTCCATTGTGCATATTGCACATTCGAGAACCTGTTATTTCCTTTTAGACAGATCATTGTTAAAACTACAGAGAAGTTGTGTTCTCTAGCTGTTGGGATTTAAATGTATAGTTTACCCTGCTTAGTCTGGTGTTAAGATTTTGTATATACAAGATCAGAATAAGTTTATCAGATTTATTTTTCAAAACCTGAAGTGGTCTTTTGGGGGATTCCTAAGTAACTTCACAGCTCATCCTTTTGTCTTGTCCTTTTGACCAGACATACTTGTGGGAAATGACAAGCGGTGTTGAAGAAATCCCTCCTGGCATTGTCAACAAGGAGCATATCATCTTTGGAAACATGCAGGAGATCTATGAATTCCATAATAAGTGAGTAATGGTATCGACTATGAAGATGATGCTAATGAAGACTGGTAGACTGCATTCTGATACCTGTAAACTAATACATAATGTGATTTTAACAGAGTAAAACACCATGTAAACTAAGTATGAAAAGAATATTCAAATAATTAAGGAAAATGAGAAAGGCTTTTTGTATCTGAAAACCCTCAATGGGAGAATCATCCTCAAGCCCTTTTCTAGATTTTCTCCCATCCTCAAATAGGTTTGTCTCTTGATGTCACACAGCAAACAGACATGGAAGAACCAGAAAAGAGTATTGTAAAGCTGTACCCTGGGGTTTGAAGGTTGGACTATACAGGGTTTGAATGTCTGTTTAGCCATATATATCCACTGGATCTCCAGCTTGAATCATTATCTTGACGTGGTCCTGGGGCTTGAGTGCCTCGATGAAGCCATGAGCTATACCATGCAGGGCCACCTACGACGGGAAGGTCATGGCAGAGAGGTCAGACCAAGCACGATCCCTGGGGAAGGTAATGGCAATCCACCCCAGTATTCTTGCCATGAAAACTATATGGATCAGTACAACCAGAGAAATGTCGATTACCATCGGAAGATAGGACCCCCAGGTTGATAGATGGTCAAAATGCTACTGGGGAGGAGCAGAGGACTAGTCCAAGTAGCCCCAGATGTGATGACGCAGTTAGCTCAAAGCCGAAAGGAAGGCTAACGGCCAACGGTGCTGGAGGTGAAGGACGAATCCGATGTTCTAGAGATCAACACACTATAGGAACCTGGAATGTAAGATCTATGAGCCAGGGCAAACTGGATGTGGTTATTGGTGAGATGTCAAGATTAAAGATAGACATTCTGGGAGTCAGTGAACTGAAATGGACTGGAATGGGCCACTTCACAAAAGATGACCACCAGATCTACTACTGCGGACAGGAAGAACACCAAAGAAATGGAGTAGCCTTCATAGTTAATAATAAAGTTGTGAAAGCAGTGATTGGATACAACCCAAAAAATGATGGAATGATCTCAATTCGAATTAAAGGCAAGCCATTTAACATCACAGTGATCCAAACATACGCCCCAACCACAGCTGCTGAAGAAGCAGAATTAGATAAGTTCTACGAGGATCTGCAGCACTTAGTGGACAACACACCAAAAAGAGAGATTATTCTCATTACAAGAGATTGGAATGCTAAGGTGGGCATGCAAGCATGGTCTGGGACAACAAAATGAAGCGGGACGTAGGCTGATAGAATTTTGCCAGGAAAACTCAATGTGCATAACAAACACTCTCTTCCAACAACCTAAAAGACGGCTTTACACATGGACTTCACCGAAATCAGATTGACTACATCCTTTGCAGCCAAAGGTGGTGGACATCCATCCAGTCAGTGAAAACAAGACCTGGAGCTGACTGTAGTTCAGATCACAAACTTCTTATTACAAAATTTAGAATCAGACTAAAGAGAATGGGGAAAATACACAGACCAATTAGATATGATCTCACAAATATTCCCAGTGAATATGCAGTGGAGGTGAAGAATAGATTTCAGAGGCTAGATTTAATAAGTAGAGTCCCAGAAAAACTATGGACAGAAGTCCACAACATTGTTCAGGAGGCAGCAACAAAGTACGTCCCAAAGAAAAAGAAAACCAAGAAGGCAAGATGGTTGTCTGTTGAGACACTGGAAGTAGCCCAAGAAAGAAGGAAGGTGAAAGGAAACAGCGATAGGGGGAGATATGCCCAACTAAATGCACAATTCCAGAGGTTAGCCAGGAAAGACAAGGACCTATTTTTGAACAAGCAATGCATGGAAGTGGAAGAAGACAACAGGCTAGGAAGGACAAGAGATCTCTTCCAGAAAATCAGAAACATCGGAGGCAAATTTCAGGCAAAAATGGGCATGATCAAAAACATATGGCAGGGACCTAACAGAAGCTGAAGAGATCAAGAATAGGTGGCGAGAATATACAGAAGATCTGTATAGGAAGGATAATAATATAGAGGATAGCTTTGACGGTGTGGTGAGTGAATTAGAACCAGACATCCTGAGGAGTGAGGTTGAATGGGCCTTAAGAAGCATTGCTAACAACAAGGCAGCAGGAGACGACGGGATCCCAGCTGAGCTGTTTAAAATCTTGGAAGGTGATGCTGTCAAGGTTACTTCCATTTTCCCCAGCATCGTGATCTTTTCCATGCTTTCCTGACTCCTCATGATGTGGCCAAAATACTTCAGCTTTGCCTCTAATATCCTTCTCTCCAGTGAGCAGCCGGGCATTATTTCCTGGAGGATGGACTGGTTGGATCTTTTTGCGGTCCAAGGCACTCTCATGATTTTCCTCCAGCACCAGAGTTCAAAAGCGTCTATCTTCCTTCGCTCAGCCTTTCTTATGGTCCAGCTCTCGCATCCATAGTTACTATGGGGAATACCATTGCTTTGACTACGCGGACCTTCGTTGCTAGTGTGATGTCTCTGCTCTTCACTATTTTGTCAAGGTTGGCCATTTCTCTCCTCCCAAGAAGTAAACTTTATATGTGCTCATTCAGCCTAGTGATTTAAGGACGAAGCATGAGGATTTTGGATGAATGGAATTAATTTTATATATGTTTTTAAGGTTTTTATAGTATATTTTAATAATGTTTTAACAGATTTATATGTATTGTTTTGCTTTTATGATTGTATTTCTTGGGCATTAAATTTTGCCAATTTTTGTAAGCCGCCTTGAGTCCCCTTGGGTGAGAAGGGTGGGGTAAAAATGTTGTAAATAAATAAATAAATAAAATACTCGAGGTCAAAAGCCTGTTTGAACATCCATGTTTTCAGGCTGAAATGGAAGGATTGAAGTATTAACACACTTAGCAGGTCTGAGTTAAGCAGTTAAATGAAATATTGTACACAATAGGTGAACAGAACCATAAGTATTGAGAGAAATATCCTTTTATTGAGATGTTTTACGGCTATATGATTGATCCTTTTACTTAAATTGGATGGTATTGAATCTCATTTCAATTTTCTTTGTTGCAGTCAGTGTTTAATTTTTGTTAATTTAGGGCATGGGGTATGAGACAGGACTTTTAATGGCAACAGGGCATGTGGACTGGGAAGACATATCTCTTCCAACCTCAATGTAGTGAAAGCCCAAATCCCACACCACACTGTTGTGTAGCTACAATATCCTGTTCTACCCTTAGAAACCTTTTTTTTCCTTTAAGAGCTGATAGTAGTGGCTATTAATTCTGATCGCATCAGAAATGAAAAAAATAATTCTACAGATATAAGCCTTCAGGTTTCTTAATGAATATTTGACTAGGGATATGTGTAGGAATAATTGTTTGATATTGTTATTTCTTTCTATTTTATAGTATATTCTTGAAAGAGCTAGAAAAATATGAACAGCTACCTGAAGATGTTGGTCACTGTTTTGTAACTTGGGTAAGAGCGTATTTATCTGTGTCATGTAATTATTTGTGAAGGTTTGTACAATTGTGGCCCTTATTCTCTGAAAAACAGAGTGGCAATGGGTTTAAAGAAATACTCTCCGCATAAGAAGAATCAGAAGGAACTCCTCGCTAGAGTGAATAGTGAACCATAAAAAATACTTTGTGACTTACACACTGCGATTAGGAAGTTTATATTTCTTAACTAAATTTTTAGAAGCCATACTCAGAATAGCTAGTAGTGAGGAGTACTGGGAGGTGAGCTCCATCAGCATCTGGAGGTCTCATTTTGATCAATCCTGTTATAAACAAGAAAATTGATATGTTATTTCATCAGTATGAAGTTTAGGCACCTTGTAAATGATCCTTAGTATTCTTAAATGATCCTGTGAATTATGTTTAAAATGTATTATCATAGAACTACATAATTATTGGAAGTTCCAAGTAATTTGCCCAGTTATTCTCTCAGGCAAAGTCTCACCTACTGAAATTTATAGCATCTGTATGTTTGCATTCCAGGTTGCCTAATTTAAGTTAGTGTTACATATAGCCATTGTTTCACCCCCTTATTTTCTTTTTCTCTTGGTGTTTGTATTACCCAGCTAATTAAAGCAAGGATATTCCTCAGCAAGGTACCATTTTTAAGTAGGTGTAACATTTTGTAAAGTACTTTTTTGTGTGTTTTACAGGCAGACAAGTTCCAAATGTACGTGACTTACTGCAAGAACAAGCCAGACTCCACCCAATTGATATTGGAACATGCTGGTGCTTACTTTGATGTGAGTATAGAATTCCCATGCTTAGATTCAATATTTTGATATTTTGGAAGTATGTTGAAGGGCAAAAGGGTGTACAGGTAGTCCATAAGTTACAAACATCCAACTTACATCCAGCTCCTAGTTAAACGGGAGTGAGACAAGAGGAAGTGAGAGGAAATCTACCCCAGGAAGGGAAATACACTCCTGTAAGAGTTATTATGAGAAAAGGGTGTCTCCACTGAATCTTTATCACCAATCCTTGTTTCCATGACAACCCAAACATTTTAAAATCCAATTATCAGAGGGACAGAAAGTGAGGTGAGATCTTCTGAACAGTGGCACAGATAGCAAAATAAATGTTACAGGGATATTAAACCTTCCCAGTGCTATCCAAAACGTTTTAAAAATTGTCTGAAGTTACACTTAAAAATGGATCTATCCTCTTCTCTGTAGATTGAAGAGCAATGGGAGAGAAATTAGATACTGTCTAGTGCACATTTTGTGCTAGACACTTATTTTAAAAAACCTAAATTCTGCAACAGAATCCTTGATAAGATTTTTATGGAGCGAAAGGACACACATGTAATACAATGTTTGTGACCAGAAGTGTTTTTGTTTTGGTCTTTGGAATACCTATAATTACAGAGAGAGAGAGAGATATCATTCATATGGTACCCAAATCTAAGCACAAAATTAATTTATACCTAAAACACAAAACCTAAAGTTTATTTTATACAATGTTTTTAAATAATTTTCTGCATGAAGCATAAATTGGTACACTGAACCATGAGAAAGCCAAGGTGTTACTATCTCAATTGTCCCATGTGGACAATTTCAGATTTTGGAGGATTTCTGGATAAGCTGTTGCCAAAAATGGTCAATTAAATCATTTTGACAGCAAAAAATGTTTTTAAATTGTAAAATAGAATAGATGCATCTTGAAAGTTTTATTAAATTAGGATATTCTCTAGCATAAATCAGTTTGAGTGGTCCAGTTAGGGTAATATTAGATTAATGGCATTTACATGAGTGTAATGACATTTACAAGCTTCTGTTGAGTCATGGGGGCTACTCTAGGTAGGACTAAAAATTAAGCACATTTGCATATTTTCATAGTCACTCGTGAGTCATGGAAATAGTGGATATTACAGCAATCATCCTTAAATCACTCTGTGCCCTGGACATTTCATCAGACATGATCATATTCCTCCCCTACAAGATGATTGGATTAACACTTGAGCATTAGTAGCCATAAGAACAAAAACATGGCCCTCTAAAAGATGAAATCTTGTTATCTGAAGCCTGATTTTCAAGTTAAAAGTAAATTCTGCTTCAGACTCATCAAAAATGTCCAAAAAAATTTGCTGGGTAGTTAGGCCGAAGGCTATCTACTGTAGTTGCAGTGATTTAGTTGCTGTTGCTATTGCTGTGAAGGTAGCTGAAATCAAAAGAAAACATGATATTGTGATCTCATGCCTGATGTCACAAACAGAAAAAGCTTCAGATGTTGGCACAGTGATAGGCAGTTGCTTACTCCATACTGTCAAGATGTGATAGGTAAGGAGAAAGGACATTGGAAGGAATTGTGTTGTACAAGATTTATGGTGAACGTCCAGTTTAAGTATGTTCTGCCAGGCTTAATTAGAAGAACAAATCAACCTCTGATGACATCAGCTAGTCTGAGGATGTGAGAGGAAATGTCCCGATTATACAAATAATTTTGTGAAATAATGCTGTGCTCTGAGCTTGTAATTTGCTCTAGCTAGCATAGCAGGTGGAGATTTATTGTACATAAGCCAAGCAAAAGGAATGGGGACATCCATGCCTGAAGTGTTTACAATCTAAAGTCAGATAATATAGGAAATCAAGAGAGGAAGATGAGGAAAATTGTTGAAAAACAACCAGAAATCTTAAATGAGATTCCCATCATAACTGCAGCTGTACATCAGTGGGATATGCAGAATTCAGTGGGACTTTTGAGTAAATGATCATGTTGAAAAGTATAATATCTCATAATGCAGAGGTATCTTCAAGAGACCCCATCCCATTCTTAAGCCTTAGGCAATTCCTCGTAGTTCGAGGATGATGGTTCTCTATCTTCGTTATCTTGGGGATGGATCCGTAGATGGCTGAAGAGACCTATTCTTGATCTGCATGTTCTCCCACAGTGAGGACGTCGGATTCTAGGTGGAAGGTGGTCCCGGTCAGGGTTGGCTTGACGGGCCTTCCTCTTGGCACGTTTCTCCCTTAAGCCCTCCATTCGTGCCTCTTCGAACTCTGCAGCACTGCTGGTCACAGCTGACCTCCAATTAGAGCGCTCAAGGGCCAGGGCTTCCCAGTTCTCAGTGTCTATGCCACAGTTTTTAAGGTTGGCTTTAAGCCCATCTTTAAATCTCTTTTCCTGCCCACCAACATTCCGTTTCCCGTTCTTGAGTTTGGAGTAGAGTAGCTGCTTTGGGAGACGGTGATTGGGCATTCGGACAACGTGGCCAGTCCAGCGAAGTTGATGGCATAAGAGCATCACTTCAATGCTGGTGGTCTTTGCTTCCTCAAGCACGCTGACATTTGTCCGTCTGTCTTCCCAAGAGATTTGCAGGATTTTTCTGAGGCAACGCTGATGGAAACGCTCTAGGAGTAGGGTGTGATGTCTGTAGACCATCCACGTTTCGCAGGGTTGGGAGGACAATGGCTTTATAAACAAGCACCTTGGTATCTCTACGGATGTCCCGGTCATCAAACACTCTGCTTCATTCTGAAAAATGCTGCACTCGCAGAGCTCAGGTGGTGTTGTATTTCAGTGTCGATGTTGACTTTTGTGGAGAGGTGGCTGCCAAGGTAGCGGAAATGATCAACATTTTCTAATGTTACACTATTAAGCTGTATTCCTGGCATTGCAGAGGGATTAGCTGGTGCCTGTTGGAAGAACACTTTGGTTTTCTCGATGTTCAATGAGAGGCCGAGCTTCTCATGTGGTTCTGCGAAAGTGTTTAGGGTGGCTTGTAGGTCTTCTTCTGAATGTACACAGACTATGTTGTCATCGGCATATTGGAGTTCTATAACAGATGTTGTGGTGACCTTGGTTTTGGCTCTCAGTCTGCTGAGGTTAAATAACTTACCATCTGTCCGATAGATGATTTCCACTCCGGTGGGAAGCTTCCCATCAACAAGGTCAAGTATCATAGCGATGAAGATGGAAAATAAGGTAGGGGCAATAACACATCCCTGCTTGACACCTGATTCCACCTTAAATGGGTCACTTTGGGAGCTGTTGCTGTCCAAGACTGTTGCCATCATGTCATCATGAAGGAGCCGCAGGATGTTCACAAATTTTTCAGGGCACCCAATGTTTTGGAGGATGGTCCAGAGAGTGCTGCAATTCGCTGTGTCGAATGCCTTTGCAAGGTCAATGAATGCCATCTACAGAGGTTGATTTTGTTCCCTGCATTTTTCTTGGAGCTGTCGTGCAGTGAAGATCATGTCCACTGTTCCTCTGGAGGGATGGAAGCCATTCTGGTCTTTTGAAACAGGGAGAAGGCGATTTGCAAGGATTCTTGCGAGGATTTTCCCAGCAGAGGTTAGAAGGGAGATACCGCGATAGTTCCCGCAGTCTGTTCTATCTCCTTTCTTGAAAAGGGTGATGATGGTGGCATCCTTGAAGTCTGCTGGGATTTTCTCGGTCACCCACACCTTTTCAGTGAGCTGGTGGAGTTGTTGTATCAGCTCAGGTCCACCCGCTTTGAAGATTTCAGCAGGAATCCCATCAGGTCCGCTGGCTTTGTTGTTTTTTTGTTGGCTGATGGCATTGCTAACTTCTTCTAAACTAGGCAGTGCTGCAAACTCATCCCTGGTTTGTTGTTGCGGGATTTGTGAGAGGGTCTCTTCGGCCACATTGGAGCTGCAATTCAGAAGATTCTGGTAGTCCTCTTTCCAACGTAGTGCAGTGGTTTTGTCCTTCAGAATTTTGGTTCCATCTGATGAGCGTAGGGGCGGTATGCCATGGTTTCTTGGTCCGTAAATGATCTTTGTGGCTTTGAAAAATCCCTGAGCATCATGGGTATCTGCAAGGTATTGGATTTCTTCAGCCTTCTTTGTACACCAGATGTTCTTGAGTTCTGTGGTCCTTCTTTGGACCTCAGCTTTTGCACTGGCATAGATCTTTTTCTTGGCAGCACAGTTGGTGTATCTCTGCCATGTTTGGAAGGCTTTCCTTTTGTTATCAATTAGCTCTTTGTCATTATCGTCAAACCAGTCTTGATGTATCTTAGTTTGGGGACGATCTTGATAGCCATTGTGGATCGCATTAACCTGTGGTCTGTCCAGGAGTCATCAGTACCTGTCATGGCTCTTGTGAGAAGCACATCACAGCGGACTCTGGCACGTGTAATTGCACGTGTAAAGGGACCGAGGCAGTTGAGTAGTCCGGCACTGCTATTCTTCGCTCTTCTTCAGGCAGTCCCTTCCAGAAGAAGGTGTAGCCTCATTTTTCTTCCTTCAGCTGTCCCTCTGTTGCTCTCCGGGTCTCCTGAAGGGCTGCTATGTCAATCTCAAAGCGTCCCAGCTCCCTTGCAATGATAGCAGTCCTGCTTCGGGGCGTTCACTGTCAGTGTTATCCAACAGTGTCCGTACGTTCCATGTTCCAAAGTTCATTTTTCTTTTTTGGCCGCAGAGTGGTGACCCCTATGGACGTGGTAGTCCAGTCAGGGTAAGAGAGGCAGACTATGTTCAGGGTACCTTTTCTAGCCCCTTCCCTGTTTGGGGTGAGCAGAGCGGATCCTAAAAAGGGCTGCTCAGTCATGGATACAGTGCCGGACTACTCAACTGCCTCGGTCCCTGAGGTAGAACGACTGAGTCCATATCCACCGCCCATGTGCCAGTCTGTGACTAGGGGCTTCCAGATTTCACAGTCCTGCCCCCATCGCCACTCGCTGATCGCCATGGTACTTTTTTGGTTTGTTTTTATTTTTCTTGGAAGACGCCTGTGCGTGATTTTTTTAATGTGTGGAGGTCGGTGCACGGCCAGTCAACACACAGTCTTCACGGAATGAGGTCCCAGCAGTTGTGTGGTTAACACAACGAGAGTGGCTTCTCAGTCTGTTGCAGCTTTCTTCCGCCTTCACAGCCGTTATAACATGTATCATGTTATCCTCTGCCTGCTCCGCCGTTGAGGTCTTTCAGTTTTCGGATTGTGCTTGGTCTGGAACCTCCCCTGCGGCCACTCCTGGGAATGCATGACTCATGTGGTTGTGTTCACAGGTTTATCGGAACACGCAAGCCCCCTCACCACAGCAAGGTGACAATCCATCGAGGGGGATCATTCTTAAGATAAAGACTTGAGCCACAAAATACCCTTAGTTGACTAACATTTTTCTCTATGCATTTTGTTTCTGATACAGGAGATACAACAGCGACATGGACTAGCCAACTCAATCTCCTCTTACCTTATCAAACCTGTTCAGAGAATAACAAAATATCAACTTCTTCTGAAGGTAAATGTCAATATTCATTGCCTATGCTCAGTTCTGCAAGAGGGCATCTTTCACACTCAGATAATTCTAAAGCTCTTCTGTATGTTGTAAAGAACATGATTTTCTGTCTTAACAGGCAGACTGGTAGCAAGAAGAAACACTCAAAAGCAGTTTAAAATATAAACTAAGGATCACGATTCATGAAATCAGCAAAACCTAGGATATCTCTTGTGATTCTTGGAATTCTTCAACAAATGTAACATGTTTGGATATACAGTAGAGTCTCACTTATCCAAGCTAAACGGGCCGGCAGAAGCTTGGATAAGCAAATATCTTGGATAATAAGGAGGGATTAAGGAAAAGCCTATTAAACATTAAATTAGGTTATGATTTTACAAATTAAGCACCAAAACACCATGTTATACAACAAATCTGACAGAAAAGGCAGTTCAATATGCAGTAATATTATGTTGTAATTACTGTATTTATGAATTTAGCACCAAAATATCACGATATATTGAAAACATTGACTACAAAAATGGCTTGGATAATCCAGAGGCTTGGATAAGCGAGGCTTGTATAAGTGAGACTCTACTGTAGTATGAAAAGAGTAAAGTAACAGTAACAGTTACAGTAAAGTAACATGAGCATCCATAAAATTGCTTCAAAAGAGTTAAATTGTTGCAAAGCTGCTTTAGAAGTTACACTTTTAATGTATCCTGCCATATTCATTAGCAAGAAACACAAGGCTGCCCCAGTGCATAGTTTAGATTAGTGGTAAACTAGTTGGGATTTCTAGGAGTTGTAGGCCAAAACACTTGGGGACCCACAGGTTGAGGACCACTGGTATAGATGTGATTAAAATGCTTATCTCATAAAGATGACTACCACACTCATTTTACAAGGCTGTGGCAGGATATTGCAATATGAAGGCAGCATAAAATTGTCTGTTATGGTAGTACATGGATTTTAGGTGCACTTTATACCCTCCAGGATAACACAAAGGGCAATGTCCATCAAAAGCAGACCAAAGAGTCCCGCTGGAATATTCAATTCCTAGAAAAGTGTTCTCTCACATTAAAAAAAAACCCCAAAAAGCTATTTTTATTCATGATTTTTATGGAGGTCCTACAGCTCTAACCTTAGAGAATGTGGAAGAGTGATTGCACTCTTACCAGCAATCATAGAGAAGACAATAACCAAGTTGATCAAATTGGAGAAAGGGTCATCAGGAAAAACATAGAGCATTGTTTCTCAACCTGTGGGTTCCCAGACGTTTTGGCCGTCAACTCCCAGAAATCCTAACAGCTGCTAAACTGGCTGGGATTTCTGGGAGTTGTAGGCCAGAACACTTGCGGACCCACAGGTTGAGAACCACTGGCATAGAAGTAGAAAAAGTCATAGTGATTCAATCTTATGAGGCCAGAGCCTGTGAAAGGAAGAAAGAATTTGAATTGATTTGACCACTAAGTTTGGCTTTTTATAGAAATAAATGTGCCTTCTTCGTTATAATAGGCACACAGCTAGAGAGGCATATGCTTAAATAAGTGTGTTACCATTATTTTACATTCATATGCAGTTCTATTATTCATGAATTAACTGTTGCTATTAGCTTGCTGTCTTAACCCGGCTCCTGTATATGGATGTTAATTAAAAATACTGCCAGTCCTCTTCCACACTCTTTTCTTCCTCTCTGTAGTCGGCAGCAAAGCAACACATCTTGATTATATGCTTCACGGAGCAAGGTTTCTGCGCACCTGCTCAACACGGTGTCAAGGGACCAAAAAACCCCTCAAAAGCAATTAAAAGAAGTTTGGCAGATGGCAGAGAGTTCATACAAATACAGTAGAGTCTCACTTATCCAACACTCGCTTATCCAACGTTCTGGATTATCCAACGCATTTTTGTAGTCAATGTTTTCAATATATTGTGATATTTTGGTGCTAAATTCATAAATACAGTAATTACTACATAGCATTACTGCGTATTGAACTACTTTTTCTGCCAAATTTGTTGTCTAACATGATGTTTTGGTGCTTCATTTGTAAAATCATAACCTAATTTGATGTTTAATAGGCTTTTCCTTAATGCCTCCTTATTATCCAACATATTCGCTTATCCAACATTCTGCCGGCCCGTTTATGTTGGATAAGTGAGAGACTACTGTAACTAGAAAGACTTGAGAGCCTCCACAAGGATGAAAATTGGGATATCCAGGCAGCTTTCTTGTACTGCACTAGATGTACTTCATTCATCTCCTTGACTTCCTTTTAAAGATGTTCCATTAAAAATACAAATCGATCTACAGCATTTGGAGATGTCATCATTTTATAAGCCTACATTAAAGGCCTTTGAGAAATTGCTGACCTTTAAAACAAAGGGGTTTAACCTATATGCAGGTTTCTTGAAGTTTCAGTTTTTTGGTCTCAATGGCCTCTTCCTACCTAATTCAACTAAAGTTGAATTTAAACGCATGTGAACTTGATCATTAGGTTCATTTCCTGGCACAAAAGGGAAGATTTGGGGTTGATCAATTTGGGATGCCCTCCCACTCGCTCCAATAGGCAAGAAAAAGTTGCCCCTAAATGAGGAAGCATACTCCAAGTCACTTCTGGTGTTAGTGACTTGCAGTCTTAGGAAATGGGGTTACAACATGGAGTCCACAACATGCGAGTGTGGAGAAGAGCAAACCACATACCACTTGCTACAATGCAACCTGAGCCCTGCCACATGCGCAGTGGAGGACCTTCTCACAGTGACACCAGAAGCACTCCCAAGTGGCCAGCTTCTGGTCAAAGGAAATCTAGTATAGTGCAAAGTTTTTACCTTTGGTTTTTAAATACATTATAACTGTATCCTCAGTTCGTTTCTGACACAATAAATAAATAAATGAGGAAGCAATCCCTGGAAGGTCAGTCATGTTTCTACGGATTGCTCCGATAGGACATGCTCATATTGCTACACTACTGCAGAGGTCTCTCATTTTCATTGTTACCTACTCCAATCATTCATTTAATCCCTTCTCTATCTCTAGATTCTTTATCACCTTAAAAAATCCCACTTACTTTATCCCTTGAGCTACTTTTCTCCAAGCTTCTAAAAACCTTCCAAATCTCTTAGTCTCTCAGCCTTCATTTCATCTCTTTCTCCCTTGCTCCACATGGAAATATAAATAAGTTTTTGTGGATTTTAACTGTGAATTTTTAATACCATTGATATTTAGTTCTGTTATAATGTTTATATATTTGTAGTTTTTAAATTGTATTGAAATGCTTATAATGTAAGCCTCTTGGAGTCTCTATTGTGGAAAGAAAAAAACGGGGTATAAGTAATCATAATAACAACAACAACTGTCAGAACTGGTTTAAAGACACACCTGTTTCGACAGGCCTTTGAGTTCTGTTGTTGATGTTTTAAAAGATGCTTTTAGGATGTTTTTAAAGATGTTTTAAGATGTTCTTTAAATTGTTGATTCTAGCCGGTTCTTGTAAGCCACTCCGAGCCCTAGGGGAGTGGCGGCATATAAGTTTGAAAAATAAATAAATAAATAAATAAATGAAGACAATAGGGTTGGATCCGGATCTGTTTGAACGAAAGTGATTTGTAAACTTCCGTGGTTTGTTTAGTATATCCCTCGAAAACAGGACTGAGGGGCGAAAGGCCGGATAAAGAAATTGAGAGAGTAGGATTTTTCAAAAACTAAAGAGTATACCTGAGGCAGGGGTTTCTGCTGCGAGGGCTCCTGGAGGAGATGGAATTAACTGCAGCATCTTTTCTCCCTCCCTGGCAGCAGCAACAGCATCTATTTCTTCTGGAAAAGTTCCCTAGGCTCCTCCTTCAGAGAGGGCCCTGCTGAGAACTCACTTTCCCAGCAACACTTGCATGTTGCAGTCATTGAAAAGTCTGTGAGGTCCTCTCGGAGCATAATGGGAGTTGAAGTTTCTCTCTCTCTCTCTGTTTCTCAGCCAATAAAAGGACTGGTTGTGCCCATGCTCTGATTGGCTGAGAATGGGCATAACTGGCGACTACAATTCCCAGAATCCTCTCCTGCGTTTTGTCTTATTTTAAGGACAATTTTAAAACTTAAAATTTAAACTTAACCAAATTCTTAAAAATCGGTAGATTGGTGAATTGTTCTGAAACTTGGCAGGCCTGCAGTTGTAAATAGGGTCTTAAAATGAGCTAGTTTTCATTAAGATTACCCTTAAAATGAGTGAGAATTGAGCCTCTAAAATTTCCTATTGTAGCCAATGGGCCAAATCTTTGCCGAATGAAAACGGCAGCCCCCTCCCAATTCGAGTAACTTCCTAGTAAACAGAATGAGGAGTTATCTGAAACGAAATCAAAAACAGCATGTTTTTTGGCCAAATTGCACAAGCCTAGAAGACAGCTGCCTGGAATGTACAACTATACCATCCTGGAAAGCATAGTCTTCTAGACTCAGTGTAGCCTGACATCAGCTGTGTTGGCTCTGTAGGACAGAGCTGATTTGTTTCCAATCCAGATCATAGACCAGTCTGTTCACTAAACATCTGGTAGATGTCCAGAAAAATAATTTTGAATTTCTTAAAGCAATTTCCCAAGATGACTGGGGAGTGGGATCCATCAACATGTATCAGAACTTGTAAATATAAACATAAAACATCTTGTTTATAGGGTAGCATATGTGAGGGCAGAGGATAGTTGTTCATTTCTCTAAAGGTGAGAGTTATGGAATGTTAATATTGTTTACCATCAGCTTCTGTGCAAGCAGTAAAGGGGAAAATAAGCAAATAGAGAACAAATTAGTCTGACAGCATATACACTTGTACCCAGCAAGAAGAAACAGCCTGCATAGAAATGGTCTAATAGTGACACGTGATCTAATTTTGATTTTGTTGACTTTGCAGGAGCTGCTCACTTGCTGTGAAGAAGGTAAAGGTGAGATTAAAGACGGTTTAGAAGTAATGCTTAGTGTGCCGAAACGAGCCAATGATGCCATGCATCTTAGCATGCTGGAAGGTAAGAACACTCTCCTCTGTGATCGCAATTCTCAAAGGCTGTGCTTTAACCAGGCTTGTAAAGGGCCATTTTTCTGGTCATATGTGACCCTACTCCACTCATCCGAAAAGTACAAATAATAACTGTTTATAAGCATTGAACAAGAGCAATCTTATTGGCACTAGGTTGTTTCTGGTGTCAGTGGATATTAATTACACACACCCTTTTGATCAGTGAGGGTGCATACAGCAAGATATAGTAAATAGGTTCCCATGGTAAAGCAAGCAGTTATTATCTGTGTTCAAACAGCACCTAGGTGGTATTAAGATTGTCTCTAAATATGCCTTTAAAATAATGATCTGGAAGATCCTGTTCTGGAGAAACAGAAATCATAAATGATCATCAGTGGTCAGTTTGATGGATTTTGTAAGAATAAGAAAACACCTAGAAAGTACAGTATGTATGTATGCATTTTCATCTATTGTACTTAGTCCATTTTTATCATGCAGTGAAGATGTTTTGACTTTCCTAACCTAGCCAGTTAGATTCTTCCTAGATAATTCTATGTTAAATCTTCATTTTGAGCCTCCTCTAAATTGACGGCCTTCTTAATGGGAATTGTATGTGTGATATTTTAGAATTATGGCTCCTAATTCATTAAATAACAACATGTAAGAAAAAAATCTACTGTTTTGATTACAATCCTGATTTGTATTAAGTCTATAGTGTGGAGCCTGTCACTTCAATTATTTTCTAATGGAGGCTTGCAAACTTGCATAAAAATTGGTGGAACTATTATTTATATTTAAATAGAGGTGTTGGAATGAGCATAGACTCTTAACAAAGTCATCTTGCCAAGGAGTATGTGAATATGCTTCATGGAATATTCCAATATTTCTTTTATACAGGTCAGTCTTTTAAACAAACCCTGTTGAGTATTTCTATAGTTGACATGTTAACATCTCAAGTGAAAGTAATTCCTTTTAGGAACTGATCTCTAAATCTCCTAATCCATCTGTTTATATTTATGGTTTTTGATGGATTATGCACTATAATTTATGAAGTCTTATTGCCATATACATTCAGGTTATAGGCATGGTATTAACGTTGGCATGCCATTTCGTGGCACTTTTTTGTCTTAACATTTTGTTTAATCTTTGGGCTTCATCCTTTGCATAATTGTAACAAATCAAGGAGAGCCAGTATATGTTTTGTGTGTTGGACTAAGACGTCCCCACTCTGACATGGAAACCCACTGGGGGACATTGAGTGGATCACACTATTTCAGCTTTAGAAGAAAGCAGTAGCAAACCACCTCTGAATCTCGCCCAAAAAAAGCCCTGTGGAAGAGTAATCACAAATCAAAATCACCCTGAAGGCACGTAACAGTAAACGAAAATAACTTCCACTTATTACTTGATATAGTATTTAGCTAATTGTGAGATGTGTGTGTATGTGTGTTATTTCAAGCACCAGCAACAGACAAACATCTAATTATTGATGTATCTGCAGCAGGACTAGCTGAACTGTGTAATTTTAGTGGCTGATCGGCGCAGCAGTATTTTTCAGGCAATTCTAAACTAGTAAGTGATTTAGGATCCCTTCCTCAGATTTCTTTATGTATCTCAAAGATCATGAGACACAGTTCTTCAGTTGTGCTACTGTGTGCCACAGCAAATAACTTGCTGGTTATTTCTAGAGTGTGGGTTTTGAATGATCTTCCTTGCTGAATGCATATAAATACACTGGTTTTCTTTCTAATAATAACACTATGTAACACGATTTTTGTTCCTGGATTATAAATATCATTTCCCAATTGGTTCTATCAAGAGAGAGAGAGAGAGAGAGAGAGAGAGAGAGAGAGAGAGAGAGAGAGAGAGAGAGAGAGAGAGAGAGAAGTTTATTAAACTGCAAAAAATTTTTGCAGGCCCTCCTGCAGTACATTTTGCTAAAGTTTTTCAATGACTATCTCATAGATTTTCAACCAGTTCAACATAGTTTGTGGCAGCGGTGAAAGCAACTTTTAGTTGATTTCACCTCCTTTTTCCTCCCCTCTTTTTTTCTCTCCTTTCTTTCTATTCTTTTTTTCCCCTTTCTCCTTTGAAAATTCACAATAAAAATGTTTCTGGAGTATAACAACTACTTTCAAAGTAAGTACTGCTCAATTAAACAAAAAAAAATAACACTTTCAAAGCAGGAACAGATTTTTTTTTTCCAAATTTTGTTACACAGTGTAATAATAATGCTTGTTGGAAGGGAAACTTAGATTGCATTTTTTCTAATTATTGGACAATTATTTGCTTTTATGTAGTGAAATCTGCTTAACCTTTTCTCTCAACAGGAAAGCCAGGACAGTAATCGCATATGTTAAATCCAAAACATTTGCAGTATTGATAGATCTTGAACCTGATTACTTAAAAAGACAGTGTGTTACTACCCCAACAGACTTTAATTTTATTGTACTTTTAAGAGACTGTCACAGAATTATAGCATTAAAAGGCTCCTCATGTGTTATCTAGTCTGGGGGAACTTAAACCTTTCCACTTTTGGCCCAAGAAATTTGTATGTGATTCCAGGTATATAGTTATGTTAAATAAGTATAACAAATAAGCACTTGCAAGGCTTGCTAAGCAGGCTGATTTTTCTTTTTTTAATGAAATACAGCTAAAGCATCTTCTGCAGAGTCCACTGTAAATACTGCACACCAGATCCCTGTAAATGTTCCGAACAGCCACTAAGTGACACTCAGAAACTTTGACTGTTTTGGGACCCCAACATTGAGCTAAGGAGACCCTGTTGGGTATCCGGACCTGCAGTTCGAGAAGGAGCGATCTAGTCCATGCAGAAAATCTGCTCTAACCCATCTGGTAGGCAGTCAGCCAGCATCTGTACAAGAACCTCCAGCAAAGGAAACGGCACCACTTCTTTCATGTTCACCATTTGATAGTTCTTTCTAATTCTTGGCTGATAGCCACTCTCTTGTAATTTGGCCCAGTGTGTTTAGATCAGTGGTTTACCAGCTGTTAGGATTTCTGGAAGTTGAAGGCCAAAAACATCTGGGAACCCAGGTTGGGAACCACTGACTTAGAGCTTCTATGGAACCCCAGCTGTTCTCCTTGCATAGGTTTGAAACATAAATTTTGAAACCAGTGTAATAATGTATAGCGTCATTTTCTCTGAACCCTGTATGAGTTTATTCTTTTCCTCTGTTTTTTTTTAATTATTCCAATTTTCTTCATAGGTTTTGATGAGAACATTGAATCTCAGGGAGAGCTCATCCTTCAGGAATCCTTCCAAGTATGGGATCCTAAGACTCTAATTCGGAAAGGCCGAGAGAGGCATCTGTTCCTCTTTGAGATGTCACTAGTCTTTAGTAAAGAGGTGAAAGACTCCAGTGGGAGAAGCAAATACATCTACAAGAGCAAATTGTTTGTAAGTTCAATAAATTGCAGTTCAATTGAATAAACCCAGAAGTGTTCAATTGTCAATTCCAAGCAGATGTCCTCATACAGAAAACTCTAAAATACAAGGAATCGCTGCCTTTTTAGTCTTTCTTTAAAGCATGGGTGGGAATCCAGCAACTTTCCTGGTGTTGCTGTTTTCAGCAACCCTTTCCAGCATAGCTACTGGTATGGTATATTGCTAGGTGCATTTCAGCATTATCTGGAAGCCTCCTGATTTCCACCTCTGTCTTAAAGCAGCCCATTTTCTTACATGATTTAAGATAGATGTTCAAAGACTGTCCCCCTGGAAATATATACCATTCCTCATGCCAGTGCTTCTCAGGTTGTCTGGTATGGGGTGCCAGGATTTATTTATTTTCTTCCAAACACTGGCATTAGGTGCCCAATTGTAGAATTATTTCCTCCTTTCCTGAAATTCCTCAGGGACCAGAAGCCAATGACTCAAGACCATATTTGATCCACCATTAAGTAGCACTGGTTTATGCTTTTTAACTGCAAAGAAAACTAATATCTGCATCGGGAGACAATTTTTGAATGCTGAAGTACAGTAAAAGCTGCTGCCTGAAGGAGACACATGTATCCCTAATACTGTTCTTCAACTGTGACCGAGAAAGAGCCTACAGTAGACAGAGGAGTATCTCGAGGGCACAGACTGCCAGTCATAGCAATTTGCATGAAAGCCTTTGATTGACACAACCGAACACGATGGTTTTTGTCCTAAGCCAGGATTTGACCTAGAGATGAAAAGCTTCTTGAACTAGCTCTACTGAACCGTGTAAAGTGAGAGTGATCTACATCTGATGGTCAATGGCAACATGTCAAGGAACAAAGTCCAGACATGTCATCTTTTGGCTTTTGAAATTATTCCATTGCTCTGCTTCATGTCTGATGTGGTGGAGAGCCTTTTCTTTGTCCTGTGCATAGTCACTATTTTTATTCTCCCATATCCTGTTTGACATCTGAGATGGAATACAGAAAAAACAATAGAAAAGTCAAAACCAAAGTCTAGAAAGGTTTCCTGAAATACCTGTGTAGCAATGGACTTCACTGTATGAAAGCTGGTTGACATCTCATTATGCTTTTAAAAATCTTTTGCTGTTGTTCTAGCATCTTTGGATAATTTAACAACAACACATCAAGAGATCATTAATAAAACAAATTGCATTGTTGACTAATGGTTGAACCTTGCTTAAACCTATCCTAAAATGCCATATAAACCAACAGCTGCCACAAATTGATAATTCAGTATACCACAGAGAATAGCAATCGAGATTAAATCCCCCTGATTTGATATCTTACCTAGTTTTTTTCTTTCTGCTTACAACATTCAGAAATACAGCTGGGATGTTACATTTTTAATGGCTATAATGTCATATTAGAGTCTATCACTAGGTTTATTTGTTGTGTCTCAGAGCATTAACATCCCACTGCTCAGTTATGATTGGCTTTGGCATGTTCTTCTATCTATTTGCGTTAGAATAATATATATTCAAACATTTTTTTGAAATGTTGGTAGCTTACCAAAACCATCCGTCAATGATCTTTGGTAAACTGAGTTTTCAATTTAAGATTATAGCATAGTAGACATTAGGAAATCTTTAGTGATGTTAATAAGGGGAAATGGTTGGAGGCTAGCCATGAAACATGACCAAAAACCACAAACCCAATCAGAAAACAATAAGCAATTTCAAACAGTGGCTTTACCATTCATAGACTTCTGGTCTCTTGGGATGTTTTTTATTACAGAGGAGAGCTCAGGATGTAAACTCATGAAAAGTATCTCTTCAGATTTGAAAATATTTGGCTACTCTAAAGTTTATAAAGGAATATATTTTCATCCCTGTCTCTTTTCTTTGCAGACATCTGAATTGGGTGTCACAGAGCACGTGGAGGGTGATCCTTGCAAATTTGCACTGTGGGTTGGAAGGACTCCTACTTCAGACAACAAAATTGTGCTAAAGGTAATTAAGAAAACGAACATGACTGATAATGTTATTTGCTACATAATTGAATTTTGAAACAGTTTTGTTGAGAACGTACCCAAAACTCAGGGACTTTGGTGCTCTCATAGAGGAGTGCATGGGGGTCTCCAGCGTTTTGAAGCATTGCTTTTTAACAGTAAATTTGTTCTCATTGCCATTAATTCAGAGAAGGTTGCTGTGCTTTACGTATCTATTACTTACTAATTTAGAGATTTTTTTGGGATGCCTGAACAGTAGGAAGTGTTTATATTTACTATGGGAGAGGATTGCATAACACTGTAACTATGTGAGATGAGTTTTCTCCTATTTTAACCTTAAAACAGGAGTCTCACTCTGTCTGCTGCTGCCTTCGTAATACAGTATTCTTTTGCCCCAATACAACATTTCTGTTATGGCCTGATGCTTTAAGTATATTTTCTATGTAAATGTAATGAGGCCTGTATATGTGTTCTATTCCTTGTCCGTTATTATATCTCCTTCCTCAAGCTTTTTTCTCTCCGATTGTAGCTGTTTTCTGCTGCCTAAAGGGCCTTGTCCACATATCTCTTCTTTACCTCATTCTCCAATCATCCTGTCACACATACCTCCCTTATTTTATTTATTTTCCTTTTTAGTCACTATTATTTAGTTCCATAATAAAGTTAATTTATCATTTGCCTCTATGGTTGGACTGTGAGGATAGACATAAAGCTAAACATGCTTTATGTCAAGGTGAGAACATATGTATCAGAGTAAATTAGTTTCTATCATGTTGTGCTGTTCACTTTTAGAAGTACACCTGGCAGCAGACAGCATCTTGAGATGTTTTACATACATTGGACACTTATTTTAAGAAATTCAACAGCACACAGTTAAATTAGCAGAAACACATTCCTTCCCCTACTTTACAAGTGAGCATTGCTTGTACCAAAATGACCAGTGATTTAGAATTATACAGTTGGAAGAGATCTTGGGAGTCATCCAGTCCAACCCCCTGCCAAGAAGCAGGAAAATCACATTCAAAGCACCCCAACAGATGGCCGTCCAGCCTCTGTTTAAAAGCCTCCAAAGAAGGAGCCTCCAGCACACTCTGGGGCAGAGAGTTCCCCTAATGAACAGCTCTCACAGTGAGGATGTTCTTCCTAATATTCAGGTGGAATCTCCCTTCCTGTAGTTTAAAGCCATTGTTCCATGTCCTAATCTCTAGGGCAGCAGTAGCCATTACATTAACAGCAAATGAAAAAAAATGCATTCACATCCCTTTCCTGAGTTGTGAATGACAGAATTACTTCTAACACATTAGTTTCAAGCTGTACAGCTGTTTTCCTTCCCATGATAGGCAACAGAGAACCCCCATCAATATTGGACTGCAGTAATTGAATTCAATTGATTTTACAATGGCTAATATATGGATGTTTTCTGCGACTTGTCTACATTGGCTGTGCTTTCACATTTGTTAATTTGTGCAAGATGGTAGCCAAAAGCTTTCATGGGTGAATCCATATTGTTGTAACTGACAGAGTTGTGCAGCCATCTGTTCTCATAGATGTTGGTGATGCTAGAGAAGTATTACATTGCTTTGGGCAACTTTATGCATGTATTTGACAAAGTTTCTGTGGGATCACTACTTGTATATGTGTGTGTTAAGGGAAAAACACCTGGTCAATTACAACTCACAGCTGAGTAATTAGAACAATCAAGGCTAGCAAGCTTGATCCACTCCCTGAATGGGGTATATTAGGGAAATGTTTGTAATGTTTTTGGGGACTTACTGAATACTTGCTGAGAGCCTACTATGAAGATGCATGAGTTTAATGCAAGGAACTTTATGTGAGTTTTGTTGCTGGAAGTTTTATTGTGTTTCTTTTTGACTCTGCTACTTAAGAGTAAATTTTTGATTTTTCTTCCATTTTCCTGGCTTGTTTTCCTTTGCTCATTGTGGATGCAACAAAAGGCTGGATAAGTCTGGACAGGACTGCACGCAGTTTGTTTTTCAACAAACCCGTAACAAACTTCTTTGATATGACAAATGGCTAGAAACTTAGAAATGCATCTTCATCGAGGCTGAAATGTAGTTTTTCCATAGCCATCTAATACAGTACAGGCAATACCTGAGTTATAAACATCCAATTTGCATATAACTGCTAGTTGCAAATGGAATTGAGGCAACAGGAAGTGAGAGGAATATACCCCTAGGAAGGGAAATTCACTCCTGTAAGAGTTATGGGGAAAAGGTGTCTTCACTGAAGCTGTATCACCAATCCTTGTTTCCATGAAACCCACAAATTTTCAAAATCCAATCCTCACAGTGGCACAAAGTGAGGTGAAATCTTCTGAACAAGGGCACAGGTAGCAAAACAAAATGTCACATGGGGGTTATCCCTTCCCTATACTATCCAAAATGAAAAATGTATATATTTGGCAGGAGTTATACTTACAAAATGTCCCTGTTTTGAGTTACAACCAAATTCAACTTAAGAACAAACCTACAGAACCTATCTTGTTTGTAACCCAGGAACTGCCTGTATACCAATGTTATCGAGCATGTTATTAGGCTGTAGGAGTTGATTTTCCCTTAGGGTCCTGGGGCATTTTTGTGTAATGCAAATGACATAACAGGTGAAGAAACATACTATTTTTATCATAATTTAAAGCAGAAATCAATATGTTTGTCTGATGCAACTTACAGATATTGTATGAGTGGGAACAGTTAGGCTGTGCTTTACACATGGAGTTAACCAGTGGATTTTTCTGCCATTCTTTTATCTTAAAGGCTTCCAGTATTGAGAACAAACAAGACTGGATCAAGCACATCAGAGAAGTGATACAGGAAAGAACAATCCATCTCAAAGGAGCCTTAAAAGAGCCAATTCATATTCCCAAAACGGCACCAACGACAAAACAGAAGGGAAGAAGGTTAGTAGAGTCTCAGTTCACTCCAGTAAAATGACAAGGATTAAATTTCCAGCCAGGCACTCATGAGATCCATCTTAGCTGTGTTTCTGACCTCTCTTTGAGAACTAGATGCCATAGAATCTTTTGGGGAGTAGGATTTGGCAGATGGACAAGATCTACAACTACTGCCTCCTCCCATAAATTGGCCTGTGTTCCCCTGGGTGGGTTTAGATCTGTAAATATGGAGGAGGAGAGAGTACTCCCCCAAGTTACTAGAGCCTGGGATTCGAATATCAGAACTGTGGACATAAAAGAGAGAGTGTCCTCCCAGTTTTCTGGAGTTGAGAACTCATTCCAGCACTCTTGAGGGAACCTGGATCTGACATCCCCTAGACCAGGGGGTCCTCAAACTTTTTAAGCAGAGGGCCAGTCCACAATCCTTCAGACTGTTGAGGGGCCAAATTATCATTTGAAAAAGAAATACGAACAAATCCCTATGCACACTGCACATGTCTTATTTGTTGTGCAAAACAACAACAATAATGAAAGAACAATAAAATATTTTAAAATGAAAACAATTTTAACCAACATAAACCTATCAGGCCAATGAGATAGTCAAGTTAATTAGGATTGTTGTTGTTGTTGTTGTTGTTGTTGTGTGCCTTCAAGTCAAGTGGGCGAGCCTAAGTCTAAAATTATTTATTTATTCATTTACTACATTTATTTACTACATTTATATCCCACCCTTCTCACCCTGAAGGGAACTCAGAGCAGCTGTATGTACATACAATATATTATATTATTAGCATAGCACAATATTAGCATTATATATTACTATATTGAACTATACTACTATACTGTAATATTATATGTAATATATAACATGTAATTCATATTATTATATGGTGTTATTATTAGTATTACATTGTATAACATGATAATATCAATATCATATGTATATATATTATATTATTAAAACTGATATAAAAATACTATATTATAAATGAGGGCGGGGGCCAGGTAAATGACCTTGGAGGGCCGCATCCGGCCCCCGGGCCTTAGTTTGGGGACCCCTGCCCTAGACCATCCCCCCTCACACAATGCCGGCTAGGTGCTCTGGTCTTTACACCTACTCCTCATCACTCTGAGGGCCCCACCTATGACCACTTGTTAACTGGCCATGCCCCATCTCCTTTTCAGGGGGCCAGTCGAACACTGGGCACCTAGTCTTTGCTGTGGAGCCCCCAAGAGAAGTAGGTCTGGTAATGGGAATTCCTACCATCTCTGGGAGGGGGAGGTATGATGGTAGGCACAGGACGAATACTAAAGGGAGGCTGAGCCGACGGGAGACCCAGCCCCCCTCTGACCTGCGGCCTATCCCCAGGTACATCTGTGACAGGCCACCAGTTTCCTCCCCTCCCACTCTGGTGTTGGTGAATGCTAGGTCCATAAGGAATAAAACTGCTATTATCAGGGATTTTCTTACTGACCAGGGAGTTGACCAAGTGTGTATCACAGAAACGTGGATCCAAGAAGGGGACAAGATCCTACTTCAGGAAATAACATGTTATGTAGTCACCCACCAGGTGAGGACTGGGAGGCGGGGGATGGGGGGGTGGCTATGCTCTCCCGAGAAAGCTTTTCTCTTAGGGCAGCTCCTGTGTTGAACATCTCTGGTATTGAAAGTGTTGGGCTAGTGTGGCATTCCCCTGAGAGTATAACCTTTCTACTGGTGAACCGTGCGCCTAGCGCACCAGCAGGCAGCATATCCCAGCTGCTCGAGGCTGTGTCGGAGTGGTCCTTGAGGTTCCCCAGACTTATCATCTTGGAGGACTTCAATGTCCACGCCGATGCAGACTCTTGTTCATTAGCAGCTATGGACCTAGTGTCTACCATGGAGACACTAGGACTCTCGTTCTGTAGTACTGGGCCCACGCATCAGGCAGGACATACGCTAGATTTGATCTTCAGTGCAGGAATTCAAGTGACCCAAGCCTCTACTATAGAGGTTCCATGGTCGGATCACTGTGCCCTGAGAGTCCAGTTGGAGCACGCCTACCCACCCTGCAAGGGTGCCAAGCCGATTTGGGCTCGCCCAAGGAGACTTATGGAACCAGTAGGTTCCGGAATGCCCTGAGGGACCTGGAGCTTGTCAGTGACTCGATCGATGTCCAAGTGGACACATGGAACATCAGGCTATCCAATGCACTCGACGAGATCACCCCTAGATGCCCTCTCCAACCCCGCCGAAATCTGTCTGCTTGGTTCCCTGAGGAACTTCGACCGATGAAGTGGGAAAAGAGACTGCTAGAGGGCGTGTGGCAAGAACTCCATGATGGAGCATCGAGATCAGCTTATAGGGCATTTATGGAGTCCTATGAGCTTGCTATCATCGAAGCAAAGTGGGTATATTATGCTTCTTTGATAGCATCCACCAGCTCACGCCCGGAAAAATTGTTCAAAATAATTCGATCTCTAATGACGGTCCCTACTGTCCCAAAAAATGATCAGGTTCTTTCAGTGGAGGCCTTTCAGAGCTATTTTGCAGACAAGATCTCGCTACTACGCCGGGACCTCCCCGCCACAATTGATACAATGAGAGAACTTGAGACTCTGTGGCCACTTGCTGGGTCCACCCTCGACCAGTTCATCCCGCTGGACGCAGAGGCTGTCAATAGGCAGCTAGACTGACCACTTGCTGCCTCGATCCGTGTCCCTCTTGGTTGGTGAAATCCTGCTTGGAGGGATTACTTGACCCTCTGTTGAAGATAATAAACAGCTCCCTTGAGCAAGGAGTTTTTCCAGAGGGTTTAAAAGAGGCGGTGGTCTCTCCCCTGCTGAAGAAACCAGATCTAGATCGCTCGATTCCCTCCAGCTACCACCCAGTTTCGAACCTTTCATTTCTTCACTTCACTTCACTTTATTTCTTAATTAGTCGCTCTCCACCAGAGTGCTCTAAGCGACTTACAATTTAACATATCATTCCACAATATAAAAACATTTAACATAAAAACATTCAACAGTGACTATTTGGCAAATTTGATCTGATTTACTTAAATGCACAACCAAACAGACAAGTCTTGAGCGCTTTTACAAAAGGTCGCAACTCCGATATTGCTCTAACATATGGAGGCAATGAGTTCCACAGAATTGGAGCATAGGTCAAAAAGGCTCTACGCCTTGTAGCTTCCAGGTGTACCTCCCTAGGGCCCAGTACGTTTAGGAGATTTTCCTGGGAGGATCAAGGTGACCACTGGTGAATAAAAGGAATGAGGCGGTCCCTAAGATATAATGGTCCTTGGCCATTTCGAGCTTTAAATGTCAGGATCAGTATCTTGTAAGAGATCCGATGTTCTATTGGTAGCCAATGCAGTTGTTTCAGAATCGGTGTAATATGGGATCTTATAGCAGCCTGGCCACCGCATTTTGGACCATTCGGATCTTCTGGGTTTTTGTCTTCGGAAGGCCAGCATATAAGGCGTTACAATAATCCAACCTAGTGGTGACTGTTGCATGGATCACCGTTGCCAATGCCTCTGACAAAAGGTAGGATGCCAATTTCCTTGCCTGGCAAAGATGAAAAAAGGCCTGCTTACTTATGGCAGTGATCTGGGCCTCCATTGTCAGCGATGAGTCCAACACAACCCCAAGTCTTTTAACAGTAGCAGACGGAACCAGAACTTCCCCATTGAAATCTGGGCAAGGTGATCGAGAGGGCAGTAGCGGAGCAGTTGCAGCAGTTCCTAGATGACACAGCCGGACTGGATCCCTTCCAGTGCGGTTTCTGTGCGGGGCATGGGACTGAGACTGTGTTGGTCTCCATCACAGATCATCTTCGATGCCAGCTTGATCAGGGCGGGTCGGCGCTGCTCGTGTTATTGGATCTCACAGCAGCATTTGACACAGTCAATTACAATCTTTTGACCCACTGCCTTGCCGTTGTTGGAGTCAGGGGGACAGCTTTAAATTGGCTGACCTCCTTCCTTCACAACCGTGGACAGCGAGTGGAGAGGGGAGGCCTGGTCTCTGAAAGGTCCCCTCTACTTTGTGGGGTTCCTCAGGGGGCCATTCTCTCCCCTCTGTTGTTTAACATCTATATGCGACCACTTGCTCAGCTGGTTTGAGATTTCAGGCTTGAGTGCTACCAGTACGCTGATGACACTCAGCTTGTGTTGAAGATGGAAGGCCGACTGGACTCTGTACCCGATAACTTTTATCAATGCCTCGAGGCCGTTACTGGATGGCTATGTGCCAGTAGGTTGAGGGTGAATCCAGCAAAGACGGAGATCCTATGGTTGGGCCGACCGGGCAGTGGAGATATCCAGTTGCCTACCCTGGATGGTGAGGCACTACACCCGTCATCACTGGTAAAGAGTCTGGGAGTCCTTTTGGACCCTTTGTTGACGATGGAGGCCCAGGTCCCCACTGTTAGCAGAACCGCCTTTTTCCATCTGTGGAAGGCTAGACGGCTGGCCCCCTATCTGTCTAGAGACGACCTAGCCACGGTGATCCAGGCCACGGTCACCTCAAGACTGCTGTAACGCCCTCTACATTGGCCTTCCTCTGTCGGTGATCCAGAAGCTCAAGTTGGTACAAAATGCAGTGGCTCAGCTTCTTGCGAGAGTCCCGTTGAGATGCCACATAACACCAATCTTATTACAGCTGTATTGGTTACCAATTGAGCACCGGATCGCCTTCAAAGTGATGGTACTTACCTTTAAGGTCTTACATGGTCTGGGGCCAATGTACCTGAGGGACCACCTCACCCCCTACCAACCCCAGAGATCCCTCCGTTCTGAGGACCAAGACCTATTGGAAGTTCCTAGTTTTAAGATCTTGCGCTTAACAGCAACTAGAGACAGAACCTTTACAGCAGTGGCGCCATCACTTTGGAACACCCTGCCACCTGAAGTTTGTGCCTTGCGGGACATATCAGCCTTCCGCAGGGCATGTAAGACACGCCTGTTTTGGCAGGCTTTTGATTTCTGTTATTGCTGGTTTTAAATTGTTTTAGATTTTAGTCTGTTTTGGAAGCCGCTCCAAGCCCTAGGGGAGTGGCGGCATATAAGTTCGAAGAATAAATAAATAAATAAATAGTTAAATTCTGATGTTGCTAAGTTAGATCACAGTACCCTAAGGTCTTTAGGTCTAATTACTTAAAGCAAATCTTGAACACATGTTTTATTCAGTTGCATGCTGCTTTGAGCCTTGTATTGTTGAGTCGGGATTCAAATATGTGGTTATGTTTCACTTATCAAGTCATTTTGACTTGCACACAAGTATATCTCATGAGGAATTTCAGGTCACCAGGTAACTGATTCTGTAGGTCTTGGATTGAACTGGTGTTGGATTGAACTGGTGTTCTAAAAGCACAGATTTACCAAAAAAATAAATAAATCTGTACCTTGGAGAGAGTAGTATTGCAAGTTCGTATTGGCATGTGCATAAATTCCCAGACTAGCCAAGACTTATTTCAATAGAATGATTCATAAATAAGCATGGTCAATATGCAAATTTGCAAGTAGACAATGTAATGAAATGTCCACTTTCTTTATTTCCTGTTGAGTTTCCATTATTCTTTCTAAATATACATGATCTATGTAATTTGTATTATCAGCCTGCACTAATCCTCATCAACCCAGAAAGCAAAATAGCATGCCTACAATAGGCAACTCTGATTTCTTTCTCTTAGGTTTTGTATTAAATGTTATTATTTGCATGCTTTTCTTCTATAAAACTGAATATTGACATCCTCAAAATGATGGTGCTTTTCGAGTTAATGACTCCCAATTTCCTGTTTTTACAGAGATGGAGAAGACCTGGATAGTCAAGGCGATGGCAGTAGTCAACCTGATACTATTTCAATTGCCTCCCGAACCTCACAAAATACACTAGATAGTGACAAGGTAAGACGAAAGCAAAATTTCTTTGCATGGTGAAAAGTAGCTCATCAAAAATTATTGGCAAGCAATTGTTTTGATTAACATTAACTTTTTATATATGAGAACCATACATACCATAGAATCATACCAGAGACTAAATCTGAATTTCATTTATCTAAGAATATAATCTTATGGTTGCTATCATTTGTTTTCATATCATTTTATTCCTTAAAGGAATTCAGAATAGCTGTTGCACTCTATCCTGGATTCATCTTTGCACTCAACACCACATAGGAGTCCAATGATACTAGCTAAACAGTTTATTCAAAAAAGCAAATATCAAAAAGCCAAAAGGGAAAAGGTAAGATGAAAAGCAGTGTCCAAACAGTAATAGGAAAAAGGCATTTAAAAGGCAACAAGGTTCTGTTGAAAGATGACAAAGTTTGGCAAAACCAGGATCAAAACAGCCTTAAATCCACAAACAGGAATACATGAACTTCTCTTAAAACATGATGACGAACATGAGTATCAGACCTTCCCAAAGATCTTAAACATAGACATGAAACTAGACTCAAGATATACAGGGTAATGCAGTGTTACCTGATCTGGCCCTCAAGTAAACAACCCCTTAATTTAAGGACTCCACAGAGCCAGGAAGTCATGCCGGTCACACCTGCTCTGTGGCCTCAATGATTTCTCACACTGTTGTTTGGCTTTTTCATTCTGTTGTTTCTCACTAATTCTCTGGGAATGACGTAATCTAGCTCCCTTCTCCTGGAGACCAAGTCTCAAACTTCTGCTAACTTCAGATGTGTTCCAGCTCTTTATTTGGTGTTGCTAAGGAATGTCTAGGGGAAAGGTCCTCCCTATCATCTGATTCCACAGCATCTTCCTGCCTGCTCTGGAGCTGTTTTACTTTTGCCAGGCACAGACCCATTCTCCCAAGCAGAATCTTGATATAAAATCCCCTCATTTCCCTCACTGGAAAACCCGTCTGTCCCCCCTGATATTCAGCAGTCAAGACATTGACATTTGCAAAATAGTACAGTTGGGCCACAATAATGACATCTTCAAGATATTGCACCCTTTTAATAGGTCTTGCAGATGCTTTCTATGCAGCTCAGGGTCTGCAAAGTTACTTCTTAACATGAATTTATTATATTTTGTTGCAAAGTCTATCAGTGCCCCTTGATTAATTGCCATTGTTGCCACAAGAAGTTTTAAGTAACATCTTATGTTACTTGTTACTTTTACATTAGGTTATTTGGGCACCCAGAGAAGTATATACAAATTCAATTGAAAATGGCTCAAAAATTCTTACAGTGCCCTTTTAAAAGTAGTTCCTACTACACATCCCCTCAGCTCACCAAAAAAGGCATGCTTTCATTTCGTGTTATGGATTTATTATCAGAAAAAAGTTGCACTTTTAAAAAGGTAATTTCATACAAGTTTCATGTTTCTTCCAAGTTCTGTCGCAGCTCTCTATATAACATATGTTTATAAGTTTGCATTAGTCAACATATACATTCTTAGGTATTTTTAGTTAATAGTTTTATTTTCTTAAGCTTGACCTTTAACTTCTTCATATATAAAACTTTCACAGCAGTATTATTGAGGGTTTTTGTCCCTTGACATTTATTTTTTCTTCTTAAAACATGTGCTTGAGCGGTGATAATCAGCTTAAAATTATTAATTTTAAAATATTGATGATACTCTTGAAAAAGGTAATTATAACATCATCTTCTAGTGTCAGTAGTACATAGATTCGTAAAAAGCCTTAAAGGAGCAACCCATCAATCCAGTGAAAAATCACTCATGTAATCTGAAGAGAGCCAGCAGAAAGTAACACAATTTAAAAAGGAATTACTGTTGTCATAAACCACATTTACTGTGGAATATATAAACCAAATTGTAATGGAGCTGCAGTGATTGTGTTGCTCTCTCCTGTCTCCCATGCACACCACAAACATCTCTAAGCTTCAGAGAAGAATTTCATTTGCCAAGAAAATTTCTCATCCGCTGACAGCAAACCTATTTTTTTTAAAAAAGCAGCAAACCTATGCTACTACTTTTCAAAGCCTCTTGAGATGTTCCTCAAGAAAGCTGTTCCAACTCTAAGCAGCTTTCCTACCTGAGAAAGGAGAACTTCGAAAGCATGGGCAAGTGTTTTTGAGACCAATCTAGCTGGCATCTTCAGGAGATCCTAGTGGGAATAATGTCTAACCTCCTGTACAAAGGAAGAGCTCTGAAGCATCTTCTCTTTCTATAAATAAATAAATCATTTTTACTAGATTCTACTTGTTCTTCCAATTGCTGTGTAAGAAATAATGCTTCTGCCTTCCAATATTAGGCTGAGGATTACAAAATTGAGATAATAGACTTCTTTTTATTTTAAACTGTTTATCTCTCATCTATCTATAATTTCTTACCAAAATTACACTAACATAATGTAATAGCTGTACATTACTTAATCATTAATTCTTTTTCTTGTTTCTGGTTGATTTATGATACCTTCAATCCTCCCCAGCACCCTAACTGTGTCTTTGGGATCCAACACAACATAAGTAGCCCCATGCTTAGCAATTTTCCATGATTTTATCACTGATAGGACACACTGCCAAAATATCTGTGGGTTCTCAGAGAGAAATACATTGCTTCAGGGAGTTTACAGCAGCAAATCTGTCATCTGCACTTCGCAGTATAACAACTACCTTACAGTTGCCTGGTCTGGCATCATCTCAGTGAAGCAGCGATGCTGAGATTTTTCTGAAATCCCTGATGTAAAAGGAACAGTTTCTGCACTGTGCAGAAATAGAACATTTTTGTTAGTTCATGGTAGGCCCAGTAGAGGGTGCTGTGAAAGAAAAGATTGAGGACTTTTAGGGGAGAAAATAGCATATTTCAGGGAATCTTACAGTTGCACTGTATGTGTTTAAAAGTAATGAATACATCTTTGTTCTCAAACCTCCCTTATTAAAAAAATATTAGACCTCTGTGTTGTGTAGTGTGTTGTTCAGCTGTTTTTCACATTCCCTTGGAAGTCCTTTAAAGCAATTGTTTGACTGTTTTGTACAAGTTAGGGACAAATCGAAGGGATAGAATTCAAGAGGCAAAGCAAAAAGAAGTGATTTAACTTTCACTTTTAACTAGTGTCACATAAGGCAAATACCAGCTTTATTTTTGCCCTGTTTAAGTGACTGAAGAGCACATTTGGAATAGTGAGTTTGAACAGAATAAACAGAAGTTGGTTAGCCTCTTAGACAAGCAGTTTACAATGAACAAAAGTATATTGCAGGATGTTTGGCTATGGCTGCATTGCACATCTTTGTGGCATAATAGAAGGTCTTTTAGAGCTCAAAGAGCTGTGCCTGTTTAGCCTGCAAAAGAGAAGACTGAGACGAGATGTTGCACCCCAAGGCAGCGTGAGCACTGGAAACCAAACAGAGATCAATAATCCTATAATATCTTTATTAAAACAATTATAACTTCAGGAATGAATAAGTGGAAAGGATGAGTGAGCAATAGTCCTTTATAAAAAGGTATGAATTAGTCCAAAGAGTTGAAGAGAAATGTCCAATATTATTGTCCAATGTCCAGAAACCGAAATATGCTCAAAACTGTTGGAAAGTTCTTGAGCGGGGAAAGCAAACAGAAAGCAAGAGTGAATAACAAGGTCCAAAGTCACTAGAAAGTCTTTGATATCAAGGCAGGAACGAGATGAAGCTAAAACCAATCTTGATTCAGGAACAAGGCAAGGAAGTGAATTTATTCCGGTTTGAATCGGGAGTCGCGGCTTGGCTTGACCGCCAGGAACAGGAAACTTGGCTTGGTGAAATCAGGGAACTGGAGTCAGTGAAGTGTTCTCAGGAAATCGCTACGTTGACACCGCAAAGTGTTTACAGTGTAGGACACTTTTATGGAACTTAGATCTAATCCCATCGAAGGGAAACCAAACTCCCCAGAGGTTCCCAAAGGAATCTCCTATCCATTATCCCCTCGAGATGCCAAATGTTGACTCCTTCGAAGCCCTTGTTTTTCTGATCTCTGGCGATGCAGAAACTCCCTTCTGTTAAAGGATACATTCCCTGGGGAACTCGGGACATCTGGTTCTACCACGGGAGTTATATTTTCAGTATCTCTCCCAATTAAGGAAGCATCCGAGCTATCAACAGCTGGGCTCTGTAATTGGAAGGAACTGTGAACTAGGTAAAAAGTCAGAATAAGCTTCATCCTGGTCAAAGTTCATTTCTGAATCAGGTTCAGAACCCAAAGGTGGCTGGGGTATGACAGGAGACATGGTGAGGGCCATGTATAAATATGTGGGGGGAAGTCATAGGGAGGAGGGAGCAAGCTTGTTTTCTGCTGCCCTGGAGACTAGGATGTGGATCAGTGGCATCAAACTACAGGAAAGGAGATTCCACCTGAACATTAGGAAGAACTTTCTCACTGTGAGAGCTGTTCAGCAGTGGAACTCTGCCGCGGAGTGTTGGTGGAGGCTCCTTCTTTGGAGGCTTTAAAGTAAAGGCTGTCCTGCTTCTTGGTAGGGGGTTGATCTGGATGGCCCACGAGGTCTCTTCTAACTCTATGATTCTATGATTCTATTTTCATGGATGTTACTGTTCTATTTTGATTTTGTGTGTGTGTATTCAGTTTTTGATTCGTGTAAGTTTGATCAGCAATCAATTGAAGATGTAATTGTCTTTAACATTATATGACATGATAGGTCAGCCTTTTACTTTAGGTCTTTCTCAGCAAGAATATTGGGAGCAAGAGGAGAGGGACTGAGATGTTATAGAAGTGGTGCAGTTAGTGAACACAATTCCCTTCTGATCTGGTGAGGGAGACAGTGTTTGAGTAGGACAGCACTGCATATTGCTTCATAATTCTGATAGTACGGCTTTAAGGAAAAGAATGTGAGATGTGACATTAGCAGTAGTTATAACTAATTAGTTGGAAAAAAAAATGGTGTTCCAAAAAGTAACCTATAGGCTTTGTTCACATTGTCTGTGTGAGGTCGCTCCAGGAGTTTAAAGTTGCCCTGGGGAGGAATGGCTTTTGAACACTGTGTGTACAGAAATACCAACCCTCCACAGTGGCAAGGAAAGGTCACCCACACATGTAAGACACATACACAGGCAGGCATCCAAACCTGATTATTGATCATTGTAAGTTACCAAAAAGTAAAGTAAAATAAAGAGAACTCAAGGTTAGGAGAATGTTTGCCTGTGTGTCTATATGTGTATACCTAAGCCACAGTATCATAATAAATAATACAGTTTTAATTATTTTGATAGGATGATACAGCTTTCTGTTTTGCACAAGCTGACAACTTGCAGAGGCTGAGATCCAGTAGCAACCTACTACACACTAGAAATTCCCTACTAAAAGTGACTTAGAAGTATCCTGGTTATTATTTGGCCCTGGGAGTGCGGGAAAGAGGGAAGACATAGAGAAGGTGACCAGTTATCAACATTATACTGGTTTGACTAGAATTTCATTCTTTTATCTGCTGATATGTTGTATTCATCTTTTTTTCTATAGATACACATACCTACACATACACAAAATCTGGGGCCATTACATCTTATATAGTGGTAGTATTACGATTCCACTTTAATTGTCATGGTGCCTTCTTATGGAATTCAGAGGTGTGTAGTTTGATGAGACATTAGAGCTCCCTGGTTGAAAATAAGTGTATGGGAAGTAGCCCCATGAGGAAGGGTTCCTCCTCCTCCACCTGTAGCTAGTGCTAGTGAAGCCTCATCTACTCGATATGTGGACAGAGAAAGAGAATGGAAACTGGCTGTTGAATGGTTTAATCGCTGTAAAGAAATGTATAGGCTTGTAGTTTTCCTGAAGGCTGCATCTTCTGACCTAGAATCCTTATTCGCTAAATTATTATGCTTTATGATGCATTGTGTGAGATAAGTGCTCATTTTTATGATGCAGTTCACTTTGATACAGTTCCTTGAGAATTAATGGCTTATCTCTGGGCAATTAGGAACAGTTTGAAATGTAGTCTAACAAGGTATGAGTAAAAAATGTTTGCACAGAAGTGGTCAAGAAAGAAATAACACTTCCTAATTCCCCCCTCCCCCCCCCCCCCCCCCCCCACACACACAATTAATATTTAGTTTCCTTACAACTTCAGTTTGACTAGCTGGCTGCTTACCTTAGGAAACTGTAATGAGATAATTATAAAGGGCAAGAAAGGAATAGTGCTTTTTATACCCCAATATGTAAGAATTTTGAGATATGCCATATACTTAGATAATTATAGTGTAGAATAAAATTTGGTTATTTTAGCACTGTAGAAATGATACATAAACTGGAACAGTAGGGCCCACATAGTGGTTGGTGACTTTTACTGAGTTAAAAGAATCTTTTAAAGGTGTTTTCTACTCCTTGTTTCATGGGGAGCACTTTTTTGTGTCAGAAGTGACTTGAGCAGTCGTTCTCAACCTGAGATCCCCAGATATTTTTGGACTTCAACTCCCAGAAATCCTAACAGCTGGTAAACTGGCTGGGATTTCTGGGAGTTGTAGGCCAAAACCATTTGTGGACCCCAGGTTGAGAACCACTGGACTTGAGAAACTGAAAGTCGCTTCTGGTGTGAGAGAATTGACCATCTGCAAGGACATTGCTCAGCCTAATGTTTTTTGATGTTTTTACTATTCTTGTGGGAGGCTTCTATCATGTCCCCGCATGGGAGCTGGAGCTGATAGAGGGAGCTCATCTGTCCTCTCCCCGTGTTGGATTCAAACCGGCAACCTTCAGGTCAGCAACCCAACCTTCAAATCATCAGCCCTGCTAGCACAAGGGTCTAATCTACTGCGCTACCAGGGTCTCCAGGGGAAGCACTGAAAAACATGTGCATGAAAGTCAGTACTTTCACCACCTCCTGGCTGAAATGCTCTTAATCAGTGATAGTAGAAACTATTTGTGTGTAAAATAACCACCTTGTCACCAGGGGTGGTTCAACCGCAAGGCAAATTAGGCAGTTGCTTAAGGCACCATCCTCTAGGGGGCGCCGTTGAGGCACCTCCTGCCTCTGTGGCCTGGCCTGCCTCTGCAGTGGCCATGGCCAGGCCGCGGCCATAGGAAGGCCACGTCTGGACGGAGGTGCCTCAACAGCGCCCCCTAGAAGATGGCGCCTTCAGCAACCGTTGAGGCACCTCTGCCCAGGCATGGCCTTCTGCCATGCGGCGCTGCCGGGCTGTCTCCTGGGCCCGATCCAGCAGGCGAGGGGTTAAGTGGCAGTGGGCAGGGCTTCAGGCAACACGGCCAGCCAACCAGGTGCTCACTGGAGAAGTTGCCCCGGGGCGGCCGGGGAGAAGTTGGCCGGCCGACAGACAGCGGCTCGGTGCTGCCAACTTCTGCCCAGCCACCCTGGGGCAACTTCTCTAGTGGCTCAGACTGCGCCTCAAGCTTGGGCCACTCCGTGCAGGCGCGGCAGCGGGCACCTGATTGGCTGGCCGTGTGGCCTGAAGCCCCGCCCACTGCTGCTTAACCCCTCACCTGCTGTGGCATTCCGGAGGCGGGCCAAGAGCCACCCACTCTTCAGCCAGGAGTTCCTCATCCACAACCATGCTGACATCGGCTTCTGCCTGGTGCTCTGCATCCTGGTCTCGTTCATGTTCGAGGTGAGCGGCTCCCCCCTCCCCTTGCTTCGCCCTCAGGTCTCTTCATCACTCCCTCAGGCAAGGCCAAGATCTCCCACAGAGGACCACAGCCTTCCAGATGTGGCTGTCGAGCAGGTATGGGCAAACTTGGGCCCTCCAGGTGTTTTGGGCTTCAACTCCCACCATTCCTAACATCTTGAGGCCCTTTCCTTTTCCCCCTCAGTCGCTTAAGTGGCAGAGAGGGAAAAGGAAAGGCCCTCAGGCTGTTAGGAATGGTGGGAGTTGAAGCCCAAAACACCTGGAGGGCCCAAGTTTGCCCATGCCTGCTGTCGCACAACTCCTATCAGCTCCAGTCATGATGTCTGGTGATGAGGAAAATGGGAATAGAATCGTAGAGTTGGACTAGAATAGCTTTATTTGTACTGCACGACGAAATTACATGCCTTCTCCTGCACATACCACAAAACAACACCCCCACCACAGAGTCCCCAAAGCCACATCAATGCGAAACCACAGAGTCCAACATAACCCCAGCTCCAGGATAAAAGCTTCAGTCTGTCCTTGTCTTTGTCACCCTGTACCATCTGCCAGATGGCAATATTTTTTTTAAAGATATGCCCAATGAGGTGGATCCCCAAGAATGCTCTGACCTTTCTTAAGGTCTATGGCAAGGACTGAAGTTTTTACAGATTTAACTTCTGACAATGTTGTTACTGCAAGTTTATTTTATGCAATTCTATCTTTATTTGCAGTCAATTTGTTAATAGCTAATGTGTTTGTAGTCAATGTTTTCAATACCTTGCAATGTTTGGTGCTAAAATCGTAAATATAGTAATTCCTTCATAACATTACATGTAATTAACTACTTTTTCTGTCGTTTTGTTGTAAAACATGAAGTTTTGGTGCTTAGTTTGTAAAATCATAATTTAATTTGATATCTAATAGGCTTTTCCTTAATCCCGCCTTTTTATCCAACATTTTCGCTTATCCAACGCTTTTATTTTTCAGTTATTGGTTTGGGGGGGGGGGGCAAAATTCTGTTCGCTTACACTTGAAAATTACCTAGGGCCCTGCTTGTCACTGAGCTATAGTCTCCTTCCTTCCCAACTTTGCTTCATGTTTTTATTTATTTCTATCACATTGCTTCCTGAACTCTTGTTTTCTTACTGAGGCACTAAACCAAGTCCCAAAAAATCTCATGGGGACGTGGACTTGTTCAAGAAACTCAATGTTTTTTAAGCATCCCTCCTATATAACAAGGCTGGTCAAGCCCAGGTTTTAACCATCTGTTCACAAAACTTTTTTTGTGCACATTTTCTAACATTTTGACACTTTCTGTTCACACTGTAAAAGAATAAGGCAATTTTCCCAGACTGCTCTAGGCATACAGCTGTTTTCAATTGTTTCTCACTCCACTCTACAGAGAACCATGAAAAATAAATCAGCACTGAGAAAACCTCAAGACCTTTTCGTTTCCCCCTCCCCAAGCTCCCCTTGGCATAACTTTGAATGAACTAAGATCTAATATAACTGGGAGAGAAGTGAGATGGGGAGGCTGGGGAAGGGTACCCCAAATAGATTTAGAATGTTTCTGAAGGCAAGCACCTCATAACTTGAGTCAAGATTGTCCTGGGAGACTAAGTAAGGAGCAACATGAGTAATTCCTCCTTGTCTCTTGCTGAATCCATGCTGATTTATTTTACTTCATTATGAGAAACATAAGGCTTCCTTTTTACCTTCTCCTCTCCTTGAACACCCTGTTGTGCAAAACTGGGATTAGAAACCCACACTAGTAGGTAATGGTCATGGGAAAGTTTGCCAAACAGCCTTACCAAATTTGTTTCAGATAACATGATTAACCTGTACATTATATTTACACGATTACCTGGCAGATGCTGCCTGCACACTTTTTTGCAGCAAGACACATTATTGTCTTGGCCATCCAAAAAATGAAATGCAAAGATACAGAATGGGGGACGATGCCTGGCTCAACAGCAGTACGTGTGAAAAAGATCTTGGAGTCCTCGTGGACAACAAGTTAAACATGACCCTACAATGTGATGCGGCAGCAAAAAAAAGCCAATGGGATTCTGACCTGCATAAATAGGGGTATAGCGTCTAGATCAGGGATCCCCAAACTTTTTAAACAGGGGGCCAGTTCACAATCCTTCGGACTGTTGGAGGGCCGGACTATAGTTGGCCACCGAGCAATAATAATAATAATAATAATAATAATAATAATAATAATAATAATAATAATAATAATAAAGAGGGTTGGAAGAGATCCCTTGGGCCATTGAGTCCAACCCCCTTCTGCCTTTGTGCACCAAAAGCACAAGCAAAGCACCCCTGACAGATGCCACCCAGCATCAATGTTAATAATAATAACAATAATAATAATAAGTGTTGGAAGAGAAGAAGAGACCCCTTGGGTCATTTAGCCCAATCCCCTTCTGCCCTTGTGCCATGAGGGCCGGATAAATGGCTTTGATGGGCCGCATCCGGCCCCCGGGCCTTAGTTTGGGGACCCTTGGTCTAGATCCAGGGAAGTCATGCTACCTCTCTATTCTGCCTTGGTCAGGCCACATCTGGAATACTGTGTCCAATTCTGGGCACCACAGTTGAAGGGAGATGTTGACAAGCTGGAAAACGTCCAGAGGAGGTGACTAAAATGATCAATGGTCTGGAGAACAAACCCTATGAGGAGCGGCTTAAAGAGCTGGGTATGTTTAGCCTGCAGAAGAGAAAGCTGAGAGGAGACATGATAGCCATATACAAATATGTGAAGGGAAGTCATAGGGAGGAGGGAGTAAGCTTGTTTGCTGCTGCCCTGGAGACTAGGACGTGGAACAATGGCTTCAAACTACAGGAAAGGAGATTCCACCTGAACATCAGGAAGAACTTCCTGACTGTGAGAGCTGTTCGGCAGTGGAACTCTCTGCCCCGGAGTGTGGTGGAGGCTCCTTCTTTGGAGGCTTTTAAGCAGGGCCTGGATGGCCATCTGTTGGGGGTGCTTTGAATGAGATTTTCCTGCTTCTTGGCAGGGGGTTGGACTGGGTGGCCCACGAGGTCTCTTCCAACTCTACGATTCTATGATTCAAAGACACAAATTTTCTGTAAGAGGTGGACTTTCATATGGATTTCTTATTATTAGGCATCTATCCAATTTGTTTGCTTTCAAGCAGAAAGCAATGAGACTGAAAAACATGACAGCCATGTATAAATATGTGAGAGGAAGTCATAGGGAGTAGGGAGCAAGCTTGTTTTCTGCTGCCCTGGAGCCTAGGACGTGGATCAATGGCATCAAACTACAGGAAAGGAGATTCCACCTGAACATTAGGAAGAACTTCCTGACTGTGAGATCTGTTCAGCAGTGGAACTCTCTGCCTCGGGCTGTGTTGGAGGCTCCTCCTTTGGAGGCTTTTAAACAGGCTGGATAGCAAAAAAAACGTTAGGAATCAAATTTAAATTAAAACCAGAAACATACTTATTAGGATTCACAACTACAACATTAAACAAAAATGAAAATAGAATATTATTCCATATTAGCGCAGCAGCAATATTGACTTTAGCAAGAATATGGAAAAAGGAAGAAGTCCCAAATGTTGAAGATTGGCTGATTAAAATAATAGATATTATGCACATGGATATACTGAACACAAAAGATAAGAGAAGGGAAGAATAAAACAGATTGGGCAAAAGTCGTAAACTTCTTAAGAGAAAGAAGAATGAACTTCATGATAGATCTGTCTTGCATATAAAAACAAACAAAAAGATGGAGGTTAGAATAAATGAAAGAAACTATCGAAGAAAACGAAAGAAAAGTCTTCGAAGCATGGATGGGAAGTCAAAGCACCACTCCCCCCCCCTTTTTTTTACTTTTATTTTATTTATTTTTCTCTCCTCTTATTTCATACACACACACACACACACACACACATATATATACACTGTTTTTTATTCTATTTTTTAATTTTTTTTCTCTCTGTGTCCCTCCTTCACTTACTCTCTTTTCCTACTATTCTCCACTATCTAGTCTGTTCCCCCACTTTCAATGTATTCTTATCCTTAAGAAATAAATAAAAACTATATTGCAAAAAAAACAAAAAAAAAACAGGCTGGATGGCCATCTGTCAGGGGTGCTAGGAATGCAATTTTCCTGCTTCTTGGTAGGGGATTGGACTGGATGTCCCGCGAGGTCTCTTCCAACCCTGTGATTCTATGATTCTGTCTTCATGGATTTTACTGTTCTATTTTGATTTTGTGTGTGTGTGTGTGTACAATGTTTGATTTGTGTAAGTTTAAACAGCAATCAATTGAAGATGTAATCATCTTAAACATTATATGACTTAACATGTAATCTCCTTGTGTTGAAATTCTGGAAAAACTGAAGGGGCTGCATCATAACTTCGGACCACATCTTCCACTATGAACCAGCACAGGCTCTAAGATCTGCCGGGAGACCCCCCTCCTCTTGATCCCACCACTGTCACAAGCACAGTTGGTGGGAATGAAGGAGAGGGCCTTCTCAATGGTGGCCCCCGACTTTGGAACACCCTCCCAAGTGAGATTAGGCAAGCACGCACACTGTCCTACTTTTGCAGGGAGTTGAAAACCTGAATGTTTCAGCTAGCATTTGAGAATGCCTAGTCCCTAGTTATAAATGCCCAGTTCCTAGGTTCCCTGATAATATTTTATTCTCTGCACTTCATCCAATACCCCGGCCCTATGGTAGGCTGCTTGTACTATCCCACTCCTGGCCCTTTTATTGCCTGGTCACACCCATTGTACTGTTAGTTTTGTTGAGCATTGTTTAAATTGAGTTCCAACACTGCTGTCTTATATTTTTATGTTTTATTTTAATTGTGCTTTTATCTGGATTGCTATATTTTACTATGTTCTTATCTTAATTGTGTTTTTCCTTTAATTGATTGTTTTATATTTATGCCATGTGGCATTTTGTCCCATATGTAAGCCATCCTGAGTCCATTTGGGGAGATGGTTGGTGGGGTATAAGGATAAAGAAGTTGTTGTTGTTGTTGTTGTTGCAACATAATTCAATGATACACGTTAGCATCTAATATACTCATGATAGCATTACAGCTATGTTTCAAATTTGTAGCTTTCCAGGATATAAGATACCACACTAACTAAATTGTTAACAGAGAATCCCAAAACTAACCACCATCTTCAGAACAAGAGGCTCCTCTTGTTTGCTGATAGTATCACTTTTGACTAAAAAGTTCAATACAAATATTGGGAAACCCAACGCAGTCATTAATATGAATGGTTTCTGTTATGTCTTAGCAACTGGAAATCTGTTATGTGATGTTGATTTACTTTGCATATGCTTTTATATAGTCTGGGTTTGTCTGTAATACGTATTTTGCAACAACTTTTATGTGATTTTTCTGGTGAAACCTTTCTTTATTGTGTGATGCCATGCATGCCCCACTCCATATACAAAGTTAGCATTTGAACACAATATGAGAATTGATTCTTGCTACTAGTTGTTTAGCGTACTCTTAAATAGTTGTGAGCCTTGCATTAGAAATTTGTCTAGATACATGACATATACCTCCGGAATTATTAAACCTACAGTGCTGATTGTCCTCCCATTTTTGTTGGCTTCCTCCACAGCTGTCAGGTGGATGTGAGTTGACAGTGGTCATCCATGATTTCACCGCATGCAACAGCAATGAACTGACAATCCGTCGGGGTCAGACAGTGGAGGTTCTGGAGCGGCCGCATGACAAACCTGACTGGTGCCTAGTACGAACCACTGACCGGTCCCCAGCTGCAGAAGGGCTGGTCCCCTGTGGATCTCTCTGCATTGCCCACTCTAGGAGCAGTATGGAAATGGAGGGCATTTTTAACCACAAAGGTAGGCAAATGGAGAGATTCAAGTAGTGCACTGTTGTTTCTTTTCTTATGCTTTTTAAACCACTCAAGTGGGTAGTTTAAAAATTTTCCTTATTGGGGCAGAGACTTTTGACTTTCCATGTTTTCTGGAACTCAGTTCTTAGCAACCTACATTGGTAGGTAATTCCCTACCAATGTAGCCAGTGGGAATTATCTGAAGTGCCACAAATTGCCCCCTTATGACGAAATAGTCATATTGTTGAAGTTTGTGCCTGCACCTGAGGTCAGTGGGGATTCTGGACCTGCAAGCCAGCCTGATGTAACTGGGGATTATTGGCCTGAAGGGTCAGCAAGAGATTTTATGCCCTGAAATTGAGCATTTTCTGTCTGAAGGCCACATTCCAGAAAGGCTGTTCTCTAGAGAAGCAAGGTCAGAAACTGAGATGAGCTCAGAAGAGGAGATTCCAGGTGTTCTGCTTAATGAGGAGATTTACGTTCCATCAATTTAGGTCAGTTTAGCAGGGTTTGCGAAGGTCAAGATGCTTGTTAGCGAAAAAGTCCTTATCAGTTTCTCAGGGGAGAAGGCATGATTTTCTGTCTATATTAGCAAGACCAAAAGGCTTTTTCGCCAGTGTGGTCAACGTTGGTTTTTGAGGATACATCTCTTGCCAAGGCAAGCCTGCTAAGGGATTTTTAGTTCCATGTTTCCTATTGCTCAAGTTCCATGCTTTCAAGTTTTAAGGACTGTATATATGTATATATACTTGTAAAACAGACTTACATAGTCTGTTAAACTCTTAGCCATTTATTACACACTTAATTGGTATAAGACATCCATGTACTCAGAATAGGCTTTGTGTTCTGTTTAATGTATTTGTCAGCTGTCAGACCTTTCATAATACAGTAGAACCCCGGTACTCCGAGTTAAACCGGCGGACCGCAACTCGGTCAACCGGATAACTCGGATTACCAGGCGGGACGAAGGCTGGACTGGGAGGAGCTGCAAACGCCTCCCGGTTCAGTCCTCGTCCCCATGGAGAGGCCTCTCCGTGGGGACGAGGACTGAACCGGGAGGCGCTGTTTGCAACGCCTCCCAGTCCAGCCTCCTCCCCATGGAGAGGCCTCTCCGTGGGGACGAGGACTGAACCGGGAGGCGCTGTTTGCAACGCCTCCCAGTCCAGCCTCCTCCCCATGGAGAGGCCTCTCCATGGGGACGAGGACTGAACCGGGAGGCGCAGTTTGCAACGCCTCCCAGTCCAGTCTTCATCCCCATGGAGAGGCCTCTCCGTGGGGACGAGGACTGAACCGGGAGGCGCTGTTTGCAACGCCTCCCAGTCCAGCCTTCATCCCCATGGAGAGGCCTCCCCACGGTTGGGAGCACCCCCCACAACGAAGGGGCTCTCCCTCCCTTTGGCGGAGGCCTGGAGCCATGGAAGTGACTCCCGCTTCCCTGGCTCCAAGCCTTCGCCAAAGGAAAAAAGCCCTCCCCATTCACCCACCCACCCCCTTGCCCGTGCCTCGGCTCCTTCGTCCCGCCGGGGCGGCAACACCGGTGCCTGGCGAGGCGAAGGAGTCGGACGTGCGTGTTGCTAGGTAGATAACAAGCTACCTAGCAACACGCACAGGGCGCTCGCCCCTTGGGAAGTGCCTCCTGCGTGTTGCTAGGTAGCTTACTATCTACCTAGCAACACGCAGGGGCCACCTCCCAAGGGGCGAGTGCCCGGTGCATGTTGCTAGGTAGCTTGCTATCTACCTAGCAACACGCACGCCAGCGAGCAGGTGAACGGGGAGGGCCTTTACGGCCCTCCCCGTTCACCTGCTCGGATTGCACGGAGGCTCGAACGAGCGGGGTTTTACTGTAGTTTGCCCTAGAGAGAAACTGCAACCTTCATGGTTTTCTTTTTTTTCCACATTGATCTTTTACATGAACTTGGGAAAACCCATTTCTGAGTGGACCTAATAAAGTAAACAGATTATGAGACCAAATATTTAATACTTCAGCTTTTTTTTCCTCATTTCAGATATGGTGTGAACTAAATCACGATTACATTTTGGTGTTTGGGAACAGGGAAAACTTTTTGGCTATTAGCTTATTGTTAGAATAATCAGGATTTAGAAGGCTTTTCCTGTGTATAGCAAATTAAGGCAGAGAATTGGAAGTGGATCCCAGTTTTTCTTTCCAGGTCTGGCAGTTTTTTTTTCTTCATGTCAGGAGCAACCAGAGTTGCTTCTGGAGTGAGAGAATTGGCTGTCTGCAAGGACGTTGCCGAGGGGATGGCCGGATGTTTTGATGTTTTACCATCCTTGTGGGAGGCTTCTCTCATGTCCCCGCATGGAGCTGGAGCTGACAGAGGAAGCTCATCTGCGCTCTCCCCGGGTGGAATTCGAACCTGGCAGCCTTCAGGTCAGCAACCCAACCTTCAAGTCACAAGGCTTTTATCCCCTACGCTATCGGAGGCTCCTGGTCTGGCAGTTGAAAGACTTTTACGTTGAAAAAGTTGCTGAAATCAGCAATGGTGATTATGACAACACTGAACATGGTGGTGGTGATGATGGCTGTAGTAATGGTAGTGGAAACGATAACATGCAGGTGAATTTGTTGATCAAGTGAAATCAGATTGAGAATGTGATGCTTTTCCTCACTGTTGTTTTTTCTACTATGGTGGGGAATGTTACAGAAATCATAGCGACTGGACCAGATCATTGGGCCATCTACTCTATAGTGGACACTGCCTGGAAGCAGCTCACAGGTTTTCAGGCAAGATTATAGAGTTGCCAGGTATTGCACTCAGATCTTCTGACTGCAAAGCTTATGTTGTACTATTTTGCTATGGTCACATGTCACCAGACAGAAAAAAATGTAGTCCCAGCACAGAAATCTGAAAGCCCATACCTGAAATTTCAAGGTGGCTATATTCATAGATTATAATTAAACACCTTTCAGGCTTGGAAGGACTTAATTATGTCATCCTTATCCTGGTGTTGTGCATATGTTGGCTGTGGATGGAAGGAGTTATAGTCAAGAACATCAGGAGAATTCCCAACTGAGGAAAAATGGCCAACAAACATCAGTATAAAAATTATCTGTGTTAGCATGAAAAGGACAGTAATAAACTGGTTGATTGGTTTATTGTCACATTTATACTGAGCTTGTTTTTTCTAGATTTCCATGTGGCTAATGGTGTCGTAGTTTGAGCATCAGACTTTGACTTTGGGGACCATAATCCAATAATTTCTGCTCAGCCATAAAGAACCCACAAGGAGACCTTAGGCGTTTCACACTTTCTCGGCATCAGGGGAATGCAAGGGCAAACCCCTCTAGGAGATGGGCTAGGAGATGTCACTTACTACATAACACTGAACACATTAGTCAACTACCTGATGCATTTGTCCATATTGGGTTGTTCTTATTTCTCAAAGTTAAAGTAATTCAAACAGCATATACACTGTTCCTTGTGTACCTTAAGTACATTAGTTTTGATCATATGAGTCTATGTATGCATTTGGCTAGGCAAAAAGGCCTGATGTGATAATAGGGACATTTTGAACATTGTTAGAAGTATCCTGTACATGTTGTGATTCCACATTAAAAGTTTTGAAACAGTCTTGTGGCCTCTTAAAAGCCTAGCAATTATCTTACAGGATGGGAACGGATCAGCTTGGTGGGAATAGCTCAGGCGAGCACATCTTGACACAAGTTTTATTTGGCACAAGTGTTCATGGGCTCCACTGTTGAACGCTTAGAAAACTTTTACAAGCAGTTTGTGATATAGTTTTGGATGGGGAACACAGTCATTTCATCTACTGTTGTAACGTTTTGGAGAGATAAATTCTGGGGTTCATACTTAGGTGATCACTCGTAGTTCGAGGATGATTGTCTTCCATCTTGGGGGGGTGTCTGTAGATGGCTGAAGAGACCTATTCTTGATCTGCATGTTCTCCCGCAGTGAGGACACCGGTTTCCAGGTGGAAGGCGGTCCCGGTCAGGGTTGGCTTGATGCTCCTTCCTCTTGGCACGCTTCTCCCTTAAGCCCTCCATTTGTGCCTCTTCGAACTCCGCAGCACTGCTGGTCACAGCTGACCTCCAATTAGAGCATTCAAGGGCCAGGGCTTCCCAGTTCTCAGTGTCTATGCCACAATTTTTAAGGTTGGCTTTAAGCCCATCTTTAAATCTCTTTTCCTGCCCACCAACATTACGTTTCCCATTCTTGAGTTTGGAGTAGAGTAGCTGCTTTGGGAAACGGTGATCGGGCATTTGGACAACATGGCCAGTCCAGCGGTGTTTATGGCTGGACTGGCCATCACTTCAGTGCTGGTGGTCTTTGCTTCCTCAAGCACACTGACATTTGTCCGTCTGTCTTCCCAAGATATTTGCAGGATTTTTCTGAGGCAACGCTGATGGAAATGCTCCAGGAGTTGGGTGCGATGTCTGTAGACCGTCCACGTTTCGCAGGCGTAGAGCAGGGTTGGGAGGACAATGGCTTTATAAACAAGCACCTTGATATCTCTACGGATGTCTCGATCATCAAACACTCTCTGCTTCATTCTGGAAAATGCTGTGCTCTCAGAGCTCAGGCGGAGTTGTATTTCAGTGTCAATGTTGACTTTTGTGGAGATATGGCTGCCAAGGTAGCGGAAATGGGCAACATTTTCTAATGTTACACCATTAAGCTGTATTCCTGGCATTGCAGAGGGATTAGCTGGTGTCTGTTGGAAGAGCACTTTGGTTTTCTTGATGTTCAGTGAGAGGCCGAGCTTCTCGTATGCTTCTGCGAAGGTGTTTAGAGTGGCTTGTAGATCGTCTTCTGAGTGCGCATAGACTACATTGTCATCGGCATATTGGAGTTCTATAACAGATGTTGTGGTGACCTTGATTTTGGCTCTCAGTCTGCTGAGGTTAAATAGCTTAACCTCTGTCCGATAGATGATTTCCACACCGGTGGGAAGCTTCCCATCAACAAGGTGAAGTATCATAGCGATGAAGATGGAAAATAAGGTAGGGGCAATAACACATCCCTGCTTGACACCTGATTCCACCTTAAATGGGTCACTTTGGGAGCAGTTGCTGTCCAAGACTGTTGCCATCATGTCATCATGGAGGAGCCGCAGGATGTTCACAAATTTGTCAGGCACCCGATTTTTTTGGAGGATGGTCCAGAGAGTGCTGCGATTCACTGTGTTGAATGCCTTTGTAAGGTCAATGAATGCCATGTACATAGGTTGGTTTTACTGGACACTTATACATTATGTGGACCTTATGTAGCTCTTAGAATTACCAAATAGTTCCAAAGAGGTAACCCGTGATTTACTTTTTCCCTTGTTATGGAAAATGGACTAGTTTTGCAAAAATACAAGAATTGTTTTTTTTTTCTATCCACATTAACAGGCAAGATATGAAGACTGACATGTAATACATAAATATGTTACCAACTAACGGTAATGTTTACTCGTAGATTTTCAAGGGCCTAAGATATCACATCAAGCAATATCTAACATATATAAAGATCTGTAAACAAACTTGAAGAAATAATGGAAACAGCTCCTTTAATTTTAATTGTAGTAGTCTGGGATCTTGGGCAAATTATATGGCATTTCTGTTTTAGTATTGGTAATCTCCTGTTACAAAAATGTTTTTTTTTTCTTTGACCATTGATGTTTAGAAAAGATTGAATAATTCAGTTCCTTAGGATATTAGGATACTAAATTTTTCTGTGTTTATGTGTGCTTTTATCGCCAGTGTCTTGAAATATTGGATTTGGTGTTGGCAATTTGTATTCTTAATTTATAAGCATGCCAGTTTTTCTCCAGCACTCTGGGCTTTGCATGATTGCATGATTGATTAATTAGTTTAATGTGCAGGAATCAGGAATGTTGTGTTTCACTGCGGAGATCTTCAGAAAATATGACTATATTCAATTAAATAATAGTTACTCATAATTCTGGACTTTTGCTGAGGTTTGTATCTCCCATAGTGTTAATGCCTCATTCTGTTGCATCACTTTTGGCAAGATTGGTAGGAAAAGAACATCTAGAAGTGAGAGAGGCCTGTGGAATCATTAAGATTAAATATCTGCTGAGATGCATTTGCCAAACCTGAGTGCTCATTGTTCCAGTTGTGACTTCATTTAAGAGTTTGCAATGAAGGAGTTACTTCTTTTTAATGGACAGCAAAAGTTAAAGGGCAACTGTCTTTGTGCTTTTTTTTTTTTTTGCTGACCACCCTGAAGCAAATCCTGATCCTTCTCATCAATTTTGAAAAGCCCTTTAATAGGATCAGGCGAAGAAAGCTGGGCAGTTGACTGTGTCTTGTGGAAGAAAATCAATGAATTGAAAGTTATTAAGCACTCATAAGAAAAGGCCTTTGGGCCATTTGCACTCAAATGTATCAGCTTCCAACTGATCCAGTAAAAAGTGCTTTTGTTTGCCAGGCTTAGGAAGCAACGTGAAATAATACCTCCAAAAGAAGTGGTTTTCTGATCATTCAGTTCATTATAAACTGGCTGGGTTTTTTTTTATCTGTGGGGAAGGGGGAACCACGAGAATTTTAGCGAACAGGGCAATCTTTGTGTTTATAGCCTAAGAAACCAAATCCTACTGAATGCAGCTGTGCTGTTAGTGCTAAAACTGTAGGCACATTGTACAGCAAGGACAAGCAAAACTTCAGTCTGTCCAGAATGTGTTTGAATGTCATGTTGTATTTACCCACACAGTTTTGACCCCTAAATTATCTACCGAAGTTCCCTTATTGGGGAGAGTGTGCAATTCTTTTGGGCTAAGGCCAGTATAGTCAGAAGGAGGGTGTAGTAAATAATTAAACTGGCAGGATATAATGATTCTTTGCTGTTGAGTTCATTCTCTCTCTCTCATGACAGGAAATGCATACTGTAAATAAAATTCCTAGTAATTTGTGTAACATGCTTTTTAATCCAAGGACCGAACAGTTGAAGTTTTGTGTCTGACCTTTTGACTTCGAGGATTGGGTGGTCTTGTGTCCTATGAGGCAGAGCACTTTGGCGTTATTCCTACATTGCATTGTGCCAGAATGACACAGTTTAAATTATAACACATTCTACCTTTAAAAAATAGGCTGAAATTTATTTTCTAGATCATATTTTAAAATTTACAAATGTAATTTCCATTGTAGCAAAATCTGCCTTATTCACTGCAAATGTGCATATAATAATAATAATAATAATAATAATAATAATAATAATAATAAAGCACGTAACAGTGTCATAAACACATAAAATACAAATAATTTACGTCAACAATTATAACAATAGCAATATCAAATAACAAAACAACATAGACAAAAGATAAAAAGCCCAGCTCAATTTAAATAAAGTACTCAATAAAATGCAGCAAAATTTACTATTAAAATGGGCAATACAACCACGTTAAGCATCCCCACCACAACCAATTAGAGTAACCTTAAAGTGTCATAGTAAATATTGATTATCTAGACCTCTAGTTTAGCTAATGTCTAGTCATTGTCAAATGCCTGTCTAAAAAATCATGTTTTCAGCTTCCTCTGGAAGCATAGGAGAGTGAGGGCCTGCCTAATTTCCCCGGGGAGGGCGTTCCAAAGCCAGGGGACCGCCACGGAGAAGGCCCTCTCCCTTGTCTCTATTAACCGTGCTTGAGATGGCAGCGGGACCGAGAGGAGGGCCTCCCCAGCAGATCTTAGAGTCTGTGCAGGTTCATGCGGGGAATGCGGTCCCAAAGATAGGCTGGACCCCAACCATGAAGGGCTTTATAGGTAATAACTGCACTTTGAATTGGGACCAAAAACTTGGTGGCGGCATGGTATGCTCCCTAAAGCCTAGTAATCTGGCTATTGACCTTTGCACTAATTGTAGTTTCCGAGCCATCTTCGAAGGCAACTCCACATAGAGCGCATTGCAATAATCCATTCTAGATATAGAATGCTTGTTTCTTGTCTGAAAACCTGAAGTTGTTGTCCTGATCAGTCGCGATGCCGAACGGTGCATAGGGTGGTTACTTGTGCTTGATGTGGTTACACTCACCCTGAGGACGCAGGTCCACAGTTTGGGGGTTCTCCTGGACTCAGCGCTGGTGCTTCAGACAGTTAAAACTTGTATGCCAGCTGTAACCGTACTTCAAAAAGCCTGACTTAGACACAGTGGTCTCATATCAGAGTGTGGACCTCTGTCTTGTCTTTTTCTCTGCTGTCTATGAATAGAACATTATATAATAAAAAAACCTTTTTCTTGTCAATCTTAGACAAACATATTAATGCTTGTTTCTTGAAGAAAGAGGGAATGTACAACAGTTAAACTGTGTAAGAAGTTGGTTCAATGTGCTAGAAACATTAAAGACTTATTCATAAAAGCCTTTCCTGCCAAATCTTGTTGTTTTTTTATTATTATTGTGGCCAAAAAAATTAAAACAATATATTGAGGCAAAGCATAACACAAATTTGTTTCTGTACTATGCAAATATAGTGGGGAGTAAGGGAAATGTTTCATTCTTTTTTCTCATGTTCAATTGATATATTATTTGCAAGTGAAGAAGGGGGGGAGAGTGAAGCAGCAATTGACAGACAGCTCTGTATACTGAGGTATAAGTCGTTGATACTTGAGATGCAATAGACACTAATGTGCCCATTTTTAAGTATTTTTATTAAATCATTTTCAACAAGATATAAAATATACATACATGGAGGTTTTAAAGCAGGGGAAATAAGGGGAGGGGAAAGGAGTATGGGATAGGGAGTGTTGACAAACAACAGGGAGTGGAGGAAAGGGAAGGGTATTAGGCTTTCAGTCCTCTTTGTCGTGCTAGTTAGAAGTCTGTTTCTATTCTACTTCTTGCTTTCTAGCTCCTCTCCTTTCTAGATCCCCACGGGTGTTGTTTCTTTTCAGTATATAATCATAACATTATCTTCATTTTTTCTTGTTTCATGTAATTGATCAGTAAAGACCCGTCTGTGCCTTTCTTGAATTTGGTCCATTTTTGATGTACATCAGGACACTGCCTAGGAAGTCCAGGAGTGTAATAGAAATGCCCAGTGCTCATCAGAAGTGCCAATATTACTTCCCATTGTGGAGCATTTGCTCCACACCTAAAGCACTCAGTGTACATCGGAACAGTCTCCACAGAGCAGGCATGTAGCCCGGGGGGGGGGGGGGGGCTTGAGGGGCTTCATTCTCAGGGTGGTCCACGAGAAGGCCTTACATTTATAATTTAAACTGTTATGTTTATTCATATCATGATCTGATCACCATGCTCAATATATCCCATATGCATGGGGGTATTGGGATAACAATACAAAAGGTTTGCTAGGGTAGACCCTCTCCGGCTCAGACTCAGCCCCCCACCCCCGAACCAAAATCCCAGCCCCTCCCAAAACAAAATCCTGGCTACAGGCCTGCCACAGAGTGTGGATATTCATCTTTACAATTCACTAATATGGTTCAGTTGGCTTTTGTTATGTACAGTAGCTACAGATTTGTAAAATATACCCTACTGTAGAATTCTGTCCATTGTGTTCATGTGAAATACATTTTTATGTAAACAAAATTCACACTAGAAAGTTGTGAAATGTGGAGGGAAAATGGAAAATGTGCAAAAACTCACATAATCTCTACCAGCGGAGTTGCTGTTGAAATTTTCCATTTTCGTGTGTGAAAATGAAGTGACCTAATATTTGTATTCCTATTCTTCTCCATAACCATAATATAAACATAGTAGTAAATCAGGATCTCTCAAGAGAGTTATGCTCTTAGCCTTGTATCTCATCACTCAAATTTATGGGGAACATTTCAATTTAAACCATATCTGATGATAAACTGGCTCTCTGGAAGTCTTTCAAGAGTTGGCTACTTGGTTTTGAAGAGCAAGCTATGAATAGATTCAGCCGTCATATGCACATTTTGCTTTTCACCATTCATAATTTTGCTGTGTACTGTTCAAAAAGGCACATGCATCTTGGCCAAAGGCAGAAAATAATGTGGAGAGAATCTGTTTTTTCCTTTCTGTGTATTAGATTTTTACCACGCATCCATCTAGTACAGGCAGTCCACAAGTGATGAACAAAATAAATTCTGTAAGTTTGTTCTTAAGTTGAATGTGTAACTCCAGAAATAGATAGATAGATAGATAGATATAGATAGATAGATAGATAGATAGATAGATAGATAGATAGATAGATAGACAGATGATAGATAGATATGCAAGATTCGAATTAACATAGGGAAGATTTAACACCCCTGTGGTATTTGTTTTGCTGTCTTATGCCCCTGTTCAGATTTCACCTCACTTTCCGTCCCTGCGAAAATTAATGGATTTTGAAAAATTTGACTTGTTTTGAAAACCTGCATTGGTGAAAGAATTTCAATTGAGACACATTTTCCCCATGATAATTCTTCCAGGAGTGAATTTCCATTCTGAGATGTAGGTTTCTCTCACTTCTGTTGTCTCATCCCCATTCTTAACTGTGAGTCGTTTGTAAATCGGATGTTTGAAACTCATGGACTCCCTGTAATTGTTAAAGTCAGTATTTTTATCACACTGGTGGTGATACAGTGTCTCCTGGCACATGTAATTGAAGCAGTCTAAATTAAAGGATGTGAGCCAGACTTTCTGACATTTCCCATTACCCAGCATCTGTTGCCTGAGAAAAATAGCCTATTCTGCTTTGTTGTATGCAGTGTTCCCATTCACCTTATATTAGTAATATAAGATTTGAAACTGGCTGATTGAAATACTTCACAGACTTTGAGTATATGCTAGCTGTTTTCATCTGATGACTTTTGGATAGAGCAGGTTTTGGGTGACTCAAGGCATATGTTGTAGCTTTAAAATTATGTACTTGAAAAGCAGTATGTGGCGAGAAGCTCAAAGGTTACAGGAGAGCATGGAACTATTTCTCTTTCATACCAGAGAGTAACATTTGACAGGCCCAAAGTTGCTTTGCTCAGGGAATTGCAATCATAATACTAACATGTACTTGTAATCTGTACTTCAAGAAGCTCCACCTATGTTCCTTGTCACACTGTCTCATCAGGTGCAAAGATCCTCTTATCTTCTGTCCATCATTCCTGTGCTGCTGTTTGTTCAGCCAAGTTTTCATGCATCTATAAAGTTTTCCCGAAGGGCAGTTTTCTCTTTTCACAGATGGCTTAGCCTTGACTTCAGGTCATGCACTGCCATATGATTTCAATAGACTAGATGGAAGGGAATCTTTGACCCTCCCATTGTTTTAGATTACAGCTCTCATCATCTATTGCCTGTATTGGGTGTGTCTTCTAGAAACTAAAGGCCAAAACATCAGGAGAGTTAAACATTCTTCACCCCTGCCTTAAATCATCCTAGACAGTTCTTTTTCTGAATAACCTATCATTTAACAGCCACTGCACAATTTTTATTGTTCTTTTGTCTTTTACTCCCTCTATTTTGTGCATGGATTTTGGCTCATTTGTAACTGCAATTTTTTTGGTTTGGTTTTAAACTTGCCAGATATTAACAGTAACCTATTGTTCCCACGGTGGCACAGCGGGTTAAACCGCTGAACGTGCTGTCGGAAAGGTTGGTAGTTCGAATCCGGGGAACAGGGTGAGCTCCCGCTGTTAGCCCCAACTTCTACCAACCTAGCAATTCAAAAACACGCAAATGTGGGTAGATCAATAGATACTGCTCCGGCAGGAAGGTAATGGCACTCCATGCAGTCATGCCAGCCACATTACCTTGGAGCTACAGACAACAGCGGCTCTTCAGCTTAGAAATGGAGATGAGCACCACCCCACAGAGTTGGACATGACTAGACAATGTCAAAGGGAAACCTTTACCTTTATTGTTGCTAAATGTAAACATGAGAGAGTACTATTTTTGAAAAAGGTTTAGACAACATCTGATCTTCTTGGACTCTGTTCTCCATCATCCCTCGCATTTGACTGTGCTGCCAAAGGCTGATGAAAATTGCAGTCCAACAACATCTGGAAGGGCATGGTTTACCCATTGCTGGTTTAGAAGAGTACCATTGGCTAGTATGCATAATTGCATTTGATATGTTATTGTGCTTTCATACTTCTTTCTGTGGTTATGCTTTCTATATAGAGAAGTTACAAATTTGAACAGGGACTTTTCTTGCAATGCAGGGAGTTTCCCACATGGCAGGGGGTTGGATTGAATGGCTCTTATGGTTTCTTCCAAATCTATGATTCTATAAATGTAGAAAGTTTTGTAGAATGGCAAATATATTGTGTTAACATAATTACATAGAGGAGGGACTATGTTTTACTACTCAGAAATGCTCACCAGAATTGGGCAGTAAATATGTAAGCATCTTCATAACCAAACAATAACGCAATCTTGTAATGTCCTATAAAATCCATTGCCTTCTTTTTACATGTAGATTCTGCTTGTGATCATTATGGTAGCCACTGAATATTGCTTCAAAACACAAACAAACCCATAATTCAGGCTTGTAATTCTTAACTCACTTGGAGAATCTCACACATCCAGTTTGTGATTTGGCAATATGCTTTTGATCATATTAGGTAATTGGAAAGCCTCTTTGCTCGATGGGCACCCTTCAGTTTTCAAAATAAGAAGCGTTGGTAAATTAACTCGATGCTGTCCTCCCTTCTCTCTGAGCTATAGGCTCCTCATAGGAACAAATGAGATGGGTAAGAATTTTGTCTGAACTTCACTTTGGCTACTTACGGTAGAGGACAAGCCATCACATCTGGCTATTCCCACATGTGAGACTGAAATCTGGCACTGCCCAGCACAGCACATTAGAGGAGAACATCCCCTGAAGGGAGTCACTGTGCTGAAAGGTCTTTAAAAGAGCGGAAGCCTTAAATATATTCTGCCCTCAGCTCTTGGTGCGGGAGTCCTGAGCGTGAAAGAGGGAAGAATAGCTGTGTGTGGAAATCTTCATTCAGGAGCATATGCAAAGGTGCAAGGGGGAATTTCGCAGCAGCTCCCAGCACACGATGTCAAACGAAGTTGAGCAAGTGGACAGCCTGGAATCGCTTCATTCACCCTACTGTGGAAATGGACAGCCTGGAAGTTGTAAATACTGGATCCTGGACTTAGGTACAAAGTGGGGGAGTGGACAGGGGGGGTTATTGGTGGGAACAGAGCAGGGACAGAAAGGTTTTTTTCCTCCCGTTTCAGATGCGGATGTGTTAAGTCGACACTTCAGCATGATGAACAAAAGACTTAAGAGAAGCAAAGAGGAAAGTTAAAACAACATGCATGTGCTGAGGCACCAGTCAGAATTATTCCTTTAGAGGAAAGAAAGTGGATTTTCCTTTTGTTGTGTATAATTATTGGGAAACAAAAAGTCAGGAATAGGGGGAAGCTGTTATGGTTGTATTTGTAAAATGGGTTAATTCTAGCAAAATAAAACTACATTCTGTGTGCATGAAATAAGAAGGTGGGAGTAGGCTGTATTAATCCAGGATGTTCATCAGGGTTCAGCAGTTCAAAAACATGCAAATGTGAATAGATCAATAGGTGCAATGGTGCAACGGTGTTCTATGCTGTCAATGCCGGCTTTTTGGCTTATAAATGGAGATGAGCACCAACCCCCAGAGTCGGACACGACAAGACTTAATGTCAGGGGGAAACCTTTACCTAAAGCAAATATGCTGGAAATGCATATTTAAAAACCAACCTATGGTTTCCATATTCATGTCTCAAATTATGGTTAGCAAATATGTCAATAAGTAAACTTAGGCTGCTAAATCACCTGGTAAGAAACATCTGAGTTCTATGTTTTGTTTTGCCTTGTTTTGATCTGTGCATTTTTATTCTTGCATTGTAACATCTCTGAAAGATTCTCTGGTGGCAAGTCAACAGAAATGTTTATGAAATTATAAACTGAAATGGAATTGAATCTTTTTTCACATATTATGTGTGTACTGAAATTGGGAAGGTTGTGACCTTCATGTGACCCATTTAAAACAGATTGAATATTTCAATTTGACTTTCCCCCAGACATCTGTAGCACCTAAATCACTCTTTACAATGTTGAAACATGGGTAATAGCTGGGGAGCAAGCATGTTTCTTCACTAAAATGCTTCTTAGAGTGTTGAAATGGAAGACAGTTTTAAACTCTAGATTAAAAAATTTATGGTTGTGCTATTATACTGTAGTGATTTTAAAATCAAATGACAACCAAGCTGTTGCTGTTTATGGAGAAAGGAAAGTGGACGGGGGAGAAATTTTTGCCCTGTTTTCTGCCCATGTGTAAGCAGCTACAAATAAATGTATGAGATACTGGTGCAATGTAGCCAGAAATACCATTTCAATGTTGTAGTCACACCAAAAAGAGTAGCTTCCTAGTTAGAAAAAAAAAGCCCTAGTTTACCTTTAAGGAGCACTGGAGTGCAGAGGTGCTGGTTAGTTTGCATAACTTCTCAGTGAAATGTTGAAATTGTGTTGGCTATTTTACAATAATCAGAAAAGTACCCCAAGTACCATCATAATCAATCCTTTTATTTCCGTAGGTAAAGATAAAGGTTTCCCCTGACGTTAAGTCCAGTCATGTCTGACTCTGGGGGTTGGTGCTCATCTCCATTTCTAAGCCGAAGAGCTGGCGTTGTCCGTAGACACCTCCAAGGTCATGTGGCTAGCATGACTACATGGAGCGCCATTACCTTCCCGCCGGAGTGGTACCTATTGATCTACTCACATTGGCATGTTTTCGAACTGCTAGGTTGGCAGAAGCTGGAGCTAACAGCTGCCGCTCACGCCACTTTATTTCCATAACTAATCATATAATCCAGGGGTCCCCAAACTTTTTAAACGGGGCCAGTTCACGGTCCCTCAGACCGTTGGAAAAAAAACCCCTGTAAACAAATTCCTCTGCACACTGCACATCTCTTATTTTGAAGTAAAAAAAAAACCAAACGGGAAGAAATACAGCCTCAGTGTTAATCATAATCATAATCAAAATAAAAATAATAAAGAGTGTTGGAAGAGACACCTTGGGCCATCTTGTCCAACCCCCTTCTACCTTTGTGCACCAAAAGCACAAGCAAAGCACCCCTGACAGATGGCCACTCAGCCTCAATGTTGTTAATAATAATAATAACCATCATCATTATCACCATACATCACACAGTCCTAAACGCCGGGGAAGTGTTCAACCTGTGATTTTGTAATGTGAAATCCAGCATACACGCGCACACACACACACACACACACACATATATATATATATATCGTTTGCTGTATAATTGTATGAATCCATTTCTTTGATGATAAATATAGATTTCTTTAAAAAATCTAAGAAACAAGAGATCTACTCACATTGTCATGTTTTTGAACTACTAGGTTGGCAGGAGCTGGAGCTAACAGCGGCCGCTCCCGCCGCTCCCGGGGTTTGAACCTGGGACTTTTCGGTCTGCAAGTTCAGCAGCTCTGCGCTTTAATGCACTTTGCCACCAGGGATCCTTGAGGAAATTATAGGGGGTTATATCAAATTCCTTTATATTTAGTCATTTAATCCCATTTAATTCTATTTATACAGATCCATACAGGAAACTAGCTGCCTCACACTCTTCAGTGTTGGAACTGCTTCATAATTGCTAGTAGGCAGGAGGCAAGCACATGTCCTGAAGCACTGAAGCACCCTGAAACCATGTAGCTATTATATAGCCTATCACATTTTACAAATGAAACAATGCCATCAACATCCGTGTAGTCAAGATGGCCAAATGTTATAAATGGCCAAGAACACATAACCTCGGACACACAAACCTGATCCTACTGGGAAGGGCAAGGTTCTATCCCCTTCCCCACTGAATTAATTGAGGTCAGCTGCTTTTTCGCTTACAACAGAGTTTGCAACAATTCAGGTAACACCCCCCCCCCCCAAAGGCAGAAAACAGAAGGAAGAAAGAGAGGCTGGGATGTTTTTAGTATCTCAGGAACTGAAACTATGAAATTAATCTGGACTGTCCCTGCTAAATCAAGACATTAGGAGAGCATGCTATTATTTCAAGGTGCTGTCCTCCAGTGCATCTGGTTCTCACCATCAAAATGCATTTCAGTATCCTTCTTTGAGAGCCAGCATATTGAATATTTGACTAGGATCCTGGAGGACCAGAGCATACAAGAACATGGAGCAAAGATCTTTCTCTCTTGAATTGCAAAGTTGACACCTCTGCCATGCAGAGAAAGGACCGGGCATTTAAGGAAAACCCAAGGTCTTCCTTCCATGGAAAAACTACTCGTGGAAAAACTACTCGTTAGCATGTTTCAAAAGCAGTTGTTTACTCCTTCGTAAACATTTGCACTCCCTTCTTCTGTGAGTGAACGCCTCCCTTCTGTCAAATACATCATTCTCCTCCAAACTAGAATGCTCATCTGGCAGCTGTTGAACTGACCTTGGCAGCGGGGAAGAATGCGGTTCAGAATGCCTGCTTGCGTCTCTGGTCCCAGAATCCACTGGAACAGACTCTGGTTGTAGTTCAGGCCCAAAACCAGAGTCCTCTGGCAAAGCAGGTGCAGTGACAATTACTGGCTGAACGAGCCCAATCTCAGGCTGAACTACAACAACTGGCTTATCTTGGGCAAGTCAGACACACTCAAATATAGATGAATGGAAATACAATCTCCCTCTGAACAAATCTTCCTAGGAAAGACATGTGGTAGCTTCACCTTAGAGTTGTCATAAATTGGAAATAACTTGAGCATACAGCAACAGATCCTCCTTTTGTCTACAGCATAATCTGAAGTATATGTTTCTTTCCAAATAATAATAAGTTATTATATACAGCCTATATCCTCTCCACTTATACCTTACAGAAACTCCTGTACATAGATTAGACCAGTGGTTCTCAACCCCAGGTGTTTGACCTTCAACTCCCAGAAATCCTAACAGCTGATAAACTGGCTGGGATTTCTGGAAGTTGTAAGCCAAAACACCTGGGGACCCACAGGTTAAGAACCACTGGCTTAAACTAAAAATGAATGATCATCCTAAAGTCATCAGTTCAGCTGAGACTTGAACCTGGATTTCCCAATTACCCTTAACCACTATAGTGCAGTGGTTGTCCTATGCTTCTGGTTGTGCATGTCATTTTACCATGGTGGAAGAGCAGATATCTTTAGTATAGATCACTGCTTCTTAAACTGTTGGTCTGAACCACAAACGGGGTCCTCTTCACTCAAAAAAATGGCAACGGTAAAAGGTTTCTGAATGACAGTCTTTTACAAAAATCTGTTGGCAACAATGTGCACTGTTTGCAGTGAACTCTGCAGAAAATACTTCAGCTGTACTCCACTAAAAGGAAAACCAGTCTTTTTATCAAGACTTGCAATTGCTGAACTACTATCAGTAAATGTTGATTTTTATACATATTTTATATATCGATGAAGCTGATGTCATGTAAAAATTTCTCATGCTGAAAGGAGTAATGTGTGGAAAAGGTTTAAGAAGCCCTGTTATAGCTAAGGGGGAGGAGGCGAGATCGCTTTGACTCATATTGAACCCCCGTAGTCGTATTGTGCTCTGTATCTTACTGGCTCAGTTTCTTCTGTTTGTGTTTTGGAACAGTTTATGGATTAAAATGAATAAACAGTTTTTCTCACTCACTACTTAGTATTCATATCCATCTTGACAAATGTACATGTATATAATGTATCCTCTCCCTTCCTTCTTGAGGATTGTATTACTGTGGAATGACTGCTGGGAAAGGGCGCGCAGGAAAAGAGGGTGAAGGCTGGAATGCAGTAAACTAACCCATGTAGCTGACAGGGTGGTGTAAAACGCTTGGACGCGGGCCAGTTATGAAAGAAACATGTAGCCCTTGCCTTTGTTGCACAGATGGAAGTTGTTAAAGTGTTGCATTAGACCCATGCCAGAGTCAGCCAGAACAATGGGCTGCAAAATCTCTCCTGGAACAGCGCACATCTGGATGCTGTAGGGAGGCATGTCTGCCTGTTAATGTACTTCAGGCCCCATTTTCCTTCCTACTTCTTGAGCTCTTTTGCACCTACTTCATGAATGGGAAGCTACTGTGAAAGTCTCATTAACTTCCTGAACTTTTAAAGCAAACTCACTATTTTTGTGACTAAGTACGTGAAAGGACTTGTGGCTTTGAATGTAGGAAAGAAAGTTCCGTTATTGCTGAAATTTATGTTTGGTGATGTTCAAATTATTATCAGGATTTTAAACGATAAATGAGCTCACCCTGATAAACACAATCTGAGTTAGAATCAGAGCTTGCAAACATTATGTTTTGGACCACATTTACCAGAAATCCCCAGCCAGCGCAGCCAACAATCAGGCTGATGGAGAGAATTTAAGACCAGTAGTTAAATATAAGGTTAAACCGCTGAGCTGCTGAACTTGCTGTCTGAAAGGTTGGTGGTTCAAATCCAGGGAGCAGGGTGAGCTCCCGCTGTTAGCCCCAGCTTCTGCCAACCTAGCAGTTCGAAAACATGCAAATGTGAGTAGATCAATAGGCACCGCTTTTGCAGGAAGGTAACAGCGCTCCATACAGTCATGCCGGCCACATGGCCTTAAAGGCGTCTACAGACAATGCTGGCTCTTCAGCTTAGAAATGGAGTTGAGCACCAATCCCCAGAATTGGACACAACTGGACTTGATGTCAGCAGAAAGCTTTTATCTTTACCTTTACTAGTTGAATATAAACATGTTTGTTCTTATTAGAATCACAGAATCATAGAGTTGGGCCATCCAGTCCATAGAGTATGATTAGAGAGCTCATTGTCATCTTCTCACTCATTATCCCTTTTAAATAGTATTTCTTCTTAGCATACTTTAGGAGTAATTCATGCAAGCATTCCTATAACTAGATGTCAGTAACAAAAAGTTGATCTCACATGAATGAATCATTACTAATCAGACATCATTATGATATTTTAGGAAATCTGAAGTTTATTTCCTTTATTTTGTACGGTGTTAACTTACACATTTTGCTCCCAAGTCATCGAATGATGCAAAACCATTGGAAGCTCCTTTCTTAAAAGCCATAGTAATGAGGAATTCTAGTTCCCTCTACAGAGCTAATAATAACTTGAGATGTGGGAGGCCCTATGCTGAGGAAAACATATAGGAGAAGGAAACTTCTCTTCAAAAGAGCTTTTTCCCAGTCCCAATCTCCCTGATGCTAACAACTTTGTTATTAATGGGCCCATATTCAACCTTGTCCTCATTAGGACAACACTTGTCCCACACATAAAACTAACATCTTTGTGCATTTGTTTCTCATCCTTGGAAAGAGGTCTGCAACTCATCTCATGCCAGACATTTGATATGAGAAGAAAACCTTAAAACAGTATTTTCCATGATCAATCATTCAAACTTGATGATTATCAAGAAAGCTCACATTCCTGGATGTTCTCCCCCATGCCACCTCTCCCTTAAAAGGAATCATCCCATCAAGCATTTAGACATAGTCATTTCGCCTGCCTTACTCTTTCAGCTGAATCTTGGCAATAGCTTTGAAACCACTTCCTTTAGATTAGTCTCAGTGAGTTCATCATGACTATTCTAGAACAAGTGTCTTTTAGAAGAGTTTTGTTCTTTTGTATGTTTCAGGAGGGAAGAATGGAAGCACAAAATGTGGAGAAGCCTCAAGCCATAAATTACTAATTGTTCAAAATGAAGTATTGTCACTTACTAGGACGTGAATTCTATTTTGATACTTGAAAATATTGTATATTTTATGCATTGCAGAAATGCATGTGTGCATAAAATAATGATGTGTATTATATGATCAAAACCTTATTTGCCAAGTATTTTAAATTATAAACTTCTCTTTTTCTTGTTATTCAAAAGGTGGGGAAATATAAATGAGTTAAGAGATAGAAATGACTGTATACATCATCAAATGTATTGGGCATTTCTTTTATTCACAACATACTTATATACTTACTTATTATACCTGGGAAGCAATCCCACTGAAGCATTGTAGCACACCAAAATATCTGAAGTCACTCTGTACCGTGCTCTGACTTATAAGAAACACTGCTTGAATATCAAGCAAAAAGTAGGTGCTAGAAATAATATCGTATGAAAGCTGACTGACACAACCTGGGGATCACAACCAGACACAGTGAAGAAGTCTGCCTTGTGCTTTACTACTCTGCTGCTGAATACACATGCCCAATGTGCCTAATGAGACATACCGCATTATCACAGGATGTCTACACCCTACCGCTGGAAAAATTATACTGTTTAGCCAATATTGCACCACCTTACATCCGTAGGGAAGTAGCTGCCAATAATGAAAGGACCAAGGCATTGACATCTCCAGCCCATCCTCTGTTCGGATATCAGCCAGCATCCCAACGCCTTAAATCAAGAAACAGCTTTCTAAGATCTACAGAGATACTCGCAGGAACACCTAAACAAGCGAGAGCCCAAAAGTAGCTGGCTATAACCTGGAACTTCAGTCCTTGGCTGATACTGGATGAGAGACTCCCTCCTGGGCACACAGAAGACTGGGCGACTTGGAAGGTGTTGAACAGACTCTGCTCTGGGACCACCAGATGCAGATCTAATCTTAAGAAATGGGGCTACAAAATGGCAATGTGAGTGTGGAGAAGAACAAACTACAGACCACTAACTACAATGCAGCCTGACCCCTTCCACATACACATTGGAGGAGGACCTTCTCACACCCTCGATTCGCTTTTGACACGATAAATAAAATATACATACATACTTATTTTATATTCCAACTTTCTTTCAACTTGAGATCCAAAACAGCTTCCAAAAAGTTAAAACAAAAAACAGCTAAATCTGCTAAAATCCTGTTAAAAAAACTCAGGCTTAATCAACTTACTCATGGTTCAAAATAATTTAAAGCGGATTAAAATATAACTTAAAAGATAAAAGCATAGCACACCACTTTCAAACATCCTGTTATATTCCTGTTCTACAATTTGATATTAAAGTGTGACTGGATCTACACTGCCATATAACACATTTTGAATTGCATTGAACTACATTATATGGGTCTAAACTGACCAAATAATGTAGTTCAGACTTCATTCTATGGCAGTGTAAGTCAGCCCTGTGTTGTCTGGACTAGCGAGTGAAAGAATAGCAACATTTGCAATAAAAATAATGAAAATTATGTTTGTTACAATCATATTTTATATTCCTGAAATACTTAGAATGTACAGTCCATTCTCTAAGATTTCTAGTTTTACCTTTTTGCAGATTTGATTACAGTAGAGTCTCACTTATCCAACACTCACTTATCCAACGTTCTGGATTATCCAACGCATTTTTGTAGTCAATGTTTTCAATACATCGTGATATTTTGGTGCTAAATTCGTAAATACAGTAATTACAACATAATATTACTGCATATTGAACTACTTTTTCTGTCAAATTTGTTGTTAAACATGATGTTTTGGTGCTTAATTTGTAAAAACATAACCTAATTTGATGTTTAATAGGCCTTTCCTTAATTTCTCCTTATTATCCAACATATTCGCTTATCCAACATTCTGCCGGCCCGTTTACGTTGGATAAGCGAGACTCTACTGTATTTGCAGACTTCATTGACATGTTCTTTCTTGGAATCTTCCAGCGTGACTGCATGGTCCGTTTACACTGGACATTAAGAATGGTATCATACTGGGGATCTAGAGGTTACTAGAGAAATAATTGTATCTAGAAATCTCTAGATCCTCCAGCATAACTTTATGGCCAACTTCGGAAGAAATTTGTCATAGAGTACTTTCTAGAGTTTCTAGAGAGGTGTTCCCTCGGGTTTGTAAAGTTTTTTTTATTTGTTCTTTTTCTACTTTTGTGGTGATCCTAAGTAGCAAAAATGGAGAACTTACTTTATAACCTTTTCAAAATATAATTTGAATCCGCCCTGAATAAGCCTCAGATAATTTTGCATTAGAAAAAGAAACCGTGATGCCTTCTTAAGTTTATCCTTATTAAGGGAAATTGTTATTTAAAAAAAAACAAACTACACATCCATGCTCCAGCAACGTCTTCCTTTGATAGGTTTAGGAAACCACTATCAAAGACGGGACAGTCAGCTATAAGGTTTTCATTGAAAAAAAAACGTTAGTGGGCCATGTCTCATTTCTTCTTCCTCCCCAATAGCCTCACAGTTAGGAGCCCCCGGTGACTCAATTAGTTTAACCCTTGTGCCAGCAGGACTGCTGACCTGAAGGTTGGGCTGCTGACCTTAAGGTTCCCAGTTCGAATCCGGGGAGAGCACCTCTGTCAGCTCCAGCTCCCCATGTGGGGACATGGAGAGAAACCCCCCACAAGGATAAAAAAAAAACATCTGGGCGTCTCCTGGTCAACATCCTTGCAGGCAGCCCATTCTCTCACACCAGAAGCGACTTGCAGTTTCCCAAGTCCCTCCTGACACACACCCACAAAAAACCCGTCACAGTCGGAAATTGTCATGATCTTAGAGTGCAGAATAGCAGGTAAATACCACAAATAACATGAATTTAAAATGGCACTCTTGGCACAGTCATGTTAAACAGATATATTTTGCCATAGTAATATAAATCCTAAAATTCTACATTCAGTCTGGAGCAAGAACTACATTAGACATAGAAATAATATTTTAGAAAGTAATGCTTGATTTGGTAATGAGAGGACCTTTTTCTCTTTTAGATATTAGCAACATGAGCAGTTTTTTCTCCCCTTTCTTTTCTCCCCGTACTTTGGCAAGCATTTTTTTGGTGAGAATGTTGAATCTCCACTTTCTCTTATGAGTGGAGTTGTTATACTGAGATGGTTAGGAGCTTATAAAAGTACATCTGGGATATGGGGAGGGGAGAACTTGGCAGTTGCTTTGCAGCATGTTAGCATGGACTTAGTCCATTCATTCTCTCTCCATAGCCCAGTGCAGGTCTACCTTTAATATTGGTGAAGACAAGCTAGAGGGAATAAATGTGGATTCCATACAATCCTTACAGTATAATTAGTCAGGAACCAGAAACATGGGTCTTTGTTTCTGCTTAGATTCCTATTACTTATTAAGAATATTTCAGATGTAGGTTCCTAATAATTAATAGCTGGTAGCTGTGGCGCAGGCGGGAGAGCAAACCAGCTGCAATTAACTGCAATGAATTACTCTGACCAGGAGGTCATGAGTTCGAGCCCCGCTCGGAGCCTATGTTTGTTTGTCTTAGTTCTATGTTAAAAGGCATTGAATGTTTGCCTATATGTGTAATGTGATCCGCCCTGAGTCCCCTTCGGGATGAGAAGGGCGGAATATAAATGCTGTAAATAAATAAATAAATAAACTACAGCAGTGAAAAGAGGGGATGTGTTCGTGCCTAAGTAGAGGAAAAGTAGTTATGGACACTGACAATTACTCCAGTAGAATTCCCCAACAGGTTTTCAGCCAGAACATCTAACGATGAGACCCAGCATCCAAACACAGGTTTTATACAAGTTTTTATACAAGCCCGCCACATAAAAAGTCTCAATTCAACATTGTAAAAAAAGCAAGAAAAGTAATACATGTGAACAAGTCTGGCACAGGCAAAGATCTGAAGGAAAATATAGTTGCTTACCTGTAACTGTGTTTCTTCGAATGGTGTTATGTGGAATTTGCACTTATGGGATTTCCCTGTGCCTGCGCAGCATTTCGGAACCTTCTAGAACCTTTCAGTGAAACATTTTGGCGGAGGCCCCACCCAAACTTCCCAATAGAGTATATAAGGCCCTGTGGGCGGGGCCAGCCCCTGTTCCCAGCCACCAGAAAGCAGCTGAAGTACCATGGCATGATCACTGCGGGGAGGATGGGCGGATTGTGCGAATTCCACAGAACACCACTCGAAGAAATACAGTTACAGGTAAGCAGCTATATCTTCTTCTTTGTGGTGCTTCTGTGGAAATCGCACTTATGAGAGACTGACAAGCTATTTACCAGTGGCGGTGGATCATGCCACGCATGAGAAAAGAACAGCCCTCCCGAACGCTGCATCCTTCTTTGCCAGGACATCCAGCTTGTAGTGCGAGGCAAAGGTGAGTCAAGAGGACCAAGTTGCAGCCCTGCAAATATCTTCCAGGGGTACTCCCTTTAGGAATGCTTGGGACATCGCCAAGGCTCTTGCTGAATGAGCTAGCACGTGGTAAGGAAGATCCCAGCCTGCCAGCATGTATGCTGTACAAATGGTGGAGACTATCCAAGAGGCCAAGCGCTGGGAAGATATTGGGGTCCCCAATAGGAACAGCCGGGTGGTCTTCCTGTAATCCTTCGTCCTATGGATGTAATATGCCAGAGTTCTCTTTTCATCCAAGGAATGTAAGGCCACTTCCAGGGGTAAAGAAGGGTTTTGAAAAAAAGGCTGGCAGTGTGATGTCTTGGCACATGTGGAATTCGGAGACCACCTTTGGCAAGAAGGTGATATCAGTTCTCATAACGACTTTATTGTTGTGAAATCTCAGGTATGAGATATATAATAGGGCCTTCAATCTAGACTCCTGGTTCTTTCTTGTCTGGGGCATGAAGCCCTGGCACACGTGACAAGACAGGATTATGCCCTTCTTCCAGGCATAAAAGGCACTTGGAATGGCTGTCCACCTCTGGGAGTTTTCCCCCACAGGCCGTGCACCTTTTGAAAAAGGAAGCCATAGTACTGGGCTGACAATGGCATTAATCTGGGTAACCAAATCCTTTCTGAGAGACAAATTCTGAGGTGAAGACAGTCCGAGTCGATAGGGTAGGAGAATATGGAAGTCAAAAAACAGTCCGAGTCAAGCCGATAAGGTAAAAACTTTGTCTAGGTACAAGAGAGGTTCCTCAGTGCTGATTGAGCGGCAGAAAAAAGGAACTGGGGCTGGCCCCGTCCACAGGGCCTTAATTACTCTATTGGGGAGTTTGGGCGGGGCCTCCGCCAAAACGTTTCACTGAAAGGTTCTAGAAGGTTCTGAAATGCTACGCAGGCACAGGAAAATCCCATAAATGCGATTTCCACATAACACCATTTGAAGAAACACAGTTACAGATAAGCAACTATATTTCCTTCAGATCTTTGCCTGTGCCAGACTTTTTCACATGTATTACTTTTCTTGCTTTTTTTTTACAATGTTGAATTGAGACTTTTTATGTATTTAAAATGTGGCTGACTTGTATAAACAGGTTTAGCACGGCAAACTGAGAATTGCCTTGAATGTATATGAAATAGCCCTACTTGATTTTTTTTTGTTTTCACAGGCCAGCTTTCACTCAAGGGGGGAGAACTCAGTGCCCCTAAGAAATGCAGCCATTTCATGACGTCAGATGGCCTGATCTGCTGGACGTAATGCCTCTAGGGGCTACTCAGTCCATCACCCCCATAATAGTATATATGTAGCATCTGGTTTTTAGAAAATATTACATGGTGAACGTGGTGAACAAGTATTACATGGTGAACATGAGAACTTTACTGTTTGCTTCTGTGCTCTCTTACTCACTGGCGTCTTGTGTGTGCGATAGGTCAAAACTGACAGCCCTTAAAGGTCATGGGACATTTCTACTCTTGCCTTGCTGGAAAATCAGAGACATGGCCATTTACAGTATTTTTTTAGTTTGTTAGAAAATCAAAAAAAAATTCTAACATGAAGATGAGCAATTACCTCCTGATTGAATTCTGCTGTTTGAATTCTGTTTGAGTTCTTCCAGTAATTGAAATAGTACCTAGCAACCATGCCTAATAATTGCTGATACTATAGTTGTAGATGTTCTTTTGCTTATAATTTGCGTATTGTATTTGTTTACCAGTGCTTATGTGTGACATGGGAATTACCATGGTCTATGACTAGTCTAACAAAACGGGCTGGTTGATGTGCATACACAGAGGGGTTTTGTTTTTATATAACCTTTCTGTAATATCTGAAATATTCAGGGTATAAAAATAAGTATTACAACAGCAAAGACCATTAAATATAAAGAAAAGCTGGGTTAAGCTTTATTGTTAGGTTTCTCCAAGCCCCAACATGCCCCAGCAGAAGCTATGCCGGTTAAATAGTGGTGTGATACTTAGAATTGCCATAAAATTCATTTATTAGTTTTCTCACATCCCATTTCCAAGAAACATAAGGCACTGGCAGTATAGTTATTTACATACACCACCCACACACTTACTTTGGACAATGAGGTATGTTAGAGTAAAAGAAAATGCTACCCAGTAAGCATAAAGTAGGCATTTGAACCTTGCTCATTTTTCCTTATCCACCACACTGCCTGTTGCATGATATATAGGGAAGATATGGCCATTTAGATCAGTGGTTCTCAAAGTGTGCTCCATGGAGCACACTCCCCTTCCTCCTCCCCCCACCCTCGAAGCTTTCTCTCTTTTCTGCTCCTCTTCCTCCCTTGCCCCCAAAAGCCTTTTTTCCTCATCTTCCTTGCTGCCCAGATCCTTTCCCCCTCGCCTTGCATGCTTCCAAAACCCTACTTCTCCTCCACTGCTCAGGAGGTGCTTTGATTGTGTTTTTCCAGCATGTCAAAAGAGAATGGATAGTTTTACAATGTAGCAACCTCAGGAGGACCATACATTCTCCACGGCTTTATTACATTGGCTCAATTCTGTTCAGAGGATATCACACCAAATCTTTCAGTGTGATTTTCAAGATATCAATCACTATCTTGAGAAAATATACTTAGGTTGCAGACAACTGAACACTACTTGAATTCACATTGAACCTGCAACTAATTAATATTATTTCAACTGGGCAGAAATGGCTATTCATATGAGTTGGAAAATGGCTTGTTTCCCATGTCAACAACAAAGGAAATGACTTCAGGCTGGCTTCATTCAGTCCAGCACTTTTGTGTCTGAGTGCTTCATACAGTTCAGCTGTAAGAGACTTTTAAGAGGACTACTTCCTACATCAGTTTCAATTCCATATGGGAAATATCTATGTAGACTGGAATGGGTAAAATGTTGGCCACACGCGATCCTCTGAGCCCCTCCCCGTGTTTTGATTTTTTTCAAAAAAAAATCATGCTGCTGAAAATTGGGAATTGCAATCTACTGTCTTCCAGCCAAACTACTAAGACATTAAGTTCCTTTCTATCAAAATCACTACCCTTTCCCACTGGGCATTTTTGACTTCTATTCTCCCATCTCAAGGTGTGTTCTCTGTTCCTCTGATTGCACTGGCTACATTGTAAAGCCACATGATGCAGTGGTTTAGGTGTTGGATTAGGACTCCCAAGAAATCCAGGTTCAAATTCCCACTCGGCCATGGAAGCCCCTTGGGTAGCCTTGGCCAAGTCACAATTTCTCATCCTTAGAAGAAAGCAATGTCAAACCTCTTCTCAATTAATTTTGCCAAGGAAACATCAGCAAGAAATGTGAAATAGGAGGACCTGTTACACATGAAGGTCTGTCTTCAGATATATCAAGTCACTGTTGTTTCATTTCACACATGGGAAATACAATAACACTTAATATTTATTTTATGACTTGATTTTTAAGACACTTTTTATACTTTCTTTTCTATCGTTATGTAAGATTTGCTAACTGTATTATCATACTGGAAATGGGATGTTAGGCTGAGAATTAATTGTTTATCTAATTCATATTGGGCCGCTTAACACAAGATTTAGCTGACTCTTTCATTTGCTGCTACATGATGCTGCCAGTAAATGCACAGATCCAAGAAGACCTAGATCAGTGGTTCTCAAGCTGTGGGTCCCCAGATGTTTTGGCCTTCAACTTCCAGAAATCCTAACAGCTGGTAAACTGGCTGGGATTTCTGGGAGATGTAGGCCAAAACACCTGGGGACCCACAGCTTGAGAACCACTGGCCTAGATAATTGGATATCTCTGTGTGGACATGATGTGAATTAGGCACATATGTGAACATATTATGGTCTCTATGTATTTTTCTTAATCTGGCATGAAGTGTATAGAGAAAATATTTGTGTTGGACATTCTCCCCAGTTATGCTTAACGTGAAACTTTTTCCCTCCATCATTAAACCACTGTTGGTTATGATGTCTTAACAATGTTGTGTCACAAAAATTAAGGACTGAAGTGCCATTCTGTGTGTTAACATTGGTTGCGCACCTTTATATGTATGGTATAGCTATGCCGTCCTTTCCCTACGGAGCAGGACTTGGCCTAGATCAGTGGTTCTCAACCTGGGGTCCCCAGATGTTTTTGGCCTTCTACTCCCACAAATCCTAACAGCTGGTAAACTGGCTGGTATTTCTGGGAGTTGTAGGCCAAAAACATCTGGGGACACCAGGTTGAGAACCACTGGCCTAGATTATAGCATCTGCAGATTGTGCATACTGTAGCCAATAGTGTCTCTTGCCCAGTTGTATGCGAAATAGAAATAGGAAGGCCTGGAAAAAGAAACCAGAAAAAAATGGGGAGAGGGGACAGGTTTTGTTTTTCTGGGTTTTTCCCAGGCCATTTTTTTCCTGGAAAAATTGAAAAATGTGCAGAATATGTTATTTTCCGATGATAAATAATATATCTATAACATGATATCCAAACTATATAATATGAAGACCTTAATGAAAGATTTCTGAAACTTTTTGTTTCTACATGCTTGTTTCCATGATTTTTGCAGGGGTCAAATGGCTTCCGGGTAAAACCTGGGTTTTGTCCCCAATTATTCCGGGTTTTTTTCCAGGCCTTCTCATCTCTGACTCTTTCATTTGTATAAAAACCACCTTTTGATCTGTGGTTTTACCACATTGCAACATAGCAAGGAACATACATTGCTGTTGTAAATTGTCTATGTAATATAATGTCCAAGTTATTAAATGGGTTTTTGTTTTATATTTGTCTCAGACCGTCCTTTCAAACTTGATTAGTACCCTTCATAATTTATAAGAGGATTGAGCACATGCTCTTTTTTCTTGCTTTCTCTTCATTGCACTATACTAGTGAGGAAAGGAAAATTTCATAAATCCTGGATTTACTAGTCTTCTTGCAAGCCAATTTGTCATAAAACATGACAAATTGTGCTTGTATATTAAATGTGAAAATGAAAAGACTTCTTCAGAGTGAGTTATTATAAAGCATTCTTCTTCCTCGTCACAAAATGACAGAATGGGCAATGCTGTGGATCTCTTGAAACAGAATCTTGAGTAATATTAAATCTGACCAAAAGATAATTTGTCTTTCTGTAATCTACATGGTAAAGTCTAGAAACAGAATTCTTTCTGTTTATCTGAAAAGGGAGCTTGAATCTGTATCCTGTTTGAGTTAAAAAGGAAAACCTAATACACATATCACTCAAGAATGTAAATTGAGTATTTTCTCAGTGGAGAAAGGGAGCATAGTTTCAAAGAAAATGAGACAAACATCTTGACTTCTAATATTATAATGGTTAGGGCAGCCTTCCTCGACCTCCTGCCCTCTGAAATATAGTTTCCATCATCTCAGCTAGAACATTAAATAAATGGAAATTATAGTCAAGTTAATTGGATAGCATCTAGTTTGAGGACAGCTAAGTTATGGAAAACACAGCATTAATTTTTTTTCTTTCAAATTTGAGTAATGTGACATCTGTATGAGTCTTAACTGCAAGTTCTGAGTGTTGTATTTTCTTGATAGAAAATGATTACGAGAGAAGTGCAATGAGACCTTGGTATCTGTTGGGGTTTGTTTCCAGGACTCATGTAGATACCAAAATCTGTGGTTTCTCATTCCATTATACATGGTGTACCTTATATAAAATAGCAAACAACTAAAGCAATTACTAGAGAGAGTCCGAGGATCAATGAAATGGCAAAACGATAGAGCAGGGGTCCTCAAACCTTTTAAGCAGAGGGCTGGTCCACAATCCTTCAGACTGTTGAGGGGCCGAATTATCATTTGAAAAAAAAATTGCAAACAGATTCCTATGCACGTGCACATCTTATTTGTAGTGCAAAAAATAATTTTAAACCTATCAGGATTTCAGTGGGAAGTGTGGGCCTGCTTCTGGCCAATAAGATAGTCAAGTTAATTAAGATTGTTGTTGTTGTGTGCCTTCAAGTCATTTCAGACTTTGGGTGAGCCTAAGTCTAAAACTGAGGACAGGGGCCAGGTAAATGACTTTGGAGGGCCGCATTCGGCCCATGAGCCTTAGTTTGGGGACCCCTGCAGTAGAGCATGCCTACACATTAATGTAGTACTGTGTGAACTGCAAAATCAAGGGGTTTTTTTGGATTTTAAAAAATATTCTTGAGTCGTGGTTGGTTGAATTTGTGGCTTCAGAAACTGAAGTTTGGAAGACTGACTGTTCAGGAAAATCAACCTGCAACCAGTTACCATTCACGCAGAAGTATATAGCAACATGTCTTTGTAAACATGTTTGTCACATGGAAAACGTTATATACTGTGCTTTAATTGAATGTAAAAATCTCCCCTCAGAGGTAATTTATTTCAGCTTTAAAACATACTTAAAGCTGAAATAAATCTCCACACTGTCAGAAAAGTGTTTATGTTTACCTTCATAAAATATGCTGGCATGTGTTCATGGCTTTTATAAGAAGGGATAATGAAGTAACATTAAGGATTAGTCCTAACAAGCTGATAGTATATTTTATGTATTTTGCTATTCTGTAGCACACTTTTATAACTGGCTTATCAAACAGAAGGAAGAAAAGTGCTCATGTAGGTGAATATTGGCATTGGGAGATTTGGATTGCATTTCTTTTCTTTGAGTAGCAACTTGCTTCGTCAGCTATTAATGATAAATGATTTTCCAGTAGTAATCATGCTACAACAGCATGAATGATAACGCTAACCTATATGAAGCAGTGTATATGTGTACTGTATTTGGCTGGGAAAGAAGTGGTGAGAAAGTAAGTCTGTTTCATTTGCCGGTATATTTCCATGGGAGGAAATATATGTTCTTGATAGCCATATCTTTAAAATTATGTCATCTGGAGCTGAACAAGACAATCAGACCAATTCCTTTCATTCATTAAGAGACAGAACATGGTTAAGTTTAAAACAAAACCCAAAATTGGGTTTCTTAGTTTTGTATCAAGCAATTTGATAGTGCCAGTTGCTTGGTTGGGAATATTTTATTGCTAATTTTAATAATATAATATCTATTATGCTTTCACTTCATTTTTTTAAAAATTGTGGACTTCATATGAACTTTGACCTCCATTAGCAGAGGCACATATGGAGTTGCACTTCAGACTTGAGAAGAGAACAATACATTATCCCTTGGAGGGTTTCTTGATAGTCTAAACAAAAGTGAACCCTTGAGTAATCTGATAAAGGGGTAAGAGAGTCCCATAGGCTCATCTGGTGTCTGTATTTATGACTAGTTTTATGAACCTGGACAATACCTTTGGCTAAGCTTAGATGGATATGAGGTCCATTTGAAGACTTAACAAGAGGAGTAAATGCTTATCTTCTAAATGGAAAATGAGAGAATAGCCAGGATCTTCATGAAAATTCATGGGACTTTAAAAGAGATCATGTATAGCAATAACCAAATAATCAGCTGTGTCATCACTGTCCTTCTCATCCTTCCCTTCCCTCCCCCCAAAAGTATGTTATCAATCTATGGTTCTGCGACCATTATTTTGAATATTGTTCATGTCTAAAATACTAATTAATATTTTTAAGAAAACCACCACGTGCCTTGCTCTTTAGATTATGAAGATTATTCTTGGAAATGGAGGGATTACAATGCTGGTCGCAATCTCAGCAGACAATAGAGGGGACGACATTCATTTTTAGTGGGTTATGTAGAGATTCACTGCTTTTTATAGCTTCCTACCCTTCTCTGTCACTTGTACTCCATATATAAATTGTACAAAAGATGTTTTAAATTGAGGAATGAATTATGTAGAATTTATGTCACCATTCATTGCTTACCCAACTTATACAGAGAGCAGAATCTGGAGAGCAGAATTATCAAGGTTGATCCTGGATACTATATGGTCATATGTCACATATCGTGGCAAAAACCTCCTATCTCATGTGGTGCTTTTGTGTCCAGGAAATGATAGGGTGTTAAGCAAGGAAGCCTCAATCATTTGAGTTCCCACCTGGAATCTAAAGTGGGAGAATCATTACCACCTGAGTAAGAACAAGGCTTCAGTATTTTGCTGTTTGTTGCATTGCATAGTTCAAGAGCTAGGAGGCATGGCACTGTATGCATTAATGTTGTGCCACCTGCATTGTGATGTAACAATAACATACTTACCAGCTGTTGGGGCCGGGCTGTGGCACAGCTGGTTAAGTAGCCAGCTGCAAGACCAAGAAGTCGCGAGTTCGAGGCCAGCCCGTGCCAGGGTGAGCACCCGACAATTAAAATAAAAAATACCCCCTGCTCGTTGTTGACCTAAGCAACCGAAAGATAGTTGCATCTATCAAGTAGTAATTTAGGTAACGTTCTGCGGGGAGGCAAATTTAACTAATTTATGACACCATAAAACTCGTCCAGCTCCCGTTTGGAATGAGGAAGTATCCATCAAGATGCCACAGTGGATGATGAAGCAGCTGCTCCCCTGTGGCCGAAATCGAGCATACCCTCAGGAAGCTGGAATCTGGAGAATGTTAGATTGCCTCTGTGTCTCTGTCTTATATGGCATTGAATGTTTGCCATTATATGTGCACATTGTGATCTGTCCTGAGTCCCCTTCGGGGTGAGAAGGGCGGAATATAAATACTGTAAATAAATAAATAAATAAATAATATCATAGTTTCCTCACTGGTTTTCTATCTAGGCATTGCACAGTTGCTAATGAGAGCTCTCATTGGCCCTTATTTTTTTTCCCCTTTTACTGAAAATGTTCCTTTTTTGCCTTACAGATTCACTCTCAGTTTCCAGCAACGATGCCAGCCCTCCTGCCTCAGTGACATCACTCCAGCCCCATATGATTGGGGCACAGAGTTCCCCGGGTCCAAAGCGCCCTGGCAACACCCTGAGGAAATGGCTCACTAGCCCAGTGAGGCGACTTAGCAGTGGAAAAGCAGATGGCCATGTGAAGAAACTGGCCCACAAACATAAGAAGAGTCGAGAAGTCCGCAAAAGCGCTGACACCGGTTCTCAGAAGGACTCGGACGACAGTGCTGCTACGCCACAAGACGAAACCATTGAAGAGGTGTGGGTTCGTACTGTCACTGTGTTTTATTCTGAGATTGACTGTGGCATAGTTTTCTAACCAAAGTACAGACTAGATAGACAGAGACAACTGGAATAGGATGTTACATCTTCTTATCTGATTATTCTTCAGAAAAAGGCAGGCATTGACAGAATCCTAGTCAGTAGAGAGAAATTGTGAGAGCTATCCAAGGATGCCAAGTTACCTACATTTGCTCTACAGCAGTGGTGTTCAACCTGTGGGTCCTCAGGTTTTTGGCCTACAACTCCCAGAAATCCCAGCCAGTTTACCAGCTGTTAGGATTTCTGGGAGTTGAAGGCCAAAGACATCTGGGGACCCAGGTTGAGACCTACTGCTCTACAGCTTTTGTTTTTTGCAGTTTAATAAAAGTTTTCTATATTTTTATGATAGAACCAATTAGGAAATGGCATCTATAACCCAGGGACAAAAATCTTGTTACATTGTGTAATGTGTTTCCATGACCCAAGCAGAACGTTGGGAATGATTACTTCATTCACCAGAAGGTTAAAATGAGCTGAACCTTGCCAAATAAATATTATGAGAGTGGAAGGGTCTGCAAAGAGCTCATAGGTCTGGGAATTTTAAAGTAGGAAGTATTGCCCTACTGGGTAAGTCTGTTGTGTTAATGAGAAAGTATCTATGAGACATTTTCAGTATTGTGTAGAGCACTAGATGAATTATTACCATTATTATTTCTATTATGTTTGCAGAGAGGGCGAAATGAGGGCTTGAGCAGTGGCACGCTCTCCAAATCATCTTCCTCAGGCATGCAGAGCTGCGGAGAGGAAGAAGGTGAAGAAGGGGCTGATGCTGTGCCACTTCCACCTCCAATGGCAATTCAGCAACACAGTCTACTCCAACCAGACTCTCAGGATGACAAGGTAAATGAAATGAAAGCGAACAGCTCTGTCCATGACAACATAACATGACTAGAGTTCAAATCCAACGATGTCACACCCAGCACATGGCAGAGAAATATGAGCTTCAAATGAGTAGCCTTGGAAGTTAGTAAATGACTCACATGTAGAGGACTGTTGACAATACATTTTTCTGCAAGAGCAGTGCAAAGTCTGTATTAAGAAAATAGTGATTATGCATAAATTATGCTACAAAAGCATATCTGTATAATTTAGTTTTGCTTATTTCTTCATGTTGCTGTCATTAATAATTCTCATTTTACTAAACAATCCTGATCTGCGACCGTACTAATAAAACTCAGTTCAATTTTACTAGGTCTTTGAAAGATACACAGCTATACCAGGATAGGAAAACCTTGTCCCCAAATAGTGGGAATACTAGTTAGCCCCTTCTCCAACCTCTGAGATATAAGCCAGCATTACCCATGCTCTTCTCGGGATGTCTTCTCATCACATTGCTCTCTTTGTAAAACTGAAACCTGTGCTCAGTGCACATACTGTACTCTTAATATACATTCATAGATGTAATTAATGCAACCAGATCTATAGAATCCTAACACAGCTGCTCCACCCAGTTCAGTATTCTAAAGGCCTATGTTAAAAAGGAAAATTGTCTCTACCATTCTGAAGAATGGGGACATATGATCAAGTGGGTCTTTCTGGACTTTAAGAATATCATCGTATTTCATGCATCTCTGTGACTTGCTAAAGCCCTTTCCATCTTAAAAAATACACCAAGTCTGTTCACCCCTTCTTCTTTATCTCAAATTAGGAGGCTTCATATACGCAGTGTTTCTTCTTTGGCGTGACATAGCTAGGTTACTCATATGTTGAATTTCGTTAATCATTCAATGGACTAAATAAACACATTTTATCTTCCCTCATTTTTGTAAACAAACACTTGGTACTTTTTCTATCCCGTTGCATGATTATATCCTTGAAAGCTGTTTTTCTCCCCCTTCTATCATTCCCCTTTTTGGACCATCTGTAAAAATTTAAATAAAAACTTCAGATCTGGTTTGTTAGGAGGGGTTTTTTGGTCAGTAGAGCAGTTTTTCAGTTCCAGAAATTTCTGTTACTAATTTTATATGTTGGTATGTATAGTTTTTAAAGTAATTTTCAAAAACCTGTAATATATTATGTTTTAGAAGACCATCAGAATTACTACAAAGGTAAAAACATATTGGGCTTGTTTGAAAATGAAAATAAAGAGCATCCACAGAGCATTTAGGAGCCCCTGGTGGCGCAGCAAGTTAAACCGCTGAACTTGCTGACCAAAAGGTCAGCAACTCAAATCCGGGGAGCAGGGTGAGCTCCCATTGTTAGCCCCAGCTTCTGCCAACCTAGCAGCTCCTTACATAAATTCCCCAATAGCTCAGATGAGATTGATATACTCACGTCTCATTTGGTGTTTTAGCATCCTTGAATGTTATTAGGAGGCGTGAGAAAGGATCAAGGTGGTCTTTACGGAGACAATCCACAGATCTGATCTCAGTCTCTGTACGATGTTTCTTTACTACTTGATTCTCCCAGAAAGAGGCTTTTATTCAAACCAGCTTGTATCCCAGAAATTTGGAAATACTCCACAATGCATAGTCAAGATCAGATTACCACATATACGTAAGCATTAAAGGTAAAGGTAAAGGTTTCCCCTGACGTTAAGTCCAGTCATGTCTGACTCTGGGGGTTGGTGCTCATCTCCATTCCCAAGCCGAAGAGCTGGCGTTGTCCGTAGACACCTCCAAGGTCACGTGGCCGGCATGACTGCATAGAGCGCTGTTACCTTCCCGCCGGAGCGGTACCTATTAATCTACTCACATTTGCATGTTTTCGAACTGCTAGGTTGGCAGGAGCTGGGGCTAACAGCAGATGCTCATTCTGCTCCCGGGATTTGAACCTGGCACTTTTCGGTCCACAAGTTCAGCAGCTCAGCGCTTTAACACACTGTGCTATTTATGGAATCTTGTGGATTCCATAAATTGTTTCTCTTTGTTGGAAGATGGTCTTTTTCAGACAACCACGAGAAGATATTTAAGACATAAATAGAACTTAAACTGCACATAGAAACAGATGAGTTAATTAGCTTCTAACTTACTGAAAAATATAGGATTTAATTTTCATCCCCCGTCTATGCCATTTATGTTTCTTGTTTTTTTTAAAAAAAAAACTTTAAACTGTCCCTGCTCTCACTTATTACAAGTTCTGATTTGCGTACAAATTCAACTTAAGAACAAATCTACAGAACTTAACTTCTTTGTCTATTTCTCTTGTTTTCTCTTGCTCTTTCTCTCTCTGAGTTACAAGCTCTCACACTTTTGTATGTCTTTAGTTTTGCAGGAAATACTTATTCCAAAATAGGAATACATGTTCTGCTTAACATATTTAGTGATGTGGGACTTGAGGGTAATTTTTTAACATGAACCCCTGACGAGTACATTTTCTTGGCAACAGGCCACCTTTCTCAGTAAAGCAGATGTTTTCAGCAACTTTGGTTTCTTTCTTCAGCACTCTTGTGGTTCTCTCCTGGGGAGATTAATCATTGTTAAGGTAACCACATCCTGGATAGCAGTGGGGATTTCCTGCCTGCTCAGTGAAATGGACTCCCAGAGTGGATAGAACAATGGTAGAACCTGTCTTGAAAGATTCCAGTGTAGAGAAACAAAAGCCCAGTCCCTGCCCCCCAGTCCTCTCCAAGCAACGCCTAGCATTTTTCCTGACTTCATTTTAGTTTGCTTGTTTTGCAAGCAAAAGTTTTTGGCCAAGATCTACGGCAGTGGTTCCACCTTTGGTCATCCAGGTGTTTTGGACTTCAGCACCTACTGTTCCTAACAGCTGGTAAGCTAGTTGGGCTTTATGAGAATTGTAGTTCAAAACAACTGGATGACTAAAGGTTGGGAACAACTGATCTAGGGTTTCAGGATATCCAGTGCACAAACAAAGGGCTACCTTTTGCAGTTCTGGGTCCAACACAATTGAGGAATGCTCTGCGCATGCTTTCACAGAAAACCCTTTGTGTATATAGCTACCAACACATTTTTATCAGGTTTGAGGTCATGCTTATTTTGGTTAAGATATTAACTTACATTCATACCAAAGATTAAACTCTTGAAACTATTTATCAGTCTTTGGGAAAAGGTTCCTTTTCTTGTATGCACAGGAAGCTTTTGGAACAAGTGTGGATTTTGTGCATTTTCTTCTTCTTCCCCATTTACTTTCATTATACATGGATAGAGATCACGTGGCCCTTGTCTAATTTCTATTTGCACTGGGGAGTTCAATGAGAGACGTTGCTGTCCAACAACATGTTATTTTCCCCATACATGGTTTCACAGTTATAATACTTTATACAAATTCTATTTATTTATTTATTTAGTATATTCATATACCACCTTTTTCACCCCTGGGAGGGGGGGGACGGGACTCAAGGTCGTTTATAGCATACTAATGGCAATAATTCAATGCCAATATACATATAATAGAAAAAAATCATAATAACTAAACACTGACATATAACTATCATTCTAAACCATTAATCGTAGGCATAAACAACATTTAAACACTAAGACAAAGCATAAAAAACATCCTAATATAAATATTATAATCACATGATCCAAAAAAGCATGTTCTGATCTAGGAGTTCATTCCACATGCCACTGAAGAAGTACTCTGGAGCCAAAAGCATGTTCCCAGTTTTAGCATTTTCAGAAGTACAATGTGGGAAGCAATATCTGAATAAAACTTCAGTTTTTGTACTGTGAATTTATGACAGAGAAGTCTTTGTAGCAAAAGCATGTCCATTCATACCAATCTTGTAGCACAGTGTATAGCAGCTGATTAACTGTTGATTATATTTTCAAAAAGTAAGATATTAGTTCCCATAAGCCAGTGATGGCACCCATGGACTGCCTGTGTGTACTTGGACCTAACTCGTGGGCTGCAATGCATATGTATATGACCTTCTTACAGGATGCTGTTACATGGATATTTTAAGAAGATATTAGAGAGCTGTCGCTAATTTTCCTACTATGTGATGTTGTAGTGATGTACCTGTGGGGATTGCTCTTTTTTCCTTTTGTTCTGTATATCAGTTGTGAAGCAAACACAAATATTAGACAACATTTTTACCCCCAACTCCTACACCTGGAGATATGGGGCAAGTTTGTTGCATGCAGGAGAACTGGGCTAAAGAACTTTAAAGGACTGAAATTTTGTGAAGTTATGACATGTTTCTTTTTTTAAAAATCCAGAGTGGGACTGAGTACTTGACACCCTTCCCTAAGATCTGGAGGGAGGGGGTAGCTGTTAATTGTCTCTTAAAAGAAAGAACCACAGTATGCATTGTAAATCAGAATCACCAAAGCCTTGTAGTGTATACTGTAGCCAAAATTTTTATAAACAGACTGACTAGTTCCAATGTTTTTGTAGGAAAGGGAGGGACCTTGATTTTACATCTCCCATTGTGTTCAGTTGGCATCCCTGTCTCCAGCTGTGAACTTTATTGGGCCATGTTAATTTATGTGTCACTAAATTGTCACCACTAGAATACAATCTGTGGTTCTTCTGTTTGGTAGCATCATTGCATTCTTCATGAATTGTGTTTAAACTGTAGCTTCTAAGTTTTCTGCCTTTTTCATTAAAATTGCTAAGACAGCTGCTATATTAATGCATAACTAATTGTGTTTTTTTCTTTTGTTGTTTTTCCTTTTTTAAAAAAAACCCTCCTTCTTTAGCATTATGTTGATTTATGTTCTCTTTCTGCTTTGGCTCAGTTTCCCTACCTCTCCATTTAGGCTTTCTTGTGTGTTCTTCACACTTACCCATTCCCAGTGTTCTGTCTCATTGAAGCCAATTACAGTACACTAAAATCTGCATATTATCATTTAAATTATGGGGGGTGGGGCTGATCTTCTGCCTCCCATATAGAAGGTTGAATAGATCGTATCTGGTGGTTGAATGCGTCCATCCAGTGGTGAAGAACAACTTAGCCTGTGTTTTGCATGATGTACATCTGTGCTGTCCTTGTAATATGAAGTAAAGTTCATATTATTGTGCCTTGTTTAGCTTCCAGTTATTTAATGATACATGTAATCTGCAAACAGGCTCGCGTGTTTGCTAATTACTGAAAGTCAAATTCAGTGGCCGCACTCCCTCCCAAAATCCTTTGCTGTGAACTCCTTTTATCCTCAGTTGCAGCCATAAATTGGCATCTTGTAGCTTTTGAGGCCAGAGATCTTCTAGACTCTGCACTTACCTTTGGGGAAAATGGATGGCACAAGGAATGGTGAGCAAAACCACCCTGCTCCCTTGTAGAATTATCAATTCACTGTTAGTTTAGTAGTCCTAGTCTGTCCCATGGTTTACTTTTTTGTGGTTCTTTTTCCTGTTTCTCCATAATTATTGGTGGACTTTGGAGGGGTGGAGAAACGATCTTTCGATAAGTGAGTGTGTCTAGTACGGACTTTGTGTAGTCATGTTCCAGAACATGGCCTTTATGTAGTCATGTTCTGGAATATGGCCATACAGCCCAGAAAACACACAACAGCCCTGTGATTCTGGCCATGAAAGCCTTCGACAACACTTTGTGTAGTCAGTTTGATAGGCTTTTTATGAAGACAAATGTTAACCAAGAATATTTCCCAGAGTCTATCCCAGTATTATTAATAGTTGAAAAGATGAAAGAAGTTTAACATTTGTCAGTACCAGAATTTTGTTTAACATTTTTATTGTACTGTTGATAAATGAAGCCATTTTTAATAGAAGTGGAGAGGTGTTTCATTCATTAAAAATAATATTTGTAAATAATATTGTATATCATGTATATAAACTCAAGTTGAAATCATGAGTGTCTTCCCCCACCCTCTTTCACATTACTATGCAGACATCTTCTCGGCTATTGGTGCGTCCTACTAGCTCAGAAACTCCCAGCGCAGCAGAACTTGTCAGTGCAATAGAGGAACTTGTGAAGAGCAAAATGGTGAGTATGTTTTTATTGGCTTCTTTCGTTTAATTCTGGAGTTTTTCCAACTCATTGGCCTGCTGGGTATCATCCAAGCACCAACCACATTCAGTTTAGGCCAGTGATTCTCAACCTGGGGTCCCCAGATGTTTTTAGCCTTCATCTCCCAGAAATGGTAAATTGGCTGGGATTTCTGGAAGATGTAGGCCAAAAACATCTGAGGACCCCATGTTGAGAACCACTGGTTTAGGCATATTTACTATAAGAGTAGCAGAGTATTTCTAGATCAGGGGGAAAATTGATACCTTTTTTTTTTCAACCCATGGGCCCGGGAAGCTTAAAAAATTAATTGGGGGGCAACAAGTCTTCCATGTTACCTAGCCCATTGAGATGCCTGATCAGGTCAGACCAATAGAGCTATATTGCTGGAAATGTTTCTGATTTCTTTCTCCTTTTAAAAAAAAACATATAAAGTTAGTAACTATCACCAGTTCTTGGACTAAAAATGTCACAGGATGGCTGCAGAGGTGAATTGGTTTCTTCTGTACAGACTTCAGCACAGGGATCTTTCTTGAAAGGATCTCAATTATGCAGATGAGTTCTCTGCCCAGACTCTTGGAATTAGGCAAAATTAGGCAAAATTATGACTTCATCAGATGGCTGCCAGAATCGCCATGCATTGTGGCGAACCCGGTGGTGCCCATCTGGGGGCGTTGGGAACCCATCACCCCATGTCCCTAATTGCCCGACTCAACCATCCCTATCCCATGGGGAGAAAAGCATCAACCTCCCAGCTTTCCCCCATTGTTGCAGGTGCAACATGGGAAGCTCCCCGTGTTGCCGCTGTGGCAGCATACACCGGTTCCATGATAGTTTACCCACAGAGCCCCGCCAGAAGTTCCTCTACATCATGGGATGGGAAGTGGGGGGCTCTATGGGTAAACTATTGCTGAACTGGCGTATGCCACCAGTGTAAGCCCCATGTGATAAGGTCTTTAAACATTGCTTCAGTGACCCAGAGAGGCATATGGGTGCGGAGAGAGAGACACAGGAAACTCTCTGATCCCAACACATTGCTGCAGGTGTTGTGAGATACCCTGCAGCTGCACAGTTTACATAATGGCAGACTGGATGGGCAGAAGAGAATTCTGATATCCACATAGTGGATATAACGGTAACAATTTAAGATATTTGAGAGCAATAAATGGCCAGTGTGTTCTTTAAATAGTGTGTCTTTTAAAGGTTTTTAAATTGACTGTTCTAATGATGTTATCCTCATCCTATTAACTGTAAAATGCAGTCTAGAGAGAGTAAACCACACATATCAATTTACCCACAGGCTCTGGAGGATCGTCCAAGTTCGCTGATGGTCGACCAGGGTGATAGCAGCAGCCCATCGTTCAATCCCTCTGACAATTCACTTCTCTCCTCCTCGTCACCGATGGATGAGATGGAAGAACGAAAGTCCAGCTCTTTGAAAAGACGACAGTAAGATTGGCCTGTTAATTTTGACTTCCTGTTATTTGCTTTAGAAATGCGTATATTAACTTACTTTTTGTGTGGTTTTTAAAAACGTGTTCTAATATAACTTTTTACTCTTTCGAGGAAGGAGACTGCGTCGTGAGTACTTACATTTTTGAAGAATTGTGCTAGAAAACCTGTTAAGTTTTGCATAGCAATAATTTTCATCTACAGTCTTTTGGCTGTGGTGCTTTTAAACATTAGTGAAACCATGTATTTAAACACAAATAACCCACCGAATGGTGTCAATAATAGAGAAGATGGCCTACAACAAAGTAAATGAATTCAAGATTTAAAATAATATTATTTCAGTTATAGAAACCCCACTACAGGCAGTCCTTGAGTTACATACATCCAACTTACATCCGACTCCTAGTTACAGACAACAGGAAGTGAGAAGAATTATGGAAATTCACTCCTGGAAAGGTGATCATGGGGAAAATATGTTTCTGCTGAAGCTTTATCATCCTTGTTTTCACAACAAGCCAATTTTTTCAAAATTCAATTGTCAAAGAAACAGAGAGTGCAGTGAAAACTTCTGAAGGCAAAGGAAGCATCATGGGGTGTTAACACATCACTAAGCTATCCAAAGCTCAAAAAAATAAATGGGGGCAGGAGACTTTTTAAAAAGTAACTGTCTTACATACAGATTCAGCCAAAGAACAAACCTGCAGAACCTATCGTAACCCAGGGGCTGACTGTATGTTTCAGCTGGTGTTCACATATTGAGGAATCTTTTACAAAATCATGAGCAAGGTTGGCCTCATTGGCAAACTAATGATGTTCAGAGACAAAAACATCAATCAAGAAATGACACCTGAGACCTGCAAAACATAACAAATACCTATTCCACAAAAAAGAAAAGTGGTAATATCCAGAAACGACAGAGGATGTAAGATACATCCTGCTTCTGTATATGCACACATAGCTTTGCACATGTCACACCAATAAATAAATAAATAAATTGGAAAAGTATATACAATATAGACATAGCATTACCTTCCATTTTTATCAGCCTCACTGTTCTGTGTGCTTCAAAAATGTCTTCAGTCACACACCAATTTTATTTTTGAGGAATGTCTCTGAAATCTATATGGAGCTAAAAGTCTTTAGGAAAAAATAAAGACAGAAGTGGAGGCCAACATATCACTTTGCAATACACCATGGCCATTTTTTCAATTTAAAAATGTAAAAATATCAAAAAGATAGAGAGCATAGCAGATACCATAAGCACCAATACAAATGACCATTGAAACCAAATTAGAGAATTAGGAAAAACATTATCTGAATGGTAGCAGTACAGTAACAATCAAAATATATATGTATCAGATATTCTTTTTAAAAACACACATAGAGAGATGGAGATTTAAAATGTAATGAAAATTGCCTGTTAAATATCTTCTTTAATGGGTATTTTATAGGCTTATGCTGGAGAGCGATCCATTTTTGATATCCACATTTTATTGGGCACCCAGATCCGAAAATCAGCTAATGGAAATATGTGTTTTTGGCTAGGTAGCCGAAAGATCCAGGAAGATCCAGCCAATTGGCAGCAATAGGGAATCTACAAGACTCCCCTTTCCGTTCCTGGGATACTTTCCTTTCTTCCTTTCAAGGGAATCTGGGTTTCAGCAATGGGGTTAAGGAAGCATCCTTCCTGGGACCCTTTCCTTTCTTGCCTTCAAGGGAGTCTGGGTTTCATCAATAGTGTTAAGGAAGCATGCGCCATGTATTCCTGAATGGAAGGGAAGAAGCCCAGCAGCCACATGGGCCATTTCAGGCAATAAAAACATGGTGACTGAGCCCTTGCCGTTACGGCCGTCTGTACAAGCTGGATTGGCCGAAGGGAATCAACCAACCTGAATCTGTGCACAAGCCTAGTACGAGGGTTATCCAGAAAGTTCATTTCCTCGATCGCTCTTTTGTTTTGCAGATGCTTGCAAGGAAGGTGCTCTTCTAAGGTTTTGCAAGAAGCACACCTTTCCTGTCCCAAAAAACCTTCCTTGCAAGCATCTGCAAAACAAAAGAGCGATCGAGGAAGATCGTGCGGAAAGCTGAGCGCACCATTTGACAGCTGAGAGAAGGGAAGCCAGCCTGGTTCAGGACGCAAGCCAGGCGGGAATCTTGGGGCGGGGAGGGCTTTTCAAACACTTTTATCACTATGATAACTACCTAGATTTCAGTGGGGACTATGGTGAGAACTAGTATTTGGGTCTGGCTTTCAACTGAATATGGTAAATGTTTTCTCCTATACTTTGTTTATTTTTAATTCCAAAACGTCATGAACTTTCTGGATAGCCCTCGTATTTTATCAGCTTCCAGAAGGACATTAATCAGGAAATGAGAATAATGTCTCCTGTAAAGTATGGCGTCTAAAAAACATAATATTCTTTGCAAAGTTTTTAGAATTGTTCAGCTTTTCTCAAATGATAGCTGTAAAGACCAAGAAATCTTGTAACAAAACAGCTATGTGATTATACATACAATAGTTTTGTCATACACTTTGTAAGTTTCAATGAGAAAAATGAACTAGTACATTTAGAATTTCTTGAAATTTTGTTTCATCCTGTTTTGCTATAATTTGATTTCCTTCTGTGTCAGACACTTTTTGTCTTCTTCAGAAAGAAGGCACCCACCCAAAATATTAAAATAAGTGTGCATGCAGAATATTCCAGTTGGAGTATTTTTGGCATGGCCAAATTTCTGTTTTGGGTAAACTACACTGAACTAGGAAACTCCATTGGCACTGTTCGTATAGAATCCTGTTGACAATTTGAGTTTATTTATTACCTACATTTCTCCCAATATGAGATCTAGAGCAGATAACAAAATACAGCCAATTCTAATAAATAGCAAAAAATCAGTTAAAACTGTTATATGACAACCGTAATTTAAAACAATGTAAAACTATTTAAAACAAACCATCTAAATAGAAGTACAACATGCTGTTTTGTAGCAACATGTTACGCAGCTGAAGACTTGTCTAAATAAAAACACATTTGCTTACAAACAAAAAACCAGAGAAGGGAGTTCACAGCCCTTTCTGTGTCTTCAGCATACTTGCTTCGGGTTAATTTATTTATGTATTTATTAATTTGCTTTCAATTAAAGAGCAAGCTCATCATTGAGGTAAAGGATGTGCACACACAAAAAAACCCAAAGCCCAAAGCATTAGTGTACTGTATATACCCAAGTATAAACTGAGTTTTTCTAGTCCTTTTTAGGGCTGAAAAAGCCTCCCTCAGTATATACTCGAGTGAGGGTGCTGGCCAGCTTATATTTGGGTTGGCTTATACTCGAGTATATAAGTAATTAGAGTTGGACAGTCATATCTTATTGAAGTCTTATTATTATCTTAAATTACAGTCTGTTGTAAATATTCAAAAACATTTAACCTACTGATGCCTCAATTAATGTAATTTTATTGGTATTTATTTTTATTTTTGAAATTTACCAGTAGCTGCTGCATTTCCCATCCATGTCTTATACTCGAGTCAATAAGTTTTCCCAGTTTTTGTGGTAAAATTAGGTGCCTCGGCTTATATTTGGGTCGATTGATGCTTGCGTGGGAGCCCTGGTGGCGAAGTGTGTTAAAGCACTGAGCTGCTAAACTTGCAGACCGAAAGGTCACAGGTTCAAATCCCGGGAGCAGAGTGAGTGCCCACTGTTAGCTCCAGCTTCTGCCAACCTAGCAATTCAAAAACATGCCAATGTGAGTAGATCAATAGGTACTGCTCCAGCTGGAAGGTAACGGCGCTCCATGCAGTCATGCCGGCCACGTGACCTTGGTGGTTTCTACGGACAATGCCGGCTCTTCGGTTTAGAAATGGAGATGAGCACCAACCCCCAAAGTTGCCATGACTGCACTTAATGTCAGGGGAAACCTTTACCTTTTATGCTTGCGTATATGTGGTAATCTGATCTTGATTATGCATTGTGGAGTATTTCCAAATTTCATAGAATCATAGAATAGTAGAGTTGGAAGAGACCTCATGGGCCATCCAGTCCAACCCCCCGCTAAGAAGCAGGAAATCGCATTCAAAGCACCCCCGACATCTGGCCATCCAGCCTCTGCTTAAAAGACTCCAAAGAAGGAGACTCCACCACAGCCCGGGGGAGAGAGTTCCACTGTTGAACAGCTCTCACAGTGAGGAAGTTCTTCCTGATGTTCAGGTGGAATCTCCTTTCCTGTAGTTTGAAGCCATTGTTCCGTGCCCTATTCTGCAGGGCAGCAGAAAACAAGCTTGCTCCCTCCTCCCTATGACTTCCCCTCACATATTTGTACATGGCTATCATGTCTACATAATTTCTGGGATACAAGCTGATCTGAATAAAAGCCTCTTTCTGGGAGAATCAAGTAGTAAAGAAACATCCTACGGAGATTGAGATCAGATCTGTAGACTGTCTCCGTAAAGACCACCTTGATTCTTTCTCACACCTCCTAATAACATTCAAGGATGCTAAAATACCAAACGAGGCGTGAGTATATAAATCTCATCTGAGCTATTGGGGAATTTATGTAAGGAGGGTATTCCAGGATGCTAAAATTTGATTGCTTATCTCTGGATTTAAAATACACCCTCAAAACAAGGAAAGTCTAGACATCTCTTGGAGACCCTTAGAATCCTCCTTAGATATCTGTGGGAGAGTTCCAATTGCCCCGTTATCATTGTTAACTCCTGGTAACAATGAGGATCAGCCCAAAACACCGTATCTATACAGACCCTCATTGAAATTGTTAAATGGCTCTCTTTACTCTCCCCCACAGAAATCCCCCCTAAAGTCAAGCCTTATTTCCAATACACCCTTCACCTCCACAATATCAGACAGTTGACTAATCCCTCCAAACCCAGCTCTCCTTTCAAATACCCCTGGGGTTGGACTTCCAGGGCCAGGGAGTGCCATTGAGGTCGTATGGGGGAGGAGGGTGATATGTGGTCAGTTCCAAAAATCCAGGGAGAAGCGCAACAGTCTTTGCGACTCTGTTGCAAAGATAGACCTGGTAGCCAACATGACAGGCCCCCTGGACTTAAGGTCCTGCTGTTAAACGCCAGATCCTTAAACGGTAAAACATGGGCATGCGGATCTGGTGTGCATCACTGAGACTTGGTTGGACAAGCTGGGTGGGAGAAATCTCACCCAGCTCTGTCCACCGAGTTTCGGGGTGCATCAGCTGGCCAGGTCCGGGGGCTGGTAGGTGGGGTTGCGATGGTCTATCAGGAATCCATCTCCCTGATCAGGTGTACTGTCCCGCAATTTACTGGGTTCAAGTGTGTCCACCTGAATGTGGGTGCCCGTGACAGTTTGGGGATTTTGCTTGTGTACCAACCACAGCAGTCTCCCTTCCAGAGCTAGCTGAAGTGGTTTCTGCTTGGATCTTGGAGTCCCAGTGGCTTGTTATGCTGGGGGACTTCTATATCCATGCAGAATCCACCTTATCCGGAGCAGCTCTGAACTTCATGGTTGCCATGACAACCATAGGGCTGTCCCAAGTAATATCAGGGCCCATTCATAAGGCTGGGCACACATTGGACCTAGTTTTTATTGCGGGTGGGAATATGGCCAGTGTGAAAGAGCAAAATATTCTTCCATTGTCATGGACCGATCATCACCTGATCAGTTTTAGACTGTGACTTCAAACCTCAGCGGGAGTGGACCCATTAAAATGGTCCACCCCAGGAGGCTTATGGATCCTGACGGATTCTTGATGGCTCTTACCTGTCATGAAGGCTGATGATCCTGTCGATGCTTTGGTCGAGCTCTACAATACTGAGATGGCCAGGGCAGTGGACACGATCGCCCTGAACATCCCCTCTTGTCTTGCAGACTCAAGCCGGCTCTTTGGTTCTCTAAGGAGCTGTCAATGATGAAGAGGACGAGACGGAGGCTAGAGTGCCACTGGCGGACAAGTCATAGTGTACCTGACCGCGCACGGGCTAGAGCCTCACTTAGGGCCTACTTAGGGCGTTGAAGGCAGCCAGAAAAGCTTTCTTGACTCCCCGCATCGCGTCTGCAACAAACAGACCTGCTGAGTTGTTTTGGGTGATCGGGGAGCTTCTCCATTCTCATAAGGGGGAGGGGGTCCCCGACCACCCAGCACATCATTTTGCAGACAAAGTCGCTCAGATACGCTCCCACTTAGACGCTAGTTTGGCTGCAGTACCTAATGAGGTAACCAAGGCATCTGCTTTTTTGTTTTTGATGGATTCGTTTCAACCGGTTTAGCCTGAGGATGTCAGGGGATCCTTGGGGCTGTGAGGGCGACCACTTGCGCTCTGGACCCTTGCCCTTCTTGGCTTACTAAACTTGCCAATGTGGGATTGGTAGATTGGTTTGTTAGAATCATCAATGCTTCGTTTGATCAGGGACATATGCCATCGAGACTTAAACATGCAGTAGTAAGGCCTTGCCTGAAGAAGACGTCTCTTGATCCTATGGTTTTTAAACAACTACCGCCCAATCTCCCTTTTTTGGACAAGGTTCTAGAGCAGGTGGTTGCCACGGCGCTACAGGGTTTCCTCGACGAGACTAGCTATCTAGATCCATCTCAGTCTGGCTTCAGGCCTGATCATGGCACCGAGATGGCTTTGGTTGCCTTGGTGGATGACCTCCGCAGAGAACTTGACAGGGGGAGTGTCCCAGTTGGTTCACTTGGACATCTCAGCAGCTTTTGATACCATCGACCATGGTATCCCTCTGGGTCGACTCTCCAGAATGGTATTGGGGGCACTGCTCTGCAGTGGCTCTGCTCCTTCCTGAAGGGTCGTACCCAGTTGGTGAAGCTGGGAGACACCTGCTCGGACCCCTGACCTTTGAACTGTGGGGTCCCGCAAGGTTCTATTCTATCTCCTATGCTATTCAACATCTACATGAAACCGCTGGGTGAGATCATCCAGAGATTTGGAGCTCGGTGCCATCTCTTCGCAGATAACACCTAACTCTACTTCTCTTTTCCACCAAACTCCAAGGAAGGCCCCCATGTCCTGGACCAGTGCCTGGCCGCTATGATGGTCTGGATGAGGGCTAACAGGCTGAAACATCCTGACAAGACAGAAGTCCTCTTGGTCAGTCGCTCGACCGATCAGGGTATAGGGTGGCAACCAGTGCTTGATGGGGTCACACTCCCCCTGAAGGCACAAGTCCGCAGTCTGGGGGTCGTCCTAGAGTCAGCGCTGACACTTGATGCTCAGGTCTCAGTGGTGGCTGAGAGGGCCTTCTCACAATTAAAGCTTGTGCGCCAGCTGCGACCGTATCTCGAGAAGTCTGACTTGATCAGGGTGGTCAATGCCTTCGTTACCTCTAGAATGGATTACTATAATGCACTCTATGTGGGGCTTTCTTTGAAGACGTCTCAGAAACTACAACTAGTTCAAAGATCAGCAGCCAGATTGTTAACTGGAGCTAGTTACAGGGAGAGATCAACCCCTCTGTTTAAACAGCTCCACTGGCTGCCATTAAGTTTCCGGTCCCAATTCAAGATGCAGTTGCTTACCTATAAAGCCCTAAATGGTTCGGGACCAGCCTATCTTCGTGACTGCATCTTTCCCTATGAACCTGTGCGATCTCTAAGATCTTCTGGGGAGGCTCTTGTCTCGCTTCCTCCCCCTTCGTTAATACGGTTGGTGGGGACACGGGAGAGGGCCTTCTCTGCGGTGGCTCCCTGGCTCTGGAATTCCCTCCCCAGGGAGATTAGGTTAGCACCGACCCTCGCTGTCTTTCGGAAGCAGTTAAAAACATGGATGTTCTGTCGTACATTTGATTACACAAATCCGTTATATCCTGGCCTTTACCCACATCGAATTTTGCCCTGTCACGTTACAGATTCCATCCCATATTTATCTTCCTTACCTGCTTTGTCTATTTGATGTATGTTCTAATTTGATATAGACACTCATTTTATCAGTTGATTGTTTGTCCATTTATGTCCATATTGGACCTTTTAATGCTGTAGATGATTGTTTATATTTCCTGCTCTCAATTGTTTTTTAAACTATGACCTGATTAATTTTTTAAAATGATGCTTGTTGTTTTAACTGTTGATTTTATGATGTTATGTGACTTGTATTGGGCTTGTCCCCGTGTGAACCGCTCCGAGTCCCCGTTGGGGAAATGGAGGTGGCATACAAAAATAATTTTATTATTATTATTATATAGTCAACACTCTGGTACTTTTAGAGTAATTATTGTACATGCAATCTGAGTGTTCAAAAAAAGCTTCTGTATTGATACTACATTGTAATATTTAGAAAACTGTTCCTGAATTAGCAGCTTAACAAATACTTGTTATTGGGCTAGTGCTCCATATTTTTCTTTCTTATTAGAACACAAAACAACATACAGTTCCCCCACTGCATTTAATTTAGCTTTTACTACAAGTCACAATTGGCTTTTGAGGACACTACATTGAGAAAAACTGGTTTATATTGTTATGCTCTTCTTTTAATATTTTTCACTTAACATTACTTTTGCAGCTATGTCCTACAAGAATTAGTGGAAACAGAAAGAGATTACGTAAGGGATCTTGGCTACGTAGTAGAGGTATGTTTCATTCTGCTAAAATTATAGTGATTTCCTTTCCATCCTTCAGTTATAACAGGTAACTTTGGAAGTGTAGAAAACCACGCCACTTTCCTCCAACCAGTTCTTTATGGAAGACAATGCAAGCACTGTTTTGGGAAATTGTGGATATGTGTGTTTTAAAGAACACAGACACAAGCTAGAGCCAGGAGCTATACCAGTGGTTTTCAACATGGGGTCCCCAGATATTTTTGGCCTACAACTCCCAGAAATCCCAGCCAGTTTACCAGCTGTTGGGATTTTTGGGAATTGAAGGCCAAAAATATCTGGGGAGCCCAGGTTGAGAACCACTGAGCTATACTATGTGCTGTGGTTGTAAAGATCTACAAAAATCCTTTCACAATGAAACTGATTGAGCAATTTGACACATAGCTTCAGTTTAAAAATGTACTTTCTCAAACTCCAGCACCAACACAGGGTAGGTACAAACACTATTAGATCTCCAGGGTGCATATTATCAGTTTTCAAGAAGAGTCTCTTCAATGCTTTCCTGCAGACTTCCCCATGGATTGATGAAACATAAAGCCAAGAAGCAATGCCAGTATATTTTAAGTACTCAAACTGATATCATTACCTTCAAGTTGCAAACCTTGAAACCTCTGTAAAAAGATCCCTGGAAAGTTTTTAATAAACAAAAAAAATTTTTGGGAGTGAGCAACAATATATTACTGGTCCTTAGCACACTGAGGTGTTAAATATCCCCCTCCAAATCAGGTACACTGAATTACCTTGTTGCAGGGGCCATGAGGACAAATTGACCATGTTTTGTGGAAAGAGTTTGACCTGTTTTAGCCCAGGAAAGAGTTTGACCTGTTTTAGCCTTGTTGTGAAATCAGAAGTGACGCCCAGTCATTTACTGTTTGGGGAAAAGGTCTTTTACAGGCCTTTTACCCTACCACAATAGAATTGTTCTCTGGAGCCACTAAAGGGTATAGAAGATGTCTTTCAGACAAATAAATAATAAGGATAATGAAGGAGGAGTGAATATTTTTCTTCTGACATGTTATTAATGCTATTGTTTGTGAGGTGAAATTTAAAACTGAATATTCCCTCTGAGCTATCACCAAAAATAAGATCTTTGAAAGTAAACATCTGTTAAACAAGAACATTAAAATTTAACTGCAAAGAAGATGCCATTAAGTCTTTACAATCCAAAAATGTAACACCTTTGAGGAATATCATAATAGTAGCTGCCTCCAGAATATCTGAGTATAGGTGAAGAGCAAAAAAGAGAAACAGGACAAGCAGATAAACCTGTTTCATCAGCTATCTCCAGCAAGTAAAAAGCACAGATCTTTAAGTCTGGCCATGGCAATCATGAGAAAACGGGTGGGTGGTGAAAAAAACAACAACAATATCTTTGAATGTGTTGTGGAAAAAGCTTTTTAGTGTTCTCTAGAAAGTCTTGAAAGCTAAGCAAGGTTAGCACTGATTAATACTTGGATCAGAGATTCCCAATACATACCAGGTGCTGTAGGCTATATTTCGGAAGAAGGAACTAGCAAAAACTATCTCAGAGTAGTTCTTGTGTAAGAAATTCATGGGTTTATCATAAATCAACAGATGACTTGATGGTATAGACACAGAGGAAAGGTTCAAATGTTTTTGTTTACCTGTATGTACTGCTAATTTTTTGTGGTATAGGGATTCATCCCTATTCGCTCTTGTTATTTCTACCTCTAGTACCAAATTTTCTGTTGAAGAATTAATATTCAGAAGCATTTTGTTAACTGAGATGTCTATATGTATAAGGAAAGAAAGATATTTTCATTGTTATTGCTAATTTATTTCAGGGTTACATGGCTCTCATGAAAGAAGATGGTGTTCCTGATGACATGAAAGGGAAAGACAAAATTGTTTTTGGCAACATTCATCAAATATATGACTGGCACAGAGAGTATGTATGTTTTTTATTTTTAACTTGTTTTCTTTTTATATTTAATGCTGAAGCAGTGGACAGGATCACTTCAAGTAGTTTAAAGAATGCTCAAAACTGTTATACCTCAGGCCTGGAAACCCCTTTGACCACAGCACTACACAGGAGTCCAGAATATAAGCAAACAGTTTATTGTTTTTTCTTTTGACTTTTCCATTTCTTCTCTTTTAAAGAATGGTTTCCTTGCAGCTCTAGCATCAGTGTTGTCACAGGGAGAGGCGAGCCAAATCATACAACCACACATATCTGTTTTACCAATATGGCTTCTATTATTCAGAAGAGGAGTGCAGAACTTTTATTATTTTGGGGGACAGGAGAGGTACCGGCAAACTACTGTCCTGATTTTTGGAGTATATTTTCCAAAAAGAATGGCACTTCTGCTAGTAGATGCTGTTGGAAAAAAGGATACTATGGGCAAGGAGCAGATGAATACAAATGCCTTCTTGCTTTCATCACATGAGCAGTACATTGTGCTTAAATCTGGAAACTGGTCTTTTTCAGTGTCATGCTGGTTCATCTGCAGTCTGCTTCTGATTATCAGTTTCCATTGTGTATCCCAAGCAGCTTTGTATAGATGGATGAGCAAAGTGCAACACTAGAATGCATCTGGCCTTTGTGGTCCCAAATTCCCAGAGACCATCTTTTATTGAGATGGAAGGATAACATTTTTTTTTTCTGGAAGTCTTCAGGGACAGTGATTTGCTTTTAGATGTATTACACGCTCGCTGGACTGTTTAATATTAAAAATATGAAAATAAGTGAAAGTTGAGTCACTCCTGGTTTGTTTTATTTAGTCCCCTTGGGGAGATAGAATATTTGGCTGGAAGGACTACATTCCAATAATCATTAAGGCCCCAAATGACCATCTGTCTCTTCCTCCCTATTTCAACATGTCTGTGGGTGAGTGGTGGATACTTCTTAATAGACAGCTCTTGGCTTTGATCCAGTTCCATAGCTTTTGGTTTAGTGTCCTGCAACATGATTAATCTAAGCTGGAATTTCCCCTTTCCCTAAATGTGGAGGTTGAGATCATTCTTCAGTTTGCCTTTGCTCAGGTTTAGAAGTAATGAGAGTGTCTTGACATGTAATTCCACATGCCATATCCAACACTGATTATTTACCTCTCTGATTGGGAGTGTAAGGAATACATACTAGTATTTTCTTTATTTGAGAGGAGCCCCATATCCATATTTTCTGCTTCATAGGAGTCCTAGAGGAGATCTCTTCAGCAGATTTCATTGCTGTTGCTCCTTGATTCTCACATCTATAAAAAAGAGTATTTTTCCATATATCCTTTTTGTGAACTAAGGACTGGTCCAACTCACAGAGAACCAAGTAGCTGTTGTAGATTGAGGCAGTGTGAAAGCTAAACAGTGTATTCCAGTATTATTGAGAGTATAAGATAGCACACAATACTGGTTATACAATCAGCCACTTCATATTTGCTAGGTTTAGGTGTACCACAAAAGGGAAAAACCATGAAAAAAAAAAGAAATTGCTATTTTTTACCTTATGGAACAGCGCTCCAGTAATGTCAGGGTTCTAAAGAGTTGTTCTCCCTCCAGGACCTCCAGCATGACTGGAGGAAGTTGATCATAAAGTTACACTTGAGAACCTACAGATTCCATGAGAGAACGTTTTAAATTAAATCTGTGAGTATTCAAATCTGCAAAAGTCACAACTGCAAATGTAGAGGGACAACTCGAGTAGTGTGGCTGCTTAAGGATAACAGAATGACTCCAGCCAGCCATGTCCAAGTGTTCTCCAATGCATCTTCTACAATGTTTTGTTGCAGTTGGTTTTGAAGAAAGAATTCTCTATGTTGTCCTTTTCTTTTTTCCTATACAGTTTCTTTTTAGAAGAATTAGAGAAGTGCCTTGAGGAGCCAGAAAAATTGGGATCACTTTTTGTTAAACATGTAAGTTTGAGAATCTACTCCATAATGTGTACAAAAACTGTTTTGATTATGGATCTAGATATTTCACAACATATTTAACAACATATAGATTGCCTTTGCAGCAATTCACCTAAATACTTTCCATTCTGTGACTGTAACATACTTTTAAATAGGCAATAGGTTTTTTTAAATAATTTATATCATATAAACATGCTTCTCTTCGCTTACTTGCTTGCACAGACAAACGTGATTATTGGGCCTCCCATAGTTCTAGATGAACTGAAAGTGGACTCTAGAATATGCCAAAATGTTGCAGATGGTGACCTTCTCAAGCGTCCTCAATTTTTTGTCTGTTTATAATGTGTTGGTTTATTCCATGAGGTGTATATCTTCTTTGGTTTACAGTGTTCTTAGCTCTATGTACTTGAGGCAGTGGGAGAGGCTGCAGACCATGTGACTGGTTCAGTGACCATTTAGAATGCAGTTTTTTTTTAAAGGAAGTCAGTTGAGACTTGAGTCTGTTTGAGTACAGATGCCAGTGTTAGAAATTAGAAGTCAGTTGAGGCTTGAGTTCCTTGAAAGAAGACTGTTATAAAAGAGAGCTGTGCAGAACAATATAATTTTGAAGAGACTGATAATAAAGACTATAAGTTAAAGATACAAACTGAAATGTTTTGAAATTTAACCTGACAAGAAATGTAGCTGTATATTTAAATACATGAATTTGTGAGTAAAACAAACTTGTTATTTAAAGAAGTCTACTTAAATTTTGTCTGCTGAGAGCATCGAATAGAAGCAAGATATTTACATGCCCAGTGATCTTCCATTAACCAATAAACTAAAAGAAAACTCCTGAAACTCTGCTACCCAATAGGTTATGATCCTAACAGGTCATAATCCAGTAGCCTATCACTTCCCCAATTTATTTCTGTTTGCACCCTGTTTGCAACATAGGAAACTTTGACCTTTCCTACTTTTTGCCACAGCTTCCACAATTCCTTGTCATCATCTATGCTGCCTGGGGTTGATGGGAATTTTAGGCCACAACGCCCGAATGGCCAAAGTTTTCCCATCCCTATAGTACTTTCCAGGTTTTAGGGTCTATCATGGATTGTGAGGGTTCCTTAGCAAACAAGGCAATGTAGAATGAGTTTAGAGAGCAAAAAGTTTGAAAATCATTCTCAGGCCTTTAATCTTAATGTTAGTATTCTCATTGTGCTGCAAAACTATTTTTAATAACATTACAATGTCAGTCATGGTTACATGCTTTCCAGCCAGTTAACAGAAAGTATTAGTCTTTGCCACTAATTCATTTACAAATGTGTAAGTGTACGCTGCTGTGTAGATAACAGAAGTGTATAATGCGTGGAACATGGATATAGTGACAGCACTTTCCCTTGCTCCTAGTAACAGAAAATGCAGCCACTTTTACAGATATTGCTGTTGACAATATCCATGTATAGGCTGTTTCATCCTTGATTTCTCCAGGTGATTGTGAGCATGCATATGTTGGAGAAGACCTCAGACAGGATATATGATGAGCAGATAGATTGATAAGTAGCAAGGGGGGGAAACAACTGTTTTCAGCTAGGCTCTGCATCACAGAAGAATACTATAAATTTAAAATGGATTTAGTAAAATGACTGAAAACAGATGTTTTTCTAAAGCATTTGATATTTTGGCTTCCACCTTTCTTGATGATATCCATGGTAATGGTATAAACACACACACACACAACTTGTATATGTAGTGATATATATGGTGTTCAAGGCAGCCCATACAAGTACTGTAGTTATTAGTCATTGTTTTATTCTATCTAAATTTCCTTTCTATATATATTCAAAAAATCTTCATTTCCCTCTCTTCCAGGAGAGAAGATTGCACATGTACATAGTTTACTGCCAAAACAAACCAAAGTCTGAGCATATTGTCTCAGAATACATTGATACATTTTTTGAGGTAAGTGCCAAAATAACAGGGAGTATACATGTCTCTGGTTTGACAGGAATGTTCATAATCTTTCCCAAACTCGTTTTTATTATATCTGATACATTTACTCCACTTCAGTTACGAGGATCAAAGTGAAGTTGTCTATTGTTGCCAAAGAAATGATTCCTCTCCCTGCTCTAGAGCTCTGAAATTCAATAAATTCTCTGTACCAAATTAATTAACAGATAGATAGCATCAGTTTTTAAATATAATTTCACCAAATAGTCCTCATGAGATTTTGGAAGGCCACATAATATTGATTCATCTAAGTGAATTTTACAATACTGCCATAGTAATCTGGATTCAGGCCGCCAGCTGCTTTTACACACTGGACCAAAGAGGGCCAATTAAAAGATGGGAGGGAATGAATAGAGATGTAATACTTGCAACTGATAAGGATCTATGTATCCTGTTGAACTGAGTAGGTAGAATCCTATTCAAAATGCTTATCAGCTTGAACATAAAGGCAAAAGAATATCAAGTGTCGTTGATAAATAGTTTTAGTCCAAGAGACAGGTGGGTGGGTGGGAGAATGGGTTTGTTTTGTTTTATTTGCAAATTTTGGTAGAATGAAGTTAAGGAAGAATTGCACCCCATACTTATAAGTATAATGTTTTGAAAAAAGAAAATGATTTCTTTGTGATGCATTTTGTTTCTAAATACAGCAGAGAACTAAGAATAACGGAAGCAATGGGAGAATCTGAAGGGGAATTTGGACTCAGTATGGGTTTCTACAGACCTGTAATAGCCTTTTTGAAAATGTTCTCTCTTAAATTGTTTTCAGCTCTTCTCTAAATTTTATCTTGTTGCTACTAGGACCTGAAGCAGCGTTTGGGTCACAGACTTCAGCTTACAGATTTGCTGATAAAGCCAGTGCAAAGAATTATGAAATATCAATTGTTACTAAAGGTAAAGCACATGGGATGCTGTCAACTGCAATCTGTAGCATTTGGGGATAAATATATATATATACCTTGTTACCTGAGGAACAACATCGACCGCAGAATTTCAAAACATTTCTTGTTGGCGACACACTTTTTAGAGATGCATTATTTTGTGACATTATAATTCAGTTTTACCAGCAAACCAGAAATTATACCAACCCCTTATGAAAGATACATACACACCCACATACAAAGAGAAAGTGATACAAGCACATACATAAATTGTAGTAACAAAATGTGGGAGGATACAGCATACAGAATACATCTCATGAAACCTGTCATTCATATGTTAAAATCTATGATTTGTAAGATAATATATATGTCCAAGATTTTTATAATTTTCATTACATTTGCTCAACACACCTACACACTGCAGCCGACACACTAACGTGTTGCAACACACAGTTTGAAAAGCTCTGATCTACTGTCTTTAAATCCTTAGAGAAAGTAATATCAAATTTCTGCCAACAGCATTAGAATCTAAAGAGAGAGAAAGGTCATGGGGGAAGAGGAAACTGTGTTTTGAGACGAAAAGCAAAGTTGTGTTAATGTAAAAGCATTACAGTGACCAATATATAAATAGGAAAAAATGGAAAAAAAGGAAGGAACATCAAGAAAGAAGTACAAGAAAAGAAAAATGCATCTTTATTAATTAAACTGAGGCAAAGAGAAAACTACCTAAACATCTAAAGCAGGAATGTGCAGTTTTGGAGAGTATAGGGCATATATTTCTCCCTCCCCCTGACTCCAAAAAAAGACAATTGAAATAATAAAACTATTTTTAGCTCCCAATGCCAATTTTGCTGGCAGAAGGAAGATGACCCATTTTAGGTGGAGCAGAGGCATTTCCCCCCAAAAAGGTAGCTGGGAGGCCCCCAAAACAATGGGGATATTTTGGCAGGCCCTAGGGGTCTCCAACATGGCCTTGGGGGTATATGTGGACAAGGGCCACATCTCCTGCACCCCAATCTAAAGAGAAATATTTCCACAAACAACGGAATCACTGTGTGTGAAAGAAAGAATATGCCCTTCGTTTTGTTTTGTTTTTTCTGTCAGAAGCGACTTGAGAAACTGCAAGTCGTTTCTGGTATGAGAGAATTGACCATTGCCCAGGGGACCCAGGATGTTTTGATGTTTTTACCATCCTTGTGAGAGGCTTCTCTCATGTCCCACATGGAGCTGGAGCTCACCCGCGCTCTCCCCGGTTTGGATTCGAACGTGGCAGCCTTCAGGTCAGAAACCCAACCTTCAAGTCACAGGGCTTTAACCCACTGCACCACCGTGGGCTCTGATGATTTAAGCATAAAATAGACATAGATTTAGAAAGGTTAGTGTTGGAATGGATGAATCGAGGAGAATAGGAGGAAATTACAAAGATGGATAAAAAGGAGTGAATCCATGATGAGATTTAAAGAGTGAAGTTTAGACTTGATTGAGGAAGCTATTGCATAAAAATTGACAGAATATAAGTGAAGTATGAAGAAACTAGAAGCAGATATGTAGAGATCAGAGACAGTGTGTTGCATATAGACTAAAGCCTTCTTAAGAGGTTCTTTATCTGCTCAGTGAAAAAGCTTGAGTAGGGAAAGTGTGTTTTCTGGGAGTTGTCTGAACAGAGATCTTTGAAGGCTGTCTACATCTTTTGTTTCAAACTCTTGCAGATTCTCCATGGATACAGGAGGCTCTCTTCTTTAGCTGATCCTCTGCCACACATAGAGAACAAACTAACTAGATGAAAATCTTCATAGTTTTAAGTTTATCTCAAAATTAATAAGCACAGCCTTACAACGAACATCATGGTTTAAAACTGAGTTTCTAATTAGGGTTTTGGTGAATTGATAAATAAGGAGGATCCATTCAAACAATATTTAACTGAGAGAGAACATAAGAACAAAGATTTCCACCTGCAGGAAAGGAATACAGTGATGTAAGAGAAGAGAAGGCAAAAGTGAACATGAGAGAGAACAATATGTTCTATATTTTTTATATAGCACGCTTCCGTCTGTTGGTTTTGTCTTATGCTGAATACCTTACCTACTAAGGTAGTTTAACTATGTGAAAAGAAAGTAAATAACTAGGGTTAGGTCTGGTATGAAAATGTTAGGATTTCCTTGTTTTCTGAGAAAATGAAGGTCAGCTGCTCCTAGGAGTGATACACCAACAAGTTAATTAAAATCAGTGAAAATAAGGAGAGACAATATTTAATACGTTTCGGATTTCAGGTAAAGTGAATTAATTTAGTTAAAGCTCTGGTTCTAGAAATTCTGCAATGGAATGTTAGATAATTGCACATTTTTATTGGGTACTTCTGAAAAAGAAGACTTTCGTATTTATGTGTGGGGTTGTTTTGCTTTGGTTTTTTGCTCTTCATTATAAATGGAACAATAGTCTCAATTTATATTTCTCTCTTTTTTATAGGACTTCCTCAAATACTCCAAAAAAGCTAATCTTGACATAACAGAATTAGAGGTATTTAGAAATATTGCTTTTGAAAAATATTTTACCACCATCAATGTAACTGTTTGAACTGTGACAGAACCCAGTGCTCTTTTAGTGCTGCTACACAATTAATGCTCTCACTTTCTTATAGTAATTCCTAAATAAAGGTAATGCTAGGTTCTTGTTGTTTGTTTGTTTTGTTATGATATTTATTTATAAATAAGTTCAGAGTAAAATTACACTAGCACTCTCAAATCATAATGCCAAATCAAAATCCTGCCTGTCAGGTACATATAAATGTGTTCAGAGTACATAATAAAGACAAGAGGAGCATTTTGTTATAATAATACAGCTTTCTGCTTTGGAAAATGATGTTTAATGATGTTTATACAGATTCTTTCATCTGATGTTTCTAAAATGGGTTGTAAATAATTCTCACAGGTAAGTGACATGTGTGCGCATGTGCCCTCAAGTTGCCTGTTGAGCTATGGTAGAGGTCCTCAAACTAAGGCTAATTATACTCATCACTTCTTTTTCTGTAATTTCACTACATTATGTGTTGCCTTATTGACCCTCAGACTCTTGATCAAAACAACGTTTGGATATGATCTTGTGATGAGGCATTACACAATACATAATGTCTTGCCTCAACCCAAAATGTTTATCCTATGTATACTCATGCAGAAGTCTAGAAATTTTAGTTTAAAAAATCAGTTTAAAAAACCCTGGGTCATCCTATCTACAGGTCAATGCGAGTACTGTACCGTGACTCTTATTTTTATTTTCCCCTTCTCTTGAATACAGTAGTAAAAGGAAAGTGCTTAGTGTGTTCTGGGGGGTGTAAAATAAGTACTGACCCCCTCTATTCACTCCACCATGATACCACATCTGACCTTTTTGAATGTCTATGTGGGGAAATGGTAGTGGCAGCCCCTTGGGGTATTGTTGCTGTCCCCTCTCTGCAAAATCCACAATTTTGTCCCCAAAATGTGCCCTCGACTTATACATGAGGTTGACTTATACATGAGTAGATGCTGTTCAGAACTATAATGATTGCTAAAATATCCTGGATCCTTAATTCTGTCTTCTGAATAGTTTGTCTCATCCACAAAGCAACATGTAGCTTTGGTACAACTTCTTTTCTGGAATGGTATCTGAAACAATCAAGAAAAGTGGTTTCTGTGTTGATTTGTGAATTGTCTTTAGATTTTCTCAGGTACTTTTCTTGTCCACACACCTGGAGGTGAATGTTTTTTGTTTGACATGGTGTCATTTGGTTCACATCAAACATGGTGTCTTTTTCAGCAGTGTGTCTTGGACTTGAACATGTTGCCTTTCCCCATTTTTTTCTTGGGCCCAATCATGTAAGATCAATTTTCTAAGGGGCAAATGGAGAGGTTAGAGTATGTCTACGGAGTTTGTGTCCCACTTTTTCCAAGTACTTTTTATTTTCATTTCTCAAGAGTTATTCATTCTGGAAATAATGGTTGACACACTACATTGACAGTTTTGAAGAAATTAATCAAGGAGTCTTCAAAAAAGAGGCATTCTGTTTGTTCCTACAAGCAATCGCTAGTCTTTTTTGTGACATAGTTAATATAATATAAGAGTTATATAACGTATCTTCTGGAATGACATTTTTTAGTACATCCGACTATTCTAATATTTGTCTCCTTTGATTCAACAGAGGGCTGTAGAAGTAATGTGTATAGTCCCCAAACGGTGCAACGACATGATGAATGTTGGTCGTTTACAAGGATTTGATGTAAGTTCATCTTTAAGTTTGTGCTCTTCATTCTTGATGAACAGCAAGTTTTCTTCATAATTCTGTATTTTCAGAGCAAACAAAACATTTTGATGTCCTTGTTTCAGTTTCAGAATTCTTAGGCAATCTAAAACATCTTCTATTTATTACAGGTTGAAGGCATCCCGTAAAGAATTAGCCTCTGTCTCAATTAGCCTTAAACATGGGCTGATTCAATAGGATGATGATGATGATGATGATGATGATTGTATTTCTAACCCGCATCTTCTCACTGCTAGGTTAGAGGGTGAGGAAATGCCCCAGGGATGCATTCTGCTATAGCAGTGGTTCCCAACTTGTGGTCCGTGGACCACCAGTGATCCCCAATAACTAAAACATGGTCTGCAGCCTCACTGTTACTACACGGTTGCAATGAGAGCTATTGGTCTTGCAAAAACCTTCTTATAGTGCCAAGGAAACGGGGATGTCAGGAGGGGAAAGCTGACTACCCACTAAAGGCGAGACAACAAGCCTCCTGACTGCTGATTCTCCTCCTCCTTGCCCTAAGCGGAGCCATTCTATGTGGCACCTGGAAGCGGGAGTGCCTTGGTGTCTCGTTTTAGGCCTGTTTCTGGGGTTATTTGGGTGCTGATTCAGAAAATTGCATTGGATAGACTGCATCAGCTCTAGATTATTAAATATGGTTTTCTGTGGGTAAGTAGATGGTGACTACTTATGGATGGCATAAGTTCTGTATCAGAAACTAGACCTGATGTGGTCTATCCAGTGCAATTTTCTGAATCAGCACCCCAAATAACCAAGCCGTATCTTAAGTTGACCAAAAATTTATTCGTAACCTTTTTGGTATTAATATTGGAGAGTGGTCCCTGGTCAAAAAAAGGTTGGGAACCATGGAGCTATAGCTATTATGTTTCCTTCCATTCTGTTCTTCTAGAGCAGTGGTTCTCAACCTGGGGTCCCCAGATGTTTTAGCCTACAACTTCCAGAAATCCCAGCCAGTTTACCAGCTGTTAGGATTTCTGGGAGTTGAAGGCCAAAAACATCTGGGGACCCAAGGTTGAGAACCACTGTCCTAGAGTGTCTACTTTCATCTAACATAGGAGGTCTTAATGATTTCACAGTCTAGAATGTGAAAAACCAATTTACCTAGATTGGTTCACAAGATTGTTGGGTAACAGTAGCTCAGATGAGACCAACCAACATGAAATTCCAAATTCATGAATATTGAATATTAGTAAAGCACTTTGTTTTTAAAATGCCACCAGTCCTCGCAATTTAAATTAGGATAGGGCTACTGATTGTTACATTATATTGTATTGTCCTGGGCAAGGCCCCATGTAAGCCACCCCGAGTCCCCGTTGGGGAGATGGTGGCGGGGTATAAATAAAGTTTTATTATTATTATTATTATTATTATTATTATTATTTCCAAATGTGAACAAAATTCTACTAATGTTTTGGCATGATATTAGGAAATAGATAATTATGTTGTTACTTTTTAAGATTCCTAGTAAGGATAGTATATTCTGCATATCTTATTATTTAGCAGATATCATCTGGTTGTCATTGAAAAGATAAACCTCTGTTTTTCTGGTACATGTTAGCATGTTGTTGATTTGTGTAGTACTGATTTGTTTAGATTATGAAGTTGCTGGTTGTTTATGTTTTCTTCTTCATTCTCCTCAAAACTACAGTGCTTCAAGAATAAATTAGTAATGACTACATATGAATGCAGTTTTGTTTGAACTACAAAGCGCAGGATAATTTTGTGCAACAAAACAAGTCCCTGAAATGTCAACATTTTATTAGATGTCCTTTTCTTTAACAGTATCATTACTCGTGTAACTTAGTGAGCTAGAAAGCTTGACTAAACTTGTTCTGGTTTCTGTTTTAAGGGTAAAATCGTTGCCCAGGGAAAACTGTTGCTACAAGACACATTCATGATTACGGACCAGGATACAGGACTCTTGCCACGTTTGAAAGAAAGGCGTGTCTTCCTGTTTGAACAGATTGTCATATTCAGTGAACCACTAGATAAAAAGAAAGGCTTCTCAACACCAGGGTTCTTATTTAAAAATAGTATAAAGGTAAGCATGTAATTTTTTTAAAGGTGATTATGTTTAAGGTTTTAATCCATTTTCATCTAATTGCTAGTTCAGATTTCCCCAATGTGACACCTTCCAGATGTTTGCTCCTGCAAGTCCCAGATTGGCCATGATGACTGACCATGTTAATCTAGAGCAGGGGTTATCAAACTTTTTCAGCCGCGGAGCCCTTCTTGAAGCAAAATTTCTCATTGAGCCCGAAGAAATGTTTATCTCTATATATAAAAGAGTGATGGCATCAGGGCAGCGGACAAAACAACAAAACTACAGGCCCCCCAACCTCGAAATTTGACAACACAACCCATCATTCATGGCTCTAGGTTGATACAACAAAAAGAAAAGAAAAAATAAAGTCCTAATTACAGGGAAAGGAATAATAGGTTTTATCCAATTGCTGCCAGTTTGAAGGCTAAGCTCCGCCCACTTGGTCTCCTAGCAACCTACTCAGCCCAGGGAACAGGCACAGTTAGGCCTCACTTAGGCTTCTTCCACAGATTATCAGATTTTAACTGGATTATATGGCAGTGTAGACTCAAGGCCCTTCCACACAGCTATATAACCCATTTATAATCTTATATTGTCTGCTTTGAACTGCATTATCTTGACTCCACACTGACATATAATTCACTTCAGTGTGCATACTAAACATAAAGACAACCATACAACAGACATTCAATACCACCACTACCTCAACAATTTCTCACCAACACCACCAGACAATGCCACAGCAACGCGTGGCCAGGCACAGCTAGTATACTATATATTATATATATATATATAGTGTGTGTGTGTGTGTGTGTGTGTGTGTGTCAGGCATGGGCAAACTTTTTGACCAACATAACCTTAACAGGGGCCATTCAGTTCAACCACCTTCTGCCATGCAGGAGGAAAAGCACAATCAAAGCATCCCTAACAGATGGTCATCCAGCTTTTGTAGTAGTAAATAATAATAATTATTATTATTATTATTATTATTATCATCTGAAAATACATCACACAGTCCTAGACACTTGGGAAGTGTTCGACTTGTGTGATCCAATACAACAGCCAGCAGAGTGTCTGCTGTGGACTCATCATGTTGTTTTTCTAATAATAATAATAATAATAATAATAATAATTGTGCGGTTTTCTGGCATTGTGTATTTCTGCCGCTTCTGTGACTGTTCATTTGGGGTTTGATGATTCCGTAGCCCACTTGTCAATGGATGTCCAGAATCAGCAGCATCCACCGCGGTCCTTTTTATCCTGGGCGACGACCGAGCCAGTATAGACTTCGTTTGGGTTTGTTTCTCCATAATGCTAATGGGTTAGGTGCTCTTAGTTCTGCTCCTCAGCTGAGGCCTCTCTGGCTTGGTTGGACCTACCGGTAGTTACACTACCGCCAGAACAGCCCTCAGTCATCATTGGAGCAGTTAAGCCCCCCCACCACGTCAAGGTGGCACCTGCGGGGGGGGGGGGGGGGGGTGGCACCTGGACTTCCGAATCCAGACTGACAAAGTTCTGGAACACAACACACCAGACATCACAGTTGTGGAAAAGAACAAGGTTTGGATCATTGATGTTGCCATCCCAGGTGACAGTCGCATTGAAGAAAAACAACAGGAAAAACTCAGCCGCTATCAGGACCTCAAGATTGAACTTCAAAGACTCTGGCAGAAACCAGTGCAGGTGGTCCCGGTGGTGATGGGCACACTGGGTGCCGTGCCAAAAGATCTCAGCCGGCATTTGGAAACAATAGACATTGACAAAATTACGATCTGCCAACTGCAAAAGGCCACCTTACTGGGATCTGCACGCATCATCCGAAAATACATCACACAGTCCTAGACACTTGGGAAGTGTTCGACTTGTGATTTTGTGAAACGAAATCCAGCATATCTATCTTGTTTGCTGTGTCATACAATGTCGTTGTGTCAATAATAATAATAATGACTGAGGGCTGTGCTGGCGGTAGTGTAACTACTGGCAGGTCCAACCAAGCCAGAGAGGCCTCAGCTGAGGAGCACAACCAAGAGCACCTAACCCATTAGCATTATGGAGAATCAAACCCAAACGAAGTCTATACTGGCTCGGTCGTCGCCCAGGATAAAAAGGACCACGGTGGATGCTGCTGATTCTGGACATCCATCGACAAGTGGGCTACGGAATCATCAAAACCCAAATGAACAGTCACAGAAGCGGCAAAAATATACAATGCCAGAAAACCGCACAATTATGAAATGCTACTACAAATCTGAACCTCAAAGGCGTGGCTACCAAAAAAGGATGCATCAACTGTGGAAACAAGAGTACCCTGACTCACAGATAACAGAACCCCGACTGGCTGACCAACGAAGATTCATAATCAGAAACAAAGTGTTCAGTGAAGTTGAACTCGAAGAAATCCAGAAAATTTGCAAAGCAAATTACCATCACACCACAGCACAGACAGCAGCAGAGACTCCAGCAACACTTGGAATGGTGGAACAGATTGAACCAGAAGAAAGTGTGGAGCTTTTGCAAGAATTTGAAGAACCAGCACTTGAAACATCTGCTGAACCACCAGGAACCTTGACAGCAAGACAACAAGAACTCAAGGATAAGATCATGGCTCATGCTGCAGCAAATGCAATAAGAAAGCGGCTCCCAACTCTAAAAACAGTGCCCAAGAGACACCTGGCGCCTCTCATGAAAGATGTGAATACAGTACTCTCCACTGTCCAAATAACATCAATTGAACAAACAAACCAGTATGCCTACAGTGCAGCAGTGATAGTAACAGAAGAACTTGGGCTCCTACAACCAAGGCAGCCCCAAAGAAAATCGACTGGAAAACCAAAGTGGAAGGTCAGGCTAGAGTTGAAAATCAAGAAACTTAGATCAGATGCAAGTAACCTGAAAAATATGAAAGAGAGGAAACTGAAGAATGACAAAATCAAGCAATACCTGATCCGAAAGTACTGGCTGAACACCAGAAAAATTGAAGAAGCCTTGGAAATTGTGAAAGAACAAATTACAGCAACAGCCAGAAAAATTGAAAGGTGTGAAGCCAGAATCATCCAGTACAGCCAAAATCAACTGTTTCAATCAGACCAAAGACGGTTCTACCAGAGTCTGAACCAAACAACAGACACAGTAACCATAAAGCCAGAGAAAACTGCAACAACAAAGTTCTGGAAAGAACTTTGGGAAAATAATAAAAACTACAACAAAAACGCTGGGTGGATAAAGGAGTTCGAAGGAAAATTCTCACAGAACAAAATGGAACAGATGGAAATAACAACTGAAATGATCAGCAAACGAGTGCAAAAAGTCAAGAACTGGACATCGCCTGGTAGTGATCAACTTCATGGATTTTGGCTCAAACATCTGATTAGTTTACATGGAAAAATGGCCCAACAATTCAATGAGATGCTGCAGAAAGGAAGTATCAGTGAATGGCTATCAACTGGAAGAACATACCTGATACAAAAGGATCCAGCAAAAGGAGCAGCACCAGGAAACTATAGGCCAATAACATGTCTGCCCACTATGTTTAAACTACTGACTGGCATCATAGCTGAGAGAATTCAAGACTATCTTGAAGGAAAAAACATCTTGCCAGATGAACAGAAAGGCAACAAACGGAAAAGCAGGGGCACAAAAGACCAGTTATTGATTGACAAAATGATTCTGGAGAACTGTAAGAGCCGAAAAGCTAATTTTCACATGACGTGGATTGACTACAAAAAGGCCTTTGACTCACTCCCACACAGCTGGATCATCAAGTGCCTGGACGCCATCAGGATTTGTAAAACCGTTGGCACCTTCATTGAAAACATGATGGAGCACTGGAAAACTGAACTGTTTGTTGGAAATGAAAGCTATGGACTTGTCAACATCAGGAGAGGAATTTTCCAGGGAGACTCATTGTCCCCTCTGCTTTTCATTATCGCCATGATCCCTCTGTCAACAATCTTACAAAAAACAAATCTCGGCTATCAAACATCTAAGAATTCTCACAAAATTTCACATTTGATGTACATGGATGACCTGAAGCTATATGGGAAAACGGAAACTGAAATCCAGTCTCTGACTAACACTGTCCGAATTTTTAGCACTGATATCAACATGGAGTTTGGTTTGGACAAATGTTCAACAGTGGCATTGAAGAAGGGAAAAATCATTGAAAGGGAGGGCATAAATATGTCCAATGGCCAAACAATAAAGTGTCACCAGCCAGAGGCCTATAAATATCTGGGCATACTACAGCTGGACAACATCAAGCATGAACATGTGAAAACTGTGGTCAGCAAAGAATACACACAAAGGGTCAGAAAAATTCTCAAAAGCAAGCTCAATGGAGGTAACACCATCAAGGCCATAAACACCTGGGCCATACCTGTCATAAGATATACTGCTGGCATTATAAATTGGACACAGGTGGAACTGGACAATTTGGACAGAAAAACAAGAAAACTCATGACCATTCATCATTCCCTGCACCCTCGCAGTGATGTTGACCGGCTATATCTGCCTAGAAGATTAGGGGGCAGAGGACTCTTACAAGTAAAACAAGCAGTCAAAGAAGAAGAACATGCCCTGGCAGAATATGTCAAGCAAAGTGAAGAACCTGCTTTGATTGAAGTCAAAAATCAGAAACTCCTCAAAACACAGCAGACAAAAAACTGGTACAAGAAAACCGCACTACAAACTAGAGCTGACAGCTGGCACAACAAAACACTGCATGGAAAGTTCCTTGACAAAATTGAAGGAAAAGCTGATAAGGAGAAGACCTGGCTCTGGCTCACGAATGGGACCCTGAAGAAGGAGACAGAAGGCCTGATCCTTGCAGCCCAGGAGCAAGCCATCAGAACAAATGCAATTAAGGCCAAGATTGAAAAATCAGCTGATGACCCAAAATGCAGACTGTGCAAGGAAACCGACGAAACCATTGATCATATCCTCAGCTGCTGTAAAAAAATCGCACAGACAGACTACAAACAGAGGCACAACTATGTGGCCCAAATGATTCATTGGAACTTATGCCTCAAGTACCACCTCCCAGCAGCAAAGAACTGGTGGGATCACAAACCTGCAAAAGTATTGGAAAATGAGCACGCAAAGATACTGTGGGACTTCCGAATCCAGACTGACAAAGTTCTGGAACACAACACACCAGACATCACAGTTGTGGAAAAGAACAAGGTTTGGATCATTGATGTTGCCATCCCAGGTGACAGTCGCATTGATGAAAAACAACAGGAAAAACTCAGCCGCTATCAGGACCTCAAGATTGAACTTCAAAGACTCTGGCAGAAACCAGTGCAGGTGGTCCCGGTGGTGATGGGCACACTGGGTGCCGTGCCAAAAGATCTCAGCCGGCATTTGGAAACAATAGACATTGACAAAATCACCATCTGCCAACTGCAAAAGGCCACCCTACTGGGATCTGCACACATCATCAGAAAATACATCACACAGTCCTAGACACTGTTCGACTTGTGGTTTTGCGAAACGAAATCCAGCATATCTATCTTGTTTGCTGTGCCATACAACGTCGTTGTGTTGATGATGATGATGATGATGATGATGATGATGATGATGATGATGATGATGATGATAATAATAATAATAATAGAAAAAACCCCAATGGGCATCCAGTCCAGTATCCTTATTCCATGCAGGAAAAGCACAATCAAAGCACCCCCAACAGATGACCATCCAGCCTTTGTAGTAGTAGTAGTAGTAGTAGTAGTAGTAGTAGTAATTATAGCAGAAACCCCAGGGGCCATTGTGGAACCACTCAGTATATCTCGCTGAGCCCCAAGGGCTCTCCAGAGCACACTTTGAGAATCGCTGCTCTAGAGGACACCGCATTAGTGAAGGTTAGTTAAGTCCAAATGTCCTGTATTCTCTGTAAAAGGAATTTAGAAATATCCTCTAAGATTCATTTCCTGAATCAGGAAAAATCACAGTGAAGTTTTTTTCTTCCAGCCAGTCACTCCTAGATTTTGTGTTCTTTTTCTATGATTCCCGCTAAGCTCAAAGAAATTGTTTCTTTTGCTTATGGCTGACAAACAATGTCCCAAGAGCCACATCATGAAGTACTTTACTTCTCCTTTTCCCTGCACATCTTTTGCATGTGTGATAAATAGATAATGAGGCTTTTCAATTATGCCAGATATGATGAATGAGTAGTTAGCCTGTTGTGAGGAATGAACAATAATGAGGAAAGATTGAACTAAGGAAAATTTAAATTAAACCATTGTATAATTTGAAATTACTTAATAGGAATGAAGGTCAAGAACACTTGTGTTATGTATCTACATATGACTGGCATTCAGGAGGAGGTTTTGACCACTTTGTTTTTGATGCATCCATTAAGACATGCACAGTGTGTCTGCCTTGTATACATAGAATGTAGTTCTTTGCACAGCTGTGAACCCCGCATTTGAACATTCATGGAGGCATATAAGGGAATCTGCTACCATAGGACACCCCACTATGTGTTGAACACATACAAGAGATCCCAAATATATGCTGGCGTCTCCTATGATTAGTTTCCTGAAAGCCCCTTTGCTTCTTTTCAAGATGCTTTTCTATCTGAGGTTACTTCTAATTAAAAGTCAACATCTTGTTAAACCTGTACAATATAAATGTGTGTATTCCACTAGGGGCCTCCATATTCAGTGAAACCATAAGCTAATATTTTCTCCCTATATTCTTTATTAGCTGCTTCATTGAACATCTCCCAAGGTTAATTTCTATGTTGTTTATTCACACATCAGCCCAGAATCCCAGAATACTTGAACATGTCAATAACTGTTGTAACACATTGCTCACCCCTTATCAGTAAAGTAACCTGTAAAGCAGTGGTTATCTACCTGTGGGTCCCCATATGTTTTGGCCTTCAACTCCCAGAAATCCTAACAGCTGGTGAACTGACTGGGATTTCTGGGAGTTGCAGGCCAAAACACCTGAGGACCCACAGGTTGAGAACCACTGCTGCAAAGGGTCATATTAAATTAGGAAAGGACTGCTACTTGAACTAAGTTGTGAGGCTGAGTCTAAGCCCCAAATGATTTACTTTTTAACAGAGTTAGCATAAGTTTGGTCTCTTGCTTGGTCTGGAAAAATTGTTTGTGAATTCCCAGTTAGGACATGACTATGTTGGTAGGCAGTGCTGAGGCCAAAATAGAGCCAGAATGAGTGTTACATCCCATAACCCAATGAGAAGATCTCAGGTTCTCAGAGGTCTCATAATACTAGTTCCTCCTGCCATCTGATTAAAAATAATGACACCAGATCACAAACTGCATTTCTTAATTTTTCACCTAATTTTTTTTCTATAAAGGTGAGTTGCCTTTGTTTGGAGGAAAACATAGACAACGATCCATGTAAATTTGCACTGACATCGAGAGCAAGTGATTCTATGGAGACTTTTGTTTTGCATTCCACCAGTCCAGGAGTCCGCCAAATGTGGATCCATGAAATCAACCAAATTTTGGAAAACCAGCGTAATTTTCTAAATGGTAACGTAAACTACATTTTTTGTCCTATTCAGATTTTAGTATTAGTTTAAACTCTCCAGTAAATTTCCTTTGTCATATTGCTGTAGAAAAAGTTCCTGCATATATGTATCTTATTATTTATTGGTGTTTCTGGTTTGCTGAAATACTGTATTTATTTGAATCTAATGCTTACCTTTTTTGGCTACATTACTTTCCCAAGATTAGGGTACTGATCTGATTTGCATAATACTGGTAATCTTAGTAACTGCTTCAGGGGCACCAGGAGCTTCTATTTGATGAGGTCATCTGTAATTTAATTGTCACAGCTCAATACTATGTGATCCTGGGATTTTGATGAGGCATTCGCACTTTAGTAGAGAAAGTTAAAACTACAGCCCCCATGATTCCATAGCATTCAACCAAGGCAGTTAAAGTGGATTCATACTACAGCACAGGTGCACCTCAAGGTTTCTTTTCCATTGCTGAAAGCTTTGATGTTCCAACACAACTGTTATTAATGAAGGACTTCTAAGCAGGTAGACTCTGTAATGGGAATATTATGAAGAGTGCATCTTTTGCTGCTGCACATTACATTTGTCAGCAAATGTTTTTTTTTTTTGTTTCAGGGTTTTGAAAATTGAGGTGTACATTAGATTTGATGATGCATTAGACTCGAGTAAATACGGGTATTCTCTTTGTTCCTGTGGAGAAACTGTGCACTAGCTGACTATGTTCCACTTTACTTCGCAGATGTGTTAAGAGCAATGCCGACCTAAATAACTGCTGGTACAATCTTAGACCTGTTGAATTTGAAGTCTTGTGTAGGAAACTGCTTTGCTTTGCCTTCCATTTTATGTGATTTTCTCTGCTTTCTCTCAATGACCACCACAGCCTTGACATCACCAATCGAGTACCAGAGGAACCACAGTGGTCCTGGTGGTGGCGGTGGTGGCAGCAACAGCAGCAGCGGCCCAAGCTCCTGCACTGGAATCCCCAGCTCCAGCCGTAGCAGACCCTCTCGGATCCCACAGCCGGTCCGACACCATTCCCCAGTCCAGGTCTCCTCTGCAGCCTCAGTCCAGGCAGAGGCAGACAAGATGTCAGGTACGTCCATTCACAATCCCTCCCTGCCTCCCCACACAACTACCCTACAGGCTGGCCTCAGCCAGGCAGGCAGGCATCCATCAAACATACAGCAAAATGGTCCTGAGAGAGAAGCAGAGAAGATCCCCAAGATGAACACTTTGGAGAGCCCCCGGAAGGCACCGACAAGCACTTACTGTCCTGTGGATGCAGATCAGAGGGAATGCCGAGGGAATTCGGAAGAGATTCGTTCAAGGAACAGCATAGGATCCCTGACGCTGGGGAAAGCCAGACCTGGAGCCATCTCACCAGTAAACCCTCCTTCTGCAATGGCTTTCCCCTCTCCTTTTGGCAAGGAAAACTTTACACCCAGTAGTCCTCTGCAGAAAGGCTCCTTTTGGAGCTCCATCCCAGCATCCCCTGTCAGCCGTCCCGGCTCCTTCACTTTCCCCGGGGACAGTGACTCCCTCCAGCGCCAGGTCCACCGTCACTCTTCACACAGCAAGGACACAGACCGCATGAGCACATGTTCCTCGGCCAGCGAGCAGTCAGTACACTCCACCCAGAGTAATGGGGTAAGAGCCAGAGCGCTTCTCTACTGTGAGCTCTTCTAAAACTCTTCCCATGCTCCCTTCTCCTGCGCGTGACCATCAGCCTCCATACTAACTTCTGGCTCTCCAGTGCTGCACCACTGCTCTGAAATAATAACAATCAGTCGCTCCAGCCTTTCTGTGCAGATCTCATAGAAACGTATGTTTATCTGTGTGTGTATACATAAGACAAAGACTTGCAATATGTATACAGACACACAGAAAAAATACCTCTAACTCTCAATGTGACTTTCACCTCTGCTGAATTTTTTTAAAATCTGCTAGTCTGGTTTCTACTAACTTGCTCTTGGCTTTTCCCTCCCTATCTAACATGAAGGCACAAATCTAACTTGCTGTGCGCTGCCGCCATGTGGGAACTCTTGTATACGCATCACCTGTATTTCTGCTGCAGATTTGTTCAGGGCTTCCTCCTCCTTACAAGCATGCAGTTCATTTTCCCCACTCCAGATGACGCTTTGAAGAAAATAAGAATTGCCCAGCTGGATCAGGCAGCCGGATGCACGAGGAAGCCAGCACTCCCCTGTGGTCTCCAACATCTTACATTCAGATAATCATGGAGGTCTTCTGTTGCTCTTACCTTTTAAAAAAATCCAATTGAGCTGAAGCATTCTGTTGACTTGCTGTTTTTAAAATATGCATGTACCTTGTCAAGGAATCTTCCAGCATTAAAAAAAAATCCTGAGTACACTGCTACACACAAAAAGACTATCATACTCAAATCACCTTTAAAAAAAACCTTCTGTAAAATATCTAAGAAACTCTGCACCAGGGCATCTGAAAATGCAATTTTTCAAACCATTCTGCTGTCTGGTACTGCAAGGGAAGAACAGGGTTGTCGGCCAACAGACTCCATACTCCTCTTTCAAACTTCCATCTGGAAACACAACATGACTTTGAAAGGACACTTTAAGATTTTTGAAAATAAACACTAATCATGGGGAATGAGACTCTCACATGTTGAGACTGACTTAATCCCAGACCTTTTTTCTCTGTTTAAATATGTTGTGCACATTTCCAGCTCCTTTCTCAGTTTCTGCACAACATCAGCTGCGCATCACTTGGCCTTCCAAATCTTTCTTGCATGCATGCACTATTTGATTGAATTTTTAACAATATACCACTCCTGTTTTCTTCTTTCACTTACTGTAGCATAGTTTTAGGGTACGAAATTCTGCTTTGCATGTCTCTTCTTGTTTTTAGGCTCCTGGTCTTATTTTTTGATTTGGTTTTAGTGTGTCTACTTCGATAGTTTCCTGAATGTAAGAAATGTCAACTTGACAATTAAGATAAACTTGTTTGATGCAAGTAGGGAATAGGGTTGTTAAAGGTGTTCCTAGGTTTCTGATTTTTTGCAAACTGGGATGAAAGTGTCTTTTCTTTAGGCAGAAGAAATACCTTGTGTGATGCTTAAAAAATAAATGTTCCTGCTTTAGTTGAAATGAAATAATACTTCACAATTTATGTATCATGTCAGAAGCGAATTGAGAATACAGTTATAATTTATAGAAAAACCACAAATAATGTTTAAAACTTGGCATTGTACTAAATTTCTTTTGACCAGAAGCTGGACATTTCGAGTGCCTCTGGTGTGACTGTAAGGAAATCCTCCATTGTGCATGTGGTGGGGCTCAGACTGCAGTGTAGTAAGACCACTTACAAACTTCACAGTCCTTCAGAACAATATTCCTTGGTACTGTTTCATTATCCAGGCGGCAGCCAAAACGGGGCCTAGACAGAAGAGGTTAGTCCATTTTCCCCATTTTCTCTGGTTATAGCCCTTCTTTTCCCATCTATATATATAAAAGGATTAAAAAAATTCGGCTTAGGACAAAACAACAAAACTACACATCCCAGAAACACTAAACTTGGCAACACAACCCTTCATCCATGCCTGTACATTCATACAACAAAAAGAAAAGAAAAACAAAGTCCTAATTAGAGGGAAAGGAATAATTGTTTTTTTATCCAGTTGCTGCCAGTTACAAGGCTAAATTCTGCCCACTTGGTCTCCTAGCAACCTACTCAGCCCAGGGTACAGGCACAGTTATAAGCCTCAGGCCTTTTCCACACTGCCTTTAAGATACAGATTATCTGATTTTAACTGGATTATATGGCAGTGTAGACTCAAGGCCCTTCCACACAACTATATAACCCATTTATAATCTTATATTATCTGCTTGGCACTGGATTATCTTGACTCCACACTGCCATATAATCCACTTCACTGTGCATTTTATACAGCTATGAAGAAAGGGCCTCATATAATCCAGTTCTAAGCAGATAATATAAGATTATAAATATACATTAGAGACTCGCTTATCCAACATAAACAGGCCAGCAGAACGTTGGATAAGTGAATATGTTGGATAATAAGAATGGATTCAGGAAAAGCCGATTAAACAACAAATTAGGTAATGATTATACAAATTAAGCACCAAACATCATGTTATACAACAAATTTGACAGAAAAAGTAGTTCAATGCTCAATAATGCTATGTTGTAATTACTGTATTTACAAATTTAGCACCAAAATATCACAATGAATTTAAAACATTGACTACAAAAACATTGACTACTAAAAGGCAGACTGCGTTGGATAATCCAGAACACTGGATAAGTGAATGTTGGATAAGTGAGATTCTACTGTAATATGAAATAATTACTGTGGTAATCTAGTCCAACCCAATTCTGCCATGGAGGACACAATCCAAGGACGCCCAACAGATGGCCACCCAGCCTCTAAATAATAATAATAATAATAAGAAGAAGAAGAATATCATACAATCATAATATTAGGAGACACCCCTAAGGATCATCCAGTTCAACTTCCTTCTACCATACAGGACAACACAAACCAAGCACTCCTGACAGATGGCCATCCAAGATCCGCACAGTAATAATACAAATCGAATCATACAATCAGACAGTTAGGAGAGACTCCTAAAGGCCATCCAGTCCAACCCAACTCTGCCATTGGACGATACAATCCAAGCACTCCCAACAGATGGCCAGCCAGCCTCTCAATAATAATAATAATAATAATAATAATAATAATAATAATAATAATAATAATAATAATAATATCATACAGTCCTAAGGTTAGCAGATACCCCTAAGGATCATCCAGTTCAACTTCCTTATATCATGCAGGAGGACACAATCCAACCAGTCCTGACAGATGGCCATCCAATATCTGCATAATAATAATACACATCGAATCATAGCATCACACAGTTAGGAGACACCCCTAAAGGCCATCCAATCCAACCCAATTCTGCCATGTAGGACACAATCCAAGCACTCCCAACAGATGGCCACCCAGCCTCTCAATACTAATACTACTAATAATAATAACAACAACAACATCATCATCATACAATCCTAAGGTTTGGAGTGATCCCTAAGGATCATCCAGATCAACTTTCTTCTACCATGCAGGAGGACACAATCCAAGCACTCCTGACAGATGGCCATCCAGCCTCTACATAATAATGATGATGATGAATATGATGATACTATACAATACTACACAGGGACATAGACCCCCTCTACCCTCACCACTTTCACAATACACAAACAACCAAATGCATACTAAACATAAAGACAACCATACAACAGACATTCAATACCACCACCACCTCAACAAGTTCTCACCAACACCGCCAGACAACGCCACAGCAACATGTGGCCGGGCACAGCTAGTATCATAAAATATGGTTGTTGCGACAATGGGGAAATAGGGTGGGGGAATAACAGGAAAACTCCTTCAACCCTCCCCCCCCCCCCCCCAATCCATAAAATGGACTATTCCTTTCTGTCTAGCACCCCCTTGTGGCCTCTGTCCAGATAATGAAAACAGTACCTATTCCTTATATTAAAAATAAAATCACATCTTAGAAATATTTTCTTCATTATTTCCTTCCCCTCCCTATATTAAATATGGATATTGTTGTGGTCAATGAAAAGCTTAACATTTGCAATAATATGATGTCATTGATGGAGAAATGTCCTTTCCTTCAGACTTAGCCAAGGCAGTTCTCTCTATAGCTGTTTTTCCAAGAGTTAACATCAAGAAGAGCAAAAGGGTTTTTTTTCGTGTCAGAGCGACTTGAGAAACTGCAAGTCGTATCTGGTGTGAGAGAATTAGCCATCTACAAGGACGTTGCCCAGGGGACTCCCAGATGTTTGATGTTTTACCATCCTGTGGGAGGCTTCTCTCATGTCCCTACATAGGGAACTAGGGCTCATCCCGCTCTCCGGATTCGAATTGCCGACCTTTCAGTCAACAGTCCTGCTGGCACAAGGGCTTAACCCATTGCGCCACTGGGGTCTCCTGGCAAAAGGATATTTTCTGCCAATCAGTAAGTGAAAACATATTGTCTGCCACTCATTATAGTAGAACCTGTGGATTGTATTCAATTACCTTCAGACTTGCAGATTAGCTTTAAAAACAAGTTAATTATTTAGTCTACTTCAGTGGTTCTCAACCTGTGGATCCCCAGGTGTTTTGGCCTACAACTTCCAGAAATCCCAGCCAGTTTACCAGCTGTTAGGATTTCTGGGAGTTGAAGGCCAAAACATCTGGGGACTGGTCTACTTTATCCCAGAATATTTCCCCATTAGGGCACACAGTTGCAGTGGACCTGTTTAGGATCACTGTATGCAATCTTGGCTCTGTCCTCAAGATGAACACAGAAAATCCGAGGTGAGGATTATGCTTGGCCAGTTTAGATATAACAATCCCATCTGCATAAACCAAGTTCATTAAACTTGGAGTGAGTAGTGACTCCACACACATTTCTGCCTGTTAGCTTCAGTGTGTGATATTTTTCAGCTATGGATCCAAAACAGAAGTTGTGATTTTATTATCAGTTAATTTAGCAAGATTTTAAAACACTAGGAAACAAACTAACATTTACCAAAGATCTCTAATTTGGATGCAGTGAAAGGTTATGGTTTAATTTAACTTGTATTATGAATCCCAAGAAAAGACAAGAGGTAGAGTAGAGGAAAGGAGAAAGATAGGGTTTTTATTCTAGCCTCCCCAGTCATTGTTAGGAAATTCAGCTCACAAAGCCTAAGAAGATGTTCACACTACCAGAAATTTCACTTACCCTCTGCAGAAGAGTGGTGAAGATACTTTTAAAAGCTATATCTCTTTGTATTTTCTAGGTCCTACAAGTGAGACTACAGTATGTTTCTACCGGAAGTCATTTGTTCAATAGGGTTTGTTATTACCCATAATTTTGTGTAGTCACACAAGGTCCTGGGAAATATCCCATGCAGATGTTGGATTTGTACTGTAATTCAGTTTACCACAACCTTCAAAAGTATATACGCATCTTCCAAATATGTCCCTATCTCCTTCATTAATATGCATATCAATCTGGTTTCTCTATTTTTAAGATTATCGTTTGTGTTTGTTTAGATTTTTTTAATCAGCGTAGTAGCAATATAGTTGTGAAGTGAATATTTTGCTATTACTACAAGCCTACTGAAATGGAAGTTCCTTTGTGCTGATGTTATGGAATAGAGCCACCTTACACACACCCTTCTACTTGAGTAAACATTCTCCCTTGTCCTTTCCCTCTACCTGATCACTTCATCTACAGAGTGAAAGTAGCAGCAGTAGCAATATCTCCACCATGCTGGTGACACACGATTATACGGCAGTGAAGGAGGATGAGATTAATGTCTACCAAGGAGAAGTTGTGCAAATTCTAGCCAGCAACCAACAGAACATGTTTTTGGTGTTCCGCGCCGCCACTGATCAGTGCCCCGCAGCCGAGGGCTGGATCCCCGGCTATGTCCTGGGGCACACCAGTGCAATCACCATTGACAACCCTGATGGAACAATGAAGTAAGTCTCACAGAGAATTCCAATGTGTCTGTGCTCATTCCAGAATGGTATGTTGTATTCATCTATGGCTGACGTATTTCTTGTGAAGCAATCTAAATTCTTCATGGATTAGGTTTAGGTTTCTGCCTGCCTATTTCAATAGTTCCTGGTATCTCCTTACTAGAGTTGAATGTTCAAGGAATAGATTCAATCAGTCATTCACCATATCCTATATTAACCCATGACCTCAAGATCCTTATTAGAAACCAGGAGGATACAGACTAATTGTGTGGTAAGCTTTTTTTTATCATGTCAGAAGCAGCTTTAAGTTGCTTCTGGTGTGAGAGAATTGGCCGTCTACAGAGACATTGCCCAGGGGATGCCCGGATGTGTTATCATCCTGTTGGGAGGCTTCTCTCATGTCCCCGCAAGCTAGAGCTGACAGACAGGAGCTCACTCCGTCTCACGGATTCGAACTGACAACCTTCGGGTCAACAACCCAACTTTCATGTCAGCAGTCCAGCCAACACAAGGGTTTAAGCCATTGTTCCATCATGGCTCCCCATGTGGTAAGTTGACACTCAAGTAAGTAGGGAGAAAATTAGATAAATTTCAGAAAAACTGCCACAAAAATTGGGCTTTTGTGCTTTAATTCAACTAACCACTCCCAAATGCTAGTATAACCTCTCTTAAGAGGGATACCTAAGAACTAAGACTCACAACCTTTTCTTTGCCAAATTGTTGTTTCAAGTGGTGATCCTTCCCGTCATGGTGAGTAATTATTTAGTAATTCAAAGATGCAGAAATTATTTGAGAATTCAGATAGTTTCCAAATCTGTTTGTCCATCCAGTGGCTGTTCAATATTGCAAACACCGAATGGTTATACTAAGCTTCTTTGCATGGAAAAAAATTTGTTTCTACAAAAGAAGACAAAATTCGAGGCCTAGTTGTAGTTGTACCTTGTTGAGATACCATTGAAAACCAAAACTGTGCATTTATGTGATTGAATCATTCCAAACAGAAATATAGATTCCAAGGAAAATTCTAGGTTAAAATCATTTGTTTTACGTCATGTTTCTATGTTTAAAAAATCCCTCTTTTTTACATAATAATAATAATAACAACAACAGCACTTTATTTATTTATAGGGACATATGTCATGAGCACTGTTGTGTAAATCGAATGAGGTCATGTATATAGTACATACAGAACTAAATGCAAAATAGCTGTCGTAGTGCAATAATGATATAATTCTTCTTATCAAACCAGCCAAATGTATGTGGCCTTAAAAGTCCTTTGTCTGATTCATCCGTAAACCGCTCCTTGTTTGAAATGGACTGTTCAGTGTGTTTTTCAAATGTTCTTCCTTCGACATGTTGATTTAAAATATTTTTCCAAGGCAAAAATCACCCAGAGAAAGCTCCAGTTAATTGTGGTTTTGTTCTGCCTTCAGGAAGTCATCATCTTGGCACACAGCACTCCGTCTAAAGAAGAAATCTGAGAAAAAAGATAAAGACAGCAAAAGGGAAGGCAAGTTAGAAAATGGTTACCGTAAATCACGAGACGGACTTGCCAATAAGGTTTCCGTGAAGGTATTTCTTCCTGATGTTGTATTTATAAGAATCATTAAGTTGTGGGACAAAATGTGCCACTATTGTACCTTCTGCAGTACAAAAGTTGCTGTACTTGGCATGCGTTTGTACTGGCATTTTTTCCATACCTGCTCCTCTTTTAGATAAAAATAGTAAAATCCTGTTTTGAACACAGTTTTTTAGAAAATTTGTATACAGTTCAAATTGTTATTGTTGCTATTGCTGTTATGTGCCTGCCATCAAGACAATTTTAACTTATGATGAATGAGAGTCCCAGTCCTCAACATCCCTGATCAGGTCTTGAAGACTCAGGTCCATGGCTTCCTTGATGGAGTAAATCATCTGTTCCTACAGTGTTCCTTCCACCTTACTGAGCATTATGATCCTTTTCATCATTTCATAGTATGTCCAAAGTACAATAGCCTCAGTTTAGCCATTTTGGTTCCTTGTAAGAGTTCAGGTTCAATTTGTTTTTTGGGGGTGGGAGCTGTGCATGGTATCCATAGAACTGTCTTCCAGCACCACAATTCAAACGTGTTGATTTTCTTCCTGTCATCTTTCTTCACGATCCAGTTTTCATAGCTAATAATGATGATGATGATGATGATGATGATGATGATGATGATGATGATGACGACAACAACAACAACAACAAACTTTATATTCCACCCTGTGTCCCAGGAGGGACTCAGGGCAGATTGCAAACATTCAGTGCCCGAACACAACAATACATCCATAATAATGAAAATTGACAACCCAATATATAAAAACAAATTATGACTTAACAACTAAAATTAAATTAAAAATGCAACATGTTACATCAGACATAAAACAAAACATCAAACAGAAGCCTTCTTTTGAAATAGCATGGCTAAGTGGTTCTATTCTTTTTTTTGTTAATGATACATCTTTATACTTGAGGATCGTATGAGGTTTTTTTCATAACTGTCCTTAGATTTAGTTGTCTTCTGATTTTTGGCTACATTTTCCATTTTATTCTAATACTGAACCAAGATTTAGAAAATGTTTAACTATTTTGATGTCCTCATCTCCAACCTTAAGGTTACATAAATCATCTGGTCATTATTTTTGTTTTCTTAACATTCATATGCAACCTTGTTTTTGAACTTTCTTCCTTAAATTTAGCAGCTGCAGCATCCCAAGTCTTTGTTATTTTCTGCAAGTACATTGTCATCTGCATGTCTTAAATTGTGTCTCCTCTCAGAATTTTCAAATCTCTTTCCTCCAGGTCTAATTCTGCTTCCATTATAGCAGTGGTTCTCAACCTGTGGGTCCCCTGATGTTTTGGCCTTCAACTCCCAGAAATTCTAACAGCTGGTAAACTGTTGGGATTTCTGGGAATTGTAGGCCAAAACACCAGGGGACTCACAGGTTGAGAACCACAGCATTATAGGTTCTGCACATAAATTGGGTAGGATGATAAACTGAAGACTTATATTTTATCCCTTCTTGCCAGAGGGAAGCCATTTTGCTTTTCCATATTCTATCCTGATTGTGGCCTCTTGTCCAGAGTATATATCATACACCCTTTTTAGAGCCATCCATAGTTTTCAGGATCTCTACAATCAAGGACTTCACTATAATCTATAAATTGAAGTTTTATTTTTATACTTCTTAAATTCTTTGCACTCTCCATTTAGATGTGTATGTTTGCTATATGATCTCTAGGGTGTCTTCCTTTTCTCAATGCAACTTAGATATACAGGATTTCTTGCATAATATAGGATAAAAGCTTTTATTGAATATCAGTTTGTCTGCATGGAGGGATTAATATATTGATCTGATGGTTACAAAAATCTACTTTCTTGGAAATTTCTGTTATTCTGTTTTCTGTATTTGTTGGCAGATTTTTGTTAGAATATAGATTAATTCTGTATCTGTAACTTGAAACACCTCAATTGCTATGCCAGCTGTTATTGTTGTTTTATTTATCCCAAGTCTTTGAGAGATGGCTTCCACTTAACATTCTAAAATTGTTGGTTCTTTATCAAAATGTTCTGCTGTGACCCAATATGTCACCCAAAACTCTTAACTACATTATTATTATACCTTACAACAAGTAGAATTGAGCTTGGTAGATTTGGGAGCCTTTTTCTCCTCTGTGCAAAAAAAAAGTTAGGATTTTTGCAGAAAACTGGTGGATTGCATTTACATAGTATGTCGAGCCAGTGGAGGACTTTAGTGTTTTTAAAACAAAGGGAAGAAGAGAAAACCATTCACCCTTTTTTGATATATTCAAGTAAATGCTGAGCACCAAATAGCTTTTCATCATAGCTGATTTGGAACACTGCTTAAGTATCAGAGTAGTGTCTTCTCTTGTGTGGTCATATATTGTCCAGTTAACTTTTTTTAAAAAAATGTCAGAAGAGAATTGAAGTCGCTTCTGGTGTGAGAGACGTTGCCCAGAGACGCCCGGATGTGTTACCATCCTGCTGGGAGGCTTCTCTCATGTCCCTGCATGGGAAGCTAGGGCTGACAGATGGGAACTCACCCCATCATGTGCCAGCCTTCAGGTCAGCAGTTCAGCCAGCACAATGGTGTAACCCATTGCACCACCGTGACCCCAGAATCCAAGCTCTCGGATAATGCAGTAAAGAAAGCATAATCACCTTTATTCAGAAGGTTGCAAAGAATATTATAATCACTTTTCAATATTCCTGGTACAAAGCTAATATCCTGGCTCAGAGTACAGAAGTCTTTTCAAATTACAAATGAAAAGTGATGCATATTGAGCTCACAGGAAGCAGGAGCAATCATTGCTAAGAGGACAATGGATAACAAATTGACTGGTTAATATAGTGTTGGGCAGAAATGTTCATGTCCCAAGTAGATCAAACTCTTTAAATTACAGCATAATTCAAGATTTGCAACTTTCTTAACAGTCTTTATCTGAAAAAGTAGCATCTTCTGTTTAATTTAAATTCAGAGTTTTTTAAACCAGTGCTTTTACAAATGTCAGTCATTTATCTAAGAAGAGCTGGTATATCTTTTTACGAAACGTTTTTTGGTGCAGCCTCCAACTTTAGTAATCGTTATTGACTTAGTGTGCATAGCAAAAATAGCCGCCTCCATCTAAGCCCACCATTAAACAAAATTAGATTTTTTTTTATTTTAAATCAGATAGAAGCCAGAGGGCCTCAAATCTTTAATATCAAATATTGAAATCAAAGGGGATATAAATCCAGAACAATGCTGCAGACCTTGTTCCAAATAACCTGAAAAGGAAAAAGAAGCTGTCAAACAATATTTATTATGAAGAGCATCAGTATAGGTATATACCCAGCATTGCCTGGGTGTCAGAGAGGCCACTGCCCATCTGCTTTCTCCCTTCTCCATCACTGAGAAGACCTACTTCTCAATGTTTTTTCTCCCCGACACACATCGCCTAGCAATAGCTCATCCACTTCACTTCCTTTATTTCTGACAGAGGGCCACTTCACCTAGCCACAACCAATCTGATTTGATACTTTCCTTTCCCTCTGCTCTGGGCTCAAAGGGGGTATGTTTTTTAGTTCAAATCCCTCAATTGTTTTCAATTGGATAATGAAGGATAAGTGTGCTAGGTTTGGTCCACATCCATTAAGCCAATAGGAGCCTTTGTGGAACAAACACACATATACCTTGACTTTTATATATATAGTTGCATGCAGTTTTAAGAGGATAATACTGGTAGTTTGATATATTACGTTTCCTGCAAATAGATGAAAAGGCAAATTTGAACCTTCTGATATGACAATTCTATGGATTTCCTAAACTGCCTTTTAAAGTTTTGGGGATCTAGCATATTAGCACTAGAATTGGTTTGAATAAAGTCACAGACTATGTTTCAGCAGTAACATTGTGTCCAGTAACATTGTGAATACTTCAGTATTTCAGTGCCAAATGAAAAGGTCAGTAATCTTCATGCTGCTGAAGTGGGGGATAATATGTGTAGGGAAAGAATGACACTGTTCAGTTAATTCAGCAGATCTCTAAGGAATGAACTGGTCAAAGGACACTATGATGGGGCTAAGATATGCTTCTAAACGTAACCTTTTTAAAGCCTTCTTTTCGCTAAAAGATTTTTGGAAAATTTCTCAAAATTCTAATTTTTTTCCAACTTCTCATTTTCAGCTTCTCAACCCCAACTACATTTATGATGGTAAGTCCATATTGTCATATAGGGTGAGGCATAAAGATATCCCACATTTTGAGGGCGCACTGTGTGGGCTGTAGTGAGGATAGAGATAGGTCTAATTCAGTAGGTAAGGCTCTGCCGTTTTTAATACCCATCATGAGTTGGACAAATGAAATTTGAGGTTTTGATATTCAAGCAAATATGAGAACAACTGTTCTGTGATAATGATACAGACAGTGTTCTGTACATGCTTCAACACCACTCTGCCCAAGATGACCCAGATAGTGATGGAGAAATTCCGGGAACATCTTCAGCAATGTAGTCCCAACGACGGCCTCCATTTGTCTGATATGATTTTTAAAGCCCATTAAATCAACACTGTTGTTATGTACTTTTCAGATATAGATATAGATATATATTTCCAGATAGCTTTATTTTTATACCCCTTCAAAATGTGGCAGATATTTATGCCCCACACTGTACTACTGTGATGTCTTACTTGGCTTTCCCTCTCTTGCTTATTTCCTGGTTGCTGTTCTTGGGAGGACTGTTCCATTGGCTCTCATTTTGGGGGTGGAGCTTGGGATTAGATTTGGATGACATGGTTCAGCCTCAGAGCTAATCTCTAGAGGCCTTTTTTCCCTCCATTTGGCATTCCTGAGAAAAACCTCTTAGAGATGGGTCTTATAATTTGGTCTGGGTTCTTTGACCTGGCAAATTCAAACAGGCAACATAAATCAAGTATTTACCTTATGGTTCACCTCATAGTCATTATAGATAGTTCACCATAGCTAGTACTTAACACATAGGTCATAGTTTAGGTACTTACCTCAAAGATAGCAAAGCTGATAGTTTACCTCATAGCTTATGTACTTACCTTATAGCTTATCACCTTATAGTTATTTCATAGCTAGTATTTACCTATAGCTTAGATAGCTTACCTCATAGTGAAGTACTTACCTTATGTATAATTAAAGGGTAAACCGAACGCTGCTTGGGTAGCCAGACCTATAGATAGCCATTTCCCCCAGCGTGCCTTCACAACTACCATATAGTTTTACAAGAGTTATATATATATATATATATATATATATATATATATATATATATATACACTAGCTGTGCCCAGCCACGCGTTGCTGTGGCAAAGTATGGTGGTATGGGAAATAAAGTATTGAGGAATTGTTGGTAGTTAAGGTAAAGGGTAAAGGTTTTCCCCTGACATTAAGTCCAGTCGTGTCTGACTCTGGGGGTTGGTGCTCATCTCCATTTCTAAGCCGAAGAGCCGGCATTGTCTGTAGACTCCTCCAAGGTCATGCGGGATGACTGCATGGAGCGGCGTTATCTTCCCGCCGGAACAGTACCTATTGATGCACTCACATTTGCATGTTTTCGAACTTCTGGGTTGGCAGAAGCTGGGGCTAACAGTGAGGGCTCACTCTGGTCCCCCAATTCAAACCTGGCCTTTTGGTCCAGAAGTTCAGCAGCTCAGCACTTTAACACGCTGCGCCATCAGGGGATATTATTTCCTAAAGGTTGTGAATATACAATATTTCTGATTGTGGTTTGTTTTTGTTTTGTTTTTGTTGTTTTTTTTGTCTGATGGAGGCAAGTATGAATGCTGCAATTAGGGGAAATGATTAGGATGTAATGGCCTTGCAGTTTTAAAGCCTGGCTGTTTCCTCCCTGAGTGAATTTTTTGTTGGGAAGTGTTAGCTGGCCCTGATTGTTTCCTGTCTGGAATTCCCTTGTTTTCAGAGTAGTGTTCTTTGCAATATTTTATGGCTTCTACTGTCTGTGGCCCTGAGAAAACAGAGGATTTGCCAGACTTTGATGATGGGAATACTTTGTTGGGAGGTGTTAGCTGACCCTGATTGTTTCCTGTGTGGAATTCCCGTTTTCAGAGTGTTGTTCTTTATTTAGTGTTCTGATTTTAGAGATTGTATTGTTCTGTTTTATTATACCACATTAATTTTTATATATTCTGATTTTAGTGTTTTTGAATACTTGGAGCCAGATTGTATTCATTTTCACGGTTGACCGCAACACAATAATAATGATGATGATGATGATGATGATGATGATGATGATGATAATAATAATAATGACTTTGGTAATACACAGTTCTTCACTCCCTTCTCAGCTTCCTTTCTGGAAGAATCCTTTCTTAGGAGGTGTTAGCTGGCCCTGATTGTTTCCTTTGTGGAATTTCCAATTTCCCTGCTTTCAGAGTGTTGCTCTTTATTTACTGTCCTGGTTTTAGAGATTATATTGTTTTGCATTATTCTATCCCAGTAATTATTTCATATTAAAGTAGAATCTCACTTATCCAACATTCACTTATACAATGTTCTGGATTATCCAACGCAGTCTGCCTTTTCGTAATCAATGTTTTTGTAGTCAGTGTTTTAAATTCATTGTGATATTTTAGTGGTAAATTTGTAAATACAGTACAGTAGAGTCTCACTTATCCAACATAAACGGGCCGGCAGAATGTTGGATAAACGAATATGTTGGATAATATGGAGGCATTAAGGAAAAGCCTATTAAACATCAAATTAGGTTATGATTTTACAAATAAAGCACCAAAACATCATGTTAGACAACAAATTTGGCAGAAAAAGTAGTTCAATACGCAGTAATGCTAAGTAGTAATTACTGTACTTATGAATTTAGCACCAAAATATCACGATATATTGAAAACATTGACTACAAAAATGTGTTGGATAATCCAGAACGTTGGATAAGCGAGTGTTGGATAAGTGAGACTCTACTGTAATTACTACATAGCATTACTGCGCATGGAACTACTTTTTCTGTCAAAATTGTTGTATAATCTGATGTTTTGGTGCTTAATTTGTAAAATCATAACCTAATTTGATGTTTAATCAGCTTTTCCTGAATCCCTTCTTATTATCCAACATATTCACTTATCCTGCCGGCCTGTTTATGTTAGATAAGTGAGACTCTACTGTATATTGATAATCTTATATTATCTGCTTAGAACTGGATTATCTAAGGCCCCTTCTTCACAGTTGTATAAAATGCACACTGAAGTGGGTTATATGGTAGTATGGAGTCTATCTTGACTCCATACTACCATATAATCCACTTCAGTGTGCAAAGCAGATAAAATAAGATTATAAATGGGTTATATAGCTGTGTGGAAGAGCCTTGAGTCTACACTGCCATATAATCCAGTGCAAATTAGATAATCTATGAAAGAGGCCTGAGGCCTAAACCTGCCTGTCCCCTGGGGTGAGTTGGTTGCTAGGAGACCAAGTGGGCAGAGATTAGTCCTCTAACTGGCAGCAATTGGATAAAAACAATTATTCATTTCCCTCTGATTAGGATTTTATTTTTATTTTATTTTTGTTGTATCAACCTAGAGGCGTGGAAGCTGGGTTGTGTTGTCAAATTTCGAGGTTGGGGGGCCTGTAGTTTTGTTGTTTTGTTGATCACTCATCTATATATATAAAATGATAAAGTTGTTTGCGCAGTGACTATAACAACAAAACTAAACATCCCAGAAATACGAAATTTGGCAACACAATACAAAAGGCTTGCCTCCAGGTTACAACAACACAACCACACCACAAAACCACAATCCAGACCCACAAAACTCACAACAACGCATCATGCGATAACAACACAACTAAACGCCCCAGAAATACAAAACTTGGCAACACAATGCAAAAGCCTTGCCTCCCAGTTGTAACAACACAACCACACCACAAAACCACACAGGACCCACAAAACTCACAACAACGCATTGTGACTATAACAACACAACTAAACGCCCCAGAAATACGAAACTTGGCAACACAATGCAAAAGCCTTCCCTCCAGGTTGTAACAACACAACCACACCACAAAACCACAATCCGGACCCATAAAACTCACAACAACGCATCGTGACTATAACAACACAACTAAATGCCCCAGAAATACGAAACTTGGCACACAACTAAACGCCCCAGAAATATAAAACTTGACAACACAGTACAAAAGCCTTGCCTCCCGGTTGTAATAACACAACCACACCACAAAACCACAATCTGGACCCATAAAACTCACAACAACGCATCGTGACTATAACAACACAACTAAACGCCCCAGAAATACAAAACTTGGCAACACAACACAAAAGCATTCCCTCCCGATTGTAACAACACAACCACACCACAAAACCACAATCCGGACCCACAAAACTCACAACAACGCCAACACTTCCCCAATCCCTACATTCACACTTGGCCTCCAAAAAAAAAACAATTACAATAATAACAATGACAACAACAACAAGAATCAACACCATCACAGGCAAGAAGCAGCCAGGCACTGAGGCTGAGAGGCCAGTCAGTGCTACACTGGGCCTCCATAAAACAATACAGTAGCATCCAACTTATCCAACCTTCATGACCACTAGAACAACAATAATAATAAACACCTACACAGGCAAAACAAAAGAAAGACTATTGTACCACAATAAAAATATAAACCGCACTCAGCAGAATCAGACATTACAATTAACAACAAACCAAAGACAACAGGGATCTCAAGCAATTATCAATCAACACAAAAATTGAACAAGGTAACAGACTTCAAATACTACTACTAATGTGAGTATAAAGAAGGTGGAGGTCACAGCATAAATACAACCTAATGTAGACTGACCAACACCACCAGACTAAGTCACAGCAACGCGTGGCCGGGCACAGCTAGTTTATATATATAGATTGAAATGTAGCTGACCGGTGATCTATAGATCCAATCCCATTCACTTATTGACTACCTAATGTCTGACTCGGGGGTGAGTAATTTTTGGCCCATCAGATGTTTTGGACTTTTTAGAAACTCCAGCCTGAATGGCCAAGATTACAAATGCTGAGATCTGATACACCTGGAGAGCCAAATGTTCCACAACACCAGTCTAAATTACTGGGATTGAGGCATGGGACTATTTAATGAGTAAGGACTGTCAGTTGAAATTGATTGATCTGGCCATATGCATCTTAGTTCAGAAATAGATTTTTAGGTTTATTCAAGATGCAGTATCTCCAACAGCATAGTGCTTTCTCTGAAAAATTTACCATTAGAGGCAGATATCAATGGTTGTTGGAGCCCCCGGTCGCGTAGCGGATTAAACTGCTGAGCTGTTGAACTTGCTGACTGAAGAGTCAGCAGTTTGAATTTGAGGAGCAGGGTGAACTCCTGCTGTTAGCCCCAGCTTCTGCCAACCTAGCAGTTTGAAAACATGCAAATGTGAGTAGAGCAATAAGTACTGCTCTGGCGGGAAGGTTACGGCGCTCCATGCAGTCATACCGGCCCCATTACCTTGGAGGCATCTACGGACAATGTTGGCTTTTTGGCTTAGAAATTGAGATGAGCACCAACCCCCAGAGTTGGACATGACTAAACTTACCTACTTTATCAGCAGTTGTATTTGAAAAAAATCATTTTCTGTCACATGCGTGAACTTTTCTTTAAGACATGAAGGATAATAATTTAAAGCTGTTCTGCAATCAATGAGACGAGTAGAGGTGTGAGGTATAAAAGTGGAATGTGTCCCTTCAAATGCAGATGGGAATACGGTTCTTAGATTTTCTCTTGTGTAACATAAATTAACTTAGCATGTGTTATGCTCTAGCACTGTTGTCTACAGTGATGGATTGTATAGGTTCACTTCATCCGTTTATATATTCCTTATACATTTTACAGTTACCTGTAAATCTAGGTTTATTGCTATTTGTTATCCTGGTGTGCGAGTGTCCTGCTTGCATAGAGCTTTTAAAAGATTGATACAGAGTTTTCACCTATTTGCAGCTCAAATGTTACAGTCCATTTAACACTTCAGGATCGTAACATTTTAGTCTCCTGTGTTCATAGATCCAGCCCTGTTTTTCTCCTGTAAAAAAAGCATTTAGATTCTCAAGTTTCTGATGTATGTCTTATGGACTCTTCCAGTGTTATTCTTCATCTTGGGATTCTCCCACGCAGATACTGGAAGCAGGATTCAAGCGCTCACTTCATCTCATTTCCCTGTGAGGCAAAGTGAATGCCTGAATGCTTCAAAGCTAATTTAATCTCCCTGGGCTAGGAGAAATTCCACATTTATATAACAACACTTTTTTTGTGAGAAGAGCAAGGAAAAGCTTATATGGAACCGAGGCTGGTTCCTAATTTTTCTTAAGAAAGAATTCTGGACCATGGGGGATGCAGACATAAGGCATGTGTTGTGCTCTGTTTTGTTACCAAACTTCACCTCTGCTACTAGCAACGCAAAATTTAGCCACAAGAGAGGTAGTATGTATAAAACTAGCATAAAAATATCTCATAGCTGCATGCATTTGGAATAATGAACATAAAAGTATGTTAAGCTTTTAATGTTTGTTGTTTTCTTCTCTTACAGTTCCCCCAGAATTTATAATACCATTAAGTGGGCTGACATGTGAGATAGGAGAGACTGTCATTCTTAAGTGCAAAGTCTGTGGTCGTCCCAAAGCTTCCATCACTTGGAAAGGGCCTGATCATAACACACTGAGCAATGACAGTCACTACAGCATCTCATTCAGGTACTGTGCCTCCTTGAGGGTTGCATGCTTTATACCTGGGTGGGAAAGGAAAGAAATTGTCATTGAGGAAGTTGACCATTAAAATTACTTTAGAGCAGTGGTTCTTAACCTGTGGGTCCCCACGTGTTTTGGCCTTCAACTCCCAGAAATTCTAACAGCTGGTAAACTGGCTGGGATTTCTGGTAGTTTTAGGCCAAAACACCTGGGGACCCACAGATTGAGAACCACTGCTTTAGAGGAAGGGGAACATTCTCAGCATTTTAGATTGGCTTTTTTTAACCTATTGAGACAGGTTCAGTTTGAAGGCAGCCATTGCTTTTTAAGGAAATGTTTTTCTACGGCACTGTTTCTTCAAATGAGGTTCCCTTAGCTCAATGTTGGGCAACAGTGAATGGTTTCTGAATGCCACATTTACACGAATGTTTGAGCCACAACATGCAAGATTTATAGTGGACTCTACAGGAAATGCTTACCTTAATTTTTAAAAAATCAGCCTGTTTAGCAAGCCTTGCAAATGTTGATTAGTAAATGTTTAGTTTTTGTATCTATTTTATATACTTACATATCCAGGGTTACATAAAAATATTCTCAGGTGGAAAGGGGTTGCAAGTGGAAAAAGTTGAAAAACCCCTGTTGTAAGATAAGTGATATGGAGCCAACATAGTGAATAAATGGGAAGAAATAGTTACATTTTTAATAATCTAAATTATGTACAAAATAGTTTGTTTTGTTTTGGGGGTTTTTTCTTATGAAAAGGACCAAAGCAAACTCTGATGAAAGAAAAATGGAAAAGCAGAAAATCAGCAGCTGAGATCTCACATATGCCCAATGTTTGTGGTATTTTGCAGTGATTTAGGAGAAGCATCTCTGAAAATCATTGGTGTGACCACAGAAGATGACGGTATCTATACCTGTATAGCTGCAAATGACATGGGTTCAGTTTCATCTTCAGCCAGTTTGCGAGTTTTAGGTAAGGACAAAAAAACTTAAATTATTGCAGTGACTTCCCTATATCAAATGTTTGGATTCAAATTATCTCTACCCTGTTTCAGGTCCTGGAAGTGATGGTATCATTGTAACGTGGAAAGATAACTTTGATTCCTTGTACAGTGAAGTGGCTGAGCTTGGCAGGTATGAATCAGCCTACATCTCTCTCTAAATACCAAGCAATGCATATAAATGTTACCTTTTTGGACTCCAACCCTCAAATTTGCTGAACAACATGATACCAGTTCTGAATTTTAGAGAGAAGTGGCATGCCTGTTAATGTACATGCAACAGTTCTAGCATTTTTCACAGTTTGTTACATAGTGTAATCCATTTCCAGGGTGAAGATTTCAAGACTAAATTTGAAATGATGTTTGTAGGACTGAAGCCTGTGCTTTCTAAGGGCCGGGCTTTAGCACAGCAGGTTAAACCACCAGCTGCAGTAAAACATGTCAATCAGAAGGTTGACAGTTCGAAGCCCAGATCAGGGTGACCTCCTGACCTTTAGCCTAGCTTGAAAGCAGTTAGAAAGAAAGATGTGAGTAAATAAATAGGTACCGCTTAAAAGCGGAGAGGTATTTTAAGGCACCCATGAGGAAATGCCAGCAATTCGATCAAGGAGGAAGTTTATGAACAAAGCTCTTCAGCAGGTAGATGGAACAACAGCACCCCCTCCACCTATGGCGGGAACCGGGAATAAGCCTCCAGGATGCGGAAGATGGTAAAAGCCTATAGATAGATAGATAGATAGATAGATAGATAGATAGATAGATAGATAGACAGACAGACACACCCCTCTATCTATGTACAGTTGTTTGTCTTATCAGTGTATAATGGCATTGATTGTTTGCCATATATTCTGTGATCCGCCCTTGGTACTCTTTGGGATGAGAAGGGAAGAATGTAAATACAAAAATAAATAAATAATCTCTGTCCGGTACACTTGCCTTGCAGAGCTGACTTTGTGCTTTTCTTACCTTATTTTCCAGGGGCAGGTTTTCTGTCATTAAGCGATGTGATCAAAAGGGGACCAAGCGAGAAGTGGCTGCTAAATTTGTAAATAAGAAACTGATGAAACGAGATCAGGTCACCCACGAGCTCGGAATCATGCAGAATCTCCAACACCCTCAGCTTGTCAGCCTTCTTGATACCTTTGAGACCTCCACCAGTTACATCTTGGTGTTAGAGATGTATGTGGGCCCTTAAGTTACTTAATTCAAATCCTTTGCTTTTTTTCTGTCTTATAATTTTTGGTCAGATGTACTATATGAGAGCCAGTGAACCAGTACTCTGTATATATAAAAGTCAACGTCTGTCTGTTCGTTCCAAAAAGGCTATTACTAGGTTAAGTGGCACTCGGTGATGTCACTGAATTGGTTGCTGCTAGGTGAGGGATTGGTTGTTGATAGGTGAAGAAGTCCTCACTGAAAAAGAAAGGTGACATGTATGAGGGGAAGGGAGGGAGGAATGAAAGCCACAGACTGGAGAAGGGAGGAAGGGGAGGGAAGGAAAAGGAAAGAAAGATAAAAAGAGAAAGAAAGGGAGGGAGGGAAGAGGAAGAAAGACAGATAAAAAGGGAAGAGAGAAAGGGTATGAGGGGAGGGAAAGAGAAAGGAGGGATGAAAGGGGGAGAATGGTCCCTCCAACACCGAGCAACCCCGTAGATATACGCAAGTTGTGTGCAGATCCAAGTAGGGTGGCCTTTTGCAACTGACAGATTGTGATTTTGTCAGCACCAATTATTTTCAAGTGCTGGCCAAGGTCTTTAGGCATTGTGCCCAGTGTGCCAATCACCACTGGGATCTCCTTGACTGGCTTGTGCCAGTGTCTTTGCAGTTCAATTTTAAAATCTTTGTATTGTGTAAGCTTTTCGTTGTTTCTCATCAATTCTGCTGTCGCTTGGGATTGCAACATCAGTGATCCATACTTCGTTTTTGTTTTTTTTCTATGATTGTGAGGTCAGAAATATTGTGCTCCAAACCTCTGTCAGTTTGAATTCGGAAGTCCCAGAGTAGTTCATTTTCTGTAACCTTTTCAGACTTGTGATCCCACCAGTTCTTTGTCACAGGCAGATAGTGTTGTTGTTGTTGCCATCGTCGTCATTGTTGTTATATCTTTTCTCCAGTGTAATGTGCCAAGAGCACTAACTTAGCCACAGCTTCTGAAGAGTAATGGACACTCTTAATAAGGCTGCTTTATTAAAAACCAAATTAGAGAGATGGTAATTGAAGGTTTTTTCCCAGTATTAGAATGCACTCTTTCTTTCCCTCTGAAATATGGAAGTCAAATTTGTGTTCAACCTGATGCTTCTCTTGTCACAGGGCTAACCAAGGTCGACTTCTGGACTACGTCGTGCAGTGGGGAAATCTCACTGAAGGAAAGATCAAGCTGTATCTAGGCGAGATTCTGGAAGCTGTGCAGTATCTTCACAATTGCAGAATAGTGCACTTGGACCTAAAGGTGAACAGAGTAACAGTTTATTCTTTCTCAAATACAGTCAATACTAATCCCTGTTAACAGCATATGCTTTGGAATATTTAGAAAAATCCAACTAGCAGATTCTTGGAATAGAGAAGTGTATTAGTCCCATCCCTTTACTATATTGAGACTGTACCTACTGTGAGAGGCTGTGTAAACACAACATAACACCTGAGGTACAGTCACACAGCCATATGAAAGCTCAAATAAGAGTTTTGTTTGCAGGCACACAAATAGATATCTGCTTCGCTTTCCATATTCCATATCTTGATCTTTATAGCATGTAACATTATTAGGGCATTTTATTTTCATTTATAATAAGAAAAATCAGGGTTTTCAAAAAATGATCCAGTGTAATAGTTCTCTGTTATATGATACAGGTTCACAGAATTATGGATACTTGAGGAAAATAGGACATGAACAGAAGAGATTTGTGATCCTAAGATTTACTGGCTTTTTCTTGTCGACACAACAGCCAGTGGGGCAGTTTGAATTTGTGGCATGGAGGAACTTATCTAAGGATGAGCAATATGTGGGCCTCCAAATACAGCTGGATTGCATGTCCTAGCAGTTTCAGCCAGCTTGACCCAGAGGGAAGAATGATGAAAGTTACCATCCAACAACTAGAAGAGTGGTTTCTGTGCACCCTTTCTTTGGTTTGTGCGCAGGATAAATCCACCTCATCCACCAAAAGCTGCTTTTAGCCATAGGCAAGGGGAGAACACCATCTACTACATTTCCCATGTATGTTTTCCCTTGCATGGTTAATAGCATCAGGAGGAGAAGGTTTGACCTGATGCATGGCATAGTGGGACAGAAATGGGCTTCACACTCAGTTATCTCTTAGATCATTAGGGATGCATTTGCCTCATTTATAGAGCACTAGCTGTGCCCGGCCACGCGTTGCTGTGGCGTTGTCTGGTGCTGTTGGTGAGAAATTGTTGAGGTAGTGGTGGTATTGAATGTCTGTTGTATGGTTGTCTTTATGTTTAGTATGCACACTGAAGTGGATTATATGGCAGTGTGGAGTCAAGATAATCCAGTTCAAAGCAGATAATATAAGATTATAAATGGGTTATATAGCTGTGTGGAAGGGCCTTGAGTCTACACTGCCATATAATCCAGTTAAAATCTGATAATCTGTGGAAGAGGCCTAAGTGAGGCCTAACTGTGCCTGTCCCCTGGGCTGAGTAGGTTGCTAGGCGACCAAGTGGGCAGAGCTTAGCCTTCAAACTGGCAGCAATTGGATAAAAACAATTATTCCTCTCCCTGTAATTAGGACTTTATTTTTCTTTTCTTTTTGTTGTATCAACCTAGAGCCGTGAATGATGGGTTGTGTTGTCAAATTTCGAGGTTGGGGGGCCTGTAGTTTTGTTGTTTTGTCCGCTGCCCTGATGCCATCACTCTTTTATATATATAGATTATACTGTATAGTTCTGAAGAAGAGGGTCATAATCTTTGAAAGTTCATCCTATAACACATGTGTTAATCTGAGATGCCACAGTGGGTTAAACCGCTGAGCTGCAGAACTTGCTGATTGAAAGGTCGGCAGTTCGAATCCATGGAGCGAGGTGAGCTCACATTGTTAGCCCCAGCTTCTGCCAACCTAGCAGTTCGAAAACATGCAAATGTGAGTAGATCAATAGCTACTGCTCTGGCGCTCCATGTAGTTATGCTGGCCACATGACCTAGGAGATGTCTATGGACAATGCTGGTTCTTTGGCTTAGAAAAGGAGATGAGAATCACCCCCCCCCCCCCCCCAGAGTCAGACTCGACTAAACTTAATGTCAAGGGGGAACTTTTACCTTTACCTATACTGTATAGTTCTGAAAAAGTGGGTTATAATCCTTGAAAGTTCATTTTATAACACATATGTTAATCTGAGAGATCCTTATCATGGTAAAAACATCAGGGCATTCCCTGGGCAATGTCCTTGCAGATGGCCAATTCTCTTACACCAGAAGCAACTTGCAGTTTCTCAAGTCACTCCTGACATGAAAAAAAAAACAGAGAGATGCCACAGAAATCTGTTCTTTTACAAGAGCAACCTAACACTGTTGGTGTTGTTCCATGTGTTGTAGATATATTTTCGAATTTTTAGCTAGTTATTTGTATTCCTAATATAGTCCACAACTATACTTTTGTTCCTCAGCCCCAAGATTGAATCACCATTGTGTTGTCCTTGGCTAGTCTTTTATTGTGTGGTGTTGTGATTTTATAGTTCTGATGTATTAATTTGTTGTAATTAAAATGTATTTTATGTTGTTGTATTTTATTGTATATTGCTAGGCTTGGTCCCCATGTAGGCCGCCCCGAGTTCCCTCGGGGAGATAAGGCGCAATACAAGAATAAAGTTGTTGTTGCTATTATTATTATTATTATTATTATTATTATTATTATTATTATTATTATATGTGTTGTCGAAGGCTTTCATGGCCAGAATCACAGTTGTGTATTTTCCGGGGTGTATGGCCATGTTCCAGTATTCTCTCCTGACGTTTTGTCCACATCTGCAGGCATCCTCAGAGATTGTGAGGTATTAGACCAAAAGCGGGCAACAGCGACCCCATTGTCCGTAGCTTTAAACAATTCTTCCTCCGTACATGAGGCAGGACATTGTGGGCAAGCATACATATGTGGAGTTGGTTCTGCTCCCCAGTCACACAAGATGGAGGATTCCTCTAGATAGGAACCTCATAACCTCTGAGGATGCCTACCATAGGTGTGGGCGAAACGTCAGGAGAGAATACATCTGGAACGTGGCCATACAGCCCGGAAAACACACAACAACCCTGTTATTATTTTTATTATTGTTTGAGATACAAATGCTGGTTCTTTTACTCTGTTTGATGCTTGCTGGACGATGATTGTGAAATTCTCCTTTTGTTTCCAGCCTGAAAACATTCTGGTGGATAAGAGCTTGGCCAAAGCGACAATCAGACTGGCTGACTTTGGAGATGCTGTCCAGCTCAACACCACCTATTACATCCACCAGTTACTTGGGAACCCAGAGTTTGCAGCTCCTGAAATTATCCTTGGAAATCCCGTCTCCCTGACCTCAGATGTGTGGAGCATTGGCGTGCTCACATACGTCCTCCTTAGTGGCGTGTCTCCTTTCCTGGATGAAAGTGTAGAGGAAACCTGCCTAAACATTTGTCGCTTAGACTTTAGCTTCCCAGATGACTACTTCAGAGGAGTAAGCCAAAAGGCCAAAGATTTTGTATGTTTCCTGTTGCAGGATGATCCAACCAAGCGTCCTTCTGCTGCACTGGCCCTCCAGGAGCAATGGCTGCAGCCAGGCAGTGCCAAAAGTGCTGACAGCATTGACATAGCCAGACTGACTTCATTCATTGAGCGGCGAAAACACCAGAATGATGTTCGACCCATTCGTAGCATTAAAAACTTCTTACAGAGCAGGCTCTTGCCAAAAATTTAACTTATCTTTGATGTTCTCTCTCATTCTCTTTCACTTGTCACTGAAAGTGAGGATGAAGCTCTCCTGCCAATCAGCTGTTGACTCGAATTTGGGGTGAAGAAAACAAAACAAACAAAAGCCAACCAGCTGCTAGCATGTTCATCGTGTGGAAATGCATTCCAAGTAAATCTACGCACGGTTGTACTTGGGACTAGCAGTGCTAACCTATGTTGGGGTGGAGGACTACAACATTGTACTCTGCAAAATGAAGAACTTTACACTTACTACAGTATTTTATTCAGGTTTCTGCAAAAAAAAACTTTTTAAAAAAATGTCAAACCAGAATTGAAATTTTGCAAATGATCTTAACTAGCATTTTCAAGATTTTAGACAAAAGGAAATACACCTATGTTCAAAGCACTGGTATCAAGAGACAAGCACGAACATGGAAAGACAACAAAATGGCTGCCCATGGAGGTAGTGTCCATTTTGGACCATCTAATTTTTATTTTCTTTAATTTTCTTGGACTTGGACATGGAGCTTTCCAGTTGCCTCGCCTGTGTCTATCTTGCATAGCAGTGCACTGAGATCGGACTCTGCTTATAAGTGCATCCAACCTCAAGATTTTTGCATACAAATAGAATGAACCATTTTGCTCTGATAAAATGTAGGCCTTACTTGTAAATAGATGGTTACCTGCCTTCAGTCTGTGTCTCTTCAATTTTCCCCTTTCTTCCTTTTCCCTCCCCCTAAATGGTGGTATTCCACTGTGCGGGTCTTTAGTTCAGGTCAGCTTTGTTTTGACCTATCAGAAAAGAACTCCTGGGTTTGGTGTCCAATAGGCCAACCTTTATTGTCAGGCAGTATACAGCAGAAGAAAATACTCTAAATGCACTCACTTTGGGATTTTTGTTTTGTTATGTTTTGTTTTGTTTTGTTTTTTATTTCGTATCATGTGCAATGTTGTGGCTTTAACATTTTATGCAACTATTTATGAGGACCTCTGTTGTAACTGTAATAAATATATAGAAAAAAAGCACATTCATAGTATGGTGAGCTTTATGACTTCATTTGTGTTTGGAATTTCCAAGAGTGGATATGGGAGAGGGTGGGTTTATCACTGTGTCATTGAACTAGTTGAACTTGAGCCTTAGCTTGGGATTTAATTCAAGAAGTCAAGCTGGTTTTCAGATTGTAAAATTATTTTCATCTCCTGAAATGCAAACTGGATAAGAAAAAAAAATAGAGTGAAATTTTTTCAAGAAGTGTGTTTGTTTTGGTGGTTGTTGTTGTTGTTGTTGTTAAAAATGCCAAAGTATTATTTTCCCCTACAAAATCAATCTCTACTTTTTAGAATTTTAAATTTTGTCTGTTGCTTTCTGTACAATAAATGAATGAATTTTCTGCTCTTTGAAGAAAATACTGTCAAGCAGTAGCGGTTATAACCAAGAACAGAAGTTGGCATACAATTACTGTCTCTTGTTTTTTAAAAAATGGTTTATAAAATGTTTAAAATATGTGGAATATTAAGATATTGATGGTTTTCTGTGCATTGGCAAGCTGACATGGATGTTTAATCATCCATGTTTCTCTTCATATGTAATCCCTGTTGAAAGACACCAAGCCCGAATCCCATACGAAGTAGACATTGCAGTTGGTCTTAAGCCCTGACCTGGCTTGGGTTTTAATTTCACTATTTGCAATTTATGTTGTAATCTATTTATTTCTTCTTTGTGTTGGTTTTTTGTAAAGTTGTACAGAAACTTTTTAAACAAGAATTGAAAATCAAAACTGGATGAATGTGTATTCATACCAACCATAACTTTTTTTTTGCTTATGAATTATAATTTCATTTCTTATTTTAGTTGGGAGGTTTTGCTTTATTTTGCATGTATATTTCTTTGTACAGTGATGTTGTGTGTTTACACAGTATGATGTGATGTAAATAATTTATTTTGCCATCAGTTATTTTAAAAAAAAATTAAACATATTTAACAGATGTGCCTGATTAATATTTTTTATCGGAGGCCTCTCTAGTGGATCCAAGATTGCAAATGCTTATCATCAAACTATTTTTTGTCGAAGGCTTTCATGGCCAGAATCACTGGGTTACTGTGAGTTTTTTAGGCTGCATGGCCATGTTCCAGATGCATTCTCTCACAAAGCTTCGCCCACATCTATGGCAGGCATCCTCAGAGGTTGTGAGGTCTGTTGGAAACTATGCAAGTGGGGTTTATATATCTGGGGAATGTCCAGGGTTGGAGAAAGAACTCTTGTCTGTGTGAATGTTGCAGTTGGCCAGTTTGATTAGCACTGAATGTTCTTGCAGCTTTAAAGCCTGGCTGCTTCCTGTCTGGGCAAATCCTTTGTTTGGAGGTGTTAGCTGGCCCTGATTGTTTCCTATCTGGAATTCCCCTGTTTTCTGAGTGCTCTCACCATATATTAAGGGAACCACCAACTCTAAAATCAGCACAGTAAATAAAGAACACTCAGAAAACGGGAATTCTAGACAGGATACCATCAGGGCCAACTAACACCTCCCAACAAAGGATTCCCCCAGGCAGAAAGCAGCCAGGCTTTAAAGCTGCAAGACCCTTCAATGCTAATCAAGGTGGCTAAATGTTACATTCACACTTGCCTCAAACAGACAAAGAGTTCTTTCTCCCACCCTGGACATTATTCCACAGATATATAAACCCCACTTGCCTAGTTTTCAACAAACCTCACAACCTCTGAGAATGCCTGCCATAGATGTGGGCGAAACGTCAGGAGAGAGTACTTCTGGAACATGGCCATACAGCCTGGAAAACTCACAGCAACACAACAAACTATTGTTTCTTACAGAAACAAATTGCAAGTGTAGCAAAGGTAAAAGTAGCTTAAAACCTCCAGCTGGGCCTATGGCAAGACTAGCTTCACATGGCAAGCAAAATAATTCACAATTAAACTGGAATGGGATAGAATTAGGAAGAGGCTGAAAAGACAGATGGGTAAAGAAAAAAGGGCTTAGTGAGCAAGTGCAGGATACATGAGTTTGAGAACAGCAATCGAAAAACAGTTTTGGAGATGAAGACATCAAATACTATCACAGGTCATATAGAAAAGAACATCAGCAGTGATGTACTATTGTCTTACAGAATGATTTGAATTATGAAGCCAAACAAATGGCTGTGGGATTCTAGTCTAGTGTAATCTGATCGTATATCAACTGGACCTCCCTAGAGATGGACCGTCCAACGAAAATGATGTCATTCTTAAAGAACAAAATTATAGCATGAAATTGTATGTTAATACAGCAGTGTATAAACAAATGCAGCTATTGATCTGAACTAATTTAGAATGCACACTACACAACACACTGAGAATACAGTGTGCATAATAAAAGCCTTCCTGGAGTCTTTAAAAATTCAGTTCTGCCTAAGCCTAAAAACTGACATTAGTAATAAGAGGCTGGAGTCACATTTGGAATGAATACTAATGCAAGAAGATATACCGTACTGATGGGGGAAAAGTAGATAAGATGATAAAGTATCCATTTTTTTTTCATTTCCCAGTATCTGAAAGATCTCGCAACAAATGGGATTTGGGGAATGAATACCTAAGATGATTTATCACCTGTTTTATTGTAAATAGAAGAGTCAAATAGTTGAAAATGAACTCCTGCTTAAGGGAGATCTGTTGGAAAATTACTTCTAGGGAAGGGAATGAAGTTCAATATTGGTTTCTAGTTTCCAGTCCCTTATTTCACAAAGCTAAGTCAGCAATCTGAATAAAGAACCACGTATGCCTTCCTACACCCAAAATTATCTTTGGACTGTCCTATACCTTTCCATCACTCCGCTCAAAATGGTCCAAATATTTTTCAGGTCCAAATTTATATTTTTCTGCAATGTATTTTAACTCGGGTTGAATAAGAAAACTTCAAACAAGGAATGGATTTTGTAATAAATACATTCTTTTGATGGATGATCATGGAAATAATGGTAGTAACAAGAAATTCTGGATAGGATTCACAGTTTGTCTGGTTATGCTGGTTTGTGAGGACAACTACTGTACAGATATAATAAATGTTCATTTTTTTGGTCAACAATAAATGTGAATTCTTCTTCATGGAAAAATAAGACATCCCCTGGAAATAAGACCTAGCATATCTTTGGGAGCAAAAATTAATATAAGACACTATCTTATTTTCACGGAAACAGGGTATATAAGTTGGAGGAAAATGGGCCCTCACATTTAAACACTAGGATTAGTCTCTATAACAAGCACTCATTCTCAATAATTTACAAATATAGAAAGTTATGACAGCCTGAATGGCATTTATATGATAATTTCCCTCAGGAAAATCAAAATTAACAATTTACAATAGAAAGCATTCCTACCAATGGATAATATATTTTTACTTAATTTTTTTTAAAATTAAACATCTATGTTTTTGTGTTGTTGAAGGCTTTCATGGCCAGAATAACTGGATTGCTGTGAGTTTTCCAAGCAGTATGGCCATGTTCCAGAAGCATTCTCTCCTGACATTTCGCCCACATCTATGGGCTTTAAAATCAGGACAGTAAATAAAAAACAACACTCAAAAAACAGGGGAATTCCAGTCAGGAAACAAACAGGGCCAGCTAACACTTCCCAACAAAAGATTCCCCAGGCAGGAAACAGCCAGGCTTTGAAGCTGAAAGGCTAGTCAATGCTAATCAAGCTGGCCAGTTGCAACATTCACACTTGCCTCAAACAGACAAGAGTTCTTTCTCCCAGACAAGAGTTCTTTCTCGCCTGCACATTCCACAGATATATAAACCCCACTTGCCTAGTTTCCAACAACAGATCTCACAACCTCTGAGGATGCCTTTTTTAAGGCTGAAAAACGTCTCTTTGGCTTATACTCAGGTGAGGGTTCTGGTGGGAAGGTGTGGGGCTTAAAGAAGGTCTTCTTTCAGCCCATGCCTTCTGTCCAGGACCCACTTCCCTGCTGAGCAACCTAGCTCTCCTTTCCTCCTCCCTCCCTGCGCACATGCCTTTTCCTCCCTCTCCCTGCTGCTGCTGCTGCTGCCCAGGATCCGAGGTCTGGAGTCGGATCCCACCCTTGCCTGCTTTGTTTCTTTCCTTCCTGCCTGGGAGATCTGCTCCATTGCTTCCCTGTCTGGTCTGGCTTTCCCGGTCCTTGCTGGGAGATCTGCTCCGTTGCTTCCGCTCTCTGGTCTAGCTTCCTCTTTCTTTCTCTCTCTCTCCCTCCTCCTCCCTCCCTCCTTGATTCCTGGCTTCTGTCCTGGCTGGGAGATATGCTCCGTTGCTTCTCTGTCTGATCTGACTTTTCCTCTATCTATCTATCTATCTATCTATCTATCTATCTATCTATCTATCTATCTATCTCCTTGATTTCTGGCTTCAGTCCTACCTGGGATATCTGCTTCCTTGTTTCCCTCTCTGATCTGGCTCTCTCTCTCTCTCTCCTTCCTTCTTGCCTTCAGTTCTGGCTGGGAGATCTGCTCCCTTGCTTCCCTCTCTGGTCTGGCTTTCCTTCTCAATCTCTCCCTCCTTGATTCCTGGCTTCAGTCCTGGCTGGAAGATCTGCTCCCTTGTTTCCCTCTCTGGTCTGGCTTTCCTTCTCAATCTCTCCCTCCTTGATTCCTGGCTTCAGTCCTGGCTGGGAGATCTGCTCAGTTGCTTCCCTCTCTAGTCTGGCTCCCCCCCCCCCTCTCTCCTTCCTTCCTACCTTATTTTACTCTATTATTATTATTGACACAAAGACACAGCAAACGAGATCTATATGCTGGATTTCACATTACAAAATCACAAGTCGAACACTTCCCAAGTATTTAGGACTGTGTGATGTATTTTTTAATGATGCGCGCAGATCCCTGTAAGGTGGCATTTTGCAGTTGACAGATCGTAATTTTGTCAATGTTTATTGTTCCCAAATGCCAGCTGAGATCTTTTGGCATGGCACCCAGTGTGCCCATCACCACCGGGACCACCTGCACTGCCAGAGCCTTTGCTGTTTGATCTTGAGGTCCTGATAACGGTTGAGTTTTTCCTGTTGTTTTTCGTCAATCCAATTGTCACCTGGTATAGCAACATCAATAATCCAAACTTTTTTATTTTCCACAACCGTGAGGTCTGGTGTGTTGTGTTCCAAAACTTTGTCAGTCTAGATTTAAAAGTCCCACAGTACTTTTGCCTGCTCATTTTCCACTACCTTTGCAGGTTTGTGATCCCACCAGTTCTTGACTACTGGCAGGTGGTACTTGTGACATAGATTCCAATGGATCATGTGGGCCATATAGTTGTGCCTCTGTTTGTAGTCTGTCTGTGCAATTTTCTTACAGCAGCTGAGGATATGATCAATAGTTTCGTCAGCTTTCTTGCAAAGTCTGCATTTTGGGCCATTAGCTGATTTTTCAATCTTGGCCTTAATTGCATTTGTTCTGATGGCTTGCTCCTGGACTGCAAGAATCAGGCCTTCTGTCTCCTTCTTCAGTGTCCCATTGGTGAACCATAGCCAGGTCTTCTCCTTATCAGCTTTTCCTTCAATTTTGTCAAGGAACTGCCCGTGCAATGCTTTGTTGTGCCAACTGTCAGCTCTAATTTGTATTGCAGTCTTCTTGTACTGATTCTTTGTCTGCTGTGCTTTGAGGAGTTTCTGATTTTTGACTTCAATCAAAGCAGGTTCTTCACTTTCCTTTACATATTCTGCCAGAGTATGTTCTTCTTCTTTGACCTCTTGTTTTACTTGTAAGAGTCCTCTGCCCCCTGATCTTCTAGGCAGATATAGCCGGTCAACATCACTGTGAGGATGAAGTGAATGATGAATGGTCATGAGTTTTCTTGTTTTTCTGTCCAAATTGTCCAGTTCCATCTGTGTCCAATTTATGATGCTAGCAGCATATCTTATGACAGGTATGGCCCAGGTGTTTATGGCCATTGAGCTTGCTTTTGAGAATTTTTCTGAGTGTATTCTTTGCTGACCACAGTTTTTACATGTTCATGTTTGATGTTGCCCAGCTGTTGTATGCCCAGATATTTATAGGCCTCTGGCTGGTGACACTTTATTCTCGGCTATTAGGCATATTTATGCCCTCACTATCAATGATTTTTCCCTTCTTCAGTGCCACTGTCGAACATTTTTCTAGACCAAACTCCTTGATATCAACACTAAAGATTTGGACAGTGTTAGTCAGAGATTCGATTTCAGTTTCAGTTTTTCCATACAGCTTCAGGTCATCCATGTACATCAGATGTGAAATTTTGTGAGATTTCTTGGAGGTTTGATAGCCGAGATTTGGTTTTTTTTTTTTTTTGTAAGATTGTTGACAGAGGGATCATGGCAATAATAAAAAGCTGTGGGGATAGTGAGTCTCCCTGGAAAATTCCTCTTCTGATATTAACAAGTCTGTAGCTTTCATTTCCAAGAAACATTTCGGTTTTCCAGCACTCCATCATATTTTCAATAAAAGTGCCAACATTTTTTACAAATCCCGACGGCGTCCAGGCACTTGATGATCCAACTGTGTGGGAGTGAGTCAAAGGCCTTTTTGTAGTCAATCAACGTCATGTGAAGATTAGTTTTTTGGCTTTTGCAGTTCTCCAGAATCATTTTGTCAATCAATAACTGGTCTGGAATAACTGAAATGGAATAACTGGAATAACTGAAATGAGACAGATATCAGGATAGTTCAAATCACCCATGACTGCTCTTCTTTGTACCTCTTTGGTCAGCTGTTGACAGAAGGCTTCATCAAGTTCTTCATCCTGGTTCGGAGGTCTGTAGTAGACACCCACGATGTCTAGTAGACACCCATTTTGAGTCCCAGTTCCCTTGATTCTTGCATCTATTCTGCAACGTAAATGTTTTTGACATATAGGGCTACTCCCCCTCATCTTTGTTCTGTTTCTGTGAAAAAGGTTATAACCTTCAATGGCTACATTCCAGTGATGGGTATCATCCCACCATGTTTCAGTGATGCCTATGACATCGTAAGTGTGGTGTTGTGCTAAAAGTTGGAGTTCGTCTTGTTTATTCCCCATGCTCTGTGCATTACTGTAAAGACATGTAAGCCCCTGGGACCTTCCCCTGAGCTGTTCCTTTGGGATTATTGTGTTCTTGGTAATGGGTCCTTGTTGTGTTTGTGCAACCCTCCATGTAGCCTTATGGTGATTCCCTGTGGTCGTGGGTAAAATACTGTTCGCAAGGCTATTGTCCCCCTCCCCCGGCTGACCTAGTTTAAAGTGTGCCTGATGAAGCTTGGTAGTCTGTGAGCAAAAAGGTGTTTTCCTACTTGTGTGAGATGCACCCCATCCTTTGCCAGTAGGCCTTCCTCCTCGAAAACCATGGTCGAAGAAACCAAAGCGTTTCTCCTGACACCATTTTCTGAGTCAATTATTGACCTGTACTATTTTTCTGGCCCTCGCAGGGCCACATCGTACAACAGGGAGAAGGGATGAAAAGACTACATGTACATTACTTTGTTTTAGTTTTGTTCCAAGAGCTTGAAAATCATTTGTGATCTTTTGAAAGGTATGCCTAGCCGTATCATTGGTTCCTACATGAATCAACATGGGGGGGGGGGGGTGATGGGGCTTTAGGAGCCTGGTGAGCCTCTGAGTGATATGGTGTATTTTTGCCCCCAGGAGGCAACATGTTTCTTGAGCCATCCCATCCTGTCTGGAAATGATGGCTTCCGTTCCTCTAAGGAGGGAGTTGCCTACTACCAAGACCTGTTTCCTTTGAGGATTGACTGGGTCTCTTTTGTGCAAGATAGTGTGTAGGTCTGCTGAAAAGTTGAAGTGGATTGTGTAGGTGTCAAGTGTTGTCCTCCTCCTCAACATCCCCAGTGCATTCCTCAATGACAATCCATTGAGATGCCTCAAAGAGCCCATCCCTCTCCCAAGGATGTTCCTGCTGCTCCTGGTCTACGACTGGGGATGGAACATCTGCATGATTGTGTAAGTGTGAATGTGGTAATGCATCGTCCCCGTCAGGGCTATCTCCCATGCATTGATCAAGAGTGGCCCACTGAGCGGTATCTAAGTAACTGTGGTCCTCCACAAGATGTGTTTCCTGATCAGATGTTAGTGGTGTAAGAATTTGGAATCTGTTGTGTAAGTCAAGCTGAGGTGTCTCACAACCTCTGAGGATGCCTGACATAGATGTGGGCAAAACGTCAGAAGAGAATAATTCTGGAACATGGCCATACAGCCCGGAAAACACACAACAACCCAAGCACAAGTTATTCTGATCATACTCTGTTTTTTGGTGTCTATTGAAGAGTTCTAGTGCATTTTTCCATTGCACAAATGATTTAGCAACCAATGTACCAAGCTTCTGATGACCACCTTTACCCCCAATTTCTCCTCCAAACCCCACACCGTACTTAAAGAGTGAACCTTGTACATGAAATGAGTAGGTCAACTAGGGAAATCTGCTGAACCATTTGGGTTGAAATATTAGCTACTTCTTATCCACAGGAAATACATATCCTGGCAATGGAGTCTGTGGATTTTGCACTAACTGAGCTTTCACTTGGTCGTCAGAAACAGTCTTGTTCATATAAAGTCCAAGGTCTAACAATGGCACAGCTTCTTGTCTTTGCTCCAGTTCCATGATTTTTTTGGTAGGGTGGGAGACACCTCTTTTTCCACCTGCAATCCAGGACAAATCCCCCAGATCTGTACCTTAGGCTTTGCCTGCCGGCTGCAGATAGGCCAACTTAGTCGCTTCCACAATGCCAGCTATTACTGCTATTGCAACACAAATAGGTAGAAAGGTATGGGTTTTAATCATGTCAGGAGAGACTTGAGAACATACTGCAAGTCGCTTCTGGTGTGAGAGAATTGGCCATCTACAGAGACATTGCCCAGGGGATGCCTGGATGTGTTACCATCCTGCTGGGAGGCTTCTCTCATGTCCCCGCAGGTTAGAGCTGACAGACAGACTCATCCCGTCTCACAGTTTCGAACTGGCAACCTGACTGGCACAACCTGGGGATCATAACCAGACTCAGTGGAGACATCTGCCCTTGCGCATTGCTAGTCTGCTGCTGAATACGCATGTCCTTTGTGGAATAAATCTCACCACGTTAAAATAGTGGCTCTTAATGAGACATGCCGCATCATCACAGGATGTCTACGCCCACACCACTGGAGAAAGTATACTGTTTAGCTGGCATTGCACCACTTGACATCCTCTGGGAAGTAGCAGCCAGCAATGAAAGGACCAAGGCATTGACATCTCTGGCCCATGCCCTGTTCAGGTGTCAGCCAGCACAACAATGCCTTAAATCAATAAATAGTTTTCTAAGATCTACAGAGATACTCGCAGGAACTCCGCAGCAAGCAAGAGTCCAAAAGTGGCAGACTAAAACCCAGAACCTCAATCAGTGGCTGACTCCGGATGAGAGACTACCCCCTGAGCACACAGAAGACTGGGAAACTTGGAAGGCGCTGAACAGACTGCGCTCTGGCACCACAAGATGCAGATCCAACCTTAAGAAATGAGGCTACAAAGTGGAGTCCATGACATGCAAGTGTGGAGAAGAGCAAACCATAGACCACCTACTCCAACGCAGTCTGAGCCCTGCTACATGCACAATGGAGGACCATCTTACACCAACACCAGAGGCACTCCAAGTGGCCAGCTACTGGTTGAAGGACATTTAGTATAATGCCAACTTCTTCTTCTTCTTGTTGTTGTTTTTAACTTTGTGTTTTTAACTTGTATCCTCGGTTTGCTTCTGACACGATAAAATAAATAAACAAATCGGCAACCTTCAGTCAGCAGTTCAGCCAGCACAAGGGTTTAACTCATTCCTATAGAAAGTTAGGTAATGATAGTGTGAATAATCCGAATTTGGTTGAGCTCGTGTTGCAGTTTTGGAGAGACTCTAATTTTTGCTTCTTGCAGACTTGGCATGGGGATTTGGTTATTCAGTTAAAATCCACGAGTACACCAGGTTTTAAAAAAAGATTTTGGGGTGGTTTGAACCCCCTAAACAGGCCCCTTGGCTACGGGCTTGTGGGCAGTCCCTCTGAGCCTGACACAGACCCAGCATCATCTGGTCTGTGTTGACAGTCTCCCCTTCCAAGTCCTAATTGGTTGGCCGTCCTCCCAAGGCGTGGCCCAGGGTCAGAGGGACCAGGAAGGTCTGCCTGTTTTGCCTCAGCCTGGGAAGCCAGCGCCTTGGGGAAGCAGGACCAGCCTGGTAAGGAACAAGGAAGCAAAGACGAGCTTTGAGCTGCGAGGGAGGGAGGGAGGGAGGGTCTGGGCGACATGTTCCCTTTCCTCTTCCTTGCAGCCTGGCAGGACTTTCCCCTCCTCAGTTATTGAGCTTTGGGGGGATTTGTGGAGGAGGAAAGGGATGGGGCGAGCCTCAGGGCCCATCCACACAGCCATATAACCCAAAATATCAAGGCAGAAAATCCCACAATATCTGCTTTGAACTGGGTTATCTGAGTCCACACTGGCATATATTCCGTGGGATAATGTGGGGTTTTATTCAGCTGTGGGGAAGGGGCCTCAGACCCTGGCTCTCCTTGAGGCTGGTTTCTGTTTCTCAAGATGTTCAGAGTAGTAGGCTTTCCTTCCTAAATCTCCAAAAGCTGTGCCTCTTTGGGATCTTCCTATTCCAGGATCTGATCCCAGGTTTTCTGTTTATCCCAGATTATCTGGCAGTGCGGACTCATATACAGTAGAGTCTCACTTATCCAACATTTGCTTATCCAACGTTCTGGATTATCCAACACATTTTTGTAGTCAATGTTTACAATACATCGTGATATTTTGGTGCTAAATTCGTAAATACAGTAATTACTACATAGCATTACTGCGTATTGAACTACTTTTTCTGTCAAATTTGTTGTATAACATGATGTTTTGGTGCTTAATTTGTAAAATTATAACCTAATTTGATGTTTAATAGGCTTTTCCTTAATGCCTCCTTATTATCCAACATATTCGCTTATCCAACATTCTGCCGGCCCGTTTATGTTGGATAAGTGAGACTCTACTGTAATCCAATTTAAATGCAGAAAACCTGGGAGCAGATCCTGGAATATACAGCCTGCCTGGAAGGGCCCAATATCTTCTTTAAACTGGAATATATGAGGGCCCTTTCACACAGCCACATAACCCAGAATATCAAGGTAGATAATTCACAATATCTGCTTTGAACCAGACTATATGAGGGCCTTTTCACACAGCCATATAACCCAGAATATCAAGGCAGATACTGTAATCCACAATATCTACATCTGAGTCCACACTGCCATTAGAATCCAGTTCAATGTGGATTTTATGTAGCTGTGTGGAAGGGGCTTTGGTCTACACTGTCATATAATCCAGTTCAAAACAAATAATATGGATTTTATATGTTCACTAGCTGTGCCCGGCCACGCCTTCCTGTGGCATTGTCTGGTGGTGTTGGTGAGAACTTGTTGAGGTAGTGGTGGTATTGAATGTCTGTTGTATGGTTGTCTTTATGTTTAGTATGCATTTGGTTGTTTGTGTGTTGTGAAAGTGGTGAGGGTAGAGGGGGTCTATGTCCCTGTGTAGTATTGTATAGTATTTATACGTTGTCCATGTGTTGTGAATGCTTGGATTGTGTCTTGCTACATAGTAGAAAGGGTTGGGCTGGATGGCCCTTAGGGGTCTCTCCAAACTCTTGGATTCTATGCTTCTATTATTATTATTATTATTATTATTATTATTATTATTATTATTTGATTGTAGGACACAGCAAACAAGATAGACATGCTGGATTTCATATCACAAAATCACAAGTCGAACACTTTCCAAGTGTCTAGGACTGTATGATGTATTTTCGGATGATGCGTGCAGATCCCAGTAGGGTGGCCTTTTGCAGTTGGCAGATCGTAATTTTGTCAATAACTATTGTTTCCAAATGCCGGCTGAGATCTTTTGGCCTCACCCAGTATGCCCATCACCACCGGGACCACCTGCACTGGTTTATGCCAGAGTCTTTGAAGTTCAATCTTGAGGTCCTGATAGTGGCTGAGTTTTTCCTGTTGTTTTTCATCAATGCGACTGTCACCTGGGATGGCGACATCAATGATCCAAACCTTTTTCTTTTCCACAATTGTGTGTTGTGTTGTGTTCCAGAACTTTGTCAGTCTGGATTCGGAAGTCCCACAGTATCTTTGTGTGTTCATTTTCCACAACCTTTGCAGGTTTGTGATCCCACCAGTTCTTTACTGCAGGGAGGTGGTACTTGAGGCATAAGTTCCAATGAATCATTTGGGCCACATAGTTGTGCCTCTGTTTGTAGTCTGTCTGTGCAATTTTCTTACAGTAGCTGAGGATATGATCAATGGTTTTGTTGGTTTCCTTGCACAGTCTGCATTTTGGGTCATCAGCTGATTTTTCGATCTTGGCCTTAATTGCATTTGTTCTGATGGCTTGCTCCTGGGCTGCAAGGATCAGGCCTTCTGTCTCCTTCTTCAGGGTCCCATTCGTGAGCCATAGCCAGGTTTTCTCCTTATAAGCTTTTCCTTCAATTTTGTCAAGGAACTTTCCATGCAATGTTTTGTTGTGCCAGCTGTCAGCTCTAGTTTGTAGTGTGGTTTTCTTGTACCAGTTTTTTTGTCAGCTGTGCTTTGAGGAGTTTCTGATTTTTAACTTCAATCAAAGCAGGTTCTTTGCTTTGCTTTACATATTCTGCCAGGGCTTGTTCTTCTTCTTTGACTGATTGTTTTACTTGTAAGAGTCCTCTGCAGATCTTCTAGGCAGATATAGCCGGTCAACATCACTGCGAGGGTGCAGTGATTGATGAATGGTCATGAGTTTTCTTGTTTTTCTGTCCAAATTGTCCAGTTCCGCCTATGTTTAATTTATAATGCCAGCAGTATATCTTATGACAGGTGTGGCCCAGGTGTTTATGGCCTTGATAGTGTTACCTCCATTGAGCTTGCTTTTGAGAATTTTTTCTGACCCTTTGTGTGTATTCTTTGCTGACCACAGTTTTCACATGTTCATGCTTGATGTTGTCCAGCTTTAATATGCCCAGATATTTATAGGCCTCTGGCTGGTGACACTTTATTGTTTGGCCATTGGGCATATTTATGCCCTCACTTTCAATGATTTTTCCCTTCTTCAATGCCACTGTCGAACATTTGTCCAAACCAAACTACATGCTGATATCAGTGCTAAAAATTCTGACAGTGTTGGTCAGAGACTGGATTTCAGTTTCCGTTTTCCCATATAGCTTCAGGTCATCCATGTACATCAGATGTGAAATTTTGTGAGAATTCTTAGATGTTTGATAGCCAAGATTTGTTTTTTTGTAAGATTGTTGACAAAAGGATCATGGCAATAATGAAAAGCAGAGGGGACAATGAATGTCCCTGGAAAATTCCTCTTCTGATGTTGACAAGTCCATAGCTTTCATTTCCAGCAAACAGTTCAGTTTTCCAGTGCTCCATCGTGTTTTCAATGAAGGTGCCAACGTTTTTACAAATCCCGATGGCGTCCAGGCACTTGATGATCCAGCTGTGTGGGAGTGAGTCAAAGGCCTTTTTGTAGTCAATCCATGTCATGTGAAGATTAGCTTTTCGGCTCTTACAGTTCTCCAGAATCATTTTGTCAATCAATAACTGGTCTTTTGTGCCCCTGCTTTTCCGTTTGTTGCCTTTCTGTTCATCTGGCAAGATGTTTTTTTCTTCAAGATAGTCTTGAATTCTGTCAGCTATGATGTCAGCCAGTAGTTTAAACATAGTGGGCAGACACGTTATTGGCCTGTAGTTTCCTGGTGCTGCTCCTTTTGCTGGATACGTTTGTATAAGGTATGTTCTTCCATTTGTTAGCCATTCACTGATAGTTCCTTTCTGCAGCATCTCATTGAATTGTTGGGCCATTTTTCCATGTAAACTAATCAGATGTTTGAGCCAAAATCCATGAAGTTGATCACTACCAGGCGATGTCCAGTTTTTGACTTTTTGTACTCATTTGCTGATCATTTCAGTTGTTATTTCCATCTGTTCCATATTGTCCTGTGAGAATTTTCCTTCAAGCTCCTTTATCCACCCAGCGTTTTTGTTGTAGTTCTTATTATTTTCCCAAAGTTTTTTCCAGAACTTCGTTGTTGCAGTTTTCTCTGGCTTTATGGTTACTGTGTCTGTTGTTTGGTTCAGACTCTGGCAGAACCGTCTCTGGTCTGATTGAAACAGTTGATTTTGTCTGTACTGGATGATTCTGGCTTCATATCTTTCAATTTTTCTGGCTGTTGCTGTAATTTGTTCTTTCACGATTTCCAAAGTTTTTTCAATTTTTCTGGTGTTCAGCCAGTACTTTTGGATCAGGTATTGCTTGATTTTGTCATTCTTCAGTTTCTTCTCTTTCATATTTTTCAGGCTACTTGCATCTGATCTGAGTTTCTTGATCTGAGTTTCAACTCTAGCCTGACCTTCCACTTTGGTTTTCCAGTTGATTTTCTTTGGGACTGCCTTGGTTGTAGGAGCCCAAGCTCTTCTGTTACTATCACTGCTGCACTATAGGCATACTGGCTTGTTTGTTCAATTGATGTTATTTGGACAGTGGAGAGTACTGTATTCACATCTTTCATGAGAGGCACCAGGTGTCTCTTGGGCATTGGTTTTTAGAGTTGGGAGCCGCTTTCTTATTGCATTTGCTGCAGCATGAGCCATGATCTTATCCTTGAGCTCTTGTTGTCTTGCTGTCAAGGTTCCTGATGGTTCAACAGGTGTTTCAAGTGCTGGTTCTTCAAATTCTTGCAAAAGCTCCACACTTTCTTCTGGTTCAATCTGTTCCACCATTCCAAGTGTTGCTGGAGTCTCTGCTGTCTGTGCTGTGGTGTGATGGTAATTTACTTTGCAAATTTTCTGGATTTCTTCGAGTTCAACTTCACTGAACACTTTGTTTCTGATTATGAATCTTCATTGGTCAGCCAGTTGGGGTTCTGTTATCTGTGAGTCAGGGTACTCTTGTTTCCACAGTTGATGCATCCTTTTTTGGTAGCCACGCCTTTGAGGTTCAGATTTGTAATAGCATTTCATAATTGTGTGGTTTTCTGGCATTGTATATTTTTGCCGCTTCTGTGACTGTTCATTTGTATTTTGATTCCCTAGCTCACTTGTCGATGGATGTCCAGAATCAGCAGCATCCACCATGGTCCTTTTTATCCTGGGCGACGACTGACACTAACACTCCATACTAGGCATGTTTAAAAGGAGCAATATAAAGGTTGAAAAGTAATTCAATAGTAGCAGTGTAGTCAAAACAAAATTAAAAAACACTAGATAGACTAAAATGGCATTTGAAAATCATATCCTCCCCCCCCCCCCCCCGTCTCACCCACAGCACCCCCTGAATTAAAAACCACAGCACCTCCTGAACTGCTCTTTAAAAAAGCAGTGGGAGTTTGATGCCACTCAAGCTAGGTCTCCATTGCTATCCAATCCAGTTTCAGAATGCAGATGATTGAAGTATTCTGAACTGGATTATATTATTACACTTTGAGAAATGTTCTGTTCCTGGTTTGAAAGGGTTACTCCTGTTTAATTGTGCGGTACTTACTTTGAAAGTCGTTGTCCTACTCTACTTAATTCCTGTGGCTGCCGCACAGGAGGTCAAATTGGTTTGAGACTCTCACTAAAATACTAGAGCAAAATGTCCTGCAGGATGTTCCGTAAAAACAAAGTTTTAGCAGTTTAATCAGCTTTTTTCCCCGTGTTTTTATGATTGAACCAATTAGGAAATGACATTTATAACCCAGGAACAAGAAGTCTGTTACATAGTGTTACTATTACTTACTTCACAATATTGTGTGTTTTTTTGAGGCTGTATGGCTGTGTTCTGGCAGCATTTTCTCCTGATGTTTCACCTGCATCTGTGGCTGGCATCTTTACTATTTATTTACTTCATTATTTACTTTATTTATACCCCACTTTTCTCCCTGTGGGGACTCAAGGGGGCTAAGAAGCCATAGTTTAAAAAAGCACAGTACAAAATGGGGAAACATAATTAGATAATACAACATGGATTGAAAAACTGATTACCTTAATATAATAAATACACTTAAAATAGCCTTTAAAACTCACGAGTCTACACTGCCATATAGCCCAGTTCAATGCAGTTAAACTGCATTCAGAAAGTGGATTATATGCTAGTGTAGCCATGTCTCGATACTATGGGGTCACAGGAGTGTTGTAGTTCTATGCCGTCTTTAGTCAAAGCATAGCTGGTGCCTTCTCAAACTACAACTCTCAGGACTTTACAGGACATGAAGTCGTGGCAGTAAAAGTGGCGCCAGGCAACATTAATTGTTCCTGCACCCCAAGTTTGAGAAAGAATCTGATCTATACTTCCAGATGATGCAGACAGATCTGCATTATATGAATCTGCACTGACCATATAATTTAGTTCAAACTGTAGATGACAGCCTTCTTCCACGTGGTGCTGTGTTGGACTGCAAAGTATTATTTTGTCTCTGACCATGCTAAATCTCATTATGAATTTACAATGTGGGAATTCCTTCTTGGTGTAAGCATTTTATCAACAGGGCTAAGTTAGATTGTGAAGATTACTGAAATGATATGTCATTTGCTTTGAACAGTTGAAAATGTCTATATTTAGCTGTTGTGGTGAAAGGGCGATGTTTTCCAATGCTTTGGGCAATGTGTACATACTTCAGAGGGTATGCTGAGCATTGGAAGAGCCTAATAAACAAAAATGCACCAGGCATTGCCTGGATGAGGCCTGGGATGGTCTTCATACTTCCTGTAGCACATATCATTTGAGTATCACAAACAAAAAGAAATAGAAATCATCCTTCTGTTTTACCCTTATATGTTTCAGCAAACTCTGCTAAGGGGAAAAATGAGAACAGGGAAAGGAAGCATGCAGACCTTCAGATTATGTTGGATTTCAGCTCCCAACATTCCTCACCAATGGCTAGGGTTGCTGGGAATTGTAGCCCAACCTGATCTGGAGGGCATAACGATTCACACCCTGATGTAGAACATCATCATCATAAAGTGAGATGTATAATGCAATGCTGCTATATGGAATACTCCTTTTCAGTGTTGCAGCCAGTTTTGATTCAACCCAGGAAAACATTCACCCAACAATCACACAGCAGTCTTTAGCCGGTGACCATGTTTGGTCCTCATTGGATGCTTTCCTTGATTTCTTTGATGAGTAGAGCCCAGACTTGGTTGGAGCTAGGTTGATGTTGTGTATCTTCAGGTTATTTCTGACTTAAGGTGATCCTAAAGTGACACTATCCTAAGTTTTTATGAAGTTGCGAGTGTGTTTTGTCCAGCGACATCCAGTGGGTTTCCATGGTCAAGCAAGAATTCAAGCCCTGGCCTCCAGTGCTGTAGAACAACACTGAAACCAATATCAGATGCTGTTATGTAAAGTTGTTTGTACATTCATTTTTAGTTTTACAATATTACAATTCCCTAAACCCTGCAATACTACTAGATGGATGTTGCTGTTTTTGTTTTCAATGAATTAACATTTATGACTGTTGCACAGATGATAATGATGATGAAGCTCAATTACAAGAAGTTGTTCCATCCATCCAGAGCTGGATTCACCATTGTGCTTAGGTGTGCTTAAGCACTGGGCCCCATTGGCCAGGCGGGGCGGGGGGGGGGGGGAATCTTCTTGCCCAAATAAATTTTTACAATGGGTTTTGCTTATGTGGTGCTATTCCAAATTTGAGGGCATTCTGTTTTGAAGCGATTCCAGACATAATGAAAGAGTTGATAGTCTATGGGAGCGTACCTGCCGGTCCGACCTCCTTCAAGGCCCAAAGAAGGGGCCTCATAGCTAGCCCAGGGCCTAATTTGTCCTAAATCAGTGGTTCCCAACCAGTGGTCCCCAAGAACTAAATATGGTCCGCTGCCTCACCATTACTACACCATTGGAGTGAGAGCAACTGGTCTTGCAAAACCCTCTTATAGTTCTGAGGCAATGGGCATGTCTGGAGGGGAGAGGTTGACTACCCACGAAAGGCATGACAACAAGCCTCTTGACTGCTGCTTCTTCTCTCCCCCCCCCCCCCCCCCCCAGCGGAGCCATTCCATGTGGTGCCTGGAAGCGGGCGCGCCTTGGTATCTTTGGTTTTAGGCCTGTTCCTGGGGTTATTTGGGGTACTGATTCAGAAAATTGCATTGGATGGACCGCATCAGTTCTAGATTATTAAATATGGTTTTCTGTGGGAGAGCAGATGGCAACTACTGGATGGCATATGTTCTGTATCAGAAACTAGAATTTATGTGGTCTATCCAATGCAATTTTCTGAATCAGCACCCCAAATAATCAAACCAAATCTAAATTTGACCAAAAACTGATTTGTAACCCTTTTGGTACTAATGTTGGATAGTCGTCCCTGGTCAAAGTGGTCCCTGGGTCAAAAAAAAGTTGGAAAGCACTGTCCTAAATCCAGCATTGAACCTATCTCATTAGGAGCTATCCATTCTGGCAGGTCATCCTTCATCCTTCCACCTGAGTATCTTTACCTGGAGATACCTAGGACTGAAACTGTGACTTTCTGCATAGGAAGCACACATTCTTCCACTCATCCAGTGATCTGCCATTTCACACAATGCTGCTTTTGTTTCGTTTGTTTTTACTTTAGCTGTGCACTTCAAGCTGTGCACTGCAAGATTTTTTTATTTTTAAGATAACCTTAAAAGATAAAGTGTATAGCATTGATAACATGAAGGAAACTGTCACTCAGTAGTAGTCATGCTATCTAGTAAAAAGAGCTACTTGTTAACAAACAAACAAAATTAGAAATTGAGTTTTTTTTTTGTGCTGGAGGAGAAGAGCAGCTTCTAAGGTAGATCTGTAGGTGTTGAACCACAAATGTAAAACAGCGGTACTGTTTTCTTTAACAACTCCTTTTTCTTTTAACACAAACCACATAGAGGCCCTAAAGAAAGGTAGTCAGAGCAGGGGTGTGGTATATGCAAACACACTAGCCTTCTGTAATTTCCATTCCTACTTTCTACAATGTCAGAATCCAAAGTCCAGACTGTGGTGGGGCTTTTAAGTCCATCCCTTTTTAAATGGCATTTATGAACCTGTATATTTTTTTCCTTCTGAAAGATAACGCCTTTTTGCAAGCTTGTCTCTTGCAAATATTGTTTGAAAGGCAAAATACTCATTTTAATCTGATTTATGGGCCTCCTTCTCAGAAACATCCTCGTGATATTTAGTTGGTGTGTTTTAGTCAGTATTTATCAGCTAAACTGCTTAGGCAGAGGAAGGGTTATGACTCATTGCAAGATTTTATGCTTTTAATACAAAAGGTTCCAGTTTAATCCTTAACCTTTCCAAATGGGGCCTAGAAAGATATCTGTCAAACTCTGGATGGCTACTACTAGTCAAAGTCATCTTATATGTTGAATTAACTGTGTAGCATGCAATTGAGACTCGTTTCTTGGTGTGTGTGTGTGTGTGGATTTTTGGGTTTTTTTCATAAATAAATATACTGTACAAGTCTGCAATCCAGATTAGGCTCACTGTGTGCATGTAGGGGAGAAGTATATCTCCCACTACTGTTTTTCCCCACTATATACACATAAACACTCCCCCCCCCTTTTAAACCCCCTAAAAGAGGGGGAAATGGCAGGAGAGGTTTAAACTCTCTCCGAATGGGCATGTGGAGCATGTTGAGCCTAATCTACACCAATCCCTCCTATGCTTACTTGCAAATTAAAAGAAAAGAAAATCAGTCTTTAGCTAACTTTCTCCCCTGCACATTTAATGCCTTTTGCAGTTTAGCCATTCTTTGTGTATAGGGAATACTAAGTGAGATCAGGCTTTTACCAATTGACTTTAAGAGCTTCTAATAGAATGCTGCTTTGTTGACTTTTACGTTTTGTTTTGTGGATTGCTTAATTGACTTTCAATAACTTTCCATGTTTTAAACTTGTATCTTTGTATGAATGTGCATTTTCTGTATTTGATTTAACTTTTGTAAGACCGCATATAACTCTATTAGTCATATAGCTGTGATAAACTTGAAGACTGTGAGCTGTGGGTAGTTCTTAGGAAAGAGAAGGGTAAAATTTGATCAGAATTGATAAAAAAAACATGTGAGATGGTATTAATAGCAAGGCAGTCCATAGCAGAAACAAAGGATATACTATAATGAAATAATATCAATAAGAAATCATGGAAAAATTATAAAAATAACCGTGATCCATGTATATGCTCCCAACACTAGGCTTGTACACAGTAAGGCAGTAACGGCAAGGGCTCAGCCGCCATGTTTTTTTCACCCAAAATGTCCCACGTGGCTGTGGGCGCAGCTTCTTCTCTTCTATTTGGTAGTACGTGGCACATGCTTCCTTAACCCCGTTTCTCAAACCCAGATTCCCTTGAAAGGAAGAAAGGAATGGGTCCCAGGAAGGGTGCTTCCTTAACCCCGTTGCTCAAACTGACTCCCTTGAAAGGAGGATAGGATCGTAGGAACGGAAAGAGGAGCCTTGTAAGTTCCCCATTGCCGCCAATTGGCCTGATCTTCCCGGATCTTTCAGCTACCTAGCCTAAACATCTATTTCCATTAGCCGTTTTTGGGAGGCTCCCAAAAACGGATCTGGGTGCCCAATGAAATTTGGATACCAAAAACAAATCACCCTCCAGCCGAATTGCACAAGACCACCCAACACAGTGGCAGAAGAAAGCTGATTTTATTTTACTATCCAGAATAAACCACAAGACATCATATTCCAAGCAACTTTAACATGGGTGAGAAAGAAATTGGCTAATGTCATAAATAAAAATGGAGACTATGGTCAAGAAATCAAAAGACTTGGAAGGGTAATGGATAAAATCCTGAAGTATAAAGTTAAATAATTGAATATCAAGGAGAGATCATTTATGCCACAGTGTTTCTGATTTCTTTGTATGACTGTAAAAGCTGGTCCTAAAGAAAGCTGACAAGATGAGGACCAACAAATTTAAAATGGGCTAGAGAAAAGTTTTGCAGATACCATGCACTTTTAAAACCACAAATGAATGGATTCAAGCCTGAATTCTCTCTAAAAAGTAAAACGACTATACTGGCACTGTTATAGTTTGGACACAACACAAGATAACATGACTCACAGGAAAATATGGTCATTCCTGGTAAAGTCAAAAACAGTAGGACAAGAGGAAAACCTCATTGCCAGAAGATTGACTTAAGAAAGCCATGGTCCTGAATTTGCAGGCTCTGGGCTACTGCTTGGCTACTACTGACCAGGACTCATGGAGGTCTTTCATTCATAAGATTGTCATACGTTACATGCATGATGTCACATAACAACAACAATGAGGTTACTTAAGCAGAGCTTAAATCTTCAAATATCTGAAATTATATTCATATTAGTTTCATAGGTAGTAGCTGTTGGCCATGAACTCGTCTTCCCATGTGAGATTTTCAGAGACCTTCTTGGCACTAGGCTTACTGTTGCCAGTACAGATTTTGTTGCAATATGTTTCTTTTCCTTGTAGGCATTCTTAAGGTAAATTGATCTCTTGCAATTTCTACAGTTTTTAGTGGTGTTTGCGATAGCATTAGGTTGTATCTTCATTCTGTTGGGTTCCATCTTCACTTGTTTTTCTACTCAGTTTACATGCTTCTTTCTGTTTCCTAAATTAAAAATCTGAAGTGGGGTACATGATATCCAAATACTGTTTGAGCTTAGTAGATTTTGCCCACATTTAGATATGTTACCCATGCAGTTGAGATAATCAAGTTCTGCTCTTGGGTGTTGCTGGTTTGTTTTTCTCAACAGAAGTCAGGGTCAGAGTCTGGGAGAGGACTTTGTAATATCATAGTGGTGAATTTTAGTGATTTAATACACTTCTATACCACTCCAACCCACATTGGGCTCATAACCCTATCCTGTCAAAACTGGAAGTGGACAGATTGCCTTTGGTTTGAAAAATATTTTTTTTGCTTATTTTAGATAAAATGATATGGAAAGGAGAAACTATTCCAAGGTTTAAAGGAGAATTGCACTTCTGGAAGGAAAATGTTTCTATGTTGTAATCAAAACATGAAGAATGTTTTATTTTTGTTTTGCGGTGAGAATTGTCTCTAAAATGGGTAGGGATGCATGGTGCCAACTGTTGGGATTAGATTTACAAGGTTTTAGCTCCTTTGCTAGAAAAAACAATAACTCATTTAATTTAGAATCAGTCTCCTTCAATAGAATATGAAAACACCAAATCTTTTAGGTCTCTGACACGAATTACTGCAAAAAAAGGCAAACAAGTAGTATTTGAATTACCTACTTACTTACAAACAAGTAGTATTTGAATTACCTACTTTACTACTTACATTTAAATGCACAATAAGGACACATACTGTATTTACCCAAATCTAATGCTCACCTTTTTTGACTAAATTACCTTCCCTAAATTAGAGTGTGCATTAGATTCATGTAATATGGTTCAGAGTTTTGAAAATTGAGGTGCACATTAGATTTGATGGTGTATTAGACTTAAGTAGATAAGGGTCTATGTAAATTGTCTAACCCCTGGCTAACTAATGAAAAGTTTCAAGTAAAGATGCTTCTCAGCAGAACTGATACCATTTTGAAAGAGGAAGGAGTATTCACCAGTGGGGTCAGACTTGTAGTCCTCCAGGTGTTTTGGACTTCAGCTCCCAGAATTCCTGACCATTGGGCATGCTGGCTAAGGCTTCTGGGAGCTGGAGCCCAAACAACTGGAGGGCCACAACTTTGATATTTCTGCTTTATGTTGTCACAGACATGCCTGGAAGTTTCTATGGTCACATGTTCTGGTTGCTTAGATACATGGGCACATTGATGATTGATCATGCATTGCAGCTGGTTGTTTAACAAATGGGGAAAAAATGTGGATAAAGTATGTATGTAGGGTAGAGACATGCATGAGATCCTTACACTCCCTTAATCCCCATTGCCCTAATACCGTAGCAAATGGGAGTAGGGAATGTGGACAGAATGCTTTACTGATCAGTATTTTCCAATACTCACCTCTACATTAATAATTGTAAGGACCACTATTGTAAACTTCAGTGAGGAGTAAATTAATGAACCATCCGTTTTTGCTTTTTAAAATGCTTAGCTTGTGAAGAAAGACATGATCTAAATTTAAATCATTAATATTTCCTCCTTGTTTTTTTCAGAATAGAATGAATTACTGTCCTATCTTTAAAAAGTTACACGCTACAAAGGAACACTTTGTATTAAATATGTCACTTTTGGCTACTGCTCTCTGGTACTGCAGGCAACTATATACATATATAGCTCATCTACTGAAAAGGTAAGTTTTGACTGGCTGGGGTAATTTGTTTTGGATCATAATACATGCATTGCCGTATCAGACTATTCCTTATTCCCCTTAGTTTTCAATTATTTTTCCCCACAAGGCAAGTTTTTAATGCCCATTCTTAGTCTATATGAAGATCTTTTGTGCTGTTCCATCAGTACCTATCAATCACATTTCTCTAATAATTTGCTTTCATTATGTGAAGATATATTTATCAGATGTTTAGCTGAAGTGTTTAGTATTGAGAGATATAAGCGGAGCCTGCAACTGTAGTGCTAAGACCTCCCTATTAAGATTTCTAGCCATTCATGTTATTGGTTTTCCATTTCCCCTTACACAGACAATATTGTGTGATGACTGAAAATATTCAGACTTTGCTGCCTCTGTTTGGGGTACATATTTGATGCAACCTGTGGATAAATCAAGGGTCATTCTACAGAGGGAAGAAAGTACCATTTTAGGACCAAGCCACCCCAATTTTCCCAACCAGACATTCAAAAAGGCCAGAAGTATTGCACTTGGGGAGGGGACTGGTAGGGGATTTCATTGCTTCTTTTGGGTTCTTTGAGGATGGGCTAAGCTCTCACCTTTCATCACTTAGTGAAGGGTATGGTTCTTTTTAGGTACAGTCCTAGTGCTTACATTGATCCATGAATAGGTTGAACCAAATTGTTTGGTTGGATTTTACGATTTAAATTTCTACAGTTATATATGAATATATGCAGTAGTTTATATTTAAAGACACGGCCATGTTAGTCTCTTGCAACATGAAAAATCACACACACAGAGGTTTGTGTTTACATGATGTGTTTTCTTTTGTCATTCCAAAATGTACCGCCAACCAGCTTCCAACTGCATAAATATTGTTTAAATCTTACCTACTGCACACTGTAACTCTTGTTCTTGTTTGCTTGACTTTCAGATGGAGCAGATACTTACAGAAAAAATTCACAAGTAATTGTTTATTAGTATGTATGATTTTTAAAAAATGATTTAATGTCAAATCGATCTATATTTATAACTATTTTTTTGACTTTGATTTAGAAAACCAGAGTGTTTTGGGTGAAGTTGATCTGCTTAGCTACTGTGCAAAAAAATGGAAAGGAGAAACAGAGCAGGCCAGACAGATGAGAAAGGTAAGGATAAAATTTGGAAAGCTACAGAGCACAAAATGAGATTATTATGTATGGTTCATCAAACAGCGTTTATTTTACCAGTTTGGAATTCTCTTATTTGGATGTGTGTATGTTTGCGGTAGACTTAAAAACCTTAAAGGTACCAGGTCCTTTTTAGTCTTGGAAGCTAAGCAGTGTAAGTCTTAGTTAGTATTTGGATGGGACTACCAATAAATACCAAGTGCTTTAGAGTGTATTTCAGTGGCTCTGTTCAAATGCAGCACTAAAATAGGGTTTAGTTTTACAAGAATATGGTGGTGTTCTCCCTTAGATCTCATTTGAGCGGGAGGGGAGTTTCCATTTTTCAGTTTTTACAAAACTGTTTTTCTAGTATGTTTGAAGTTGGGAAACAACAACCTGCCTAGGTGTAGTTTGCTTGAAATAACCAAACACCAACTATGGTTTGAGATTTATATTTGTTTATAGCAATACAGTGCGTTGTCGAAGGCTTTCATGGCCGGAATCACTGGGTTGCTGTGCGTTTTCCAGGCTGTATGGCTATGTTCCAGAAGCATTCTCTCCTGATCTTTCACCTGCATTTCTGGCAGGCATCTTTACAGGTTGTGAGGTCTGTTGGAAACTAGGCAAATTGGGTTTATATATCTATGGAATGTCCAGGGTAGGAGAAAGAACTCTTGTCTGTTTGAAGCGAATGTGAATGTTGCAATTGGCCACCTTGATTAGCATTGCATAGCCTTGCAGCTTCAAAGCCTGGCTGCTTCCTACCTGGAGGAACCCTTTGTTGGGAGGTGTTAGTTGGCTCTGATTTAAACTATAGCACCACAGTTTAAATAAACTACGTTTGGGGTTTTTTGAGATCAAGCATAAACAAAAACTGGTTTGTTTCAAAGAAACACTCCTTCCCTCACATAGAAGATTATGTGAGACCATGATTCATCATGAATGTGTCAGCATCAAAACCTCGTTTGAATTTCCCCAGTGCAGGCTTTCAAAGGGACCAGCAAACATGTAAAACACAATGTAATATAATAGTTCTGGGGAAAATAATGAAACATGATACATTCATCTATGATATAATTGGAAGTTCAGGCACTTGTTCAGACCCTACATTGATTTTCAAAGTGAAAGAAATATTTTGAATTTGTTTGTAAAACAAAATTATTATTTTCTTAAACACACACAACCTAGAAGAGACCAAAGTACTGCAAAATAGTCTTGATGATAGTTCAGAATGCAAAGATGAATGCCTCCTGTAGTGTTGTTAAACCCTTCTGGAATTAGAGATGTTACTGCAGAGAGGGAGTTCTTGGTGAAAATTTCAGGACTTTCTAGCAAATGTCCTCAGGGCCTTAGAAATGGATAGACTAACTAAGTATTTAGCCTGAGATCTGAATTTAGTACTTATTTTAGCGCAGTGTTATGCTAAGCAAGATTTACTTGTTGTTTAGCCAGTGGTTTCAAGTCCAAGCCCTCCTGTTGCACAAGACTTGAATAGCACTTTATAGTTGGCCATTCCAATGTTGAAGTTTGGGTCACTGTAACTGGCCCGTTAATGGAGTATTGTTACTAGTTTTATTTTTGATTGTTGGATTGTATGTTGTGTATGTTTATTACTTGTATTATCTTTAAACTGTTGTATGTTTCTGTTTTTATTATGTGTACTGTGTTGTATTGTTTTTATCATGTTGGAAACCGCCCTGAGTCCCCTGAGGAGATAGGGTGGCATATAAATAAAGTCTATTATTATTATTATTATTATTATTATTATTATTATTATTATTATTATTATTATTATTTCAACAAAGGCTACTGGAACTCAGGATAAAAGAAAGCAAGAATTTCACCTTTGGAAAAGAAGGAATGGTTGAATTTCAGGCACTGGCATTTAAGGCTTTTTTATTTTCATTGAGAAACTCTAGCTTGACATCTTTAAGACACTAGAAAAACTATAGCAGAAAGATTAAGAAAGATTCCAGTATGGAGTGTTATGCAATGGTGAGCTGAAATTGGGAGATCATACTTCTAGTCCTCTTGAAGCCACGACTTTCCTTGGATGGCCTTGCAGTTGTCCCTCTCTGTTTGCCTTCCTCACATAGTTGCTTGGGGAAGGTGTTAAGGAGAGCTATGTATGCCACCATGAGTTCTTCAGAGTGTGGAGTATAAATGTAGCTGATAAATAAATATGGGCATAATAAAGAAAGCCATCCATAAAAAGATAACTAAAGGTGCAGTAATAATGGCTGCTGATGCAGTAGCAACTGATAATGTGTCTACCTTATTAGTAGGGTGTGCCAGTGCCAGCTACATGATGACCTGAAAGAAGAAGTTTATTCATGCCTAAAGTTTGGTTAATAAGCCTCTAAATTAATTTTGCAACTTTCCCCAGCAGTGATCGCTATATTCTATACTCTATTGGGAAGTTGGGTCTTGAGTCAACATGTAGCTCTCTGAATTTTAAATTAGCAGAGACCGCAAGCCCCATTTATTCTTAAGCAAACTGGACAGCTTGAGTATTTGCAGACATCTTCCTGGTAAAATGCTTTGCAGTTGTTTTCCTCTTGCTTTCATGCCTCAGGTTTATTGTGCTGAGATGGAATTTTTATTTCTTTTTGTGATAAGTTCCATTGTTATCCCTATTTTCCTCCAGTTAGATTATAATTATAAGCAAGTGCAACTCTTTTCTTTCCCGAGAAGTACCTCTCTGGTGGACTTCCTTTGGCAGCCTTTCCCTACCTTGTACCCTTCTGGTTGTGCTACATTGTAATTCCAGTTGTTATCAATGACTATGATGGCAGGGAGTGATGGAAGTTGTAGTTGAACAGATTTGAAGTGTACCAGTTTGGAAGAAACTTGTAAGAGACTCTACCTGTCATAGGGTTTGGCAACGAGTGCTCTTTCTAATATTGTTGTATTTTGTTTCGCCATTGTTAATTCTTACAAGGGTTCAGGGGTGTGTCAGTCTAACAACATCTGGAGGGCCAGAGGTAGTCCAAACACATTGCCTATGATGATTGAAAAACATTAACTCTCCACAGGAGAAGGTGGGAAAGGAATATTTGCATGCCCACACTTGTGTGTGTGGATACAATTTGAGGATGGCTCAGGTACATATGTTTTCAACCTAATAAAAGCTGCCAGTCGTATGAATTTCTACATAGCTGTGGATAAAATTACTGCTCAAAGAGGAGTAGAGTTGTGTTAATATTGGGGCTGGATAACAACATGCTAAGACTCATAACTCTTGTCAAGTTTAAGAGGTCCAATGTACACCTGAAACTTGAAAAGTAGGTGACTTTCTGCACTTTTTGGGTTGTGAGATCCCTCCTAATCTATGACCTTAAGGTATAGACTTTTGCTTGTGCTAAATTAAAACCAATTTAAACTGTACCGACCATCCCAAAAGGTACAGAGCTCCCAGTGCTGCAATGGGTTAAACCCTTGGGCCAGCAGACTGCTGACTTGAAGGTTGGGTTGCTGACCTGAAGGTTGCCAGTTCAAAATCCAACTCAGGGAGAGCGTGGATGGGCTCCCTCTGTCAGCTCCAGCTCCATGCAGGGACATGAGAGAAGCCTCTCACAAGGATGGTAAAAGCATTAAATATCCAGGCATCCCCTAGGCAATGTCCTTGCAGATGGACAGTTCTCTCACATCAGAAGCAACTTGCAGTTCCACAAGTCACTCCTGACAAGGAAAAAAAATCCCAAAAGGTTTGAATGCCCTAAGTGGGAAATTGGGACCACATCACCCAATTCTCTTCTACTAATGAATAGTGCACAATTGACTCAGAAACTTGACTAAAGGTACTGTATTAAAAAAAAACCCAAATAAGCAAAGCTTCTATTCATTTCATTAAAAACTGCATAGGCAATGCCAGGACCCATGGGATGGGTTCTGATGGTTCGCTGGTTGCTTCCTATTCTATTCCACTTGATGAGGGCCTTTCTTCATGATAGAAGAGCTGGTCCACTTTCAAATGATCTTTGAACAGCTCATTCAAGCATTTGTTCCCATCCAGAATTCAGTAAGAAATGTCCTTTCTAATTTTGTCATTGTCCTTATCATCTTCACTCAAAGGCTTATGAACAGTTGCTTTGGAGGTATGATGTGAAATCCCTAAGAGAAGTCAGACAGGATCACTACTGTGTGCTGAGAGCTGTATTATACCAGATATTCCGGCAAGGACTTCGTCCTCCATCATGGACAAAGGCAGTCGATGTCCTAAAGGTATGCTTTGAATCAAATTATGACATATGAAATTAATGGCTTTCTGCTCCTATTCTCAAAGTACAGTTTTATTTTTAAAGTGGCTAAACAGTAAAATTGGAAACTGACATTGAGGGCAAACTCAATTGTTCTTATACAATCTACCGTACTTTCCATATTTTCAAGGGGAGTGGATATGTTGTAAACTTTACATAAAATTGCTCTTGGGGGATGTCATAATATTTTTTTATGAGAAGACCATGTTTGGCTTCTCAGTGCAGGTTTCAGAAACTTAAATAATATCCATGGAGATGAAAATAATATGATGATTCTGTGTTTAGCACAACTTCAGAAATTGCAGAATATTGATAGATTAATTTGAAAACAATAGTTGCTCTGGTTATTTGAAGAAAATATCAAAGATATATTGTTGCATTGTGATTTTCAGTTTCTCTCTTCACACTTTCTGTCTCATCAGAAATACATGTTTTCTGCTTGGGTTTTGTGTAATTTGCAATTGATCTACTCCACAGAAACTCCAGTTGTTCTCTTGCCTTTTTTTCAGCTCCCAGAAAAACTTCTATATTCCCAAGGCTGTAATTGGATCCAGCAGTATAGTTTTGGACCAGAACAGTACACAGGTCCCAATACATTAGGGAAGTTACGTAAATGTATTGAAGCATTAAAAAATCAGGTGAGTGGAAAGAAGTTAAGTTATATAATTGGAACTTGAAGGGGAAATTAATACACTAGCACTAAATCTACCATCACTATGATAAAATGTCTAATTGGAGAGAATACATTTGAACTTACAAGCCTGAGAGTTAAATGCTTCTCTTTAGCATTTTTATTGTGAAGTTTTCCTCTTATAGAAAATGAACAATATTTCCTTCAATATCTCAAATATCTCAGTTGAGGTTTTCATATATGCAAATGCTGAAAAGTAGCTAAAAAAGGAAGGCTAATTGAAGCCATCAAATTGATTGATAGCCCTGAAAGAATACTGTTTGGCTGTGGTCCTGATATATTCTACTGAGATTTGTACATTTTTGCTTTAGGAAGGTACTCAACATTTGGGGAAATGTTGAGTTTCTCTTTTAGTCATTTTCATTGCATTGTGAAGTATCCTCCTGTTATTGCCTCTTGTACAATAATAGTGGGAAATGATACTCAACTTCGAATAATGCAGTATTTAGTTTGCATTATCTACTATGCAATATCTATTATAATGATACAAAGCAGCTATATGCTAATCATGAAGTTAAATTTCATTTTCTTACTATGACATCCTCCAAGAAAAAAAAATAAATAACTGAGTGTTATTTATGAGGCCATCAGGAATTAAACATCACCCTCTCACAGAGCTAAACATTGCAAACTTCCTTTCAGGAAATGAAAAGATTGATTTACAGGTTTTGCCCATTGATATTTTTATTGAGAGAGTGGCATTTGCAGTGCCAAGATGTTTTTCAGGGGCTCTGGTCACTTCATTTCATTGGGAGAATTAGTGCGCTGTGATGGATTCAGGAAAATCACTGTTCATCTAATGAAAACAATCCTTAACTGATTCAGTTTGTCATGTAGCCTATATCATGATCTTTGAAAAATTCCACAGTGAAATCTTTCCACCACATATAGATGTATACGGAAAGGATTTAAAAAACAGACAGAAACAAAATAGAGGATTTATCATATTTGTCCAAACGTATTTCCCTTTATGAGCCAATTAGAGATTTAAGATCGGCTGAGGATGCCCTGCTCTTAGTCCCATCACATTTGCAAATGGGGACAAGAGACAGGGCCTTCTCAGTGGTGATCCCTCGGCTGTGGAACTCCCTCCCCAGTGACATTAGACTGGACCCATCCCTCCTGGTCTTCAGGGAAAAGCTAAGACCTGGCTCTGTACACAGGTGTTTGGGGAGTAGGTTAATGCGGAATTCAACCTCAACCTAGCAATCTGAATAATGGCTATAGGAAAACCAAGAAGCATGGAAATAATGACTCTGCACTTCGTAAGTTTTTGATCTATTTTATTGTATATATGTTTTAACTGTTTTATATTTTACTATGGTTTATTGTTATGTGTATGACGCGGCATTGAATATTTGCCATAGTTTGTAAGCCGCTCTGAGTACCCTTCGGGGTGAGAATGGCGGGGTACAAATATAGCAAACAAACAAATAAAATCCATTTCTATGGTGTTTTCCTGTGTTTACTAGTATTTTGCTGCTTTGCACAATTTTCAGCCATTAATTTCGGTGCCCATGCTTCTTGGAACCAGGTATCTATCCCTAGCAAGATATTCTCATCCTTCCTGTCTTGGTTCAGGGGAATAAGGAATGGACCATCACCAAAACATGTAACTAGCATCCTCCCTTACAGCAAGTACTTTCTGGAATCATAGAACAGAAAGTGATTTCAATGGCCATCTAGTCTGACTCCATTTTGCCAAATAGAAATAGAAATTCAAAGCACTTCCACGAGATTACTATCGAGTCTCTGTCTAAAAAACTCCAGAGAAGGAGACTTCACTACACTCCCAGGCAGTTTTTTAAATCATGTCAGAAGCAAATTGAGAACATACTGCAAGTTGCTTCTGATGTGAGAGAATTGGCTGTCTACAGAGACATGGCCCAGGGGATGCCCAGATGTGTTACCATCCTGCTGGGAGGCTTCTCTCATGTCTCCGCATGGGAAGCTATTGCTGACAAATGGGAGTTCAACTCGTCTCGTGGATTCAAACCTCCAACCTGCAGGTCAGCAGTTTAGCTGTCACAAGGATTTAACCAATTGCACCACCACTGCCCGTCTCCCAGGCAGAGTATTCCACAGTTGAAAGAGCACTTCCCTTCTGGTTGTGCTGACCCATCAGTGATATATGGTCTTTCATTAACACCTTGATAAACTTCTGTTTTACTACTAGCTTCAGATTACTAAAGCCAATATGTGGCTCATGAGCTGTTTATGGATCGTACATTGTGTAGATTCGTCTTAAGAGGATATCTAGTTTGTTTCAAAACTTGATAGATTGCCCATTTGGGTAGCTCCTTAATGCTGTTATAATGTTCAATGAACTGACACAGTTGGAGGAAATTGCATAAGCTATTTTATACCTGCAGAAGCTTTCCTGCTGCTGTGCAGAATGCTCTATTTCTAGCCTTCCATGACCTCTCCCATTTCATTCCTCCTCAACTTCATTTTCTGCTCACTGACTTGAAAAACCAAATTCATTGTTCTTATATTTGATATCAAAGCTAGTTTGACCAAGATAATACCTTACTTTGAGTGACAGGCTCAAGAACTTGTTTTTTTTTATTGTTTGATATCTTTTAGTGGATGGAAATCAGTGGTATTAAAGACCAGTATGAAAGATGGAACTTGTGCAATGCCCTTTTTAATGATGAAAGTATGGAACACAAGTTATATGAAGGTGTAAAGTTCATGATGCTCTACCAAGTAATAGAGGCTTACGAGTGCTTCAGCAACAAACAGAAAGGCTTGCCAAGGTTTTTTTACCACCTGTTTATCCGTGATACTTCCTCAGACCCGTTAAGTTATATGATGAATCATCTAAATTCTGGCGATGGAAGAGGTCTGGATCAGGTAAATATGTGGGTTCACCATGAAACTTGAAAAATACTGAGGCATTTGAGAAAATTATAAAATGTTTCATGATTTGTTTATATATATATTTAAAATACATGTTCTTTGAACTATGTTCAGGGGAAAAATTATCAGTATTAGGACTAGATACAATTTTTAAAAAGTAGAAATCAATTATCAGAAAATATCGCTCCATAGCAGTGCTTTCATGACAGATGTTAGGTTCAGATGTGATGACAATACACAATTGTCAAGATACATATGGCTCCAATGTTTTTCATATATTCTGCTTTCATGAGTGTCACTACATCAAGCTTGGAGAGTTAGCAAACTACTGTTTTCTGTGGATGCAAGAAACCAAGGACTCATCTGTACCTACCAACCATTTTGGTGCGACACCAGAATAGGAATACCCTGAACTGACCAAAATAGATTCTGACCATTGGATTGTCACCTCACCTTCCTTTTCATCATCACTGATGGTTTGCCACCGAGTTCCAGAAGAGCTCCTAGCTATTGCCAGGTGACATCAGCAAAGGCACCCGTACACCCAGGGAGAAGGACCTTGGACATTGTTTGGACTTGCTTCTGATGGAGCTGCTTCTGATGCATTTTGGGTTTTAGGGCTACATAAACAAGCCCAAAGAGCATGCCAAGACTGGAATTACCATGTTTCCCAAAAAATAAGACATACTCATAAATTAAGAAGTAGCAGGATTTCTAAGCATTTGCACAATATAAGCCATACTCCGAAAATAAGACATAGTAATAGGCATGGCTGTGCAATGTACTGGCATGGAGCGGTACAGAAGGCAACTGCCCCTTCCCTCTGCCATGGCTGCAGCTGACTTACCAGCTCACACCAGCATGCCCTCCTCCCTGCCCAAGCAAGGGAAGGGCCAGAGCACGCCAAAATCTCCCAAATGGAGGGCACAGGAGCAGTGCCAAGCCCTGGTAAGGGTAAACACTGCAAGGAGGCAGGATGCGCTTGGGCCCTCATTCCATCCACAGCGCAGCTGCCAGGCCTCTCCCTGGTGCTCTTGCTGCCAGAGGAGATTGCCAGAGCGCTACTTGCTGAGCCCACCTCTCTCTCTGTCACAGGGTTTGGGCACCACAGTGTTCCCTCCCTTGCAGGAGTAGCAGCCCACACCAGATTGAGGGAGGCATCTGGCTATCATGCCGCCTGAGCGCTTGAGTACTGGCCATGGATATAAAAATAAGACATCCCATGAAAATAAGCCATAATGTGTCTTCTTGAGGAAAAATAAATATAAGACAGTGCCTTATTTTTGGGGAAACATGGTAGTACAGTAGAGTCTCACTTATCCAACCTTCGCTCATCCAATGTTCTTTATTATCCAACGCAGTCTGCCTTTTAGTAGTCAATGTTTTTGTAGTCAATGTTTTCAATACATTACAATGTTTTGGTGTTAGATTTGTAAATACAGTAATTACTACAGTAATTACCATGTATTGAACTGCTTTTTCTATCAGTTTGTTGTAAAACATGATGTTTTAGTGCTTAATTTGTAAAATCATAACGTAATTTGACATTTAATAGGCTTTTCCTTAATCCTTATTATCCAACATTTTCACTTATCCAACATTCTGCTGGCCCGTTTATGTTGGATAATTGAGACTCTACTGTATATGAGAATCAGAGCTGATGACCTAAATGGTTTCCTTCTTTGTGGTCCCTGTGAAATGCACACATGTGGGTTTTCCAGTGGCTGTGTAGACCTTTTGGAATTCTCTAGAAGCTCAAAGATACAATTTTGGCGGGGGCTCCGCCCACTCTCCCCTTGTACTATATATAGGCAGTGGGAGGGGCCAACACCCCAGTTCCTTTTTTTCTGCCGTTTTAGACAGTTGGATTCTCTTGCTCTCTAGCTTTCTATATTAGTGATAGATATTTAGTTCTGAATTGTTGAATTTGATCTTTGGACCTCACCTGACCATTCTTTGCCTGCTGATTTGGACCTTGATCACTGTGATTTGACCTGGACTGTTAACTACTCAGGCCAGTTTTCTCCTTGCCTCAAAATGCCTTTTCAAGAAGTGCTCTCAGTGTGGAGGCAAGTTGCCTGACACCGATGGCCATGCAATGTGCCATTGCCTGGGTGATGGGTGAAGATTGGGCAGGAACGCTGCCCGTTCCTGCCCAATCTGTCAGGCTTTTACTCCACAAGCCTGGAAAAACGGAAACGCGCTTAAAGGTGCTGTTATATGAACAGGCCCTTCTCCCGCCACCCCCTCAGCCTCCAAAACGGGCCTTTTCCGAGCCTCTTGGCCCAACCCCGATGGTGGCATCAGCCCAGCCATGCTTACCTTCAGATGGAGCCCCAGAGCTGATGCCCCCTCTCCCGAAAAAGGCAAAGGTTAAAAGACCTAAGGCCCCTTCCACGGGCTCCAAAGCCCCTAAAAAGTGTGAGGGAAGCAGCAAACAAAGAGCGGAAGCACCAAGTGCTCAGGCGCCAACTCCCCCGCTCGCTGCAAGCCCTGGCAGGGGCAACAGCTCCATGGAGGATCAATCTGCAGAGTTGGGCCCTTCAACCCGCTAACCCAGGCTGGATGGGGCGGGTCCTCCCCACCCAGAACTTGAGCTCCCTAGCTCCACGTGGCCCCCGTGATCAGAGGGCTCGATCATGAGCATGGCCAAGAGCCAGATGGCCACGCCCACCGCCCCAACCTTGCAGAGAGAGGGAGAAGCGCCGCACAAACCCGCGCCCCTTGCATCCATCTCGGGGGAGGTATCGTCGGCCACGACAGCCATGGCTGAGAGATGTAGGGCTCGAGCAAGGGACAGTGCACCCTCGAGACACTCGCACCATCGTCGGTCCCGGAGGAGGCACTATAGGTCTCCCTCCTCAAGCTCATGGAGCTCTTGCTCTGGGGAAGATCGCTCCTCTCGGTCCCAAAGCTCCACCTACGGAGGGCATTCTTATGGAACGAGGTCTCCTTCCCCTTATTATTTCCACGGGGACCCTATTTATACTAGAGATTTTCTCTCCCTTATGCCTCATCGCTCCTCCCGTAGACACCACTCCTCAAGAGCTCATTACACCTCCTCACACGGGCAAGAAGCCTCAACAGCTCCCTCTCAGGCAGCAGCTTCGATACCATGCCCCTCCATGAGCACACCCATGGATCCAGCCCAACAATGATGCTGCTATTGTCTCAGATTCAGGCTCTTCTGTAGAACTGTTGCAGCCCAACATACTGCCTGAGGCCACTGACCAAGATACTGAGTCTCCAGAGGAGGTTTGGGGCTTCTCATCACTTATTTCTTGTCTAGCTAAAGCTCTAAATCTACTGACCCCCCCAGGACCTGACGGTGGTCGATGATCTTGTTTTTTCTCGTGAACAACAACAAACCCTGATATCCACACCACTCCCATTATTACCATACCTTCTTCGTCTCCTTGAGACACCTAATTTGGCTCCCTCCATGATTCCAGCTATCTCCAAGAAAGCTGACAACCTTTACTGCACAGACCTGTTCTCTGCTGAGTGGATTGGCAAATACCCTAAACCTAATTCAATAGTAGTGGACGTGGCCCAGAGTTGCCCATCTCAGAGATCCCAGACCACTCCCACAGATAGAGAGGGAAAGAAATTGGATGCAGTGGGCTGTAAGATCTATACTTCTGCAGGCTTGTTCGCTCGTTTGGCCCACTATGAGGCCTACTTGGGGATGCAATCAAAACTATCTATGGAACAAGTTGGCACCTTACCTTGAACACTTACCTCCAGAAGAGCTACGGTTAGCCAGAGCATTTAAGCTAGAGGCCTGCCAATTTGCCGACCTACAGAAAGAATTGGCCAAACACACAGCAGATTCAGCTGGCAAACTCTTTGCTGCTGCTGTGGCATTACGTTGTCACGCGTGGCTGTGCTCCTCCGGCCTCTCTTTGTACGCATGGCGATTGAAGACCTGCTGTTAGACGATGCTGGCCTCTTCAATCCCAATACAGATTCTAATTTGGAATGCACCCACCACACAGCACACAGATTTGGCCTTCCAGCACAACCCTCGAACAAACAGCGTCAGCGTTGGCCCTCTGCCTTACCTTTCTATTGTAGGCATTTCAGCCCTGCTCCGTTGGCCTCAAGACCGTGCATTCAGCTTCCAGCATCAACTTCAAGGAGGCCTGCTTCCTCTTCGAGGCATTGCCAACAGGGTAGGGCTAGACAACCCTATACCTCCAGGCGGCGAGTTTAGCCCAGCCACACCAAATCACGTGTCCACTGTCACAACTGTCAGTCCCTGTTCTTATGGTTCTTCTGTTAATTCATAGTTTGAAGTTAGCTCTGTTAAGCTCACTGTTGGCTCAGATCAACACGCGCACTCCAGATTACATGGGACGGAGCCTCTTCTTTCTCGCCCTTATACCCTTAGGGACCGCTTTGCACTATATCTTGCTACATGGTGTCGGACAACATCAGACAATTGGGTCCTGAGCATTATATCCAGGAGCTACGCCATAGAGTTCAACACGTTGCCCCCGACGGGGCACATTAGATCAACATCCTCTCCCTTCCCCCCCTTTGCTACAAGAAATTCAATCCCTGTTGTACAAGGGGCCATCCAACGAGTGAGGGACCGAAACCTAGACAGATGTTTCTTCTTGAGATATTTTCTGGTCCCTAAGAAGGATGGTGGCTTTCACCCCATCCTAAATCTTCGGGGAGTTAATTACTACATCAGACCTTGAAAGTTTAGGATGATCATGCTCCTGATGATCCTCTCCCTACTTTGCAAGGGTGACTGGTTCGCGACTGTTGATCTCAAGGAAGCCTATTTCTACATTTCGATTAGGCCCTCCCATCGCAGGTTTCTTAGTTTTAAGGTTGCTCGCCGTTGTTACAGTTTCTCCGTTCTCCCGTTTGGCCTGTCCACCGTGCCAAGAGTCTTTACTAAATGCACGGCCTTCCTTCACCAGCAGGGTATAGTGGTTTACCCATACATCGACGGCTGGCTTCTGTCCAAGGCAGATTTGTTGTCCCACATTGACTTTATGTTGTCTCTTCTACAGGGTCTCAGCTTGATTGTCAACCACAAAAAGTCCTGCCTGCGGCCTTCCCAGTCTGTCCATTTTATTGGGGCCTTCATCAACTCTACCAAACAAAGAGCGTTTCTACCAGAAGACTGCTTCATGGCCTTGAGGTCGGTCATTTTAGAGGCACTTTGTCAGCACATTATGCACGCCGAATTCATCCAGTCAGTACTTGGCCACATGGCCGCTACAACAGCTGTGACGCCTCATGCCAGACTGAGGATGCGGCCGCTCCAAATGTGGTTCCTGTCTTGAGACTTCCCAGGTCAGTTTGGAAATCGCTCCAATGGTGGACTCTTTGTTCCAACATCAGGAAAGGGATGCCTTTCTGCCAACCGGAGCCATCTAAGACGCTCACCACGAATTCGTCGCTGTTGGGCTGGGGAGCCCACTTGGACAGTCTTAGCGTTCAGGGCGTATGGTCCATTTCGGAGAAGAGCCAATTCAACCACCTGGAAATGCTGGCAGTTCAAAAGGCGCACAGAGCCTTTGAGCCCACGTTCTCCAGACGGGTGGTCCAGCTCCTCACGGACAACACGACAACAAAATTCTATATAAACAAGCAGGGCAGGACTCGCTCTCACAAGCTGATAAACATTTCAAATTTGGGATTGGTGCATTCTCCGGGGAATCCATTTGATCGCGATTTACCTTCCTGGTGAAGAGAACAAGTTAGCGGACACGCTGAGCAGCACCCCTGTGTCCTGCCACAAGTGGCGGGTTCACCCAGAAGGGTTACAACACATCTTCGATCATTGGGGCCCTCCTCTTATAGACCTCTTCGCATCTCCAGAGAATGCACAATGCGATCTGTATTGCGCACACCTTCCTCCAAATCGGACATTGGGATGCCTGGGGAAATGTTTTTCTGCCCATGGACACCCAGGTTGATGTCTTCGGTCCCGTTGATCACATGGACTCTATCAAAGCTGTTGAAAGAAAATGCGGATTGCATACTAATAACACCCTGGTGGCCTCGGCAACCATGGTTCGGACCTCTCTTCATGGCTTCTCGAAGAGAGTTTCAGCAACCTAACTTCAGACCAGACATTCTCACCATACAACAGGGGAAGATTTGTCATCCGGACGTGAAATCCCTTCACCTCACAGCATGAAGGATAAGACCGTCTTATGCCTTCCCGGGCCTGTGAGAGCCATCATCAATGCAGCCCACAAGGCCTCCACAAATAAGTCTTATACCTATAAATGGCGATGCTTCTCTGTTTTTGCAAGACATGTTGGTGCCGACCCTTCAATGGCCTCTACCGCAGTAGTTCTGAATTTTTTTCTGTTCCTTTCGCAAAGGGGTTTGTCCATCTCCTCTATCAAATGTTACCTGGCCGCTATTTCGTGATAGCATCAAAAGGCTGGTAATCTCTCTTGTTTTGCGGACCCCTTGATCCGATTGTTTCTAAAGGTCCATAAGAACCTGCATTCCCCGGCTCGTCCCCCGGTACCAGCCTGGAGTCTCGAGTTGGTTCTTGCCCAGCTCACCAAACCTCCCTTTGAGCCCATGGTGACGATTGACTTACAGCATTTATCGTGGAAGACTGCATTCCTGGTCTCCATTGCTTCAGCACGTTGTGCAAGCTAGTTGTGTGCCTTGAGGGTCGACAAACCCTAACTCCATTTTCATAAAGATAAGGCTGTTCTTCGAACAGATATCACCTTATCCCAGTTTTATCTTTCTCAAGCTATCATTTTACCAGCTTTCTTTCAAAGCCCGTCATCCCCCTTAGAACAGTCATGACACACCCTGGACGTGAGGAGAGCGTTAGCTTTCTATGTGGATAGAACGCACCCTCTGAGAAGATCGCCTTACCTCTTTTTAAAGTATTGTCAAGACTGTTTAGGTCTTCCAGTGACGCCGCAGCATCTTTCTTCTTGGATTGTGGCTACCATACGACTGGCCTACCAGTGTGCGGGTCGTGAACCGCCGTCTATGCTGAGAGCCCACTCCACGAGGGCTATGGCCACTTCACACGCCCTTGGACGACATTTGCCGTGCCGCAACTTGGTCAACGCCATTGACATTCATGTCACACTACAAGCTTTACATGTTATCGCGGAAGGATGCTGCCTTCGGCAGGGCCGTTCTGTCTTTGTGCTTGGCATGACGCCCGCCTTTCCAGGTCAGTAGCTTGCTAGTCAGTCATATGTGTGCATTTCACAGGGACCATCAAAAAGGAAGAATGGGTTGCTTACCTGTAACCATGTTTCTTCAAGTAGTCACCTGTGAAATGCACACATCCCTGACCATCCTCCCCGCAGCATGTCATGCCTCGGCTCCGAAGCTGCCTCTCGCGGCTGCGGAACTGGGGCGTTGGCCCCTCCCACTGCCTATATATAGTACAAGGCCCCAGCCAAAATTGTATCTTTGAGCTTCTAGAGAATTCCAAAAGGTCTGTGCAGGTGCAGAAAAACCCATATTTGTGGATTTTACAGATGACCACTCGAAGAAACATGGTTACAGGTAAGCAACGCATTCTTATAATCTCACATGTGAAACAGCCTATTATTGTACAGGATATTCATGCAAATAGTAAAGAAGATGCTGCATGAAGATTTACAATAATATGTGGCATGGCACACCCATTACCCTTCACTATCACAGTAGTCTAGAAAAGACAGTTGCCTCAAGGTGTACAATTTTCTCACATCAGGCAAAACATTTAAAAGACTTAAGCTGTAACAAATTTATTTTTGTAGAAATCCCAACTATAGAAGAATCCCCGTTAACTGTGATGCGATAGGATACAAAATTCATTGCCTATTATTTTTTTTATAGGCATCCCATTTCTTCCATTTTCTAAAAGTTTACTTTTAAAATATGTTGATGTGATTTTGAAATAATTTCATATTCTCATAAAACATAATTTATATGATTTGCCAGTGCTGTACTTTTAAAAAACCTAATATGTTTTCTTGTTTTCTCTTCACAGGTTGAAATGTTTCTCCTTGGATATTGTCTTGAAGTTAAAATAGTAGTTTATAGAATTTCGAAGTTCAGTTCAGAAGTTTCTCGAGAAAACTATATGGAGGGCTATGAGAGGGACTGGCATGAAGTTTTTCTTCTAACTGAGGATGACCGTCACTATAACATTCTGGTTGCCAAGATATAAAACTAATTTTTGAGGAGGGATAATGCAGTGTCTACATAGTTAAGACTGTTAGGCTAAGCTTGAAACACAAGAAACACAAGAATCTCTGCTAGGCATCCCAATCCAACTGTAATAACCACTCATTGGCTATAAATCAGGCCATTGCTCAGCATATCTACCTCAGAAATTTGTTGTAAGTCCAAAACAATGTAAACAGCACTTTCAAGTAGGCAACACAAGTATGCTCATTGACAAATAATTTGATAGTGTACAAGCTGGCTATTGTTGAATATTCACGTAGATACATTTCTGTGGTTTGGGTATAGTGACAACACAAGCTTTGTAAAGCAGTTGTTACTCTCTGTCTCAAAGGGATCTAGTTCTGTAAAAGAGTGGGGGTTAGGGATCTCAAAAGAGAGAATTCTCAGCACTACTACCAAGTGGCAATTTGCCAAAGTCTTCTTATGTGAAATTGATCTAAAATGGTACACTATAGATGTCCTCTGAGACTCCAGTTGATAGTTCTGCCAGGCCTAATTTTTATTTATATCAGAGTGGGCCCAGTGCAGCCTTCCAGATCTCACTGGATTACAGTTCTTGCATTCCTCATCATTGCCTGTTTTTGTTATGGATGCTGAAACTTCAGTAGCATCCAGAAGTCTGCACATTAGACCAAACATTGTGTCTACACCAAGGGCTACATCAACTTTGTGGTTGCCTTCAAGGGGCCATTTGTAATAATAAGACTGTATAAATGTATCTATATTGCCTTGGATTTGAAACCCTTGTGAGCCAAAAAATGATGTAGTGGGCCAGATTCAACCCATGGACCTTGGTTTTGACATGTGTGATCTGTAGCCTCTATTGTAGTCCTAACCTATTTGTTAGGTAAGCTGAGACAATATCTTGTATCCACGTAGAAGAACTGAGGCCTTGTTTGAATTCATGGATGTAGTAGCTAAGTGTTCTTTAAAAGTGCTGATTTGTTTTGGAAATAAGAGGTCTTCAAATAACAAGTAATGGAAAATGGGCTAATGATTGTACAGTATATGTGGTTTGGTCTGAAGCAAAGTGTCAAAGGGTGTTTTTTTCTTTAGTGAAATTGCAAGAGCTTTGTTTGCATTTTCACATTTCAGAATTGCTTTTGTGGAAGAAAATGCATTTTGTGCCAAATACATTGCAGCATTTTTGTGAGAAAAAATCTTATTTGTGCAGAATACCTTATTTTGCTTCCGACATCAACCTTTTTGTTGGGAGGATAAAAGATGTTGACCTTTTGCTCTTGCACAAGGGTGAAAAATGTTACAGAAGGTAACACGGGAACCATTTTTTCCATCATGTACAAGAAGTTTTAGAAGTAACCTTCACATGCACAATTGAGAGAGTAGGAATATGTTGCCCTATACCCTCTTAGAAAATACAGCAACAGATGTACCAGTAATGTATGATGCCCCAAAAATTAGCCAAGTGCTACAAAAATATTCAAGAAAACTGTTGGAAATGTGGAATCAAGGCGATGTACATTCTATCATATGTGGTTGAGCTGCAAAAGTGCAAAAGAATTTTGAAAGATAATACACAAAATAATACAGAGTATCCTTAAAATTAAATTTCAATTGAAACTGGAGTACTTTCTATTAGGAATGATAGAAACCAAGAAATTTTATTAAATTATTTTACCACGGCAGCCAGAATAATTTATGTAAGAAAATGGAAAATGAAAGAAACACCAATAAAAGAAGAAAGGATATTAAAGATTTTGGATATAATGAATATGGACAATCTAACCTACTGTTTGAAAACTCACCAAGCAAAACAAACAAACAAACAATACAAATTGGACTTTATTAAAAATATACCTGAAGTAAGAAGATATTTGTATAAATATATGATGATGGAGTGGACTAAAAAATATTAACAGAAATATACTCACACCCAAAAGAAAAAATTGGAAGTACAACACCCCTCCCCCCCACACACACACATTTTATGTGTTTTTGTTATTGTTATGTTTTTGTCTTCTCGTTTCCTCACCTTTCCCCCCCCCATTTCCCCCGCTTATCCCTCCCTATTCAACTCGTCCTCTAAACCTACCAATATTTATTTTAGAAATACAGTAGAGTCTCACTTATCCAACACTCACTTATCCAATGTTCTGGATTATCCAACACATTTTTGTAGTCAATATTTTTAATACATCGTGATATTTTGGTGCTAAATTCATAAATACAGTAATTACTACATAGCATTACTGCGTATTGAACTACTTTTTCTGTCAAATTTGTTGTGTAACATGTTTTGCTGCTTAATTTGTAAAATCATAACCTAATTTGATGTTTAATAGGCTTTTCCTTAATCCCTCATTATCCAACATATTCGCTTATCCAACGTTCTGCTGGCCTGTTTATGTTGAATAAGTGAGACTCTACTGTACGTTTGGAAAAATTCATTAAAGATTATTACAAAAAAAAATACGGCTAGCAGGTGTTGTATTGCAGTATCACAATAAAGCTAGGAAGAGTAATTTGTATTGCTCCCTCCAATCACATAATTTCTTTAGGCTCTCCTGCCTACCACTGACCCATAACGTCATCTGATCCTCTAGGAGATCATTGTTATGAAAATTCATTCAATTGCAGTTCTGAATGGGATGTGTTGACATGTTCTTTGCAGCAGTCAAAGAATGGTTACAAACACTGCATTTGGTTGGCTGTCTCCAGGCTGGACTTCAGTCCCAAAGTGTATGCGAAGGAAAGCATAATCCAGCAGCCTGTATTAATTGTTTGATTCATTCATAATTTGTGTTTTATATTGTTTTGTGTACTTTTTTCTGATTTCACCTGCCATTGGAAACAGTGAAAAGTAGTACAAGGTGTTGAAGCCATGCCCGCAGCTACTGGAAATCTCTTTTAAACTGGATTGCTGTAAGGTTTCTGGGCTGTATGGCCGTGTTCCAGAGGCATTCTCTCCTGATGTTTTGCCCACATCTATGGCAGGCATCCTCTGTCTGCTGGAAATTAGGCAAGTGGGGTTTATATAGCCAGTTTGGGAGAAAGAACTCCTGTCTGTTTGAGACAAGTGTGAATGCAATAATTGATCACCTTGATTGGCATTTAATGGCCTTGCAGACTTAAAGCCTGGCTGCTTCCTGCCTGAGGGAATCCTTTGTTTGGAGATGTTAGCTGGCCCTGAAATTCAGAATTTCAGAGTATCAGTATTAAAGAAAACTCTACAATCAGGACAGCAAATCAAAAACAACACTCTGAAAATGGGAATTCCAGACATGAAACAATCAGGACCAGCTAACACATCCCAACAAAGGATTCCCTCAGGCAGGAAACAGCCAGTCTTTGAATCTATTAAATGCTAATCAAGGTGATCAATTGCAGCATTTATACTTGTTTCAAACAGACAAAGGAGTTCTTTCTCCCACCCTGGACATTTCACAGATATATAAACCCTACTTGCCTCATTACCAATAGACCTCACACCTCAGGATGCCTGCCATAGATGTGGGTGAAATATCAGGAGAGAATGCTTCTGGAACATGGCCAAACAGCCCAGAAAACTCACAGTAACCCAGTGATTCCAGCTATTAAAGTCTTCGATAACACTCATTTCAACTGTTACTCTGAAATTTCACAAGAGCAATTATTGCCTTTTCAAGCCTACCTTTTGTTTAAAGCCACAATCTACACTTTGTGCACTCAGTTGAAATCAGAATATGCCTGGCCACTATCCATTTAGAAAAAAAATGCATATCAGTGCATATTAGTGCATATCAGTATACAAACAGATCTTGCAATTTGCATTGTTATGACATTTATCTGCTGATTTTCTTCATTCTCGCATCTTTGTGTAATGGTTGTAAATAACAAATTATTCTGCATCTGTGCGTTTTTAATCTTCCTAAGTGTGGATCATATTAAGCACTATGTGCTTTTGAAAAAAAAGAGAAAACTTGTTTGTAAAATTTCTTCACCATTCTTATTTCTACTTGTGTACGTGCACATATGCGCACATTGAGATAAATGAGACAAAAAGGAGTCAAATATAGTAACTGGGTTCAAGAAGTTGTGTTTGTTTTCTTGTTATCATTAATTTGTATATGTATGTTCTGTTTTTATTATGTATACGGCTCTCCATTTGTTTAAATGTTTTTATAATAAACATATGCTTTATGAAGACTTATGGCTAAATTGAGCAAAACTCCACAGATATATGCACTGAAATTTTGCCATCTCTCCAAGTGGAGAATATTGATAAATTACTCATGAAATCTTTTAATTGTGGAGGTGTCACTGAAAAGAGTCATGAATATCTGCATTTATTTCAATAGTTTTCTTGTTATGCATTACAAAATTTTGTGAAGAGCAGTCACAATATTTTTAAAACTATGAATGAAATGACTTATGATTTTAAGAGTTTGAATCTATTTGATTGTCTAGTTTCCCCTAACATGATCAAAATTCTACCTCTTTGGAGTGTATGTGACACTTGTGATGCATTTATATGTGTATTTCTTTTATATGGAACCACTAATACATATGCGGAGCCCCCAGAAGCAGAGCAGGTTAAACTGCTGAGCTGCTGAACTTGCTGACTGAAAGATTGGTGGTTCGAATCCGGGGAGCGGGGTGAGCTTCTGCTGTTAGCCCCAGCTTATGTCAACCTAGCAGTTTTAAAACATGCAAATATGATTAGATCAATAGGGACCACTTAGGTGAGAAGATAACGGTGCTCCATGCAGTCATGCTGGCCACATGATTTTGGAGGTGTCTACGGACAACACCAGCTCTTTGGCTTAGAAATGGAGGTGAGCCCCAGCCCCCAGAGTCAGACTCTACTAGACTTAATGTCAGGGGAAAACCTTTACTTTACTTAATACATATGACACGTCACTCAGGGATCATGTTCCTGACTAAAGTCATCCAGTGGATTTCCCTGGTCTCCTAAGTCCTAGTCCAACACAAACTACTGTAACATTTTGGCTTTTGCACTCAAATCCCTTCCCAAAACTAAGCCAGTAGTCAAGCCTATAAATGCTTAACTGGACCAATTACCCCCCCCCCCCCCATATATTGCTGTTTACATGGGTCATATTCTGCTTCCTGTGATCATTTTTAGATTTAATCCATTGTATTGAGCAGTGGTGACCAATCTTTGATCCTCCTGGTGTTTGGACCTCCAGTTCCCAGAAGCCCTGGCCATCTTGTTCAATGTGCAGGAATTCTGGGAGCTGAAGTCCAAAACACCTGGAGAACCAACTATTGGATACTACTGTAGTAGCATTTTGTGGTATCGAGAAGGATAAAGTGTGTGTGCGTGCGTGCATGTATTCAGTCCAGTACAAAGCCCACATTCAAGTAGTTAGGTTCTAATAATCAGTTCTTGTCATTTTCAGAGGTCCTACAACTCTGGAGACCAGGGTTTGATTCCCTGTTCATTTAATGGGTGACCTTGTATGAGTTAAACTATCACCCACAGAAATCTTAAGGAGAATTTATCAGGCATTGCTGTGGGTGACAGTTTTACCTCATACAAGGTCACCCATTCACAGCAGGGAATCAAATCCTAGTCTCCAGAGCTGTAGGACCTCATCACATGAGTAAAAATCAGTGTCGTAGGACACTTGGTGCAGTCAGCATGGAGCCCGCCGGATTCCACAACATACAATTACTTCCAGCGGGGCTCTGTTCTGACTGTAGAGGAAGTATGGTAGGAGGGGAAAACCTGAACACGGGAGAGTGCCTGTGTTCAGTTTAGGAATAATGGGGACAATGTGGGCACACACTGGAAAGCTATGCTTTCTGGAATGTGATGAGCAAGTGGGTGGTGCGGATGATGAGTGATGCCGGACGACAGATTCACTCCCCTGCCCATGATTTGCCTTGCCACCCTGTGTCCCAGCCCCTCACTGTTCCCCGCATCGAAGACCTCAAAGTAATGAGATCTGTAATCCAGTGTTCAAACCACTACATTACACTGGTTCAAGTAAAGTAACATATAAATAATAATAATAATAATAATAATAATAATAATAATAACAACAACAACAACAACTTTATTTTTATACCCCGCCCCATCTCCCCAAAGGGACTCGGGGCGGCTTACATGGGGCCTTGCCCGATAAAACAATCAAATATCAAAACACAGCAATAAAACAGTTATCCAATAAAAAACATCAATTACAGTAAAAACAATCGTTAAAATCAACATAAAACCTACAATATTAACACTGGAGACTAATTCATAGAACCCAGGCAAAGTGCAACATGTGCCGAAATGGGCTGAAATGGGGAAGGTAATTTCACAGTTGAAATGGACAAAGTGCAATATAGCATTGGCAACACCTCGAGAATGGGGCTATTATAAAATGGGCAGATAGATCAGTCCGACACCAAATTAAGTATCAAAGGCCTTTTGAAAGAGCCAGGTTTTTAAGCTCCTACGGAAGGAGAGGAGGGTAGGGGCCTGCCTGATCTCTCTAGGGAGCGAGTTCCAAAGCTGGGGGGCCACGACGGAGAAGGCCCTCTCTCTCGTCCCCACCAACTGTGAGGGTGGTGGGAGCGAGAGAAGGGCCTCCCCCGATGAGCGAAGAGAACGTGCGGGTTCATAGGGGGAGATGTGGTCTCTAAGGTAGGTGGGTCCCAAACCGTTTAGGGCTTTGTAGGTGATAACCTGCACCTGGAGATACCTTCCATTATTCTCTTGAGTTTGTGCTGCCCCATGGCAAGACAGAAGCAATTGTTCATTGCTGATGAATTTATAGCATGTTTTTTTTTAAGTTTGCTATTTTAAAAAACGAATTTTTAAATTAGTTTACCAGAAATTTCAAACTGGTCGCATCTTAATTCAGAGCTTTACATGGCCTTTGTCTTCAGTTAGCATGATTTTGTCTTCTCAACTCATTAATTCTGAATAGTCAATCTGACAATTTTCTTTCATTTTCTTTCACATCACTATCCTCCTCTTTTTTTCTTCCCAGAGCTTACCTTCTGGATCTTGTTATATCTTTTAAATCCGCCTGGTATTACACTATCAGAGCCAAAGAGCTTGTTTCTTTAGCACATTTGTCTCAATTCTCTCTTGCAGAAATATATCCAGTTCATGTCCACACTTACCACATCAATCGGGATGGAGAAATTTGCACCCCACAAAAGGAAAGAGATCAACTTGATCCAGCATGCAGCAGAGCACAGTGATCCAGTTAGGCTCTGAAACATCCTTTAGACCCCCTGTCGCCATGGAAGCCACCCCCACCCTCCCATTGTGACATTGATGAGTGAAGAATCCAAAGCCACTGCCCTGCCTTAGCTGGGAAAGGCTGTTTATTGAAAAGGGCAGATAAAAATTAAAGGGGAAGAAATCTAAAGACTTAGAAAGTCTGCTCTATCATACTATGTTCCTTCTGTAAATATAGGTGCCTTCAAATCACATGTCAACATGGTGATCTTATAAATTTCATAGGGGTTTCTTAGACAAGGGATAAAATTTGCCTAGTATCTTCCTTTGAAATTTACCCTACAGCGCCTGGTTATTTGTTGGCAGTCTCCCATCCAAGTATTATCCAGGGCTGAACTTACTTAGTTTCCAAGATCAGATGGGATCTTTGTATTTAGGCACTAGGATAGTAAGCTAAAGGTTTTCCCCTGACATTAAGTCTAGTCATGTCCAACTCTGAGAGTTGGTGCCCATCTCAATTTCTAAGCTGAAGAGCCAGCGTTGTCCGTAGACACCTCCAAGGTCATGTGGCCGGCATGACTGCGTGGAGCACCACTACTTTCCTGATGGAGCAGTACCTATTGATCTACTCATATTAGCATGTTTTCAAACTGCTAGGTTGTCAGAAGCTGGGGCTAACAGCAGGAGCTCACCCCGCTCCCCAGATTCGAACCTCCGACCTTTCGGTCAGCAAGTTCAACAGCTCAGTGGTTTAATCTGCTGTGCCACCAGGGGCTCCAGGCACTAGCATATTCGACACAAAATCTCTACAGTCATTCCTGACATTTCCTTATAGTCTTTTCTGTGGTTGGTATGATGCACCTTCAAGTCATGTCTGGCTTGGAAATCCTGCAATTTGTTCAGAGGCAATTTGCCCTTGCCTTCCTCTTAGGCTGAAAGAGTTTGACTTGCTCAAGGTCACCCAGGGATTTGAACCCTGGCCTCCTAGTGGCCTGTTCCACCTCTACACCATGATGGCTCTTTCAGATTTGCCTTCTACAGTAGGCATGGGCAAACTTAGGCTCTCCAGGTGTTTTGGACTTCAACTCCCACAATACCTAACTACGGTAGGCTGTTACAAATTGTGGAAGTTGAAGTCCAAAACACCTGGAGGGCCCAAGTTTGCCCATGCCTGTTCTACAGACTCAGATACAGTATTTCAGCAATCCTTTTGCAAAATACTTGACAAGTGCAGAGACAATTTGGGGAAACCAGTAATTTTTTATTTTCCATATTTGTTTAAGACCATTTGTATACTTAAAAAAAAAAATCACTGTTTTGCAGTGTGAATCAGAATGAAGCAGCTGAACACAAGAGGGCAGCAAACAACCATAAAACTCTACATATGAGACACCTTTCTAGTGTAGAGATCTTCTGTCATCTTTAAAACAATTTCCATTATTTCTCAGTACTTTTTGTCACGCCAGTTCACTATTCTGCTACAATCACGCTCACGTAGATAATAGATAGTACTAGGTTGTGCACTGTTGATATTGTATCTCTCTTCAATAGCGCCATTGTATTGATTTACCATTTTAGTCCCGCAATCATACTTCTGCATACCCTTGTAACCCCTTCATCCTTCATTAATATGGCTCTGTAATTTTAAATTATTTTTATATTTGGTGTAATTGTGCAATTTCAGGATTTAAAAAAAGATTAAAATGTGTATACAATAAAAAGTAGCCAGCTTTGGGAATTGTGAGGGGAAAAGGGTGAGAGAAGAAGCGGAAAGGAGAGGAATCCCACTCTGATGCCATGTTACTACTGGAGCTCCCGGTGGCACAGTGGGTTGAACCGTTGTGCAGGCAGGACTGGTGACTTGAAGGTTGGTTTGCTGACCTGAAGGTTGCCGGTTCGATCTAACCCGGAGAGAGCGCGGATGAGCTCCCTCTATCAGCTCCAACTCCATGTGGGGACATGAGAGAAGCCTACCACAAAGATCTGGGCATCCTTGGACAACGTCCTTGTAGACGGCCAATTCTCTCACACCAGAAACGACTTGCAGAAAAAAAACAACAACAGCAAGGTACCAGACAGTAGCTTGGGATGGGATTGTGGGCAAACAAACAGCAGGATACACAAAGCATTTTGTGATTCAGACTATTGCTAAGTGCAGTGGTGCTTTGTGTGATGGCTAAAAAAGCCCGTATGGCTAAAAAGTAAAATACACTATAACAAGGGTCCTCAAACTTTTAAAGCAGAGGGCCGGTCCACAATCCTTCAGACTGTTGAGGGGCCGAATTATCATTTGAAGAAAAAAAACGAACATTGCACATATCTTGTTTGTATTGCAAAACAACAACAATAACAATGAAAGACCAACAAAGTATTTAAAAATAAAAACAACTGTAACCAACATAAACCTATCAGGATTTCAATAGGAAGTGTGGGCCTGCTTCTGGCCAATGAGATAGTCAGGTTAATTGGGATTGTTGTTGTTTTGTGTCTTCAAGTCATTTCAGACTTTGGGCCACCCTAAGTCCAAAATTATTTATTTATTAATTTACTACATTTATTTACTACATTTATATCCCACCCTTCTCACCCCAAAGGGAACTCAGAGCAGCTGAATGTACACACAATATATTATATTATTAACATAGCGCAATATTAGCATTATATATTACTACTAGCTGTGCCCAGCCACGCGTTGCTGTGGCAAAGTGGTGGTGGTATTGGTTAAAAATTGTTGTGGAATTTTTATTTGATGTTATTTGTATTTTTTAATTAATTTTATTGTAACTTATCTTTTTTATTTATTATATTTTATTATTTTCTTGTATTTTTTAAGTTATTTTCTGTTATTATAGTATTTTATTGTATTAATTTTTAGTGTTTTTAATTATTTTTAGTGTTTTTGTTATTTTTATTGTATTATTTGTATTTATTTTATTTTTATTCTTTCATTATTATTTGTGTTTTTATTATTTTATTTTATTATTTGTATGTATTATATTTTATTATTTGATTTTATTATTTTTATTTATTTATTTTTAATTGTATTATTTTTTTATTTTTTTATTTGTTTTTTGTATTTATTTTATTATTTTTGTTTCTCTTTGTATTGGGTTGCTCTGAGTTCTGTGGTCTGCGTGGTCATGTTCCAAATGTATTCTCTCCTGATGTTTTGCCTGCATATATGGCAGGCATCCTCAGAGGTTGTGAAATGTGTTGTAACAAAAGGAAGTGGGGTTGATATATCTGTGGAATGACCAGGGTGGAAGAAAGAAGTGTTGTCTGCTTTAGGCAAGTGTGAATGTTGGAATTGGCACTGAATAGCCTTGTAGCTTCAAAGCCTGGATGGTTCCTGCCTGCCTGGAATGAACAAAATGTGGCTCCCAGTATTAAAAAAAAAAATCTGTGAAATCAGGACAGTTAACTAAAGAACAGCACTGAGCAATCAGGGAATTCCAGACGTGATGTACTGAGGGCCAGCTAACATCTCCCAACAAAGGATTCCTCTCCGAAGCAGGAAGTAGGCAGGCCTTGAAGGTGCAAGGGCATTCAATGGTCATCAAGGTGGGCAAGTGGAACATTCACAGTTGCCTCAGACAGATAAGAGTTGTCCCATCCTGGATATCACTGGTGAGATAAAAATAAACATCCCACTTGTCTGTTTTCAAACAGATCTCATAATCTCTGTGGATGCCTGGCATAGACATGGATGGCCGTTTGGCAGCAGATAGGGTCATGAGGGAATGTGATGTTTAATAGGCTTTTCCTGAATCCCTTCTTATTATCCAACATATTCAGTTATCCAATGTTCTGCCAGGGTGTTTATGTTGGATAAGTGAGACTCTATTGTATATCTTATCTGCTTTGAACTGGATTATATGAGGCTCCTTCTACAGAACTGAATAAAATGCACACTGAAGTGGATTATATGGCAGTGTGGACTCAAGATAATCCAGTTCAAAGCAGATAATATAAGATTATAAATGGGTTATATAGCTGTGTGGAAGGGCCTTGAGTCTACAATGCCATATAATCCAGTGTAAATTAGATAATCTGTATTTTATAGGCAGTGGGGAAGAGAGAGTGAGGCCTGAGTAGGTTGCTAGGAGACCAAGTGGGTGGAGCTTAGTCTTCTAACTGGCAACAATTGGCTAAAGTCAATTATTCATCTCCCTCTAATTAGGACTTTATTTTCTTTTCTTTTTCTTGTCGGAACGTAGGGGCAAGGATGGTGGATTGTGCTGCCAAATTTCTATGTTTGTACTTTTGGGCTTGTACTTTTGTTGTTTAGTGGCAGGGGAGGACACCATTTGTCTTTTATATATATAGATATTGAACTATACCACTATACTGTAATATTATATGTAATATGTAACATATAATTAATATTATTATATAGTATTATTAATAATATTATATTGTATAAAATGATAATATTATTATCAATATCATATGTATATAGTAAAAGGTAAAGGTTTTCCCCTGACATTAAGTCCAGTCATGTCTGACTCTGGGGGCTGGTGCTCCATTTCTAAGCCGAAGAGCCGGTGTTGTCCATAGACACCTCCAAGGTCATGTGGCCGCCGGAGCAGTACCTATTGATCTACTCACATTTGCATGTTTTCGAACTGCTAGGTTGGCAGGAGCTGGGGCTAACAGCGATCGCTCATTCCGCTCCTGAGATTTGAACCCGGGACCTTTTGGTCCGCAAGTTCAGCAGCTCAGTGCTTTAACACACTTCGCCACTGGGGCTCCCCATATGTATATACAATATATTATATTATTAAAACTGATATAAAAATATTATATTATAAATGGGGGCGGGGGCCAGGTAAATGACCTTGGAGGGCCGCATCCGGCCCCCGGGCCTTAGTTTGGGGACCCCTGCACTATAATATGAGTAGTTGACAGTTTTCTAGCTAGAACTGTATATTTCAAAACTTGTACTCATAATATACCTGTTCACTTTTAAATATCTGGGAGAAACATCAGTGGCACTATAAAATATATGAATTGTAAAGGTTTGTCTCTACTAAAAAATATTGTCAGTCATGTGATCATTTCTAATTGCTCTAAAAAGTAATCTTCTGTGTCAGGCTCACTTCAAAGGACCAGTCTGAACGCAGATCAAAGATAGCTGCTCTCAAATCCAATCTTTATTGAAGAATACATGACTTTGGAAAAGTCGAGAATGACCTAATGTTTACATACATCTAATTTTATCACTTCTGATGCAACGTAATACCACACGCAAATATCATCATCAAATCCCACCCCCTGGATCACATTACTACCATTCCCACACACTACATCAATTATAATTGTTTATACTTTCAACCCTGAGTTCCCAGGCTCATTTTATCTTCTCCCGCCAGGTGCTTGCAGGATTGTTTATGTTATGAAGTCAGATTCAGGGCTTGGAAATTCAGCCCTGGGATCTGGCTCCATGACATGGCGCCCTCGTTTTCTTCGTCCTCCTCTTCGGTTCTTCTTTCATCATAGTTCTGAAACAAATCAAACAATAACTCTATGTGTCCATTTTGTCCAAAGTCCCCATATACTTTTTCAGTAAGCTGCGATGGAATACTGGGTGTATTTTCCCTAAACTTTTTGGCAATGCCAACTGGAAAGTTACTTCATTGATAACACCCTGTATTCTGAATGGTCCAATATATTTGGGGCTCAGTTTTCTTGAAGGTAGCCCCAATTTGATGTTTTGGGTACTTAACCACACTAGATCTCCTTTATCTAACTTATCGCCTTCCACCCTCTTTCTGTCTGCGAACGCTTTATACTTTTTTTGTGCTTCCTTTAAGGATGCAGTCACTTGACTCCAGCATTCTAGCATTTGCGTTTTCCATTTCCCTGCCTCTGTTTCCTCATTTTCTGTCCATCTTGGCAACTGGGGTAAAGGCTGTATTTCATACCCGTAAACTACTTCAAAGGGGGTTTTATTTGTTGCTGAATGTATAGTCGAATTAAAAGCTAGTTCCGCAAAAGCCAACCACCTAGACCAGTCATTTTGTCTCATGTTAGAGTACATTCGAAGGAACTGCCCAAGCGTCTGCTGAGTACGTTCTACCGCCCCGTTTGTCATGGGGTGAAAAGCAGAACTTAGACTCCTTTCTGCTCCTAGCATTTCCAAGAATTTTTCCCAAAATTTTGCTGTGAATTGTACTCCTCTGTCACTGACCACTCTACTGGGACATCCATGTAGTTTGTAAATATGATTTATGTACAGTTCAGCTAGTTTCTCGGCCGATGGTAGTTTCGTCAGCGCTATAAAGTGGGCCTGTTTAGAAAACAGGTCTAATACTGTCCAAATATAACGATGTCCTTTGCTAACCGGCAGTTCCCCCACAAAGTCCATAGCTACACATTCCCAAGGTCTGGTAGGTTCCGCTACCGTTTGTAATAATCCCATAGGCTTCCCTCCTCTCGATTTATTTCTGGCACAATCATCACATTGAACAACATGATTCTTTATGTCCTTCCTCATTCCTGGCCACCAACAATGTTTTGCTATTGCTTTTGTTGTTTTTGTAATTCCTGTATGACCAGCGCTCTGGTTGTTGTGAAAACGATGCAAAATCTTAATCCTTAATATTGCTGGGATATACAGTTTCTTGTTTACAAACCAAAATCCCCCCTTCTGCTCCCCCTTTTCTGCGTTGGATGCGATCCATTGATCGCCTTCATAAGACTGTTTCAGTTCATTTCCCCAATTATCTTCCCCGCCGAGTTCAACAAAAGCCGTGTTCTCCTTTTGGGTTTGTGCTCTTGTCCTGACAGCTAAGCCCCATTGTTTGTCAGAGAATATTGTCCCCTCTTTTGCTGTGGTTATGCCTTCGTGTTGAGGCATGCGTGAAAGAGCATCTGCCAAGACATTCTGCTTCCCTTGAAAAAACTTTAATTGGAAATCGAATCTACTGAAGTATTGCGCCCATCTAATTTGTTTGGGAGATAATTTTCTAGGAGATTTTAAATACTGGAGGTTCTTATGGTCAGACCAAATTTCAAATGGGATTCCGCTTCCTTCGAGGAAGTGTCGCCAGCATTCTAAGGCTTTTAATATGGCTAATGCCTCTTTTTCCCATATTGGCCAACTTTTTTCAGTTTCGCTGAACTTCCGGGACAAATATCCACAGGGTTTTAAGTTCCCATTTTGATCTTTTTGCAATAGTACTGCCCCGTATGCACAGTCTGAGGCGTCGCAATGGATTATGAAAGGGCTCCTGATATCGGGGTGTTTTAGGATGGGTCCTTCTGTGAAGCATTCTTTTAGGGTTTCGAATGCCTTTTGGCATTCTGGCGTCCAACTTAGTCTGGCGCCAGGAGCTTTTACTTTTGCTGTCTCCCCTTTCCCTTTTGTTTTTAAAAGTTCAGTAAGGGGTGCGGTTATTTGCGCGAAGCCTTTTATGAAGGGTCTGTAAAAATTTGCAAACCCCAGAAATGATTGCAATTGCCTCCTTGTTTGAGGCACTCCCCATTCTTTCACATCTGATACTTTAGCTGGATCCATAGCTAGCCCTTCTGGAGATATCCGATACCCCAGAAAGTCAATTTGAGTTTTATTAAATTCACATTTGGACAGTTTTGCGTACAGCTTTGCTTCCCTTAGTCTCTGCAAAACTTCCCGGACCAATTTTACGTGCTTTTCCTTATCTTCACTCACGATCAAGATATCATCAAGGAATATGAATACCCCTCTGTACAACAATGGGTGTAGTATTTCATTTATAAGCTGCATAAAGCAACCGCCTCCATTTTTTAAACCGAAAGGCAAAATTTTATATTCAAAATGGCCGAATGCGCAGGAAAATGCAGTTTTCCAAGTATCCTCCGGTTTTATTCTTAATTTATGATACGCTTCAATTAAATCCAGTTTAGTAAATATGCTCCCTTTCTTCAATACGGTAATTAAATCCTTTACTAAGGGCATAGGGTATTTATTGTCCTTAGTAATTGCGTTTAAATTTCGATAATCAATGCACAATCGTAGGGAGTTGTCTTTCTTTCTCCTAAATAACACTGGGGCCCCGAGAGGAGAGTTGGATGGCTTAATGAAGCCTCGCGCCAGGTTTTTATCAATATATTTCCTCAATTCCTCCTTCTCCTGCACAGACATGGGATACACTTTTGGTTTTGGTAAGTTTGCTCCTGGGGTTATTTCAATTTCTACTTCTATATTCCTTTTGGGAGGCAATTTACTGGCCTCTTTCTGATTGAAAACATCCACAAAGTCTCTGTATTCAGGTGGCAATAGCTGTGGGTTTATCTCATCTGCTTCATCTTCCTCGTCCTCCTCTTCTGCAATTTTGCTTATCTCCCATTGCGTCTGCTGTTCTTTGAATGCTAGGCTCTTTCCTCTCCAATCTACTTCAGGATTTGCCTGTTCGAGCCATGGTATCCCTAATATTACGTGGTATGTGGCAATAGGGGCTATCACAAAGGATATTCTTCCTTCCCATTTGCCTATTTTACATGGGACCCCCCGTATTTCCTTTGTAGATACTTCCCCAGCAGCGACTGATCCATCTAGCTGCGAAAATGCAATTGGGGAGTCAAGCGCCATCTGCTGGCATTTCAGCGCTCCTGCTAATTCCGGAGTTATAATATTTCTAGAACAACCACAATCCACAAATGCCTTGCAGGTGGCCCGATTCTCTAGCCCCGAGAGGCAGATTGGCACTACTATCATGCGTTTGTCCCGACTCACCAATTTTTCTGAAGATTCTGGGGCCTGCACCTCCTCTTCCGCGCGCCTCCCGGTTGCTGGCTTGGGCTTTGGGGGTTTTGGCGGCTCCCCCTTCCGGGCCCAGCATTCTGCTGCTCGATGGCCCGTCTTCCCACATACAAAGCATCCCGGTTTAGGTTTGTTGTCGTCTCCTCTGGAGGGAATCCCCGGCCTCCCTCCGGGTCTTTCCTGCTTCCTCGTTTCTCCTCGACCTCTCGCCACCGGTCTTTGCTGGCCGCTGCTGCTCCTGAAGCGCTTTACTTGGGCCAGGGTGGATTCGACGCGCCCCGCTAGTTGAATCCATCCCTGGAGCGTTTCGGGGTCATCTCTGTGCGCTGCCCAGCTGAAAATCTCGGGGCGTAGTCCCTCTTTAAATAACTCCACTTTGGTCACTTCAGACCACTCTGGTACCCTTTCCGCGAGGTGGAGGAATTCCTCTGCGTACTCGGGCACTGTTTTGTCCCTCTGCTTTATTCCTTTCAGCTGGTCCCGAGCCCTCAATTGCTCTAGCCGGTCCCTGAACCGGTTTTCCAGTGCGGCGAGGAAGCGGGGCACTGACCTCAGGCATGGGTCGTGTCTGGCATGGAGTTGCACGTACCAGCTGGCTGCTCCTCGCTTTAGTGTGTTGCCGATGGCTCGAACCCTGCTTGCTTCGGAGGGGAATGTGTGTGCATTGTCTTCCATGTATCCTCTGATGCTAATTAGAAAAAAGTTCAGTTCATCTGATTCCCCTCCGTATTCCAGTTTGAGATCTTCCCTTCTTGGCATCCATTCTGCGGCCCGTTGATGCTGTCTGGGAGGCATGGGGAAGGGTTGCATCAGGTTTCCTCGGGCGGCTCCTTGGAACACGCCGCGCCCCACTCCGGTGGTCATTCTGCGCGGCTCCCGAAAGTCTGCCGCCGCTGTCGGCCCTTCCACCCATCCGCATACTGGCCTCGCTGTAGCCCCCTCATCTCGCCTTTCCTCGTCGTACGGCACATCCTCCTCCTCTTCCTGGATCCCCCGCTCCTCTCCGCCTTCGTCTGCAAATCCACTGGACCCGATCCCTGGCCCCAGTGGCCTTTCCACCCCGACGCCCATTCGGGGGGTTGGGAGCTCTGTTGGAGATGGCGGCCTCAGAGTTCCCAGAGCTCGCTGGCGCTCCACTTCGCGCGCCATTCTGTCTCGGAACTCCAGCTCCTGCCAGTATTCCTCATCTCCCTCGTCCCTTGCCGCCACGGGACTCTGCGTTGACGCTCGCTGGCCCCTCTGGCTCCAATCTCCTTCTTTACTTGGCTCTCTCTCGGCGCCATATCGGATGGGCTCCTTTTGGAGATTCTCTTCCAATAGTGGCACCAACCTCCCCACGGTTTCCGACAGCCTGGATAAATTTGTTTCCAGGATGGATAACCGCAGGGCCACGGTCTCCGGCATACTTCCTCCGGATCCCCAACTGGTTTCTGCAGCCGCAGAGACGCCTCTTCCTCCCCTGGGAATCCTCTGGGTCACGCCGTTCGGCTTGGGGTACCCCGTAGAGGAAGCTATGGCTTGCAGCGTCTCTTCTCTCTTCGGCCGGGCCCCTTGCAAAGGCCTCCCTGCCCCATTTGGGCTTTGATCTCCTTCTTCACTCATTATCACTTCACTGCGAATTCCGCAGGAGGGTGAGAACTGGATTCTCGACTTAAATGTCAGGCTCACTTCAAAGGACCAGTCTGAACGCAGATCAAAGATAGCTGCTCTCAAATCCAATCTTTATTGAAGAATACATGACTTTGGAAAAGTCGAGAATGACCTAATGTTTACATACATCTAATTTTATCACTTCTGATGCAACGTAATACCACACGCAAATATCATCATCAAATCCCACCCCCTGGATCACATTACTACCATTCCCACACACTACATCAATTATAATTGTTTATACTTTCAACCCTGAGTTCCCAGGCTCATTTTATCTTCTCCCGCCAGGTGCTTGCAGGATTGTTTATGTTATGAAGTCAGATTCAGGGCTTGGAAATTCAGCCCTGGGATCTGGCTCCATGACACTTCTGTGAATTTCATTGGAATGTTGCTTCACTATACCTTGGACTCCAGAAAACAATGTCCCTAATTAGCATATTCCCTTTACAACAGTGGTGCTCAACCTTGGGTCCCCAGATGTTTTTGGCCTACAACTCCCAGAAATCCCAGCCAGTTTACCAGCTGTTAGGATTTCTTGGAGTTTTCTGGTAATTGAGTTGTAACTGATCCTCATGAATTCATGAATTTCCCGCTTTCATTGATAAAGCTAGAGATATGCACTTATGAGGTTCAGCGCATATATTTTGGGCAAACTCACCCTGTTGACACATTTATAAATGCTTGCTGTATACACAAGATGCCTCCCATTGTATTTATCTGGACTGGACCATTAAAGTCAATCAAAGATCCATTTACATATTGCCATACCACTTTCCTAGAGTTCGTGCCCCTCTGGGAAGGAACAGTGAATGAACTGAAACCTTAAACCAGGCATGAGCAAACTTTGCCATCTAGGTGTTTTGGATTTCAATTCCTAGAAATCCCAGCCAGCTTACCGGCTGTTAGGAATTGTGGAAGTTGAAGTCCAAAACATCTGGGGACAAAATCTGCCTATGCCTGCCTTCAACCGAGAACTGTTTATCTTTTCTGCCACTGGAGAACACCAACCAGCAATCACATCAGAGGGAATCCCCAGCCAACGGGAGCCTGGATCCTAGCTGAGCCGTATTTCAGCCAAGCAGATGCTGGCACTAATATTGTGAATAGCTGTCAAAATAAATAAACATGATTTTTAATGCTTTATGTCAGTACTTTGAGCACTAGCTCTACTGATACCCTCTTTGGCTACTGAGAATAAAGACCTCTGCCTTGCCTTCAAACCCATTGGTGCGTCTTTCAACTTTCTAGCTGCTTACCACTTCAGACTTCCAAAACTTAAAGAAGCCAAAATCACATAACAGAACTATAGATTAAACCTAGATATAAATGTTTGTGTAATTGATCCTTTGCTTAATTTTTATCCCTAGTGCCTGTTCTTTAAAATATTCACTGAAATGTTTTTCATGATAGTGATGTACTAATCTTTTGCACTGGGTAAGCAAAATGTATTTCCCTCTATATACTTTATTTATATTCCACTCTATCTCCCCAAGGGGACTCAGGTACAGTAGAGTCTCACTTATCCAACATTCTGGATTATCCAACGCATTTTTGTAGTCAATGTTTTCAATGCATCGTGATATTTTGGTGCTAAATTTGTAAATACAGTAATTACTACATAGCATTACTGCATATTGAACTACTTTTTTCTGTCAAATTTGTTGTATAACATGATGTTTTTGTGCTTAATTTGTAAAATCATAACCTATTTTGATGTTTAATAGGCTTTTTCTTAATCTCTCCTCATTATCCAACATATTCGCTTATCCAACGTTCTGCCGGCCCGTTTATGTTGGATAAGTGAGACTCTACTGTCCATATATGGCAAACATTCAATGTCGTTATATAATTGACAAAGACAGACAGTACATAAACAGGCTTCCCTCTTTTTTCCATCTTTGGCACCTGGAGGCTGTGCTCGACTTGGCCATGGGGATGTGCTGTTGTTTCATTTTTCCACACCAAGGAGCCTGTCATCCATGGATACCTTCCTAATTTTTTTAAATATTTTTTCCAATCTCCACTTTTTATGATTTCCATTTTGATGGCCAAACTTAAACAGACTGAGCATCCATCATCAGGAATCCCAAAAATCTGAAATGCTCCAAAATCCAAAATAGTCTGTATGGGTAGCTGAGATAGTAGCACCTTTGTTTTCTGATGATTTAATGAATGCAAACTTTATTTCATGCATTGTGTAGACGGCATGAGATTTAGTTTCTTACATATGGTGTGTTGAATGACTGGAAGGTTTGTATCATAAATGGGTGCTTTGTGTATGAAATAAGTAGATTTTCAGGTAGTTAACTTTTATTTTTAAATATGTTTCTTTCAGGCTTAAAAGATACTAATTTAAACACTAGATTAAAATATCCTGATTTTTGATGGGCAAGCAGAGTAAAGACAGTTATATGGCATATATTCTGTATCATAAAAACTTGAGCTGATAGGGGAAAACTGATGTTATTTTTGAAATCAGAAGGCCAAATATACCTGGAAACGTTTGAGGCACCAATATGTTTGTTGGTCAATGTTATGAATACAGAGAGGAGTTATGGATGTACAACTCCAGTTCAAGCATCCAAAAGCCTTGTCACATGGCCACCAGAATTGCCCCGCATCATCAGGGGATCCAGGAAACCCAGCACCCTATGCTCTGCATCACTCATCTCCAGATTTGGTTGATCTCATGTGGGGAAGTGTCAACCACGTGGTTTTCCCTCATTGCTTCTCATCGCAACATGAGAAGCCTCCCATGTTGCTGTGGCGGTGGCATGCGTCGGCTCCACCCTACTATTGTTCTGCACTTTGATTCTTACGGCAGATTGCCAGCTTATTCACAGGTTCTACTGTGTTATAATTTTATACTTTTACAATTTGTAATGGGATTTTATATGTGCAGTTGATTATGCTTATGTCATTGTATTTATACATGTGTATTGTTGCACTTGGAGTGCTTCTGTGAGCTGCTCCGAGTCCCTTCGGAGGGATGGTTGTGGGGTACAAATAAAGGTTTCTTATATTATTATAATTATGTCATCCACTGAGCTGCGTCGGCATCATTTGATGGGAGCTGGCGGGCTCTATGGGTGATGTAGGGCAGAGCAGGCACTTGTTGCCAAAAATTGCCCTTTGTGATGAGGTCATAAGTGATGCTGAATGCAGGCCACCACCTTCAATTTGCAATCCATCTATGGTATGTTTTCCTTTATTTTTGGAACCAAATTGTAATCAACATCATTTGGTAGCCCTAGAGCTCTGCATCTGAAGATCGATTTGTTCTCAATTCCTCCTGCTGATTTGACTTCTGATCCTACTTTGATCTTGACTTGTGGGAGGACGACAGCATTTGAACTTACAAATATAAACTGGATTACAGAGCTCTAGAGTTTTCTGATATGCAGCATGAGGGATATCCGCAGAACCATTTGCATGTCCAGATGTCTGTCTCTGTAGACAACATATTGAAGTCACCCCAAAGCAGCTCCCTGGCAGAGACTTTCTGGTGACATATTTTTGATGAGATCATAATAATACCCAGCCATGTGACCAACAAGTTCAACATCACCATCAAGGCTCTGCTGGGGAATTGTTTCTAGTCTGTAACACAGCTCACCTTTCTTCCAACAGAATCCTTTCTTTCTTAGAAACAAACCAAAATATGTACACCATTTTTAAGAAAGAGGGAGAGAGACTGGACTAGAGTAACAGGCAATGGGGTCATTGACTATGCAAGCTTGCTTTGGGAATTACTACAAAAGTTTGTCCTTTTTAGAAAGATTATCTATGATGATATGCTAGTTGTGGCCGCAGGCCATGGTAATGCAGCCATTACTGTAATTGGCAAGGTTACCCCCTGCTGTCAGTACTTATGCTCTTCCATACTGAAGTATGTTGCACTTATAAAGCCAGACATAGGCTTTAATAAACTCAGAAAGAATAAAATTGTTTTATTGCTTACTGGTGTCAAACTGTCAAAGCCTCTCAGTGAGTCCTGTGCACATTTTCAGACCTATCAAAAAACACCCTTAGGGTAATGCCACTTCCATCATCAGATAGCAAGTCAAGCAACTGAAGTTACCAGAAAGAGCAAGCAAGTAAACTACTGTATGTAGGCGAATGGGAGAAACAATTTAAGATGTTTTTGAAGTTGCTTTTTACCTTAATAATTATTTAGATAAACCTTTTAGATGTATTTAAGAGTTGCTATTGCAGTTATTTAATAGCCTTGTTATCCCACAGAGGGGAAAATTTCAAAATAGCAACTTAACTCTTGTTTTACATATATGTTTCCAACTTTTGTGTTTTGTGTCTTTGTTTATTATGTCCCTTCATGTTGTTTCTGAATTATGATGATCCTAAGACAAACCTATCATAGAGTTTCCCTGGTAAGATACAAACCTCTTAGGAATTTGCCACTTCTGAGACTGAAAGAGTTTGACCTTCCCAGCATCACTCAGTGGGTTTCTGTATTTGCATTGGGATTTGAATCCCATTTACAGTGATCTACATAGTGTAGCATTAATGCAGTTTGACACCACTTTAACTGCCATGGCTCAATGGTATAGAATCATAGAAGATATAGCTTTCTCTACTAAAAAGTGCTGGTGTCTCTCACCAAACAACAAATAGCAGAATTCCACAGCATTTAACCATAGCAGTTAAAATGATGTCAAGCTGCATTAATCCTACAGTGCAAACACAGCCCTGGTCTAACTCTCAAACTACAAGACCACAGTAGCTCTCCAGTATGTCTGTTACCAGCGCTACGAGAAGCATTCATTAAAGATTTCCCCTGACTCACTTCCTGTGGACTGAGAGCAATGAAACTTGGCACAGTTATTAGTCCTTCTCTACATAGGTGTCACATAGGGACACACACTTTTCCCATCTTTTTAAGCAACTGTAAACACCTTGCTTGTAGACATCGACAAGTTGCCACAGGAGCATGCTTCCATTTGGGCAACATGTGAGTTGTGAATGGGTGCATTGTCTTGCATTCCCCTCCACATTCTAAGGTGGAGGAGATCAATATTTCTCAAACATCAACCCTCCCCCCTCCTTTACAACCTACTCTCTCACCCTCCCCCCTTTCCCCAAATCTCAGTTTCGAGGATGTGTTATTTCTTCGGTTTGTTTTGTTTTTGTTTTATGTACAAAACACTCAATAAAAATATACTATAGAAAAGATTTAGCATATCTAGGTGAAGGTGTAAGTTAGGCATGTTAGTCTTCCTCCTCTCTATCAGCCAGAGTGCATAGATGGTCTTTAGCTGTTTTTTGAAGGTGAGGAGAGAGAGAACAATTTTTAGTTCTTTTGGGAGGGAGTTCCAGAGGCAGGGCGCAATCATGGTGAAGGCCCCGTCTCTTGTTCCCACCAGCCATGCTTGAGATGGGGGTGGTACCGAGAGCAGGGCTTCCTCCACAGATAGTGAAGCTCAGGCCGGTTTGTATACACAGATGCGGTTCTGCAAATAGTCCAGGTCCGAACCATTTAGAACTTTATAGGTAACGACCAGCACTTTGTGAACCATAGATTTCTTTTGGCTATTGTTTCCACCTCGGTTGTTCTCTTATATTCTTCAGAGCTAGAACCCTTATAAAAACAAATAGAGAAAACAGAAGAAACCAGACTGAGGTAAGCAACACGCTGGCCTAGAAAGTCATGTGTAAGTGCAAACCACAAGCAGGAAACAGTCTAGCTGCAATGTCGCATGCCCATATTTTTATCCTGAATTGTGGCTGCATAACTCCACTAAGCTGGCCTGGATTAAATGTTAAATTATAAAGAATTGTAATGATTAAAAGTGTGGCAGGATGGAAGGGCCAGCAAATTGTAACCATCTGTCTATCCTTTATTCATCATTTCCTTGCTCTTGCCTGGTAGAACCTGTCTGTATAGAAGGAAATAAAATGAAAATCTGTATAAGTAAGTAAATGATTTTATTTATATTAATTTGTCTGTGTATTCTCAATGCCTGAAGCAGATGAATCTCAGCAGCATATGCCTTTGTTGTTACCCTATCCAATGTCATTGCATGACCTCCATGAAGAGTGAACAGTGCTGTCTCTCAGAGCCATATGCCAGTTATTTCAGAGAATGTAACTCTCTGAAAGAGTGGGGGTCGTCCCAGCAGGAGAAGTCATATATTTCACACTCATCCTACCATGTTCTGCCACTTGAAGTTGCATATGGCCTGGCAGTAACAAATACAAAGAAAGCAGCTTTGTGTGCATTCAGATGTGTGTGTGTGTGTGTGTGTGTGTGTGTGTATACCTCCAAGTCTCATATTGAATTATGGTGATCCCATGAATTTCATAGACAAGGAATACCCAGAAGTGGTTTTGCCCATTCTTGTATTACCTACACTCCTCATCTTTTTTGGCAGTCTCCCATCACAGGAGTTTATCACGCAAAGTGGGTAAGTCGCAATTACAGAAAGATTACAGCTCTTTTCCCGTCACTTTCCAAATGGAAAATAACTTGGAAAGTGTTTCTCTTGCAAATACAAATAATCCATTAATGTTCCCTTTTGTAAATCCAATTGTCTCCCACTGGAAGAGTGTCAGAAAAAGCATGGCACTATGTTGTACGTCCAAAGATACTATTGTTCTGTTATAATTGAGATTTGCTCACCTCATGTGATGAACTCCGTAATCTCTGATAAAGTAGGTTAGCTTCAGAGAATTCAAAATCAAAGCTTTCAACTCACTTTACAACTTTGCTGGGAAAGAGACAAGACAGGTGATCCATTGTTAATCTGGTACATTTACCTCCAAACTCCCCATAAAAGGAAGATGCTAAAAATGGGAAGACAGAAGGTGGTATTGTTTTGTACCTCATGGCATATATTTCTAACAAGGGGAATATTTTGTTAGGACTTTTGTTTTCATTTCCAATCACACTTTTTTTTTGTAAAGTATGTTGAATAAATGATATGTGGCAGTGTTTTAACAATGCATGTTGTGACCTTTAAGTGTTGTCAGTTAAAGCCATGGGCAATGGTGTTGGCTGCTTATTGTTGTGTGTCTTCAAGACGTTTCTAATTCCAAGGTTGAACCTATCACAGTTTTCTGAGGCTTGGTGTGTGGAACACTCCCAATGTCACCCAGCAAGGAATCAAATATTGGTTTCCAGAGTAATCATCCAATGTTCAATCCACTACACCACTTGTAAAAAAAAACTCCTTGAGAGTAATAGAATTCTCATGAACAAGGCCCTCATTCTGAGATGACTTCCAACAAAGTGTGTACAGATGAGACCAAGGTGGGGAACTGAAAGATTAGTGTTATGAAATGCTAATTCCAGACAAGGAAGTTTGCTAGAATCATGGAAGATTTTCATTTCTCATAAGAGAGTATCTTTTTAAGACACACCAAACCTTGCATATACACGTCATCTATCTGAGCTTTTTCAGGTTTCATGCCTTTCAAATGGAATTACAGTAGAGTCTCGCTTATCCAACATAAATGGGCCGGCAGAACGTTGGATAAGCGAATATGTTGGATAATAAGGAGAGATTAAGGAAAAGCCTTTTAAACATTAAATTAGGTTATGATTTCACAAAGTAAGCACCAAAACATCATGTTATACAACAAATTTGACAGAAAAAGTAGTTCAATACACAGTAATGCTATGTAGTAATTACTGTATTTACAAATTTAGCACCAAAATATCACGATGTATTGAAAACATTGACTACAAAAATGTGTTGGATAATCCAGAACATTGGATAAGTGAGACTCTACTGTACTATGCTTCTGAAATTAATTGAATTTTGCAATTTTAAAAAAAGTTTTGGTATCCCCTTAAAGAGAACCCTAACCTCAGACTTTAAAGGTCCCTTTCACCTTGTGTAGTGGTTCTCAACCTGTGGTTCCCCAGGTGTTTTGGCCTACAACTCCCAGAAATCCCAGTCAGTTTACCACCTGTTAGGATTTCTGGGAGTTGAAGGCCAAAATATCTGGGGATCCACAGGTTGAGAACCACTGACCTAATGCACTTTTAAAAAATAGCAAGTGATAGTCATGCTGAAGAGAATATCATGCCTAAAACTGTAATCCAGCAAAGCAAAAAATTGTGCCTATCTCTTGATTGATTTGTTATAGACCTGTAAAATTATTGTAGCTCGGTGAGCTACCAAAATTCTTTGGCAGAGAAGGCTAAAGACCTTTTACAACTATACCTTCCCATGATTCCATGGAAGTGAAGTATAGCAGTTAAGATTGTGTTAAACTCCATTAATTCTACAGTGTAGATGCACTCATAATTATTGAGAATACACCTGAAGCCAGAGGCGGTCCACCCGCCAGGCGAGGGAGGCATTTGCCTGTGGCGCCATCATCCCGAGGCACCCTCGAGCCCCCCCCAGAAGATGGCGCCTCCCCCCGCCTCCTTTGGCTTGGGGCCCAGGCTGCAGTGGGAAGGACAACGCCACGCGGCTCTGCCCACCACGTCGCATTGCTCCGCCCACCACGTCACGCGACATGGTGGCCGAAGCCATGCGGTTTGGTGGCGGAGCCAAGCCGTGCGAGCCGGATGGCGGCCATGGGCCCAATTCGCAGCGAGAAGGACCAGGCTGCGGCAGGAAGATCCTTCCCACTGCGGCCTGGCCCTTCTCACTGCGATCTGGGCCATGCCGCGGCCGCCATCCGGCCTGCACAGCTTGGCTCCGCCCACCATGCTGCACGGCTCCGCCCACCATGCTGCATGGCTCCTCCCACTACGCCACGCAATGTGGTGGGCGGAGCCGCGCAACGTGGTGGGCGGAGCCACGTAACGTGAATTCGGCGGGGGGGGGCGCAAAAATTCTCTGCCTACTCCTTAAAATTGCCTGGGGACGGCTCTGCCTGAAGCCTCAGGTTTTTGAAAGCAAAGCTATGTGTTTGATCATACCGGGTTCTAGCTACTTTATTCGGAAATGTTGATGAAATTAGCAAAAACAAAAAATTTCCAACTATTTTGCATGAGCATACTGCTACATACATTCTTTCAAGTTTTTTTTTCATGAGAAACTGCAAGTCGCTTCTGGTGTGAGAGAACTGGCCATCTGCAAGGACGTTGCCCAGGGGATGCCTGGATTTTTTAAAAAAATGTTTTTACCCTCCTTGTTGGAGGCTTCTCTCATGTCTCTGCATGGAGCTGGAGCTGATAAAGGGAGATCATCCACCCTCTCCCGGGATGGATTCAAACTGGCAACCTTCAGGTCAGCAACCCAATCTTTAAGTCATTAGTCCTGCCAGCACAATGGTTTCACCCACTGCACCACCGGGGGCTCCATTCTTTTAAGTACAAAGTTATGTTCTCCAGTCTGTGTTTGGTAATGTACCATGAATGTGATGGCAGGTTGAGTATTTGCAGGAAATAATTATTAGTTGGGTGGAAGGGAATATTCTTGGCTTTGCCCACATTAGCTGATCCTTCTGGGAAATCTAAAGCTGTTTTCTTCCAGAGTTATGTCCTGAATTGCTGACCTGAAGGTTGGATTGTTGACCTGAAGGTTGACTGTTCAAATCAGTGAGATGGGATGAGCTCCTGTCTGTCAGCTCTAGCTTGCAGGGACATGAGAAAAGCAGCAGGATGGTAACACATCTGGGCAATATCTCTGTAGATGGCCAATTCTCTCACACTAGAAGCGACTTGTAGTATGCTCTCAAGTTGCTTCTGACATTATAAAAAAATTCTGATCAAAGTTTGGGAATATTATTATTTGGGCTCCAGTTTCCCAAAATGCCCTGCCAGCATAATTAGTGTCCAATACTGACTGGGGAACTCTAGGAATTCTAATCAGCAAAGAAGTTTTTCTAAGTTCCTAATTAAAATGCATTGGATCCAACCCATTCAGTAAAGATACCCATTCTGGGTGAAATTCAAATCCAGTATTTTCCCTCATTGCTCTGTATACTACTGGGAACCACACATGGCATATAGGTGAGAATCTGAAACACTTTGTCATGGCAATTGCTTCTTTTTATTTCATGTTCTTGATTAGAATTGAAGTATGAAATGTTCATGATAAATCGAAAGGATTGCTTCTCCAATAATAATGCCATCCGATGAAACAGCCCTTAACAGTAGCAGCTTCTCTCTTTAAAATTATAGTGTTCCCTTTGACATAGTACTTATTTGTAAAACAGGTAAGTCTTTGTTTTATCCTTTTCAGAATTCATCTCTCTTAACTACTATCCTGCAGAAGGTAAGGAGCAAACAAATAGAGTCTGAACAAAATGAAATGCCTTAGAAAGGAATCCATTAAAACAGATTTGCTACATACAACCTGTTCAATTCTTTACTTCTAGAGTTTATGCTGATAGAAGGCATCTATGCACTGTCTAGGTGTAATCTTCTTTTCTTGAGGTAATAGTCAATAAAACCTGTTTACTTTAAGACAATCAATTCATCTGGTTCAGAAAGGAAATGTCAAAAACAGGTTGAATATGTCTTACCCAGAATTCTGAAATCCCAAATACCACAAAATCCAAAACTGTCTGAATGGATGGATGAGATAGTGACATCCTTCCCTACCGATGGTTCCTTGTTTTATGTTAAACTAGCTTGGAGACCCGGCGGTGCCCAGGTTATTAGTAGAGGGCATTGAGTTGTTTTGGATATTATGAATGGGCCCATTGCTGCAGATCTGTGGTCGATGGAGTTTGGAGGCAATTTGGATGAAGGTAGTGCAAATACCATAATCCTTGGTCCATCCTCCCCCAAACTGCTGCAGGGTGCAAAGTGTCATTTGGGATATGCGTGCCAAGATTGGTTCAATTCTGTCATTTGTGGCAGGTGCAGTGGTCTCAGGAAGTGAGTGAAGGTATTGTAAATCCCATCATGCATGGTCTGGTGTCCCTTAAATCGCAGCAGGAGATAAAGTGGATGATGAGGGGTATGTGTGCCAAGTTTGGTCTTGATCAGTCATTGGAGTGGGTTGCAGTGGTCTGAGGAAGTATGTGAAGGTACTGTAAATCCCATCTTCCCTAGTTCATTGTTCTCTCACACCGCAGGAGGACGTAAAGTGGGCTAGATTGCACCTTTGTGTCCAGTTTGGTACAGTTTCGTCATTCATGGGCATCACAGTGGTCTGTGGGAGGTTAATTGGATGAAGGTACTGCAAATCCTATCATCCTTGGTCCATCCCTCCACAAACCACACCAAGATGTAAAGTGGGTCATATCGCACCCGTGTTTTATGTTTGGTACTGTCAGGACCCAGGCTGCAGAGCACCAATAACCATACGCAGAGACCAGAATCTATCTAATATCTTTATTAAAGGATTATATAAAGTCAATAAAAACAAGTGAAGAATATAGTTCAGAAGTAGACCTTTCAGGAAAGGTCAAATATAGTCCAGGAAAACAATGTCCAATATGTGATATTAGAGTCCAAAGTTGTAATCCAATAACCGAAACACACACTTTGCCAAGCAAAGCAAAGGGTCCTTTAGTCCAATGGAGCTTGGCAAACAATGCTGGAAGCAAACTAGATTCTTGGCAAACAAGGCTTGATACGTGACAGCAAGAGGCAAGAAACAAGAACAAGGTCCGTGGCGAGGTCCATGGAAACAAGGAAAGCTTGATGCTAGAACAAGGTCCGAGAAACAAGGCTTGGAACTTGGTCCTGGAGGCAAGGGACTGGAGTAGCGTAGTCCACACATGATCTCACTCCGCAAGGTGACGAATTGACTCCGCAAGGATTTCTTTGCGGGCAAACACCTATATAGGATCTTGTTTTCCCGCCAAGGAACACTTTCCCTGGGGAACAAGAAACGAAACCCATACTGTGTCCAGATGCATGACTCCTTAAGATTTCCCAAGGGAAACAGGCTTAATCAGTTAATTGTCTGGCAGCAATCCTGGCGCTTCTGCGAGTCGCCTCCCTAGCGCCTTTATCTCGATTATAATAATCCCGGCGAGAAAATGGGGGAGATTTCTGCTCAAGGCTTGTTTGGCTGACTTCTTGTGGGCAAACATCTTGCAGGTGCAAGGGCTCCAATTCTGGCTGAAACGGTGGGAAACCCAAGTTTTCCTCTTCATCTGCCACAATAGTACTGGGAACGGGACTACATGGCCCATGAGTCATCACAGGTACAGTTTCGTCATTCATGCGTATCACAGTGGTCTGTGGAAGGTGAATTGGGTGAAGGTATTGCAAATCCCATCATCCTTGGTCCGGTCTTCTGCAAACTGCATAAGGATGTGAAGTGGGCCACATTGCACCTTTGTGTCATGTTTGGTACAGTTTCGTCATTCATAGGTATCACAGTGGTCTGTGGGAGGTGAATCGGGTGAAGGTACTGCAAATCCCATAATCCTTTGTCCATCCTCTACCAAAATGTTGCAGCGGGTAAAGTATGTCATTTGGGATATGTATACCAAGTTTGGTTCAGTTCTGTCATTCGTAGCAGTTGTAGTGGTCTGAAGAAGTGAGTGAAGGTACTGTAAGTCCCATCATTCTTGGTCTGTCCTCCCCCAAACTGCCCCAGGACATAAAGGGGGTCATGGGAGTTCTACCTGCCAAATTTTGTCCAGTTACATCACTGGTGGTCTGTGGAAGGGAAAGCAATTGAAAGTACTGCATATCCCATCATCCGTGGCCCATCATCCCAAAAACGGCACCAGGACATAAAATGGGTCATAGGGGTTATGTGTGCCAAGTTTGGGCCAGGTCAGTCATTCCTGGCGGTCACAGTTGTCTGTGAAACTGGGAGCCAATCAGAATGCTGCCACATACTCCGCTGCATACATTCACTTTTATTATAGACTAGCTTGAGGACCTGCTGGTGCCCGGGTTATTTGAGAAAGGCATTGTTTTTCTGTGTTCCAAGTGTAGTCTTATCCAGTGTCAGCTGGGTTCACTCACATATGGAAGTCCCATCGTCCATGGTTCATCCCCCTTTAAACAACGCCAGGATGTAAAGAAGGTCATGGGAACTGTTTGTGTTAAGTTTGGTCTTGATCAGACATTGGTGGGGGTCACAGTGGTCTTGGGAACTGAGTGCAGGTATTGCAAGTGGTCTCAGGAAGTGACTGAAGGTACTGCAAGTCCCATTATCCTTGGTATGTCCTCCCTCAAACTGCACTACGACGTAAAGTGGGTCATAGGGGATATGTGTTCCAAGTGTGGTCCTGATCCATCATTAGTTAGAGTAACAGTGGTCTGTCGGACACAAAGTGTTTGAAAGTACTGCAAATCCCATAATCCTTGTTCCATTCTCCCCCAAAGTGGTGCAGCATATAAAGTGTGTCACGTTTGGTCCAATTCTGTCATTCCTGGTAGTCGCAGTAGTCTCAGGAGGTGAGTGAAGGTACTGTAAATCCCATCATCCATGGTCTATTTCCCCCCAATCTGCACCAGGACATAAAGGGGGTCATAGGAGTTCTGTGTGCTAAGTTTGGTCCAGTTCAGTTGTTGGTGGGCATTGCAGTAGTCTGTGGGAGTCAAAGCATTTCAAAGTACTGCAAACCCCATCATCCATGGTCCATCCTTCCCCAAATGGCACCAGGACGTAAAGTGCATCATGGGGGTTAAGTGTGTCAAGTTTGGGCCAGGTCCGTCGTTCCTGGTGGTCACTGTGGCCTGTGATAGTGGCGGCCAATCAGAAAGCTGGCACATACATACACACATACATACATACCCACATAACTCTCCCACCAATGTCTTATCAAGACCAAACTTGACTCATACAGTCCCCATGACCTACTTTACATACTGGAGCTGTTTAGAGTGGGATGGACCATGGATGATGGGACTTTCATATGGGAGTTGTAGTTCACCTGCACCCACTGAACTCCACTAACCCAGGACCTAGACTAAACTTGGAACACAGGCAAACAATGCCTTTCTCAAATGACCCGGGCAATGCTGGGTCCCCAAGCTAGTATATAATAAAAGTCAGTGTTTGGTACGGGGGCGTATGTATATATGTATGTATGTATGTATGAGGACAGCTTTCTGATTGGCCGCCACTATCACAGGCCACGGTGACCACCAGGAACGACGGACCAGGCCCAAACTTGACACGCTTAACCCCAATGACACACTTTACATCCTGGTGCCATTTGGGGATGATGGGCCATGGATGATGGGATTTGTAGTACTTTCAATCACTTCGGCTCCCACAGATCACTGCCATGCCCTCGAGTGATGGAACTGGACCAAATTGGGCAGACAGAGCTCTGATGACCCCCTTTACGTCATGGTGCAGTTTGGAAGAGGACAGACCAAGGATGATGGGACTTACAGTACCTTCACTCATTTCCCAACACCACTACAACTGCCAGGAATCACAGAATTGAACCAAACTTGGCACACAGAGCCCCAATGACCCCTTCTACACCCTGGTGCAGTTTGGAGGACATGTACCATGGACGATGGGATTTGCAGTATCTTCACTCACTTCCCGAGACCACTACAACCCCCAACAATGACTGATCAAGACCAAACTTGGCACATAGAGCCACCATGACGCACTCTACATCTGGTGCGGTTTGACAGAGCTTGGACCATGGATGATGGGACTTGCAGTACCTTCCCTCACTTTCTGAGACCATTGCGAACCCCAACAAATGTAAAGTTGTTGTAAATGTTGCAACTACAGTAGAGTCTCATTTATCCAACACTTGCTTATCCAACGTTCTGGATTATCCAACGCATTTTTGTAGTCAATGTTTTCAATACATCATGATATTTTGGTGCTAAATTTGTAAATACAGTAATTACTTCATAGCATTACTGCGTATTGAACTACTTTTTTGTCAAATTTGTTGTATAACATGATGTTTTGGTGCTTAATTTGTAAAATCATAACCTAATTTAATGTTTAATAGGTTTTTCCTTAATCCCTCCTTATTATCCAACATATTCGCTTATCCAACATTCTGTCGGCCCGTTTATGTTGGATAAGTGAGACTCTACTGTACCTACAAAAAGGCCATTTCAATGTTGTTGGAGGACTTAGAGGAGACATATCCAGCTACTTTTCTTTAGCTGGGCATGCTGGGAGAACACCATCCGGAGTCTCCCAATGTTTTTGTAAACACCTGTCCTAGCATGTCCAGCTACATAAAAATATCTGGATCCAGCTGATCTCCCAAACTCTTCACCAAAACACAAATTATTGTGTTGGTTAGGAGGAGGTTTGTACTGCTTACAAGGTAGTTTGGTAAGGATTTGGGTTGTTGGGTTGTTGGAACGGGATTCCGGTCTCCACAATGACCAAAAAGGTGAGTTGCAATCATGTTGGTCTGAGAAATGGTATCATAATTCCATAAGCAAAATGCCAGCCACAAATTCTGTCCATGATTCACAGACAATTCATACAGCCTGAATGGTAAATAAGTTCAGCACATCTGAGTAATTGGCCATGTAGTGATATGCCAGCTTCATAATTTATTGAAGTGTAAAATTTAGCAACATGTACTCTGACATTTCCCAACTGTAAGTTATTAGTGGAGTTAAACAGGCATGAATGGCAATAAGGGAAAGGCAGTGTGTATGCCCATGTGCATATCAGTGCCACTCCCTCCTCTCTCTCTCCCTAAAGTTCCCAGTCCATTCATAATTTTGTATAATAAATTGTTTGTGGTTTAGAAGCAGAAAGAGCAAGTAGAAAACATACAGTGGGTCGAGTTTGACATATTTTATGGAATGCTACTGGATATACAGCCAACATTATAGTTCAAGGTGAGCCTCCCTGAAACATATCCGCCTGGTTTCCTCCTTTTCTACCCTTCCTTCTTTCCTTTCTGACTTTTCCCCTTCTGCTTCCTCACAGCAATTGCTACCATGCTGGCACTTGGTGCCCCTTATAGCAGCCCCTTAGGGCACTCCTGTCATAGATACAAAAAAGGACACAAGGCTGGAGGGAGACATGACAATCTGTGAAATGGTGGGAGATACATATGTATTCAAAAATCTTAAAAATCTGAAATACAGAACACTTCTGGTTCAAACATTTTGGGTAAGGGATGCCCAACCTGTAGACAATTACAACAAATACATGTTGAAAGAAAAGGATTCAGGCCCTAAGAATCAGTGTACGAGAATCAAAAAGAATAATATAATTTATTATGGCTAGTTGCTTTGTGTTCTATTTTTACTGGAACTAGAGCATACGTCTAGTCATTAGTGCAAAAAGGTTGTTACCTTTGAAACTAAACGCACAGATGTCCATAATCCACAGTAAAATGTAAAAAAGGAAAGTATGGTATATAGTATAGTGTAGAATGATGAATATATAAGTTCTCTATTTGCAATATCTTTTTCTATATAAACAAAATGTAGCAATCACTACATTCCAAACTGCATAGGAAGGGGATTATGGTATCGTACTTACTTCAACTTAAAGTAGATTTAAATAGAATCGGTGGTAGAACATAGCACCATCTCAAACCTCCTGGTAGTATATATTCACAGTCTTAGTTCCAGACTCTACTATTGTAGTGTCCAATACTCTACTATTATACAACTGGATTTGTATGGTTCTTTACATAAAGGTATTCAATTTAGCAACACTTTATACAAGTATTACAACAACATTGTTCCACTTTCCAGTTTAAATATCAGTTCTGTCAAATAGGAAAAATGAAAACAAAGTCTTACTGCCGACTTGATAGTATTCTCAAGTGCTACTGTAGCTTTAAATCAAGTTAATAAAGCATACTAAACATAAAGATATACAATTTAGCAGCAGTTCACACTAATTTTACAGTGCAATTGGCAGAACCGAAACTGCTACAATGAAAAATTATATTTGGAAACCTGCGGACAAAAGAGGGGCCCTAGTATTAATGAATATGTCAGATTATCTGTCTGAAATCAACAAACATGGGAGCCAATCAGAATGCTGCCACATACTCCGCTGCATACATTCACTTTTATTATAGACTAGCTTGAGGACCTGCTGGTGCCCGGGTTATTTGAGAAAGGCATTGTTTTTCTGTGTTCCAAGTGTAGTCTTATCCAGTGTCAGCTGGGTTCACTCACATATGGAAGTCCCATCGTCCATGGTTCATCCCCCTTTAAACAACGCCAGGATGTAAAGAAGGTCATGGGAACTGTTTGTGTTAAGTTTGGTCTTGATCAGACATTGGTGGGGGTCACAGTGGTCTTGGGAACTGAGTGCAGGTATTGCAAGTGGTCTCAGGAAGTGACTGAAGGTACTGCAAGTCCCATTATCCTTGGTATGTCCTCCCTCAAACTGCACTACGACGTAAAGTGGGTCATAGGGGATATGTGTTCCAAGTGTGGTCCTGATCCATCATTAGTTAGAGTAACAGTGGTCTGTCGGACACAAAGTGTTTGAAAGTACTGCAAATCCCATAATCCTTGTTCCATTCTCCCCCAAAGTGGTGCAGCATATAAAGTGTGTCACGTTTGGTCCAATTCTGTCATTCCTGGTAGTCGCAGTAGTCTCAGGAGGTGAGTGAAGGTACTGTAAATCCCATCATCCATGGTCTATTTCCCCCCAATCTGCACCAGGACATAAAGGGGGTCATAGGAGTTCTGTGTGCTAAGTTTGGTCCAGTTCAGTTGTTGGTGGGCATTGCAGTAGTCTGTGGGAGTCAAAGCATTTCAAAGTACTGCAAACCCCATCATCCATGGTCCATCCTTCCCCAAATGGCACCAGGACGTAAAGTGCATCATGGGGGTTAAGTGTGTCAAGTTTGGGCCAGGTCCGTCGTTCCTGGTGGTCACTGTGGCCTGTGATAGTGGCGGCCAATCAGAAAGCTGGCACATACATACACACATACATACATACCCACATAACTCTCCCACCAATGTCTTATCAAGACCAAACTTGACTCATACAGTCCCCATGACCTACTTTACATACTGGAGCTGTTTAGAGTGGGATGGACCATGGATGATGGGACTTTCATATGGGAGTTGTAGTTCACCTGCACCCACTGAACTCCACTAACCCAGGACCTAGACTAAACTTGGAACACAGGCAAACAATGCCTTTCTCAAATGACCCGGGCAATGCTGGGTCCCCAAGCTAGTATATAATAAAAGTCAGTGTTTGGTACGGGGGCGTATGTATGTATGTATGTATGTATGTATGTATGAGGACAGCTTTCTGATTGGCCGCCACTATCACAGGCCACGGTGACCACCAGGAACGACGGACCAGGCCCAAACTTGACACGCTTAACCCCAATGACACACTTTACATCCTGGTGCCATTTGGGGATGATGGGCCATGGATGATGGGATTTGTAGTACTTTCAATCACTTCGGCTCCCACAGATCACTGCCATGCCCTCGAGTGATGGAACTGGACCAAATTGGGCAGACAGAGCTCTGATGACCCCCTTTACGTCATGGTGCAGTTTGGAAGAGGACAGACCAAGGATGATGGGACTTACAGTACCTTCACTCATTTCCCAACACCACTACAACTGCCAGGAATCACAGAATTGAACCAAACTTGGCACACAGAGCCCCAATGACCCCTTCTACACCCTGGTGCAGTTTGGAGGACATGTACCATGGACGATGGGATTTGCAGTATCTTCACTCACTTCCCGAGACCACTACAACCCCCAACAATGACTGATCAAGACCAAACTTGGCACATAGAGCCACCATGACGCACTCTACATCTGGTGCGGTTTGACAGAGCTTGGACCATGGATGATGGGACTTGCAGTACCTTCCCTCACTTTCTGAGACCATTGCGAACCCCAACAAATGTAAAGTTGTTGTAAATGTTGCAACTACAGTAGAGTCTCATTTATCCAACACTTGCTTATCCAACGTTCTGGATTATCCAACGCATTTTTGTAGTCAATGTTTTCAATACATCATGATATTTTGGTGCTAAATTTGTAAATACAGTAATTACTTCATAGCATTACTGCGTATTGAACTACTTTTTTGTCAAATTTGTTGTATAACATGATGTTTTGGTGCTTAATTTGTAAAATCATAACCTAATTTAATGTTTAATAGGTTTTTCCTTAATCCCTCCTTATTATCCAACATATTCGCTTATCCAACATTCTGTCGGCCCGTTTATGTTGGATAAGTGAGACTCTACTGTACCTACAAAAAGGCCATTTCAATGTTGTTGGAGGACTTAGAGGAGACACATCCAGCTACTTTTCTTTAGCTGGGCATGCTGGGAGAACACCATCCGGAGTCTCCCAATGTTTTTGTAAACACCTGTCCTAGCATGTCCAGCTACATAAAAATATCTGGATCCAGCTGATCTCCCAAACTCTTCACCAAAACACAAATTATTGTGTTGGTTAGGAGGAGGTTTGTACTGCTTACAAGGTAGTTTGGTAAGGATTTGGGTTGTTGGGTTGTTGGAACGGGATTCCGGTCTCCACAATGACCAAAAAGGTGAGTTGCAATCATGTTGGTCTGAGAAATGGTATCATAATTCCATAAGCAAAATGCCAGCCACAAATTCTGTCCATGATTCACAGACAATTCATACAGCCTGAATGGTAAATAAGTTCAGCACATCTGAGTAATTGGCCATGTAGTGATATGCCAGCTTCATAATTTATTGAAGTGTAAAATTTAGCAACATGTACTCTGACATTTCCCAACTGTAAGTTATTAGTGGAGTTAAACAGGCATGAATGGCAATAAGGGAAAGGCAGTGTGTATGCCCATGTGCATATCAGTGCCACTCCCTCCTCTCTCTCTCCCTAAAGTTCCCAGTCCATTCATAATTTTGTATAATAAATTGTTTGTGGTTTAGAAGCAGAAAGAGCAAGTAGAAAACATACAGTGGGTCGAGTTTGACATATTTTATGGAATGCTACTGGATATACAGCCAACATTATAGTTCAAGGTGAGCCTCCCTGAAACATATCCGCCTGGTTTCCTCCTTTTCTACCCTTCCTTCTTTCCTTTCTGACTTTTCCCCTTCTGCTTCCTCACAGCAATTGCTACCATGCTGGCACTTGGTGCCCCTTATAGCAGCCCCTTAGGGCACTCCTGTCATAGATACAAAAAAGGACACAAGGCTGGAGGGAGACATGACAATCTGTGAAATGGTGGGAGATACATATGTATTCAAAAATCTTAAAAATCTGAAATACAGAACACTTCTGGTTCAAACATTTTGGGTAAGGGATGCCCAACCTGTAGACAATTACAACAAATACATGTTGAAAGAAAAGGATTCAGGCCCTAAGAATCAGTGTACGAGAATCAAAAAGAATAATATAATTTATTATGGCTAGTTGCTTTGTGTTCTATTTTTACTGGAACTAGAGCATACGTCTAGTCATTAGTGCAAAAAGGTTGTTACCTTTGAAACTAAACGCACAGATGTCCATAATCCACAGTAAAATGTAAAAAAGGAAAGTATGGTATATAGTATAGTGTAGAATGATGAATATATAAGTTCTCTATTTGCAATATCTTTTTCTATATAAACAAAATGTAGCAATCACTACATTCCAAACTGCATAGGAAGGGGATTATGGTATCGTACTTACTTCAACTTAAAGTAGATTTAAATAGAATCGGTGGTAGAACATAGCACCATCTCAAACCTCCTGGTAGTATATATTCACAGTCTTAGTTCCAGACTCTACTATTGTAGTGTCCAATACTCTACTATTATACAACTGGATTTGTATGGTTCTTTACATAAAGGTATTCAATTTAGCAACACTTTATACAAGTATTACAACAACATTGTTCCACTTTCCAGTTTAAATATCAGTTCTGTCAAATAGGAAAAATGAAAACAAAGTCTTACTGCCGACTTGATAGTATTCTCAAGTGCTACTGTAGCTTTAAATCAAGTTAATAAAGCATACTAAACATAAAGATATACAATTTAGCAGCAGTTCACACTAATTTTACAGTGCAATTGGCAGAACCGAAACTGCTACAATGAAAAATTATATTTGGAAACCTGCGGACAAAAGAGGGGCCCTAGTATTAATGAATATGTCAGATTATCTGTCTGAAATCAACAAACATCTCTCAGACCACTCATTTTATAGGGAACTACCATCCGATCCCACAAACAAAATCAAGTCATTAATTAAAGTAGTATACTCAGAGGGTCTTGCAATGGAGTATATCACTATGCAAGTATTTGAATTCCTTCAGAATCAATATCCCAGAACCCCTATTTTTTATGTTTCCCCCAAAATGCATAAAGGCATTATACCTCCACCAGGATGTCCTATTGTTTCAGGCACTTCATCAGCATTAGAACCCCTAGCCAAATGCTTAGACTATTTTCTCCAACCTTTTGTTTTAAAATCTCGGTCATATATCAAAGATACTACTCACCTCATTAATACTATAGAATCACTGCATATCCCACAATCATGCTTCTTGATGACCTTAGACATTGCTTCCCTGTATACTAATATACCACTGTCCAAGATTAGAACCATCATTCAAGATTTATCTGAATCTAGAGAAACACGATTGCCTCCTACACATTTTTTATTAGATTTATTCTAGTTTTGGAAAATAATTATTTTAGATTTGACTCTAAGTATTATCTACAAACATGGGGAGTGGCCATGGGAAGTCCTCTTGTGCCATCTGTGGCTAATTTATTTGTATCCCATCTAGAAACAGCTTACATATATAATCAGACCCAGAATCTATACTTTACAGATATGTTATACTATGGGAGATGCATCAATGAAATATTAACGATTTTTGATTGTTATGAGAAAGCCAAATCATTCAGTGACTGGATCAACACCATCCACCCTAACATGAAATTTACGAGTACCATTAGTTCTACCAACATCAATTTTTTTGATGTGGTGATATATAAAGATGGAGAACACCTATATGTAACCAATTATACAAAACCTACAGATAGAAATTCCATTTTACATTTTAAAAGTTTCCATCATCATGCCTTGAAAGCTAATTTACCATATTCTCAGTTGTTAAGATTAAAACGGAACAACAGTAAACATAAGGATTTTCTAAAAGCAGCGTAGTAAAGGTAAAGGTTTCCCCTGATGTTAAGTCCAATCGTGACCGACTCTGGGGGTTGGTGCCCATCTCCATTTCTAAGCCGAAGAGCCAACGTTGTCCATAGACACCTCCAAGGTCATGTGGCCAGTATGACTGCATGGAGCGGCGTTACCTTCCCGCTGGAGCGGTACCCATTGATCTACTCATATTTGCATGTTTTCGAACTGCTAGGTTGGCAGGAGCTGGGGCTAACAGCGGGCGCTCATTCTGCTTCCAGGATTTGAACCTGGGACCTTTTGGTCCACAAGTTCAGCAGCTCAGCGCTTTAACACACTGTGCCACCAGGGGCCCGGTGTAGGGTGTAGACATCTTGTAATAATGCGGCCTGTCTCATTAAGAGCCAGTGTTTTAACATGGACAGATGTATTCCACACTGGACATGCGTATTCAGCAGCAGAGTAGCAAAGCACAAGGGCGGATGTCTTCACTGTATCTGGATGTGATCCCCAGGTTGTGCCAGTCAGCTTTCTTATGCTGTTATTTCTAACACCCACGTTTTGTTTGATATTCAAGCAGTGCTTCTTATAAATCAGAGCACAGTCCAGAGTAACACCCAGGTATGTTGGTGTGCTGCAGTGCTCCAGTGGGATTCCTTCCCAGGTAATCCTTAGAGTTTGAGATTACAGCTAAATCACCTGTCAGAATTTTAAAACCAACTAAAGATCTATCTCTTCCAGCAGACTTATCCACCTAGTTTTAAGCATAAATTTTATACTCGTGCCTTTTGTTCAATCTTTGTTCTGTGTATTTTAATATTATTTTATAGAAATATGTTTTAATATGTATTTTTATTAAAATGCATTTTAATATGTGTATTTATAGATTTTGTATAATGTTTATGTGTTTTCATTATGCTGTAACCCACCTCGAGTCACGAGGAGAGGCAGGTAAGAAGTAAAATTATTATTACTGTATTATTATTATTATTATTATTATTATTATTATTATTGCCTTTAAATCTACTACTTAGAACAAAGTACAATAAAATCCACAAAAACTAATCTAAAAAAATATGCAGCCCAATCTGATTATTGGAACTGTGCTTTCTCAGCATTTCTCTTATCATGGCCTTCATCTTGCTTTTATATTTAGACATACTTTTTTTTATTTTTACTCTTGGTTTCATGTGGAGTTCAGCCACTGAAAGTTCCTCAGAAGCTAACTCCACTGTGGTTGATAGAATTTATTCTCCCAGGGAAATGTGTATTTATATATATGATCACAGCCTTAGAATGTCATGAAAACATTTGCAAACAAACTGTATACGAAACAACACATATTGCACATGACAGGAAGAAAGCAATTTCATTTCATGTCACTTTCACAGTCCGAGATAATTCGGTAATGAGCTTGACTGAGAATGGATGATTTTTCTGAAAAAGAAATGTGCATCCAATTCTCGACTAGTATTTTTACTTGCTGGTGCAGAAGAAAAGTGTCTTGAAGTGCATGATATTAGACAAGCCGGATAAATACCCCCGAGATGCACATTTTAAATTGAGTTCTTCCTCCATGGTTGTCAAAAGTTCTTTAGCTGTGCGACTGATGGGTTATAAAGAAGTCGGAAGCAATTTTGCTGTAGCACAATAACAATAACAATAATCTCATTTTCTATAGAAAAAAATCCAATTCTCACACAATACTTGCTTTTTGGGGGTAATCTTGTATTTTAAATTTTGACACTCACAGACGTCTGGCAGGATGAGAAAAATATGATGTAGCTATACATTTCTGCAGATTTCAGCATTTGCACATATGCCCACTCTTTTCATTTTTCAACAGAAAACAAATCACATTTATAATTGGTCTTTCTTATTTTTGCTGTTCTCCCACTCCAGCTCATCTTTGGAGGCCACAGCTGTCACTCATCCCTGATTGTCACCATGCAAGAGACTGTATTTTACCAAGTTTGCTAGAGTACTTTGGGGAGGGTGCGAGGGTGGGATGATCTTAGCAACCCACTATAAAGCTTCTTAATCTAATGCAAGAAATTCAGAACATCATAATGTCATTATGCATGTGAAATCGGTCTCAATATTTTAACAATATTCTTCCACACTTCTCTTGCCTTTACTAGGTATCTGTTGTAGTCTGGCAAACATCAAATAATTTTTGAATGTTCAAATGATGAGGATGATGGGTTTCTAAGTGGAGAGTCTGAGCAGGCAGATGAGGCTGATGTTCTTTAGCTTGTTCTCAGGCAACAGGGGAAAATGAAAGTACCAGTTTCCCTGAGAAATGGCCTTGGGAAGACAGAGGAGTTTTCAAGGGAAAGTAGATTAGACTTGAGAACACAGGGTGTGAAAAGTTGACAATTGAGATTCTCTCAGAGGCTCTGAGATGAGGCTGCCCAGAGATCCAGATGTGTGCGGCATGATGTCATGGATGCCTTGGAGAGCTTAAATTAAGTGGCTTGCTTTCAGGCCTTTCAGAGGCGGCAACGTTGCTAAAGGAGATCAGTCTCCTGTTTAAGATCCCAAGGTCTTGATTAGTATATTGTCAAGATTCCTGTTTCATGTTCCTGTGTATGCCTGTGTTTCTTTGGAGAATTTACCTTGGAGAAGTTCCTGTTTTCATGTTCCTGGATATACCTTTGGGTTAATTCTGTGATTTTTGATTTCTTGGCTTGGTGTTTCCTGACATTGTGGATTACTGCTAGTGAACTCTGGCTTCTTTTGAAAATTGCATTTTCTATTGTACTGACCCTTTTGGGTTTGCCCTTTTTTCTTTTTGTATACTTTTTAAAATAAAAGTTCTTTTATTGGATCACTGATCTCTGATCTGGTGTTGGGTGAAAGCGTGTTCCAGTGCTGGAGTGGAGTGCAACAGCATTACAGTAGGCCCTCCACTTTCACCAGAGTTAGAGGCACAGGACTATTGGAGGGGCCCTGAGCATGACTTTATGTCATCTTGAATTTCTTGAATTCAAGAAATTCTAAAGACACGTGACTTTAGAATAAACTGGCTGTAGTCTAGTTTGAAATTTCCAAACTAGACTACAGCCAGCCATGCCTGCCTGCCTTTCTTTCTCCCTTCCTTCCTTCCTTCCTTCCTTCCTTCCTTCCTTCCTTCCTTCCTTCCTTCCTTCCTTCCTTTCTTTCTCTCAGGAACATATCTTCCATTCTTTTGATACTTACACGTACTTGAATTAATAACACACAATAAATTGTATCTCTCCAATGCATGTAGCTGTTAGTTTAAATGCTAAATCCACCCCTATTTGTAAAATCAAGGTTATATCATTCCAATGGGAAATTTGTGTTGTGCATTGTTCCCCTGTGCTGATTCACATCATGACTGGAACAAGATCTATACGTTTTTTTCTTCTTCAAAAAATGTGTGCTAGGAACCAATACCCTGCATAAACCCTTTTGCTAAAATACTGTATCTCATTTGTGTGAAACTAAATGATGTTATTCCCCGGAGGTCAGTTGCTTTGTGTTTCTGTGGCTTATTCTGTTAGAAAGCTACATCACTTCCATTCATGGAAGAGGAGCTGCCTTCCTGAATGACAAGGATTTCTGACTCTCACACTAAAAATCCCCCCTGCATGTCTACTGAGCCATTGATGTAATTACTTTCTGAGAATGACATATTATCAAAAAGAGTCAAAACAGAAATCACTGATTACATCTCTTAAGATTTTTTTATTTAGTCAAATCAAATAGAGAATAGGACAATTATGACCAAGACAAGGGAGTGGTGAGGAATGTGACATGTAAAGCTGTTATTAAGTGCAAAAGGATAACAAGTCAGGTAAAAATAAGAGTTCACTCACCTTTCCTACAAATTTTTCATGGTAGAAATTGAGGTGTATTATTTTTCTTGTTTTGATCAGATCTCCTTGCGTCCTTTCAGGGAGAAAGGCAGAATATAAATAAAATTAATCATCAACATAATCTCACCAAGAATGCTGTGTCAAATAATAAGAAATAAATTGTTGTTAGTTAGTTAGTTAGTTTGTTTTGAGCACTACATCTCAAGTAGTATACTGACCACCTGAAAAATCTCCAGAAGTGGGGATGGCAATTTTTTTTATAAAGTCTGGAAGCCAAACCCAGTGAAGATTTGGGATTTGGAAACTATACATATTTAGTAGGCTTGAGCCCAAATCTGATTTTAGCCATTTCCTTCGGCCAATCCGGCTGGTCTGGCTTGTTTGGTTGGCTGTAACAGCAAGGGCTCAGCCTCCATGTTTTTTTCGGCCACAACAGAACTAGCTGCCTTCAGGTACAAATGGCGTGCAGGAGGGAGGCAGCCACTAGAATGGAAAGTTCAAGGGGGGGAAAGGCAAGGATGAAGGGGCAAAGATGTAAAAGATGTAAAAATACTCCTCTTAATCCAAAGTCAAAAGCAGGAGGCCCCTCTTCTGTGGAGAGGGTGAGGAAGGACACCACAAAAGTTGGATCTTCAAACTGCAAAATAACTATTTATTGCGAGCTTAGCAATGTGACAAATACATGCATACATGCAATCAAAGGATTTGTCCGCTTTCAGAATGGTTGCAAGGGTTTTTTTCACTTCCACAGAATCATAGAATCGTAGAATAGAGACCCCATGGGCCATCCAGTCCAACCCCCTGCCAAGAAGCAGGAAATCACATTCAAAGCACCCCCGACAGGTGGCCATCCAGCCTCTGTTTGAAAGCCTCCAAAGAAGGAGCCTCCACCACAGTCTGGGGGAGAGAGTTCCACTGCCGAACAGCTGTCACAGTGAGGAAGTTCTTCCTGATGTTCAGGTGGAATCTCCTTTCCTGTAGTTTGAAGCCATTGTTCCGCATCCTAGTCTGCAGAGCAGCAGAAAACAAGCTTGCTCCCTCCTCCCTATGACTTCCCCTCACATATTTGTACATGGCTATCATGTCTCCTCCTAGCCTTCTCTTCTGCAGGCTAAACATGCCCAGTTCTTTAAGCCTCTCCTCATAGGGCTTGTTCTCCAGACCTTTGATCATTTTAGTTGCCCTCCTCTGGACACATTCCAGCTTGTCAACATCTGCCTTCAACTGTGGTGCCCAGAATTGGACACAGTATTCCAGGTGTGGTCTGACCAAGGCAGAATAGAGGAGTAGCATGACTTCCCTGGATGTAGACGCTATACCCCTATTTATGCAGGCCAAAATCCCATTGGCTTTCTTAGCAGCCGCATCACATTGCTGGCTCATATTTAATTTGTTGTCCACAAGAACTCCAAGATCTTTTTCACATGTCCTGCTGTCTAGCTAGGCGTCCCCCATTCTGTATCTTTGCATTCCATTTTTTCTGCTGAAATGAAGTATCTTGCATTTATCCCTGTTGAACTTCATTTTGTTAGCTTCGGCCCATCTCTCTAGTCTGTCAAGATCGTTTTGAATTCTGCTCCTGTCTTCTGGAGTGTTAGCTATCCCTCCCAGTTTGGTGTCATCTGCAAACTTGATGATCGTGCCTTCTAACCCTTTGTCTAAGTCGTTAATAAAGATGTTAAACAGAACCAGGCCCAGGACAGAACCCTGCGGCACTCCACTCGTGACTTCTTTCCAAGATGAAGACGACGCATTGGTGAGCACCCTTTGGGTTCATTTGCTTAGCCAATTACAGATCCACCTAACCATAGTTTTGTCTAGCCCACATTTTACTAGTTTGTTTGCCAGAAGGTCGTGGGGGACTTTGTCGAAGGCCTTACTGAAATCTAGGTACGCTACATCCACGGCATTCCCTGTATCGACCCAACTCATAACTCTATCGAAAAAAGAGATCAGATTAGTCTGGCATGACTTGTTTTTGGTAAATCTGTGTTGACTATTAGCAATGACTGCATTTGTTTCTAAGTGTTTGCAGACCACTTCCTTAATGTTCTTTTCCAGAATCTTGGCTGGTATCGATGTGAGGCTGACCGGATGGTAATTGTTTAGGTTGTTCTTTTTTCCCTTCTTGCAGATAGGGATCACATTTGCCCTCCTCCAATCTTCTGGGACTTCTCCTGTTCTCCAAGAACTCTCGAAGATAATTGTCAGTGGTTCTGAAATAACCTCAGCTAGATCCTTCAATACTCTTGGATGTAGCTGATCTGGCCCTGGGGACTTGCATTCGTTTAGAGTGGCCAGGTATTCCTGGACAACTTGTTTCACTATTTGGGGTTGGATTTCCCCGAATCCTTTGTCCATTTCATGTTGCTGAGCTTGAAGATGGCTTTCTTTTTGTGAGAGGACCGAGGCAAAGAAGGCATTAAGCAGTTCTGCCCTTTCCCTGTCCCCTGTCGCCATCACCCCATCTTCTCCTTGCAGAGGCCCTATCGCCTCCTTGTTCTTCCTTTTTCTACCAACGTAAGCAAAAAAGCCTTTTTTGTTGTTTTTAATGTCCCTGGCAAGCCTGAGCTCATTTTGCGCTTTAGCCTTGCGAACATTTTCCCGTTGGCTATACGTTTGATTTCTCCTTGAGTCTTAGCCCAGTTAGAAGTTCTGTGGACATCCATTCTGGCTTCTTTGCACTTCTCATATTTTTTTCTTTGTTGGCACTGTTTGCATTTGCGCCTTGAGTATTTCACTTTTAAAAAACTCCCATCCATCCTTAACTCCCTTGTCTTTTAATAGTGGTGTCCATGGAATGCCGCTCAGTATTTCCTTCATTTTTTGGAAGTCAGCTCTCTTAAAGTCCAGAATGCATGTTTGACTTGTCTTAGTTTCAGCCTTCCTTTGTTTGGCAGACTGCAGGAGCACATGGTCACTTGCCCCTAAGGATTCAACGACTTCTACTGTATTGATCAGGTCTTCCACATTTGTTAAGATTCCCCTTGTTGCCTCTTCTAGCTTCTGGACCATAAAATTGTTTGCAAGGCAAGTGAGGAATTTGTTGGACTTTGTGCTCTTGGCCGAGTTTGTTTTCCAGCAGATATCAGGATAGTTGAAGTCACCCATGACTACTATATCTCTTCTTTGTGCCTGTTTGGTCAGCTGCTGACAGAAGGCTTCATCACGTTCTTTATCCTGGTTCAGAGGTCTGTAGTAGACACCCACGATGAGGTCTTTTTGAGTCCCAGTTCCCTTGATTCTTATCCAGATGCTTTCAAGCTGGTTTCCCGGATTACAGTCTTGTATTTCTTCTGCAACGTAACTGTTTTTGACATATAAAGCTACTCCCCCTCCTCTCCCCTTTGTTCTATTTCTGTGAAAGAGGTTATAGCCTTCAATGGCTACATTCCAGTGATGGGAGTCATCCCACCAGGTTTCAGTGATGCCTATGACGTCGTATGTGTGGTGCTGTGCTAAAAGTTGGAGTTCATCTTGCTTATTTCCCATGCTCTGTGCATTAGTGTAAAGACATGTAAGCCCCTGTGACCTTCCCCCGAGCAGTTTATTTGGGATTATTGTGCTCTCGGTACTTGGTCCTTGCTGTGTTTGTGCAGCCCTCCATTTAGAAAATAGTAAGCATATCCTTATTGGCTTACAAAGATCATTTACCCCATTCATCTAATGTTGACTACATCATAAGCATCTTAACCATCATGCAATTCCATTGGTTTTCTATGCTGTAACAACATGTGACTCTTTAGACAATGTCATGTTATTGACCCTGATCTCAGTACCTCCTTATCTTTTCCTTGTTACAAGTATAGGTTCAAAACTGTATGAGAATCCTAGGGAGTAGTGGGTAACCAGTTCTGACTTGATGTATTATTATTTGAAAGTAACTTCTTTTCTCTGGAACAACTCTTTTCCCAAACATCAGCATTTTCTCTCAAGGACAGGCCTTTCTCAAACATAGGCCTTTTGCAAGTTAGGTCAATCAAAATATATGGGACTTGTAGTCATTACAAGTATCTTTGAAAATTCTCCTTTTAAACCCATGTCCCTCTCAAGGCAACACTCCCGGAACTGCAAATCAAGAAGGAAAAAAAGGCTTATTTTAGGAAGCCCAGTGTAATGGATCTTGCCTACCTTACAGAGTCGGTGAGTGGCCTGCCTGGCAGGTCTAATGTATGGCCATTTTCAGGCCTTGCTGGTGAGCTTGGTAAAGCAAGGGGAAAGAGCCACAGGGAGCTTCATCTCAGGAAGAGCGAGCCTGATTGGATGTTGGAAAATGGAGGGTGTTGCCTAGCAACTGGAGAGGGGAGGAGCTAGGAGAGTGTTAGAGCTATGCAGACAGAGGTTTTGTGGAGTTGGTTGGCCGTCAGTCAGTCAGTCAGGAGTTACATAGTTAGTCAGAATTGGGAGACAGCATCAGTTAGGTTTTTGGAGTCAATGAATAGTTAGTGTCAGCTAAAGTTGGGAACTGTGTTCTTGTGAAGCCTCTTTGAGGAAGAGAGTTAGTAAAGTAGTTTAGCCTTTGTAGAGGAAGTGCTAAATAGTAGAATAGCCTCTAGGGGAATAGAGAGCTGAGAACAGTGCCTCTGTGAAAACTGTCTATTCCTTTAAAGAAGTCAAGTTAAGATACCTATCTCTATTTAAGCAGCCATCCTGTTATTGTTACTGAAACTATTATGCATCTTTACTGTTCAAATACAAATAAACATCATATTCTTGTTTTACTTCACCTAAAGAGTTTGTGTGTCTTCCTATCAAAAAGGTGGCCTGTCAGTTTAAAATCCTAACAAAGAGATGGCTGAGGTGTAATTAAATGGTGGCAGCAAAAGAAACCTGAATAGTTAATTGGATGCAGCAAATAAGAAATATAAATTAATGTTAACATATAACTCCCTATAAATAAAATAGCGGTCTTGTGAATCCCCCCTGCTCATGTCCTCTGCACCCAGCATAGGATAGATCACTCTTCCTTCCCAGCCCTGCAAAGTGGGGATTTAAGCCTCCTTAAAGCCTTGGAAGTGTGCTGTGCAGGGAGGGAGAGAGCGCCACATTTGCCTGTCTCCTCTAACATTAAACCCGACATTAAGGATATAAGGACAAATAATACCCAAAATGACAGGAAGGGGGCCTGGTAAATACCCCCTGCATAATGGGCTGGATAGAAAAATAATAATATATGATTGAAAACAGATTTCTGTCCTCCCAAATCCAGGAGGCTTCCAAAAAATGGATCGGGACCCCGACCAAAATCTGGGACAGCGAAATGGATCACAATTTACCTGGATTACACAAGCCTAATATTTAGCTTAGAGAAGAAAAGATTGAGAGGTAGCATGAAGACTCTTTTAAAATACCTGAAGGTATGTCATGTAGAAGGTAGAGCATGACTGTTTTCTGCTGCTCCAGAGACTACAAAGCTGCGAACCAGTGATTCAATTCAGAAGGAATCCCACCAAAATATAATAAAGGACTATTTTACTCTTAAGAGCTGTTCTCAGTGGAATAGCTTGTCTTGGAGGATTCTTCTTTGTTAAACAGAGGTTGGATGGTTATTTCCCATGAGTTCTTGAGCTTTTGTATTCCTGAATGCCAAAGATTGGATTAGATGACCCTTTGAATACTTGTCAACTCTGGAGTTCTGTGCCTGCTTCGACACAAAGCCTTGCCTTCCTACATGTTCAAAAGAAATGCTGCTCTTTGTTAAGGATAAGATTGAACTGCATCACTTCCTAGGTAGTACTTGCTGTATTAGCAAGAAGTGTCTATGTTGGACATAAGGACCAATTTGTAACTTACAAGGAAGCCAATTTCTAGGGCTGCAAAGTCATGCAGGGTAACAGTGAGCCACTAATTTCATTGCCTGAGCAGTTTGAACACCTTCTTTTCTTTGTTGTTTATTTCCTGAAGTTGTTGTTATGTACTTACCACACACAATAAGGGATTCTTGGAAGATACAAATTTTCTGGACCAATCGCAGTCTGGCTTCAGACCTGGGTACAGTACCGAAACGGCTTTCACTTCACTTCACTTCACTTCACTTCACTTCACTTCACTTCACTTTATTTCTTAATTAGTCGCTCTCCACCAGAGTGCTCTGAGCGACTTACAATTTAAAATATCATTCCACAATATAAAAACATTCAACATAAACATCAAGGCTTTGGTCACCTTGGTGGATGACCTCCGCAGAGAATTGGACAGGGGGAGTGTGACCCTGCTGGCTCTCTTGGGCATCTCAGCGGCTTTCGATACCATCAACCATGGTATCTTTCTGGGACGGCTCTCTGGGGTGGACCTTTGGGGTACTGCTTTGCAGTGGCTCCAGTCCTTCCTGGAGGGTCGCTCTCAGTTGATGAAGCTGGGGGACTCCTGCTCGGACCCCTAGCCATTGACCTGTGGGGTCCCGCAAGGTTCTACAGTAGAGTCTCACTTATCCAACACTCGCTTATCCAACATTCTGGATTATCCAACGCATTTTTGTAGTCAATGTTTTCAATACATCGTGATATTTTTGTGCTAAATTCGTAAATATAGTAATTACTACATAGCATTACAGTGTATTGAACTACCTTTTCTGTCAAATTTGTTGTCTAACATGATGTTTTGGTGCTTAATTTGTAAAATCATAACTTAATTTGATGTTTAATATGCGTTTCCTTAATTTCTCCTTATTATCCAACATATTCGCTTATCCAACGTTCTGCCGGCCCGTTTATGTTGGATAAGTGAGACTCTACTGTATTTTGTCCCCCATGCTTTTTAATATCTACATGAAACCGTTGGGTGAGGTCATCCGGAGTTTTGGAGTTCGGTGCCATCTCTACATAGATGACACCCAACTCTACTACTCTTTTCCACCTAAATCCAAGGAAGCCCCTCGGATACTGAACCAGTGTCTGGCTGCTGTGTTGGTCTGGATGAGGGCGAACAAGCTGAGACTTAATCCTGACAAGACAGAGGTCCTCCAGGTCAGTTGTACGTCTGATCGGGGCATAGGGTGGCAACCTGTGCTTGACGGGGTCGCACTCCCCCTGAAGGCGCAGGTCCGCTTGGGGGTCCTCCTGGACTTGGCGCTGACACTTGATGCCCAGGTGTCGGCTGTGGCTGGGAGGGCCTTTGCACAATTAAAACTTGTGTGCCAGCTGCGACCGTACCTCGAGAAGTCAGATCTGACCATGGTGGTCCATGCCTTAGTTACCTCTAGACTGGATTATTGCAATGCGCTCTATGTGGGGCTGCCTTTGAAGACGGCCCGGAAACTGCAACTAGTACAACGCTCAGCAGCCAGGTTTCTAACTGGAGCAAATTACAGGGCGCGTTCAATTCCCCTATTTAAGGAGCTCCATTGGCTGCCGTTTATTTTCTGAGCCCAATTAAAGGTGCAGGTCATCACCTACAAAGCCCTAAACGGTTTGGGACCCACCTACCTTCGTAATTGCATTTCCCCCTATGAACCTGCACGATCTCTTCGCTCGTTGGGGGAGGCCCTCCTCTTGCTCCCACCACCCTCGCAGTTGCAGTTGGTGGGGACGAGGGAGAGGGCCTTCTCCGTCGTGGCCCCCCGGCTCTGGAACTCGCTCCCCAGGGAGATCAGGCAGGCCCCTACTCTCCTCACCTTTCGGAAGAGCCTGAAAACTTGGCTCTTCCAACAGGCCTTTGGCGACTGATCTCCATAGTAGGATCAACCTGTTGCCTATCCAGCAATAGTCCCTTGGGTATGCCTTCCCCAGCACTTTAATGGCTATGACAACTTGGGTAACCACCTCTCCCTGATGATACCGACACAACTTGAACTTTCGGCCCAGTTTCTTTGGATCCAACCCAAAATTTTATCATTATATTTTTTGTATGTGATTTTTTTATGACTTGTTTTTATTGTTGATTGATTTGTTTTATTGCTCTGTTTTTATATTGTTGATGTCCGGGCTTGGCCCCATGTCAGCCGCCCTGAGTCCCTTTGGAGAGATGGGGCGGGGTATAAAAATAAAATTATTATTATTATTGACACAACGACGTTGTATGACACAGCAAACAAGATAAATATGCTGGATTTCGTTTCACAAAACCACAAGTCAAACACTTCCCAAGTGTCTAGGACTGTGTGATGTATTTTCGGATGATGCGTGCAGATCCCAGCAGGGTGGCCTTTTGCAGTTGGCAGATCGTAATTTTGTCGATGTCTATTGTTTCCAAATGCCGGCTGAGATGTTTTGGCACGGCACCCAGTGTGCCCATCACCACCGGGACCACCTGCCCTGGTTTCTGCCAGTCTTTGAAGTTCCATCTTGAGGTCCTGATAGCGGCTGAGTTTTTCCTGTTGTTTTTCATCAATGCGACTGTCACCTGGGATGGCAACATCAATTATCCAAACCTTGTTCTTTTCCACAACTGTGATGTCTGGTGTGTTGTGTTCCAGAACTTTGTCAGTCTGGATTCGGAAGTCCCACAGTATCTTTGCGTGTTCATTTTCCACGACCTTTGCTGGTTTGTGATCCCACCAGTTCTTTGCTGCTGGCAGCTGGTACTTGAGGCATAAGTTCCAATGGATCATTTGGGCCACACAGTTGTGCCTCTGTTTATAGTCTGTTTCATACATTAAAGAGTACTTTTTTTTTTTTAGGCTTGGTCTATAATAATAATAATAATAATAATAATAATAATATTCCCCCCCGCAGGTGCCACCTTGACGTGGTGGGGGGGGATTATTATTATTATTATTATTATTATTATTATTATTATTATTATTATTATTATTATTATTATAGACCAAGCCTAAAAAAGTACTCTTTAATGTATGAATCAGAATCTTCCCTAGTCTGATTATTTTGTTCATGTACTAGTGTTGTGTGTGGTATTTGTTTCATCTGTTTCATTTGTGTATTCATTTCGTACAGTCCATTTGGATGCATGAAACGAAGGACACCATTTTCAGATGAAACAAAAGGCGACACAAAAGAGAAAGCTGCACAAACATCATGCTTTGCTTTCGTTTTCAGGCCATGTGGCATCCACTCCTGCAAACTTTTTCCTCCTGCGTCAGAGAAGGTGGTGGGAGGAGGTGATCCTTGGTCAATTGGAGGCCAAGGAAACAGTGATGTGGACTGGACAGGGAGGGTATATTGGGGGGGGGGGGGACTGCCCCTAAAGCGGCCATTGAGGTCGTGTCCTTTGCTGTTGCTGGGTGCTGGTGGGCTGGCTGGCTTGCTCTCTCTCTCTCTCCTCTTGGCTTGGCTTGCTGGTTGCCTTGTCTTTTGCCTGGCCTTGCTGCTTCCTTGCCTTGCTGGTGAAGGCACTGAGACCTGGGCAAAGATTTGGGTTTTATTTTTTTGCCTGGCTGCTTGGCATATTTTTAATTTTTTTTCTTTGAAGGGAAGGGGCTAGGATTTTTGAAGAGTTAGGGGTGGGGTTGGCTGGGGAGTGCATGTGGGGCATTTTCTCCTTTATTCTTATTGTAAAACCCCCTTCTCCCCCCCCCCCCCCCCTTATTGATTTTTTTTTTAAAAAAAATATTTTTCAAAGGAAAGAAATTGTTGGGCTTTCCTTTAGAAATCAAACCTGTCTCTCTCTATATAACTGGCCCTTAGAAAAACTACTCTTTTATTTCTCCCTATCTCTGCATTGCCTGTGGCTTAGTCCTCCCTCTCCTTTGGGCTGTATAGAGAACAAATACAATAGGTTGATATTATTTGTTATAGATTACATATATTTTTGAAAACAATGACATTTTTGGGCTTCGTTCTCTATTTAAACTTTCAGTCCGAAAATTTTGGTTTTTTTCGGATGCGAAACAAAAATCCCATTTGGAAAGTTTTCGTAAGCGGAGGCAAAAGTGAAAATGAGCCGAAACGAATGAAACTAAACAAAACAAACAGCGATTTCATTCAAATGCACAGCACCAATTGAACCAGCTCCGCCAGTGCCTTTCTTTCTAGCTGGTGTTTATCAACGACTAAGAAAAATGTCAATTAATAAAGACAAATAGATACATATGCTTATTCAGGGACTTGCGTCAATGGTATATTTCAAAGCACTTTGGAATTTCTTGATGGAAATCTGCCATTTGTATACTTAAGCAGTTCCTCCAATAATCATTTCACGTTTGACTCTTTACTCACGCTATTCAGCTACGGAGCAGATTACCTGACAGTCAGAAGATTGCCCTGTCAGGGTCAGCAGAATGTTTGTCAAGCTTTGGTGACAATCATGACGCAGCAATTTCCACCTGATTGAGATAGAAATGACTGGTCACTTGACCTTATGTCTCATCAGAGTGTGATGAGGCAGTCAGAACTGCAGTCTACATGCCTCTGCTAAAAGACTAATTTCCATTCACACGTCCAAGGTTCTTAACAATGTCTTCTTCATTAGCTGCTTAGGCCACGGAAACTTCTGATCTTTTGAATGTTCTTGGATTCGATTTCCTTTTTTTCCAGCCAGTGTTTATAGGTATCTGACTTTATCACACTTAGGTGTCAGGCAGAAGCAGGACCATTCCCTATAGTGATGGCTTCTATCACACAATACTATCCACAACCCATTGCCGACCTGCCACATCTCTGAGACAAATCCATTCCATGCTATTGATAGTCAGTAGCCCCTGATCACATCACAGTCTGCAATTTACCCATGCAATGATCTCTCAGTCCTCTTCTGTGACAGCATACCTGTACAGAAATGATAGCAGAGACAGAATTGTCCTGCGCTGCCCTTTGCTTAATTGGTCAAATTAAATAACATTTTAAATCTGACCACTGACATTGTGAAGTTATTATTTTTACTATAATAATAATAATAATCATCATCATCATCATCACTCCAGAGTAATGGAACTGTAGGAGGGTGGAGTTCTGCTGCTACCCGGAAGCATAGCTGCAGGGCCAGGGATCTGCAAAATGTTGTAGTAGCATGACTTTGGAAGAGGTCATCATATTGATAGGTTGCTGCTATCCTTACATGCCCATGCTTCATGCTCAGGGGCGGCTCAAGCGATACGCAAACTACACATTTGCGGAAGGCGCAATCCTCTAAGGGGCGCAGTTGAGGCGCATCCAGGTGCCCAGGCTCCCACCAAGCAGTTTTCTCTGGCTTTATGGTTACTGTGTCTGTTGTTTGGTTCAGACTCTGGTAGAACCGTCTTTGGTCTGATTGAAACAGTTGATTTTGTCTGTACTGGATGATTCTGGCTTCATATTTTTCAATTTTTCTGGCTGTTGCTGTAATTTGTTCTTTCACGATTTCCAAAGCTTTTTCAATTTTTCTGGTGTTCAGCCAGTACTTTTGGATCAGGTATTGCTTGATTTTGTCATTCTTCAGTTTCTTCTCTTTCATATTTTTCAGGCTACTTGCATCTGATCTGAGTTTCTTGATCTGAGTTTCAACTCTAGCCTGACCTTCCACTTTGGTTTTCCAGTCGATTTTCTTTGGGACTGCCTTGGTTGTAGGAGCCCAAGCTCTTCTGTTACTATCACTGCTGCACTGTAGGCATACTGGCTTGTTTGTTCAATTGATGTTATTTGGACAGTGGACTGTATTCACATCTTTCATGAGAGGTGTCTCTTGGGCACTGTTTTTAGAGTTGGGAGCCACTTTTTATTGCATTTGCTGCAGCATGAGCCATGATCTTATCCTTGAGCTTTTGTTGTCTTGCTGTCAAGGTTCCTGGTGGTTCAACAGATGTTTCAAGTGCTGGTTCTTCAAATTCTTGCAAAAGCTTTCTTCTGGTTCAATCTGTTCCACCATTTCAAGTGTTGCTGGAGTCTCTGCTGCTGTCTGTGCTATGGTCTGATGGTAATTTGCTTTGCAGATTTTCTGGATTTCTTCGAGTTCAACTTCACTGAACACTTTGTTTCTGATTATGAATCTTCGTTGGTCAGTCAGTCGGGGTTCTGTTATCTGTGAGTCAGGATACTCTTGTTTCCACAGCTGGTGCATCATTTTTTGGTAGCCATGCTTTTGAGGTTCTGAATTGTAATAGCATTTCATAACTGTGCGGTTTCCTGGCATTGTGTATTTCTGCTGCTTCTGTGACTGTTCATTTGTATTTTGATTCTGTAGCCCATTTGTCGATGGATGTTCAGAATCAGCAGCATCCACCGCGGTCCTTTTTATCCTGGGTGATGACCGAGCCAGTATAGACTTTGTTTTGGTTTGATTCTCCATAATGTTAATGGGTTAGGTGCTCTTAGTTCTATTCCTCAGCTGAGACCTCTCTGGCTTGGTTGGACCTGCTGGTAGTTACACTACTGCCAGCACAGCTCTCAGTCATCATTGGAGCAGTTAACCCCTCCCCCCACCACCACCACCACCACCACGACAAGGTGGCATCTACAGGGGGGGATTATTATTATTATTATCATTAGGCCTTGATCCCAGGAAGGTTCCTCTGCCATGGCTCCCTACCTATCTATCTACCTTGCCACATATTCTCCACATTGTATGTATGTGTATGTATATATAAGATACACACACACACAAACACATAAGCAGTTGTCTGTGTGTGTGTGTGTGTGTGTGTGTGTTACACACACACACACATATATTTATTCTATTCACCTCTACTTTCTACCTTTTATTTTTCAGTGATTGGTTTGGGGGGGCACCAAAATACTGTTTACTTAGACTTGAAAATTATCTAGGGCCAGCCCTGTTCATGCCATAAAGCCAATAGTCCATCTTCAGGTCCAGATCTGAACTCAAGGAACATGGCTATGCTATGAAGTACCCAGAAAATCCACAGAAGTCAGTGCAGCCTTATTATTCTAATTTCTTAGCTCAGAATATATCAATGGTCCAGATAAAGTTGTGAGCTGAGAATTCCCATCTATTTTTCCCCTCTATTTGCAGTTGTCTTCCCCTGAAGGACTGTCTAGTCTTAGTCCGATCATAAGAATGGAGATCAGGGACCTTGAAGTTTCACAACAGCTATAAGTACTTGAGCCTAAATGCAGTTATATTGAATAAATTACTGAATAAGATTTCTTGCAATGTCCATTGAAGCAATGAATCCATTTTCTTCTTTCTTCTAGCAGTTGGATTTAAACCCTGAAGAGCAGACTGATTAAGCAACCATTTTATTTATTTATTTATTTATTTATTTATTTTATTCGTCAAACTTATATGCCGACACTCCCCTAGGGCTCGGGGAGTGGGTTCTCCCATTATGGTGAACAATATTGAATTTCTATACAGTAATAACAATAATAGTAATAACAACCTTATTTATATTCTACCCTATCTCCCTGAAAGAACTCAGGATAGATTCCAACAATAAGAAGGCAAGCATTCAATGCATGATGAAACAATAAATACAAATACAATATTAGCCATCAAAGACCCAACATAGACCAACAATACAGTAATTATTTCTATATATGCATGTTAGTACAGTGGGTCCTTGGTATTATTTGGTGTTTGGTTCCAGGACCCCCCATGGATACAAATAATCCATAGGTGCTCAGGTTCTATTATAGTAAAATGTTGCCACTTAAAATAGCAAAGGTTGGTTTTTATGGGGTGGGATATATCTTCAAGGTGTAGATAGTTCAATCCATGCCTACAGAATCCATGAATACTGAGGACCAACAGTATGCCTTTTGTTCCCTATTTTTAAAGATTTTTCTTCTTTTCCCAATGCAATGCAAAGTGACCCTATATTTCTCTGCAGGAGACTCACCCCGAAACCTAGTCTGTACATACGGAAGAACTTCTCAATTCTATAAAATTTATTTCAGAAATGAACAAATCACCAAATTTTGCAGCATGAAGTAACATGTTCCTCAAAATAAATTCAAACAAATGCTTTCCTAATCCATGGCCCTTTCTAACTGACTGGTTTGAGCCAGTTCTCCACGTAAAAGCTGTATGCATTGCTCATAAAACTCAGGCAGCCAAGGTCACTCTGGTTTTGAGTAGGCACTATCATTAAGTGCATCATCTCTTAAATTGAAACAAGAACCCCCTAGCTTTGACAGATTATCTCAGCAAATAAGGACAAGATACCACAAACAAAGGGAATAATGTATGCATGATAAGAAGCCCTTTAGTTGACATCTAGAAAGCTGTAAGTCCAATAGTCCAAAATAAAAAAGGAATATTGGTTATGTATTAATAGATAAAATGTACATTGTTCGCAGTGATGTGGAAAACACTGCCACAATTTGTCATCCCCACCCTTCCTTTCTGTTTCTCTCTCATCTCTTTTGTCAGCCGCTGATCTGGAGTATGGAACTGGCCAGCAAGCCAAACACAAAGCAAGTTTTGGGTTCAGATATAATGACAAGCCAATAATTTAAAGAACTTAATTCAAAGGCAAAAAAGATGCTATGGATCTATTGGTCCTCATGGGGAGAGAGGGCAGGTTAATTTTTTGTGTGTGTCAGAAACGATTTGAGAACATACTGCAAGTCACTTCTGGTGTGAGAGAATTGGCCGTCTACAGTGATGTTGCCCACAGGATGCCCGGATGTGTTACCATCCTGCGGTGAAGCTTTTCTCGTGTCTCCATAAGCCAGAGCTGACAGATGGGAGCTCACCCCATCTTGCAGATTCAAACCGGCAACCTTCAGGTCAGCAACCCAACTTTCAGATCAGCAGTTCAACTGGCACAAGGGTTTAACTCATTGCACCACCACAGCTACAAAAATAAAGTTTAATATATTATAAAAATAAAGTTGTATATCTATATCTATCTATATATCTATATCTATATCTAAATCCACAGAACCCCCATGAAACCCTTTCCATCCTGGAGCAGACTGGGGGAGGATGGACCAAGTAGCATCACTCACTTCTTGCTCTGGGAGTTGTAGTTCACCCTTATACAGACAGCACTGAACCCAGCTGACTTCAAATCGGGACTGATGACCGTCACCCCGGCTTTCAAATTGATTTGAAATCGCAGCGGGGAGTTCCGCAGATCAGCCACCAAAGGAACGGAGCGGGACCGCAGCAGACTATTATTAAAAGATCTTTTTTTTTTCCTTCACTTTCCCCTTCCCTGAACTATGTAACAAACCCCCCAATAAAAGTAGCATTTATCTTAACAGTAACACTCTCTATCTGGTTATTTTGTGTCATTCTCTGACTCCTTCCTTTGCATGCAATCTCTCTCTCTCTCACTAACCCGTCTGATCTTTAAAAACCCTAGCGGAGGCTTCTCCGCCATAGATTAATACGGCGGACGATATAAATTGGCTCATATCTCTATCAAAATTACCCCTAGAACGCTCCTCTTTTAGTCCTAACCCTTTCTAAGGCTCCTGACTCGAAGACCACCAACTGAACCGAAATCGGTCCAGTTTTCGGCACCTCAACAGCTGACTGTCAAACGGGACCGACTGCTCTTTTCAAGCCGGGCTGCCCTCCTCCAGCCTTATCCCGGACTTTCCTCTCCCCGCGACTCGCGGAATGGTTTTAAGAGATCCCTAGCCCCTTTCTGTGAACTGGGGATGGGGGGATCGCTCTCCCGCTGGGGAGACATAGTTCTCCAAGGACCCTCACCCTCTCTGCAGCTGCCAGGGGGTGCCCGAACGGGTGACCTCCACGTTTCATTCATACCTTCATAATTTTATGAAGGAGAAGAACACTCTTCCCCAGACCTATCCCTGGACTTATGAAATCTTATACTTCCAAAGACTACAACCCACATGTGCCCCTTCCCCATGCCATCTCTATGAATTCCTCCCATCACAGATGAACTCTTTTCCCTCATGTATCCATGAATTTTCATATTCTATGTACCTGGACACCCTCATGACCCACTGTTGTATGAACTTCTAATCGTTGGGCTAACTTCATGAATTGTGAAATCATGCTGCTAGAACTCCACTTCTATGACTTTCCATATTGGGTTCCCCAGATGTTGTAAACCTCGTTCTTATCAAATGTTTTCAATTGTTTATATCATTCATGATCCCCCTTATGCAATGTAACCCCCCTCTATGGATTCCCCCTTACTTCCTTGAAATCTGTCTATCTGCCTATATGTATTTGTACTCTTTGGGATCCCCGGAAATTATGTGTTTTTTCCTAGCTGGGTTTACGCTCCAACTTTATTTTATTTCATTTTTATCTCATATAATTGTCAAATCATGAAATCAAATGGGAAATATTTTGACCCCAACATGAACCCTAGCCCCTATGACCCAGGTCCCCCTTCCCAAAAAAACAAAGGGATAATCTGCTACAGCTTAACCCAATCTAATTCAGATGGCATGGACAATATAAGGCTTGAGTCACCAAATTCGGAGTATAGTCCTAAAAGGTGATTCAGCCCCCAGGGCAAACATTGTCATATCTCAGGAAATTCCAGGACGCTGGGCGCCCTGTGGAGCCTATCAATTTTGGCTCATCAACACCCATCACCACTTCCCCTCTGGCACCCCAAGGCATATCTAAAATCTGTGAATGTGACAGGACCCCGGACATCCTTGATGGGTGCCATTAATTCCTTTAGAAATCGGCCGGGCAAGGATTAATCTGATATTTCCTGTCCTGTCACTTCATTGTTTCAATAGCTCCCGCCTCCTCCTCTCTGATTGGCCCGAGTGGGGACAAAAAGCGGCTCCCCATTGGGCCAGCAGAGCAAGGCGGGAAACAAAAGCCCACCTTGTTCAGCCTCCCAGCCTATCCGCGATCAGATGGGCGGGGGAGCGGGGCGGGAAATTCAAAGGGCTGTCAAACCGAAACATTGTATAAATATGGCTTTATTTGAAACAAATGTTACGCTAGTAGATCGAATGATCGCTATTAGCATCCTTTTCAGCTGAATCGCTCAATAAAGACTCCTTGGCGGATTTTCCTTCAACTTTGGCGGACCTTCTTCATTTCGGCTTCAGGTTGTATTGCGGCTTATATTCTCCTTTTGGCTTCGCCAAGGTCCGTTCCCTCCGGACCGGGTCGGGTCTCTCCTTAAGGGCCCGATCCCCTAAAACGCGGTCGATAACAGGACCAAACTTGCCACACTGCCTCATAATGCCCAACTGAGCATACAGGCAGGGTTTCGGGGTGATTGTCCTTTGGCTGTGGGAGTTGTAGTTCACCCTTATATAGACAGCACTGAACCCAGCCAACTTCGGATCTGGGCCAAACTTGGCACACCGCCTCATCATGTCCAACTGAGCATACAGGCAGGATTTTGGGGTGATTGTCCTTTGGCTCTGGGAGTTGTAGTTCACCCTTATATAGTCAGCACTGAACGCAGCCAACTTCAGATCTGGACCAAACTTGACACACTGCCTCATCATGCCCAACTGACCATACAGGCAGGTTTTCAGGGCATTTTCCTTTGGCTCTGGGAGTTGTAGTTCACCCTTATATAGTCAGCACTGAACCCAGCCAACTTCGGATCTGGACCAAACTTGGCACACAGCCCTATCATGCCGAACTGTGCACACAGGCAGGGTTTTGGGGTGATTGACCTTTGGCTCTGGGAGTTGTAGTTCACCCTTATACAGACAGCACTGAACCCAGCTGATGACGGATCTGGGCCAAACCTAAGTGATATTTCCTCACATCCCCAAACAACTCAATGCCGTCTACTAATAACATGGGCACCACCGGGTCCCCAAGCTAGTATATAATAAAAGTTAATGTTTGTATGTATGTGAGTATGTGCCAGCTTTCTGATTGGCCACCACTATCACAAGCCACTCTGACCGCCAGGAAGGATGGACCTAGACCAAACTTGGCACACATAACCCCTATGACCCATTCTATGTCCTGGTGCCATTTGGGGGGGATGATGGACCACAGATGATGGGATTTGCAGTACTTTCAACCGCTTCGACTCCCACAGATCACCGTGATGCCCACCAGTGACGGATCTGGACCAAACTAATAGTTTCTGACCATTTTTAAAAACCATGATGTCCAAAAAGTTAATATCAGTATGGCTGTAGTGGTTTGTAAATTTCATGTGTTTGTGTAGTGTATTGATCCAACAGATAAGAACTCAATCCTACATTTTTTCCAGTTTTCATCATAATTCTCTTAAATCTAATTTACCATTCTCTCAGTTCCTAAGATTAAAACGTAATTCTAGCACTCAAGAGGACTTTGATTCTACGGCAGGTATCCTGAAAAAACAACTCAGAGAGAGAGGATACCCTAATAGGATACTCAACACAGCCATGAGTAAGGCTAACTCCATCAACAGAAGTGAGTTACTACAGGAACGTCCTAGGAAGCACAATAATCGCATAATATGGCCCCTGACTCTGACACAATATTCATCCAAAATCACTAAGATTATTTCAAAACACTGGCATTTATTACAAGACATTCCTGGATGCCAAAACAAACCAATAATTGCTCATAAAAGATCCAGAAATTTAAGAGAACTTATGATCCATTCAGAATACAACTCTCCTACTACATCCCATATACTTACCACTAAGGGTCACACTAGCTGTGGCCACTGCAACTGTTGTCAGCAATCGCTTAAGGGTAAAATATATTCCTATCCAACACTTAAAATTAATATCACATTGCAACATTTAACAACATGTTCTACTAATAATGTTGTTTACCTTATACAATGCCCTTGTTTACTGTTATATATTGGAATAACCACCAGACCCCTTAAAACTAGGATAAACGAACATCGTTCACACATAAGGAATGGATCTACTGACTCTTCATTGTATTTACATTTTAATGAAAAAGCCCATGCGTACCATAGCTTTAAATTTTGTGCTTTAGAAAAAGTATTACCCAGAACAAATGCAGATGTGAAAAAACTTCTGCAAAGAGAATCCTTTTGGATTTTCAAACTACAAACATTAACTCCTCAGGGGCTAAACGATAGAATTGATAACACTTGTTTTCTGTAACATGTAACCTTACTTAAGAGGCATCCAAGAAATCTTTCATTTGCTTGTTATAGAACTCTACTTAAAACAGAGCCAGAGCTACTAATAAGAATGTAAGTAGAGAAGCGTGTTTTTTATCATTTTCTTTTTTAAAAAAACCCTTTTCCTTAGTAGTGTTAATATGGGAGTTTCATATATCTATTGTGTTTGTCCTTTATCTAGTGTGCTAAGCACAATAAAATTAAAACAGACACAACACCCGAGGAAGTGATAACGAAATAAGGGGAACAACCCGGGAGACCTTGTTGTGTTCCAGTTCTTGGCGTTGTGAAGCAAACAAAGAATTCCTTTGAATATAGAAACTGTTATCTTGGACACTGAATATTTTTTACTACAATTGACATTGGCCCAAGATTCTACGCAACTCCAGGAATAATATGGACTTGGTTGTCTCTTTTTGTCTGTTATTTACTTTTGATATGGTATACTTTGTGAGAGTATGACATGGATATTGTACCTTTGTTTATGAAATCCTGAAAGCAATTTTGTTATATGCAATATAGTTTGAAGAGAATTACTTTAATATAGAGTGGAGAAACATGAATTGTATTACATTTCTTGGGATTGTTACAAGAGTGTATACACATACATTATTTTTCTGTATTGTTATAGATATTTGTGCATCATCAGCTCCGGTTTGTTATCTGGCTGCCATAGTCGGAAGTTTGCTTTGAACAGCATTAAGTAGTTAGTGTAGATGGAGACTTTGTTTCATCTTGTCCTGCATCCAGTTTTTAAAAAATCAACAAAAAAATCAAGCATTTAAAACTGCCAACCTAGCAGTTCAAAAACATGTAAATGTGAATTGCTCAATAGGTAACAGCGCTCCATGCAGTCATGCCGGCCACATGACCTTGGAGGTGTCTACGGACAACGCCAGCTCTTCGGTTTAGAAATGGAGATGAGCACCAACTCCCAGAGTTGGACACAACTAGACTTAACGTCAGGGGAAAACCTTTACCTTTACTACTACTACTATTACTACTACTACTAATAATAATCTTTATTTATATTCCACTCTGTCTCTCCGAGGGGACTCAGAACGGATTACAGGTACATATATGGCAAACATTCATTACCGTTATATGATTGACAGAGACAGACAGTACATGAACAGAGACAAGGTTTCCCTCTTTTCATCCGGCTATGCTTGACTTGGCCATGGGAAGGTACTGTTGTTTCATTTTCCACACCAAAGAGCCTGTCATCCATGGATGCCTTCCTGGTCAGATTTTGCTGGCATGTTTTTCAGAGTGCCTTTTACCTCTCCACCAAAACGGTGCCTATTTATCTACTTACATTGTTGTTTTCGAACCGCTAGGTGAGCAGAAGCTTGGCTGAAGGTGGGAGCTCACTCCAATCCGGGCTTGAACTGCCAACCTTCTGGTCGGCAGGATCTTCTATAGCTGGCGGTTTAACCCGCTGTGCTAGCCTGGCCCTCCATTAAAGGCATACATTACAACTTCTTTGCACTATTATACATTGTGTGTATAATATGCACATTATACATGCAAGGAGGAATAACACTATTTCTTCTCCCCTTGATCAGAGGCTATATTTCATATATAGTTAAACATCCATTATGTGACTTTTAGTTGTACTTCTACTAATTACATTTCTCTAGCATCTATCAAAAACCAAAGTTGTCACGTATCCCCCATTTGTCTTTATAAAAGTACCAAATGGATTCCAATCTTTTCCAGATTCAACCCAATTTTTACCTTGATCAGCATTGTCAGCGAATTGACTGAAATAGAACTCCCTCATTTTCAAGGCCAAATTCAATAGCTGTTTCTTACATAGGAAAAAGCATGTTGTACGTGCCTACCGTGCATGCATTAAAACTGAAGAACTGCACCAAAAAGAGATGACAATTCTGATTCAGCATTAGCATGGTTAAATGCATAGAATGCATAGAAATTCAGGCCTGAACTTTCAAAAATTATTATTTCAGATATAAAGAAACGTGTGAATGTTGAGAAACTTTTACTAAAAAAATCCTTACCCATTCTGTATTGTGAGAAAGTAAAGATAATTTTTTTCATTTTATACAAATCCTAATGCAATTTTCAGCTCTAGGTGCCTGCCATGTGTCATCTTCCGGTTAAAGAAGAGGAGGAAATTTAATAAGTCGGCATATTATGCTATGCACAGTTTAAAATCCGTGTCATAAAGAAATCACTACAGAGTCCCAAAATGTAAGGCACTCATTCATTTCATTTGGCATGGACATGCTCAAGGTTTCCTTTCACACAGGAGATTCCAGTCCCACAGCTTTTACCACTGATACTTAAAAGGATGTGTTGGTCACACACATCATGAGCTGTTACCCTCCTTGCCTGTTTCCTCTGACTTTCCAGGATGAGTTTTCCTTGCAAGCTCTTGATCCACTGAGGTTACTTTACATCAACATCTGGATCCTCTTAATGCTTTGAATAAAATTAGAACACTGTTTCTGATTCATTAGATGGTTGTTTTTCTCTTTTAAAGTCTTACTGTGCAACAGTTTCCTTGAGGAAAGATTCTCTTCATGATGACCATAATTTGTTTTAGCCTTTTCAAAGAGGGAAGTGGGGGAGGCAGGAGATATTTCCAAAGAGGCAGCTGTTATTTCAAGGTAAAATAAATGTGTACATAGCTAACAGGAGCAGGAAGTGGGAAACAAAATTCTAATTAGTTGGTGTCCAGAGATAAACATGATGTGGTGTGGGATGTCAAAGAAGAAGACCCTTCCATTAGGCACTGCATGAGATCCATCATAACTGAATGTTGTGGTCTAATTGGGAGATTGTTCAATTGCATTCTGTCTATGCTTCCAAGGCAGAATTCCATAGAAGGAAATTTTATGTATCTGTGTTTACGCAATAACAGTAAATATGGAAGGAGGAAATCGTGTCTCTCTTTGAGATAGCAGTTTTTGTTGTTGTTTATTTGTTCATTCGCTTCCGACTCTTTGTGACCTCATGGACCAGTCCACGCCAGAGCTTCCTGTCGGCCGACACCACCGCCAGCTCCTTCAAGGTCAAGCCAGTCATTTCAAGGATACCACCCATCCATCTTGCCCTTGGTTGGCCCCCCTTCCCTTTTCCTTCAATTTTCCCCAGCATCATGGTCATCTCCAAGCTTTCCTGTCTCCTCATTATGTGGCCGAAGTACTTCATCTTTGCCTCTAATATCCTTCCCTCCGGTGATTATTTGGCTTGGTACTCCACCAGTCAAGGTGGTGCTGCTTCCATAATTTCCCCTGAACAATTAGTCTGCTTAGATAAGGCAGACAGCAAACACTGTATTATACACATGTATTATATACTAGCTTGGGTTCCTGGTGATGCCTGGATTATTAGAAAAGGGCCTTGCTTGTTTTTGGATGTTAGATAATATCAGTTTGGCCATATGTTACACTATGTGTTTGAAAAAAAACCTCATTGTTTTCTGTTGTTTTTTTTATGAATGCTCCCACAGAAAATGCATAAGGCTGTGGGTGAACTACAATTCCCCAAAATCTTGGGTCAAGCCTCCCAAAACTTCCCTAGCATTCACAGTTGGCCCTGTTGGGTCTGTGTGCCAAGTTTGGTCCAGATCTGTCACTTGCTGAGTTCAATGTTCTCTGAATACGAGTGAACTATAACTCTCTGATGCCAAGGTCAATCACCCGCAAAGCCTGCTAGTATTTACAGTTGCCCATGTTGGGCAGTGGGTGAGGTCATGTAAATAAAGAACACATTGGGATGTGCTCGCTGTAACCTGCAATATACTGGGAGGGGGTGACTTGGTGGCTCCACAGCACTGGGAACTATAGCCTGTTTGTGGAGGCCAGAGGCTGTCTGTGTGAGTAGACACCTGTGCCCCATAAACACATACAGATTTTCACTTTTATTATGTGTATAGACACAAAACCACTATTCCACAGAAATTACTGATAGCAATAATGTAAACAGGATGAGTACCCTTGCCATCGCAAATTCTCGGCATTCACACAACTGCACCAATTTGCCAGTCCATAGTCCTACACTTCTACATCAGCATAACCTTGTAACCCCACACGCTCACACCTCTGCTGCTCATTTTTCTGAAACCATAAAAACCCATCTCTGGAACACCTTCAACTCATATCAGAGCATTGGAAACTGGTATAGAAGAATCTGTCAAAAGCAGTGCTATGCTTTAGGTGATGGAATTCTTAGAATGCCTTCAGCTTGCCCAAGTCTGATTCTGCCCATCAAAGGACAATACACAGCCTTTTTCTGTAGCATTCTTCATCTTTTCTGGCAACCAAGAGATAGCCTACAGCTATTTCATTTTTCTCCTGCTGTAATGTTTCCTCCATTCTTCTTGCTGTGAATGGCAGGATTTTAATGTAATTGGACTGCTTCATGGTGTGTTGTTTTCTAACGCAGAAACAGTCTCTGGACAAGAGATAGATAACATGTTTGGGGTAACTGTCAAGCACCTTTCTACAACAGGAAAAACAAAACATGGAAATTAATAGCCTTTGGACAGCTGCTAACTCTGTAGTATTCCCTGAACCTTGAGTTGTGGCATCATATATAATTCTCCTCCACATAATCTCAGAGGCTTCATGGAAACAAAGAGCAAATAAGCACCTGCTATATTATTTTCTTCTCACTATATCACAATGTTGTGTATGCGCATGTGTGCAATTAGCCCTCTATATCCACAGGTTTTACATCTACATCTACAAATTTGAAATATTTAAGAAAAAGTTTCAAAAATGAAAACCTCAATTTTGCCACAAACCAAGCATTGTGTTGATAGGCAGGCATATCGTTTTATAGTCTCATGCTTTTTCACAGCTCCTTGGGCACTTATTCGAGTTGTTTGTCATTTTTGTTTATTAATATACTAATATACCAGTTATACAAATAGCTCCTGTTCTTGCCACTCTGGCACTTCAGTTGTGAATTGATGGCAGCTAGTGAATTGATGACAGCTAATTTTATGTACAAATTTCTGCATTTTTAAAATTGTGCTATTTTATTTTAAGTTATCTGTGTTTTGATAGTGGCTTATTATAATTTGATGTGACATTGTTTTATACTCATGTACTGTTTTATGTTATATGCTGCACCCTGGAGTGCCTTTGTAAGCCGCCCCGAGTCCCTTCGGGGAGATGGTGGTGGGATATAAATAAAGTTGTTATTATTATTATTATTATTATTATTATTATTATTATTAAAAAGTTGTCAATTGACTTCTCCTTTATTGTACAAAACAACATATACATTTGTGTCAGTTTTAGAACTTATATAATCCATTTTTAAAGAGAAGTTCATTTTTTTCCATTTTTGTGCATAAAGTAGGCTTGCATTACAATCATGTAGTGTAATAACTTTAAATTCACATTTTTGTTTATTCATTTCAGAGTCTCAGTAGAAACAAAGTTGGATCTAGCTGTTTGTTATTTCATGTAAGGGATACCCTTCAGTTAGACCATTGTATATAATGGGGCTTGAGCATTCACAGATTTTGGTATCCATAGGGAGTCCTGGAACCAAGCAGATACAAGGTATTCCTGCACTACAGTTAGATTCTACTTATGACAGGGAGAATTTATGCATATTCAGCAGCCCTCTTCACTGCAGATATGTCTCCCAGTGCTTACAGTATGAGGTGGAGAAGAATAAAAAGATGCAAATGTGAAGGTAGGGGCATGGGTCTGAACCTCTTGCTTCGTTTTTACTTAATACTAGCTTGGGGACACGGTGGTGCCCGGGTTATTAGTAGAGGGCATTGAGCTGTTTTGGATATTATGAATGGGCCCATTGCTGTAGATCTGTGGCCAATGGGGTTTGCAGTGGGAGGTGATTTGGGTGAAAGTACTGCTAATCCCATAATCCTTTGCTGCAGGGTGCAAAGTGTGTCATTTGGAATATGTGTGCCAAGTTTGGTTCAGTTCTGTCAATTGTAGCATTTGCAGTGATCTCTGGAAGTGAGTGAAGATACTGCAAGTCCCATCATCCAAGGTCCAAACTCTTCCAAACCACATCAGGATGTAGAGTTGGTAATGGGCCTCTGTGTACCAAGTTTGGTACTGATTCATCATTGGTGGGAGTTGCAGTGCTCTCAGGAAGCCAGTGAAGGTATTGCAAGTCCCATGGTCCATCCCCCTCCAAACAGCACCCAGGTGTAGAGTAGGACATGGGGCTCTATGTGCCAAGTTTGGTCTTGTTTACGCATTGGTGGGAGTCACAATGTTCTCAGGAAGTGAGTGAATGTATTGCAAATCCCATTATCCATGGTCCATTGTACTCCAAACTTCACCAGGGTATAGAGTGGGTCATGGGTGCTCTGTGTTCCAAGTTTGGTCTTGATCAGTCATTTGTAGCAGTTGCAGTGTTCTGAGGAATTAAGTGAAGGTACTGGAAGTCCCATTACCCTTGGTATGCCTTCCCCCAAATTGCACCAGGAAGTAAAGTTGGTCATGCGGGTTATGTGTGCTAACGTTGATCCTGATCCATCCTTAGTTATAGTAACAGTGTGTCGGAGACAAAATGTTTGAAAGTACTGCAAATCCCATAATCCTTGGTCCATCATCCCCGAAATGGCTCCAGTCTGTAAAGTGGGTCATGGGGGGTAGGTTTGGTCCTGATCCATCATTAGTTAGAGTAACAGTGATCTGTTGGAGACAATGTGTTGGAAAGTACTGCAAATCCCATCATCCTTGGTCCATTCTCCCCAAAGTGCTGTAGCATGGAAAGCATGTCATTTGGGATATGTGTGCCAAGTGTGGTCCAATTGTGTTATTCTTGTGAATTGCAGTGGTCTGAGGAAGTGAGTGAAGGCACTGGAAGTCCCATCATCCTAGGTATGTCCTCCCCCAATCTGCACCAGGACGTAAATCGGGTCATTGGGGTTCTGTGTGCCAAGTTTGGTCCAGTTCCGTCACTGGTGGGCATCACAGTCATCTGTAAGAGTAGGAACTATTGAAAGTACTACAAATCTCATCATCTGTGGTCCATCATCCCCCAAACGGCACCAGGACGGAAAGTGCATCATGGGGGTTAAGTGTATCAAGTTTGGGCCAGGTCCCTCATTCCTGGCTATGACAGTCGCCTATGAAAGTGGCGGCCAATTAGAGGGTTGCATTACCCACATACATACATACCTGCATACAAACATTCACTTTTATTATATACTAGCTTGGGGACCCGGCGGTGCCCGGGTTATTTGAGAATGGAACTGTTTGCCTTTGTTCCAAGTTTAGTCTCGATCCAGTGTCAGTTGGCTTCAGTTGGTACAGGTGAACTACAACTCCCATGGTCCATCCCACTCCAAACAGTGCCAGGGTGTAAAGTAGGTCATGAGGATTTGATGTGTCAAGTTTGGTCTTGATCAGACATTGGTGGGGGTCACAGTGGTCTGGGGAAGTGAGTGATGGTACTGTAAATCCCATCATCCATGGTGCATTGTTCCTCAAACCGCAGCAGGACATAAAGGGGGGATGGGGATATGTTTGCCAAGTTTGATCTTGATCAGTCATTGGTGTGGGTTGCAGTGGTCTGAGTGAAGGTACTGTAAATCCCATCTTCCCTGGTCAGTTGTTCCCTCAAACAACAGGAGGACTTAAAGTTGGCCACATTGCACTTGTGTCTCAAGTTTGGTACAGTTTCATCATTCATGGGCATCACAGTGGTCTGTGGGAGGTGAATTGGGTAAAGGTACTGGAAATCCCATCATCCTTGGTGCATTCTCCTGCAAAGCACACCAGGAGATAAATTGTGTCACATTGCACCTGTGTGTACAGTTTCATCTTTCATTGGTATCACAGTGGTCTGTGGGAGGTGAATTGGGTGAGGGTACTGCAAATCCCATCATCCATGACCCACCCTGTGCCAAACTGCTGTAGCATATAAAGTGTGTCATTTGGGATATCTATACCACATTTGGTTCAGTTCTGTCATTTATAGCAGTTGGTGTGGTCTCAAGAAGTGAGTGAAGGTAGTGCATGTCCCATCATCCTTGGTGTATCCTCCCCCAAACTGCCCCAGGACTTAAAGGGGTTCATGGGGGTTCTCTGTGTGAAGTTTGGTCCAGTTCCGTCACTGGTGGACATCGCAGTGGCCTGTGGGAATCGTAGTGATTGAAAGTACTACATATCCCATCACCCATGGTCCATCATCCCGCAAATGGCACCAGGACATAAAGCGCATCATGGGGTAGACTGTCTGGAATTGTGGGAGTTGGAGTCCAAAACACCTGGAGGGCCCAAGTTGGCCCATGCCTGGTTTAAAGGCTTTCATACAATCCTAGAGTTAGAAGGGGCACCCAAAGGCCATCTAGTCGAACCCCCTTCTGCCATAGAGGAAGACACCATCCAAGCCCTCCTGACAGATGGCCATCCAGTCATAAATACGATTGGGAGATAGAGTCCTAGATTTGAAAGGGGTCTCTGAAGGTCATCCAGTCCAGCCCCGTCTGCCACAAAGGAAGACACCATCCAAGCCCTCCCGACAGAAGGTCATTCCAACCATACATACGATTAAGACATTTATTTATTTATTTATTTATTTATTTATTTCTGATATTTCTCCCCCACCTTTCTGCAATGGACCCAAAGTGGCTTGCAAGGTCATTAAGCCACGTGCTAACATCCACCATATAAATAAAACATAAAAGTAACATCAAGCAATAGTAGTATAAATAAGACATAGCGGGGTTCAGTGGGGGCAGGTGAACTACAACTCCCATATGCAAGTCCATCATCCATGGTCCATCGCACTCCAAACAGTGCCCGGATGTATAGTAGGTCATGAAGACTGTATGTGTCAAGCCTGTTAGAGTGAGTAGGCCAAAGCCTGCTGGTGGTAGTTTTTTGCCTCAGTAAAAACTGAGGGGGGGGGGGGGGAGTAAACCATCCTTAAAAGGAAAGATTAAAAAGATAGTCATTATTTTCTCTTTAGTGTGCTGTGAATAGTACTGTGTCCCAATGAGCCAGGGAAAAGCTGCCTTCTTTGGAAAAATATTGAGGAAGGAAGATGGCGTCCTGTTTTGGGGCCTAGCAGGGCCTAGCATCCTGCAAAGGCCGAGACATGTCAGTAGAAGCGCTGAAGGGGGGTGAGGTGAGGGAGTAGAAGTTTTCATAAACATACCCGCAACCATTGTTTAAAAGGAAGCATTAAAACAGAATTATTTTCCATCATTAGTTGGATTCAGAATGCTGTGAATGTGTGAGTGAACTGTAATTCCTAGCACCCAAAGTTTTTTTATTATCAGTATGCACAGTTGGCCATGTTGGGTCTATTTGGTCCATATCCGTCGTCAGTGGGTTCATGGGTCCCAGGGGTTATATGTGTCAAGTTTGGTCCAGGTCCGGCCTTCCTGGTGGTCCCAGTGATATTTTTGATTATAAAAGTGTAGGCCGAAGACTGTTAAGTGTACCAAAGCTAGCGTCGTTCTGAGGAGAGAGAGTAGGCCGAAGCCTGCTGGTAGTAGTTTTTGCCTCAGGGGTCCCAGTGGCCTGTGAAAGTGGCGGCCAATCAGAAAGCTGGCCCATATTCCGGCCGGCCAATCGGAAAGCTGGCCCATATTCCGGCGGGCCAATCAAAACGCTGGCACATACACCGCCCGACCAATCAAAACGCTGGCACATACAAACACTGACACTATATATATATATATATATATATATATATATATATATATATATATTGTTAAACATAAGTTATTAACCCAGCAGTGCAGTCGGTTAAACCACTGAGCTGCGGAACTTGCTGATGAAAGGGTCAGTGGTTCGAATCTGGGGAATGGGGTGAGCTCCCACTGTTAGCCCCAGCTTCTGCCAATCTAGCAGTTAAAAAACATGCAAATGTGAGTAGGTACCGCTCCAGTGGGAAGGTAATGGCACTCCATGCAGTCATGACCTTGGATGTATCTACGGACAACGCCAGCTCTTCAGCTTAGAAATGGAGATGTGCACCAACCCTCAGAGTCGGACATGATTAGACTTGATGTCAGGGGAAAACCTTTACCTTTACTATGGGAGGAATAATAATGTATTTGTGTTTTTGTGTGTGAAGGGGGAATTCACCAGTTGTTTATCAACTGTGCCTGACGGGTGGGTACGCCTTCTGGAGAAAATCCCTTTAAACATCTACAGCAGTATATTCAGTTGGTGGGGGTCACAGTTTATCTGGATGCAGGTGAACTATAACTCTCATCAATCAAGGTCAATATTCCCCAAACATCTCCAATATTTTCTGTTGGTCATGGGGAGTCTGTATGCCTAGTCTTATTCCAGGTCCATTATTTTTGTAGGTCTCAGTGGTCTGTTGAAGTTGGAGCTGAATTGGGTAGAGGTACTGCAAATCCCATCATTCATGGTCTGTCCGTCTCCTATCGGCACCAGGACATGAAGTGAATAATGGAGTGTCTGATTGCCAAATATGGTCCAGGTCTGTCATTTATGGGGGTCGCAGTGGTCTGATTCTGTTTAAGATACTGAAAATCCCATCATCTGTGGTTTGTCCTCCCCTAGCTGCACCAGGACATAAAGTGGGTCATGGGGGTCTGTGTGCCAGGTTTGGTCCTGATCTGTCATTGATGCATAGAGTGGCAGATACTGTCACAGAAGCACCGAGACTCGCCACACAAGGTAAGTCCCAGGGCTACAGTGCCATCATGGGCTATTGACTGACTTTTCCCATCAATAGTCCCAGACAGTTTCATTGTGGGATGGTGGCAGACTACCAGCAGGTATTGCTACTGTGCCAATTTACCATCTCCATGTAATAAAATCCCTGATCTAGTTTAATTCAAAACAAAAGGACAGAAATATTTGCTTCTTTGTTACCAGCTTCTTTTCCACCAACTAAATGAAGCTCTTAAGGTTGTTAGGTTCATAACAGAGATTTTCAAGAGACAGAGTTAAAAAAAACAAAACCCTGAAACACAACCAAGCCAAAGTCACCAAAAATAAGACTTGTCTGGGTGGCTGTAAAACACAAATTGAACACTCCTTAATTTCTCCTCCTCGGGATGTGGTTTTATGCCTGGCAGTATCATCTCACCTTGGCAATGAGGAAACTGAATAAAATCAGCAATTAAATACATATTTAACCCTTCACATTTCCCTTCCTTACTGGATGGATCTCCAATGCCCTCGGTCACCCCTTCCTTTGCAGTATGCTCTGAAACACACAGGATTTTTTAAGTATGGGGTGTGATCTGTGGTAAGATTCTATTTAAGAAAACTATTAAAATGTGTGCTTTGTCCATCATACACAAAACCAATTGCAAGTATTTCTTTAAAAAAAAAAGTTCTGAATGGCTTACTGTGACTCATTCTGCAACATTAGAAATCTGAGGACTGAAGGAAAATTTCATTGGGGGCAGAATTCCTATGTAGAAGCAATGTCCTTGTTTGGCCAGTCCATAACTAAACCCATGAAGTCTACCGTGTTTCCCCGAAAATAAGACAGTGTCTTATATTAATTTTTGCTCCCAAAGATGTGCTAGGTCTTATTTTCAGGGGATGTCTTATTTTTCCATGAGGAAGAATTCACATTTATTGTTGAACAAAAAAATGAACATTGATTATATACTGTACAGTAGTTGTCATCACAAACCAGCATAACCAAACTGTGAATCCTATCAATAATTTCTTGTTACTACCATTATTCCCATGTACAACAATCTATGGTACATATGTTTACTGATCCTGCAGGCTGTAAATGTTCTGTTTGGCGGGCATGCTTCCAAACAAAAACTTTGCTAGGTCTTACTTTCGGGGGAGGCCTTATATTTAGCAATTCAGCAAAACCTCTACTAGGTCTTATTTTCTGGGGATGTCTTATTTTAGGGGAAACAGGTTAGAAATCTCAAGGGTTATGCTCCTCATTGACTATAAGTGGAAATCAAGTATGCAAAAGAATCCTGTAGCACTAGTGTTGCGCATTTGTATGGAATTGCTATCCATTTCTGTATGTTCCATTTGTACGGCCACATTTTCATTTTCAGGTGCTGCTTCTGATAATGGGTGCCTATACAAATTGGCATTTTGGAAAAGGTGTGAAAAAACTGAATATTTGCATGCCTATCAGTGTTGCAGGCCCTGGGAGGCACGGGAGCTTCTCTCTTCTCACCCTCCCCCCTTTAACTGTGTAAAGCAAAGGGGAAAAAAACCTTACTGTAACTCTATCGGCATGTGTGGACACAGCGTATCTTCAGCGCTCCACTTCAGTATCTGGCACGCAAGTAAATAGAGTGCTGAGTAAGATGCACTATTTCACTGCTTCGCTTCAGGGCCTGCTGGCAGGCCAGCTCACCAGGTGCAGTCTTTTTACCAAGGAGAGCACTTCTGGCACATGCTTGCATTTTGGGCCTGCTCACCAGATGCACTCCCCTTGGGAAAAGACTGTGTCTGCTGAGCAGGCCTGTCAGCAGGCCCTGAAGTGGAGCGCTGAAATAGTGCATCTTACTTGGCGCTCTGCTTACTTGCACGCCAAACCCTGAATTGGAGTGCCAAAGATGCGCTGTGTCCACACACGCTACAGGAGTTACAGTAAGGTACGAGGGTTATCCAGAAAGTTCATTACGTTTTGGAATTAAAAATAAACAAAGTATAGGAGAAAACATTTACCATATTCAGTTGAAAGTCAGACCGAAATACTAGTTCTCACCATAGTCCCCATTGAAATCTAGGCAGTTAGATTTCAAACACTTTTATCGCTATGATAACTGCCTAGATTTCAATGGGGACTATGGTGAGAACTAGTATTTGGGTCTGGCTTTCAACTGAATATGGTAAATGTTTTCTCCTATACTTTGTTTATTTTTAATTCCAAAACGTAATGAACTTTCTGGATAGCCCTCGTATTTTCCTTTGTTTATACAGTTAAGGGGGGGGGGGGGGGAGAGAGAGAAGTGCCTGTGCCTCCCAGGTACTGCAGCCCTGACAAGCACGAAAATTAGACGACAAACAGTTATCATTCCCACTTTTCATTCGTTTCACTAGTATTTCTGTACCAGAAGGGGGTATACCATTTTGTGCATTCCAAATAAACAAAATGGTACGAAAACACAAATAAAATGGATGAAACTATAACCAAACCCATGTCTATGTAGCACATTTGAGACTAACTGAAAGAAAGAAATTTTAGCATAAGCTTTCATAGAAATCCTGATCCCTCACATTGGAAATAAAATTAACCTTTTTTATTTTATTAAGATTAGACCAAGTTTTCAGGCATAGTCACCACTTCTGGGTGAAATGAAGGTTGCCAGTTTTCAGATGAATAGGCACAGGTGTTTTCCTCAAGAGCAGACTTGACATTTTGGCAGGTATCCAAGCAAATGATGCATTTTGTTCTGCGAGGTAACTGTGGAGGATTGCTCTGAAAACAACAGACAACATAATTGTATCCACAAGTAACTAAGCTACAAATTTCCAGGAAGACAAACACAGTGTTTTATTTGGAAGAGGAAGACTGACATTTGGGGTAAGTTGTTTTCCCCTGTGGGATTTTAAAAACGATATGTATAAAACGGCATACGTCATAGAGGTCTATGCAAAGTTTCATAAAAAATAGATTTGGGCTAGAAAAATACAAGAAGTGAAGATTGACTATTGGCCTTATCAGATGCAGTCTTTTCTGCATCTTCTACCTGTTTCTCCATACTGCTGAAACAGAGTCCCATGGAGCTCCCTCAGAGGGGCTCTGTTTTGGCAGGATAAAGAAAACAGAGAAACACGGGGGAAAGACGAACTTAGCATCATAGAATCATAGAATCCTAGAGTTGGAAGAGACCTCATGGGCCTCCAGTCCAACCCCCTGCCAAGATGCAGGAAAATCACATTCAAAGAACCCCCAACAGATGGCCATCCAGTCTCTGTTTAAAAGCCTCCACACTCCGGGGCAGAGAGTTCCACTGCTGAACAGCTCTCACAGTGAGGAAGTTCTTCCTAATGTTCAGGTGGAATCTGCTTTCCTGTAGTTTGAAGCCATAGTTTTGCTTCCTAGTCTGCAGGGCAGCAGCAAACAAGCTTGCTCCCTCCTCCCTATGACTTCCCCTCTCATATTTATACACGGCCATCCTGTCTCCTCTCAGCCTTCTCTACCGAAGGCTAAATATGCCCAGCTCTTTAAATTGCTCCTCATAGGGCTCATTCTCCAGACCCTTGATCATTTTAGTCACCCTCCTCTGGACACTTTCCAGCTTGTCAACATCTCCCTTCAATTGCGGTGCCCAGAATTGGATACAGTATTCCAGGTGTGGTCTGACTAAGGCAGAATAGAGGGGTAGTGTGACTTCCCTGGATCTAGACACTATACTCTTATTTATGCAGGCCAAAATCCCATTGGCTTTTTAAACTGCCGCATCACATCGTTGGCTTGTATTTAACTTGTTGTCTATGAGGACTCCAATATCTTTTTCACATGTACTGCTTTCAAGCCAGGCGTCCCCCATTCTGTATCTTTGCATTTCATTTTTTTTCTGTTTTCATTTTTAAGAGTCCATCTGATGAGGCCCTTAAGATGTTCTTTTTAAAAAATGTAAGCTGATGTAAATGGGGGGTGCAAATCTATAGGCAATAACTGAAGACTGAGGGGTTGAATTCTCATAGAGATGCAGTGGCTACAGTTATTCTACTTAACCCATCAACAATTTTTAAAGAGATTCAAAGCATAAAATACAAGAATGTACCTTTTCCAGGCTAAATAAACACCTCCATTCCAATTGCTTAGTTAAGCATGCCCCTTTCAGCCATACCAAAACTCCAATATTCCACTTTCTTATATTCTCATCATGTCCCACCCTCTAAGGAGGCAAAGGAAACCCCTTCCTTCAATGCCAAGAGTATAAATATTTCTTCTTTTATGCTATTCTATCTATCTATAGGAGCTCCCGGTGGCACAGTGGGTTAAACCACCGAGCTGCTGAATTTGCTGACTGAAAGGTCGGTGGTTCGAATCCGGGAGCAGGGTTGAGCTCCTGCTGTTAGCCCCAGCTTCTGCCAACCTAACAGTTCGAAAACATGCAAATGTGAGTAGATCAATAGGTACTACTCAGCAGGAAGGTAACAGCACTCCATGTAGTCATGCTGGCCACATGACCTTGGAGGCATCTATGGACAATGCTGGCTCTTCGGCTTAGAAATGGAAATGAGCATCAATCTCCAGAGTCGGACACTACTAGACTTAATGTCAGGGGAAAACCTTTACCTTTACCTTATATATTTATCTATCACCTACCTATCTACCTACCTATTTCTGGAAAACTGTTGTAAATTGAAACATTATATATGGGTGCAATGTGAATTGCAACTCACTTGTAGTGCTAGATGAACACCCATCTCATAGTCCCATTCATACAATACATCTCTGTTGTGTTTGTCTATAGTTTTCCAGTAATGCCAGAGTTATGAAGGAAGAATCCAACGGTTGTCCTGATCCATTTTATTTCAAAATTGGGTCACCGATATCCTCGGTCCATGAAGGGCATTTCCAAGCACACAATTAGAGCACACTGACACTATTTCAACTGCCATGGCTTCATATTATGGAATACTGGGATTTTTTCTTTCGATTTAGAAATCAGAATTCCCAGTACAAAAGCTCTTTTAATGCATCACCTGACTACAAACCCCAGGATTTCATATGATGCACTATGATAATTAAAGTGGAACCACAGTATTATAACTGTGCAATTTGAAAAGTGTAGAAGCAATCAAAACTCCATTTAGCATTTTGTTTCAAGGTAAGTTCTCAGAAAATGGCAATACTATCTCTACCAGGTCAACAAGAATTGTAACACAAGTGACTTTAGTTTAATTCCTAGTGGCGCAACAGGTTAAATCGCTGAGATGCTGAACTTGCTGACCAGATGGTAGGCAGTTCGAATCTGTGGGACAGGGTGAGCTCCTGCTGTTAGCCCCAGCTTCTGCCAACCTAGCAGTTCGAAAACATGCAAATGTGAGTAGATCAATAGGTACCATGTCAGCGGGAAGGTAAACGGTGCTTCATGCAGTCATGCTGGCCACATAACCTAGGAGTCATTTACAGACAACGCAGGCTCTTCGACTTAGAAATGGAGATGAGTACCACCCCCAGAGCCAAGGATGACCACCCAACCCCTCAGAGCCAGACGGGGAAGCCTTTATCTTTTTCTGTGTTTCATTGTTTTTGTGCCAGTGGTTCTCAAACTGTGGGTAGCGGGCCACAAGATGGAAAATCCGGTCTACAAACAATCTTCCTCTTTATTTATTTTATTTTATTAATTTTATTTCCGCCCCTTTCCACAGAGCTGAACATTGCATTGGATAGACCACATCAGCCCTAGATTATTAAATATGGTTTTCTATGGGCGAGCAGATGGCAACTAGTGGATGGCATTTGTTCCGTTTCAGAAACTAGAGCTGATGTGGTCTATCTAATACAATTTTCTGAATCAGCATCCCAATCAACCAAACCAAATCTAAGTTGACCAAATACTGATTTGTAACCCTTTTGGAGAGTGGTCCCTGGTCAAGCGGTCCCTTTTTAAGTGGGTCCTGGTTAAAAAAAAAAAAAAGGTTGGGTACCACTGCTCTAGGCATTGAATGTTTGCCTTTGAGTCCCATTGGAGAGATAGGGCGGAATACAAATAAATTATTATTATTTTATTTTATGACACAGCAAAAAGATAGATATGCTGGATTTCGTATCACAAAATCACAAGTCGAACACTTCCCAAGCATTTAGGACTGTGTAATGTATTTTCGGATGATGCACGCAGATCCTAGTAGGGTGGCCTTTTGCAGTTGGCAGATCGTAATTTTGTCAATGTCTATTGTTTCCAAATGCCGGCTGAGCTCTTTTGGCACGGCACCCAATGTGCCCATCACCACCGGGACCACCTGCACTGGTTTCTGCCAGAGTCTTTGTAAGTTCATTCTTGAGGTCCTGATAGTGGCTGAGTTTTTCCTGTTGTTTTTCATCAATGCGACTGTCACCTAGGATGGCAACATCAATGATCCAAACCTTTTTCTTTTCCACAACTGTGATGTCTGGTGTGTTGTGTTCCAGAACTTTGTCAGTCTGGATTCGGAAGTCCCACAGTATCTTTGCATGCTCATTTTCCAATACTTTTGCAGATTTGTGATCCCACCAGTTCTTTACTGCTGGGAGGTGGTACTTGAGGCATAAGTTCCAATGAATCATTTGGGCCACATAGTTGTGCCTCTGTTTGTAGTCTGTCTGTGCGATTTTCTTACAGCAGCTGAGGATATGATCAATGGTTTCATCGGTTTCCAGTCTGCATCATCAGCTGACCCACAGGTGCCACCTTGTCGTGGTGGGGGGGGGGGGTTATATCCCACCGCGTGCCACACAAAACTACACAGAACACGGAGGCACAGGAGAGGGATACGTGGTAGAGAGACGTGACCCTACTGGTTTTTTAAAACTTTCTTTTAGAATTAAAGCTGCCACCAACCTAAGATGTTTAGGATTTTTGTTTTATCATTATGTGAGGTAAACGTATCCCACTTCTGCCAATACTGCTGTTACCCTTGGCTCCCAAACAACTGTTTGTTAAGAGGCTTTTCTGTAATACCAGGATGTTAAAAGGTTGGAACTATCACACAATCTTGCTGATGGAATGAGGCACTGTAGAGATGTTTCGAAAGTTAAATAGAACAAGATTTGTTTTCTTTAAAACAGACAACTAATTACTTCTGAGAGGTACAAAAAGCGTGACTTGTTACAAAAGTTATTTAGCTTGACTTGGTTGTTTGTTCAATTCACTTCACTTAGTTACAGACAGATTTAACTAGACCAATATACTATTGGTTAACAGAACCCTCGCTCTATCTCTGAGAATAGTATCAAGCTTGACTAACCTAACTAGGTAGTCCCCTGGGTTATTAACTAACTCTATCCTAGAGTTCTACCTGTTAAATAGCCCAGCCTAGAGAGTCAATCCCTTGTGCCAATTCCCACAAGGAATCAAACTGCTGTCTTACTTTTTTCCTGTCAGCTCCCAGCAATTAACTTTCTAACCTACACCTCCACTGAAACTCAACTGCCACTCTCCAACTCTGACTCTGACTGAAGCTCAACACCAACTGAAGCCCCCTTCCTTCTCTTCCCTCCTTTCTAAGACTTGGCTCCTCCCAACTTCCACTGGCCAATCCTAGGAGTCTCCAAAACTCCTCCCCTTTTCAACCAGCCTCACTTAAGATGGCTGCCTCCCTGGCATTCCCTCTCAAAATGGAGGCCTGCCCTACTGTTATCCAGGCTCCCTTTCCGGCCTACAGGTAAGATTCATTACACCGTGTCAAATGGGGATGTTATAATTTTTTTTTAAAATCCCAAGCTCTGGCTGGAGCCAACTTTCATTTGATTCTTCACACCTCGTCTCTTTTTTAAATATTGCAAAATATTTCCTAAGTGACAGACCACTATTTTAATCTGAATGATTCGGCAGAAATGTGGTACAGTATTATTGAAATGTAGCTAGTGTATAAATAAATCCTGCTCTTCCGTGCCTGTCTGAAGCAGCACATTTTTACTTAGGAATAGAATTATGTTAATTTTCTTGGTTTCAAAGCCAAATACCTATGTACGAAGTTTTAAACACAATTTTCTACTCAATTCTCTTAGGACAATGCCTTTGTGCCCATTGTCAATGCAAATTTCCAGAACTCTTCTGCAAGCTTCCTTTGCACTCTTCAGCTTCATTTTAAGCAATAATTGCCATTTTTAGATTTGACTTATATCCAATAACTGTTAGAATACTTGTTGGTGCTGGGCTGAAATTAAAATATAATTATACTGGGGGCAAGCATTTGTCTGCACTCCATCCAGGGCCGGCCCCACTATGGAGGCCACGTGAGGCCGCTGCCTCGGGCGCAGGTCCGGGGGGGCGCCGTCAGGCTGGGCGGGAGGCGGGGCACCGCCCTGACGGTGCCCCGCCTCCCGCCCAGTGCACCCTGGCCTGGCTGGCCTTGCCCGGCCGGCTGCCGGCTGGGTAAGGCCAGCCAGGCCACAAGGCTTGCCCAGCCAGCTGCCACAAGGCCAGGGTGCACTGGGCGCAAGGCGGGGCACCGTCAGGGTGGTGCCCCGCCCCCCCGCCCAGCGTGCCCTGGCCCCGCCTCCCACGCTGTGTGGGAGGCGGGGCCAGGGCGAATAGCGTGGGAGGCGGGGCCAGAGTTGGCCTCGCCTCCCGTGCTATTCGCCCTTGCCCGTCTGGCCTTTTCTAGCTGGTTAGACTGCAGCGGAGGTCCCTCCAGGCCGCAATCGCGGCCTGGAGGGACCTCCGCTGCAGTCTGGCCAGCTAGAAAAGGCCAGACGGGCGAGCGGGAGTAGCGCGGGAGGTGGGGCCAACTCTGGCCCCGCCTCCCATGCTATTCGCCCTGGCTCCGCCTCCCACGCAGCGTGGGAGGCGGGGCCAGGGCACGCTGGGCGGGAGGTGGGGCCAGGGCGCAGGAGGCGGCGCCGGTGGGGGGGGCGCTTTTCAGCACCCCCGCTTAACATTGAAAATTATCTCCGGCCGGCCCTGACTCCATCTTTAGGGGGTCATCTCCTCTTCACCTTCTTGTACCATAGCTCTCAACCCCCCCCCCCCCCCAGTTCAGGGTGGGTCCTTAAATTCTTTATATAGCAGAACTCTCTCCCAACTGCTTCCTTTCTACCCTTTTGTCCTAACATGCTTTACTTGGTTTGTCACTTCAAACAAAACCAATTTAATTCCTTATCTTTCCTTTGGCTTAGATTGCAAAATAACATACAAGAAATAACAAATCATTCCTTACTCCAGCTACTGTATTCCTTGCACAAGAACAATGACCAAGATTCTAAATGTTACATACAACCTAATCACAAAGGCCGCCGGAATAGCCATGGATTGTGGTGATTTTGGTTATGCCCATCTGGGGGCGTAGGGAATCTGTCGCCCCATGCCCTGCACTACCTGACCCACTGGGTCCCCATCCCATGGGGGGAAAGTGTCTACCACCCAGCTTCTCTCCATTGATCCAAACAACACAGCAACTGCATGCGCTGTTTCGCCTTCCCTTTTATAACTTAGCCCCACAGGAAGTTGCAGTGTGTTGTGGGATGGGAGCCAGTGGGCTCCATCGTAAAAGGGAAAGCAAAGCGGGTTTTTTTTCCATGTGAAGAGCAACTTGAGAAACTGCAAGTCACTTCTGGTGTGAGAGAAATGGCCGTCTGCAAGGACATTTCCCAGGGGACACCCGGATGTTTTGACGTTTTTACCATTCTTGTGGGAGGCTTCTCTCTTGTCCAAATATGGAGCTGAAGCTGATAGAGGGAGCTCATCCGTGCTCTTCCTGGGTTGGATTCGAACTGGCAACCTTCAGGTCAGCAACCCAACCTTCAAGTCATCAGTCCTGCCGGCACAAGGGTTTAATCCACTGTGCCACCGGGAAGCCAAATTCACCCTAATGTGATGAGGTCCTTAGCTGCACAATTGCCATAGTTATGTAACTAAGTAGCATCTCTTGGCCTGACCCCCCAATCCTGAATTATCGGGGAGCAGCGGCTGAGAGTGAGAGGGGTCTGTTTTCTAGTAAATTAGGACTATGGATCTCTTCACACAAAACTAGAAACTCAGAACGAGAGCAAGCAGTCTGACATTGGAGAAGAATTGGTGAGGGGGAAAAGGTGCTGATGCAAAGCTGATTGATCGATGGTTTTCGAAGAAACCCCCTACACAACCTGTCGTCAATGGTTATGGGCCCAGCACGCTTCCGCTGCGCAGTGAGGAGAAAGCTGGTGGATGGCAGAAGTTCAGCTACTGTGCATGAGAACGGAAGCAAGAGCCGGAGAGAGAAGGACCAGTGAAGTTGCCGGAGAGGTGTGACTGCCGGAGGTCTGCATTATTGTGAGTTTGCAGATAAGGCCCAATCTTGGGGACTGAGGGTCACAGATGCAGCCGATTCACTGGGAGTTTGGGGTGCAATCCAGAAGTTTCCAAGCAGACTAAGGGGCCTGGGAGTTGGATTTAAGCAGAGATGGCAGCTAAAAACTTCATTTCGAGTTTTGAGAAGTTGTCTGATGAGAACTACTCTACTTGGTCAGTAATGATGAGGTCTCTGTTAGAGTCAGAGGATCTCAATAGAACTCTGGATAATACTGATCAGAATCCTGAGCACATCAGAAAAGCTAAGGCGTATCTAGTGTTGTGTCTCCAACCAAACCAACTTGTCCATGTTAGAAACAAGGACACTCCACAAGAAATCTGGCAAGCCTTAAAAGATGTCCATCAGAGGGAGACTTACATGTCTCAGATAATTTGGACTAAGAGGCTGTATAACACAAAGCTGGTGAAAGGCCAGGATGTAAGGAAGCATTTGGACAATGTTAAAGAGATTTTGGTTGGAGCAGTAGAAAGAGGCTTGGAGTATTCAGAGGCACAGAAGTGTTATATTGTGCTGTCCAGCCTCTCAGAGGATTGGGACTTTCTAATACACTCTTTCCAAAACCTGAGAATCCAAGACCTGTTTTTGGATTTGGTTTGTGGAAGAATTTTGGAGGAACTAGATCGGAGAGATTTGGAAAGTTCCTTGAAGAAGAAGCAGCCAGAGACGTGGTGCGACCAAGAGGGGGCGCAAGTGGCCGGCTTTGGTCTAGATGGTGTGCCTGGGAATGGTGAGGAGGTTGTGGCTTTCAGAGTCAAAACAAAGCGATGTTTTGAGTGCCAGCAGCCTGGCATTTTTCCAGGAATTGCCTAGTCAACAAGTCGAGGTCTTCCAGAGGTAGAGGAGCCCGTGGGAGAGGAAGATTTTCAACAACAACAACGATAACAAAGTCCCAGGTGTTCATGGCTGCAAATGGCGGAGTGCCTGAGAAAGACAAATGGTATTTAGATTCTGGTTGTACACCATGTGGTAACTGACATTAATCTTTTGAAGGATATTAGGGACGTTACAGGTAAAGCAGTGACTTTGGCTGATGGGACTGAAAGAAAGTTTGATAAATATGGCACTGCATTTATTCCCTGTTTGGGGGTGGATTGGAAGAATGTACTGTACATCCCTGAATTAAGTTCAAATTTGTTAAGTGTGGCAACCTTAACTGAAAATTGGTATAGTGTGTTGTTCAGTGGTATATATTCATATATTTACAGAGATGGCTGTGTGGTGGCAAAAGGTGTGAAAAGAAACAAAATGTATATGATGTTTGAGAAGAATAACTTTCCTGATGGGGCACAGGTTCATTGCGTTAAACAGAAAATCATGCATGACAGATGTATCCATCATCTTCACAGAGCAATGGGTCATGCACATGTAGAAAAACTCTAGATATGCACAGAGTTTCAATGTGAGAAATGTAATAATTTACTAGACTGTGCCATATGCTCAGAGGTAAAAGTTGAACCTATTGAATTTTCTAAGAAAACTAGGATTGGAGTGAAGGAAATGTTTGAGACGGTTCACCTGTATCTGGCAGAGCCTTTCACAAAAAGTAAAGGAGGTTCTGAGTTTGCCGTATTGATGGCAGATAGACACACAAGATTTGGCTATGTTTACTTCCTAAAAGATTTGAAGGAAGTGGTTGCAAAAGTATCAAAGTGGATAGAAATGGTTGAAAGAGTTTATGGCAAACATATAAGTCAAATAATTTTTGACAGAGGTCTTGATGTGTGTGATCAAGAAATGCAGAAGTTGTTGAAAGAAAAGGGTGTGAAATTTAAACGTATTAGAAGAAGGTGTGGCTCAAAATCGAATGAGACAAATGATCCAAATGAAAGATTGCTTGATTAAGGATTCCAAAAGCAATTATAGAAATTGGCCTGAATGTTTACACACCAGTAATTTCATTCTGAATCGGTTATGGGATGAGTGTGTGGATGACATCCCATTTCGCAAGATGTACAACAGACCCCCTAATCTTAAATACTTGAAAATCTTCGGTCAAACCGCAAATGTCTTAGTTCCAGCCAATCAAAGAAAGAAAGGTAAGCCTAAGTGGCGACAAATGCAATTTTTAGGCTATTACCAAGATAAATTGAAGTTTCATAGTGGTCTTGGGAGACTTATTTTCTCAAAGAAGGCGTACTTTGAGAAGGATGAAGGCTGGGACAGGTTGCATTTAAATCGGGAGGTTTCGTACAATAACAATAAGTCCACTAAGGAAGCGGAGGTGCAGAAAGCTTCAAGTGGAGGGGATTGTGTTGCAGAGAGAGGTGTGCAACAAGCCATTAAGGAGGAAATAGTTACTCCAGAGAAACCCAGGGAAGTACAGACTCCCCAGAAGGGTCAGAGGGGGGGGGGGGGGCAAAAGTAGAAAATCGCCTAAACATGAGAGTGAGAAAAGGATGACAGAAAAGAGTGAGGACAGTGAAGACGTATCTTTTCTCAAACCTGAGAATGAATCTGATGTTTGTTGGTCTCCAATATGTTAATCGGCACAAGTGTTGCCAAAACACCAGAAGTGGGAAAATAGTGTGACTGTTTACTTGTCTGAACGGGAACTGCAGAATGTTTGTTTGTTCAGAGAGTTAAACAACTTAAAAGAGATTGAGTATAGCGGCGAAGCAGGATGTTTGAGAGAGAGAGAGAGAGAGAGAATTTACGAGTGATGTGTCAGTGTTTACAACACGCAGAAGCAGAAATCTTTAAAAGAGGCAGTTTTAGATGGACGGATAGCCTGGTAGTATTAAGTGAAAAAAGGAGAAATTCGCATGAATCAGGGATTCAAAAGGAGTGAATCACACATGATAAAGCATAAGGTTTTCAGAGGTTTTGAAAACAAAGAGTTGATGAAATTAAAATAAATGTATTGTGACATGTTGCGAGATTTGTGTGTGAAAAGACCTGAAAACCTAGGGAGGAGAACCTGGAAACTGGTTTAAAATGTCTTCATTTGACATGAACCTTTCAGTAATGTTCTGTATGAGTGAATCGACACATGGTATAAACACCGCAACTCTGAAATAATCTTCTACAGAATTAGTCCCTGGATTTGCCCAATGCACCTTTACGTAGCATAAAGAGGGGTTCCTTTGCAGACAACAAATGTGGTGTATGTTTGTTTTCTAAATGGGGTTAGAATATCACTGCCAGGGTTGACTCAGGGATGGTTCATAAATTACCAGCAGGATTCGTAGGGACCACTATGGCAAGACTGCTCTCACATTATGCTTTAAGGAAGTGGATTACAGGGGTGGAGCTGGTGATGTGGTTGCTTCCCTTGCCAGTGTTACTATGTAAAGTATGAATTGACCCTTCGTGGAACAACCTGGGAAAAGAAACAGTCAATTTCTTTCTGCTTTAGGTGGAAAAAACTTGAGATGTTAATGTGGAGCTGTTGTGAGCACTTAGAGCCAGCATTCTACTAAATTAGCAAACAGTTGTTTTTCACTGTCTGTGGTTAATTTAGAAATGAAGTGATCTAGCAGCTAGAAAAAGAGTAAATCAGCTTGTCCAAATCAGAGGTTGTCAGACAGAAAACGTCAACATAGGCCTCACTTGTTTTTATTTCAAATCCTGTTGTGTTCCAACTATATGGAACACAACAATTAGGGAGAAACCACATTGAAGTGGAAATTGAAAGCTTTTTTGAGATTTGCCTCTAGATAATTTCAGGGGGAGGTATACTTTGTTATTTGACGGTGATAGTACAAGAGTGATGGGATTGTGGCTCTTCGGGATTACGTGCTTTTACTTTCACCACATGCCCACACACTTCCTCTATGTTGTGTTTTGGACTTGATACTTCCTGCAATGGTTTGCTTGAATAAAGGAAATTTTCACAATGTAACATTATGGGCAAGTAGAACTAAATGTTGAAGCATCTGTATGAGTTGACCTTCATATTCTGGTATTGATAATGTAGCAGCTATGGTTCATCTTGCCCTTTGCAGTTGTTATGGATGTTCACTGCTTAGAAGTTCACTGCTTTACATTCTAGTTGATGTGGATGTTTCTATGGTTCTCTGTGAAGCAGCCTTTGATTCTAAGGATAAAAAAATGTTGTGAACTATGTGTTTTCTTTACTTCATATATTTCAGTAGACTTTGAGGTCAGGGGCAAACTATATCCAGTAAAAGGACACTAGTTTACTCTCACTCTCCCATTTCAGAAAATATTGTTGTTTATTCGTTCAGTTGCTTCCGACTCTTCATGACCTTATGGACCAGCCCATGCCAGAGCTCCTGTCGGCCACCCCAGCTCCTTCAAGGTCAAGCTAATCACTTCAAGGATACCATATATCCATCTTGCCCTTGGTCAGCCCCACTTCTTTTTTCCTTCCATTTTCCCCAACATCATGGTCTTCTTCAAGCTTTCCTGTCTTTTCATTATGTGGCCAAAGTACGTCATCTTTGCCTCTAATATCCTTCCCTCCAGTGAGCAGTCGGGCACTATTTCCTGAAGTATGGACTGGTTATTTCAGAATACATGCAAGGTTTTTGTGGATGAATGGTTTAAGTATTTTTATTGTACTGTTTTAAATGTATTTATTGCATTATGCTAAATTGATTGTTTTAATTGCCTATGTTTTATTTTCTTTGTACTGTATACCGGCATTGAATTTTGCCAGATTGTGAGCCGCCCTGAGTCCCTTCGGGTGAGAAGGGCGGCATAGAAATGATGGAAATAAATAAATAAATATAAAACAACAGAAAGCACTGTCCAAAATCAATGTGTAAAAGTGGTAAACAACCAGTATGGTATAGAAGATTTTATATTGAACTGTGTCTCTGAAGACCAAAGTTTGAGTGGACTCTTGGCTATGGAAACCCAATGGTTAATTTTAGGCAAGTCTCACTGTCTCAGCTTAACAGGAAGCAACAACAAGCCCTCGCTGAACAAATCTCGCTATGAAAATGTCATAAGTTTCTCTTAAGGTTGTCAGAAGTCAAGGAACAACCTGAAGGCACACAACAAAAGTGATAGGTAATAACGGCAGATAATTGAAATAGTTTGTGCCAGCCTCATAGCCAAGAGAGCTACCAGCACCGCATAAAAGATCATATAAATAATTGATTGACAGAGACTCAAGCACAACTGGAAAATACTGATCATTTATTTATCCTTGGACAGACAAGTAGCTTTGTGATACAAAAATAACAGATTAGGAAGATATTTTTGCCATTCTGAAAAGGCAAATTTATTTGTCATTGTAAGACGTACTGGTATACAAAAAAAGGCTTCAAAAGTAAACCAAGATTTGTGACAAATGCCTGAAACATTTCATTCTACAAGCAGCTATTCGAATTTAAGATGTTGGAATGGGTTTTAAAGGCCGTTTTTGTAAGGAATTTAAAATAATTATTTTTGATAGGTTGAAGAGGACAAAGAGTTAATCCAAATTGTTCTGTACTTGATGTTCCTCTTGTTATTGTCAGAGGAGGACAGCTTTGTCTGATAAAATTCCTTCAACACAATGAGAACCAGCCTGTACAGCTTTTCTCTTGCTTCTGTTTCTAGGGCACTCACTATAATGAAGGGTAATTGAAAAAGTCTTATCTGTTTGTCTCTCCAAGTTTCCATCTCTTTTTATATTATTACAGATGGCTTTAAAAGAAAATGAGGTTGGTTCAAAGAGGAAAATCTACAGTGGCTCCTCATGATGGCTATATAACCACCAGGTCAGAGTCAGATCTGCATATTGCCAATTAAATACCCTCCAAGTGTCCTAATTTGGCAGGGAGAATCCCAATTAATTCTCTCTTGTACCACATTTTCACCTGTTTTTTAAATGTTCTACATTTCTCTTGCCTCTTTCAACTTTCCGTCTTTGTCTTCAGTTTATTTAAATTACTGAAAACTGAGGATTTTGCTCACAGGGCCCTTCCACACAGCCCTATATCCCAGAATATCAAGGCCGAAAATCCCACGTTATTTGAGTGTGGACTCAGATAACCCAGTTTAAAGCTGATATTGTGGGATTTTCTGCTTTGATATTCTGGGATATAGGGCTGTGTGGGAGGGTCTTCAGTTAACTCAACAGAGAGGAAAGGAAAATTTGTTCATAGGGAATTTACTCTTGCTTTCAACTGAGAGCGACTTGCTCATGGTCACCGAGTGGGTTTCCATGGCTGAGTGAGGACTTGGTCTCCTCAGACATAGTCCAACATTCAAATTACTATAACATACTGAGCCCCAAGAGAAAGAACTAGTTTCCTTTTCTTGGCAGATTTCTGACTCCCTCTTTCACCTAAGTCTTTATAATGTCTCCTCAAAGAACAAAAAAAAACCTAACAAAAAGAGCAATGTGAGCAAAATGAAATTTCCTCCACCTTTAGTATATATTGCCCTCTCCTATTTGTAGTGGTTGGATCAAGCTTTGTGTTGATTATGTTGAAGCAAGAAGCAGTGAACTAAGTGGCAGTATCAGTTATTGCTGCATTACTGAAGTGGGTGGACAATTAATATGATCAGTGGAGAGATGGAAAACTGCTCTACAAACTGCTCTTTGGAATAGGTGCAGTGGGTCCCATTTTTCCAGCACTGAAATTCCCTGTTTCCATTTACTTGTCTCGACCAAAAGTGGTGCCCACACTATCCCACCTGTATTGTAAAATGACTGAAAGCGCACAGCTCTGTTAAATTCATGTGGCACCAGAGAGCAACAATGTATGCATTGGAGTTGTATAATAAAGTCTATGTTCTTGTTTTTTGGATTTTTTAGGTCAGCAGCCTATCTCTGGCTTTGAATTCTGCCTCCTTAAATGGGGAGCAATTGTACATTTAAAATGTTGACAACATGCTGGTGTATGTGGATATTAGATTCCATCCAAGTTTACTTTTACTTGATCGTAGTACAGAACCACTGTAATTGACAAAACCACACTGGGTGTAAATGAAGACTAAGTTCTATCCTCTTCTTGTTTGTTTTACAGAACTGGATGAGATCCTCAAGAAGGAAAAAACCCAAATAGTATGAGTAAATCTTAAAAACCTATGTTTAAAAAGTGAACTCCTTCACCTTGACTTTAAAAACAAAACTAAACATTGCCTTATCTATATATATAAAAGAGTGATGGAATCCCGGCAACGGACAAAACAACAAACTACATACCCCACAACCTCAAAATTTAGCAGCACAACCCCTCCTCCACGCCTCTAGGTTCATACAACAAAAATAGACAACAGGAACCACCACGGGGCCTAAAAAATCCAAAAAACAAGAACACTCCATGTGCGCCTACACCAAAACAAACCCCAGGCGTGGACAGAACAACCCCCACCCCTCCCCTCAATGGGCGCTCCCGTGCGCTCCCCTTTTCCTGCCCCGAGGCACTGCCCACCAAAAAAGACTCACCCACCGGCCCTCAACGTGGCACCAGGGAGGAGGGAACAGTGAGGCCTGCACAGAGCCCCCCGCCGCTGCCCTACGGAAAGGCCTGGCCGGAACTGGGGCCAGGGGACGGGGCGAGGAGAGGGCCCGGTGGGCAAACCTCCTCTCTGGCCACCCTCCTCCGGGGCCTCCTCCTCCTCATAGTCATGAGGGAAACAAAACGAGGAGGGAGGAAGGGAGAAGCCTGGCCCACATCGCCCCGTCGAACCGGCACACCGACGCCACGGAGGTATGGAGGGGCAGGGGCCAGAAGGAGGAGGAGGGGGACGTAGGAAGAGTTCTCCCTCAATTACTTTCAGTTTCTCCTCCTCTACCCCTCAATTATAATAAAAACAATCACAACCACAAAAATAATAATCAACACCTTCACAGGCAAGAAGCACCCAGGCACTGAAGCTGCAAGGCCATTCAGTACTAATCAAACTCGCCAATGGCAACATTCACACTTCCCCTCCAAACACACAATACAGTACACTCTCACTTAGCCAAGCTTCACTAATCCAAGGCAGTCTGCCATTTAGTACTCAATGTTTTTGAACTAAATGTTGCAATGTTTGGGTGCTACATTCGTAAAAACAGTAATTAATACATAACATTACTGTATATCTTATGTAATAATTACTGTGGTCTAATAAGAAAACAGAACAATAAAATCTCTAAAATCAGGACACAAAATACAAAACAACACTCAGAAGACAAGGAAATTCCAGACAAGGGAATTCCACACAGGAAACAATCAGGCCCAGCTAACGCCTCCCAACAAAGGATTTCCTCAACCACGAAACAGCCAGGCCTCGAACCTCCCAGGCCATTCAATACAAATCAATGTAACTAATTGCAACAGTCATACTTCCTACACTCAGACCATTCATTCCTATTCGACCTGGCCAACCAACAATTCCACAAGGTAGAAAGCAGCCTGGCTTCAAACCACCAAGAATACTCACTCCACTTCAACCTGTCAAACCAATATTTGCCCTACATAAAAAACCCTCATGTTTGGAAGCTATCGGGCCACTCCATTCCATTCAACCAGCCCAAGCAAGGAGGCCCCTATATAGAAAGTGCCCAGGCTTACAAGCAGCGACGCTATTCAGTGAAATTCCAATTGGCCACAGCAACACGTGGCAGGGCACAGTATATAATGTCTAGAGAATAACTGAAGACACTAGATAAAATTAGCAGTCTTTAAAATTAGCAGTATTTTGCTAGCTTTTTAACTAGGTGTGAAAATAAGGTTTAAAAGAGAATAAGGTTATGCTAATTCTGGAGAAATGTGTGAGACCTTTTTATATGTTTATTAGTCAATACTCATACCTTTTATTATCATTATCAATAGGGTTGTGCTTTCAGAGTAAACTTTGATCTGTTTTATGTCCCGGCTTTCGGTGGGGGAGGGACCCGATCCATTTTTCTGGGCGCCTCCTAAAATTGGGAGGGTAGATATCTGTTTTCACTCTGGGATGCTGAAAAATCTGTTTTCTATCGGCCCATTATGGGGGGGGGGGGCAAGGCTCCCCTCCCTGTGCTTTAAGGAGACTTCTCACATGTTTCTCTACTCTAGAGGAAAGGTGCTCGCTGCACGCCACACACACACACACACACACACACTCCAAGGCAAGGAGGCAAGTTCTGTGTCTTACTCCAGAGGAGGTGCTCTGCTGCAGGCACTGGCATGCGCTTTAAGGAGGCTTCTTACTGAAAACTGCTCATCTGAAGGTAGGCTGCATGCCACACACACTCTCCAAGGAAAGGAGGCAAGTTCTGTTTCTTACTCTAGAGAAGGCACTAGGCTGCAGGCAGCACTTTCTGGGCCTGTACGCCACACAAGCACTCTCTAAGGCAAGGGGACAACAGACAAGTTCTGTTTCTTACTCTAGAGGAGTTGCTTGGCTGCAGGCACTGGTGTGCACTTTAATAAGGCTTGTTACCGGTTTCTCTACTCTAGAGGAGAGGTGCTCAGCTGCAGGCAGGCTGCACACCACACACACACAAGGAAGCTGATGCTCACGAAAAGCAGGCAAGGAGCCGGGATTGGCTCCCTCTTGCTTTCATGCCGAGCTGATTTTCGTGTAGTGAGGGGGCTTCCCATTATGTGCTCCCGAAGGAATAAAAGTAGCAAAAGAACGAATGTAATGAAGAAAAATGGGTTCAGTGCACAACTCTAATTATCAACATTTAGAACAATGATGGTAAAAATGCCTTTCTAGATGTAATCTGTGCTGTTTCAATAATTAGCTTTGCTGAGACAGAAACTGGTGGAAGCTTTAATCAATAAATTCTGGAGAACCATGTGTTTCCATCCCTGATGAAGAAAGAATTAAGCAGGCACTTACCGTAATAAAGCAAAACTGATATCACAACCTATCACTGATTCTTATTACAAGGCAACACCATTTATGGTACACATATTCACATAGTTGAACTCAAGCTATAAAATGTTGGGACTGAAATTTTCAAAACCAGAATTCTGCTATTAGCATCTTGGATTATTTTGTGCCTTCTCATATTCCTACATGCCTGCTGAACAACATGTAACATTAAAGCAGAGGGAAAATAAACACAGATCTCCAGATGTTCTTGGGATGCAATACTCAGAACTCACTATTGGATAGGATGCCTTTGTCTGTTGGAAGTTGCAGTCCAACAACATTTAGAGGACAGTGTGATTTCAATACATGCACTGAAGCATAGCTTGTAGTCACATCTTCCTCTACTCACTCAAAAAAGCCTGCTCTGAATTTAGATGTGTGTGTATACCAGTTCTCAACCTTCCTAATGCCACAACCCCTTAATACAGTTCCAAATGTTGTTGTGACCACCAACCATAAACTTATTTTCGTTGCTACTTCATAACTTTAATTTTGCTACTATTATGAATCGTAATGTAAATATCTGATATGCAGGATCTATTTTAATTCACTGGATCAAATTTGGCACAAATATACGATACACCCAAATTTGACTACTGGTGGGGTTGGGGGGATTGCTTATGTCCTTTGGGAGTTGTAGTTGCTGGGATTTATAATTCACCTACCATCAAAGAGCATTCTGAACTCCACCAATGATGGAATTGAACCAAACTTGGCCCACAGAACTTACATGACCAACAGAAAATACTGCAAATGTTTGGTGGGCAGTGACCTTGAGTTTTGGAGTTGTAGTTCACCTACATCCAGACAGCACTGTGGACTCAAACAATGATGGATCTGGACCAAATTTGGCATGAATACTCAATATGCCCAAATGTGAACACTGATGGAGTTTGTGGAAAATAGACCTTGACAATTGGGAGTAGTAGTTGCTGGGATTTATAGTTCACCTACAATCAAAGAGCCCCTTGTACCCCACCAACGATAAATTTGGGCCAAACTTCCCACACAGAACTCCCATGACCAACAGAAAATATTGGAATGGTTTGGTGGGTATTGACCTTGAGTTTTGGAGTTATAGTTCACCTACATCCAGCCTTCTCTGCCAAAGAGGTTCCTAAGATGATTAGAAATGTGTGTTTTCTGATGGTCTTTAGTGACCCTTCTGACACCCTTCTCATGACCCCCCAGGAGTCCCCACTCCCAGGTTGAGAAACGCTGGTGTATACAAATGTATTGGGTTCAGCTAGTTGCTGTTCCTTCCTGTAGCTCCAATCTGGATTACGTCCCCTGAAACATCTGCAATTTGCATTGCCAAAAAAGGATCTGTTGAAATTACTAGGTAATTGGACATGGACACCCTCGTGATCCATATTAGCTTGCCAATCCAGCCTCAATGCCCACATGCTTATGGCTGAATAAGAGAAAGAAATATAGCTTTTGGATAAGCTGAGATAGAAGGGAAAAACTGTAGAATTCTTTAAATTTATTCAGTAACATGAAACTTTTGGTCCTTTGATGTTGATCAATAACTTCCATAATCTCTTAGTATTGGCCATGCAAGCAAGGACTAATAATTATTGGAGTCCAGGAATATCTGCAGAACCACAGTTTTTCCCACCTATGGATTAGAGAAATCTCCATGAAAACTAGATTTACAGGAAGTGCTATGGATGTGGGCAGTCTTAACTAAATGGTGACTCTTCTTGAAAAATTAATTACCTCACACTCTAAATAGGAACTCAGCAGGAACCACATCTTTACTCACTTCATGGAAAGAATGCTGTCTGCCTGCCTTCTTGGGTCTAGACAGCCATAAAATCTTACCCCTTTAGCCATACTGGGAGTGTAGCCAGATGGTGGGTTATTTCCAAGGGATGTGGTATACTGAACCATTACTAATAAGGATGTCCAAAAAATCAGTTTGATTCTTATATCGGATTTATTTCGGATTGTTATCGCTTTTTGATACGCATTCCGAGAACAAACAAAGAACAAACAAAACAATGAGAAATACTATGAATGCAGTAAAGTCTCACTTAACCAACCAAAATGGGCCAGAATAACATTGCATTAGGGAATATGATGGATAACATGAGGGGCATGGGGAAAAGCCCATTAAACATCAAATCAGGTTATGCCTTTACAAAGTAAGCCCCAAAACATTATGTAATACCATAGAGAGTGAAGGCAGAGAAAAAAATACACTAAAGGCCTGGTCCAGGGATAGCTATTGTTCCACATCCCATTTCTGGAAGAACGGTTTCGATGGATTCTGCAGTGTCAGACATTTATGATTAAAGATATCCTTCGTTCAAATAAACATTAGTTTATCAAGAAGCAAAGAAAACTGCTTTCATGGGCCTAGAACAGCCATGCGGCTCGAGTTAGCCAAACCTACGTGCATCCGGTATCCACCAGGTTTCAAACACCACTTATGAAGAGAAGGGGTGATTTTAATTGGACCCAGCTTTTGTTACTTTCTATATGTGGTTCCATTACTTATGGCAATGCTTGCCCGGGTATCCCTGGGGGGAATTGGCCGTCCAGCTGGGGCAGACTGGGGTTGGGGGTTTGGGTCTTGCGTTCCCACAGAGGATTTTTGCCAGATTAATAACTCTTCTGGGTTATCTGTGGTTAGAAGTCAGCTGATCTCTTGCAATCATGTTAGGTGCCTGCTTCACAGACGAAGCTATAATCCCCATTCACGCAGGCTAGGTCGTGGAATACGGGCAAGAGTTAAAAGAGCCTTTCCAGTACCTATTCCGGTCCTCACCCGTCTCCCTCTCCCCCCGTCCTTCAATTTATCAATCTTTCTATGGAACCGGTTGAAAAGAGTGTCCACGGAGCTTGCCGTCGACGAGCTCGAGGTGGGCGCCAATGCCCAGCAGGGACTGTGCCTTTGTGTCGGCTACAGACATTGGGGGCCAGGTCCGGTTGATACAGAAGTGTCTGTTTGTAGAAAAGGGAAGACGGTGGAATGGGACCCACCCTGGGAATTTTCCCCAGTATTTCATCGTCTGATGAGAGGGTGGAGCACAGCCTGCCTGCAGGCTGGCTGCTTGCTTGTGCCTGTCCTGTGTGGCCACGGCCGAGGACAGTGACATTTGACCGGCAGGGAGTGGGCTAGAGACATTGGGGCGCAGGTCCTCATGACACTGAAGTGGTTCTTGCTTGTCTGTAAGTAGGACGAGGGAAGATGGTGAAATGGGACCCACCCTGGGGATTTTCTCAAATTCTTCCAGCAGGGAGACGGCCATTGTGATTGCAAAAAAGAAGGTGGAAGGGGACCCACACTGGGGATTTCCTCAAATTTTTAATTGTTTGATGACGGTGGCGCACGGCCTGCCTGCGGGCTGGCAGCTTGATTGTGCTTGGCTGGGGTGCTGCGGCCGAGCACAGCCATTTTTGCACGGCAGGGAGCAGGCCCTTGTGGGTGCAACAAACACTGTGGTATGAGACAGACACTCAAGAAGCAAATTCCTGCTTCTTGGCAGAAATGGGCAGTGCTGGGTAATGGCCAAGGTTGGCCAGATTTCCAGAGGAGAGGGACTCGAGCCCCCATGTCTGTAGCTGTCCAAAAGGCTACACCCCTAGCCCCCACATATTATTAAATAGGGGGGTTGTGGTGTGGGGTCAGCCAATGGTGGCCAACCCCCCCCGGGCAATATGACCCGAGCCCCCCTGGGCAGTGTGACCCAAGCCCCCCATTTTTCTTGCTGCCCCCCAAAAACCACCACCCACCCAGCTAGATAGGGGTGGGGTGTGTGGCATGGGGCTGGCCAACGGTGGCCGGCCCCCCTGGGCAGTGGGACTCGCCCCCCCAAAAAAACTACTCCCCGCCCCACTTATTATTAGATAGGGGTGTGGTGTGGTGTGGGGCTGGTCAACGGCTCCCATGTCTTAGGAAGCTGAAATATCACCGCCCCACCCTGCTTATTTTTAGATGGGTTTTTTTTCCCTGTATCTGCAAATGTCCACCATTTTCACGGATTTCTGGCCACAGAAACAAAGATACACAAGTAGAAGAGGGACTTTCACAGTGATAAGAACCCAATTGAACAGGAAATAAGACTTTCAAACCAGGAACAGGTTTCTTCAAATATTAAAAAATAGTGTATTATAAAAAGTTATGAAAATTTGCCAAAAATCATTGGAGACAGGAAATGTTCTGCAATTTGTTGAGCTAAGAGTGTTGAATGTGTTCTCCCACTGTACTAAATTTGATGAGGATAGCTCAAGAAATGAGGGTGAGATAGCCCTGTAAACATCCCCCCCTGGGTTCCTTTTTTTGGCAATTGCGCATGCGCGTCCGCCATTTTAGAAACATTTAGAATCATTACGAATTTTCAGAAATATCTGAAATTTTTGGGTGAAAAATTCAGAAATACTTTCTATATCTAAGTGCCAGCGTTCTATGTGGCACCTCTGGCCAAGTAGGTTTTTGAGAGGGCATTACTAATATTATTACATTAACCCCCATTTCCACAGATCAGATCTAATGCGGAGGCATTTTCCTCTTCTCTCCCAGGTTAAGTTTAGATTCCCAGATCCTTCTTAATTTATATATATATATATATATATACACACACACACACACACACACACCCATTAGTACACATCAGCTGTAAGCCCTCTGTCACTACCTGATTATTGTTATGGGGCAAAAACGAAAGGAAAAGGAAAGCAAGCACAATGACTGGAAAACTTTCATTTTCGTGTCACCTCTCATTTCCTATGAAAATGTCATCATTCATTTTCTGTAGACAAACGGTTGAAAAGAAATGATAGCATGGAAAATTTTTTGTAGACATCTCTAATCCACACACACATACACACACACAGCTGGAATCACACTTTAAAAAGTCTTTACATACTAATTCAACTTTACATACTAATTCAACCAACCTATGGAACCTATCTTGTTCATAACTTGGGGACTGCCTGTATATGGAAATGTTCCTGATGTACAGGTTGAGCATTGCTTATTCAGAAATCTAAAATACTACAGAATCCAAAATTGTCAATATGGGTGCCTAAGATAATGGCACGTTTTCTTTCTGGTGGTTTAGTGTACACACACCTGGTTTCATGCACACAATTATTAAAAATCATGTACATATATGCAAATACAAGTATTCAAAATTCCAAAACACTTTCGAGAAGGACTATACAACCTGTATCTGTTTTCCCAAAGTTGGTATTGTAAAATTCACCAGTCTTTGAAACTGGTGAATTTTATAAATTTGCTTCAAATCGAAGTCAACCTCATTAAAAACAACCATCACAATTTTTTCCCAATATTATCACAATGTTGTTCCAGAGACAGATTTCAGACCTGAAACAGGCTTAGTAATTCCCTGTTTTCAGCATGCTTTGTTTTTTTAAAACACACTTTATCTCCATTACAGACTGAAGAGGAAGAAAACACTCAAGATTATGTTAACCAGACAGTCTACCTCCTACACCAATGTCTAAAGGCAAACCTCATCTAGCCCTCCAGCTATGAGGTAACACTTCCCCATCTGGCACCTAGTGTACTTAGACATGCAGAACAGCTGTATGCTTTTGAAACATGTGTTTCTACCTGTAACACTCCTGGGTGGCACGAACACTGGGAACCAACACAGAAGCCAATAACAATATAATATCTTTATTAAAGCAAATAAAGTTCCAAATGGAAATAAGCAGCAAAGTAAAAGTAGCAATTGACTTTCCAGAAAAGATCAATTTTAGTCCAATAAGATAAAGTCTTATGTCCAGTATTAGAGTTCAAAATCCAGGAAACGAAACACACCCAAACTCTGTCTTAGTTTTGAGTGGGGAAAAGAGCAGGGAGCAAGAAGAGTCCTTTAGAATAAATGTCCAAATCAGGATTTCAGGGCAAGGCAAAACTAGATGTTCAGGAGCTGAAACGCAGTCCCAACTTGGCAAGAAGGTAAACCAACACCCAGTCTACTCCAGAGTAAGTGCACTGTCAGGCCGCTTGGAGATCAGGAACAAGAGATGACGATGCTTCCCAGTCAGAAGTTAAGTTGACACCGCGCCGAAGGTTTTCAACGCAAAACTTTTATGGAAGTTCATAAGCTCCACCAGAGCAGGTGCTGGACTCCCCAATTCTTCCCAAGAGAACTGGTCCACCATAATCGCCTCGCTCCGCTAATCTGGCGCTTCGTCGCAAACTTTGCTTCTGAGAACGGTCTGTTTTCAGAAAAGCCCTTCAATCAAACAGTAAACCATCCGGAGAACCTGGGAGAGGAGGCACTGTCTAAAGGGCATCCTTAATTGGCTCTGGCACGGAAATGTCAACAGTAGGCATCTGGAAAGGAATGGACTCTTGCTGACTTGGGAAAACTTCTTCAGTTTGGTCAGCAATGGCTGTAGGGTCCGGAGCCAAAGGTGCCTGAGACATCACACTACTATTGATAGATAAAGTGTGTCTATGATCTTTTATTGATTCAGATAACCTACAGGGTAAAAACATTGAATGCAGACCCTCTGTTATTTTGCCTTGCTACACTGTCCTTGTTAAAAGCAGTCTCCCCTAGTTTGGTATCCGTATGTCATGATCCCAATCTCATGCCATCTCCGGACACAGAATGCTCACACAGAACACATGGCCATGGGCCAAAAGGGAGGGCAGGACATATGAACCAGCAATAAAACTCAATTGCCCTGAGGTGGGGGGAAAGGAACTCTGGAATGTGGGAATAGAAAACTTCCAGGCGCCAGGACTCTAAGAATGATTTACAACACTGTAGCTATGGCCTATATAGATGGGCTGTAGAGCAGACTCTTGTATTCCGAACAATAAAGCCATATGGCATCTCATTGTGTGTGTCTTGGTGTATTCTTCTGAAGAAGACTAACCAACTCAAAGATATTTCAGGGAAGAAGCAAGCTCCGAAGGAAGAGAGATGGCAGAATTTCACACTCCCTTGAATGCAGCTACCCCCCCCCCCAACCATGACCAGCCACTGGAGGGTCACACCAACTTGGCCAGAGGTGCCGCACAGAGCCAAGCCAGCAACAGGCTGGGAGTATGGCCCTCCCCACTCGACGTGCAGCCAAGGAATGCAGGAGATGAGGCAAGAATTGGCACAAGTGAAGGAGATGCTCCATTCCCTGATCCTGACACAACAGGACGGCTCCAGGGGGCAGGACACTAACTCAGGTCTTCCAGGGATCGCTTCTTCTCCTCAGGTAATCTCCCCCGGCCTTTCTGCAGCAGCCCCTTCCCCCATAGACAAAGGAGTGAGGAAGAGGGGGGCAGGGCTCAGCACTACAGAGGGGAGAGGAAGCTGCAAGCCACCTTTGAGGGGACCCAGAGAAATTGCCATTCTTTTTGACAAGAGTGGCTGCCTTCATGACCAAGTGGGAAGACTCTTTCTCAGACAAAATGGACAAGGTCCAACATGTGGATGACCAGCTAGAGGGGGCAGCCTCTGAATGTCTCCTGGCTCTGTATGACATATGTGCACCAGAGCTCAACAACTTGGACACCTTCATGGTGGCACTAAGATCCAGCTTTGAGGACCCACTGCGCATGGACAGAGCCAGGGCGAAACTGATGAGCCTGAAGCAAGGCTCCCGTTCCGTCCAGGACTTTGCCTTGGAATTCAGAAGACTGGCCTCACAGCTCCCTGAATGGAATGAAGCCTTCAGGATGCAAGTGTTCAAGGACTGCTTGAGGTCAGACCTGTTGGAATGGGTGCTGGCCAGGGGCAGACCAGACACCCTGATGGGATGTGTGGACGTAGCTGGCAAGGGAGAGATGGTGAGGGAGGAAATCAAAAGATCCTGCCAAAAACAACCCTGCCCAGCCGGAAGCACCAGGGGTAAAAGCAATACCCCTTCCAGGAGCAGAGACAGGCTTGATCCAGGTGAAAAGGATCAGAGGTGGAAGCTGGGCCTTTGCCTACGGTGTGGTGGTGAGGGGCATTTGGCCGGCTCCTGGCCAGGAAGCGGGAGAAAACCTGCAGAGTGCAAAGCAGGAGAAAGCCAGCAAAAGGGGAATCTGAACCAAGGGAGGAAGACCAATGCAACAGCACTGGCAGCAAAGCAGCAGAAACGGGGTGAGATCCCCAGGATGACACATCAGGCAGCGAACAGCTCTCGGGAAACGAGGCTTGCCTGGAGTAATGCGCGCCAGCATCCAGACAGCAGGAAAGAGGCACGTCAAAGCAGCAGAGACTGGCAGTGACTCTTCCCCACCCCAGGCAGCAAGGAAGCAGTGCTTCAAAACAGTGGTGAGTGGCACCGAATCCCCCTTCTGGCTGAAAGTGCAACTGAGCAAGGAAGGGACTAGAAAAGACTTGACAATAAATGCAATCCTGGACTCAGGCTGCACAAAATCCATAATAAAGCCTGAGACAGCACTTAGGCTGGGGTTGTCTAAAGTTAAGCTTTGCTCCCCAATAACTTTTGTGCAAATGGGTGGGAGCGAAATGAAGGGGGGACTCTGTAAACACAAAACTGAACAAGTATTGTTGCGGGTGGGAGACCATCAGGAGGCCATCCATTTCATCATTGCACTCACGGCCCGCTACAAACTGGTTCTAGGTTTAGATTGGCTGAAACTCCACAATCCCATGGTGAAATAGAGGGAGGGGGACATAACTTTCACAGATCCTGCTTGTAAGGCTCATGTGCGAGACTTGAATACAAGCGAGAGGAGAGGAGCTGCTACAGGATGTCATCAGAGGGGGAGGGAGGGGGCATGCAAGCACCAGAGCACATTGCAGCTTCAGGAAGCCCAGCACAGAAAGGGGGCTGGGAGGGGCAGCAGCAGAGAACAACACACACACCTCTCAACCACCGGGGGGAGAGGGAGGGTGTCAACAGACACCAGAATGCATGGCAGAGTCAGAGAGCCCTCAAATCCCAGCAGAATATGCAGACTTAGCAGAGGTCTTTGATGACAAGAAGAGTGACAAACTCCCTCCTCATCGAGACACAGACTGTGCTATAGAAATATTGCCCAACTCCCCAATGCTCAAACAAAGAACCTATCCCATGACTCCCAAAGAGAGGGTTGCACTGAAAGAATTTGGCCAGGGGCTTTATTCACCCTGAGGCTGGTCACCGATTATAGACACTTAAATGCAATCAACGCCACACAGACATATCCTCTCCCTTTGATCAAAGACATACTGGCACAACTCAGTACCGGCAAGATCTTCACCAAATTGGACTTGCGGGAGGCATTTCATAGAGTTAGAATACGGCAAGGTGATGAGTACAAGACAGCAATAAATACAGTCTTCGGGAAATATGAATTCTTAGTTATGAGTTTTGGTTTAAAAAATGGCTCAGCAGTCTTCCAAAATCTCATTAATGAAGTGCTCAGGGAATACTTAGGCAAAGGTGTGCTCTGTTACCTGGATGATGTCCTCATATTTTCTCAGGACCTTCAATCTCATGTCCAGCAAGTTAGGGAAGTCCTTAAAAAGCTGCTCGCCAACCACTTGCATGTCAAGCTGCCAAAGTGTGCCATCCACCAGGACAAACTGGACTACTTAGGATACAGAATTTCTAGTCAGGGCATTAAGATGGACCCCAGGAAAGTGGAGGCAATAGTGGGGTGGGAGCCCCCCAGGACCAGGAGACACCTACAAAGCTTTCTGGGATTTGCAAACTTCTACAGGCAATTCATACCCAACTTTGCCCAAATAGCCCTACCTCTCACTGACATGCTCAAAAGAAAAACAGAAGGCAAACCCAGGCCAGGCACCAAACTGCCTTGGAGCAAGGAAGCCCAAAAGGCTTTTGAGATGCTAAAATGCCTCATGAGCTCAGAGCCCATCCTGAAATACCCAGACACCCAACAACCTTTTGTCACCTCACTATAGCTGCTCCCAAATGAAGACATGAGACTTGCTCTGTGATCACTGTAAACTTTTACTACAGGAAACATTGACATGTAAAAAGCCGAGAGTGCCAGGCGGCGGTCAGCACTCCTTTATATATCCTCCCCCTCATTCAAAGATACAATTCCCGCCAAGAGAAAACCCTGCGAAGTCCACCTGCCAAATCTGACAGCCGTTTCTTCTCAGGGTCAAGAGCTGCAAGTGCCTTATCAGCTCGGAATGTCAGTGGCCCTGATTTCCGGCGCCAGAATATAGGCCCAGAAAGCTGGGTCCTGACACCCTTTTGTCATACAAGTGGACGTCAGTGACACTGCCACGGGGGCAGTGTTACTCCAGAAGGATGACAAAGGCATTTTGCGCCCCTGTAGTTATCTCTCCCGGAAGTTCAATACAACAGAGTCACACTGGCCTATCTGGGAAAAGAAGCAGCAGCAGTCAAATTTGCATTAGAAGCCTGGAGGCACCTTTTGGAAGGAGCCCCTCACAGATTTCTAGTATACACTGATCACAGAAACCTGGAAGCACTCCAAACACCACGCAAAATGACCCCAAAGCAGCTGAGATTGGCCAAATTCTTTGCCAGATTTGACTTTGAATCGAAATATCTGCCAGGAAAGGAAAACTTCCTAGCCGATGCCTTATCCAGGCTGCCACAACACAATACAGATTAACAACACACTATGGGGACAATCTTTTCCAAAACCCAACTGGGAATGGGGGTTGTCACAAGGCGCAGAACGAACAAAGAGGGGACAGGACATGAGGCCACCCTGCCCCCAGAGGGGGACATCAGGGATCCCTGGCTCAGGGAACACTATCATGAATTAGAGTATAAGGATGGGGTGTGGCTGAAAGGCAGCAAAATTTATATCCCTGAGGACCAAAGGAAACTGGTTCTTCATGATCATCATGATAACAAAACAGCAGGACACTTTGGATTTGTAAAAACTCTGCATTTAGTGAGGAATTATTGGTGGCCTTTCATGAGAAAGGATGTGAAAGCTTATGTTCACCAATGTCCAGTCTGTGCCACAGTGAAGGGTGGAGGGGGCAAACCATCAGGACTCCTCCGGCCTCTGGAAACCCCAGTAGCTCCCTGGGAACACATCAGCATGGATTTCATTATAGATCTCCTGCCCAGTAATGGGAAAACCATAATTTGGGTAGTAGTAGACCTGTTCTCCAAGCAGGCACATTTCATTCCATGCAGAGGTATGCCCAATGCAGAGCAATTGGCACAAATGTTCATTGAAAATTGCTATAAGCACCATGGGGCTTTTTCTAAAGTCATATCAGTCTGGGGCTTGGTATTTGTGTCCAGATTTTGGAAAGCGTTTCTACACCAATTAGGGGCCAAGCAAGCCCTCAGCACAGCATACCATCCCCAGACTGACGGGCAAACAGAGAGGATCAACCAGGTGCTGGAACATTACTTGAGATGTTACACCAACTACCAGCAGGATAATTAGTCAAAGTTTTTGGTCTATGCTGAGGTTGCTTATAATAATTTGGTGCATTCCAGCACAGGGCACTCCCCATTCGAGATAGTTTACGGCCGCAATCTCCGCACCCTGCCAACCCCAGAGGTCTTCCAGTCTGACCCAGTCCCCTTTGCAGAATGGATGGCACAAATCAAAGATGCATGGCCAGTCATCACACAGGCACTTGAAGAGGCCAAGGCAGCTTACAAACACCAAGCAGACTGTGAAGGTCTAATAATGACTAAGGCTCTTTCAGGCAGGGGGGGAATCTTTTTTATCCAACCGCTGCCACCACTGTGTAAAGGAGGGTAGCCTAGGAGACCCAATTAATAACAAATAGATGTTCCAAATAATAAAAGATAACTGCCACCGATTAATGGAACTGCAGCCACCACTGTGTGGAGAGACAACTTTAGATTATAAAAGTGCTCAACCACCCAATAGCTCAGAGGAAGCCTTTTACTTTATTCGGTGTTAAAATGGTAGCACAATTGTGCTGAGGGAGTCTATAGATGACAGAGGCTTTGATGTTGAAAGAACAATATCAAGTTTATTCAGGCACAAGCTTGGTGGTTACAAAAGATGTTTTACTTAGAGGTATTCTTATTAACAATTACAATACTAGAATGAGATGAATCAAACTCTCTAAAGTATCACTTCTTTTACTTAAAGTAGTTAAAACGTCTTCCTCTGCTCCTTTTAAACTGTTACTTCAATGGATCTCTGTGAGTCCAGCTGGGATTGGTTCCCAAAGTCTGAAACTTGGACTATCCAGTGACTTCAAACCACAGTCACCCCTATGATATACTATCCCAGATTCTCTGTGCCTTTCCAGGACACAGATTACATTAAATAAGTCACCAAACTTATTTAAAACCGACTCAAAATGAACAATTGAGTCTCCTTGATCCCATCAACCTGGAATCAATCTTCCCTGTGCCTCATCAGAGCACAGACGGAGGCTTCACTTCTTCACTTCTCCTCCCCGTGGCAGATGGCTACGCCCACATCTCCATGGCAACTGCCTTAGAGGAGAGTCACTAAATGGCTGCCGCCGTCTCATACCTACCTAACCAAACCACAAGCACATAGTTAAACACAACAAACATGAATACAAAACTCATACTTCATTACACAGACAAACACAGGAGACCAGATTGGGACCTGAAGCCAGGACAACAGATATACCTCTCCAAAAAATACTTAAAAAGTAGACAACCAGCTAAGAAATTAGCAGCCAGGTACATTGGTCCCTTCATGGTCAAAAGGCTGGTCAATGAAGTGACTGTAGAACTAGAACTCCCCCAGACCTACAGAATGAATCACCCAGTCTTTCACTTCAGCCTACTCAAACCAGCTCCCGAGAGCACCCAATGGCACCCAGTCAAACCCCCCCCCCCCGCCCCCACCCATCATGATAGGGAGCAATCAACACTATGAGGTAGCTGAAATCTTAGACTCCAGGCTCAGGAAAAACATCCTACAGTACTTTGTTAGGTGGAAACACTCCCCCCCCCCCAGTAAATCGGAGTGGGTAAAGGAATCTGACATAAATGCACCCACACTCATCGAGCGGTTTCACACTCAATACCTACACAAACCTCCACACAAGGGAGGAGGACTGCCTTTGGAGGGGGCGTGATGTCATGATCCCAATCTCATGCCATCTCCGGACACAGAGTACTGACACAGAACACATGGCCATGGGCCAAAAGGGAGGGCAGGACATATGAACCAGCAATAAAACTCAATTGCCCTGATGTGGGGGGAAAGGGACTCTGGAATGTGGGAATAGACAACCTCCAGGCGCCAGGACTCTAAGAATGATTTACAACACTGTAGCTAAGACCTATATAGATGGCAATAGAGCAGACTCTTATATTCCAAACAATAAAGCCATATGGTATCTTCACTCATTGTGTGTCTTGATGTATTCTTCCGAAGAAGACTAACCCACAGCAACACAGCTGGAGCTGAGAAGCCTTACACAGTACTTGCAGTAGGCAAGATGGGAGAAAATTCTGTAAAGCCACAGACAAGAGAGGGTTGAATGGACCTATGTGTGTCCTTTCCAATCCATGCTTCCGCTTATGTGAGAAGAAGATACCAAATTAGGCAGTTACAATTGTTAGATTTCTATGGGCGAGGCAGCAATGGCAACATTATACTTTTTCCTCTATTAAAGGGCATGCCAAGTTGTTTGCCCTAATCCCCCCCCCTCAAAAGCCTAGCTTACTAGAGGGTTAACTAGTTTTGAAGGGGGGATGAAATACCAGTCCAGTTGATGATCAAAGTTGGGTATACCATTTTGTCCTTTGCCTTAGACAGCAAACACTCTGTTAATTATTCTCTATTTTATGCTAACAGTATTTGTGATAACTAGCTTTTCTTTTAGGAAATCTACTTCTTGCAATATTTTTATTCCTTGTTTTATTTTGTCTTGTAATTGCTTCTTTTGCTATTGCATGTTCTTTGTAGCCCTTTCTTCAATAGTTGTCATTATGAAGAAGACCATTGTGCTACCTATCTGGATGGGGATTGATTACTGAGGTATTTCGCCAACTGACTGACTGCATTCAGTTATTTTGAACCCTTTATTTGGACCATTTCCTCAAAAAAAAAATCCATCATATATCCCTGTGGCATTTTAGAGATCTATAGCTTGTCTATGGTAGTCGGGATAGCTCTCGTCCCACTGTTGACACAGGGGCCTAAGATGCGACCCTCTGACCAACATCGCGGACAAGGCATCAAGACCAGAATGACACATTTGATAGAATTATGAAGTTCTTTTTTATTATGAAAAACATGGCATCATATAAAACAACTTAAAATGCAGGATTTGTTCTCTTTGCCAACTTTGCCTTTCTAAAAGTATTGCAATAGTTTTGGGATCCCTTAATGCAGCGAACATCACATGGCAACTTAAATTTGTTTTTTCACAAAACTGCTATCATTGGAGAAAGGGTATCTCCCTAGAAGGATACCAGGATAGAGGAGTTCATTGTGCCTGCTCATCATCATTGATAAATAAAGGAAACAAACAATGTCCCAAGAAAAGGTCCATCAGAAAAGCGAAAAAAGAAGACTTGACGTTAGGATGATAAAACCTCTGGACTTTGGAGAGGGTGCCTCACTTCAAAGGAATCTCTGGAAATTTCAAAACAGGGAGATTGGTTGAAGACCCTCTCGCTCTGCACGCTGGCTGGAGGAAAGCTGAGGAACTTGCAAGAGACGTTGGCAAGATGCAGCCACACGTGTTCTTGGGAAGACCAGTAGGCCAACGGATCACAGAATATATTCTCCAGCAGTTCCTCAAAGTAACGGTTCACACAACACTCGGCAAAATCCAGCTTCCGTTGTTTGGCAGACTGAGACTCCCCCGATTGTGCAAGTATGGCAACCATTTTTCCAAATAAATCTCCCCCCCCCCCCCGTCACTGCTGCTGCCCTTGCTGCTGCTGAAACTGCTGTCTTGAGGTCAGAAACCTATTGCACAGCACTTCCGGGCTGTCGGACTCGCCACTGGCGCTACTGCTAGGGGTGGCGGGCATCTGTGCCAGGGGGCCCCTGTGCTCTGTGCCCCCCCCCCATGGCAACGCACTCCTCCTCGCGCACAAGGTTAACGAGAAGTGCCTTTCATTCCGGATAGTCTTTGGAGCAGACGGTGTCCTTCAACCTCGGATCACAAATGGCTGCCATCATGTGGACCTGGCTGCTCTAGCCATTTACGAATGGCAAGGGTCAGCTTTCTCATGACCTCCTGGACCTGTGGTGTTAGATTGCTGGCCAGGGAGTCGAGTGTTCGACCTCCTCCCAGCATATCGAGATGCCTCTTTAGGGCCAAGACCAGAGGCACTCCGTGGCGGAGAAGGGCCCCCTGTGCCGAAAGGGTCTCTGTTGCTTCCTTAAACAGTCTCAGAACTTCCACCAGCTGGGAGATGGTGTCCCACTCTTGCTTGCTCGGCACCAGCTTGCCAATGGACGCAACCAAGGTAAGGGAGATTCCGTGGACCACCTTCTGCTGCTCCACCATTCGTGCAAGCATCTTGTAGGTGGAGTTCCACCGGGTGGATACGTCTTGTAGCAGCTTGTGCTGCGGTAGCCCCTCCAATTTCTGCCTGTCCCTTAGCTCTTGGGCCGCCTTCATGCTGCGATGGAAAAACCTGGCGATCTTGCGGCAGCGTTCAATTAGCTAAGTGATGTGTGCACCAGTGTTGGAGGCCTGCTGTTGTTTCTCTGTGCTCTTGAAAGCATCCTTGATGGTGTTGTGGAGCAAGTGTGCCATACATGTAACGTTGGTGAAGCTGGCGCTTTCCACTGCTCTAATCATGTTTTTCCCCGCATCAGTGACCATGAATCCCATCCTCATGGTCTCTGGACGCCTTGGTGTCCAGGCCGCCATCATGTCATCAAGGATCTTGCAGATTGTTTCTGCCTTGTGGTCCCTATCTACGGCCTCCATGGCGAGGAGGGCCCAGTGCTGGCCGGTCTCCACGCTGTCGCCTTTATCCCACCAATGCACCATCAAAGAAAGGTAGGAATGGCCACCTCCAATACTGGTCCAAATGTCAGAAGTGTAATGGATGTGCCCTCCAAGATGGGGCCGGGCTGTGGCGCAGGCTGCTGAGCAGCCTGCTGCAATAAATCACTCTGACCATGAGGTCATGAGTTCGAGGCCAGCCCGTGGCGGGGTGAGCACCCGTCAATTAAAAAAAAATTAAAAAATAGCCCCTGCTCATTGCTGACCTAGCAACCCGAAAGAAAGTTGCATCTATCAAGTAGGAAATAAGGTACCACTTATAAAGTGGGGAGGCAAATTTAACTAATTTACGACATTGGAATGAGGAAGTGCCATCACAGTGGATGATGAAGCGGCTGCTCCCCCCTGTGGCCAGAATCGAACATCCGCTCAGGAGAAGGTTAAATTGCCTCTGCGTCTGTTTCTGTCTCGGTTCTATGTGTATATGGGCATTGAATGTTTCCCTATATGTATATAATGTGATCTGCCCTGAGTCCCCTTCAGGGTGAGAAGGGTGGAATATAAATACTGTAAATAAATAAATAAATAAGTGACTGAATTTTGGAGAATGCTGATTACATATAAATGTTGACAATCTCCAAAAAAAATCAGCATTTTTTGAAAATAAAAATATTACATTTATTCATCTTATTTACTCTAAACCTGGATCCAGATCAGGCATTCTTGACATACAATACTGTGAATGCAGGTGAGAAAACTGAGGTGAATGGTATTTGCCTGGAATTATCAGGAACTATAGGACCCGTGTGGCACAATGGATTAAACCCTGCTGCCGGCTAAACTGCTGACCTGAAGGTCAGTGGTTTGAATCTGCGAGAAGAGATGAGCTCCCGTCTGTCAGCCTCAACTTCCCATGTGGGGCCATGAGAGAAGCCTCTCACATGATGGTAACACATATAGGCATCCCCTGAGCTACGTATTTGTAGACAGCAGATTCTCTTATACCAGAAGCAACTTGTAGTATGTTCTTAAGTCACTTCTTACACAATTAAAAAAATCAGGAACTATCAAAGTATTCAGATCCACCAAATGTGAGGCATTCAGTAGAACAGAGAGAAGAAACCATTGAGGTAGCAGGAAATTTGCTTATGGTGGAGATAAAGAGCAAAGTAGCAATTTCTGTATGTTGATGACTTAAAGAGATTAAGATGTCAATAAGGTCATTTTTTAAGAGTCTGGCATATTGGATTGCATTGGAAGCACATATTAAAGTGTACTCTGACAAATGGCTCAGATTACGATTCAACCTGCTTGGCTTGCTTTAACCAGTGTAGGGAAACCTCCAATTTAATTGCTTGCAGGATTCTTCTACTGTGGGCATACAAATACATCCCCATGTATTGTGTCACAACAAGGTAGGTAGCACTGGGCCAATGTTTGCCTAGAAGTGTTAACTACTGTGTTTTGAATGTCCTTTCTGTTGCAAAGCTATTTTAGCAGCAGGGAGAAAGCTTCTGGAAAACATTGGATCCAAGATCTCTCTTTATTCCCCTCAATTTCCACTCTATTTGTCAGCTGCTAGATTTCTAGATTACGTTCTCCCACTTATATCAGTTTCTAACCATACAACTATAGTTTTATGATTACACTTTATCTGACTTGCTGCATCATATGGAATCCTGGGTTTTGCGGTTTAGGGAATGCCGTTTATGATTGTCAGCCAAAGCTTCCCATGCGGGGAGATGAGAGAAGCCTCTTAGCAGGATGGTAACACATACGGGCATCTTTATACCCTGGGCAATGTCTTTATAGACAACTGATTCTCTCACACCAGAAGCAACTTGCTGAATGTCCTTAATTCCCTTCTGACACGATTTTAAAAAATGGAGAGGCGGTGATGTTAGCCTGTTGCAAGAAAAAAGTATTATCATACCTTAAAGATTAACACATTGAATTGAGCATAGCTTTTACAAGCTGAACTGCTAGATTATTTATACACATTCATACAATGACGAGTCAGTGGAGCATAATCAATGGTGTTAGTGGGAAGTGAAATGCAAAAAATACAAACTGATTGGGTTTGTGTGTGTGTGTGTGAGAGAGAGAGAGGAGCGACTAGAGATACTGCAAGTCACTTCTTGTGTGAGAGAATTGGCTGCCTGCAAGGACGTTGCTCAGGGGACGTCCGGATGTTCTTGATGTTTTACTATCCTTGCAGGAGGCTTCTCTCATGTCCCCACATATAGCTGGAGCTGACAGAGGGAGCTCATCCATGCTATCCTCGGGTTGGATTCATAGAGCAACCTTCAGGTCAGTAACCCAACCTTCAAGTCATCAGTCCTGCTGGCACAAGGGTTTAACCCACTGCACCACCAGGGGTTCCTAAACTGATTGTTACATTACAGTGTAATGTAACAAACAGTAGTAGCAAACAGTGGTTGAGTAACAACAGACATTCTTGCAATTACAGTAGAGTCTCACTTATCCAACATAAACGGGCCGGCAGAACGTTGGATAAGCAAATATGTTGGATAATAAGGAGGCATTAAGGAAAAGCCTATTAAACATCAAATTAGGTTAGGATTTTACAAATTAAGCACCAAAACATCATGTTGCAGAAAAAGTAGTTCAATACACAGTAATGCTATGTAGTAATTACTGTATTTACGAATTTAGCACCAAAATATCACGATGTATTGAAAACATTGACTACAAAAATGCGTTGGATAATCCAGAACGTTGGCTAAGCGAGTGTTGGATAAGTGAGACTCTACTGTATCAACACATAGGTTTGTGTGCGCAGGTGTTCAAGCCATCAGTTCATTTATGGTGACCCTATAAGTTTCATCGGAAATTCTTCAGCAAAGAATATTCAGACACGGGTTTGCCCATTCCTCTCGCTGAAATGTAGTTTTCAGCACCTGATATTCATTGGCAGTCTCCCATCCAAGTACTAATCAGTTTTGACCCTGCTCAGTTTCCAATACAGTAGAGTCTCACTAATCCAAGCCTCGCTTATCCAAGCCTCTGGATAATCCAAGCCATTTTTGTAGTCAATGTTTTCAATATATTGTGATATTTTGGTGCTAAATTCGTAAATACGGTAATTACAACATAACATTACTGCGTATTGAACTACTTTTTCTGTCAAATTTGTTGTATAACATGAAGTTTTGGTGCTTAATTTGTAAAATCATAACCTAATTTGATGTTTAATAGGCTTTTCCTTAATCCCTCCTTATTATCCAAGTTATTCGCTTATCCAAGCTTCTGCCGGCCTGTTTAGCTTGGATAAGTGAGACTCTACTGTATCAGACAGGATGTGATGCCTTTAGAATACTTAGAGCCAGGGAATCAATACATGGTGTATGATTAAAAGCCTCTGTTTTGTTTCAGACCACAAGAGATACATCTGAACCTCCTGATGAATCCTTACAAAACAAGTTGAATGTGTTTGATGTCCTTTTCTACAAGATTGGCCACTTTGGGGTAGAAGAAATAATGTTTCCCAGGAGACTGAAATAATTTTTTAGCTTTTAAATACAGTGGTCTGAAGTTGCTTCCAGGACCATCACCCGATGAATAACAACATGTGTGAATGCTCACATCTTGTTGCATACTAAAATAGTGTTCCTTATATAAATTGTCAAAATCTAGGATTCCTTTTTTTGGTATTTTATTGGGGGGGATCTGTGGAACATTGAATTTGTGGATGTAGAATCAATAAATATGGCGGGGGTTTGTGTGAATTGGCCTATTTGCCATCTGTAATACATATTAGGCTACTGCTATCAAATGATCTTGACACAAATTCAAAGAACAATTTGGGCAGTCCAAAACATGCTCGTAAGTATACCAAGGTTGATAATGAGGACTGTGTTGGCTGTATATGTATTTCATGCCTTGGTTTCAGTTTGCTATAGACAGGTTCCAAGAACTAAAATAAACTTAGTTGAAAAATATATAAAACATTGGTAAAGGTAAAGGTTTTCCCCTGAAATTAAGTCCAGTTGTGTCTGACTCTGGGGGTTGGTGCTCATCTCCTTTTCTAAGCCGAAGAGTCAGCGTTGTCCATAGACGCCTCCAAGGTCACGTGGCTGGCATGACTGCATGGAGTGCTGTTACCTTCCCGCCAGAGTGATACCTATTGATCTGCTCAAATTTGCATGTTTTGAATGGCTTGACTGGCAGAAGCTGGGGCTAATAGCGAGAGCTCACCCCACTCCCTGGATTTGAACCACCAACCTTTCAGTCAGCAAGTTCAGCAGCTCAGCTGTTTAATCTGCTGTGCCACCAAGGACTCCTATATCAAACATTAGAAGTTAAAAATATCATTATACTATTTAAAACCTTATAACTAGTTGGAAAACACTATTAATGAATAATATAGAAAACAGTACAGCACAATTCTGCAAGGACAGCCCCCTTGAGTGGACCAGTCTTCAAAGCTCTGCTGAAATAAATACATAAGTAATCTTCACCTGCCTGTGGAAAGGCAGCAAGGAAGTTATCAGTCTAACCTCTCTTAGTAAATAGGAAGTTCTAGTAGCTGAGGTCAACTATAAGAAGGCCTTCTACCATTCTCGCACCAGATATACCAGTGAGGCTGGTGGGGCAAGGAGAAAAGTCATTGCAGAGAATCCCTAAACACAGGAGAGCCCAAGGTTTCAATGGGATCTGCTTCAGACCACAGTATGAGCTACACCCATAAGTACAGGGAGTAATTACTAAGCAGATGGTGAGGAACATCAACCTTCAGATAGTGGGGAACATCAACCTGCTCTCACATAGCCCTGTGGATCACACAAGCCTAGCTAGCCAAACAAGTTTGAAAGGTTGGTTACCATTATAAAGCACATGCCTAATTAACATTAGATCCTACCCTCATTAATTTGGGAGTTCAAAAGGCTTTAGTATGTCTTGGTCATTAAATAAATCTGCCTGTGGCAATTGGGTGCCTTTGTTTGCAGACTTGAGTTGCTGTGATCTGCCATAATCCGCACTTGAAGGGATGTCTTAACTCAGGAAAAAAAACAGTTTTACAAACACATTGATTGTGGAAGAAGGTACAGAACATGCCTTTTCATCTTGTGACTTAGCAAGTCCCTGGTTGAGAAATAGTGGCTTCTGAAAGGCTAAAAAAGGCTGATATAAGCTAGGTAGAGTTGTTTACAATCTGCCCCCTTTTCTTGTAATAGTTGAACTATTATTTTTGGGGGCTATCTGGGCTATGCAACACATGAAAACAGTTTTGCAAGCCCCATTATACATCCCTTTTCAATTCCAAAATTATTAATGCCTGTTTCACATTGATTTTGACTTTCATTATGCTGTGTTCAGCTGAAAATGCAAAAAATAATTTCTTAAGTCTGTACACAACTTCTCTGGCTTCCCTTAAAATTCTTCAGATGTTTGGCTTGAGCTGTACCCTTGGCATTTGCTTCAAATTTCACTTTAGGCAAACAGACCTAGAGGTAAACTTGTCTCATAGTGTACTCATAGTGAAACAGGAGTGTGTGACCTCTTACTGCATGTTATTGCGGTAGTTGTTTTAAGACTTGGAATGGGGGGGGGGAGGAGGGAGGATGGCTATCATGCTGCTTGAGGCTGAGTCTACACTGCCCTATATACCAGGATTTGATCCCAGATATCTGCTTTGAACTGGATTATATCACTCTACACTGTCAGATAATGTGGGATAAACAGATAATCAGGGGTCAGCTCCTGGGATATAGGGCAGTGTAGATCCAGCCTGAGTCCCTTTCCTTGTCACAAATTTAGCGGGAGTAGGAATATAAGAGGAGCCTTTGATGGCACAGCAGGTTAAACAGCTGAGCTGCTGAACTTGCAGACCAGAATCCAGGGAGAAGAATGAGCTCCCGCTGTTAGCCCCAGCTTCTGCCAACCTAGCAGTTCGAAAACATGCAAATGTGAGTAGATCAATAGCTACCGCTCCAGCCCGAAGTTAATGGCGCTCTATGCAGTCATGCTGGCCACTTGACTGGAGGTGTCTATGGACAATGCCGCCTCTTTGGCTTAGAAATGGAGATGAGCACCAACGCCCAGAGTCAGACACGACTAAACTTAATATCAGGGGAAAAACCTTTACCTTTACCTTTTAGGAATATAAGAGAACACTCATGTATCACAAAAGAGCCAGCATAAAATAGAAAGTTTGGTTAATTAACACAACAGAAAGCATTTAAAACAGCCACTGCTGTAAACATGTTGTTATAAAAGATGACCAGAGATTCAGTTCAAAGCAGCTTGGAAGAAACAGGTCTTTAAGGCCTCTTTACACTTACAAGTAAACTACTAAGGCAATTCATTTACTTGTGCCTCATGTTGGCACAATAATGAATTGAACCAGATTGTCCTACCAGAATTTAAATAAGAATCAGTGCATTTCTCTTAACTTCCATCATTATCCTTTATTCTTCTGAAGATTTACTTAGCCCCTTGTCTCAAGGCTTTTACATTCTTATATAACTGGGATGATTTCTTAAAACATATTACTGAAATTTTAAATGTAGTAGTTTGTTTACTGTTTCTTCCAACCAGTGCTGGATTTAGGGCAAATAAGACCCTATGCTAGTTAAGAGACCCCTTACTTGAGCCCTGAAGGAGGTAGGCCCGGTAGGCCTAGAATGTCTGTTTTGTGGCATACTTCCATAGACTATAAACCAGTGATTTCCAACCTTTGGGCCACCAGATGTTTTGGACTTCAGCTCCCACAATTCCTAACAGCTTATAACCTGGCTGGGATTTCTGGGAGTTGAAGTCCAAAACACCTGGAGGCCCAAGGTTGTGAACCACTGCTATAAACTCTATCGTTATGTTTGGAATCATTCTGAAACAGAATGTCTTCAAATTTAGAATTATAAGCAAAATCCATTGTAAATTTTTTTGGGGGGCAGAAAGATTGGCTCCCCTGGCCAACGGGGCCCTGTACTAAACAAAATGGTAAATCTGGCACTGCTTGCAACCCCTACATTACTAAAAAAAAAGTCAGTCTTGATACAAATCCAAGATAGCAGTTGTAGCAATAAAGTTAGCCATCAAATTGTGCTGAAGGACCTAGAGAAATGTTCTGTTATCAACATTTGCTCAAAGTTAGCTGTAGAGTCACACTGGAAGACCTACAGATTCCTAGAGAAAACATATTAATCAAATATGTGAATAATCATACCTATAAAGGTAAACTGGCTAATGTCGAGGAGCAACTGAAATCATCATTACATTTAACAAGCCTTTAGGAGAAAACTCAATTAGCATACTGAATTATGCTGTCTGTTGAAGTTTTAGACTGTTATCAAAAACAATACCCTCCAGATGGATTTATAGTTTGCAGAGGGCTCTCCAATGAAATCTATCTATTTTTCTTTTTCTTAACTTGTTCAGAGATTTGCTAATATGCATCAGCAGAGATCAGGAGTGGACCAGCAGAAGCTTCCCCACAGATACTATATTGTTTAGTCTTTCTATTTTAACCCTCCGCCTACATTGTATCTTCACATATACAGTAGAGTCTCGCTTATCCAACGTAAACGGGCCAGCAGAACGTTGGATAAGCGAATATGTTGGATAATAAGGAGAGATTAAGGAGAAGCCTATTAAACATCAAATTAGGTTATGATTTTACAAATTAAGCACCAAAACATCATGTTATACAACAAATTTGACAGAAAAAGTAGTTCAATACACAGTAATGCTATGTAGAAATTACTGTATTTATGAATTTAGCACCAAAATATCATGATGTATTGAAAACATTGACTACAAAAATTTGTTGGATAATCCAGAACATTGGATAAGCAAGTGTTGGATAAGTGAGACTCTACTGTATTGTGTAGATCCCTATGTATATAAAATGTGTATGGTTCTTATCAAAATGTAGCAAGACAGAGCCCAGAGGTCTTCACCTTTTAGCCATCCCACTGAGATGCTTCCCAATCAGAAAAGGTTGGGCTACTCGCCCCCCTGTTCTCAACCAGAATAATCATCACAATCCATTGTGTATATGTAAAGATATAGGTAGTTTCAGTGTCAGATCTGAGAAGCCAGCCAATATTTGTTTAACTAAACATTCCACTTGGGCTGATAGATTGCACAGAGACTCCAAATATGTACATTTGCTTAACCCTTTTATTTAACACTCAGCCCTTGATTGCCGGGATCATCAGCTTTTATCTCCAGAGCCTTGCACCTTTGTTAAAATAGCAACCTGACAGTTGAGTAAATCGAAGACTCATCATCATTTTTTAGACATTGTTTCTATCCAACAGCTGACTGGATCCCTGGCCAATCAATCCCGAGCTGTCATTTCCCTGCAAAAAGGAATCCCCGCCTGGAGGCGGAGAAATCAGCGGTGCCCTCAACCAATCAGGGAGCAGATCAGATGGGACCCTCAGTCAATCAGGAAGGGAAGTGGGAGTTTTGAATAGTTGTCATGTGTATAAAATCATGCCTTTCTCTGAATGTTATGTTAGTATTTCAAAAGCATCTCTGCTTGTACTTGCATCTCTTCTGGCTGGATTGAATAAACCTCTGTGGCTTGTCTTCACCCTGGTGAGTTGTCTCTCTCTGTCCTGGCCCATTCACTGTTAGCCTGAGCTCGCCAGGTATGGACCCCATTATCCGCTGTCCTAGTTTCAAATTTGACTACAAGACCATAAATTTATTGCTGATTTAGCATTTATATTAAAGCCAGTTTTCTTGTATGAATTACTTCAAGGAAAATTAGGCCTCCTTAGAAGGTGGATTTCAAATAATTAAGGAAAAAGAAAAGACAGTATTCTTTTACAATACTTCGTACATGTGAAAAGGTTTTCATGAATGAAAAGCTCCCATCTGCAGTGTCTTCCTGTATCTCTGCCTGCGCATGAGTGAATTGTGTACATGTGATATATTCCCATGTGGTTAGAAAGTGAAGTGGGACCACAGAAGCAAGGTCATTATAGCTGCTGGTTTTTGCAGTTACCACTTTCAATGGCTCCTCTGTGTAGTCTGACATGGTAGTTGTTAAGAGTGGTCCAGCATTTCTGACTTCGCTGGTTTGAAGTATTCTACAGTATCCTTCATGTTCCTTGATTCATGTTTGGGCATTGTGTTTGGTGGTCCCTATGTAAACTTGTCCACAGCTGCATGGTATACGGTAGACTCAGCCATAGCAGAGCACTTGATTAACCAACCTGGACACAGCATATTATTTGAGAAGATAGAAAGGCTGGACCACTCTAACATCTACCATGTCAGACTACACAGAGAAGCCATTGAAATCCTTAAGCGTCTTGACAATTTCAACAGAATGGAGGAAACCATGAAAATGAATCAAATTTGGTTACCAATACTAAATACTAAATTTTTAATACTAAAAAAACCTCTAACATCAAGAGAGTAAATAAAGAGCAATACTAAAAAAAAAAACAAAAAACAGGAGAATTCTAGACAGGAAACAATCAGGACCAGCTAGCACCTCCCAACAAAGGATTCCCCCAGGCAGTAAGCAGCCAGACATTGAAGTTGAAAGGCTATTCATTCAATACTAATCAAGATGGCCAATTGCAACATTCACACTTGACTCAAGCAGACAAGGGTTATTTCTCCCACCTTGGAATTCCACAGATACATAAACCCCACTTGCCTAGTTTCCAACAGACCTCACAACCTCTGAGGATTCTTGCCATAGATGCTTCTGGAACGTGACCACATAGTCCGGAAAACTCACAGCAACCCTGTGATTCTGGCCATGAAAGTCTTCGACAACATATTCTCATCCTATTCATAGGTCTGTCAAGAATGTAGTTCCTGACAGCTATTGATCATATAGATGCTTATGAGATAAAGTGGGTGACTGTGCGTGCGTGCACACATGTAAATATTATTGGCATACTTCAATTAGCTGCCTACTAGTGCTATTATATATGAAAATAACATTCCAGAAACCATACAACACTCCAATATTTAAAGTATTTGCTTATTGGCAACTGATGTGGTCCACTGCCTTAAAAATGACTAGACACCTTTTATTTTTCTATGATCAAGTCATTGTATGTGACCCCCCCCTCTGCATTGACCCATTTCTAAAAAAATTGAAAGCCAAGCCGAAAGAATTAAAACCCAAATTCCCTCTTTCTGTTGGGAAACACACATTTTTCCAGGGCTTAAGGCTCCCCCTCCTTAAATATATTCATTCCTCTGATAAGACCTTCAGCCTCCAATGCAGAGAGGATTACAAGACAACCTTATCTCTATTACGACAAACCAAGTCTGGAACATGAGTTAATCACAGCACTCAAATGCAAATATCAGTTGTATTCTGGTTTTGCAACTGTCCTTGCCTTTGAGCACCAAACAGATAATTTAATTGTGTTTATCACCTTTTTATAGTGGAAAAAGAAGACCCTAATCTCCTTGCACATAAGCTCCTCGGCACAATTTCTGCAAGGCAGAAATGATTGAATCAGGTAAAAAATTGAATCAGGTAAAAATAAGGAATCAATGGGCAAATAAATAGATTCCGTTTTTCTTCTTTTTCAATCCCATGCTCAAGAGGTTTTATGGTACATTTTGGGTGAGATGATTGGCGTGGGGGCAAGTAGGTGAGGTAGATTCTTAATTTCACATTTGTCCATTGCGTTTCCTCTTCAAATACTACCATCCCTGGGTTTATTTTTATTTTTAAGTCCTATAAGTAAATAAAAATTAAAACACTACTTTGAGGTAATATAAATTAGTCACTGTAGGCAGTTGATTTCAGATGTTTTCAATTTGTGGCACATTGCTAGGTTTTATTCACAGGAAGGGAGAAGGGAACCCTTTATGTTTTCAGGGGGAATGTGAGTTTTGGAAAGCTATTTCTTCCACCTCCCACAAGATCAAGTAGGGCCCTTAAAATGTGAAGCATGAATGTGACTGTGTTTGAAAATATATGTGTCAGAAGGAAGATCAAACTGTCTGCCTGTTGAAAGCACGATCAGTGGCAGATCTCTGGATGGTTGGAAGGTGGAAAGTGCCATAGGGTCACTAGGAATTAAAGAACTCCCCAGAATCCTGTACCTGGGCTTTGTGCTCAGTTTGAATCTGATTGTGTGATTTAAGGCTTCATTCATTGAACTGAATGTATCTTGTAACATCCCATTGCTTAATTTCTCTAATGACAAGCCTGAATAGTGGTCCTCTAATTCTTTGCCCAAATCTCAAATTTGAAAAGCAGGTATGGGACTTGCATGGCCCTTTAGATGTTAGTGGACTGCCCCTTCCAGCATTCTTCACTATGCTGACTAATGAGGCTGGGAGTAGTAGTCCTATAACATTTGGAGGGTTGTATAATTCACACTCTGTTGAGAAAACTCAAAGGTGTATATATCTATATCTATCTATATAGTTGTTTATTTGTTCAGTCACTTCTGACTCTTTGTGACCTCATGGACCAGCCCACGCCAGAGCTCCCTGTCGGCTGTTGCCACCCCCAGCTCCTTCAATGACAAGCCAGCCACTTCAAGGATACTATCCATCCATCCATCTTGTCCTTGGTCAGCTCCTCTTCCTTTTTCCTTCCATTTTCCTTGGCATCATTTTCTTCTCCAAGCTTTCCTGTCTTCACATTATGTGGCCAAAGTGCTTCATCTTTGCTTCTAATATCCTTCCCTCTAGTGAGCAGTCAGGCTTTATTTCCTGGAGTATGGACTGGTTTGATATATAGCATACACACACAGTAGGTTTGTAGATACATTCATATGTCAGAACCCTGCTACTAGAGCCTGTATGTGGCTCTGAGTTTCAGGGTCACTGACATTGATAAGACACCTGCGGCTCAGGACTCGGAGAAGAAACGGCTGCTGGACTTGGCGGGGAATTTGCGCGGGGTTTTGCTGAGCGGGAAGAGACTTTTCAAATGAGGGGGAGGGTATATAAAGGATGGTTGGCCGGAGCCTCCCATTCTTGGCTTTTTTGATGTTCATGTTTCCTACAGTAAAAGTTTCTGGTGATAACACAGAGAGTCTCGTGTGTTCATTCAGGAGCGGCTGTGGTGAGCTGACACTAAGCCAAGAATACGGACACCATCCCGCTGTAGCGGTGAGGTGTAACATGCAAGTGGAGGATGAAGAGCTCTTGGGCGCAGGAGGAGGAAGGTCGGAAAGGGCCACTCCCGAGCCGGACGCTGAGTTCCACCAGCTGGCGGCCCTGGCGTCATCCACCGCTTATGCCCAGCCAAATGGGGTAACCCAGAGGCGTGGAGTGGTGCGGGGAGACAGCACCGGAGGAGAGGAAGGTTCACCTTCCCCAGGCCCACAAAGGATGGTGTTTCTGGAGGAGAGGATGTCGGCGATGGAGACCACCCTGGCAGTGATGTCGAGGGCGATGGAGCGCCTGGCGTTTTTGGCGGAGCCAGAGAGAGGAAGGGAACTTCGGGCTGGCTCAATGTGGGACGTGAGCGTGGGAAGCAGCCAGGGCTTTGCAGACCTCCCAGCACCGAAGGGAAGGGAAATGCGAAAGGAGCCCGGCGCCCGGCCCAAGACCCAAACAAGCCTGACGCGGGTGGAGGAGAGTGACGACGAAGGGGAAAAACCTCCGAGAATCCCAGCTACGCTCCCAGCTGAGACCCTGGTGCCCCTGGCGAATGCCGGGCGTGGCACAGGGCCAAGAGAAGCAGCAGCGGGGCCCACTGGTCCGCAAGGGGGCTTGCGACGGGCGGAGAATTGGGGATTGCCACCACAGGGACCCCTACCGAGACGAGAGGAACTAAGGATCGAGTTTGGGGGAGAGTCCTCTGAACTGGATTTTTTCCTGACCACGGTGAGGGGCTATATGGAGGACAATGCTCACACTTTTAGAACGGAATCCAGCCGGATACGGGCCATTGGTGCAGTGTTGAAGAGGGGAGCGGCCAGCTGGTACGTTCAGCTGCACGCGCGGCGCGACCCATGTCTGGGGTCACTCCGACGCTTTATGGGGGCCCTGGAGACCCGTTTCCGAGATCCACTGGAGCAGATCCGGGCGAGGGAGAAGTTGAAGACCGTCTCCCAGGGGCAGAGGTCGGTATCTGAGTATGCGGAGGAGTTCCAATGCCTCGCCGAAAAGGTGCCGGAATGGTCTGCAGTAACAAAGATAGAACTCTTCAAAGAGGGTCTCAGGCGGGAGATCCTCTCCTGGGCGGTGCATCGTGATGAGCCTGACACACTGCGCGGATGGATTCAGCTGGCGGGGCGCGTCGAGACATCGCTGGCCCAGGCGAGGAGGCACCGAGGAGGGCTACAGCAGCGGCCGCAGATGAAAGAGGGGAGCCGGAAGGAGGGATCAACCCCAGCCGGGAGGAGAACGGAGCCGACAGGGAACGTGAGCGCCAGCAGGAGTGGCTGCTTCGTGTGCGGCCGGTTGGGCCACAGGGCTGCCGAGTGCTGGCAGAGAAAAGGGGAAGGCGGAGGCCAGCCCAAACCCAGAGCCGTGGCAGGAAAACGCGCCGAGGAAGAACCACCGATGAGGCACCACTCGGGGGGGTTGGTAAGTCAGGACAAAGCTATGATAGTGGTCCCCATTCAGCTTGAAAATGGCAGCAAACAAGCAACCTGCAAAGCATTTGTGGATTGTGGATGTTCCAGGAACATCATCTCCCCTGAATTAGCCGAGGGATTGGGATGCGAAAGAACGAACCTAGAATCCCCAATAGCTTTTTCGCAGTTGGACGGATCCACAGCATCGGGATCGTTAGCTAAGTACAGTGCCGAAGATGTAAAGTGTAAGATAGGGAGTTGGGAAGGAAAGGTGTCATTTGTGATATCACAAATAGCCAGCTATAATGTTATACTAGGCATGCCGTGGCTGGGGCAGGCCAACCCGCAAATCAACTGGGAGGATAAGAGCATGATCTTCAGGATGAATTTGGAAGAAGGGAGCCAGGAAGTTGAGAGGGAGCCAGGGAAAAGGGGGGAGGAAGACTCTATCAGAATAGCAGAACTGGCAGATAAATTACCCCCAGAGTATCGGGATTTTGTGGACGTGTTTGATGAGAAGGAAGCAGACAATTTCCCACCGAAGCGGAGAGTTGAAGTGAAAATAGAGCTAGTCCCAGGAGCAGAGCTTCCCAAGGCAAAAATATACCCGATGTCAGCTAGGGAAAAGGAGGAACTGAGAAAATACATTGATAAAAACCTAGCGAGGGGTTTCATAGAGCCTTCAAATTCCCCTCTAGGGGCGCCTGTGTTGTTCCGGCGGAAAAAGGACCAAACGCTGAGGCTCTGCATTGACTACAGGGGCCTAAATGCAATCAGTACTGTAAATAAATACCCCCTACCCTTAGTGAAGGACTTGATCGCCCAGTTATCGGAAGGACAGATATTCACTAAATTGGACTTAATTGAGGCCTACCATAAATTGCAGATCAAACCAGAGGACAGGTGGAAGACGGCCTTCTCCTGCGCATTCGGATTATTCAATTATCGTGTGCTCCCCTTCGGTTTGTGCGGGGGAGGGGCCGCGTTCATGCAATTAATCAACGAAGTATTGCATCCATTGTTGTACAAGGGAGTCTTTATTTTTTTAGATGACATATTGATAATGTCTCGAACTAAGGAACAACACGTAGAACTAGTCAGGGAAGTCCTACAAAAGTTGAGGGAAGCGAAACTGTATGCGAAGCTTGCCAAGTGCGAGTTCAATAAAGACCAGATAGACTTTCTGGGGTATAGGATTTCCTCCCAGGGAGTGGCGATGGACCCTGCGAAGGTGGAAGACGTGAGGGGGTGGGAAGCCCCCAAAACACGGAAGCAGCTGCAATCCTTCCTAGGGTTCGCAAACTTCTATAGAACATTTATCAAGGACTTTGCGCGCCTCACTTTGCCATTAACGGATTTGTTAAAAACTAAAGGCAGGGGAGAAACAGCCAAAGTGAAGGCCCCAGGGGCCAAACTGACATGGACAATAGAATGCCAGGAAGCTTTCGAAGCCCTTAAAAAGCGTTTTACTGAGGAACCTGTCCTACAGCACCCTGATATGTCTAAGGCCTTTGTACTACATTGCGATGCGTCAGACCGGGCATATGGGGCAGTTCTGCTGCAGAAAGACGAGGGGGGGAACCTGAAGCCATGTGGCTATCTGTCAAAAAAGTTTAGCGATACAGAAAAAAACTGGCCGATTTGGGAGAGAGAAGCCTTAGCGATTCTAAAAGCACTAGAGTGCTGGAGACACTTTCTGGAAGGAAGTGGAACACCGTTTGAGGTGTGGACTGATCATAGAAATTTACAGTATCTAAGATCCCCTCGTAAACTATCAGCGAAGCAAATTAGATGGGCCCAATATTTCAGCCGTTTTGATTTCAGACTCAGATTCTTCCAGGGGAAACATAACATACTCGCTGACGCTCTCTCTCGGATGCCTCAGCACGGGGGAGGAATTCAGGAATCTGAAGGGAGCCTGTTCCTAGATAAGCAGTGGGGCCTGGCAGTACTAACTCGAGCACAAGCGGCCAAAGAAAACAAACGTACTGCCATTTCCACGGGGGGAGGAGAAATATGGGAGGAAGAGTTGAAGCGAGCGTATGGAATGGACAAATGGTTACAAACTAACAAGGAAAAGGGAGAATTGTGTGGGGATTTGGTGTTTGTAAATAAGAAATTGTATATTCCTGAATGTTTAAGACGAGAAATGTTAAGGAAGTGCCACGATAACAAGGGTGCGGGTCATCTAGGCCCCACCAGGACTATTAAACTGTTGGCCAAACAATGCTGGTGGCCCGGAATGAGGAAAGACGCCAGGGGGTACGTCACGCAGTGTGAATTATGTGCAGAGGGAAAAACACCACCGGGGAAGCCCCAGGGGCTATTGCAGAAGGTGGTGGAGCCCATGAGGCCATGGGAATGCGTGGCCATGGATTTTGTAGGCGAACTACCCCCCAGCAGAGGCCACAGATACATTTGGACAATATTGGACCTATTCTCAAAACAGGCACACTTTGTGGCCCTGCCGAAACTCCCCTCAGCTGAAAAACTTGCTGATTTGTATGTGAAGCATGTATATCGCCTACATGGGTGTCCCGACAAAATAATTAGCGACCGGGGAGTCCAATTTACTGCAAAATTTTGGGGAAAATTCTTACAGCTGTTAGGAGCAGAAAGGAACCTGAGCTCGGCTTTTCATCCCGCAACCAACGGGGGAGTCGAACGCACCCAACAAACACTGTGCCAATTCTTGAGGATGTACACCAATTATAGACAGGATGATTGGGCGGACCTTCTACCGTTTGCTGAGATGGCTTTTAACGGGGCCGTACATTCGGCCACAGGTCGTGCCCCATTCGAAATAGTATACGGACAGGAGGTGGCACCTTTCCCCAGGCTACCCGAGTGGAAGGAAGGAGAGGGCCAGACCGACAAGGAATGGCCGGCCAAAATTAAGCAAGGGTGGCAGACCGTGGTGGAGGCATTGCGGGAAACACAAAAGAAGTACAAGCTCTTTGCCGATCGTAGGCGCCGAGAGGGGGACAAATTGGGCGAAGGGGATCTGGTTTGGCTGAGCACAAAAAACCTGAAATTGGGGTTCCCATCTAAAAAATTGGCTCCGCGCTATATAGGGCCGTTCAGGGTAGCAAAAAGAATAAACGAAGTGACCTATGAGCTGAGGCTACCCAAGGACCTAGGAAAGGTACACCCGGTATTCCATTGCAGCCTGTTAAAAAAGTATAAAGGAACTCTGGACAGCGGAGAACAATAGTTGTGTTTAATCTTTTCCTTCCAGGACGAAGGGGAGGAGGACGCCATGTCAGAACCCTGCTACTAGAGCCTGTATGTGGCTCTGAGTTTCAGGGTCACTGACATTGATAAGACACCTGCGGCTCAGGACTCGGAGAAGAAACGGCTGCTGGACTTGGCGGGGAATTTGCGCGGGGTTTTGCTGAGCGGGAAGAGACTTTTCAAATGAGGGGGAGGGTATATAAAGGATGGTTGGCCGGAGCCTCCCATTCTTGGCTTTTTTGATGTTCATGTTTCCTACAGTAAAAGTTTCTGGTGATAACACAGAGAGTCTCGTGTGTTCATTCAGGAGCGGCTGTGGTGAGCTGACATTCATACACTCTGCATTTACAGTGTGCATAAGATTTCACCTTCACTCTGGAAACCTATAATCTCATCTAGGAGCAAGTGTAGCTTAATTCCGACTAGATTTGCGGTGGTTCCCAACCTTTGGGTTTCCAGGTGTTTTGGACTTCAGCTCCCACAGTTCCTAACAGCTGGTAAGCTGGCTGGGATTTCTGGGAGTTGAAGTCCTAAACACCTGGAGGCCCAAAGGTTGGGAACAACTGGAATAGAGGTTATATTACAATGTTTTGTTTACTCGCTCGGGTAAGAGAAATTTGTTTCTATAAAGGTGGAATCATGTGGCCCTCTGTTACTGGATTGCAGCTCCCAGCATTTCTCTCCCCCAGCTATGCTGATTGTTTGAAGTTGCTATCTAGTAAGAGACCTGTATCATGCCCATCTTGGTTTTTCATGCTTAATGCAATCTTCTACCTTGTATATGTTTGGTTTGGGCATGTATTCTAGACCTGATACAGGCTGGACAGGTGGAAAAATGAGCACACATCACCTGTATCTTTAATAGTTATAAACAGAGGGACTTTCAAGCCTCACCTGCTGACATTCTCTCCTCTTCACAACTGTTAAAGGTACAGACTGTTAATGGTGGTCCCTCTGACCAGTCTGACCTGATTCCTAATTCTAATGTAACCCATCTAATCCACCTATGCTGAAAAATATGATCTAGAAAAGATGAAGAAAAAGAATTCAACTGGAATGCATCCTTCAGACTAATCCTGGAACTTTGCTCCTTTCCCTTAGATCAGGCATGGGCAAACTTTGGCCCTCCAGGTGTTTTGGACCTCAACTCCCACAATTAATAATAATAATAATAATAATAATAATAATAATAATAATAACTTTATTTTTATACCCCGCCCCATCTCCCCGAAGGGACTCGGGGCGGCTTACATGGGGCCTAGCCCGATAAAACAATCAAATATCAATGATACAACAATAAAACAATTATACCAATAAAACCTCAATTATCAGTAAAACAATCGATAAAATCGACATGAAGCATACAATATTAAAACAGGAGACTAATTCATAAAACCCAGTACAGAATGTGCCGGAATGGGGAAGGTATTTCACGGTTGAAATGGACAATAAAGTGAAAAATAACATTGGCAACACCTCAAGAATGGGGCTATTATAAAATGGGCAGATAGATCAGTCCAACAACAAATTAAGTGTCAAAGGCCTTTTGGAAGAGACAGGTTTTTAAGCTCCTTCGGAAGGAGAGGAGGGTAGGGGCCTGCCTGATCTCTCTAGGAAGCGAGTTCCAAAGCCGTGGGGCCACGATGGAGAAGGCCCTCTCTCTCGTTCCCACCAACCGTGACTGCGAGGGTGGTGGGAGTGAGAGGAGGGCCTCCCCCGACGAGCAAAGAGAACGTGCGGGTTCAATTCCTAACAGCCTAATGTTTAGGTGGAATCTCTTTTCTTGCTATTTGAAAGCATTGCTCCATGTCCTAGTAGAAAAAAGCTTGCCTTTCCTCAATATGACATCATTTCAAATATTTAAACAGGGCTCTCACATCACCTTTTCACCTTTTCTTCTCTAGGTCAAGCATACCCAGGTCCCTAAGCCGCTCCCCATAAGGCTTAGCTTCCAGACCTTTGATCATTTTAGTCACCTTTTTCTGGACACGTTCTAGCCAGTCAATATCCTTTTTGAAATGTGCATAGAACTGGACACAGGATTCTAGATGATGCCTGAACAGAGCAATACTATCAATTCTCTGGATTGAGACACTATGCTCCCTAATGATGAGATGGAGCCTAGAATTGCATTGGCTTTTTTAGCTGTCACATCACAATAAGGAGCATAGCTTACCAAACTATGTGTCATGATATGTTAGTGTGTCGGTTTCGATCTATAGGTGTGTTGTGTGAATTTAACAAGAATCTTCTGAGTCTGTGTGAAATAAGCAATAAATCATATATTAAAAATATATAATTTCCAATATAGTTTCCAAGTGGCTTAATTGTCCATATTCAAGTAATGAGGAAATGCTTTGGGAAAACAAAGGTGTGAGACTCCAGGAACAAAAGATGATTTTTTTTTTTCAATCAAGTCTTGGGTTTGAAATAAAGAAGTCGGCAAATATAAATATCTTTAAGCTTCTGTTTCTGTGGTCAGCAACCTCTCAGCCCAAGTGGAATACTTGGCTGGAAACATCAGCTGGGGTTATCAGATCAGACATGGAAACTGTTTACTGTTCTACACGTGTCCCAATCATCACCCTGGCCAGGGATAGCCAGGGGATTCACCCAGTCTTTCTTGTCCAGGAAATGTCTCTGTGGGGTGGCTGAAAGACTAAGATCTCTGATATTCGTTTTGTTATATCTTGACATGAATTTCATATACAGTGAAACTTCTACCTTAAGAGCATCTCAACTTAACAGCATTTTGAGTTAAGAGATGTCACTCAGCCTGGGGTTTCATTTTGATATCAGACCAGTTTTTTGAGTTAAGAGCTAGCGCCAGAGCGAGCACTAGCATGAGAGTACTGGGCTTTAGGGCTTCAAGGGAGCTGCCTCTTTGCCTCATGCTCTTGTCTGCTTTCTTTTTAATTGTTCCACGTGAATGTGCATATGCACTATGTGTTATTTCTAAAGTACATTTTCTTATTTAAAAACATGTAGCAAAAAATGGGGGGGGGGGGCAGAATGCATTAATAGAATTTCAATGGGGAAATTCACTTTGAAATAAAAGCATTTTGAGTTAAGAGCTTGGTCATGAACATGGGCCGCTGGAATTGCCATGTTTCATGGTGAACCTGGCGACTATTGTTGGGGGACATGAGAAACCCATTGCCCCATGCCTCACATCACCCAGTTCAAGAGGAAGCTGATCAAATGGGAGAAGTATTGACCACATGGCTTCCCCCTATTGCTTTGTGCGCATTGCACAATATGGGGAACCTCCCATGCTGCCGTTGTAGCAGCATACACCAGCTCTGCTCTAGATGCCTCATGGAGCACCATCAGAACTTTCTATGTGTCGTTTAATGAGAGCCAGTAGGCTCCATGAGTCATCTAGGGCTGCTGTAGATGATCTCTGCGAGATGGCAGAAAGACGAAGACCTCTGGGATTCATCTTGTTATATCTTGGCATGAATTTCATATACAGTGGAAATGCCGGAAAAAGCCCCATCTGATGAGGTCATAAGTCAAGGTATCACTGCATTTTTTATATACAGAGAGATCGAAATAGTATCAATAGGATACAAAGCAGGCCGAAAATTGCAATAAAAAGATAGTTTATTAAAGGGTTGAAACAATATAGCCTTTGCAGGGGAGTTGCTGCTGATGGTGGTCTGTTTTGGATATCCTTCTTCTCCGCAATTGTGGAAATCCAGAAAAGAAAATTGTGTTTTTGAAGGCTTTCATGGCCAGAATCACTGGGTTCCTGTGAGTTTTCTGGCCTGTGTGACCGTGTTCCAGAAGCAGTTTCTCCTGACATTTCACCCACATTTATGGCAGGCATATTCAGAGGTTGTGAGGTCTGTTGGAAACTGGGCAAATAAGGTTTATATATCTGTGGACGGTCCAGGGTGGAAGAAAGAACTCTGGTCTGTTTGAGGCAAGTGTGAATGCTGCAATTGGCCACCTTGATTAGCATTGATTGGCCTTGCAGCTTCAAAGCCTGGCTGCTTCCTGCTTGGGGGGATCCTTTGTTAGGAGGTGTCAGCTGGCCTTGATTTACTGTTTCTTTGGTTTTTTGATGTAATGTATATTATCATTTATTGTATTGCTTTTAATTGTGTTATAGTATGCTGTTTTTATATTTTATTATATTGCATTGCTCTGGGCATGGCCCCATGTTAGCCGCCCCGAGTCCCCGTTGGAGAGATGGTGGCGGGGTATAAATAAAGTTTTATTATTTATTATTATTGATTGTTTCTTGTCTAGAATTCCCGTTTTTTGAGCGCTGCTCTTTATTTAGTGTCCTGATTTTAGAGGTTTTTAATACTGCTAGCCAAATGTTGTTCTTTTTCATGGCTCCCTCCTTTCTGTTGAAATTGTCCACATGCTTGTGGATTTCAATGGCTTCTCTGCAGGGCCGGCCGGAGATATTTTTAAATGTTAAGCGGGGGTGCTAAAAAGCGCCCCCGCCACCGGCCCCGCCTCCCACGCCCTGGTCCCACCCGGCATGCCCTGGCCCCGCCTCCCACGCTGCGTGGGAGGCGGGGCCAGGGCGAATAGTGCTGGGGCGGGGCCAGAGTTGGCCCCGCCCCCGTCCAGTGTGCCTTGGCCGCGACCAGGAAGTAAGGGCAAAATGGCCTATCTGTGCTGTGCGCATGCGCACAGCCAGATAGGCCTTTTTGCCCTTACTTCCTGGTCGCGGCCGCCGATCGCCCGGGCGATCGGCGGCCGCGACCAGGAAGTAAGGACCAAATGGCCTATCTGTGCTGTGCGTATGCGCACAGCACAGATAGGCCATTTGGCCCTTAGTCTACAAACTAAGGGCAAAAAGGCCTATCTGGCTGTGCGCATTCGCACAGCACAGATAGGCCATTTTGCCCTTAGTCTACAAACTAAGGGCAAAATGGGCTATCTGGCAGTGCGCATGTGCACAGCCAGATAGGCCATTTTGCCCTTAGTTTGTCGACTAAGGGCAAAATGGCATATCTGTTTTCAGCGGTTTGGCGCGGGCGCGGGGATTGAAGCCCCGCGCGGCCGCGCCAACACCGGAGGCGTCGGTGGCGCTACGGGCCGCTGTCGACGCCTCGACAGCGCCCCTAGCGGCCAGCGCCCGAGGCGGCCGCGTCAGCGGCCTCGTATAGTCAACCGGCCCTGCTTCTCTGTGTAGTCTGACATGATAGTTGTTAGAGTGGTCCAGCATTTCTGTGTTCTCAAATAATATGCTGTGTCCAGGTTGGTTCATCAAGTGCTCTGCTATGGCTGACTTTTCTGGTTGAGTTAGTCTGCAGTGCCTTTCATGTTCCTTGATTTGCGTTTGGGTGTTTTGCTTTTGGTGGTCCCTATGCTGACTTGTCCACAGCTGTATGGTATATGGTAGATGTCTGCAGAGGTGAGAAGTGGCTCTACAGACTAATGGATACTCCACCATCATTCCAACCACTATCCAAGTAAAAAAAGAAGCATGCATAAAGAATCTGCGAACCTCACCTCCTCCAAGGTGAACTGAACCACCTAAACTGGGCTCTACAAGCCAATGGATTCTCCACCACAGACATCAGAAGAGCTGCAAGGCCAAGAACAATCCATGAGAGCAAAGACAAAGATCCACACAGAGGAAAATGCTCTTACCATACATCAAGAGAACCACTGACCGCATAGGGAAGCCGATGAAAAATCACAACCTACAAATTATCTACAGACCCACAGATAATTTTCACAGATATGTAAACCTCACTTGCCTAGTTTCCAACAGACCTCATAACCTCCGAGGATGCCTGCCATAGATGTGGGTGAAACATCCGGAGAGAATGCTTCTGGAACATGGCCATAACCCAGCAACCCAGACATAAAATTATTTTTATTCTTGTGCCTTTGGAGAAACTATAAATCATTGTGGGTGGAGGGTATTGTGTTGGACAAGTGGGGTTCCCTGCGGTGTTTCTCCCCATGGTCTAGCCTTGGCCTAGGCTTCCAGAGGGAGGGAGGAAAGGCAAGCAGAGAGGCAGCTGGAGATGGAGGGTACTGTGTTGGACAACAGTGGTGTTCCCTGGGGTGCCACTCCCCATGGTCTAGCTTTGGCCTAGGCTTCCAGAGAGAGGGAGGGCAAGCAGAGAGGAAGCCTGCAGCTAGAGGCTGCTGCTGTGCTAAGGTATCAGGGGCAATAGAGGCAGAGGCGGTCCACCGGCGAGGCCATTTAAGTGGCCGCTGGTGGTGCAATCATTCCGGGGGTGCAATGAGGCCCCCGGGAAGATGGTGCCACCCCCGCCTCCTTCTTCGGGCCTTGCGGGCCTTCTTCGGGCCTTGTTTTATTGCTTTGTTACTGTTTTGTTTGTTTTATCGGGCCTGGCCCCATGTAAGCCGCCCCGAGTCCCTTCGGGGAGATGGGGCGGGGTATAAAAATAAAGTTATTATTATTATTATTATTGTGGGCCTTCTTCAGGCCGCCCGGCCCACCGGAAGGGCTGATGCAGGCTCCGCATACGAACTTAAATCTTACACAGAATCGCCAACAAACCCCCAGTTTTCGCCCTGATGCTAGCGAGAGCCAACCATGAAAACTATTTGCTCAACTATCTAAGGCAAACAATTGGCATAATAAAGCATACTGGGTGCAAGTTAACTAGCAAAGAAAGTGGGATGATGGTCACACTGGGAGTCAAGGCTCTTCTGGACTCTTGGACCAGTTCTTAAACACGCTTCTGGAATGAGCTTTGTGTATTCCAAGTAGACTGGAACGTACTTAGTCCTAATCTCTTTTTACACTGGTTTTAAACCACTTCATTGGATTTGTTGCAATAGCAGATTCCCAGATTAGCTTAGTGTTTACACCTTATTTTATTTTTTTGGTTATTTATTATTTAATGTTTATTTTACTTAAGTGATATTTGTCTTTACTGTTCTAATGTAGCACAAATCCTATGTAAAATCATACTACGTATTTTTGACATTAATATTGAAATCTGAAATGTATGTTGGAAGCAAGGCAAGTGGGGTTTATTTGTCTGTGGAATAATGTCCAGGGTGGGAGAAAGAGCCCTTGTCTGTTGGGAGGCAGGTGTGGATGTTGTAATTAATCACCTTGATTAGCATTTAATGGGCCTGTGGCTTCAAGGCCTGGCTTCCTCTTGCCTGGAAGAATCTTTTTTTTGGGAGGTGTTAGCTGTCCCTGATTGCTTTCTGTCTGGATTTCCCCTGAGTGTTGTTCTTTATTTATGCTTTTCCTTAATCCCTCCTTATTATTCAACATTTTCGCTTATCCAACACTTTTATTTTTCAGTAATTGGTTTTTTTTTGGGGGGGGGGCGCCAAAATTTCTGTTCGCCTATACCAGGGGTCCCCAAACTAAGGCCCGGGGCCCACATGCGGCCCATTGAAGCCATTTATCCGGCCCCCGCCTCCTCCCTTGCCCAGTGCACGCCTTCCAGAGCTTTGCTTGTTTATAATGGTATTTTAATTATTATTTAATAATTAATTAATTAATTAATTATCAAGGGGGTGCTTTGCTAGTGCTTTTGGTGCACAAAGGCAGAAGGGGGCTGGACTAAATGGCCCAAGGGGTCTCTTCCAATCCTCTTTATTATTATTATTATTATTATTGACACAAAGACAAAGTATAACACAGCAAACGAGATATATATGCTGGATTTCGTATCACAAATCACAAGTTCCCAAGCATTTAGGGCTGTGTGATGCATTATTATTATCATTATTAACAACATTGAGGCTGGGTGGCCATATGTCAGGGGTGCTTTGCTTGTGCTTTTGGTGCACAAAGGTAGAAGAGGGTTGAACTCAATGGCCTAAGGGGTATCTTCCAACCCTCTTTATTATTTTCATTATGATTATGATTAACATTGAGGCTGTATTTGTTCCCGTTTGGGTTTTTTTTTACTTCAAAATAAGGGATGTGCAGTGTACATAGGAATTTGTTTATAGGTTTTTTTCAACTATAATCCAGCCCTACAATGGTCGGAGGGACCGTGAACTGGCCCCCTGTTTAAAAAGTTTGGGGACCCCTGGCCTATACAGTAGAGTCTCACTTATCCAACATAAACGGGCCGGCAGAATGTTGGATAAGCGAATATGTTGGATAATAAGGAGGCATTAAGGAAAAGCCTATTAAACATCAAATTAGGTTATGATTTTACAAATTAAGCACCCAAACATCATGTTAGACAACAAATTTGACAGAAAAGGTAGTTCAATATGCAGTAATGCTATGTAGTAATTGCTGTATTTACTAATTTAGCACCAAAATATCACGATGTAATGAAAACATTGACTACAAAAATGCGTTGGATAATCCAGAACGTTTGGATAAGTGAGACTCTACTGTACTTGAAAATTACCTTGAACCTGCTGTGAATAGAGAAGCCCCTCTTTTCCCTTCTCTGGCTCGTTCAAGGGAGGCAGGCAGAGCAAGGCAAAGTCAAAGAAGATCCTCCCTCGCATCCCGGGAGGAGGAAGGAAGGAGAGGAGGAGGGGACGGAAAGGCAGGCGAGCGAGCAGGCGGGTCCGCGCCGGTGCCGTGCGGTTTGTTTGCTCTGCTCCCCCGACCTCCTCCCTCCCTCCCTCCTCCGTCGTAGGTGGGGCTTTCATTTTCCAAATTGGAAGGGGAAAAGGATGCCCCCAGCCGCCGGGGATGGTGCCGGGTCCCCTCCTCTTTCTGCCCGCGGGCCTTTTGCGCGTGGGAGGAGGGCGGCCGCGATGGACTTGGGCTCGGGGAGGCCTCCTCGCTAAAGGCAGCCGAGCAGAGCCCCGCCAAAGCCCAGACCTCAGTGCGAGCGCTGCTGCTCCGCCTGACGCCGCGTGATAAATAAAGCAGGGACTCGGCCGCTTCCTCTCCTCTCTGTCTCTGCGGCAGATGTGCCTGGGCTCGCCGCGCAGCAGCAGCACGAACAGCAGCAGCAGCAGGAGGGGACTATGGTGAAATTCCCGGCGCTCACCAACTACTGGCCGCTCATCCGCTTCTTGGTCCCTTTGGGCATCACCAACATCGCCATCGACTTCGGCGAGCAGGTGAGATGGGGCCCTTCCAAACTCAACAAACCAAATCACGGATGGCGAGGAAAAGCAGGACATGCTGTTGATTTGTTGGATGGCAAGTGGCAACAAAGAGCTGGGGAGTGGAATGGCAGAAGCAAGCCGGCTTGTGTTGTTTTCCTTTGAACAGGGCTAGATTGGATATTAGAAGCCGGTTGCCATTGAGGGACCCAAGAGAAGGGAAAGCAGGTAGAGGCAAAACAGATATGCTCAGGGCCCTTCCACACAGCCATATAACCCAGAATATCAAGACAGAACATCCCACAATATCTGCTTTGGATCATCTGAGTCCATACTGCCATATCTCCCAGTTCAAAGCAGAGAATGTGGGATTTTACTCAGCTGTGTGGAAGGGGCCCCAGAGTTACTTACTATACATAGTTCTAGATGCAAGCAGCCATTTGCATCCATTAGGGAGATGGAGGATCTTTGCATAATTCTCCTCTCTTGTACCTTTCCCATTCCAAAGCCTGTTTACAGGTTCAGTGGAAAGGCATTTAAGTACAGTGGCAAAGCTGCTTACATTGTGCAGGAGGGTTATGTAATCGGCAGCTCCATCAAGTCCTCATGGCCGGGATTAGACACCAAGCAGGATCATATATCTGTGTTGGTGTCTCCAGGTGGAGATGGATTTTTTTTACCATCCTTAAATAAAGGTAAAGGTTTCCTCTGACATCAGCTCCATTTCTAAGCTAAGAGCCAGTGTTGTCCGTAGACACCTCCTAGGTCATGTGGCTGGCATGACTCCATGGAGCATCGCTACCTTCCCACTGGAGCGGTACCTATTGATCTACTCACATTGGCATGTTTTCGAACTGCTAGGTTGGCAGAAGCTGGGGCTAATAGCGGATGCTCACTCCGCTCCTTTGATTCGAACTGCTAACTTTTCGGTCAGGAAGTTCAGTAGCTCAGTGGTTTAACCCACTGCGCCATCAGGGGTTCAATTGTTCTTACAGCTGTAATCACTGGGTTGCTGTTAGTTTTCCGGGCTGTATGTCCATGCTCCAGATATATTCTCTCATGTTTTGCCCACATCTATGACAAGCATCCTCAGAGGTTGTGAAGTATATGGAAGCTGCCAGGCTTTGCAATGTTAATCAAGGGGTTTCAGCCATTTAATTATAACAAACTGTAATTAAACCTCCTAAGGCTTTCTTCTTGCAATGGAGGTGACCATGATCCCTCAGACAAGAATCAGCCAGGCCTTGAGTTGCAAGGCCATTAAATGCTAATCAAGCTGAATAATTACAACATTCACACTTGCCTTCAACAGACAAGAGTTCTTTCTCCCACCCTGGACCTTGCACATATATGTGCACCCCATTTGCCTAGTTTTCAACAGACCTCACAACCTCTGAGGATGCCTGCCATAGATGTAGGTGAAACTACAGGAGAGAATGCTCTGGAACATGGCCATATGGCACGGAAAACTCACAGCAACCCAGTGATTCTGGCCACGAAAGCCTTTGACAACAACTTGTAATTGTTACTCCTAAGGCTTTCTTCTTGCTGTTGAGGTGACCATGATGGGCAGTGCACACTCAAAACAATGGGACAACTGTGTTAATTTAATGATGGGAGTAAGGCCCACGATTTCAAGCAAGATTTCCTCCCACCGAAGTATCACAGGCCACTCCTGAGATTGTGTTGTCAAAGGCTTTCATAGCCAGAGTTTTCAGGCTATATGACCATGTTCGAGAAGCATTCTCTCCTGACGTTTCTCCTGCATCTATAGCAGGCATCCTTAGAGGTTGTGAGATTTGTTGGAAAACTAAGCAAAAGAGGTTTATATTTCTGTGGAAAATCCAGGGTGGGAGAAAGAACCCTTCCTTACTTGTTAAGGTAAAAGGTTTTCCCCTGACGTTAAGTCCAGTCTGACTCTGGGGGTTGGTGCTCATCTCCATTTCTAAGCCGAAGAGCCGGCGTTGTCCGTAGAGTCACCTCCAAGGTCATGTGGCCAGCATGACTGCATGGAGCGTAGTTTCCTTCCCACCGTAGCGGTACCTATTGATCTACTCACATTGGCATGTTTTTGAACTGCTAGGTTGGCAGGAGCTGGAGTTAACAGCGGCCGCTCCCGGGGCTTGAACCTGGGACCTTTCGGTCTCCAGCTCAGTGCTTTTACACACTCTGCCACCGGGGCTCCTTCCTTACTTGTTAATGTAGTGTTAATGTAGCAATTGGTCACATTGAATAGCCTTGCAGTGTTAAAAATCTGGCTACCAGTATTTAAAAGTCTACAAACCAGTATTAAGGAATGCTACAAACCAATATTAAGAAACTCTAAAATCAGGACAGTGAATAACACTCAGAAAACAGGAGAATTCCAGACAGAAAACAATCAGTGCCAGCTAACACCTCCTAACAAAGGATTCCCCCAAGCAGTAAGCAGCCAGTCCTTGAAGCTGCAAGGCCATTCAATGCTAATCAAGGTGGCCACTTGCTACATTCAAACTTGCCTCAAACAGATAAGAGATCTTTTTCCCACCTATTTTCACAGATATATAAACCCCCACTTGCCTAGTTTCCGAGAGATCTCACAACCTCTGAGGATGCCTGCCGTAGATGCAGGTGAAATGTCAGTAGAGAATGCTTCTGGAACATGGCCATTTAGCCTTGAAAACTCTCAGCAACTCTTGAGGTTGATAGCCTGGCCCTCCCATTCCTAGCAGCCCTATGCTGTGGTGGGGACTGATAGTTCCAAACTTTCTGAACCCTAACCTCGTATGTCTTTCCTTGCTCCTGTCTGCCTCCTCCTCTAATGTAGTGTCATTAAAAAGCAGGTGCTGAGCTGCCAGTGAGCAGTGGAGGGAAGCTGTCAGTCCTTGGGTGTCAGCTCTCTTGTCCTTGGATGACTGAAAACGCTGTGTCATGGCACTGGAGGAGGAGGGAGGGAAAGTCAGGGTGGCAAAGGGTTCCTGCTTTTAAATGCCTGTGCCTACTCAGAAGAGCAAGGCTTTCTTTGTTATAGTTTCTTCTTAGTCACTGGCTTTTTTTCAGTGTAGTGTTATAGAATACAGCTGTGACTCCTGATATCCTTAACAATAATCTTAACTGTTACTTTTGAGTTGGAACAAATACAATCCTGCAAGTTTAATGGTTGCGCGGGGGTTTTAGCAGTCCCAAACGGCTAAGAATAAAAACATGCTCAGGAGGTATCAGTCAGAAATATTGTAAACAGTCATGCACTGAGAAATAAAAAAAACGATTACATGCAGTCCTAAGCATACTTACTTTGGAGTAAGTAACACTGAAAACAAAGAGGATACTTCAGTGTATATATTGTGCTTGTAAAACTCTTCTTTGTCCAAGGCTTGTTGTCCAAGGCTTTCATGGCTGGAATCATTGGGTTGCTGTGAGTTTTCCGGGCTGTATGGCCATGTTCCAGAAGTGTTCTCTCCTGACGTTTGGCCTTCATCTATGGCAGGCATCCTCAGAGGTGTGAGGTCTGTTGGAAACTAGCCATAGCAGAGCACTTGCTGAACCAACCTTGACACAGCATATTATCTGAGGACACAGAAATGCTGGACCACTCTACACAGAGAAGTCACTGAAATCCAGAAGTGTGTGGATAATTTCAACAGAAAGGAGGAAACCATGAAAATGAACAAAATCTGGCTACCAGTATTAAAAAAACTCTAAAATCAGGACAGTAAATAAAGAGCAACACTCAGAAGATAGGGGTATTCCAAACAAGAAACAATCAGGGCCAGCTAACACCTCCCAACAAAGGATTCTCCCAAGCAGTAAGCAGCCAGACCTTGAAGCTGAAAGGTTATTCAGTGCTAATCAAGGTGGCCAATTGCAAAATTCACACTTGCCTCAAATATTCCACAGATTTGTAAACCCCGCTTGCCTAGTTTCCAACAGACCTCACACCTCTGAGGATGCCTGCCATAGAAGCAGGCAAAATGTCAGGAGAGATTGCTTCTAGAACATGGCAATACAGCCCGGAAAACTTACAGCAACTCTTCTTTCATGTTTTAAGCATGACGCTTTGTAGTTTTTATCTTTTCAAGCCCCTTGATATTTACGTTATTGAACTTTTGATATGTTAGTGCTGGTGAGCTGCAGAAGGCTTCGCTGAATTGGGCAGGGCAACACAACTAACCAGACAAAATGCTTACTTTTTGTGTGCATGTTAAGCATAGCTCCAGGCCCTATATCCCAGGATCTGATTCCAAGTTTTCTGTTTATCCCAGATTACCTGGCATTGCGGACTCTCATAATCCAAGTTTAAAGCAGAAAACCTGGGATCCGATCCTGGGATACAGGGCCTGTCTGGAAGGGCCCTCCATTGAACTGTAGCAGCTTTTGCAGAGTTTATTGCCAAACACAAAATAACATAGATAGTTGCAGTTTGGTCCTACTCAAGTTGGTTCCACAAAATGAGTCATTCTCAACCTGTGGGTCCCCAGATGTTTTGGCCTTTAACTCCCAGAAATCCAACAGCTGGCTGAAATTTCTGAGAGTTGTAGGCCAAAACACCTGGGGACTCACAGGTTGAGAACAACTGATGTAAATGAATGTAGGGTTGCATGTGCAATCTCTTAATACAAATTACAACCATCTTACTTTTAAAAAATGCATGAAAAATGCTGAAGACCAGGCGTGATTATGAAGTGATAAGAGTGTTGAGAATCTTAAGCATTTTCAGTAGTAGAGGAAAAGAATTTGGCATTAGTATCAAAAGGGTTTGTTTTTGTTTCTGTCGGAATACTTTGTTCATATGCCCCAAATATAAGATATGGATGAAATACAGGAATTCAATTTTTACAGTATTTTCAATGGTAAGGGTGTTATCAAATTTTATACCTCCTGAACAACTCTGATTCATTATTTTACGATACTGTTGCAAGTTTTATTCTTATAATTAAAAATTACTAATCTCGTTTTTTAATCCATGACTTCCTTTTGTTATACATGTCTGAGCTGTGATTTTTGTTAGTGTGTGCCAATAAAGCTGTTGTTGTTGTACATTAGTATCAATGTACTCTTGCGTATCATTATGGGGAGATTTTTGGAGATCGTGGACCGAGGCCAAAAGAGCAATCTGTTCAAAATGGGTTGCTGTGAGTTTTCCGGGCTGTATGGCCATGTTCCAGAAACATTCTCTCCTGACATTTCACCCACACCTATGGCAGGCATCCTCAGAGGTTGTGAGATTTGCTGGAAACTTTTTATATATCTGTGGAATGTCCAGGGTGGGAGAAGAACTCTTGCCTGTTTGAGGCAAGTGTGAATGTTGCAATTGTTCACCTTGATTAGCATTGAATAACCTTGCAGCTTCAAATCTTGGCTGCTTCCTGCCTAAGGGAATCCTTTGTTGTTGTGATTAGCTGACCCTGATTGCTTAGAAGCTGAGTGGTGTTCTTTATTTACTGTCCTGATTTTAGAGTTTTTTTAATCCTATAAGGCAGTATTCTGATGTCTTACAGACAGTAAGCAGCCAGACTTTGAAGCTGCAAGGCTATTCAGTGCTAATCAAGGTGATCAATTGCAACATTTACACTTGCCTCAAAAAGACAAGAGTCCTTTCTCCCACCTTGTACCTTACACAGATATATAAACCCCACTTGCCTAGTTTCCAACAGACCTCTCAACTTCTGAAGATGTCTACCATAGATGTGGGTAAAATGTCAGGAGATAATGCTTCTGGAACATGGCCATAGCCCAGAAAACCCACAGCAACCCAGTGATTCCAACCATGAAAGCCTTTGACTACACATTGTTCAAAATTGGTATTAATAGAAGGTTATATGTGTGAATTGTTCAGTTTAAGACTTTCAGCATAAGACCTGTACACTTAGCACATATAAACTTTCTCCCATTTTTTCAGTGTGCAGGATTGATTATTATATACCAGATATACAACAAAGGAGTATAAACTTGAGTGAATGCATGATAGCTGATTACAGGATTAACATATTTTCTAGTCTTGTCTTTTTATGCCACAAATGGAGACTTATTGGCTTCAACCCCTGTTGAACTGCTACTCCTATCCTCACCATTAATAAATAAGGGGGTGGGCATTGATTTTGCCAATATCTGGAGGCTCCCCATGTTCTCCTACTTTACTTTAGGAAGAAAATGCCTTTTTTCGTGTTTGAAGTGACTTGAGAAACTGCAAGTCACTTCTGGTGTGAGAGAATTGACTGATTGCAAGGACGTTGCCCAGGGGACACCTGGATGTTTTGATGTTTTTACCATCCCTGTGGGAAGCTTCTCTCATGTCCTCGTATGGAGCTGGAGCTGATAGAGGGAGCTCATCCGCGCTCTCCCCAAATTGGATTTGAACCAGCAACCTTCAGGTCAGCAACCCAGCCTTCAAGTCATCAGTCCTGCCAGCACAAGGATTCAACCCACTGCGCCACCAGGAGCTCCATAGGGAGAGAATAGATTAATATACTCCTTTGCACAGCAAATGTGTATTTGGAATATGCCTATGATTACCCAATCATTAAGTGTTTGTTTCTTTAACTTGTTAATCACTGAACAGTTGTCAGATCTTAGTGGAACAATGGGTTACATTCTATTATATGTATGCCAAGAAAATAAGAGAAATATGTGTCATCTGTCCCAGTTTGATCTCCCCTCCCTATGCTAATCTTCAAGCCCAGCTGAGGTCTGTCTTGAGTTTTCCTTTCCTTCTCATCTGAATGGAGCTCCCGGTGGCACAATGGGTTAAACCCTTGTGCTGGCAAGACTGATGACTTGAAGATAGGGTTGCTGACCTGAAGGTTGCCGGTTCGAATCCAACCTGGGGAGACTGCGGATGAGCTTCCTCTATCAGCTCCAGCTCCATGCGGGGACATGGTTGGGTTGCTGACCTGAAGGTTGCTAGTACTAATTCGGGGAGAGAGTGGATGAGCTCCCTCTGTCAGCTCCAGCTCCCCATGCGGGGACATGAGAGAAGCCTTCCACAAGGATGGTAAAACATCAAACATCAAGGCGTCCCCTGGGCAACGTCTGTACAGATGGCCAGTTCTCTCACACCAGAAGCGACTTGTAGTTTTCTCAAGTCACTCCTGACATGGAAAAAATAATGGTGCTAGGAACAAATGAGGCATGCTCTTCAGCAGTTTAGAACTCTACTCAACTGAACAGTGGAAAAGGAAAAGTCTAATAAACTGGGAGGAATCTTGTCTGCCCCAAAGACGGTGTTTGGAATTAGACCCAAAATAAGAGGATGATGAAAACAAAAACCATTGATCTATGTATATTTACTCACTGTGGATTGTATGCTTGGAGGTGTGTGGTTTTTTCCTCAGTTGGCATTAGTCTTTAGACATCAACTACTCCTGAATAAACAGGACTAGCTTCATTGTGATGTCATGGCTTTCTTGTGATGTCATGGCCATGTTGCTATAATAAACTCTTTCATGTATATTCACTTTAAAATTGCTCTCTTCATTTGGGTCTTGCCAGTTTGGGGGTCGTTACAGACAGGCTCTGTACCTAGGGCCGGCCCTACAAACCAATAACTGAAAAATAAAAGGTAGCGAGTAAAGGTGAATAGAATATATATATATATGAGAGAGGCACATATGGTCCCTGCATATGTGTTTGTATGTGTGTGTGTGTGTGTGTCTGTGTGTGTATATCTTATATATACATACACATACACACAATGTGGAGAATATGTGGCAAAGTAGATAGATAGGTAGGGAGCCACGGCAGAGGAACCTTATCAGGAGCAAGGCCTAATAATAATAATAATAATAATAATAATAATAATAATAATAATAATAATTGAACGTGAAGTTTTTCTATTGTTTTTCTATTGTACTAGCTGTGCCTGGCCACGCGTTGCTGTGGCAAAGTATGGTGGTATGGAAAAAAAAAAGTATTGAGGAATTGGTGGTAGTTAAGGTAAAGGGTAAAGGTTTTCCCCTGACATTAAGTCCAGTCATGTCTGACTCTGGGGGTTGGTGCTTATTTCCATTTCTAAGCCGAAGAGCTGGCGTTGTCCGTAGACTCCTCCAAGATCATGTGGCATGACTGCATGGAGCACCGTTACCTTCCCGCCGAAGCAGTACCTATTGATCTACTCACATTTGCATGTTTTTGAACTTCTGGGTTGGCAGAAGCTGGGGCTAACAGTGGGGGCTCACTCCACTCCCCCAATTCGAACCTGTGACCTTTCGGTCCACAAGTTCAGTAGCTCAGCGCTTTAACACGCTGCGCCATCAGGGGATATTATTTCCTAAAGCTTGTGAATATACAATATTTCTGATTGTTCTCCTTTTTGTCTGTTGGAGATAAGTATGAATGGTGTAATTAGCCAAAATGATTAGCATGTAATGGCCTTGCAGCTTTAAAGCCTGGCTGATTCCTCCCTGAGGGAATTTTTTGTTGGGAGGTGTTAGCTGGTCCTGATTGTTTCCTGCCTGGAATTCCCTTGTTTTCAGAGTGTTGTTCTTTGCAATATTTTATGTGCTTCTACTGTCTGTGTAGATGAAGAAGTACCCATATACAGTGCTTGAGTGCACATATTCCAAAAAAAAAGAAAAAAAAAAGAAAAAAAAAAAGAAAGAAAGAAAGAAAAAGGCTGTGGCCCTCAGAAAACAGAGGATTTGTCAGACTTTGGTGATGGGAATACTTGGTTGGGAGGTGTTAGCTGGCTCTGACTGTTTCCTATCTGGAATTCCCCTGTTTTCAGAGTGTTCTTTATTTAGTGTTCTGATTTTAGAGATTGTATTGTTCCGTTATATTATACCACAGTAATTTTTATATATTCTGATTTTAGTATTTTTGAATACTTGGAGCCAGATTGTGTTCATTTTCACGGGTCACAGCAACACAATAATAATAATAATAATAATAATAATAATAATAATAATAATAGTAATGATAGTAATGATAGTAATAATAATGACTTTGATCATACACACTGCTTCTCTCCCTTCTCAGCTTCCTTTCTGGAAGAATCTGTTGCAGCATGAGCACTCGAAAACCAGACAAGGGCCAATATAATACACTATATCTTTATTAAAGCAATTATAAATCCAAAGGAAGTTAGGTATAGAGTCTGAGTAAGGAATAGTTCTTTTTAGAAAGTCAATGGTGGTTCCAAATGGGTAAAAGGAAAGGTCCGATATTATAATCCACAATGAGAACTTGATAGAGAAATCAAAGTGTCCATGAGTTGAAACAGAGAAACAAGGCTGGCAGAAACATAGTTCAATCCACTGGAAATACTCATAGCAATCAAGGCAGCAAGGTTGTCAAGGCTGAGGCAAACTTGAAACAGGAACAAGGAATAACAACTGAAGTAAAGTCAAGGTCTACTCGAGAGCGGCATGGCACAGCCTGACTGGAACTGGGAAACTTGGCTTGGAAACAAACAGGAGCTGGAGAGGGAGAAAACCTCTCTCCAAGAAAGCAATGTTGACACCAGGGCGGAGGACCAGGAGGGAGGCAGAAGCCTGGTGGCGGCGAGAAACACAAGGCTGAGCCCGCTGCTGCTGCTGCTGCTTCTGCTGCTGGTGATGACGTGGGCGTCGGGGGCGGAAAAGAGACAGAGGCGCCCTGGGGACACAGTTAAAGGGGCAAGGCGCAAAGAGGGTGGGGGAGCCAGGGAGGGAGGAAGGCGGGCACTGCGCCCTTCCAGGTTTTGCCGGCTCATGGTGCCTTCCGCAGTTGCATAGTTTGCGTATAGCTTGAGCTGCCCCTGCCTGTGCCTCAGGATCTGATCCCAGGTTTTCTGCTTTAATCTGGATTATATGAGTCCCCACTGCCAGATCATCTGAGATAAGCACAAAACCTGGGATCAGATCCTAGGATATAGGGCCTGTCTGAAAGGGCCCTGAGATGGATCTCAAGAAGGCCCACTGGAATGAATTCAACAGTGGCTGAAATGTTAGTATTTGGAGCACAACTGACCATGGAGTAATTTAAGGTCTCAAAAAATACTGATAATTTTGCTATCGTGCAAGGCCACTAACATTTTTAGGCAAGGAAAACAATCCTTCAGGGAATTATGAGTTTCTCATCATTTTATTCTTTGAAATAGAGAAATGGAACTTTTTGCTAATTTCCAACTAGGTCACTCGATTGCATTTCCTTTGGCACTCTTGTATTTGCTCAACTGCAAGGTTACGTTTTGTTGCTGTCTTTTGATAAGGTTGTTGGGGGGGGGGGGGCGCTTAGAAAGGAAGCACACAACAAAAATTAGGCCATGAATAGAAAAGGAGATCACTGTGTGCACTCCTAACTAAGCTGAGGCACGGTGAGCATTAGAAACGGGCCCAATTCAGGATGAGCTGATTTTTTCCTCATGTTTTTCTGGGTTAGTTTCCATTGTCTTTTTTCTCAAAACCATACTGGTACACCCATGGTGGACATTTGGTTGCACTGTCCAGAAGTTTGCATTGCAGCCCTTTTCTCCGTAAACCTAATCCATTTGTTGCTGTCTTTTAGCCATCACTATATTCTTTTGGACTCCTGCCCAGCATGACTAGTCTGGGCCAACATTTGATATGGATAAATTGACACTGTATCACAGTTATAGGAACATACCCTATGTTACTGAGTATGGGTGTGCATAGACACATGGCTGGCTTATATGGCCATTTAAAAGAAAAAGCAACATTGTTTTAAAGTGTTGGTATGTCAAAAGCTGTTATCTATGTTGGGTAAATAGGTAAAGGTAAAGGTTATTAAGTCTGGTTATTAAGTCTGGTTGTGTCCAACTCTGGAGGTTGGTGCTCATCTCCATATCTAAGCTGAAGAGCTGGTGTTGTCCGTAGACACCTCCAAGGTCATGTGGCCGGCATGACAGCATGGAGCACCATTACTTTCCCGCCAGAGTGGTTCCTATTGATTTACGCACATTCACATGTTTTCAAACTGCTTGGTTGGCAGAAGGTGGGGCTAACAGCGGGAGCTCACCCACTCCCTGGATTCAAACTGCAACCTTTTGGTCAGCAAGTTCAGCAGCTCAATGGTTTAACCTGCTGCGCCACTTAATCAAAAGCAGTTTTCCTTCTTATAGTGGAGCTAGGCAACATAAAGAGGCGCCTAGAAGCATTCGTTTGGCAAATATTTGGGTTGGGGAAAATATGTTTTTTGGATCACCAATGCCCCCCAGAGCCATTTCTGTGGTTCCTGGAGTTCGATATTTGGGGGGAGAGCAATTCTTTTGGCTTCCAAATGTTCTCTAGGAGATCTTCATTGTGTTTCTGATGCTCAGGCTACCAGAAATTATACTTTTAAATTACCCTATATGCTTCTGTATGAGTCTAGAAATTCAGTTAAAAAAACCCCTCCAAAATGACATGGGTCTATTTATTTACAGTATTGATATCCCGCCCTACTCACCCTGAAGGGGACTTAGAGCGGCCTTACAATAGGCAGCAATTTGATGCCACATAAAACAGACATATAATAATAATAATAATAATAATAATAATAATAAATAGTCATACACGTTAAAAACTTTAAATTTTTTTAAAAAATAAACATTAAAACAAGTTTTTAAAAACCGCATAATCCGAATAGTCAGGAGCCGCTCCAATCAAATTTCACATATTCCATCTTTGCTTATCGCACTGTATTACTGTCCAAAAGCTTGGTTACTGAGTCATATTTTTAGTTTCTTTCTGAAGGCCAGGAAGGAGGGAATTGACCTAATTTTGCTGGGGAGGGAGTTCCATAGTTGAAGGGCTACCACTGAGAAGGCCCTCTCCCTCGTCCCCACCAACTGCACCTACGAAGGAGGTGGGACCGAGAGCGGGTCCTTCCCAGAAGATCTTAACCTCAGAGATGGTTCATAGAGGGATATATGTTTGGACAGATAAGCTGGGCCAGAATGTGAGTACTGTACTATAATTCCTGTTTAAAAAAAGAAATAATCTCATTCTATAAATACAGTGGCAAAAGGCAAAAGCTTAATCTGTCTCAGGAGAACCTAAAAGAAGCATCAACTGCCTCTGTGTTACGTTGTATTCCTGCTTCTAGCTTTTGAATGCCCGAGGGGGGAAATGATGGAAGTAGCTTGCCTCATGAGGTGGCATTGTTGATCCCCCGTCTCTGTATAACGATCCTCAACTTATCCACTAGTATTATCAAAACCCATAATTTTGGTCCCAAAACCTGCTCGCAACTTGTATATGAGGGCAACCTGTACATGAGTATATTCAGTGCTTGTTGTAAGAAAACACTTCCTAGACCTTGCCCCAGCAAAAAAGAAAAGTGAATGGGAAAGAGCATGGCAGGGAAGGAGGAGAGTATGGGCCCTTCCACACAGCAGAAAATCCCACAATATCTGCTTTGAATTGGGTTATCTGAGTACACACTCAGATATGTGTGGTTTTCTGCCTTGATATTCTGGAATATAGGGCTGCATGGAATGGCCCTGCATTATCATGGGGGAGGACATGTAGTTGTAGGAAATGAGGCAGGGAAAGGATGCCTTTTCTACTGTAGCATCCAAGATTTGGGGAAATCCGTTCTGGAAGAGACTTTCTCTTTCTTTTTTTGAAAAATGTTTATTAGGTGTGCTTAGTGTTAGATGGTCTACAAATGACCAATGGGATCTGGATCCTATAGTGGAAGACTAATGCAGGTGCTGTCTTTTTGCTCATTGTGATAATAGATGTTCCACTATGTCTTAAAGAAGGGGGTCCCCAAACTAAAACCTGCGGGCCGGATGTGGCCCTCCAAGGCCATTTACCCAGCCCCTGTTCTAAATTTTAAACTTAGGGTCACCCTAAGTCTGAAACAACTTGAAGGCTCCTAATTAACTTGACTATCTCATCAGCCAAAAGCAGGCCCACACTTCCCATTGAAATACTGGTAAATTGATGTCAGTTGAAATTGTTCATTTTAAATATGGTATTGTTCTTTCAAATTTTTTGCACTATAAATAAGATTATGTGCCGTGTGTATAGGAATTCATTCATGTTTTTTTTTTCAAACTATAATCTCGCCCCCCAGCAGCCTGGGGGACCATGAACCAACCAGTCATCAGTTTTAAAAGTTTGGGGACCCTTGTCTTAAAGGAACGAAACTGAAATTAAAACTCATTGTGGATATATGTGTATTTGGATGCCATGGGAAAATCTTCATCTAAAGAGTGGAACGACATGGATCCAATCACACTACACAGTTGTAGCACTTCTCCCCATGTTCTTTAGAAGGTAATTGGGGGCAAACAACTGATCTTTTTTACACGGGGTGCAACCCTCTGATGACTCCTGAAGGCCTTTGTGGCTGTATGACTCATTGCAGCTGTCCTCCTCTATGTAGCTGGATCATTGATATACTGCAATGGTTCCCAACCTGTGGGCTGTGGCCATGAGATCTAAAATAAGGTCCACAAGACATGTGGGGGAAATCAGCTCTAGATTATTAACTATGGTTTTCTGTGGGTGAGCAGATGTCGACTACTGGATGGCATATGTTCTGTATCAGAAATTAGAGCGGATGTGATCTATCCAACGCAATTTCCTGAATCAGCACCCTAGATAACTAAACTGAATCTAAAGTTGACCAAAATTGATTTGTAACCCTTTTGGTACTAATGTTGGAGAGTGGTCCCTAGTCAAAGTTGTCCCTGGTCAAGTGGTTAATGGTCAAAAAAAAGTTGGGAATCACTAATATAATGCAACAGCGCTCTCCATCTAATTTGTCTTCTGTGTTTTAATCATTCTTCACCCTGCATGCCCATGTTGATGTTAGAATGATTCAGAATATGAAGAGTTGTCACTTCTCAAGTCCTTTGGGCTTGTAATTTAATGCCACTTTTAGTTAGCCTGATTCAGATCATGGTGCTAGATAGAGCACTGCCTTTTGCTCCATAGGTCAAATGTACAAATTAGGACTGTTTTGTACTTTTTGTGGTGGTACCTTTTGGGAACCAGTAGAGCTTTTATACCTAGTAGTCATGGCAAATACTATACTAAAAGTAAAAATTCCCTAGTTTTGTTGGTACAGTAGTCTCACTTATCCAAGCTTTTGGATTATCCAAGACATTTTTGTAGTCAATGTTTTCAAATATATCGTAATATTTTGGTGCTAAATTTGTAAATACAGTAATTACAACATAACATTACTGCGTATTGAACAACTTTTTCTGTCAAATTTGTTGTATAACATGATGCTTTGGTGCTTAATTTGTAAAATCATAACCTAATTTGATGTTTAATAGGCTTTTCCTTAATCCCTCCCTATTATACAAGATATTCGCTTATCCAAGCTTCTGCCAGCCCGTTTATGTTGGATAAGTGAGACTCTACTGTAATTGTTAAAATTTTGGGCTGGGAGTTGAAAGACTACTGGAAACAGCTTAATACTATGTTTCAGGCTGAGGATTGGATTGGCGAATATGTGGAGCTGTTCAGATAATTGAAAGACTAGGTCCGGGGACTTGCAAGAGAAAGCTGCCAGGTGAGATATCGATTCATGTTTGCATACTTGGTTCCTCTTTGCAAATTTCCCCTCCAGATTGCTTTAACCTCAGCAGGAGTCCATATGGTATAGTGCTTTGAATAGACTAGGGCACAGGGATCACAGGGTTCAAATGCTGACTGAGCCATTGAAAGCCACTGGATCACCTTGGAGAAGTCACATTCTCTAAGGGCCCTTCCACACAGCCATATAACCCAGAACATCAAGGCAGAAAATCCCAAAATATCTGCTTCGAACTGGGTTATCTAGAATTATAGAATCATAGAATAGTAGAGTTGGAAGAGACCACATGGGCCATCTAGTCCAACCCCCTGCTAAGAAGCAGGAAATCGCATTCAAAGCACCCCCGACAGATGGCCATCCAGCCTCTGCTTAAAAGCCTCCAAGGAAGGAGCCTCCACCCGGGGAGAGAGTTCCACTGTCGAACAGCTCTCACAGTGAGGAAGTTCTTCCTGATGTTCAGGTGGAATCTCCTTTCCTGTAGTTTGAAGCCATTGTTCCGTGTCCTAGTCTGCAGGGCAGCAGAAAACAAGCTTGCTCCCTCTTCCCTATGACTTCCCTTCACATATTTGTACATGGCTATCATGTCTCCTCTCAGCCTTCTCTTCTGCAGGCTAAACATGCCCAGCTCTTTAAGCCGCTCCTCATAGGGCTTGTTCTCCAGACCCTTAATCATTTTAGTCGCCCTCCTCTGGACGCTTTCCAGCTTGTCAACATCTCCCTTCAACTGTGGTGCCCAAAATTGGACACAGTATTCCAGGTGTGGTCTGACCAAGGCAGAATAGAGGGGGAGCATAACTTCCCTGGATCTAGACGCTATTCCTCTATTGATGCAGGCCAGAATCCCATTGGCTTTTTTAGCAGCCGCATCACATTGTTGGCTCATGTTTAACTTGTTGTCCACGAGGACTCCAAGGTCTTTTTCGCATACACTGCTGTCAAGCCAGGCGTCCCCCATTCTGTATCTTTGATTTCCATTTTTTCTGCCGAAGTGAAGTATCTTGCATTTGTCCCTGTTGAACTTCATTTTGTTAGTTTTGGCCCATCTCTCTAGTCTGTCAAGATCGTTTTGAATTCTGCTCCTGTCTTCTGGAGTGTTAGCTATCCCTCCCAGTTTTGTGTCGTCTGCAAACTTGATGATCGTGCCTTCTAACCCTTCGTCTAAGTCGTTAATAAAGATGTTGAACAGAACCGGGCCCAGGACGGAGCCCTGCGGCACTCCACTTGTCACTTCTTTCCATGAGTCCACACTGCCATATATTCCAGTTCAAAGCAGATAATGTGGGATTTTCTGCCTTGATATTCTGGGTTATATGGCTGCGTGGAAGGGCCCTAGGTTATCTGAGTCCACACTGCCATATATTCCAGTTCAAAGGGTTTTTTTCGTGTCAGAAGCAATTTGAGAAACTGCAGATAATGTGGGACTTTATTCAGCAATGTGGAAGGGGCCTAAGTCAGAAAACAAGAAAAGCAATGGCAATATCCCTTTGAACATACGTTGCCAATGAAACCCTGTGATAAGTCTGCCTTAGGCTTGCCATCAGTCATCAATGACTTGAAGGTACACAACAAGCTGACTTGTGGCTTTGGTGCTTGCTCAAAGTAGGGATGGGAGAAACCTCAAACCCTCTATTTAGGAGATACTTACAAGGAAAAATTAACAGCTGGGGAAGTCTATGAATATGAAAATTTCTCATTTCTCATGTTTCCCAAGATCCTGCCACCATACTCACCCTGTTCAAGTTCTTTGTCAGACATTGAGGCCTTCCCCAAGTGTGAAATTTGTATTTCAGTATGCATTCGTAATATGAATGTTCAATTTAATATATGCACTTTTATGCATTTCCTCCATGGTTTAAAATTTGTGTCGATGTTTCAAGTATAGAGGAAGGAACATTTAATTCTTGTCTTTTCATCCCAGCAATGAGAATTGAATGATATGTTGGCATCTTGTTGCTACAGACTTAAATTTGCTTAAATGTGTGATGAAACATAATTTTCCACGCTCCAGCCCTGTATCTTCTTGTCTTTCAAGTTCTCCCACTTTGTCAACCTTCCAACAGAAATGCTAGGCTAGAAATCCCCCTCTCCCAAAATCCCTGGCATGCAATTCTGTCCTCAAGGTATATGAGATGAAGAGGAGATGCTGTGAATAAAACAATTGTTTTGCCAACAGTTGCTAGTATAGAATTCTGTTTCAAATACAAGAGAACACTGTTAATATCGGTCATTTCCAGTAGTCCACAGAACTTTGTGACTGAAGGATATACATATTATGTGAGGGAGTACTAACGTTTTAACCATTGTCTAGACATCTTGTTTCATAAAGTGGCTTGCAGAACTAATGCTCTTACTTGCTGTGCAATGAGCCATACACAGGCTGTTATGGCAGGAATTGTGCCAGTTTTGCTATCACATCAAAGGATTTGTGCAGGACCAGAGTATCTGTAGGAGGAAGAATATCTTAGTTGTCCCATCTGCTGTCCTGCTCAAGCCTTAATGTCATATGTTCCTGAACCATGTGACATCTTGTAGGTCTGCATATTTTTGGCTAATTTTATTCTGGAAGAAAGAGTGTCTATGACTAATTTAGCAGTTACTAATTTTAGCAATGATCTTCCTCCTACAAGAAACCTTTTTTCAAACTTTGAGGTGTTGGAATATTATTTGAAGATCAGGACTTACTCAGAAAATTTCACATGTATTTTTTTCCCTGAGGGAAATAACATTTTCTTTGCAAGATAGTTGTTTTCCATGGAGAAAATGCTGCTGTAATGTTTGTGTGTACAAAAAGGCATTCTCTGTGTAGGGAAATCATAGAATCATAGAGTTGGAAGAGACATCACGGGCCGTGCAGTCCAACCCCCTGCCAAGAAGCAAGAAAATCACATTCAAAGTACCCCCGACAGATGGCCATCCAGCCTCTGTTTAAAAGCCCCCAAAGAAGGAGCCTCCACCATACTCTGAGGCAGAGAGTCCCACTGCTTAACAGCTTTCACAGTGAGAAAGTTCTTCCTAATGTTCAGGTGGAATCTCCTTTCCTGTAGTTTGAAGCCATTGTTCTGCGTCCTAGTCTCCAGGGCAGCAGAAAACAAGCTTCTTTCCTCCTCCCTATGACTTCCCCTCACATGGCTATCATGTCTCTTCTCAGCCTTCTCTTCTCCAGGCTAAACATGCCCAACTCTTTCAGCCGCTCCTCATATGGCTTGTTTCCCAGACCCTTGATCATTTTAGTTGCCCTCCTCTCGACACCTTCCAGCTTGTCAGCATCTCCTTTCAATTGCAGTGCCCAGAATTGGACATAGTACTTTAGGTGTGGTCTGACTAAGGCAGAATAGAGGGGTAGTATGACTTCCCTGGATCTAGACATTATGCTCTTATTTATGCAGGCCAAAATCCTATTTACTGTAGAGTGTTCTGCTGTTTTCTTTGGAGTCTTCACTGCTTCAGATAAGAAATTTGCACAAAGTAAATCTGCAACTGTAGGTCTTCTTATCAGTGCAAGATTTTCCTTGTCAAGGTTGCCTTCATTTTCCATTTTCAAGTGTTTCAAGTTGAATCCTGCTATATGGCATTTTTTGTGTGTGTCAGGAGCGACTTGAGAAACTGCAAGTCGCTCCTGGTGTGAGAGAATTGGCCATCTGCAAGGATGTTGCCCAGGGGACGCCCAGATGTTTTACCATCCTTGTGAAAGGCTTCTCTCATGTGCCTGCATGGGAAGCTGGAGCTGACAGACGGGAGCTCATCCCACTCCCCGGATTTAAACCAGCGACTTTACGGTCATCAGTCCTGCCAACACAAGGGTTTAATCCATTGCGCCACCGGGGGCATTAGGCACTGATGATAAAACTGATTACTGTTGCTAGTAGAGGAAATCCATTGCTTCTCATTGAAACAGTGTATATTTTGCACTTGAGTGGCAGCCATGTCTAATCCTTACCTCTTTTTTGTTATTATAATCCAGTAGAAGACTGGGACTTCACTATTGCATTGAGCATCAGATCCAGCAGTTTACTCTCTTGGAGAAACTTAATTTCCTCTTGAGGTGGATAATATTTTGATCAGATTAGTTCAGGGGCATAATACGGCCTGTGTGGTTTTGTATCAGACAGCAAAGAACAAGTAAAGTTGTGGAGCATGGAAGACAATGTCCTTGGGTTACTGAAAGCATTTCAGCCAAGCATTCTTCTATCTATCCTGGAACAGTGTCGCTGGAGGGAATGTAAAGACATGCTGACTAAGTCTAAATTTATTTGCATAAGAAGAACCCCTGCTGAATCAGACAAAAGGCCTGTTTTAGCATTCTGGTGCCCATGGTAACCAACCTGCTGCTTTTAGGAAGCCCATATGTAGGAAGGGAAAATGATTACCCAGTATTCAGTAGCATACTCTTTCTTAACCAGAGCTTGGACAAGTTATTTCTTTTGACTATAACTCCAGGAAACCCGCAAATAGCGTCGTTATGCTGGCTGGATATTTAGAGGAGTTCTGTCCCTCAAAACTAAGCTTTTTATGTTCTGTTTTAAGAAAAAGCAGCCTTTCCGGACTGACTCTGAACTATTGTAACCATTGTGACTAATTCTCCATAAATTTATTTATTCTTCTTTCACAGCCATCTAAGCTGGAGGGCTTCAATACACAATGCTAATCAAATAGGCAAAACCTATGGGATGGCTCTCACGTTTTCTGAGTGTCTACTTGCTTGATGAAGGTATCACCCAGTTTTGTGCCTCTCTGAAAAGTATTGTCTGACAGTAGCTTTTGGAAATTTTCTTATGGACTGGCATATATCCCATCTGTCCTGATATGGCAGGGGTAGTTCCAATTAATCCTCTGCTAGTCCACATGGTTCAGGCCCAGACTGTTTGCAGAACTTCAACTCCATATACAAACCGGCACAAACTTTGCAATCTGTGGGGGAGGCCCTGCTCTCGGTCCCACCCCCGTCTCAAGCATGGCTGGTGGGAACGAGAGAGGGGCCTTTTCAGTGATTGCTCCCCGCCTCTGGAACTTCTTCCCAAAAGAACTAAAAACTGCATCCTCTCTCCTCGCCTTCAAAAAACTGCTTAAAATCAATTTATATGCATCCTGGCATATGGAGAGGAGGAAGACTAACACGTCTTACCTTACATCCTCATCTAGATAAGTTATTTTTTTCGTGTCAGGAGTGACTTGAGAAACTGCAAGTTGCTTCTGGTGTAAGATAATTGGCCATCTACAAGGACACCCAGATGTTTGATGTCTCATGGGGAGCTGAAGCTGACAGAGGGAGCTCACCCACGTGTTGGTCAGCAGTCCTGCCGGCATTTGGTTTTAGATGTTTTTACCCAGTGATAAATTTATACTATGTGTTTATGTTTATATGGATCTTTTAAGTTTTATCTCTTTTTGTTTGTTATTAAGTTTAAAGTTAGGCTGTCTTTATTGTTTGATGTGATCTGTTTTGTTGTAACTTATTTGTATGTTTTCCCTTTTTTGCATTGAGTGCTTGCCATATATGTTGGAAACTGCCCTGAGTCCCTTTGGGGAGATAGGGTGGTCTACAAATAAAGATGATGATGATGATGATTATTATTATTATTATTTCCAAACTCTGGTTTTCCATGTGTTTTAGACTTTAACTTTCATAAACCTCAGTTGCCTTGGGTATCAGGTAGTCTGGGAGCTCAAGTCCAAAATGCCTAGAAGACCAGAGTTTGGGAAACACTGGTTTAGCTTCAGGCAAAGGCAAACTGCTGCAGCCTCTCCTTGTGTTCTTCCTTAACAAGACTCTGATGTTGCCTGTTTTCCTATGTGAAACACTGGAGTGTATGGACTGGTATGGCTTCCATTGGTTTTGAGAGAATTTTTTCCCCAAAAATTCTGGTCATGTTTTTCTGCAAAGCAGCACCAAGAAGCTTTGTCTGGACTCCTAATGTAGATTTGACCATGCAAGGGAAGAGGGTGGTTGACTCTTGCTCTTTCTTTTCTGTGGCAGCTTCACAAACACACTTTTTCCTCGCAAGTAATTAAAGAGTTGGGTTGCTATGAGTTTCCCAGGCTGTATGGCCGTGTTCTCTCCTGATGTTTCACCCACACCTACGGTAGGCATCCTCGGAGGCCATAAGATCTGTTGGAAACTAGGCAAGATGGGTTTATATATCTGTGGAAGGTCCAGGATGAGAGAAAGAACTCATGTTTGTTTGAGGCAAGTATAAATCTTGCAATTAGCCACCTTGATTAGCATTGAATAACCTGGCAGCTTCAGAGCGTGTCTGCTTCCTATCTGGGGGAATCCTTTGTTGGAAGGGAATTCCAGACAGGAAACAATCAGGGCCAACTTTTTTTTTTTTGGTGTGTGTCAAGAGCGTCTTGAGAAACTGCAAGTCGCTTCTGGTGTGAGAGAATTGGCTGTCTGCAAGGATGTTGCCCAGGGGACGCCTGAATGTTTTGATATCTTTACCATCCTTGTGGGAGGCTTTTCACATGTCCCAGCATGGAGCTGGAGCTGTTAGAGGGAGCTCATCCGTTGCTCTAGTCAGGTTGGATTTGAATCGGTAACCTTCAGGTCAGCATCCAAACCTTCAAGTCATCACCCTACAGGAAAGACAATTCCACCTGAACATTAGGAAGAACATCCTAATTGTGAGAGATGTTCGACAGTGGAACTCTCTACCCTGGAGTGTAGTGGAGGCCCTTTCTTTGGAGGCTTTTAAGCAGAGGCTGGGTGGTCATCTATTGAGGGTGCTTTGAATGTGATTTTCCTTCTTCTTAGCAGGGGGTTGGACTGGATGGCCCATGAGGTCTCTTCCAACTCTATGATTCTATGATCAGTCCTGGTGGCACAAGAGTTTAACCCACTGTGCTATCGGGCGCTCATCAGGGCCAGCTAACACCTGCCAACAAAGGACTCCCCCAGACAGGAAGCAGTCACGCTTTGAAGCTGCAAGGCTATTCAATGCTAATCAAGGTGGCAAATTGCAACATTCACACTTGTCTCAAACAGACAAAAGTTCTTTCTCTTACCCTGGACTTTCCACAGATATATAAAACCCACTTGCCTAGTTGCCAACAGACCTTACAACATCTGAGGATGCCTACCATAGATGTGGGCGAAACGTCAGGAGAGAATGCTTCTGGAATATAGTCGTACATCCCAAAAAATCCACAGCAACCCAGTGATTCCAGTCATGAAAGCCTTCAACAACACAATTAAAGAGTTGTTGAAGGCTTTCATGGCCAGAATCACTGGTTTGCTGTGAGTCTTTCAGGCTCTATGGCTATATTCTATAAGCATTCTCTCCTTATATTTCACCCAATCTATGGCAGGCATTCTCAAACGTTGTGAGGTCTGGTACCTCACAACCTCCAAGGATGCCTACCACAGATGTGGGCGAAACGTCAGGAGACAATGCTTCTGGAACTTTGGAGACAAAGCTCAATTCACGGATTACTTAAATGTGTAGCCTTTACATCTGTAATACCTCACCTTGCTTGTTTATCTCCAGAAATTTAGTTGCTGTTTAAGCTGTGTGGATAAGGAAAGCCTTCAGAGAGAAAGCAGCTGCTGGCTTTGTCCTCACAGCTGGCAGAGTCTCTTGCTGGGTTGCTGAAATCCCAGTGCACCCCGCCTCCTTTCTAGATGAATTTTATCTTCTAAAATCATCTGTGGCATAACAGGTTGTTTCAACAGCATGAAGCGGAGCCTTTGGTGGCCTAGGGGATAAAAGCCTTGTGATTTGAAGGTTGGGTTGCTGACCTGAAGGCTGCCAGGTTCGAATCTCACCAGGGAGAGCGCGGATGAGCTCTCTCTATCAGCTCCAGCTCCATGCCGGGACATGAGAGAAGCCTCCCACAAGGATGGTAAAACATCAGAAAACATCCGGGCATCCCCTGGGCAACGTCCTTGCAGCCGGTCAATTCTCTCACTCCAGAAGCAACTCCGGTTGCTCCTGACACGAAAAAAAAAACCCCAGCATGAAGCCTTTTTGATCTTTAGCCTTTCTTTGAGCTCTTAAACCAAGGGCATTGAGGCTAGCCCCTTTGTTATCTATAACTCTCTGAATAGCTGCCAATTAAAAAAACATTTAGCAGAAAGGAAAGTAACATGAGAAGGGAAAAGCTGTTTTTAGAGCCGAAAGAGAGAACATTGTTTACATTATCTGGGAAAGCAATCTCCCTCCTCCCTCAATGCTGTGTTGATTTAGTTTTCACCATGTTGAAGATAGGGAAGAAAAATAAATATGCCAGTACTTAAAAGGGAGAAGATACTGTGGGTGTGGAAGAATAGGCAATGGCAGTAGTGAACTTTTACCTATTATATTGTGGCCTTAGAAGATGGTCAAAAATACATCCATGGCCCTATATATATATATATATATATATATATATATATATATATATATACACACACACACACACACACACACACACACACATATACAGTAGAGTCTCACTTATCCGATCCTCGCTTATCCAAGCTTCTAGATTATCCTAGCCATTTTTGTAGTCAGTGTTTTCAATATATCATGATATTTTGGTGCTAAATTAGTAAATACAGTAATTACAACATAACATTACTGCGTATTGAACTACTTTGTCTGTCAAATTTGTTGTATAACATGAAGTTATGGTGCTTAATTTGTAAAATCATAACCCAATTTGATGTTTAATAGGGTTTTCCTTAATCCCTCCTTATTATCCAAGATATTTGCTTATCCAAGCTTCTGGCGTTGTCCATAGATACCTCCAAGGTCATGTGGCCGCATAACTGCATGGAGCGCCAGTACCTTCCCGCCATGGCGGTACCTATTGATCTACTCACATTTGCATATTTTCGAACTGCTAGGCAGAAGCTGGGGCTAGTAGCGGGAGCTCACTCTGCTCCCTGGATTCGAACCACCAACCTTTCGGTCAGCTCAGTGGTTTAACCCGCTACCCCACCGGGGCACACACACAAGGGTTATCCAGAAAGTAGATTACGTTTTGGAATTAAAAATGAACAAAGTATAGGAAAAAACACTTACCGTATGCAGTTGAAAGCCACACCCACATACCACTTCTCAACATAGTCGCCATTCAAATCTAGGCACTTATCATAGTGATGAATGAGCTTGGCAACTCCTTCCCCACAAAACTCTGCCGCTTGCGTCCTCAACCAGCTGGTCACCCCTTCCCGCAGCTACGCATCGTCGCCAAAACGTTGTGTTGAGGACGCAAGCAGCAGAGTTTTGTGGGTAAGGACTTGCCAAGCTCATTCATTGCTATGATAAGTGCCTAGATTTGAATGGCGACTATGTTGAAAAGTGGTATTTGGGTGTGGCTTTCAACTGCATATGGTAAATGTTTTCTCCTATAATTTGTTCATTTTTAATTCCAAAACGTATTCTACTTTCTGGATAACCCTTGTGTGAGATATATATATATATATATATATATATATATATATATATATATATATATATATATATATATAATTTTAGCATGTCAGAAGTGAATTGAGAATACACTGCACGCCGCTTTTGGTGTGAGAGAATCAACCATCTACAGAAATGTTGCTCAGGGGATGCCCAGATGTGTTACCATCCTGTGGGAGGCCTTTCTCATGGGAAGAAATGGGAAGCTGGGGCTGACAGACGGGAGCTCACCCCGTCTCACAAATTCTAACTGCCGACCTTTGTATATTAGCTACATTCAATAGTCCATTCTTAAATTAGAATGTGCAAAATTGTAATGGTCAGGCATGCCCTTCTGTTCCAAAACGCAGGGCACGTCTTAAGCAATTTCACATTTTTGCTGTCGTATGAACTTAGTTCCCTGATATGCTGTCTGAGCAGGTGTGCAACGCAGTAGCTTTAATACATACAGTTAACTTGAAGCCATGGGATTTTCTCTTTCACATCCTATTGTCTGGCTGAACTTCAGGCCTCTCCTGCCCTAGCTCTGAAGATCATGTCCTTAAATGAACAAATCATGACTTCATAGATAATATCCTTTAGAGACTTGCATTTTCTGTCTGTGCTTTTATTTTTGGAAGCTTTTTTTCCAGCCATTAAAGCATGACGACTTTTCTACATTTAGTGTCTTGGTTGTTTTTACAGAGGCCTGTGAGATGTTGACAATGGTTAGGCTCAGTTCCAGCAATTGTAACATGCTCTTTAAAAAGATCATTAAGGCAAGGTTGCCCAGACCTTGGAAGCCTTTTTGTTTTGCACATGGTTCATCTTCAGCAGGATCTCTGCAGGGAGGTCACTTCCAAGCACTTGGTTGACATTTGTAGGTTATTGTATGCCTTTCTTAGTCTGTTGTCGTTTATGTATTCTTATAAAGAGCTACCATAGCGTATTTATGGGATGGGCTTTAGGACTGGTGGAGAAAAAGAGGCAATAGGAAATATGAATGAGCAAAAGAAAAAGTTAGGACACGATTTGTCTCAGTATTTTAAGACATATTTGTGCATGGGGAACCCCTGGTGGCACAGTGGTTAAACTGCTGAGCTACTGAACTTGCTGACTGAAAAGTTGGTGGTTTGAATCTGGGGGCGGGGTGAGCTCCCACTGTTAGCCCCAGCATTTGCCAACCTAGCAATTCAAAAACATGCAAATGTGAGTAGATCAATAGGTAGCGCTATGGTTGGAAGGTAATGGCGCTCTATGCAGTCATGCCAGCCACATGGCCTTGGAGGTGTCTACGGACAATGCTGGTTCTTTGGCGTAGAAATTGAGATGATCACCAACCCACAGAGTCAGACACAACTAACCTTAATGTCAGGGGAAAATCTTTACCTAACTTTGTACTTCCATTTGAAAGTTGGGTTGCAAATTGGTTTATTCGGTGTTTTCTCAGAAAGACTGTAGGTTTTTTTCCTTTTTGTAGAGGTGCTGTGTTGCAAGTTTTGATCCTTAGACTTTTCCCCAAACTATAGCTCCTAAGGTTAATAAATTGGGATTTGCCATGGTGAAAAGTTCTGAAAACTGGGTTCAGTTTTAAGTGTTGGCTTTCCCTTAGAACTGGTATCAGTGTTTCAAGTAATATTACATAATCTGGAGTGAGAGGAATTGCTTGCTCTGGAATATTAATTAACAAATGATGGTCTTGTAGATGGGACCTACTTCTAGGAAGATGGACAGTTAGCCTTCGAGGTAGGGGTAGGAAAGTGTATGGAAAATACAAAGTGATAATGCTTCTTCCTTTCCCCCATATCTTCAAATTAAAGCAAAGAAAACCTCCTCCTAATTCCACTAATCTTTATGTCAGATGGTCTCTGGAAAAGTTATGCTCGGAACAGGGCTGGCCCAAGGTAATTTTCAAGTGTAAGCGAACAGAATTTTGCCCCTCCAAAATAATAAATTACTGAAAAATAAAAGGTAGAAGGTAGAGGTGAATATAATGGATAAAAGAGTTACCTTACAAACCAGTAGTTTTTTACATCATTATGTTCATATAGTTACGTTACATAGAATTAACACAAATCAACTTGCATTTTAGAATACAAATATTTTATTAAATTGAGCAACAATTTCAAGTTTTTGTTGTTATTTTTGGTCTACAAGTACTACACAAAGATTTCCTCATCATGCTGTCTCTTCAGAAGAGTTTTCAGATTTTGGGCTTGCTAATAACAGAGAACTTAATCCCATGCTTGAGTCTGTCAATCAGTCTTATTTTGGAGAACGCAGTCCCAGGAGAATAGACACTTCCTTTTTCAGGAAGCAAACTCTTGTCCTTCAGAAGTGCCACGCCAGCCTGGACCATTGTAATGGGTGTGGCAACATAGCCAGCCTCTGGCCCCTTCACTTGAGTGGGTATTTTAACATCCAGTTTTCCTTAACACAAATTAACTTGAACACTTTTAAAATAAAAATGAGATTTTTCTGGCTTTCAATTTTGAAAACTCGTGTACTGATAAATCTCATCAAACTACAGCTCCCTTGATTTCATAGCATTGAGCCACGGCAGTTAAAATGGGGTTAAACTCCATTAATCCTACAGTGCAGATGTCCCCAAAGAGAGAGAGAAAGAAAAAAGAGGCCGAGCTCTATGTCAAAGGGATGGATAAACTGGTTTTTGGCAGATGCTGAGTGTCTATGTACATTATATATCTATATAATGTCCAGGGTGGAAGAAATAACTCTTATCTGTTGGAGGTAAGTGTGAATGTTGCCACTGGCCACCTTGACTAGCATTGAATGACCTAGTACCTTCAAAGCCTGGCTGCTTCATGCCTGGGGGAATCCTCTGTTGGGAGGTGTTAGTTGGCCCTGATTGTTTCCTGTCTGGAACTCCCCTGTTTTTTTTGTGTTGTTTTTTATTTACTGTCCTGATTCTAGAGTTTTTAATACTGGTAGGCAGATTTTGTTCATTCTTATGGTTTCCTCCTTACTGTTGAAGGAGGAATACCTCCCAACAAAGGATTCCCCTAGGCAGGAATCAGCCAGATTTTGAAGCTGCAGGGTTTTTCAATGCTAATCACGTGCACGAGCAGGCTACCCTCCCCCGCCCACTCTCCTTCCCAGCCGGGAGCTTACCACCAGGTTGTGGGTGCTCACGCGCGTGGGGAGGGGGAGGAAGTGGCACCATTCAATCCCTCTCAACAGATGACCATCCAGCCTACCCTTAAAGACCTCCAGAGAAAGAAAGTCCATCATATAATTCAATTAGACTTGGAACAGAAGGGAACCCCAAAGGCTATTCGGACAGACCCTGTAGTGCAAAAGAGGAAAGCACCATTCAATCCTTCCAGACAGATGACCATCCAGCCTCTGCTTAATAATTCCATTAGAGTCGAATGGGAACCCCAAGGGTCATCTATCCCAGCCCCTTTCTGCCGGGCCGGGACAATCATGAATCAATCAATCAATCATAGAATCACAAGAGTTGGAAGGGAACCGTACAGGTCATCTAGTCCATTCAGTCCGACCTCCCTTCTGCAATAGAGAGAGACACCATTCAATCCTTCCCGGCAGATGGCCAACCAGTGTCTGCTTAAAGACCTCCAAAGGAGAAGACTCCAAGGCAGTCTCTATTCCATTATAATTGGGGGACCCAAAGGTCATCTAGTCCAACCGCGTATTGCAATAAAGGAAGGCACTATCGACATATCTACCCATGTCTCGGTGTGATGGGAATCCTATTCATTAGCTCCTTGTTTTTTTCTTTTCCTACAAGAAAAGCCACAAAGACAAGCCCTCCAGACAGATCTGTGGAAGTTCCTGGGTGGGGGGGAAAACTCTTGTCTGTTGTAGGCCAGTGTGAATGTTGTAATTAATCACCTTCATTAGCATTAAATGGCCTTCCCAGCCTCACATCCTGGCCTGGGGAAATCCTTTGTTCAGAGTCGTTAGCAGGCGGGAATCAATCAGGGGCAGCTAGGGTGCTCTTGAGGGGGATTTGTAGTTGAACAAGGCCCCAGACCCCTTTGGCAGAAAATTCCTTGTCAAACTACAACTCCTAGTATTTCAATAGCAGTTAAAGTGGAATAAAACAGCATTAGATCTACAGTGTAGATGCACTCTTAAGGAAATGTTACATATTTCACATTGAAGACCAATAGTTTGAAACCAACACTCTTTTATAAGTTCTCTGATAAATAGCAACAGAAGTCAACAAGAACAAGAGCAAACTTGCACTATCCCTGCCTGCATCTTTTAGTTCTGTCTCCATCTGCCCAAGTTGATTTCTCGGCTTCCGACACATTTAAATAATTTGTGTTTGTGTCGATGGAGTGCTTTAATTTGCGTCCTTCTGCATCCCCTGTCCCATCCTCATCGCTTGTGCAACTGGCTTCCCATTTTTTTTCGGTTTTAGTGCTATGATTAATTTATTCCGTATTTTTAGTAAATATTAACAGCTGAGTTAACTGTGTGCCATTACATTAATGCTTATGCATATTACTTATTCAAAGAGTTGACTTCTAACAAGGTCATGCTTTTCTTGACTAGTGGATTTCAAAAAGGTGGTCTCCACTTATTCATGGAGTTTCACATTTGCCAAAAGGATATGTGCCCATAGACTGGGTGCAGTTATTTTCCAATAAGTTATGCAATATTGAAGTAAGCAGGCATAGAGATGCCATGTAATTAAAAAAGGTCTTGCATTTTATATGAACATCACTCAGGACCAAATGCTGGTGTTAATTTTCTCCTCCTTGTCTGCTTGTTTACCTAGAAAGACCAGCACAGTTATAGGACTTTCATATTAGTTTAACTGTCCTGGCTACATCCTATGGAATCCTATAGCTTCCAGAAGATTCTAAATACTCTATCCAACTACAAATCCCAGGATCCCATAAGATGAAAACATGGCATCAAATTTACTCTTAATTATGCAGTGTGGATACACTCCTGGTTCCCACTGTTGTCCCTGTCTTCAGCTGCAAAACAACAAACTTGTCAGTTCATTTAGAGGCTTCTTTTTCAAGCAGGCCTGCAGGATATTTTGCTTCCCAGCAAGAGGAAGTGATAACAGGTCAACTACCGTGTTTCCCCGAAAATAAGACAGTGTCTTATACTAATTTTTGCTCCCGAAGATGCTCTAGGTCTTATTTTCAGGGGATGTCTTATTTTTCCATGAAGAAGAATTCACATTTATTGTTGAACAAAAAAATGAACATTTATTATACACTGTACAGTAGTTGTCATCACAAACCAGCATAACCATACACACTGTGAATTCTATCAAGAATTTCTTGTTACTATCATTATTTTAATGTAGAACAATCTATGGTAAGTACATTTACCAAACCTGCATGCTCTGGCGTTCTGTTCGGCGGGCATGCTTCCAAACACAAACTTAGCTAGGTCTTACTTTAAAGGGAGGCATTATATTTAGCAATTCAGCAAAACCTCTACTAGGTCTTATTTTCGGAGGATGTCTTATTTTAGGGGAAACAGGGTAGCAAACAAGGACAAGACTGACTTGTCACTTTGGATCTCTGGGGACAGAGATGGGGATGTTCCAGCATCCCAACATTCAAGTGTGCCATGGATGTTCATGTATTTCATGCATCTCTACTTGTAGATGATGATAATAAAGAGTAAGGAAAGTAAATGATTCAAGATTAGGTGGCAAGCATTGAGAAAAACAAGAATTGAAAAAATCATACTGAAAATTGGCAAACATTCTTGAATGTATATTTACAACAGAGGGCATTAATATGAAGACAATTTGATTTTGTTTTGATTCTCTGACTTGGAGAACAGCAATCAAGCAACCATCCAAAAAGAGGTTTAGCATCTTAATTTAATAATAATAATAATAATAATAATACTAATAATAATACTTTATTTTTCTATCTCGCCACCATTTTCCTGAAGGAGCTCAGGGTGGCTAACGTGGGGCCAAGACCAAAACAGAAACAAAACATAACAATTTAAAACAAGCATCAATAACTAAAAACAGTGTCGACACAGCAATCAAATCAAATAAACAACTAAATAATTAAAGTGCAATTAAAACACAAAATACAGTATACTACCATCATTACTATATGAAAGTGAGGTAGTAAAACAAGCATCACCACTGATGGATAAAATGGGGGCTGTCATATAAAAGTGCATAATTTCAAGACCATTCAAATAAAGTGCATGGACATGAGTCAGAGGATTTCCTGAGAAGATTTGGGATAGAATGGATAGGGAGGAAAATAAAGTGTGAGGAAGCAGTATATCGGTGATGGGGGCTATCATGTTGTTGATTTAACTCTCTAGGCTTCCTCATTTTATAAACCAACCAGCCAAGTACAGTCTATCATTCCTATCTGATGGTTCGTCAAACATTTCTTCCTCTTTCTACCCCAGTTGTTTATGATTTGCAAAAACACAATGGGCCATGAATACATGTGATGGGCTTTATTGGCAATTTGTTCAGGCCCAAAATAGTGGGAAAATTATGTTTTGTGTTTGAAATTTTTCACAACTAAAAAAAAGGTTGTATCACTTTTTGATTGTACTTTACATTATAACAACAAATGGGCTTCCAGTAACTGTTTTGCTTCTCAAAACTACAGATTGTTCTCTCACCCAGGATTGTGGAGGCTGCCTCATTTATTCAGCTGGGCTCCTCTTTCAGCTGATGCTTAGACAGATAAACAAGCGGATTTCTGTTCCTTTTTTTAGAAAAGAATGAGTGGGAACAGAGGCAAGGGAAAATGGCAGAAATGGCATAAAATATGTGATAGCTATTTTTCCCCTGTAACAAGGGGAGAGAGTTTAAAAAATGCCAAAAATACAAATCGGAAAGGGATGTACAAAGAATAATACCCTTGAATCACATATCTCATGGTGGCTTATCTGTTCAGGATCACATGCTAACAGGTTTCAATGTTTGCTTTTGTCAATGGCTGCTGGTCCTGACCTAGAAAAATCCTACACGTGAAATGTGTGTGTGCTTTTTTAAACTCTTAATTCACTTATGCCGCTTGGTTTCCTGCTAGGTATTGTTACCAAAATGGCAAGAGAAAGATGATAGGATTTACTGAGAAGATAACCAGATTTTTAAACAGGGCACATCATGTAAATCTGATATGACTGGATTTTTGCAAAGTATTTGACACAGTTCTGCAGATGGAATTATTATCCTTCCTGCTGGAAGAAAATGAATATATATATGTATGTGTGTGTGCGTATATATGTGTGTGTGTATGGATATATAGTAAAGGTAAAGGTTTTCCCCTGACGTTAAATCTAGTTGTGTCCGACTCTGGGGGTTGGTGCTCATCTCCATTTCTAAGCCGAAGAGCCGGCGTTATCCGTAGACATCTCCTAGGTCATGTGGCCTGCATGACTGCATGGAGCGCCATTACCTTCCCACCTGAGTGGTACCTATTGATCTACCCTCATTTGCCTGTTTTTGAACTGCTAGGTTGACAGAAGCTGGGACTAACAGCAGGAGCTCACTATGTTCCCTGGATTCAAACTGCTGACCTTCCGGTCAGCAAGTTCAGCAGCTCAGTGGTTTAACCCACTGCGCCAACGGGGGCTCCCTATATGAACAGCTTTAATATGGTTGAGATAATATAAGATGGTTGAGATGTTCAATAAGGAGAATAATTTCAGCAGACTTCCTGAAAAGCAGACCCATTCTAGCTGGATAGAAGTAACTAATGGAATTCCTTAAGAGTATTTTATTAAGCAGTTTTATAATGGCATGGAGTGGTAGGGAGTTGACCCTAAACTAGAAAGTATTTATTAATGACTTAAGGAATAGGAGTGCAATTAAATTTCATAGTTCCCAGTAAAGAAATCAAATTTATTTGACATCTATGCATTCAGCGACAAATGGTACACATTATTGTTAATGGGTGGGGAAAATTAACAGGTAAATAAAGGAGTAATAGATTTTTATTGAAAATAGATCACAAGTGAACTATAGTGTGTGACTTGCTATACTTATGGCCTCATCCTCTGCTGTGCTGTTGTGTGTGTGTTAAATGTGAGGTCCTTATGTGCTTCATCTGGAATTGTCCTTCAATTAAGAGTTTTAGTGATTGCCCATCCTTCCTTGGCCCTGCATGGAATAGTAGCTGTAGTAAACTTTGATATGTTGTCACTATGAAGACTCATGTCATATGCCAGCTATTGCCTGCCCTGCAAAATGTTTCATTTCACTGCCTACTTGAGTTTCTTCTGTACTGAACCACAGCAGTAACAGACAACCAGTGAGCATCCCTACTTCTGATAAAGATCTCTTAGCAATAAATTAGATGTGATATGGGTTTCACAAATGCAAGTAACTGTGCTATATTTATTTCTTAAAGTAAATAGCTGTCACTGGCAAAAATTAGCACTGTCAGAACTGTGGTGGCAGGAGGGATCATTTGACTGAGATTGCCTCTGTAAAGCTTCTGCTTACATTGCGAGATAACGTCATGTCTAGCTTGGCTCTCGGTTTGGTATAGCAACTGATGCAGTAAACGATGGCATTGCCTCAAACTGTTGTTAGAGATTCTTCTTATATTTATATTATGTCCTTTTTTGCCCTTCTCCAGAAGTATTGTGTTTGTAAAACTTATCTTTCGAGTTTCTGGTTCATTTCACATGACATTTTAAGACCTTTTTTTTCATGTCAGGAGTGACTTGAGAAATTGCAAGTTGCTTCTGGTGTGAGAGAATTAGCCGTCTGCAATGATGTTGCCCAGGGGACACCCATATGTTTGATGTTTTACCATCCTCGTGGAAGGCTTCTCATGTCCTCGCATGGGGAGTTGGAGCTGACAAAGGGAGCTCATCCGCGCTCTCCCCAGATTCGAACCAGCAACCTTCAGGTCAGCAACCCGACCTTCAAGTCAACAGTCTTTCTGGCACAAGGCAGAAGGCACTATTTCCTGCTTCTTGGCAGGGGGTTGGACTGGATGGCCCATGAGGTCTCTTCCAACTCTACTATTCTATGATTCTAAGGGTTTAACCCACTGCGCCATTAACCAGGTATAAATAGTGATTGTTAGGGTGACAGAATCAGTTAAGAGTACACAATGGGGGGGGCTCCTATTTTAAGAACTAAGTGATAATTAATAGTAAGCTTGCTAAAGTAATAACAGTAGGATTGACATGGAACTGCTACTGCTGGGGAAAGTTACTTTTTGAGACCAAAGCACCCAGAATCCCGCAGCCAATATGGGTACTGAATTTTTAATAAAAATACATTTCTAAGAACCACAGAAATAATAGTTGTGATTCATGAAGTAATGTTTCAGGTTTAGTGTTCAATGGATATTAATAACTCAAGACTTAAGAATTTCATCAAAGATGCCCCGACATAAAAAGAAATAGGTCTGCATTCACATAATTTCTTTGTACAAGTGAAAAACATCTCAATTTTGCCTTTTCTAAAAAAAAACCCCAAAACACTTGACCTTCCTGAAATCATTTCAAATCCTCAATGAGAACAGATCATGCAATACTCCAATTACTTTTCTCAGTAGTATTTTTGCCTATCAAGAGATAGGCGGGGAAGGTGCTTTGACTGTCCACTACTGAATTGGAGAGGAAACCCTTTCACTGGAAAGGAGGACAACATCAAAGAAGTGGAAGAAGAAAAGATACCTTGCAATTGGAGACAAATCGCTAAAGCAAGCAGCTCAAATGCTTTGGATTTGTGTTTTTTAAAGTCTCTATAGTCATCACATTTCCAGCCTTTTCAGAACAAAGGCTTTATTATGTAGGATACAGAATAGAGTGAAAGCATGCAGAATATGCCAGCAAATAAGATTTCTGATCATACAAAAGAAGAGACAAACGCAAGATGAAGACAGGACAACTCTCTGTAGTTCTTCTAACACCAGTTACATTGCACATTAAGGAGGCAAAATGTTACACCTCACACAAGGACCAGCTACCAAGGTTGACATAGAATTAAATATTTTCTCTGTGCGAGAGAAATATTTCATAGAATCATAGAATAGTAGAGTTGGAAGAGACCTCATGGGCCATTCAGTCCAACCCCCTGCCAAGAAGCAGGAAATTGCTGTTGAAATAGTAATGGACAAAAGAGGCTGTTTCACCCATGAACTCAGTGTGTGTAGGGGAACAGTGACAGTAGCAGTTCAGTGCCCCCCCCCCAAACCTGGGTCAATGTATCCATGGGTGATGCCTTAATTCTTATTGAAAACGAACCATCCCCTTTTCTGAATAGAGTGGCAAAAGGCCAGACCTTAATCCATCTTGGAAGAACCTAAAAGAATAATACCTCTCTACTGTCTTTACCACAGTTACACTTCTGGCCTTTCCACAGAATGGCCCTCAACTTCTCCATAGTTGTATCAAAATCCATAATTTTGGTCTATAAACCTAACCTTGACTTATATATGTGGTTGATTTTTAAAGGAATCTATATAAACATTTTTCAGGAAAACTAGCATAGAAGAGAAGATACTCTTGGTGCTTTATAACAGTGGTTCTCAACCTGTGAGTCCCCAGATGTTTTGGCCTTCAACTCCCAGAAATCCTAACAGCTGGTGAATTGGCTGGGATTTCTGGGAGTTGCAGGTCAAAACACCTGGGGACTCACAGGTTGAGAACTACTGCCTTATGAGTAGGCATTATGCTTGTGTAAGTAATCCAGTATCTCCTTGTGTAGTTGGTTTACTGATCCATATGTCTGTGACAACCAGTGGAGATCTTGAGGGATATCTGTGAATGCCTAGAGACACTTGGCATTCAACAATATACTAGGTTAGTTATCTGGCAATGCCCGAGTTAGGTATTTTGGAGTAATAAATATTAGAAGTAGTCATTGTTTAGTTTTGGATTTTCAGAATAGTGGCATTAGAAATATTTATGGCACTCTGGATGTAAGATACACATGGGTTTTGGGATATGGGTGGATTATAGTTCTCATAATCCTTGTTCACTCTTCCCCCACCCCTAAAGCTTACCAGAATTTTCAGTTGGCCATGATGGATATGTGTACCAAGTTTTGTCCAGATCCATTGTCGGTGAGGTTCACAGTGGTCTCTAGATGTGGGTGGATTATAACTCTCATCACCCTATGTCAATCTCCTCCAAACCCTGGCAGTATTTAAAGTTGGTCATGATGGATTTGCAGTGTTCCCTTACCACTTCGCGTTTTACTTTTCGCAGATTCGTTGTTTTGCGGTTTTTCAATAAACTTTAAAAGAATATTATAAATCATAAAAAATTTCAATTTACAGCCTAAGGAAGGGAGGAAGGAGAAGCCGAAGGGAGAGAAAAGGAGCCCAAGCGGCAATGGGAGGAGAAGGAGGCGGTTTATCAACACATGACTGGTTGATGAAGACTTAAAATAGTGTATAACTACTAAAATAATGTATAAATATTAAAATAAATATAGTGTCCCTACTTCACGGATTTTCACTTATTGTGGGTGGTCCTGGAACATAACCCCCGCGATAAGTGAGGGAACATTGTATGTGCCAAGTTTGATCCAGAGCCATCATCGGTGGGAGTCACAGAGCTCTCTGGATACATAGATACTTCTAGTGTGTAATTGGGTGTGTCACTGAGTACTGCATTTCTGCAGATAATGGATGTGTGAAAAAGTCCTGCCTTTGATTGCGGCAGTCCTTTAATAGCTGTTCTATTAAAATCAGCTAACACCTGCTTTTTCCATTACAAAGGGGTAATTTGTGAGGAACGGTGACGAAAAGTGTATGATTATGACGTCAGAGCCAGATAATGTAATTAAGATGTGATTACAATTTGGATAGAGCAGAGTACAAGCTCCTATTGTCTTGTCAAGAAATGAGGAATATGACCCAGTGTAATTCCAGACTTTAGTTTCAGCAGTGGAGAGTTAAGCATACTGGAATAAATGAGACTTTGAAGTGTTTATGTTTGGTTTCATCATGCCCTGTGTCTGATATCGCCAAACAGTTATGCCGCTGATATGAGCAACTTGAAAAACAAAGTTAGTCTAGCCAGAGTTATTATCCAACAATGAACAAACGTAAAGCATTGTGAAAACAAATCACATCACTTCATGAATGTTTATAAAGGAAGATTATATAATAGTTATGCAGGGCAATCAGCCTAACTCATGTTTTTCAAACATTCTTGACCAAGAAGACACCATGTTAACATTGATGGACAAACCCTAGTATAAATCTTACCTAGAGTAGACCTTATCTGTCACAACTAATGTGAATCCTACTGATTCCCATGGGTCTGCTCTAAATAGGAGTAACAATGGATTTATTTTACCAAAACGTTTCCAGTAAACTATAGTTATCCCTCCACATTTGAGGTTATGAATTTTCTGGATTTGATTATTTACATGTTTGATTAAAATGTTCACTCTAGGAATCTTTATGTCTTCCAGTGTGACTGTATGATCAAATTCTTCTAGGACTCTTTAGGACCTGCAGTGCGATTCTGTGGTTAGCTTCAACCATAGAGTCATGCTGAAAGGCCTAGAAATTCCTAGACAGATGTTCATGAAGATACATTGAGCTGTACAGAAAAGTTTCTGGATTATCTTTGATGCAATATAAAAGTAAAACAGATTAAAATTTTGTAGGCATTTGGACAGAGGTGACTTTTCAATTACTGGATAACACAGTAATTCTTGGTGTCTTTTCCTGAGGTTATTTGGGGCACTGATTCCGAAAATTGCATTGGATAGACTTCATCAACTCTAGTTTCTTAGATATAATTATCATGAATTTTTATGGGTGAGCAGATGAAGAATGGCCATATATTTTGTTTCTCAAAAGCTAAAACTGATAGGGGAAAGCTGATGCCATTTTTGGAATCAGAGGTCAGATATATACAGAAACAGATCAAACTTTTGAGGCAACAAAATGTGTGTTGGCCAGTGTAATCATTGAAGTTTTCTTGTGAGACCTTGACAGTTAATATTAGGTTACTTTTCGGCATGAGCAGGTTCCTCCACAGAAGTACAACAATGTGTTTAATTCAACCAAGCAAATATTTTTTGTCACTTCAAGTGATATGTCAGATACTCGTGTTAGTCAGGAGGTTTCTATCAAACAGTGTTAGTAACCAAAAATCTCCAATCAACTCCAGTGCCTGTTCTGATCCAACAAAATTCTGAATTTCAACTCCTAGGGAATATTTTAAAAGGTTTGATCTGATCTCTGCATCCTAAAATACATTGCTATCACTTCTGAAATCAAGGTGGCTTCTACTTATTTATAAGAAGACCCTTGTTAGAGCTATCATTCCATTCCTTTAAGTCTTTGTAAATGGCATATTTGACAAAGGAAATACAGTGGGATAAGTGTGTATTTATGTATGTACATATGTATGTGTGTGGACCTCATCCCATGAGGGGGGTGAACAGAGCTGGCCCTAGGTATTTTTCAAGTGTAGGCGAACAGAATTTTGGCGCCCCCCCCCCCCCCAACCAATCACTGAAAAATAAAAGCGTTGGATAAGCGAAAATGTTGGGTAATAAGGAGGGATTAAGGAAAAGCCTATTAAACATCAAATTACATTAAGATTTTACAAATTAAGCACCAAAACATCATGTTTTACAACAAATCAACAGAAAAAGCAGTCTCGACTGCGCCCCCGTATGTTTTGCGCCCGAAGCGACCGCTTAATTCGCCTCACTGTTGGACCGGCTCTGGGGGTGAAAGCATCATATTACTGTGGCGTTTAGTCCTGTTGAGTTGAAAAGCAAACTGTATCATTTGTCAGTACCTATCACACAGAGTTGTTCTTTGTCTTTTCTCTCAAAATTATCCATTTTCAGTGCAGTTAAGGAAGACCCAATTTCTCTCCTCCTTCTTCTTCTTCTTCTCTCCCTCTCAATGGTTTTTTTTATGGATTGCTAACTCTAGTTTTAAAAAAGGGAAAGAAAAGGCAGGAGTAAGCACAATATCAAAAGGTTAGACTCAAGCAAAAGCATAGGTAAAGGTAAAGGTTTTTCCCTGACATTAAGTCTAGTCATGTCCGACTCTGGGGGTTGGCGCTCATCTTCATTTCTAAACCGAAGAGCCGGCATTGTCCGTAGACATCTCCTAGGTCGTGTGTGTGTGTGTGTGTATGGATATATAATAAAGGTAAAGGTTCCCCCCTGACGTTAAGTCTAGTCGTGTCTGACTCTGAGGGTTGGTGCTCATCTTCATTTCTAAGCCGAAGAGCTGGCATTGTCCGTAGACATCTCCTAGGTCATGTGGCCGGCATGATTGCATGGAGCGCAGTTACCTTCCCACTGGAGGGGTACCTATTTATCTACTCACATTTGCATGTTTTCGAACTGCTAGGTTGGCAGAAACTGGGACTGATAGCAGGAGCTCACCCTGCTCCCCGGATTCAAACCACCGATCTTTCAGTCAGCAAGTTTGGCAAATTTAACCCGCTGCACCACGGGGGTTCCTGGTGACACAGCAAAAGCATATGTTTAATATTGTGCAAGGATCAGGCGGCTGGATTTTGGGAGATTACCAGGGCATCGCTGCTTTGTAGGAGACCACCCATAGGAATGCCCATTCACCATACTCAGAAGACAATTTATCACAGTCTTCTATCTCCCCTACTCCATTTCTTAACACTTTCAACACATTTCTTTAACGAAACATCATGGACAGAGACTGGAAGTCTCCTTGTGTCATGTGCTGGCCTCCATTGAATTTCGTTTAAAAAAATGGATTACAATTGTTTAGGAAAGGGGGGGGGCGGAGGGAGATGTGTGGGATAACACCCAAGGTGTGCATGTATGCTTATATAGCATGACTGGTCATGGTGTGGCACTGTTGCAGCCCCCTAAAATGGATTTTGTGACCTGTGATCCCTTCTGACTACCTTTTTGTGGCCAAAGACGGGGATACATTGCTTCTCCTGAAAGTATCCAGGAGCATAAATTCACTTTTAAAACAGGTTGCAGCATTCCCTGAATTCTTTAGCATAAAACTTCTGTTTTCCAAACAGGATCTTGACTTCTGGGAATTCGCAGCTATCTCCTTCTTTACTGACACTGCAAGTGTGGAGAATCCTGGGACAATAGATTGACCCCTAGACATGTCAGAATTGCTTCCCCTTGCTATATGCTGCTGCTGATATTGTTCAGAATTGTAAATTAACTTATGGGCATTCATTTAAGGAATGTTTCTTGTGTAATCTTTCATCCTTCACCTACCCATTTCCTAAAGAGCTGTTCTACAGGTTTAGAGCACCTCTTGAGCATTTGGGATGAATGTTGCTGAGGAATAGAAAGAGAAAGAGAGAGAGAGAGAGAGAGAACGCTAATTGTTAAATGTCTATGTTGTATCACTAAATGCTTCATTTTAAATTGCAGCCTATATTGCAGTAAGGGGAGCCATTATATCCTTTGACAAATCATTTCTTTGTATTACTAGGCAAGCAATAACTAAGTAATTAATTAGACGTTTAAAAAATAAGACCAGCCATAGATACGAAGCATAGTTAATGTTATATAGGTATACTAATGTTGATAGGATATCCTTCAAGGGTTTACTGGCCACCCATTTAACTTTTTTTTTAGATATCCAGAATCTCAGAGTCTCAAGCATACTGTTGAAAACAAGTACTGCCATTGAAGATGATGTAGAAGTAACACTAATATGCTCTGGCATTTTCTATGCTGCATGAGTTAAGTCTGATATTCCTACAGAACAGATGCGTCAATGAAAAAGAAGTTTGGTGATGATTACTATTACTGTTAATCATTAAATTGCTTATATAATTTAAGTGCCTTATCGCCCCTTCTGGGCTATTAAATTTGACAAGCCCTGCTTGTCTAGTGAACCTACTGGAAATGATAGGCCGACGTCAATGTGATCACAAAAAGAAACAGGCCTGTTGTATTTTGTCAGATGGTATGAACATAGCAGATATCTAGAAGGGTGTGCTTAATATTCCCAAAAGAGCAGCTGAAAGAGGAAACCACCACAATGTGATAGCTTGCTTAATTTGTGGAAGTGCATTAAGATAAACAATTTTCACTTTAAAGACACAAAGATGTACCATTGATTAATGGCCTTATTATCTATATCTAGTTTCTGGAGTCTCAAAAATGTATACCCGTCTATACTCCTAGCATATTTAAGCACATTTTGTTCCATCTTTATCATTTATAATTACTTACACATTGCCTGTATAAGAAACGAAAATTCATAGAAGAGAAATGCTTTTATTGGCCAATCAAAATGCACAAAGCATGTCATGCAAGCTATTGAAACTCCACTAGCTACTTCATCTCGCAAAAGATATTTAAAAATATCATATGTAAGACGAAAAGTTAATGTTGGAGTCCCAGGTCTACATTATGTATTAGATACTAGTCTTTTGTTGATTTTGTTTTATTTTGTTATATGGTCAACACAGCTACCTCTGAATATGTTCTTTGTATATAATTGGAAAGTTACTGATATTGAAAGTAAAATGTAATATTGTATTTCTGTAATTTTGAGACATACTTTCCCTCTATGTAAATATATCTAAAAATTAGGCGCATCTTAGAATTGCAGGTGTATCGTAGGTATTCTTTTGTTTGTGGTGATACTGAAATTTGTGTGCATCTTACAATCGATGATGCCTTAAAATCGAAGAAATATAGTAGATGGATTTCATTATATGATCTTCTTGTCTATTTGCCAAAATTAATTGATATTTTGTATTAAACTGGTGACCATCTTTAAAACGTGTTTTTGAACTTTTCCCTAATAATCATTGATCTGTCCAGTATATCATTTGGTTGTTTCTTTTGTGAATGTTGCACCCCAGGCCTGGAAACCCCTATGATCACAGCACCACGCAAGAAACCAGAATATAAGCAGTTTCTTGTAAAATATATCAAAAGTATAGGAAAAATTCAAGAATAGAGAAAGAAGAAGTACAGTAGAGTCTCACTTATCCAAGCTAAACGGGTCGGCAGAAGCTTGGATAAGCGAATATCTTGGATAATAAGGAGGGATTAAGGAAAAGTCTTATTAAACATCAAATTAGGTTATGATTTTACAAATTAAGCACCAAAACAAGTTATACAACAAATTTGACAGAAAAAGTAGTTCAATACGCAGTAATGTTATGTTGTAATTACTGTATTTACGAATTTAGCACCAAAATATCACGATATATTGAAAACATTGACTACAAAAATGGCTTGGATTATCCAGAGGCTTGGATAAGCGAGGCTTGGATTAGTGAGACTCTACTGTATATCCAAAAAAAGCTTTAGCAAAAAGCAATAATTTAACAGGAGTCCAAATGTCTCAAACAGATTAAAAGGTAATATGGTCCAAGAACAGCTTAAATTCACAAGCAAAAAGTATCCTTAAAAAACTTGTTCATGAATATAACCACAGGAACATAGAAACTTCCAATGTACTTGAATTCCAAAACCAAAGGCTTAACTTGAAACATAGACCAGGAACTCAGGCCTAGCTTCTTACTCCAAATGCTACGTTGCCTGAACTAACTTGAAATTAAACAACTTGCCAATTAAAAGCAGCTCATGAAAGCATTTCGTCTCCCTTGAAATCTCTCCCCAGTTTCCCCATGCAAACACTCTGCCCTTCGATGTTTATTGTCTGTTCTGATCTGTAAAGAAAGGCCTGTGTTGATTTCCGTATCTCCAGATGCTTTTTCTGGGAGCCTTCGGTGTTGCTTAATTCTCCACTCAACTCTTCCTTATCTAATACTCTGGCTGTTTTGACTGATCTTGAAGGCCTGCACTCTCCCAGTCAGCTTTCTCATTGAAAGAGGCATCATTCCCTTGGCTGAAATCTTCATCATTTCTTGCCCCTGGAAATCCTACAGGCTATCCCACAATCATCTCAAAAATATCAGTGAACCCATCAGTCTCAGGCTGATTTACAACAGTGAAAGCATATATTTGTTGGACTTCATTCTGCAAGTTAAAAATAGGGAAGAAAGCAAAAGTGTAGTAGGGATTAAAAGCATTCTTGCAAATTAACTGCATTTCAGTTTTAATTTGGATTCTGATAGCCTTTAAAACACTATATTGCAGCCTTGCTTTGAATTTAAATGCTACTGAATGTCGATGTGCTGGTGTATGATTGATGTGGGTTTGATGGTGAGGATGATGTAATCAGAGAGATTTAAGAAATCCCCTGCATTATGTACACACCTGTACACTATAAATTTAACAACTAGATAAATGCAAAAATTATGTCCTTGATGCACATAATATTTATATAGAAAAGGAATCTAATTAGAGACAGCTTTTCTTGCAATTATTTTTAAATTTAATCCCATCAGTGTATATCTGTTATCTTTACACATTCTGTACACATTGGTGGCACTCTCAGTTTTTCCATCTAAACTTGAAATAAGCTCCTATTATCTTGTGTTTTTCTGTTCTAATTGAGACCACAGTATTCCCAGCCCCTGTTCTGAACACATTTGTTGTATTGAAGAGAAATACAAAGACGATTGGACTCAGCATCACAAAACACATTGTGGCAAGCTGTGGAAGCAACAGATCAGTTGAAGACAAATAGGGAAACCATGTGTGATAAACAACCTATAAATTTCAGGTGGATTTGTATAGAGCAGCAAAAAGAGAACCGAATGGCATTTCTGTAGTCCTAAAATAGTGATATAGTAGGGAGAAAGGGTGGTGTTGAAGCTCTCTGTATTATTACAAACCCAAAGAATTCTGTAGGGCTACTTTTCCCCTATCACAGCTACAAAAAATAAATTTGTGGTATTTATATGGTACAGTAAAAAAATAGAACTTTTGAAACTACAGATTTTTTCCTGTAGGCCCTGGCACACATACACCAGCCACCAAACACCCCCTCCACACTCTCGGAGTGTGTGTGTGTGTGTGTGGCGGAGCTTGCAAGCAGGCCCGAAACTCACCTGCAGCCTAGCTCCAGGCCTGCCTACATGCAGGCAGGGAGGCAATTTTGGCTCAACATGAAAGCAGGATTTCATGTAAAGCAGATTTCTGTGTCGAAAGGGAGCTTCCTATTTCATGCTTCTGGATAAATGGAAGACACGGAAAAAACCCCAGGAAAAACTGTTAGGATGAATTTAGCACACAAGTCTACTAAGTGTCATCTTGGTTTAACATCTTCACACTTGATAACTGCAGGAAAACACGTATCTTGCTCTGATGTCATTGCCTTGAGTATTTTCCACAGCCCTCCCCTTTTATATTACAGGTATTAACTGTTGCTGATGGAGCCAGGCTGATACACATGGGGACAAAGGGTGCTTTTTATCTCAGTACGCTCAGGTGTGCTTCATATTCTCCTGTATATCCAAACAACTCTTGTTACCTCTGGGTCTCCAGCGCTTTCTAGAGAGGATGGTAGCTGATACTCAGAATAAATCATGGAAAACAAACAGTCCAGTGGCCCATAAACTAGGTTTTAATTCATGAAATTTAATTATTTCTGAGTGATTATTAAATGAGCAGTGGATTAGAATAATCTTCAACATTATGCAATGGGCTAAAAGAGATGAAGCCAATTGTAATCTGCCAACTTTTAATATTTCAGACCTAGTGGTGGAATGTTGCAGATGAGGATCTGTTGTGTCAACACAACACCTCATCCTTGGTATATTAAGAGCTGCTTGGGCATAATTGTTTTGAATTTGTAAACCTGCTTTTTCCCACTGCTGCTTCAGATTTCACTTGTCTTAATATAGAAATATCTATTAAAATGAAAATAACAGAAGATCCACTTGGAGCCTTTTGATGGTTCTAGGACAGGGGTCCCTAAACTAAGGCCTGTGGGCCAGATGCTGCCCTCCAAGGTCATTTACCAGGCCCCCACCCTAAACTTTAGACTTAGGGTCACTCTAAGTCTGAAATGATTTGATGTCACACAATAACAATCCTAATTAACCTTACTATGTCATCAGCCCAAAACAGGCCCACACTTTCCAATGAAATACTGGTAAGTTTACGTTGGTTAAAATTGTTCATCATTTTAAATATTGTATTTTTCTTTAATGTTCTTTGCACTACAAATAACAACAATAACAACAACAACTTTATTTTTATACCCTGCCACCATCTCTCTAAAGGGACTCGGGGCGGCTTACATGCGGAACCAAGCCCAGAGCAAACAACAGATTTTACCAAGTAAAACACAGTTAAAAACATAATATTACACTCTAATTAAGCAATTAAAAACATCTGGGTATAAAAAAATCATTAAAATGTATCAGAAGCAAACCTCAACAACCAGTGACCAGGAATATGGTCACAAATAAGGTATGTGCAGTAGAAATTCATTCATTTTTTTTTCAAACTATAATTCGGCCTCCAACAATCTGAGGGATTGTAAATCAGCCCTCGGCTTAAAAAGTTTGGGGACCCCTGTTCTAGGAAATCTGTCTAGAAGCACTCCTACATGTAGGAAGAACAAAATAATATGTAAGTAGCATTATTTAGAGACTTGTTTTATGCACAGTGTTGCCTCTGCTATGTAGTGCAGTTATGGAGACCATGTGGCTTACTGGACTCAAATTTTCATTAGCTCCAGGCAGTATGAGCAGTGATTGTAGTTCAACAGTTCAACAACATATGGAGGGATGCAGGTGTTTTATTTGTTTTGTTTTAGCCTGGCATATACAGTAAATGTCAAATCCTAGGGGCCTGGAAAGAGTAAAATTTGCTTCTAGTTTAACTGGCCATACCTTTATTTGAAACAGGAGAGCGGTTGATTATCTGTCTCTTTCTTCTTTCTTCTACATCCTCTCTATAATACTACTAATGTAAGCATCTGTGAGCAAGTGATCTAGTAAAATATATATGAATGAAAGAAACCCCAAGATAGTGGTTTAAGGGAACTAACAGTACAGTTGTACTTTATCCGAGGCCTCTGGCATTTTAGGTGAATTAATATATGGCGATATAGTTATTATCTCTCCTCTTCTATGGAAATTAAATTATTCTGGCTGAGGAGAAGCTTTCAGAGAGTAAGATATTGCTGGGACAGCATAATTTTCCCAGTGTGGGGGTTAAATGTTCGTGGATGTTCGAGTTATGGTATAATAAGTCATTTTCCAACAAGAGAGAAAGTTCTCTGGTTATGAAAATGGATTTTGCTTCCATTCCAGCCATCACTATTGCGCATCTTCTCAGAAAATACACTGGCATAATGGAGTGTTATGGTGTAAATCACCAAACGGATACTATCTATGGACCTTAACATGTTTTTAGTATCTGGTGACCTTTCTGTTCTATTGTTCTTTATTTTAAGTTTTGGTTGTTTTCATAACCTCTCCTTGTTGATGCTTTCAGCCATTTGAGCCTTTTCCCAATATGGTTGCCTTACTCAACAAGCGAAGCTCACAAGTGATCCTGTACATCAGCAATGCACACATTCAAACACTATTTCCTCCTGCCACTCAGTTCTACTATTCCTCCCCTCATCCCCAGAATATCAGATCCGTAGACATAAAAATAGGTATTCCTCCCGCAACCCTCAAGTAACGTTGTTGCAATACCACTTCCTTTCTTCCTTAGGACATTATGCGGCAGAGAAAGTCATATTTATCTCTGCTGAACTATGGATCCCAGCAGATATTTTCACAAAAAAAGCAGAGTTTCTATGGCTTAACTGAGTTCATACTGCAAGTTGCTTCTGGTGGCCATATGCATAATTGTGGCCACATGTACAATGGAGGATCTTCTTACAGCGACACCAGAGGCACTCCCAAGTGGCTAGCTTCTGGTCAAAAGAAATTTATGATAATGCCAAGTTTTTAACTTTGTGGTTTTTCTATACATTGTAACTGTATTCTTAATTCACTTCTGACACTATAAAGAAATGAACTGAATTCACGTTATGTAGAAACTCATTAGCCAAGTCACATATGCTGCAGGCTTGTTCTCTGAACATTACATCTACTTGCAGTCCACATTGTGAGAATAATAGAAGGGAATGGAAAATCCTGGTAATGGATATAGATATATCTATTGCTATGTTGGCCCTAAGAAGAATGAACTATTTCTCATGTAACACTTTGTATGCCAGTGCAGATACCTGAGCACAAAACATATGAATAGTACCTGAATGGTATCTTTTCCTTTGAAAATATTCCCAATTATTGGGAAAGTATTGAGTTTCCGCTGTTTGGATGGGACAAGCAATACCTTTGAACTTCTTACATTGAAAAGCTATCTCTCTCACAGTGGAGAGACAGGCTTCATGCCAGCCCTAGATAGAGCTGGAATAACTATATCAGCCCATCACTGTCTATCTACATTATTAGTGTAGTGCAAGCAGTGGTCATCTGACTCACTATAAAGCAATGTTCTAGGTTTCTTTGTTCTGCAAAGTGCATCAGTTTCTCTATTTCAAAAGGGAACACACTCCCTTTCTGGCCATCATAGACCACTTCAGCCTAATGAATAGAAACAGAGGTATTTCATTGAAACCAAATGGAAATTAACATCAGATGGTATACTATCTAATCAAGTAACCTTTTGTTTTAACAATTATTTAAGTCCAAGATAATGTTGTTGTTTTTTTAATTACGGAGGCTGATAACAATCAATAGACTTTGAAAAGTGACTATTTTTAGACTATAAAAGTTGCCCAGGTAGTATAACCCCTCTATTACGTGAAATCCTGTCAAAACAAGCAAAAATATAAATTACTAGCTAAACCTGGCCACGCTTTGTGGTGGCTCAGTATGATATGAAATTAATGTGAAAGTAAATAAAAGTATTGTAGCGAACATTGATTCACCAACAAAACATATCATTCAATTCAATACCCTGCCTTGAGTTGCTGTGTCTATGTGGAATGAGTGGTAAGGAATGAAAAAAAGGGTTTTATTTTTTTACCAAAAATCATTTTTTATTTTATAGCTTTTTGGTTTGTCTTTTTTTCTGCATAAATAGTAAGATCAGGCGGCTTACCGACTCTGGAGCATGTGACGTATAACTGTCCATGAGAGAAGCAATTGTTTTCCGATTTCAAACTGCACACTTGTAAAGATTGCCCCTGTGCTTTATTGATAGTCATTGTGATTGCAATGTTTATTGGAAATTGAAGTCAATTGAACTTGAACAAGTGTCCATTCCCACAAACCACAGCAGTATGTTCAGTTGGTCATGAGGGTTCTCTGTGCCAAGTTTAGTTCCGGTCCATTGTTGGTGGGAGTCATAGTTTATTGGAATGCAAGTGAACTATAACTCCTGTCAATCAAGGTCAATATTCCCCAAACTTCTCCAGTATTTTTGTTAGTCATGGGGAGTCTGTGGAGAGTCAAGTTTTGTCCAAGTCCATCATTTGTGTGGGTCTCAGTGGTCTGTTGAAGTTGGAGCTGAATTGGGTGAAGGTACTGCAAATTCCATCATTCATGGTTCACCTTCCTCCTATTGGCACCAGGATGTGCCAATATACGCAGGCTGTATTTTTATATATAAAGATTGCTCTTTTTGGGTGTTTGTGAAGACAGGATTTTTTGAGTGAGGGAGTTGGCCCTTAGCCCAGCACTGCATCCTTGTCCTGTATCTTCTTGCTTTGTTTGAACAGATCAGCAGGATTCCCCACTCAGCCATGGAAACTCACTGGGTGACCTTTGGCAAGTGACACACTCTCAATCCCCAAAAACCTTATGATAGGTTCATCTTAAGATCACCATTATGTCAGAAACTTCTTGAAGGAAGATAACGACAAATTGTTAAAATCTGGATCTTCCTGGACAAAGCCTTGATTAGCAGTGCAGAATTTGTGACAGCATCAATTCTCATTAGCCTCAGCTGGTTGCTCACAGAAAATGTCTAATCTGTTGCACAGCCACGAAATAATTTCTGAAGCCCAGTGTCATGTTTTTAAAGTAGGATGCCTATTCAAAGACTCTTTTCGGGCTTTAACAAGGTCAACAGCAGAGCAAAGGACAATGGAGGAGCATTATAGATGCACCCTGCAATAAAACAAGGAAGGAGACTTTGATCTTTGAAATGTTTTACTTGGTTGGTAGTGAACTTTGTGGCATTCCTAAGGAATGACAGGAATTATGTCTGTCACTGGCTTAGGCTATGCCTGTTTGGTTGTGAGGTCACTGCCTTCATCATAATTGCTGAGAGCCAACCTGATAATTCTGGAAAAATCACTTGGCAGAGATGTTCTCTCACTCTGTCACGTCAGATAAATATTGATTCCTCATGCATACAGGTATGTTGAAGCAAACCAATCTGTACTAGACATTTATTTGATACTTTCTGAATTGTGATTTTTTGTGGACAAGCAGAGCATTATTTATTGCCATAACAGAAAATAAGAAAAGAAAGGGAAGAACACAAAACAAATGAAAATAATATTATAATAAATAGGGATAGTATACACTGAAATGAAATGAGGTAGAATATTCAAGGTATAGGGAATTAATGGGAAATGAAGAGTAAAGAATGGAATGGAAAGGGTACAGTTTAGGTTTCTCCACAATGAAAAGTCTTCTTATTTATTATCATGTCAGAAGTGAACTGAGTTGTAATGTATTTGAAAGCACAAAGACAACCAAAGTTTAAAAACAACAACAAAAACAACAAATTGGCATTATACTAAATATCCTTTGACCAGTAGCTAGCCATTTGGAGTGCCTCTGGTGTTGCTGTAAGAAGGTCCTCCATGGTGCGTGTGGCAGGACTCAGACTTCTGAAAAGCCTTCTGATTTGTCTTTTCCTAAAGCCTTTATTTAAGTTTGTTAAAATTAGAACATTTAAGGTGTATCACCTTCTCAACCCTCTCCCTGTGCTGATAAAATATCAAGTGACCATCTTGTGACCTGCTGTTAGTCACAGCATCTAACACTAGAGTTTCCATCCTCGAGTTTTAAATTGATGATGTCTTAAGTAATTTCTAGCTTCCTTCTCCCTGACTTAAATCATTGAGCCAACTCAGTATTAACCTCTGCACTGATTTTTAAAAATCCCTTCACTAGTGACTCTCTGAGTATTCTGGTTTTTACACACATTCTTATCAGCTCCCTTCTTCTGGGAGTTAGCTGGTTTCTTAGTAGCAGGGCAGAGTTCAGTTAAGGTAGCTGTGCATAGTTCTGTATTTGATTCATGAATTAATTCTGGAATTGACGGTTTTACAGCCAATCTATCAAGTGGAGGGTGCAGTTTGTTACAGAAGAAATTAGCATGAAGTCATGGATGTGACAACTTATGGCTGTCAGATGTGCATTTCTGGATCCCTCTTCAAAAGTATATGTGCTGTGACAGAGGTTGCATGGATTGTCATTTAAGGTCCATGACTGTAATCACTGGCTCTCAGTGTTGCTTTTCCCTCCATAGAAAAAGCATTCATGCACTATATAAGTCTGTGTTTTAACCCTCCCTCCTTGGAGAGATAATTTCTGTTGAAACAAACCATCTTAGACTAGTCAGCATGATATAAATTTGGCTTCTTCCTTTCTATAGCTACAAGCCCATAGATTAATCATGACTCTTCCATAAGTCATTTATTTTGGCCCTAGCTAAAAGGTTATGAACCTGTTTGGGTTGTTAAACTTTGTATAGGCTGTAGCATTTCACACGGCAGAGGGGAATTCACACAAAAAGGATGCATGCACATCCTAATGATATCTAACATTCTATAGACAAATATTTATTGATTGATAAATTTGTGGATTTTATTGAGGAGCAATTAAATCTGCAGTATTTCACATGAAATGATACAGATAAGTGTTTTACCATCTTATTGAGTAGTAGGTGGGGTTTTAGCATGATTCCTTCTTTTGCATAAGAGCACATGGGCCTCTAGCGAAGCATTATTATTATTATTATTATTATTATTGACACAAGGACATAGTATGACACAGCAAACAAGATAGATATGCTGGATTTCGTATCACAAAATCACAAGTCAAACACTTCCCAAGCATTTAGGACTGTGTGATGTATTTTCGGATGATGTGCGCAGATCCCAGTAGGGTGGCCTTTTGCAGTTGACAGATCGTAATTTTGTCGATGTCTATTGTTTCCAAATGCTGGCTGACAGGTCCTGATAGCAGCTGAGTTTTTCCTGTTGTTTTTCATCAATTCGACTGTCACCTGGTATGGCGACATCAATAATCCAAACCTTTTTCTTTTCCACAACTGTGATGTCTGGTGTGTTGGGTTCCAGGACTTTGTCAGTCTGGATTCGGAAGTCCCACAGTATCTTTGCGTGTTCATTTTCCATTATTATTATTATTATTATTATTATTATTATTATTATTATTATTTACAGCATTTATATTCCACCCTTCTCACTCTGAAGGGGACTCAGGGTGGATCACAGAACACATATAAAACAAACATTCAATGCCGTTATATACAGACAGGACAGACAACAAACAGAGGTATATAGGCATTTCTCATCTTTGGAATCTTAGAGGTTGTGGCTCGGTTCTGGCCACAGGGGGGTGCTGTCACTCCATCCTCCATGTTGAAGAGCCCTAGTCACAGACTTCCTCCTTTTTTGATAACCGGCATTTTTCTGGTATTTCCTTTATGGTGCCATTAAAATACCTCCCCACTTAAGCAGTACCTATTTTTCTACTAACAGTTGTTTTCGATCATCTAGGTGGGCAGTAAACTGGGCTGAAGGTCAGACACTCACCCCAACCTAGGCTTCGAACTGCCAACCTTTCGATTGGTAAGATTTATTGCTAAAGCTCGGCCCCCTGCATTATTACATGTAAAACTGTTGTGGGTTTGGGAAGGGCACAAATTTGTTGATCAACATAGTTTAACAAGCCTAAGCCACACAGTGCAAGAAAGTATCAGGTGGGCAAGTAATGTTTTGGGTCCAATCTGTCATAGGGTGTGGAACAGTCTGACTCTAAATTAGACCAAAAAAAGACTAAATTCATATTTCTGTAATGGGTTTCCTAAGTAGCAAAATATTGCATCTTTTCTTATATTACATTGCAAGACCTCCACTAGATAAGAATGAACGGCAGCCGATGGGTAGAAACAAGAGCAGTTATATCATTTAGTCCTTTTTCTGCCATCATCTTGCAAGTTAGACATTTCCCTAAATGCTCCATATGAATCCTGCCCAATGGGGATATTAGGCAACATATCATAGACATGAAATGGACAAAATATACATGCATCTATCTCTCCAGCTCCATCAGTGGCATTTTTCTTGGTACTCAAGGCAGACTCTGCTAAAAGTAGCATAACAAGAGCTTTGATGACTTAAAATTCTTCAGTGCTCTGGAAAAGAAACAACCAGGGATGTGTCACATTTCATATTGGAATATCAGCACTATGGTCCCTGTGTAATTCTGCCTGAATAAATTTCTGTGGGGGTGAGTGTGAGAGAAGGGTGTCTTGAAAAATGCATTTGTAGTACCTGTTGCTGAGAACCATCGTTTATATGGCAGAAACAGACTTCCTGTTGCTATAGAGACATGGAGCAAGGAAAAGCGATGAAGGGCAAATTAAGACTGTGGTTTAAGGCGGCAGCACTTCAGACATGAAGCACAAGACAGATTGTGTGCTAAAAGCTTCAGGCAAAGCAATATTTATTTCCTGACTAGCGAAGGCCTTTTTAAAATAAGTCAACAAAGAAGTCTTAAAATATTGTAAATGATCAAGATTGCAACAGGGAAAGCACATAAAAGTGGTTTATAGTTTACCTATAGGTAGTGGATTTTATTTACTTCATTTCTTGTTAGAAAATTGATTCTTGCAATGAGCCTTCCAAGCAATTTGCAACCTATAGTGAGCAGTTATTTTGGGTTGGAGAGTACGTGAATCACCCAAGGTCTTCCAGTGGATTTCCATGGCGAAGTAGGGAACTGAACTCGGGACTCCAGAATTGTAATCCAGTGTTCAAACCACTTCAGCACACTTACTTTTTCTCATTAAATTTATGAAAAATTTTGCTGCTAGAAACTTATGGGCAATAAACCATTTCAAATATAAAAAGAAGATTGGATCCTGGCGGGATATAACACTATGTGACAAAATTTAAATTTCTGTTCCTGGTTTGAAAGTGTTATCTCCTGTTTCAAAGTACTTATTTTGAAAGCAGTTGTTATACTCCAGAAATTTTGTTTTTCTGGCTGCCACAAACGATGTTGAATTGGTTGAGACTCTAAAAGATATTCGTTGAAAAACTGTAGCAAAATGTGCTGCAGGATGTCCCGCAAAAACAAAGTTTTTGCAGTTTCATAAACCTTTTCCATGTTTTTTATGATAGAACCAATTAGGAAATGACATTTATAACCCAGGAACAAAAATGGTGTTACATAATGTAATTTAAGCAAGCCTTTTCTTTTTCATGTCAGGAGTGACTTGAGAAACTGTAAGTCGCTTCTGGTATGAGAGACTTGGTCGTCTGCAAGGACATTGGCCAGGGAATGCCGGGATGTTTGATGTTTTACCATTCTTGTGTGAGGCTTTTCTCATGTCTCCCCATGGGGAGCTGGAGCTGACACCCGTTCTTCCTGGATTCGAACTGCCGACCTGTTGGTCAGCAGTCCTGCCGGCACAAGGGTTTAAGCACAAGGGCTAATATCATGCAATTCCCCAGTATTCTGGAAATCATCTTTCCCCCCTAATATCATTGTCATTTTCTACAAAGATGTCACACATTTCTTTATTTCTGAATCTTTTGCACATGTTATTAGGGTTGTGCACAGATACCGTTTCTTGAGGCACATGCGGCACCTTCGGGAGCTCGTAACGGGGAGGGGGTCCCAATACGAAAATCAACTTGACACAAAAACAAGCAGGAACCGATCCCGGCTCCTCAACTGCTTTTCGTGAGCACATGGCACTTGCCTCTTTGCCTTGGAGAGTGCATATGTTGTGCAGGAAGTGTGCACGCCTGCCTGGCCAACCACCTCCACTCCCCTCTGTAAGAAAGTCAGAAGAACTTGTCTCCTTGTTTTGGAGAGTGTATATATGGCATGCAGGCCCAGAACATGTGCCTGCCTGCAGCCAGGTGTCTCTCCTCTAGAGTAAAAAGTAGAAACCAATAAGAAGCCACCTTAAAGTGCGTGCGAGCCTGCAGATGAGTGCCACTCCTGTCTTCTCTAGAATAAAACAGCTGTAAATGACTAAAATTATGGGAAGGGGCATCTGGGAAGCCCCTCCCCCTATAATGGGCTGATAGAAAACGGATATTTCAGCACCCCAGGCTGAAAACAGATATCTGCCCTCCTGATTTCGGGAGGTTCCCCAAAAACAGATTGGGGCCCCCACCGAAAGCCGGGACACAAAATGGTGCAAGGTTTACCCTGAAAACACAACCCTATATGTTATTTGCTAATGTATAGTAGAGGGACACCTACATATATTTTATTGGGGAGGTGGGAAGAAATTATTTGAAATGAATCCTGTCACCATATGGGTGGAACAATCCACAGTGATACTGGGAACTGTGGTGCCAAGCTTTTTTTAAAAAAAAAAATAGTTAGCCCCAGCTTCTGCCAACTTGAAACATGCAAATGTGAGTAGATCAATACGTACCACTCCTGTAAGAAGGTAACGGCGCTCTTACGTAGTCATGCCAGCCACATGACCTTGAAGTTGTCTACAGACAATGCCGGCTCTTTGTCTTAGAAATGGAGATGAGCACCAATCCCCAGAGTCGAACATGACTAGACTTAATGTCAGGGGAAAACCTTTACCTTTACCTTATGAGTAGTCATAATAAAGGACTCTAGAACATGTAGGCATCTCCAGATTATTAGGTCATCCAATTTATTGAGTGAGAATTAAACATGTGACTGAATCTCTTGGCTGAGTTTGGGTGAGTTCAGGTGACATGCTTCTATCATATCTATATCTGTATCTATCTATATCCATAATAAAAGTGAAAACATGTATGTGTGTATATGGCATGGGTGTCTGCTCACACAGAAAGCCTCCGGCCTCCACAAACAGGCTATAGTTCCCAGTGCTGAGGAGGCGCCAAGTCACTCCCGTCCACTGACATTGCGGTTACAGCGAGCTCCACGATCATATAGCCCAAACCCTGCCAATGTCCTTCCCAAACACTATGACCCACCACCCAAAGAATGCTTTCATTTGGGAACCATTTCATCCTAGATTTTGCATTTTCCTCCACCACAGGCAGGCATCCCAGGGTTCTCCATTGGTGTGAAATTTGCATGACCCCACCTACTGCCCTTCCCTTTCCAATCTGTCTGCAGGACAAAGACAGCAGAACTGAGCAGCAACTAAACTTAGGGGATTGACTCCACATGGTGGAAGTTGTAGTTCACCCTGCATCAAGTCAGAGCACTGTGACTCCTACTGGGGAATTTAGAGGAGTTGTAGTTCGTCTATACCCAGAATGCTATGAACCCAAACAATGATGGCTTTGGGCCAAACTTGCTATGGATACCTAATATGCCCAGATTTGAATACTGGTGGGTTTTGAAGGGAATTGGCGTGGACATTTGGGAGTAGTAAGTACTGGGATTTATAGTTCACCTGCAATGAATGAGCACTCCGAACCCCTCCAATGGTGGACCAGGACCAAACTTGGCACACAGCGCCCCATAACCAAATAACATATTGGACAAGTTTGGGGAAAAGGGACTTATAGTTCACCTGCATCCAGAGAAACAGTGGCCCACACCGACAATGGACTGGGACCAAACTTTGCACAGAGAAGCCTCATGACATACTGCAGGGGTTTGTGGGAATGGGCCTTGATTTTGGGAGTTGTAGTTCACATGCATCCAAAGAGCAATGAACCCAGCCAATGATGGATCTGAACCAAACTTGGCATACAGACTTAACATTACCTGCTGTGGATACTGACAGATGTTTTGTGACAATTGCCCCTGGAATCTGGGAGTTGTAGTAGTTCACCCCCATCCAGAGAACACTGCAGCCAGGCGATGACCAGCCAATGACAGATCTGGACTACACTTGGTACACAGACCCAAAATGGCCAACTTTGAATACTGGCAGGGTTTGGGGAGGATTGACCCACGATTCTGGGAATTGTAGTTCACCCACTCCAAACGGAGAATACCTAACAATTAAAGACAAATAATGCCCTTTTCAAATGACCCAGGCATTGGGTTCCCAAGCTAGTGCATAATAAAAGTTCTTGACACAGATTTGCTGTCCTGGGATCTATTCGAGATCACATTTCTGCTGATCCCTTGCTCTAAAATGAATCCCTCCTTTTCTGCCAAATAAGGCCAGAAGTCTTTTTACGTAAGCTTTAGTGTAGTCTGACACATAAATCTGTACCTGAAGCAAAGCCAAAACCACTTTGATTCATAACTTCATCCTACTGAAGGCTTCATCCCAATGAAAGACTCTTACAAGGAAGCACCCTTTCCATCTGGGTTGAGTTGGCATAAACAACAGAAAAATACATATGCCTACTTGCGTCTAGAGGAACTGAAGCATTTTACCCAGTAAAAAAAAACTAAAATTAGAAAACAAATTAATGTACCACAAAAGCCTCAGAACAAATTCCTATTTAACTCCACCTTCATGTTGGTGGCAAAACATCCTGGCCACACAAACTAAGAGAGCATCCTTTGTGGAAAAGTCCGCTTCAGTGATGATTACTCATCAGTCCAAACAAAATGATGATTGATGCTGTTTTTCAGTTTAAGTCTCCACTCTTTCGGTCTTCAAGAGAGGGGCTTACTTTACTGTGATTGCTTGTCGGATTCAAACAGTATAAAATTTGAAAGCGCTGTAACTTTCTGACCTAAATTCCATTGTCAGTCTCAACATTGAAGTGTTGATTTATTAGTCAAGGGTTGGTTAGATGGGTAGAACGGCTCATGTATCATACCCGGAGTTATTCTAGATACCATGCTGTTTCTGGGGCATGTGAAAGACACATAGTCCTTAGAGAGTTTTCCTCCAGGAACTTTTTTTTTTGCTGTCACCTGGGTTAATAGAACAGGCTTCCAAGACTCAGTGCCAACACTTGCCTTCTTGTCTTGCTCCAAATGGCCCAACACAAATACACCCTTTGCACTAAGCTAGAAAGCCTTGGTTCTTAATAAGGATGGGTGGAAATGGATGCCCCAATTTTTAAAGCACACCGTTTAGAAAACTAAAACTTTGCTTCAGTGGTGCTTATCTGGGATTTGTTTTCCCATCTTTCATCCAGTGCCCAGGTAATCCTAGCTCAAATCAATTGACAATGCCTGTGCGGGACAAAAAAAGTCTTAACCTGGCATCTAAATAATGAAAAAGATTCCAGTGTGTTTCCCTGGAGAACATTTTCCACAGGCTCTGTAGCATACTTCAAAGTGACCTTGCTTTGATTAGGAGTTGTCTCATGTAATGAGATGGGATAGTGAAAGAAGGGATTCCAACTGCTCTCATGGTATGATTGGTGGCTAAATTAGTTGAGAATTCTTGCACCCATAATGAAAAGCTGATTTGAGAAAGTATTGTAATCCTGAACTATCAGCTGAAGCAAACTGGAAGTGTATAAACAAAATATGTACAATTGGTTCCATACCAGCAGATCCTGCAATTTTGCCCTTTTATATAAAGGGCACCACTTTACTTTGCATTGGGAGTCCTGGAGCCAATCTCCAATGGATGCCAATAGCTTATGATCTTATGCTAGGTAGTTTTTCCATGTCAGGAGCAACTTGAGAAACTGCAAGTTCCTTTTGTTTATTTATTTACTACATTTATATCCTGCCCTTCTCACCCAGAAGGGGACTCAGAGCGGCCTACAAATAATATTTACATACAGTGTATTTTATCAATAGCACATCACACTAGCACTGTATACCAGCATACTGCACCACACCACTATACTGTAATATTACCAGTAATATTACATGTAATAAATAATATATAATTAACATTATTGTATTGTGTTATTATTAGTATTATATTGTATTACATTATATTATTATCAACATTACATGTATATACAATATATTAATTATTATCTATTATTGTAAATTATATTGTACACACACACATATATAATACTATTTTATTAGTATAGCATGTTACTGGGGGAAGGGGCCTCCAGTTGATGGCACAGAAGACAAGATGGAACTTCTTCCCAGCTTCCTTTTTCGCCCTAGAGCGTCAGTTGGTGATGGGGGAAGGGGCTTCCAAGCTTCTAGTTTGAGAATTGGTCATCTGCAAGGGCATTGCCCAGGGGATGGCCAGATGTTTTGATGTTTTACTCTGGGAAGCGGGAGCTGACAGATGGAAGCTCACTCTGCTCCCTGGATTCGAACTGCTGAGCTTTCAGCTAGCAGTCCTGCTGGCACAAGGGTTTAACCCATTGTGCCACCGGGGGCTAGGTAGTGACAATTGCATTGGTACTTCGGAATTCCATTGTTTATGGGTTGTATTTTATTTATTTCAAATATTTCTGTATTGTCTCTCAGCCCACAAGGCTGAGACAATGAATAAATAAAAATCAGTTTAAACAATACAAAGATAAAACCATAGGCAGAACTTGGGAACATTAAATTATGGGGATCTAATTTCAATTTATGGTTGCACCTAGAATGGACCCATTGGTTCCCTGAAACATATATTAATATTGATTAATCCAAATACTCAATCCATCTAGTTTGAACTAGCAACTGCGTTTAGTTCAATGGTTCAATGTACACATAATTTGTTTCATGCTCAAAATTATTTTAAAAATGTATATAAAATTACCTTCAGGCTATGTTGATAACGAGTATATGAAACAGAAATGAATTTCATAGGTGCCTGTTCAGCACCTTCCTAGTCTCCAAGTTTTCTGTGTGCCCAGGAGGGAGTTTCTCCTCCAGTATCAGCCATGGATTGAGGTTCTGGGTTTTCACCTGCCACTTTTGGACTCTCACTTGCTGAGGTGTTTCTGTGAGTATCTCTGTAGATCTTAAGAATGAATTTCATGTTTAGATTTGGGTCTTGTCACCAGGAGATATCACAATGTATGTACAAATATTCCAAAATACCAAAATAAATAAATAAATCCTAAATCCATTTAAAAAAGCATTTGGATAAGGGATACTCAACCTTTACTTGTTGGCTGTCACCACAGATATCATCAGGGTCTAAAAGGGAAGTGACAATTGAGGAATATGATGTTCTAGGAAATACAGATGGGTTTAATGAAGTTAGAGTCTCTACATCCAAAAGTAACTGTAAAGAACTGATGCAGGGAGGAATCCTTTTTGATCAATTATGTTATTATATATTTAACTAACTATCTTCGCTGCCACCAATATAAATATGCTTTGTTCAGCTCTGGCCACCAATTGTGGAGATGTCAGGCAGAGGATAATTTATTCTTTTTAATTCTTCTTATTTACTTCAGATGGTAACGTTGCTTAGCTTGAATATAGGTGTGACAGAGACTTAGATGGTTTAAAGAACAAAAACAAGTTTATTTCATGTACAAAGCTTATGGTTTCTATAACTTCTTTGAGGCACTTAAATAACGGTTACAAATAGATGTGAGATGTTCCAACTTTCAAAATACTTCCTTCTCTCAAAACTAAACTAGAAACTGATCTCTTGGATCCACTGGGATTAATTCCCCTTACTCCACAGCCTATTAGAGGTCTGCCTCCCTGATTCCCTAATCTGAAACCAGTCTTTCTCCTGTGACTAAGAATCACAGACTAAGATTTAAACTTCCCTGGTTTCCTCAAACTTGGAACCAGTCTGTTCCCTGTGACTAGAAATCACAGACTACCTAAAATAAGTCACCTTATTTCAGAATTGACTCAAATTCCCTCATTTGAGCCACCCTGATCCTCCACTTGAGAATCAGTCCTCACTGTAATTTCACCATTACAGACTCTCACTGACTGACTGGGTTTTTAAAACATTCCCTCCTTTTTCCTTCAAACAGCGACTGGCTCCGCCCCCGTTGTTATGGTAACCTGCCTAAGAATGCTAAGATGGCTACCTTCCCCTACATATTATCAACTCCAATACTCACCCATTTTAAACATAGCCAAACATGACTTCTAAAACAAAATCAAACAAACATGTCATCCATAAATCAAAATAAAACACACACTTCTTTACAGTAACCCAAACAGATTTTGAAAATATTTCTATACCTGTTCTGAGGTCACATCAAGTAATAGAACTCAGAGAACTTTTTCAAACTCCTGCATTGCCATATCAACCTTCAGAGAAGGACACAAGTTGCAAATACAGTATGTGTCTTCAACACTTATAAGTAGCTTTTCCACCATTTATAGTGTAAGCAGCTGGAGGAAAATACTACTTATCTAGAAGAAGCCAGTATAGATAATGGATTACAGACAGTCCCCAAGTTGCAAACATTCAAGTTATTTTATTTATTTATTGTGGTAGAAGCAAATTGAGAATACAGTTATAAAGTATAAAAAAACTATAAATATTTATGCCAAATTTCCTTTGACCAGAAGCTGGCCACTTCGAGTGCTTCTGGTGTTGTTGTAAGAAGGTTCTCCATTGTGCATGTGGCAGGTCTCAGACTGTATTGTAGTGGGTGGTCTGTGGTTTGCTCTTTTCCACACTCGCATCTCGTGGACTGCACTTTGGAGACCCATTTATTAAGGTTAGCTCTGCATCTCATGGTCCCAGAGTGCAGCCTGTTCAGCACCTTCCTAGTCTCCAAGTCTTCTGTGTGCCCAGGAGGGAGTTTCTCCTCCAGTATCAGCCACGGATTGAGGTTCTGGGTTTTCACCTGCCACTTTTGGACTCTCACTTGCTGAGGTGTTTCTGTGAGTATCTCTGTAGATCTTAAGAATCTATTTCTTGATTTAAGGTGTTGTTTTGCTGGTTGATATCCAAATAGAGGATGGGCCAGAGATGTGAATTCCTTGGTCCTTTCATTACTGGCTGCTACTTCCTGATGGATGTCAGGTGGTGCAATACTGGCTAAGCAATATAATTTCTCCATTGGGGTAGCGCACAAGCATCCTGTGATGATGCGGCATGTCTCATTAAGAGCCATATCCACTGTTTTAATGTGGTGGGATGTATTCCACACTGGGCATGTGCATTCAGCAGCAGAGAAGCAAAATGCAAGAGCAGATGTCTTCACTGTATCTGGATGTGATCCCCAAGTTGTGCCCATCACAAATGACTTACAAATGATTCATAGCCATTTACAATGACTTATACATGACTCATAGTTAAGAATTGGGGGGGGGGGGTAAGACAACAGGAAGTGAGAGAAATCTTCCCCTGGGAAGGGAAATTCACTCCTGAAAGATTTATTATAGGTAAAGGAGATCTTCACTGAAGCCTTCTCACCATTGCTTGTTTCCACAACAAGCTAAATTTTTTTGAAATTCAATTATCACAGGGACAGAAAGTGATGTGAAATCTTCTGAACAGGGGCACAGACAGCAAAACAAATACCACAAGAGTATTGACTTTTCCCTATGCCATTCAAAGCGCGCGCGCACACACACACACATATAAATAGAGATACAGATACACACACACACACACACACATCTCTATCTATCTATCTATCAATCTATCAATCTATCTATCTATCTATCTATCCACACACACATCTCCCCCCCCCCCCCTCTTTCACAGATACATATATATTTGGCTGGAGTTATACTTAAAATGTACCTGAACAAATTCATCTTAAGAACAAAACTACAGAACCTATCTTGCTTGTAACTTGAGGACTTGCCTGTATTTGAAACACAGTATGTGTTTTCAGCTTTCCTTAGTTACAGGCACTTAAGCTTTACAAGCATTAAGCACATGCTCAATTGTGGGAACCAGTGTGATGTTGTGGCTTGAGTGTTGGCCTGGAGATCAGGGTTTGAATCACCATTTGTCATGGAAATCCAATGGGTAAACTTAGGGAAACCACACTTGTTCAGCCTCAGAAGGAACCAAAGACAAACTCCCCACTGAAATAATCTTGCCAAGAGAATATGTGGCCATAGCGTTATCATAAGTCAGAAATGCTTCCAGTAGTCTATGGGGGTACTTTCTTTGTAGGCTGGTTGAAGGAACTGTCAAAATGACCTCTGTTTTTAACTTGTATATAAGTAAACATTAAGGAATTTATGGGATCAACAGGCAACTTGGAGGCAGATACACAAGCCCACTAGACAGTTTGGGGACAAAACAAAACCATTTTTATACACCCCTTTTTTTCTCTTTAATGGTGATGGGATGAAAATGGAGGTGGGGGTGCCATCCTCTAATGCTGCAAGTGACTCAAGAAGTTGCCCAGCTCTGGTGTCAATGTATTACTATTCTGTATTGGTGTAAAAGGAGCCCCGGTGGCAAAGCACTGAGCTGCTGAACTTGCAGACCGAAAGGTCGCAGGTTCAAATCCCGGGAGCGGAGTGAGCGCCCGCTGTTAGCTCCAGCTTCTGCCAACCTAGCAGTTCGAAAACATGCCAATGTGAGTAGATCAATAGGTACCGCTCCGGTGGGAAGGTAACGGCACTCCATGCAGTCATGCCGGCCACATGACCTTGCCGGTGTCTACGGACAACGCCGGCTCTTCAGCTTAGAAATGGAGATGAGCACCAACCACCAGAGTCAGACATGACTGGACTTAACGTCAGGGGAAACCTTTACCTTTACCTTTTATTGGTGTAAAGCATTTCTTGTATTTCAACTGTGGCAGGCAAACTAGCTGCAGATCCTTTTCACAACTCAGAAAAGTTACCTTGTTGTCAGAAAGTTCTATTTGGGTTAATCTCAAATAAGAAAAGATGTGCGTTTTTGCTGACTGCCTGTCTGGCAGTACTTGGAGTCATGGTTTAATTTGTCCTGAAATATCTCCAGAAACCCCTTTCTGAGCCTGTGGTTGTTTTCCTGCTAAGTAGATTGTCCAACAGTTTCTTTCAGCCTCTTATCTTGACAGCTGTTTCACTAGTAATGCTCCCTCCCTCTCTCCCAATGTATCTTCAGCTATATTTAATTTTATGGAGGAGTCGCAGTAATTACTTGCTAGTCTTTAAGAGCTTGGGGGTATATGATTCTGCAGACTGACCATTCCCCTTCACATAGAAACTCTGCCTCCCACAGTGTAGGAGCTGGTGATGTCATTCTGTAAGCAGAAGCTGGCTTGGTGATTCATGAAGTGTTATGGGAAAGACTAATTATGCATGTTGCCGAAGAGTTATTATTGTATTATTGTTGTTGTTTTCCTTAAAATGGACTGTATGCACCATGCAGATAAAACTTACTATAGATAAAAACAACATGCAATGCAGTATTCCCCCCACCCAGCAAAGCGGCATAATTTATTATCCAAGGTCCTGTACTTAAAAACTGAGTACTCCTATCCCTTCACTGCTTGAAACTAGAGACATATCTCAACATGGCCCATAAAAACGGTAACATGGGTGCCAGAGACACTATTCCATAATGAGGGTCATTTCTCAGTCTGTAGTGCCCCAGGCTTTTAACTGATTTAGCTCAATTCCTCTTGTCCTTAAAGCAGAGACATACACATTTTCCTTAGGATGTTTTCAACGTGATTTTGTTCCCTACATAGATCTTACTTCTATGTACATTGTATGTCTTCTGTCATATGGGATAAAAATATGTTTTATGTGTACATGCTCCATGTAATGATGAAATGAAGCTCATGTCATCTCAAGATGGTGACAAGTATTTCTTCTCAAAAAGAAAAAAGAAGCATTTAAAGCAAGGGTCTCCATACTAAAGCCCACCCAAAACTTTAGACTTTGGGTTGCTTTAAGTCTAAAATGAGTTGAAGGAATATATGAACAACAATCCTAATTAACTTGACTGTCTCATCAGCCAAAAACAGGCCCATACTTCCCACTGAAATACTCGTAAGTTTATATTGGTTAAAATTGTTCTTCATTAGCCTTTCATAAGATATGTGCAGTGTGCATAGGAATTCATTCATGCTTTTACAAACTATAGCCTGGCCTCCCAACAGTCTGAAAGATTGTGAACCAGCCCTCTGCTTAAAAAGGTTGAGGACCCCTGACTTAACTAAAGGAAGGAGATTGAGTGTCCCTTTTCCAAAATGCTTGGGATCAGAAACGTTACGGAGTTCAGATTTTTTTTTTCCAAATTCTGGAATATGTATTTGCACATACAAACATAATGAGATAGTTTAGAAATGAATCCCAAAACTAAACCAAAATTATTCTATGTTTCAAGACACTTCAAGTTTTATAGACATAACTGAAAAGTAGTTTAAATAATTTTGTGTACATTGAACCATCATAAAGCAATGGTATCACTATTTCAGAGACTCAGGTAGACAATTTTGGATTTTGGAGTATTTCGGATTTCTTGATAAGGGATGCTCAACCTGTATTGTTGTGTTATATGATAAATAGATGAAAATATAGACAACATGAAGAGATCTAGTAACACCTTGAAAACTAACCGAGAAGAAGAAAATTCTAGCTCAAGCATGGGCAAACCTTTGAGCTGAGTCACTGTCCCGAGAGGGAAGGAGAAAAAGCTGTGTGGTTGGTAGAAGCCCTGCAAAGGGCTTCTTTCAGCTGCTTTCCTCTCAGTACAGTAACCTAGCTGGGTTTCTATGCCTAGAAGGGAGGAGGCATGTGGCTGGTGAAAGTCCTGCAAAGGGCTTCTTTCAGTTGTTCTCCTCTTGGCACAGCATGGTGTGGCAATCTCTGAGCGGTTAGACTCTGTGGGGAAGATTCCACCAAAAATGTAGCAGAGTAGCAAAAGCAGACTTTCAAAAACAGCAGATACTTACACGTGGTGAGCAAAGAGTAGCCTTTCAGCTTAGGATGGCAATGGATTGCAGAGGCTCAGTAAAAGTTCAAAAAGCATTTATTCAGGTAAAAAGAATTCCATTGTAGATAGAAAGGTTTGGGAGCTGTCTAGCTCTCTAGGCTAGTTTCTAAGGTAAAATAAGAAAGGTAAAAATAATAAACATATAGATCAGGGGTCCCCAAACTTTTTAAACAGGGGGCAAGTTCACGATCCTTCGGACCATTGGAGGGCCGGACTTTAGTTGGCCACTGAGCAATAATAATAATAATAATAATAATAAAGGGGTTTGGACGAGACCCTTTGGGCCATTGAGTCCAATCCCCTTCTGCCTTGTGCACCGAAAGCACAAGCAAAGCACCCCTGACAGATGGCCACCCAGCCTCAATGTTAATAATAATAATAATAATAATAATAATAATAATAATAATAATAATAATAATAATAATAAGGGTTGTAAGAGAAGAAGAGACCCCTTGGGTCATTTAGCCCAACCGCCTTCTGCCCTTGTGCCGTGGGGGCCGGATAAATGGCTTCGATGGGCCGCATCCGGCCCCCGGGCCTTAGTTTGGGGACCCTTGATGTAGATAGTTACATCTTGCCTGGAGGGACAGCAAGATGCTGCTGTTAGCTTGAAGGACAAAGAGGAAGAGAGTGAACCGAAATGGTTCCAACCTCATGGTCCAGTTTATTGAGGCCATAAAACATTCTGACCAATGGGAAGTTAGTGTCCCTGAAGATTCACATTTCTACTAACATCAAAGTAAGGGATGTGACGTAAACAGGATAGAAAAAGGGGAAACACGGTAAAGCCTATCTAGGCATGCTTTGGATACAGGGAAAGGATTCCCTCAATCTGACTACATTTAGACTTGAGCAGTCCAGGGCGATTCCCAACAATGCAACCCAACTGGGTTGGTGTACCATGGAATGTGGGGATTCTATCAGCTAAATACCGTCTCACCGGGTGGGCTTTCCTGCCAGCACAGTGACTGGGTTTTGTGCAAAGAGGAGAGGAGAGGAGAGGAGAGGAGAGGAGAGGAGAGGAGAGGAGAGGAGAGGAGAGGAGAGGAGAGGGAGGCCTGTTTCTCCCCACCGGGTCTCTCTTGCCTCCCCTGACTTTTGGCATAAGGCCACTACAGTGGACCACTGTGGCCTTATGCAGAAAGGAAGGGGGAAGAGAAGGGCTGGAGGAAAAACCCCACAGGGCTGCATCTGGGCCTTAGTTTGCCCATCCCTGCTCTAGCTTGAACATTTGTAGACACAGTCCACTGCCTGATTCAACTGTCTGTGAAAACCTATACTAGGAATTGATTCTTTCTGTTTAGTATCAGAGGTGTCTCTTCTTGTTTATGTGGCCTTCTCTTTGCATTCTAGATGAAAATTTTATGTTTTATTTCTGAGTATATTTATGATGTTGGTAAAATAAAAAAGTAAAATGGGAAGAACTTTTATCTTTAGAGGAACTGTAAACAGCCATGATACATATCCATAACAAATAGAGAGTGACCTAAAGCACATTATAGTAGCTGGATAGTAGATTTGTGTGTCTGTGTTTTCAAATTGCCTGCTGACTTATGATGGCCCCATGAATTTAATAAAGTTTTTTTAGGCAAAGAAAACTCAGTACACATCTCCTGTTATCGGAAAAGGAAGCTATGTACTGTAATTAAGACTTTGCCCTTCCCTTAAAGAGTTTCATCCAAAGGGCTTGCCACATTTCAGCCACTCGTGGTGTAGGCGTCAAGACCTCAGAAACCAATAAAGAAAGGAGGAAGGCATAACCATAGTGTGGAGAAAGACAGGCAGATAAACATCTATAAAAAGAAAGCTCGGAGACTATTGGTTTGACAAAAAAACAGAAAAAATTAAATGGTGAAAACTGCAGCATTTTGTACTCCTTGACCCTGTTGTTTTATGGGAACAGATTAGTGTTGGAAAGAGGTAAACAGCATGTTTATAGGGCATCCAATATTTGCTGAGAAAAAAACCCTTCCGACTGAGATATTGACCTTTTGTATCAAAACACTAAAAGTAGGGCAAAAAAGGCAGACATTATATCAAACTTCATTTTCTGTGTGAATTGTGATGATTGAAAGAGAGTGAATAGAATAACGGAGTGCCTAAAACTCTCCTGCTGCGTGGAAAGAAAGAAGGCTATTTTCTTGTCGAAGATTTTTCTGACTTTCTTACTTGTTCAAATTTCGGAATTTTACAGTTTTTCATTGTAATTAATTTTGGCGTTTTTATTATTCAGTTTGTCTGCTTGTTATGTGGGTAACAAATGTGATGCACTAGGCTGTAATTGAAGTATCAATTCTAGGAACCCACTCACGTAGTTCAAAGAGGCTCACAGAATACTGGAACTGCTGTTTGCTGGAAGAACCCGTCATGCATCCCACTGATTTGGTGGTGTTCCATGATGTTTGTAATAGTGTCTAGAAAATAAGTAATTCATAAGGCTGAGGGACCAGAACATTTGTCAGTAGTTCTTAACAGTCATTTTTGGCTATGTTTTTTCCACCTCACCTTTTCTGTCTGTTTCTAACCATGGGAATTAATAATGATTTATTATTTTTTGTATCTTAAATTCTTTGATTTTTCTGGGCTTGGTCCCCATATAAGCTGCCCTGATTCTCTTTGAGGAGATGGAGGTGGGTTATAAGAATAAAGTTATTATTATTATTAATGATAATAATGATGCTTTGGTTTGAAATAAATAAATAAAATTGTAAAGACATGCCCGGAACAAAACGTAAACATTTTTTCTTATGCAGTGATTATACTCAAGATACTCATGGTATACTTCTTTGAAAAGAGAGCTGCCTATTTCCAGTACTTGATAAGTGTCCTACACAGATGACTGAATGTTCAAGATATGCAGTCACCAGTGCACCAGAATGATTGTGTTGCCTTGAGTAAAGATGAACAGAAATACAGGATTGGGTTAATGAGTAGAGTTCAACAACACGTGGCCAGATACAGCTAGTATGCAATAAATTTGCAAGAGTTTCTAATAAATTGTTATTTAATAGTAGCAACAACAAAATAACCAAAAATAACCTAACTTCCAAATGAAGAATAAATACTACTTCATTTATCATGTCAGAAGCAAACTGAGGGTACAGTTATAATGTACTAGCTGTGCCCAGCCACGCGTTGCTGTGGCAAAGTGGTGGTGGTATTGGTTAAAAATTGTTGTGTAATTTTTATTTGATGTTATTTGCAATTTTTTATTAATTTTATTGTAAGTTATATTTTTATTTATTATATTTTATTATTTTCTTGTATTATTTTTAGTTATTTTCTGTTATTATAGTATTTTATTGTATTAATTTTTAGTGTTTTTTATTATTTTTTATTGGGTTGCTAGGAGACCAAGTTGGAGGAGCTTAGCCTTCTAACTGGCAGCAATTGGATAAAAGCAATTATTCCTCTCTCTCTAATTAGGTCTTTATTCTTCTTTTCTTTTTGTTGTATCAACCTAGAGGCGTGGATGATGGGTTGTGTTGTCAAATTTCGAGGTTGGGGGGCCTGTAGTTTTGTTGTTTTGTGGGTCACCGTGATGCCATCACTCTTTTATATATATAGATTTAAAAACACACACAATGTCAAAAACTTGACATTATACTAGATTTCCGTTGACCAGAAACTGGCCACTTGGAGTGCCTCCAGTGTTGCTGGAGAAGGTCCTCAACCATGCACATGTGGCAGGGCTCAGACTGCATTGGAGTAGGTGGTCTCCAGTCTACTCCTCTACACACTCACACATTGTGGATTCCACTTTGTAGCCCCATTTCCTAAGATTATCTCTGTATCTTGTAGTGCCAAAGTGCAGTCTTCCAAGTTGCCCAGTCTTCTGTGTGCCCAAAAGGGAGTTTCTCATCTGGTATCAGCCACTGATTGAGGTTCTGGGTTTTGGCCTGCCACTTTTGGATTCTCACTTGCGGAGGTGTTCCTGTGAGTATTTCTGTGGATCTTAGTAAGCTGTTTCTTGATTTAAGACGTTGGCATGCTTACTGATATCTAAACAGAAAATGGGCCGGAGATGTCAATGCATTGGTAGTTTCATTTCAGATTGCTACTTCCTGACGGATGTCAGGTGGTACGATACCAGCCAAACAGTATAATTTCTCCATCAGTGTAGGGTGTAGACATCCTGTGACAACGCAGCATGTCTCATTAAGGTCCAGGTCAACTGTTTTAATGTGGTGAGGTGTCTTCCACACTGGGCATGCATATTCAGCAGTGGAGTTAGATATGGCCACGGTCATTTTCTGCTATGAACCCATGCATTGTCATTCTGCCTGATTAACCAGCACAATTATTTATTCCAGGATTAAAACGTTATCCAGGTTGATGGAGCAGAAATAGTATTTAGTAGCTGTGAAAACAGTGCCCCAGATGCTGTTCTCCTCAGTCTTGTTTTAAACTCAATTTATCTGTAACCTCTACAGTCCCTTTAAGTTGCTGGACATGTCCCAGTGCGATTCTGTGTCTCTCACTGTGACACCATTACTGTGCAAATGATTTAATTCATCTGGAATGTATTAATCATGCTTGTATTTGTGCTTGTTTAGAAATTAAATGTTAAAAAGAGAGAGATCCTATTTCAAGAAGTTCTGTTGTGATAAACTGCCTTAACAGCATGATAATTAAGAGGTACCACTGCTTTCTCTCTGTAAGCTGTTATTTTTGCGTTCCTGACTCAGGAACGTCAACTTGCTCTGACCAGACAATTAAAGAGGATCAGAATTACTGCTTGCACCATGTTGGTGACTTATAAATTTATGGGTTAGTGACTGGAGGGATGTTTATTTGACGCATCCAGCACCATGACAAGGTAAATTTGACTATGCCACATTGAGCCAGTAAAATGGGTTTGCATAGTCAAACCACTAATCCAATGAGTTCAATATTGTCTACTCTTGAATGTTTAGGAGAAGTTTTTTTTAAAAAAATTTTTAATCCTATTACCAGAGAAGCTTTTAACTAGAGGTGTCAGGGACTGAACCTTTGTCATTGTGCATGAAAACCATTTCCTTTAGCACTATGCTGTGGCCCACTGTATTGCAGGCCATTATAGGAAGTGGATATATATAGTCAGCCTTCTGTATCCACAGTTTTGATATCCAGAGATTCATCCATCCATGCCCTGAAAATATTTTTTAAATATCCAAAAAGCAAACCTTGATTTTGTTATTTTACATATTTCACTACACTTTTGTATATAATAGAACATCCACAGATCTTGTTATCAATGGGGTCCTTGAACCAAGACCCAACAGATACCAAGGGCCCACTAAACTTACTGCATCCCATGGTGAGTAGTATAGACACCAAAGTTGCCAGAATCCTTCCTTAACACCCTTGGATGGAAGGGCTCTAGCACCATATTTACTCACCATATTTAAGGTAAAGGTAAAGGTTTTCTACTGCCATTAAGTCTAGTCATGCCTGACTCTGGGGGTTGGTGCTCATCTTCATTTCTAAGATGAAGAGCTGGTGTTATCCATAGACACCTCCAAGGTCATGTGGCTGGCATGACTTTGTGGACTGCCGTTACCTTCCTGCCAGAGCAGTACCTATTGATCTATTCTGGTGGGAAAGTAATAGCGTTTCATGCAGTCATGCCGGCCACATGACCTTGGAGCTGTCTACGGACAATGCTGGCTCTTCGGCTTAGAAATGGAGATGAACACCAACCCTCAGAGCTGGACACAACTAGACTTAATGTCAGGGGAAACCTTTACCTTTACCTTGGTCCATCCTCCCCCAAACTTCCCCAAACTTACCTTTACCTATCGTCCTTGGTCCATCCTCCCCCAAACTGCTGCAGCATATAAAGTGTGTCATTTGGGATATATATACCACATCTGGTTCAGTTCTGTCATTTGTAGCAGTTGCTGTGGTCTCAAGAAGTGAGTGAAGGTAGTGCATGTCCCATCATCCTTGGTCTATCCTCCCCCAAACTGCCCCAGGACTTAAAGGGGTTCATGGGGGTTCTCTGTGTGAAGTTTGGTCCAGTTCCGTCACTGGTGGACATCGCAGTGGCCTGTGGGAATCGCAGTGATTGAAAGTACTACATACCCCATCACCCATTGTCCATCATCCCGCAAACGGCACCAGGTTATAAAGCGCATCATGGGGTAGGCTGTCTGGAATTGTGGGAGTTGGAGTCCAAAACACCTGGAGGGCCCAAGTTGGCCCGTGCCTGGTTTAAAGGCTTTCATACAATCCTAGAGTTAGAAGGGGCACCCAAAGGCCATCTAGTCGAACTCCCTTCTGCCATAGAGGAAGACACCATCCAAGCCCTCCTGACAGATGGCCATCCAATCATAAATACGATTGGGAGACAGACTGCTATATTTCAAGGGGGTCTCTGAAGGTCATCCAGTCCAGCCTCATCTGCCACAAAGGAAGACACCATCCAAGCCCTCCCGACAGATGGTCATTCCAACCATACATACGATTGAGACATTTATTTATTTATTTATTTATTTCTGATATTTCTCCCCCGCCTTTCTGCAATGGACCCAAAGTGGCTTGCAAGGTCATTAAGCCACTTGCTAACATCCACCATATAAATAAAACATAAAAGTAACATCAAGCAATAGTAGTATAAATAAGACATAGCGGGGTTCAGTGGGGGCAGATGAACTACAACTCCCATATGCAAGTCCATCATCTATGGTCCATCCCACTCTAAACAGTGCCCGGATGTATAGAAGGTCATGGGGACTATATGTGTCAAGCCTGTTAGAGTGAGTAGGCCGAAGCATGCTGGTCGTAGTTTTTTACCTCAGTAAAAACTATTGGGGGGCGGGGGAGTAAACCATCCTTAAAAGGAAAGATTAAAAAGATAGTCATTATTTTCTCTTTAGTGTGCTGTGAATAGTACTGTGTCCCAATGAGCCAGGGAAAAGCTGCCTTCTTTGGAAAAATATTGAGGAAGGAAGATGGCGTCCTGTTTTGGGGCCTAGCAGGGCCTAGCATCCTGCAAAGGCCGAGACATGTCAGTAGAAGCACTGAAGGGGGGTGAGGTGAGGGGGTAGAAGTTTTCATAAACATACCCGAAACCATTGTTTAAAAGGAAGCATTAAAACATAATTATTTTCCATCATTAGTTGGATTTAGAATGCTGTGAATGTGTGAGTGAACTGTAATTCCTAGCACCCAAAGTTTTTTATTATCAGTATGCACAATTGGCCATGTTGGGTCTATGTGGTCCAGATCCATTGTCAGTGGGTTCATGGGTCCTAGGGGTTATGTGTGTCAAGTTTGGTCCAGGTCCAGCCTTCCTAGTGGTCCCAGTGGTATTTTTGATTATAAAAGTGTAGGCCGAAGGCTGTTAAGTGTACCAAAGCTAGCGTCGTTCTGAGGAGAGAAAGTAGGCCGGAGCCTGTTTGTGGTAGTTTTTGCCTCAGGGGTCCCAGTGGCCTGTGAAAGTGGCGGCCAATGGGAAAGCTGGCCCATATTCCGGCTGGCCAATCAGAAAGCTGGCCCATATTCCGCCTGGCCAATCAAAACGCTGGCACATATTCCGCCCGGTCAATCAAAACGCTGGCACATTACAAACATTCACTTTTATTATAGATATAGATAGAGATAGAGATAGAGATAGATAGATATAGATAGATGGAAGAAAGTTCTTCAAAAAAACAAAGTGAGGCACCAAGAGGCGGTTACACATATAATCTTGAAGTATAAGTCCAGAGCTTACCAGGAATAAACAACATCCAAGAAGAGCATGACAAATATCCAAGAAACATGAATACATGGCATCAGGGTAATCCAAAGCACAGCAAGGAATACTGGACCTGCTTTTCCCGTTGCAAGCAAGTTGCTTTGCAACCGCTTTTCCCCAAAGCATCCCTTTTAACAATCTCTGCAATACATGAAAGCATTCTCTGTCCCTGTACTTCCCTCAGTCTGTTTGCAGTCCTAGCACTACGCCAAACCCTTAATTCGAAATGCTCAGCCCTATCTAAAGAGCCCATGCTATCAAGGTCAGCTTGCTTGTTATTTTTCTGCGGCTCATTATTCATCTGGGAATCTTCCAACCTCCCTTCTCCCATTCCCATGTCAGTATGCACCTGGCTGGCTTTCGTGGGTTCAGGGCCATCGAGTCCAGCCCTATCTGTGGGAAACTGAACTTGCATCCTCTGTTGCTCTTCTTCCGAAACAGCAGGCTTTTCAGGCCGATTCTGAGCCTGAACCTGTCTTTTCTCATCTTAGTCAATCCTAGAACCAGACTGAGTCACAACATCAGGAGAGGTATAGATTTTCAGCCCTGTTTCAAGCTCTTGGGAAGAAGCCATGCCCACTACTCTAGCTCTGCACCCTGTGTCCTAACAGGCGCCTCAGGTGCTCCGCCCTGTCTCCGGCACTTGGGAAGAGGCCCCACCCCTCCCCTGGTCCCGCCCCCGTGTCCTAATAGGTGCCATCACCGTCCCCCTGGATCACTGCAGCACCCACCAGGGGGCGATAGCACCCACTTTGGGAATCACTGGTATAGCCAATAATGAAGAATGATGGAAGATGTAACCCTGGATGATAGCACATTCAGTAATCCTGTTGCAAATTGAGACATACTTGAAGACTAGATGCATGATGAAAATTGGAGTTGTAATACACATTATACAAGGCCTTAACAGTATTAATGCCTTTGCTGATGTTCAACTTTATTTGTAATCATTGGGATTGTGATGTCTTGGCCTAGCGTTTTTCTTCCTCTGCTTCATTTCCTTGTTAGTTCTCCCTTTGGTGTGGACTTTTCCATTTGTACTTAGTTTTAGGGGTGGAGCTTAAAACCCCCCTAGAGGCCTGGCTCAGTTGGTTTAGCCCTTTTGCCTCAGAGCTTGCCTGAAAGGCTTTTCCCTCCTTTTTATTCTGTGTCAGAGTTTTAGAGGAGAAGGCCAGAAATCATCTGGGTTCCTTGACCTTGGCAATCCAGACAGGCATCCTTAGCACGTACCTTACCATATAGTCATCATAGTCCAGTATTTACCGTAGCAAAGTCCTATACTTTACCAATATAGCTTAGTGTACTTCACCATAGTTCTGTACTTTACCATCTTAGTTCTATATTATATCTATAGCCAAGCATTTATCAACAATATAGTCCAGTATTCTACCTTCAATAGCCGAGTATTTTACCAAGTGACTTACCACCATTATAGTCAAGTATTTTACCTAATATTATACGAATATAGTCAAGTATTTATTACCAGTGTAACTAAATTCCACCAACAAACTTGGTCTTTGTAATATATTATTTTGATTCGCCTTTCAAGAACCCAGACTGAAGTTAACTTTGCCTTTTGTTTCCAGTAAACTTATTTTGGTTAACTTAATTCTGTCTCAAGAGTCTTTATTTTAAAGAACTGAAGTACATCAGAGGCTATACCGATAGCCACCAGGAATAGCCAGACATTATAGTTTCCCTTTAACCCCGGCGTGCCATCTCAGGGATGAAGGACAATGTAGTACCAGTTCCCTTGTTAATCATTATAATCATGGGAAAATTCAGTCAGTGTTTTGATAACCATTTCCCTGAGCAGTATTCAAATTAGATTTTTTATCAGTTTATTACAGACATACGGTTATTGATCAAAGCACCTTAGAGATAATAAAATAACGATTTATTATTCTTATAGTATTCATTATTTGTCTAGCAACTGTCGCTGATTGTTGCCAATGTTTAGATGTCATGCTGTTGAATAAACGAAGAAAATTGCTTTGTGTTATAATACAGAATCCACTCAAGCTGTTTATTTTTAGCTGCAGCCATCACATTAATGGACAGACCATTTGTTGCCATGCATCAGTTTTAATTTATGATCTCCTAAGTGCTTTCCTAAAAACCATTATTTCTGAGTATTCTTTGTCTCACCATTGAGGTCAGTGTACAAGAGGTCCATGTGTAACTGATGGATAGCTGTCCTGGCAGAACATTTGAACCATTGGAGCTTCTCATTGGCCCTATTTCTGCAGTAAAACACAATAAAATGATTAAGCCATTGAGCGAGTTTGACTTTTGCAGATTTGATTATTCATGAGTTTGATAAAAATGTTCTCTCTAGGAATCTCTAAATCCTCCAGTGCAACTCTGTAGACATCTTCTACTAGTCATGCCAGAGAACCTAGAGATTCCTGGAAACAATACATCTCTAAGAATCTCTAGGTCAGTGATTCTCAGCCTGTGGATCCCCAGGTGTTTTGGCCTACAACTCTGAGAAATCCCAGCCAGTTAACCGGTGATTAGGATTTCTGGCCAAAACATCTGGGGACCCACAGGTTGAGAGCCACTGCTCTAGGTCCTCCAGTGCAATTCTGTCCAGTGGAAGTTGACCATAGAGTTGTGCTGGAGGATCTAGAGCAGTGGTTCCCACTTCAACTCCCAGAAATCCTAACAGCTGGTAAACTGGCTGGGATTTCGGGAGTTGTAGGCTTGGGGACTCCAGGTCGAGAACCACTGATCTAGAAATTCCTAAATAGATGCTGTTGTTTTAACTGAGATAACAATTTCTTTATTTGTGGTTTTATTTTTTTCATAGGGTTCCCCACCCCAGTTAATCTGGAGGGATGACTGTAGTGATGCCACTGGAGGGCAAAATGAGAAGCCTGTGAGATTGGGCAGCAGGAAGTGGCAGATGTTTCTATACAAGAAGTTGGGGCTGTACCAGGTTACCTGAATAAATATTTTGGTAACAATACCTGGAAAGATCCCTCTTTGTTCTGGAGTAACCAAAATATGTAATATGAATGCAGAAAGCTTAGTTCTAAAGTAGACATAAGTCTTCCAAATTGTCTATGTTGCCTTGGGCTAATCATTATCTTTTAGCCAAATGGATTTCACAGAGTTCTTAGGAGGATAAAATACTACTCATGCAGGCCATGAGTTCCATGCAGGATAAAATACTACTCATGCAGGCCATTACTTCCTTCTGAAGTAAATCCTATTATGTTTTATGGAGCTTGCTTTTAGGTAAGCATTGTGGCCTCAATTGAGGCAATGGAGATAATGTATAATTGTAAACTAGTAGTAAATGAAAATGTTATCTACTAACACCCTGCATGCATTTTTCTAGGAACAGTATCTAATTTGTTATTCAGTGTAAATTCTTGGTTTTTGCCTTGCATCTCCCTTATTTATTTGCTATCAAAAATCAAAATAATTTTAATGTTTGAGGATCGGAGATATATATATATTTCTTATTATTCCTATATCCCTGTACTACTAATATCCCCTTGGTGCTATAGAAAAACCATTATTTTCATTTTCCTTTCTTCTTTTAAATAGTCAATAAAAGGCTGCCATTGTTCTTCAAATTTGGAAGGGTCTAGTGATTGTATAACCTTTGTCAATTTGACCATCACATTACAGTATTACATTTCTTCTTCAAGTTTGGAAGGGTTTAGCAACTGCATAATCCTGACCAATTTATCACTTTCTGCCAGATCCATCATTTTTGTAATCCATAAATCTTGAGTGGGAATCTCCTTTTATTTTTATTAATTGTAAATAATTAAAAGCTCTTCTCCTCTTGTTTGGAGAATTTAGTCCGTTTATATATACAGAAAGTATCCCCAGAGTCTTTGTTCTTGAAATAGTTAAATGATCATCCACTTGTTCTTCATCACATGGAGTGGCCTGCCACTGTAATAGAAGGTCCTCTTTATCTAGTATCTATTGAGATTTCCATCTCTTCCTGCCCTCCCAGATGTTGACTTTCTCATTTGACCTCTGATTTTGCCTCTGGATCTAGGTCTTTTTTGAACCTCTAATAAAAATCATGGGCCTTCATAACAGATGTTAACCTTAGTTCTTTATAAGATATCATCAGTCCTTCTGGGTTTTCCTATCTGAATCTGTAGCTTTCTTCTTAAGTTTATATGTCAGGAAGAAGTAATTTCTTCTTTATTGTATGAGATGGAATTTCTCTTAATACTGCAATCCTGGTATTTCCTATTTCAATAAGAGTTTTGGTGTGAGCTTTCAAAACTTGGTCTAATACCTTCATATAAGTAATACAACCATATCTCTTGGAAATTTATTTCTTATTGCATGTTGGGATTAGACCCTAAGAGTGCTATAAATTTGTATCTTGACCACTTGCTCTGGTCTGCCAAGGATTCCAGCCACAATTTCCATTATGGCCATATCGAGTTCCTGTAAAGATTCCAGTATTCTTCTCAACCTCAAAGAGTTTTCTCTTCGCACATAGTCTGATCTTTGGGTTGGATTGAACCTCTTTGGAAATCAATTTACATTTTCTTTTGTGCCTCTTATTTTCTTTATTTTCTGTTTTTGCTGTTCTTCCTGCTTCAAAATACCACTCACTGTGTCTGCCATCTGTTGCATATTTTTCTTCATTTCTTGTTGCCCAATCTGTAAATGATCTTCAGCCTGTGTAATTCTCTTGTTAATCCTGGCCTCCAAATTTTTCATTCCATCTGTCATGCTTCTTAATTGGGTCAAGATTTTCCCCATTGGATGCTCTTCTTGTAGAAGAGATCTTTTCCTGAAAGCTTCTTTCTGTTGTTTCTGATCTTTCAACCTTGGTCTTGTTGACCTTTCAGCCATTTCTGTATTTTTTTTAAAAAATCCCCAGGCATCTAATTTTTGAAGATTTATTATAATGCCACTTTGGCACTATATATTTGGCCACTTTCACTTTTAGCACACTGTCACTTACAGCCCTTTTAGTTGTTTCCCTGCTTTCTGTATTTCAAGTTGTATCTCAAGCTCTATAGTTTTATTTCTTTGGTTCATCTTTATGGTCAATTCCTGTCTTTTTGGCTGTTTGGATTCAGTCTAGAGGCTCCATGTGGTCTAAGAATGTTGTGGCTATCAAAATGTTAAGTATGTTAAACAATTTTAATTTTCATAGTTCTTATAGCATAATCTTTAACAAATTAATTCATTTCACCATTTATAATTGGTCTCACCAGATTGTTCATTTCCATTCCCTGTTATTTTTGCCACTGGAAAAAAATAGTGCCACTATCTGGTGTTTGGTTATTAAAACCAGTGGTACAACATCCTTTAGCAAAGCAGAATAATATTTTTGGTTCAACCTGTACTCATGGAGACTGAAAAAAATTACAGAGGGGGTGGAAGAGGTTTCATTTCCTGTTTAGTTTATCGACCAAGACTGCTGAATGAAATGAGACTGGCAGATCAGTATATCATGTTAAATGAAATGTTCTATTGGGTGTGTGATTTGTAATTAAATTGATCTTTTTTCTTTGTTGCCATGGAATTTTTGTAAATTATTTGTTGAGCCTTCAGTTTGTTTCTGACATATGGTGACCCCAAGGTGAACATATCATGGGATTTTCTTGGTCAGGTTTGTCCTGAAGGAGATTGCCATTGGTTTCCTTTGAGACTAAGATAATTATTATTATTTACAAAAGTGAAATTGGAGCAGAAATAATAAGAGAGCATCCCATTACTTAGACGTGAAATCAGAGTTCTATCTATGACACTCAATTATAGCAGTATGATACCACTTTAGCTGTCATGGCTCCATCCTATGGGACCCTAGGATTTCTAGTTTGGTGAGATATTTGAAAATTCCTTCTTGGAGAGCTTTAGATCAACTACCAATCCCAAGACTTGCTCTTTTACCAAGCCATTGATTAACCCAATTTAATATTATCCAAACCCGCTCTGGGATTGTGGGTTGCTGAGCTCTGCCTGAAGGTGCCAGGATCTGATTTTTCATATCCACAGCATATGTCCTACCACAGATTAAAATAGGAGTGAATTAACCCTCTTGGCTTTTGTAGGACATATCTCACTTTGTTTAAATAGCATCTGTTCTCTGCAGAGAAGAAATAGTCCTATGTTCTTTAGTCTGAAACCACTATTTAAATATTTTTGTTGTTGTTGTGTGTCTTCAAGTCATTTCCAGTCTATAGCGACCCTGGGGTCAATCTACCACAGGGCTTTCTTATTAAGATTTTATTAGAAGAGGTTTGCCATTGGTTTCAATTGAGACTGATACGGCGTAACTTTCCCACCCACTGAGTTTTATGGCCCAGCAAGAATTCAAACCCAGGTATCCAGAGTTATACTCTTGCACTCAAACCACATCATGCCTTTCAAATGTATACAGGTGATAACATAATTCACAGCAACAGAACAAGCAAAAGCTAAAATGGTTTATTTATTGTGCATCTCTGCCTGGGCATGTTTTGATACATTTGAAGTTCTGATCTTCTGAAAATGATGGATTATGTTTATGCTAGGTTTGGGAGACTTGAGAGCCACAAGGTTGATTCGTGTGGTAATGGTTGTGAAAAATGGTTTCACAATCATCTTGTGGTTCTGCTGCCTCTCACTTGTAACAAAACTTCTTTGTAATACTAATAGTCGATGAACTTGTACTTTCCCACTTTCTCTGCATTAGCTAAACAAAAAGCAAGCTCTGTGGAAGATTTCAGGGAAAACACTGGAGTTTTAGCTGTGACTCACAGGGGAAAATCTCTCTCGCCACACAGGTTAATAACAACTTAAGGACAGGATATATTACAGAGTGAGTTAAAGAGATAGGTTAATTATTTTTGCAACCCAAGCAGGGGTTAGAACGGTTGTGTTCAGTCATAAATATTTCATAGCTGGTGAATTGGAAATGAGACTCCTCTGGTAACATTTGTGTCGAATACATTTTATAGAAAGGGTTTTGAGTAAGATGCTCATATCTCAGAAGGCTGGCCTATAAGAGTTTTAGTTGAGGTTGTACTGAGCCATATTTTATCTGCCCTAGCTGCCTCACACTCTAATGCTTTTGGCCATCTACACTGACTTTGGGTGTATCTACACTGACTTTTGGCCATCTACCTTGACTTTGGGCAAGGTTCTGGAGCACGTGGTAACCTTGCAACTACAGGGTTTCCTAGATGAAATTGATTAACTAGATCCATCTCAGTCTTATTTCAGGCCTGGCTACGGGATTGAAAAAGCATTGGTCACCCTGGTGGATGATTTACTTAGAGAGTTAGATAGGGGGAGTGTGTCCCTTCTGGTTCTCTTAGATTTTTTAGCAGCTTTCGATACTATCGATCATGGTATCCTTCTGGACCGTCTCATGGGAATGGGACTTGGAGGCACTGTTTTGCAGTGGTTCTGGTCCTTCCTAGAGGGTCTGATCTAGAAGGTGGTGCTGGAGGACTCCTGCTCGACCCCATGGCCTTTGTCCTGGTGGGTTCCACAGGGTTCAATTCTGTCCCCCATGTTGTTTAACATCTACATGAAACCGTTGGGAGAGATCATCCAGAGTTTTGGAATTCAGTGCCATCTATCCACAAACGACACCCAACTCTATTACTCATTTCCACCCAATGCTAAGGATGCCGTCCTGACTCTAAACTGTCTGTCAGCTGTGATGGACTGGATGAAGATGAAAAAATTGAAATTGAATTTATATTGGTAATATCTATCTCCAAATGCTATTTTGGGCTTGGCAATGTTGTTACATGGTCCAATGGAAATGATGGTTTTAGGATCCCAGTACAATTTGTTTTATGGATAACCTCAATGGCCGGAGGTTCAGGGAATTTTTTTAATGGTATGTGTTGTAATTTATTATGTTGTTTATGTACTGTGCAGTTCGTGTATTTGGTTTATAATGTTTTTTGTTTGAATGTGTATGATATGTATTTTCTGTTTTTAACTATTGTACGCTGCTCTGAATCCCACCATGGAAGAAAAGTGGGATAAAAATAAAGAAATAAATAAGATTGCTAAATTCATGCAGTTTGACACCACTTTAATTACCATGGCTCAGTGCTATGAAATTATGAAATTTGTAGTTTGATGAGGCACCAGCTCTTTTTGGCAAAGAAGGCTAAAGACCATGTAAGCCTACGACTCCCAGGATTCTATATTATTACACCATAGCGTTTAAAGTGACATCAAGCTGCATTAATTCCGCCGTGTAGATGTATCCAAAGATGAATCCCATGTATATTTACACATAAGTAAGGTTCATTGTATTTAATGGGATTTACAGCATGTAGAAAGTACCTAGGATTGCAGACTAAACTAAAACACAAGTTTACAGTGGGTGGTTATTAACATGCTTTTGAAATGTTGAGTCCCAGGTTAATAATTTGTATTTTGTTTGCAGTTATGTATTTTTGTCTATACTGTGATGACAGTTGGCCCTTTGATGTCTTACTCAGCCTGAATAGAGTATAAGACTGGAGAAACCATCATTTGTTTCAAGGTGCTTTTAGTTGTTTGTCTGAGAAAGGTCATGAGCCAGATGAGTCAGATTTTCAGGGCCAGCACTGAAAATTGCATCATTTTAAAGGCTCAGTTTAAAATAGTTTCAGTTTCTAAAATGCAAAGAAATGTTGTCATTCTGTAGTATAACCTGCGATTACTTTATCATCATACATATAATATTCTTGATACATTACAAATTGAACAGTGTCTCTTCTAAAAATAATTTCAGAAAGCAAGTCTGCCTTCGTAATTCCTAACCACAAACCCGTCAAAGTGCTGATAAGAATAGCTAGACTCTGTGTGATAGAACTGCTCATTCTGAGATAAGGGATTCCAGTGGAATTGGCTTGATTTAGTCATATTTACAATAGCTCCTATGAAATCAATAAGATGCATGAATTGTGACTACTTTAAGTCCCATTGATTTCACTGGGCCCACCCTAAGCATGACTTGGGGGTGCCTACTCTAGAATTAATACAGCTGACATTGTTTTAACCACCATGGTTCAATGCTATAGAACCATGGGAGTTGTAGTTTGGCACTAGCACTCTTTGTCAGAGAAAGCTAAAGAGCATGTAAAAATATAACTTCTGTTATTCCATATGATAGAACAGTGATTCCCAAAGTGGGCGCTACCGCCCCCTGGTGGGTGCTGCAGCAATCCAGGGGGGCAGTGATGGCCACAGGTGCATTTGGGGGCTGGGCCTCTTCCCATGTGCAGGAGACAGGGCTGAGCCCCTGAGGCGCCTGTTAGGATACAGAAGGCGGAGCTAGAGGAGTGGCCGTGGCTTCTTCCCAAGAGCCCGAGACAGGGCTGAGAATCTATACCTCTCCTGAGGCACTTGTTGGGACAGAGGGCGGAGCTAGGGAGGGGGCGGGGCCTCCTTCCAAGAGCCCAAGACAGGGCTGAGCCATACCTCCCCTGTGAGGCCTTTTAGGACTAAAGGGCAGGGCTAGGGGTGGGGGCGGGGCCTCTTCCCAAGAGTGCAAGACAGGGCTGAGCCTCTGTATACTTCCCCTGAGGCACTTGTTAGAGCATGGGGGTGAGGTATAGAGGTTCAGCCCCATCAGGCACTTGGGAAGAGGCCCCTCCCCCTCCTCTAGCCCCACTCCCTGTGCCCTGGCAGGTGCCACAGGACAGGGATAGAAGCTCAGCCCTGCCTCAGAGCTCATAACTCCACCCATCCGTCCTGGCCACCCATTTGTGGCCCCCCCCACTTCCCCCTCCCAGCCCTGCATCTTGGACTAGGGGAGAGGCTCAGCCCCATCCTCTTGAGCAGGAGCCACGGCCACTCCCTAAGCCACGCCCCTCTTTCCAAGGGGTGCTGAGTAATATTTTTTCTGGAAAGGGGGCGGTAGGCCAAATAAGTTTGGGAACCACTGTGATAGAGCTATGACAGTTAAAGTGATATCAAACTGCATTAATTAATATGCAGTGTAGATGCATCCTAAGTCTGGATACAACTTGCTAAATGGGATCCTACATGTGTAGCTAAGATTTACGTGAGCATTGTAAAGAGGTAAATATTATTTTTCCTTAAGATGGATAGTCAAAACAATGTTGCACATTCCTCCACAGAAAGAGGCTATTAAGATTGTTTCTATGGAAATCATTGTTCCTGCTTAATGACTACAAAAGTAAAATCTACTTAGGAAAAATTTAAAACAAAACACGCAGGAAGCTATGACTTTAGTCAGGTGCTCTTTCTAATTGTACCGGTTCATTTGCTTGTAAATATGCAAGTGTGGTTAATTTTAAAAAGCACTAAGGCTGAAATCCTAAAAAGAATGGATCTAGTCCCATTGAACTCAGTGGGATTTACTTTTAGGAAACACATAAAAGATATGCAATGTAGTGAGGGTGACGTTTTCAAAAATGCCTTGTAAAGTTATTTAAAATTGTATTGAATGTCACTGTTTACTAGCAAAAGTTTCGCGATTCTGAGAAGTTAGGCCTTTGCGCCTAACACAGTAAACTAATTTGGCGGATTGCTATTATTGCTGTTATACAAACTACAGGCCAATGTTTTGGCTCATCTGTAACACCAGTTAATTTTTGTTTTGCCTACTAAGCCATATTCAGTCTTGTTGCAGAGTATCTTCAAGTCATTTTTACTTAAGCGATGTATCACATGGCTGGATGGCCATCTTTCAGGGGTGCTTTGAATGCGATTTTCCTGTTTTTGATGGGATTGGACTGGATGGCCCATGAGGTCTCTCCCAACTCTATGATTCTATAAGGTTTGAGATTTGTCTTTGCCTTCTTTTGAGGCTGAAGGAATGTCTCACACCATTGTTTTCCACAGCTGAGCAGAGATCTGAACCCTGTTCTCCAAAGACCTAGTCCAACACTGAAACCATACATCATGCTAATAATAATAACAACAACAACAACAACAACAACAACAACAACTTTATTCTTATACCCCGCCCCATCTCCCCGAAGGGACTCGGGGTGGCTTACATGGGGCCATGCCCAAACACAACAATATAAAAGCAAGCAAAACAATAAGGCAAATCACCCACCATATAATATTGCCAGGCAGATGATTGACACACAAAGATAGCAATTTTGCAGTTTACCGACAGATGTCAAAAATTAGAGGTTCATCTGTGGAAGTACAGCATATGTTTGCGGCGTTCAGCTTTTGGTCATCCAGGTCAGGGGTCCCCAAACTAAGGCCTGTGGGCCGGATGCAGCCCTCCAAGGTCATTTACCTGGCCACTGTCCTAAACTTTAGACTTAGGGTTGACTCAAGTCTGAAATGACTTGAAGGCACACAACAACAACAATCCTAATTTTGGACTATTTCATAATAGTCTGACACCTCAACTGTCCAAGGGACCGTGAACTGGCCCTCCACTTAAAAAGTTTTAGGACCCCTGCTTCAGGTGTTTGGGGCTGAAATTCCCAGAAGCCATGGCCAGCTTGTCCAGTACCTAAAAGTACAATGGGTTCCCCTAAAACTGTGGAGACCAAAATCCACTGCTTGTGGTAATATGAAAATAACCAAATCAACTCAATGTATATATTACAATAACATATATCCAAAAAACAGGACTGTTCCAATCGCATAGAAGTAGAAACCAGCGGTTCTTCTCTTGAAGTATAAAGCCAAGTTTTTCATGTAAGTTGATTTGGTTATTTTCATATTACCACAAGCAGTGGATTTTGGTCTCCACAGCTTGTCCAGTAGTCAGGAAATCTGGGAGCTGAAGCCCAAAACACCTAGAGGACCAAAAGTTGGACACCACTGTTATATGGGCTGTGTTCAGTTTGATGTGGGTGGAAATTGGGCAGACATTATCTGTTTTAATAGCCTCTTCTTAGCACATCTTATGATGGGATATAGATCCATAAGAAAAATACATAGCATATACTTCTCTAAACAGAGTGTTTGATAAGATGAAGTAATCTGAAGTAATCTGTTTTACCTCTCCATCCTAATCCCAGTTGTTGATTCCAATCCCATTGGTTCACTTTGAATATGGGTAGTAGAGTTTACAAGGAAGGAAGAAGCACAAACTCACACCTGGTGTTGACTAGTGTTTTGCCTTTCTGCACTTCTGGTTTGCTAGTCTCAGTAGCGCCGTGTACCATCCTGTTGTGCCCATTTGAGACTTTGTTTAATATTCTTTCTATTTCATGAAAACCACAGGCTAGTCTGTGGGTGTAAATGTACTTGTTTTGAAAAGGTTTTTAAAGTTCAGTAATAGTCTGGAGGTTTAATAAACTTGAGACGTCTGCTAGAAAAAGTATACTGAAGCATGATGGCTGTTGATAAAAATAGTTCTAAAATTACAAGGAGGTGGTGTCATGCTAGACTAGCAGAGAATTTTAGAGCTGTCAAACATGCTCTGAATTCTTGATAAAATATGCAAGTTCTGTTATTGATGTTTTAAAGGGTGCTTTTAGGATGTTTTTAAGATGGTTTTTAAAAAGATGTTTTAAAGATGTTTTTAAATTGTTGATTTTAGCCGGTTCTTGTAAGCCGCCCCGAGCCCTAGGGGAGTGGCGGCATATAAGTTTGAAAAATAAATAAATAAATAAATACATGTATTATGTGAGAAATTGCTTTAGAAAACTTAAATGGGATCATGAAGAGCTTCAAGTAAATGTAGGCTGATGAGAAGATGCCCCAAAATACTAAGGGCTTTAAGCAAAACTAAGTAGAGCAAAATGGTGTATGGCAGTGGTTCTCAACATGGGGTCCCCAGATGTTTTTAGCCTTCAACTCCCAGAAATCATAACAGCTGGTAAACTGACTGATGTTTCTGGGAGTTGTATGGCAAGAACACATGGGGACCCCAGATTGAGCACCACTGGTATACGGGGAGATGGGGAATAGAATGGGAAAAGAGGCAGTGGTTTGTATTTTTCATGCAGAGTAGCTCACTGCTTGAATGTGAAATTCTCAACACAAAATACTTTGCTGCCAAGAAGATCAGGGGCCTCACTCATGTCTAAAAGTGTACAGGGCTAACATCACAAGAATGTTTGTGAAAACATTTCCAGTTCAGAACAAATAGTACCAGAATTCTGCTTCTCACGTTGGCCAACTGGAAGGTTCTAGAGATTCTTCAAGTTAGAACCATCTTCTGCTATTGTGGCTCAAGAAGAGTTGTTTGGAGGCACATTTATATACAAAATACAGTTAGTCAATCAGTTGGTACAACTAGTCCCGTCATCTTGGCAAATGAATGCAACCATCATATCACACATTAGTCCTTTGCTGTTATCCATTGTCTTGTGTCTTTTAGATTATAAATCTAAAGGCAAGCACTGTGCATAAATACTGATTTTCTTTACATTTCTTTGACCTTTGGTGGACAGAGTTAAGTTTTTCAAAATTTTCTGTTATACTGGATTAAGGTTCTTCAGTTTCAATTTCTCATATAATCTATATAAATCTTACTTTAGTTATATAAATAAAAAGTTACTCTTGAGTTCTGTAGCACTTGGGTTTAAAGGATATTCTTCAAATGCACTACATTAGGATAATACCTTATTTTTGGCAGTAGCAAAGGAAGATGTTTGGCACATTAATTTTTCCTGGCATACAGACTTTCTCTGACTTGCTCGTTGGCTTCCTGGGCATTCTTCCCAGACAATAATTGCATAGTTTTTTTTAAAAAAAAAAAACCTGTATCATCATTGGTTTAATCCAGTATTTCCCAATCTTGACTGCCCAAAAATACTATTGGATTTCATCATGTCCTGGAGTCAGGGATTCTGGGAATCATAGCCCAAACCCTGGAGAGTCCATAGTTGAGAACCATTCATTTAATTAATTGAAGAATCAACTAAAGTGGAGACTAGTTTTAAAAAGCAAGGCTGTGATGTAGAGCCTAAAAGGAGCTGGAGCATGATTTTTAGTTCTGGACTAAAACTGGGAAGACTTTACCTAAATTCTCTGAGCTATCATAGGTCCATCACTCTTTTTCTTAGCATAGCATATCTCAGGATAAAATGGAGAAGTAGGGACATGGCTGTTTAGAAGATGAAAATCACACAAAAATATTTCTGATAATATCATAGAGAATGAAAAACAAAATATAGATTATCTTTTAAGAATGGGCACATTTGGACTTGAGTATCCTGAACACGTTTCTTGGATAAGTGTGATGTCTTGGCAGCTGTGGCCAAGTCTACATAGGGACCACCAAACACAGCGCCCAAACACAAGTCAAAGAACATGAAAGGCACTGCAGACTAACTCAACCAGAGAAATCAGGCATAGGAGAGCACCTGATGAACCAACCTAGACACAGTATATTTTTTGAGAGCACAGAAATGCTTGACCACTCCAACAACTATCATGTCAGACTACACAGAGAAGCCATTGAAATTCACAAGCATGTGGACAACTTCAACAGAAAGGAGGAAAACATGAAAATGAACAAAATCTGGCTACCAGTATTAAAAAAAACTCAAAAATCAGAACAGTAAATAAGAAGCAACACTCTGAGACATGGGAACTAGGGGCAGCTAACAAAGGGTGCCCCCAGGCAGAAAGTAGCCAGTAGAATAAGCCATTCAATGCAAATTAGGGTGATTACCTGCAACATTCACGCTGGCCTCCAACTGACAAGAGTTCTTCCCTCACCCTGGACTTCCCACAGATATATATAAACCTTCCTTGCTGAGTTTCTCCATACCTCACAACCTCTGAGGATGCCTGCCATAGATGTGGGTGAAACGTCAGGAGAGAATATTTCTAGAACATGGCCATACAGCCCGGAAAACATACAACAAACCTTATACTTCTTATTTTGCTCACTCACCTATACGGAAGAGTTAACGAAAGTCAGATTTCAGCTATTGCAGCTTTTCTCATAATAGTACAACAAGCCTCATTTTCTGTCATTCAGCCAGGCCAATTTGAAAAAGGGTAAGGATTCTGGACTGCCAGCCAAACAAGACTGTGGGCTACTGTCTGTCCCAGCCCTCCCCAGCCAGAGCCAGCCCTAGGTATTTTTCAAGTGTAGGCGAACAGAATTTTGCCCCCCCCCCAACCAATCACGGAAAAATAAAAGCGTTGGATAAGCGGAAATGTTGGATAATAAGGAGGGATTAAGGAAAAGCCTATTAAACATCAAATTACATTAAGATTTTTAAAATTAAGCACCAAAACATCATGTTTTACAACAAATCAACAGAAAAAGCAGTCTCGACTGCACCCCGTATGTTTTGCACCCGAAGCGACCGCTTAATTCGCCTCATTGTTGTACCGGCTCTGTCCCCAGCTTTTGCCATAGAAAGTGAAAGAGCATAGAATGAGGAACTTGGTGACAGCGGAAGCAAATGTAGGAACCTTCAAACATTTGCTATTTTTTGAACATCTGTTGGAGCAAAGGTTCCAGAAAATGTGCTGTGCCACAAGGGATTTTCCCAAGCTCCCATACCATATTTGCTTGGCTCCCCCAGGCATAGTCAGTCAGAAAGAGTCACACATGGGTCTTTCTGTATTGGCTGTAGTGTATTGAACTGCTAGAACTTCTGCTGCTACTACAGCATTTCCCTCTTCCTCTTGCAGAGTAGGTATAGGAAGCATGTTCATGTTTGCAGGAGGGCATGGCATAATGGCTGAAGGAAGCCCATGATAACTATTTAAGGGCTCGCTAGGAACACAGATACTACCTATATGAATTAAACCAGACTGACTGACTTCCTTTACCAGCCTCAAGTTGCTTCTTCTTGGTGTGACTGAAAATGTGTCTTCCGATCACCTGTAGAGCCATAGTGACTTGTGCATTTCATAGGGTTTCCTTCAGCAAAGAATACTCAGAGGTGGTTTTGCCCAGTTTCTTCTTCATAAATAAAGCCAACAGAATATTCACTGGTGCTCTCCCATCCAAGCAGTAACCTGGACTGACCCTGCTTAGTTTCCGTGTTCAGGTGGGATCTGGAATGTTAGGATATGTAGGCCCTACTCATCTAAAATAGCAGCTCTTCTCAAAGATGTATTTGAACTTTTCTTTTCAGAGATATGTGGTTGTAATTCATAACCACCTTCGTAAGAATGAGTTCCAAGAATGAGTCATCTTGGTTGTATCATGAAAAGAAAAGTAAGGAGAGAAGAGATGGGTGATCTGGCAGCACCTTTGAACTGATTATATTCAAGCATGAGCTTTGGTGGACTTTGGTTGATTTTATCAGATGCGTGAGGAATTAGTTGCATCAGTGTATGAAGTATTTTATTTGCTACTCGTCATTTGTATTCACTCAATTTATGTTTCAGTCTTGGGTCAGGAAACCTTGGCAGCAATATCTGTTTTCTGATGTAGTAGGCTAATTTGATCTGAGTTTTCAATATGGCAAGAAAGGAGGAGACAAACAAAATAAACATTGAGATGAGGGTTGCTACTTAGAATATCTAAGCCAGGGGTCCCCAAACTAAGGCCCGGGGGCCGGATGCGGCCCTCCAAGGTAATTTACCTGGCCCTCGCCCTCATTTATAATATAATATTTTTATATCAGTTTTAATAATATAATATATTGTATATACATATAATATTGATAATAATATTATCATTTTATACAATACAATACTAACAATAATATCATATAATAATATTAATTATATGTTATATATTACATATAATATTACAGTATAGTGGTATAGTTCAATATAGTATAATGCTAATATTGTGCTTTGCTAATAATATAATATATTGTATGTACATACAGCTACTCTGAGTTCCCTTCGGGGTGAGAAGGGTGGGATATAAATGTAGTAAATAAGTGTAGTAAATGATTTTGGACTTAAATAAATAATTCTGGACTTAGGCTCGCCCAAAGTCTGAAATGACTTGAAGGCACACAACAACAACAACAATCTTAATTAACTTGACTATCTCATTGGCCAGAAGCAGGCCCACACTTCCTATTGAAATCCTGATAGGTTTATGTTGGTTAAAATTATTTTCATTTTTAAATATTGTATTGTTCTTTCATTGTTATTGTTGTTGTTTTGCACTACAAATAATATATGTGCAGTGTGCATAGGAATTTGTTCGTTTTTCCCCAAATGATAATTCGGCCCCTCAACAGTCCGAAGGATTGTGGACCGGCCCTCTGCTTTAAAAGTTTGAGGACCCCTGATCTAAGCATTTACTTTAAGATTAATGAGACAGAATCTGATCTTTCCCAATTGTTTGGGTCATTTTGGATCCTGGAAGTAAGCATTTAAACCTTTTCTACTCTTTCTGTGTGGGTATATGTGCACTCAAAATCTTTTTAAGGTCATATGTCACCATTGCCTCTGAAATTGCTTTTAGATTGCTTTGTCAACATATTTCGTATCAGTGCCTTTCTCTACATAGACAGCCTCTATTATTTCCTCCAAATGTATTAAGTATGTAGCATCCTCTGTGCTGCAGATGTTCCTTGGTTTCTTATCTAAGTACTCTCATTATCAGCAGTTCCGAAGGTTATACACTGGTGATCGCTGTTTTGTTTCAGCAAAAAGAAGTCCCTTTGACATACAAGCAGTTTTCCTGGCTTCCTTAGAGGTTGCATAGGGTTGGATGTTTGTCTTGGTGCTTTCTCTTCATTTCATTTCATGTGTGTTGTAGGATTTGCAAAACCCAGTGGTGCCTTAGGGTCTGGCAAGGCCAGATGAGTAAACTATCAGACTGACAGGTGTCCTTAAATTTAATCCAGGTGGGTGGAGGCACTTCCCAATGTCTTAAAAATTGGGAGAAACCCTGATTTACAGTCTGAAAACACACCACTAACCATCTGAAAGTCTTGATTTATTAAACCATCTTTGGCATTAAAAATGGAAAGACCAGGTCAATCAGTCAAAACATTTGGTTAGTCTGGAGGTATTTAACTGAACTAAGCAACCAGCATTCATGTTAGTTTTCTGCAGTGGTCACCCACTGGGAAGCCAACGTACTTTTGCGTATGTGATGGTTTTCACAGTGCCAACCCTTTAGTAATTTATCCAGTCAGCTGTTCCTCCTTACTGGAATAACTAAATCCAGACAGTCTCTCAGAATGAATGGTTGGAAGAAGATCATAGGAAGAGCCCTGACAGACCAAACCAAGAAACCATGTAGACCTACACAGCATTTCCTAGCACCTGGCTAACCTATTCCAGAAGATTACAAGCAAAATGTAGACAGGAACTTTTCCCTTTTTGAAAAAACATTCCAACATTTATTTATTATTCATTTACAGTGTTATACCCTGCCCTTCTCACCCCAAAGGGACTCAGAAGGGGACTCAGAGCAGAACATCTAGTCTTCAGGGATACACTGCTTCTGGACACAGAGTTTCTAGCTAATGATCATGACTAATTCTAATATCTAGAGAAACCTAATGTAATGATCTGTATACAAGTGTTTATGTAAGACTAAACTCAAGTGAATCTTTCAAGTTTCGTCTTTTGTAAAGTGTGATCCGGACCTTGCTATTCGATTTGTGTACCCATGAGCTCATGTGCCATTTGTAAAAAGATTTTTTAAACAACTCATAATTTTAATCCCCCTTCTAAAAAATAGCTATTTATGTACATATTATTTATTATTTGAAACTCCTTCCCCACCACACTTTAGCCTTTTCTTGTTCAGAAGGTTCTCAGATAACTTTTCCTTGCTTTCTTGGAAGTTGATGCTTGCTGCAACTCTAGACTGACAGATATTGGATTCTTTTCCCTTCTCTCTCTCTCTCTCTCTCTCTCTCTCTTTTTCTTTTTTTGAAAGGTCAGGGGCAGCCAAAGGTGAAAGCAGAAGTGTCACTGCAGCAGGGCTGGTGCAGCCGTTTGTATAATCATGGCCAAATTAACATTTGCTACTTTCTTCCATTGCATCATGAATTCCACCCCACCTCCTCCGTACAGCGACACTTCTCCTGCGGGCAAAACATGGTTATTAGAGTATGTCGCCTTCTTCAGCTAATCTATGCTCCGTTGCTTTATAACCTATTTTTAAATCATTCTTTCATCCAAACAATCAAAGCCTGAAAGAACTCTGTCATACAAATGTGCAGCCAGTGTCAGTTTGCCATCCTACTGGTATCTCTCTCTCTGTGCTTTCATGCTGGATCATATTTCTGACAGGCTGCAAAAGTCTGTATGGGTAAATTGTTGGTACAATAAACATAGCTTTGTTAACAAATGTCAAGAGACAATCTTAGGACATGGAGTGGGGGGAAATGTTGTACCAACCATTTTCACAGTAAGAAACTATGGTCCTCAGCACACAGACAAAATACCGTAATTGAAAAGGATGAAAAAAATTATTCTTTTTAGCAAGTTGACTAGGTGGGTAATGCTTTTGTTTTAAGAAGAATAACTTCTGTATCCAATAGCATAGGCAAAGTGTCTACAGAAAGTAAAGACTTTCTGTATATATTTCAGATTTTCAAAATTAACGTCAAAAATACGTAATATGATTTTACATAGGATTTGTGCTACATTAGAACAATAAAGACAAATATCACTTAAGTAAAATAAACATTAAATATTAAATAACAAAAAAATTAAAACACACACACACACACATATATATACATATACATACATATAGTAAAGAAGGAAACCCACCTAAAAAGGGAACAGATTATAGCTTTGCTGATTCTAAAGTTTAAAGGGATTAAGTGACTCTACTTGGTATTCTGGCTTTAAAGCCCAAAATGCAATTTGCAAAGTAGATTATGACAGATTTTGCATACTTTAGCAATTAAAACAGAAAAAACAAGAGGGAAATCAGTGCTAGAAAGGTGGACAGATGGTGCCTATTAGTCCATGTGAATTTTATACCGAAGAAGACTTTGAATATGTATTTCAAGGGAAGAAAAAATACGTTCTAATTGAATTTTACCTCAAAAAAGCCATGGTATGACTGTTTGATTCTGATTGTCTACTCAAAATATAGACACTGTGCTTAGTTTTGAGGTTTATGAATGCATTTTACATTCCAAATATTTGGGCTGTAACTCAGTAAGACTATGGAAAAGATGGAGTTGGCTAGCCCTGGGCTATCCCACTTATAATCCCATTTAGAATTGCAAGGAACTCACCATTACTACGCCATTCCAGTGAGAGCAACTGGTCTCATGAAACCCTCTTATAGTACTGAGGCAAAGAGGATGTCAGGCGGGGAGAGGCTAACTTCCCACAAAAAGCATGACAACAGGCCTCCTGACTGCTGCTTCTCCTCCTCCTCCCTCCTCTTGAGTGGAGCTGTTCGATGTGGCTCCTGAAAGTGGGGGCGTCTTGGTGTCTTTGTTTTTAGGCCTGTTCCTGGGGTTATTTGGGGTGCTAATTCAGAAAATTTCATTTGATAGATCACATCAGCTCTAGATTACTTAATACGGTTTTCTGGTGAGGAGATGGCGACTACTGGATAGCATATATTCTGTATTGGAAACTAGAGTTGATGTGGTCTATCCAATGCAATTTTCTTAATCAGCATCACAAATAACCAAACCGAATCTAAAGATGACCAAAAACTGATTTGTAACTCTTTTGGTACTAATGTTCGAGAGTGGTTCCTGGTCAAAGTGTTCCCTGGTTAAGTGGTGCCTGGTCAAAAAAAGTTTGGGAACCACTATTCTAGGTCATTTTTTTCACTGTTAAATCCATCAGCTCCTGGCAAATACCCCTCATCTAGCCCTAGCTGTGAGCAGCTTTTAATAATGTTGCAAGGAGACTATAAGTTGCTGCCACATGAACACAAACACACTATTCAAGATGGCACGGATAAGCATGATAAGGGAAATGAATATGTCTGTCCAGATAATAATCTGCAACTATATTCTATATCCCCAGGACTTGCTTCTATGAAGGGGGTTCTACATTGGTGTGTTGGAATTTTTAACATTTTTAAAAGGACAAATAAAAAACAAAGTATGGATTCGGCAAACCAATATGTGTTCATAAGGATAGTTGCGAAGTAGTTTGCCTCAAGCTACGTATTAAATTTCTTGGAAGAAAGTTATATTGTCATGCAAACTCAAATCCAGTAGCCATGAACTCATATAGGTTGTGCTGTTTCCAGAGCATAGATCTAGGTGTTGTTATACAAATGTCTAAGGATACTTTGATTGACAGCTAAGTGCTGCCAGCAAATACATGTTGCAGCTATTCTGACATTTCTTCCTTAGTGGATTTTCCATCATAACAACAGTTCTAAGGCGAGGACCCTAGTAAGGTACTCTTGATGAATCTCGCTGTTTATATTTAAATCAGGAATCCTCTGCATTCTGAAGTACCATATTGTAATGTAATGTTATGCTGTGAAAAGCAGCAGCTGACTTAGGAGAGAAGGAACACCTAAAGTTTGTTGTATACTGTTGTATTTTGGAAAGCTGAAGCACTGGGAAAATATGGGAACTTTACAAATGGAAGAGGATAAAAAGCAAGAAGATAATAACTCAGTGGTGATAACAGAGCCTTGTGCTACATCTGTTAATATTCAGCAAAGTATGCCCGCATTAAATTAGGGACAAGTGTGGCAAGTGTAACAAATTCTATGTACTGTATATACAGATCATTTGATAGCATGCTATTCTGTTATTCTAATTGTTTAAAGATAGTTGGTATATACTGATGTCTATTCTTTTCTTTCTTGTTTTTCCTTATCCTTAGGCCTTGAATAGAGGTATCGCAGCTGTTAAGGAAGATGCTGTGGAAATGCTAGCCAGCTATGGGTTGGCCTATTCCCTCATGAAGTTTTTCACAGGTCCAATGAGCGACTTCAAGAATGTGGGACTCGTGTTTGTCAACAGCAAGAGAGATAGGACCAAAGCAGTTTTGTGTATGGTTGTGGCTGGTGCTATAGCTGCAATATTTCACACTTTGATAGGTAAGACTTTTTTTCCAGTTTTGATTGAAATTCTAGTTCTACTCAATGCTGTGTTCACTTATGTATATTTTCCAAGTAAGCTTGAAGGAACCAAGAAGTACCTTACAGTTAGATTATTTGATTAGGTTTCTACCTATAGATTGAAAATACTGTCAGTTGCATGATGATTCCTACAGGTTTTCACTAGGTGCACAACAGCAATGGCTTCAAGGACTTCTTCTAGGCCAGTGGTTCTCAACCTGTGGGTCCCCAGGTGTTTTGGCCTACAACTTCTAGAAATCCCAGTCAGTTTACCAGCTGTCAGGATTTCTGGGAGTTGAAGACCAAAACTTCTGGGGACCCACAGGTTGAGAACCACTGTTCTAGGCAGTGTCCCACTATCAAAATAATATATAAACAGGATTGCAGGATCATCAAATAACTTAATGACAGATTGACAGTTGTAAAGGGTAAGCAGATGGTCACCTAAAAAAGTGAGAAATTAGCAGACAAAATTATGCGGTACTACGATTTCTTCACCTACACATAATGAACATTTTACAAGAGGTGGGAAAATGGAAAGTGACAACTGAAGAATGTCCGAAAGACATAACTCAACTGTCCGAAAGACATAACTCAACTGTGGTCAACGAAATATGGATTTAAAACAATACTGGACTTGATTCTACAAGCCCAGCTCAGCCTGTATGTAGAAGTCAGCTAACCAGAATGTTATCATTTTATCTGGTTTTAAGGCATGAAAGACACATTTAGCTTTTCCCATAAAGTGCTGATTAGTTTCTTGTATTTTATGATATGTGAACAAAATTTTCAACTTCTCAGATGCTCCCTAAACGTAAGCTGATTTTGTGTAAAATTCTTTTGCTTGGGAGAAGGTGTGTTTTACACATATTCAGAGGCACTTGCAGAAAAGCTGAAGGACAGATTATCCATGGAAATTCTTGACATTATATTGAATTATATATAGAATTATATTGGAATTAAAACTCTATGAGTCTGCTCATATACATTGGAATGATTTGGCATTGATGGACCACTCTTAGATTTGAACATTTTCACTTTTCGAGGAGATTGCCATTTGAGAAAAGGGTTTGTTATCCTAAATATTGGGTACGGAATTACTATAAAACAAGAAGCCAGGGATCCATGGACATTTACATATTTTTACGGGAACACATTACAATTGCAATGAGAGCAAACAAATTGAATCCAAACAAAATAGAAGTACTCTTGGTCAGTTGAAAAGCTGAACAGGGTATAGGGTTATAGCCTGTGCTGGATGGGGTTACACTCCTCTTGAAGACACAGGTTTGCAGTCTTGGACTCATCGCTGAGCCTGAAACCCCAGATTTCGGCAGTGACAGAGCTTTCGCACAATTAAAACTTGTGTGCCAGCTGTGCCCATATCTTGAGAAGCCAGACATGGGTCCATGCTCTCATCACATCTCAAATAGACTACTGCAACGTGCTCTATGTGAGGTTGTCTTTGAAGACTGCTCAGAAGCTTCAAGTAGTTTAACAAGCGGCAGCCAAGCTGCTTACTGGAGCGGCGTACAGGGAGCACACAACCCCTCTGTTGCATCAGCTTCACTGGCTGCCAGTTCGCTATGGAGCACAATTCAAAGTGCTGGCTTTAGCCTATAAAATCCTAAATGGCTCCAGTCCAGCTTCCCTATCTGAATGTATCTCCCTTTATGAACTGGTTCGAGCACTAAGATTTGCTGGGGAGGTCCTGCTCTCTGTCCCACCGCCTTCGCAAGCGCGATTGGTAGAGATGAGATACAGGGTCTTCTCAGTGGTGGCCTCTTGGCCCCCTCCTTCCTGGCATTTAGGAAACAAGTTAAAGACTTGGCTATTCAAATAGGCTTTCATAGAATGACAGAAATGCAGTCTAACATCCTGTTATTGACACGGTCAGAAATGAAGCAGTTGACTAAGGACTGGTGCACTGTGGCATTTGTGTATTGGATTTATAATGCTTAATATGTTACTGGTTTTAAATTGTATCTTATGTTTACTGTTTTAAGGATTTTATGTTATGTTTTAACAGTTTATATAATTGAGACATTGAATGTTTGCCTGAATATGTGACGTACAACGCTCTGAGTCCCCTGCGGAGTGAGAAGAGTGGGGTATTAATGAAGCAAATAAATAAATGAGTAAATAAATAAATACTGTCACAGGAAGTAAACAAATCAGGGAGTTTCATTTTGTAACTGGCTTATTGTGTTGTCTGCAGTGGGCTCTCTCCCTTCCTTGGTTTATTCCCCTCCAGGAAGCCAGAGAAATATTGCAAAGTTGGGGGGGGGGGCTATGTTCTCTGCTTGTTGTGGGGGCAGATGAACAAGCCAGAGAAGGAAGATGTCTGCTGTTAGATGAGACAGTAAATCAGTTGTGGGGTGAAGCTGTATGGTTTGTTTCTCTACACCCACTGCAAGTGGGAGCAACTAAGCGGCTTACACCAGCTTGCTGCACGACAAGCCAGCACTGTTGTCATGAAGTACAGGTTTGTAGTGCCAGGGGATGTTAGGTGGGAATGTCAGGTGGGTGTATAATAATATTTTGCCAAAGAAAAATGAGAAAATATACTGTAAAACAGTATATGTATTGCGTATTTGACCAGTAAGGGTGACATTATATGTACCCAAAAAGATGATTTTAACAAGTATGGTAAGGATCAAGCTACAATACGTCACAGCATTTCTGAACTATTTGATTAATCACATTAGGAGTGAAAGTCTCCTAAATTGAAGTTTACCACACTAGTTGTTGTTGTGATGCTGCAGTGAAGACAAGTTATTATACCTATCCTCTTGCTTGGTATATGCCTTCAAACTGACTCCAATTTGTGGTGATCCTATATTAGGGTTTCCTTGGTATGTTTTTGATTAAAACTTGCCAAGGAAACCCTATTATAGGATCACCAGAAATGGGAGTATTGTATACTTGCCTGGTGGCGCAGTGGGTTAAACCACTGAGCTGCTGAACTTGCTGACTGAAAGGTTGGTGGTTCGAATCCAGGAAGCGGAGTGAGCTCCTGCTGTTAGGCCCAGCTTCTGCCAACCTAGCAGTTCAAAAACATGCAAATGTGAGTAGATCAATACGTACCGCTTTGGTGGGAAGGTAACGGCATTCCATGCAGTCATGCTGGCCCCATGACCTTGGAGGTATCTACGGACAACGCCAGCTCTTCAGCTTAGAAATGGAGATGAGCACCAACCTCCAGAGTCAGACACGATTAATGTCAGGTGAAACCTTTACCTTTACTTTTATACTTGCCATTGCCTTTCTTTAAGATTGAGAGAGTGACTTACCGATGGTCAGTCAGTGGGATTCCAAGGATGAACAGGGATTTGAATCTTAATCTCTCAAATCCTAATCAAGCATTCAAACTACTGTGCCATGCTGGCTTTCTCCTCCCCCTTTACAGTGGTTTCCAGCTTTTGTCCCCCAGTTGTTTTGGACTTCAACTTCCAGAAATCCTAGCCAGTTTACCAGCTGTTAGGAATTATGGGAGCTGAAGTTCAAAACACCTGGAGGACCAAAGGTTGGGAACCACTCTCTTAGAATGATGCAAACATTTCTCGTAATATTAAAATATCTATACAATTATTAACACATTGGTTAATTCTTACCCTTATTTATTGATAGTATAGCATAGAAAGATAATAGTTTGTATTATCGGGGCCATAGGACTGAAAGAAAGTCTGCTTGTTTTTTCACATTTTAGTGGATATCTCCATTCTGCAATAAGATTTATTTATTTATTTATTTATTTACTATATTTCTACCCTGCTCTTCTCACCCTGAAGGGGACTCAGAGTGGCGTACAGTTTGGCCACTTCAGGGCCACATCACAAATACACAGTGTATAAAAATAATACAAAACAAATCAAAGCACATTTAACATAAAATACAAGACAAAAATCACACAAAGCATAATGAATGTCCAGGAATAGGATATAAATAAATATTAAGCATTAAAAACATTTTAAACCAATTACAATTATTGTGGAGACTCATCAGTTAAATAGTATGTTTCGCTAAGATCAGTCATCAGTGACTGACATAACATGACACGAACCAGCAAGAAAATTAAGAGATGGCTCCACAAAATAAATAAATAAATAAATAAATAAATAAATAAATAAATAAAACATCTGAAAACAAAACAAAAAAAAAGAATGTCCCCACTAAATCCCAGGAGGAACAGAGTCAAAAGTTGAGCGTCGGCAGAGAAGTCAGCGGCCACAAGCCAAGCCCTGTTTCAGTACTAAGTTAGTGGTCAAAGCGTAGGCTGGTTATTATAAGGTGCCTTATAATACACAGTCCTTTCTAGGAGCCCTGGTGGCGAAGTGTGTTAAAGCACTGAAGCTGCTGGACTTGCAGACCGAAAGGTCCCAGGTTCAAATCCCGGGAGCGGAGTGAGCGCCCTCTATTAGCTCCAGCTTCTGCCAACCTAGCAGTTTGAAAACATGCCAATGTGAGTAGATCAATAGGTACCGCTCCGGCAGGAAGGTAACGGCGCGCATGCAGTCATGCCGGCCACATGACCTTGGAGGTGTCTACGGACAACGCCAGCTCTTCGGCTTAGAAATGGAGATGAGCACCAACCCCCAGAGTCAGACAGGACTGGACTTAACATCAGGAGAAAACCTTTACCTTACTTTCTGGGGTGTTGTTTGTTTTCTGGGCTGTATGGTCATGTTCTAGCAGCATTCTCTCCTAAGGTTTCACCTGCATTTGTGGTTGGCCTCTTCATAGGATCCTCTGAAGACGCCAGCCACAGATGCCAGCGAAACATCAGGAGAAAATGCTGCTAGAACTTGGCCATGAAGTCCAGAAACCACACAACACCCCAGTGATTCCGGCTGTGAAAGCCTTCTACAATACAATACACTCACCTAGTTCACTTCACAGAATATCCTATTCAGTTAATTAGGCTTTCTTCCGGGTAGGTGGACCTAGAAGTACATTTAAGCTACACTGTGAGTTTAATGATGTGTTGACATGCCTGGGAACACTATATATATTTCCTCAAATTAGATTAGTTCAAGAAGATTAACTGATGGCAGACTTGAGGCTCTGTGACATTTCTGACATGCTAGCTTTTCCTTATATAAGTATTTAGTTATTGGTTTTCAGAATTGCCACCAGGGTTGCCGACACTTGGCTGGAAAATACAACCTTTATCTAGAGTCAGCTGCAGAGATTAGGCAGTAGAAGTCTATACTTAGTTGTTTGATAAGACCTTTAGAACCAAAATAGTACCTTGTTCGAGGAAGATTTTAGTCTCATAGTGAAAGTCACATAGATTTTCTAGGGGCTCATGGTTTTAGATGATAATGCCACAATTTCGGCTGGCTGTGTTTGTAAGTAGCATTTCGGATTTCCCCCTCCCCAAAACTGACTGTGATCTATAGAATAATGAGGCATTTCAGCCACTTACTTTGAGCCAGGATATGAAGAGAAGGAGACCACTAATACCATTTAGAGCAGTGTTTCTCAACCTGGGGATTGGGACCCCGGGGGGTTGCAACGGGGGTGTCAGAGGGGTCGCCAAAGACCATTAGAAAAGATCTCTCTGCCTGTCCTTCTCTAAACAAGTGAGGTTTATATATCTGTAGAATGTCTAGGGTGGGAGAAAAAACTCTTGTCTGTTGGAGGCAAGTGTAGGTGTTGCCATTGACCACTTTGATTAGCAATGAATGGCCTTGGAGCTTCAAAGCCTGGCTGCTTCCTGCTTGGGAGAATCCTTTGTTGGAACAGGAAGCAATCAGGGACAGCTAACATCTCCCACCAAAGGAATCCCCCAGGCAGGAAGGCCATTCAATGCTTATCAGGGTGGCCAACAGCAACATCCACACTTGCCTCAAGCAGACAATTGCCCACCCTGGAAATCATTCCATAGATATATAAACCCTACTTTTCCAACAGACCTCACAACCTCTGAGGATCACTGCCATAGATGTGGGCAAAACGTCAGGAACATGGCCATACAGCTCAGAAAACTTACAGCAACCCAGATCCATCATTGTTTGAGTCCACATTGTTCTCTGGATGTAGGTAAATTTCAATTCCAAAACTCAAGGTCAATCACCACCAAACCCTTCCAGTATCTTCTGTTGGTCATGGTAGTTCTCCGTGCCAAGTTGGTTCAGCTCCATCATTGGTGGAGTTCAGAATGCTCTTTGATTGTAAGTGAACTATAAATCCCAGCAACTACAACTCCCAAATGACAAAATAAATCCCACCCAACCCCATCAGAATTCAAATTTGGGTGTATCGGGTATTTGTGCCAAATTTGATCCAGTGAATGAAAATACATCCTGCATATCAGATATTTACATTACGATTCATAACAGTGGCACAATTACAGTTAGCAGAAGAGCAACAAAAATAATTTTATGGCTGGGGGTCACCACAACATGTGGCATTAGGAAGGTTGAGAACCACTGATTTAAAGCTTCAAAACATCATTTTGGAATACATTGGGCCCTCCACATATGCTGGAGTTTGGGGCACAGGACCTCACAAAAGAGGAAAAACTACAAATAACCCCCCCCCCTCCAATTCTTTATCCAAGAAAACACTAGGAAGCTCTCAGTGTTCCAATCTATCTCTGTGGTCAACTAGTTGTTTTTGAGGAGTTTCATAGAGGGAATGTCTACTGATCAAATCTGTAAATAATTAAATTCACAAAAGTCTAATCTACACATAGAACAGGCCAGTTGTAACTAAATCATTGTATGTCCCTGCTTCTCCAGCTCCAGAGGACATGCAGAAAGAATGAGCTATTTAAATTTGTTTTTGAGCATTGCAGGCACCTAGAAGCAGAGGGGAAAAAAATCTCTCTTGCTGCTTTTGAGTGCCCTCCCAGCATGGCACAGAATGAGTAATTCATGCAGCCTGTGCTGTATTTTGATGGCATGTGGAAACTTCAAAAAAGGGTTCTTGCTGCTGAAAGTGCCAACATATTCTGGCAAAAAAGCAAATGACCTTCCTACTTTTATTAAGTCCCCTATGTATACCAGAAACCTTGGGTTGGCTGAGGCTCCACTTCTTCCTGGCATAAAGCCAATGTCTTCTAGTGCCACCAATGGAAAACCATATCTATGACTTTTAGCATTATATTTTAATGGTGTTTGCATGTTGCATTGTATTTTATTATCTGTGTATTCATGAGCTTGGGTAGCAGCATTTCAGCTGTGAAATTTTCTAATCGCACTTAACAGGCTGTCTGATTCAGTCTTTATTGGATCTTATATTGGTTGTCAAGATTAGCCAATATTTCATCGGAAAAAGAAATTGCATTTTTTGTGCTTCTAATGGGAATTTGCCACATTATCATTTCAGGTTCTGTTACAGATAGGATTGCTATAGTGCTTTCTTTGCTCCTGAAATACGCTGGTGTTATCATAAATAATGTGAGGAATAGCATTGTTTAGAAAAATGTGCATAGCCACAAAGGCAACATTACAGTTCTGGTTCAGTGATTTTCATATTTGAAGCAGAATCTTGGCTCTAGGCAGATTGAGAGTTACTCAAATATGAGAAAGAAAACTGAGTTTTGGGAGGATTTTTGGAAAAATGAATGGGAAACAGTCATTGAATCATTGAGTTGAAACAGGCCTTGTGGACCATCTAGTCCAACCCTTGCCAAGAAGCAGGAAAATCGCATACAGCCTCTGTTTAAAAGCCTCCAAAGAAGGAGCCTCCACCACACTCCAAGGCAGAGAGTTCCACTGCTGAATGGCTCTCACAGTTAATAAGTTCTTCCTAATGTTCAGATGGAATCTCCTTTCCCTTAGTTTGAAGCCATTGTTCCACACACTGGTCTCCAGGGCGGCAGCAAACAAGCTTGCTCCCTTCTCCCTGTGACTTCTGCTCACATATTTATACATGACCTCATCATGTCTCCTCTCAGCCTTCTCTTCTGCAGGCAAAACATACCCAGCTCTTTAAGCCGCTCCTTGTAGAGCATGTACTCCAGACCCTTGATCATGTTAGTTGCCTGGACACATTCCATCTTGTCAATATCTCCCTTAAATTGCGGTGCCCAGAACTGGACACATTCCAGGTGTGGTCTGACCAAGGCAGAATAGAGGGGGAGCATGACTTCTCTGGATCTAGACACTATACTCCTATTTATGCAAACCAAAATCTAATTGGCTTTTTTAGCTACTGTACCACATTGTTGGCTCATGTCAGTGTGGAGAGAAAAAAATGAGCACATTAACAAACCAGAGCTTGGCAGTAATTCAGTGAAAATTAATTATCCCTCCCACTTTTTACATTTTAAACAACATTTTAAAGCTGTTAATTAAAGTTAAATGACAATGATTAATGTTTCACATTATTTTAATTTGTCAGTTTTGGGAGTAAATACGGTATTTCCTTTTTCAGCATTTTAGATAATTGTAATAGTTTGAAAAAATAAATCTGTTTGTAATGCACCATGAAGAGTTAGCATAACAAATAACTTTTATAATTCTGAGTAAAAAGATAAACATTAAATGAGTAATTTCCATATTCCCAATAATATTAATTAATTAGCACAAATGCTACAATTTTTCAGCTTTCCACTTGCTAGTATCCTACCGGTACTAGGGAGCAGAACCACTTTGGGAGCCTTTTTTGTAAGGAAGAAAGGACAAAAACAAGCTAAAATACTGTAGTGGAAAAGACATGTGGCCTCTTCCATCCTGAGACATGCCATAGATATATATGTACTAGAAATGGCAAAGAATTCTGAGATATTGCCTTGGTCAATTAATTTCCCATCCATCAACATTTCACAGATGAAAACTGGGACATGTGTGGCCAAGCAACATCAGAGTGTGGTCAAAATGTCAAAAGTAATAAATAAGAACAAACGGACAAGCTAGGAAAAGCCACAGAAGTTTGCTTTTGCCTGAGTCTAGACAGAAGGGTAGGTTTTCTCCCCTCCTCTCCTCTTCTCAGTGGAGTGTGGTTTACTTTTGCACTTTAAACCCAGCTAAAAAATGGGATAGCAGATTAATTGCGACACCCCCATGTCAGGAAAGTTGAACACAATGTCATTTTGCTAGGAAATGATATTGTGGTGAGGGGCAGGTGGATGAAGCTCATGTTTCTGTGGGCCATCAGGATCCAAAAAATAGCCACAGTGCTCCCATGCACCCACTAGGACAGTGGTTCCCAACCTTTTTTTGATCAGGGCCCACTTGATCAGGGATCACTTTGACCAGGGACCACTTTGACCAAGGCCCACTTTGACCAAGGACCATTCTCCAACATTAGTACCAAAAGGGTTACGAATCAGTTTTTCGTCAACTTTAGATTCAGTTTGGTTATTTGGGGTGCTGATTCAGAAAACTGCATTGGATAGACCACAACAGCTCTCATTTCTGATACAGAACATATGCCATTCTGTAGTCGCCATCTGTTCACCCACAGAAAAACATATTTAATAATCTAGAGCTGATGTGGTCTTTCCAGTGCAATGGTCAGCTCTGTGGAAAAGAGCGGAAATAAAATAAAATAAATAAATAAAGAGGAAAGAGGTTCCTAGACCAGATTTTTATTCTCGTGGCCCACTACTGGGTCACAGCCCACATGTTGAGAACCACTGATCTAGGCACATGGGAGAATCTCTCTGGCCTATTTTAGACCTAAGAGAGGCTTTTGAGGACATTTTGTGGTTTATCAATCAATTAATGCAAAGATTGTGGCTATAGGTTTTGTCTTTGCAGTGTCACATGGGGAGCCATTGTGATCCTGACATTTGCCCGCCATATGATACAAGTTCCTTGTATTAGTTTGGCAGCAGTTGATGTAATTTAAAACAAGTTACTGTGTGGGTAGATCTATGTATATCGTTCCTGAGTTACCTTGCTTCTAAATAATTTCATCACCAGTGTCATCCGTCAAGGCAATGATATTGATAGCAACTATGCCTCTTCTGATCTTAAGGGACCAAACACACTCAGTGATATTATTTCGTTATTGCATTCTACAGCATACAGTGACTTGGGGTACTACATTATTAACAAGCTGCATCATGTGGACGACTCGGTGGGAAGTAAAACACGCAAGGCCTTCCTGTATCTTGCAGCCTTCCCATTTATGGATGCCATGGTGAGTCTGCAACTCAGGTTATGCTCATTGGTTTTGGAGAATTTGGGGAAAAGAAAGAAATTTCCATTCAAAGAAATGAAAAAATTGCATTAGCATTTGAAATATCACTATTCAAATGACTAATTGGATCTCAGCTTCATGAACTCTGTAATTAAATCAGCTATTTAGTTAAACAGGAGTATTTCTCAGTCAAAAAACTTCCTAACAGAGTGTAGTAACTGTACTCTTAACTGATGCTGTCACCCTAACAATCACTATTTATGCCCGGTTAATAGCGCAGTGGGTTAAACACTTGTGTTGGCAGGACTGATAACTTGTTGACTTGAAGCTTGGGTTACTGACCTGAAGGTTGCCAGTTCGGATCCAACCTGAGGAGAGTGTGGATGAGCTCCCTCTATTAGCTCCAGCTCCATGCAGGGACATGAGAGAAACCTCCCACAAGGATGGTAAAAACATCAAACATCCGTGCATCCCTTGGGCAACGTCCTTGCAGATGGCCAATTCTCTCATACCAGAAGCTTAAAGTTTCTCAAGTCGCTCCTGACATGAAAAAAAACAAACGAACTATTTATACCCACAACTTTTCCTTTAATATAGATGACCCTTTCACTCTAGATTAGTGGTTTCCAACCTGTGGGTTCCCAAGTGTTTTGGCCTACAACTCCCAGAAATCCCAGCCAGTTAACCAGCTTGATTTCTAGGAGTTGAAGGCCAAAACATCTGGGGACCCACTGGTTAAGAACCACTCCTCTAGACCTTGAAACTGCAGTCTTACTTTTCCACATGCTTGTCCTCAATATGTGGACTCTTGACTGCATAGACTTGTCTTGTCAGCTTTTACTATGCTGGTGATGCAGGAAATTAAGTCCAGTAACATCATGCAGCCTAGAATTGGGAAAGGTGGGTTATCAGAATGTTGGAAACTCTAGAATGTTTGCACAATGAACACACTTTGCATCCCAGGGTCTGGGAGAGATCACTAAGAGTTCTGTGGAAGACCATGACTTAAAAGCAATACACAATATTTTTAGTTGTAAATATAATAATTTTATTTAGGAGTTAACATTATTTTAGTGATTTCTCCCTGGTGAAAAGACCCGAGAAAGGCCACTCTATAGGATTTCGTTAAACACTAGCTGTGCCATCTCCATCATTTCATCTGTACTCTGAAGTTAAAAGGGATCTGTGATCACCCTGACTTTTTTTTTCTATTTCAGGCTTGGACCCATGCAGGCATTCTTCTGAAACACAAATATAGTTTTCTAGTGGGATGTGCCTCCATCTCAGATGTCATAGCTCAGGTATGGATACATTCCAGTCATAGCTTTTTCTTCTGCTGAAAGGATCTAGCCAATTCTACGTCATACCTGTGGTTGGATGCAAAATTACATACAAAAGTGGGCTATTCTTCCATAATTAGGTTGACATTTGTACTTGCAAGTGTGACGGTTAAGGAAGTGATACAAAAGATATGTGAAATGTTATGGGCTTTAACTTCACTAGCTGTGTCAAGTTGTGGATACTTTTGCTCTATATCAGTGGCTCTCAACCTGTGGGTCCCCAGTTGTTTTGGCCTACAACTCCCAGAAATCCCAGCCAGTTTACCAGCTGTTAAGGATTTCTGGGTACTGAAGGCCAAAACATCAGGGGACCCATAGTTTGAGAACCACTGCTATCTATATTGTTACAGTTATACTTATGTTACTGAAAGATGTGCCTGGTTATATTGATTTTTGTTTGTATCATAGTATTGTGAATAACTATATAGTATGCTCTGCATTTGCTGGAATTAGGGGTGAGGAACACCTGCGAAAGTGGGAAAAGTGCAAATAAAAACAACATTTATTAACACTCTAGGAATCTCATTTTTCCAGCCCCATTGCCTGTTCCCCATTGCTGCTTCAATTTAGCAGTGAGCCAAGAAAATCAAACATTTTTGTTATTTGACATTGATTGCAGCTGCTGGCTGTTGACCTTTGACAACATTATGAAGAAGGGGGAATGTTGCAATCCACATCCCAATCCTGGGGTGCAAAATTGCCCCTTGACATGAAAGTTGCCCACTCTTGTCCTGTGCTAGCAATAGCATCCTGTTTTGTTCCTCCTAATGCTTACAAAGAAACTATTCTAAAAACTCAGTAAAATTGTGTTCATATGCTATAACACTATGTAACAGAATTTGAAAAAAATATATGTTCCTGGTTTGAAAGTGTTATTTACTGTTTAATTGTGCAGTACTTACTTTGAAAGTACAGTAGAGTCTCACTTATCTAACATAAACGAGCTGGCAGAATGTTGGATAAGCGAATATGTTGGATAATAAGGAGGGATTAAGGAAAAGCCTATTAAACATCAAATTACATTATGATTTTACAAATTAAACACCAAAACATCATGTTATACAACAAATTTGACAGAAAAAGTAGTTCAATACGCAGCAATGCTATGTAGTAATTACTGTATTTACGAATTTAGCACCAAAATATCACAATGTATTGAAAACATTGACAACAAAAATATGTTGGATAATCCAGAACGTTGGATAAGCAAGTGTTGGATAAGTGAGACTCTACTGTAGTTGTTATACTCCAGAAATTTGTTTTGTGGCTGCTATTTTAAGCTTTCAGTGTGCCATGTTTAACTTTTCCTATGCCATTTAAAATAATAATAATAATAATAATAATAATAATAATAATAATAATAATAACTTTATTTCTATTCCACCCTATCTCCCCAAGGGGACTTAGGGCGGATTCCAACATTCAACGGCAAACATTCAATGCCTCTATAAAACAAACAAACACTGACATAAAATCCCAGGAAAATCCTACATATGAAAACAGCAGTTAAAACCGATTTCAAATTAAAGCTAAGATCAGTGAATTAAACTTAACATCAATAATTCAAACCAACATGGTCAGGCAAAAATTATATGATGACTTGAAATCTGAGCCAATGTCCATATTAATTTACAGAAGCCAACTGGAGTTCACAAAGTTGTGTGGGTTAGTTGTGTGGCCTATGGTAGTAAATTGGGCTTCCTGAGACTAGTAGAGCCCAGATTTTTTAAAAAATTCTCTACCAGGGCCCTGTAGTGGTCACTCATTGACTAATCCTCCTTCTCTCTGTATGCTAGTGAGCAGAAATAGGTCTTCAGTTGTTTTTTTGAAGGAGAGGAGGGAAGGGGTTAGCTTTATTTCTTAAGGAAGGGAGTTCCAGAGTAGGAGGCGATCAACAGAGAATGGCCTCTTTCTCATTCCCACCAGCCATACTTGAGGTAGGTGTGGGACTGAGAGCAGGGCCTCCTCCACTGACTGCAGTGCCCTGGCTGGTTTGTAAAAAGAGATGCAATCAGTCAAGTAACCTGGACCCAAGCCATTTAAGACTTCAAAGGTAATGACCAGCACTTTGTATTTAGGAAGCAGACTGGCAAATACAAAGTGCTGATCATTTACCTTTAAAGCACTAAATGTCCCAGGTCCAGGTCACCTGACTGATCACAAAACTTTTTGTACAGACCATAAAAGCAACGTTTTTGCATTTTAATAAACTTTTTCCATGTTTTTATGATAGAACCAATTAGGAAATGATACTTATAAACCAGGAACAAAAATCATGTTACATCATGTAATCAGTTGGACTTTATGTATTTATTTATTTATTTGATTTATATACCACTCTTCTCCGCCAGGGGTACCCAGAGTGGTCTTACACAATGGCAGAATTAAATGCCACATATGTAGTAAAACCATGTAGTAAAACCAAAAATGAAACGCAAATAAAAGCTGGTATCCAAATCAAATTAAAACAATTAAAACTATGTGACCATTATAACAGGGGCAGTTTCGAGCCAAAGTCAGAGCCAGTCCATGTTCGACTTAATATTATTTCACAGCATCTATCAGGTCATATCAACTCATATCTTAGGATGGGCCAAAGGCTTGGTCCCACAGCCAGGTCTTCAGCTGCTTCCTAAAATACATGAGTGAGGGTGCTTCCCTAATCTCCCTTGGCAAGGAGTTCCACAGCTGCAGAGCCACCAACGAAAAAGCCCTGTCTCTCGTCCCCACCAACCGCACCTGTGACGGCGATGGGACCGAGAGCAGAGCCTCACTCGAAGATCTTAATCTGTGGGATGGCCCATAGGGGGAGATACATTCTGAGAGGTAAGTTGGACCAGAGCCATATAAGGTTTTGTAGGCCAAAGCCAGCACTTCCTTCGAAGGCTATGGATTAACAACAACAACAACAACAAATAGGACGTGCAGGCAATTTTTAAGACTGATCACAGAGCTTCTGCTGAATATAACTAGCAGGAAAGACATCTAGATAATATCTAATGTTTAATACATAATGGCTGTGTCTAAAGTTGTTTAGTTTTCTAAAAGGAAGTTAGTGGGGCCACAGTGGCACAAAAGGTTAAACTGCTGAGCTTCTGAACTTGCTGACCAGAAGGTTAGTGGTTCGAATTTGCGGGATGAGGTGAGCTCCCACTGTTAGCCCCAGCTTCTACCAATCTAGCAGTTCAAAAACATGCAAATGTGAGTAGATCAAGCCGGCCACATGACCTAGGAGGTGTCTAGGGACAATGCAGGCTCTTCAGCTTAAAAATGGAGATGAGCACCAACCCCAGAGCTGGAGATGAGCACCATCCCACAAGAGCTAGAAGAGGAAGCCATTACCTTATCTCTGTTTCTAGGCATTGAATGTTTACCTTGTGTTGTGTATGCTGGAATCCTCCCTGAGTCCCCTCAGGGAGATAGGGCAGAATACAAACTATTATTATTATTATTATTATTATTATTATTATTATTATTATTATTATTATTATTAGTTGAAATTATGCTCTTATAACCCGTCTCTTTTTCTGTTCCTTTCTTTTCTCTGACAGGTTGTTTTTGTAGCCATTCTGCTCCATAGTCACTTGGAATGCAGAGAACCTCTCCTTATCCCCATATTATCCTTGTACATGGGTGCACTTGTCCGATGTACCACCCTATGCCTGGGTTACTACAGAAACATACACGATATCATACCTGACAGTAGCGGGCCAGAGATGGGGGTATGTAGTTCCTGCCTTAGTAAATCTAACCCTACTGTTCAGTCCAATATATTAAGCAATAAGAATGATGAAATCATAAGCCTGGGAAAGTGTTTTATTAGTGCATCTGCCATAGTTTGTTTGCTCACGTGCACAAATGTAGCATGTTAAAAAGTAGAAAGATAAAGAAGCCAACTTTTCCAAGGTTTCATAGCAAGTAGATTTGAAGATTTCTGAAGGAGATTGTGACCAGGATTATTTCTGGATTTATCAGTTTATTGTGGGATTGTTGTGATGCCTTCAGTCATATTTTGGGGGGAGATATGACAGGGTTCACATGTCACTATTCATTATTAGTCCTCCCTCATTTCCCAGTGTACCTTCCAGACTTCTTATTGTGTTTGAATGTTTTCTTTTTTAAAATAACAGTCAGTGTGACATTTAGGAAGTATGGATGAGCAAAGAAGTACCTGCAGTGCTGAGGCCTATGTGGGAAATCCACTTTAAGAAGCATGATGTTGATGTTGATGTTGATGTGACTTTTTTCTTTTAGCTCATCTCATGTGCAGAACAACTCATATTAGTGAAACATAATAAATAAGCTGTTTTTAAAAATCTGTCGTTTTGCCTGACCATATTTTTGCCTGACCATATTTTTGTGTTTTAAAAAACCCCTAAATTGGTAACAGAGCAAGACATAAATAAAAGTTTTTTCTAGTATTATACCCCAGTAATGCTTTGATAAAACATGATGATAGAAAGCTCTCTTTCCACACAAAGTATGGTGGTTAATAATAGGAATGATAAAGGAGAGTCCCAAAATTAATGAGCATCATATCATTAAAATCATCATCATCATCATCATCAATGTAATTTAAATGCTACCTCCAAGAAAGAAATGTATTCAAACAATATGGGTTTATGTAATATTTAGTTAGATGTTAAAATTAAATGCCCAGGATTACATAGTCTTGTTGTTAAGAATCTATGACTCTCTTTTGACTTACTTGGGAAGATATTTTGCACATTGCATGCATGCACATGCACACACTTCTTTCTGTTCTTGTTCCTACAATACCTAATATTTTATCAAATATATATTTTAGCTGTGTTCTGATATTTTGTTCACAAAGACGTCCTCTTCTTATTCCACCCACAGGGAGATGCTACAATCAAAAAGATGCTAGGCTTCTGGTGGCCCTTGGCGTTAATTCTCGCCACTCAAAGGATCAGTCGGCCTATTGTCAACCTCTTTGTATCCCGGGATCTGGGTGGCAGCTCAGCAGCCACAGAGGTATGAGTCTTCAAAAAGCAAATAGCTTGATTTCCTTATAGACACCCAGACCTATTTTTATTTGGCAGGTTCTTTATTTCCTTCACAATTCTATAGCAATGCCCTTAAGCTGTTGACGATCTATTAACTTTCCTTGGGGCATAAAAAAACCCCTGCAAATAGTCTAAATTTGCGTGTCTTTCTTGAAGACTTCTGTAACAACATTTTATCCCTAATTTATCTTGACTAAAACCCAAAATAGGCATTATCTGGAATGCCGTGTTACTTTTCCTCTGCATTTTTATTCTAGAGGTAGGCTCAGGAAGCTATTAGTTTGAATAGAAAAAGTGTAGGTGGATAATTGCTGCTTAAACTCATTTTATCATATCAGTTATCACTTCAGAGTCATCTTCCGCACTCTGGTTTTTCCCCTTCTAGAAGAGACAATAAATTGACTATGTGTGTCTTTTGCCATGGGTGAATACACAACTTGTGGGATGCAGTTTTGAGTGGGAGAATGACTGCTTCCTTCTGCTTATGCTTTTCAGTTAAGAAGCAATTATTAAAAGGGAAAGAAACACAGGATCATGCTTAGTTAGGCCTTTAGCTGAACATTTTATAAGGGGAGTTTATCAGTTTGTCAAATTTTGAAAAATGCAATCATTGCTCTTATTTATTTATTTACCACACTTTTATCCCGTCTTTCTCACCCCGAAGGGGACTCCGTGTGGCTTTACAAAGGCAACAATTTGATGCCGCATATACACATACATATCGATAAATAAACAAATTAAAAATCTGAACCAATTAAAAACATAAACATTAAAACATCAATTAAAATCACATAATCCAGTTTGTATTCCAGGGTCGATCCGAGTCATTGTGTTATTTATAGTTTCTTATTGCACTGCTCCCATTTACTTTTTTCCCTGTTTTTATTGGTGTTTTGTCATAATTGTGAAGAACATAAACATATTAAAATAACAGGGGGGAAATCAACTCATAAGAACCAAAGGACATCAAATGAAATAAAATAAAATTACGAAAGAGAAAAAAAATAAGAATAATAACAAACCAAACAAAAGAGAGAGAAAAAACAACAAAAACCACCAACCCAAACAAACCCTCCCAATAGCTCCCATGGTGAACATAAACTTGACTTCCATCTCATACATTGATAGTTTTTCAGTGTCTTTTCTTGGCAATCCTTTACAGGTGTCACAGTTCTTTCCTATTCCCACATTTGGAGCTGTTGTTCCTAGCCTCATTCCTTTTGGTGTCAAATCACTATTTTAAATTTCTCATTTTTTAGATAGTTTTTGACCAATTCCCAATTTGTTTGTTTTTTTGGTCTGCCATTATTATTCACTAATAAATATGTCAGTCTGTCCATATTCATAATCTCAAAAATCGTATTTATCCAACAATTCATCTACGGGGTTTCTTTGTCCCTCCAATACTTAGTGTATGTCATCTTTGCGGTGGTTACAAGATAATTAAATAATATTTCCTTATTTTTATCTTTATCTATTTCTGGCATCCCTAGAAGAAAGTATTTGAGGTCCATGTTTATTCTAATTTATAACATTTTTTGATTGTGCAATGTATTTCTTTCCAAAAAGATTTGACTTTTTTACAAGTCCACCAACAGTGGAAGAAAGTCTCTTCTTGATTCCCACATTTCCAACATTTGTTTGATTTTTAAAAAATAATTTGATAATTTTTAGGGGGTCAGATACCATCTATAAAATACTTGGATCCAATTTTCTTTTATTTCTGCAGCGTGTGTAAGTTTTAACCTGTAATTCCAAGCTTTTTCTCACTCTTCTAATTTAATTGGTTTCCCTATATTTTCAGCCCATTTTATCATACAATCTTTTATTAATTCCGTTTCCGTAGCCCATTCTAATAATTTTTTTGTATATTTTAGTTATAATTTCATTTTTTGTCTTCATGATTACATCCCAGAAAGTTTCTTATCTTCGAATCCTATTTTTTTTGTCCTTATTATACATTTCTTTAATTTGCATATATTGGAACCATCCCACATTTTTAAATTTTTGGCTTATTACCTCCTGATTTTTCAAATTATAAATCCCCTTCTCTTTTGACAGAATGTCGTTATATCTTGGTCAAATTTCACCCCCTGTTTCTCTCCTCTGGTATACCTCCAGTGGAGAGATCCATAGAGGCGTTTTCAAATAAAGTTTCCTTTTGTATTTTTCCCACACTTTTATTAACAAAGACCGAATAAAATGATTTCCAAAATTCTTTTTGACTGTTTTTTTGCTGTGCCAAATGTAAGCATGCCATCCCACCCTCAGATTTACCCCCTCTATCGTTTTTTGAAATGTTGGCCAGTCTTTTATCCATGCTAGACCACACACATCGTGGTATAGTTGTAAATCAGGAAGGCCTAATTCGCCCACCCCCCAATCTTTTTTCGTCTGTATGGATCTTTTTGATTCTGGGTTTCTTTCTCAGTCAAATAAATTTGGACAGGTCCTTGCTCCAATTTTTAAATCTTTGTGCATTTCTTATAATTGGAAGATTTTGAAAAAGAAATAACATTTGTGGCCGAATGGTCATTTTAATTACTGCAATTCTCCCTAATAATGACATCTTTAAATGTTTCCATTTTTCTAGGTCTTTATTTATTTCCTTCCACTTGGTGTCATAATTGTTTTCTGATAATTGTGAATTTTTTGATGTTAATATTATTTCTAAATATTTAATTTTTTCCTTACTTGAATTCCTGTTAAATCTGTTAGTTCATTTTGCCTTTTCTTAGTCATGTTTTGCATTAATATCATAGTTTCTTCTAAATTAATTTTAAGTCCTGAGGTTTCTCCGAATTCTCTTATTTTGGCTAGCCAATGTTTTATTGTTTTTATTGGATCCTCTATTATGCAAATTAGATCATCAGTGAACGCTCTAATTTTGTAGTTATATTTTTTAAATTTTGCTTGTCTTAATTGAGGGTCCCTTTTTATGCTGTTTAGTAAAATTTCTATTGAAAAAACAAACAGGAGAGGAGACAGCAGGCAACCCTGCCTAGTTCCTTTGGAAATTTTGAAATTTTTAGACTCTCATGTTATTTTAATTTTGGCTTCTTGTTTGTCTTAAATTGGATTAATCACATTTGTAAATTTATATCCCATATCTAATTTTCTAATCAGTAATTTTAAAAAATTCCTATTCAGATTGTCAAATGCTTTTTCCATATCCACTGTTAGTAATGCCAATTCCTCCTTATTAGTAAATTCATAATGCTGTAAAATATTTATCATTTCCCTCACATTATCTTTCATTTGCCTTTTTGGCAGGAAGCCCATTTCCTCCTCCTCTATCCATTCTATCAAGAAGTTCTTCATTCTTTCGGATATTATGCTCATGAAAATTTTATAGTCTGAGTTTAATAAAGATATAGGTCTGTAATGTTTACATTTTTTGGGTCCTGATCTTCTTTGTGTATCATAGTTATTGTGGTATATCGCCATGAATCTGGTACCTTCTGGTTCTCCAATATCCCATTCATTATTTTTTTTTTAGGAATGGAGTCATTTCCTCAAACCTTGTAGTATAAACCGTTTAGTCCACCTGGACCTGTTGCCTTGTTCCCATCTAGGTTTCTAATTGCTCTCATGATTTCTTTCTCTGTGATTTCTTTATTCAGTAATTCTCGTTGCTTTTCTGATATTTTCAATAATTTTTGGTTACTAAGGAATTTGGAAATCTAATCTTTTCTAATCTGATCTTTGGTATAGAGTTTACTATAGAATTTGTTAAATTGGTTCGCTATTTCATGTTCTGTGGTATAGCTCTTTCCTTCCGCAATTATTTCTGTTATATATTGGGCCTGTTTTCTCTTGCTGATTTTCCACACTAACCACTTACCCGGTTTATTTGCGTTCTGGAATTATTGTTGTTTTATGAATTTTAACTTTTTTTGTCTCCTCCATTTCCATATACATCTTTTGTTTTCCCAGTATTTACAATTCCTGCTTAATCTTTTATTATTTGGGTCTATTTTCAATTGTTTTTCACTTATTCTAATTTCTTCATTTATTTTATTCATTGCCAATTTTTTGGGGGGGGCCTTCTGCTGGATAAGGTGGCCGCGCATGAGTGCTTTCCTGGCATCCCAAATAATTTGAATTGGAACCCCGACTGTATTGTTCAAATCAAAATATTCTTTCGAAATCTTTTTATTTAATTATTTTTAAATACATTTTTATTAGTGCTTTTCCGAAAAGGTGATAAACATAAACAAAGACAAAAAATGACACCAAATAAGGTAGCAACTCATAAGAACACAATAAAATTGATAGAGAGGAGAGAAAAGAAAAGAGAGAAGAAAGAAGAAAAGAAAAGAGAAATAAAAAAGTAAAAAAACCACCCCAATAACATCCAAGTGAAAGCATAAAACATAAAAATAACTTCCATCTGTTACATGATGTCTTTGCATATATACAATTCCTTGTCGTGACAATCTTTAACTGGAAACACATCCTTTTCCTGTTCCTCTATTGAAATATTATGATTCTTAACCACTTTCCCTGTGGTATCAAATCAATACCTTAAAATTTTTGTTTTTTAGGTAATTCTTAACTTCTTCCCAATTTGTTTATTTTTGGTCTGCCTTGATTATTCGCTAATACGTATGTCAATCTATCCATATTCATAATTTCTTTTTTTTCAATATATTTATTGGAGTTTCATACAATGTGAAAAATAATTTAAAAAATTGGTTTACATCAAAAGTGGGTGAACAACGATTTTTATAGAAAAGTAGGAAAAGAAGAATAACAAAACATGAGGGGGAAAAGGATAAAAAGAAGGAGAGAGAGATTTTTTTTTTTAAAATTGACTTCCATCCTCCTCTTGCTATTCCTTGAGTTCATTCATAATCATTATCCTGGTGTAATAATACCATGTCCCCTTCGTCTTCTTCTGATCTTGGAATTGATATACTTCAGCTGATGAGATCTAATTTTATCTATTTAGATAGTCTTTGACTAGATCCCAATTAGTTTCTTTCTTAGGTAGTCCTTGATTTGGTGATAACCAGTAAGTCAATCTGTCCATGTTCAAAATCTTTAATACCTTATTTAACCAGTCCTCTTTTTTCGGTGTTTCTTTCATAATTTCAAATACCTTATTGAGCTAGCAATTTATCTCCAAGGTTTCTTTATCTCTCCAATATTTAGCATATGTCATCCTTGCAGCGGTGATTAGGTAATTGAATAATATTTCCTTATTTTTATCTTTCTCGATATCTAGCATTCCTAACATGTAGTATTTATATTTTATTTATATTTTAATTTTCATTGTAATTTTTAATCTTGTGAAGACTTTTAATCTGATGTCAACTGTGTTTCTGATGTATATTGTAAGCCGCTCTGAGTCCCCTGATGGGTGAGAAGGGCGAGGTAGAAATGATGTAATAAATAAATAAATAAATATTTAGGGTCCATAAATAACATGTAGTATTTAGGGTCCGGAAAATAAATGGCAGCCAGTGGAGCTCTTTAAACAGGGGAGTGGACCGCTCCCTGTAATTCGCTCCTGTTAGGAACCTGGCTGCCTCCCGCTGAACTAGTTGGAGTTTCCGGGCCATCTTCAAAGGCAGCCCCACGTAGAGCGCATTGCAATAATCCAATCTAGAGGTAACTAAGGCATGGACCACCGTAGCCAGATCAGACTTCACGAGGTATGGTCGCAGCTGGCGTACAAGTTTTAGTTGTGCAAAGGCCCTCCCGACCACTGCCGACACCTGAGCATCAAGCGTCAGTGATGAGTCCAGGAGGACCCCCAAGCTGCAGACCTGTGCCTTCAGGGGGAGTGCAACTCTGTCAAGCACAGGGGAACCCTCTGTGGCTAAGCTGTCTCCTGGGTCTCCGCCTGGGAGAGGGGGCGAAAATCAGCCCTACATCTGCAAGGCTGGTGTCTGAGAGCTCTCAGGACACTCAACCAGCCCCCATGCTGCCACACCCAGAAGTTCCTGTACTTCTCCCTTTACTGACCAAAAACTTGGTCCAGAAGCCATGCTTTTCATTTTTTCCAAAAGGTCAGGAGGGAAAAGGCAAGGTCTCCACTGTTGCAGTGTATGTTGACAAAGCAGTTGCATCAATAATCCCTAGACGTACCTGACACCTTTCGGTTAGCAGAGTCAGAAATTGTATTCATCCCAAGCTGACTGGGATTTTTGGGAGTTGAAGTCCAAAACAACTGGAAAACCAAAAGTTGGGAATCACTGCCATAGAGAAATAAGTTTAGTCATTAAAGTTTTCTAGTGAATAATTAAATCTAGTTATGCAACAGCTGGAATTGTGTTGTTACAGTAATCTCAAGGAAGCAATGCCTTCTTCCACAAATTTCGCGGAATCCTCACAAAAATGCCTGTTAAAACTTAGAAGTGCTTGAGCCTGGTGTAGTGTCATGGTGAAGCGTCATGTGTTTGCATTAGAATGGGTTAATGAAGGAGACCACTAGGCTAGAGTGCTTAAATATCCTAAAGGCACCAAATCCTGTCTGATCTCAGAAGCTAAACAGAATCAGCACTTGTGGGTACTAGGATGAGATCATCAATAATACTAGGAGCTGTGGCCATTTCAAGAGATGGCAAAACAACCTAGCCTAAGAAAACCCTACAAAATTCATGGGGTCATCTTAAGTCAGCCCCTTGTCATTATTGAAGAGTTGATCTTTGTTGGTTGTATATGTATACAGACGGATAAAACAAAATAAAAGGAGCTATATACAGTTGGATTGCATATTGGAAACTGCCAGTTCAAGTATGTGGAAATACTTTATTACACAGTTTGCTCTTTTGGCTTGCAATTTGTGCAATTACTATATTTTTAATGCCACATTAACATGGCTTTTAGTTGCTAAGTGCAAAGAATGCATTCCCTTGAAGGCACATCCTTCTATTATCAGCTGGAAGCTGACTTCATTAGTGCCCATTGTTCGTTTTGTTCTTTTTCCTCCTGTTTCTGACAACATCACTGCTGAAAGAGCCAAGAACTGGCAGAGCCAATAGTAGGAAAATCCTGCCAATGCACAATATGAATGTACTTCAGGTTTCCATATATGATGCTACCCGTAATCTGAGTCTGGCAAGCAGGCAGAAAAAGGGGTCTCTGAAAATAATGAAGTTGCATATTCTACTTGATTCCTGGATTTTCTTGTCTGACATTTTATCTGGTTCAGCTTTGGCTGAATAGATATATCACACATTCGACTTTAGGATTTTTCTTTTCTTTTTTTGTCCCCTTATGTGAAAAACCCTGCTTTTTCAGAGGCAATGTGCTGATAATGCATCGGTTTGTTTTGGAAGTTGCCTTGCATCCCATTCCAAGAGAAAAGCAGCATATAAATAAATAAACAAATATATACATCACTGTTTACATTGCTGGGATATCTTGAGAGGCTTACCTGTTGCCATCACTGCCAAAACTTTTTAAAATTATCTAAGGCTTTTAAATGTTTGGCTTGTAAACCGTATCATTTATTAAATGTCTTATTAAAACTTTGAAAACAGTTGTGACATAGAAATAGTTTAATAATAATAATAATAATAATAATAATAATAATAATAATAATAATAATAATATTTATATACTGCCCTATTTCCCCAAGAGGACTCAGGACAGTTTCCAACATATACAATGTATTCAATTGCCAATAGAAGACCATACAACAAGATAGACATCATAAAACAACACATTCAATCCTGCTAAAAAAATAAAAATAAAAATCCAGTTTTAGTCTATTCTATCAGATGGGTTCAAAGTACCAGTGGCCAGAATTTCAGAGTGGACATGACCAACTATGAAGGGCAATGCAAAGGCTGATGCAACAAAGTAAATAAAAATAGCTTTTCAAACCAACATTTCTAACAATCATTACAAATTTCGTTCCAACCTAACCATGGTTAACATTAAAAATGGTGCATAGGTGACCTAAGGTTTGTTTTTTTAAAAAAAAGTTTAGGATGGAAATCTTTTTGTCATTTTTAATGAGATCTGTACATGAACTCTATTGGTAGACCCAGCTCAAGTAGAGCCTAGTGAGTCAATATTTATGTAAACCTGTCGATTCTTGGATTCCAATATTTTTATTTGCTAACAATGGTGTATAACTCCCTTTTTCACATGCAAGGAAAATACTACAGAGAATTGTGAGTTGCCATACCAAGACTGTTAATGTTTTACAAGAGCCAGGGAATGAGAGAGAGAAAACATGTAAAACAGTTTAAACAGTAATTATCTGCATGTACTTAAGAGTAAGCCTCATTGTGTTCAGTAGAATATTCTCTTGAGTAAACCTCAATAGAATTGCACTGTCAGTAAAGTATTTCTTTTTAATACATTTGATGTGATTCATTTCATACTTGTGTAGTGGGCTTGACCCAGAAAATAAAGATTCTGAACTTCTGTAGTGGAAAGGACAATGCAATTTCCCCCCCCAAAATAGTCTTAATAAGACTTGAGAAAAATCCTGTCAAGCAGCTGAGTTGTACCCTGAGAGTTTTGATTTTTGTTCCTTGGGACTTTTCTCTGTTTTTAAAGAGTCTCGGGATGATTCTTGTAATCATTGTCCTGGCAATTTGTGCTGATAAACAGCGCGAATGGCGCTGCTTGCTAATTATTCTGGAGTATCAGTTCCCTTGCAGCAACCCACCTATTTCCCGCTTCATTTCTTAGATTGCTGAAGAGCTGTCCACTTGTGTAGCCCCTGTATGAAGTTCATCTGCATATATATCAGTCATTTGCTCTATATGTTTTTGAAAACATTTTGTATACTTGAGTTTCATGTAAATAAATAAATAAATAAATACTCTTACTTATATTCCGCTTTATCTCTCCAGAGGAACTCAGAGAAGATTACAGTTTACATATATAAGGCAAACATTCAATGCCTTTTTACATGGTAACAAAGACATAAAGTACACAAAGGTAAAGGCTTTCCCCTTTCCATCTCTAGTGTCTGGAGGCGATGCTCAACTCCAGCCATGGGGAGGTGCTCTTGTTCCATTTTTCCATGCCGAGGAGACTGTTGTTCATAGACTTTCTCCAATCATTACCGGCATGTTTTGCATGTCTGCAAGAGACGCCATTTTTACTCCCTACTGAGGCAATACTCACATTACATGCTTTTGAACTGCTAGGTAGGCAGAAGCTAGGGCTGACAACCAAGCGCTCACTCCAACTCGCAGCTTTGAACTGCTAACCCTCCAGTCAGCAGATTTCCTACAGCTAGCAATTTTATCTGCTGCACTATCACATCCCCACGGCTGGTAGTAGCTGCTATGTCACAGAAAGTTGTGTCACACCTCAAAATAGTTCACCTTGATATAGACACCCAGTCACACACAGAAGAAAGTCTTTTATAGTTTTATTGAGCAAAAGCAAATATATATCAAAGCAGGCAGTTATAAGGTTTTCAAAGTTGCAGTAAAAGATTCAATAGGAATCCAATAGTTCATAAGCCATAAAAATCCATTAGTCCATAAGCCATAGAAATCCAATAATTCATAAGGCAAAACAGTAGACGATAGATCCCAAAGAACAAAGGCCCAAAGGTTACAAAGATCCAGAAAACTTCTCTTAGGCATGAAGCAGGAACATCCACTCAGATGAAGCAAGAATTTGCTTTGACAAGAATCTATCTCAAAACACACACTTTTAAAAGCAACCCAAAAATGCATTTCTCTTTCCCGTGGAGGCCTCTCTCTTCCCTGCCAATCTTACACTCCTTTGAGGCTGTACTCCCATAACAACCAGTCCGCCCTAGATAATGATGGCGCCCCTTCAAGGTCCTCGTTATCTTGCACCTGAACCAGGACTGGAGACACCGGGGCTTGAAACCTCTCTTGCTCATTAATTCCCATGGGAATGTCATCCTGGCTGTTATCTATGACCGGCTGGGTCAATAGTTCATTCTGCTCAAGCTGCATTTCTCGAGCCTCTGAATCAGCCTGTATCATTCCCATTCCCATGCCATCATCCTGAAATTCATCCTGCAATTCATCCTGCATCCCATCATCTGGCTTTTGTATCTGAAACCGAGAATCCCCTTCCTCATCCTCACTCTGGCTATGCTGTGGCTGAGTCACAACAAGTTGCTGATATGTTTGAGGTCCTTTCAGGATGTAATAAAGAATGCTTAACACATTGAAGGGGTCTCAGGTCTTGGGGTTAAATCTAGTTTGGCTTTTCCTCTAATGGGACTTCTTATTTCAGGAGAACTAGGAGATGGCAATTCCTACTAGACATGTGCATAAAATTCATCCCTACCATTTTTTCTGTTTCTTTCATGTATTCCGTTTATCTGGAAGCATGAAACAGGAAGCCCCCTTCCAACATGGAAATCTGCTCGATACAAAAGCCTGCTTTCATGTCGAGCCGAAATTGCCTCCTTACCTGCATAAGAGTGTGGAGGGCGTGTTTGGTGGCTGACAGGGTCTGCTAGTGAGTTCCGGGCCTGCTTGTAGGCTCTGCCACACACACACACACCAGCCACCAAACATGCCTTTCACACTCTTGGAGAGTGTGTTTGTGACAGGGCCTGCAAGCCAGCCTGGAGCTCACCGTCAGCAGGTGAATTCCAGGCCTGCTTTCAGGCCCCATCACACACTTTCTGAGAGTGTGGCAGGGCATGTGTGGCGGCTGGCAAGGTGTTCAGGCAGGCCCGTAGCTCACCTGCAGATGAATGCCTTACTCCAGAAGAGCAACAGCAGGTGCTGGTGGGTAAGAAGAAAGCCAGGAAGGGGGGCAGTGGGTGGGAAGCCCCCTCCACAATGGTCCAAATTTTGGGGCCCCAATCCAAAAGAACCCTGATTTTTGGAGGGTCTTGAAAATGGATCAGGGCCTCGAACGAAAGCTGGGACATGAAACAGGGCAAGGTTTACCCTGAAAGCACAAGACTAATGCCTACATCATTTTTGGTTGACCTACCGGAGCAAATTATGGGAGGAGAGATGTGGGTATAGAACAGAGAGCAGAAAATTGTCCCAGTGTCTGCTTCTATGACAATAGATTAGTCCATGATCTCCAGCACACATGGGTTCGTGAATCTCTCTATTTTATATGCAGAATTAACATCCTTGTGTTATATTCTGTGCAACTATAATAAAATATTTTTTAGAAAAATGCGACTGTGTAAAGTGTAATAGTGCTGAGGTATTAAAAATGGATCTGCTGCACATTAACAGAATTTGTGGGTTGAAATGATTTATCTTTGGCTCAGCTTGGGAGCAGGAAGTGATAACTCGAGTGTTCTGTTTGCAAATTTAGAAAACGTTTGAGCATAATACTAAACTACTAATGCTCGGATTCATGCTGTTTCATCTTCCAGGACAGTTAAGAGAACACCACCTTCTATTTCTGTTACAAGTTAATCACATTTTCATATGTCATGTAAATCTGATAATGTTACTAACTAAATTGGAACAAGCTAACCTAGTAATATGTGTTTCAAACTGCCTAGCTTTTTAAGAAACGTTAAAAAAGAACTTTTAAAGAACTGTTCCTCTATTACTATACGTGATTATTGCTCCATTGTGAATAAAGTAATGGAGTATTTCAGTATAATCTACAGAACTTGGAAATGTTAATTGATAACTGTATTAGATGTACTGTCAAAAGCTTTCATGGCCGGAATCACTGGGTTGCTGTGAGTTTTCCGGGCTGTATGGCCATATTCCAGAAAAAAAGGATTCCCCCCAAGCAGGAAGCAACCAGGCTTTGAAGCTGCAAGGCCATTCAATGCTAATCAAGGTGGCCAATTGCAACATTCACACTTTCCTCAAACAGACAAGAGTTCTTTCTCCCACCCTGGACATTCCACAGATACATAAACCTCACTTGCCTAGTTTCCAACAGACCTCACAACCTCTGATGATGCCTGCCATAGATGTGGGTGAAACGTCAGGAGAGAATGCTTCTGGAACATAGCCATACAGCCCGGAAATTCATAGCAACCCATTGTATAAGATATCCCACTACCATATACAAATCTTGGAAGAGTCATTTTTCTAATTTCCGATGGTGTAGCCATCAACATGCCAAAAGTAGGAAGACTGATCAGATGGATGCGAAAAGACAGAATGAAACTGAGACCCACAGGTTACTTTTTCTGAAGTAATGTAGCTTCCTATGTATCATTTCCCCATTAAAAAAAAAAAAAAGACTCGCTAGTCTGGCATTTTTTGCTCCAAACATAGTAATCAAAAATCAGTTAGTTGCTTGATCATCCAAACTTTTCCTAACATAAATGTGGTGGAACCAACTGAATATTGTACAAAAGGTAATTTTGATTAACTGCTCTGCAAATTTGATCTGTAATTTTCGGTTTCTTTTTTTTTTGTCTCTCACCTTAGGCAGTGGCAATTCTGACAGCTACATATCCAGTGGGGCATATGCCATATGGCTGGTTGACAGAGATTCGAGCTGTTTATCCTGCTTTTGACAAGGTGAGCTTATTTTCTGAGATGAGAGGCTTTGATTCCTTTTCAGATATGTGCTCGCCAAGAGTGCTCTCTGAGAAATTGGTTTTACAGCTGCATGAAACCTGTAGGAAATGAGACAACATGGGATGTTATGAAACTTCAAATCACTTCTTGGTGAAGATCAAATGCAGAATCTTCAGAGTCCTGCTTCTCTTGCCACTGTTGATGCGTCAGCCTTGGTTATATGTCTGTTTACCTCTGCCTCGCTGTTTGCCAGCTTCATCTTTTGGTCATGCTGAGGTTTGAACATGGCCAAGTTGTGAGGTTCATTAGCTAATTTGTAGAAGAGTTTTTCTAATAGAATGACTTTTAAATTCAGCATGTGCCTTTTCTTATACCAAGTGATAACCATGCCACCCAAATCTTCAGTCATGATCGTCAAGTTCCAAGGGCCTCTGCTTTCTTTTGCTTAGCTGAGTAAGTTTTAGTCTGGGTTTCTTTACCTGCCAAAGAAATCTAGAAATCTCTTTCTGCCTATCTGTTTTTATAGGAGGGATCATCTGCAACTCTACCCAGACTGAATAAATTAAATTTTCCACATTTTTCTAAAGATGCATCTGCACTGTAGAATTAACGCAGTTTGACACCATGTTAACTGCCATGGCACAATACTATGGAATCATAGGATATATAATTTTAGAAAGCCTTTTGCTTTCCCTACCAAAGAGTGCTGGTGCCTCACCAAACTATGTACATATTCTAGGGTTCCATTGCATTGAGCTACGGAAGTTAAAGTGATGCCAAACTGCATTAATTCTACAATGTACCGTATATACTCAAGTATAAGCTGGGTTTTCAGCCCTTTTTAGGGCTTAAAAGGCCCCCCTCAGCTTATACTCAAGTGAGGTTCCTGGTTGACTTATATTTGGGATGGCTTATACTCAAGTATATAGGTAATCAGTTATAGGTAATCAGGTCTTATCTTATTAAAGTCTTATTATTATCTTAAATTACGTTTTATGTAAATATTCAAAAACATTTAATCTACTAATTCCTCAATTAATGTAATTTTATTGGTATCTATTTTTATTTTTGAAGTTTACCAGTAGCTGCTGCATTTCCCAGCCTCACCTTATACTTGAGTTAACCAGTTTTCCAGGGTTTTTTTGTGGTAAAATTAGGTGCCTCGGCTTATATTTGGACTGGCTTCTACTCAAGTATATAGGGTAGTTGAATCCTAAGTCTCTTTTAATTTCTTTTCAAACTTTTTAAATAGTTGTTTACTAATAATAAGCTGTTCTTGATTGTAACTCTCAAATATTTAATCCCCCCTTATCCAAGTTTTAATTGTGCAAAAGCTCCCCTAGCCACCGCCGAGACCTGATGTTCCAGGTTCAGTGATGAATCCAGGATAACTCCCAGGCTGCAAACCTGTGATTTTAGGAAAGTGTAACCCCATCCAATGCAAGCTTTAACCTCATGCCCTGTTCGTCCTTTCGACTGACCAGGAGTCAGTTGAAATACAGAACAAAAAATACACAAGTAGAGGGAAGTGACACTCACAGACCCTTCAAATAATATATGAAAATATAGCAACAAGAGACAATTCAACCAAACTATTATTAGAAACATAAGAATGAAAGATCATGAAACTTGCGACAAGAGAAGGGGAAGAGACAAATACATTAAATAACTAGAATAAGAATTAAGTGAAATGCAAAAAAGAGGAATGGAAGTAATAACTCCCCCTCCTTTTTTACATTCCTTTCCCCCTTCCCATACCCGTATACCTCTACACCCCCATATTCCTTTCCCTTTTCTTTTAATTAAATTTGTCTTTATGAAAATGTTGAATAAAAATGATTTTTTTAAAACAAAAAACAGAACAGAACAAAAATTAAACTACAGAAAACACAAGGCGTGAGTTTAAAATTCATAGTTCAAACTGACTGAGCACGCCTGCTGGAAGAGATAAGATTCCACACACTGCATGTAGAGAAAACCATTTCTCCTTCTTTTTGGATTTACTTATGATTTGGATTTCTGAGGAAATAAAATGTTTAAGAACATATTATGCCTTCCCTTTTTGTTGTAAATCTCAAAATGGATTACAAAAAAAGTCACAAGCATGGATTGACGATTTCAGAAGGGGATTTTAGATCTGACCACACACAGCAACCTAAAGAAAAAATATATTCATGACATTTTTACCCATAGATAAAACATCATTGGGAAGATTCCAGTGGGATAGCTACCTACTGTCCATAATTTCTGCTTTTCCAGAAGCTGCATTTGCATGTATAGATTAAGGGTTGAGGGGAGGTTCTGTTAGCATAGTGACACGTTGAATCTCCATGCAACACGGAATGTGTACAGATCATTAGAGTGAATAAGAGCCTGGTGTTCAGCACTTTTTGTTCTGTGGGGTATTTCCTTTGCTAATTGGAGTTATAATGAGTCAGGAGTTGTTGCAGTGATTTGCGCCTGATCTGTTCTTGGGAGCAATTAAAAAAAACAAAAAACAGTACAAAGCTCAGGTTTGTCATGCGTTGAGCATCTGCCATAGCATCTCACTGCCTCAAACTGCAAGGTTTTCTTCTGTAAACACTCATGAAGAAGCGGAATAGGCCAATTAACTCTTGAGACAACATGCATGTTGACTGCTTACTTGGGAAAATGTCATTTTCTGTAGGGCTGCAGCTCTCAGCATCACTTGCTATTGCATATGTATCTGAGCCAGATGAGAGTTGCAGTAGAGCAGCTTTTGTTGAACTATATATTCTTGGCCTTGATCTCTTGTTCCTTGTATGAGTTCTGTTTGAAAGCTGCACCTAATTGCCTATGACCAACTAAAGCAGGTTCCACTGGGCCTGTATAATAATAATAATGATGATAATAATAATAATAATAATAATAATAATAATAATAATAATAATAATAATAATAATAATAATAAATTATGACACAGCAAACAAGATAGATATGCTGGATTTCGTATCACAAAATCACAAGTCGAGCACTTCCCAAGTGTCTAGGACTGTGTGATGTATTTTCGGATAATGCGTGCAGATCCCAGTAGGGTGGCCTTTTGCAGTTGGCAGATTGTGATTTTGTCAATGTCTATTATATAAAATGCTGGCTGAGATCTTTTGGCACAGCACCCAGTGTGCCGATCACCATCGGGACCACCTGTACTGGTTTCTGCCAGAGAATTTGAAGTTAAATCTTGAGGTCCTGATAGCGGCTGAGTTTTTCCTGTTGTTTTTTGTCAATGCGACTGTCACCTGGGATGGCAACAGTTCTTTTCCACAACTGTGATGTCTGGTGTGTTGTGTTCCAGAACTTTGTCAGTCTGGATTCAGAAGTCCCACAGTATCTTTGCATGCTCATTCTCCAATACTTTTGCAGGTTTGTGATCCCACCAGTTCTTTACTGCTGGGAGGTGGTACTTGAGGCATAAGTTCCAATGAATCATTTGGGCCACATAGTTGTGCCTCTGTTTGTAGTCTGTCTGTGCGATTTTCTTACAGCAGCTGAGGATATGATCAATGGTTTTGTCAGCTTCCTTGCACAGTCTGCATTTTGGGTCATCAGCTGATTTTTCGATCTTGGCCTTAATTGCATTTGTTCTGATGGCTTGCTCCTGGGCTGCAAGGATCAAGCCTTCTGTCTCCTTCTTCAGTGTCCCATTCATGAGCCATAGCCAGGTCTTCTCCTTATCAGCTTTTCCTTCAATTTTATCAAGGAACTTTCCATGCAATGTTCTGCTCTAGTTTGTAGTGCAGTTTTCTTGTACTGATTCTTTGTCTGCTGTGTTTTGAGGAATTTCTGATTTAACCTCCCCCCTCCACCCCCCCCCACCCCCGCGCAGGTGCCACCTTGGCGTGGTGGGGGGGCTTAACTGCTCCAATGATGACTGAGGGCTGTGCTGGCGGTAGTGTAACTACCAGCAGGTCCAACCAAGCCAGAGAGGCCTCAGCTGAAGAGCAAAACTAAGAGCACCTAACCCATTAGCATTATGGAGAATCAAACCAAAACGAAATCTATACTGGCTCGGTCGTCACCCAGGATAAAAAGGACCGCGGTGGATGCTGCTGATTCTGGACATCCATCGACAAGTGGGCTATGGAATCAAAATACAAATGAACAGTCACAGAAGCAGCAGAAATATACAATGCCAGAAAACCACACAATAATAATAATAATAATAATAATAATAATAATAATTATTATTATTATTATTATTATTATTATTTTCTTATCCACCTCTCTTCGTGACTCGAGGCAGGTTACAGAATAATTAAAACACATAAACATTGTAAAAATACCACTAATACACATTAAATGTATTTTTATAAAAGATACATATTAAATAATATTTCTATAAAACACATATTAAAATACACAAAACAGAGATTAAACAAAGGACACACATTTAAAATTCATGCTTTATCACATGTGACACTTTATCACATAAAATACATACTTTATCACGTTCCATAGCTACCAGTTAAGTATTGCGATGCACACTCATTGTGTGCTGAAGGACTGTGGTTCAATCCGCAGCTGAGATTCAGAGACATGTCTAAAGGCCTATTTATTTTCCATGTGAGGAGCAACCTGAGTCACTTCTGGTGTGAGAGAATTGGCCGTCTGCAAGGACGTTGCCCAAGGGACGCCCGGATGTTTTGATGTTTTTACCATCCTTGTGGGAGGCTTCTCTCATGTCCCCGCATGGAGCTGGAGCTGATAGAGGGAGCTCATCCACACTCTCCCCGTGTGGGATTCGAACCTGGCAGCCTTCAGGTCAGCAACCCAACCTTCAGGTCACAAGGCTTTAAACCACTACTCCACCGGGGGCTCCTAAAGGCCCATGGTATGAACGGTAACAAAAACCCCTCGGGTGAGAAGGGTGGGGTATAAATAATTGAAATAAATAAATAAATACTATGGCAATACAGAATGCTTTTCATTTCAATATCTGTTAGTTGGAATCTTTGCGCATACTTATCAGTGAGCACCAATGGCTTGCCAGTAAGTCCAATAAACAAAATTATGTCTGTTCTCCTTGATTCCTTTATTCTGCAAATTCAGCAGGTTTTTGGAGCCAAAAAGTAGCTTCTTCTCCTTCATTGTTTGTAAGTACAGTAGAGTCTCACTTATCCAAGCCTCGCTTATCCAAGCCTCTGGATAATCCAAGCCATTTTTGTAGTCAATGTTTTCAATATATCGTGATATTTTGGTGCTAACTTCGTAAATACAGTAATTACAACATAACATTACTGCGTATTGAACTACTTTTTCTGTCAAATTTGTTGTATAACATGATGTTTTGGTGCTTAATTTGTAAAATCATAACCTAATTTGATGTTTAATAGGCTTTTCCTTAATCCCTTCTTATTATCCTAGATATTCGCTTATCCAAGCTTCTGCCGGCCCGTTTAGCTTGGATAAGTGAGACTCTACTGTACATATGCCAGCAAATCTGTTACTTTCTAGAATAATTCTATAAATATTTATTTAGAATTAAGTGCCATAAGAATTAATGGGGCTTATATTCCCAGGCAACTGGAAATAGGAATGGAGATACGGTTGTGGTCTTTTGATGGCAAATTCTAATATTGATGCTCTTTTCTCTTCTTTTACTATAGAATAACCCCAGCAATAAAATGGTGAACAGCAGCAGTACTGTTTCATCAACTCATATCAAAAAGTTCACCTTTGTCTGCATGGCCTTATCCTTAACGGTAAGAAGTCAAAATACTATCATATCAGTTATTCTTGATTTTATGTTTATCCCAGGGGCCTTCCACACAGCCATATAACCCAGAATATCAAGGGAGATAATCCACAATATCTGCTTTGAACTTGTTTATCTGAATCCACACTGCCATATAATCCAGTTCAATGTGGATGTTATACAGCTGTGTGGACGGGGCCTCAGTGTCTGTAGAAGTTGTTTAGGGTGGTACTCCACTCTCAGCTCTCCCTTTTCGCCCTTTTGTAGCCACTCTGTGAGACAGAGTCTAAATTGAGAGTCTTTAAGTGAGTAAGGGTCTTAATCCTGGTCATTTTTATGACTGTTTTATTGATGCTGATGTTTTATTGTTGAGATATTTGTTTTATCGTCTTGCTGCTGTTATTATATTGTTGTGTCGGGCAAGGCCCCATGTGAGCCGCCCCGAGTCCCTTCAGGGAGATGGGGCGGGGTATAAAAATAAAGTAGTTGTTTTATTATTATTATTATTATTGACACAACGACGTTGTATGACACAGCAAACAAGATAGATATGCTGGATTTCGTTTCACAAAATCACAAGTCGAACACTTCCCAAGTGTCTAGGACTGTGTGATGTATTTTCGGATGATGCGTGCAGATCCCAGTAAGGTGGCCTTTTGCAGTTGGCAGATCGTAATTTTATTATTATTATTATTATTATTATTATTATTATTATTATTATTATTATTACACAGTACCTTTATATTTAAATGAAATATTGGAGTTTACATCTTGGATCTTTCCCTCTCATGACTGAAGAACAGGCACTTCAAGGAGAAAACAGCAAACACTGTATTCCCATCACTGTATCTGTCTGTCTATATGTGCATGCATATAGTTATTAGTGTGTGTGTGGCGGGGGGGGGGGGGGGCTGTATCTAATATGATGGGAAATAAAAACTAAGGACTTTATCAAACCCGGTTCCTAACATAGCGCTGTTTTAAAAAATGCTATGCATCGGGGTTTCTCTCTTCCCTAACACACCATCGGAATCTGTCCAGCTTGCAACCTGCAGGTTGCTTAGTTAGGGGATCCCTCGTTGTCTTAGCATGATCGCCTTCCAAGTGTAGGGTCTTGGCGGTGGGTCCATAGGTGATTGTAGAGCCCTATTCTTGACCCGCATGTTCTTCCATAGTGAGGGCATTGGTTTCCAGGTGGAAGGCAGTCCCAGTCAGGAATGGCTTGTCACATCTTCTTCTTGGCATGTTTCTCCCTTTTGCCCTCCATTCATGCCTCTTCAAATTCCACAGTACTGCTGATCACAGCTGACCTCCAACTAGAGCGCTCAAGGACCAGAGGTTCCCAGTTCTTGGTGTCTATGCCACAGTTTTTAAGGTTAGCTTTAAGCCCATTTTTAAATGTCTTTTCCTGTCCACCAACATTCCGTTTTCCATTCTTGAGTTGGGAGTATAGTAACTGCTTGGGAGACAGTGATCAGGCATTCGGACAACGTGGCCAGTCCAGCGGAGTTGATGGCATTGGAGCATTGCTCCAATACTAGTGGTCTCTGCTTCCAGCACACTGACATTTGTCTGCCTGTCTTCCCCAGATATTTGCAGGATTTTTCAGAGCTAACACTGATGGAATTGTTCCAGGAGTTGAATGTGACATCTGTAGACAGTCCACGTTTTGCAAGTGTATAACCTTGGTGTCCCTACAAATGTCCGATCCTCAAACACTCTTTGCTTCATTCAGAAAAATGCTGTACTTGCAGAGCTCAGGCAGTGTTGTATTTCAGTGTCAATGTTAACTTTTGTGGAGAGGTGGCTGCCAAGGTAGCAGAAATGGTCAATGTTTTCTAATGTTACACCATTAAGCTGTATTTCTGGCCTTGCAGAGGGATTGGCTGGTGACTGCTGGAAGAGCATTTTTTGTTTTCTCGATGTTCAATGAGAGGCCGAGCTTCTTTTATGCTTCTGCAAAGGTGTTTAGAGTGGTTTGTATGTCCTCTTCTGAACGTGCACAGACTACATTGTCATCGGCATATTTGAGTTCTATAACAGATGTTGTTGTGACCTTGGTTTTGGCTTTCAGTCTGCTGAGGTTAAATAACTTACCAACTGTCCGATAAATGATATCCATTCCAGTGGGAAGATTCCCATCAACAAGTATCATAGCGATGAAGATGGAAAATAAGGTTGGGGCAATAACACATCCTTGTTTGACACTTGATTCCACCTTAAATGGGATCAGTATAATTATAACATCCAGCATAATCCAACTATGTCCCTTTTTCCTAGTTTGGTGCACACATGCTTGCACACACATGAACACAAATGCCCCACACCCCAAATAACAAAATGAAATAAAAACTGTCTAACATTTTAAAAGTCTATTGGGAAGAACCTGCAGTGGTGCAGCGGGTTAAACTGCTGAGCTGCTGAACTTGCTGACCGAAAGGTTGACAGTTCAAATCCAGGGAGCAGGGTGAGCACCCATTGTTAGCCCCAGCTTCTGCCAACCTAGCAGTTCGAAAACATGCAAATGTGAGTAGATCAATAGTTACCACTCAGGCGGGAAGGTAAAGGCATTCCATGAAGTCATGCCGGCCACATGACCTTGGAGGTGTCTACGGACAATGCCGGTCCTTCAGCTTAGAAATGGAGATCAGCACCAACCCCCAGAGTCAGATATGACTGGACTTAATGTCAGGAGAAAACCTTTACTCTTGAGAAGGGGAAGCAGTTTCCTGATCCAAGACTTGAATAATCACTACCAAATTTTGAGTTTACATGCTGGCATTCATCTGACAGCAGTTAATCTGCCAGTGATTAATCAAGTCTGGAATTTTGCAACAAGAACGGTTGAAAAAGTGTAATGAAATAAATTCTTTTTTTTTTACTGTGAGACTCATATTTCCAGGTATTTGAGTGTGTTGGTATGTGTGTATGAGAGAGGCAGGAGTCAGTCATTTTGTAAATGGATTTTTTTGTAGAGGAAAAAGAATTGAAAAGTAAAATGAAGGCAAATTGAAATGTCCACCTGGTCACTGATAAGCAATGGGAACCAAAACCACACCTAAAACCCATCCTATGACCACCCCAAGTCAGCATTGATGCGAAATTAGATTATTGCACTTCAGATGATAGCAGAACAGTACCAGGAGAGGCCATTCACTGAGTTTTTTCCTTAAACAACCTCCCACCAAGAGAACAACAGAAAAATGTCCTATGTCATGTGACATCCAACCGGAGATGTGATTATCCAATTGTGATATACTGCCTTGTGTGACAAAGCCTTCATAGTGCAAACTCTGAGCCAGGATGCAGAAATTTCCTCTTAGCTCTTTGTTAATTCTTCTTAGGCAAGTCATTGTCTCAGCCTCCTCAGCAGCGTGGAGACAAAAATGCTGACTCATAAAGATTATGTGGATCATCGATGCAAAGCACTCTGAGCAGTCCAAAAAATAGACCCTTGTTAGGACACACAAATTATAGCAATTGCTTCATCCTCAGTCCTTGATAACTGAGCAGGTTGAAAACAGAGGTTTTCATTGTATGAACAGTGGCTCTGTAGTTAGTCTTGCCACGGACAGCATCTGTGCATTCTTGGCTGCCCTCTCACTAGAAATGATAGATGGTTGCATAAGAATTCAGAACTGCATTGAATTGCTGATGACTGTCTGCTGACTTTGCCCAGTTCAGTCATTACTCATCTGCCTGTTCTTGCTCATTGTGGCGTCACATGATAGATTTTTGAGAAGTGAAAGCATATTTTTGGCATATTAGGAAAAAGATGGATATGCCTGGAAGAAACTAGCATAGAGAGAAGTACATTGCCATAATGTATGGTGACATGCACTACCTTTTTTTTGTTGTTGTTGTTAATTGCCATCAAGTTGATTTTGACTTATGATGACATTATGAATGAGAGACCTTCAGGTCATCCGATCATCCGTGGTGACCTATTCAACTCTTGCAGACTCTGAGCCACAGCTTCATTGATTGACGTGTTGTTGAAGGCGTTCATGGCCAGAATCGCTGTGCTGTTGTGAGTTTTCTGGGCTGTCTGGCATTCTCTCCTGACATTTCGCCCATATCTGTGGCAGGCATCCATAGATGTGGGCGAAACATCAGGAGAGAATGCTTCTGGAACATGGCCAGACAGCCCCGAAAACTCACAACCCAATTCATTGATTGAGTTAGATCACTTTAAAAGGCATAAGAAAATTAGGGTGGGAATGAAGGTAATAATGTCTAAAATTGTATCTCCTTGTTCTCATTGATGTATGTGGAGAAATGAATACCAGGCTGTAATTATGTAACATTTTGATGGACTTAAAATGGTCTACTCAGTCTTCAGTTTCCATATAAATGGATGAAATATGATACATTTTAGGTGATTACTTCCTCTATTGTAATTTGTTCTATAGGGTTTCAGGCAGGAATCTTTCCCAAACTGGAATAATTAAGGAATTAATTTGGAAGTTACTGTTTGTACAATATGTCTTTTTCCTTTACAATTGAACTGAAGCATTTTTGTATTGTTCTAGTACTGTAGGTGAAATTTTAGGGACAGCGTCCATTAGTGTAAGAGTGAGCAGGTATAGCCTTTCAGATGGTCTTGGACTTCAGTGTCTATCTGTCCTATCCATCATAGACATTGGCGAGAGATTATGGGAACTAAAGTCCAGCAACATATGTAAAATTGAAGTTGCCCACTCTTGTACCAATCTTCTATCATTGACTTCAAAGCAAAAGAAGTGATCAGTGCATACATAAGTAACAAAAATAAACACTAGACACAAAACATGTGAAGTAAAAATAGATCTGCATCTATTTTATTTATCGTGTCAAAAGAGAATTAAGGATACAGTTATAATGCATTTAAAAACACAAACAAAGTTAAAAACTTGCCATTATACTAGATTTCCTTTGACCAGAAGCTGGTCACTTGGAGTGCCTCTGGTATCACTGTAAGAAGGTCCTCCATTGTGTATGTGGCAGGGCTCAGGTTGCATTGTAGTAAGTAGTGTGTGGTTTGCTCTTCTCCACAGTTGCATGTTGTGGACTCTGCTTTGTAGCCCTGATTCTTAAAGTTGGTTCTGCATCTCGTGGTCCCAGAGTGTAGTCTGTTCAGCGCATTTTGGGAGCCCCCAGTGGCATAGTGGATTAAAGCCTTGTTACTTGAAGGTTGGGTTGGTGACCTGAAGGTTGCTAGGTTCGAATTTAACCCAGGGAGACCACGGATGAGCTCCCTCTATCAGCTCCAGCTCCATGTGGGGACATGAGAGAAGCCTCCCACAAGGATGGTAAAAACATCAAAATATCCGGGCATCCCCTGGGCAACGTCCTTGCAGATGGCCAGTTCTCTCACACTAGAAGCGACTTGCAGTTTCTCAAGTCGCTCCTGACACGAAAAAAATGCCTTCCAAGTCACCCAGTCTTCTGGGTGCTCAAGAGGGAGTTTCTCATCTGGTATCAGCCACTGATTGATGTTTTAACCTGCCACTTTCGGACTCTCGCTTGCTGAGGTGTTCCTGCAAGTATCTCTGTAGATCTTAGGAAGCTATTTCTTGATTTAAGTTGTTGGTATACTGATTGTTATCCAAACATAGGGTGGGCCAGAGATTGTTATCCAAACAGAGGGTGGACCAGAGATTTCAATGCCTTGGTTCTTTCATTACTGGCTGCTACTTCCCGGCAGATTCATATGGTGAGATGCCATCTATAACAGTATAATTTCTCCAGTAGTGTAGGACATAGACATCCTGTGATAATGTGGCATGTCTCATCAAGGGCCATGCCCACTGTTTAATCATTGTGAGATGTATTTCACGCTGGGCAGGTGTATTCAGCAGCAGAGTAGCAAAGCTCAAGGCCTAATGTCTTCACTGTGTCTGGTTGTGATCCCCAGATTGTGCCAGTCAGCTTTTGTATGATATTATTTCTAGTGTCTACTTTTTGCTTGATATGCAAGCAGTTCTTCTTATAAGTCAGAGCACAATCCAGAGTAACTCCCAGGTATTTGGGTTTGCTACAATGCACCAGGAGCCCCTAGTGGTGCATCAGATTAAACCGCTGAGCTGCCGAACTTGCTGACCAAAAGGTTGGTGGTTTGAATCCAGGGAGCAGGGTGAGCTCCCGCTGTCAGCCCTAGCTTCTGCCAACCTAGCAGTTCGAAAACATGAAAATGTAAGTAGATCAATGGGTACTGCTCCAGCGGGAAAGTAAGGGCACTCCATGCAGTCATGCTGGCCACATGACCTTGGAGGTGTCTATGGATAACATTGGGGCTTTTACTGGAGATGAGTACCAACCCCCAGAGTCGGACACAACTAGACTTAATGTCAGGGGAAAACTTTTACCTTTACTACAATGTTCCAGTGTGATACCTCAGAATTCAAGATGCCTATTTGTTCTTAAAATAAAAAGCACATGTCTGCATTTTAGATAGATTAGCAATCAGCTGGCTTTCCCTGCAATAATGCAGTAAAAGCACCTAAAGCCAACATCTGTAAAGTTGAAGTTGCCACTCTTGCACCAATCTTCTATCATTGTATCAGTGATTAAGTAACAAAAATAAATACTAGACATAAAAGATATGAAGCAAAAATAGATCTGCACCAATCTTTCTGCACAATTCAACCAATAAAGTATGCTTTTATGTCCTACTGATCTTAATAAGAAATATACACATATGTTTTAGTATGCCCTGGGGGGAACTGTATGTATTGGCCTTTTAAGTGAAGTAAAATGGCGAAGGCACCCCTGGAAAGATTTGAATTGTGCATCACTGCTATAAATACTAGCTTGTTTACATACTGCCATTTTTAACACTGACACAGTGGTACATCTCAGATTGCTTATGAAAAAAGACTGCTCAGCTGAAGCCTTTTCAGCTTCATCGGTCTTTATCTGTCTTTCTCCCTAAATTTGAACAACTGTGAGCCAACTGTATACTGAGCTTGGCTTCTAAAAATAGTTTGTTCAGACTGACTTGATGCTTGTTCTTAATCAAAAGTCTCATTAATCTGATTAGATAGGCCCTTTTTCACTTATCCTTAAGTCTGACAGCTGTTCCTTATCCGCTTGGTGTCTTTATGGTCTCTAAATAAAATTGCTTGTGTAAAGAAACTTTCCAATAAGATACGTATGAATGATTTTACTTCTGTAATGCAGTTTATCAGTAATGGTAGTGTTACTGCTGAAAGAATGCTAACACTCTCCCCTTCGTTGACAAATTGGTGGAACAGAACCAAAAGCAATTATGTTTCAGAGGTCTGACAGAATGCGGTATGTCAGCCCAGGCCAAAACCGGATTAACGGTTATATCAAGCACACTGTTGTACATGTCCTGAATCAAACCCAGACCCATCTATATACTGCCATATAAAATCTAGATTACCTGCTTTAAACTGGAGTTTATGACAGTGTGGATTATCTGCTTTGATAATCTGGATTATATGGCAGTGTAGAAGGGGCCCAAGTTTCCGGTTATGGTATAAATATTTGTTTCCTCTCCCTGTATTTTTTGGGGAGCAGGGATCATATTCTTTAAGTTGTCAGCCTGATGGCATGGAACTAGATTTTCTTGTTTGGTCTTTTATTTGTGTAGCACCAGGTACTGTGATGGTGCTGTATGAATAAATGATGATGCTGATAATCCCAGCTAGGTTCCTCTTGTTGAAGGTTGTAGATATAAATAAATAAAAGCTATACCAGAGTTTTTTAATCAAGATAAACCCTGCAGTATAATAAAGTGTCACTCAGTAAAGTTACTGTAACAAGTAACAGTAACTTTACTTCAGTTCAAAAGATCAAACAGGGCAACAATATGTACAGCAGTCTCTTTGAATTCACACAGAGAACATAGGAAATAAATAGTCCCTTTAAACAGTCTTTAAATATGCCCCATTTGCCTTATAAATAATTAGGCTTTGGAGAGTTGGCAGCCATTTCCTTCCTATTTGCAGTCAGCTTCACTCACCGAGGTGAAAGTGGCAGTTAAAACCATTTGTCTCTACAGCAAGCTAGAGACAGCAACTAGTTGGAATTCTGGCTCCCGGCTGGCTCAGCCAATCAGCTGTTGCCACATGTCTTTCCAGTCAATCCATTGCATCATGGTGTCCTTTTTACAAATCCTCACACCTCTTTGTGGTTTTTTTCCCCCAATTTTTATATGTTTTGTAAACTAGCCTAGCATTACTTATAGTGGCTTTGCAAAATCCTAAATACTCATGCCTCTCTGGCTATTAGACCAGACAAGTGAGACTACCAGAGTATTGCAGATCATCATATTTTCCAAGCTCCTATTCTAGATTCTGATATTGGTCTCTTTCTACTAAAGCATTTAATTTTCATTCTTCCTTCTGCTTCTTGGTTAATGGAAGCATCTTGAAGAGTTTGCTTTTGGACAGCAGCTCCTTTTGGCCCAGCCTGCAGTGTAGCATATTTTTATAAATAAACATTTTATATCAGTTTCAGACAGATGTCAGGGAAAGGACTTAGGTTACATAAACTGTGTTTTCCAAATGTGTTGGCTAGTCAGTATCAATCTCTAGAAAGTTATGCAATGTGACTTTGAAAGTGTCTTTAACTAGTCAGTGATGCTTTGGAAGATCAGTGTCTTTCCATTACAATAGTCCAATATAGTCAAAGTTTGGTTTACTTGTGCCTCCCAAGGCATTTTAGGAACTTCTGCCCTCCAGTTATTAATGCCCACCTGATTGCAAAATATTTTGGAGTAAAAAAAAAGGTTGTTTTTCCACCCCATGCTATAAACTGGGTGCAGAGCCTCAGCCTCCCCCAAATTTCCCCAAATACAGTTATGTGTTTCTGCAAATACCTCTTGTGCATTGAGGCCATAGTTTTTCCTTAAACTGGGAAATTATCCCGTCGCCTACCCAAGTTGTTTGCCCCAGTATAGTGTCATACTGTTCAGTGCTACAATCATTATCCATTGTAGACCTCACTGTGTATTTCTGGATGATAGGTAACTGCCTATGTAATTGCAGTCTTTTTATGTTTTAAGTACAGTTTTCTTAGAAATGACTTGAATTGCAGGGAGGTAATATGTTACTGAGACACAGGTTAGTTCAATTTCAATGTGTGCTTCTGTTCTTAGGCACATTTTTAAGATGCAGTCCATAATAGAACAAGCATTTGGTTGCTGATGAATGAACATCTGGCTAGACTTGCATTATTTTTTAGGAAACAGATACTTAATAAAAATGCTTAGAACAAAAAAAAGGGGAGGGGCAGGAGAAATTGATGGAATGTTTTTGATGTGATCCTTTAACAACAGGATTTACAAAGCCCAACTCAGCAGAACAAGCAGGCAAGGCATTCATAAATAGATATTGCTATTTAAAGACTGAAAGACTACTTTGTCCTGGCTCTAAAAATATCTCATTGCACCAATATTCTGTGTAACGTAAAAATTGGAACAAAGGTATGGTTTTGTAGGGGCAGGAGAATATGTGCAAAGGACCAGCACAGAAATCTGACTGGAGTTTTGGCCACTGCAGATGCAAATGTGAATGCACCAAGCTATTGTGTTAGCTATAGAGAGTATGGTTAAACTGATGAGCTGCTGAATTTGGTGACAGGAAGATCAGTGGTTTGAATCCACAGAGTAGGGTGAGCTCCCGCTGTTAGCCTTAGCTTCTGCCAACCTAGCGGTTCTAAAACATGCAAATGTGAGTAGATCAATAGGTACCACTCCGGCGGGAAGGTAACGGCGCTCCATGCAGTCATGCTGGCTTATTGTGTTGTCTGCAGTGGGCTCTCTCCCTTCCTTGGTTTATTCCCCTCCAGGAAGCCAGAGAAATATTGCAGAGTTGGGGGGGGGGGGGGCTATGTTCTCTGCTTGTTGTGGGGGCAGATGAACAAGCCAGAGAAGGAAGATGTCTGCTGTTAGATGAGACAGTAAATCAGTTGTGGGGTGAAGCTGTATGGTTTGTTTCTCTACACCCACTGCAAGTGGGAGCAACTAAGCGGCTTACACCAGCTTGCTGCACGACAAGCCAGCACTGTTGTCATGAAGTACAGGTTTGTAGTGCCAGGGGATGTTAGGTGGGAATGTCAGGTGGGTGTATAATAATATTTTGCCAAAGAAAAATGAAAAAATATACTGTAAAACAGTACTGGCAGAGGGTATATGTATTGCGTATTTGACCAGTAAGTGTGACATTATATGTACCCAAAAAGATGATTTTTAACAAGTATGTTAAGGATCAAGCTACAATACGTCACAGCATTTCTGGGCTACTTGATTAATCACATTAGGAGTGAAAGTCTCCTAAATTGAAGTTTACCACACTAGTTGTTATTGTGATGCTGCAGTAGAGACAAGTTATTATACTTATCCTCTTGCTTGGTATATCCCTTCAAACTGACTCCAATTTGTGGTGATCCTATATTAGGGTTTCCTTGGTATGTTTTTGATTAAAACTTGCCAAGGAAACCCTATTATATGATCACCAGAAATGGGAGTATTGTATACTTGCCTGGTGGCGCAGTGGGTTAAACCACTGAGCTGCTGAACTTGCTGACTGAAAGGTTGGTGGTTCGAATCCAGGAAGCGAAGTGAGCTCCTGCTGTTAGGCCCAGCTTCTGCCAACCTAGCAGTTCAAAAACATGCAAATGTGAGTAGATCAATACGTACCGCTTTGGTGGGAAGGTAACAGCATTCCATGCAGTCATGCTGGCCCCATGACCTTGGAGGTATCTACGGACAACGCCGGCTCTTCAGCTTAGAAATGGAGATGAGCACCAACCCCCAGACACAACTAGACTTAATGTCAGGGGAAAACCTTTACTTTTATCTATATGGAGGATATGAGGTAGGTGCTTCCAAGTTCAAGTTCACTTTACTGTGGACAGTGACCAGTTCAAGAGAAGAGAGATGTAGTCCCGTACAAGCATATCAGAGTTAAGGGTCAAGAGATTTAAAAGTAAGTGTATCATTGTTAGGACATTAAGATAATTAACTTAAGAATCCAAGATAAAAGCTATATACAGGATTATATTAAAACCCAACACTATGGAATTAAGGGGAAGGGAATCTGAAGGGATGGAATAGGGGTGCTCATGTGGCACAGGAAAGGGAATACTATAATTAAAAGTCTGTGATCCCAATTCTATGCTAGTATGAAATCCTGGCTTGTACTAGATTGTGCTATCAGCCACCAAAGGCTGGATTTTAATTGCTTTCATGCAGAACTTGGCAACATTATGAGTTATAGCCAAGTCAGTGCCTTAAAGCATCAGGGAGATGTAACATTGTCCAGAGTGTCATGGGTGTTTGTATAGCCATGGCGTAATGAGACGGGATTGAATATCTGTATAGAACAGGCACTGAAGAAGCACATGTTCCATTGTCTCTATGTGTTCTGAGTCATGGGGCACAGTTTCTCGGAGCATGAGGCCTTCCAATACGGCAGATGGGAGGGCATGGCTAGGTGCCTCCATCGATGGTGGAGTTTTCCTTTCAACAGGGCTGTAGTGATTTATTTGCAGTGCTGCTGGTCTTAGGACAGTGGTTCTCAATCTGCAGTCCCCAGATGTTTTTGGCCTACAACTCCCAGAAATCCCAGCCAGTATACCAGCTGTTAGATTTCTGGGAGTTGACGGCCAAAAACATCTGGGGACCCCAGGTTGAGAACCACTGTATTAGGAAATAAGGCATAACCAATGGTATAATCAAAACTTAGGAAACTTTCCATACTTTGGTACAGCTCTAGAAGGAATTCCCAGTTTCAGCCCCTGGCATCTCCTAATATAACTGGGAAGGACCCTTTTCTGAATATTAGAGTGTTTGTAATTATTGGTTTTTTAATGCTTCAAATGTTGTAGTAGTATTCTTCTAATTAGGCACGGGCAAACTTTGGCCCTCCGGGTATTTTGGACTTCAACTCCCGCAACTCTTAACAGCTGGTTTACCCATGCCTGTTCTAGATAAAGTACCTTTAATCTTTTGCTGTTGATTTTTGGGGTATTTCTTATTGGTTTGTATGTAGATTTTGTTTGAATCTGTTTAAATACAAAAATAATCATCTGAAATACCAGAGAGCCATTTCCTCTCAGTGTACTGAGGTAGGTAAATTTAGGGGCTGAACCAGTATCACAGAGATGTCTATATTCCTTCCTTTTGATTCCGAAGAGAGATAAAATAGAGGGGGAGATGAGCAACAGATGTCTAATGGACAGCTTCATGGTGCTGTATTTGATGTAGGTGTATTGAGTTGACAATCACTGATATGTGTGGTGAGCAGTTTGCTGCACCTGTGATTATGTACCATTCTACATCTGGCATTCATAGAATCATAGAATCATAGAATAGTAGAGTTGGAAGAGACCTCAAGGGCCATCTAGTCCAACCCCCCGCTAAGAATTCTCTATTTCGTACATTGTGTCCTTTTTGTAAGGCAGTGCAGGATGCGTTTTTAATACATGACTAGTTTACTTTAACCTGTGGAAGTCAAAGAATTGTATGAATATATTCTCCTTATCATTTTCAACTGAACAAATCTGTACTATACTGATACTATAAGTATGCAGTCCAAGATGTGTCTTTCTTTATGTATGGATAATAGCAGCCTAACAGAATGAAATTGGATTTTATTAGTTTTTATTAGTTTGTTGGAGGAAAAAAATATCTTTGTGGGTCTGGAGATAATGGTTTGGACCAAAATCTGCACAACAGATGTGTTTCAATCTTGAAGTTCTTTTGTTCCTGCAGGGAAAGTGGCACAAACAATAGTTTCCAAAGGCTGGCAGCATGCAGCCTACAGAGTAAAAATAAATATTTTTATTAAATTATTTATCTCACAGACAATATATTCCCAATCTTTGGAGACTGTACTATAACTATTGCTTTGGTGAATTTCCATACAAGTTCTTAAGAAGACACTAGATCGAAGTGCATCCAAGTTTTTAAGCATATGGTTAATATTCCCTGTATTCTGATCTGCAGTCTCCACAACAATACAATTCTCATGAGAGACTGCCCCTATCTCTTTGCAAATGATCCATTTGCAAAGTTTTTCATTAGTGTCTAGCAGCCCCAGACATTCGTAAACTCTCTACATAAGTGCTTTACAGTCAATACTCCTCTGAGTTTGCTTCCTGTGTCATAATTGTCATTTTATTGTGTCAACTGACACAGAACTATGTTGAAGTAATCTAACTTCATTAGTGGACATTGCTGGATTTTATTCCAAGAAGGCTTAAAATCAGTTGTTAGCTCCAACTAGAGTAGACCTATTAAATCTGTGAAATTTCCAGAAGTTTGACTTACTGTTCTTAATTTATTCATTTGCCCTATGCTCTCATTTTATTAAAAGTAAAATTGACCCAAAAAAACTGAGTTGACTAAATACTTGTACCTTAACTCTTTATCAAATTAGAAACCAAACAATTCCTTCCCTTCTATGGCACTGGTTTTGAGTACTTACAGGGAGCATACAACTCTCCTGTTACATGAGCTCTACTGGCTGCCAGTCTGCTACAGAGGAGGAAATAGAGAAGGCCATTAATAATTTGGATTCTAATAAAGCCCCGGGCCCGGATGGGTATATAGCAGGTTATTACAAAAATATGAAGGAGGAATTAATACCATTGCTAAAAAAATTATGAATAAGGCACTTACAAATAAAGAAGTCCCAGAAGCTTGGAATAGTCGCTGAAATCGTGATGATCCACAAAGAAGGGTCAGACAAAACGGATATATGTAATTATCAACCAATTTCATTATTAAACACTGACTACAAAATATTTGCGAATATCATGGCGGGACGTCTGAATTTTTTTTTACAAGATTGGATAGGAGAGGAGCAGACAGGCTTTCTCCCAAACAGAAATTTGAAAGACAACATCAGAATGGTCTTAGACTTAATTGAATATTATGAAATGAATAATTTTAAAAAATGGCTTTATTGGCAATTAATGCGGAGAAAGCTTTCAATAATCTTAATTGGGACTTCTTTAAATTATTAATTGAGGAATTAGATATGGGTTACCATTTCAACAATGCAATTGGTGCAATTTATGAAAAACAGACAGCAAAACTTCTTATTAACGGCCAAATCTCAGAAGAAATTAGGATAAGTAAAGGCACCCATCAAGGCTGTCCTTTATCCCCTCTTATATTCATAATGGCCTTAGAGATCCTGATGAAAAGTATTAAAGATGACAGTAAGATTTAAGGAAGGAGGATAGGGAAACAAGAGTACAAAGTAAGAGCCTTCACGGACGACGTCATTGGGACCCCTGTGTAAATATATAGAATTGGATGCAAAAAATAGAAGAGTTCGGGAGATTGGCAGGATTTAAACTAAACAAAAAGAAAACTATGATTTTAACTAAAATATTGTGGGGGGGAACAAGAAGAATTACAAAGCAGGACAGGTTTACAAATAACTCCTAAAATTAAGTATCTCAGAATTTGGGTAACCTCTAAAAATTCACAGCTCCTAACAAACAATTACGAGAAATTATGGAAAGAAATAAAAAGAGACTTGGAGAAATTGAGAAGCCTGGACCTCTCTTTATTAGGAAGGATCTCACTAGTGAAAATGAAAATTCTACCAAAAATATTATATCTGTTTCAAAACTTGCCGGTAATAAGGAATGATAAAAAAACTTAAAGAATGGACTAAGGACTTGTTAAAATTTGTTAGGAAGGGGGAAAAACAGAATAAATTATCTAATTCTGACAGATAAAAAAAAACAGAGGAGGATTTGGATTCCCTGATTTAAAAATGTATTATGAGGCCTGTGTGTTAACTTGGGTTAAAGACTGGATGACTTTAATGAAAGAAAAAATATTAACTCTAGAAAGCCATGACCTTGGGGTCGGATAGCATGCATACGCCTAGTATGATAAAACAAAAAAAGAGAAAATTTTTAGAAACCATTTTGTAAGGTCCTCGCTATTGAGAGTATGGGTAAGTACAAAAGAAACTTTTATACTAAAACTCCTCTATGGGTCTCTGCAATGGAAGCAAATCAGAGATGACTACTAGGCTGGACTAGATGGCCAGCCTACAAAGATATTCTAATTAAAAATACATCAAATCTGAAAACACATTAAGAACTAAAACCAAACTTTTAGTAATATTTCATGGCTTCAACTATTTACAAATTAGAGAGCACTATACCCAAGATAAGAAGCTGGGATTTAATCTAAGTGAAGAATTTTGGGACAAAATACTCCAAACAGAAAAGAAATTGATAACAAAAATGTATAACAAACTGCTGGATTGGGCAACAGAGAAGGAAAGTATAAAAGCATGTATGATCAAATGGGCCGAAAATATACGAAGACCAATAAATTTAAGTGAATGGGAGTTAATTTGGAATAAAAAGCTGAAATACACATACTCGACCGACCTCAAGGAAAATTGGCTCAAGATGTTCCATTGGTGGTACCTGACACCCGCAAAATTATCCAGAATGTATAAAAATGTAACTAAGAATGGCTGGAAATGTCATGACCAAGATGGAAGATTTTTCCATATGTAGTGGACATGCTGCAAAGCCATGAGGTATTGGACAAAGATTCATGAAGAAATTCAAAATATTTTTCAAAGGAGGTTCCCAAAAAATCAGAATATTATTTATTAGGCCTGACAGACAAGGATTTTAACTTGTCGCAAAATGAGGATATTTTATGTACATATATGATTACGGCAGCCAGGATCACCTATGCAAAGTATTGGAAATTGGAAGAAACACCAGACCTTGATCAATCGACAATAAAACTGATGGACATTAAGGACATGGACAAATTGACTTTTTTAATTAAAAAGAACTTGGGCAACCCTATAAAACAAACAGATTGGGGACAGGTAGAGAAGTACCTTAGATGAAGAAGAAATAAATGATTATTGGAAGAGGAACAGCAACAAAACAATACCCCCATGGGAGGGGGCAATTTAGAGAACTAGAAAAAAAACCCAAGCCGCAAAGAACTAGAAGGAAGTTGACACAAATTTGTTTTGAATATTTTTTTTGGGTTGGTGTTGGATTTTTCCCCCCCTCATATTTTCAAATTTTTATTTTTATCCTTTTTTGTTCTTTTCCCTCCTCCTCCCCTTCCTCCCCCTTATACTCGTCCTCCCGAATACTCTTTTGATGTATTATAACTTTATATACACTAATAATTTTTTTTAAAAAACAGTCCTAGCAAAGATTGAGAAACTGGGCTATGATAGCGACGACTTAAATATGCTAACTTTCACTGACACTTTTATCCTCATTAAAGAGAGGCTGCTAGCAATGGACCACCAACAACTGCAGAGCTTGGCTAATAAATCTTGTTCGCCAAGGAACTTGGCAATTCCATTCACTCAGGGAAATCCAGCCTATTATATTACAGCGCTCATTAATCCCATATACAGGCAACCCTATACGCTGGCCAAATTCAACATTATGCCATCCCCGCTTCATAGAGGAAGGCTCAACGGACTACTGAGCAATAAGAGGCTCTGTCTCTGCAGCTCAGGACACCTGGACTCCATCCCACATATCCTTTTCCACTGCCCACTCTACCAAGAACTAAGATCAAACTTGCTACTGCAAGCTATAGGTTTTATGAATCACTAATCAGAGCCAGACAAAGTAATCATGCTTTTAAATTCCCAAGATTTTAACTGCTGCCTCACAGTGGCAAGGTTTCTAAACGAAGTCCACAAACTGAATGTTTGACAGACATGAAGTTTTTCTATTGTTTTTCTATTGTATAATATACTCTGCATTTTACACTGTCTTGACATACATATATGCCAATAAAGGCTTATTGGAAATTGAAATTGAATAAGTGTAATTTACCAAATAATGCACAAAGAAATCTGCTATGTACTTTTGTAGGAAAATGTTGTATTAAAATTATTAGTATTTTGGCACTCACAGATATCTAAAAATGACAGAGAGGGATGTAGCTGAGAGGTATGCAGTGAATTGTCTTCCCAAAAAACTAAATGAAAACAAGACAGATACCATTTTTGGGTTGTTTGAATGGATCTCTTTTGTACGTTTGTAACAGTGATATTTTTTGCGACATTTTCAGCTTCTTATGGGACACAGATTTCTTGTGTCATGCCATGTACTATTCTTTAAATCTGCATGTGACAATAGTGTTGAAATCATAGTTTTTCAACATCCTCCTCAGTGGCCTTTGAAATATCTTCTCTCCAACCATGAAAGTACATCAATCATTTCAACAATTAAAACCATAAAAAGGAGAGATTTTAAAGAGCCTTGAACTTAGGTTAATTCTCTGTAGCAGTGTAGATTTTCAACATAATAAAGTCACAATTCTCTCAAGAGAAGTTTTAAAGTAGAAAATTATGTGCTCAACTAGCATTAGCCACCATCTTTCTGTATGGCTTAGCCCTTTCTTTCAATAGCAAGGTCACCTTAAAGTCTCACATTATTTATCCTAGAAGAAGAAAAGACACATTAGCTTTGTTGGAATTGCTGGATAATTATAGCAGTGAAAGAGAAAATGTGTGAATATTGTGGATGAGAACTGGCAAGCTATGTTGGCAGAATGTAGCAAAAGGCATTTTGATCTCATAGGGACTTGTGTTCAGATTGTGAAGCTAGCTGGACAATACTGGACCGACATGTGTCTGTCTCAACTTGCGTTACAGGATTGTTGCATTTTTAAAAATTATTTGAAGAAAGAATGGGTCAGTTCAGATAAGATATAATAAACATGACATCTGTAGTCATGGCTTTTTGGTTCTGAAAACAGTGCTGCAAACAAGAATAGTCAAATTAACTAGGGAGCTAAGTTTTGTGGTTTGGTTTGCATTTTGTTTGATTGCAGATACTTTGCTCGCTGTGTTTTCTGAACTGGGACTGTGTTTTGCCACAATACTTTTTTATTGCAGTGATATCTAACCAGCATTACTTCATTTATGCTTCCTGGAGGACACTGAAATACCTTACCCATTCTACAATTGTCTTTAAGCAACAACTCTGTTCTATACAACAGTTTTCTGTGACCCATTGTGTTGGTTTATAATAATTTATCTACTAAGGGCCTCATCGCAAAGGCTAGGTGAAGCATCCTGCAGAAACCCCACTAGACAGAATAATTAAAAGGAAATAAGTAAAGGATAAAGGAATTATCGGGTTATTGTACAAGGAATTAATCACCTTATCTTACAACACAAAAATCACCCTTATAGAAAACTGGAAACAAGAAAAAAGAACTTTAGCGAGAAATTAATGAGATCTCGGATTGACAACATTCAGAAAATTAAACATATGGAGCTGGTTATAGGGAACACACCATACCCCTATTAAAGCAGCTCCACTGGCTGCCGATGAGTTTCTGGACTCAATTCAGAGTGCAGGTCTTTACCTATAAAGCCCTATATTCTTCGGGTCCAACCTATCTTCAAAACTGCATCTCTTTCTCTGAACCGACACGGGCTTTAAGATCTACCGGGGAGGCCCTCCTCCCAGTTCAACCTTCGTCTCAAGTGCGGTTGGTGGGCACGAGGGAGAGGGCCTTCTCGGTGGTTGCTCCTCGGCTCTGGAATGTCCTCCTGAGGGAGATCAGGCTAGCCCCAACCTCCAAACTTTCCACACACAATTAAAGACCTGGCTTTTTCGACAAACCTTCAATGTTTAGACCCTCTTATAATACATATGAGGACCATTAGACTCTTTTTTAGCACTTTACAATTCTGAGGTCGAATACTGCTGTTTTATCTACATCAGTTACTGTATTTTATTGTTTTTGCCAGGAGGTACTGTGAATTTATGATATTGTGTTGACTGTTTATTGCCTATGGGATTTTTTTTGCACTTGTTGCATTTTGTATTTTGTGTCACATTTTGAGTGTTTGTGAGCCACCCCCGAGTCCCTCTGGGAGATGGTGGCGAGATATAAATAAAGTGTTTTAATTATTGTATTATAAAGAAACCCAAAGGAAAATAGTCTCTAAATGGTATAGAACTCCCCTTCATATAATGGGAAATATTTCCAACAAATGATGGCATAATTGTGGGGGAATAGGTTCATTCTCCCATATGTGGTGAGACTGTAGAAAAATTCAGAACTATTATAGTAAAATAAGAAATGTAATAGAAGAAATAATAGGGAAAAAATTAAAGTGGGATAAAGCCAGATTCATGTCTATAGAGGCAAAGGAAGATAACAGTGTTGTTGTATGTCTTTCGGGCTGTGTGGCCATGTTCCAGAAGTATTCTCTCCTGACGTTTCGCCCACATCTATGGCAGGCATCCTCAGAGGTCATCCATATCTGTGATGACCCATGGGCCTTGTAGTCCTGCTCAGGACATTGTAATTCCTGATGAAGATGAAAACTTGGGTTTTTTACCTTCCCAGTCTGAACTGGATTCCTCTCAGCCAGATCTTTCCCAGGCAGATCTGGGAACCTTGCACCTGCAAGAAAGTTGTCTCCCAGAAGTATGTCAAACAAGCCCAGAGCCTACTTCTCCCGTATTCTTGCGCCGGGAGTTTTGTAAACAACAGAGAAGTTTGGATTCAGCTTCGCGCAGGAGTGCGAGGATTGCAGCTAAGAATGTGGCCAATTAAGACTGCTTCTCGTGAGAATCTTTGGGGAGTCTCACATCTGGTCTCAGAGTTAGCTTTCGGTTCTGATTCCCAGAGAACTGCTTCGGCGGGAAAGCTAGACTCTATTTAGGTGTTTTACCCGCGTAGTAACTTCGCGGAGTCAATTCGTCAGCCTACGGAGCGAGTTGTGTTTGGACAGCGCGCTCCGGTTCAAGCCTCGCTCCTGCTCAAGCCTTGCCTTGCTATCCAGCCTTCGCCTTGCTTCCCAGCCTTTGTTTATCTACGGACCTTGCCTTGTTTCCCAGGATCAATCCTTGCCTTGTTCCACGGATTTATCAAGTTATTCCACGGACCTTGTTCTTGTTCTTAGTTACCTTGTTCCACGTTCAAGCCTTGTTTTAAGTATCAAGTTATTTCCTAGCCTCGCTCAAGTTTCATGGACTAAAGGACCTTGTCATCTCCCCTCACTTTGCTTGGCAAAGTGAGTGTTTCGGTTATTGGATTACAACTTTGGACCTTAATATTTCTTATTGGACATTGCTTTTTTGGACTAATTCTGACCTTTCCTGAAAGGTCTAATTCCGAACTATTTTCTACACTTGTTTTTATTAACTTTATATATTCCTTCAATAAAGATATTAGATAGATTCTGGCCTCTGTGTATGGTTATTGGTGCTCTGCAGCCTGGGTCGTGACAGTTTGACTCCGCCACCCTAAGCACCAATTAACCTCGGCCAGAATGTCTACCGGAGTCGTACCTGGGCCGAGCGGCCAGCCGATTACCTACACCATCGACAAGGAAGAGGTGGACCGAATCCGTGATAAGCTCAATGCACAGGATGGAGAAATAAGGGGTTTGAAGGAACGCGGAGTTCGTCTTCCGGCCATGGCGTTGCCAACCAAGTTTACTGGAGAAGCTTCTAAGGTTCATGTCTTCCGTCGCCAATGTCAAGCTTATCTGGAGGCCCGTGCTGCCGAGTTTCCCCAAGAAGACATCAAAGTGGCATGGGTTTACAGTCTTCTAGACGGGCCAGCGGCCAGCTGGGCGACGGCACTGTTCGACCAAGCCTCTCCACACCTAAGATCAGCGCAACACTTCTTGGACCACCTCAAGGAGACTTGGGGAATCGAGGACAATTTGGAGGCAGCCGGTCACAAACTCCGTCGCCTTTTCCAAGGAGACAGACCTATGTCTCAGTATATAGCCGAGTTCCGAGTGCTGGCCCACAACACCGGCTGGAACGATGTAGCCCTCAGGGGACAATTCCGGGAGGGTCTCAACATTGAAATGCTGGAAGAAATCTCCAAGGTGGATCCTCCCCAGACCCTCGAGGCACTCATTGATCAATGTTTACGGGCTGAAGTCATGATTGCCAACAGAAAACAGTGGGTTCGAGGCCAGGGCAGTAGAGCCGGGGCAAAACCCCCCGCTCCCGCCAGCGTTCAGCCACGTCCGGTGTGGAGACCCCCACCGCCAACCCCATACCCCAGAGGAGGCGAGGAGGTGCCGATGCAGTTGGGCAATGTGCGTCCCAGACTAGATGCCGCCGAGAAGGCCCGTCGTCAACGCTTAAACCTCTGCTGGTACTGCGGGAACGGGGGCCACTTCGCCAGAGAGTGTCCAGCCAAAGGGAAGCCTGCCGCCCGTCTTGCGGCGGCGTCCTCCACGGAGACGAAGGCGTCTGAGCCGACTGGCACACAGCCGGCGGGGGAAGCCAACGACCGGGTGTAGAGAGGCTCGCCAACCCGGTCAAAAAATCCATCCAAGAGCCGCCAACCGGGGTCCTGTTCCTTCTCGTGGTCACATTATGGTCAGCAAAAAGGGGACCCGTCATGATCCACGCCATGATAGACTCTGGAGCTACCAACAATTTCATCGATAGAGAGTATGCCGACTCTCTGGGATTACAATATCATGATTTCAAGAATGCCCGTGTGGTGCAAGCCATAGACGGCCGTCCCCTCAAGACGGGCCCCGTAAGTCAGTGGTCGGAACCCACCAGGATGTGGATAAGGGAACATATGGAAGAGATTTCCTTCTTTGTTACCGAGGTTCCCCATTTCCCTGTGATTTTGGGAATTCCATGGCTGACTCTCCACGACCCTAACATTTCCTGGTCCAACAGAGAACTGCAGTTTGCTTCACCGTACTGCCAAAACCATTGCCTCGTAGCCAAGGTATGCCATGCCACAGACACCGAGCCCATCATCACCTTGCCAAAGAAGTACTCCGAGTATTGGGATGTATTCAGTGAGAAAGAAGCCGAAAAATTACCCCCACATAGACCTTATGACTGTGCCATTGACTTGGTGGAGGGGGCCCCGATCCCGCGAGGGCATCTCTACTCCCTGACTGAACCAGAGCAAGAAGCTCTCAGGGAATTCCTAGAGACAAACCTTCGCAAGGGATTCATCAGACCCTCTCAATCCCCAGCCGCCTCCCCAGTGATGTTTGTGAAGAAGAAGTCAGGGGAACTACGCTTGGTGGTGGACTACAGAGCATTGAACAATATCACCAAGCGGAACAGCTATCCCCTGCCCTTAATCTCGGATCTACTGGATCGGCTTCGAGGAGCCAAGGTTTACACCAAGCTGGATCTTCGGGGGGCTTACAACTTAGTTCGCATCAGGGAAGGGGACGAGTGGAAGACCGCCTTCCAGACCAAATTCGGATTATTTGAGTCCCGAGTTATGAATTTCGGTTTATGCGGAGCCCCCGCAACGTTCCAGCATTTTGTCAATGACATTTTTCAGGACTATCTAGACAGGTTCTTGATAATCTACCTGGACGATTTTTTGGTGTTTTCCAGATCACAATCAGAACATGAGAACCACGTCAAAATGGTGTTACAACGATTGCGGGATCATGGACTTTATGCCAAGCTGGAAAAATGCGCTTTTGATCTACAAGAGGTAGATTTCCTTGGTTACCGCATCTCGCCTCTAGGGCTTTCCATGGATCCAGCCAAAGTTTCAGCAGTATTGGAATGGCGGGCGCCAACTAACAAGAAAGAGGTGCAGCGTTTCTTGGGGTTCGCGAACTACTACCGCAAGTTCATTCCAGATTTTGCCCGCTGGTCCGACCCCATCACTAGCTGCATCCGTGGAAAGCAGCCTTTCCGCTGGACTGATCAAGCAGAGAAAGGGTTCCAGCAACTAAAGAAACTATTCACCTCCCAGCCAATTCTACAGCACCCAAATCCTGGAACCCCTTTTGTGGTGCAAGCGGACGCCTCTGATGTGGCAATTGGGGCTGTACTCTTACAACCGGTGGGAGATCACCTCCACCCCTGTGCCTTTTATTCTCGTCAACTAACCACACCAGAGAGGAATTACACCATTTGGGAAAAAGAACTACTGGCCATAAAGGCAGCCTTTGAAACTTGGAGACATTGGCTAGAAGGGGCCAAATTTCCCATTGAAGTCCACACTGATCATCGTAATCTAGAACATCTAAGAACTGCCCGCAAACTAAATCAGAGGCAGCAACGTTGGGCTTTATTCTTCGAACGTTTCGACTTCCAGATTCATTATGTGACCCCAGCCCAGACCAAGCAAGCAGACGCCCTGTCACGTAAACCGGAATACGCTGCAGGACGCAAGGAGACCTTTGAATCCCAACTGCTACAACCTGAGAACTTTGCCACGCTCACGGTGGGGAACACCAAATCCATTCCCATTGGTTCAACTTCCCCTACTCCAGGACCCATCTGTGCTCAAGAAATCAGGGCTAGTCAGCAAGCAGATGCCTGGGCGCAGGACCAACTTCGCCAAGGTCTGCATTTCCCCTTTTCGCTTAAAGATGGGCTGCTCTGCTATAGAAATCATGTTTATATCCCACCCGGACCGGGCAGGGAAAAAGCGCTTCGTCTGTGTCATGACTGCAAACCAGCAGGACACTTCGGACTATTTAAAACTATGCATTTGATCCTAAGGGATTTTTGGTGGCCCAAGATCCGCAAGGATGTGGAAAAATATGTCAACACCTGCCCAGTATGCCAGCGCTCCAAGATACGAAGGGAGAAGCCCTCAGGACTTTTACACCCCCTTCCTACCCCATCTCGCCCATGGGAAATAATTTCCGCGGATTTCATCACTGACCTACCACCTTCCTGTGGATTCACCACGATCTTAGTGGTGGTGGACCTATTCACCAAGTTAGCCCATTTCATTCCCTGCGAAGGCCTCCCCACGGCCAAGGAAACTGCGGATCTATTTCTTCAACATGTTTTCAGACTACATGGATTGCCCAAGAGTTTAGTCACAGACCGTGGATCTCAATTCACCTCTCGTTTTTGGAAGGCACTACAAAAACTATTGGGCATAGACTCTCGCTTATCTTCAGCTCATCATCCCCAAACAGATGGGCAAACGGAGCGCACCAATGCCACTTTGGAGCAGTATCTTCGCTGTTATGTAAACTATCAACAGGACAATTGGGCTTCTCTGTTACCACTGTCTGAGTTTGCCTACAACAATGGAGTTCAAGCTTCTACAAAAGAAACGCCGTTCTTTGCAAACTACGGCTTCCATCCACGTTTCTTCCCCCCTGTCATTGAAACTTCAGAGGTTCCCGCAGCAGAGGATTGGCTGCAGGAACTCACAGCGGTGCAACAACTTTTGCTCCAGCAACTGGACCAAGCCAAGGAGGACTATAAACGCCACGCTGACAAACATCGCCAGCCGGGCCCCGAAATCAAGGTAGGAGATCGGGTTTTTCTGTCCACTCGCTTTCTGCCCTCCCACCGCCCTTGCCGGAAGTTAGATGCCCGTTTCGTTGGTCCCTATCCAGTGGTGGCGCAATTAAACCCCGTGACTTTCAAACTCCAACTTCCGCGTTCAATGCGCATTCACCCCGTGTTTCACCGTTCCCTGCTCCTTCCGGCGGATGGTGTGCGACCTGATACAGACCAACCGGCCCCCCCTCCTGTTTTGATGAATGGGGAGGAGGAGTTCGAGGTTGAGGACATTTTGGATTCTCGCTTTCACCGCCGCCGCCTACAATATCTCATTGACTGGGTGGGTTTTGGCCCTGAGGAACGCTCTTGGGAAGACGCCTCCACAGTCCATGCTCCTGATCTAACCCGTCGCTTTCATCAGACCTATCCCACCAAACCACGACCTCGCGCCTCGGGGAGAGGGCCCCAGTTTGGGAGGGGCCTTGAGGAGGGGGATAGTGTGATGACCCATGGGCCTTGTAGTCCTGCTCAGGACATTGTAATTCCTGATGAAGATGAAAACTTGGGTTTTTTACCTTCCCAGTCTGAACTGGATTCCTCTCAGCCAGATCTTTCCCAGGCAGATCTGGGAACCTTGCACCTGCAAGAAAGTTGTCTCCCAGAAGTATGTCAAACAAGCCCAGAGCCTACTTCTCCCGTATTCTTGCGCCGGGAGTTTTGTAAACAACAGAGAAGTTTGGATTCAGCTTCGCGCAGGAGTGCGAGGATTGCAGCTAAGAATGTGGCCAATTAAGACTGCTTCTCGTGAGAATCTTTGGGGAGTCTCACATCTGGTCTCAGAGTTAGCTTTCGGTTCTGATTCCCAGAGAACTGCTTCGGCGGGAAAGCTAGACTCTATTTAGGTGTTTTACCCGCGTAGTAACTTCGCGGAGTCAATTCGTCAGCCTACGGAGCGAGTTGTGTTTGGACAGCGCGCTCCGGTTCAAGCCTCGCTCCTGCTCAAGCCTTGCCTTGCTATCCAGCCTTCGCCTTGCTTCCCAGCCTTTGTTTATCTACGGACCTTGCCTTGTTTCCCAGGATCAATCCTTGCCTTGTTCCACGGATTTATCAAGTTATTCCACGGACCTTGTTCTTGTTCTTAGTTACCTTGTTCCACGTTCAAGCCTTGTTTTAAGTATCAAGTTATTTCCTAGCCTCGCTCAAGTTTCATGGACTAAAGGACCTTGTCATCTCCCCTCACTTTGCTTGGCAAAGTGAGTGTTTCGGTTATTGGATTACAACTTTGGACCTTAATATTTCTTATTGGACATTGCTTTTTTGGACTAATTCTGACCTTTCCTGAAAGGTCTAATTCCGAACTATTTTCTACACTTGTTTTTATTAACTTTATATATTCCTTCAATAAAGATATTAGATAGATTCTGGCCTCTGTGTATGGTTATTGGTGCTCTGCAGCCTGGGTCGTGACAATATCTCACAACCTCTGAGGATGCCTGCCATAGATGTGGGCAAAACGCCAGGAGAGAATACTTCTGGAACATGGCCACACAGCCCGAAAGACATACAACAACCCTGTGATCCCGGCCATGAAAGCCTTCAACAACACGAAGATAACAGTAATTGGACAGAAAACCTAAAATATGTGATAGCTGCAATATAGGCTACGATAGCCCGAGGATGGAGAGAAAATACAAGATGGGATTTAGAAACTTGGTGGTCTTATCTCTCAGAATATATAATCAATGATTTCATTAATCAAAGGAAAAAAAACTAGTATATGAATAGTCATACAAAACTCCTGTATTTTATAATGTGTTTTATGAATACTGATGTAAGTTAATAATAATTTTAACTGATTTATATTGCACTGTATAATTTTTATATATGCGTTTTATTGTAAGCCGCCCTGAGTCCCCTGTTGTGTGAGAAGGGTGGGATATAAATATTGTAATAAATAAATAAATAATACAGAACCGGCATAGGAAATGGTCTATTCTAACCAATAAAATAGACTGAGATGATAGATATAGCACTTTGAACCAGGCTTTCCACACAGTTAAATTGATGCAATGACATCATTTGGAATTGCTGTTCCAGGAGGGAAGGGGGAAATGGGGGGGAGAGGGGCACCAGGGCAAATCTGTTGCCACATGCGCAGCTCCCTCTCAATGACCCTTTTTCCATCACATGTGGGAAGCATCGCCATTGTGCAAAGGATCCATGCTGGAGCCAGCACAACATGGAAATCCTCCTGTGTTGTGAGGCAAGCATCCAAGGGTGCTTCCACCCCAGTGGGACATTCGCTGGAAATCACATGATGCTGTGTGATGGCTAGCGTGGGGCTCCGTCCCCAAGACAGGGTGGAAGCATCCTAGGACACTGAATTAGATAAGTTTGATGAGGTTGTAAGAGTTCTTAATCTCTAACGTTTATCCTATTTAAATGAGAGAATTGATCAGGCTTCTGTTATATACAGTCGGCCCTCCTTATGCATGGATTTTGCATCCATGGATTCTTTCACCCACTGCTTGCAAATATCACACACACACACACACACACACACAAAATATCCAAAAAGCAAACTTTCATTTTTGCCATTTTATGTAAGATTTTGGTGTGTACTTCTGAATGTTGTTATTGTTGGTGGATTTCATGGTTATGATTTGCAATCTTGAGAAGGCCATCTTAAATTATTTAACAGTGACCCACCATGTAATCTGAATCCATGATTTCCAGTGATTGCAGATCATCAGGGCCCCATAATAGTAAATGGCTGCTAAGTAAACGTGAACACATGGAATTATGCATGTACAAGTTGTCACTATTTAATAGCATGAGCATGACTGTGTTTGTGACAGGCTCTGAAATCGAACCCAGTGTAACATTTTTTAAAATACTATTATTTTATAGAGCACTTCAAACTACCTATACCTTTTAAGAGCTCTTGTTTTTAATATAAGAGATGTTGTATGTTTAATTGTATCTGGCATTCAGAGTATCTTGACAATTTAGGAATAATCTGCCTAGGAGCTTCCGGTGGCCTAGGGGATAAAAGCCTTGTGACTTGAAGGTTGGGTTGCTGACCTGAAGGCTGCCAGGTTCGAATCCCACCCGGTGAGAGCACGGTTGAGCTCCCTCTATCAGCTCCAGCTCCATGCGGGGACATGAGAGAAGCCTCCCACAAGGATGGTAAAAACATCAAAACACCCCTGGGCAACGTCCTCGCAGACGGCCAATTCTCTCACTCCAGAAGCAACTCCTGACACGAAAAAAAGAGAATAATCTGCACCTGTACATTGAGTACAAATGAAGAAGAAACACTATGTAAATAAGAAAAAAATTATAATCCAGGTATTTTAAAATAAGGAGCCCCGGTGGCGAAGTGCGTTAAAGCACTGAGCTGGAGACCGAAAGGTCCCAGGTTCAAACCCCGGGAGCGGCATGAGTGGCTGCTGTTAGCTCCAACTCCTGCCAACCTAGCAGTTCGAAAACATGCCAATGTGAGTAGATCAATAGGTACCGCTCCGGCAGGAAGGTAACGGCGCTCCATGCTGTCATGCTGGCCACATGAACTTGGAGGTGTCTACGGACAACGCTGGCTCTTCGGCTTAGAAATGGAGATGAGCACCAACCCCCAGAGTCAGACATGACTGGACTTAACGTCAGGGGAAACCTTCACCTTTTACCTTATTTTAAAATAAGAAACATGAAAATTTAAATTTGGCTTCAAATTATTTGGTTTTGCTATGTCTTCAAGTCAGGTAAGATTTATGGCAACACTTGTTCAGTGTAGGTTTATCATTGTCTTCCTCTTCAGCTGAGAAGATCTGACTTACCCAAGATCATCACTGAGTTTTCACGATTGAACAGGGATATGAATCTTAGCCTTCCAGAAACCTAGACAAGCAAGCAGATCACCACACTGACTCTCTTTTAATAATATACTTCAGCATTATTTATGGATAATTAACATTATTTTAGCATTATTTACAGAGAGTTGCTTTGAAAGAACTGAAATATGGGAGCAAGAGATGATAGGTGTTCCACAGAGCAGGAAATGTCACATTAAGTTGGATAGTCCTATTTAATGGATTAAGTCCATAGTCCAGGAAATAATGCACTTGAGGGAAGGATATTAGAGGCAAAGATGAAGTATTTTTGAGAAGACAGAAAAGCTTGGAAAAGATCATGATGCTGGGGAAAATGGAAGGGAAAAGGAAGAGAGGCCGACCAAGGGCAAGATGGATAGATGGTATCCTTTAAGAGACTGGCTTGACCTTGAAGGAACTGGGGGTGGTGCCGGCCAACAAGGAGCTCTGGCATGGACTTGTCCATGAGGTCACGAATAATCGGAAACGACTAAGTGATTGAACAACAACAAATTCTTCTGAACAAGGCAAGATTTCTAATAGGGCAAAGTTATGTTTGGGGAGTAAGCAATCTTGATATTTCTAAACATGATGATTAACTAAATTGAGATTACAATATATTATAGGTTGATGACATACCATGGTGCCCACTTTTTACTATTTCTTTTTCTGGTTCTCCTTCCCACAGCTCTGTTTTGTGATGTTTTGGACTCCCAACGTGTCAGAGAAGATCTTAGTAGACATCATAGGTGTGGATTTTGCCTTTGCAGAGCTTTGTGTCATCCCACTTCGCATCTTCTCCTTCTTCCCAGTTCCAGGTATGTGGAGGGCACAATCTTTAGTATTCCCTTTAGCATCTCCTTGCTCTGTATAAACAGCTGGTCAGGTTCAGTGGGAGAAACTGAAGTGTTGCCTTAATTAAGTGGGGGGGGGGGTTTCTTTTTAGGACTCAATGCATCATTACTAAGAGTGAGCATTTGGGAAATATCTAATATAAACCTTTTCTATATTGTTCATATTGCACACAAGCAAGTCATTTATTTCATGACTTTGAATGAATCCTTTGTGCCAAACAATCTCATCTGTAAGAAGGCTAGACGAGGACTCTTCTGTCTGATACTTAATGTTTTGTGCACAGGATTTTAAAAATTTATTATTTCTGGTCCATTATTAACTATTGATGTAAACTACCAAATGAAGTATTTTCTGTGGGAGTCTCATGTCCGGTTAAAACTATGAAATATATTACCAGAATCAGATCTGTTGCAATCTATTTTCATCAACAAAACTCCCACAAGAAAACCTTTTTTAATTGTGTCAGAAGCAACTTGAGGTAAGTTGCTTCTGGTGTGAGAGAATTGGCCATCTACAGAGACGTTGCCCAGGGGATGCCCTGATGTGTTACCATCCTGCTGGGAGGCTTCTCTCATGTCCCTGCAAGCTAGAGCTGACAGACAGGAGCTCACCCCATCTCACGGATTTGAACTGCCAACCTTCAGGTCAGCAACACAACCTTCAGGTCAGCAGTCAAGCCAGCACAAGGGTTTAACTCATTGCATCCCTGCGAAATGACAGGACAAATATACAATAAATACCATATTTGACATTGAGAGTCCATATTTTAGTATCCCAGTTTTGTGGCTAGCTTTAAAAGTCCTGAACAGGCCTTAACAAAAGGACCAGCTTTTTTCGCAGGAGGGTTTTCTGTCAAAACTATTTTCTCCCTAATAGCAATCTGCCTCCCTATTCATCCCCTGAAGAAGGATTTACAGCTTTAAGTACATATTTGTGGGATATGGTGGCATTTCAGGTGAGCTGGTCTCAACTATTAAGGCAAGGATTGCACACTCCAGATATTGGATTCCAGTGCCCATCATGCCTCACAACTGGCAATGCCAGCTAGGTTGGTGGAAATAGTAGTCCATCCACATCTGAAGGGCCATGTGTTTCTTACCCTACATTAAGAATGATAATGTCTCAGACCAGCACATTGCATTAGTGGCAGAAACTAAATAACAGAACAAAAATGTCCAGTCCTATTACATGATCTTGCATTCAGCTGAGTGAGCTCCCTGCAGTCTGAAGCACAATCCAGAAATAACTTTACCTGCCTTGTGTTATTTGTACAAACAAAAAAATCCTGCATTGTTTCTAATGGCTGTCTTTCAGTTGTTCTTCTCCATTAGCAACACACAGACATAACATAAATGGCCCAACAGTGATTCAACTGTATGTACTTCTAAGCAGAACAGAGGAATAGAGTCAAACACATTTTGTGAGAATCAGGTAGTATCTGGAACTGCTTGTCTTCTGTGTCCAGATATGTGAGTTAGTTAGCTGGACTGAAGACCTATAGCTGTCAAGAATGAACACTTATTGTGAATTTCAGCCCACCTGATGAAATTGGAATGGTCTCTGTAGTAGGCCAGAACTGATAGCCTCCTCCTTGCTGCCAGGATCTCATTGTTCTTCATGCATTTTTTTTCCAGTCACTGTAAGAGCACATTTGACAGGATGGTTAATGACGTTAAAAAAGACTTTTGTGCTGGCCCCAAGCTCAGTGCTGCGGATCATTGTCCTCATCACCAGTCTCATTGTGCTGCCTTATTTGGGGTAAGTTATGTTGTATGGCGCTTCATTTCCCCCATTCCTCCCCAGTGCCCCAGTGTGGTCAATGTATTTCCATGCAATGTTCCCTTTGAGTTGCAAACACCTTGTTTTGAATAAAGAGGGTCTTTTTTATTCCTATTTACTCAAATATTAGACTACATTCTACCGCTTTAAAAGGTAAAGGTAAAAGTTTTCCCTGACATTAAGTCCAGTCATGTCCGACTCTGGGATTTGGTGCTCATCTCCATTTCTAAGCCATTGTCCGTAGACACTTCCAAGGTCATGTGGCCGTTATGACTGTATGGAGCACCGTTACCTTCCCGCCGGAGCCGTACCTATTGATCTACTCACATTTGCATGTTTTTGAACTGCTAGGTTGGCAGAAGCTGGAGCTAACAGCGGGTGCTCACTCCTCTCCCGGGATTTGAACTTGCAACCTTTCGGTCTGCAAGTTCAGCAGCTCAGTGCTTTAACACACTGCGCCACCAGGGGCTCCATCTATCGTTTTTGGCTTCGGGAATGGCTGAAATACAGGAAAAAGATTAGGAAGGCATACCTTGCATGAGCTTGCATGGTAGCTAGGACACTTTTTTTCTCGTGTCAGGAGCAACTGAAGTTGCTTCTGGAGTGAGAGAATTGGCCATCTGCAAGGACGTTGCCCAGGGGACGCACAGATGTTTTGATGTTTTTACCATCTTTGTGGGAGGCTTCTCTCATGTCCCCGCATGGAGCTGGAGCTGATAGAGGGAGCTCATCCGCACTCTCCCCGGGTGGGATTCGAACCTGGCAGCCTTCAGGTCAGCAACCCAACCTTCAAGTCACAAGGCTTTTATCCCCTAGGCCATCAGAGGCTCCTAACATGTTTATAGGCATCCATTTTTTTTTGGTAACCACATAATCGAATTAGTGTTTAGATTATAACAGCATCCATGATACAATTTTATTATAGGCGATCAATAAAAAGTGATAGTAAGACTATCTTTTTACTCTTCTTTCTCCCTGCTAATCTCTTTGTACTTGGTCCTACATGATGTGTGAGCCTTGCATTGATCCCTCCATCACAAATTTAACTCCCTTTCATTTCTACTCAGCTGACTACTCCTGTTCTCGCATATTTGACATGTCTACCCACTTTGCTTGTCAAACCTGGGTAAGATTGGAAGAGAATCATGGCTTCAAAGTTGGTGGTCTTTGCTTCTTCCAGAACACTGATGTTTGTCTGCCATATATATTGATTCTATTATATATAAAAAAAACACATGGGAAAAGTTTATTAAACTGCAAAAACTTTGTTTTTGCGGAACAACCTGCAGCACATTTTTCTATAGTTTTACAATGAATATCTCATCGAGTCTCAACCAATACAAGATAGTTTGTGGCAGTTACAAAAACTTAGTTTCTTTAGTATAACAATGACTTTCAAAGTAAGAAACGCACAATTAAACAGAAAATAACACTTTGAAACCAGGAACATAATATTTTTCAATTTTCTAACTTATTTAGGCAATCCCTCGTTATCTGAGTATGATGGCCTTCCAAGTTCTTGGAAGATGCCTGTGCTTGAGTTTTTTAATGTGTGGAGATCAGTGCACAGCCAATGAATACAGTTTTCACAGAGTGAAGGTAGTTAACACGACGACGGTGGTTCCTCAATCTGTCGCAGCCTTCTTCTGCCTTCACAGCCATTGTAACATGTACCATGTTATACCCGCTGTTGAGGTCTTCGGATTGTGCTTGGTCTGGAACCTCCTCTGCACCCCCCGCCCCCCAAGTCACTGTAGTGACGGTGAAGATTGCATCATGATTCATAACAATCATTCTATGACATCACAGCCAATGTTAACAGAAAGTATTGTTACAGGCAATAAGGAAATTATTTTTATTCTATTTTAGTACAGTATAAAGCATAAAGTTTTATCTGGAAGGGTCTATCATTTTAATGCCCTTTGTTATATTTCACTTCACTTCACTTTATTTCTTAATTAGTCGCTCTTCACCAGAGTGCTCCTTACAATTACAACTTACAATTTAAATTATCATTCCACAATATAAAAAACATTCAACATAAAAACATTCAACATAAAAACATTCAGCCTAAAAACATTCAACAGTGACTATTTGGCAAATTAGATCTGATTTACTTAAATGCACAACCAAACAGCCAAGTCTTGAGCACTTTTACCAACACAATGACTGACGATTATGTTTGTGTAAGAGGTAGTAATAGAAATTATCTCTTTTTCTTTATTTCTAATCCTTCTAGGGTTCATGGAGCCACCCTGGGAGTAGGATCACTTCTAGCTGGCTTTGTAGGAGAATCTACCATGGTTGCAATAGCAGCTTGTTATGTCTATCAGAAACAGGTAAAGAATTATAACTTTGCATTGAATTCCATGAAAATTAATTTCAACTAAGCTTGAGATCATGCTATTGTTGTTTGGGGGTGGGTCATTTAAACTCTGGTTTCATTTTATCCCTACTTAACAGAAGGTCCGTTCCCTTCTGTTTCATGTGAGGATCTCCAATGCAAAAGGGGAATTACAACAGGGACCTATTTCTGCTTGTCATTTAGGTGATTGCCCCTCATGTAAAATATTCTCTGTACATAGAATGGTTGGTGTCAGGGGAAAGAGCCTTTCTCACCAAGCTGAACCTTCTCGCTGACATATTTGAAGAAGTGCTTGTATGAAGGAGCATTCACTCACATGAGCTTCAGCCTGCTTTCTGAGGCCCCTTCCACACAGGTGAATGAAATCCCACATTTTCTGCTTTGAACTGGGATATATGGCAGTGTGGACTCAGATAACCCAGTTCAAAGCAGATATTATGGATTTTTCTGCCTTGATATTCTGGGTTATATTGCTGCATGGAAAGGGCCCTGGGGCTTAAAACTATCTCCCCCAACCCAACAATCTTCATTCTATTTAAAACAGACCCAACAGGAGTTGGGCCAGGCTGTGGCGCAGACTGTTGAGCAACCAGCTGCAGCCAGCTGCAACAAATCACTCTGACCAAGAGGTCATGAGTTTGAGGCCAGCTCGGAGCCCCGCGTTTGTTTTGTCTTTGTTCTATGTTAAGGAATTGAATGTTTGCCTTATATGTGTAATGTGAGCCCTGAGTCCCCTTCGGGATGAGAAGGGCGGAATATAAATACAGTAGAGTCTCACTTATCCAAGCCTCACTTATCCAAGCTTCTGGATAATCCAAGCCATTTTTGTAGTCAATGTTTTCAATATATCGTGATATTTTGGTGCTAAATTTGTAAATACAGTAACTACAACATAACATTACTGCGTATTAAACTACTTTTTCTGTCAAATTTGTTGCATAACATGATGTTTAGGTGCTTAATTTGTAAAATCATAATGTAATTTGATGTTTAATAGGCTTTTCCTTAATCCCTCCTTATTATCCAAGATATTCGCTTATCCAAGCTTCTGATGGTCCGTTTAGCTTGGATAAGTGAAACTCTACTGTACTGTAAATAAATTGTACAGTTGTGGATGGAAGGAGCTTATGCAAACATTTTCCTTGAATCATTTGCCAATTTCCCTTTAGAGCCCGAGAAACTTGCATTTAATATCACATATTCTTTATATTAAAGTAGACCAGCTCAGAAAAGTTTACTAATCAAGAAAGAATTAGGCTTTGACATTTCTGTATTATGTGTTTTGTCTTGGTTTACAATCTGCCACCATATTCTGTTTTTCAACCTAGAAAAAGAAGAGGAATGATAATGAGACCGCGACGGAAGGTGAAGACTCAGCAATGACTGACATGCCTCAAATAGAGGAAATGACGGACATCGTAGAAATGAGAGAAGAGAATGAGTGACAAACTGGAACTATCTGTTCTCTGCAGGGACAACTGGAAGCATACTTCTTCTCTCATGATTCATTGTTTATTTTTTTAATAAAGAGGCCTTGATTCCAGAGGTTTCAGATAATGAAATCCCTAGCATACTGAGTATGCTGGCATGGATGAGGGACTTCAAGGAACCGTTCCTGCTTTTCCTCCCTACTTTCAACTGAACTTCTTTTCTCTCTCAGCCCAAGCTGCTACTGCTGCTGCTACACAGTAGAAGAACCTCCCCTTTTGGACAGTCTCCGCTGGCCAACCAAAGCCACTCTGTTTCTTCAAGAATTCTGCTGCCGTCCTTTCATCTCCTCCAGTGCTTCCCCCTGCTCCACTGACCCTGATATGCCCCGTTCCTCTTTTTATTATTATTATTGTTAATTAAAGATTTAAAAATGCAACTTTGGGGTGGGGGGAACATTAGCTTTATTTTACTTGCTTGAAAATGACTTTGCTCTCTTGACTTGTACCACGGTGGTCTCTTGAGGTTTTGCTTTCTCATTGTTTAGTGTAATATATTGTATACTGCTACTAAACAAAATACCAAGACAAGAGGTTAAAAAAAAGGAATAAATGATAAATGGAATATATTAAATAGACATTGATAAACACATAATAAGACTTCTGTTTAGAGTTGATTATATCACCTAAGATATAAGAAAGGACTCTTTCTAGGGTTAATCAAAACTGTGAACTGTCACTTCCGCTATACTAACCATATAACATTTTTCTAAAACCGTGTATTTATTTATCGTGTGAGAAGAAATTGAGAATACAACTATAATGTATAAAAAATCACAAAGTTTAAAACTTGGCATTATGCTCAATTTCCTTTGACCAGAAGCTGGCCACTTGGAGTGCCTCTGATATTGCTATAAGGAGGTCCTCCATTGAGCATGTGGCAGGGCTCAGACCACATTGTATTAAGTCAGTGGTTCTCAACCTGGAGTCCCCAGATGTTTGTGGCCTACAATTCCTAGAAATCCCAGTAGTTTACCAGCTGTTACGATTTCTGGGAGTTGAAGGCCAAAAACATCTGGGGACTTCAGGTTGAGAACCACTGTATTAAGTGGTCTGTAGTTTTCTCTTCTCCACATTTGCATGTTGTGGACTCGACTTTGTAGCCCTATTTTTGAAGTTTGGCTCTGCATCTTGTGGTGCCAAAGTGCAGCCTGTTCAGTGTCTTCCAAGTCGCCCAGTCTTTTGTGTGCCCAGGAGGGAGTCTCTCATCCAGTATCAGCCATGGGTTGAGGTTCCAGGTTTTAGCCTGCCACTTTTGGACTCTTGCTTGCTGAGGTGTTTCTACGAGTATCTCTAGATCTTAGGAAGCTGTTTCTTGGTTTAAGGCATTGGCATGCAGGCTGATATCCAAACAGGATGAGCTGGAGATGTCAATGTTTTGGTTTTTTCATTGCTGACTGTTAATTCCCAGCGAATATCAGGTGGTGTAATACTGGCTAAACAGTATAATTCTTCAGCGATGTTGGGTGTAGACATACTGTGATAATGCGGCATGTCTCATTAAGAGCTACATCCACTGTTTTAACGTGGTAAGATGTATTCCATACTGGGCGTGCGTTCTCAGCAGCAGAGCAGCAAAATGCAAGGGCAGATGTCTTCACCATTGAAGATACTGAAATCAAAAGTGTTACTTGTAATCCCAACATTCAGTCATACTCTTTTATTTTGGAGGTTTTTGTTCCCAGACAGCATATTTTAGTTGAAGTGTCGACAAGCAGCTGTTTCCAGGGTTATCAAAAGGAAGATGACTAAAAATGAAACAAACACCTAATAGTTAAACTAAAGTTTTACTCCAGTGTTTTAGCATGGTTGTTTGTGAGCTCTGTTCAAAAATATACATTACATGCAAGGTTGCACAAAGACTATCATGATATGTCTCCTTGAGATACATAACTCTGTATAAACTTTGTTTTTTCTCCAGATTTTTTCAGTATTGAATGATATATTATAGTTTCAATACAAGAACAGAAGGAAGGAAGGAAGGAAGGAAGGAAGGAAGGAAGGAAGGAAGGAAGGAAGGAAGGAAGGAAGGAAGGAAGGAAGGAAGGAAGGAAGGAAGGAAGGAAGGAAGGAAGGAAGGAAGGAAGGGAGTTCAATGGGAAAGAACTTCCAGCCATTAGTTCTCCTGGGATCAATATTTCCCTGTGGTTTGCACATTGGTGGCTGAATTACTCATCACAGATGACCAAAATGTTTTGACATTTCTTTAGGGAAATTATATTTTTATATCAACTTTAGAACACTTGAAACAATTCTATATAATTTTGGACAAAGCCATTTTCTAGATTTTGGGAGCAGATTGCTTAGATCAGATGAAATCTTGCAATCCTGTTGTCAATATATGTGTATATATACACACACACACAAATGTGTATAAATATATATATTGTACATTGTGTGTAATTTATTACAGCGTGCAATATGTTTCTTGCTTTTGCAAAATTCAGTTTAAAAAATAAGAATCTCTAAAACTAAATGAGGTTTGCTTGTGTCCTGGAACTTGGAAGACATTACACTTCTACATTACATCTCTGCAAATGCTGAGATCTGTACACATGCAACTGTAATGGGATGTGATTAATATTTTTGCAGTCAGCAGTGGTTGTGGAAATTACTTTAAACAGGGGTGCACAATTGGTAGTACCCAAGTTAAATCCAACCCCTGCAGGATTGCTTTGGAGGATGGGGTTTTTTAAAACAACATACAGGAGGGAGGACTTTCTTCAACTGGTCAGAATTGCAGAGATTGCTGCCACCATTTATGTATTTAGGAGCTTCTTTTCCTTGTATATTAGGACTTTGAGAGAGAGAGACACAACATTTTGAGTGAGGAGAAACGATAACAGTTTATTTGTAACTTGTGAGGTAAATAAGCGTAGTTCCTTTGCCATGGAAACATAAACAGGACAATTTACTTTTAAATCCAATTCTCCCAGGATTTAAACAGTAATTCTTTAGGCAATCACTATGTAGTCTTTTAGCCTTTCCCTTCTTAAAGGTTCTAACTATATTCTTACGCTTTAAGAGCTTTCACCATCATTCGCTTAAATCTAACCTTCCTTACTCCCAATTGCTAAGACTCAAACGTAACAATAGCAAACAAGAGGATTATCACACAACAGCACACACCTTTAGAAATAGACTTAAAGCAAGAGGATACCCAAAAAGTATACTAGACTTAGCTATTCAGAAAACACAGCGAACCGACAGAAATACTTTACTTAAATATCATCCCAAGAAACAAAACACTATAATCATTTGTCCCCTCACATTGACAACACAGACCTCTAATATATATAAGATCATTACCAGACACTGGCATCTCATACAAGACATTCCAGGCTGTCAGGAGATACCCATTATTGCTCATAGAAGATCCAAACATTTAAGAGAGATATTGATTCATTCCGACCTTAGAATACCTGACACAGATCTGAAAAGATCCATCAAAGGGAATTTCACATGTGGACATTGCGATTGTTGCACCCAAACCACCAACATAAAAAAGTAGGCATGATCAAAAAATTGTAATGAATCTTATATCGGATTAAAATCGGCTATATCCCGCTTTTTGATCCAGTATCCGATGCGGGCTATCACGGCCCATCAAGCTTGTTAATTCGAAGCATTGTAGCCCTACTCTCGTTATGTCTCTTAATTTTTTTCGTAATTTTTTTGCCCCAAAATAATTTTTTAAATTTTTTTTAAAATTGGGAGTAATGTTGCTCCATCTGCTTTCAAGTCTTCAATGTCTTCTGTTGGTCAAGGTACTAGATGTGGGGGGGGGGGGGAGAAAGCCTTTAAGTGCATCATCAAGAACGCTTGCATTACTTTGTGGAACCGTTCGAAAGACCCCAATGCAAGCGATAGAGACACACGATATACAATACTTTGTAACATTGGCCCAAAAGAGAATATTATTTGAGGTAAATTTTTAAGAACGACCGATGAAAGGATAGGATGCTTATCATAACATGATAAAAGAATTGGGTTGTGTCCAAAGAGTTTCAGGGAAAGGAACCTGACTGGTTCTATTTCAAAGCTTCTCAATTGGTCTTCATTTAACTGGATTCAACCAAAGCTGTAATTGGCAGATAACATGCTTATCTCTGCACAAAGGACAGCTAACCAGTGCACCGGTGTGCTTGCGTTATAACTCTGCTGTCATCCTGTAAAGTACACAAAACTACCTCTTCCCTCAACCAGGGTGCAGAAATTATGCACTTTATCAAGTCTCCTTCAACTAGTTACTTGGTTTTCTCCAACCTTTTCTGTTCACGTTGTCCCTGGTATGGAACAATGCTTCATATAGAGATCTGAGTCCTTCATTCTGCCCGCCTATCATCTAGCAGAAATGGCATACCAATAGAGTGCATTTTGTTTTTACTTTGGAAAGGGGTTACCTTAGGCTATTTCTAAGTATTGCCTGCTGGGTGGTCTGAGGTAAGATGCCATCCAGACATCACAGAATGAAATAGTCGAGCACATAATACCAGCGATGCCTAGGGAGGTGCACAACTGAATTCTCAAGGAGATGCTGGTAGTCCTCAATTCCACCTTTTGGCCAGAAGTCGGACAACCCGCCACGGGTTATGGCTAGAGCTGGAAGTGCTTCTTGCTGGTCTGTTGGTAGAATTCGGCCGACCTCTGGAAAACTTACTAGCCTGGTACAAGTCATAGCTGGGGGTGGGGCCTTTGTGGCTGCAAGAAACACGATGGGATGGGAACCCTCCAAGTTATTTTCCAGTTTTTCTTTTTTAAAAAATAATCATTACAGTTTTCCATTTAAAACAGTATAAAGTGAATCTAAAATCATGAAAAACATATAAATTCATAGAAAGTTTGGAAAGAGAGAAAATTAAAGTAGCATGAAGAGAAAGTAGTCAGTGGGGGGGAAGGGGTTGACAGTATGGGGAAAAAAGGGGGGGAGGAAGTTGTGTTCAAGAAGTGTCAAGAGTGATAGAAAATAAGAAAGATCTAGATTTTCCTTTGGTGATGACTTCCCGGGAGTGGGAGTGGAACCCAAGCCCCCATTTCTCTTGCAGCAACAAAGTCCCTGCCCTGCTACTTTTTAGAAAGAGGCGGGGGGGGGGGGGTGCCGGCCAACGGTGGCCGGCTCCCCAGAGGAATGGGACCCGAGCCCCCATTTCTCTTACAGCAACAAAGTCTCCGCCCCGCTACTTTTTAGAAAGGGGCGGAGGGTGGGTGCCGGCCAACCGTGGCTGGCTCCTCAGAGGAGTGGGACCCGAGCCCCCATTTTTCTTGCAGCAACAAAGTCCCCACCCCGTTACTTTTTAGAAAGGGGTGGGGGGTGGGTGCTGGCCAACGGTGCCCGGCGGGGGGTGGAACCTTTTTGAATGACGGGGGCAGTCCAGGTTTCCTCCAACATGTTTTGGAGGTTTCAGAAGGGATGCTTTCGATTGCTCTCCCTCCCTCTAGCTTGGTATAATGATGGTGGCTGAAGAAAACCCAATGGAAAAGGAAATAAGGCTTTCATGCAGGAACAAAAGGGTTTCTTTCTTGTATAAGCTATGAAAATTCTCCAAAAATGAGAGGATAAAGGAAACATTCTGCAATTTGGTGAGCTGGCAGGGTTGAATGTGTTCTCCCACTGTTCCAAATTTGATCAGGATAGTTCAAAAAATGAGAGCGGGAGAGCCCTGTAAATGTCCCCCCCCCGGTGCTGTTTATTTTTCACGACTGCGCATGCGCGTCCGCCATTAACGAACCAATTTTGAGGATTGCGAATTTTCAGAAATATCCGAAATTTTTGAGGGGAAAAATCGGAAATAGTTTCAAAAACGAAGCACCAGCACCCCCTACTTTAGAAGCGAGTTTAGAACCATTTTTTTCATGGATCGCTCATGCCTAGTACTTACATCCAACACTGAATATTAGAGCTACTTTAAAGAACTACACTATATGCTCTTCAGGGAATGTAATATATGTTATCCAATGTCCCTGTAACCTATTATACATTGGCATGACTACCAGATCTTTAAGAACTAGAATACAGGAACATTGTTCTAGGATCAAAAAGAGAAGTATTGACTCGACATTATGTGTACACTTCAAGGAGAAATCCCACTCATGTCATGATTTTAACATCTATGCTTTGGAAAAACTGCATTCTGCAACCAACACGGACATTAAGAGATTGCTCCTCCATAGGGAGGCTTATTGGATTTTTAGATTTAAAACCCTTACCCCCACAGTGCCTGAATGACAAACTAGATCTCACCTGTTTTCTCTAACATGACTAAGGTTCTTATGTTCTCTCAGGACCACAAACAGGTGCTTGCTACAGAAGACCCAAAGCAGCACACAGATGTAAGAACCATTAGACATAGATGTTATTTACAACCAGATTTAACAAAGATACCATACCTATTGTTGTTTATTCTAACTATATTCCCTCAAAGAGGCTGCCTTTTAAGATACAGTTCCCTTCTCCAAAACCAACTCCTAAAACTGACTTCCAAAACCAAACTCCAACTCACTGACAAACTGAAAAAGAATGTTCAGCCAGCCTCCCCAACTGTCACTTTGGCTCCACCCACCTTCAGTTGCTAAGCAACCTCTCATTTGCATTCAGCCAATCAGGCAGCATCTATGCTAATGACTGCTCAACGGCTCCTCCCCTTTGCTCTACTGAGCTATTGTCAGTGAGGCCTACAAAATGGCAGCTCATCCGTACTGCCTACAAATTGGCTGCACACCAGTCCTGCGAGGTGGGCCACATACCAACTGGGAGGAAGGCAAGATCCGTTACAATTGCTATCCAAGTCAAGTTTGCCTTTGCAAAGGCAAGTGGGATGTTTCCTAAGGGGAAATCATGACTATCAAAGGGGTTTGCAAACAAACCCATTACTGGGGGTTTAGGAGAGTCCTGCTGTACTATTCGTGATACACTTCTTCATGGTGTTTCAGCTAAAATAGGTTGTTGGCTGATGATAGCAACAAAGAGAACACTACAAATCCAAGGTTTAGTGCTGTTTGATAACATGTTCTTCTTGTTGAAGAAATATATTGGATGTAATCAATACTGTGTAGTCTAGATTGTATACAGTGGATCCTCAGTATCCATGGGGTTTGATTCCAGGACCCTCCATGGATACTAAAACCCATGGATGTTCAAGTCCCGTTGTATATATATATGGGGCAGAAAAATATTGTCCCTAGTATAAAATGACAAGATCAAGGTTTAAACAAATATTTTCAAGCCATTGAATCCATGGCATTAGAATCTATGGATATTGAGCGTCAGCTGTATTTGGATACATGCACTCATGTATGTGCATCATATCCTGGTGTGAATAGGCATATGCACACATGCTCATCAACAAATTTTGTTCATTTGCTCGCTTCTGGTGTGAGAGAATTGGCCGTCTGCAAGGACATTGTCCAGGGGATGCCCAGATGTTTTGATGTTTTTACCATCTTTGTTGGACACTTCTCTCATGGCCTCGCATGGAGCTGGAGCTGATAGAGGGAGTTCATTCACACTCTCCCCGGGTGGGATTCTAACCTGGCAGCCTTTAGGTCAGCAACCCAACCTTCAAGTCACAAGGCTTTTATCCCCTAGGCCACCGGAAGCTCCTAGGCAGATTATTCCTAAATTGTCAAGATACTCTGAATGCCAGATACAGTTAAACATACAGCATTTCTTATATCTCAAACGGGCAACCTTCAGTTCAGCAACTCAACCTTTAAGCCATCAGTCCTGCTGGCACAAGGGTTTAACCCACTGTGCTACCAGGGGCTCCTGAAGAGATTGATCTAATTTTATCAATGCTAAAAGATGCACACAGTTAAATGTTTGGATAAATAACAACCTCTACCAGAATGGTATTGATAGAAAAAACTTAAATGTATATGTTCTCATACAGATTTAAATGTGTATATTCATAAGACAGTATGCTAGTATTGCTGAGTATTTTCTTTACAGTCCCAACTGGGACTATCTTATTATGTAACACAAAGCAAAACATACATCAATCTCAAACAGAAAATAGTCCACAAATATGGTGTATATACAAACACAACTATACAACAACAAGTAATCCCAGGTACAATGCCTCATTTCGGGGAATCCTTCTTCAGGTTGTGTATATTTGTACTAGATCTTAAACAGTCTTTTGGTGTATGGTTGTAGTCTTCTTACTGTGAATCTTCTTATAGTTGACTACGGTATGTTGTTGTCTCTCTTAATCTTAATTACTTACTTAGTCCTGCTTCAATTCAAGGCCTTTCCATGTTGTCAATATTCTAAACATAAACATAGGCACATACTTATAGTAACTGTGATTGTTGTACTAAAATAGATATGTGTAAACACCCCATAAATAACAACCTCCAATGGCTGTAGAATTCTGAAAGTGATAGCCCCCAAAATGTAACTTTTCCAAACTTTGACTATGACCGTTATTTAGGAACCTGAGGAAGGATCACTTCATGCTTCTGGTTGCAAGTACTTTGCACAATTGAATCTCATCATGATCATGAGTGATTTAGTTGAGGGACACAGGAGGCCACTATTCATGTGAGGGAGCTGGAAAAGTTTTTTGTGGCTGTCAAAACACTGATTTCTGAGATGATGGACAAGAGAATATCCCCTCGTTGTCCGACATACAAAAAACATCATAGCTGTCAGTTAAGTCATTCAGTGCATTGTGCTGACTGAACTACTGACATGAAGGTTGGGCTGCTGACCTGAAGATTGCCAGTTCGAATCTGCGAGATGAGTTGAGCTCCTGTCAGCTCTAGCTTGCGGGGACATGACAGAAGCCTCACAGCTAACACATCCGGGCATCCCCTGGGCAATGTCTCTGTAGACGGCCAATTCTCTCACACCAGAAGCGACTTGCAGTATATTATCAAGTTGCTTCTGACATGATAAAAAAGTGCACGTAATATGGTAGGACCATCTATCACATCCCAAACAAAAGGCCACTTTGGGACTTCTGCGACAAGATTTGCAAGATATATACATTTTTGTCAACATAGGAATGGCCATAGAACTCAACCAGAATGTCACTGTACCCTTTAGGAAATGTCTGAGTTATGGTTGAGCCAATCCTAATAGTGGGATTGGTGCAACCAAACGGCTCTGTTTTCAAGAGGTGAAAGTATCATCTCTTCCAAACAACATAGCTAAATGTCCTTAATATGGTTCTATCAGCAACATTAGTTGACAGTTTTAGTCCACTAATACTTTTGCATACAGTGATATCATAACTTGTGCAAGTGTTCTTGTTTATGATGTCATCCTGTGACATCTTTTGTGACCCATACCATAGCTGTTGGCTATGCCTTATCCAAAGCACATGGTGTGCTCTGCGTAAGTCTTAGGCTGATGCTCTAAATCAGCTTAAATCCAATCATTGTGTCTTAGCTGCTTTATGGGTCAGTTTTACTCTCCATTTAAATGCATTATCCTCAGTTAGACATCATTACAACTCTTCATGAAATGGACAAAAAAGAAATGCTGACTAAATTTAATATCCATTCAGAGTGAAGAAATAAATTGGTAAAATGACACAGCTGACTAATATAAAGGGATCAATTTCAAGGATTTTGAAGGATAGAGTTCTTTTTTAAAATGAGGAAGCTGACAAAGAAAGAACCTTACATTTGTATTCTGCTGAAGGCCTGGAAGAGTAAGCACTTTTGACATCAAACTTGGCAAAATTCAGCCCTATCTAGATGTCATTTTTTAAATATTTCCCCACCCCAATCCCATAGCTTTCAAATATTTGCTGACACTAGATTAAATTTCAGGGTAGATTAAAATAATTTTTCTGTTTTTATCTGAAAGCATACAAATAATATTTCACAGTAAGCAACCTACAATTTATCATTGGTGGATAGTAACTGTGTGAGGCACATAGAATGCATTAATACCTTCCTAATGCATTTGGTGTACAAGGCTATTGGAGTTTGGGCTATTAGAAATGGGGTTGAATATGAAGTCTGTTAGGCAGAAGAAGTCTTGTAAAAAAAAACCAGATAGATTGGATTCTGTGAGAAAGACAATCAGCCTTTTATAGTAAAGGAAAAGGTATGTGACCTTTACTATATTGGTTTTAAGAACGTCCCACCATAACTTCTCTGTGTTGTACCTTCAAGCAACTTGAAGCAACATTATTTCTGTCTGGCTCTACAGCTAGTATTCCCTACTGATTTTTTTTTAAGCTGTCAAATTTCTTAATCTTTTCCCTGGATGGATGAAGTGCTCTTCAAGTCTCAGCTCTCAAGCTTTTTAATCTTTGTGGTGATTCTATAGTAAGAGTCTCTTATGTTGCCAGCAATGTTTTATGTTGTTCATACATATGAAAAAAACAAGATGATGTAGTAATAGACTTCACACAGAGGAACTGTGGGATGGTATGAATAAATGAACTGTGTGTAGTTGGGTCAGTGATGTGTTTCCCATGTGTATATTGCCTTCTATTAGAAGAAACTTTCAGCTTTTGTGGTATCTTCATACATATTTCTGGACGGTCATGAAATCCTTCTATTGCAAAATAAGAACAGGGCAAATAATAGAGTATAAAGCCCCCCTTAGCTGTTGCCCAGAAAACTGGGACTGTTTCTCACAATACTACTACTTGCAATAAATGCATCCAGCTAGTTGACTACATCCTTTGCAGCCAAAGGTGGTGGACATCCATCCAGTCGGCAAAAACAAGACCTGGAGCTGACTGTAGTTCAGATCACGAACTTCTTATTACAAAATTTAGAATCAGACTAAAGAGAATGGGGAAAATACATAGACCAATTAGATATGATCTCACAAATATTCCCAGTGAATATGCAGTGGAGGTGAAGAATAGATTTCATGGACTAGATTTAATAAATAGAGTCCCAGAAGAACTATGGAGAGAAGTCCACAACATTGTTCAGGAGGCAGCAACAAAGTACATCCCAAAGAAAAAGAAAACCAAGAAGGCAAGATCGTTGAATATTGTGGTTTAGCTTTTATGCAACTTAAGGTACACATGAGCTATCCTTGGTCCATTCTTACTTTACAATTGCATCACTGTAATTCCACATTGACTGCCAAAATATGGAATTCTGGAATTTCCCATTTAGAGAGGAGTATTTAAAATTCTCAGTCAGAAAGCACTTTTGGTGGCTCACCAAGCTACAGTCCCCAGGATGCCCTAAGACACATCATAGTGCTATAAGTGGAAGCACTTTCACACTACACAGTTATAAGCACATCATACCCTGTTTCCCCCAAAATAAGACAGGGTCTTATATTAATTTTTGCTCCAAAGGATGCATTAGGGCTTGTTTTCAGGGGCAGTCTTATTTTTCCAAACTGACTTTTTAAATGAATTATATCTAGGGCTTATTTTTGAAATAGGACTTAAATTTCAAGCATCCTCAGAAATGCTGAAAAATAATGATAGATCGTTTTCAGGGTAGGTCTTAGTTTTGGGGAAACAGGGTAGTGCTATAACTGTATAGTGTGAAAAGCCACCAATGCTTCCACTTATGGAGTTTAGCTTGGGGAAAGGAAAGACAGTAAAATGATAACTTGTGGTAGCATTTTTAGGGAAGAATGGAAAGACAGGAAATAATTATTCCCCTATTACACATGTGCACACTTGTTCCTATCTGTGTCTCTTCAGTTCCTGCTTTAGTTTTCAAGGGAGACAATTAGGTGTGCCTTGCAGTATGTAGCTCTGCACTTCGATATGTTTTTTTTTTGTCTTGGGAGTGACTTGAGAAACCGCAAGTCGCTTCTGGTGTGAGAGAATTGGACATTTGCAAGGGCATTGCCCAGGGGATGCCTGGATGTTTTGACATCCTGTGGGAGGCTTCTCTCATGTCCCCGCAAGGGAAGCTGGAGCTAACAGACAGGGGCTCACCCCACTCCCCAAATTCGAACTGCTGACCTTTGGGACAGCAGTCCTGCTGGCACAAGAGTTTAACTCAGTGGTTCTCCACCTGTGGATCCCTAGGTGCCGTGGCCTACAACTCCCAGAAATCCCATCCAGTTTACGGGCTGTTAGTATTTCTGGAACCTGAAGGCCAAAACATCTGGGGACCCACAGGCCGAGAACCACTGGTTCAACCCACTGCACCTCCAGAGGCAATAGCAGAGTTGTTCTAGCTGTTATTGAAATAATGTACAGTAGAGTCTCACTCATCCAACATAAACAGAACAGCAGAACGTTGGATAAGCAAATATGTTGGATAATAAGAAGAGATTAAGGAAAAGCCTATTAAACATCAAATTACATTATGATTGTGTAAATTAAGCACCAGAACATCATGTTTCACAACAAACTGACAGAAAAAGCAATCAAATAATGGCAATGTTATGTAGTAATTACAATATTTATGAATTTAATACCAAAACATCACAATGTATTGAAAACATTGACTACAAAAACATTGATTACTAAAAGGCAGACTGCGTTGGATAATCCAGAATATTGGCTAAGCGAATGTTGGATAAGTGAGACTACTGTAATTAGAAGTGTTTTATATTTGTACTACAGGAAGCAGAAATACAAATAAACTGTAACCTTTAAGTTGGAAGTCACATGTTCCCTTTGTCTATTTGGGTGAGTTAATTTTAGTGGTAGTTCGTAGTTCATGTTGTTATAGGGCAGTGGTAAACTGGCTGGGATTTCGGGGAGTTGTAGGCCAAAAACATCTGGGGACCCCAGGTCGAGAACCACTGTTACAGGGTTATACTTTATCCCAGTATGTTATTTTATACTATGGAAATGATGTGCTAATAAACACATATACTTCGATATATGATACAATTCCAATTAGGCTGTTGTACAATGACAATAATGAGCATCCACCTCTTTCATAAAAACATCCTGTAACTTCACACAATAACTTCTTAAGCACCAAGCTGAATAGTGGAGGATTTGTAAAGGACAAAATTGATCCCCCTACACATGTAAAGATTATCCAAGATGAAGAAGAGAAGAGTGCTACCAGGGCAGAAATTGATTAAAGAAGATGTCTCATTCTCCAAAACCATTAAGCACAGCCTTTTAAAAGAACTCATAAGTGAAATATTAGAGGCAAATAATAGAGCTTAATGAAAGGCTAATTTAGAATAATTCTCTTGTTTCATAATCAGTATTTATCAATAGGATTGATTACTTCTTTCCATTTCTTGTTTTATCTACTTTTCCACTTCCTTTTCATTTTAGTTTTTCACATCTTACAAAAGAATTACCGTATATACTCGAATATAAGCTGACCCGAATATAAGCTGAGGCACCTAATTTTACCACAAAAAAACTGGGAAATCTTACTGACTCGAGTATAACCTGAGGGTGGGAAATACAAGCGCTAATGGTAAATTTCAAAATAAAAACAGATATCAATAAAATTACATTAATTGAGGCATCAGTAGGTTAAATGTTTTTGAATATTTACATAAGACTGTAATTTAAGAAAAGACTGTCCAAATTTGATTAAATCAGTGGTTCTCAACCTATGGGTCCCCAGATGTTTTGGCCTTTAACTCCCAGAAATATTAACATCTGGAAAACTGTCTGGTATTTCTGGGAGTTGTATACCAAAACATATGAGGACCCACAGGTTGAGAACCACTGGATTGAATCTTTGCTCTAACCTTCAATGTAAATGTGCTTACGTATCTTTCCAATAATCACCATAGTTTATTTTAACTGTACATTTTGGAAGAAACGCAGTGTGTATATGAATAAGGAAAAGTGGGAAAGACTGGCTTGGGAAGGGGGTGGGAAAGAAGTACTGGAAATGGAAAAGGTTGGAATGGGAAAGGGTGGTTGAAAAAGTTGGAAAATGAGGTGAAAGAGGGGTAGCTGGAAAAGTAGGACAAAACCTAGGGAGATCAGGCAGGCCCCTACCCTCCTCTCCTTCCAGAAGAGCTTAAAAACCTGGCTCTTCCAAAAGGCCTTCGATGATTAATTGTTGTAGGTTTGATTTATCCGCCTATTCAACAATAGCTCCATCGTTGATGCTTTGCCATTATTACATTGCACTTTATTGACCATTTTAGCTGTGAAACTACCTCTCCCCATTTTGAAATTTTCTGCACTTTGGCCCAGATCCGTGTATTAGTCTCCTGTTTTTAACATTTTATGCTGTATGTTGATTTTTATGACTGTTTTATTGATGCTGATGTTTTATTGTTGCGATATTTGTTTTATTGTCTTGCTGTTGTTTTATATTGTTGTGTCGGGCAAGGCCCCATGTAAGCCGCCCCAAGTCCCTTCGGGGAGATGGGGCGGGGTATAAAAATAAAGTTATTATTATAAAGTTATTATTATTGGGGTGGGAAAAGGGGCTGAGAAAGTGGGAAAGACTAGGATAAGAAAGATGGGCTGGGAAAGTAGGAAACTGGTGGGAAAAGGCAAGACTGAAATGGGAAAGAGAACTTGGAACGTGGGAAAGGCTGGAATGGAAAGGGAGCTGGAAAGGTGGGAGAGAGGGGATGGGGATAGTAAAGACTGGGGTAAGACGGGGGGGGGGGAAGCTAGAAAATGGGAAGATGAGTGAAAAGGGGTGCTGGAAAAGTGGGAGAAAAACTGAGGTGGGAAGGAAGTGGGAAGAACTGGGGAGAGGAAGGCGCATGGCCTGTGCTCTGCTCTCGATACACCAACCCAGCTGGAAGGAGAGGGAGCTCAGAGAGAGGAGAGGAAGTTGTGCACTTTCTCCGCACAGCAACCCAGCTCTCCTCTCCTCTCCTTCCTCTCCTCTCTCTCCCAGCTGGGTTGCTGTGCGTAGAGGGCATATGCCTTCCTCTCCTCTCAGCACAGGTGTGTGCCCTCTCCCCGCACAGCAACCCAGCTGGGAGAGAGAGAGATGAAGAAGGTATTCACCCTCCCCTCCCCTCCCCTCCCCTTTCGGCACAGCGACCTAACTGGGTTGAGGTGCGAAGAGATGAGGGTCCTGGCGGGAAGACATGGAGCTGAAAGGGCTTATTTCAGCCTCACACCGATGAGGGCTTTTTCAGCCTAAAAGAATGACCGAAAAACTCAGCTTATACTCGAGTATATGTAATTGTAGTTCTTACACCAACTAACCATTAAATCAAATTTGTGCAGCTCCTTTATGGATATATTTTTCATATTGATTTTCATATCCCATAGACTACACATCTTCAGAATACAGTTGCATTGGTTTTTGTGCACACACATGATGGCAGATATAGCTACAACTATACTGTGATATTCATCTGAACGCTACTCAACTGGCTGCATGCATAATTTATTGCAAGTGGCAGTATTGCAAGGAGCAATGCCCATCTTTGTTCCTGGTTTCTGGTTCATGTTTGTTGAGAGAGAATGAGCCACAGAATGGATAGTAGCCATTGCTAAACATGACAAGCCAACCATTCTTGCACTGCAAATGGAAACACCAGTATGCTGCTCATTCATGACAAGTCAGGGTTCCCGCTACTTCTCTTGCAACTCAAAGCTGGTCACATACCTAAAAGAGAATCTGAAGCTCTGTTAAAACAAGAAACAGGCAGTATGGCTTGAGGAACTTGTCACGGTTTCTCTTATTGTTTTCCTATGTAAATTAGGCTACCTTCAAGCTTTCTTCTGGCTCAAAGGTAGCCTTAATTTACATGGGACAGTGTTAAAACTTAACAAATTCCAGTCTATATCAGGACACCTCATAGGCAATGGAGATAAGTTTGTAAGAGACTGGAAGATAATTGGTGTGGGGAAACATGCAACATTCATTGGAACATGTTGACTTTCCATACAGGAAATTGCAATGAGCAACAGGAACAGAGAAAAGCTCAGAACTGAATCTCCTGGACAACAAAAGGACTATATGAAGCCTGTATTGCAACATAAGGTGTAACCTCAGCAAACATTTTAAATCTATGCTATTTAATTGATAGTTTGATGACCGGGACATCCGTAGAGATACCAAGGTGCTTGTTTATAAAGCCATTGTCCTCCCAACCCTGCTCTACGCCTACGAAACGTGGACGGTCTACAGACATCACACCCAACTCCTGGAGCATTTCCATCAGCGTTGCCTTACAAAAATACTGCAAATCTCTTGGGAAGACAGGCGGACAAATGTCAGCGTGCTTGAGGAAGCAAAGACCACCAGCATTGAAGCGATACTCCTACGCCATCAACTTCGCTGGACTGGCCATGTTGTCCGAATGCCCAATCACCGTCTCCCAAAGCAGCTACTCTACTCTGAACTCAAGAACGGGAAACGGAATGTTGGTGGGCAGAAAAAGAGATTTAAAGATGGGCTTAAAGCCAACCTTAAAAACTGTGGCATAGACACTGACAACTGGGAAGCCCTGGCCCTCGAGCGCTCTAATTGGAGGTCAGCTGTGACCAGCAGTGCTGCGGAGTTCGAAGAGGCACGAATGGAGGGCTTAAGAGAGAAACGTGCCAAAAGGACTGAGACCGCCTTCTACCTGGAAACCGATGTCCTCACTATGGAAGAACATGCGGGTCAAGAATAGGGCTCTACAATCACCTATGGACCCACTGCCAAGACCCTACACTTGGAAGGCCATCATGCTAAGACAATGAGGGATCGCCTAAGGAAGTACAAAGGGATTGTATAGTACACTTGAGAATAAAAGGGAGAAAGAAGTTTTGTAGATCCAATCTACTTTATTATATGTGAAAGAAACATGGTGATTCAAATATGGGAAAACTTCCGCCTTAATTTTGTCTGTACTGCAATGACATCTGCTGGTAAACTGCAGAAAATACAATGTTTGCTGATTCATTATGAAAATACTTGATTAGTGGGAGGTTCAGTTAATCAGATCTTGGAAAATTTATTCTCCTGTGCTACTAAAGCAAGTCTTAGAATGCTATGTAACCCCACTCCAGTGAAGGCTACAATTGAGGAGAGGGATGTTAAGATTATCCCAGGTGATACCTGTTCAAATACCTAGCCGTTGCCTTAGAATTTCCTGCTTTTTCAAAATACATATTGTACTGGTGTGTGACCGAGATGAATCCCTTTTGATCCCACCACACACAGTTACCACCAATTATAAAAATGTCTTGATGATGATTTTAATTATATTATTTTATGTTTTAACTATCTTTTTCGCTGCCACCAATGGAGGAGATGTCAGGCAGATGGCACTTATTCTTTTTATGCTTTCTTTGTTTATTTTATTTCAGATGGTGATGTTGCTTAACTCAGTATATGATTGTGACAGAGACTTAGATGGAATAAAAATCAGAACAAGTTTATTGCATGTACAGAGCTTAATGGTTTCTATAACTTTTTAAAGGCACTTAGATTAACTGTTACAATTGGATTTGAGGTGTTACAACTTTCAAAATATTTCCTTCTCTCAGGACTAAACTAAACACTGATCTCTTAGATCCACTGGGATTAATTTCCCTTCTCCACAGCCTCCACAACTAGCCCTAAACAAGTAACCCAACTTGCTTAGTCTGGCTCTACTAGAGGTCTGCCTCCCTGGTTTCCTTAACCTTGGAACCAGTTTTTCTCCTGTGACTAAAAATCACAGACTCCCTAAAATAAGTCACCTTATTTTAGAATTGACTCAAATTCCCTCATTTGAGCCACCCTGATCCTCCACTTGAGAATCAGTCCTTTCCCTGTGACTGGAAATCACAGACTAAGCTGGGTTTTCAAACATTCCCTCTTCTCTTCTCCAAACGGCGGTTGGCTCCGCCCCCGTTGTCATGGTAACCTGTCTTTTAATGCTGAGCTGGTTACCTCCTGGTATTATCAGCTCTAATACTCACCATTTTAAACTTAACCAAACCTGACTGTTTATAAACAAAATCAAATAAACATATTATCCATTAATCAAAATAAAATCACACACTTCGTTACACATATGCATATGTTTGTTTTGTTTCTTCAAGTAGAAGCATTTTTGTCCCTAGAGCAGGCATGGGCAAACATTTTTGCCTTGGGACGCATTGTGGGCCCAAACTGAGATGGCCGGGCCGGGAGGGAGAGGCCCTGTGAGAGAGCAGGACCAGGAGGTGGCAGGGCTGGGTCCAGGTCATTCTCAGGTTGTCCTCCAGGCAGAAAGATGGGCTGCTTTCCCCATCCTTATCCCAGGAGAAAAATGAGACATGCAGCAACTGCCTTGATCCTCCTCCCTGATCTTCCTCCTCCAATCTTCGGGTTGTCCTCTTGGCATTATGACGGGAGGGCGAGACAGGCGACAGTAGAGAATGCTCCAGAGGGCTCTTTAGCCACTGTGTGCCTTCCTCAGGCCGTACTCTTGGCACAAGGATGGGGCTGTTCACACCGTCCTTATGCCAGGAGGAGGGCGAGACATGCTGTGGCTGAGAGCACTCAAGAGGGCTCTCAGCTGCTGCTTGCCATCCTCCCCTGCCCTTTTTGCATAAGCATGTGGTGGGCCACCATGTCCTTATGCTGAGGACAGGAAAAAATTAGGAGGGCCTGAGGTAAGTGCCCAGAGGGCTGCATTTGGCCCCTGGACCTTAGTTTGCCCATGCCTGCCCTAGAATGTCCCACTTTTTCTGAAGAACGTTTAAGATTAAATGCAACAGCTTTCTGATTACTCTCTTCTACGTCTGAGGATACAAGGTTACACACCTGCGTGGTTCAGCACACCATAGTAGCTGGCTTGTATATATATGCTAGGCTGAAGCATATTCCATCACTAATCTCTGAAACCATGCCTTGTTGGAAGGGGGTAGGATCGCAAAAATGTTTGGCCACATCCTCATAACTAGATGCAAAATGGTTACACCATTCCAGTGGATCCCAGTGCTGAGATGTCGCATCTGATTAAGGGGAGGTGGCCAAATGCTTCTGTGATCCTTCTTGATCCATACATACCATGGAATAACAACCCGGGGATCATCCAAATTGTTCAATAAAGCAGGAATGTAGCATTGGGTACAGCAGAAGCAGAAAGTAACAATTCCTACAATGATTAAAACAAATAAGGAAAATGTATGTGCATGAACCTAACAAGGTGCCAGGCCATATGCCAAAAATGAGAGAGAGTTGTGGAAGTAAAAGTAGCATATATTTATGTTCCAAACATCTTTTGAATTCCACATGATGGCTTAGATTAAAATTTGGTCATCTCTAGAACAGAGCTCACTGAAATCAGAAAAAGTGTTACAAAAACTGTGCAAGAATTGTTTGTGTTTTGAGGATATAGATTTGCAAGATGTATCATATCTAAAAAACTGGAGCAGAAGCAGACATCTCCCTTCTTTGAATGAAGAAAATAGGAGAGTTCATCTTCATTTAATCTTGTTTCAGAAAAATCATCCCATAAAAACAGAAGACAACGTATTTTGCCTCTTTTTTTACAACTTCATTATGGCAATTACATATATTAAAATAAACAGAGAGAGATGCATTTACAAGGTTTATTCAATTTTTACACCTGGAGAAACATTGATTTTTTTTTTTTTACAAACTTGTCTCTTTACACATTCGAGCAGGAATATTATAATGTCTGTCATCTTCAGTTATAAGAGTTACTACTGGCCAGTGTTCTTCTGGCTCATTGGGGTAAAAGGCGATGAATTCATCTGTGCTGTATTTATACAGACGATACACCTGGATAGTGTGCTGCAAAGCATAGGCTAGGAGAAACATCTCCACCTAGCAAGAAAAAAAATAACAATTCGTAATGCATTATTTAAAATAATCCAATACTTGAATGCAACTAGATACTGTGTGTACGGAAACAGGATACACATTCAGATTTAGGATGGATCTACACTGCCCCATGTCTCAGGATCCCAAATTATTTGCTTTGAACTGGATTATATGAGTCTACACTGCCAAATAATTTGGGATAAGAAGATAATTTGGAATCGGATCCTGGGATATAGAGCAGTGTAGATCCAGCCGAAATAGACATCACAGATGAAAATGGCTGCTAGTCCTAGTCAAGAGGACATGTTTGAATGACAGTCACAGAAATAAATTTTGGAGTCATTTAAAAGCTGGGATTCCTTGGGAGGATGGGGGTGGATTCCTGTATGTGCTTTGACTGAATTCCCCTTCTTGATCTATGTGAATTCCTCTTCCAGATGATCATACAAAAGATAACGTGACACTACATGATGAACGTAGCTGTTCTCTTTAATTCCCTTCTTCTCACTGAACATTTTTGGCAATGTTGCCACACAATCAACATTGCCACACACAATCAGTTGCTGATTTTAAGTTACAAGCAATAGACTTACAGATCAGAACATTAAAATAAAATAAAGCCATCATCATGTGTTATTAAGCTTTCAGGCTGATGGCTTTTTTAACGCTTGGAACAAAATTTTTAACGCTTGGAACAAAGATCTACTTAAATTTATCTGGATTGGAAAAAAAGCCCAGAATAAAGCATACAGTACTGATGGATTTGAGAACTAGAGGAGGATTTGGTCTTCCAAACTTAAAGAACTATTTTGAGGCATGCTCCCTTACATGGGTCAAAGACTGGATAACTTTAAAAAAAGAAAAAAAATTGACATTAGAAGGCTTTGACCTAGGGGTGGTATGGCATTCCTACCTCTGGTATGGTAGATCCAAAATAGAAAAAAAATTCGGCAATCATTTCATTAGATCGGCCTTAATAAGAGTTTGGGAAAGATATACATCATATTTTTATACTAAAATCCCTCTGTGGATTTCGCCCTTAGAGGCAACCCAAAGAAGACTTCAAGGCTGGAGAAAACGGCCTACATACAAAGATATACTAATCAAGAAAAACGATATGCTACAGATGAGAGCACAAGAGGAATTAGTACACAATTACAAGAATCTTTCATGGCTGCAATACTATCAATTACAGGAACTTTATAACAAAGACAAAACTGTTGGATTCAACGAAGAAGATGACTTTTGGGACGGATTGATAAAATTAAAGAAGAAGGAGGTCACCAGATTATACAACAAACTTTTAGAATGGTCAACAGGGACAGAATTTATAAAGAATTGTATGACCAAATGGGCAGCGAACATTGGAAGAAATATAAAAATTAATGAATGGGAACAAATTTGGAATACTAAATTAAGATATACCTACGCTTCGGACCTTAAAGAAAATTGGTTCAAAATGATGCATAGGTGGTACATGACTCCAAAAAATTGGGTATTATGTATAAACAATCAGATAATAAATGTTGGAAATGCCATCAGCATGAAGGCAGTTTCTACCACATGTGATGGTCATGTAAACAAGCCACCAAATATTACAAAATGGTCCACGAAATAAGCCAGAAGATCCTAAAGATACAATTTGAAAAGAAACCAGAATATTATTTATTAGGCCTGACGAATCCAAAAATGAATTTAAATCAAAATCAGGACATTCTATTCACTTATCTAGCAACGGCAGCGAGAATGGTATATGCCAAATTATGGAAACAAAAAGAGATCCCATCAGAGGCACAATGGTTAGAAAAGATAACAGAAATAAAAGACATGGATAGGTTAATCTTTTTATTAAAAAGAGTTACAGGAAAACAAATCAGACAGACAGATTGGAAGTATTTTGAAGAATATAAGTTTGAATTATGATAACTGAATTATGCAAGAAAGAGCAACACAAGATAAATAATGAAGAAGAGAAGGGGGCATAGTCAATAAATCCTCTTGGAAGAAAGAGGAATGAAATTAAAGAATAGACACTAACCGTGAAGAAGATGAGTGGAAGCAGAATCTCTACCCTATCTTTCCCCCCCTTTTTTTCTTTTTCTTTATTTTCTTTTTCACTTTCCTTGGTTTTATTAAAGTTGTATTTGAAACTCTTAATAATTTCTTTTAAAAAAAATCTATACAAGTCAAATTACACTATGTAATACATTTTTTGTTCTGGGTTATAAATGTCATTTCCTAATTGTTTATATCATAAACACATGCAAAACGTTTATTACACTGCAAAAACTTTGTTGCAGTCTGCACACTGAAAGGTTAAAATTGTATATATCCATTAAGGAAAATTACTAGCGATGTGCCTAGACTGAAGAAAATAATAGTACTACCCTCAGCCACAAAAACTAAGTTTCTGGAGTATAACAACTACTTCCAAAGTAAGTATCGCAAAATTAAACAGGAAACAACATTTTCAAACCAGGAACAGAAACATTTTCGAACTTTGTTTCATAGTGTTATCAGCAATGCCATATTCTGTGTTGTGATCTTTCAGACTCTTAATGTTGTGAATGTTTCAAATGCTAACCTTAAGCCAAGAAATTCTCACCCCAAATCTACCAAACCTAAAGAAAATTTCCTATCCTCTTGAAAGCACCATCAAAGAAATTTTATTTTGAGATACACAGTTGAACTGATAAAGGTACTAAAACCCAAATATAATGTTTAACATTTCTTTAAATTCCCTACACCTCCATGTGATAGGTGGACTTCTGGGAATCATAAAACCCTGCCTTGGGGTATAAAGCTCAGGTACGTTTTGGACTGCATTGCCCCAGCATCTGCTTTCCTAATTTCTAGCGTACAAGAGAGAATAACTATTAAGTTCTACAAATGTAAAGAAAAAAATGAGCTTACTTGTTCAAGGCCTCCTGTGTGACCCAGTTGATTCAAGTGGTTTTCCATTAACTGGGAAGGATTGCTGGATGTATCCCTAGCAAACAGCAGCCAAGCGAACACAGGAACCTCCTTTCCTTTCTCATTATCCTCATACAGCCTGATTGCTGTGTTCAGCATAAGAAATTTAACAGCTTCATAGAGTTTGTACTCATCATCTTCACTTCGAAAAAGCTCATCACAAGCAGCTTGCCTCTCTGCAAGGGTTTTCAATTCAGTCATATTTTTCCACTGTAGAGGCAAACATTCAAAGATTAAGCAAATGATGTGTCCAACAGTCCAGAACCCATTAGCATATACAGTAGAGTCTCACTTATCCAACATAAACGGGCCGGCAGAACGTTGGATAAGTGAATGTGTTGGATAATAAGGAGGGATTAAGGAAAAGCCTATTAAATGTCAAATTATATTATGGTTTTACAAATTAAGCACCAAAACATCCTGTTTGAAATCCAAAACCCCTGGAAGACCAGAGCTGGGAACACACTGATAATACTGTAGATTAATCATTTCTAGAATCCCATATTGAGCAGAGCAATGGCAACACTGGGAAACCAAAGTTTGCTAAATATTTGATATTGGTCAAATGTCTCCAGAATTTCACCTGGACCTGGGTGGCTCTGTGTTGGGAGGAGGGCTTGGTTTGTGCCTTCCAGCTTGGCAGAATGGGGCTGGGCTGGAGAGCCTCTGAAGGGAGGAGGGGGTCTCTTGTGTTTCTAGGGTGCTATGCCTCTAATGATCCTTGCTTGGGTTAAAAGAGGAGGAGGAGGAGGAGGAGGAGGAGAAGACCAGAAGTGCAAGTTGCTGCAAGACTGATGGGTAAAAGAGGGAGAAGAGGGAGGAGGAGGAGGAGGAAGAGAGAGTGCGTGGGGGAGAAAAAGGGAGAAGGAGAGAGAGGGGGGGATCTGGAGCAAAGTGTGTGTGTGCAGGAGGAAAAGGGGTAAGGAGATGACAGAAGGCAGCCAGCCCCCCTCCCCATTTGCCAGCCCTGACTTGGCCTTGCCTGTGGCCCTTTCCCAAGCCCGGGCCTGCTTTGGCTTCTTTCCTCCCCATTCTTTCCTTCCAATCACGAGCCATTGATTTGGAAACAAGGCCAGTTTGGAGACACGAGGCTCTGCGAGCACAAAGAGAAAGAGGGAGGGAGAGCCATCGCATTTCCTTCCCCCCCCCCTCCTCCTTCCCTGCCTCGCAGCCAGCCCCCCTCCCCATTTGCCAGCCCTGACTTGGCCTTGCCTGTGGCCCTTTCCCAAGCCCGGGCCCACTTTGGCTTCTTTCCTCCCCATTCTTTCCTTCCAATCACGAGCCATTGATTTGGAAACAAGGCCAGTTTGGAGACATGAGGCTCTGCGAGCACAAAGAGAAAGAGGGAGGGAGAGCCATCGCATTTCCTTTCCCCCCCCCTTCCCTGCCTCGCATACAAATGCCCCCCCCCCCCAGTTTCCCCCCTTCCTTCCCTTCCTCTTTCCAGCTTTCCTCTTTCCAGTTTTTTCCAACGGGAAAGAGCCACAGCTCTCACCTTGGATTGAGTGAAGGGTGTAATTTTTCCAATTGGCCACTAGATGGCGTCGGTTAATACGGAGTGTCGGATAATACGGAGTGTCGGATAAGCGGAAGTCGGATAAGTGAGACTCTACTGTATTGCAAAAAGCTTTGAGTCAGTATCTTACAAGACTTAATCAAGTTCTCTGCTTTAGGACAAAATCATCAGTGTGCCAAAGTGAATAGAATGAACTCCATGACACAAGCAGAAGGCAGGTAATATATAACTAAGGTGAACCTAAATTAGATTTTCAGTATTTTGGACTTCAACTTCTATCATAACCAATGCCTAGGAATTATGCATGATCATGTATCTCTAGATATTTTGGACTTCATCATGCACAACAAACAGAATGATATATTTTGTTCGTTCTTAACTTCATAGTACAGTGATACCTTGACTTAAGAATTTACTGTTCCATGACTGAGCTCTTAACTCAAAATGCTCTTATCTCAAAGTGAATTTTCGCATTGGAATGCCATTAATCTGTCCCATCTCCCAAACCTTCTCATTTTTGTTATGTGTTTTTAAAAAAGAAAATGCACTTTATAAATAAATAATTTATAAATGCACATTCACATGGAACAATAAAAAGAAAGAGCAACTTTAAAATGGTAGAAAAACAAAGTTGTGGCAAGGAAGCACAAAGTGATGAGACAGAAGCATAATGTAGTCATGTAGTAATGTAGTCATTATAGCCTCCCTCCCTCTCTTGCTCCCTCTCCTTTCATGAAGCCAAACATACCAGGAATAAAAACCACACAAAATCAACTAACCCAAAGTTCTTCAAAGCGGACATGAGAAAGTGGACAGCAATCTCCCAAAGCAGACAAGAGGACGAGGCAGAGGCACGAGGCTGTTTCCTTGAAACCCTAAAGCCCTGTATTCTCACACTAGCGCTCCCTTTCATGCTAGCACTCTTTCTGATGCTAGCTCTTAACTCAAAACACTGCTCTTATATCAAAGCAAACCAGTGCGAGTGACAGCTCTTAACACAAAATGCTTTTAAGTTGGGACACTCTTAAGTAGAGGTTCCACTGTAGATGAATAGATAGTTTGATTATTCAAGTAACATGTTACAAGGAAACCCCCAAAACAGCGAGTCCATCATTGGTCCAATGGACAGGAGGCCTTTGGCCTATTTGGCAGTACAAACAATTCAGTATCCTCAAATTCATGTGAAAGACTTCACATGTTACCTGTATTACTTACATCCATTCCTATCACAGGTCACTCTTAATGTATGCAAAACTGGTCCCTGTTGTAGGACAACTATTAATGGATGCCAGCAGAATTTATGCATGCTGTTGTTGTGTGTGGATTTTTTATTTATCGAATGGATTTATGCATCAACTTTTAGAAAATGTATTCAAGGGAAAGGTTGCAAAACTGAAAATAATTTAATCCACAGAAAAAACAAAACACATGCCTAGAAATAATACAACTAAAAAGTTGCTTGGTATTGTCATTAGTAAAACAAAATCCATTCCCTTCTCCAAAGTTATCTTTTGCCCTGTCTCCTGGTCTGAACATGTATCAAAAGAGCAAATGGAATGCCAAATAAACAAAGAAAAATACTAAATGACAAAGTATTGCACTACATCATAATTGCAGCACGGATATTAGATTTGCAACATTGGAAGAAGGCAGACCTCTCGAAAATATAGATTGTGAAAATTTTTAAAATAGAAGAAATTGACAAATTGGCAATGATGAACAAAGAAAAAAACACAACAAAAATTTATCAAAGACTGGGAGCCATTTCTAAACTTTGCAACAAAAAAGAGGGAAAAGTTTTAATAAAAGGCTTCATAATTTAATCTGTTAGAATTTTTATAGGGAAAATATAAATAATAACTATTATGCCAGAAGGAAGAATAGAAAAATAATGTAATAGGAGGAAAGAAAATGACTGTATATGACTGTCTCCAATCCAAAGGATAGAAAGTCACCACAATGGGAGGAGTAGGAGGAGGGAAGGACGTAGTCAAATACAACTATTTCATAGATTTTAAGTAGTATTGCACTGGTCCATGTATATATACATGTTTATGGATTAATTTCATTGATTTTTAATGAATATATAAATTTAAAAATAATAATAATTCCTTATGGGCTGGGCTTTAGCACAGCTGGGGAATCACCAGCAGTAATAAGATCTACCATTTGAAAGTTGGCCAGTTCGAAGCCTGCTCGGGGTGAGCATCCGACTGTCAAGCGCAGCTCACTGTTTACCTAAACAGTTCGAAAATAGCTTATAAGCTGTAAGTAGAGAAATTAGGTACCGCAAACTGCAGGGGAGGTATTTTACAACAAGACCAGAAATGCAGTAACTGAAAGGAAGGTGGAAGGAGGAAGTCCTGATGGCTCTTCGTCATGGAGAATGGAGCAACAGCACCCCCTGTGACTGAATCTGAGAATAACTTCAACCTCCAATTCACCAAGCTGGACTTCAAGACTACATACCTCCTTCTTGTTCTGTCCCGTCTCTTCCAGTTGGAAGCAGATAATGTGGGATTTTATTCAGCTGTGTGGGACCTTAGGCTTAGCTACTTTAAGCTGTAATATATGATAACCCAGTTTAAAGCAGATATTGTGGGATTTTTTGCCTTGATATTCTGGGTTAAATGGCTGTGTGGCCCTCAGAGATTATACTGAACGGATAGGCCAGAAAATAACTAATGTAAAAAACATGAGTTTATCAAACCTTTCTCTTTAGGAGCATTAAGCATTCTTCAATTTCAACCACCAAGTTTTCGACATTATTGGTCGCTTTTTGTCTGAGTTGCCATTGTCCGATCCAGTCGTATTTTATGGTCAGCTTCTGTGGTAGCTAAAATGTTCAAGAAATAAATAGTTAATATTTGTAAAGAACTCTAAACATTTGATGCTTTAACTGATTCAAAGTATTTGTCTCTTGTTTTTTTTCAGCTGTGAGACAGTACTGCTTCTTTAGACCAGGAGTGGGGGAATTTCATGCCTTGATGATGCTTTGATTTCCTATTTCTCGCATGGACAAGAGTTTGTGGTAGCTATAGATCTAAGTATCTGGAGGTCCAAAGGATTCCTGTTTTTGTCTTAGAGTATTGTTCAAGATGAAATGAAACCTACAATGCATATCCTTTAAGACCGCACAGTGAGGGGCAGAATTTTATCCAGGTATTTTTGCTTTTTTTCCAAAAGGAATTGGATTGTGAAATGTGTTGAGTGGCGTCAAGTCATTTCCAACTACATGAAGTTCCCAAGTTACGAACAATATAGGTTCTGTAGATTTGTTCTTAAGTTGAATCTGCATGTAAGTTGGAACACATACATTTTTAAGTGTAACCAGTCTCTCTCCCTCTCTCCCTCTCTCTCTCCCTCTCTCTCTCCCTCTCTCTCTCTCTCTCTCTATATATATATATACGTGCGCGCACACACATGTATATCTGGAGCTATGATGGTGCAGCAAGTTAAACCGCTAAGCTGCAGCTTGCTGTCCTTCAGAGCTTGCTGTCTTTCAGTTCGAATCTGCAGGACAGGGTGAACTCCCGTTGTTAGCCCCAGTTTCTGCCAACCTAGCAGTTCAAAAACATGCCAATGTGAGTAGATCAATAGGTTCTGCTCTGGCGGGAAGGTAACGGCGCTCCATGCAGTCATGCCAGCCACATGACCTTGGAAGTGTCGATGAACAACACCGGTTCTTTGGCTTAGAAATGGAGATGAGCATCAACCTCCAGAGTCGAACTCAACTAGACTTAATGTCAAGGTGCTCATCTCCATTTCTAAGTCAAGGAGCCAGCATTGTCCATAGACACATCCAAGGTCATGTGGCCGACATGACTGCATGGAGCGCTGTTACCTTCCCGCCAGAGCAGAACTTGTGACTTATTGATCTACTCACACTTGCATGTTTTTTTTTTTAAATAAATTTTTATTGCGAACAGTTATCTCAGCATGAAATACAGTGGTTTGACCAGAATTAAACAAAATTTGGACAAAAACAGTGAACATATACCCCTCCTCCCCCAGTGACAAATAAAAAAAAAAAGAGAAGAAAAACACACATTCATTAAAATTGACTTCCATCTATTATCTGGTGTTCTTTGTATTGTTCTCTTGATGCTTCCAATACTATTCAATCTCCTCTTAAGGTCTGATCTTCTTTTAACCTGAGACATATCTATAGCCCATTGTTACTCATCTGAAAAGTGTATGCATATATTCTATATTATCACATTGCAATTTTCGTTTCTTAAGTAGTTTTTAATTAGCTCCCAATTTGTCGCTTTTTTTGGTTTACCCTGTGTATTTGATAGTAAATATGTCAATTTATCCATATTCATAATTTCGAGGATTTTATTGAACCAGGCATTTATATCTGGTCTGTTTTTCGTTCTCCATTCTTTTGCGTATATTAATCTTGCGGCCGTTGTTAGGTAGCAAAATAGGATTTCTTTGTTTCTATCTTCTAAGTCTAGCATCCCTAGTAATAGTATCTTGGGGTCTAGGTTAATCTTAATTAATAGGATCTTTTGTATATTTTGGTGTATTTCTTTCCAGAACTCCTTGGCTCTCTTACAGGTCCACCAACAATGATAGTAGGTGCCTTCCTGATCTCCACATTTCCAGCATTTATTGGAGGTTTTTTTTAATAAATTTTGGAGAGTTTTTGGGGGGTTAGATGCCATCTGAAGAAAATTTTAATCCAGTTCTCTTTAAGATCTGAAGAGTATGTGTATTTTAGTCTTTTGTTCCAGCATTTCTCCCACTCCTCTATTCTAATTGGGTTCCCAATGTTCCTTGCCCATTTAGTCATACACTCTTTGATGTGGTCTTGCTCTGTAGTCCACTCCAAAAGCTTTTTATAAACTTTCAATATAATTTTGGATTCTAATTGTATTATTTTGTCCCAGCATGTCTCTTTATCTTCAAATCCTATCTTCTTGTCTTTGTTAAAGTAATCTTTAATTTGGGCATATTGGAACCACCCTATATTTTTAAAGTCCTGATTTAACCTTTCCTGTGTTTTGGGCTCGAAAGTTCCCTTTTCTTTGGTTAGGATGTCTTTGTATTTTGGCCAGGATATTCCTCCCGTTTCTCTTCTTTGGCATGCTTCTAGGGGGGAAACCCATAAGGGGGTTCTAATGAATATTCTTCTCTTATACTTTTCCCATATTCTTATTAGAGATGACCGAATAAAATGGTCTCCAAAATTCTTTTCTATTTTTCTTTTTTCGTACCATAAATAGGCATGCCATCCAAAACGAAGGTCTGCCCCTTCCAGCGTCAATAATTTGGTTTTTTTTAGCATTGTCCAGTCTCGAATCCACATTAAACCGCAGGCCTCGTGATATAATTGTAGATCTGGAAGTGCCAATCCCCCTCTTCTTTTTTCATCAATCATGTATAATCTTTTAATTCTAGGTTTTTTGTTCGACCAGATAAATTTGTTTATATCTTTGTTCCATTTTTTGAATCTGGATGTGAGGGCGATCTGGCTGCGACATCTGTCACCCCATTGATTGCCAGGGTTGATTCGGCTGATCTGGCTGGCTAGGCGGGTGTCCCCTTCCTCCCTCACCGCTCCATGTGCGTCCCTCCCGAAGCTGCGCGCTCGGTGGAAGAGGACGACGTCCCAGGTATAGAAGGAGTGTACCGAGGTCTCCAGTCTTCGGTCCCGGGTATACGATAGCTGCGCTCCCCTGCTAGAACCTCCAAACAAGCACACTTGCATGTTTTTGAACTGCTAAGTTGGCAGAAGCTGGGCCTAACAGCAAGAGCTCAGCCCGCTCTTCAAATTCGAACTGCTGAGCTTTTGGTCAGCAATTTCAGCAGCTCAGTGGTTTAATCTGCTGAGCCACCTGGAGCTCCTTTACTTATATATATAGAGAGAGGGAGAGGGAGAGGGCACGGGCACTAACTAGCACAAACCAACTTTGGATAGCATAGGGAAGGGTTAACACCCCTGTGGTGTTTCTTTTGCTGACTATGCCCCTGTTCAGACAGCACTTTCTGTCCCTGTGATAATAGGATTTTGAAAAAAATTGGCTTGTTGTTGCAACAAGGATTCGTAATAAAGCTTCAGTGGAGACACCTTTTTCCCATTATGACTCTTTCAGGACTCTCTTGTGAGAGGTAGATTTCTCTCACTTCCTGTTGTCTCACCCCCATTCTTAAGTATGCGTCATTTATAAATCTGATGTTTGTAACTCAGGGATTGCCTGAAATGGCAACCCTAAGGTTACCATGAGGTTTTCTTGGACAATTTGGATGCTTTTGCCGTCCTTTGAGGCTGAGGGAGTGTACAGTGTTCCCTCACTACTTCGCAGTTCATTTTTCGCGGATTCGCTGTTTCCCGGTTTTTCAATAAACTCTAAAAGACTATTATAAATCATAAAAAATACAATTTACAGCCTAAGGAAGGGAGGAAGGAGAAGCCAAAGGGAGAGAAAAGGAGCCCAAGCGGCAACGGGAGGAGAAGGAGGTGATTTATCAACACACAATTGGTTGATAAAGACTTAAAATAGTATATAACTACTAAAATAATGTATAAATATTAAAATAAATATAGCATCCATACTTTGTGGATTTTCACTTATTGCAGGTGGTCCTGGAACCTAACCCCTGTGATAAGTGAGGGAACACTGTAGCTTATTTAAGCAGGTTTCCATACCTGAGCAAGGATTTGAGTCCAGGCCTCCAGAGTAATACTACAAGACTTAAAGCATATAAAAAAAATTCTTAATCAAAGTCACAGTCACTTTGCCCTGACAAGAAATATGCTGGGATTGTGAGGCTTACCATTATGATCTCCTCTCTCTGGAGCCAGTCTGGAAGCTGAGTGGCTTGGCTAAGTGCTTGAAACAACGTCGCTCTGACAGCACAATAGTTGTCCCCTCGTACTCTTCTTATTGAAATAAATCTCTGTGAAACGGCTTCATAGCCCTGTATTGAGAGCAGAAATTGTAATTAGATGCACAATAGACCACAACTCAACAAAACAAATGAGTTTTTTTTTAAACTGCCCAGAGTATTAAGCCAATTTTTAAACTCTGCTTCTGTTGGACAGGATAGTGGGATAGGAAGTAGGATGATTCAGGATCTCGCATCCAGCAATTTTGTAAATGTTTCCAAATTCCAATATAGTCTTAGTAACCCAATTTTAAAGACTAATCCACATATGCATTGCATACTAATTTTGACTTAGCCATCTGCTGATTAATATATGAATTGTGTAAACTGAAATAAGGGCCAAAAACTGCTTGTGGGAGATCAGCGGTTATCCCTCCCCCAAAATATGCCAGGGACTAGTATCTTTTTGTCCATTGCATACAATTTGTTTCTTTCTTTCCTGAAAACATATCACAGACTGATAGTTGGTAGCTCATAGACTGACACCTGTCCATGGACCATTGTTTTTGAGTAACACTGATCTAAACCACAGTTAAAACATCTGGGAATGAATTTACTCAATTTATGGTCCTGTTTTCTTCCTAACACAATACATCTTGAAACATCTATCTATCTATCTATCTATCTATCTATCTATCTATCTATCTATCTATCTATCTAGGCTTCCTAGCAGCAACTCTATTCCACTGCATTCCAGCTCACCAAACAAGGATTCCCATAAGAAGAAAACGGTCAGGCTTTGAGGCTGCAAGGCTATTCACTGATATTCCACCTGGCTAAAAACCGATTCCCATAAGCCCCAGAGTTGGACACAACTAAACTTAATATCAAGGGAAAACCTTTATCTTTTTAGTACAAGAATACTGCTGGATTTTATTTATTTATTTATTTACATATTTTGCATCCTGTTTTTTTCTCATAGAGGACTCATACTATTGCTGAATGGTAAATAGATACGTATCATTCCCACACTATTCCCACCAGTCTACTCTTGTTGTGTGTAGCATTTGGATGTAGGCCAATACAGTACAATCATCCAAGCAAAACATTTTTTTAAAAAAAACATAACTTAAACATAATTTAAAACAGTACAAAAATTGAAATTAAAATATAAAAGCCCATGGAGCAGGCCACACCTTTTAGTTACATGGATCCACCTTCCTATCCCGCCTTTCTGTCCAACAGAAACAGATTGAAAGCTTCAGCATTTTTAGAAAATTAAGCCATATCAACTTATTCCATCTTACAGATCAAGCAGACACCAGGACCAAAGAGTGGTTGAACAATTTACAGAAATTAACAGTTTATTTAAAAGAAGGAAAGAATTGCAATCTGGAGGTCTTGCTATAACACACATTTGCGGTGATAGCATTTCTCTTGATTCCATATACTAATGACAAACAAGAGAGGGCTACTGCTTTCAAGCCCTATGATTGAGTTCCCTAAACCCTACAGGTTCTTGGTTAATCATTGAAAGTAATAAGATAAAGTCCCGGACATCTGAAGAACAAACAGTTAGCCATCTATTGCTTACACATTACTGAAGGATTCACTGATTCCCTCACATGAGATGCTTCCTCTTGTTACCTTCTGCAGAGTTGGTAGAACTCACCACAAAGCAGAAACTAGCTGGTTGCTCTTAGAAACAAGATGTTGCACTATATCAGGGGTCTCCAAACTAAGGCCAGTGGGCCGGATGCGGCTCTCCAAGGACATTTACCTGCCCCCCACCCTCAATTTTAGACTTAGGCTGGCCCAAAGTCTGAAATGACTTGAAGGCACACAACAACAACAATCCTAATTAACTTGACTATCTCATTGGCCAGAAGAAGGCCTACACTCCCCACTGAAATACTAATAGGTTTATGTTGGTTAATTTTTTATTTTAAAATATTGTATTGTTCTTTCATTGTTGTTGTTGGGTTGTTATTTTTTTTTTTTTGCACTACAAATAAGACATGTGCAGCATGCATAGGAATTTGTTTTTTTTTTCTTCAAATGATAATTCGGCCCTTCAATAGTCTGAAGGATTGTGTACCGGCCCTCTGCTTAAAAAGTTTGAGGACCTCTGCACTATATGATGGCTTATTCTGATCCATGCATGGGTCTCTTACTGCATGAACATGTCATGATAAATTATAGGGGATGGACCCTACTAAGAGAGTTTGCTTTTCAGCTGCATCTCTAGTAAAGACCTCCAATTTCCATTCAGAAAAAAATGCCTTCACCATAAGAAATCTGGGAAAAAATCGCTTTCGGCACACAGAATGGACAGTATTGTAAACACTGACATCTATCACTACTAACCCTATGGGAAGGTTTCTGGTGCCTTAAAACATAGTATGAGTTTGTGTATGTTTATGTGTGTAATATCTTATTTATATCTAGAAAGGTGGTATAAAAACAATGAACACACACATCCCTCTTAAATCCTGATAAATACAGCCTTTTTCATCATGTATCATTACAAAGCAAAAGAAGGTCATACCTTTCGTATACATTTGGCTTGGGCTGTGTTTCCTCTCCATTCTTTGCGGCAGTAATCCATGATGTCTACTTCAGATTCAACACTTAACTTATTTTCTAGAAAATCTGAATCGCAATTAAGATAAAACAATTACATTTTGATTTTAAAAAGTCAGGGAGCTTTAGTCAACAGTAATGATATGTACATAGATTGATGTCCCAACACATTTCTTGTCTGCACTATGATTTCGAAACCTGAAAATTGTTTAAGCCTGTGTGGAAGATATTTGGCAAGATACAAAATATTCATGTAAAATCCTCTTGTTCATTCAAATTATGTGTTCAATGTGGGTGTTTTTAAGGACTGTATTCTTATTCTGTATAAGTAAAAAGATTTTCCCCCCAAGTATGGATTTGCCAAGCACAAAAACAGGGTGGAAGATATGGCAAGGCTGCCAGACACACAGATTGATGGGATCGAAAGACTACATGGTGCCCTCATTCTTGAAACCTGGGCATAAAAAGCAGTGCCTAAAAGTATAAAACAAAGCCTGTTATTTTCTTCCCATCAGACTGAAGCTAGAGTGGAAAGGGAAAACTGACTTTAGGGCAACCGTATCAAACTGTATCTCCAGGCACACCTTTTAAAGCTAATTCCATTTCTCCCTTCCCATTAAACTGTTTAAACTGGAAAAGGCACTCTTCTTTCAAAAAAAACAACAAAACAGATTGTAGGGAGAAATGACAATTGGCCCAGGGGTGAGAAAGTGTTTGAAACAAACACAGCGTATACAAGGGCTGTTTATAGAGATTTACCACAGCCAACACTGAGTGACTAAATTACGTTATTATGTACGCATATTATTTGATTGCAAATTGTATCAGAAAGTGAGAGACTTATACCTTGGTCCATATATCAAATGGACAATGTATTGGAAATCTCATATCAGAACAATGTATTTTATGTGTGGCCAAGAATCAAAAATAACATATAAAACAGCACTGTATTTATGCAAAACAATACGTTTGAGAACCACATATGTGAGGTTGATAGGAGTAAACTGTAGGGGTGATAATTTCCAACATTTATACCCCGCCCTTCTCACCCAGGGGGACTCAGGGCGGCTTACAACAGTTGGTAACATTTAATGCCAAGAACATAATAATAAAAACAAGAACAGTACATAACATCAATTAAAACTATAAAAATACATCATTAAATACATTATAAAACTTAAAACATATGTAATTAGATCAATTTGTCCAGAAACCTCATGCTTCAACCTTAAATCTGACCATGTCGACTTTATCATTTACTCGTTAAAAGCTTGTGCATACAACCATGTTTTCACAGCCTTTCTGAAACCCAGAAAGGTTGGGGCTTGTCGGATATTTGTAGGGAGGGTGTTCCACAGCCGGGGAGCCACCACCGAGAAGGCCGTGCTTGCGAGGCAGGTGGGACCGAGAGCAGGGCCTCTCCAGATGATCTTAGGGCTCATAGGAGGAGATACGTTCAGACAAGTAAATTGGGACAGAACCGTTTAGGGCTTTATAGGTCAAGACCAGCACTTTGAATTGGGCTCGGTAGCATATTGGCAACTAGTGGAGCTGGCTTAGCAGGGGGGTGGTACGCTCCCTGTAAGCTGCCCCCATTATTAATCTGGCTGCTGCTCGTTGTACTAACTGGAGCTTCCAGGCTGTCTTCAAAGGCAATCCCACATAGAGAGCATTGCAGGATGTAAATGGGATGTAACCAGAGAGTGGACCACCATGGCCAAGTCAGACTTCCCAAGGTACAAGTGCAGCTGGCGCACAAGTCTTGGTTGTGCAAATGCTCCCCTGGCCACCGCTGAGACCTGGGGATCCAGGCTCACTGATGAGTCCAGGAGAATACCCAGACTGAGAACCTGTGTCTTCAGGGAGAAGTGCGATCCCGTCCAACACAGGCTGTAACCCTATACCCTGTTCAGCCCTACGACTGACCAGGATGACCTCTGCCTTATCTGGAAGGAAATATGATGCATATATTCAGTTTTATCATTTTTATTTACTATTTTAACTTACTACATAGAGTGTAATTAAGTCTTATCAAGCCTTGTTGTTTGATTTGGTATTGCTCCAGCCCAGCTGGATCAAGGGCTTGTCCCTCCAAGAAATGAGGAGTTGCTGCGGATTTTCCTCAGCTAGGCCCTTGCGGGGGGAAACTTTCCTCCAGCAAGGGCCTGGCCGAGGGAGATCCGGGGCGTGCCTCGTGGTTCTTGGAGGGACAAGCCCTTGCTCCAGCTAGAGCAAGAGAACTGCGAGGCGTGCCTGGATCTCCCTCGGCCAGGCCTTTGCTGGAGGAAACTGCAGCAGCGATCGTGGGGCAGCTTCCGGGCCACTTCCTCCTCCCTCTCCCTCGCAGATTTTCCTCAGCCAGGCCCTTGCTGGGGGAAACTCTTTCCTCCAGCAAGGGACTGGCTGAGGGAGATCCGGGGCCTCGCTATTAACTGAGGAGTTTGGTTATCCGAGACCCATTATCTCGGATAACCGAGACTCTACTGTATTAAAATAAATAGAGTCCCTACTTCGCAGATTTCCACTTATCTCGGGTGGGCCTGGAATATAACCCCCACAATAAGTGAGGGAATACTGTATTAAATATAGTTACAATTATACATTTTTGTTATTTAAACTATAAATATTGCAAAATTATGGGGGTTTTCTCAAAGTGACACACCACACGAATTATGCTTGGTTTTTTGGCAAATTTTGACACAAGCTCAAAAGATTGCCCATCACTGGCCTAAGGGCTAATCAATAAATATTATTACAAGTTATTATGCAAACAAATGCAACATAAAGAGTTACATTTGCTTAAATGTCAATGCTTCTCTGGTCTCCCATTTTACTCTACATAGAGAACTGTGTGTTATCATCTAGAATTTGGCAGCCAGAGGGCTCTAGAAATAGTAATTTTGTTGGAGAACACTCCAGCTGAAGGGAATACTATTTCTCTGTGAATGGCATCATGTTTTGAATGCGATTTCTCCCCTTCAATCAGCAACTGGTTTTGCTGAAAGGACCCGTTGAGAAGGAAGTGTGTGTTACTTATTATTCAGCTAATACTTTGTGCCATACATGAATAATATTGAAATGTACCTGAGGAGCCTGTCCCACACACAAGTAACACTTTCTCTCTCTCTATGTCTTCTGCATCTCGATACATGTCCTCCTCGCTGCAACAACATCAATACACACTTCACATAACAGAGAAGGGTCTAATCCACACAGAGATCTCTGTTAAGCAAAACTCAGTTTTAACACAGCAGACCATTTAAGAAGAAAAAAAAGAACAACAAATGACCTATGGAAGTCAACTACACCTTCATTCAAGCAACAGCCAAAGAGAAAGAAAAGTATTATTTGCAAACACTTCAAACAATAAATCAAAGTAAGTAACAGGAAGACAAACCTCTTTTTTTGGGCCGAACTACAAAATATTTAACAGATTGTTGCCTCCCAGATTAGAATGCATTTTGTTGGTGATGGCAGAACCTTTGAAATAATAAAAAAGGGAAACAAAAATAATGTTGCATTCAAAAGCAGTCTAGCAAATCTTATGATGCACACGAAATAGCTAATGTTAGTACCTATTTAATCTCTCCTTTTAGCGGAGCCAAGATAGAAAGGTTGGAAGTTCACCATTAATTAGTTGAGATAAGGACACATAATCCTATGTCTGTTTTGAACAGTAAACCTTGCTTTTTTATTTTGGACAAAGTGAATGAAGTTAAAAGTTAAAAATACGGATATCGTTACTAGATTAGATACAAATGTGCCCTTTCATATATAGATGACTACTTCTGCAAATATGTATGTGTATACACACACACACACACACACACAGACATATATATGTGTCCTCGGCTCTTCCTCCTTCTCCCTTCCTGCAGCGTAGCCAAAATGCTGTGCTGCCAGCCACGCCCCCATTCTTGGAAACAGAGGAGAGAGGCGGCAAATTTACTGGTGCAGTACTTTTCAAACTCATTTATCTATAAAAAACGTGGCTAAATTTAAATGGGGATTACATGAGATTGTAGTTTTGGGATGTGTCTTTCAGCTGCATATGGTAAATGATTTATCCTATACTTGGTCCTTTTTAAAATCCAAAACGTAACCTATTTTCTGGATAGCCCTCGTACAGACATACTGTAGTGGAATACACGAAAAGATAACTGCAGTCTAGAAATGTGCTTTGGTTCTTTCAAAGCATTGATACTCCCTTGTACAATAGCCCTGGATCTATGCTAATGCCACACATGGAAAATTTAACAAATCTAAAGTTTCTTCTGTATGTGCAATTCTGAATCTAAACAAATGCTACAAACAATTTGACTAATTTGGGTTGTTCTTCTTTTGAGAAAGGAGATCCCTAAAATGGGAAACGTGGCGTCAAAACAAGTAAGTTGTCACGTCAAATCCATGCCCAAAATGAAACTGAAGAAAGACTTACTGTAGCTTGACGATCAAACTGTAAGGAAGCTGAAGAGGTGAACCACAGGCACTTCACCACCATCAAAATGCATGCTAAGCCATCCTACTGGGCTGGTGAGGACAGCAACCCATGATGGAAAGGGACTTGGAAAAACAAATGCAGTTTTTAGGAACTGGCATTTTACATACTTCTCGAAAGAGCCTCTACCTGTAACAATGGCTGCTTTTATTACTTTTCCCTAGCATCTTGTTTATTCACCTTTTTAAAAAGGAACTCACTACATTTTCACCAAATACAACTCACAATATAAGCCAAAACATCATGCTCTGGAAAACTAAGAACATAAGCTAAAACACTGCTATATAAATGTCTTATAATTGTCCTGCATAGCTGGAAAAACTGCACATCAAAAAGCTTTTAACAGTTATGTCAAATACTATAAAATATTAATGCCTTCTTTCCTAAAGCAGAAGCATAATTATATATTACTTAAAGCAGTGGTTCTCAATCTGGGGTCCCCAGATATTTTTGGCCTACAACTCCCAGAAATCCCAGCCAGTTTACCAGCTGTTAGGATTTCTGGGAATTGAAGACCAAAAACATCTGGGGACCCCAGGTTGAGAACCACTGACTTAAAGGGAGTAGATAGACTAATAAGGAATAAAAATGATCACATAGAGAGTGTACAGTTATCTTTCGTGCATTTGTTTTGCTTTTAATAGTTGTTTAGTTGTAGTCTTGTAGTACTAGATAAAATGTAGTTGTGTAGTTGCATATAGTGTTATATACCGTGTTTCCCCGAAAATAAGACAGTGTCTAATATTAATTTTTGCTCCCAAAGATGTGCTAGGTCTTATTTTCAGGGGATGTCTTATTTTTTCACGATTCCTTTCTTGTACTCATGGAATAGCTCTTTCTTTTTGCACTCATGTCTAGGGGTAAAGAGGTGGGAAAGGTGCGCGTCAGGCAAGTGAGGAGGAAGGAAAGGTGCGCTCCTTTCCCTCCTTCTCCTTCATGCTGCACGCTCCTTCCTTGGCAGCGGCAGCTCCCTCCTCCTAGGTCTTACTTTCGGGGGATGTGCAGAAGCAATATTAAAAATGGTAAGAGCAGACAATGGAAGAGAAAAAAAGTTAATTGCAAAGAAGAAAAGATCTCATAAACCCTTTTTGTACAATGCATTTTGCAGGGAGCCAATACTATATCTCCAATGAACTATAGGACATTACTGCATGCAGGCCATTATCCTGTGCCATTCCCGTGATGCAAGATAACACCAACATGATTATGGTGGTTTCACACAATCACTGGCACCACAGAATTGTGATACTTTGGTTGTGTGAAGCTGTGCCCTTTCTCTCATCTATCTGTTTTTTTTAGTGGAAGAAATGCCATTACAGAAACTTGGGGACTTCATCACATGCGGTTAAGTTCTGGCAATGTAGTGTGATTAAATGTCATTGGCAGGCTCATCAATAGTCCCAGACATCTTCATGACAGGTTGGTGGTGGACCAGCAATGACGTTGTGTGACACAGACCATCATGGTCCTACTACTGTGCTGGTTCACCACCTCCATATGATGAAATCCCTAATGACTTGCTTAGTCGAAAAATAAGCAAATGGGAACTTGTTAACCCTTCCAACAAAAGAAGTCCTAATTGAATTATCTACCACACACTAGGAAAAATGCAATTAATCAGATCACAAGATTTGACATTGGTTTCCTCAATCAAATTTTGATGACACAAACTCACAAGTCCACAGAGGATTCCACTGGGGAAGAGATGGCCGACGTAGACAGCTTTCCTCTACTGTTGTGGCAATTATCTTGGTGAGGCTGAGACATTTTTGAGCTCTTTGTCTGAACTCTTTTTGTCTGAAGTGCACTGTCCTCCTTGTCAGCCAATGAGACTTTCCCTTTGTGGCTGATGCTTGTAGATGTTGGTGCTGTTTTATCATGTGGAGTGCATTTTTCCTTTTTATTCTTAGAAAACTGTATGTTAAAAAAACTTTTTTTCCGTCTCTCTTCTGTGGTAACAGGTGGACCTGTCATGTTTCTTGCCTTTTGCTGTGACATTCTAGGGCTAAAAGAAAAATACAAGGGGAGAGAAAAGCAATCTGGGTCAAGATTTAAAGCAGGGAGATAAGCTTCTCAGCAGGATAGTAACACATCCAGGCGCCTCCTGGGCAAAGCCTCTGAAGACAGCCAATTCTCTCACACCAGAAGCAACTTGCAATATGTTCTTAAGTAACTTCTGACATGATTTTTTTAAAAAGCCCTTTATTAACAAGGTCTTAATGCGATGAAATACTCTTTTGAAAGGAATTGTGTGTTTGTATAATAAATTTGGCATTTGTTTCAATGTAATGATTGAAATCCACCATCCAACAATGTTCCCACCTCATGTACACCAAGGAAAGCAATGTCTGCATTTATTAAGTGTACACAAGGGATATATTTGTAAAAATAATTTCACAGGAAGCCGTGTTCACCAGAAATCAAACCACGGGATTATTGATATTGTTAAATTCTGGCCAAACTGTAAGTGCAATTATGTTTGCAGGGAATTAGTTTGTCAAACAATAACCTCTCCCTCCCTCTCTCCATCTGGATTACAGAAAGAAGCAGGAAAAATGAAGCTGCAATATTTGTGAATTAAGTTACACAAACGTGGAGACCCCAAAAAGACTGAATCAGAAAATAAGCCCTAGCATGATTTTTCAGGATGTTTGGAATATAAACCCTACCCCCAAAACAAATCCCAGTTAAGATTATCAACCAGATGGGGCTGGTCTTAGCACAGTGGATTAAACCGCTAAATGGCAGAAAATCCTGCCAATTGAAAGGTTGGCAGTTCAAGCCCAGATTGGGGTGAGCACCTACCATCAGCCCCAGCTCCCTGACCACCTAGCAGATCGAAAACAGAAATGTAAGTAGATAAATAGGTACCACTTTAAGCGGGGAGGTAATAAAAGGTGCCCATAAGAACATGTCGGTGATTCGATTGGGAGGGTGTCTCAGGATGACAAATCTCCTTGGCATGGAAGATGGAGCAATAGCACCCCCCACCCCCCTGGTAGTCAGAGTCGAGCGCAGCTTTCAAATGCCGGAAATGGAAAAGATGGGGAAAGCCTTTACCTCTTAACAAGGACAGACAATACATAAAAAGAGGTATATGTATTCTGTAATCTGCCCTGAGTCCCCTCAGAATATAAAATATATTATTATTATTAGTAGTAGTATTAGTATTATTATTATTTACCGGTAGTACATACTTTACAACAGACAATGGATGTATTGAATTAGAAAATAATAATACTAATTAATATACAATTAAATACAAATAAATAATATTATTGACATAACATTATGGTGATGTTCCAGAAGATGATGACATGACTGAATTTGAATAAATGTAGATTGTTGTACATGAATAAACATAGATTATTGTACATGAATAAAGACACCCCGGAAATTATCTCTAATGCATCTTCTGGAGCGAGAATTAATATAAGACTTAGTCTTATTTTCAGGGAAATACGGTAGCAAAAGTGGAAGGTACAAATTACACCCAGCTCAGCCACTTTTAAACTTATCCCCATCTTACCCGTCTCTCCCTGCAGCTCGAGGCAGGATACAACATCATTAAAACAGAGATAAAACACTCTTAAAAGACATACAACAAAATACAGAGTTAAAATACAAGTTAAATTAATTTTTACTAGAGCCTGTTAGCTCTAATTTCTCCCCAGCTGCTCATCTAATTCACTAGACAGAAATAAAGCCAAACTTGAGTCTTGAGACTATGTAACACATGGCTTACTTTTCTTGCCTGTCTTCTTGCTGACCAGCACTACTGAGTTTAACCCGCTTGGTATTGTCTGTGAGGGTTTTCATGCCAGGGCTAGTGCAAACTTGTCTTTCCGGAGCTAATTTTTGCTGGGCTCGTTTGTTCTCTTCTGAGGGCACAAGAGCTTCTGTTCCAGCATCAGTCATCACGCAAGGCAGTTCCTCTTTATCTCCGCTCATTTCTATGGGATAGGAAAGTTATAGTTTCAAACCCAATGGTTTTTTTTTTTGGAAGGAACAGAAAAGATAACCCATCAAAAAAGAAATTTGAGAAGTTATAGCCAATATGTTTGTCTGACTGCCTTTCTAAAGCATAAGTAAGACTCAAAAGTAACATAGCCATGCAAACAGTGGATGATAGACTCCATAGTTCATTACTTACAACCTGGAGTATTTGGCCCACTTCTGGACATATGCAGCAAGCTGGATTCCTCATAGGGTCAATTATTCTACATATAGATTTAATGTGGTTTGGCCCATCATTTTAACTGTCATGGCTCAATGCTATGGAATTATGGGAGTTGTAGTTTTACAAGTCTTTTGCCTTCTCTGCTACACAAAACTACAACTCCCATGTGGTGTCAAACTGCATTTATTCTGTGATGTAAGCACACCTTAATCACGCTTAGGGTGGACCCAGTGAAATCAATGGGATTTGAATTGATCATCATACATGCATCCCACTGATTTCAGCAGATCTATTGTAAATACAGTAGAGTCTCACTTATCCAAGCTAAATGGGCTGGCAGAAGCTTGGATAAGCGAATATCTTGGATAATAAGGAGGGATTAAGGAAAAGCCTATTAAACATCCTACTAATCTTGGAAACAAAGCCAGGTCAGCCCTGGTGAGAACTTGGATGTGAGTACAAAGAACACCAAAGTTTGTCGACTATATTTCAGATGAAGGAACTGGCAAAATTGCTTCTGAGTAATCTTTGCATAGGGAAACCCTGTGAAATTCATGGGGTCACCGTACATTAACGAGTGACTTGAAGAAACATAAAAACTGTTTCTTACAACTTACAAATTACTCATAGTTAAGGGGGTGAGTCAACAGAAAGTGAGAGAGAAGGGAAATTCAAACCTGAAAGAGTTTTCATTGGGAAAAGGTGTCTTAGCTTAAGCTTTATCACCAGTCCTTGTTTCCACAAGATACATTTTTCAAAATCAAATGATCACAGGGATAGAAAGTGAGGTGTAATCTTATGAATGAAAATATGTGCGTTTGTGAGTATGTTCAATATATATGTTTGTGGGCGATTCCCAAGACGTCTCCCACTCCTAGAGAGCACTGTACCCAACGCCAACAACGAATATGGGCCAAACTTGGTGCACAGACCCTCCATGACAAACAGAACATACTGAAACAGTTTGCGGGGGGATTGAGCCAGCATGATGGGAATTATAGTTCTCCCTACATCCAAAGAGCACTGTGAAGTCCATGAGTGATAGATTTGGACCAAACTTGGCACACAGACCCAACTTGACCAACTTTATGTGCTGGTAGATTTTGGACATAGGGACCAATCCAGGATGATGGGTGTTGTAGTTTTCCCACAATCAAAAAGCACTGTGGACTCCACCAATGACAGACCTAGACAACACTTGACATACAGACCCCTCATTTTTTTGTGTGTATTAGGAGTGACTTGAGAAACTGCAAGTTGCTTCTGGTATGAGAGAATTGGTAGCCTGCAAAGACACTGCCCTGGAGACACCTGTATGTTTTGATGTTTTACCATCCTGTGGGAGGCTTGTCTCATGTCCCTATATAGGAAGCTAGAGCTGACCGACGGGAGCTCACCCCGCTCCCCATATTCAAACTGCCAACCTTTAGGCCAGCAGTTCAGGCAGCACAAGGATTTAACCATTTGCACTACCGGGGACTAATACAGACCCCCCCCATGCCAAACAGAAAATGCTGGAGGACAGACCTTGGATGATAGGTGTTATAGTTCACCCTGAATCCAGACAGCTGTGTGACTCCTGCCAACAAGAGATCTTGACCATAGTTGGCACACAGACCTAACATGACCAGCTTTAAGTGCTGGTGGCGTTTGGAGGGAAATGACCTTGGATGTTGAGAGTCATAGTTTATCCGCATCCAAAGAGCCCAGTGTGAACCTCATCAAGGATAGATCCAGATCAAACTTGGCACACAGACCCAACATGCTGTTGGGAGTTGCAGTTCACCTACATTTTCATTTATTTTTATCTATTGGTACCATTAATAAAACCCCAAAACAACAAACAATGACCACTTCTGGGTTGTTGTGAGTTTTCCAGGGTGTGTGGCCATGTTCCAGAAGCATTCTCTCCTAACGTTCCACCCACATCTATGACAAGCATCCTCAGAGGTTGTGAGCTCTGTTGGAAACTAGTCAAGAGGGCTTTATATATCTGTGGAATGTCCAGGGTGGGAGAAAAAACTCTTGTCTGTTGGAGGCAGGTGTGAATGTTTCAATTGACCACCATGATTAGCATTGAATAGCCTTGCAGCTTCAAGGTCTGGTTACTTACTGCCTGGGGGAATGACTACTTCTGACCCGGGTAGCTATTGTAAAACCAAGCATCCGAGGCTGTAGCGTTTCACTCACCTCGTCGTTTCTGGAGGGAAGCGTCAGAAGGAGAGGAAGCGGAGAGCCTGCCTTCTCTTTTCCTTGTGAGTGTCACTGCCTGTGCTTCCGCGTGGCGCCCATAGACTGTGGCAAGGAAGCGCCCACTTCCGGGTTCAGTGCGTTTTTCTTGGGTTGCTTTGCGCCGCCTCTTCGGGCGCCGCTGCTTTAAGATCCTTGCTTTCTTGTGCCGTTTTTGCGTTCAAGGCGGCGCCTCGCTCCCGCCGTGAGGAAGGGTAGGGAGGAAAGAAAAGGTTTAAAGACAATGTCCTAGCACTATAAGCCCCCTTTCTCTAAGCCACCTCCTTCTCCCCCAAGATGCCTTTCTGAGCAGGAAGGCTTCCTGGCTCTGGGGCGGGGCTCCCTATTGAGAGCATGCATTGCCAAAGAAGGAGCTAGTTGCTTGCTTTGCATGCCTTGGTTTCCAACAGTTCACAGACATCCTCATTATCATTATTGTACAGCCCACAGTCTGGACCAGGGGTCCCCAAACTAAGGCCCGGGGGCCGGATGTGGCCCATCGAAGCCATTTATCCGGCCCCCACGGCACAAGGGCAGAAGGGGGTTGGGCTAAATGACCCAAGGGGTCTCTTCTCTTAAAACCCATTATTATTATTATTATTATTATTATTATTATTATTATTATTATTATTATTATTATTAGAAACACAACAAGATGAGTCCACAGCAGACACTCTGCTGGCTGTTGTATTGGATCATACGTCGGACAATTCCCAAGTGTCTAGGACTGTGTGATGTATCTGCGAATAATGTGTGCAGATCTGCAGCTGGCAGATGGTAATTTTGTTAGCGCCGATTGTGTTTAAGTGCAGGCCAAGGTCTTTAGGCACAGCACCCAGTGTGCCAATCACCACTGGGACCACCTTGACTGGCTTGTGCCAGAGTCTTTGTAATTCGATCTTTAAATCCTCATATCGTGTCAGCTTTTCCAGTTGTTTCTCCTCAATCCTTCTGTCACCTGGGATTGCAACATCGGCAATCCATACTTGGTTTTTAACACGATTGTGAGGTCAGGAGTATTGTGTTCCAAAACCCTGTATTATTATTATTATTATTATTATTATTATTATTATTATTATTAACAACATTGAGGCTGGGTGGCCATCTGTCAGGGATGCTTTGCTTGTGCTTTTGGTGCACAGAGGCAGACAGGAGTTGGACTAAATGGCCTAAGGAGTCTCTTCCATCCCTCTTTATTATTATTATTATTATTATTATTATTATTATTATTATTAACATTGAGGCTGGGTGGCCATCTGTCAGGGGTGCTGTGCTTGTGCTTTCGGTGCACAAAGGCAAAAGGGGATTGGACTAAATGGCCCAAAGGGTCTCTGCCAACCCTCTTTTTATTATTGTTATTATTATTATTAATTATTACTGCTCAGTGGCCAACTATAGTCCGGCCCTCCAATGGTCCGAAGGATTGTGAACTGGCCCCCTGTTTAAAATGTTTGGGGACCCCTGGTCTGGACTTTTAAGCGGGTTTGATTGGAACAGTCCCTCTGTGTCTGTACTGAGGAATTAATGCGCTTTGATGCCACGTCTCAGTGCGATGGAATCACAAGGTCTTTTGTCTCCTCTGCCAAAGATGAAACTGCCAATCTCAGGATCCCACAGTAGGAAGCGATGGCAGTCAAAGCCGTGTCAAGCTGCATTTATTGTACAGTGTAGATGAGTGGTTCTCAACCTGTGGGTCCCCTGATGTTTTGGCTTTCAACTCCCAGAAATCCTAACAGCTAGTAAACTGGCTGGGATCTCTGGGAGTTGTAGGCTAAAATACCTGGGGACTCACAGGTTGAGAAGTGGTTCTCAACCTTCTTAATGCCGCAGCCTCTTAATACATTTCTTCATATTGTGGTGACCACAATGTGATGTGGCGACAAAAAAAAAGCCAATGGGATTTTGACTTGCATAAATAGGAGTATAGTGTCTCGATCCAGGGAAGTCATGCTGCCCCTCTATTCTGCCTTGGTCAGACCACACCTGGAATCACACTGTGTCCAGTTTCTTTTCTTTTCTTTTCTTTTTTAAAGAATTTTATTAATTTTTTTATACTACATTGAAAGGGTGAGAACAACCAAGCTATAGAAAAGTAAGAAAAAGAGAGAAAGATAAAAGTCTACAATCTACAAAAATATACAGTAGAGTCTCACTTATCCAACATTCGCTTATCCAACATTCTGGATTATCCAACGCATTTTTGTAGTCAATGTTTTCAATACATCGTGATATTTTGGTGCTAAATTCGTAAATACAGTAATTACTATGACATTACTGCACATTGAACTACTTTTTCTGTCAAATTTGTTGTATAACATGTTGTTTTTGGTGCTTAATTTGTAAAATCATAACCTAATTTGATGTTTAATAGGCTTCTCCTTAATCTCTCCTTATTATCCAACATATTCACTTATCCAACGTTCTGCCGGCCCGTTTATGTTGGATAAGTGAGACTCTACTGTACCCACAAAAAAAGTGACTGCCATTCCATCTTCTTGGATAATATTTTCTTATTATTCAATAATATTTTTTCTTACTAAAGAAAAAAAATAGTAAAATTGTCTCTCGTAATCTTCATTTTCTCAAATTATCCAGATAGTCCTGAAGATCGTCCCAATTTGTTCTTTTCATTATCTTGCCTGTATTTTTCTTCAACAAAAAAGTCCATTTGTCCATATCCTTTATTTCTCTTATCTTCTCCACCCACTCCTCAATTGGTAGGGCTGATTCCTGTTTCCATTCTCTAGCGAAAACAATCCTAGCGGTGGTCGTAATATAAATGAAAAGTTTATCTTATTTTATTTATTTATTTATTTATTTCCATCATTTCTTCTTGTTCAGTCAATTGTAAGTCTAAATCTGTAAATCCTGATGTTGTTCGAAAAGCATCTTATTTGTCGTTCCATTGTTCTATTTATTTTCATCTAAGTCCAATTCAGCTTGGACTTGGATTGGACACTGTGTCCAGTTTCTGGGCACCACAATTTAAGGGGGATGTCGACAAGCTAGAATGTGTCCAGAGGAGGGCGACTAAAATGATCAAGGGTCTGGAAAACAAGCCCATGAGGAGCAGCATAAAGAGCTGGGTATGTTTAGCCTGCAGAAGAGAAGGCTGAGAGGAGACATACATATGTGAGGGGAAGTCATAGGGAGGAGGGAGCAAGCTTGTTTTCTGCTGCCCTGGAGCCTAGGACGCCGAACAAGGGCTTCAACATATAGGAAAGGAGATGTCACCTGAACATTAGAAAGAACTTCCTCACTTTGAGAGTTGTTCAGCAGTGGAACTCTTTGCCCCGGAGGTGGTGGAGGCTCCTTCTTTGGAGGCTTTTAAGCAGAGGCTGGATGGCCATCCTTTGGGGGTGCTTTGAATGCGATTTTCCTGCATCTTGGCAGGGGGTTGGACTGGATGGCCTACGAGGTCTCTTCCAACTCTATGATTCTACGATTTGCTAGCCACAGAAGGGAGCCTAAACATCCTTAAGGCACCAGATCTTCTCTGATCTTGGAAGCTAAGTAGGGTTGATCCTTGGATGGGAAACCTCCAACCAATATCGGGTGTTCTCAGCTTTATTTCAGAAGAAAAAACTGATGATACCACCTCCAAGGATTCCTTGGCTAATAAAACCCTGTGAAATTCATGGAGCTGCCACAAATAAGCAAGGATCTGAAGGCACATACATAATATATGAAAACTCTACCCTTTTATTTAACAGAAGGAAATGAAACACCAAAAGAAGTTTAATTCCCATGGTTTACCACAAGATGTCATTGACCATTTTCAAAAAAATGTTTTAACTGAGCTTCGCTGGAGCTGGTTTATGAAAAGTAGAAACAATCTATATCTACTATATCTTCTATATTCTATATCTATCTATATATTCTATTCTATATTCTATTCTATACTATATTCTATATTCTTTCTATATCTAATCTATCTAATCTAATCTAAATCCACAATAAAAGCGAAAACCCGTACGTGTGTATGTGGCACGGGTGTCCGCTCACACAGACAGCCTCCATGAACATGTAGCCAAACCCCTGCCAATGTCCTCCCCAAACACTACGGCCCACCACCCAAGGAATGCTTTCATTTGGGGACCATTTCATCCTAGATTTTGCTTTTTCTTCCACCACAGGCAGGCATCCCAGGGTTCTCCATTGCTTGGGGAATTTACATGCCCCTTGCCCTTGCACCATAGGCAGACATCCCAGGCTTCTCCATTGGTGTGGAATTTGCATGATCCCGCCTACTGCCCTTCCATTTCAAATTTGTCTGCATAACAAACAGAGCAGAATTGAGGAACAACTAAACTTACTAGAGGAGTCTGGGGGATTGAAGTTGTAGTTTACCCTGCATCAAGTCAGAACATTGTGACTCCTACTGGGGAATTTATAGAACTTGTAGTTCACCTAGACCCAGAATGCTATGAACCCAAACAATGATGGGTCTGGACCACGCTTGCCATGCATCCCCGATATGCCCAGATTTGAATACTGGTGGGTTTGGAGGGGAATTGGCCTGGACATTTGGGAGTAGTAGGTACTGGGATTTATAGTTCACCTGCCATCGAACCCCATCGATGATGGACCAGGATCCAACTTGGCACAAAGAGTTCCCATAACCAATACAACATATTGGACAAGTCTGGGGGAAAGGGAGTTATAGTTCACCTGCATCTAAAGAAACACTGACCCCCACCGACAATGGACCGGGACCAAAATTTGCACAGAGAAGCCTCATGACCAACTGAACATACTGCAGGTGTTTGTGGGAATGGGCCTTGCTTTTGGGATTTGTAGTTCACCTGCATCCAAAGACCACTGAACCCAGCCAATGACAAATCTGGACCAAACTGGGCACACAGACTTAACATTGCCTGCTGTGGATACTGACAGATGTTTCGGGACAATTGCCCTGGGAATCTGGGAGTTGTAGTAGTTCACCCCCATCCAGAGAGCATTGCAGCTAGGCGATGACCAGCCAATCACAGATCTGGACCATGCTTGCTACACAGACCCAAAATGGCCAACTTTGAATACTGGCAGAGTTTGGGGAGGATTGAAGCACGATTCTGGTAATTGTAGTTCACCCACTCTAAACTGAGAATACCTAACATTCAAATACAAATAATGCCTTTTTCAAATACGCTGGGCACCGCCAGGGCCCCAGCTAGTGTTTATGTAAAGGAAAAATCAGCTAAAACAGAACTGCTTAAGGAAAGATGTGTTCTTTTGCTGTTCTGCCTTCTGAACTCTGGAACAAAAGTGTTTCCCAGGCACTGCTTTTGAATTTAGACCTGTTTGTGATGCGCGTATAAGACTTAATAGTTAAACTTGGGGTGCATCCACATTGTAGATTGAATGCAGTTTTGCACCACAGTGTGGATGTACCCATAGTTTAACCATTACAAGATTTAATGCAGTTTTGCACCACTTTATCAGAGCTGTGATGGCGCAACGGGTTAAACTGCTAAGCTGCAGAACTTGCTGATCGGAAGGTCAGTGGTTCTAATCCACGAGACAGGGTGAACTTCCATTGTTAGCCCCAGCTTCTGCCAACCTAGCAGTTCGAAAACATGTAAGTGTGAGCAGATTAATATGTACTGCTTCAGTGGGAAGGTAACCGCTCCATGCAGTCATGCCGGCCATATGACTTTGGAGGTGTCTATGGACAATGCTGGCTCCTTGGCTTAGAAATTGAGATGAGCACCACCACCTGAATCAGAATCAAACTCGACTAAACATAATGTCAAGGTCTGTAGCTGTCTCTGTCATGGAATGCTGGTGCCTCACCAAACTACATACACCTAACATGGAGCCATGGTAGTTAAAGTGATGTCACCTAAACCAGTGGTTCTCAACCTTCCTAATGCCGTGAACCCCTTAATACAGTTCCTCATGTTGTGGTGACCCCCAACTATAAAACTATAAACTGTAATTTAGCTGCTGTTATGAATCGTAATGTAAATATTTGATATGCAGGATGTATTTTCATTCACTGGACCAAATTTGGCACAAATACCCGATACGCCGAAATTTGAATACTGGGGGCAGGGGGAATTATTTTGTCATTTGGGAGTTGTAGTTGCAGGGATTTATAATTCATCTACAATCAAAGAGCATTCTGCACTTGACCAACGATTGAACTGAGCCAAACTCGGCACACAGAATTCCCACGACCAACAGAAAATATTGAAAGGGTTTGGTGGGCATTGACCTTGAGTTTGGGAGTTGTAGTTCAGGAGTTGTACATCAGGGGAACACTGTGGACTCAAACAATGATGGATCTGGACCACATTTGATACAAATACTCAATATGTCCAAATTGAACACTGGTGGCATTTGGGGAAAATAGACATTGCCATTTGGGAGCTGTAGTTGCTGGGATTTGTAGTTCAGCTACAAAGAGCCCCTTGAACCCCAACAATGATAGAGTTGGGTCAAATTTCCCACACAGAACCCCCATGACAAACAGTAAATGCTGGTCTTTGGCGACCCCTCTGACACCCCCCTCGTGATACAACCCAGGGGTCCCGATCCCCAGGTTGAGAATGTTGTCCTATACGTTTCTTTGTTCAGACACCAGAATAGTTTTTTCTCTCTCACATATGCACGTAATGTTTTCCCATGTTATCTATCATCTTGGAATGTTCTAATAATATCAGTTGATGACCTGCATTAAAACTGTGCATAACTTAGAATGTTTCAAAAATGCTTTTGAAAGTCCAAACTCCAGGATGCTGATGGCTTGAAAGTAAAAGCTTCACTCCAGTGTCATTTTGCCAAATGTTTGTGCAGGCAGAGTACATTCCTGCAGGGAATAGTAGAAATAAAATTTTAATAGGCTGAGCTATTTCTTTTGGGAAAATTCCAAACAAAAGTCTTTCTATTCCTTTCTTTTCATTGTAAGATATTTGAAACACATAAGCTAATCTAGAGCCATAATAGATCTGTGGGGAAGAAAGGAGTGAAAATGAAGGAAAACGTGGTCACATACCTAGGATTAGTTTTGCAAGTGTGGTCTCACCATTGGATAAAATCCTTATCTATACAGGTTCTACTTACTTACTTAGGCGATCTCTCCTTTTCCGAGTATGATGGCCCTCCAAGTGTAGTGTCTTGGTATTGGGTACATAGGTGACTGTGTAGTCCTGTTCTTGACCCACATGTTCTTCCACAGTGAGGATATCTGTTTCCGGTCCCGGTCAGGGTTGGCTTGACGCACCTTCCTCTTGGCACATTGCTCCCTTTTGCTCTTCATTCATGCCTCCTCGAATTCCACAGTACTGCTGGTCACAGCTGACCTCTAGTTAGAGGGATTAAGGACCAGGTCTTCCCAGTTCTCAGTGTCTATTCCACTGTCTTTGAGGTTAGCTTTAAGCCCAGCTTTAAATCTCTTTTCCTGTCCACCAAAAAAGCTTTCCATTCTTGAGTTGGAAGTATAGTAACTGTGCTGATATGGCTGTACCAGAACCTTCAACTTCACTTTCTTGCTGCAAATGTTTGCAATCATAGGACAGGCTGCCTGTCAATCATCATTAAGTTTGGTTCCGCCCCTTGTTCAGGGCTCTGGGAGGGAAGGAGCCATTTTTAAGTCAGTCTCACTTAGGAAGCTATGCTATAGGACGTAGACCAGCTCGTCTCGTAGAAAAGCTTCATATCTCAATAACATCCGGGGATACAGAACATCCGAGAAATCAGAAACAGGAATTCCAGGGGAAAAGGTCCCAAAAGCTCTGGCTGAGAGCTCACAGCCTCTAAGCCTCACAGCTCCTGAGGGAAACAGCCCTGAAGTTTTCATAGAAACCTCAGAGAGAGAGAACAGCACCACAGATCCACAGAACCCCAGCTGAAACATCTGCAAGCCTTGGCTGGTAGGTCCACTCGATACCCAGACGCATTTGGAGTCGGCAGTGGGTCCCAGATCAGCTAGGCCCAGATAATAGACAGCTTGGGAGAGGTTATAAGGGGATTTTCTTATAGAGAAAGCACAGTTATCCAAAGCCAATTGCCTGTCCCCTGGGGACAAGATTGAAAGGGCCAACAGTTTATTAAGGAAACTTTGAAGTGTTATTTGACTCCTTGAAGATTTATTATTTGTTCATCAATAAAGACTTTGTTATCTCATTAAAGACCCAAAGGACTATCCTTGCTCAGGAAAATTCTCAACAACCTCTCTTTAGGCTTCCCGCTGGGCATAAAGTATACGTCTTACACAAAAAGACAATCAGTTACAGGCCCAGCACGTGACAGAACAGTAACTGCTTTGGGAAATGGTGATTGGGCAATCAGACAATGTGACCATTCCAGTGGAGTTGATGACTAAGGAGAATCGCTTCAATGATGGTGGTCTTTGCTTCTTCCAGCATGCTGACATTTGTCCGCCTGTCTTCCCAAGAGATTTGTAGGATTTATTGAAGGTAACGATGGAATCGTGCCAGGAGTTGAGTGTGACGTCTGTAGACCATCCATGTTTTGCAGGCATATAACAGGGTTGGGAGGACAATAGCTTTATAAACAATCACCTTGGTGTCCCTACGGATGTCCTGATCCTCAAACACTCTTGGCTTCATTCAGAAGAATGCTGTACTTGCAGAGCTGAGGCGGTGTTGTATTTCAGTATCAATTTTGACTTTTGTGGAGAGGTGGCTGCCAAGGTAGCGGAAATTGTCAACATTTTCTAATGTTACACCATTAAGCTGTATTTCTGACATTGCAAAGGGATTGGCTGGTGCCTGCTGAAAGAGCACTTTGGTTTTCTCAATGTTCAGTGAGAGGCCGAGCTTCTCGTATGCTTCTGTAAAGGTATTTAGAGTGGCTAGTAGGTCTTCTTCTGAATGCGGACAGACAACGTTATCATCAGCATATTGGAATTCTATAACAGATGTTGCTGTGGCCTTAGTTTTGGCTTTGGTTTAATCTGCTGAGGTTAAATAGCTAGTCATCTGTCCGATAGATGATTTCCACTCTGGTGGGAAGCTTCCCATCTACAAGATGAAGTATCATAGCAATGAAGATGGAAAAGACAGGTTCTATTAGGGGCTACGGTGGCACAGCGGGTTAAACTGCTAAGCTGCAGAACTTGCTGACCAGAAGGTAGGCAATTTGAATCCGCGGGACAGGGTGAGCTCCCGTTGCTAGCTTCAGCTTCTGTCAACCTAGCAGTTTGAAGATATGTGAATATGGGTAGATCAATAGGTACTGCTTCAGTGGGAAAGTAGTGGTGCTCCATGCAGTCATGCTGGCCACATGACCTAGGCAGCGTCTAGACTCTTTGGCTTAGAAATGGAGATTAGCATCAGCACCCAAAGTTGGAATCGGCTAGATTTAATGGCAAGGGGAAACCTTTACCTTTTATACAGGTTCAGTTTTATGGCGATCTCTCAGGACTTTTCAAAAGCTGCAGACTTAATATTTTAAGTCAGGCTTCAAGAACACAGTTTTGGGGAAAGAACAATTTACTGATACATTTTGAGGGCTTCATTGCATACTGTGTTTTAAGTATATACAGTGTTCCCTCACTACTTCGTGGTTCACTTTTTGTGGATTCGCTGTTTTGTGGTTTTTCAATAAACTCAAAGACTATTATACATTATAAAAAAAATATAATTTACAGCCTAAGGAAGGGAGGAAGGAGAAGCCAAAGGGAGAGAAAAGGAGCCCAAGCTGCAACAGGAGGAGAAGAAGGCGATTTATCACCCCATGATTGGTTGATAAAGACTTAAAATAGTGTATAACTACTAAAATAATGTATAAATATTAAAATATAGTGTCCCTACTTCACGGATTTTCACTTATTGTGGGTGGTCCTGGAACCTAACCCCTGTTATAAGTGAGGGAACACTGTATCTAAAAATGTAAGGCAAATTCATATCAGTTATGATCAATAGGGAGTCAGAAATCTTGTCGAAGGCTTTCATGGTCGAAATCACTGGGTTGCTATGAGTTTTTTGGGCTGTATGGCCATGTTTCAGCAGCATTCTCTCCTAACATTTTGCCTGCATCTGTGGCTGGCATCTTCAGAGGTTCTGTTGGCTGTGAGGCAAGTGGAGTGTATATTATACCTGTAGAATGTCAAGGGTGGGAGAAAGAACTCTTGTCTGCTTGGGAGGTGTTAACTGGCCCTTGATTGCTTGTTGTCTAGAGTTCCTCTGTTTCTGAGTAATATTCTTAATTTACCGTCTTGGTTCTAGTTTTTCCTTAATACTGGTAGCCAGATTTTGTTCATTTTCATGGTTTCCTCCTTTCTGTTGAAATTGTCTACATGCTTGTAGATTTCAATGGCTTCTCTGTATAGTCTGGCATCATGATTGTCAGAATGGTCCAGAAATATTATGTGTTCAGGTTGGTTCATCATGTGCTCTCATAGCTGACTTTTCTGGTTTAATTAGTTTGCAGTACCTTTTATGTTCTTTGATTCGTGTTTGGGCGCTGTTTGGTGATCCCTATTGTAGACTTGTCCACAATTGCATGGTATACGGTAGACCCTTGCAGTGATTAGAGGATCCTTCTTATCCTTTGCTGAATGGCGCATTTGTATAATTTTCTTAGTAGGTCTATAAATTGTTTATAGGTTGTATTTCTTCATCAGCTTCCCTATGCAGTCAGTGGTTCCCTTGATGTATGGTAAGACCACTTTTCCTCTAGATGGATCTTTTGTTTTTACTCTTGAGGCTTGGTCTGCAGCTCTCCTGATGTCTGTCTTTAGCCTGTAGAGCCTGTTTAGATGGTTCAGTTCATCTAGGAGGAGGTGGAGTTTGCCGATCCTGTTTGCACGGTCTAAGGTAAAGGTAAAGGTTTCCCCTGACATTAAGTCCAGTCATGTCTGACTCTGGGGGTTGGTGCTCATCTCCATTTCTAAGCCGAAGAGCCGGCGTTGTCCGTAGACACCTCCAAGGTCATGTGGCCGGCATGACTGCATGGAGCGCCATTACGGTCTACCAGGGCTTTAATTGTGCTTCAACACATTTTCAGCTTTCCTTCAACCATTTTGAGAGCCATCATGGTGTAGTGGTTTGAGCATTGGAATAAAACTCTGGAGTCCGAAGTCCAGTTCTCCCACTCAGTCATGGAAACTCACTGGGTTACCTTGGCCAAGTCACACTCTCTCAACCTCAGTAAACCACATGATAGATTTGCCTTGGAGTCATCCTATGTCAGAAACAACATGAAGGTACACAACAACAACAACAACAACAACAACAACAACAACCATTTTACACCCAAAATAGAGATTCATTTAAACAGAAAGTGTTTCCAACTCAATTCCAATTTTAGTAAGATGTCTCCTTAAAAAAACCCTTTAGTGAACCAGATGGTAACGTTCATGGGGACTAGTTTCAGGTGAAGAAATCCCAGGTCTACCAATCTAGACATTGTGCAGCTATTCCATTTGCTCTTTGAATAGTCTCTGAATGCCACTAACCGTTGGAAAGGATGGGGAAGTTGCAAACAAAGAACTTCAGGTGGATTGATGAATGATGCAAGACAGATAGCATTCACAGAAAAGATTCACGTCATACTCATTGTTCTTGGAGCTATAAAGGCATAGCCAAGCATCTCATGTGGAGTTGTGGTGCTGTACTGATGTGCACCATTGTGTTGTGGTTACATGAGCAGAATGCCCATCTTTGTAGACATATCATGTCTGCTTGTTATTTTAATGTATGCCATGAGTTAGCATCTTATACTTATTTCCCTTTTCATAGTCTAATCTTCTAATATTTAACAGCCTTGTCTGAATGCCATTAAAATAGTTTTCTTTTTTACTCTTTTGAAGCCTGTTTTTAGACCTGCCTTATGTGTAGTCAGTTCCATTCCTCAGAGCCCCTCTACTTTCAAAGCACACATCTATCTTAATTTTTAGCATATTTCCTCCAGCAAAACAAGTTATAATTAATAGTCTCCTTAGTTTTGTTGCCAAAAAATTCTGTCCATGACCTTATGTTTCCTATGAGAGATCTCCTCCAGTGTAAACACATTACACATCATTTTGTTTCTTTAACATTTCATGATAATGCCCATCAAATTGATGCATTTTTTCAACAAAAAAGTGAAGAAGACTGTGGCATTTTTAAAGTGACTGTGTTCAATTTTAGAATGCATTGGTTTGGTCCAAGATGTATGTTTTACCCCAACACTAGCTATTTATTTGGAAGGTGTCTGTGATGCAGGGAACAGATCGAATCAGAGGCGGTCCAACCGCAAGGCGAAGAAGGCACCCGCCGCTGGCGCACACCAACAGGGGGCACACTTGAGGCGCCCCTGTGTAATGGTGGTGCCGCTGCAGCGCTGCCGTCACCCACCGCCACCAAGCAATTTTTTATGCGTCTGGATCTCTGCCAAAAGGCCGATGTGACTCTTCTGCACATGCGCAGAGGTTCGCTTGCTTGCTTGCTCGGTGACGTAAGGCACCGCACGAGTAAGTGAACCCCTGCGCATGCGCAGAAGAGTCCCATCAGCCATTTTGGCCGATGGGACTCATGTGCATGTGCAGAGCTTTGCTCGCCTCAGTTGAGGCCTTCTGTGTTCGGCGGGGCGGGAGCCGATGGTCCCCCTGCCACAGTTGCCACCGCTGGTTTGTGCGGGGCCTTTGGGGGGGTGCAATTTCGGGGGGGACGCGGGCACAAGGTTCGCCTATAAGGCGAAATTACCTAGGGCCGCTTCTTGATCGAATGCTACACATTTGAAGTAAAAACAACAATTTATTAAATAACAGATATCAAACTTCCTCTCCTCGAGAGTTTTACTGCCAGTCTTTGTGAAGTCCTTGAAGCACAACCACAGTTCTGACTGGATTTAATATTTTTATTTAATATAGTTTCAATTGGATCTCAATCTGTTATATTTCCAATGTGGCTTTACCTTGTGTCTTTACTTTTATATAACTTTGATGTAACTTGTGTGCCTTCAATGTCACGTTTTATTTTGTGGTTCTTCCACCTTCCTTATTCTTCATCTTCCAATACTACACTGCCTGATTCCTGTTGGAGCCCCCCTATATTTCTGAATTTTTGATTTATCTCTTCCTGTGTTTTTAATTTATGAATTCCCTTTTCCTTTATCAGTATATCTTTGTACTTTGGCCAGTTTGTACCTCCCATTTCTCTTCTGTGGGAAGCCTCTAGAGGGGAGACCCATAATGGAATTTTTGCAAATAGATTTCCCTTATATTTTCCCCATATTTTTATTATTGCAGAGCAGATGAAGTAATTCCCGAAGTACTTTTCTACCCTTCTTTTTCCATACCACGTATATGTGTGCCAGCCTGCTCTGAGATCTACCTGCTCTATTGTTAGTAATCTGGTTTTCTTAAGCGTTGCACACTCTTGAACCCACATTAAACCGCACATATTGTGGTATAACTGTAGGTCGGGAAGGCCCAATCCTCCTCTTCTTTTCTCATCTATCATGTGAGTTCTTCTTATTCTGGGTCTTTTATTTACCCAAATGAATTTGTTTATATCTTTGTTCCAATTTTAAATCTCCTTGTACTTCTAATTAACAGAATATTTTGGGAAAAAAAATAGCATCTTAGGCAAAATTGACATTTTAATTATTGCTACTCTCCCCAATAATGAAATTTTGAGTTTGTTCCAATTTTCCAAATCGTTTTTAATTTCCTTCCATTTTGGGTCACAGTTATTTAGCAATTGTGAATTTTTTGCTGTTAAATCTATTCCTAAGTAGCGAATCGTTTTTCTAATTTGTATACCTAATATATTTACCAGTTTATCTTGTCTTTCCTTAGTCATATTTTTCGTTAGTAACATTGTTTTATTTTAGGACTTGATATCTTTCCAAAATTTTCTAATTTATCTAACCACTTTCTTATTGTTTTTGTCGGTTCTTCTATTATGCAGATCAAATCATCTGCATACACCCTGATCTTATAATTTTCTTTCTTTATTTTGGCTCCTTTTAACTCTGGATCCTCCCCAATAATATTTCTAGTGTGAAAATAAATATTAACGGGGAGAGCGGGCAACCTTGCCTTGTTCCTTTCAATATTTTAATAAATTTTGAGTTTAATGTGTTTATCTTAAATTTTGCCTCTTGTTTGTCATAAATTCTGTTAATTGCATTGCTAAATTTAAAACCCATGCCTAATTCTTTAATTAATATTTTGAAAAAATCCCAATTTAAATTATCAAATGCTTTCTCCATGTCAATTGATAATAATGCTATTTCTTCTTTATTTGTTTTTTCATAATATTCTATTATATTTATAATTTCCCTTACATTGTCTTTCAATTGTCTCCCTGGCAAAAATCCTACTTGATCCTCCTTAATCAACTCCTTCAGGAATTCTTTCATCCTTTCTTCCATTATTTCCATAAAAATTTTGTAATCTTGATTCAATAATGATATAAGTCTATAATTTTTCACATTTTGGGGGTCATGCCCTTCTTTATGGATCATTGCTATTATCACTGATCTCCATGTGGCTGGGATTTCTTGATTCTCAAGCTTGTTTTCTGCTGCCCTGGAGACTAGGACATGGAACAACGGCTTCAAACTACAGGAAAGGAGATTCCACCTGAACGTTAGGAAGAACTTTCTCACTGTGAGAGCTGTTTGGCAATGAAACTCTCTGGCCTGAAGTGTGGAGGCACACTTAAGCAGAGGTTGGATGGCCATCTGTTGGGGGTGCTTTGAATGCGATTTTCCTGCTTCTTGGCAGCAGGTTTGACTGGATGGCCCATGAGGTCTCTTCCAACTCTATGATTCAATGTCAAATTACAGTAAAACAATGAATGAGAGATCTCCAAGATCATTAGTTATTGACAGACCTGCTCAGGCTTTTCAACCTCAGTTTAGTAATGGCAACATTCTATTTAACAAGAAGCAAGCAAATTGGGTTGCTGTGAGTTCTTTGGGCTGAATGGCCATGTTCCAGTAGTCATCAGGAGAAAGGAGCAAGCTTGTTTTCTGCTTCCCTGGAGACAAGGATGTGGAACAATGGCTTTGAACGACAGGAAAGGAGATGAACATTAGAAGACTTTCTGACTGTGAGAGCTGTTCAGCAGTGGAACTCTCTGCCCAGGAGTGTGGTGGAGGCTCCTTCTTTGGAGGCTTTTAAACAGAGACTGAATGGCCACCTGTCGGTTGTGCTTTGAATGCGATTTCCTGCTTCTTGGCAGGGAGTTGGATTGGATGATCCGTGAGGTCTCTTCCAACACTATGATTCTATCCATGATTCTGTGAAAACGGAGTCAATTTCTATAGACTGATGCCAATGGATATTGGGATATGAAGCAATTCTGGAGACCTTGTGGAATATGTCTTCTAAAGGAAGGAAGAAACAGGCAGAGAAAGAACACAGGCTAAAATAATAGTTAAATGTAAGGATGTTTCAAAGTTTTTTTCAAGGACAACAGTTTTTGGGGTTGTTGTATGTCTTTCGGGCTGTGTGGCCATGTTCCAGAAGCATTCTCTCCTGACGTTTCGCCCACATCTATGGCAGGCATCCTCAGAGGTTGTGAGGTACAGTTTTTCTTCCCATATATGATAACAGGGAGGTCTGGGCTTGAAAGCTAAGCAGTGTCAGCCTTGGTTAGCACGCCAGTAGATGGCTGCTAATGAATACCAGTACTGTGTGTTATACTTCAGAGGAAGGAACTGGCAAAAATGCCTTTGAGTATTTCCATGAAAATGCAATTCATATAACCCATGGAGTCACTATAAGTCGACAGGCCACTTGAAGGCGCATGCTCATGCACACAATTTTTTAATGCTGGAATTTGGTTTGAAAGAATGCAGACAAATGCATTCCTAAAATCAAAAGTGGAGCTAATTTGGAGCATTAAGGTAGGAGAAAACCTGGTGTAACAACAGCCACACAAACCAAATTCCAAATAAAATAAGTATAGCCACACTAACCTAGCCAGTTACATGTTTCAGTGGAAGTTTGGGCTCTGCAGCATACAATGAATTACTTGCACAAAAATGATCTGAAAGACAGATAGAACATCCTGTTCTTGAATCAAATAGGAAGACCTTCAAAGATCTCTTAAGGGAGACAGTTCAGGAAATTCTGGCAGATTTTCAGATACTGACTATTGCCTTGTCCAAGTACATTATCTTCAATTTTTGATTGCCACACTAAGCCATTGGATTCATCTTCATAATGGCCCGACACTTGAATTAGAGCTGACCTGTTCCTTTCTGTGTAATGCAAAAGAAATGGCATTTTGGGTATGTATTGGAGAAGAAAAGAACTGACCTAAAGAACTGACCTATTCATCACACAGGCCAGTTGTTAAATGTACCAAACTCTCTAGGGGCCACTATTGAGCTATGACAGAATACTCACCATGCATATTTATGCTGCACCTATGCACTTCATGGTGTTTTCTTATCCAAGGAGTACATTCTGCCTCATCACATCAGAGCATGGATCCACTTTAAATCTGGTTTCTGTCTCCTGCAGAATTCTGGGGTTTGTAGTTTGGTGAGGCCCAAGACCTGTCTGGCTGAGCTGTTTAAAGGCCCTCCCTAGGGCTAGGCTGTAGCACAGCTGGTAAATCACCAGCAGTAATAAGATCTACCAAACGAAAGGTGACCAGTTCAAAGCCCGGTCAATGTGAGCACCCGACCATCAAGGAGAATGCAGCAACAGCATCCCCTGTGACTGAATTTGAGAGCAACTGCAACCTCCAAGGCACCAAAAATACTGGACTTCTAGAATATATACCTCCTTCTGTCTGTCTTGTTCTGTCCTGCCCCATCTCCAAATAACATTGAATGTTTGCCGTGGTATGTGTACTGTGATCCGCCCTTAGTCCCCTTGGGAAGATAGGGTGGAATATAAATAAAGTGTTATAATAATAATAATAATAATAATAATAATAATAATAATAATAATCCCCCCGCAGGTGCCACCTTGATGTGGTGGTGGTGGGGGCTTAACTGCTCCAATGATGACTGAGGGCTGTTGTGGCGGTAGTGTAACTGCCGGCAGGTCCAACCAAGCCAGAGAGGCCTCAGCTGAGGAGCAGAACTAAGAGCACCTAACCCATTAGCATTATGGAGAATCAAACCAAAACAAAGTCTATACTGGCTCGGTCATCACCCAGGATAAAAAGGACCGCGGTGGATGCTGCTGATTCTTGACATCCATCGACAAGTGGAATCAAAATACAAATGAACAGTCACAGAAGTGGCAGAAACATACAATGCCAGAAAACCGCACAGTTATGAAATGCTATTACAACTCTGAACCTCAAAAGCGCGGCTACCAAAAAAGGATGCATCAGCTATGGAAACAAGAATACTCTGACTCACAGATAACAGAACCCCAACTGGCTGACCAACGAAGATTCATAATCAGAAACAAAGTGTTCAGTGAAGTTGAACTTGAAGAAATCCAGAAAATCTGCAAAGCAAATTACCCTCAGACCACAGCACAGACAGCAGCAGAGACTCCAGCAACACTTGGAATGGTGGAACAGATTGAACCAGAAGAAAGTGTGGAGCTTTTGCAAGAATTTGAAGAACCAGCACTTAAAACACCTGTTGAACCACCAGGAACCTTGACAGCAAGACAACAAGAGCTCAAGGATAAGATCATGGCTCATGCTACAGCAAATGCAATAAGAAAGCGGCTCCCAACTCTAAAAACAGTGCCCAAGAGACACCTGGCACCTCTCATGAAAGATGTGAATACAGTACTCTCTGCTGTCCAAATAACATCAGTTGAACAAACAAACCAGTATGCCTACAGTGCAGCAGTGATAGTAACAGAAGAGCTTGGGCTCCTACAACCAAGGCAGCCCCAAAGAAAATCAACTGGAAAACCAAAGTAGAAGGTCAGGCTAGAGTTGAAAATCAAAAAGCTTAGATCAGATGCAAGTAACCTGAAAAATATGAAAGAGAAGAAACTGAAGAATGACAAAATCAAGCAATACCTGATCCGAAAGTACTGGCTGAACACCAGAAAAATTAAAGAAGCTTTGGAAATCGTGAGAGAACAAATTACAGCAACAGCCAGAAAAATTGAAAGATATGAAGCCAGAATCATCCAGTACAGACAAAATCAACTGTTTCAATCAGACCAAAGACGGTTCTGCCAGAGTCTGAATCAAACAACAGACACAGTAACCATAAAGCCAGAGAAAACTGCAACAACAAAGTTCTGGAAAGAACTTTGGGAAAATAATAAAAACTACAACAAAAACGCTGGGTGGATAAAGGAGTTGGAAGGAAAATTCTCACAGAACAAAATGGAACAGATGGAAATAACAACTGAAATGATCAGCAAACGAGTGCAAAAAGTCAAAAAGTGGACATCGCCCGGTAGTTGTCAACTTCATGGATTTTGGCTCAAACATCTGATTAGTTTACATGGAAAAATGACCCAACCATGCAATGAGATGCTGCAGAAAGGAAGTATCAGTGAATGGCTAACAACTGGAAGAACATACCTGATGCAAAAGGATCCAGCAAAAGGAGCAGCACCAGAAAACTACAGGCTAATAACGTGTCTGCCCACTATGTTTAAACTACTGACTGGCATCATAGCTGACAGAATTCAAGACTATCTTGAAGAAAAAAAAACATCTTGCCAGATGAACAGAAAAGCAACAAATGGAAAAGCAGGGGCACAAAAGACCAGTTATTGATTGACAAAATGATTCTGGAGAACTGTAAAAGCTGAAAAGCTAATCTTCACATGACGTGGATTGACTACAAAAAGGCCTTTGACTCACTCCCACACAGCTGGATCATTAAGTGCCTGGACGCCATCGGGATTTGTAAAAACGTTGGCACCTTAATTGAAAACATGATGGAGCACTGGAAAACTGAACTGTTTGTTGGAAATGAAAGCTATGGACTTGTCAACATCAGAAGATGAATTTTCCAGGGAGATTCATTATCCCCTCTGCTTTTCATTATTGCCATGATCCCTCTGTCAACAATCTTCCAAAAAACAAATCTCAGCTATCAAACATCTAAGAATTCTCACAAAATTTCACATCTGATGTACATGGATGACCTGAAGCTATATGGGAAAATGGAAACTGAAATCCAGTCTCTGACAAACACTGTCCGAATTTTTAGCACTGATATCAGCATGGAGTTTGGTTTGGACAAATGTTTGACAGTAGCATTGAAGAAGGGAAAAATGCGCTCTACGTGGGGCTGCCCTTGAAGACGGTCCGGAAACTGCAGTTGGTACAACGGTCGGCAGCCAGGTTACTAACTGGAGCTGCTTATAGGGAGAAGTCAACCCCCCTGTTCAAGCAGCTCCACTGGCTGCCGATAATATTCCGGGCCCAATTCAAGGTGCAGGTTATTACCTATAAAGCTCTAAACGGTTCGGGACCTGCCTATCTTCGTGACCGCGTCGTCCCCTATGAACCCACCCGATTGCTGAGATCCTCCGGGGAGGCCCTCCTCTCACTTCCACCCTCCTCACAACTGCGTTTGGTAGGGACGAGAGAGAGGGCCTTCTCGGCCGTGGCTCCCCGACTCTGGAACTCCCTCCCCAGGGAGATTAGGTTGGCTCCCTCTCTACCTTCCTTCAGGAAGCAACTGAAGACTTGGATGTTTCGGCAGGCCTTCGGAGATAGTCATTAATTAATCAGCCCCAGTGGGTTTTTAATCATTTATCCGGTTTTTATTACGGTCTTACCATTTATGTGTTTTAAATGAAATTTTTATCTTGTATTGTTGTTTATATTGATATATTGTATTATTGTTTTATCTTTTTATATTGTGATTGTATTGTGTTGCTTATATTTTGTTCTTATGTTGTTTGGGCCACTGCCCCATGTAAGCCGCCCCAAGTCCCCATGGGGAGATGGTGGCGGGAAATAAATAAAGTTTTATTTATTTATTTATTTATTTATTTATTTATTTATATGCCCAATGGCCAAACAATAAAGTGTCACCAACCAGAGGCCTATAAATACCTGGACATATTACAGCTGGATAACATTTTACTCTTACAAGTAAAACAAGCAGTCAAAGAAGAAGAACATGCCCTGGCAGAATATGTAAAGCAAAGTGAAGAACCTGCTTTGATTGAAGTCAAAAATCAGGAACTCCTCAAAGCACAGCAGACAAAGAATCAGTACAAGAAAACCACACTACAAACTAGAGCTGACAGCTGGCACAACAAAACCTTGCATGGAAAGTTCCTTGACAAAACTGACGGAAAAGCTGATAAGGAGAAGACCTGGCTATGGCTCACAAATGGGACACTGAAGAAGGAGACAGAAGGCCTGATCCTTGCAGCCCAGGAGCAAGCCATCAGAACAAATGCAATTAAGGCCAAGATCAAAAAATCAGCTGATGACCCAAAATGCAGACTCTGCAAGGAAGCTGACGAAACCATTGATCATACCACCTCCCAGAAGTAAACAACTGAATGAGCACGCAAAAGATACTGTGGGACTTCCGAATCCAGACTGACAAAGTTCTGGAACACAACACACCAGACATCACAGTTGTGGAAAAGAAAAAGGTTTGGATCATTGATGTTGCCATCCCAGGTGACAGTCGCATTGACGAAAAACAACAGGAAAAACTCAGGACCTCAAGATTGAACTTCAAAGACTCTGGCAGAAACCAGTACAGGTGGTCCCGGTGGTGATCGGCACATTTGGTGCCATTCCAAAAGATCTCAGCCAGCATTTGGAAACAATAGACATTGACAAAATCACGATCTGTCAACTACAAAAGGCCACCCTACTGGGATCTGCGCGCATCATCCGAAAATACATCACACAGTCCTAGACACTTGGGAAGTGTTCGACTTGTGATTTTGTGATACGAAATCCAACATGTCTATCTTGTTTGCTGTGTCATAATAAAATAATAATAATAATAATGTGGATTTAAAGTGGATCCAAACCCTAGTGTGATGAGGTCCTCAGAGGTAGTTTTGCCATTTCTTTCCTCTGAAATAAAGTCTACATCAGTGGTTCTCAACCTGGAGTTCCCACATGTTTTTGGCCTTCAACGCCCACAAATCCTAACACCTGGTAAACTGGCTGGGATTTCTGGGAGTTGTTGGCCAAAATCATATGGGGATCCCAGGTTGAGAACCACTGGCCTACATCATCTCATATTTCTTGGTCTCCCATCCAAGCACAACCATGGCTGAACCTGACTAGCTTCCAAGACCAGGTGGGATCAGGTACCTTTGGGGTATTTAGGCAGACTTGTTCCTTTAGTCTCAAAAACACACAGGCATTTCTCTCCATCCATGAAATTCTAGGGAGGTGAAGACTCTTAGAAAACTGTTTTGTTTAATAACTATGACACCACACCCTCCAACATTTCACACATGAAAGTGTTTCGTGTATAGTTAAGCAACATCAGAGTATGGTCAAGATGGGAAAAATTATTAATGAAAAAGAACAGATAAGCTAAGAGAAGTTGTAACAGTATGCTTTTGTCTGAGTCAACAGGGAAGGACAGGATTCTGTTCCTCCTTTCCCCTCCCTTCACTCCAAAATTTATGGGAGTACCATTGTCAGGATGTGATCGGACCAGCATTCATACCTAGCTGATCAATTCCCATCCTGCCAGCAAATTGGGATGGGAGTGAAGGAATGGCTGATAAGGGCCATCTGGTTGGGAGGGAACAATGATTTGTGACTTGCTCTGGCCTTCGAGGCCTGGGAATGGAATGTTAGCAGTTAGGTGTAGAAAAGAGGGGGGATGGGGGGGCTTTGATATGCTGAGATTTTGGTGGGCTTTAGTTAGTAGCAGCGTCTCTTTCATCTTGACAAGAAGGATATCAATAAAGCGTTTCCAAGGAATTGCCTGTGTGAGCCTGCTTTGTATCCAAGAGCTTCCAAGGACTGACAACCATAAGTTGACTAGCAACCTGAAGGTTGCTTATCTTAACATTTAAGTGAGGAAAAGTCCACTAGACATCTTTCAGATAAGTAAGCAGAGAGAAGGTTCTACATGCCATAGAAAATGCCCCCTGCCCAATTCAAAAGCAGTAGCCTTCACACTTTTCCCCCTCCTTCCTTCCACAACACTATTTTTTTATTTATCGTGTTAGAAGCAAATTGAGGGTACATTTATAATGTATTTAAAAACACAAACAAAGTCTTAAAACTTGGCATTATACTAAATGGCTTGAGGTTCCAAGTTTTAGCCTGCCACTTTTGGACTCTGGCTTGCTTAGGGGTTCCTGCGAGAATCTCTGTAGATCTTAGGAAGCTATTTCTTCATTTAAGGCATTGGCGTGCTGGCTGATAACCAAACAGAGGATGGGCCAGAGATTTCACTGCCTTGGTCTTTTCATTATTGGCTGCTACTTCTCAACGGATGTCAGGTGGTGCAATACCGGCTAAACAGTATAATTTCTCCAGTGATGTGGGGCGTAGGCATCCTGTGATAATGAGGCATGTCTCATTAAGAGACTTGTTTTAACATGGTGAGATGTGTTCCACACTGGAAGGCATGTAGCCGGAGGGGGGGGGGGGCTTGAGGGGCTTCAGCCCCCCCCCCCCCCAAATTCTCAGAGCGGTCCGTGAGACGGACTTACATTTATTATTTAAACTGTTATGTTTATTCATATCATGCTCTGATCACCATGCTCAATATATCCCATATGCATGGGGGTATTACGATAACAATACGAAAGGTTTGCTAGGGTAGATCCTGTCTCCCCCAGACTCAGACCCCCCTCCCCGAATCAAAATCCTGGCTACCCTACTGCACACTGGACATGTGTATTCAGCAACAAAGTAGCAAAGCGCAAGGGCAGATGTCTCCCCTGTGTCTATTGTGATCTCCAGAATGTGCTAGTTCACAAAACTGCAGAAGGTCTATATTTGTAGTGTGTAGTACCTTAGTCATAATAATCAGATGTGAAAATAATGTGATGGATTTTAAGAATCTGTGGAACTAACCTGAAATAACAGCACAGCTGCTGGTTGACCACCTCAATGAGAACTGAGCATTGTCTCCATCCACAAACAAAGGCCTCACATTCATTGCACGATGATGGGAAATCCTTGCATGAATCAAGGGGAAATTGGATTTTGTGACCTGGCCCTAAGATGATGAAGAAGGGAAATTAATTGCTCCACTGCTTGCCAAGAAACAAGGCATTTTAATCGACGGTTTGTACTAAAATGGAATCCATGCTTTTGTTGAAAGCTAGTTTTTAGTTTTGTTTCCAAGTGGGCGGAAACAGAGCACTTGCCAGGCTATTACTTTCAAGGAGCTTTGTGATCATTTCCATGATACTTAGACCCAAAGTAATATTTTTGTGATAATTAGTAAAGACTGTATGAGGTTATAAACACACTCCACGTGCCAATAAACACCCAGCCTGGAACCACACATTTAATCATATGCCTTTTTTTGCACTTGTGTTTCTCTATTCAAATGAATTTATATGGTGTAGAGTTATGGCAATGAGCTACCCAAGAACCATTTAATCCCCATTATTGAAAGTAGCAAAAGAGCAGCTCATGTTAAACAGAAATTAAAGGGATGAATGGTGTAACAAAAACAATTTCATACTATAGCTAATGAAGTCACTCTTTTGGTCTAAAACAATGGGCCTTAGTTAAATGTAGGGAGCTGCGGTGGCGCAATGGGCTAAACCCTTGTGCCGGCTGAACTGCTGACCTGAAGATCTGAAGATTGGCAGTTCAAATCCGCGAGACAGGGTGCGCTCCCGTTTGTCAACCCCAGCTCCCATGCGGGGACATGGGAAAAGCCTCCCATAGGATGGTAACACGTCCCGGCATCCCCTGGGCAACATCTCTGTAGACGGCCAATTCTCTCACACGAGAAGCGACTTGCAGCATATTCTCAATTCGCTTCTGACACGATAAAAAAGTTAAATGTAACATTTAAGCACAACATGGGAAATTACTTTGGAGAATCAATACTTGACACCCCCCCCCCCCCAAAAAAAAAATCCAGCATGAGATTCTGGAAACTATTGTCAGGAAAAAAATATTTTCCCACATCTGCACAGATTAATGCAATTTTAAGCCAGTGATTCTCTGTGCAGATAATTACATAGGAAATCTTTAAACCAGTTTGAGGCCTTTAAACCAGTTTGTGATTACACAAACCACAAAATACTGATGTGCATTATGGGCTTTCTATGTAGGGGTTTTGTAAGCATCTGTTGCCTGGCCGCCAAAGTTTGAAGCTATCTTTGAACTGTATTAAATGGTCAATATAGACGGGATTTACATTTCAAATCAACAAAGGCAATTCAAAAGTCTCTTAGTGACCTTTCAAATACACAAAAACGTATCTCATTGGAAGAACTCTGATGACAAGTATTCTGCATATTTTCCCCATCACTTGAGGAAACTTCATTTTGTCCCCAAACATATGCAGCACAACTGGATTCATGTCTATTAAGTACCTCAAAAATATTGATTTTTTAGAAGTTTGATTACAAAGTGTCATAATGGTGGCATTTCAAAGGACTCTTTTGTAAGACATGATTTGGAAGCTATTTGTAGAGGTTCAGAATAGACTCTGACAATCACAAATCAATCTGTGGACAATATGCATGAATTACCAGTTTGCTACCTTGTACAATGACTTTGATCTGAGGTTGCTTGAATAATAGTATAGTGTATGCCAGAAACCGAAAACTACACGCAATTGACCAATGGACATTGAAAATAGACATGAATCCAGTTGTGCTGCATATGTTTGGGGACAAAATGAAGTTTCCTATGTCCCAATCAGACGTGCAACTGACCTGGAGGACCTCTGTCTTGTTAGGATTAAGCCTCAGCTTTTTCGCCGTCATCCAGGCCAACACAGCAGCCAGACACTGATCCAATATCCGAGGGGCTTCCTTGGATTTAGGTGGAAAAGTGTAGTAGAGTTTGGTGTCATCCGCGTAGAGATGGCCCTGAACTCCAAAACTCCGGATGACCTCGCCCAGCAGTTTCATGTAGATGTTAAAAAGCATGGGGGACAGAATGAAACCTTGCGGGACCCCACAGGTCAATGACCAGAGCAGGTGTCCCCCCAGCTTCACCAACTGGGAACGACTGTCCAGAAAGGACTGGAGCCACAGCAAAGACATGCCCCCAAGGCCCATTCCAGAGAGGCATCCCAGAAGGATACTATGGTCGATGGTATCGAAAGCCGCTGAGATGTCCAGGAGAACCAGCAGGGTCACACTTCCCCTGTCCAGTTCTCTGCGGAGGTCATCCACCAAGGCAACCAAAGCCATCTTGGTAATGTACCCAGGTCTGAAGCTAAACTGCGATTGGCCCAGAAAATGTGTGTCATTCAAGAATCCCTGGAGCTGAGAGGCAACCACCCGCTCCAGAACCTTGCCAAGGAAAGGGAGGTTAGAGATTGGTCTGAAGTTACTTAGGACAGTGGAATCCAGGGAGGCCTTCTTCAGAGCAGGCCTCACTATAGCTTGTTTAAGGCATGATGGAAATTTGCCCTGCTCCTAAGAGGCATTGATTATCTTCATGAACCAATCAACTAACCCACCACTGGTCTGTTTTAAAAGCCAAGAAGGGCAAGGATCCAGGGAACAGGTGGTCACTCTCACAGCTCTGAGGATCTTGTCCACATCATTGGGTTGCACAAGCTGAAGCGAATCCCACAAGATCGAACAGACAGATGCCTCGGTTACCTCCTCTGGCATTGCATCAAGACTGGCGTCCAAGTCAGAGTGAATCTGAGTGACTTTGTGTGCAAATTGGTGAGCAAACTTGCTACACCTAGTTGTCGAGTCCTTGGGTGCCCCTCCAGCCTCGGGAGGGTAGAGGAGCTCCCTGAAAACCCGAAACAACTCTGAAGATCTATTCATTGTGGGCAGTCGAGAAAGCCTTCCCGGCTGCCTGCAATGCCACAGAGTAGGCCTTACTAGCGGCTCTAGCTTGTGCTCAGTCAGAGACGCCATGAGATTTCCACCAGTCTCCTTCTTGTGTGTTTCGTCTCTGCCAGCTCCTCGGAAAACCAGGGTGCTGGAGCGACTCTACGCAACGAGAGGGGATGTTCGGGGGCGATCGTGTCTACTGCTCTAATCATCTTGCTATTATAGCAATAGACCAAGGCATCAACAGGATCATCAGCCTCCAAGGCAGGCAGATCCCCAAGAGACTGCAGGAATCCATCAGGATCCATAAGCCTCCTGGGGCGGACCATCTTAATAAGTCCACCACCCCTGCAGAGGTTTGAGGTCATGACAATTCTTAAGCTGATCAGATAATGGTCGGACCATGACAATGGAAGAATAATTTGCTCTTCCACTCTGACCAAACCATCGCTCGCAACAAAAACTAGGTCGAGTGTATGTCCAGCTTGATGAGTGGGACCTGATATTACTTGGGACAGCCCCATGGTCATCATGTTAAGGTGGCCTCAGCATGGTTGTTAAAGTCCCTCAGCACTACAAGTTGCTGGGAACCCAACACCACGCTAGAGACCACCTCTGCTAGCTCAGACAGGGAGACTGCTATGTCGCAGGGTGGACGGTACACCAGCAGAATCCCCAAACTGTCCCGGGTTCCCACCTTCAAGTGGACACACTCAAACCCAGCAGATTGCGGAATGCCACATCTGACCGGGGCGATGGACTGCCGAAAGACCACTGCAACCCCACCTCCCTGCCCTCCAGGCCTGGTCTGCTGATGCACCCCAAAACCTGGACGACACAGCTGGGTAAGACTTACCCCACCTAGCTCATCCAACCAGGTCTTGGTGATGCATACCAGATCTGCCTGCTCATCCAGGATTAAATCCTGGATGATTGATTATTTACCATTGATGGATCTGGCATTCAACAGCAGGACCTTCAGCCCAGAGGGACTGCCAAGAAGGTTACCACACCTATCCTTCTCCAGGGTCACAAGAACCCTGTTGCGCTTCTCCCTGGAAACCTGGTGACCGCCATTCCTCCTCCCCCACACAACCTAAATGTGACCCCCCTGCCCCAGTCCCCATCCCCCAGGGAAACAGGTTCAATGGAAGTGTCATTGAAAGGTCCTAGTCAACTCTCTAAGCCCAGAGAGCCGCAAAGGTTCCTATCTTGACTAGTGTCTGGAGATAGGGACAGGTGGAAACTATCAGGGGAACTCTCAGGAGAACTAGGTGGGCTAAAGAAGGCCAAGGTTTGTGGGCGGGAAACGAAGCTAGGTTGGGCAGGGGTACCTGAATTGGAATCTAAGGGAGAGAAGGATCTACACAAAGAATTATGCGCCCTATTTTCCCGGGACCTAGTTGAGGCTTGGGAGTGTAAAGTCAGGTTAGGTGATACTCCATGAGTTCAGCCGAGACCTGAGTGCCCATAGTTCTTCTGTTATGAAATTATCCTCAAAGGTGGTAATGAGGCGTATAGAGCGATCATAGGATTGAAAGTCCTTATATAGCCAAGTGATGGTCTTGATCTTGACTTCAGTCAGGCTCCTGGATAGAATTTGGGTGAGGGGCCTCTAGATCGCTTTTTCCAAGGTCCATCTGCCCCTATTCAAATGTGAGTCTCTGATTTCAAGCCCCACTTGTTCTGATTGCAAAAGATGTTGATGATGGCGCACTGTATATGAAGAACAAAAGTCCGACTCCAATGAGAGATGAGTAGTTTCCTTCCACGTTCCCAAATCTAACTCCGTATTCTCAACCCTTCCAGGACCTTTTTGAACACAAAAAAGCCTTCCCTCCCCCTAATTGTCCCCATTTTCTAACATTACTTCCTTGTTACAATTTTGTTGCCTAACCTCTCCCTCCTTATCCGAATCTGGTGGTCAACTGATTTCCGTTAAATTAGTAGCTATAATATTCTCTTCCTTCAAGATATAATGCTGAGTGGAGTTGTTTACTAGCAACGAGATCACTTTAAAAAGGTGATCTATTTTCTCGTTCAATATTGCCAATTGTGATAGAACAAGACTAAATGACCTGCCATAAGATCACACAGCTGAGCCAGTTCATAATTCTCATGCATTTCAACCTGATTAATTTTCTAACACCTTTCGAAACCTTCAAATAGTACCACTCAAGTCCTTTCCTAAGCTTGACTTTCCTAATAAACTTCTATTTCTCCCTTCCTAGAAATTTCCCATCCAACTCTCTGCTATTTGTATGCTTTCAACCAACATTCTTATTCACTTACTCTAACCCTCATACACCCAGGGGCGGTTCAACTGGTAAGCAAACGACATGGTTTCTGAAGGCGCCATCCTCTGGGTGGTGCAGTTGAGGTGCCTCCAGGTGCCCTAAGGCTAATGAGCAGCTTCTTTTTTGTCTCCCCCCCCTTTTTTCCCCCTCCCCGCTGGGATGGGGCACGCCCTCCGGGCGCGCCTAACCCAAGTGCGTGCATGCCTCCCACTCCCACCTTCGCTCACAGCTGGGAAGGAAGGTGGGTGTAAGGCTTCTCAGCTCCAGCTGTGTTGCTGTGGGTTAGTCTTCTCCGGAAGAATACACCAAGACACACAAGGACTGAAGATACATACTGCTTTATTGTTCGGAATACCAGAGTCTACCCTATTGCCCATCTATATAGGCCCTAACTACAGTGTTATAAATCACTCTAGCGTCCTGGTGCCAGGAGGTTCCCCTTTCCCAAATTCCAGAGACCTTTTGTCCCCACCTCAGGACAATTGAGTTTTATGGCCCGTTCATATTCCTCTCTTCCCTTTTGACCCATGGCCATGTGTTCTGTGTCAGCACTCTGTGTCCAGAGATGGCATGAGATGGGGATCATGACAGTGGGAGGGGGCTGCCTCCGCGGCTGTGGCCTGACCTGCTTCTGTGGCTGCGGCCTGGCCTTTTCCTCCTCAAGGCCAGGTCTCCGGGCTGCCTGGCCATGTTCCAGAAGCTTTCTCTCCTGACAGTTAACCCCACCTATGGCAGGCATCTTCAGAGGTTGTGAGGTCTTTTGGAAGATGTAAGAGCCCCTTTCCCCCTTTCCCCTTTCCTCAGTATCAATGCGGGGGAAAGGGTGGAGGATTGAGGCCCCCACAAACATAGCAACATCCGGCGTGTGCTGCTTGCTGCTTGCAGGCTGACTCTTGGAACCCACAGATGGAAGGGGACAATTTTCTTGCAGCTCCTCGGGGCAACTGTGCTGTCTCGCTGGGAGAGCTGGAACAGATCTTCCTCAGGCAGCTGGGAAGGGAGAGGGGAGGAAAGGGAGAGGAGGGAGCTTTACGGCCGTGGTGTTGTGGTGAGCGCACTCTCCTTCCTCTCTCTCGATCTTCTATTCCTGCCCTTAATCCTCTCCTGAACCACCTGACCAGTTGCACCATGCACCTCTTCCAAAGCCCAAAGGATTCAATCCAGAAGTCTGGTTTGGGATCTTCACTCTTGAAGCTGATAAGGGAGGAAAGGAGCCTTACGGCAGTGATGCCATGGCAGCCGCACTCTACTTTCTTGCCCCGAGCTTCTTTCTGCCATTAATCCTCACTCAAAACACCACGCCAGTTGCCCCTTGAACCTCTTCCAATACCCAGGGGATCAACCAGGGAGGTCCGTGTTAAATAAGAGCTCATGGAGGGTGGATTAGGATGGATTCAATTTCTCACCCCGAGACCTATAAGATTGTCCTGTTGTCACAGGGCCATCTTGAATCCCATCTTGAATTTAAGTGTGATCCATTCCTTAAATTGTTTCCTAATTGTTAAATGGTTAGTCACTATCTGAGCCTTGGAATAGAGCACTGGGAGAACAGGGTTCAAATACCCACTTGGTGCCCTTAGACAAATCACACTCTCTTAGTTTCAGATAATGGCAAACCCTCTTTGAAAAAATCTTGCAGAGAAACTGTTGTGATCAGTTTGCCATAGGGTTGCCATAAGTCGAAAATTCATACAACATTTCAGGACATACAATAGCAACAATTCAGTTAGGAATTTTGACTTTTCGGTTTTTAATAATGTATGTAGATCAATTTGTTTTCTGTCTCAGAAAACAACCGACCTGACAGTTCTTTCCTGTTAATTAATCATGTGCAGCAAGACTGCTGCTTAGCATTCTGGCACATTACTATTTATTTCTGGTCCTATATTTTCTGTTGATAATGTGTTAGAGAAATACCTGCATCATAATCAGTAGCACTGATTTGCTGAAGGAAATTGCTGATTAACAGACAATTTCCAAGGGCCACGTGTGCATTGCTCAGTCAGTCTAGACTCTTAGCTTACCACAATTAAAAGTTAATATCCTTATAATGTTAATAGAAGGCAATAATCCTATTCATTTGATAATATGAGACAAATCTGAACTGATGGCCCCATTTCTTAAAGTCATAGAGAGGTCACAGAGATCATTTCTTTGAAGCTAACATTGGCTAATCGCTTCTGCTTCCATAGGCAACCAGTGGCCATGATTAATTGAGTTTTTCCTAAAGTTGTCGTCTTTGTCCACAGTAGAGCATTTTGAAATTCATTCTGTAAAAACAAGTCGTTACCCATTAGAAAAGAGCAAAAAGCCAACAACAATTTAACAATGATAGGCATGTTTAAATATTTGAAAGGATGTCATATTGCAGACTTGTGTGTGGATTTGTTTTCTTCCAGTACCTTTGGTACCTTCGGTAAGGGCCCTCCCAATACGAAAATTCGACCGCAACAAAAGCAAGTGAGAGCTGATCTTGGTTCTTCCTCCCCTATTCAGTATCACAGTTGAATCTTTTTATTTTTTTTATTTTCCTGATCCTTTTTATTTAGTGGGACTGACTGGGAGTTGGGGACGTGATGGATGGTGGGTGGAGTGCGCCCGTGTGAGAGTTTGGAGATAGAGAGCCACCCTTTTACCTTTTTTCCCTCCTTTCCTTCCTCTCCTTCAGAAAATATTTATAAAAGATAATAATAATTATTAATAATAGTAATCCCAGAAAACAAGAAGAAAAGTATACATCTCCTCTAGAGTAGAAAGTAGAAACAGCTTTAAGGAAGCAAAACCCCAAGCAGAAAGGAGATTGCAGGCAAGAGAGGGGATTTTTAAGTTAGTCCAGGGGCGATAGCTACACTGAGCTCCAGGTCATGGCTCTTCCTTCCCTGAGCCTCCCTAAAATGCCTTGGAAAGCTGTGTGGCATGCAGTACTGATGCTGGGAGAAAAAGTGCATGCAACTGCCTCTCCTCAAGAGTAGAACAGCTTTAAGAAGCATTAAACCTGGTCTCCTCCTCCTTTACAAACAAAAGGGAAAGGAATAGGATCCAGAAAGAGTGGTAGCTCTGATGCTTTTAAAAATCCATTAAACAGGTGAAGGACAAAGTTCCTCTTCTCAGGACAAAGTTGTTGCCTTCTACTGAAGTATTGAAACGGCAGATAAAGGCTTTGAGACAATGAGACAAACAGAGTTCTGAGTGCTGTAGAAATGAAGGTTTATTCTCAATGGCCACAGAGAATATAGACCTTCCTGTATCCAGGAACAAAGGGTAACGAACAAAGAATCACAGGGGTTTTTATACCATTTTGCAGTCATCTATATACATCATATAGGCATTATCCATCATCAATTAGTGTAAAAAAAAGTCCTACTTTTGCACTTTACTAAAAGCTACTTTTGTATTTTTTTAAAATATAGGCAAATTTTAAGACCCCTGACCCTCCATGAGAGCTTATCTGAGGAATTTCCTATCATGGCTTTTAGGGTCCCCATTAGCACCCCTTTACATTCCTCCTGGCGCCTAAAAGCTCCCATTGACAACCCAAAAGTCTCAATTTATCTCCCCATTCCCTGGTACGGGCTATGTGGCTTGTTGACATTTAGTCTTTGCTATGGGGAGACAAGGTATTTGCTAGGGCAGAATGTATTTTGAGGGGTTATATGCTCACATTCTGCTGTGGTTATATATTTTCTTATTCCTATTTCTAATATGATTACATTCAATATATGGCTTCCAAGATGTTTTTAAGATGTTTTTAAGATGTTTTTAAATTGTTAGATTTTAGCCTGCTCTTGTAAGCCGCCCCGAGCCCTAGGGGAGTAGCGGCATATAAGTTTGAATAATTAATAAATAAATAAATAAATAAATAAATACAAGTATTATATTTTCCCAATACACCTTCATCATTATCACCTTCTTTTTAGGAACTGACCAATCAAGAATAAACATCTAAAACCAGGGAATAAACCCAGATTAAAAAATCCGTGATTTACTATTGCAGGGACATACAGACATGTGAAGGTCCGGATATTTGGCTAAAAACCATGATTTTCCCACACCTGGAAATCTTGCATTTTTTGCCTTTTGTAATGATTGCTTGTACTTCTAAATGGCATCCTTGTTTGAGCTCTTGTTGCCTTGTAAAACGTAATCATTCCCTAAGCAATGTGTTTGAGTTTCAGCCTTCTGCTATTCTCATTGCTAAAATCAGGCAGCAATGGACTTATTCCAAAATTACACTTGACCTTTTATTTTGGAAAATTGCTCCATTGTATGAACATCTCCCTTGGGCAGGGCCCTCCTCTTAAAGAAGTATTAGCTATTTTGTTAGGAACTATAGAACTATAGACTACATGCAGGCCTCTTATATGCATCGAAAGGGGGAAGATTTTAATTGCAGATGTCTTCCAGATGTCGTTAATTGAAACAAAATGCATACGGGAAAAATGTCTGAAATTGCTTTTACACACTTCATACCCATCACATTTATTCTGTAAATGAATAGCTTTTACACACTTCATACCCATCATATTTATTCTGTAAATGTTGTGCAATATTAACTATAAATATTTACAAACAGGTATGTATATCTTCATTTCTTTCCGCTCCTTAATTCACTGATGGCCTTTCATGTGCTTATGACACATAGGAATCTATATTTCAGATTCTGCCTCTAGTTTCTTGAAACATGAAACAAGAATAGCTGGTTGAATAGCTGTTAAAGCATGAAAGAAAACCTTCTGAAATGTCCTTAATCAAGGAAACAACAACAAAACTCTGAGTGTAATCAGTATTATTGAATGAAGGGATGAGGCCCCATCTACACTGACCATTCAATGCAATTTGAAGCTAGCCAAACAAGAAACACCCACAACAACATGCAAAATAATGCATAGCAGTGCTCTGTGGTTTGTGTAATCACCATCCAGGCCCAAAATTGATTCCAGGATTTCCCTTTGTAATCATCTGCACAGCAAAACTGCATTAAATAATCAATGTAGATGGGTTCTAAATTATTAATTCAACCCATAATTGTATATGACTTCCTCTTGGGTTAAGGGTGCCCTCAATGGTGCAGCGGGTTAAACCGCTGAGCTGTTGAACTTGCTGACCGAAACGTTGGTGATTTGAATCCAGGGAGCAGGGTGAGCGCCTGCTGTTAGCTCCAGCTTCTGCCAACCTAGCAGTTCAAAAACATGCAAGTGTGAGTCGATCGATAGGAACTGCTCCGACAAGAAGGTAACAGCGCTCCATGTAGACATGCCAGCCACATGACCTTGGAGGTGTCTACAGACTCTTTGGCTTAGAAATGGAGATGAGCACCAAACCGCAGAGTCAGACATGACTAGACTTAATGTCAGGGGAAACCTTTACCTTTACCTTAAGTTGATTATGCTGATATAGATGCACACTTTTTATATGTGCATCTCTTCTCTAAATGGTTAGAGCAGGTGTCGACCAAGGCTGGATCTACACTGCCATACAATCAAGTTACTGAATCCATATTATCTATTTCAAACTAGATTATGAGTCTACACTGGAATATAATCCAGTTCAAAGCAGATACATTGGATTCATAAACTGGATTGTGGTATATTGCAGTATAGATGGGGCCAAAGTGTGGACTTCCAGATGTTAGACTGCAGTTCTTAACATTCCTAGTCAGTGTAGACAATGCGAGTTGCAGTATCTGTCCACCCCTGCATTACAGGTAGCAATGTTTTTTGTAACTGATTTCTTCCCAGCTCTGCTCTGCATGTCTGTCAGTTCAAGTATTTCCTCTAGAAGGATTGCCTTATCACTAAAAAGCAATTTCATATGTCAAGTATTGATACCAGCCAACTACTCCACTTCACTTTTGATTAAGATTTTTCAGTTCCCCACTAGAATGGCATTAATTATGGATCTTGTTGTAAGAGCTCATGGTCCATATGTTAAGGCACAGCTTGCTCTCTCTTTCCTGCTTGAAGTGAAATGATGTCAAGAAGGGTAAGAGTAGATGGGGAAAAGGTAGGATATAAATGCATTTCAGAACATCAGGTTTTAGAATGTGTTGTTCAGTCTATTTATGCGGAGATATATCCCTTTCATATCTAAAAACAATAGCATAGGGGAGATTGCTGCAATGATTTTCTGGTGGCACTTAAATTTTCAGCTAGAAAACTGTTAAGACAGAATGTGAGCACTACTCAATGTAGGGTGAGCTAAATGCTGTCTAAACCACCATAATGGAAGAACAGGAAGAGAGTTCTTTGTCAAGCTAGAATTAATGAGTTTATGACCCAATATCAAGGCTGGAGACTTTGCCTTTTAGGTAAGTGGGTGTGAGATTCAGGCTCATAGAGGGATAATATGGAGCCCAGGAGAAAATTATTTTACGACTTTCCTTATAAACCGCCCTGTACTTTCAGTAGAAAATATACTGTATCTCACGGAATACTGACAGACTCAAGGCATAATCAACCCTTCACATTTGCTGGGGTTTAGGGCACAAGACCCCCATAAAAAAAAAGAAAGTTAAGCTGTATGTATTAGGCTGTACTCCTCATTCCTCCAATGCAAGATCATTGCTTGTCCTAATTAATTGTTTGTCCAAGTCCTTTGCCTTGGATTTCGAGAAGAGAATTCTGGCAACAGGCTTGTGATTCTATCTGGGGCTAAGATTGTTCTAACCCCTGAAAGGATTGCACAGGTCCAACCACTTTGGGGCTTTGCTGCCAAAGTGAAATTATAATTTCCAGTTTGCTAACCTGCGCATGTCAACTTGGCTCTTATAGAGACAGAATGCAACAGACACAAGCTTATTTGTTTACTAACATATGCAGTTTGAACCAGTGTGTTGGAAGCTCTCTTCTGCCTTGTAGTGTTCTGGGGCATTTGCCAACTTTTCCTCTTTTTTTCTGCACTCCTAGTCAAACCTAGAAAACAATGGCTTTAGTCTTTAAAAATGTACAAATGAATAGTCCATACAGGCACAATATGAATTAGTGGGGAAAGACCAAGTTGTTTTGCACAGAAATCAAAGCCTACAATCTTATGCCAAAAGTCAAATCAATTGAATATAGGTCAAACATCATGAGAGCCTTGGAGGCGTTCATGCATACCCATCAGATGCTCCCAATAATTAACTAAGCCTAGGAATTCTGCTACCAGATGTTAAGCCATTAGTGTACTGGATCTGCCAAAGTACACTAAATAAAATATATTTATTTATGTATTTTATCTCATTTACATGCCACCTTTCTCCCAGCACAGGAGTCAAGGTGGACAGGGAACTAAATACAAAAGTTTAAACACAATTAACCTTGAGTTCTGTTTTTTTTAAACACACACACACACACACACACACACACATATTAAACAACAATTAAAATGTAATAAAAAAAGAAACACAATGCCTCCATCGATTCCATCTGCCACAGTATATTAAAAAACAAATGCCTCCCTAAATAAAAAGGTCCTTCCTGGTCAACCTCCCAGAAAAGGGAGTTCCATAAAAGGGGATGTTGAGCTTATTTTTTTGAGCAAATAGGAACATTTTGCCATCACTGGAACAATTTCTTGATAGTCCATCTATTCTGGAATAAAATCGTAAGTTGCTTTGAACACTCATTACTATCTGATAACATATGCCCCTAAATTGTTAGCAGCCCTTGTGACTCTGCCAATCTACTGATGGATTTTCTTTTTAAAATACGAGGGTTTTAAGTAGGTTATGTTTTGGAATTAAAAATGAACAAAGTATAGGAAAAAATATTTATTATATGCAGTTGAAAGCCACACTTAAATATTACTTTTAAACATAGTCCCCATTCAAATTTAGGGACTTATCATAGAGATGAATGAGCTTGTTAATTCCTTCCTCATGAAATTCTCCCGCTTGCGTCTTCAACCAGTTGGTCACTTCTTCCTGCAGCTGCAGCTACACATCGTCCCTCGTGGCGGCAGGGTGTCAGAGAGGGTGCCATGGGCTCACTTCAGAGGGCTTCTTACCCTTTGGGAATCCTGGAAGGCTAGTTCTGTCGCCTTCCCTCCCCACGTTGCTTAATCCTTACCTTTCCCCGTCGCTGCAGCTCAGGGAGTGGGGGGGGGGGGGAAACCAGGTCAGCACCCCGAGACGGGCAAAGCGGCGTGGGCAAAGCTGCCCAGACTCAGATGTGCCCAGCCTCCTAAGCCCGAGCTTTGCCCCTTTGGGTCAGAGTACCAACAGCTCAACAAAGCGCTGGGTCCCAGCAGTGGTAAGTCCGGGTTTGTTGTTGCTGTTGTTGTTGTCCTTGCGGGGCAGGAGGAGGAGGAGGGAGCCTGACCCGGACAGGAGTTCACTGCAGTCTCCATAACTTTCCTTGCCGACATCATTTGCAACATGTGCAAAACCTTAGAAATCGCAAATCGCTCCTGTCCCATCTTTAGGGATACCCAAAACTGCAAATAATAGTGAATACTATATTTTGACTATACTTGGTCTGGAGGTATACCGTAGAATAGTAGAGGAGGACCTAGAGATGCCTACTAACCGTTCTGGGGAATAATCTTTTTTGTGGCATAATGTGAATATTGAATTTGTGAACAAGGAGGTTGTAGTGTATTCCAGAGGAAAGAAATTGTAAATTGTTTCTGACTATCCCTTGCATAAGAAATCGCTACGAAATTCCTGGAGTCACCAGAAATCAACAGATGATTTGAATGTATGGACAAAATCACCAAAGTTGCATATGGGGCCCTACAATGAACTGTATGGTAGAGACATGTAACATGCCTCATTGTAAATTCCATATTATAAAGGAGTAGGGAATTTCTTCTGAGGAAGATATGAGGAAAAGGTCTTGATGTACAATAGGAACAGAAAATAAACTTGATGGGCTTACATTTCATTATGAAGAAAATAATTTTACACATCCTCGAATGGGATAAAGTAAATCTTTTCCAGGATACTCCATCTCTATCAGTTTTGTTACAGATTGATGATAAATGGAAGCTCTTACATGTGCCTGTGATCCAGAGTCACCCGCAGAACAATAACATACCACTCAGGTTTACAGAACAAAAATACAGGAACTTTACTGATTCCAAGAGATCAAAAAACAGTAGTATTTACAATGGTTCTTCTGCTCACTTACAGAAGTCCACAGTCATAAACAGTCCTTTCTCAGTCCACAAATCTGTTTTAGAGAAGAATACAGTCCTGGTTCTTCACCCACTTTTCTCAGCAGCAAACAGGCCTCAAAATAGCAATGCCTCTCTGAGTACACTGCTCTCTTCAACAGCAGTACTGAGTCAGCACTGAAAACTTGTCCAAACTGGTTCTGCAGCAGCAGAACAGAAACAGAATCAAATCAATCCTCAGGTCTTTGCAGCCAATCGGCTTCATGCACTTCATTTTTCAGTTAACACACACAGCACAGTGCCTTTGAAAACCATGACAAGTTTTCCATATGCTCCCCATAATGGTAATTTCATGATCACTGAGCAGCTTTGTCCCCATTGTGCTATTTTGAGTGTCTCCATTTTCTGTTAAAGAATTATTGGACTTCTGCAAAACTTGAACTTACACAAACCAGCTGAGACCTGCTTCCATCTTTGGCATGGATGGTGCAAGTTTGGCTACACAAGAACTGATGCTTGGTTATTTGAACCATACAGTACTGAAATTTGATAAATAAAGTACAGACAATTTATATTGTTGTAGTTGTTTATTCATTCAGTTGCTTTCGACTCTTTGTGACCTCATGGACCAGCCCACCCCAGAGCTCCCTGTCAGCCGTCGCCACCCCCAGCTCCTTCAAGATCAAGCCAGTCACTTCAAGAATACCATCCATCCATCTTGCCCTTGGTTGGCTCCTCTTCCTTTTTCTTTCCATTTTCCTCAGCATCATTATCTTCTCCAAGCTTTCCTGTCTTCTCACTATGTGGCCAAAGTACTTCATCTTTGCTGCTAATATCCTTCCCTCCAGTGAGTAGTCGGGCATCATTTCCTGGTGTATGGACTGGTGTGATCTTCTTGTGGTCCAAGGTTTCAAATGTATCACCAAATATGAATGGAGAGGGAATACAAATTATTAAGAGCTAAATGTCAGTTCTTCCTGGAAACTTCAAGATCACCATCAGATGAGACTTTACCTGTCTAAACAGACTCATAACATGACTCATAAGAAAGTTTCATAGGTACATTTTGGAGACTGAGCTGGAAAATAGGTATATTTGACCCAGTACATTAGAGGTGTTCCAAAGCATTTTGGAACTCCATTTATGTGATCTTCTGAACACCATTGTGGGAATCCAGAGCACATGCTTTATGCTTTGTCTGTTATAAAATGAACAAGTGTGAGAAAAAGTTTTACAGCCCTTCTAAAACGGAAAGCCAAGTAAAGTTTCATTGCTGCAGGATAGCCTCCATGGGTGCACCTCTATATGCCCTTACGTTTCAAACGTGATGCACAATTGGGTTTTGGCAAGTTTCAAATATGGCTAGGGAAGAAAAAGATTAATAGTAGATGAGGGTGTCACATTTTGAAAAGCTCTTAGTTATGTTTTTATTGGCTTACAATTTCACATTACATTTTACAGTGGCAATATCTGCTCCATTTTATGATAGGTATAAATGCAGAGTTAACCACAATAAATTTAGATAAGGCTATAAAAATTCAGCGTGACTGTAATTTAAAGACTTGCAATGGGAGAAAATCTAACATTTGATATATAATCTTTTCCTAATGCATGTTTGTACTGAAAATTGAATATGTACATCCAGAAAACCACTGCTTATATGCAGTGGTAATTCACTTATATACCAGCTGGTTTCTCTGATATGGACTACCTTGAATACCAATAAGGCTAGACTTAGTTAAAAAGAAATGCGTGTACTCCTCCCTGGAGCCAAGGAGCAATCTACATAGATCCTCACCCTAGTTCTGTTTATTTGTGGACCATCAAGGGATAGGTAAAGGTTTTTCCTGAGATTAGTCATGCCTGACTCTGGAGGTTGGTGCTCATCTCTGTTTCTAAGCCAAAGAGACAGTGTTGTCCATAGAAACAGAATATCTTAGAATGAAATTGTTACTGGAATTATACACAAACTGGGTGAATTAAGACACCTGAGTATTTCCTAGGCTTTAGGATAGCAGCTTCTAACTAAGGATTATTCCATGATGAATATTAATTTTGGCTAGCTAAGCATGGATGGTCTTCAGCTGCTATGAGCCAGTGTACGCCCCTCATGTGAATGAGTGGGATGCTGGAAAGAAACAGAACTGAAAAAAACAAATACCTGAGTGTTTGCAGTTGGTCAGTAAGAAGAAACATTGTAATGAAATTTTACTTCAAAGTGATGGAACTGAACCAGGATGTTTTTTGATGTCTGAGGTGAAGGACAAGTTGATGTCTACTGTGAAGTCTTGGCTCTGTCTTTTCCTCTCCTTTGCTTTAGTTCCCCCTGTTTATCAATCAATCAATCAATCCCCCTGTTTATAGGTTTTCCCAATAGTGTAGATATCTCCCTTTGTATTAGTTTTGGGTGGAGCATAAACCCCCCCCCCCCCTAGAGGCCAGCCTTAGTTGGTCTATTCCATTTGCCTGTAGAGAGCTCTCTTGCTAGACTCCTCCTCTTTCTGCAGCAGCGCTACAGTGATCAGATGCTTGGGCATTGTCTGGTAATCCTAGGCTCAAGCAATCCAAAACAGGCATCCTTAGCATCTGCATTCAGCCAGTATTAATATACCACCAGTCCCAGAGACAACAGAAGCTTTTGACCAGCTTCACAAGGAAGAAGATTGAGACAGCTTATGAGCACCAGCTTGTAAACCATCATGTGCCGTCGCGCCTGGGGCTATAACTCTTAGTGAAAGAGGTATGGACGAGGCAATTCCCCAGGGGATTGCTTCTTGCCCTCTTTTAGGGAAACTGGAACTCCCAAGGACCAAAACACTGTAGATAACTCAAAAACTGGTTTTATTGTTCACAAAGGGTTATCCCAATAAGCTGGAAGGGGTAAAAGAAAATATACATTACAGTCTTTGGTTGTTTTAAGTCCAAGGAGCTCTGAAGCTGAGAAGCTTTTCCAGTTCTCTCTTTCTCAATGGCTGTGGATGCCGGAGCAAACTCAGCCTCATTCCAATGACCTATGTTTGAAGACAGTCTTCCTCTGTTGCCAAAGGACTGATTTGAAGGCGCTTGAGACTCCTCAACGTCGTTCAGGTTGGCCCTGAACATGAAGTGTAGGTCTCAAGGGTAAGAACCTCAGAATTGGTGCTGAGAGGTAACTTAACCAAGGGCTTTTAGAGCCAAGTCTCTCTTCACGTCCATCTGGTAGAGAGCTTGTTGGTGGAATGAGAAGGAGGAAACACTGTCCTACTCCAGGAAGAGTGTGGAGTCAAACAATTGAGCTGAAGAAGCAATATAACTGGTGCAAACAACATTGATTGACAGATATAAATAACCAATGAGTCCAACTACATTTACAGGGTAAAAGGCAACTTACAGTTCGACATATAGATGGCGCCACTCACGCCGTCACACATCGCTTTGCATCAGAGGCAGAAGACTTTCAAGGACTCCAGAGAGATGACTGCAACCAGCAAAATCTCCTTTTGTATTGTATTGTCCTAAGGTATAATAGTCCAAGGGTGGAGTTAACCCTTTATTCATCTTGTTTTCAGTAAACTCATTCTGGTTATCGTCTCACCTTGTCTAAACTCCCTCTGCATGTTAAGGGTCTTGATCTTAACAAAAGGTATTCAGATAGCCCCTGAGTGAAGCCAGACACTACAGTTTTTCCCAAAGGCCTGGGCGTGCCATCATATCTATTCTCTAGAGTGGATATGAATGTGTTCTTCAGATTAGGTAATGGCAACTTCAGATTTTCAGGACTCTTTCATTAGAGCAAAACTGTAGGAGTTTCGCAAGCCTGTCCACTGAATAGAAGGTGCCCAAATACTGACCCACTCCCTGCATATCCTGCTGCCATTTCAAAAGATATAGTGAATTCTCACGTCATGCTGATTTCAGTGCAGTTCTGAACACAGAGAAGGAGAAATGCTTCTGTCAGGTCATTGGCAAGATCAAGAGCTAAAAGTCTGTAATGATTCACCCTTAAAAGTCAAAATCCTAATTTTTAAAATTAATTGAACCAAAGGGAAGCCACTTTCATCAAAAGAAAGCATATGTAAGTATATGACTGTATACATGGTGACTAATGGGGTTGAGTCCCGTGTTTTTATTCACCGCTTCAAACTACAATTATTTATGCATTTTAATAGTAAATATTGATAATGCAGGTGTTACATCAAGTAAAACAAAATTAATAGCAGAAACCATGAGGCACGTACTTCTTTTGTTGTTATAGTGAGAGTTGATTTTGATGGTTTGTATTTAAACAGCGAGCTGCCACTTTCACTCACATATAGTCTCTTGGCAGGGGACATAAGGGCAGAGGGATTTTGCTAATTAGTAGCTTGAGACAGCCCTGTCCTTGCAGCACCCTACAGAGTTTGCTGGATTTTCAGAAACAGCCTTATTATTTGATATCAGCGTTAAATTGCCCATTTTCATTTTGGCTCATAAATCCTTCGGTGCATGCATTTATAAGTTTCATGATTCTGACATTCATTTTATTAGTAACCAAATAAAAAGTAAAACAACTGTGTGCATGAAAATAAAATCAAAAGCCAAAGAGTTTTGACAACAGTTTTAATCTAAAAAAATATTCTTCCTCATCCATGGAGTTCTAAAGGTGTGAAGACTCTTAGAACATTATTTTGTTTAATAGCAATAACTAGCCACCATGCTCTCCAACATTTCATGGGTGAAAACTGGAACATGTATAGTCAAACAATATGCTAGTGTGGTCAAGTTGGAATTAGTTATGAGGACGAAGCTAAGAAAGACTGCAACAATTTGTTTTTGTTGATTCTGGGCCAGAATCCCCTTTCTGCACAATTTATTATATTTTCACTAGTTAGAGTACTGTTTTTATGTTGAGAGAAGACAGAGACAAAGAAAGTATAAACCGATTTGGCCTTTTCTCTCTCCCCTGTTAGCATTTCACAATCTTCTTTATACAGTGGCCTTATCATTTCCGTATTCATCCTCTTGATCTGAACATAATAAACAAACAACCAAAACAAAAATAATAACAAAACCCTATCAATTAATTTAACTAACTTCTCTAGTGAGCCTAACATCATTCTGAGCTTTAGTTTTTCTGATTTCCCTTCTACAAGTATGAGTAATAGTCTGTAATCTTTTTCGGTTGTTTCCATCATTGTTGCATTTCTTGTTCATGCCTTTTTAAAATCTCAGTTCATGTGAAAGTTTTTTTGCATAGTCACCCTGATTTCTTTAGGCATCTTCCCCTTTTATACTCCCAGGAGTTATCTAGAACAGTGGTTCTCAACCTGCGTTCCCCAGATATTTTTTGCCTTCAATTCCCAGAAATCCCAACATCTGGTAAACTGGCTGGGATTTCTGGGAATTTTAGGCCAAAAACATTTGGGACTCCAGGTTGAGAACCACTGATTTAGAACCTTGTCTTAAATATTTCATCTTTAGGAAACTCCTAAAAATACTGTAATAATAGAATCATAGAGTTGGAAGAGACATCATGGGCCATCCAGTCCAACCCCCTGCCAAGAAGCAGGAAAATCATATTGAAAGCACCCCTGATGGCTATCCAGCCTCTGCTTAAAAGCTTCCCAAGAAGGTGCCTCCACCACACTCCAGGGCAGAAAGTTCCACTGCTGAACAGCTGTCACAATTATTTATTTATTTATTTATTTATTTATTTATTTATTTACAGCATTTATATTCCGCCCTTCTCACCCCGAAGGGGACTCAGGGCGGATCATATTGCACACATAAAGGCAAACATTCACTGCCATGACATAGAACAGAGACAGAGACAAGATGCAGGCCTCGAACTCATGACCTCTTGGTCAGAGTGATTTGTTGATTTGTTGCAGCTGGCTTGCTTTCCAGCCTGTGCCACAGCCCGGTCCTGATTAAGGATAATCAGTTATTTTAAAGAAATATACTCTAATCTTTGAGTATGAATTCATTGAATTGGGAGTGACGCAGCATAGTTGGCTTGATAAACTAATCCTGCTGTGAAACTCTTCAAGAAAAAAAGCATTTGGCCAATGTAGGTGAGCATCTGGCGATCCAATATGGATTTTACTGTAACAAATTACCCAGGGAAGGCTGCAGCCTAATGTCAATGAAATTACTCACTATATTGAACATGTCTAGCCAAAGACCAGAAAGTTTTATGGTCTACACACACACATGCAAACAGTCTACCTTGTGTTTCATTTTTAATTAATTTGGTTAACTATACTCTGCCTTGTCTATAGAGGACAAAGAGAAGCATAGACAGCAATAAAAAAGGAAATGGAAACTATATACCAGCCTTCCCCTAGGAAGAACCTAGTGTCTTCCAAATGGGTAAGATTATAAGTCCTATGACTCCATAAATTGCACAGCTAGTAATAGAGTGACAGGAATTACAGTTTAATATATCTGAAGGATATGAGGTAAGAGAACTTGCTGTGTTATATGTTTGTGTGTGTGTACATACATACAATATGTATATACACACACACACATATTGCAAGGGGCTGATTTGCACATGAATGTTAGCTTCCATGCATAAATGATCCATCTCAGTTATGGCACTACAAACAAAATTTTCATGTCTTACATAACGTCAAGTGCAATGATCCATTTGCCAGGAAATGCCCAAGTGATAAACATGGTTTGTCATATGAGAAATATGGTCTCAGTTGTTCCACTGAGATGAGCATAACAATGTATTGATATGGAAATGGTTGGAAAGAGCAGCAGTGCTGGAAATGAATTCTGTTTAGGAGAAATGCCTTTTGAACAAGACCTATAGCAGCAGAATATCTCAAGCTGATCTAAAAACAGTGCAATGCAGTAATAGTTTATGAAAGCTGGCTTGAATAGTACTCAGTGATCAGTTAAAGTGCATCCTTGTTTGTTTATCTATTTAATGCATTTATATATTACCTTTCGATAATTAAACTCAAGGCGGTTAATAGCTCCCCCCCCCCACCAATAAAAAGGGACTCAATGCTTTGCTTATAATGCAAAGGACGTGGTTTTAGTAAATCCTGAGAGCATAATTCCTCCCACCTATAGAGCCTTCAGAAGATGTGTTTGGACCAATTTAAATTGTGTTCTTTGCTATGTAAAATCCATTTTTAGAAGGAACTCTTCCACAATAAAATTTAGGAACAAACCACAACCAGAAGCTAAGAACATGTTCAGAAAATTAAGGCCAAAGCTTGAGAAGCAGGGCGGTAAATTAGCCTGCTATTTCCCACATTCTCACCTTAGCAGAGAATAGAGAAAATCAAGAAAGCAAAGTCTGATTTTGTGCATTTCCAGGAACAGTAACAATTCTAGAAAAAAAGATTATTCAATAAATGCCTTAAGATAGATGTGAGCAGGTTGTCTCCAGCACTTAGCATGTGTTCAGATGAGAAGCTTGAATTTCTTGTGCAAATTGTTGCTGAGATGATATACAAAAGATTTCTCTTCTACATGATTCCCAGCATTAGCTACATTCATAAGTGGCCCAAATAGTTCAAAGGAGCCTCAGATGTGCATTTTAGTAAGGCAAAGGTAAAGGTTTTCTCCTGATGTTAAGTCTACTCGTGTCCGACTCTTGAGGTTGGTGCTCATCTCCATTTCTAAGCCGAAGAGCCGGCATTGTCCGTAGACACCTCCAAAGTCATGTGGCTGGCATGACTGCATGGAACACCTTCCCGCTGGAGCGGTACCTATTGATCTACTTGGATTTTAACCACCAACCTTTTGGTCAGCAAGTTCAGCAGCTCAGCGGTTTAACCCACTGCGACACTGGAGGCTCCACTGTATTTTAGTGTCACTTATGAAAACAGAAAACATCAACACCATTTTTATTATTGAATTCATTGAGATATATATTATAGGTAACTATAGTTATGATGGAAGCTTCAGATGTTGTTCGACTCCCAGCTCTCAGCATACAGACAGTGGTAAGGAATTTAGGGAGCTGCAGTCCACCCATCTCTTGAGAGCTGTATAATTCCACCCGCACCTCAGTTTTAAAATGTCAGGCTAACATTTATGGGTCTTTTTTCAGCCAAGGTGCATGAAGCTAGCCTAATTAAATATTGCTAAGAGACTGGATGATATATAATCAAATAAAGCAAAAAAGAATCCACAGAAGGGTAGTTCCACGTCCTTTATGATTTTCTAATAAAATGTATGTTTTCAAACTTTCAGATTGACAAGCAAAGTCTGGCCTGGTCTGGTCTGCTCTCGCTTGTGGATTATTATTTTATTTGTGCTTTTCATTTCCCTTCTCTTGTGGTTATTATCCTTACATCTTATTTTGCTTCCCTCCAGGCATGAAAGATGGGCTCTGAAGCTCTTTTCACCACTCTGTGTAACTGCCCCAGCCTTTCCAACCAATAATATGAAGCTGTATAGTTTAGTAATTCTTTATGCACAATAGGGGTGTGCAATCTGGCAAAAACCTATGCAATTTTTGGTACCCAATTTTTGGCTACCCCTCGTTACGTTTTAAATGAACTTCCCAAATTTGGGAGGGGTTTCTGTTTTTATGCGGAAAAGATTTGGTCCATTGGCACCAATTGGGAAATTCATTTCTTTGTCATTTCTAGTCCTGTCAACATGAAACTCACTTAATTTGTAGTCCACATTTACTCCTGAAAACCTGTCAAGGATGAAGGAGCCTGCTGGGGAAGAATGCAATTGTGGAACAGCAGCTTCCCTGATATGCAAGGCTGCCCTGCCTGCCTACATGCTGCCACTTCTGCCTCAGGTGGAGTGCCACTCAACCCCATTGGTCCCCATTAGCCCCCTTTAGCAGAAAAGATATGGCTGCTGTGGTCTGTACTGGCTAAGGCTTCGACTGTCCCGCGTCTGGCTAGTTTTTATATGGATTTGGCAACCAAATCCACTGAATCCTCTGATTCCGGTACACAAAAATGAAATTATGCACACCCCTACTGTACAACTACACATTGCTGAATGATTTATCACCCCATTCAAACATACCGTACAACTGATGAAGGCCCACCATGTGGTTATTTCATGCCTGGGAGAGACTGGAGAGGGATGTCATTGCAGCATCTCACTATGTCACTGTAATTACTTCTACAGAGGTCTGTTGGGGTTCCTTGAATGAATATGCAGCTGGTGTTATAATTTTGCATCTGGATATAGTGTTATAGCCAGAAGCTTCTGCAAACCCTCCCATCACCATTATGGAATGGCCATGCATGGGCTACAAAGGCTCTGCAGTAAAAAAGGGAGGAGGAGTTTGCTAACTGCAGAGGATTAAGAGCATACCAACTTCAACACTGATCAAAAGTGTTTAATCCATGCCTGTGTATGCCACCAACAGGATAACACTCTCATCAAAAACTTCCTACAGGTAACCATTCTTAACCTCATATATGTTTTAGGAATACCAAATAAAGGTACTTCATATATGTGCGTGCATGTGTGTGCTAGAATGGGTAGTGAGTTAGTAAAAATAAAATAATATCGTGTTTTATAATACAGTAGCCGAGTAACCAAAAAACAAACATCTGACTTACAAATATCTCATAGTTAAGAACAGGGGTGAGACAGCAGGAAGTGAGAGAAATCTGCTCTATCAATGGAAAATCCATTCCTGAAAGAGTTGTCATGGGGAAAAGGTGTTTCAACTGAAGTTTTATCACCAAATTTATCACCAAACCAAATTTGTCAAAATCCAATTATCACTGGTGAAATTTTCTGAACAGGGACACAGACAGCAAAACAAATGCCACAGGGATGTTAACTCTTCTCTATGCTATCCAAGGCTTAGATAGATAATGATGATGATGATGATGATGATGATGATGATAGATGATAGATAGATAGATAGATAGATAGATAGATAGATAGATAGATAGATAGATAGATAGATAGATAGATAGCTGGAGTTGCACTTAAAATATACCTGTCTAAATTGCATACAAAATTCAACTTAAGAACACACCTACAGAACCTATCTTGTTCATAACTTGGGACTCCCTGTGTACTCATGTATAAGACAACCTAATGTACTGTATAAGTTGAAAGCAAGTTTTGGAACCCAAATTATGTATATGTCCTGCGGTCATTCCACAGAGGGGGGAAAGCACCAAGGCCACCCCAGGGGACCTGCAGGCCCTGGTTACTGCCTCCACCACCTTACTTAGGCAATCCCTCGTAGTTCAAGGACGATTGTCTTCCATCTCTGGTGTCTTGGGGGTGGGTTCTTAGGTGGCTGAAGAGACCTATTCTTGATCTGCATGTTCTCCCACAGTGAGGACATCAGTTTCCAGGTGCAAGGCAGTCCTGGTCAGGGTTGGCTTGACGGGCCTTCCTCTTGGCACGTTTCTCCCTTAAGCCCTCCATTCTTGCCTCTTCAAACTCCGCAGCATTGCTGGTCACAGCTGACCTCCAATTAGAGCGCTCAAGGGCCAGGGCTTCCCAGTTCTCAGTGTCTATGCCACAGTTTCTAAGGTTGGCTTTAAGTCCATCTTTAAATCTCTTTTCCTGCCCACCAACATTACGTTTCCTGTTCTTGAGTTCGGAGTAGAGTAGCTGCTTTGGGAGACGGTGATCGGGCATTTGGACAACGTGGCCAGTCCAGCGGAGTTGATGGCATAGGAGCATCACTTCAATGCTGGTGGTCTTTGCTTCTTCCAGCACACTGACATTTGTCCGCCTGTCTTCCCAAGAGATTTGCAGGATTTTTCTGAGGCAACGCTGATGGAAACGCTCCAGGAGTTGAGTGTGATGTCTGTAGACCGTCCACGTTTTGAAGGCGTAGAGCAGGGTTAGGAAGACAATGGCTTTATAAACAAGCACCTTGGTATCTCTACGGATGTCCCGATCCTCAAACACTCTCTGCTTCATACAGAAAAAAGTTGCACTTGCAGAGCTCAGGCGGTGTTGTATTTCAGTGTCGATGTTGACTTTTGTGGAGAGGTGGCTGCCAAGGTACATTTACAATAACATTTTCTAATGTTACACCATTAAGCTGTATTCCTGGCATTGCAGAGGGATTAGCTGGTGCCTGTTGGAAGAGCACTTTAGTTTTCTCAATGTTCAATGAGAGGCCGAGCTTCTCGTATGCTTCTGCAAAGGTGTTTAGAGTGGCTTGTAGGTCTTCTTCTGAGTGCGCACAGACTACGTTGTCATCGGCATATTGGAGTTCTATAATAGATGTTGTGGTGACCTTGGTTTTGGCTTTCAGTCCACTGAGGTTAAATAGCTTGGCATCTGTCCGATAGATGATTTCCACTCTGGTGGGAAGCTTCCCATCAACAAGGTGAAGTATCATAGCGATGAAGATGGAAACTAAGGTAGGGGCAATAACACACCCCTGCTTGACACCTGATTCCACCTTAAATGGGTCACTTTGGGAGCCGTTGCTGTCCAAGACTGTTGCCATCATGTCATCATGAAGGAGCCGAAGGATGTTCACAAATTTGTCAGGGCACCTGATTTTTTGGAGTATAGTCCAGAGAGCACTGCGATTCACTGTGTTGAATGCCTTTGCAAGGTCAATGAATGCCATGTACAGAGGTTGGTTTTGTTCCCTGCATTTTTCTTGGAGTTGTTGTGCAGTGAAGATCATGTCCACTGTTCCTCTGAAGGGATGGAAGCCATTCTGGGATTCTGGGATGATGTCTTCTGAGACAGGGAGAAGGCAGTTTGCAAGTATTCTTGCAAGGATTTTCCCAGCGGAGGTTAGAAGGGAGATACCGCGATAGTTCCCGCAGTCTGTTCTATCCCCTTTCTTGAAAAGGGTGATGATGGTGGCATCCTTGAAGTCTGCTGGGATTTTCTCGGTCAGCCACACTTTTTCAATGAGCTGGTGGAGTTGTTGTATCAGCTCAGGTCCACCCTCTTTGAAGATTTCAGCAGGCATCCCATCAGGTCCGCTGGCTTTGTTGTTTTTTTGTTGGCTGATGGCATTGCTGACTTCTTCAAAACTAGGTAGTGCTGCAAGATCATCCCTGGTTTGTTGTTGCGGGATTTCTTAGAGAACCTCTTCGGCCACATTGGCGCTGCGATTCAGCAGGTTCTGGTAGTGCTCTTTCCAACATAGTGCAATTGATGTTTTGTCCTTCAGAAGTTTGGTTCCATCTGATGAACGTAGAGGCTGTATGCCATGGTTTCTTGGTCTGTAGATTATCTTTGTGGCTTTGAAAAATCCCTGAGCATCATGGGTGTCTGCAAAGTGTTGGATTTCTTCAGCCTTCTTTGTCCACCAGATGTTCTTGAGTTCTCTGGTTCTTCTTTGGACCTCAGCTTTTGCACTAGCATAGATCTTTTTCATAGCAGCACAATTGGTGTCTCTCTGCCATGTTTGGAAGGCTTTCCTTTTGTTATCAATTAGCTGTTGGATGTCTTTGTTGTTATCATCAAACCAGTCTTGATGTTTCTTAGTTTGATATCCAATGGTTTCTTCGCAGGCTGTGATGATTCAGGTCTTCAGTTTGTTCCAATGTTCCTCAACGTTTTCAGGGTGTTCTATGGGTAGATGATCCTTGAGTGTTGTTTGGAGAAGGGCTCATTTGGAGGACTAGTGAAGGGCTTGGGTGTTCATTTTATGCCTTATTTTTCTTCCTTGGAGTCTGCGTTTGGGGGTGATCTTGATAGCCATCGTGGATCGGATTAACCTGTGGTCCATCCAGCAGTCATCAGTGTTGTGGTAATCTCTGAGCGGCTGGACTCAATTTAACCCTCTCTGGGGGAGATTCCACCAAAAATTATCAGAGTAGCAAAAGCAAAGCTTTTAAATGCAGCAGTTACTTACATGGGGTGAGCAAGAGAAGCTTTTGACCATTTAGGATTGCAATGGATTGCAGAGTCTCAGTAAAAGTTCAAAGAAAAAGTATTTATTCAGGTAAAAATAACTCTATTTTAGATATAAAGGCTTGGGAGCTGTCTAATCTACTCTAGACTGGTTTCTAAGGAAAAATAAGAAAGGAAAAATAACAAACATCTAAATAGTTACATCTTGCCAGGAGAGACAGCAAGATGCTTCTTGTTAGCTAGAAGAACAAAGAGAGAAGAGTGAACCAAAATGGTTCCAACCTCATGGTCCAGTTTATTGGGGCCATAAAACATTCTGACCAATGGGAAGTTAGCATCCCTGGAGATTTACATTTCTACTAACTTCAAAGTAAGGGATGTGATGTAAACAGGATAGAGTGAAACACAGTAAAGCCTATCTAGGCATGCTTTGGAAACAGGGAAAGGATTCCCTCAATCTAACTCTATCATCTATCTGACTACATTTAGACTTGAGTAGTCCAGGGTGATTCCCAACAATCAGCACCTGTCATGGCTCTTGTGAGAAGCACATCGCGGCAATCTCTGCCATGTGTAATTACATAGTCCAAGAGGTGCCAATGCTTTGACCGGGGGTGCTTCCATGATGCCTTGAGCTTGTTTTTCTGGTGGAAGAGCGTGTTGGTGATGACAAGGTTGTGCTCTCCGCATTTGGTGAGAAGCAAGATGCCATTCGAGTTGTTGTTTCCGACCCCGTCTTTTCCTATGATCCCTGGCCACAGGTTGGAGTCCCGTCCGACTCTTCCATTAAAGTCCCCCAGGAGGATAATTTTGTCCTCCTTAGGTATCTCTGATAGGACGGTGTCCAGCTGACAATAAAAATTTTCCTTGATGTCTTCGTCAGCATCTAGTGTTGGTGCATAGGCACATATAATGGTTGCCTGTTGGTTTTTGGCAAGGTTAATTCAGAGGGTTGAGAGTCTTTCATTGATGCCAGTGGGTGCTTCAGTCAGGTGCTTCACCAGGTCATTCCTGATAGCAAAGCCAACTCCATGTATTCTTCACTCTTCTTCAGGCAGTCCCTTCCAGAAGAAGGTGTAGCCTCCTTTTTCTTCCTTCAGCTGTCCCTCTGCTGCTCTCCGGGTCTCCTGAAGCGCTGCTATGTTGATATTTAAGCGTCCCAGCTCCCTTGCAATGATAGCAGTCCTGTGTTCGGGGCGTTCGCTGTCAGTGTTATCCAACAGTGTCCGTACGTTCCATGTTCCAAAGTTCATGTCTCTTTTTTGGCTGCAGAGTGGTGACCTCTCTGGACGCGGCGGTCCAGTCAGGGATAAGAGAGGCAGACTATGTTTAGTCTGGGATAAGAGAGGCAGACTCTGCACACCCGTGTGGGGTGAGCAGAGTGGATCCTAAAAAGGGCTGCTCAGTCATGGATACAGCTGCCAAACTACTCAACTGCCTTGGACCTTGAGGTAGAGCAACTGAGTCCATATCCACCACCCATGTGCCAGTCTGTGACTAGGGGCTTCCAGATTTCACAGTCCTGCCCCAGTCGCCACTCACTGATCGCCATGGGACTTTTGTTGGTTTGTTTTTATTTTTCTTGGAAGATGCCTGTGCGTGATATTTTTTAATGTGTGGAGGTCGGTGCATGGCCGGTCAACACACAGTCTTCACAGAGTGAGGTCCCAGCAGTGGTGTGGTTACACAACGACAGTGGCTTCTCAGCCTGTTGCAGCCTTCTTCCGCCTTCACAGCCGTTGTAACATGTACCATGTTATCCTCCGCCTGCTCCGCCATTGAGGTCTTAGGGTCTTCAGATTGCTTTTGGTCTGGATCTTCCCCTGTGGCCCCTCCTGGGAGTGCATGACTCCAGTGGTTGTGCCCTCAGGTTCATTGGAACATGCAAGCCCCCTCACCACAGCAAGGTGACAATCCATCGATGGGGCCGCCATCATCATTTCAGCTATAGGGAAAGGTAAATGTTTTCCCCTGACATTAAGTCTACCCGTGCCTGACTCTGAGGGTTGGTGCTCATCTCCATTTCTAAGCCAAAGAGCCGGCATTGTCCGTAGACACCTCCAAAGTCATGTGGCCCACATGACTACATGGAGCATCGTTACCTTCCAGCCAGAGCGGTACCTATTGATCTACTCACATATGCATGTATTCAAACTGCTTAGTTGGCAGAAGCTGAGGCTAACAGCAGGAACTCACCCCGTTCTCCGGATTCAAATTGCTGACCTTTCAGTCAGCAAGTTAAGGTGCTCAGCAGTTTAACCTGCTGTGCCACTGGGTGATCCATATTTCAAGTATAAATTCATGGGTGCAGTGTGGGTGTTGCCAGGTTATCCTCAAGGATTCCCAACAAAATCTCTGGCTGATAGGTCCCAGATCATTTCTGGTGTTTAGGCTGCTGCTGCTGCTCAGTTGCATAGTTGCTTCCAACTCTTCATGACCTCATGGATCAGTCCACGCCAGAGCTCCCTGTCGGCCATCGCCACCCCGAGTTCCTTTAAGGACAAGCCAGTCACTTCAAGGATACCGTTCATCCATCTCGCCCTTGGTCGGCCTCTCTTCCTTTTTCCTTCCATTTTCCCCAGCATCATGATCTTTTCCAAACTTTCCTGTCTTCTCATGATGTGGTGTTTAGGCAGGGAAGGTAATTTTTCTAGTATGTCTAATCTCTCTTAACCCCCTCCATTGATGTCACACATGTTTTGTTTATTGTTTGTATAATGTTATAGCACATCCTACCCTCATACCATTGTGCCACAATTTTTTAAGGCAAACTAATCATGAAGTGATGGGTAATCTATAGGAGTTTGTAATGACATCACTAATGTGAATTTAAAAAACATGCAAATGATACTCTTAAAGCAATAATGCAGCACACATGCACAAGACTGGGTAGAGCAGATTTCAAACAGATATTCTGACTTAATGAAATGCTGTGATAAGTCTCAAATACTGAAAATGTCTAGAATCAGACCCATAATAAAAATTATATATTTAAAAGAGGGAATCCATTCACTTCAGTGAATCTGCTTGTATTTGTAATCACTTGTATTGTTTACAGAAAATCCCTATACCATGTATAAAATTATATATTTAAAATTATTTAATGATGTATAGGTAGCTTGTTATATGATAATGTATTTTAGACCAACGAGTTATATTTAATTTTAACATGTTCCACTGATTTCAGTAAGAGAGTTGAGCAAATTCTCTCACCAGACTCAATAGCACTTATTATAAAAGAGCTTAATTTTAGTGCTTTGTGACTATTGGCCTTAGAAATAACATTCATTCATTTTAAATTACTTTGTTATGTTACAATGCAAATTTAATTTAATTAATAACACAAATAATAATAAAAAAATTACATTGTCCTGTTTGAGTCATCAGATCATAAAACCATTTTTGGCTTGCCTTAAAAATATGTGTAATACATAATTTTATTGACATATTTAAATGTCAAATTGTGTTAAGAAGCAAAGACAAGCCAAAAAGAAAATGAAGGACAATTATCTCCTCCGCAGATTCCGTTTAACTACAGCCATGGGAGGGGAGGCATTGTTCCCCATTTCTGTACATGTCTCAATCCACTGGATTATGTTAAATCCTGGTGTTCCTTTGAAGAATGCTTGTCTGTCACCCCACACTCCACATTGCCCGGCTTCCCCCTAATTCACTGTTGGAAGTATCTGCCACCCAGTTTCCCCCTGGTGACTGCAATTAAGCAGGGAAGCTTGCCGTGTTGTCACCACGGTGACATGCAGCAGTTCCTCAGTAGTTTTACGATGGAACCCTACCGGGCTCTGTTGTAAAACTATTAAGCACATGCTGCCGAAAAGCACCCCATCTGATGTGATCATAAGATAGTTGCACAGCTCTCCAAGTGTTATTAAGTTATAATTTCCAGAAGCCTGAATCAACATAGCCAATGGTGAGGAGTGCTGGAAGATGCAATCTAAGAATATCTGGAAGGTTACAGAATTTCTTTTCTTGGTCTGAGATGAAACAGGAATTGGCACTCAACAGATGCAGCATGGAATCAGAGTTGAAGGGAAAAATAAGTAAGGACAAAACCAGGAGCAGAAGAATTGAAGAACAAGCCTAGAATCCTAGAATAGTAGAGTTGGAAGAGACCTCATGGGCCATCTAGTCCAACACCCTGCCAAGAAGCAGGAAATCGCATTCAAAGCACCCCCGACAGATGGCCATCCAGCCTCCAAGGAAGGAGCCTCCACCACAGTCCGGGGCAGAGAGTTCCACTGCCGAACAGCCCTCACAGTGAGGAAGTTCTTCCTGATGTTCAGGTGGAATCTCCTTTCCTGTAGTTTGAAGCCATTGTTTCACATCCTAGTCTGCAGGGCAGCAGAAAACAAGCTTGCTCCCTCCTCCCTATGACTTCCCCTCTCATATTTATACATCGCTATGTAATGCTATGTAGTAATTACTGTATTCACGAATTTAGCACCAAAATATCATGATGTATTGAAAACATTGACTACAAAAATGTGTTGGATAATCCAGAACCTTGGATAAGTGAGTGTTGGATAAGTGAGACTCTACTGTATTATGAAGTTAATCACCAAAAGGAAGTGGCTTCCTAGCAATCGATGCAGAGAAGACCTTTGATAATTTGAATTGGGACTTTTAAAAAAAATTGATGAAAGAACTAGACTTAGGCTACCAATTTACGAATGCAATTAATGCTATCTATGACAAACAATATGCAAAAATTTAAATCAATGGACAAATATCAGAAACATTTGAGATTAGCAAAGGTACTTTTATAATGTCACTAGAAATGTTACTTAAGAGTATAAAAAAGTATAAAAAAATAAAAGGCGCAACAATTGCTAAACAGGAATTTAAAACAAGAGTCTTTGCGGACGATATAATAGGCATAATTGAGAACCCTGGTCAAAACATAGAAAATTGGTTACAAAAAAATAGAGGACTTTGGAAAATTGGCAGGGTTCAAATTAAACAAGAAAAAAACTATGATTCTAACTAAGAACATGATGAAGAAGAAACAAGAAGAACTAAGTAAACAAACAGGTTTACAAACTACCACAAAAATAAAATATTTAGGAATATGGATCACAGCCAAAAATGGTCAACTACTAACAAATAACTATGAAAAAGTGTGGAACCAAATAAGGAGTGAAATGGACAAATGGAAATTATTGAATCTCTCCCTTCTGGGCAGGATATCTTTGATAAAAATGAATGTTTTACCAAGACTTCTATTCCTATGTCAAAACATACCAATAATTCGTAACATTACAAAATTCAAAGAATGGAATAAAGATCTTATGAAATTCGTTTGGAGAGGGAAAAACCTAGAATAAAATTTACAATTTTAACGGACAAAAAAAATAGAGGAGGCTTTGGATTCCCTAATCTAAAATTATATCATGATGCATGTGCCTTAGTCTGGATTAAGGATTGGATGAATTTAAAAAGAGAAAAATTGCTATCCTTAGAGGGTCACGATGTGAGGGCGATCTGGCTGCGACATCTGTCACCCCATTGATCGCCAGGGTTGATTCGGCTGATCTGGCTGGCTAGGCAGGTGTCCCCTTCCTCCCTCACCTCTCCATGTGCGTCCCTCCCGAAGCTGCGCGCTCGGTGGAAGAGGATGACGTCCCAGGTATAGAAGGAGTGTACCGAGGTCTCCAATCTTTGGTCCCGGGTATACGATAGCTGCGCTCCCCTGCTAGAACCTCCAAACAAGCTCAAGAGGGTCACGATTTACAAGTGGGTTGGCACTTGTACGTTTGGTACAAGAGAGAGAAAAAGAAAAACTTTGGGAATCATTTTGTAAGAACTTCATTATTAAGGACATGGCAAAAATACAAAAATTATTTCTATTCAAGGACCCCACTTTGGCTTTCCACTATGGAGGCCAATAAAAGAAGGCTACTAGGATGGTCTAGATGGCCAACCTATAAGAATGTATTTAAAAATCAAACAAGAATTTACAAACATTTTCTGGCGGCCAGGACTGGGATGGGCGGAGTTATGAGCTCTGAGGCAAGGTTGAGCTTCTATCCCTGTCCTGTGGTTACTTCCAGGACACAGGAGGCAGGGCTAGAGGAGGGGGCAGTGCTTCTTCCCAAGTGCCTGATGGGGCTGAACCTCTATACCCCGCCCCCGTGTTCTAACAAGCGCCTCAGGGAAGATATACAGAGGCTCAGCCTTGTCTCACGCTCTTGGGAAGAGGCCCCGCCCCCACCCCTACCCCTACCCCCACCCTTTATTCTTAAAAGGCCTCTCAGGAGAGGTATAGAGGCTCAGCCCAGTCTCGGGCTCTTGGAAGGAGGCCCCACCTCATTCCCTAGCTCCGCCCTCTGTGTCCCAACAAGAGCTTCAGGAGAGGTATAGATTCTCAGCCCTGTCTCGGGCTCTTGGAAAGAAGCCACGCCCACTCCTCTAGCTCCACCCTCTGTGTGTCCTAACAGGCGCCTCAGGTGTTCAGCCCTGTTTTCGACACTTGGGAAGAGGCCCTGCCCCTCCTCTGGCCCCACCCCCATGTCCTAATAGGTGCCATCACCACCCCCTGGATCGCTCCAGCACCCACCAGGGGGCAGTAGCGCCAACTTTGGGAATCACTGGTATAAGTGAATGTATACCTCATTGGATGGGTAGAAGGAACAGGTAGAATGGGCAGAAAATTATACAACACTAAGGGGTGTGTGGAAATATTTAACTTCTGCTGATTCATTTTTCTGTTTGTAATTAAATTTGCAAGAGAAACAACAGAGTTTTTCTTGTCATGGTAAGGCAATCTGCATAAGACATTCACTTAGGACTTCATCACACAATAGGTTGCAAGCATCTTAAGACACTTTTACCCCAGTTGAGCCATGGAGCCCCACACTGCTCATGCAGACTCACTCCCGGTGGGGCTTCATGGCTCATCTGAGGTGCAAACATCCTGCGATACTGCACCAGCTACACAGAAGCCTTCCCGTGTTCCATTAGGAACAATGGGGCTAGCACAAGGGGAAGCCACATGGTGACACTTCCCCACATGTGATAGGGAAACGTTGCAGCTGATGAGGTAAGGTGTGGGGCTCCAAGATTTCCCCACTGCTCTGCCAATTTGCCATGGAGGCTGGCAAATCAGCATGAGGGATATCATCATTGTGATGAGGTCCCTAGAGCCAGTGAAAGTTAGGTTGGACCTGCCATATACACTGCCATATAAAATCCAGATTATCTGCTTTGAACTGGATTATATGACAGTGTAGACTCATATAATCCAGTTCAAAGCAGATAATGGGGATTATCTGATTTGATAATCTGGATTATATTACAATATAGAAGGGGTCTTTGTTACATTTAAATCAACAGACCCATTTTAACCACTACTTGTCTGTCCCATTGAATCCAATTAATGCATGTACTTTTCCCAAATTTCTATTTTGGGCCCCATCTACACTGACACATAATGCAGTTCAGTGAGTCTGTTATGTAGCACAAATATTTTCTGCTCTTTGATACACAGAATCTGACTTCCAAAACAAGAATGTTGTCACTCCAGATTCAGAGCTCTAGCTATACAACTGTAACAGGATTTTAACTATGGAAAATTGTTCCAAAGATTTCTGGAATTTGTTGTTTCTTGCTGTTTGATACTAAGAAACCTGCTAGAGGTTCATGAGTCTCCTCCCCAAACACTGGTCTTCCAGGTTCTCCAGAGATAGGTAAGAATTATCAATTCAATGCATGTCCTTAAGTGAAGACATTCTTCTCTTTACCTTTTATTATTACAAATAGAGTCAACTACAGACCCAGTGCCTATAGAGAAGCAGATACCATTAAACACATCTGGTAATAGTTTACAAAACAATGTGCATATTTGTTCAGCATGTTCATGCTCTAGATGAACTGCAAAAAATGCAAGCAATGTCCTAATACATTTACAGGAACCTATATTTTAAACAGTTGCATTGTTTCTCATCATGAGAGTTTTCAAAAACATGTCAACAAGGGGAATATACACTTATTTTCTTTTTCTTTTTTTAAACCAAGGATGGCTAAGGGTTAATATTTGAACTTTATGGTCAGAATTCATCACAATGAAGAATGATCAAGTATGCCTCTCTTTGTGTTGGACTGTTGCCCACCTGCTTTATTTAAATGTGTAGAAAATTCTCATTTTAACATACTGAGCCAACAGCATGATTCTGCGCAGAGTTAGACACACATAAACCCACAGACATTTACTCCATGAGGCTTTAATAATATATCCTTTCAACATTTCACAGATGAAAATAGGGCAAGTATTCTTTTAACTCATCCATTCTGTCAAAAAGGATCAATGACTCTTTTTTTACACACACACACACACACACTGAAAGAAATTGATAGCAAACATAATGATTTATAGGAAAAAAATGTCCCCCCCCCCCAAAAAAAAAACCTGCATTTATTATATCACAGGCAAGGAGGAACTTTTTTTCCAAGTGAGAGCTGAGAAAGATTGGGTTACAGATCCAGGGCCGGCCCTAGGTAATTTTCAAGTGTAGGCAAACAGAATTTTGGCTCCCCCTCAAAAAAAAACCAATCACTGAAAAATAAAAGCGTTGGATAAGTAAAAATGTTGGATAATAAGGAGGGATTAAGGAAAAGCCTATTAAACATCAAATTACATTAAGATTTTACAAATGTTCCAGAAATACATCTATAGCAGGCAGCCTCAGAGGATGTGAGGTATATATGTCACAACCTCTGAGGATGCCTGCCATAGATATGGGCAAAACATCAGGAGAGAATACTTCTGGAACATGGCCATACAGCCCAAAAAACACACAACAACCCTGTGATTCCGGCCATGAAACCCTTTGACAACACTTTGTACTTTGCCCCAAGAAGTGGAGTGACTTTAATATAGGTGTAATCTCCAGGTTCAATAAAAAAAAATCTCACATAGCCTTCACAATGATAATGTGAAGTATTTCTTTATTTGCATAGGTGTAAGCTGAACCTTTAGGAGCCCCGGTAGCGAAGTGCATTAAAGCGCTGAGCTGTTGAACTTGCAGACCGAAAGGTCCCAGGTTCAAACCCTGGGAGCGGCGTGAGCGGCCGCTGTTAGCTCCAGCTCCTGCCAACCTAGCAGTTCGAAAACATGCAAATGTGAGTAGATCAGTAGGTACCGCTCCGGCAGGAAGGTAACGGTGCTTCATGCAGTCATGCTGGCCACATGACCTTGGAGATGTCTACGGACAACGCTGGCTCTTCGGCTTAGAAATGGAGATGAGCACCAACCCCCAGAGTCAGACATGACTGGACTTAACGTCAGGGGAAACCTTTACCTTTACCTTTAAGCTGAACCTTAAATATTTACAGCTATTCCAAGTCTTTTCTTTATACAATAATAAATGCATCAGAAAGTTTAGCTATATAACTATAAATCTAATTGGGTAAGGCAACTCTTAGAAAAGTCAGCTGCTCCACCATCTTATTCTTTCCTTAGTTCATATTAGTTTCCTTGGAGTACCCACTGATTGCTACTCAGCTGTTCTTGCTTCCATCACAGCTATGGCCTGGCCTCATATTTTCAGAATGTAATCCCCTTAAGAACCCAGCAGGCAGCTCCCTTTGTAGGCTGCGTTGTGGTGAGCTGCTGGGCAAAAAAGGTGATTTAAATTACATAATCAAAGGGATGAATAATACAGCCCATATGTTGGGGCTGCAGTCAGTGCAGACAGGGAAGCAAAGAGAGAAGCCCCGAATCAGCAGTAGAGAAGACTGAAAACTATCCAAAACAGATTGTCTGAGAAAAAGTACATCCAGGATTGCCAATGGGAAAGAATGAAAGTGTATAATTGCACTAAATATCTGACACACACACACATAAAGATAATCAGGAACATTGATCTCAAATCCTCTGAAGTTATTTGCACAAGCTGATAAGGAAAATGAGGAATTCAGCAGTCATTTTATTTTGAGGTAGCTTTAGGAAAATAAACTGAGAATTTAGGCTTCCAATGAGTGTAATACTCAGATCTGATCATCTCATTTACCTTACTCTATCCTCACCTCTTTATTGCAGAGAATGCCAGCAGGTCTTTCAGTCTGACATCTCATATTTTTCATTTATTTAAACCTGATTTATTCTATATTATGAAGTGAACTCCAAATCCTCTAAGACAACACTACAGTTGTATATCACATAACAAAGCCTCTCAGAAAGAAACGTCTGCTGCCCAGGAGACTAGGACATAGAATAATGGCTTCAAACTATAGAAAAGGAGATTCCTCCTGAACATTAGGAAGAACTTCCTCACTGTGAGAGCTGTTCAGGTGTGGAACTCTCTGCCCTGGAGTGTGGTGGTGTAAGACAATTACCTTCAAAAGGGTCCTGGCTCAGGAGGGAAATCAGGCAGAGAAATTAAGTCTCGTGAGAGATGCAAAAAGCCAAGTTTATTTTCACATAGCTATGAGAAGGCGGACAGCTGTACATACTCCAGAGGGCTGTACAGTGCAAATGGCTGCTGCAAAGGCATGTCGTAGCAAACAAAGAATTTTATATCTCGGCCTTATCTAGAATTGACCAATGGCTGAGGGTCTTCCTCACCTTCCACACCTACTTGGCATAAATGATACCAAAGACCTAACTTGTTTACTCTAAGCTTTCTTTTCTCCTTAGAACTTTCTGGAGGAAGGCACCTGCTCACAGCAAAAGGGAGGGGCATAGGCCCTGTGTTGTACATACTACTTTGGTTCATACAAAGTGCTTATATTGTCCATATAAAGGCTATATGATATATGTAGAGGCAAAGCTATATAGGCAATAGTTTACTACTTTCTGGCTTATAGTCACTTCAGTGGAGGCTCCTTCTTTGAAGGCTTTTAAGCAGAGGTTAGGTGGCCATCTCTCAGGGTTCCTCTGAATGCAATTTCCTGCTCCTTGGCAGGGGGTTGGACTGGATGGTCCATGAGGTCTCTTCCCACTCTATGATTCTTTTTACAAAAGACCAGCCCCTCTTTCCTCCTTGTCTTCTGTCTAGACCAGGCCTGCACAACATATGGCCCACAGGCTGGATGTGGCCCACAAGAGCTTTTCCTGTAGCCCACAAGCAGAGCTTCCCCTTCACTGGTTGGCTGGCTGGCAGACATTCAAAGTGCTGATCAATAATAGGTGAACCCCAGGCTCTTAGTCAGCCTCGCACCATTCCCCTCGGAACAATATAAGGATAGGGAAGGAGTAGGGATTCCCCTTTGCCAGTTGGTCCTTCACAGACCCCATAACTCTCACTGGCCTGTGCTTGGCTGGATGAAGGCTAACTTATCTATATGTTAACTCATCTATGACTTGAGCTGCAGGGCCTACCAAGCTCTCCCCTCTGAAGGGAGAGGCAGATGGGCAGGCAAGTACATCCACCCAGTTGCCTCCACAGCTATGGAGGCTTCTGCCTCAGCAGACATGGAAGAAAGGAGGAGGGATGGCCAGCAGAAGGGTTTAAAAATATTAAATTCAATCCAAGGATTTAAGAGCCAGCTTGTCAGCTGGAGAGAACTTCCTTTTCCTTTGATGCATAATATATTTGCAAAGATTAGAGGACATGCCTTTAAAAAACCATCTACAAACATAACATCAAGTCCAAGGGGGAAAATAACAGATATAGACCAAAGCCCAAGATACAGATTAACAGAAATGAGACATAGACAGTGGCAGATCCTAGCCTGAGATAGAGACAGACAACCTAATCACATTAGCCAGGCAAAACGTCCCACTTTGCTGGGCATCTGGGAGGAAAGATGGAGCGGCTGGAAAAATCTGTTGCCCTGTACACAGCTCCCTCTTGGCAATGCTTTCCCCATCACATGGGGGAAACCATCGCCCTCCTGGAAAGATCCTGTGTTGAGAGGAAAGCACTTTATGATGTGTTTCCTCCAGCTGTCCTCTAGCTGGAGTGGAAGCATCATAGGATGCTTCTCAAGGTTAATTTGATGAGGTGGAAAGACTCACCCAAACCCAGAACAGAGACAGAGATTTACCTGAGACAGACTCACCCAAGAAAGAAACAGACTCACAGAAACCAGAGAAAGAGACTCACTGAAGTCATAGGCCGTTTCTACACTGCCATATAAATTCCAGATCATTTGCTTTGATAATCTAAATTATATGGCAGTGTAAAAATGGCCATAGCTAGATACTTAATATTTACAAAGTTCAGGTGATGCATACTTACATAGAGACACTTACAAACATTTACCCAATTCCAAAACAGAGACAGACCCAATCTTGGGACAGGGCAGAGATAGACCCAAGCCAGTTAAAGAGACTCATCCAAGCTGGAAACAAAGTTAGAGTAATAGAAGGAAGAGACAGAGACACCCACAAGCCCAAAGCAGAAATTTAAAATTTCCCTAAGCACAATACAGGGACTCATCCTACCACTTCATCACATGTACTAAATTCTGCTGACTGCTACACTTAAAATCCAGGAAGCCACTGCTCCCACCACATTTGTTTGGCTTCAAGTGTAGGAGAGAGCATTCCTTGTGTATTTTTAAGTGTAGTGGCCAGCAGTCTTTTTCGGCGTTTCAGAAGGTGGTGGGGAACTGGATTTTTTTGAAATCATCTGGAAGTTTGGCCTTTTCTGTAATGTAGTGACCTTCATTGAAAATGTGGCAGGGGAAGTTGTGGGATGAGCTAACCACCCACCCCGGTAAGAAAGAGTTCCATACCCATTACCTTTTCCTCATGGAGCAAGTTGCTAAAACAATTTCTTTCTTTTTAAAAAGCCATTCTGGACCCCTCCCTCCCTTCCAGAGAGAGAGGGGGGAGGGGGAAGGAAGGCAGCAAATCCATCACTGTCACAGAGGGAGAGAGAGGGAGACAGAAAAAGAGCGAGCAAGAGACAGAAGAGGGGGAGAGAGGAGGGGGGAAGAAGGCAGCCACCATTGCTGACAGAGAGAGAGAGAAAGAGAGAGAGAGGAGGAGGAATAGCCATGCTGCTTCAAAGCCTGGCTGCAATAATGCTATCAAGCAAGTATCCAGATCTTTGGGATTCAGAAGCTGAATTTAATATAATAATAATAATAATAATAATAATAATAATAATAATAATAATAATAATAACTTTATTTATACCCCGCCACCATCTCCCCAACGGGGACTCGGGGCGGCTTACATGGGGCCATGCCCAGACACCATACAATATAACAAAATAAAACAACATATCATAACACAATATAACAGTGCAAAAATAATCATATACATTACAGCACAAATCAGAGAAAACAGTAAAAAACAGGGCGGACCACATGAACACTTAATTAAAAACTCGGGAGAGAGAGGCATACAAATAAAGGGAACAGGGATATAAAATGGTGGAGCAGTCTAAAGGATAGAATCCAAGGGGAATAACCAAAGAGGTATATTCATTTCACCCACATCTGTGGCAGGCATCCTCAGAGGCAAGTGGGATTGTTGCAATTGTCACATCCAGATAAAATTCCTTGGAAATAAGGTCCACTGGGCTCAGAGCCGGCCCTAGGAATTTTTCAAGTGTAGGCGAACAGAATTTTGGCGCTCCCTCCCCCCAAACCAATCACTAAAAAATAAAAGCGTTGGATAAGCGAAAATGTTTGATAATAAGGAGGGATTAAGAAAAAGCCTATTAAACATCAAATTACATTAAGATTTTACAAATTAAGCACTAAAACATCATGTTTTACAACAAATCAACAGAAAAAGCAGTTCAATAACTTGCGGAGGCAGGCCGCAGGAGACAGGAGTTGCCCCGATGGCACCCCCAACAAGATGGCTCCACAGGCAACTGCCTAGTTGGCCTGGTGGTTGAACCGCCTCTGACTGGGCTCAATTAAACTCTAAACTTTTTCAGGGCTGTCTGGCCATGTTCCAGAATCATTATCTCATTATTATCAGAGGCAAGTGGGAATTTAGCAACTGGCCACCTTGGTTAGCATCGAATAGCCTTCCAGCTCCAAAGCCTGGCTGCAATTCTGCAATGATCCAAGTATCCAGATTGTTGGGATTCAGAAGCTGGATTATATGGCAGTGCTGATGGGGCCCTAGATAATGTCACTTCAAGATAAAATTCCTTGGAAATAAGGCCCACTGAGTTGAATTAAACTCTAGCACCTTTCAGAGCTGTCTAAGCAATGTTCCAGAAGCATTATCTCATTACTATCAGAGGCAAGAGGGAATGTTACAACTGGCCACCTTGACTGGCATTGAATAGCCTTGCAGCTTCAAAGCCTGGCTGCAATTACACTATGATGCAAGTATCCCCTAGTAATTTGTTTGTATATGATTTTGAAAGTATTATATGGCGCATAATACTTTATTCCCAGAGCACATACAACTAAGTTGCAGAGTTTTTTCCCCTTCCCTCATGCCAGAAATAACACTGAAATACTTAATTCCTCTTGTTCCTATCTTTTGTTCTTTCTGTCTTGCTTCCTCTTCTCTTTTAGGCAGCATCCTAAATGTCTCAGCTCTCACGTTAATACAGAATGAGGCTGAGATTTCAAGGAGAGGAGGATTTCTTTCAACAAATGATGCAGGGGGAAGGATGTGGGCAGGGCCTCAGATCTGTAATGTGGTGAGAAATTTACCCAAAGAATGTGAAGAACATACTAAGTTGCATGGAAGTGTGGTGAAGGTAAGGAATTCATCCTTTTAATAAAAAATGGAACTCTACTGAGCAAAACATTTTCACCCATTTCATTGTCTTAATGTGATGAAGTAGCAAGTCACATTTACATGATTACCAAAATATCTTTACAAAGGTCAGGTGACACATACATGAATAACTTACCACAAAGATTAATACAAGACATAGAGACATAGATTTACCCAACCCAAGACAGATATTTACCCCAAGTCAGAGGACGAGTGTCGAAACACAGAGGCCTTAAAGAGCCACACACGCTTTTTAGTCCAACAAAAGGTTTATTATAAAGCAATAATATGCTCAGAGACACTTAAATTCAGTGTCTCTGTCCAAAACTTAAAGAGTTTGCCCAAACTGGGCTTCAAAAGGCAACCGGAAAATAACCCGGATTAAACAGAAAGAAAATCTGTATTAAACGGAAAGAAAACCCGGATTTAAATTCAGCCAAAATAAACAGGAAGCAAACAGCGCTGTAACAAAGGGTTCCAACAGATAGCGCTGTTTCCAAAGAGTTAGTTGCGAACAAGAGTTGCCAAAGCCAGCCGAAGTCCCAAAATTGCCGTAAAAGGAGTCCGAACAAACGCTGTTTCCCAAGTGGCCAAACAGAGCCGTAGTTGAATTAATCCAAGGGTCCAGGAAGGGAGAAAGCCACACTCACGATAAGCCAGTCCAAACGTCGTCACTAAGGAGGTCAAACAGAGCCGTTGTCGAATCAATCAAAGAGTCCAGGAAGGGAGAAAGCCACACTCACGAACGTCAAGGATTCCCAGGTAACAGAACTCCAGTGTCATACCCCAGCCACCTTTGGCTTCTGAACCTGATTCAGAAATGAACTTTGACCAGGATGAAGCTTATTCTGACTTGTTGCCTAGTCCGCAGAGCTCCTTTACAGCTGCCGACTGTTGATAGTTCAGATGCTTCCTTAATTGGGAAAGATACAGGAAATATTACTCTTGTGGCTGAACCAGATGTTCTGAGTTCCCCGGAGAATGTGCCCTTCAAACAGAAGGGAGTTTCTGCATCGCCAGAGATCAGAAAAACAAGGGCTCCGAAGGAGTAACCGCTTGGCATCTTGAGGGGATTATGGATAAGAAGATTCCCTTGGGAACCTCTGGGGAGTTTGGCTTCCCTTCGTTGTGATCTGATCTAAGTTACATAAAAGTGTCTTGCACTGTGAACACTTTGCGGTGTCAACGTGGCAATTTCCTGAGAACAGTTCACCGACTCTAGCTCCTGATTTTACCAAGCCAAGTTTCCTGTTCCTGGTGGCCAAGCCGAGCCGTGACTCCCGAGTAGACCCGGAGTGAATCCTCTTCCTTGCCTTGTTCCTGAATCAAGTTTGGTCTTAGCTTCAACTCGTTCCTGCATTGATATCAAAGACTTTCTAGTGACTTTGGACTTCGTTATTCAGTCTTGCTTCCTTGTTGTTCCCTGCTCAAGAACTTTCCAACAGGTTTGAGCGTGTTTCAGTTTCTGTACTTTGGACAATAATATTGTACATTTCTCTTCAACTCTTTGGACTAATTCATACCTTTTCACAAAGGACTATTATCCACTCATCCTTTCCACTTATTCATTCCTGAATTTATAATTGTTTTAATAAAGATATTATATGATTATTGGTCTCTGTCTGGTTTCCAGTGCTCACACTGCCTTGGGGTGCAACATCCAGGCTGCAGAACCCGAACCCAAAACCCAACACAAGAACAGGCAGCGACAAAATACACATGATACGTAACCGACACTTTGCCTTCTGCAAAGATTCCCCATTTCAGAGCCTACTTTTAACTTACACATCATTATCTGATGATGAGCTGGCCTCCACCCATCATCATCTCTAACAGCTATCCTTTGACCCCTGTTTCCACCTCTCCAGTTCCTCCATCTCCTGTCAAGACTTAGGTTTCCCCATGACTCGGATGTATCTCCCGTTTGCCAATCCTCATGTCCTGAAAACCCCACAAACGTGTCGCTAGAAGTTGGCTCTGCACATATATTCCTAATCTCTTGTACCTTAGTCCAATCCATTGTGTTCTCCTCATCCTCATCACTTCCAGACCCATCATTCCCAGAGAAACCCATAAACGATTCATCATCTGTGGGAGCAGTAAATATATCCCGGATCTCTCCCGTTCTTCATCCAATTCCTGCTCCCGAGTAACCCTCTTTGTGCCTCTATTCCCATCCACCACATTTCCTTCCACACTCATCGACTCCTCGCCACTTGAAAACCCTTCGAATGTATCCTCATCAGTAGGTGCCATAAGTATATCCTGGATCCGTTCCCTTTGCTGTTCTTCATCTGACACCTGCTCGCGATTACCTCTTGTTCCCCTACTGGTACCGCTACTACTACTTGCAACATTACGTACTGGCTCAACTGCAACAAGGAGACTGACACCCAAAGGCAGACATAGATACTTATAAAGATTAGGTGATTCATAGATGATGTAGTTAGACAGATATATTGTGCATATGTAGGAATACTTGCCGATACATATACCTAGGAATACTTACAAAGATTAGATGATACATAGTTAATATACTTCCAAAGAATACATTTACTCAGATATACCTGCAAAGATATACCTAGAAAGATTAATGAAACATTTACTTAAATATTTTCGAGATTAGATAATATACTCACAAAGCTACAATTACATAGATTACAGGGTTATTCATGGGAGGATATACAGTAGAGTCTCACTAATCCAAGCCTCGCTTATCCAAGCCTCTGGATTATCCAAGCCATTTTTGTAGTCAATGTTTTCAATATATCGTGATATTTTGGTGCTAAATTCGTAAATACAGTAATTACAACATAACATTACTGCATATTGAACTACTTTTTCTGTCAAATTTGTTGTGTAACATGATGTTTTGGTGCTTAATTTGTAAAATCATAACCTAATTTGATGTTTAATAGGCTTTTCCTTAATCCCTCCTTATTATCCAACATATTTGCTTATCCAAGCTGCTGCTGGCCCGTTTAGCTTGGATAAGTGAGACTCTACTGTACTTACAAAATAATACATAGAAGATATGCTTTAAAAGATATACGTTCTTATAAAATAAATATTTTTTACAGAGATATGCATACGAACAAATATATTAAATGATAATATAGCTGCTACCTATTCAGTGAGAATTGGGCTGGGAGACTGTAGTATGTAAAGTAGTTACATAGCTAAGTAATAAATCTGGAATACTGGGCATGGTGTCAGAGAACTCTTTTAAAACCTGGATTAAAATGTGGAGTGGATTTACCCCTAAAGCCATGATAGTCACCATCTAACCATGTTCAGTGAGCCCAACTGTAGGGCATCTTTACCAGGCTCTGAGAATAAGAGGTGGTCTAGCCCAGGCAGCAATCCTGATTATTATGGAGAAAAATGGGTTATAAACTGTAGCTTATACTACCTCAGTCTGCCACAATATTTATAGAGACATCATTCTTTGTATATTTATCCATAACTTTTAAAATGGAAAATGAAGTTGTATGTATGACTATTGATTTGAAGAGTGAGGTCCTGTGTGTATTGCAAGATTTTATTTATTTATTTATTTATTTATCATGTCAGAAGTGAATTGAGGGTACAGTTATAATGCTTTTTTTTAAAAAAAAACACAAATAAAGTTAACAACTTGACATTATACTAGGCTGGGCTATGGCGCAGCTGGTTAGTAGCCAGCTACAATAAATTACTACTGGCCGAGAGGTCATGAGATCAAAGTCCGGGTCAGGTTGAGCTCCTGACCATTAATAGCCAGCTCGCTGACCTAAGCAGATTGAACAACAGTTGCACCTGTCAAGTAGAAAATGTAGGTACCACAGGTCCGCAGTTTGGGGGTCCTCCTGGATTCAGCGCTGACGCTTGAAGCACAGGTGTCGGCGGTGGCCGGGAGGGCCTTTGCACAACTCAAACTTGTGCGCCAACTGCGACCATACCTCGTGAAGTCTGACTTGACCACGGTGGTCCATGCCTTAGTTACCTCTAGACTGGACTACTGTAATGCACTCTACGTGGGGCTTCCCTTGAAGACGGCCCGGAAATTACAATTGGTCCAACGCTCGGCTGCCGGATTAATAACAGGGGCAAATTACAGGGAGAGATCCACTCCCTTGTTTAAGGAGCTCCACTGGCTGCCGTTCATCTTCCGGTCCCAATTCAAGGTGCAGACCATCATCTATAAAGCCCTGAACGGTTTGGGACCCACCTACCTCCGTGACCGTATCTCCTTCCATAAACCTGCCCGTTCTTTGCGATCATCTGGGGAGGCCCTGTTATCACCATTGCCTATATCCCAGGCTCGCCTTGTAAGTACAAGGGAGAGGGCCTTCTCTGCTGTGGCCCCCCGACTGTGGAACTCACTACCTACTGAAATTAGGCAAGCTCCCACTCTGTTAGCTTTTAGGAAAGAATTGAAAACATGGCTCTTCCGCTGTGCTTTCGGTGAGTAATTTCTGTTATATATCTCCGTATTACTCCCCTCCGAACATCTATCCTCTAGATTACCCCTTCCAAATGTCCCTGCCCATAGTGGAGTACTCCTCTGTCCCTCTCACTCCGGGTTTTATCTCTGTGTTCACGCGGCCTGCCCTTGCTTTATTGTTTTTTGATTTCTTGATGTTCTGTTTATTATTATTTATTGTATTTTAAATGGTGCTATGATATGTTGTTTTTATATTTTATTATGTTGTATTGCTCTGGGCATGTTAGCCGCCCCGAGTCCCCATTGGGGAGATGGTGGCGGGGTATAAATAAAGTTTTATTATTATTATTATTATTATTATTATTATTATTATTATTATTATTATTATTATTATTATGCGGGGAGGCTAATTTAACTAATTTATAACACCATAAAATTGCCAGCAGCATGTGGAAAGGAATGAGGAAGTACTACAATCAAGGACTCGGTGTCAAAAGTGGATGGTGAAGTGGCAGCTCCCCCTGTGGCCGGAATTGAGCATGCCCTCATGAAGCCAGAAACTGGAAATGATAAATTGCCTCTGTGTCTGTCTATATGTCGTATGTCTAATGGCACAGAATGTTTGCCATTTATATGTGCATTGTAATCTGCCCTGAGTCCCCTTCGGGGTGAGAAGGGCTATAAATAAATTAATAAATTTTCTTTGACCAGAAGCTAGCCACTTGGAGTGACTCTGGTGTCACTGTGAGAAGACCCTCCATTGTGCATGTGGCAGGGCTCAGGCTGCATTGTAGTAAGTGGTCTGTGGTTTCCTCTTCTCCACACTCGTATGTCATGGACTCCACTTTGTAGCCCCATTCTTAAGATTATATCTGCATCTCGTGATGCCAGAGCGCAGTCTGTTCAGTGCCTTCCAAGTCGCCCAGCCTTCTGTGTGTCCAGGGGGGAGTTTCTCATTGAAAGGCTGAACATATTAAACACATACATACACAATTTAATTCCTATTTCCCAACATGCTTTCTCATCTTGTGAAATGGTTGGAGTCCCATTCAAAAGCTCAGTAACATATGTTTTGAGAACTTGATATGTCGTCTCATGTAGTTCCTTTTGGTAAATGCAAAACCTTTTTGTACATGTTTGGGTGCATATTGACTTTATTTGTCAACAGTAGGAGAGATATAGTACAGACCTTTAGCCTCAAAGGGACTTTGTTTCAAAACTGCTGCTGACTCAGGGAACATACAGCTTAGAATTGCTCTCGAGATGGTGATTTTTGTATATATTGTTACCCTCTGTTTTTTGTTTAAAATATTGCACAGCTACTTATTTGGGGCTAATATCTTCCTTGAAAATCAGGAAAGATTGCTTCTTGGAAAGAAGACTGGTTTGGAAAACAAAGAAGTACTGAATGCCAAAGAACTGCCGAAATGCAAGATTATTGCCAATTATTGTAGCCTGAGTTCCACAACTGTTTTGGTTTCATGAGAAAAAGAACCAAGGAATAAACTGATGATGGCTGTAAGTCAAATGCATACTTACTCATAAGTAAACAAAAGGGGTTTTGGCTATTATGCAAGGCAAACATTTTAGAATGAAGTAGAACATGTGGAACATAGGTTATTAAGGGGTTTAGCTAATGTCATTTGTGTGAAAGAATGCCTGAAAATCCCTGGGAAACATATCGAAAGAACAGGATGCACAATACCCTTCAAATCCCTATCTTGCCTATCATTAAAGCCATAACTGGCAATTCAACAATATACCTTCCCCAAAACTGCATTCTTCATAGCTTTCAAATAGCCCTTTTGTTAGTAATCAATACAGAAACTGAGACTTCTGAATTCTCATTGGAGCCAACTTTTAAAAAGACCAGAGGAGCTGCCTATCTATTCCAGAAGTAGAGACGTGCTCATCCATATTGATAGATGCCAGCTCGAATCAGATCCAAACAGCATAACCAGGGATTTTGGGAACTAAAATCCAACCATATTTGGAGGGCTACCTGTTCTTCATCACCAAGATGGCCTTTGTCTGTTCTGACAGGACTGTCAAAGGTCCTTGTTACCTGATCTTTTCAATGGAGAAGCCAAGAGCGGAATTTGGGACTTACTTCAAGAAAAGGTTCTGTTGTACCTTTGAGTTTTTGTTTTTTATGTCAGGAGCGACTTGAGAAACCGCAAGTTGCTTCTGGTGTAAGAGAATTGGCTGTATGCAAGGACATTTTCCAGGGAACTCTCAGATGTTTTTGATGTTTTTAATCATCCTTGTGAGAGGCTTCTCTCATGTCCCCACATGGAGTTGGAGCTGATAGAGGGAGCTCATCTGCACTTTCCCTGGGTTGGATTCGAACCAGTAACCTTCAAGTCATCAGTCCTGCTGGCACAAGGGTTTAATCTACTTCACCAACGGGGGTTCCACCTTTGAATTCATTACATCATAGTCAAGGGCCTTGACTCAACCTTTTCCCCCATAGTTACATTGATTTCACTGAATTATTATTATATCTCTTGTAAAAAGCTATTCTTACCTGCTAATGTGTCCTCATTAGTAACCTCAAACTCTACTATTTATGCTCTGTTCCTCCAGAGTGAGAAAGATACTACACAGGAAGCGCTGCTCTCACTCAGAACTGGTTATAGAAGCCCTTTGTGACTTACACATTACCATAAGAACACAAGAACACTTGCCCAGCATTCTATCATCTCAGTGGCCAACCAGATACCTATAGGAAGCTCACAAGCAGGACACGAATACAACAGTCCCTGCTTCTGTTCAGGCACGTAGCTGGGAGGGGGGGGGGGGGGCTTGAGGGGCTTCAGCCCTCTCCCAAAATTTTCAGGGTGGTCCGTGAGAAGGCCTTACATTTATTATTTAAACTTTATGTTTATTCATATCATGATCTGATTACCATGCTCAATATATCCCATTTGCATGGGGGTATTAGGATAACGATACAAAAGGTTTGCCAGGGAAGATCCTCTCTCATTCAGACTCAGCCCCTCCTGAACCAAAATCCTGGCTACGGGCCTGCTTCTGCTCATATACCACCAGTCAGTATTCAGAAGCTTACCGCCTCTGTTACTGGAGGTGAGACATAGGCCCCTCCTACACAGCTGTATAAAATCCACATTGAACTGGATTATATGGCAGTGTTGACTCAGATAATCTAGTTCAGCGGTTCTCAACCTGGGATCCCCAGATGTTTTGGCCTTCAACTCCCAGAAATCCTAACTGGCTGGGATTTCTGGGAGTTGTAGGCCAAAAACATCTGGGGACCCCAGATTGAGAACCACTGATCTAGTTCAAAGTAGATATTGTGGATGTCAGCCTTGATATTCTGGGTTATATGGCTGTGTGGAAGGGCCCATAGTTATCATAAATGACAGACTCTCTCCTTAGGACCCTTCCACACAACTGTATAAAATCTCACATTACCTGCTTTGAACTGAATTATATGGCAGTGTGGACTCAGACAACCCAGTTCAAAGCAGATATTGTGGATTATCTGCCTTGATATTCTGGGTTATATGGCTGTGTGGAAGGGCCCTTTGAGAATACATGCATACCTTCATTAACAAAGCCACTAACAAAGAAGCTCCCTTTTACAAAATCTTTTTATGCCTGTCATGATCCCCTTGTCTACCTTGTCTAGGGGTCCTTCCAAATAACCATGCAATCTAGAATATCAAGGCAGAGAACCTACAATATCTGCTTTGAACTGGATTATCGGAGTCCACACTGCCATATAATCCAATTCAATGTGGGTTTTATATAGCTGTGTGGAAGGGGGCCTAGTAGCTGGAAGTTTTTTTGCAGTGTTGTGGTTTTTTTTACCATTTTATGTAAGGGACCACATTTTACTATGCTATTGTATACAATGGGGTTTTAGAATGTAGCTAGCTACATTGTAGAATTAATGCAGCTTGACACCACCTTAACTACCATAACTCAGTGTATGGAATCATGGGAGCTGCAATTTGTTGAGACACCAGTGCTCTTTGGCAGGGAAGAATCACAACTCTCATAATTCCATAGAACTGAGCCATGATAGATGAAGTGGTGCATTTAAAAATGGGCACTAAAAAGGTATGTACATCTGATTTCTAGGTAACATCAATACACTTCTGACATTCTATTTTTATTGTTTTCTTTTTTTCGTGGGTACTGGTGCAAACTGAGGCACGTGAAAAATCAGTATCCCCCCCCCCCCCCATATCTAACCATTGGCTACTCCTTATCTAGGAAACTTGCTCCCTTACTAATGTTACTTTACAGAGGGAAAGAAGTTGTTATTTCATTTGTAATGGTACAGCAACTTCCTTAGCATTGAACATTCCCTGGCATGGGTACTTCAGAGATACAAGTGATAAACTATTAGTTTGACATGGAAACATTCCTTTTCATTATAGTTTGGAGCCAGGGTTGAACAGAAAAAAATCAGATAATTAGCCTTTGACTAAAAATACTCATTTTTGGAGAACAGAAACAGTTAATAGCTACAACAAAAATCTCATTTTTAGGGCTCTTATCACTAAGTCCTTTGGAGGGATGCCTTTAAAAATGGCTGACATTTGTATTCAGTTTAACAATAGGTATCAAAACAATTTCCTCTTCCAAATAAAGTTTCACCAATTTGTATTCAGATCAGGAAACCATTCTTTGCTGTTCTTTGATGGAGCCTTTTGTACAATCCCGCTACTGAGTAATGGGCTTTATTCAATGCCACTGAATTTCAGTGGAAAGCATTTTCTCTCAACATCTCTGCCCTCTGTTAGAGCTACTACAAGCTACTGTAGTCTTGGGTTAATTCCCCCTGAAAGTGACAACTTTTATTTTCTAGCCAATGTCATTCATGACCTAGAACTATAGAGCAAGAAGGGCCCAAAAGTCAGATGGGAATGAACTAACAGCATCCAAAATAAGCGAAGAACTTTGAGCTGGGACCTGAATCTGTGTTTATTGGGTCGGATGATAATGGAAAAAGAAATGAGATGGCTTAACAATATTATGAGCAAAGTACTGAGACACCTTGCAAATGCTTTCTCCTGTTTTTGCACCTTTGACTTATAGAAATATATACTACCAGTGAAATCTCTAGATTGTGCAAACTGCGTAAGGTTAGGTGATGTGAAAAGATTCTGTGCAGGGCTTTGTTTTTGCATTTTTTAAAAGTCTTATGTAAATCTAGAGGAGGCCCAGAAAGGACAGAAATTGTTTCAGGGGCTAGCCTTCATAAACCCACCCCAACGATTGCTATTGCAGTAATGCAAATAAGAAACCCATCTCTAACTAAAAGCAAACCAATCCTTATTATATTATATTATATTATATCACAATTTTTAATTAAGTCCTCTTTTTGATGAGGTACAGCTTCTTTCCCGCCCCGCTCTGGATTGAATTTCTTGGGGAACTTACGTTCCTTCAGCTGCTTCTTCAGGGCTGAGTTCTTGCTTCTCTTAGTTTCTTGAGTGGGGTAAGCTGGCAGTTACTGCAAGTTGCTAGCTTGCTTCCCACGGAGCAATCTGCTTTTGTTCGAGATCCCCCCGGACCCGCTTGCTCTCCCTCCCTTGAGGGGAAGGGGATCTTTGGGGTCTTCGGGGGTTGGACCTGCTGAACTTTGCGTCACCCTGGTCTCAATCCACCTGGAGTGGGGAGCAAAAAGTGCTCTACCGATCGGTCAACGTGGTTCCTTCCCGGGACGAGCTCTCAGAAAGGTAGTCCTGCTGCCATGATCCCCACCGAAGTCCCCAAAACACCCCAAATGTTAATGCTACATTTTAATGATTAGAAAACATGCGAAACAGAACACAAAGAAATTTGCTTTTCTGGGGACGTCCTGTTTCTCACTTGGTTTTTCAAGCTAAATGGGCTTCATTATGAGACAATTGCAGTACAGTCCCTCTATTTGGTATGCTACATGGAGGGTGTATGAAGAGGTGGAGGGACATAATCATATAACTGGATCATCATTTGAGGACGGAGCCATAGGGGGCTGCAGTTTTGGACAGAGGAGAAAGATGTTGTAGGCAGAAATATAAGAAAAATAGTGCTTGAAGTGATGAGATGATAAAATAAAAAGTTCTAAGATTAGGCTCTGTGGATCATGTACCATTTATTTATTTATTTATTTAAAACATGTATATTCCATCCTTCTCACCCCGAAGGGGACTCAAGGCGGAGCACAACATATATACGGCAAACATTCAATGCCGGAACATAAAATAATCCATAAATATACATAAACACTAAAATCAGTTACCTTCACATTAAAACCATTTAAATAAAACCATCACAAGTCAGCCGCACCGTACTCAATCAGCAGGGTGAAATTTCCTATTGCTTCTGTTATTGCACTGCCCCAAAGGCTTGGTCCCACAGCCAGGTCTTTACCATTTTTCTAAAGGACAGGATGGAGGGGGCTGATCTAATCTCGCCAGGGAGGAATTCCATAGCCGAGGGGCAATCACTGAGAAGACCCTGTCTCTCGTCCCCGCCAATCTCACCTGTGACGGTGGTGGGACCAAGAGCAGGGCCTCCCCGATTATCTTAATCTCCACAGTGGTTTGTAAAGGGACATGCGTTTGAACAGGTAAACTGGGCCGGGACCATTTTGGGCTTTATAGGCCAAAGCCAGCACTTTGAATTGTGCTCTGTAGCGGACTGGCAGCCAATGGAGCTGTCACAACATGGGAGTTGTGTGCTCCCTGTACTCCGCCCCAGTTATTAACCTGGTTGCCTCTCATTGGACTATTTGAAGCTTCTGAACAATCTTCAAAGGCATTCCCACATACAGAGCATTGCAGTAGTCTATCCTAGATGTAACAAGAGCATGGACCACCGTGGCCAAGTCTGACTTTCCAAGGTACTTTGACAGTGTAGCATCAAGCAATATCCCAAATAAAGAGTGGCAAGATTTCAAGGTCCTGCTAAGAACTAAGATTCATCAGCTGGACAAGATAGAGGACTAAACCTCATCTTTTTTTACAAGTTGCCTATTAATGAAATGATCAAGAAGAAAAACGTCTATTCAGAGTAGGACAGAGAGTGAAATATTTCTTTCACAGAACGGGATTTGAGTTTTCTGAGGGTGTGCTCAAAAAACCAAGGTAAAGCAATATTAATTCCCATTGATATGTTTGACCTCTTAGTAAAGGTAAAGGTTTTACCCTGACATTAAGTCTAGTCATATCCGACTCTGGGGGTTGGTGCTCATCTCTATTTCTAAGCCGAAGAGCTGGCATTGTCCTTAGACTCCGCCAAGGTCATGTGGCTGGCATGACTGCATTGAGTGCTGTTACCTTCCTGCCGGAGTGATACCTATTGGTTTACTCACATTTGCATGTTTTCAAACTGTTGGCAGAAGCTGGGGTTAACAGTAGGAGATCACCTCACTTCCTGGATTCGAACTGCCACCCTTTCAGTCTGCAAGTTCAGCAGCTCAACGGTTTAACCCGTGGTGCCACTGGGGGCTCCTGCTGGCCTCCCAAGTTCAATTTTGGAGTTAAGAATATAGCGGATTTCTAAGAGAGTCCATGAACTCTGCCTATAAGAGGAACCTAGAACCACACACAGCACAGAGACAGAACCATGTTTCACAATGAGATACTTTGCTTCTGCAAACAGAAGCCAATGAGATTTTGGGCTGCAGGAAAAGGAGTGTAGTGTCTAGATCAAGGGAATTAATGGTGCCTTTCTATTCTACTTGGATCGAAGCTCACCTGGAATAACACTGTGTCCAGTTCCAGGCATCACAATTTAAGAAATATATTGAGAAGTTAGAATGTTCCAGAGAAGGTGACTAAAATGGTCAAAGGTCTGGAGACTATGTCCTGTGAGGACCGTCTTAAAGAGCTGGGTATATTTATTTTGTAGAAGAGAAGGTTGAAAGGAGACATGAACACCATGTTTAAATATTTCAAAAACTATCTTAAGGAAGAGGGAGTAGGCTTGTTTTCTACTTCCCTGGAGACTAGGTGGAGTTCAGAAGCCAGGGGACAGTGGGGTAAACTGTGGAGCAGCACCCACCTTCATCTCCTTGCCATGGTTGGTTGTGGGCTGCCATCCCACAATGTTTCCCAGCTGTCCCCAGCTTCCTCCCATGTTGTATCCAGCTACTTCAATAAGGGTATGGATAGTCACCCTTATCCTCTTTTCTTCCTTTTAGCATGATGCCTGAACAGAGCCCAACGGAGCCTCGCCAGAAGTAGCCTGCCTGTGTCATATGATGGGCTCCGGTAGACTCCATCCCAGCTCTGTCCAGGCAGCATACTAGGACAGGGAAAAAACCCATCTGATGAGGTCATAAGACTTGGAGATTCCACTTGACCATTAGAACGAACTTCCTGACTGTAAGAGCTGTTCAACAAATATTGCCAAGGAAACTGTATGATAAGGTCGCCGTAGGTCAGCAACAATGTCAAAGAACACAGCTACAACAAAAGCATTACCACAATGTGTACTTTCAGTGTTGTTTATGTTCAAAATGTACTTCTTCCTGATTAAGAAAGTACATTTGTACTTCTTCCTGATTAAGTAATTACATTTGTATAACCTGTCACTAGAAGAAATGGAAAATAGAATTTCTGATAGTAGCTTAGTCTTTTTCAAGTTTAATTAATTTCATATGAAAGCACAAAGTAAAGCTTACATAACTATTTTCCATTCTCTGTCTTTTTTTAAAAAAAATCCTTTTCACCTCTGCCTCACAACAGGTGGGTCATTCCATACACTGAGGGAATATCCTTCATTTCTCAGGAAGGATCCATTAGTTGCTCTGCCAGTTATATACATTCCGGTTTTCCCAGGGTGTAGCTAGCTTTGGAGGAGAGTGTTTCCTTCAGTCTCCCACTGAGAGAAGTGCATTGAACCTAGCTGCGATGAAAAGATGATTAATGAATCTCTAAAATGGCATGCAACATAGTATTTATTGAGGAGGGGAAGGAGCTGCCCAGTAACGTGTGACACTTCAGAATTGAGGGCAAATGGTGTGTGAAATTGTTGACAAATTGCCTTCATTAAGCTTTTCAAATGGAACATTTTCTCCATGTTGGCAGCACTGGATCCCTGTGTGTAGACTCCTTCTAGAAAGTGCTTCTTTGTGTGATCATAATGTAGTCTTCCATAGTAATAATCAGAAGGAAATGAAGGTGGTCAAACACAGCATCGAGGGTTACAAAATGATTTTGGTTTCCCAAACTCAACACATTTGTGGAAAAACAATGGCAATTACACATTTTTCCCTTTAAATAGGAATATGTGGACCTTTTTTACTCTAATGATTTCAATCATTAGATTAATCAAACTGATTAGAGTATAATAGTAACAAGCTATACATTTTAAAAATTACCGGGAGTGCTTTACTCTTTGCATAATGATGACCCAACATTATCTTTGCAAAGGAACATAACAATCTGTAACAGCATCATTTGGGGAAGTGAAATGAGCAAATATTTTATCTCCAAAATTAACATTTTGGGGGCTTTTGTAGGGATTTAGGTTCATATTTTCTTAAGTATGCTTCTGTAAAAGAACAAAACATTTGAAGTCGCAACACATTACTTGTAATGTAATGACTAAATATACCCTGTCCTCAGATGTTTCCATGCTCTGGGTCTGATTCACACTCACTCCTGAAGTAGCACAAGCCTTCATCAACAACTTTACCACTTGTTTTTCATGGGCTTGGTTGAAAAACATACTAAACTATAAAACAGTAAGTCCCATGATTGTTAGGTTGAGAGTGCTTTGAGACTGCTCCTCCACCAGGTACTACACTTCAATGGTTGCCTCAGTTGTGAGTAGCCCATGAAACTGCCATCATAGTTATCTGGAATGCTGTGGTAGATGTTTCCCTTTGCTGAGTTGATGCCTTGCTTTTGGAATTGGAGCCTAGTAAATTGTCTTATTCCATGGAACTGATTCCCAACTCAGAGGGAAGAAACATTTACTGGTGAAGGAATATTTTCTTGCTTTGTTCACCAATGGACACTCAGTAACTCTATTCAATCATTCTCAAAGCAGTGTACAGTCCCAGTGTAAGGATGCAGCTCCCATATCATTGCGGGCAAGTTTGCAGTGGCAGCTAGTATTACCCTTGTCAAGCAGGGGATAAATCAATTCCCAGTTTCAACTTGATCTGTAAAGGAGCTATCCAAGGTGCTGAAATTATGTTAGGTATGGGGTTCAACACCTTTGATAGCTACTTTTTAGTTTGGTCCAAAACAAACATTGTATAGGGTTCAGCCTATGACCTGTATGCACTATATGGCCCTGCAGGAAATAACAACAACAACAACAACAACAACAACAACAACAACAACAACAACAATTTATATTTTGCCCTATTCCCGGAGAGACTCAGGGCAGATTCCAAACACGAAAGGCTGACATTCAATGCCTGAACATAATAACAATACACCCGTAATAACAAAAATTGACAATCCAACATATAAAAACAACAACAACAAGGCCCGGGCTGTGGCGCAGGCTGGTGAGCAGCCAGCCAGCTGCAGCCAGCTGTAACAAATTACTCTGACCAAGAGGTCATGAGTTTGAGGCCAGCTCGGAGCCTATGTTTGCCTTGTCTTTGTTCTATGTTAAAGGCATTGAATGTTTGCCTTATATGTGTAATGTGAATCCCCTTCGGGGTGAGAAGGGCGGAATATAAATACTGTAAATAAATAATTAAATAAAATGAAAAATGCAGACATGAAACAAAACATCAAACATCAAACAGAAGCTTCTTTGGGGGCAAATAGATTGATCATTGCTTTAGATGTCTATTGCCCCCTCATTCTATTGCCTCAGTCTATTGCCCCCAATCTATGCCCCCTCATTCCTCCAATTTTCATTTGCAAGAAGTGAATGTAAAATGTCTCCCATTCATTTTCAGCTATCAAAAAAGGTCTCTCCTGGGCATAACATAATCATGAGGGTCTAAAAGACTTGTAAAAATGCCTTCTGTGAGCCCTAAAACATATTTGGAGGCAAGGACATTGATTTTTTTTCTCTCGTGGTGATCCATGGCACTTCAAGGTCTCCTGTGAGGCTAATGCAACCCCTAGTCTCCCACAGTTGCCCATACTGCCTTAAAACCAGCAGGGGATTAAATATCCCACTGATATGGAAGTGAGGAAAGCACAATGACACCTCAAGAGGCCAAACACCTCTACCCGTTGCTTCTACTATTTTCCTTCCCAGATATTCAAAAAGTCCAAAAGCAGCCCCATGACAAAGATAATGCAGTGGGTTAGTGCTTCGTTTAACTTCTCCAGGGATGGACTAAGCTTTTGACTTTCACCAGACTATTCAGAAATAGTCTATTCAGACATCACACTGGTAATGTGTGATGTCATAGATAAAGCAATGGTATTCCCCATAGTAACCTATGGATGCAAAAGCTGGACCGTAAGGAAGGCTGAGAAAGGAAGATAGACACTTTTGAAAAGCAGTGCCAGACTTACCTGGCGCAACCATTGCGGAGTGGGATGCCTCATTGCAAAGATGGAGCCGACGGGGCTTCTTCTTCCCAAGAACCCCCACGGCTTGGTGGGAAATTTCCCGCCACTGGAGGCAGGGGCCTTTCAGTGGCCTGGCCCCTCCTGCCAACGGTGGGAGTGGACCCACAGATCACTGGCTGGGTCGCCCCCTTTTAAGGCGACCCCCCTTCAGGGTGAAGGCATTGCGCCTGTTTCTTTTGACCCACCCCCCCTTCCCTGCATGTGGTTCATTGTTTGTTAATTTCATCACAACTTTGTTTGGCATGTGGCATGGGCCCTGGATCTGGTTTGCCTCCCCCGCCCCCCCATTGGAGGCAGGGGGAGTGCATGGTTTGCCAGATGTGCAGGGTAATGCTGGCTTGGTTTATTACCCTGTTGCACACTGGCACGCTTGTTATTGGTCAGCATCGGGCTGACCGATATTGGATCCAGGACCCATGCATGGCAACCAATCCTTGGTTACTGTTATCAATAAAACAAGTTGTGGCCAGTTTTTTACCCAAATATGTGTCTGTGTTTTCCTTAATATTTGCGGTGTATAGTAGGTCACCCTACCCATGCAATTATGGTGTTTGAGGAAAAGTCTGAGAGTGATCCTCAAGAGGATCGAACCAGTCCATTCTCCAGGAAATAATGCCCAGCTGCTCACTGGAGGGAAGGATAGTAGAGGCAAAGATGAAGTACTTTGGGCACATAATGAGAAGACAAGAAAGCTTGGAGAAGAAAATGATACTGGGGAAAATGGAAGGAAAAAGGAAGAGGGGCCAGCCTAGGGTAAGATGGATGGATGCTATCCTTGAAGTAACTGGCTTGACCTTGAAGGAGCTGAGGGTGCCACGGCCAACAGGGAGCTCTGGCATGGGCTGGTCACGAAAAATCGGAAGCGACTGAATGAATAAACAACAGCAATTCAGAAAATTGTACTTGCACAGACCTATGGATAAGTCGAGTTACGTTTTGGGTTAATTTTTTTGTACTAAGATTTCTATACCGCTACATGAATATATCAATTAGATGGTCTTTGGGCTTGTGAGGTACCATTCCCTCACTGCTTCATTGTAGCCTCCAGATTTCATTTAATCAAATATGAAGGTAAAACAAATTCTTTTCATGGAATGATTAATGATCGCAAACAGCAAATTGGTGGACTTCCTTGTCTTACCTCATAAATGTATTAATTGTTCTGTCAATTCTGAAGTTCAACAGGGACAAATGCAAGATACTTCATTTCGGCAGAAAAATATGAAATGCAAAGATATAGAATGGGGACGCCTGGCTTGACAGCAGTATGTGTGAAAAAGATCTTGGAGTCCTCGTGGACAACAAGTTAAACATGAGCCTACAATGTGATGCGGCGGTGAAAAAAGCCTATGGGATTTTGGCCTGCAGAAATAGGGGTATAGCGTCTAGATCCAGGGAAGTCATGCTATCCCTCTATTTGGTTTTGGTCAGACCACACCTGGAATACTGTGACCAGTTCTGGGCACTGCAATTGAAGGGAGATGTTGACAAGCTGGAAAGCGTCCAGAAGAGGGTGACTAAAATGATTAAGGGTCTGGAGAACAAGCCCTATGAGGACGGCTAAAACAGCTGGGCATGTTTAGCCTGCAGAAGAGAAGGCTGAGAGGAGACATGATAGCCATGTACAAATATGTGAGAGGAAGTCATAGGGAGGAGGGAGCAAGCTTGTTTGCTGTTGCCCTGCAGACTAGGAAGCAAAACTATGGCTTCAAACTACAGGAAAGGAGATTCCACCTGAACATTAGGAAGAACTTCCTCACTGTGAGAGCTGTTCAGAAGTGGAACTCTCTGCCCTGGAGTGTGGTGGAGGCTCCTTCTTTGGAGGCTTTTAAGCAGAGGCTGGATGGCCATCTGTCAGGGGTACTTTGAATGAGATTTTCCTGCTTCTTTCAGGGGGTTGGACTGGATGGTCTGTGAGGTCTCTTCCAGCTCTACGATTCTATGATTCTATGATTCAATTCATGTTGCAAGCATCCTATAACAGTTTTGTAACTGATGGAAAGGATGTAGGGGGAGACATATGCAAGTGATTTTAATGTATATACTGGGAAAAGGGCACAAGTATGCCAAAAATGAAGCAATGCTATTACATTGTCCAGAAGCAACAGCTTGATTTTAATTAAGCCAGAAATTAGCCTTCGAGTGCAACCCTTATTCACTCTGGAAAACTGTAAAACACATACTAATTGGGCTGGTCTTACATCATGTTTCATGTGCAGAATGCCCTTCTGGTGAATTGCAGAATGAATGAAGCATGGGCACAACAGACGTATATCTGGCTTATAAAGGGGGAAACAAAAGTGAGAGTTTCCACAGTGGGCTGTTCTGCTGTGCTTAGCATGGAGCAATTGTATCAGGTCCCTCCTCTTGCCAGCTGCATTCTTCACAGCTTATTATAGCTGTAGTTATTGCACTTTCTTCTGTGCAGAAATGCAAAAAGGAAGATTTACTATTGTTCTTTTCCATCACGTACCCCAGAAGATGTCTGCAATTCTCTGAGCAGATAAAACCGAGACCAGATGGTAGAGCCCAGCAGCAGTGAATGGGTGTGGTATGGAGGGCATACCTATAACAAAAAAACTAATACAAAAACAGGCCTTTATGATGTAGTTTGCTCTTGGTTTTCTTGATGTAACAGAGGATTTGTAGACATAATGCTTATCCAAGCTTCTGCCAGCCTGTTTAGCTTGGATACTGTATATGTTTTTGACAATTTCCTGCTGGTTAGGGGTGATGTTTCACCTGAAAACTGGCCTCAACAACACAAATCTTTCCACAGATGAGGCTGTTTACATTTCCCACCTTCCCAGACCCCTTCTGTGGGTCCCTATTATTACTGCCATGCCTCTATCCAAAGGCAGTATTGTCACACTGGAGACATACCAAAATGAATGTTACTTTCTTCTGGTTGCTATTTTCATTAGTTTTCAGCCTGTTTTTCCATTTTTGTCATTTGGCGGAGGGATGGTGGTCTGGAAGGGTAGAAGATCAATGCGACCACTGTTTGTGGCATTAGCAAAGGCGAGCAATTGAGTTTTGAGGAACTTGACCCTCTAAGTTTCCTGGTGGGCAATCCCCCCTCACAACTCTATGTATATGTGTGTAATATCTATATATCATCTATTATTTATTTATTTACAGCATTTATATTCCACCCTTCTCACCCCGAAGGGGACTCAGGGCGGATCACATTACACATATAGGCAAACATTCAATGCCTTTTAACATAGAACAAAGACAAACAAACATAGGCTCCGAGCAGGGCTCGAACTCCTGACCTCCTGGTCAGATTAATTCATTGCAGTTAATTGCACTGGCTTCCCCTCCCACCTGCGCCACAGCCCATATCTATTTTGTCTAAAATGTGCCTGTTCACCAAATTTCATCAATTCCATCTCAAACCATTTTAATCCTGGGGAAGTGTTTTCCTAATCAGGATGCAGCCTGATAACCTGATCCATTTGTTGCATAGGATAAAGTACAGTGTTGTGCCTGGTCATCTTTGCTGTTGTGTGCCATCAATTCATTTCTAATTTCTAGTGGCCCTAACATGAGCCAAAATCACCAAGTGGGTTTCCATACCAGTTTAACTATCCTTTTATCACCTAGTTTTGTATGTCTCTGTTCAAGTCTTTACAAAGTCTAAAATCTGGTAATGAAGAAGAAAATCCTCCAGCTTAACTGTAACTGGCTTTGTCAGTTCTGGAATTCTTATAATTTCCCTGTATTGTTATTTTTAGAAATGTACCATTCCCAAACAATGATTTGTAAAATGCACGCAAAACAGAGTGTATGGACTAGATTCCTCTCCTTGATACACATCAGACATACCAGCTGTGTACAAGCATGTGTCCAAATATTTAATGCATACCATCTATGCATATGTGGGTTTTCTAGAATTTTAGGGAGAGATATGTTTCCTTACCTTCCCTAGGTGAATTCCTGTCACATGTCATTGCTTTCACATTTAACAGTGTAACCGTTGGTTTAGAAGACAATTACTCAATTAGGCATTTCCTGTGAGCTGTTTTCCTCCAGCTCACGGATATCCCACTGTAGAGATATAAAGAGGTGATTATTTGGCCTAGGTGCATACTACAGTAGAGTCTCGCTTATCCAACATAAACGGGCTGGCAGAATGTTGGATAAGCGGAAATGTCGGATAATAAGGAAATTTCTCACCCCATTCCCTCCCTCCCTCTCCCCCTCCCTCCCCCCTCTCTCTTATGGACTCTGGAGGCAAGTAAATGCTGAAGGGGCACAGGGGAGGGTGGACGCGAGGTGGAAGGAAGAGCCAGCGAGGAGCCTCACCTTCCTCCGCAACCAAAAGGCTCTCTCACTTCATGTGTCTTTCTCTCTGCATCCTTGGCTCTGCAGCAGGCGCTTGAGGAGGTCAGAGAACAGAAGGGTGGGAGGGATTGTGCCGTTCCTCAGTTGCGCTTCCTCCATACCTCATTCTCCTAGCGGGCACCCGCCAGGAGAGAAAAGGCTGTGCCGGCCACGTCTTGTCTCTCCCAGCCGGCGCCTGGCGCTTAGAGAAGCCTGGTGAGCGTTGCTGCCTCCAGAAACAGCTGTTTCTCAGCAACGCACAGCAAACCTTTCCATGTGCCGTGCGCCCACCGGGAGGGGCAAGTCGCGGCCGGAGCATCGAATAATACAGAGTGTCGGTTAACTGGAAGTCGGTTAACCAGAACTCTACTGTATAACTAATCATGTTAAGAGAGAGAAGAAGGGGGAAACAACTGCATGCTATGCACAGTATCTGTCAGCCATGTCAGATGCACTCACTCGAACTATCCGAGACCTACTTGCCTTTCGGAAAGCCTGCAAAACCTTGCTCTTCCAACAAGCTTTCAATGGGTGAAAAACTCGGGGCTATATCTGTTTTTATTGTTGTTTTTATTGTTGTTTTTATTGTTTTTATTGTTATTTTAAAGCTAAGTGTATTGTTTTAATCTATTTCTGTAAACCGCTCCGAGCCAAACTGGGAGTCTAATAATACAAGTCTAATAATAAAATAAATAAATAAAAATTATTGAGATAGTTCAGGATTCTTTTTGAGATCTAAAACATCCAGATGAATGGCAGAATATATTCATGGCCAATTTCTATATCAATCATGCTGAGCCAATTATTCACCATCCTAATCAATGTTTCTAAAATTCAGGGCCATCCACCGGCATTTTCCTGGCATTTCTTTATGGGTGTCTTTAAAATACCTCCCCACTTTTAAGTAGTCCCTATTTATCTACTCACATTTTACTTTCGAACCGTTAGGTAGGCAGAAGTTGTACTAAAGGTCAGGAACTCACCCTGACCTGGGCTTCAAACTGTCAATCTCTCGACTGATGAGATTTACTGCAGCTAGTGGTTTAACCCGCAGTGCTAAAGCCCAGCCCTAAGTTGCCTTGAGCTCAGAAGACCTTTTTTTAAAAAAAGTGGTAGAACATCAAAGTTTCCAGCAAAGAAATAGCTAACTCTTCCCTCAAGGTGCCTCTACTGTTTGTCCCATGTTATCCCTTGGGATGCATTTATGCTTAGAATGAATGCAACTTGACACCACTTTCACTGCCCTGGCTGAATGGAATCATGGAGGTTGTGATTTGATCAGGTCTTGAGTTTTCAGCTAAAAATGCTAGTGCATCATCAATGTACAAATTTCAAGATCCCATACTATTGAGCGATGGCTGTTAAAGCAGTGCCAAACAGCATTACTTCTACAGTGTAGGTGCACTCCTGGGAGCCTGAAATGTAAAAGGTCACCATGGAGCTTTTCAAAATGATCTCTGGAGCAGAGGCAAATGAAAGACATGTGTCTGCCCTTGTGAGACCAGACTCTGTTGCTACTCCGCTTTCACTAGCCGCTCCAAGGATTGGCTTCTTCTCTGCCTCCAAAATCCTCTCTCTGGTTTTTCTCATGCCATGACATCCTTCCAATAGGAGCTTGAGGTGGGCAGTTTCTGTGATGCGGTTGGCACTGGTGGTTTGGTAGAAGTAATAGGTGTTTCTGAAGGAGCTTACCTTTTACTTTGGCTCAGCAGGTTAGCATCAGGATGCACAAGCAAGCAGGCAGAGTTTCCAACAGCATTCCCCCAGACCAGTGGTTCTCAGTGGTGTTTTGGCCTACAATTCCCAGAAATCTCAGCCAGTTTACCAGCGGTTAGGATTTCTAGGAGTTGAAGGCCAAAACAAACACCAAGCAAGTGCTGATTGGCCCTCTCTTCCTTCTCCTCCTCCTCCTCCTTTTCTTCCTCCTCAACTTTATTCCTTTGGCCATCATGGCTTGCATGCTGAACATCCCCAAAGTGTTGTTGCCCTTCACATGGAGCCAGGGCTATAGCCAGAAAAAAATTCGGGGAGGGGTGTGTGAAACTTTTTTTTAACAAATGATGAAGAGTAGTTCCATAATGCAAAATAATTTAGAATCAGGCTCCATAGATAAACTTCAGTGGACACTCATGGGGATTTGGTTAATCAGTTAAAATTCACAAGTAAACCAGGTTTAAAAAAAAACTGAAAATTTTCGGGGGGGGGGGGGTTGTACTCTCGGCTACAACCCTTCATGGAGCACTAAGCTTGAGAGAAAAGGTTTACTGGTGTGTTGGTTTGCAGTTTCAGGCCAGTATGGTCAATGAGTGTTGAGGTTAAAAAAAGTAACTCTTCCAAATCCCAGTGAACACATAAAATGAGGGAAAACCCCCATTAATTTTAGAACAGCAACAATATGACACGTTTACTCATGTAAACTCACCATTAAGTGGTGTTATGTTCATGGTTTTATTTCTAAGCTTAAAACAAGTTGGATTTGAATTGGGTGTAAGTAGACAGATGTTAAACAGAAAGGGATGCCAAGCCCTTTTATCATTTCAATGCCTCTTGTAGATTTCCAGAACAGAATTGCTGTTTTGGAAAAACTTTTCTCTTAATCAACCGACACTATGTATGGCTCTTCTGTGTGCTCTCAGAAGTCTTTGGACTGTATGCAATAAATCTGCAGAGAATGACTTACTATATGTCAATTGTTATTCCCAGTTCAGTATTACAGTAGAATTTGCCACAAGGTTGTTATTTTCTTAGCCTTGAAGTCCAGGAATTTAACAACAGATATCAGAACAACATAAATCTGCCAATCTCTAACTTCAGTTAACTTCAGTCACTATACATAGATACATAGACTCCAACCATTCAGTGTGGTGCCAAAAGCTCTATGATTCCAGTAAAAGGTCCTGGAAATTGAGACACATTGCAATAGACATACTGGTTGAGCCTCCCTTATCTGGAATTTTGAAATCTGAAATACTCCAAAATTGCCTTCATGGGTGGCTGAGAGAGTGACACTTTTGCTCTCTGATGTTTCAGTGCAAACAATTATTTAAAATAGTATATCAAAATTGCCTTCAGACTACAAACATGAGCTTAAATGTCTTGTTTGTATGCATTTGCCAAAAAAGGTATTCCAAAATATGGAAAAAAATCAGAAATCCCAAACACCTCTGGTCCCAAGATTCTCAGATAAGAGAATATGGTGCCCTGGTGGCACAGTGTGTTAAATCTGTTGTCAGCTGGGTTTAGTGCACTCTGGATAAGGGTGATCTACAACTCCCATAGTCAAGGTCAACTCCAAGATACCATAGCAGTATGTTCAGTTAGTCATGGGAGTTTGGTCCTGGACCATTGTTGGCGGGGGTCACAATTTCTCTGGATGCCAGTGAACTATAACTCTTATAAATCAAGGTTGATATCTCCCACACTTCTCCAGTATTTTCTGTTGGTAATGGGGAGTCTGTGTGCCTGGTTTTGTCCATGTCCATCATTTGTGTGGGTCTCAGTGGTCTGTTGAAGTTGGAGCTGAATCAGGTGAAGGTACTGCAAATCCCATCATTTGTGGTCCATCCTCCTCCTGTTGGCATCATGACATGAAGTGGGTATTGGGGTGTCTGTGTGCCAAATAAGTTCCAGGTCCATTGTTCAATGGGATTGCAGTGGTCTGATTCATGTGAAGGTACTGCAAATCCCATCATCTGTGGTCTGTACTCCCCTAACTGCACCAGGACATAAAGTTGGGAATGAGGGGGGGGGGGGGGTCTGTGTGCCAGGTTTGGTCCTGGTCTGTCATTGGTGCATGTCATAATAGTCTGTGGGAGGTTAAGTGATTAAAAGTACTGCATATCCTATCATTCATGGTTCTCCCTCCTCCAAACTCAGTATTATTGGTATGCCATGTTCTGTCAAAATTTCAAGTTGATTGACTGACTGCTTTTCGAGTTCTGCATGCACAAATATACGTAGGCTGTATTTTTTATACAGTAGAGTCTCACTTATCCAGCATAAACAGGCCAGCTGAACGTTGGATAAGCGAATATGTTGGATAAAAAGGAGGGATTAAGGAAAAGCCTATTAAACATCAAATTAGGTTATGATTTTACAAATTAAGCACCAAAACATCATGTTATACAACAAATTTGACAGAAAAAGTAGTTCAATATGCAGTAATGCTAAGTAGTAATTACTGTATTTACGAATTTAGCACCAAAATATCACGATGTATTGAAAACATTGACTACAAAAATGCGTTGGATAATCCAGAATGTTGGATAAGCGAGTGTTGGATAAGTGAGACTCTACTGTATATATTGAAGATTAGCATGTATGGTCTTGTCCTCCTCATCCAAACACCAGAGGCAGTCTGAGGCTTCTATCAGTTGTGGCTTCTCCTGTCACAGAACAGAGTGAAAGGGAAAACATACTCAAACCCTAGTTTTAGGGTATGAGTATCACTAAAGTAATCACCGATACCTGTTGGAGATAGCAACCTTCTCAAGCCTCCTCAATTTAATGTTTTGCCTGTTTATAATGTGTCGGTTTATTTCCTGAAGTGTATATCTTCTTAGATTTGCAGTTTTCTTAGCTCTATGTACTTCAGACAGTGGGAAGGGCTGCAGACCATGTGACTGGTTCAGTAGGTTTAGAATGCAGTTTTTAAAAGGATGACAGTTGAGGCATGAGTCTATTTAAGTACAGAAGCTAATGTTAGAAGCTAGAAGTCAGTTGAGGCTTGAGCTTCCTTGGAAGTAGACTGTTACAAAAGAGAGCTGTAAAGAACCATGTAGTTTTGAAGAGACTGGTAAAAAATATATTAAAGATACAAACAGAAATGTTTTGAAGTTTAACCTGACAAGAAATGTACCTGTATATCTGAAGTTGTCAGTAAAACAAACATGTTATCCTAAAGAAGCCTACTTGAATCTTTGTCTGCTGGCAGCATGGAATAGAAACAAGATATTGATGTGCCCAGTGATCATCCATTACTCAATAAACTAAAGGAACACTCCTGAAACTCTGCTACCCAACAGGTTATGATCCTCACAGGTCATAATCCCCAATGGTTTGTGATCATAAGGTAAAGGTTTTCCCCTGAGATCATGTCTAGTCATGTCTGACTCTGGGGATTGGTGCTTATCTCCATTTCTAAGCCCAAGAGACAGCATTGCCCATAGACTGCATGGAGCGCCGTTACCTTCCTGCTGGAATTGTACCTATTGATCTAATCATATTCACATGTTTTCGAACTGCAGAAGCTGGGGCTAATAGCGGGAGTTCACTCCATTGTCTGGATTCGAACTGCCAACCTTTTGGTCAGCAAGTTCAGTTTAATCTGCTGCGCCACCAGAGGCTCCAACAAGTCATAATCCATTGTGATCATAACAGGTCATACTCCATTAGTCCAACAATAGCTTGCCTCGTAATGAGAGATGGATGGCAATGCTGATCAGTGGACTTTCATGTCAGGTGATAAATTTATTCTGGGTTTTATGGAAGTTATTTGAGATATTGATCCTATTCTGTGGATAGGTTTCAGCCCTTTTAATCAACCCTTTAATGCAATGTTTCTCAATCTGTGGGTCCCCAGATGTTTTGGCCTTTAACTCCAAGAAATCCTGGTAAACTGGCTGGGATTTCTGGGAGTTGTAGGCCAAAACACCTGGGGAACCACAGGTTGAGAACCACTGCTTGAATGTCTGGCCTAAAAACTGGAGAAGATGGACTGCCCTTCCAACACTGAAGTCATTAGCCAACGCCAACTGTGGAAAAATACTAGCATGAGTTCCAGTTATCTTATTGTGAACATATCATGAACCAGCTCACGCTATTTCTCTTTTCAGGGCTGGGAATCTTGCATTTTTTTAGTCATTAAAATTATGACAATAAACCAAATAAGATCTTTTGGAGGAAACCATAAAACACAGATATTACATGGTAAACCAGTTTCTTTTCATTTTAATTTTTCAGAAATCTTACTTCATTCTATGATTGCAGACAAAGGTACTAACCAGGAGCTAAAGCATCCGGGTCATCTCCTTTTTAATTTTATAGAGTTTCTATTTGGAAGGTTCTTGGAGAAAGAAGACAAGGAGACACGGTCAATCAAAATAAGGGGGAAATGTCCAAATTAAAAGCAGAGATCTGTGCTAGGCCACCAGCTTGGCTCTGCAGGCAAATTTTTGTTTAAATTAGTGATTGGTAATTTCGCCCTGAATTGTTATACACTTGGCTCTTAAAAGCTTGCATATTTTTCTTGCTGCTCTCCCAAAGAACTCTATCCTTTAATTTATCAAGGGGTTTATTAATGGGGGTAACTATGTGCTTGCAATTCCAACAATTCCCATGAGGACAGTCAGCACCCCCTTCACAGAATCAGGTTTAACAAAAGCAGCTAGAAGAAGCTTTAATTAAATGTCTGGTTTCAATGGGATTAACTGCCTGATTAATCCTGCCTCTGTCTGCCTGTCAATCATGCTTGTCACCATAATTGCCAGCTACATTGCCCCTGAGTATGTGAAAACTCAATCCAGCAGCACTTTATTCATATGCATAGTCTTACATTTATTTATTTTCTATTTGTCTGAAAGAACCTTATTTTCCAGCAACTTGGTTGCCAGTAATGAGACATGACTGGGCTCCATGTTGTTTCACTGTGTGCTCTCTCTGACCTTCTTCAGCCAGAAGTCCTCTTGGATTTAATGGGATGTGCTCCTTTTAAAGTAAATTTATGCATAAGTTCTTTACAGCTTTCTTTAGGATGCCCACAGCATGAGAAGTTTTGCACATCTTATTGATTTCCATATTTCTTTTCTGAAGGGCTAGTTCTGTCACTGCAAAGACTGAAAAATAAAACAAATAAACAGACAAGACTCTAGAATGTATCTCAAACTATTAAAGGTAAAGGTTTTCCCCTGACGTTAAGTCCAGTCATGTCTGACTCTGGGGGTTGGTGCCCATCTCCATTTCTAAGCCAAAGAGCTGGCGTTGTCCGTAGACACCTCCAAGGTCATGTGGCAGGCATGACTGCATGGAGCGCCCTTACCTTCCCGCCAGAGCGGTACCTATTGATCTACTCACATTGGCATGTTTTCGAACTGCTAGGTTGGCAGGAGCTGGGACTAACAGCGGGTGCTCATTCCGCTCCCAGGATTTGAACCTGGGACCTTTTGGTCTGCAGGTTCAGCAGCTCAGCGCTTTAACACGCTGTGCCACCAGGGGCCCCCTATCTCAAACTATACCGTATCAAAAAAATGTATTCACAGCAAAATAAATGTACCATAAAAGTGCATGTGTCTCAGTTCTACATATGGCAGCAACAACTGTGAAATACTCCACTCCAACTCAGTAGTCTTTATCAAGGCCATGTAAGGTATGTTTGAGTCACTGGAAGAAAAACTCCTCTGCTGTAATTGATTTTGACCTTGGTTTGCAGAAGAGTTGGAACAGATGCTGAAGCCTGAACAATTTCTTTTAGTCACTTAAGAAGAAGCAAAAAAAGTTATGGAAAAGATTTACAAATGATATTGAAATATGCTGTAAAATTCAGCAAAAGGCTGCTTTTAAAAAGGGCTTTTTATTTTTAATCTGAAGGAATTTAGAAGATGGAAGGACTGCCTTCCAATCTCAAACATTTCAGAACAAAACAGAAAAAAGCCTTTTCTTCCAGGTCCCAGACTTATCTGATGCAGACCTGATAAAGATTAATGAGTGGAAACAGATTTTGCTCGGATTATGTGGCTGTTGTTTTCATATGTAGAGTCTGGACAAGTTTGTTTTCTCTGGTATATTCCTGCTGTTTTGTAAATAACTTTGGATAGAATATACTTTTTATTTTGAGTTGTTGCCATATGAACAATTTGAACCAGTTGTTTTATGGACACCTTCTGAACATAATCTTAGATACAATATATATGGAGTTGTTGTGATCCTATCTTCACAGTTGCTGCTATTGAGTGTACACAATTTGGAAATTTGTGTATATTGATGCTGTCTGTGTTTTCAAGGACCTCAGTGAAACAATACACTTTGAAATACATTCTGGGGCCTTTTTGTTTCCTTTTGTATAAGATTGTTATCTTGGGTGTTATAGTTATTTAACAGCATCCTGTATAGCAGTGGTTCCCAACCGTTTTTTTTGACCAGGGACCACTTTACCAGGGACCACCAGGGCTCAAGTTTCTGATACAGAACATATGCCATCCAGTAGTTGCCATCTGCTCGCCCATAGAAAAACATATTTAATAATCTAGAGCTGATGTGGTTATCCAGTGCAATTGTTTGAATCAGCAACCTAAATAACCCCAGGAACAGGCCTAAAAACAAGGACACCAAGGAACCCCTTCTTTCAGGCACCATATGAAATTACTCCGCTCAGGGAGGGAAGAAGAGGAGAAGCAGCAGTGAGGAGGCTTGTTGTCATGCCTTTCATGGTTAGTCAACCTCTCCCCTCCGGACATCCCCGTTGCCTCGGCACTATAAGAGAGTTTTATGAGACCAGTCACTCTCATTGCAACAGTGTAGTAATGGTGAGGCCACAGACCATATTTTAGTTCTTGGGGACCACTGGTGGTCCATGGAACCACTGCTGTATAGTTAATGCCAGACCAGAAAAATGCTCACCAGGTTTCTCCTTAAGTATCAGGCAGATGAATTTCAGATTTAGTTATTCAACCAAACTTCTCTGTTCCTGAAAAGCCCCTGATCTTTCAGCAGTCTTTCACAGCATTTCAGTTACTTGATATTCCCAAGTTGCCTTGCAGTGATCCAGCAAAGCAAGATATCTTCACTCTGGGGAACTGAATATTGGGTTGCAATCTGGGGAGGTATTGCTTAGGAACTTACACCCAAGTAGATATGCCCAACCATAAGCTCTTTTTTGTAAGATTGTTGGGTAAATGTTCCTAGGGACAGTGATGTATATTTTTAGTAATTAGTGAAACATACATGTACTGTATAATCAAAGCTGGATTGCAATCATGAACATCACCCAAATCTGTATCAATTATAGACTTCAGTGGATAAGAATAATTTTGCACCTGGCAACAGGGACATAAACAGATACTTCTCTGAACCTCTTCAACTCTCCACCAGCCATGGAAGGGTTGGAGAGAGGGATGCAACAGCTCAGTTGCTACAACAGCTCAGTTGCTACAACATAGTTCTACATTCACTTCACTTCACTTTATTTCTTAATTAGTCGCTCTCCACCAGAGTGCTCCGAGCGACTTACAATTTAAAATATCATTCCACAATAGAAAACATTCATCATAAAAACATTCAACATAAAAACATTCAACAGTGACTATTTGGCAAATTAGATCTGATTTACTTAAATGCACAACCAAACAGCCAAGTCTTGAGCGCTTTTCCAAAAGGTTGCAACTCCGACATTGCTCTAACATATGGAGGCAATGAGTTCCACAGAACTGGAACTGTATTGCTTACATGTGGAACCGTATTGCTTTTCAGGATTCCAGCACGCACCACATTCTGTGTTATGTTTCCTAATTTCATCTACATTACTGCCATATACACAAGGGCTGTGTTCCTTACAGTGCAACAATTGTGAAGTTTTCCTAATTTCTGGCCCAGTTACATGGTGGCGATGGTAGGTTTATAGCAATAAGATGCTACAAAGTTACATCCAACATGAAACAGAAAGCTAGCAAGGAAGTGGTTAGACTGTCTTCAAAAAATATTTTCATACAAAGTACAGGTAGAAGGGAGTGAATCATAAATTCTCCTGAAAAAGAAATTTAAGATTTTATTTATAGTTGATAGGGTGATGGGAGGAGTTCTGGAATATTGGAACCCAAAGACAAGGTGTCCTCAATCGTCTCCCCTCCATGAATGGATTTTTTCTTAGTATTAACACCACCATTCATACACAGTCCCGTCTCCTTCTGAATGCACTCACCACCACCTCCTCAAAAGAAATAGAAAGGAACATCTTTTCATTATTTATGTCACTCTGCTCACATGTTTGGTACCAAGTGCCAGGTGAGAAAGCTAAAACAGTGAAGAGGAGAAGGAAATTGTGGTGTTAGGGTAAATCTAAGTGACTAACAGGTCAGCAGTGGTCTTTTCACAAGGGTATGTGAGCCTTGGCAGATGCCCAACAATAGGTCTTTTTCTGGCGCAGAAAGATAGGGGACCTTTGGCATTGTCTCTAAAGCTGAAATACTCAATTTCATCACAGACCATGTCTGAGGATGAATGGAATGGCAACTAGTGGTGTCCTGTCTCAGGTTTTAGCTCAGACTTTAAAGAGCTATCCAAGAAAACGAATCTTTTGGTCTACGATTCAGCACCTTTGATAACTCCTTGAAAGTTTGTCCTAACATGGAGGGCACATTTATCTTCTCAAAGAGGTAGAAACAAGCAAATATCATTACAGATAGAAGCCATTTCAGATCTACTTTGGACTTTTTTTTCCAGGTGCACAGTATGTTAACTCAGACATTACCCCTGTGATGTTTAGTTGAAATTACTACCAAGGGAGTGTACAAAGGACTGTAGTCTTGTCTGACCTGATATTGTATACTTAATTAACTTCATTGATATATAACATGTCATAGGACTGGCTAGTTTTTTTTCCTGCATAGTATGGATCTATCCTGTAGAGCATCCTGGTTTCAACAGAATGAGGCATTTGAATCTGTGAAGAGCTTTGGGATTTATATTAGAATGGCAAGTGTCAGTACCAAGATTGTTTCTCTTGGGCATGTGCAGAATCCATTCTCTCTGGGATTCCATCTTCCCAACTTCCTCAAAGCATACCTAGAATAAGGCCCTCCAGTTTGGGGGACATGAGCTTAAGCAGTCATTCTTGCCTAGAAAGAACTATTTTGTCAGTATGCAGGGATGTCCGGGGCTCTCTTTCTGGGGATGTTTCTATCTGTGGCCCAAGCCAAAATAGCTCAGTGTGACATATACTTCCATATGTTGCGCCACTTACCACCTACCCGGACCTATTGTAGCTCTGCTGAAACCTTATCCTCAAGGACAATCTGTGATTTGCAGTCAATAAGAAGGGTCACCTCCACCACACTCCCTGCCATGGAAGGAGCTTTGCTAACTGCAGAAGTTGGTGAACACCAATCTCCACGATGATAGAAAAGAAGCATACACACTTGTATGGTGAATGTATACACGTGCATGTCCATAACAGAAAGCCACTCTATGTATATGAAGCCAATCCAGGTTTTAGCATGAACTTCAAAAGAGAGATCTAGGGTATTAAACTCGGCCGTCAAAATAGATTCATCACCTTGGGAAGCGCCTTTATGATTTGGACTATATAAACCATCTTACTGACAGAGAAGCTCTCAGCGTATAGGTGCCAATACAGGCAGTCCCGAAGTTAAGAACAAGATAGGTTCTGTCAATTTGTTCTTGTTGAATTTGTATGTAAGACGGAACAGAAACATTTTTAAGTCTAACTCCAGCGAAATCTATCTAACAAACAGCAAAACAAACACTGCGGTGTTTGTTTTGCTGTCTGTGCCCCTGTACAGAAGATTTCCCCTTACTTTCTGTCCCTATGAAAACTGGATTCTGAAAATAGTTGGCTTGTTGTGGAAACAAGAATCGGTGATAAAGTTTCAGTGGATAAACCTTTTCCTTATGATAACTCTTCCAGGAGTGAATTTTCCTTCTGTGGGATAGATTTCTCTTGCTTCCTGTCGTCTCACTCTCATTCTTAACTATGAGTAGTAGGTAAGTCAGATGTTTGTAACTCAGGGACTGCCTGTATGTATATATATATGAGTAAAATAGCTGTAATGACAGAGTGATGAAATGATATGCTAGTGACATTGTCTTAATGTGATGTGTATATAATGCATATAAATGCATATTATTAATATAATACACATGAAATTCATTATATATAACTGTGTGGCATAAAACAATCATATGGAACTGCCTGTATATCAAATAACCAGTCTCAAGCTCTTCTTCAAACATGTCCTTTTGTCTCCTTAACAAAAAGGAAAGTCATTCAGGGACGAAGAGGGGATGCGTAATCCCTTCTTGGGAAGAAACCCCTGAAAGACTTGTCCAACAAAATTGGAGGAGTGTAAACCAGTGCTCTGGTCTCTTCCCCTCAAGTGACAACCCTCAAACTTCTCCCAATTTCCCTTTCCAAAGGGTGCTTCTACACTGTCAGTGCAACACAGTTTGACAGCACTTGAATTGCCATGTCTCAATGCTATGGAATCATGGAAGTTGTGGCTTGATGAAGCACCAGTTCTCCTCTGCGACAGAGACCTTGTCAAGATATAGGACCTTATCACATTAGGAAATACTCCATTTCTGAGACTGCTTGAGAATGATTTCAAATGAGTCCCATCACATGACATTTGCCTGATCCTGTCAGTATTCCATCTAAATCAGTCCGCAAAGCATTGCAGAAACGGATAATTTGCAGATGGAATTTGAATCATGTTTTTAAAAATACTACAGATTCTTCTGTTGTTGAAGCACTGTTTTTGTGTGTGATGGGAATATCTGTATGCATTACATCAACAACGATACTTTTTAAAAGGTCATAGAGTGATGTAGGGGGTGTTTTGAATGGACTGGGAAGAGCCAGCCTTCAATGGTGTGATGAGTCAAAGTGCAGTATTTTCCAGTTATAAGAATCGTCATAATTGGGTGTGATGAAGAGAGTATGCATCCCATTTCAATGTAGTATGCATCCAGTCCTAAAAAAATATGGGATGCATACTGATGTAAACAGATCATATCTCAATATGATACTGTCCACTATCCCTACATTTCTATTGTATTGAGCTATGGCTGTTCAAGTGCTGTCAAACTGGGTGGACGTCCAGACTTTCGTGCTTGCATGGAAGCCAAAATACAAGCCCTGAACATTTTCAGAGGACTGAACTTGTTGAAAATTACAACCTTCTTCAAGCCTCCCCTAGTAATTTGTTTGTTTATAATCCTGTTGCTTACCTACTGTATGTATGTTCTATATGCAGCTTTCTTTCCTTGCTCTGTGTTTTTCCTTAAGAGTTGTGGGAGGGGCTGCAGATCATGTGATCCGCTCTGAGACCAGCACAGAGCTCAGACTTCTTTAGACTTTGGTACTGCTCAGATTGCAGACTTCTAAACATTACCTGCTCTTTATTCTGAGATGTTGTGACCGGATGGCACACAGAAACTATCTCAAACATAACTGTAACTGACTGATATGTAAGTAAGTAGGTAGGTAAGTAAGTAAAAGTTTATTTGTATACTGCCCTCTCTCCCGAAAGGGACTCAGGGCGGTTTCCAATATAAAATCAGCATAAAACATTGTACAATAAAACACTAAAAACACTATAAAACGCTAGAATTAAAAACAAAAACAAAACATAACAATTGACTAAAACAATCACATAAGCAGAAGGAATATAATCACTCAAATAACATATGAATCTGCAAAGAAAAAAGACCACTGGGATGGAGGAGAGGATGGCCTAGAGGGACCACTAGAACTAAAATACAATGTTATATTCCAAGATGCTTTCGGGCAGAGGAATATAGTGCAATGTTTCAAGTCAAAGAGATAGCCTGTGCAACCACGGTGGGTTCTTGCCGGATCTCCTCCGGAAGGGAATTCCAGATCCGGGGAGCAACAACAGAAAAGGCCCGCTCCCTCGTCCCCGCCAACCGAGCCTGGGATGGTGGCGGGAGCGAAAGAAGTGCCCTACCGGATGAACGAAGAGGACGAGTGGGTTCATAGCGGGAGATGCGGTCAAAAAGGTAGGCGGGTCCCAAACCATTTAGGGTTTTATAGGTAAGAACCTGCACCTTGAATTGGGACCGGAAAATAATCGGTAGCCAGTGGAGCTCCTTAAACAGGGGAGTAGATCTCTCCCTGTAGTTTGCTCCAGTTAACAACCTGGCAGCCGCACGTTGGACTAACTGAAGTTTCCGGGCCGTCTTCAGGGGCAACCCCACGTAGAGCACATTGCAATAATCCAGTCTAGAGGTAACTAAGGCGTGGACCACCGTGGACAAGTCAGACTTCACGAGGTATGGTCGTAGCTGGCGCACAAGCTTTAATTGTGCAAAGGCCCTCCCAGCCACCGCCGACACCTGAGCCTCAAGTGTCAGTGATGAGTCCAGGAGGACCCCCAAGCTGCGGACCTGCGCCTTCAGGAGGAGTGCGACCCCGTCGAGCACAGGTTGCCACCCAATACCCCGATCAGACTTGCGACTGACCTCGAGGACCTCTGTCTTGTCAGGATTGAGCTTCAGCTTGTTCACCCTCATCCAGGCCATTACAGCGACCAGGCACTGGTTCAGTATCTGAAGAGCTTCCTTGGAAATGAGTAGTAGAGTTGAGTGTCATCTGCATAGAGATGAGATGGCACCCAACTCCAAAACTCCGGATGACCTCGCCCAGCGGTTTCATGTAGATGTTAAAGAGCATGGGGGATAAAATGGAACCTTGCGGGACTCCACAAGTCAAAGGCCAGGGGTCCGAGCAGGTATCACCCAGCTTCACCAACTGGGAACGGCCCTCCAGGAAGGACTGGAGCCACTGGAGCGCAGTACCCCCAAGGCCCATCCCAGAGAGCCGTCCCAGAAGGATACCATGCTCGATGGTATCGAAAGCCGCTGAGATGTCCAGGAGAACCAGAAGGGACACACTCCCCCTGTCTAGCTCTCTGCAGAGGTCATCCACCAAGGCGACCAAAGCCGTCTCAGTACTGTAACCAGGCCTGAAGCCGGACTGTGAATGGTCCAGAAAATCAGTGTCGTCTAAGAATCCCTGGAGTTGAGAAGCAACCACCCTCTCCAGTACCTTGCCCAAGAAAGGGAGATTGGAAATTGGTCTATAGTTGTTAAGAGTAGACGGATCCAGGGATGCCTTTTTTTAGAAAAGGCCTAATTACTGCCTGTTTTAGGCTAGATGGAAAAATCCCTTGTTCCAGAGATGAGTTTATAATTTTCTCAAGCCAAATTAACAAATCTCCCCTGGTCAGTTTGATTAACCAGGAGGGGCAAGGATCTAGGGAACAAGTGGTCGCTCTCGTAGCTCCAAGGAACTTGTCCACGTCATCAGGGCGAACAAGCCTAAATGAATCCATCAAGATCGGACAGACAGATGCCTCAGGCACCTCACCTGGCATTGCACTAACCCCAGTGTCTAACTCAGAGCGTATCCGAGCGACTTTATCTGCAAAAAAGTGCGCGAAGTCACTGCACTGGGTTGCTGGGTTGTCAGGGGTCTCCTCCCCCTGGGGAGGTGGAGAAGCTCCCCAACAACCTGAAACAACTCTGTTGGTCTATTGATTGCAGATGCTATGCGGGCAGCCGAGAAAGCCTTTCTGGCTGCCTGCAAGGCCGCAGAATAGGCCTTAATAGCGGCTCTAGCCCGTGTTCGGTCGGATACCCTACGAGTTCTCCGCCAGGAGCACTCTAGACCCCTTCTCGACCGCTTCATCACAGCCAGCTCCCTTGTGAACCAGGGAGCCCTGGTGCATCGGCGGGTTGAGTATACCTGTGTATGCTGAACACATGAAGGTTGTGAGTAAACCAAATATGTTATTTTTACCAAAGTCTACTTTATTTTATCTCTTGAGTGCGTAATATAAAACAAGTTGTTTTATGGGAGAGTAGATAAATTTTTGAGCATTGAAAAACACTTCTGAAGAACTGCTATTATTATGCGTTGACATATTCTCTGTTTCCTAACAGATCAGAAACAACAAGTTATTCAATCTAACAACTGAAGCAAATTGTCTTGCATAATTACATTAGGTTGTATACCACTTTAGAAGATTCTACTCAAATGGGGTTTTGTCTCTTTTCTAAAAGGCTATAACTGCCATTCTCTAAAAGGTAATGCTTTTCTAAAAGAACAGGGTTGGGAAAGTGGTATATCCAACCGTGAGGATGGTTTGATAAGGGATACTCTCAATAGGTTTCCACTCTGGTGGGAAGCTTCCCATTAACAAAATGAAGTATCGTAGTGATGAAGATGGAAAATAAGGTTGGGGCAATTACACATCAGTTTGACACCTGATTCCACCTTTATTGGGTCACTTTGGGAGCCACTGCTCTCCAAGACTGTTGCCATCTTGGAGGAGCTGCAGGATGTTCATAAATTTTTCAGAACATACGATTTTTTGGAGGATGGTCCAGCAAGCTCTACAATTCACTGTGTCAAATGTCTGTGCAAGGTCAATGAATGCCATGTACAAAGGTTGATTTTGTTCCCTGCATTTTTCTTGGAGTGTTTGTGCAGTAAAGATCATGTCTACTGTTCCTCTTGAGAGGCAGAAGTTGTTCTGGGATTCTGGGAAGGTTTCTTCTGACACAGGTAGAAGGCGATTTGCATTTTTGTGAGGATTTTCCCAGCGGAGGTTAGAAGAGAGATACCTTAATAGTTTCCACAGTCTGTTCTATCCCCTTTTTGGAAAAGGGTGATGATGGTGGCATCCTTGAAGTCTGCTGGGATTTCTATTGAACAAATGGCAAGCTATTTAACCTTAGTAGACTGAAAGCCAAAACCAAGGTCACAACAACATCTGTTATAGAACTCCAATATGCAGATGATTACGTAGTCTGTACACATTCAGAAGAAGATCTACAGATCACTCTAAACACCTTTGAAGAAGCATACGAGAAGCTCAGCTTCTCAGTGAACATTGAGAAAACCAAAGTGCTCTTCCAGCAGTCACCAGCCAATCCATCTGCAATGCCAGAAACACAGCTTAATGGTGTAACATTAGAAATTGTTGAGCATTTTTGCTACCTTGGCAGCCACCTCTCTACATGAGTAAACACTGACACTGAAATCAAACACTGCCTGAGCTCTACAAGTGCAGCATTTTCCCTAATGAAGCAGAGTTTGAAGATCAGGACATCCATAGGGATGCCAAGGTGTTTGTTTATAAAGCTATTGTCCTCCCAACCCTCTTGTATGCTTGCAAAACATGGACTGTCTATAGACATCACACTCAACTCCTGGAATGATTCAATCAGTGTTGCTTCTGAAAAATCCTGAAAATCTCTTGGGAAGACAGGCGGACAAATGTCTGTGTGCTGGAAGAAGCAAAGACCACCAGCACTGAAGAGATGCTCCTATGCCATCAATTCCACTGGACTGGCCACACTGTCCAAATGCTCGATCACCGTCTCCCAAAGCAGTTATTATACTCCCAAGTCAAGAATGGAAAACTGAAGACTGGTGGACAGGAAAAGAAATTGAAAGATGGGATTAAAGCAAACCTTAAAAACTGTGGTATAGACACTGAGAATTGGGAAGCCCTGGCCCTTGAGCCCTCTAACTGGAGATCAGCTGTGATCAGCAGTACTGTGGAATTTGAAAAGGCATGAAGAGAGGGTGAAAGGGATAAATGTGCCAAGAGGAAGGCGCATCAAGCCAACCCTGACCAAGTCCGCCTTCCACCTGGAAACCAATGTCCACACTGTGGAAGAACTTGTGGGTCAAGAATAGGATTCTACAGTCACCTATATATCCACCGCCAAGGCACTACACTTGGAAGGCCATCATACTCTGACAACCAGGGATTGCCTAAGTACATAAGCCTCATCACACTAGAGCAGGGGTCTTCAAACTTTTGAAGCAGAGGGCCGGTCCACAATCCTTCAGACTGTTGGGGGGGCCGAATTATCATTTGAAAAAAAATACTAACAAATTCCTATGCACACTGCACATGTCTTATTTGTAGTGCAGAACAGCAACAACAACAATGAAAGAACAATACAATATTTTAAAATGAAAACAATTTTAACCAACATAAACCTATCAGGATTTCAATGGAAAGTGTGGGCCTGCTTCTGGCCAATGAGATAGTCAAGTTAATTAGGATTGTTGTTGTTGTATGCCTTCAAGTCATTTCAGACTTTGGCCGAGCCTAAGTCTAAAATTAATTATTTATTTACTGCATTTATTTACTACATTTATATCCTGCCCTTCTCATTCTGAAGGGGACTCAGAGCAGCTATATGTACATACAATATATTATATTATTAGCATAGCACAATATTAGCATTACATATTACTATATTGAACTATACCACTATACTATAATATTATATGTAATATATAACATATAATTAATATTATATGGTATTATTACAGCAGAGTCTCACTTATCCAAGCTTCTGGATAATCCAAGCCATTTTTGTAATCAATGTTTTCAATATATCGTGATATTTTGGTGCTAAATTCTTAAATACAGTAATTACAACATAACATTACTGCGTATTGAACTACTTTTTCTATCAAATTTGTTGTATAACATGATGATTTAGTGCTAAATTTGTAAAATCATAACCTAATTTGATGTTTAATAGGCTTTTCCTTAATCCCTCCTTATTGTCCAAGATATTTGCTTATCCAAGCTTCTGCCGGCCCGTTTAGCTTGGATAACTGAGACTCTACTGTATTAGTATTATATTGTATAACATAATATTATTATCAATATTATATGTATATACAATGTATTAGGGGCCCCTGGTGGCACAGTGTTAAAGCGCTGAGCTGCTGAACGTGTGGACCAAAAAATCCCAGGTTCAAATCCCGGGAGTGGAATGAGTACCTGTTGTTAGCCCCAGCTCCGGCCAACCTAGCAGTTCGAAAACATGCAAATGTGAGTAGATCAATAGGTACCGATCTGGCGGGAAGGTAAGGGGGCTCCATGCAGTCATGCCAGCCACATGATCTTGGAGGTGTCTATGGACGACGACGGCTCTTTGACTTAGAAATGGAGATGAGCACCAACCCCCAGAGTCAGTCACGACTGGACTTAACGTCAGGGGAAACCTTTACCTTTTACCTATACAGACGATCCCATGCACTGCGGTCAATGGAGGAGGCCCTTCTCTCAGTCCCACCCCCGTCACAAGCTCAGTTGGTGGGAACGAGAGGGGAGGGGGGCTTCTCTGTTATCGTTCCCCATCTCTGGAACTCCCTCCCTAATGAAATAAAAACAGCCCACACCCTCCTTTCCCTTAAGAAACTTCTGAATATGCACCTATGCACTTTAGTGGAGAGAAGGAGGATTAGGACACTTTAACCCATTGGAATTCTGGCTAACTCACTTGTATTATATGGCTGCTACCATATATCTTAAATGAACACCCATGTTAGCCATTTTAATGGTACAGTGTTTCCTTCCAACTTTGCGGGGGCCATGTAAATGGCCTTGGAGGGCCGCATCTGGTCCCCAAGCTCTGCACTAGAGCATGAATCCACTTTAAATCCGGTTTCTGCCTCCTGCAGAATTCTAGGGTTTATTGTTTGGTGAGGCCCAGGACCTATCCAGCTGAGCTGTTTAAAGCCCTAAGTGGATTTAAAGTGGACCCAAGCTCTAGTTGTGTTGTGGTCCTAAGTACTCTCAATTGGAAGGACTGTGGCCAATGGAAGAAGGAAAGGGGGCCTGTTTTAGGGCGCAGGGTGCCTTTAAACATCTCCCTTCCCACAAGATACTGTTTTCTCTCTCTTTAGTGTGTTTCTCCTCTTTGGAGTCCTTTCTTTCTGCTTTCAAGGCTTGCAAGTTTTGGGGAGCCCCAGTGGCCGAAGTTGACCGCCAGGCGGAGGAGAAGTTTGGGAGGACACAGAAAGGGAAGCCCCAAGGAGGCGGAGAAGAGGAGGAGGAGGAGGAGGAGGAGGAAGACTTTGGTTCTGCCTGCCACTCCCCAACCAGCTCTGCAGACGTTGTGTGCCTCTCTCCCACTCGGGAAACACAGCCTAGCCTACCTCCCAATTCCTTGTGGATTATTTATGAGTCGGGAATTGCTCCCCACCCCCCACCCCATGGATTACGAGTTGCTCAGGAAGAAAGGCAAGCCTCCCCATGAACGCTAAAGGGAGTGTCTTGGGAAGGCTCCGCTCCGTCCCTTGTTAGAGCGAGGAGTGAGCTCTGTTGTGTCCCTCCGAGCGCACTCCTCGCTCTCTCTCTCTCTCTCTTTCTCTCACCCCCTTGGAAGGCTTCTTCTTCCGCGCCTCCTTTTGTCTCCAGCCCGAAGCCCGGGCTCTGCTCGACATGGTGGGGATCGGGCGACGGCGGCGGAGGAGAGCATGAAGCCGCCGGGATGGGCGCCAACAATGGCAAGCGGTATGGCAGCGAAGGTGAGTCGGATCCCTTTTTTCTTTGGGGGGGGGGGGGGGGGAGGTTGCCACAGCCTCCTCCCGGGTCTCCTGTCCCAGGTCAGGGGGGGAAGTTCAAGGCAGTTTCTCAAACTCCTGTCCTTCCCTTTGAGAATCCTGGCTGCATCTACTGTTGAATGGATGCTGTTTGACCCCACTTTCACGTCGTAGCATCAGCAGTAAGAATCCGGCAGCATCATAGGCCTCTTCTACACTGCCATATAATCCAGATTATCCGAGAATCCCCGTTATCTCGTTTGAACTGGATGTGCGAAAAAGACCTTGGAGTCCTCCTGGACAACAAGTTAAACATGAGCCAACAATGTGATGCGGCAGCTAAAAAAGCCAATGGGATTCTGGCCTGTATAAGTAGGGGAATAGCGTCTAGATCCAGGGAAGTCATGCTCCCACTGTATTCTGCCTTCGTCAGACCACACCTGGAATACTGTGTCCAATTCTGGGCACCGCAGTTGAAGGGAGATGTTGACAAGCTGGAAAGCGCCCAGAGGAGGGTGACTAAAATGATTAAGGGTCTGGAGAACAAGCCCTATGAGGAGCAGCTTAAAGAGCTGGGCATGTTTAGCCTGCAGAAGAGAAGGCTGAGAGGAGACATGATAGCCATGTACAAATACGTGAAGGGAAGTCATAGGGAGGAGGGAGCAAGCTTGTTTTCTGCTGCCCTGCAGACTAGGACGCGGAACAATGGCTTCAAACTACAGGAAAGGAGATTCCAACTGAACATCAGGAAGAACTTTCTCACTGTGAGGGCTGTTTGATAGTGGAACTCTCTCCCCCGGACTGTGGTGGAGGCTCCTTCTTTGGAGGCTTTTAAGCAAAGGCTGGATGGCCATCTGTCGGGGGTGGTTTGAATGCGATTTCCTGCTTTTTAGCGGGGGGTTGGACTAGATGGCCCATGAGGTCTCTTCCAACTCTACTATTCTATGATTCTATGATTCTACACTCCCATATAATCCAGTTTAAAGCAGATAATCTGCGTTTTATATGGCAGTATACAAAAGGATGGACTCTCGGTGGCACAGTGGGTTTTACCGTTGAGCTGCTGAACTTGCTGACCAAAAGGTCGGAGGTTCGAATCTGGGGAGCGAAATGAGTTCCTGCTGTTAGCCTCAGCTTCTGCTAACCTAGCAGTTCGAAAACATGCAAATGTGATTAGATCAATAGGGTACCGCACCTTCGCAGTTCAAAAACATGCAAATGTTCTATGTTAAAAGGCATTGAATGTTTTCCTATATGTGTAATGTGATCTGCCCCGAGTCCCCTTCGGGGTGAGAAGGGTGGAATATAAATACTGTAAATAAATAATAAATCAATCAATCAATAGGTACCGCACCTTCGCAGTTCAAAAACATGCAAATGTGATTAGATAAATAGGTACTGCACCTTCTCAGTTCAAAAACATGCAAATGTAAGTAGATCAATACCATCAGGAAGGTAACGGCTGGCCACATGACCTTGGAGGTGTCTACAGACAATGCAGGCTCTTCAGCTTAGAAATGGAGATGAGCACCAACCCCCAGAGTCAAACAAGACTAGACTTAATGACAGCGGAAAATCTTTACCTTTACTAAAGAAAGGGCCAAAGAAAGTGCATCATCCCTGTAGGATCCCTGCAGTTTAACAAAGCTTTCAGTGCTGTTACTCAATGGTACAGGCTCCTGGGAGTTGTTGTTTGGTGAGGAAACAACACTCTCTTGGCAAAGAAGGCTAGAGACTTTGGCCTCTTCCACACAGCTGAATGAAATCCCACGTTATCTGCATGACACACCCACACACTTCAGCTGAGACACTAATGTGTCACGACACACAATTTGTAAAGCTCTGCTCTAAATGCTGTTGGAATACATCCCCTATCAGTCCTACCTCTGGCCCAGTTGCCTAGACTGCTGGGAATTATAGCATAATAATACATTATTGGCCGCATGTTCCTCAGCTTGACTTACAACCTAACACATTGTTTATTGCTTGTAAATGAGTCTGACAGAGCTTTGTGTTTGAGGAAAAAGGCCTAAAAGTGGTGCTCATGTTTGCAAAATTCTTTTGGGTGATTACCATGTTTCTTGCCAAGTCTGTTGATATTTCTCATTTGATTAACTGAGACTGAGATGATGACTTGCTTGCAGCCATGCAGTGTGTTTGTGGCAGGAGTGGTATTTAAAATGAGGTTTCCAAATTCAAGAGCCAGTTAGTGTACATTGTGTACTCTCCTTATTTCTTCTGTCGGGAAGTTTAATTGCTGTAAAAGACCTGACATATGAAAAGTGAAAGAATTGGTGATATCCATTTGAATATTATTCCTGTTCCTGCCCTGGGACTTGCATGCCAGTACAGACTGATAACGCCATCCATGACTGCAATGTGGGACATTTTGGTGGGGCTCCCAGAATGTCTGCATCATGTTTAGAAAGTCTCCACCCTGACCAAATAGCATCCATGGGGACTGGATTTAAGAGCTACTAACAAAACAATGGGAACCATATTTAGCAAGCATCTTTGCTGTCAGGAATTTGTGCATAGCCTATTTGTGATGATCTGGCCTATCTGTACTCAATTGTGTAGCTTGTTTCTTCTCTTTTAACCCAAATTCATGGCAAAACCACTTGTTTTGCCTATAATTCCCAAAATCTCTTGATCAGCAGGGATTTTGGGAGCTTTAGTCCAAAACTGTAACTTTTCTAAACTCTAAAAAAAAAAAATCTAGTGCTTGTTTAATTTTGCGTGCTTAGAGGAGTGGTTCCCAACCTGAGGACCAAAAACTGTTTTGTAACCCTTTTGGTACTAATGTTGGAGAGTGGTCCCTGGTCCAAGTGTTCCCTGGTCAAAAAAAGGTTGGGAACCACTGGTTTAGAGAAATTATTAGGATACTATATTTGGCAAATGGGAAACAGTTCAGGGAATTATGGGTTGAAACATCAAGTCCTTTTGGTACATTGTAAAAAAGATGAGCTGTAACATAATAATGGGTAATCTGACATTCCTAAGCAAACTCAGACATACTTTTTGACTTCTTTTGTTCTGAGTTATGAAATTGGGGCTGTGCTTTGGTTTTAGACTATATCTTGCTGTCTTTCTTATTCTTTTATAAAATAAACATGGTGGTTTCGTCTTCTGCTGAATGATACCAACACATCAGAGGAAGAACCAGTTAAAATAGACACAAACACACTGTTTCCTCTTTTTTTGCCTTTGAGCTAACACCACATACATTCCTTTTACTCCTTTGTAGCTCATTCCTGCTATTTCAGGATTCCTGCATTGTGCAGTGTGGTATAGGACGGCTTCCTGGCGAAATGGCAAGTTTTTCAACCCCAGGGACAAAGCCAGAGAGGCAGGGTTTAATGTGCTCCAGCTGTTCTGTTTAATGCTACCTCTGCAGTTTCGCTTTACTCAACACTTTTTTTGAGCTTACATTTGGATATATAAAGAGAGCTGAGCCTTCCCCTTGTTGAGATATAGTATTAGTTACAAAACTCTGATGGGATGGTTGGCTTCTCTCTCATTCTCTCGAGCAGTTATCAGAAAGGTCTCTATGAAATTAAAGTTGTGTGGGTTGAGGGGAAAACATAATCCACTGCAAAAAAAAACCCCAATAGCTCTTTTTGTTTTTTGTTGCTTTTCATATACATTTCCTCTGGGATTTCAGTTCAGAAGAGGTGAATGTCAAGTTAAGCTTCATTCTCTTCCTCTGAAGGTGGGAGGCTTTTGTTCATGCTTCCCGTAGACTTGTCATTCAGGCCAAGACGTGTTGTTGTTGTGCGCGCTATCATGTTAACTCTGATCTATGACAATCCTATCATAAGATTTGCTTGAGAAGTTTTTTCATAAGACATTAGCTATTGTCTTTCTCTGAAGCTGAGAGACTGAGATTTGTTCCTAGGTCACCCGGGTCTTCTCCTATCCTAGGTTGCTTCCAGACAGCAAATCACGAGTTCCATGTTGCAAAAAACAAAAACAAAAACAACAACAACAACAACAACAACCCCGGGACCTGAGAACAGGTCTACACACAGACCTGTTGTTCCCGGGATTTCTGCCTATGACATCCAGACTTGCTGCTTCATTGCAGGATTTCGAAGTCCACAAAATGACCACCATGGGACATTCACTGGAAATTTCAGATTTAAAAAAAACTTTAAATGCGCAGATGTGAATATACATGTAGTTTATACAAGTTTTGTTCCTTAGTCATACATATTTGTTCATTGTTTTTATTCTGAAAAGATGGCAAAAGTTGACTAGAGGGTGAGAACTTTGTCCTGGAAAGAGAAACGTCATCCTCCACATGTTTAATGAAGTTTGTGGCACACACAAATAAATTTTGTGGAGTAGGACCACTACTTTCAAAGTCGGGATTACATTATTGAACAGAAACTGACACTTTTAAGCCAGGAACAGAGCTTCATCATCATTATTATTATCATTCAGAGTCCACATAACCATCTGTTCAGACAGGTTTGGTTGTGCACTTGTGGCTGGGAACAATCGGGTGATGTTACTGGGTTATACATGTCTGTTCCTCATTGCTTTTATCATAAAACATTGGGAAAGTTGCTTATATGGCAAAACCTTTGTTTGTGTGTCACAAACTTCATTAAATGTGTGAAGGACAAAGTTTCTCTTGCCAGGATAAATTTTTCACCATTTACTCAAGTGTTGCCATGATTTTAGGATATAACCAATCAGGAACCAACATGTATAACCGGGGAACAAACCAACATAAAAAATCCCATATTTTCTGAGTGTAGGGACATACAGAGATTCGAATATCCACATTTTTGCCAGAACCAGGATAAAATCTCGCGTTTTTAGCGCTTTGTAGCAATTCCTCCTGTGTTTTCAGGGGACATTGTTTGGCCACCATTTTGAACTGGGGGTTCCTGGGATAAAGGTACTGTGTGGATGGGCCACTAGTCTACTATATTATTCTGGCTAAGGTGTGAAAACCCCCAAAGTTACTTTTGGCTGTAGTGGTGCCACCAATTCTGACTATCTTCCCTGGGAAAGCAGTCTGTCTGTGGAAATCCAGAAGCCTAGGTCCTGAACAGGTCTTTTATTTGCCTTTAAAAAAAACATGTGGGCTCAAGATTTTTAAGTCTCCAGGTGGGATGAGCCAGTAGTTGTCACAACATAATGCCAGAATTTTTTATTTAGTGGTTGAGTTTGCTGCTTCAGCAATTTTTTAACCCATAAAATTGGACACTGAATATGTAGAATGTGCAGTCTGAAAACTAGTAATGTGCGATTGGAAAAATGGGAGGGAAATTAGACACATTAAGTGTTTCTTAAGCACTTAAATGACAGTGTTTATCAGGCAATCTTGGTGAAAATCGGAGAAGCTGAGAGGTATCAGTTTTGACAGTTCCATTTTAATGAGGCAGCCGGAATGGATCTAGTCACTGACTTGGGATTTACAGTGGTGCGTGCACTGTTGGATTCTCCTGGCAGTTAATGAACTAGGGCATATCCATAAATGAACTATTGTTCAAGAGCTAATTATTCATGTAGGGAAAGTGCCACTGATAGGGGTTAAACAAGGAGTAAAAATTTTGGTTTGACTTATTAGAAATAAATCATATAGTAGTAACTATCAGCCAACATGAATTGATTCACGTTCACAGTTGAATTGAGTACAGAGAATTTCTTCCTGCCTTTAGAGCAGGCATGGTAAACTAAGGCCTAGGGGCCAGATGCGGCCCCCTGAGTGCTTACCTCAGGCCCTTCTCATTTTCCCTGTCCTCCTGGCAGGACGTGGTGGCCTGCTGCATCCTTATGCCAAAAAGATAGGGGAGGAAGGCACATAGCAGCTGAGAGCCCCCTGGAGCACTCTCAGCCACCGTATGTCTCAATTTCCTCTCAACATAAAGACGGTGCAAACAGCCCCATCCTTATTCTGGGAGGATGGCTCAAAGAAGACCCTCCTGAGCACTCTCAACTGCTGCCTGTCTCATCCTCCTCCCGGCATAATGCCAAGAGCACAGACCGAGTATTGGGGGAAGAGAAGGGGGAGGGGGAGAGGGGAGGATCAGAGCAGTTGCAGCATGTCCCACCTTCCTCCTGGCATAAAAATAGGGTGAGCAGCCCCATCTTTATGCTGGGCGGACAATCTGAGGATGACCAAGGCCCTGCCCTCTCCTAGGCCCGCCCCCTCTTGAATCCTTCCCCTCCTGGGTCCACCCCAGCCAGCATGTGCCTGCCCCCCTCCAAGCCCCACCCTCTTGGCTGGACCCGCAATGCAGCCCCGAGAGAAAAAAGTTTGCCCATGCCTGCTCTAGAGCAAGGGTGAACAAATTCTCCAATCCAGAGGACAATTCCCCAACCCAAACCCAACCTACAGGTTGCACACACACACATACACACACTGCAAGCCTGAAGATCTACATTTTCTTCTATAGTTCCTCTCAAAATGGGAACACAAAGTGATGTGGCATTACTTGCTATCTTCCTTTTGAGAGAGACTGCAGGGGCAAAGGAAGATGCCACAAGTAGCACAGGATTCTGGGGTATTTTGATGATGGTATTTGTTTTGCATTTTTCATTCATTTGTGGGTGCTTTCTGCAGAGTGTTGAGACAAAAATTATCCTCAAATTATGCCTTTTAAAACATGGGGAGTTGGGTAGCTTTGGGGGACTGGAAGGGTCCTCCAGGACCAACAAAAGTTTGGTTCAGGAGTGCATGAGGTCTACAGGGTGCACTATGGCCAATCCTTGTACAAATTTCTACTTGAAGGTAGAAGGGCACTAGGATGTGTTACAGGACACAGGGCTTTCCTATCTCTTTCACTGAGAGCCCTTCCACACAGCCAAATAACCCAGAATATCAAGGCAAAAAATCCCACAATATCTCCTTTGAACTGGGTTATCTGAGTCCACACTGCCCTATATTCCAGTTCAAAGCAGATAATGTAGGATTTTATTCAGCTGTGTGGAAGGGGCCTGAGCATACTCTTCTAGGCTCTTTTGGCATTTGTTCTTTCTTTTTCTGATTTGTCATGCACATTGAATTATTTCCTTCTGTGAATGAGAGACACAGCTACATGTTTTGGACCAGTGGTTCCCAAACTTATTTGGCCTACCGCCCTCTTTCCAGAAAAAATATGACTCAACGCCCCCTGGAAGGGGGGACGTGGCTTAGAGGGGTGGGCGTGGTTCCTGCTCAAGAGGGCGGGGCTGAGCCTCTCTCCTAGTCCAAGATGCAGGGCTGGGAGGGGGAGGGAGAGGTGGGCAGAGCCACAAATGGGAGGCCAGGACTGGGATGGGCGGAGTTACGAGCTCTGAGGCAGGGCTGAGCTTCTATCCCTGTCCTGTGGTGCCTGCCAGGACACAGGGAGTGGGGCTAGAGGAGGAGGCAGGGCCTCTTCCCAAGTGCCTGATGGGGCTGAACCTCTCTACCCCGCCCCCGTGTTCTAACAAGCGCCTCAGAGGAGGTATACAGAGGCTCAGCCCTGTCTTGCGGTCTTGGGAAGAGGCCCCGCCCTTTAGTCCTAAAAAGCCTCTCAGGAGAAGTATAGAGGCTCAGCCCTGTCCCGGGCTCTTGGAAGCCCCCATCCCTAGCTCCGCCCTCTGTTTCCTAACAGGTGCTTCAGGAGAGGTATAGATTCTCAGCCCTGTCTTGGGCTCTTGGCAAGAAGCCATGCCCAGTCCTCTAGCTCTGCCCATTGTATCCTAACAGGTGCCTCAAGTGCTCAGCCTTGTGTCCGGCACTTGGGAAGAGGCCCCGCCCCAACCCTGGCCCCGCCCCCATGTCCTAATAGGTGCCATCACCGCCCCCCTGGATCGCTGCAGCGCCCACCAGGGTGCAGTAGCACCCACTTTGGGAATCGCTGTTTTACTTCACTTCACTTCACTTTATTTCTTAATTAGTCGCTCTCCATCAGAGTGCTACGAGCAACTTACAATTTAAAATGTCATTCCACAATATAAAAACATTCAACATAAAAACATTCAACAGTGACTATTTGGCAAATTAGATCTGATTTACTTAAATGCACATCCAAACAGCCAAGTCTTGAGCGCTTTTACAAAAGGTCGCAACTCCGACATTGCTCATATGGAGGCAATGAGTTCCACAGAATTGGAGCATAGGTCAAAAAGGCTCTACGCCTTGTAGCTTCCAGGTGTACCTCCCTAGGGCCCGGTACATATAGGAGATTTTCCTGGGAGGATCGAGGTGACCACTGATGAATAAAAGGAATGAGGCGGTCCCTAAGATATAATGGTCCTTGGCCATTTCGAGCTTTAAATGTTAGGATCAGTATCTTGTAAGAGATCCAATGTTCTATTGGTAGCCAATGCAGTTGTTTCAGAATCGGTGTAATATGGGATCTTATAGATGATTCCGTTAGCAGCCTGGCCGCCGCATTTTGGACCATTCGGATCTTCTGGGGTTTTGTCTTCGGAAGGCCAGCATATAAGGCATTACAATAATCCAACCTAGTGGTGACTGTTGCATGGATTACCGTTGCCAGTGCTTCTGTTGAAAGGTAGGGTGCCAATTTCCTTGCCTGGCAAAGATGAAAAAAGGCCTGCTGACTTATGGCAGTGATCTGGGCCTCCATTGTCAGCGATGAGTCCAACACAACCCCAAGGCTTTTAACAGTAGCAGATGGAACCAGAACTTCCCCATCAAAATCAGGCAGTGACTGGATTAGCTCTGGTGGCTGGCCGGGCCAGAGTATCTCAGTTTTTGCGGGATTCACTTTTAGTCTACTTGCTCGCAGACAACTCATCACTGCTTCCAAACACAGCTTAAAGTTCTCAGGAATTGTGGTTGTCCCAGGTTCGAGACGCAAGAGTAGCTGGATATCATCTGCATACTGGTAGCACTCTATGCCAAAGCTCTGCACTAGTTCAGCAAGTGGTCGGACGTAGATGTTAAATAACAGGGGCGAAAGGACAGCACCCTGGGGAACTCCACAGCCAAGGCAGGAGCTCTCAGAGCTTTGGCCTAACCACTCCACCCTCTGTCTCCGGTCCCGGAGAAATGAACGGAACCATTTAAGAGCTAAACCTTGTACACCAGACATAGCCAATCGATGGATCAGCAAGCCATGGTCCACGGTGTCGAATGCAGCTGTAAGGTCCAAGAGTACCAATAGCGCTGATCCGCCCCGGTCTAACTGACGATGAATTTCGTCAGTAATAGCTACCAAGACAGTCTCTGTCCCATGACCTGAACAAAAGCCTGATTGAAAGGGGTCTAAGCCCGCAGTCTCATCTAAGAATTGCTGTAGCTGTCCCGCCACTGTCCGTTCAATCACCTTGCTCAAAAATGGAAGGTTTGAAACTGGGTGGTAGTTACTAGGTATGGCGGCGTCTAGACTTGGTTTTTTCAGAAGAGGGTGAACCACTGCTTCTTTAAGACACTCTGGGAAAATTCCTTGTTCCAAGGAGCTGTTAATGATGTTCCTTAAGGGATCTCGTAGTCCCTCCCAGCACTGCTTAACCAACCGGGAGGGGCAAGGGTCAAGGGAGCAGGTAGTTGGTCTTGCTGCAGCTAGAGTCTTTTCCAGATCTTCCATTTCTAATGGCACAAAAAGTTCTAGAAGTTTGTCACTAGATGGCCAGAAAGCTTCTAGTTCCTTTAATGTGTCCTCTGTGGGAGGTAGCCCTTCGCGAAGCAGGTTGATCTTATTTATGAAGTAGCTCTGAAAGGCCTCTGCTGTAATATCTTGACTGGCCATATCTTTGGCTGGATGGGTTGGATTTGTGTCCGACTCTTTGTGATCTCATGGACCAGTCCACGCCAGAGCTTCCTGTCAGCTGTCGCCGCCCCCAGTTCCTTCAAGGCCAAGTCAGTCACTTCAAAGATATCAATCAGTCTGGAGTCCCTGCTGGCGTAGTGGGTTAAAGCCTTGTGACTTGAAGGTTAGGTTGCTGACCTGAAGGCTGCCAGATTAAAATCCCACCCGGGCTGAGCGCAAATGAGCTCCCTCTATCAGCTCCAGCTCCATGCGGGGACATGAGAAAAGCCTCCCATAAGGATGGTAAAACATCAAAACACCCGGGCATCCCCTGGGCAACGTCCTAGCAGACAGCCAATTCTCTCACACCAGAAGCGACTTGTAGTTTCTCAAGTCGCTCCTGACATGAAAAAAAAAATCAGTCTGGTTGCCATAATCTTGGTTTTCTTGATGTTTAACTGCAACCCAGCTTTTGCACTTTCTTCTTTCACCTTGGTGATAAGGCTCCTCGGCTCCTCCTCACTTTCAGCCATCAGATTGGTATCATCTGCATATCTAAGGTTGTTAACGTTTCTTCCAGCAATTTAAACTCTGGCCTTGGATTCGTCAAGCCCCGCATGTCGCATGATGTGTTCTGCATACAAGTTGAATAGGTAAGGTGAAAGTATACAGCCCTGGTGTACTCCTTTCCCAATATTGAGCCAGTCTGTTGTTCTGTGGTCTGTTCTTACTGTGACTACTTGGTCTTTACACAGATTTCTCAGGAGACAGACAAGGTGACTTGATATTTCCATACCACCAAGAACATGCCACAATTTATTATGATCTACACAGTTGAAGGCTTTAGAATAAATAAAGCAGAAATAGATGTTTTTTCTAAAACTCTCTGGCTTCCTCCATTATCCAGCAGATATTGGCAATTTGGTCTCTTGTTCCTCTGCCTTTTCTAAACCCAGCTTGTACATCTGGCAACTCTTGCTCCATGTATTGCTGGAGTCTGCCTTGAAGGATCTTGAGCATTACTTTGCTGGCATGTGAAATAAGTGCCACTGTACGGAAGTTTGACCATTCTTTAGCGTTTCCCTTTTTTGATATGGGGATATAAATTGATTTTTTTTCCAATCTGATGGCCATTCTTGTGTTTTCCATATTTGCTGGCATATGGCATGTATCACCTTGACAGCATCATCTTTCAAGATTTTAAACAACTCAGCTGGGATCCCGTCGTCTTCTGCAGCCTTGTTATCAGCAATGCTTCTTAAGGCCCATTCAACCTTACGCCTCAGGATGTCTGGTTCTAATTCACTCACCACACCGTCAAAGTTTTCTTCTATATTATTATCCTTCCTATACAGATCTTCTGTATATTCTCGCCACATTTTCTTGATATCTTCAGCTTCTGTTAGGTCCTTGCCATCTTTGTTTTTGATCATTCCCATTTTTGCCTGAAATTTACCTCCAATGTTTCTGATTTTCTGGAAGAGGTCTCTTGTCCTTCCTATTCTATTGTCTTCTTCCACTTCCATGCATTGCTTGTTTAAAAATAGTTCCTTGTCTCTTCTGGCTAACCTCTGGAATTGTGCATTTAATTGAGCGTATCTCCCATATCACTGTTTCCTTTCACCTTCCTACTTTCTTGGGCTATTTCCAGTGTATCAGCTGACAACCATCTTGCCTTCTTGGTTTTCCTTTTCTTTGGAACATACTTTGTTACCGCCTCCTGAACATTATTGTGAACTTCTGTCCATAGTTCTTCTGGGACTCTATTTATTAAATCTAGTCTCTGAAATCTATTCTTCACCTCCACTGCATATTCACTAGGAATATTTGTGAGATCATATCTAATTGGTCTATGTATTTTCCCCATTCTCTTTAGTCTGATTCTAAATTGTGCACTATGAAATTCTTGATCTGAACTACAGTCAGCTCCAGGTTTTGTTTTCACTGACTGGATGGATGTCCACTACCTTTGGCTGCAAAGTCTGTCAGTCTGATTTCGGTGTTGACCATCTGGTGAAGTCCATGTATAAAGCCTTCTTTTAGGTTGTTGGAAGAGAATGTTTGTTACGCACAGTGAGTTTTCCTGACAAAATTCGCCTACGTCCTGTTTCATTTTGTTGCCCCAAACCGTGCTTGCCTGTGATCCTGGTTGTCATTTGACTGCCCACCTTAGCATACCAATCTCCTGTAATGAAAATAATATTTCTTTTGGTGTATTATCCAGTAGGTGCTGCAGATCCTCATAGAACTGATCTAATTCTGCTTCTTCAGCAGCAGTGGTTGGGGCATATATTTGGATCACTGTGATGTTAAACGGCTTACCTTGAACTCAAATTGAGATCATTCTATCATTTTTTGGGTTGTATCCGAGCACTGCTTTAGCAACTGTATTATTAATTATGAAGGCTACTCCATTTCTTCGGTGTTCCTCTTGTCCACAGGAAACTTGGGGGTGGGATAAATAGTAACGTTATTATCAAAGCAGATAATCCATATTATATATGAGTCTACACTGTCATATAATCCAGTTCAAAGCAGATAATCTGGTTTTTATATGGCAGTGTAGAAGGGACCTTAGAAGTAGCACTTTTATGCCACTGATGAGCTAGAGGGTGTCGCAAAAGGATAAGTTATGTGTTTCTTTATGGAGAATTGTGTGGTCTCCTAGATGTTAAGAAGTTGACATTCCAAGAAGCCAAGCTAGCCAACTGTGAGGAATACTGGGAGTTGCAGTTTGACATTATCTCTAGGGCCACACAGTTTTCACCCTTGATTTAATGGAAGGGAAGAAAATGGCTGCTGATATGAGATTGGATCAGGGTGGTTGCGGCTGAAGGTATGTCTTTAATAAAAACCAACATTGATATTGGCTCATGGTTATGGGTGGAATGGGACATGACATTCCTTGGGTTTAATCTTTTTTGCATTTCCTCATCCCAATAAACATCTCTCCTTGTATATGATGATTCTATATTTCTCTTCAGAACAGTGGTTCTCAACCTGGGGTCCCCAGATGTTTCTGTCTTCCAACTCCCAGAAATCCTAACAGCTGGTAAACTGGCTGAGATGTCTGTGAGTTGTAGGCCAAAAACATCTGAGGACCCTAGGCTGAGAGCCACTGCTTCAGAAGATAATCCCCCCTTCTACACTTCCATATAACTCACATTATCAAAGCAGATAAGCCATATTATCTGCTTTGAACTGGATTATATCCGTCTACAGTGCCTTATAATCCAGTTGAAAGCAGATAATCTGAATTTTATATGGCAATGTAGAGGGAACCAATAGCAAAAAGAATTTGATCATTATTTGTGACCCATGCCATTAAAGTCTATCAGGGAAGCATTGTGAGGATGCATCCTTCTGCTATTTGTATTCTTTGCTCTTCCCTATATAGATACTACATTATTATTTCACTTCACAAGGGTACAGTTTGTATCCCCAAGACCCTACAATATCTGCTTGCCTGTTTTCAGAGCCTCAAGGGATGCCTGTGAAATGAAAATGATTACGCTTGGAACAGGACAGCTCTGGCTCCAGATTTAAGGGAGTTGGCCTCATTGCAAAGTTTGTGTTAGCTGAACATTTCTAAATCCCAATACAAAAATCTTGAAAGTGTGTTCCCGAAGCCTGCAAAAACCAGGATACTGCAGTCATCTACCAAGGAGAAATTGCCAATTGAAAAATATCCAGAGCATTAAATACTAGTCAGCCATGTGTGCTACGATGGCACTCCTTGTCAAAAACCGATTAAATCAAGTGAGAGGGAAAATGAATGGAAAAGAAGTTTTATGTACATGCTCATAGACAGTCTGAATGTTCCAGAAATACTTTTTATAATAGAAAAGTGAGCGATTAAATGTATCACATGATACGTTTTCCCTCGATTCCTTGACAATAGATAACCAGGAATGCTCCATAGAGCCAGGAGTGTTCAATCCTAATCTGAGGGTAGTATGGTATATATAGTCTGGCAGATACTGGTCAGCCGAGAGCATGTCTTTCATTTAAGTTGTAAGCATGAAATAAGAATTTAGCACAATACTTTCTTATTTCATGCTCACATTATTGCATTTATGAGAGTTCAGGGGTGATTGGCTGTAACATGCAGACCTGACAGAAGTTTGGTTTTGGCCAGTCATGAGACTATTACATTGAATGAGCTCAGGCCCAACAGATGATACTATAAAGCAATGGTTTTCAAAATGAATTTGTTTGATCCTGGGAGAATTTCCTTAGGTAATGCTGACTACCTCCTTCTGTCACCTTCCACTTCACCAAACATTGAATCATTTTGCCCTTATGAGAGATTAATGCAATGGTCCAATGGTCAGTGAAATCTCTGGTCTCCCCATTTGTGAATATTAGAATGCATGTGGAGTTTTTTCAATCTTTGGGCCGCGAGAAAGAAAATCCGGTCCGTGAACCTCCTTCCTCTTTATTTATTTTATTTATTTTATTCCTGCTCCTTTCACAGAGCTGACCATTGCATTGGATAGACTACATCAGCTCTAGATTATTGAATATGTTTTTCTGTGAGCAGAGATGGTCCAACCATAAGGTGAACTAGGCACTTGCCTGTGGCACCAACGTCATGGGGGCGCCATCGTCCCGGGATGATGGCACCACCCCCACCTCCTTCTCCTTCGGGCCTCCCGGCAGCTGCGCTGGGCCTTCCGGCCGGTGCGGACCCGCCTTCGCGCCGCACGGGCCCACCTTTGGGCCCTTTAGCGATTGGGAGGTCTGTGGGAACTTGGAAGCTAGGTAAGTGGGGTTTATATATCTGTAGAAGGTCCAGGGTGGGAGAAAGCACTCTTCTTTGAAGCAGGTGTAATTAGCATTTAATGGCCCTGTGGCTTCAAGGCCTGGCTTCTTCTTGCCTGGGAAAAAATTTTTTGGGAGGTGTTAGCTATCCCTGATTGTTTACTATCTGGATTTCTCCTGTTTTCAGAGTGTTGTTATTTTTTTATTGTCCTATTTTTTTTAATACTGGGGGCTGTCTGGGTTATCTAAGTCCACACTGCCCTATATCCCTGTTCAATGTTTGGTGCTAAATTCGCAAATATAGTAATTCCTACATAACATTACCATGTATTGAACTGCTTTTTCTGTTGATTCGTTGTAAAACATGATGTTTTGGTGCTTAATTTGTAAAATCTTAATGTAATTTGATGTTTACTATGCTTTTTCTTAACCCCTCCTTATTATCCAACATTTTCGCTTATTTCAACACTTTTATTTTTCAGTGATTGGTTTTTTGGGGGGGGGGGGGGGGCAAAATTCCGTTTGCCTACACTTGAAAATTACCTAGGGCCGGCTGAGTGAGCAGATGGCGACTACTGGATGCCATATGTTCTGTATCAGAAACTAGAGCTGATGTGGTCTATCCAATGCAATTTTCTGAATCAGCATTCCAAATAACCAAACCAAATCGAAAGTTAACCAAAAACTGATTGATAACCCTTTTGGTACTAATGTAGGAGAGTGGTCCCTGGTCAAGTGGGCCATGGTCGAAGTGGGCCCTGGTCAAAGTGGGCCCTGATCAAAAAAAAGGTTTCGGAACCACTGATTTATAGGATCCTTCTTCTAAACTGCAGTGTGAAAATGTGATAGAAAGGGGCAGGGAGGACTTCTCTCTCTTCTCTCTCCTTCCCACTGAGACCCCTTCCACACAGGTGTATAAAAGCCATATTGAACTGGATTATATGGTAGTGTGGACACGGATAGCAGAGTTACCATTCCATGGTGGTGCAATGGGTTAAACTCTTGTGCCAGCTGAACTGCTGACCTAAAGGTTGGTGATTCAAATCTGCGAGACGGGGCAAGATCCCATCTGTCAGCCCTGGCTTCTCATGTGGAGACATGAAAGAAGCCTCCAAGCAGGATGGTAGCACATCCGGATGTCCCCTGGGCCGATTCTCTCACACCAGAAGCAACTTGCAGTATGTTCTCAATTCGCTTCTGATATGATAAAAAAGTAAATATTGTGGATTATCTGCCTTGATATTCTGGGTTATATGGCTGTATGGAAGGGCCCCTAGAATATCAAGGCAGATAATCCACAATATCTGCTTTGAACTGGGTTATCTGAGTCAACACTGGCATATAATCCACTTCAATGTGGATTTTATACAGCTGTGTGAAAGAGCTCTGAGTTAATTAAGGGTGAACTACTTTTGTACTTTGAAAGCAATTTTCATCAGTTGAAGACAAAGGGAAAATAGGACATTTTTAAAGCAGCTGAAAAATTAGAATGATAGGATTAATTGGGATTGCCCTGCCACAATGGGAAGTTATGATATTAGGTAGAATTGTGTATTTAAAAATTATAGTGCTTTATTTTTTTTTGAATTGGCATTGGACATTTCCCTTGCTCCCTACCCTTATTGTTTAGAACTGCAGATTTTAAAGTTGGGTCTGGTCCAATGAGGAATGCTTGTTCATGCTATGTCATGTACAAGAGACATATTTTATGCACTTATTTTTCCAAGGACAGTAGAAATGTGCATCTAGGTTTTTAATGTGGACGTTTGCGCTGTGCACCACTTTGCTATTGCATTGATTCTTCAGTGTAGACCAAACAGGCACAAAGAAGAGATATAGTAGTCATGGGCGATTTCAATTATCCCGATATCTGCTGGAAAACAAACTCAGCCAAGAGTACAAAGTCCAACAAATTCCTCACTTGCCTTGCAGACAATTTTATGGTCCAGAAGGTAGAAGAGGCAACAAGAGGATCAGCAACTCTTGATCTAATCTTAACAAATGTGGAAGACCTGATCAATACAGTTGAAGTGGTTGGATCCTTAGGGGCAAGTGACCATGTGCTCCTGGAGTTTGCAATACAAAGGAATGCTGAAACTAAGACAAGTCAAACACGCATTCTCGACTTTAAGAGAGCTGACTTCCAAAAAATGAAGGAATTACTGAGCGGCATTCCATGGACGCCAAAATTAAAAAACAAGGGAGTTAAGGATGGATGGGAGTTTTTCAAAAGTGAAATACTCAAGGCGCAAATGCAAACAGTGCCAACAAAGAAGAAAAATAAGACAAGTGCAAAGAAGTCAGAATGGATGTCCAAAGAACTTCTAACTGAGCTAAAGCTCAAAAGTGACATGCACAAGAAGTGGAAAAGGGGAGAAATCACCAAAGAAGAATTCAAACGTATAGCCAACACCTGTAGGGAAAAGGTTCGCAAGGCTAAAGCGCAAAATGAGCTCAGGCTTGCCAGGGACATAAAAAACGACAAAAAAGGTTTTTTTGCTTACGTTGGTAGAAAAAGGAAGAACAAGGAGGCGATAGGGCCTCTGCAAGGAGAAGATGGGGTGATGGCGACAGGGGACAGGGAAAAGGCAGAACTGCTCAATGCCTTCTTTGCCTCGGTCTTCTCACAAAAAGAAAGCCATCTTCAACCTCAGCAACATGAAATGGACGAAGGATTGGGGGAAATCCAACCCCAAATAGGGAAACAAGTTGTCCAGGAACACCTGGCCTCTCTAAACGAATTCAAGTCCCCAGGGCCAGATCAGCTACATCCAAGAGTATTGAAGGAATTAGCAGAAGTTATTTCAGAACCACTAGCAATTATCTTCGAGAGTTCTTGGAGAACGGGAGAAGTCCCAGCAGATTGGAGGAGGGCGAATGTGGTCCCTATCTTCAAGAAGGGAAAAAAGAACGACCCAAACAATTACCGTCTGGTCAGCCTCACATCGATACCAGGCAAGATTCTGGAAAAGATCATCAAGGAAGTGGTCTGCGAACACTTAGAAACAAATGCGGTCATTGCTAATAGTCAACACGGATTTACCAAAAACAAGTCATGCCAGACTAATCTGATCTCTTTTTTCGATAGAGTTACGAGTTGGGTCGATACAGGGAATGCTGTGGATGTAGCCTACCTGGATTTCAGTAAGGCCTTCGACAAAGTACCCCACAACCTTCTGGCAAATAAACTAGTAAAATGTGGGCTAGACAAAACTACGGTTAGGTGGATCTGTAATTGGCTAAGTGAACGAACCCAAAGGGTGCTCACCAATGCGTCATCTTCATCATGGAAAGAAGTGACAAGTGGAGTGCCGCAGGGCTCCGTCCTGGGCCCAGTTCTGTTCAACATCTTTATTAACGACTTAGACGAAGGGTTAGAAGGCACGATCATCAAGTTTGCAGACGACACAAAACTGGGAGGGATAGCTAACACTCCAGAAGACAGGAGCAGAATTCAAAACGATCTTGACAGACTAGAGAGATGGGCCGAAACTAACAAAATGAAGTTCAACAGGGACAAATGCAAGATACTTCACTTCGGCAGAAAAAATGGAAATCAAAGATACAGAATGGGGGACGCCTGGCTTGACAGCAGTGTGTGCGAAAAAGACCTTGGAGTCCTCGTGGACAACAAGTTAAACATGAGCCAACGGGATTCTGGCCTACATAAATAGGGGTATAGCGTCTAGATCCAGGGAAGTCCTGCTCCCCCTCTATTCTGCCTTGGTCAGACCACACCTGGAATACTGCGTCCAATTCTGGGCACCACAGTTGAAGGGAGATGTTGACAAGCTGGAAAGCGTCCAGAGGAGGGCGACTAAAATGATTAAGGGTCTGGAGAACAAGCCCTATGAGGAGCGGCTTAAAGAACTAGGCATGTTTAGCCTGCAAAAGAGAAGGCTGAGAGGAGACATGATAGCCATGTACAAATACGTGAAGGGAAGTCATAGGGAGGAGGGAGCAAGCTTGTTTTCTGCTGCCCTGCAGACTAGGACACGGAACAATGGCTTCAAACTACAGGAAAGGAGATTCCACCTGAACATCAGGAAAAACTTCCTCACTGTGAGGGCTGTTCGACAGTGGAACTCTCTCCCCCGGGCTGTGGTGGAGGCTCCTTCCTTGGAGGCTTTTAAGCAGAGGCTGGATGGCCATCTGTCGGGGGTGCTTTGAATGCGATTTCCTGCTTCTTGGCAGGGGGTTGGACTGGATGGCCCATGAGGTCTCTTCCAACTCTACTATTCTATGATTCTATGATTCTAGACAAGTCATGGTATACCTAGTCAATATTTCTAATGAGGGAACAAAGAAGGAAGTGCTTGCTCAGTTTGAGGCTAAAACAGGAAATTCTTTTCTCCTGCTGCACAAATGTTTCCAGGGTAGTGTCATAAATCATAAAGCATTTGTCTCCCAGTGGTCTGTAAGATAAGGCCTTCACAGTGGAAACCAGTACACTGACAACTTCTCCCCCTCTTGTGAATATATTTTTGCCTCTGGCTAACACTTACTTTTTCTGTCCTCAACAGGAAGACTGGGCTTGTAGATATTTCTCAATGTGATGCTTAGAAAAGTAATGCATGCATTTTTCCTCAGTGTGTGGAATGAAGGTTGTAAAAGTTATCACATAGGATATCTAGGAAGTTTAGTTAGGTTTATCACTCAACCATTGAAGTACACCATTGTGTTGTCAAACACAATAACCTCCCCCCCCCCCCCAGCAGCAATTTATAGTTTTTCCATATTTTTATTTCCCTTTAAAATTATTTTCTGGACTTCCACAATTGCAGAGAAGGATACTGGCAGTGGACAAGTGGCAGAAACTCACCCACAAAGTTTATATTGCTTCAAAACCTTTAATGAAAGGTAATTTTTCCTTCAACTTTCTGCCTAACTTGTATCATTTAATACTATTTCTATACCTATATGTGTATAATATATGATTTGGGCCAAGACGAATCTCAAAGGTCTTTACCTTTCAGCCACCCCACAGACAGCCCCCCCCACAGAGATGTTTCCTGGACGACAAGGCTGGGTTAATCTCCCCCCCCCCCCCCGGCTATCCCCAACAAAGGTGATAATCAAGTTCCATTGTGTGCACATGCAAAACAATAGACAGTTTTCCAGCTTGATCAGATAAAGTCAGGAGATGTTTGTTGAGCCAGATATCCCACTCGAGCTGAGAGATTGCTGACCACGGAAACAGAAGCTTAGAATATGTACATACATTTACAGACTCTTTATTTCAACTCCGAAATTTGATTGAAAGTGATCAGCACCTGTTGTTTCGGGGATTCCTCTGTTTGTTTTCCAAAAGCGTTTCCCCATCACCTGGAACTAGACTATTGAGCCACTTGGAAACTCATTAACATTTCCCAAGTATGGACATGGATCTTCTGGAGCTCACGCCTCCCAAGGGGGACGCCTCCTACAGCTGATTGGCCTTCCCAAGCCAATTCCCTGTCATTTCCTCCATGCCAAATCTCCGCTTGGCGGTGACAACATCATCGGAGCACTGGCCAATCAGGGCACATGTTGTAGTTCAGCCTGTGTTACCTGTGTTAGTGCCTGATGACAATGAGGTGTCTGGGCCTGGGCCTGTGTCTGATTCTGGGCCTGTGGCTGATTGCAATGGGAATAATGGTCTTGACAGGCTTGTGTTAGAGCCAGAGGCTTCTGCAGAACAGACACTGGAGCCTCAAGGCCAAATTCCTGAAAGGGGCTGCTTTTCTGAGGGAGATTCTTCATATACTATATATATATATATTCTTCAATAAACTGTTTGTTGATAGATTCAGTTGGTGTGGTGTCTTACGGTCAGAGAGCTGTAGCTCTGGGACACAACAGCACAGATCCAAACAGACCTCTCTTTTAGCCAATCAGGGTAGAAAGCAGGAGGTTTGAATAGCTGTCAAAAGTATAAAATCTCATGTCTCTGTATTCATGTTATGCTGTACCTTTGAAAGCATTTGCTTGTACATGTATCCAGAACTGACCCGAGGTCATTCTAAATAGTAGGCGAACCTAATTCTGCCCCCCCCCCTCAAATTTTGGTGCCCACCCCCCACAAACCAGAGGCGGCGGCAGCAGTGGCTGAGGCGGTGGCTGCAGAGGCGGCGGCAAGGTTGATGGGTTGAGAAAGCTTGCACGGATGGGTGGCTGGCAGGGCTTCAACCCATCAACCTTGCACATCAACCCCACGGTGGCATAGGTGCCCCCGGAACAATTACGCCACAGGCGACCGCTTAATTGGCCTCACCTATGGACCGCCTCTGCACGTATCCTTTCTTGGCAGATCAAATAAACCTCTGTGCCTTGTCTTTACCCTGATGAGTGAACTTTCTGTTCTGGTCTATTTCAATTTGGTTTTATGAACAACAGAAATCTGTGTCTATCCTAGGAGCCTTCAAGAGCAGCAGTTCACTTTTTAAAATATTTTATCTGTATTGCTTAACTTTTTTTAAAAAAAATATCAATTTTCCAAAATGAAAAATGGACTTCTGAATTTGCTATTTCTATTGTTTGTTTGTTTTTTGGTTTTTTTTTTTTAGGGTACATTCTTTGATATTCAAAGAATGGTCCTCAGCTATTCTACACAAGGTTCCTTACTGGAAACAAATTTTTATCTTTCAAAAAACAGATACAAAGTAATACACTTGTACTCCTGCTTTCTGAATTTTGTATTTATATCTTTCTCTTTGGTTCTCTTAGCCACAAGGAAATGTCTTTTAAGATGAAGCCTCCTTTTACGGAGAAAATCAGAGCAATGCTTACTGGTAATTCAACTAAAAAAACATTAGGCTTGAGAAAAAATGATTTTTTGTTTCCCAAACAGTGAAGGATTTGGCATTTGATTTTTTTGTTCTTTCTTTTGGGATAGGATGCCATATTTAAAACTGGAATGCCAGATCGAGCATTGCCCCAATTACTTGTCTATTTGGGGGCAATTTGAATGGTTATAATAGAGTGTGTTTATTTGTGTGATAACATGCTTAATGGTACCATCTGTGGTGTCCAAAAAAAGGAGTAAACAGTCCCAGCACAATATAACTGGTAAGTGCAAATGATACCAGTTTCAACTTAAAACCACTTGAGCCTTTATTTTAAGCTTTAGAGGAAATCCTGTCTGCCATTCTTAAATTGATGTGATTGCACTTCTCAAATTTCAACCCAAAATAGATGCCAAAGATGTACACACTCTGCCAAAATAGTTTTTGTATATTTAGAACACTTGGACTGTAAGATAAGCCAAAGCTAGAAGTGTTTTTGAGCAGTAAGGAGATCCAAGTTGGATTATTCTTCTTCAGCTTGGCATGCCATAATACCATGTCTGTCTCCAAGGAGAAGGGGCTTGTGAACTTGATCAGAGTTGACCCAAACTTTTTTTTTCTCCTGCAACAAAAGACAAAATGCTATTCTTGATTTCATGGGAAGATGTCAATAAACACAGGGATTGTTGGCAGTCAACAACTAGTGGCAATGACTAGTCAATACAATGCTGGCCATCCACCAACATACTAAGTGTCTTAGGGACTTGAGGTAATACGTTTGGCACACAGTGTAGGTCTTTCGGATCTTACTTTCTTCCTCAACATCTGTTACCTGAGGTAGGTCCCACGCTTTGCCTCATGCCAAGTTTACTCATCTGCTTTATCAAGACTAAAACCATGCCACCAGCACAAGGCCAGTATTTTTCTTCATGCCTACAAAGCTCTCTTTTATTTGGGTACACCATATACACATGTACAAGGTTGAGAAATCTCACAAGCCCTATGCTGCTGGTTTCTGATGAGGCTAAATGGCTGGGATGCTGGTGAACATGTAGATCTTTCCCTCAAATGTCCCCTTCATGTCTGCAGTATTTCAGGCCTTTTCATATTCAGTATGAAGATTTGAATAGTGCTTTCTGACTGGATTCTGTTCAATGTCATATCAGGGTTCATAAACATAGAACATTTCTCTGTATCTAAAGAAAATAAAGACAGCCATTGTATAGTGACATTCCAAATTTTTAATAATACGAGGGTGGGTCAAAAAGCTTTGCTCCCTGTGTCATAAAAACATTATAAATAAGCAGAAGTTGCTACAGTTCATAGCCTGAACTATCCTCTACAGTACACAAAACTATTGTTCAATGTAGTCACCATCAATTTGTACACATTTGTGCCATCGTTCAACCTAGATATCAAAACCATTTTGGAAAAATTCAGGGTTTTGCTTCGTGACCCTTGATTGAATCTAAAACCACATAGATTGTCTTTCAGAGGTCCAAAAACACAACCTATGTGATTTTAGATTCAATTACTTGGAATTACATTAAAACAGCTTTAAAATCAAGGGTCATGAAAAAAAACCCTGAATTTTTTCAAAATGGTTTTGATGCCTGTGTTAAACGATGGCATAAATGTGTACAAATTGATGATGCCTATGTTGAATGGCAGTTTTGTGTAGAGCAGTGGTTCTCAACCTGTGGGTCCCCAGATGTTTTGGCCTACAACTCCTAGAAATCCCAACCAGTTTACCAGCTGTTAGGATTTCTGGGAGTGGAAGGCCAAAACATCTGGGAACCCACAGGTTGAAAACCACTGGATTAGAGGATAGTTCGGACTATGATCTGTAGCAACTTCTGCTGTTAAATGTTCATTCATGACGTTATTATGACACAGGAGGCAAAACTTTTTTGACCCACCCTCATATTAAGAACAGTTCTTAGATTGGTCTTTAGTTATCTCATTGGCAAATATCCTTTCTGATCCTCATAGATATCTACTTGCCAAAATAATACGAAATATCTTATAGTCATTGAGATAGGGCCGGACACCAGTGTTCTTGTTTGTTTTTATTATATCTCTGCAAGTCCTCTCATCTGAATTCTGGTCATCTTCTTTTCTTAATCACTTTGTACGGCCCTGTTTGCCTTCCATTGAAGTGCTTTGTCTTCCATTGATCCATAGGGGATTTGGGATAGGAGCATGAAATGAATGGTATTCAAAGGAAAACCATTCTCTTCTTTTTGCCTTGGCATTGCATGTACAGTGCTATGGGTTCAATGGTTGTCTTCTACAGCTAGAAGTTCCATTGTAAAATGTGGGGAAGCTCTCTCTCCAACATTTGGATAGAACAGATAGTCCTGGGACAGAAGGGCTAGGGGCCTGAATGGCACATGTGCCCATACAAAGTTCATGAACGTTTTTACATTAAAGCTTAATTGCAACCCTGTTGCAAGCATGGCTGGTGGGAACGAGGGACAGGGCCTTCTCGGTAGTGGCTCCCTGACTGTGGAATACCCTCCCTAGCAACATCCGACAAGCCCCAACTCTTCTGGGCTTTAAAGACATGGCTGTGTGCCCGAGCATTCAATGAATAATCACCTAAGTCGACATGGTCTGAATCAAGTTTTAAGCCTGAGGTCCTGGATGAATGGTTTCAATCACACAGATGTTTTTAAATTTATAATGTGTTTTAATAATTCATTGATTTGTATGTATTGTTTTGCTTTTAATGACTGTATTTTGGGCATTGAATTTTGCCGATCTTTGTAAACCCTCCTGAGTCCCCTCTGGTGAGAAAGGCGGGATAAAAATGCTGTAAATAAATAAATAAATAAATAAATAAATAAATGTAAGCAAGGATCTTGACTACTTTTTATTTAGCTCACCCTTCTGTGTGACATGCTGTGTTCTGCTGCTTATTTTCTTTGGTATATGTACACGGTTTCCTCTTCTTCTTTTTCTTTTTTTTCTTTTTTTTTGGTATTTTTGAATAGAGGGTCTATAGAAAGCTGCAAAGCTGAAGCTGAGAATTGTGGTTGGCCATTTAAAAGTCCCATAGCATAAGTAACCTTGTTTTATGCTAATTGGTTTATAAGAGGCTGCTATACGCTTGGTGTGTATAAAAACCTGGGCATTTAAACAGGGTGGTGTTTGTGGGTGGGTGTGACATAGAAATGAGGTGTGAGGACTCCCTGTGAGGTGCTAAAGTGAGCAGGAGTTTTATTGAAATAGTGGAGGAAAGAAGCGACGTCAAGCTTTTTGTACACTTCCAAGGTGTGGTAGAGCTCTTAAATTTTTAAACTAAATCCTGAAGACTTCAGTTACCACACATGCTGAGTCTGTTCAAAAAATCACGTTTTGGCTTTTTAAGTGGCAATAGGAGTAAACCACTTTCTCCCCTATGTAGCCCCTTCCCATAACAACGGAATGTTATATCATAATCATAGTGTGGCCCAATATCCTAGTTTACACCAAACCATAGTTTCCTGGTTCAGATGAAATGGGAAACTATGGTTAATTGAAAACTTGTGCATTTCCTTTGACTGTGATATTAAGGGAGGGAAAGGGTTATTGTTGCATGGACAAAAGGCTTTTCCATAGTTTTTCCCCTTTTTCTTATTTTTCCCTTCTGTTGCTTTTTTGTTTTGTGGTTCTTTCATTTGCAAGCTACAAATGGAGTAACTTGCAAGAGTGTATACCTGAACATAAGTACCCTAACTTTTCCAAAACCTTACTTTTTAAAAGGAGACACTGTTAAACGTAAAGGTTTTGCCACCCAAGGAGACAAAGTAAATAACTGCACTTCAGTTAGGATGAGTCAGCATAAAGCTTTTTGTTGACATAGAAGTGTTGGGATTGCCTGTCTTTAGTAGAGCATTATGAAAGATGACATGAACATCTCGAATAAACATAGGTGTCTCAAAGTGCATACTTTTAATCCTGAAATGTTCTGTGTAGTTATCTGAAGTGCTGTTGCAGAGGCCACTGTAATAATTTGTCATGAACGTACTTCTGAGAAACATATCTGCCATTTCCCCTGCTAAAACACTGAACTCGCCCCAATCCCTTTACCATGCACCTCCTGCAATGTATGTAGATGTATGTAGATCTATGTATGTATGTATGTACAATGTATGTACATGAAGCTTTTTCATCATATGGGGAGAGGGATGCGCCTAGTCTTCTAAAATCAAGGCAGACAATCCACATTATCTGCTTTGAACTGGATTATGAGCCAACACAACCATATAATCCACTTCAAAAGAGATAATCTGGATTTTATACAGATGTGTAGAAGGGCCCTAGGTCTGGATTCTTAAAGGGCTTTGGAGTGCTTCCAAACATTAGGTGTGGACTCTCCACAAAGCAATTGGAGCAATTAGTCTGGAGTATTGTGGGCATAGATGCAGTCATACTAACCCACTCCTGGGGCAGAATGCACAGGAATGGATTTTCTATATTTAACAACAAAAACAAAACCTTTATAAGGATAAAAACAAAGCAAATAAAAATGAAATATTGTTGAAGCCCTCGAGGACTTGACAAATTCAGAAAGTAGTCCCACCAGCCTAGCTACCATTGTCCAACTTGTTCTATAATGATCCATTTATTCTGAGGTATGAACCACCTTTGATTTTCAGGTATTTTAGTGTGACTGAAATAAGTCTAGCAACAACCTTCCTATACAAATGGTATGCAAGTGATGCCTCCTGGATGGCACTATACTTACAAAAGTCAAGAACTGGACATCACCTGGTAGTGATCAACTTCATTGATTTTGGCTCAAACATCTAATTAGTTTACATGGAAAAATGGCCCAACAATTCAATGAGATGCTGCAGAAAGGAAGTATCAGTGAATGGCTAACAACTGGAAGAACATACCTGATACAAAAGGATCCAGCAAAAAGGAGCAGCACCAGGAAACTACAGGCCAATACTGTGTCTGCCCACTATGTTTAAACTACTGACTGGCATCATAGCTGACAGAATTCATCTGGTAGAATTCTGCCAGATGAACAGAAAGGCAACAAACGGAAAAGCAGGGGCACAAAAGACCAGTTATTAATTGACAAAATGATTCTGGAGAACTGTAAAAGCCGAAAAGCTAATCTTCACATGACGTGGATTGATTACAAAAAGGCATTTGACTCATTCCCACACAGGTGGATCATCAAGTGCATGGAAGCCATCGGGATTTGTAAAAACGTTGGCACCTTTATTGAAAACATGATGGAGCACTGGAAAACTGAACTGTTGGTTGGAAATGAAAGAAGAAGAGGAATATTCCAGGGAGATTCATTGTCCCCTCTGCTTTTCATTATTGCCATGATCCCTCTGTCAACAATCTTACAAAAAACAAACCTTGGCTATCAAAGATCTAAAAAAATCTCACAAAATTTCGCATCTGATGTACATGGATGACCTGAAGCTGTATGAGAAAACAGAAACTGAAATCCAGTTTCTGACTAACACTGTCCAAATTTTTAGCACTGATATCAGCATGGAGTTTGGTTTGGAAAAATGTTCAACAGTGGCATTGAAGAAAGGAAAAATCATTGAAAGTTAGGGCATAAATATGCCTAATGGCCAAACAATAAAGTGTCACCAGCCAGAGGCCTATAAATATCTGGGCATATTACATCTGGATAACATCAAGCATGAACATGTGAAGACTGTGGTCAGTAAAGAATACACACAAAGGGTCAGAAAAATTCTCAAAAGCAAGCTCAATGGAGGCAACACCATCAAGGCCATAAACACTTGGGCCATACCTGTCATAAGATATACTGCTGACATTATAAATTGGACACAGGCGGAACTGGACATTTTGGAAAAACAAGAAAACTCATGACTATTCATCATCCGAAAATACACCACACAGTCCTAGACACTTGGGAAGTGTTCGACTTGTGATTTTGTGAAATGAAATCCAGCATATCTATTTTGTTTGCTGTGTCATACTACTACTACTACTACTACTAATAATAATAATAATAGTAATAATAATAATAATTTTATTTTTATACCCCGCCCCAATATTTAAAAATAACCATAATAATAATTTTAACCAACATAAGCCTATCAGGATTTCAATGGGAAGTGTGGGCCTGCTTCTGGCCAATGAGATAGTCAAGTTAATTAGGGTTGTTGTTGTTGTTGTTGTTGTTGTGTGCCTTCAAGTCATTTCAGACTTTGGGTGAGCCTAAGTCTAAAACTGAGGGAGGGGGCCAGGTAAATGACCTTGGAGGGCTTCATAGTTTCAGGACCCCGGTGCTAAAGTATATTATGAGTGTAGGTAGAAACCTGGATTAGGACCATGTCAATGAAAAATGCTGATATCATGTGAAAGAGGTTCAATAATACTAACGACTTCTTTTGAAATCAACCCTAAAATCACAAAAGAGCACAAACAAGGGTTGTGTGGGATCTCAATTGATATAAATGGACTGCAAGCATTAGCTTCTTATAAGGTTTGTGTGGTTCAGCATATCATCTTGCATAAGGAATGCGGATTTAGCAAACCCCTGAAATTGACCTGGACGGAAAGGGGCCCATGATTCTTTTGGACTTCCATGTGGCTGATAGCAAAAGATTTCATCACCCACATTTTAACAGTAGCATGTAAAAAAGAGAGAAAGAGAAGTTAACATCTGGGCATGCAGCCACAGTAAATGGAATGGAAGGTCCTTCATGTTTGAGTCTGGACTTCAATAAAACAAATAGTGTCACAAATGAGGCATAAAATGAAGCCTGCTGGTTATATCTCAGTGAGAATGACATATATATGTTTTTCCAAAGAATAAATAAAATACGTTGATTATGGGGGAAGTGGCAGCTTAATGTCCATGCCTTTAAGTAAAACAAAGCTTGAGGAAGCAGAATGTAGCTTGAGAATCTGGTGGATCAGTAAAGGTTTCCAACTCCCAATGGTTTAAACCATATAAATGATTTAAAAGTCTTTCCTTCATCCTAGATCAGGCTGAGGGGGATCAAGATAGATTTGTGTGCCTTTCTAGTACAAAAAAAAAGTTATCAAGCTGAACATACACATAGAAATGCCTTGTGCCACAATTCTGTTCTCCCTTCTGAGCTATTCTTTTGCACTCAATTGCCCCTGCTGTATTATAAGGTTAAGTTGATCCAGCAAGGCAAAATCTCTCCACACCTGATACTAAGAATGCAGTTGACATACCAAATCATAGAATCATAGAATCATAGAATAGTAGAGTTGGAAGAGACCTCAAGGGCCATCTAGTCCAACCCCCCGCTAAGAAGCAGGAAATCGCATTCAAAGCACCCCCGACAGATGGCCATCCAGCCTCTGCTTAAAAGCCTCCAAAGAAGGAGCCTCCACCACGGCCCGGGGGAGAGAGTTCCACTGCCGAACAGCCCTCACAGTGAGGAAGTTCTTCCTGATGTTCAGGTGGAATCTCCTTTCCTGTAGTTTGAAGCCATTGTTCCGTGTCCTAGTCTGCAGGGCAGCAGAAAATAAGCTTGCTCCCTCCTCCCTATGACTTCCCATCACATATTTGTACATGGCTATCATGTCTCCTCTCAGCCTTCTCTTCTGCAGGCTAAACATGCCCAGCTCTTTAAGCCTCTCCTCATAGGGCTTGTTCTCCAGACCCTTAATCATTTTAGTTGCCCTCCTCTGGACGCTTTCCAGCTTGTCAGCATCTCCCTTCATCTGCGGTGCCCAAAACTGGACACAGTATTCCAGGTGTGGTCTGACCAAGGCAGAATAGAGGGGGAGCATGACTTCCCTGGATCTAGACGTTATTCCCCTATTGATGCAGGCCAAAATCCCATTGGCTTTTTTAGCTGCCGCATCACATTGTAGGCTCATGTTTAACTTGTTGTCCACGAGGACTCCAAGATCTTTTTCGCACACACTGCTGTCAAGCCAGGCGTCCCCCATTCTGTATCTTTGATTTCCATTTTTTCTGCCGAAGTGAAGTATCTTGCATTTGTCCCTGTTGAACTTCATTTTGTTAGTTTCGGCCCATCTCTCTAGTCTGTCAAGATCGTTTTGAATTCTGCTCCTGTCTTCTGGAGTGTTAGCTATCCCTCCGAGTTTGGTGTCATCTGCAAACTTGATGATCGTGCCTTCTAACCCTTCGTCTAAGTCGTTAATAAAGATGTTGAACAGAACCGGGCCCAGGACGGAGCCCTGCGGCACTCCACTTGTCACTTCTTTCCATGATGAAGACGACGCATTGGTGAGCACCCTTTGGGTTCGTTCGCTTAGCCAATTACAGATCCACCTAACCGTAGTTTTGTCTAGCCCACATTTTACTAGTTTGTTTGCCAGAAGGTCGTGGGGGACTTTGTCGAAGGCCTTACTGAAATCTAGATATGCTACATCCACGGCATTCCCTGTATCGACCCAACTCGTAACTCTATCGAAAAAAGAGATCAGATTAGTCTGGCATGACTTGTTTTTGGTAAATCCGTGTTGACTATTAGCAATGACCGCATTTGTTTCTAAGTGTTTGCAGACCACTTCCTTAATGATCTTTTCCAGAATCTTGCCTGGTATTGATGTGAGGCTGACCGGACGGTAATTGTTTGGGTCGTTCTTTTTTCCCTTCTTGAAGAGTCCAATAGTCCAAAGTCCAATACTGGACCAAAGTCCAATACTGAACATATTTGATATTACTCAATGTTGTTGTAGTTGGTGGGAGCAGAATAGTTGATTTTGATCTATGGCAAACCTATGTATGGACGGCTTGTAAGAGTTCCAATAATCACTGTTCTGTTCTGATCCAGCAAATTCAAGGCCTATGTTATACATGATGTTACAAATGAATAATGCATGGGGGGTTACTTCTAATTACTTTAACTGCTTGTATCAGAAGAATGAATTTAAGTTAGCCTACTCCCACCATTGAGCAAAGGCCTCTTCTGTAGATTATTGGCTTTGTTTTACTCCATATATGCAAACACAGTTTAAGGAGTTGTCATTTGGCAAATAATAGAAGGGTCTTTCGGTCTTCCATGCAAACAGTTCCAATCTTCTATAGCTTTCCAAAACTTCTGGGATCCATAGTTTCTAGCCATCATAACCACCTTTCCCAACTGTCATTTTCCACAAGAACAGTTCAATAAATGTCAACATCCAGAGATTAATGATAAGCAATAGAAATTCCTGTTCACACAATAAATACAAGGCAGCTGGAACAATGACCTAATACCTAAACCTTTTTGAGAAAATAAATCATATTCTGAAGAGACCTGTAAATAATTTCCATGGAATGATTATACATATTTCTCTCCTTAAATTATTGACAGCTATAAGTGATGCATCTATTTTATGGGTGGTATTATAGGGTTCACCTATGTGACTTTCAGAAAAAGGTTTTCCATAGTCTAAACAAAGGATGTTCACAGTAAAGGTTTCTATGGGCATTGTGTGTTGAGTTCATTTTATCCTAAAATATCAATCCCTAAATGTTTGTTATCTAAAGAAGAAGAGCCTATGCCTGGGGTTGATACAGTTTCATTGTGATAGTCCCTACCCTGTTTCCCCGAAAATAAGACAGGGTCTTATATTAATTTTTGCTCCCAAAGATGCACTAGGTCTTATTTTCAGGGGATGTCTTATTTTTCCATGAAGAAGAGCTCACATTTATTGTTGAACAACAAAATGAGCATTTATTATATACTGTAAAGTAGTTGTCATCACAAACCAGCATAACCAGACAAACTATGAATCCTATCAAGAATTTCTTGTTACTACCATTATTTACATGTGCAACAATCTATGGTACCTCTTGCAGTTTAGGTTTCACAAGGTTTCCATGCTGATTTCTCTCTATTCTAGTTTCAATGTAGTCATGAATGATGAATAATATAATATACTATAATAATAATATGATAATATAATAATAATAATATAATGATATACAATATATTAATGTGATAATATAATAATAGGATATAAAAATAACAGAATATGATAATAATATGGTATTAATAGGATAATATAATAATGGGATATAATAACAGAATAGCATAATAATAGAATAATAATAGAATAATATAATAGAATAATAGAATGGAATAGAATGATATAAAATATATTAATAGGATAATATAATATGGAATATAATAATAAAACAGAATATGCTAATAATAATAAAATAATAATATGATAATAGAATAGAATAATAGTATAGAATATAATGATATAAAATATATTAATAGGATAATATAAAATAGAATATAATAATAACAGAATAATATAATAAGATGAAAATATAATAGAATAATAATAGAATAATAATATAATGATATAATAATAATAGAAAAAATATAATATAATGATATAAAATATATTAATAGGATAATATAATAATGGGATATAATAATAGTAACAGATATGATGATAATAATATGGTAATAGAATAATAGTATAAAATAATCAGTTTCATGGCATAGGATTGGAATAAGGATGAGAGGAGAATCCCTATGCGTCCTGTACCTTTAAGAAACAGAAAGAGCAGGAAAGCCCTCTTCCTTCCTTCCCTCCCACCCTCCCTTGCCCTGGCTCCAGGAGCCAATCAGAAGCCATGGGGGCAAAGGGAGCAGGGCCAGGAACGGAACCTTCTCTCGGAAGGAAGAAAGGGCAGCGCAGCAGCAGCCACGGAGGCTGGGGGACAGGCAAGGCAAGGCAAGGCCAGCAAGCACTTTCTCTCCCTCCCTCCCTGTGTGTATGTATGTGTGCTGCTTCTGCCCTGCAGCCATGCTTCCCAATGGAACTCTGCTGCAGCCTTAATTGCTAGGTCTTACTTTCAGGGGAGGCCTTATATTTGGCAATCCCCCCAAACCCCTGCTAGGTCTTATTCTTTGGGGAGGTCTTATTTTCGGGGAAACACGGTATATCTGACCACTTTCAAACTAAAGGTCTGTTTGTTAGGAAAGCCCTATACAGTATGGGTCCAACCTATCTTCGAGACCACATCTCCCTCTATGAACTGGCGCAGGCTCTGAGATCTGCCGAGGAGGCCCTCCTCTCGGTCCCACCTCAAACTCAAGTGCGGTTGGTGGGGATGAGAGAGGGGGCTTTCTCGGTGGTGCCCCCTGGCTTTGGAATTCCCTCCCTAGAGAGATTAGATTACCCCCACTCTCCAAGCTTTTCAAATACATCTGAAAACATGGCTCTTCAAACAGGACTTTAACCTTGTCTAGGAATATTTAATGATTATACCTGAGAACCTAGTGATTGTCTTGTCTTAGCACTTTATGTACTGATATTTATTACAATTTATTTTATATCTGCTGTTGTAGTTGCATTTTATTGAATTTTTAACTGGTAGGGTTTTATGATGTTATATTATCTGTTATTGCTATTGTGGTGTTGTTATGCAATTGTTGTCTGTTTGCACTCTTGAGTGCTTTTGTGAGCCACCCCGAGTCCCTTTGGAGAGATGATGGCAAGGTATAAATAAAGTTTATTATTATAATAAATGGGTTGTGAGTGGGAGTGAAGGAAATTGATATCCTATTTTTATGGCTGATAGGAACTACAGCATTTCAGCAACTCTTATAGTTGCATTTATATTTCTTACACTGCTAAAGAGCTCCATTTGAACTTTCCCCTACAGGGAGGTTACAGTACATTACAAGGAGACACATCAAGACCAATAATGAACATTAACACCCATCCCTGAAAAAAGTGTCCCCTAAAAGGGATTCCTGTGTGTTACAAAATGAGGTTTGATGGGCTTTACCTACCCTCCAGTGACATGTTACATCTTTCTGGAAAGCATCATCATTTTTATACTGTCTTTTCCCTAAGATTGATGAAGCCTCTTACAAAAAAAGTATAAGAAAAGAATTAATATGGGTTTTATTCTATTATAATAACGGTCCAGGTCCAGGCTATTCGTCTAATTGCGTTTCCCTATACAGTGTGGTGGCACAGTGTGTTAAAGCGCTGAGCTGGTGAATTTGTGGACCAAAAGGTCACAGATTTGAATCCGGGGAGCGGAATGAACGCCCACTGTTAGCCCAGCTCCTGCCAACCTAGCAGTTTGAAAACATGCAAATGTGAGTAGATCAATAGGTACTGCTCCGGCGGGAAGGTAACGGCTCTCCATGCAGTCATGCTGGCCACATGACCTTGGAGATGTCTATGGACAACGCCGGCTCTTCGGCTTAGAAATGGAGATGAGCACCAAGCCCCAGAGTCGGTCACGACTTGACTTAATGTCAGGGGAAACCTTTACCTTTTACCTTTACAGACCATCCCATGCACTGCAGTCAATGGAGGAGGCCCTTCTCTCAGTCCCACCCCCATCACAAGCTCTGTTGGTGGGAACGAGAGGGGGGGCCTTCTCTGTTATCGCTCTGGAACTCCCTCCCTAATGAAATAAAAACAGCCCCCACCCTCCTTTCCCTTAAGAAACTTCTGAATATGCACCTATGCACTTTAGCATATGGAGAGGAGGAGGATTAGGACACTTTAACCCATTGGAATTCTGGCTAACTCACTTGTATTATATGGCTGCTACCATATATCTTAAATGAACACCCATGTTAGCCATTTTAATGGTACAGTGTTTCCTTCCAACTTTGCAGTTTGCTTTTCACTCCCTCACTGCTTCACATTTTTTTTCTGGGTGGTGGTGGATGCGAAAAAGGTGCCAGTTTCCCTTTCGCACATGCACCATTCCTCTCGTCACCATCCAGCTGGGCCACTCTGGATGCCAACGAGAGGGAGGCACATGCACAAAAGGGAAACTGGCAGGCGCCGAAGAGGAGGCGACCAAGAAGAAGCTCAGAAAGAAGGCTTGTGAAGGGGAGAACGGCCACCTAACTACTAATATAATGTGTAAATCTAAATCTAATCTAAATGTAATCTAATCCAAATCCATAATAAAAGCGAAAACCCGTACGTGTGTATGTGGCACAGGTGTCCGCTCACACAGACAGCCTCCGGCCTCCACAAACAGGCTACAGTTCCCAGGGCTCAGAATCCAGCAAGTCACCCCTTTGCACTGACATTGCGGTTACAGCGAGCTCCATGAACATGTAGCCCAAACCCTGCCAATGTCCTTCCCAAACATTACAGCCCACCACCCAAGGAATGCTTTCATTTGGGGACCATTTTATCCTAGATTTTGCTTTTTCTTCCACCACAGGCAGACATTCCAGGGTTCTCCATTGCTGTGGAATTTGCATGGCCCCGCCCACTGCCCTTCCCTTTCAAATCTGTCTGCAAAACAAACACAGCAGAACCGAGCAGCAACTAAACTTACTGGAGAAGTTTGGGGAGTGACTGCACATGCTGGAAGTTGTAGTTCACCTTGCATCAAGTCACATGCACTGTGACACTGTGACTCCTGGGAAATTTAGAGGAGTTGTAGTTCACCTACACCCAGAACACTATGAACCCAAACAATGATGGGTCTGGCCCAAACTGGCCAGGCATACCTGATATGCCCAGATTTGAATACTGATAGGTTTTGGAGGGGAATTGCCCTAAACATTTGGGAGTAGTAGGTACTGGGATTTATAGTTCACCTGCAATGAATGAGCACTTCTAACCCTACCGATGATACACCAGGACCACACTTGGCACACTGAGCCCCCATAACCAATAAAACATATTACAAAGTTTGGGGAAAAGGGAGTTATAATTCACCTGCATCCACAGAAATAGAGCCCCCATTACTTACTATACATCCGGGCAGTGTTGGGAGAGGGATGGACTGTGTATGAAGGAACTTGCATATGGGAGTTGTAGTTCCCTGCACCAACTGAACCCAGCTGACACTGGATCTACACTAAACTTCGAACACAGGCAAACAATGCCTTTCTCAAATGACCACCGGGTCCCCAAGCTAGTATTTAAATAAATATAGTGCCCCTACTTTGAGGATTTTCACTTATTGCAGGTGGTCCTGGAATGTAACCCCCGCAATAAGTGAGGGAACACTGTAATTGTATCTTAATTGCTTTTAGGGTATATGTTGTAATGTGTACTCATGTTTTAGTTTATTATATCTTATTGGATTGTTTCTGTTTTATTTTTATTTCAATGTTTAATTCTTTGGTTTTAAATTAACTGTTGTTACTGTGCATTAACAACACTGGTGAGAGGGTGGTCTAGAAATAAAGTATTATTATTATTATTATTATTATTATTATTATTATTATTATTATATAAGCAAATGGCTAAATGCTTGGACCTGTTTGGTGAAAGACAAGTGATTTATCCAGTATCTACACTGCCGAATGTACTACTTTGATGTGTAGGTATACTCTGTCGTAACCACCACCATTTCACAGACCCTCAGGCTCCCTCCTAAGGTCATTGCCATTTTATATAAGTGACACCATTTTTCTACACCAATATAATACAATGGGATATAAGCAAACCCACATTTTAGTATTTATGGGGAAGGGGTCTAGTAACTAAACCCCAGTAGGTACCAAGGGCCCGCTGCATTATTCATTTTATGTTCCTGAAGTAACACATTTATTTCCGGTCTGTAAAGGAAATACAGATCCCACATTTATCCCATTTGTTTTGGAAAATTAAATTTTTTCCCCTAAAAAAAATCTCAATTTTTTTCACCCTATCCCCACACTTTAAAAAATTTCCAAAATTGTAAGCCTCTGAATTGATGTAATAAAGGTATTTATCACAATGCCTACTTCCAAAATGGTGACATGTTAGCGCATTCTGCTATGGCAATAATGTTAACACATCTAGTTGTCTAGTCTGGTCTAAGCACTTTAGTGGATCTGTCCAGCTGTGCTATCTGTTTGAAAACTGATTTATTGCATTATGACCTTATGCTCTTTTATGTTAATATAGTGGTAATCAGGTTTTCCTCCCAAGCTCAGAAAATGATTTTCTGCACATGCTGAACTTATTTAATACTTCTCATGCCTTGTCTGTATTATGTTTCTCCAGTTGTCTTGGGCTTTGCTTTTATACGTTAGGAAGACTCATACTCCCCTTCATACATTTTAGGCTTAATGACAAATGGATTTACATTATTTACATCAATCATCCAATTCTTTGGCAAATATAGCAACCAAATAGATGCAAACCAATGCAAAAATTGAAAGCTTTTCAAAGAATCATGGCAACTGTAAAATACAACATCCAAAATGTTGAAACTTATTCAGCAAGCCAAAAGGCAAACATATATATCACACTATATTTCAGTTTCAGTTTAGACAGGATATTTATACTACACCAATGTTATGTAGGATCTTGGCTGATGTGTCTATAGCAGAGAGATTGTTACAGTAGACTGCATTTTTTTTTGGCTATGAAAATTTATAACTGCTCTTCAAAGAAATAAAACACAAATGTCCTATTTGTTTTATTTATGCATGTGGGATTTATTTCTTTTCAGGGGTATCTAAGCTTAATGTGGGTGTCTTTCCAGAGCTGCTGGGAGGAGGTAAACCTAAAAATGATGTGTTGTCGAAGGCTTTCATGGCCGGAATCACTGGGTTGCTGTGAGTTTTCCGGGCTGTGTGGCCATGTTCCAGAAGCATTTTCTCCAGAAACAGGAGAGAATGGTTCTGGAAAATGGCCATACAGCCTGGAAAACTCACAACAACCTATTAAAAAGGATGCTCATTCAAAGTTGTTCTTGGTATCATCTTTTGTAACTGCGTACAAAAGTTCCCAGGAATCTGTCACTGTGTTTTCATTAAAAAGAGTCACGTCTGTCCTCCACTTGCAAGCTGAACTTCTTAATAGCCCATCAACCAGCTGTTCGTTGGACAAATGCAGTGATCCCCAACCTTTGGTTTTCCAGGTGTTTTGAGATTCAGCTCCCAGAATTCATGACAATTGACCAAGGTGGTTGGGCTTTCTGTGTGCAGAAGTCCTAAACACCAAGAGGATCAAAGATTGATAACAACTGGACAAGTGAGATCTTCATTCTGTTTGTAAACAGAGTGCATGGAACCCTGTGTGGCAGTGGTGTCAATGTGTGTCTGTGTAGGATTCAGTGAGTAGAGCACCTATGGAAAGCCCTATGCAGCTCATATATTACCTACCTGATCTAAATTTGGAACTGTAATGTGTTCTAATGCACAGATTTAGGATCCACACATAAAAAATAGGATTTAACTGTGTAGTGCACTCTGGGGCTATTCTTGTCCTTGTTCTAGGGACAGATTTTGAATTTGCCTCTTTGGGTTTTCCTGACAATGTATGTCCACATACTTTGTATATCCAAAGGATTGTGTATTTAGATAATTACAGAAACAAATAACCAAAGGATGGTTTTCAGCATTGCTTCCACACTTTTATTTGCAGTGTTTCCTATGCCTTTCCTACATAGGTTTCCTATGATCCCTATGTATTTTAGGAATACATTCAGAGACAGACATACACATACACACACCAAAAGACTTAAGCCCCCTCTAAACTGCCATATAATCCAGATTATCAAAGCAGATAATCCACATTATCTGTTTTGAACTGGATTATATGTTCCTACACTGCCATATAATCCAGTTCAAAGCAGATAATCTGGATTTTATATGGCAGTGTAGATGGGGCCTTAGAGAGGCCCACATTCGTTTCCAATTTTTCTTGATAAGTGAAATTGTGGATATTGAGTCTGCAGATAAGGGAAGCACACTGAATTAAAAATGTTTCTTATTCCTGTAAGAAAGCAATGCTTTCATTCATTGCTTTGAATGGAAAATAGTAAGTGTATTTTCTTACAACTGTCCTTAATCAAAAGCTACTCCTGGACCAAGCCATAGCTGTATATGTAGTAATACAGCGCAGGACAGGAGGGATATCTCCAACACTTCATTGTGAATCAAGCTGGAAGAATGTAATTGCTCCCATGTAGTAAAATAACCAGCTGGCTACTTCTTGTATCAATGCATCCAGTGAGCATAAAGTATGTTTGACAGAATTATGACAGTCACGGGATAGGTCATGGGTGGAAAATAGTGTGTGTTTTTGCTCTTTTTCCATTTCATTTGGTACTTGCAAATAGTTGTATAGCAGTTGGCGTAGCTAATGCAATCAGACAGTTTGTGGTTAATTGACAGTTATTATGTGCTTTATAATTTGTCATCTTTCTACTTCCTTGAAGTAAATGGTGAGATTCAGCACTGATATTTTGAATGATTTAAAAAAAGCCCCTCTTTCCTCCTTGTTGCTCTGGATTTGTAATGACTGAAAAAGATTTTTCTTTTTTGGTTTTTGTTTAAAGTTCTGTGGCTCACAAAGCACTCATTTTTATGTCTGCATAGAATAATTCTTCCTCTTCTTCATTTTCTCCTTCTCTTTCTTCTTTGAAAGCCATATAATTGTTACATAGGCATACATGGACAGTTCTTATTCTCATTCAGACTTTTGCATTAGGATGGGTGTAACTATATGTATCATAGAGCTAGTGATCATAGTTGCTTCTATTAATGAATAAAACTGAGCAGCATTTAGTATACCTCTCACCTGAAGGTAGGAAATAAATAACATGCACTGATTTTTCCCATCCTCCACACCAGTGGTCCCAAGAGTTTTGGACTTCAATTCTCAGAAATCCCAGCCAGTTTGCCAGCTGTTAGGAACTGTGAGAGATGAAGTCCAAAACACCTGGAGGCCCAAAGGTTGGGAACCATTGCTCCACACAAAAGAATGTCTCGACAAGTTAATAAAACCATGAACTACCATGAGATTTGTTAAAACCCTTCAATGAGTAAAAAGACCTGTACTTTCTCGTATTTTTGGTGGTGTCCCCCCTCCAAACATTTCTTTTATGTACACTACACAAAAAATCTGTCTAATTGTTCTTTCACAGAAACTATGTTTGTTTTCTCACAAATGAGAAAACATGAACAAAATCATGTTTGGGGTCTTCAAAAATCATCATTTTTTAAAAAGAATACACAAAACATTTGAACTGTTTTACTCTAAAGTGCCAGAATAATGTATGCTAAGTATACACCCCTACTTCAGGCTTTATAAGATGACTTCATAGTTGAACCAAACAGGACTAAGTTAACATGCTTTCTTAGTATCTTGACAGTTCCTCATATAGTCATATTGAAAATTAAAGGGCTGGAGACAGTGTTCTTAAGATACATGCTTGTTCTTGGACTAAAACTGATGGCATTGATCCAGTGGACTGAAAATATCCAGTTGCTAAGCTTTGGACCAGATTAAGCCCTAGAATAATTTTTTAGACTCTAGTCCTGGCACTCTTACCAGCTTTCAGGGTGTGGTACATGAAGTATTGAACTATGGAATTCTTCCCACATAAATATAACATTAAATGCTCCCAAACTCTTGATTGATTATGCTTGAATGACTCATGAATCAACATCTCAGCTCCTCTGGAGCAGGGATGAGGAATCATATACGTCTCTAGATGTTGTTGGACTGCAACTTCCATCATACCTATGGCCTCATCAGATGAGCTGATTTGCCCGTCATACGCCGCTTCCTCTCCCCTTTCACCATGGAACCCATTAAATTATGTACACCTACTTCCAGTTGGGCTCCATGGTGAAAGGGGCGAGGAAGCGGTGCATGCTATGTGGCAACTACACAGGAAGCTTCAGTTTGAGTCCAGGCTATTTATCTAACCACATCTCCCAATACAGACCACCCAGCACACTGGTATCAGTGGAGGAGGCCCTGCTCTCAGTCCCACCCCTGTCACAAGCTTGGCTGGTGGGAATGGGAGGGGGCCTTCTCTGTGATCACTCCTTGCCTCTGGAACTTCCTTCCCAAAGAAATAAAAATGGCCCCTACCCTCCTCTCCTTCAGGAAACTTCTGAAAACATACTTATGCACTTTAGTGTATGGAGAGGAGGAGGACTAGCATAATTCAATTAGCACTTTTAATTAATGTCAGTCACTGTTTACATTTTAGTCATTCAATTGTCTACTATTTATGTTTTTTGTGAAATTCTGCTTTTAGTGCAATTATGTTTTATTTAATTATTTGTATTTTTATTATCTCACATGTAATGTTTGGTATTAAGTTTTTTGCTGATTATTATTATTATTATTATTATTATTATTATTATTATTATTATTGTGTTGCCTTTGCTACAAAGGGAGGAAGCTGGCTGGCAGAGGCTTCCTCCCATGGGATGGGACAGGAGATGAGTCATGTGATGCAGTGCATGGGGTGACAGGTTCTTCACGCCTCACGCTGTGATCTCACGGATTAGCAACTATGTGTTGCAAATCCAATACCCAATGTTATAAGTTCCTAGCCAACACAGTCTGTGGTGAGAGAGATTGCAGTTGGAAAATATCTGGAAGATTGCATGTTTCTCACCTGTGTGCTGCTGGATTGAAAGTGTGGCATATAAATAACAGAAGTGTGCAATCTATGCAATCCAGTATTACCTCTTCATAAGAGTTTTTTTGTGGTAGAGTACCTCTGCAAGTTGAAAGGATGGTCATGTGGCCCTCAATGGGTCATGTGGCCCTCAATGATATTTTTGTGGCCCTCAGTGCCTCCAGGTTCACCAGAATGAACAGATTCAGTAATTTGTTTTTTTAAATTCTTGCTCCAGATTCAATAATTTATCCTTGAAAGAGGTTGCAAGGCTTCCTTGTTCTATTTAAGATAAAAACCACCTGTTTTAGAGACCCAGAAGTGGACTTCAAGCCATTTTGGAACAAATTCAATAGTCCATATGGCCCCTCGAAAATCCCAAGACCTCAAACCTGTAGCTGTTGTTGCCCATCTGCTTTAAAATGTATCTTTTCAGTTATCAAAGCATGAAACTCCATGTAAAACATAGAACTACATGGTGATCACAATTCTCATCTCTGTGGTTGTGAGAGTCGCCAAATGAATATAGATTTGAATGTCATTTCTGATTGCAGGAAAAAATGGAGCACCATAAATCATAAGCTGGAAGAGCTGAAGTCTGCTAATGCTGGACATGTTCACAGAGCTGTAGGGAAATCTACCAAGACAACAGGAGCCAGGAGTCATTTCTTTCCATGTCTTATTGGATCTGGATTGCAGTAAAGTAGTTTATCCAACCCCTTGTGACCTTGGAAAGGAAATCACTTGCATTATCAGCCAGACTCTTAAGAGTTCATTCCAGTTTCTTTTGGCTTGGAGCATGGTGACCATCACTTTGGGGACTGGCTGACTTAGAGAAATGTTCTTGTCTGTCCAAGACTTTTATGGAGTTGAAAAGCTGCCTGACAGTAGTCTTTTATATATGCAGTATTGGGAGAAAGGCATATTGCATATTCAATAATATTTCCCGCTTGCAGAGTGAGGGACTGTTGAATAAGGCAACTCTGTTGACTAGTAATAACTACATTTGGGCCAGGATACTAGTTTTCTGCACTTCCCCTCTCCACTAAAACTAACAAAGGAGAGAAAGATACATACATAGCCTTTGCTTTGAACCACAGAAGTGAAACAAGCAGACTTGGTTCCTTTCAATCTAGAACAGTAGTTCTCAACCTGGGGTCCCCAGATGTTTTTGGTCTACAACTCCAGGAATCCCAGCCAGTTTACCAGCTGCTAGGATTTCTGAGAGTTGAAGGTCAAAAACATCTGGGGGACCCCAGGTTGAAAACCACTGGTCTAGAACCTTTTATGGAACTTAGGGGAATTTTGACTACCTGTTGAACCCATGACAATTTTCCTTTGACCTCAAGACCAAAGTCAAATGGGATGCAAGATCACAATCCCCTTTCTAGTTCCAGTTAGAGAAGCCCTGTTGAAACAATGACTGAATAAGTAAACATTTATGTAACTTCTGTTGATTCAATGAATCCATTCTAATTGGAATAAAAAATGTTTTATGCCCTAGGCAAACTGTGGCCACACTGAGGAGGCTGGATGCTTTGTTTGTAAGAACCATTCGAAAGCAGCCACAACCTCCTTGAGTTGTTCCAAACCAAAGCTGGATTCCAGGCCACATGGCATCATGTAAAACTTAAAATCTGGTAAATAATTGCATTCTTGTTTAATTTGGAGTCACTTTATAAACTGACACTTAGGGCCATATAACCCAGAATATCAAGGCAGATAATCTACAATATCTGTGTTGGATTATCTGAGTACATACTGCCATATAATCCAGTTCAATGTAGATTTTATACATCTGTGTGGAAGGGACCTCAGTTCTATAATTTATTTCATTTTGGCATCAATCTGATATGGAGACCTCATAGATGAAGTAAGGACAAAGCACAAAGATAATCTCTTTTTCCCTTCTCTCACTTTCTTCTTGTCTCATGAGTTCCATTCAAATCCGTTTGTTGATATTTTATTAATGCAATACTATGAGCTGTATGGCCTCTCAGTATTATGCCAAACGATAACTACAGTGCTTCATAGTGAATCTTGGGCTAAATCCCCACCCCATTCCCACTTACCAGGCAGGGTCCATTGCCCTGTCAGAGCAGATAATTAGAAAGAGCAGTAGTTGCCTGGACTGGCTAATATATACCTGGTTGCATATTAGGAGGATGTGATTTTACACTTAACCTAAGATGGATTAAGAACACCCATTCAACTGTGTGCTTCAGGTGTCATTCCAGCTGTGCAGTCTGCATAGGGTGTATCATGCAACCCTCTTGATATACTTGAACTGCCCTCACCAGTAGCCAGGGATGAGACATATTAGGAATTATGGTATGACGACCATCTGGGTCCCTTTTCTATTATATAATTTGTGCCAATTGTGTTTATAATTTAGTTAAGAAGTACAGATGATCCACATAACTTTGAACTGAACACTGGAGACACTGAAACAGTCAAAAGATTGCGACATAGTTGGTAAAGAAATGGAGACTGAGTCAAGAAATTAAATGAAGACCAGGAAAGGTGGCCATGAAGGAACTAGATGAGGTCCTCAAATGTAGACATATTAAATACCGAAATTAGAATCAACCAGGTCATAGTATTTCTGGTTTGTGTGTATGGATGTGAAAGCTGGATGATGACAAATTCTGACAGGAACAAAATCAACAAATTTGTAATGAGGTGCTGAAGAAGTGTCCTATAGATACCATGGGCTGCTAAAAAACGAAAATCTGAATGGATCTTAGAGCAAACCAAGCCTGATCTGTCACTGCATGCAAAGATGATAAAAGTGAGTCTGTCATGCTTTGGACGTATAATAAGATGGTGTGACTCATTGGAAAAGACAATCATACTTGGTAAAATGGAAGGCAGTTGGAAAAGTGAGGGGGTATTATTATAGGTAGACCAATTCAGTCAAGGACGCCATGGCTCTGAGTTTGCAAGAGCAGGACAATTGATCCTTGGAAGACTAGAAGGTCTGTCATTCATAAGATTGCCATAAGTTGAAGTCGATGTGATGGGAAAGACTAAGAAGCAGACGGGATGGAGAGAAGATGTCTATTTTGTCTGTTCTCTTCTTTCCTCTGCTCAGTACATTCCTTCAAAGAGCACAATTCTGCTGTTGGTCTCAGAAGGGGTTTATTTAAACCAGTGTTTTTCAACCTGGGGTCCCCAGATGTTTTTGGCCTTCAACTTCCAGAAATCCTAACAGCTGGTAAACTGGCTGGGATTTTTGGGAGTTGTAGGCCAAAACATCTGGGGACCCCAGGTTGAGAACCACTGATTTAAACCATCCCTACTAAGGTGTGGGGGAACCCCCCTGTGGTGCAGTGGGTTAAACCACTGAGCTGCTGAACTTGCTGACTGAATGGTCGGTGTTTCAGATCCGGGGAACAGGGTGAGCTTCCACTGTTAGCCCCAGCTTCTGCCAACCTAGCAGTTCAAAAACATGCAAATGTGAATAGATCAATAGGTACCACTCTGGCGGAAAGGTAACGGTGCTTCATGCAGTCATGCCAGCCACATGACTTTGGAGGTGTCTGCGGACAACGGCGGCTCTTTGGCTTAGAAATGGAGATGAGCACCAACCTCAGAAGTTGGAAATGACTAGACTTAATGTCAGGGGAAAACCTTTACCTTTACCTACTAAGATGTGGAGAGTTTGTGCTGCATACTAAAGGTAATTTAGTATATTAAATTAGGCAATTAGATAATGTTCTAACTGGCTTCCAACTTTCTCTTGAAGTTCCACTGGGCCATTAAGTTGTATTGGATGCTTAGATAGAACACTTCTCCAGACATTATCTAAGTCCCCCAGAATGATTCTATGGTATGCTTTGGCTAGAAGCCCAAAACACCATTCATTATAGGTAAGAAAAATAGGCTTCCAGATAATCAAAAATTGTATTACAGAAAGAACTTGGAGTGGATCCCTTGCATAATATGTGGGGTTACTGCATAGTTAACTGTCTCCAGAGTGATGAAGATCTGCCATTACAATCTTGGCTTTAATACCAATATATGAATACCTTGAAATTCCTGTGGTTCTTCTTGATTATTTGTTGCGTGTTAACACTTTTATTGCATAACCCATTATTGTTGGTATTGTGCTTTACCCTGTTGGTATTGTGCTTTTCCTATTTTCAGTATCCCAAAAGTCCCGAAAAATCTAAACAAAAGTTTTAACTCCTATATGTTTGTGTACTATTTGATAATGCAAGGGAACGCCATGTGTGGTCTCTCGGCACTTTGTCACAAACACGACTCAGTATCTATCACAATTGCTCTTTGTCTAAATATGTAGTAAGCATGCAAGCACACACACACACACACACAATCTGTTTAAATATTTATGCCTGAGAAATGATCTCATGGATTGTCTCTCTCTAAAGAAAACTTTTTTAAAAAGAAAAATTGTTATGTGAGCACCATAGGAGAAAGAGAAAAAAGCCCATTTTCCAAACTCTTTTAAACATGTACCAAACTGAAACTACTTGTTGTGTTATTCTTGGGTTTGTTTCCTTGTGAAAAATTGGCACCCATCAAATTGCAACAGTTACATTCTCTTCCAGATAACAAATGCTTCTATTTTTACTGTTTATGGCCCAAATAAATGGTTATTTGTAAGTCTGACCAATGGCATTTTTAAAAAGGAATCTTCTCTTTCTTTTAAGATTATATACAGATGTCATGAAACCCAGGACCCTTCTATTCTACCCGATATCCCACAACCCATCACTGCTTAACCTGAGGCGTCCAAACAATGCCTCAGGTTAACCCAGATTAATGCTGAGTAAACTGGGATTTCCCATTAAATTGACACCTACAAAGATCCAAACCTTAAGGTAAGGTCTGGATCTTTGCAGGTTCTGAACCTGTAGGGATTGACCCCAGTTCAAATCAGATAATCTGGTATCAGATCCTGGGATAGAGGGCACTATAGATCCAGCCTGCTTTTGCATATTAAACTCAGGCCTCTTCCACACAGCTGAATAAAATCCTACATTATCTGCTTTGAACTGGGATATATGGCAGTGTGGACTCAGATATCCCAGCTCAAAGCAGATATTGTGGGACTTTCTGCCTTGATTTTCTTAGTTTTATGGCTGTGTGGAAGGGCTCTCAGTTTGAAGTAACTCAAGTAAGCTGATGACAAAAGGGGAAAGCAGGAGGATGAGAAAGAAACTGAGACTTTTTTACACAATTGTAAAATTAGAATGACAGAGGATAAATCAGTACTGACCTTCCAAATTGAGACCATTGGAGGATGTACCATTGCCATGTTGGATGTAGTTTCTTGACATTTAGACGGACAACATCTGAAGAATCAAGTTTTGGAACCACTGATTTAGAGAAATGTACCTGAAAGACTTACCGTATATACTCGACTCAAGTATAAGCCGAGGCATCTAATTTTACCACAAAAAAAACTCGGAAATCATTGACTCAAGTATAAGCCGAGGGTGGGAAATTTCAGGAATAAAAATAGATACCAAAAATTACATTAATTGAGGCATCAGTAGATTAAATGTTTTTGAATATTTACATCAAGCTCTAATTTAAGATAAGACTGTCCAACTCTGATTAAATCATTATTCTCATCTTCTTCAATGTAAATGTGCTTATGTATCCTTTTAATAATAATAATAATAATAAATACAGGAAAATAATACATGTAATAATAAATAGAGTAGAATAATAAATTCAATAATAATAGTAAGATCAGAGTGAAATAATAAATGTATTAATACTAATAATAAAAATAGAGTAAAATAAATGTAATAGTAGTAACAATAATAGAGTACAATAATAAATGTAATAATAATAGAGTAAAATAATAAATGTAATAATACCAATAATAATAGCGAAAAATAATAAATGTACCATATATTCTCGAGTATAAGCTGACCCAAATATAAGCCAACCAGGATCCTCACCCGAGTATAAGCCGAGTGGGGTTTTTTTAGTCCTAAAAAAAAAGGGCTGAAAAACTAGGCTTATACTCGAGTATATACAGTACATTTCTCTAAATCGGTGGTTCCCAAACTTGGCACTTGTGTACCTGAAAAACTAAAAGCGGCACAGCTGGTTAAACCACTAGGCTTCAGAACTTGCTGACTGGAAAGTCAACTGTTCGAATCTGTGGGACAGGATGAGCTCTTGTTCTTAGTCCCAGCTTCTGCCAACCTAGCCGTTCAAAAATATACAAATGTGAGTCGGTCAATAAGGTACTGCTTTGGCGGGAAGGTAATGGCGCTCCATGGAGTCATGCCGGCCACATGACCTAGGAGGCATCTACGGAAAACGCCGTCTCTTCGGCTTAGAAATGGAGATGAGCACCCCCCCCCCCACCCCCCCAGAGAAGGAATCGACTAGACTTAGTATCAAGGGGAAATCTTTACCTTACCTGAAAGACTGAGGCCCCTAATGTAATATTACCTATCTTTTCACTTGCCCTTTTGCAGGAAAAAGGCGAGAAGATATTAACCATGAGGTTTGAGAATTAGCAGTTTAGGTCAAGAAGTAGAAGTGTAAAGTAACATAAATGTGTGGGGAGCAGGATTTAATATCACATATAGCCCTTGATAGGAAGGTTGGAAGTCAGTCAACTTTTGATTATTTTTAAGCCTTTCTTATTTTATGTGTATTCTTTTTAGTTTTTTATTTTAGTACAGTAGAGTCTCACTTATCCAAGCTAAACGGGCCGGCAGAAGCTTGGATAAGCGAATATCTTGGATAATAAGGAGGGACTAAGGAAAAACCTATTAAACATCAAATTAGGTTATGATTTTACAAATTAAGCACCAAAACATCATGTTATACAACAAAATTGACAGAAAAAGTAGTTCAATACGTATTAATGTTATGTTGTAATTACTGTATTTACGAATTTAGCACCAAAATATCACGATATATTGAAAACATTGACTACAAAAATGGCTTGGATTATCCAGAAGCTTGGATAAGTGAGGCTTGGATAAGTGAGACTCTACTGTAGTTTTTAATTAAGCAGTGTTTGGTGGTACAGTATGTGATAGATATTGCTTTCATTATTATAGCTAGATTTTAGTTTATAAAAAACTTATAAAAATAGAAGAGGTTTGTACCTTTTAATAACATCTACATCTGGCCCAAAGACTCAATTCTTCATTGTAGAAAAGGCTTTTTAGAGCATGTCTGCTCAATTTTTTTTGGCCCAAATAAGTTGTATGGAATGCTATTTATTTTACATAAATAAATAAATACAGTTATGCAAACCATGTAAATCTATTTTCCTTAGATAAATAAATAGAACTCCTTTGGATCTGTGACAGAGAGATGACATTACACTGTTTGTTTATAATGCATTGCTATGGAAATGATAGGTAGATGTTGTTGTTACTTAGCAGATGCTCCAGAATTTTAAAACATGCAGTTTTAATATGCAGTCCATATGATACGCATGGGGATTTTTCAAGCTTTTCATTTTTTAACATTTTGAAAGCTTTCTGTTGTTATTATTGAATTACCAAAACATCAGCAAATGCTTGTTGCCCAAAAAGGCCTGCTTTTATTTTATTTTATTTTATTTTATTTTTATCTCATTATTCTCCAGGTGTAGAACCCAAGGCAGCTCACATCAAGTTAAAAACAAAATATACTACACACTATTTGATAAAAAGAATTAAAATAAAGAAACAGTTCTATTAAAAACAGTAAATTGCAATGGTTGAAAACACATGGAAATGTAGTAAAAAAAAAAGTGCAAGGAGCCCTATAGAAAATATCCTTCTGCTATAATAACTTAAAAACCAAAACCTTGCCAAAATAGAAAAGTTGGAAAGAAACTAAATTAAGGGCCAACCAAGGCTATCACGGAAGTGAATTCAGCCACTGAGACTGGATCTACACTGCCATATTATTCAGATTATCAAGGCAGATAATCCACATTAATTGCTTTGAACTAGTTTATGTGAGCCTACATTTCCATATAATCCACTTCAAAGCGGATACTGTACTTACATTAATCTAATGTGCACCTTTTTTGGCTAAATGACCTTGTCAAATTTGGATGCGCGTTACATTCATGTAATGCAGTAAAACTAGGAGACGGCTTGGATGCTCAAGGCCTATTATCCACAAAAGTGTAGTAAAATGGCAAAAAAACTCAAATGAGTGCTGGAGAGAGTCTAAGGAACTATGAAATAGCGGAAGGGTAAAACAGGGTATGCTGATGAAGAGACAGCGGGAGCACGCACCAGCCTTCCTGCCTGCCCCATGTCATCGCCGCCAGTGCCTTTTCCTCTGCTGCCGGGGCCCACCCCCTTTGCCTGCACTCACCAGAGCCCGCCACCTTGCCAGAGCCAGGGCTGCCCCCACTGGCCTTGCACTACCTTCACCCTACTAGGTTGGTGTGGGCAAGGATGGCACAGGCCGGCGGTGCACCTCCTCTTCCATCTGAGGATTCCTGCCATAGATGTGGGTGAAACGTCAAGACAGAATGCTTCTGAAACATGGCCATACAGTCTGGAAAACACACAACAGATTTTGGTATCCAAAGTGGTAGTAGAAGCAAATCCCAGTGGATGCAAAGGGTCTCCAGTATCTGAATATTTTATCTTTAACTAGAGAAAAACCTCTAGTTGGAAATGTTTTCACTTTGGACAACAAGTTAAACATGAGCCAGCAATGTGATGCGGCTGCTAAGAAAGCCAATGGGATTTTGGCCTGCATCAATAGGGGTATAGCGTCTAGATCCAGGGAAGTCATGGTCCCCCTCTATTCTACCTTGGTCAGACCACACCTGGAATACTGTGTCCAATTCTGGGCACCGCAGTTGAAGGGAGATGTTGACAAGCTGGGATGTGTCCAGAGGAGGGCAACTAAAATGATCAAAGGTCTGGAGAACAAGCCCTATGAGGAGAGGCTTAAAGAACTGGTCATGTTTAACCTGCAGAAGAGAAGGCTGAGAGGAGACATGATAGCCATGTACAAATATGTGAGTGGAAGTCATAGGGAGGAGGGAGCAAGCTTGTTTTCTGCTGCCCTGTAGACTAGGACGTGGAACAATGGCTTCAAACTACAGGAAAGGAGATTCCACCTGAACATTAGGAAGAACTTCCTCACTGTGAGAGCTGTTCGGCAGTGGAACTCTCTCCCCCGGACTGTGGTGGAGGCTCCTTCTTTGGAGGCTTTTAAACAGAGGCTGGATGGCCATCTGTCGGGGGTGCTTTGAATGCGATTTCCTGCTTCTTGGCAGGGGGTTGGACTGGATGGCCCATGAGGTCTCTTCCAACTCTACTATTCTATGATTCTATGATTCTACCGTTGGATACTGTATTGGTTCAAGTGGAGTTTTACTGGAGTTTTTTTAAATATTTTGTCCCGAACTGTTTTCCACTGTGCCTAGCCAGTTTAAAGCCATGCACACAACATCACTGTCTCATCCATTCTTTGAGATTCCTTAGCTTAGCTATTTAGTTTTTTCTTCAACTAAGTTACCAGCCAGAATTATTATTCAGTTAAAAAATGGATGTGGAAAGTCTCTGCCTAGAGAAGATGGAGGAGATGATGATGGAGGAGGCTGGCAGTGATCTCCGTATGCCTCTGGAACACTTTTTGGAGCCATGTTTGCAGTTCAGGGTCATTGCTTCCAAGGGGAAGGGATCTGGCACCCATCAGGGCTCAGTTGAGGTAGGGGCGGTGTGAAATGTTTGTAACTTGGGGACTGATTATATATGTTTCCTGACCAAAAATGAGTTGCCCGGCGCAGTTGGGAAGAATAGCACAGTGGTGAGAATTTTGTGCAAATTCAGCCCAGTATTTGTGCATTATTTTGTGAAGAAATTCATGTTTCTTTGTTTTTGCGGGAGAATTATATGGCTTTACACAGAATCATAGAATCATAGAATAGTAGAGTTGGAAGAGACCTCATGGGCCATCCAGTCCAACCCCCTGCCAAAAAGCAGGAAATCGCATGTTTTCAGAAAGCCATACATCTTTGTGTGCAAAATTTCTGTTTTCTATGCAAAGCAAAACTTTAATGAGATTTCTGTTTTATGCAAGAAAAAACCCCAAAAAACTCGAGCAATCTTGCTCAATAATATGTTACACGAAAACTTGCACAAAAATAGTAATCTTGCACAAAGATCAATCACAGGGTTTTGATGTGCAAGTCCGTTGGTTAATTTCTGCACATGATTTTTGTTACACAATATTTTTGTGCTGCAAGATTGCTCAATTTCGTGTTGAAAGGAACAATTTTGTATAAAATTTGCCAATAGATGTCTATATGCACACACACACACACACACACACACACACACATGGTGGACCCGTGCCACCTCTCATACAAAACAAAACAAAAAACTTCACAGGTATTTTATGCACAGAATAAATTCCCCAAACTCTTTGGGGTGAAAATACCAGGCAAAAACTCTGCAGGAATACCAACATCCTCTACCGCAAGAAAAGAACTTTGGAAATTACTTATCCTCACTTTTGAAACTGAAATAGTTAATATTAATATCCATGATATCCATATGTGATAATATTTTTACTAGGAGAACTGAAAGTACATTTGAGCACCAGAAAGCCTTGCAATTCTTACAGAGAACACTGGAGGACTTAGTGATTACTAGTAATAATACCTCTATAGGAGTCTCTAGATCAGGCATGGGTAAACTTTTTTGCCTTGGGACTTCATTCTGGGCTTGGCTGGGACCACACTGGGTAGAACAGGCTCAGAAGGGGGAGAGCTTGGGTCATCCACAAGTTGTCCTCCTGGCATAAGGATGGGACTACTTGCCCCATCCTTATGCTGGGAGGAAAACGAGACATTTCGCGACTGCCCTGATATTTGGGTTGTTCTCTCGGCATTATGCCAGGAAGAGGGCAAGACACGTGGTAGCTGAGAGTGCTCCAGAGGGCTCTCAGCTGCTGTGTGCCTTCCTCCCTTGTCCTTTCTACATAAGGATATGGAGGGCCTCTGCATCCTTATGTTGAGAGGACAGGGAAAATGAGGAGGGCCTCAAGCAAGCACCCGGGGGCTGCATCCGGCCCCTGTGCCTTAATTTGCCCATGCCTGTTCTAGATTCCCCAGGGCAACTCAGTGGACAATTTCTGGAAATCTCTTAAGTATAAAAAGTAAGGGGTATTCATAATTTCACCATTTTCAGAGGAGCTTTCCTAACCTCTGGGAAAGACTATATATCAATGCCTCAGGTAATTTTTCACTAGAATTTATTTTTGCACAAAAGAAGGGGTTGTGAGCCAGAGCATGTCTTTGGGTTTCATTTTCCTTACTTTGTGCATATACAGTTTTCACTGTGTGCCTTGTGCCTGTTAAGAACCCATTTGCATTTGTCTTTTGCTCATTGTGCCAGTCGACTCTGCTGTCTAATTTAAGGACCCTGTCATGAACAGAAAACTACACACTGAGAATATTTTCTTTAGAAAAGGGTGTTCTAATACTCCATCTTGTCTTCTGCAGGTAAAGGGAGCTCAAGCATCTCATCCGACGTGAGTTCAAGTACAGATCACACACCTACCAAAACTCAAAGAAATGCCGCTACCAGTGAAGGTACTTCTTGTTTCTGTTCAATGGAAGGACTAGCTTTGTTGGGGGTGGAAAACTTTCAAGTTTTTTTATCTGCTATCTTTTAATGTTTGGGTCTCATGAGAAATGTAGAAAACATAAATTTTAAGAGGACAGTTTCAAAGAAATTCTTTCAACACATGTTAGGGTTGTATATTATTCTTTGTGTGTCTTAAAAATTTAATACAACTTGCCTGGATTTTCCAAGGGTAAAAATGGACTGACTCTGGAAAGTGATCTACAACTAAACATAAAGGCAATGTTTTCTTAGTGCTTAGAAGTTTATGCCAAGCTAACTCGAGTTCATAAACTAGACTTATGTTCAGTGGCAATATGAAAATCACATTGAGAAATCTCACCTGGAGCTGGAAGGAAAGGCATCCGTTTTAGTATGTGGTTGTTTTGGCACAAAGATGTGTCGGGGTGTAAGGGGAGATGCTGGGCAACTATCCTCAAGCATGAGTTGATATATAAGCTGCTCGTGAAGATATTTTGCACATGGGGCTTTGAAGCAGTTTTCTGAGAGGTCCTCTTTGCTTAGGTGTGAAAGCATGCACTCACAAATATTGACACTTTAACTCCAATCCAAAGGTGTGACTTTTGTTAAAGCCTGTGCAGGCACAGTGTTATCCAGTTGTGTGAATTTATAGATGACCACTCGAAAGCCTCATCCACACAGCTGTATAAAAATCACATTGAACTGGATTATATGGCAATGTGGACTCAGATAACCCAGTTCAAAGCAGATATTGTGGATTATTTGCCTTGATATTCTGAGTTATATGGTTGTGTAGAAGGGCCCGAAGAAACACAGTTACAGGTTTGCAATATGTCCTTTTACATAATTGAGAAATCAAGGTGAAACGAGAGTTTGCTCTCTGGATGATGTAAAAATATGTATTTTGTCAGTGAATAGTGCAGAATGAGTTGAATGCATTGGCCTGTTTTAAAACTTCCGCTGAAAACCGAAGTGGATTGTTTTCTCCAGATTTGTTAAAAAAAATCAAACTTGGAGAGTTTTAAAAATCACATAACCAAACATTTCAGGAAGGCAAATTATGGGAATCCTTTGTACTTTGTTTTCTGTCCCAGGAACCCTAAACACATGTTTCTTTTATAAGGATTTTGGACTTAACACTATGTTATGGTTTCATTTGATATTCCTGTGTTGTACCGGGCACTATAAACTTGGCTTTTAAAATATTTTTGCCTATTAATCGTAACACTCAAAGCGCATAAAACTACCTCTGCAGGCCAAACCAAGTCCCTCCCTAGCAAAGGAGAAAAAGGCAAAAAACAAAATATCAAATAAGATAAATGGGAAGATGCTGAGACCTTTTTGCAGATGATGCTTCATGGTTGAAGGCATTTTCCTGTGGAAACAATGGCCCCATCTACACTGTCATATTAGAATATATAACTGCAGTTAGAATATATAACTGCATTATATGAATCAATACTGACCGTAAATGAAGCCTCAAATTGCATTATATGGTAGTGAAGATAAGGCTCAGGACTTTGGCAAAAATGAATGGAGGAAATCCTGTGTTTGTTTGATCATGCAAGATAGAAATAGCCTTGTTTTTCCTGCTGCTTCTTTTGTTTCAACTAATTTTTAAGCTTCTCAGGGCAATAACATGCCTCTTGTTTACACAGTGGTGAAATGTTCCGTATATGCTGATGTCACTGTAACAATTCAGACATGTTCTTTTTGAAGCAATAGGCAGGTGGAAAATGTACACACAAAGCAGACTTACTAGCATTTTTGTGCAGTTTTGAGAAAAATTCTATGTGAGTAGGTCTATTGTAGTTAAACTTCATCTGATTTTAATAAACTTCATGAGAAATTTCACTGCTGTGTCTACCTGAATCCAGTCAATTGAGAGAAAACAATAAGGCACTTCTTTTTAAAAACCTTTAGTATCATGAGTTGTGTATGACTTTGTTCATATAAAACAACCAATAATGTGTTTTATAAAAATATTTAAACAGGGTTTTTTTTGGTGAGTTTTTCAGGCTGTATGGCCATGTTCCAGCAGCATTCTCTCCTAACGTTTCACCTGCATCTGTGGCTGGCATCTTCAGAGGTTCTGTTGGCAGTGAGTGTATAAAATATACAGTAGAGTCTCACTTATCCAACATAAATGGGCTGGCAGAACCTTGGATAAGCAAAAATGTTGGATAATAAGGAGGGATTAAGGAAAAGCCTATTAAAAACCAAATTATGTTATGATTTTACAAATTAAGCACCAAAATATCATGTTTTACAACAAACTGACAAATCAATACATGGTAACGTTATGTAGTAATTACTGTCTTTACAAATTTAGTACCAAAAAATTACAATGTATTGAAAACATTAACTACAAAAACACTAGCTACTAACAAATTGACTACGAATAAAGATAGAATTGCATAAAATGAACTTACAGTAACAATATTGTCGGAAATTAAATGCATTAAAAGTTCAGTCCGTGCTACCTAGAGAAACAGCTTTGGATCCCGGTGGGAGGCAGACTGCATTGGATAAGTGAATGTTGGATAAGTGAGACTCTACTGTACCTCTGGAATTTCCAGGGTGGGAGAAAAAACCCTTGTCTGTTTAAAGAAAGGGCGAATGTTGCAGTTAGCAAGCTGGAATTAGCATTTAAGTAGCCACGAAATTTGCAAAGTCAATCAATGAGCGTATCTACATAGAGATAGCCTGGTTCTTGTTAAAGGCATCCTCTGCTTGGGAGGTGTTAACTGGCCCTTGTTGCTTGTTGTGTGGAGTTCTCCTATTTCTGAGTAGTGTTCATTATTAGACTATGTTTCTTCATCGGCTTTCCTAGGTGATATATGGTTCCCTTGATATATGGTAAGAACATTCTTCCTCTATGTGAATCTTTACATGGAACACTTTGAGAAACAAGCCCTGGAAACAACACCAAAAAAACCCATTATCTAGTTCCGATATGTGGATGACACCCTCACCATTTGGAACCATGAAGAAGAATTAAACAACATCCACCCAAACCTCCAATTTACCATGGAAAAAGAAAATGAAGGAAAACTAAAATATCTAGATGTCTTAATCATCCACAAACCAAATCAACAATTGGGCCACACAGTTTACAAAAAAGCTACACACACTGATAGATACCTACATAAAAACTCTAACCATCATCCAGGTCAAAAAAGAAGCACAATTAAAGCACTGTCAGACAATGCAAAACAGGATTTGTGGAGCCCAACTCCTCCAAGGTGAATTGAACCACCTAAACTGGGCTCTAGAGGCTAATGGGTATTCTATGACAAACATCAGGAGAAACCAAGAACAAGCCATGAGACTAAAGACAGAGATCCACCTAGAGGAAAGGTGTTCTTACCATACATCAAGGGAACCACTGACCACATAGGGAAGCTGATGAAGAAACACAACCTAAAATCTATCTACAGACTCACTAAGAAAATTCAACAAATGCTACATTCAGCAAATAATAATAGGGATCCTCTAACCACTGCAGGAGTCTACCATATACCATGCAGCTGTGAACAAGTCTGCATAGGGACCACCAAATGCAGTGCTTAGACACGAATTAAAGAACACGAAAGGCACTGCAGACTTAATTCAAGCAGAGAAGTCAGCTATAGCAGAGCACCTGATGAACCAACCTGGACACAGAATATTATTTGAGAACACAGAAATATTGGACCACTCCCACAAACATTATATCAGACTAACACAGAGAAGTCGTTGAAATCTACACACATGGATTAATAGCATTTCAGTGCATTTCAACAGGAAAATACACTTTGAGATAAGAGTGTTTTGAGTTAAGAGCTTGGTCACAGAACAAATAAACTCTTAAGACTGTATCACTGTACTAAATATATCATCTACCTATATGTCAGAGTATGTGTGTTTGTTCCAAAAGGGCTCCTATGTGGCTTAATGGATGTGGACCAAACTTGGCAAACATTCCCTTCATTATCCAACTTAAAACATTCAAGGGGTTTGAATTCAAAAACATCTTTTTCAGACCCAGAGCAGAAGGATAAAAAGAAACAAAGTGGATTGGTTGTGACTAGATGAAGTGACCCTCTGTCATGTAACTGGGAAATAAACGGAGTGAAGTGGATTTGCTGTTGCCAAGTGATGTGTGAGGGGAAAAAAGGAAGGAAGGGGAAATGAAAAACAAGAGAAAGGAAAGAAGGAAGGAAAGAAGAAGGAAGCAAGGAGAAAGGGGAAGAAACAAAGGAAAAAGAGAAAGGAAAGGGAGAAAGGAAAGAAGAAAAAGAGGAAAGGTAGAAAGAGAAAGGAAAGACAGATGGGGAAGCGTATGAGGGAAAGCAAGGGAAGAAGGTAAGAAAGGAAGAAAAGAGGGGGAGAAGGAGTATGAGGGAAATGGAGAAAGGAAAGTAAGACCCCACCTACACTGTCATAGGCTGGATCTACATTTTCATATAATCCAGATTATCAAATCAGATAATCCAGACTATCTGCTTCGAACTGTGGCCCCTTCTATACTGCCATACAATCCAGATTATCAAAGCAGATAATCCACATTATCGGCTTTGAATGTGATTATATGAGTCTACTCTGCCATATAATCCAGTTCAGAGCAGATAATCTGGATTTCATATGGCAGTGTAGATGAAGCCATAGAGCCACATAGAGAGACTTCTCACTATTGCCAGATTTTTGCCCTGGAGGCATTGTGAAGTAGGTCTCAGAGATCAAAGCAGCCCCTCTGACACCTCGGCAACACTGGGTATATATGCAAGTAATATAAAAAGAGATTTTTTTATCACAGTAGCTCAATTAGTCTCAACTCGAATAGGTTTTATCTTACTTCTCTGTCTCTACTATAATTGGGACTAACAACTGGATTTAAATTAATGTGAGTTCATGAATATACAATGCCGATGAATACCGATATCAGTTCATTTCAACAAACAGAACTAAATCCAATTGTTATCCAAGATTGAGTAGAATCAACAAAAAGATGATTTCCAAATGATGACAGAAACATAAACACAACAAGTGCTAAGAACAATAAAAAAGAGCCTGCATAGAGTTTGAATACGATCAAACATGGATTGAATATCATTCTGTTTATAAATACAGCATTGTCATGTTATTCAGAAGACAAAAATATAACAGTCAGCAGATTGCTAGTGCAATTCTTTTCCAGTGCAAAACCTTCAAGGTCAGAAACTATTCAATTACAACAATACATTAATTTCAGATGTCAAGGATCTCATTTTCAGAAAAAACGTATTGTGGGCTGATATAGCCAAAATATAATGTTGAGATGCCAAGATTATTTTTAAAGACAAGACATCTGTAAAGTAAGCTTTCTCAGTCTATTCAGTGTCTTGATAAAATAACTATTCAGTCATTTTCCCTCTGAATTAGGGAAGAAATTTCACATAGACCAATTAGTTCCAGAAGAATATTGAACAGTTCTTTCCAAGCCACTATGGACATCATCATACGTGCCGCCGGAATCCCATGGACCATGGCAAATCTGGTAGTGCCTGCCAGGGGCATGGCAAACCCCTCGCTCCATGCCTCACATTGTCCAACATACCCCAAGCCCTGTCCCACGGGAAGAAACGTGTTCCCCCCTCCCAATTGATCTCAATGCAACACAGGAAGCCCTGGTGAAAGTAGCTGTACATCGTGAGATAGGAGCCGGTGGACTCTGGCTAAACTAGAGAGGAACTGGTATATGCCGCCGAAATCAGCCCCATCTGATGAGGTCGTGTGAGAATGAACACAGTGACTGAAACATTGGTAGCATAGCCTCATTGAAATAATGGAACTTAGGCCCCTTCTACACTGCCATATACTGTATATACTTAAGTATAAACTGACCCTAATATAAGATGAGGCACCTAATTTTACCACAAAAACTGGATTATATAGCAGTGTAAACTCATATAATCCAGTTTAAGGCAGGTATTGTGGATTGTCTGCTTTGATTATCAGGATTATATGGCAGTATAGAATGAGCCTTAGACAAGTGCTAATTTACTGAGTTCTCATGGATTGATGGGTCTCCTTTAATGGTCAATCAGGCTGAATCTACAGTGCCCTATATTCTAGGATCTGATCCCAGATTGTCTGCTTTGAGCTGGATTAAATGAGTCTACATTACCAGATAATCTGCCATAAACAGATAATCTGGAATCAGATCCTGGGATATCAGGCAATGTGGAAGGGGCCTCTGATGGACTTAGCCTTTCTCAATTCTTATGTGAAATGACTGAAACCAGAGGAAGAATCCTTCACTTCAGAATAGCTGATCTAGACTTCAAACTTGTATTCGTCAAAATAGCTAGGAAACTCTACTCAAAAGCACAGAACCATTACTAACAAACTTTAGATAATTTACAACCTATCTTGTGAGATCATTCTCACAATCCAAGTGGCTGGAAAATAAACAAACTTTATTGTTTCATCCAAATCTTTTTTAAACCAAAGTCAAAATCCTGAGAACATCAGCAACAGGCTTTATATCAAGTTCAATTAACTTGTGCCACAAAAGAGACACGATTAATCATATTGGGAACAGATGGATTACATTATTTTAAAAAACCCATATAGATCATTGTTTTCTTTTCGCCCAACCAGTGTAAGTGGGCTTAAAGTGAAAATCTCAAATGCTTTTTGTTGTCTGACTTTTTTTTAATGAATATTGCCTAGCAAGAATGAATCTACTAACTCGTTTCAAGTCTAAAAATCTTGACTTGGTTAGCAATTAGGTGCCAAAATGATATAATAATGAAGCCTCCTGTGGCCTTTCTTGACTGTGATTTTCCTTTTGTGTTCACTGATGTGAAAAGCTGGAACATCACTCCCATGATGAGACTACCAAAATGTGGTGAAGAGTTTCAAAGTAAAAGTCTTACCTTTCTTGGATTGCTTCAACTTCAAAGTCTGAGATTAGTTTAAACACTTTTTGCAGGATTACACTTTTGCATCTGATTTCACAGGAGGTTGTAGACAATGTCATACAATACAACTGTACTGTAAGTGCACAATGGGTTTTGTACCACTGTGTGACGTAATTGATAATAGGCCTTAAAATGATCTTCAGTGACAAGATATAATACTGCTACAATCTTGATCAGAATGGAAACTTTAGCTTTGATATGGGAAAATCTGTGGTACCATATAATCTGGAAAGTAGGACATTGTAGAAAAACTGTAACTAGGTGCTTGTACTGCAGTGCTGTGTTTTTGGAGAAAGATATGCTATTATATCCAACTGACCAGAAAGATTTATTGATAGATGCTCCTATTCCTGTGCTCAAGGAATTGAAGCCTATGGCTACTTCTGCCTATTTCAGCTTTCCTGATGGTCTACTACAGATTCCTTAAACTGAACATTAGACCTATTTCTGTATTTATTGTACAAATCCCTATGATTATACAGGCAGTCCTCACAAACAAGATAGGTTCTGTGGGTTTGTTCTAAGCTGAATGTGTGTGTAACTCAGAACAGGTACATTTTTAAGTGTAACTCCAGTCTCTCATTCCCTCTCTCTCGTTCATATAGAGAGAGACAGGGGGAGAGGAGCCCCCAGTGGTGCAGTGGGTTAAACCACTGAGCTGCTGAACTTTCTGACCAAAATCTTGGCGGTTTGAATCCGGGGAATTCAACAGCACCCACTGTTAGCCCCAGCTTCTGCCAACCTAGCAGTTTGAAAACATGTAAATGTGACTAGTTCAATAGATATCACTCCAGCGGGAAGGCACTCCATGCAGTCGTGCCAGCTACATGACCTTGGAGGTGCCTATGGACAACGCCAGCTCTTCGGCTTAGAAATTGAGATCAGCACCAATCCCCAGAGTCGGACACAATGGTACTTAATGTCAGGGGAAAACCTTTATCTTTACCTCCCTCCCTCCCTCCCTCCCTCTCTCTCTCTCTCTCTCTCTCTCTCTCTCTCTCTATATATATATATATATATATATATATATAGAGAGAGAGAGAGAGAGGGACGGAGAAAGCCCCCCCCCCCCCGGTGCTGCTGCATGTTAAAGTGCTGAGCTGCTGAACTTATGAACCGAAAGGTCACAGGTTCAAATCCGGGGAGCAGAGTGAGTACCCGCTGTTAGCCCCAGCTTCTGCCAACCTAGCAGTTTGAAAGCATGAAAATGTGAGTAGATCAATAGGTACAGCTCTGGCGGAAAGGTAACGGTGCTCCATGCAGTCATGCTGGCCACAGGACCTTGGAGGTGCCTATGGACAATGCCGGCTCTTCCGTTTAGAAATGGAGATGAGCACCAACCCCCAGAGTCGGACACAAGTGGACTTGATGTTAGGGGAAAACCTTTACCTTTAGAGAGGTAGAGAGAGAGAGAGAGGTAGAGAGAGAGAGAGAAAGAGAGAGAGAGAGAGAGAGCACTTTGGATAGCATAGGGAAGGGCAAACATCCCTGTGATGTTTGTTTTACTGTCTGTGCCTCTATTCAAAAAATTTCACCACAATTTCTGTCCCTATGGTAATTGGATTTTAAAAACTTTAGCTTGTGAAAGCAAGGACTGGTGATAAAGCTTCAGTTGAGACACTTTTACCCCATGATAACTCTTTCAGGAGTGAATTTCCCTTTCAAGGGGTAGATTTCTCTGTTGTCTCACCCTCATTCTTAACTATGAGTCATTTGTAAGTCAGATGTTTGTAATTTGAGTATTGTCTGTACTTAGATTTTAATCTGAAAAAAGTATATACGTTATATAAGTAAAAGAAAATGGCAAAAATTGACCCAAAAACTAGGCTGATTTATCTGCAGGTCAATCCTGGAAATAAATGATAATGACACAAGCTCATTGCATTCTGTGCAGCATGAATGTGGCCGTGGTCATTTTTTTATAAGCGCTTACTGTATAAATCTGCCTACAGAGAGGTAGTCAGAAGTCTCGATCCCCAAATACCAGCGTAGAGTCCGATGTCAAACTGATAGTCCAACAAAGATGCAAACCTTAGCAAGATACACAACATAGAAACTGAATGTCTGTTTAGAGAAAATGATGAATATTATGAATATGGACTTATTAACAACACTAATAACTAAATCTCAAGGAAAGACTATCAAAACAACAGATTGGACCCTCTTCAAGGACTGGCTAAAAGAAAACAAACCCAAGATTTTAATTTAAAAAATGGAAAGGGTACTAAAGACCATTCGCAAGATCAAGAAAGAGACTTTAAAATGATAGATAGACTAAGTTTTGAAGTGTTTTTACTAGACAAGAAATTAAATTACCATCACCAAGAAGAAAGGAAGTAACAACTATTTTTTTCTTTTTCCTCTTTTTCTTTTCTCCTTTTTATCTTTTTTTCCTACTTTGCTATATCTAAAATGCTCTCCCACTTTTTATGTAAAAGCAAATCTTTCTTTTATTTTCAATAAAAATTATTATTAAAAAAAGGAAAGAAATTGAATGTCTGTTCCAGGGTCGTAAACAGAATACCAGAGAGTCCAGAGTACAAGGATGAATCAGAATCTGTAAGCCAAGGTCCAAGGGTAAGTTAAGAGTTGAAGAACACAAAATAGCAAGAGTCTGTGGTTATAGCTTCTAGAACTGACATAGCAGCCAGAAACAAGGTGTCACCCTTGAGCTCCTTAAATACTAAGTTCACAGGCGTTAGTTGCTGGCTTGCTTCTCAGCTAATCTTGAGGACTTATAATAATACAGTAGAGTCTCACTTATCCAACATAAACGGGCCGGCAGAACATAGGATAAGCGAAAATGTTGGATAATAAGGAGGGATTAAGGAAAAGCCTATTAAATATCAAATTATGTTATGATTTTAAAAATTAAGCACCAAAACATCATGCTTCACAACAAATGGATAGAAAAAGCAGTTCAGTACACGGTAACATTATATAATAATTATTGTATTTATGAATTAAGCACCAAAATTTCGCAATTTATTGAAAAATTGACTACAAAGACATTGTCTACTAAAAGGCAAACTGTGTTGGGTAATGCAGAGCCTTGGATAAGCGAAGCTTGGATAAGTGAGGATCTACTGTAATCATCACCATCATCTTTATTTGTATTCAGCCCTATCTCCCTGAGGGGACTTAGGGCGGATTCTAGCATGCACAAACACAAAGGCAAACATTTAATGCCTAGAAACAACCATAACACAGATAAAAAAGACTTCCCCTTCCGGCTCTGGGGGGTGGTGCTCATCTCCATTTCTAAGCCAAAGAGCTTGCGTTGTCCGTAGACACCTCCTAGGTCATGTGGCCGGCATGACTGTGTGGAGTGCCATTACCTTCCCATCGAGGCAGTACCTATTGATCTACTCACATTTGCATGTTTTCGAACTGCTAGGTTGGGAGAAGCAGGGGCTAAGAGCTCACCCCCTCCCAAAGGTTCAAACTGCTATCATTCCCTTCAGCAAGTTCAGCAACTCAGCAATTTAGCAACTCATTAGTTTAATCCGTTGCGCCACCATGGCCCCTGTGCAGCTTAGCCCTCTCTCTTTGTTATTAATACTTCTAAAACAAAAGTTAAAATATCCTGCTCAGACTGAACAGAATATCCCACTTCTGACACCAAAAATGTTATGAATAACTTTTCAATAACTTTGAAGGATCGGCTCTTTTTACTGCAACTTCAGTCTGAGAGGTATATCAGAACCATTATAGAACAACAAAGAATAACATTAGACATACAGACATACAGATTCTATGCAACTACATTGGATTCACAAACAACCTACAATTACATTGGCTAACAAACAAGGGGGGGTTACATTTTCAGTCAGCATTCACACACATCTACATGCATCCATCTTCATGCATATAAATATTACTATATTCTTTCTCCCCCCTTGGAGAAGCACCTGCTTAGGCCAGGCCCAGCTTCCATTGCTGCCTGCCAACACATAGTTCCAAAATGCCAAAACGCCAAAACTTCAAAACTCCAAAAAGACCATGACTTCAAATTGCACTCCTTCCTCTTTCCCTGAGAAAAGGAGGCCCCCAAAAGTGAACAGAATGCTGCTTTCCCATAGCAGATCTGCCACTCTCAAGTACACCATCTCCATTGAGCATGGCGGATGAACAGCATCGCTGTCTGTCACACATTCTGGACTGTCATAAAGTAACTTATATGCCAACATTTTGCTGATGTTGTCCCAAAGTTGTAAATGAATTATAGACGTCTTCCATCCTGGAATATCCTCAGTTTCCTGGACTGGTGTTGATTCTTCTTGATTGGTGTTAGCAAACACAAGCAGAAGATTTCCTTAACTTGATGTACTGTAACTATTTCGCTTATCAGTCACAGTTCTTATCACAGTTTACCAGGCAGGTCAACTATTTCAGGTCTCCTTAGCAGGTTTTAATTACAATTCTTTAGCAGTTAGTTAATGATTTGCAGGCCTTAATCTACAGACTGGTGTCTTCAGCTTTGGCTCTCCATTTATACTCACATATAATAAATTTCATTTGATCTTGTTACATCTTTGCAGGTCCATGAAAGCTAGAACACTTAACTCTTCCTCACTCTTCTCAGAGGAACTTGCTTGTACTTGTTTTGAAGGCTGAGAAGTAGTAGCTCCTTTTATGGGTGCTACTGCAAAGCTTGTCTGATGGACCTGCTGAGCATTGCTGGACTCCAGCTGAATTGCTGAGCTCTCCACCACTATCTCCTCATCCTTGCTTTCCAAGCTATCTACAACAGGGATTATTATGGAATATATTCTTTGTTTTTTTCCTATAATTTTTATTGCAAACATATGAAGAATGGGGAGGGGTACAAGAGTGAATATAGAACAGGGGCATTTTAAACATCTTGCATCTTTTTCTTCCATTGCTGTCTAATACTAAAAAGATTTATATGATTTTAAAAAGAGAGAGAAAAAGAACATTTCTAATCTAAAACAGAAAGCTATAAAAGCGGGTATACAGTCTTTTGAAACAAAGGAGATAGAAAAGTTGAGAAATTGAAAATAGAAAGCCCTAACTAACTCTTCCTCCCCTGTCTCTGCTGGCCTCTTCATAATCAAAATAATCTATTCTTTTTGTTATAAAAGCTCCGGTAGATTAACTTTCCATGATCCATTGGATAACAGTGGGGATCCTGTTATTCTTGTCACTAACTTCTCTATTTTTTCTTTTCTTGTTACTTTTACATTCCTGTACTACTAATTTTCCCCTAGTGTTAGAGAAAACCCAATGTTTTCATTTTCATTTTCATTTCTTTTTTTAAATGATGGCCATTTTTAATAAGGGCTTATTGTATAAGCCTCACGTAGCTTGGCAGTCCTTCGGCAGAGAGGCTTATACGGTAAGCAGTTAGTTGTTAGTATCAATTATATTTATCCAGTTAGTGAAGTATGAATCAGTCCTTTTGCATTAGTATATAAACATCACTAACATGTGTGTCAAAATACAACTGATTATAGAATTTTTATTTAGAAAGAATTTAATGTTTGAATAATTGATGCACTTTTTGAACTGGAAGGGCAAAGAAAAAAAGGAGAGTAACATTGTACTTCATAATTCCTGATCACTACAGGGCACATCTCCTAAGGCAGTGGTTTTCAACCTATAGGTCCCCAGATGTTTTGGCCTTCAACTCCCAGAAATAGCTGGTAAACTGGCTGGGACTTCTCGGAGTTGTAGGCCAAAACACCTGGGGACCCACAAGTTGAGAATTGCTGTCCTAAGGCATTAGCTTTAGTTGTTAGGTTTCTGGTTTTGTAGAATTCATATCTGCCTGCATTTTGATCTTAACCAATAAGCCCTTTGAATTTTAAATTAAACTTATTAACATTGTCATATATTCAGGTTATAATATTTCTACATATTCCATATCATGTATATTATGCAGATCTGAATTGTAATGTTAGTACCAACTAGAGAAGTTTCTTTGAATCAATGGAATGTGTTGATGCATCATTCAAGAACTGATTCAGTGTGTATACTCTAGTTGGGATCAAGCAATAGAGTTCAGGCCATAACTAAATGAGAAAACGATCAGTTTTTCAACTATAATGCTAGGATACAACTCAAATTTAATTGGGAAGGGGAAGGATTGCTTTGCATGTGCATTTTCATCGCTTGAATTCTATAGCATTCGGTGATGGCATGAATTTGTGATAAAGTTTGTATTAATTAAGACCTCTTCACCAGCAGTCAGTGGCAAAAGGGAAGGCATGTGGGGCGGTATGAGGCATCCCACATGCCCTCCCTTCTTTCCCCCATCATACGGTGGAGACGGGATGGTGCATTGGCAGCCTGTCCCCATCACACAGGGGAAAGGGGAGGAAAGGCCACCAGAGCTACTCAAAACACACTTTCCTCCCTGTGCGCTTCCCCTCCACTTTGGGAGGAATGTGGGTACGGCCTGCCGTGCCTTGTGTTAAGGCGTTCAACAGGCCCCGTCCAAGCCGCAAATAAAGGTGGCAAACTGGGACTATTTTGTTCTATGTGAAGAGGTTCTAAATATCCTTCACTAGAGTTGTCTGATTTTCATCTTCCGCTGACAGTGTTACAGTAGTGAAGCCATGAACATTCATATGGAAGCCTGTTTATTGATGTCCAGTAGTTGATTGTGCCAATTGACTTCATTGAGAAAATGGAGGACCTGAAAAGGGAGGGGGATAGAAAACTGAAAAATAAAACAAGTGAATGCCCAGGTTTATTTTAATCTGTCAGTGATGAACTATAGATTTTCCAAAATGCTATGCATATTTATGTCAATAGACACTTTAATAAAAGTTTGTTTTCTGGCTTTGTTTGTTCCATTAAGAAAAGAAGAAATCTGGAAAATAACTATAAAATGAAACTTCCAAATTGGTTACACTGATCATAGAGACAAACAATTTTATCATATAATACCCACATTCAGGAATATTAAGCAAACACAAAAATGCATATCAAACTATCAGTTAAAAATAACAAAATTCTAAATAATGAATGAATGCAAGATGTTGAATCGACACTCAAGTCATATCAATTAATCAGGTATCTAACAAAAACCAAGTGTCTCAGGGCCCTGTATAAAAATGGCATATAGTAAGAAGTACTAAACACAGTCAAAAGCTAACTAGGACAGAAAGTCTGTTATAAAACACCAAGAAAATATTGTGAAAAAAACATTGGAGGAATGAGTGCCATTTTGGATATCTTCCAACTTTGGTTTTTACTTATTCAGACAAATCAAGCAATTTTAATTTTCCTTACAGTCTTCACCTTACTCACCCATGCTGTTCCTGAATCTAGTTGACTCAAGTGACATATTGGGAGCTGTGATATCATAATAACAGATGCAGCATTATTACATCATTCAGAAAATCACATGGGCTACTACAGCCAAGTATGTTGTAAAAGACTCACACATAGAAACAATGAAAATACAGTGAACACAAAATGGAGACGCTTCAGCTAAATATGGCATTCAGAACTTCAGAACTGAATTCTTCTAACTTTACGTGGTTTTGAAAGGGCTAGATAAAGAACCAGTACTACTCCGTAGGAATTGGTCAGTTGATATTTTCAGGAGAACTTTCATGAAACACCAGAGGCGGCTCAACCACCAGGCCAACTAAGCAGTTGCCTGTGGCGCCATCTTGTTGGGGGCGCCATCGAGGCAACTCCTGTCTCCTGCGGCCTGCCTCTGCCGCTGCGCCTCCCTCCGCAAGGAAGGAGCCGAGGTCACCCCTTTGGGGAGCAGAGAAGTGCCGCTTCTTGCTAGGAAGGTGTTCAGGGCTTTGCAGAGCAGAGAAGCCACCAAAACGCCTTCCTGGCGAGGCCTTCCTGGCGAGTGCCACTTCTCTGCTCCCCAAAGCCCCAAACGCCTTCCTGGCGAGAACGAATGTCTGGATTTCTCCTGTTTTCAGAGGAAACCAAAATTCAGATTTCTCCTGTTCTTTATTTATTGTCCTGATTTTAGAGGGTTTTTTTTTTTAATACTGGGGGCTATCTGGGTTATCTAAGTCCACATTGCCCTATATCCCTGTTCAATGTTTGGTGCTAAATTCGCAAATATAGTAATTCCTACATAACATTACCATGTATTGTAACATGTATTGTAAAAGCAAGTATCTGCTCTTTCTGTTGATTTGTTGTAAAACATGATGTTTTGGTGCTTAATTTGTAAAATCTTAATGTAATTTGATATAATGTGAATAGACTTTTCCTTAATCCCTCCTTATTATCCAACATTTTCACTTATCCAACGTTTTTATTTTTCAGTGATTGGTTTGGGGGGGGGGAACCAAAATTCTGTTCGCCTAAACTTGAAAAATACCTAGGGCCGGCTCTGTGAAACACTACAATTTTCCCCAGGAATACATTTTAATGTTCATATGCACAGTTTGCCCAGTGTGACCATCTCCAAAGTTAATCATACTATATTGTTGAAGATTTGCATGTTTGCAACTGCCTGTAACAATCCAAGAAAAAATGGGATTTTGATTAGTCCAAACATTCTTCTAGTTTCTATTTTTCATGCCATTATTTTGTTGTTTATTCGTTCACTCGCTTCCAAATCTTTGTGACCTCATGGACCAACCCACGCCAGAGCTCCCTGTCAGCTGTTGCCACCCCCAGCTCCTTTGTCAAGACAGTTACTTCAAGGATAACATCCATTCATCTTGCACTTGGTTGGCCCCTCTTCCTTTTCCCTTCCATTTTCCCCAGCATCATTCTCTTCTCTAAGCTTTCCTGTCATCTCATTATGTGGCCAAAGTACTTCATCTTTGCCACTAATATCCTTCCCTCCAGTGAACAGTTGGGCATTATTTCCTGAAGTATGGACTGGTTGGATCTTCTTGCAGTCCAAGGCACACTCAGAATTTTCCCCCAACACCACAGTTCAAATGCATCTATCTTCCTTCGCTCAGCCTTCCTTATGGTCCAGCTCTCGCATCCATAGGTTACTACAAGGAATACCATTGCTTTAACCCTATTTGAGAGGGGTTTTGCATGATTTATTCAGAGGAGGCTAATCAACATCATGCTTGTCTCCAGACAATAATAAGGAGGTTATTCAGTTGGAATGGAGAAATCCTAATACAACCACTTTCCTCTTCAACATTTTCGGAATGAGAAAAAAGACAGATTGGCATTGCCATTCTTTCTTTCTCTCTTTGAAACAAGTTGAATAGTGAGTCAACATGTAGGCAAGTTTTACCTATTCATTGGGCCTAATATAACTGGGACTAATAATAGGATTTTAGTGGTAAACTTGCATCATGTTAGGGGCATACAACAGTATAAATTAATCCGACATCTGCATGTGTCTATTTTATTTTATTTGCTGTTGGAAAGGTTAGTATTTTCTTCCTCCCTCTGCAGAAACCAAATCTGTTACTGCCAAACTGTCACAAAGCAATAGAAGTATTTGAGTCTGGAAGGGGAATTTCAAAGAACTATTCAGTTTACCAACTTTGTAGAACATCTGTCTAAGGACAGCTGCCATAGTTATCAAGTATGTGGCAATCCTTCTATTGCAAAGCCCTAGTTATGTTTCAAAAGGTAAAGAAAAGAAGGCCAGCTCTTAGACCACAATATAAAACTGTGAGTTGTACAGTCTACACCTCAATATTTCCCATGAGCATCAATTTCTTCCTGGTCTTTCACAAAAGTTTGACAGACATATTTCAAAGAACCTACAAAATATTACTTCCACATATTTTGTCCTCTCTTAACACAACCTCTTCACCCTGTGATGTACACAAAAACAATATCCTCAGACATGACTACCATTTCATGGTGGAAAAAACTCAAAGATACCAAACAGTTAAATGAATATTTAAAGATACCCCAGCTTATTGCATATATTTAAAGTTTTCAAACCCCTAAAAACTAGAAACATTTTGAATTTAAAATGTGAAAAAACATGGGGGAAAGTAATGAGAAATAACTGTCTCCTGCAAGTCAACCTTAGCTGTGAAATACTCTGTTCAAGGGAAGCAAGTACCTTTCTTGCTCATTGGCACCTGCCACAGATTACTAATGCAGCATAGCAAGTGGTTGGTGAGGAACCTTGATATTGTATAAGGCTTCCAACTGGTACCACACATTACTAGATTTCATATATTTGCCAAAAATGTGCATTCCTGCCAGATGTTTTATTTTATCCTCCAGCGACCATTGAGACCTCAACTAGACACGTTCCTGAAGCTCATGTTCTAGTGTGGCCTGATTTCCATGATGCAGTTGGACAAGCTGTTTCTCTTTCCATATTTTGTCTTACCTTCTCAGTTGCTTTATATAGTGCTCCTTGACCTTTATCATACTTTTCATGTGGATTTTCTCCCATTTTTCAAAATATGCTTTTAATATGATATTATGAAGCAGCTTATGTCCTGTTGACTTTGAGCAAGCCAAGAAATGTTTATGTTGGTCAGGGAGCAAAACCCCAAACCCAGGTGAGCTTCCTGAGGTTTCATGTTCCATTGCAAATACAGGGATTCCTCCATGGGGGCATAAAGCTGTGATACGAAATGTGCCAGAAAAAAAAGAAAACGAGAGTTCTGTTTAGATGGGAGGAGAGCCAGAACACTAAATCATGGAGCTTGATTGCTTGAATTGAATAAAGCATTTTTGCCTCTTCCATGATAATAGCCAAATATGACAAGAGTAAAGGTAAGGTAAAGATTTTCCCCTGACATTAAGTCTAGTCGTGTCCAAGTCTGGGGGTTGGTGCTCATCTCCATTTCTAAGCCTAAGAGCCGGTGTTGTCTGTAGATGCCTCCATGGTCATGTGGCTGGCATGACTGCATAGCGCACCGTTACCTTCCCACTGGAGCTGTACCTATTGATCTACTCACATTTGTATGTTTTCGAACTGCTAGGTTGGCAGAAGCTAGGGCTAACAGCGGGAGCTCATTCCGTTTCCTGGATTCGAACCACCAAACTTTCTGTCAGCAAGTTCAGCAGCTCAGCAATTTAATCTGCTGCACCATTGGGGGCTCGAAAGATGACGAGAGGACCCCCCCCCCCCCTCATTCCATTTGTTTTTCTGTGGGATCCTTGAGCTCTTTGTTCAGCTTTATCGATCTTTTATTTTAATTTGATGAATTTGTGACTAGTATATGTTTGTCCTCAGTTTTCAATTTGTGTCTTCACCTATGTAGGTATTGTGGTTTCCAGCACACCAGCAGTTTGATTAAACCACTAATGTTGTTGCACTGCAGCACCCAGCAGCTAGCCAGCATAGCCAGTAAGTCTGAATGCTGAGCACTGCAGTGCAAGAAGATCTGGGGGACCACACACCACTCCAGCACAGCACAGCACAAAGAACTCAAGTATCCAACATATTAATCTCCTAGTTTAGCATTTTTGAAAAATGGAAAGTTTATACCAAGGTCAAACTGTCACATACATATGCAGACACACCCCTCTCAAAGAAATCATAACGTGAAGAATGCTTGCTCATTTACAAAACAGGTTCATACTTCAAATATGAATATTGTCAGTATCTTATATTAAAATCATGTATTTGTTTTTACAGAAAGAAAGAAGGAAATATGTTCATTCCCCTTCCCTAAAAGTTGAAGGCAGCTAAAAGTTGTAATTTAATTTAAAAAAATACAATAATACCCACAAAAATGGGGAGACTGATAAAACATGAGGAGCACATCATCCACAATGAACAAAAGACTAAGTAAGACCATTGAAAGATGAGTTCAGCTGCATTAGTAAAAGCAGTGCAGCAGCAGCACATAACTATCACAAAAGGATAAAGACAGAGCCAGCACATGATGTTGCCCCAAAACCGTGCTAACCAGAAACATCTTGGGCATATGGTAGAAATTGATGAGAATCAAACATATGGTGGAAGCTCACGAGAGTCAAAGTAGGACAAAATTGGCTGTTGGAACAAACTGGCCATCTGTGGCCACATATGTGTATCTGATTACATGTTGGATTTTATTATGTACAGAGTATTCATGCATAAGCCTGATCCCTGCCTGTGGTGGAAAATCTGATGCTCACCAAGACAGTCAAAAAAGGTTGGACAGGATTGTGGACATGCCTGTGGGGAACCAGGAGCTGCTAACAGCCTTACTCCAACTCTCTCTCTCTCTCTCTCTGTCTTTTTCCTGTTCATCTTGGCTGTTCTTTGGTAACTAATTGTTCCAAGGAAACAGATCCATCTGCGGCCACAACTAGGGCATCCTGTTGTTCAGATATGTATGTACTCAAGAGGGTATGAACTGATGCTCAGATGAATGAAGATGGCTGACCAGCTGAAGTAGCAGTTTGCAGGCTCTTCTCACATATTGGATATCTGATCACTGGCAGTTGTACCTTTTGCAAAATCATGTGTTTGCATTGTGTTTAATTTTGTTTATTGGTTATGATTTATGTCTTGGAGGCAAAGGAAGCATAATTGATCCCAAGCCTCTTAAATATTATTCATATTTGAAATGAAGAAACTGGCTGATGAGAGAACCAGATCTCTGTGCTGAGCCAAGATGGTCCTGTTGACCAAACGTGTGGTGGTTTTCAGCTGAAATTTCTTTTCACAAATAATTTTCCGAGAACGGTAAGAAGAGCTTATAATTGGCTTGTGGTGAAGACGGAGGTCAGCGGTTTTTGACAATTGGAATGGCTGTTTAAATGTATAATATTTGTGAATTATTTTATTTACTCTTTTCATCTGTCACCGGATCAACTTTTAATCTGTCCCTTATCATAGCTCATGGAACCAATAAAAGAATGTGTGACATGGATAAGTTACACACGTGTCTTTCTCTGGAAAAATGTGAGATCAAATTAAAGCCATATTTCAATATGATTCAATTCCTACAATTTATTTTATTTTGCTAGTTTGCCATGTAGTTCTTCTCCTGAAACAAAATAAAAGGTAAATTAAGTCAATGAGCATTTTTTTAATGTAAGGAACGATTTGAGAAACCGCAATTCGCTTTGGATGTGAGAGGGTTGACTGTCTGCAAGGATGTTGCTCAGGAGACGGCCAGATGTTTTGATGTTTTACTATCCTTGTGGGAGGCGTCTCTCATGTCCCCGCATGGGCAGCTGGAGCTGACAGAGGGAGCTCACCCCGCTCCCCGAATTTGAAACGCCAACCTTTCAGTCAGCAGTCCTGCCAGTACAAGGGTTTATTAACCCATTGCACCACTGGGGACTCCTAGTTCTCCTCCTGAAACAAAATAAAAGGTAAATTAAGTCAATGAGCAATTGAGGCAATATCTTTCTATACATACCTGTTCATACAGAAGCAGGGATATATAGCTCCTGGAGGCAAAATTGGGGCTTTGTGTGGTTTTGCTGCTCACTATTTATAATTCAACACCCCTAATGAAATTTTCCTTCATTCTGGATATTTCAAGCATTTCAGAGAGTTAGACAATTACAAACATTCACATCTAGAACTCTTATCTTTTCTGTGTTTGAGAACTTTCCCCCTCTTTAGACAATTAAAGTCTATTTTTAAAATTTCAGCTGAAATTTTAGGTTGCTACAATGCTAGAAATTTGAAACCTGGAAGAAGGGACAGAAGTCTTATTTGCAAGGGCAAGAATGATATGCTTCTTGAAGTGCAATGTGTAATATTAAATGTGCTGAATTTAAGGATATGCATGCACTTAAGAACCCCTCTCAGCATAATGACAGGCACTTGTTCTATACTGAGTGAAGCAAGGATGTTTTGCAGAGTTCATAGGTCTACTTTTCCCATGTAGAAACTCTGCTCCATGCTTCTGGGATTTGCCTGGTGCCATGCTGAGTGAGTGGCATATAAACCCTCAAGCAGTTGTGTCAAACATCACTCCTACAGATTGTTTGTTTTGTGTATAAATAAACTGCTTGACATTCAAGAACAGAAACAAGCTAGCCGTAAATGACAACATTGTAATTCATCTTTTTCTTCAGTGGATCTGGTCAGTGGGGTAGCATTTACTTCACATTTTAGTGTGTCTTGGAGGAGGAAGCAAGCAACCCCAATGATTCTTGAAGCAAACTAGTAGCCTATCTGTTTCTTGTGCAGGTGGTGGATTGTCTACAGGAGCATGGAGAGCACAAGGTAGCAATTCAGTGGGGTTGCAATATGGCTTTTAGTTTAGGAAAAGCCCGTGTTATGTTACTGCAGAGACTGCTTTTGAGGTTTTAAAATGGCATTTCCAATTTTAACCTCTGCCGTTTCAGTTTGGAACAGTTCATTTGTGTTGAATCTGATCATTGATTTGTGTTAAGCTTGGGGTGACCTGCCATGATGGGGAGCTGCTCTCCAGAATCCCTGTGATCCTGTAATAGAAAATGTCTGGGGCACTTCCAGACAGCACTAAATCACGGATTTTAAACAGGGGCAAAAAAACTCAGGACTCCAAAAGAGGTCCACATACAGACCTGTTAGTCCTGGGATTTGTGCCTCCGTTCTCCAGACTTGCTGCTTTGTTCCAAGATTTAGAGGCTCCCAAGACAGATGCCATAGTACTCCTGCCAGAAACCTTGGCAGCTTTTTTTTTTAAAGCCCTGGGATGTGGATATATGGATATGCTGATATACTGATATGTGAATCTCTGCAAAAGTTCAGTTCTTTGTTCCACCCAGAAAAACTGTGCCCTCCAGACGTTTAATGAAGTATCTGCCACACAAACAAACCTAGTGGGGTAGGACCACTTCTGCCAAAGTTAGCACTGCACAATGAAACAGAAACACACTCTTTTAAGCCAGGAATAGAACTTTGTCATTATTGACACTTTTTAGAGCCTGGCTGCCTGGCCATCTGTCCAGACAAATCTGGCTGTGTACTTGTGGCATGGAACAACATACTGTTGTTCCTGTGTTATACATGGCTGTTTCTATTAGCCACCTGCATGACCTTGGCTCTCAGTATTTACATTCCTCTCAAGCACATCCATGTCCCAACAGCCAGTAGTAAGTTTACTACTACATACACATTGGGTGTATGCTGTTGTCAGGATACACCTAATAAGGAACAAACATGTATAACCTGGCAACATCATCCTGTTGTTCCCTGGCACAAGTACACCATAAAACCTGTCTGCATAGATTGCCATACAACAAGATCTGACTAATTACAGTAATGATGACATTCTGTTCCTGGTTTGAAAGTGTCTGTTCCTGTTTCATTGTGTATTACTTAATGTGAAAATACATGTTGCACCCCAGGAAGTTCATTTTTCTACCACAAACTTCATTAAACAGGTGAAGCACGAAGTTCCGCACTTTATTGTCCATTCAACTGTGAAATTTCCTTTTCCCATTTCGTAACACTCTGCATTTTGCCTGGGATCTACGAATTAGTCTCCTGTTTTTAACACTGTATCCTGCTTGTTGATTTTAATGATTGTTTTTATTGATGTTGATGTTTTTTACTGGAATACTTGTTTTATTGCTTTGTTACTATTATTTGTTTGTTTTATCGGGCCAGGCCCCATGTAAGCTGCCCCGAGTCCCTTCGGGGAGATGGGGCGGGGTATAAAAATAAAGTTATTAGTATTATTATTATTATTCCTCTCCCCAGGACAAAGTTTTTGCCTTTTACTCAAGTGTCACCTTTGTATTAGGAACTGGCCAATCAGGAACAAACATCTAAAACCTGGGAACAAACCCAGATAAAAAATTCGATGATTTCCGATTGCAGGGACATACAGACATGCAAAGATCCAGATATTCAGCTAAAAATTGCGATATTCCCACACCTTGAAATCTTGCATTTTTTGCCTTTTGTAGCAATTGCTTCTGGGTTTACAGGGAATGGCATTTGGCCACCCTCCTGTTTGCTGCGGGAGCTCCTTGGATAAAGGTACTGTCTGGATGGGCCCTGGGATTCGATATTAGCCCTGATGCTTGAAAAAACAAGAGATGGGAGCCAGCTGGCATGTCTGTCAGGCTAGTTGTGACAGCTGTGTCCTCCTTCGGTTCACAGTGATTTCTACTCATCATCTCATATAGTGTGGGGCATGCTGATGAATTCAGTATATATGATAACAGGTGGAAGAGTGGGAGAAGCAATGAAGCTTTTGGATGTCAGTAATGGATGTTGCAGAAGTATTTTGTCTAAAATGTCAAAATGATATAAGACTCATTTTAGGTGACCTTTCTTCTAGTTGGAGGTGATCTTTCCTTCTGTCTTTTTGTCATTCATCACACAGTACATCCTTAAAGGCAGCTGGCACCTGCTTTTGTGATGACGGATGGCAGCTCACATGTTCTAGGCAGAAAGGAAAGTACAGTCACGGGGCAAAGTCTAAAATTTGAACAAGTCAGGGAGTCTGCCTTGTCCAAAGTATTAAAAAGTCAGAATTTTGGATATGTGTGCTTATAGGCATGTATACTATTATTGAAATTAGATGCCTAATAATCTGAAGTTACAATTCATTTAGAGGAGATTTCACTCCTTGTAGTGATTTGTGTAAGAGACTCTAAAAGATGCAACAGATGAAGCCAAAACAGTTTCCACTTAATCAGTTTAAGCATGATTTAGTTTACTGCTGCTGATCACATGGATGTCAGGGTGGAAGACAGCTCTTTGTATAGTGTACTTACAGTATTACGCAGCAATGCAGCCATTGCAAAGTACCTCTTGCCAAGAACAATATATTTATGTGTGTTGATAGAGAGAAAAGACAAATTCCTGTCTGCTCTGAAAAGAAAATACATAAAGGAAATGCAAGGGGATCCAAGTGTTAAACTGCGAAGGCAATTAAGATAGGTTATTGTTCTGTCAACTGTAGTAATTTTTTCTGTTTTTGTGCTGACATGCAGTCAGAGAGGATGTACATTTTTGAGAGTAAATATTTAGATGAAGCAAATAAGTGTACTGTCTGCGATGACAGGAGTTTGGATGAAGACAGACACTTTTTCTGGCTTTGGAAGTCCAAATGTGACCAGCTCAGGATCCAAGCATATTATCACAATGAAAAAAAAATGAGGTGAATTTGAATCACATTTGAAAATATCAGTACAAAATTATTTTCCTGTATCTGTATAGGATATTCAGGGTTGTAGGTTAATTTGAAACTTCTATTCTATGTCTAACTTTCATTTTGTTATTTTAATATGTATGTGAGCACCCTTTGGGTTCGTTCGCTTAGCCAATTACAGATCCACCTAACTGTAGTTTTGTCTAGCCCACATTTTACTAGCTTTTTGCCAGAAGGTCGTGGGGGACTTTGTCGAAGGCCTTACTGAAATCCAGGTACGCTACATCTACGTCGTTCCCTGTATCGACCCAACTCTGCCTTTTCTCTGTACCCTGTCACCATCACCCCATCTTCTCCTTGCAGAGGCCCTTTCACCTCCTTGTTCTTCCTTTTTCTACCAACTTAAGCCAAAAAAAAAAACCTTTTTTGATGTTTTTAATGTCCCTGGCAAGCCTGAGCTCATTTGGCACTTTAGCCTTGCGAACCTTTTCCCTACAGGAGTTGGCTATACATTTGCATTTTTCTTTGGTGATTCCTCCCCTTTTCCACTTCTTGCGCATGTCTCTTTTGAGTCTTGGCCTGGTAAGTAGTTCTTTGGACATCCATTCTGGCTTCTTTGCACTTGTCTTATTTTTTTTCTTTGTTGGCACTGTTTGCATTTGTGCCTTGAGTATTTCACTTTTTAAACACTCCCATCCATCCTTAACTCCCTTGTCTTTTAATATTGGTGTCTATGGAATGCCGCTCAGTATTTCCTTCATTTTTTGGAGGTCAGCTCTCTTAAAGTCCAGAATGCGTGTTTGACTTGTCTTAGTTTCAGCCTTCCTTTGTATGGTGAACTGCAGGATCACATGGTCACTTGCTCCTAAGGATCTGACCACTTCGACTGTATTGATCGGTCTTCCACATTTGTTAAGATGAGATCAAGAGTAGCCGATCTCCTTGTTGCCTCTTCTACCTTCTGGACCATAAAATTGTCTGCAAGGCAAGTGAGGAATTTTTTGGACTTCGTACTCTTGGCCTAGTTTGTTTTCCAGCAGATATCAGGATAGTTGAAATCACCCATGACTACTATATCTCTTTTTTATGCCTGTTTGGTCAACTGTTGACAGAAGGCTTCATCAAGTCCTTCATCCTGACTCGGAGGTCTGCAGTATACACCCACAATGAGATCTTTTTGAGTCCCGGTTCCCTTGATTCTTTTTTTTTTTAAATGATTTTTATTAAGTTTTGGTGGTTAACATCGACTTAGGGGGGGAGGCAAAAGAGTGGGAGGGGGGGGCGGGGAGGGAGGGTGGGTTGAAAGAACAAGGTTTCCATAAGAGGAGGACATGGGAAAATATGGGAAGGGGGGGCAGGTGTAGGGGTAGGGGTAGTAGAGACAAAAAGGGGGGGAAAGGGATGAAAGGGATCTGTTGGGGGGAAAGGAGGGTTGGGAGGAGAGGGGGGGTATGGAGGGGGTATGGAGGGGGGGAGATTGGAGGGAGACTTCCGATCTTCTAACTTCCAGTCCGTGTTCCACATCAGAGCGTTGTCTCTTGTAGGTAGTTGTCTAAGAGTGTCCAGTTTGTTTCCTTCATTGGTTGCCCCGTGGATTTTTTAAGCAGAAAAGTCAGTCTGTCCATGTTTCTGATGTCCAATAATTTTTCCATCCATTCTTCTTTGCTGAGGTTTTTTCCATCTTTCCAATTCCTGGCTAGAACTATTCTAGCTGCAGTGGTAACATAAATAAATAATTTCTGTTTGTTATTTTTCCCTACTTCTGGGTTATCAATTTTCTCTGTTTTAAAATTGTATAGGCCTAAAAGGAAGTATTCGGGTTTGCATTCAAAATTAACTTTAAAAATTCTTTTACATTCTCTATGGATTGTTAGCCAAAAATTTTTAATTATCTTACAGCCCCACCACATGTGGAAATATGAGCCCACTTGTTTGCCACAATGCCAGCAATTCTTGTTACTATCTTTATACATAAGACCTAATTTTTTAGGTGTTAGATACCACCTGTGTGTAGTTTTTAGCCAGTTCTCCTTTAATTCAATAGAGTAACATAGTTTCGTGTTCTTATTCCAAATAGTTTCCCATTCGTCCAACATTATCGGCCTACCAATATTTCTAGACCAATTTAACATCGAATCTTTGATTATGTTCGTTTCCGTATTCCATTCTAGTATTTTATTGTAAATTGCTGTTATAATTTTTTTTTCTCTTTTAAGTAAGATATCCCAGAAATTTGTGTTTGTGTTAAAGCCGACTTCCTTATCTATTTTATAACACTCTTTTAATTGATAGTATTGGAGCCATGTAATGTTCTTATAGTGTTTTTTTAATTTCCTCTATGTCCTTTAAGGGGGGAGCGTCACTCGTCATGTTACCTATTTTAATAATTTCTCTGTACGTAGGCCATTTTTGCCAACCTAGTAGTCTGCGTTGGATTGCTTCTAGAGGAGCGAACCAGAGGGGAGTTTTTTCGTATAGATATCTCTTGTATTTTTTCCAGATTCCAATTAGGGCTGATCTTACGAAATGGTTTCCAAATTGTTTATCTACTTTTTCCTTTTCTTGCCATAGGTATCCATGCCAGCCCCAGCGCAGGTTAAATCCCTCTATTGTTAGTAATTTAATTTTTTCTAATTTTACCCAATCTATTGTCCATTCTAGCGCGCAGGCATCGTGATATAATTGTAGACTTGGTACATCAAAGCCCCCTCTTTCTTTGGGTGTGATCATAGTAGAAAATTTGATTCTTGGCTTTTTATTTTGCCAAATAAATTTGTTAATTTCCCGGTTCCATTCGATAAATAATTTTTTCCCTCTAATAATAGGGATATTACGAAACAAGTATAGTAGTTTGGGCAGAATGTTCATTTTAATTATAGCTATTCTTCCCATGAGTGATATCTTTAAATGTTTCCAGTCCTCCATATCTCTTTTTATCTCTTGCCATTTTGTCCTATAATTTAATTCTAATAGTTGGTTATTTCTATTTGTAATCCAGATACCTAAATATTTAATTTTATTGACGATTTCTAGTCCCGCAGTCGCTTTTAATTCGTGTTGTTTCTTTTTTGTCATGTTTTTTGTAAGTATTGTTGTCTTGTTGCTATTTATTTTGAAACCCGCCAATACACCAAATTCCTCAATCTTTCTTAGCCAGTCCTTGATAGTCTCGTTTGGGTTCTCTAATATGCATATAACATCGTCGGCAAAGGCGCGTAATTTTAACTCTTGATTTCCAATTTTGATGCCCTTTAAGTTTTTATCCTCTTTTATTGCTCTCATCAGAATTTCTAGCGTGAATATAAAAATTAAGGGGGAAAGCGGACAGCCTTGCCTTGTTCCCTTTTGTATTACAAAATTATCAGTATATACATTATTGACTTTAATTTTTGCAAATTGATTAGAGTAAATTGCATTTATCCCGTTTTGGAAGAAGATTCCCATGTCTAACTCTGCAAATAAAAATTTGAAAAATTCCCAATTGACGTTGTCGAAGGCTTTCTCCGCATCTAATGATAAAAATCCCACTTCCTTTTGATGGTTTTGATCATAATATTCTATAGCATCCAGAATAATTCTGATATTATCTTTAGTACTGCGGTTAGGTAAGAAACCTGCTTGGTCTTCTGAAATCCAGTCTCTCAAAAAATTTGTGAATCTTTCAGCGAAGATTTTCGTATAGATTTTATAATCGTTATTCAATAATGATATGGGCCGATAATTCCTTACATTACTCGAGTCTGTTCCGTCTTTATGAATTAGAATTATTTCTGCTTGTTTCCATGAATCAGGGATTTTACCTTCCTTTAATGCTATATTCATAATTTTCTTTAAAAAATGGATTACTTCTATTTGTTCAATTTTATAGAATTCGGCTGTAAAGCCGTCTGGGCCTGGTGATTTGCCTGATTTTAAGTCCTGGATGGCTTTTTAAATTTCTACTTCGGTAATATCTTTATTCAGGTTTAATCTTTGGGTATCGGATATTTTTTGTAGTTTTTGACTGCATATGTAACTTGTTATCTCTTCTGGGTTAACTATTTCTTTTTTGTATAAATTCTTATAATAATTCAGGAATTCCATTTTAATTTCATCGTCCGTAAATACCTCTTTTTCCATTGCACTGATTTTAATAATTTGTTGTTTGTTTTTCTTTTTCCTAATTATTCTAGCAAGCCATTTCCCCGGTTTATTTGCATTTTCAAATGAATTTTGTCTCGTCCATTTTAATTGATTGGCTAGGGTTTCTAATTGTATATTGGTCCTTTCTTTTTGTAATCGTTTTATTTTTACGAGTATGTTAGTTTCCTTAGGGTTTATTTTTAATCTTTGCTCGAGTTTCTCTAGTTCTTCTTGGAGTGATTGTAATTTTTGGTTTTTAATTTTGTTTCTCCTAGCTTTTTGTTGTATAAAGAAGCCTCTTGCCACCGCCTTATATGCGTCCCACACAGTTTGTGGGGTGACATTTTCATTGTCATTTAACTGGAAGTATTCTTTAGTTAACTGTTTTAAGTTTTCAATATCTTGCTTCTGTTTAATCAAATTATTATCTAATCTCCAATTTGCTCTATGGTTTTTCTTATTTATTGACATCGTTATAGGGCAGTGGTCCGAGAGATCCCTTGCCTGTATTTTTATTTCTTCTATTTTGGGCGCTAGGCTTTTGGAGGCCCAGATCATATCAATTCTGGTCCATATCTGATGTCTGCTCGAGTAATATGTATAGTCTTTTTGGTTGGGATTCTTTAGTCTCCAAATGTCCCATAAATCGAATTCGTTCATGAGTTGAAATAGGTTTCTCGGAAGAGAGTTTTTAATATTTTTTTTGTTGTTCTTATTGTGTGATGATTTGTCCAGTTTAAAGTCAATGACCCCATTAAAATCACCCATTATCAGTAGGTGATCAAATTCTATCTCATTGATCTTAGTTCTTAATTGTTTGACAAAATTCTGTTTTGGGCCATTTGGCATATAGATATTACATATTAAGATGGATTCTTTACCCATTAATATTTTAACTGCGATGATCCTACCTTCATGGTCCCTGAATTCTTCCACCGGGTTAAATTTTTCTGCTATATATAGAGTTACTCCCCGTTTTTTTTTTTTTTTGTCTAAGGAGTGGAAGGCTTTCCCTAAACTATTGTTTGTTAGATAATTAGCATTTTTAACGGCTATATGTGTCTCCTGAAGCGCTACGATGTCATAATTATTTTTCCTTAGGTTGTTAAATAATCTTTTTTTTAATTTTTGAATTTAAACCGTTTACATTGTTTGTGAAGATTCTTATTGCACCTAATAAATTAGTCATCGAAATATATATCACTCACTGCGCCTTCTTCTTCCTCCTCCCCATCTTCCTCTGGATTATCTTCAATATCTTCACTGAATAGGGCTGTCTGTACCTCTTTGGGAGCGTCTTGTCTTCTTTTCTTTGCCTGCTTTGGATTCTTTTCCAGGCTAGGTGGTTGTTGCTTGGTTTTTTGTGATATGTCCTTTTTTAATTTCCTGTAGAATTCATCAGCTTTCTCCTCGCTTTTTATCCAGACTCTCTCCTCCTTATACGTTAGCATCAATCCTTCTTGTCTTTCCCATCTAAATTTAATTTGAAGTCGTTTCAATTCATCCGTTAGGAAAAGATATTTCCTCCTGTTGTTTAATGTCGATTGTGGGAATTCTTTGTACACCATGATTTTACTTTCTTTGTATATCGTTGGTTGATGTCTGGAGCTTCTGAAAACTTCTTCTCTTGTGCTTTTTTTTGCAAAATGGACTATTGTGTCTCTAGCTACTTTGTTTTTTTTTGCGTAGTTTGTATATATCCTATGGGCTGTGTCTATTTGATCGAGTGCGTCCTGTTCCGTACAATTTAGAATTTTGGCTACTATCTGAGCTGAAATTTGTTTAATATTTTCTTTTGGTTCTTCTTGTATGTTTCTGAGTCTTAGTTGGAAATCTGTAGTGTTTTGTTCTAATCTGTCTTGTATCTTCTCTATCCTGTTATTCTTGGCTTCCAGGGTCTCCAATTTCCTTTGCATTTTTAATTGTGTTTTCTCCATTTTGTCATTCTGGAGTTTTAGTCCCGAGATTTCTTGGATATTTTTTACTACTTCCGTTTTTATCATATTAACTTCTTCTTTAATTTCTTTTTTGAGATCCGCCATATCTTCTTGTAATATCTTGTGTTGTGTATCCTGTTTCCGGGCCATTTCATGTATTTCCTTTTGGAGTAGGTCTTGTTTGGTTGATATGGATTGAATTTCTCGAAGGAGGTCTCTCCAATTAACTTCCTCTGGTAAGGAGTTCCTTCTTGGCGTTTGTTTAGCTTCTTTTATGTCTTTATCCCATTTTCCACGGAATGTTGCCATTCTGGCCTCCGTTTAAGTTGTATTGAGTATTAAGTATGAATTCTATTTGGATTATATTATTTCGATTGGATGCTTCTTGGTCTACTTATCGAGCCACGGAGTAGAGCCTATCGTATCTCTTTTCTTTAAAGTCTTATCTTGCTGTCACACCCCTTGGTTCTGTTGGTATCTGGGGATTTATGTTGTTCGTGGTTTCTGTTGTTAATATTAGGGTCTTTACATAAAGCACCACCCAACCGCTCAGCCGCTCCGACTGAAGGCTCAAAACAGTGTGTACTTGCTGGTCTGGATGGTAGTTGCTTTTGTTATTCCACCTCTACGAGGCACGCTTGCGAAACAGCCTTTCAAGGAATGACTTCTGTATCGCCACTCTATGGTGTGTGTTCACCCGTTGATGTTCCCTCGCTTCCTGGTGCAGGAGCGAGTCGCTTCCGGCTCGAGGTGGGGACTCCTCTCCACTTCTCGCCGGGCGCGTGGGAGTTGAGTGCTGAAGACACAACACCACTAATCCGTAGTTTTTCCAAGGTCAGTCCTTGTGCTGTTATCTCTTATTCGCTGCCTTAATATGGGGCACTTGCAAACTGATGGCCGACGGTTGGCTTTTCCCGATTTTAAATTGCTGCCAGTATGAAAAAGAGTTCGCTAATTATGGCTGATGGCTGTCCCTTCTGGGTTCGCTTTTATTGTATCTCTCAGATTGATCGGGTAGACAAGCTAACTACTTTGCAATTTTGCAACCATTCAACCTACTCACATTAAATCTGTCGTTATTGTTCTTATTATTTTTATTTCCCTATTTCCACCTTCTGGGCTAATGAGGAAGTTAGCGACCCAACGGAGGTTACTTACACTTTTACCGGGTTCCCCCTGCGCCCGATTCTAATGTATTCTTGTATTCTTCATGCTGTTGTTGAAGTGAGCGCGGCGAGCGGCTTGTGCCGGAAAAGATTCCTGCTTCTCGAACCGCGTCTTGCTGGCCAGGGATCCCGGACCCGCTCGAGCCGCCGTTCTTGAGGAACAGCATTTCTTTGGGGTCGTCGGGAAAGGACCTTGGCTTGGCAAGCCCCTGCCGATTCAATCCACGGCGGGACCGGGGTTTGTAGACCCCGATAGGCGCTGATATCGAGTTGTGGTTCCCAGAGCTCTAGGAGACCGTGTCCGTCGCCATTGCACTCACCCGGTTCCCTTGATTCTTATACAGATGTTTTCAAGCTGGTTTCCCGGATTACAGTCTTGCATTTCTTCTGCAACGTAACTGCTTTTGACATATATGGCTACTCTCCCTCCTCTCTCCTTTGTTCTATTTCTGTGAAAGAGGTTATAGCCCTCCATAGCTACATCCCAGTGATGGGAGTCATCCCCCCAGGTTTCAGTGATGCCTATGACATCGTACGTGTGGTGTTGTGCTAAAAGTTGGAGTTCGTCTTGCTTATTTCCCATGCTCTGTGCATTAGTGTAAAGACATGTAAGCCTCTGTGACCTTCCCCTGAGCTGTTTATTTGGGACTGTTGTGCTCTCAGTACTTGGTCCTTGCTGTGTTTGTGCAGCCCTCCATTTAGCCTTTTGGTGGTTCCCCATGGTAGTGGGTAAAATAGTGTTCGCCAGGCTGTTGTTCCCCTCCCCCAATGGATCTAGTTTAAAGTGTGCCTGATGAGGTTTGTGAGTCTGCGCAAAAAGGTGTTTTCCTACTTGTGTAAGATGAACTCCATCACTTGCCAGTAGGCCATCCTCCTGGAAGAATAGGCCATGGTCGAGGAAGCCAAAACGCTCCTCCTGACACCATTTTCTGAGCCAGTTAATGAGGAGGGCCCAGCAATGGCCTGTCTCCAGGCTTTCTTCTTTCTCCCAACAATGCACCGTCAGAAAGAGGTAGGAATGGCCTCCTCCTAAGCTGGACCAAATGTTGGAAGTGAAATGGATGTAGCCTCCCATGGCGCTCCGCAACATCTTGGCTACATGTTCTTTGCAGCCCTTGTACAAGCTAGGTATCACGGTTCAGGAAAAGGTGAAGCGGGAGGGCATTTTGTACTGGGACACTCAAGTTGCATCAAGCGAACAAAGTCTTCTTGCTCCACCATGCGGAAGGGCTGGTGGTCGAGAGCCAGCATCTCTCCCACACACTGGGTGATCTGCTGGGAGGTGGTTGGCGTTTCCCCCATTGTATTCCTGCCAACAGAATGGCCCCAATCATCCAAGGTGGCCTGACTCCCGCCTTCGACAGAAGGTGAAGTGGGAGTGCTTTGGCTGCTGCTGCTGGGGCTGATGGCTTCTCCCCCCAATGGAATTGTTGGGTGATGCCTCTTCATGTGGACCCTCAACCCCGTGGTGGCCAGATGCCTCAACTCTTTTCCTCTGCTGATGTTGGTACCGCAGTGTCTGCAAACTGCCAAAGTGGCACCCTGGCTATGGACACTGAAATGGTCCCAGAGTAAAGACCTTGGTCTTCCCAATGCTGCAGCGCCCCGGGACCTTCGTGTGGTGCTAACGGGGCCGGGGGAGGTGGGTGATGTTGGCAACGGGAAGGTCTCCTGAGAAAGACCCTGACTGGAAGGGTCTTCTTCTTCCTCCTCACTGTCAGATGAGAAGAGTGGCGGAGAGGCTAACAATTTCTTGCTTGTCCCCCACCTCTGGCTCCAAGACAACACCACCACCAAGTTCTGTTACATCAGTGGCGTCAGCCATAATGGATGACTGGTTCTGGGTCGGGAGGGGTCTAATTTCCGCAGTTGAATCACCATCTCCACCACATCCCACTCTTTCACGTTGCTTTTGGCTGGCTGTCCCCCTAACTTTCTTGCCGCCCTGCAAAGTATGGTCAGTTGTTTGGCCAGAAGTCGGACGCCTCGACCTGCATTCACCCAAATGCTTCATGTTAGCAGAGAGAGTGTTAGCAGCAGAGAGAGAGAGTTCCCACTTGGCCTTGAGGAGGCCAACCAACCAACCAATCACACAACCCAACAGACACAAAGCAAGGGAGAGAGGAAGGGGCTTGTTGTTTTCAATGAACCCAAACAGAGAATGTAACGTGGTGGAAGGCTCCAAACGTAGAGCGGCCCACCTGGGAAGTGCCAGGGTTACTGGGAGAGGAGCGATGGGGATCCCAGGACTTCTGGCAAGCAAACAAACATGCACCAACTGGCAAAGGCAGCAAGGCAGGTGAATGTAACGTGGTGGAAGGCTCCAGACGTGGAGCGGCCCACCTGGGAAGTGTCAGGGTTACTTGGAGAGGAGCGATGGGGATCGCAGTACTTCTGGCAAGCAAACAAACATGCACCAACTGGTAAAAGCAGCAAGGCAGGGAGGGACTTGAATTTGTCCCAGCCAGGCAGAGAATGTGCAGACTGAGAGAGTAACCCTAACCCAAACCCTTACCCAACACACACATAAAACGAGGAGGGGACACTTGGTGTTTGAGTGCCCCCGCTATTGAATTTTAAAAATGCTTTCAAGTTTCTCCCTCCCGATCCCAAAAAACTTTACTGTAGTGAATTTCTACTAATTATTTATTTTTAAGATTTTATAAGAAAAATAAAAGGAGCCCCTTTGCCCTTCCAATTTCTTCAGTGGTTGCAAGTGGCACAGCAAGCCGCTCCAAACTAGCTGCCGCCCAAGCTATCTCCCTCTCCCAAGTAACCCACACCTTTTTCTCAAAAAAATCCCCTTTTCTTCAGTTAAGTTCTAATTATTTTTAAAATTTTAAAAGAAAAAGAAAAGGAGCCCCTTTCCCCTTCCATGCCTCCCTTTTCTTCAATGGCTGCAATTGTTGGTGCTGCAAGACACTCCAAAGCCAGCCAGCCAGAGCCAACCACCCGGACCCAACCACCCGCTCTGACGCCCCAACACCAAATACCTCGTGGCGCTCCACCACAGGTGCTTTTCAAGGAGGCATGTACGGAGGCATGCGGAGGATGTACAAGCCCCTCCCCCCTTACATTAATGTACACTGCGATTGGTCAGGGAGGCAAGGCCACGCTAGGCTGCGCTCCGCTCCCAAACAAATTTGGTTGCATTAAAAAAAATTTAAAAATAATAATAAAAAATAATAATAAAGTTTCCGATCAAATTTCGAAGCCATTAAAAACATTTGGCTAGAACGCTTTGAAATTGCGGGTTAGATCCGACATGATAACCCACGTCGGAACTACGTTTGCAAATCAGATTAAATCCGATTTTAATCCGAATTACGAGGGATCCAACGATTTCGCTCAAGCCTACAAGCTCAACCCTTTCCCTATAGAACACTTATCATAAACTATTATGAGATGGAGACCATTGTTCTTGCTCTCTTTCTTTCACACCCACATTTTTCTCTTAATATCGTCCTGCTTAAAAGCCCTCAATGGACTCTTCTGTTTTTTTAAAAAATGTTTTTAATTAATAAATATCTGCACTTCTGCATACCTAGGAAAGTCAATTCTCCCTGGCTGCAGAATATATTCTTTCAGGCCAGATCCTTTTGTTTCTAGACAGAGAAGCTATTCATTCAACTGCGTTCAATTTTAGAAGAAACTAGCTGTGCCCGGCCACACACTGCTGTGGCTTAAGGGAATTTTTGTTGGCCAGGTGGAATAGCAGTGAATAGCCTTGCAGCCTCAAAGCCTGGCCTTTTTCTTCTTATGGGAATCTTTCTTTGCTGAGCTGGAATACAATGGAATAGGTTTGCTGCTTGGGAGGCTGGGTAATTGCATTCTGGGGGGATGGTTTTTTGGGCAGCTTGAATGGCATTGAATAGCCTCGCTGCTTCAAAGCCTGGCCACTTTCTACATAGGGGCATCCTTCATTGGCCAGGTTGAATGGGTCAGAGTAACCTCGTGGCTTCAAAGCCTGGAGGTTTTCTATCTAGGGGAAATCATGGATGGCCAGGTCGAACAGCACTAAATAGCCTTGTTGCTTGCAAGCCTGGCCGCTTTCTACCTTGTGGAATCCTTGGTTGGCCAGGTTGAATAGCAATGAATAGTCTCAGTGCGGCAAGTATGAATGCTGCAGTTAGTCACCTTGATTAGCATTTAATGGCCTTGCAGCTTCAAAGCCTACCTAGTTCCTGCCTGGGCAGAGGCGGTCCAACCATAAGGCAAACTAGGCACTTGCCTGTGGCGCCATCGTCCTGGGGGCACCTTCGTCCCAGGAGGATGGCGTCACCCCCAACCTTCTTCTCCTTCGGGCCATCTGGCGGCCGCGCTGGGCCTCCCGGTGCCCGTCCTGGGCCTCCTGCCTTCGTGCCGTGTGGGCCCACCTTTGGGGCCTTCAGAGATTGTGAGGTCTGCGGGAACTTGGAAGCTAGGTAAGTGGGGTTTATATATCTGTAGAAGGTCCAGGGTGGAGAAAGAACTCTTCTTTGAAACAAGTGTGAATGTTGTAATTAATCACCTTGATTAGCATTTAATGGCCCTGTGGCTTCAAGGCCTGGCTTCTTCTTGCCTGGGAGAATCTTTTTTGGGAGGTGTTAGCTGTCCCTGATTGTTTACTGTCTGGATTTTTTCTGTTTTCAGAGTGTTGTTCTTTATTTATTGTCCTGATTTTAGAGTTTTTCCTGGGGGCTATCTGGGTTATCTAAGTCCACACTGCCCTATATCCCTGTTCAATGTTTGGTGCTAAATTCGCAAATATAGTAATTCCTACATAACATTACCATGTATTAAACTTCTTTTTCTGTTGATTTGTTGTAAAACATGATGTTTTGGTGTTTAATTTGTAAAATCTTAATGTAATTTGATGTTTAATAGGCTTTTCCTTAAACCCTCCTTATTATTCAACATTTTTGCTTATCCAACACTTTTATTTTTCAGTGATTGGTTTGGGGGGGGGGCAAAATTCTGTTCGCCTACACTTGAAAATTATCTAGGGCCGGCTCTGTGCCTGGGGGAATCATTTGGTGTATTTTATAGGCAGTTTGGAAGAGGCCTGATTGAAGAGGCCCTGGGTGCCATTGTTGCTGAGTGGGTTGCTAGGAGACAAAGTGGGCGGGGCCTACCCTTCTGACTGGCATTTAGGGGGGAAAACGCTATTTTCTGGTCCTCTAATTTGGACTTTATTTTTCTAGGGTTTTTTTTTGTTTGAAAGACATATTTTGGGTGACTATGTCTTTTGTGGCCAAATTTGGTGTGATTTGGTTCAGTGGTTTTGTTGTTTACTCCATAATAAAACGCACATTACATGTATATATATATATATAGAGAGAGAGAGAGAGAGAGAGAGAGAGAGAGAGAGATATGGTATCTTGTATAATACAGTCAGTCCCACACATTCATTAATGATATGGCTCAATACTTCCTTGAAAGTAGGAAAAACAGTGAATAAAAAAATCCACCTATTTTTAACCTGAAAGAACACCTTTCTAGGAAACTTGGGCTCCCCCCAGCTGGTGAATCCATGCTTAGTGGGAGGCTACTTTTGATGGTCTCAAGTGAAGTAGGTAAAACAACATTGTCTGCACTATGAGGTATTGCATTGGTGAGTGGACTTTGAGGTCACAGAATGCCTCTCTATCTGCCAACACTTCCTCTTAGATCTGTGGGATAAGGACTAAATGAACACTTGTCCCTTATCCATGACAGGGGACAGGGCCTCAATGGACTTTATCACATTAGGAAATACTCTGTTTCTGAGACTGTTTGAGAATGATTTTGAATGAGTCACATCGCATGATGTTTGCCCCATCTTGTCAGTATTCAATTGGAATCCGTCTGCAAAGCATCACAGAAGTTGATTATTTTTAGATGGAATTCTAATCATGTTTTTTGAAATACTATGGATTCTTCCATTGCTGAAGCACTGTTTTTGTATGTGATAGAAAAATCTGTATGCATCCCATCAGCAATGGTATGACTTGTCATCTGCAGGCAGAGTCTCATGACCACAGACTTTTCATGATGGAAGCAGATGCCTTTCTATTTTAGACGTCAATGGGGAAAGATCTCCAGGATTACTGGAATCGCTAATTGCTATTTTACCTCATTATTTAAAAAAATGTTTTTACTGAAAAATATGTGCAAGTTTTTCCCTTCATTGCATCTGTATGTGTAACAGAATGTTAATATTTCAAAGAACTTTAATTAGTAGTAGTTTGGGACTTCAAGGCTACATCACTGTGAAGTCTTAGGAAATAATTAAGCTCATAGAGTGATGTAGGGGATGTTTTGAGTGGATTGGGAGGAGCCAGCCTTCCATGGTGTAATGAGTCAAAGCGCAGTGTTTTCAAATCATAAGAATCTTAATTATCAGGTGTGATGAGAAGAGTATGCATCACGTCTCAACACAGAATGCATCCAGTCCTAAAAAAAGATATGGGATGCATACTGATATAAGGTAACGGTAAAGGTTTCCCCTTGCCATTAAGTCTAGCCGTGTCCAACTCTGGGGGTTGGTGTTCATCTCCATTTCTAAGCTGAAGTGCTGACGTTGTCCAAGGTCACGTGGCCGGAAGGACTGATCTACTCACATTTGCGTGTTTTCAAACTGCTAAGTTGGCTGAAGCTGGGGCTAACAGCAGGAGCTCACCCCACTCTCCGGATTCGAACCGCCAACCTTTCAGTCAGCAAGTTCAGCAGCTCAGTGGTTTAATCTGCTGCACCACCGGGGCCTCCGCATACTGATATAAATAGATATCCCAATTTGATAATGTCCTAGAGCTTACTCTGTATGTCATGGGACTAGGGTGGTGAGGAAAAAGACTTTGAGGGTTAATCAGAGTGTTACACCTTCAATTATGTCTAAGACCTTGGGAAGGAAGTAAACCTTCCTGATGTGGGCTAGTTGAGGAAGTAATCCATATTTTAGCTTCACCTTGGGGCTCAGTTGCTTTCACTTGAGGAAACTTGAGGAATGGGTTGGAGATCGTGCTAGGTATTTGTAAAGAAGTGTGTGTCTTTGTTGATTTTGTTTTAGAAGTCATGTTTGGCTATGTTTAAAATGGGTGAGTATTGGAGTTGATAATAGTGGGGGAAGGTAACCAGCTCAGCATTCTGAGGCAGGTTACCATAGCAATGGGGGCGGAGCCAACCGCCATTTGGAAAAGAGAAGGAGGGAATGTTTTAAAACCCAGCTCAGTCTGTGATTTCTAGTCACAGGGGATAGACTGGTTCCAAGTTTAAGGAAACCAGGGAAGTTTAAAGTTTAGTCTGTGATTTCTAGTCACAGGAGATAGACTGGTTTTAGTTTTAGGGAACCAGGGAGGCAGACCTCTAACAGAACCAGACAAAGCAAGTTGGGTGACTTGTTTAGGGTTATTTGTAGAGGCTGTGGAGTAGGGGAAGTAATCCCAGTAAATCCAAGAGATCTGTTATTAGTTTTGATTGAGAGAAGAAAGTATTTTGGAAGTTATAACACCTCAACATCTATCTGTAACAGTTATTTAAGTGCCTTAAAGAAATTATTGAAACCACTAAGCTTTGTACATGAAATAAACTTGTTTTGTTCTTTAAACCATCTAAGTCTCTGTCACACCTATATTCAACTAAGCAACGTTACCATCTAAAGTAAATAAGAAGATTAAAAAGAATAAATTATCCTCTGCCTGACATCTCCATCATTGGTGGCAGCGGTTATAAATATATATGTAATAAATAATTAATTAACATCATCATCAGTTCTCCTTCACATCTGTACAGTATTGTTCCTCACATCTGTACAGTATTGTTATAGTATCTTTTAGGAAAAATCAATGTTGTGTGGTTTCTGGGCTGTATGGCCATGTTCTAGCAGCATTTTCTCCTGATGTTTTGGCTGCATCTATGACTGGCATCTTCAGAGGATCTGATGGTGGTAAAGCAGGTTGGGTATATATACCTGTGGAATGTCCAGGGTGGGAGAAAGAACCAATTTCTATTAACCAAGTGTGAAGGTTGCAATTAGCAAGCCTTATTTGCAAATGTTTGAGTGGGATCCACCCATTAGCATGTGAGTAACTGTGAATATTGCATAGTCAATAGTGAGGGCATCGGTCTGGAAATAGCCAGGCATGTGTTCCCTTAAAGTGTTTATTGTCAGGAGGCATCAGTAATAAGGTTTAGTTAATAAAGTTGCCTGCATTTAGATACCATTTTCTTTGTCTGGTCTTATTCTTTCCTGGGTTGATCATCAATTTGAGTCCTCCAACATGATTCTGTGGTTAACTTCTACAGGAGTTTGACAATAGACTCATACTGGAGACCTAGAGATTCCTTGAGAAAACATTTTAATCAAATCTGCAAAAGTTAAACATTCTAAAAGCATACACAAATATTGTTACACAACAGTTTTCTGGGGATTACACTAAACATATTTACAGTTTGAGGGCTTTTTGTAGTTTCTGTTTGCACATTTCAAACACTGCTCCATTTCCCTAATATAATGTTGTACCAAGAAGAGTGTTCTCGTGCCTGTTATGAAAAATGTTTAACTTTTTTCTTTTTCCTGTTATGAAATGAATCTGTCTGAAGTATCCTGAAGCGAAATTCCCAGTGGGCTATTCTTCTTTTGCAAGCATCTGGTTATGCAGAATAATAATTAATCTTGGCTTCCCTTCTACTTGTTATATTTCCTGTCCCTTTATGACTTCATCATTTATGAAACGTTCCCCTGTGGCGGACACATTATCTCCCACCTTTTAGAGTTAGGCATTTAGTTTATTTCAGGTACCTTATGAAATGGGACAGTAAGTTCTGCGACATTCCATGTGAGCATTTACTGTGGCAATGGGTGCAAGGTTTAGCATATTGAAAAATATGTGCTTTTCATATACAAAAGAAATGGGAATATTTCAGATCTTTAAAAAAATTACTGGATAAACTAAAATTTCAGCAAAGCTTCTAATCAACAAGCCATGAGAAATTGTGTAGTTCAAAAAAGTAATACTTCTAACCTTTCTGGGAAAGTATTTGTTGATGTTTGGGTGATGGGAAGGAGTTGGAATCAGGAAAGTTTAAGAAAATCATAGAACCATATAGTTGGACAGGAGACTAAAGAACATTGAGGTCAACTCATGCCATGCATGTTAAAGCATAACTAAGAGATGGATACTTAAATTCTGTTTAGAAACTTCTAATGGAGTGTCCCCAAAGTTCTATAATGGTCTCTTCCTCTATCAAATTTGCTTACTTACTTAGGCGATCCCTCTTGTCTGAGTATGATGGCCTTCTAAGTGCAGTGTCTTGGCAGTGGGTACATAGATGGCTGTGGAGCCCTATTCTTGATACGCATGTTCTTCCACAGTGAGGACATCAGTTTCCAGGTGGAAGGTGGTCCTGGTCAGGGTTGGCTTGATGCGTCTTCCATTTGACACGTTTCTCCCTTTCGCCCTCCATTTGAGCCTCTTCAAATTCCACAGCACTGCTGGTCATAGCTGACCTCCAACTAGAGTGCTCAAGGGCCAGGGTTTCCCAGTTCTCAGTGTCTATGCCACAGTTTTTAAGGTTAGCTTTAAGCCCATCTTTAAATCTCTTTTCCTATCCACCATCATTCTGTTTTCAATTCTTGAGTTGGGAGTATAGTAACTGCTTTGGGAGACGGTGATCGGGCATTTGGACAACATGGCCAGTCCAGCGGAGTTGATGGCGTAGGAGCATCACTTCAGTGCTGGTGGTCTTTTCTTCTTCTAGCACACTGATATTTGTTTGTCTGTCTTCCCAAGAGATTTGTAGGATTTTTCAGAGGCAACGCTGTTGAAATCCTTCCAAGAGTTGAATGTGATGTCTGTAGACAGTTCACGTTTCACAGGCATATAACAGGGTTGGTAGGACAATAACTTTATAAACAAGCACCATGGTATCCCTACAGATGTCCCGATCCTCAAACTATCAAACACGTTTTACTGTCAATAATATCTTCCAAATGATTTGTCAGAATCTTCTTTCACAGAATTTGATTTCTTTGGCGCTGCCCTCTGAACATTACACATTCACTTTGCCCTACATTACCTCCTATGAATTTAAATCATTTTAGCAGAGTTGGATTTTTTTTAGTGTTGGGAATATATAGCTTTTTAATATGAATTTCTATCATTTATTTTAAAAAAAGCCCTTTCTTTCTTCAGTTCTGACTTTCTTGGGCATGTGAACATGGCTACTCAGTAACTGGCTCATTACTGTCTGGTAATGCAAATGTAGGGAATTATAGGTATCTTGGTCATATTTGAGAATAATTATTTATACTTCTTATTTTCATGTACAAATTACACTTTTAACATTTTACTTCCAGTAATTGTAATCAGATTACTATGATGACAATCAGAATACTTTTCAGTTTCTCATAAGTTTTGGAAGTTGTGCAGAACTCACCTACCCCAATACAGTTTCATCTGTGTCCATTAACTAAAACTGGCAAGTTACTTGAGAAGATGCATACTGTTCCTGTAAGTCATTGTGTCAAGCAGAATTTGTTTATAAGGTGTCCTGATGCCAAATATTATAAGTGATTGGACATTCATAAATTATTTTAAGAGTAGGCAGAAAAACCATGGTACCCTCCAGTCATTAGATGCCATGTAATTATTTTCCATGGAGACAGAAATGGGAGGAGGAAAAGAGAGCCTCACACTCCCTACTGATCTGCCTTCCACATGGTTAACAACTTGTCTGCTAAACACATACAAGCATGGCTCACAAGATGAGTCTACACCAGGGGTCCTCAAACTTTTAAAGCAGAGGGCCGGTCCACAATCCTTCAGACTGTTGAGGGGCCGAATTATCATTTGGGGGAAAAAACCGAACCAATTCCTATGCACAGTGCACATATCTTATATGTAGTGCAAAACAACAATAATAACAATGAAAGAACAATACAATATTTAAAAATGAAAATAATTTTAACCAACATAAACCTATCAGGATTTCAATAGGAAGTGTGGGCCTGCTTCTGGCCAATGAGATAGTCAGGTTAATTAGGATTGTTGTTGTTGTTGTGTGTCTTCAAGTCATTTCAGACTTTGGGCGAGCCTAAGTCCAAAATTAATTATTTATTCATTTACTACATTTATTTACTACATTTATATCCCGCCCTTCTCACCCCGAAGGGAACTCAGAGCAGCTGTATGTACATACAGTATATTATATTATTAGCATAGCACAATATTGGCATTATACTATATTGAACTGTACCACTATACCAGGGGTCCTCAAACTTTTGAAGCCGAGGGCCGGTCCACAATCCTTCAGACTGTTGAGGGGCCGAATTATCATTTGAAAAAGAAATACAAACAAATTCCGATGCACACTGCACATGTCTTATTTGTAGTGCAAAAACAACGACAACAACAAGAACAATACAATATTTAAAAATAAAAACAATTTTAACCAACATACATTGATCAGGATTTCAATGGGAAGTGTGCTCCTGCTTCTGGCCAATGAGATAGTCAAGTTAATTAAGATTGTTGTTGTTATTGTTGTTGTGTGCCTTCAAGTCGTTTCAGACTTTGGGTGAGCCTAAGTCTAAAATTTATTTATTTATTATTTACTGCATTTATTTACTACATTTGTATCACACCCTTCTAACCCCAAAGGGGACTCAGAGTGGCTTACGAATTATATGTACATACAATATATTATATTATTAGCATAGCACAATGTTAGCATTATATATTACTATATTGAACTATACCACAATACTGTAATATTATTAGTAATATTATATGTAATATAGACTATATAATTAATATTACTATATGGTATTATTATTAGTGTTATATTGTATTACATTATAATATTATTATCAATATTATATGTATATACAATATATGATATTATAAAACTGAGGGCGGGGGCCAGGTAAATGACCTCGGAGGGCCGCATCCGGCCCCCGGGCCTTAGTTTGGGGACCCTTGGTCTACACAAATTCAGCTGGCTTCTTTTTTACAGCCATTCCACCAATCTATAGATGATTAAGAGCCAATGGTAGTGCATATTGAACTGTGCTCAAGAGGGCTGGTACTGATCTCTCATATGCTTGGAAAGGTTAACTTTCTGCATTACAACTGCCATAATCCCCAGAACTTTTGAAAAACAGAAAACTATAATTTCACAGCTCTACTGTCTGCTGTCTCAGAAAGTCTGGGAAAATTACCAGAAACTTTGGGAGAGTGGTTACCCATTAAAGTAAACTTCTTAATAACAGGAAAGGTCAGGGACTGAACTGAGAAGCCTTCTGCATATGAAGTATATTACATTTTGTTATGATAATTATAGGCTGAGTGTGGTTAACAAAACACTGCCCAAGGGGACTTGTTTTGGACTGGAAATGAATAATTATAGCCCATGCAGAACAGTGGCTTTCAACCTTTGGTCTCCCAGAAAATTTGGATTTTAACATCCAGAATCCATGACCATACTATGTGGTGGCTGGACCTCTGAAAGCTGAACAAAAATACCTGGAAGACCAAAAGCTACGGTATGAAGCTTTTTAGTCCTTTTTCCAAATGGAAGAGAAATTTGCTCAATTCACATTCTAATGTGAACCTTCCTAACTGCATTTCCAGAAGCAGCATGTGAACTGAAATGTGGTTATTTTTCACTAGTCACACTTCTCTATATCCTTTACTTGAACATACATTTATGAAAATAATATATACAAGTACATTACATTGGGAGAAATTGCTCGTAAAACACATCTTAGACAAAGAATGAAATTCATATTGAAATGTGTACAAGCGGGCATTTAAAAAATCACAAAGTGGCAGAAAAGATGATAGCACATGCAGCAAGATGAATGATGAGTTGAAATTGATTTCAGAGTGTAGCATGCAGAACAAAAGACTGAATTATAAAACTAGAGATAATATCATCCAACATTTCACAGTTGTAAACTGGGACTTACGGTATGTGCCTAAACAATGTCAGAATGTTGTTAAGGTGACAAACATTATTAATGAGGAAGAACTCACAAGCAAGGGAAATTGCAGCAGCTTGCTTTCCCCGAGCCTACTGGGAAGGCTAGAAATTTCACATTTTTGTTTGACAACTACAATTCAATATAGCAAAGGTAAGAATAGCCATGTTGGTCCATGTTTTTGCAGCAACAGAAATCATAATTTTTGCCATTTTATAGAAGAGGCACGATTTTACTATGGCATTGTATAAAATAGGATCTCAGAATCCCTTGATTTGGGAATCCACAGGGGGTCCTGGAGTCAAAGCCTAGCAGACACCCAGGGCCTACTACTGTAATTGTTTTAAAACACTGCACATGAATTAATGCATTTTGACTTGAACTGTAGTTTCCCTCTGTGAAATTAAAGAAAACTTGTAAGCGTATCATCCTGATTTGCCAGTTTCTTTTCAAGTGAGTTTACTTCAGACTGGGCAACACTGTTGGCACTAGATATGGTAGTTTGGCAGAAGCTGAATGTATGTGATAGTCTGAAGGTCTATCTTCAAAAATCAGTCTTGTTTAAAAGTGAACCATTTTTGGCTGGAAACACAAAGGAGCTTTTACACTATACATATGAACATCTGGATATCTTCAGTTTTCAGTAATAGGCAGGGGTGGCATCACACAGATATTGTGTGTGGTGGGGGTGCACTCACACACATGCATTCCAACTCCTTTGCTATAAGGCTTATTATTTTTAATGAAAAAGAACAAGGAGCCTAATATAACATGTATGTGATCTGCTAAGAGCAGTGCATGATCTGTGGATAAATAAAAAGGCAGGTGGTAGGAATGTAAGACAAATTTTTCAAGTACTAAAATAACAATTTTCTTAAGGAGGTGGCAGAAGGATAAGCAAACGCAGATGTATTGTTTCTGGAACATGACAATGAAGTTTCATGATCTAAGAATCAGGCAGCATTTGAAATGTAGCCAACATAATGCCATGAGAGCCAGCAGAAAAAGTAGTACAACATCAAGCACAATGAGTTCTGGAATTATTCCTTCGTCCTCTTACACAAGTCAGATTCGAAGTATTGGTTTTAAAACTTAAGCAAGGAAGCATATGGGAATTCTGAACATAATGGCAGTAGAGGTGTGCAATTCAGCCAAAGAGCATCTTGTTTTGGGGTCTGTTGTCAGATGTCCCCTCATTCTGTTTACTGGGAAGTTACTCAAACTGAGAGGGGTGTTGCCATTTTCATTCGGCAAAGATTCGGCTCATTGGCTACAATGGGAAACTTAAAAGGCCCAGTCTTCAGTCATTCAAAGGCCTATCTGCATGAAACCTACCTCAGCTTTAGACCTCACTTACAACTGCAGGTCTGCCAAATTTCAAAACAATTCACCAATCTACTGATTTTTTAGACTTATTTTAAGTTTTAACTATATATTTTTTTAAAAAAATGAGACAAATTACTAGATAAGGTTCTGGGAATTGTAGTCACTGGTTGTGTTCATTCTTAGCCAATCAGAGCATGGACACAAGCAGGCCTTTTATTGGCTGTGAAACAGAGAGATAGAAACTTCAACAGCCATCATGTTCTGAGAGGAACTTAGAGACTTTTCAATGCCTGCCCCATGCAAGTGCTGCTGGGAAAGCAAGTTCCTAGCAGGGCCCTCCCTGGAGGAGGAGCGTAGGAAACTTTCCAAAAAGAAATGGCAGGACACTGCTTCTGCCAGAGAGGGAGAAAAGACGGGGCAAGTCCCTTTTTTATCATTTCAGAAGTGAATTGAGAACATGCAAGTCACTTCTTGTGTGAGAGAATTGGCTGTCTACAGCGACGTTACCCAGGGAGTGCACAGATGTGTTATCTGGGAACTTTCTCTTATGTCCCCACAGCTAGAGCTAACAAATGGGAACTCACCCCGACTTGTGGATTCAAACTGGCAACCTTCAGGTCAGCAACCCAACCTTTAGGTCAGCAGTCCAACCGGCACAAGAGTTTAACCCGTTGCGCCATTGCCCTTCTCGGGCAGATCCCCACCTCAGTTATGTTGCAGACTTAACTCCTTCCTCTCCAGAAACCAATAAAATCTGGCTCCCTTAATCCATTTTACCAGGCTTTGTGGCTTCCTCCTCCCCATTCTGTTTTCAGAGATTATATAAAACACACCACCGAATATTATAAATCATTTTATTTCAACTGATTTGGGCACAAGCCTAAATAGCAGTTCTGTGCAAATGGAATGACAACTCTTTGAAATCCTCACTGAGAATTTTCAGAGGTAGATCTACAGCCGGCCCTCCGTATTCATGGATTCAACCATCCATGGCTTGAAAATATTTTTAAAATTCCAAAAAGCAAACTTTGATTTCATCATTTCAGATAAGGGTTACCATTTGCCCAGGGCTGTGGCGCAGACGGGAGAGCAATGAGTCACTGACCAGGAGATCATAAGTTCGAGGCCCGCTCGGAGCTATGTTTGTTTGTCTTTGTCCTATGTTTAAAAGGCATTGAATGTTTGCCTAATATGTGTAATGTGATCCGCCCTGAGTCCCCTTCAGGAATATAAATGATGTAAATAAATAAATAAATAAATAAATGTTATTGTGGTACTGTATACAGTGTTCCCTCACTACTTCGTGGTTCACTTTTCGCGGATTCGCTGTTTCGTGGTTTTTCAATAAACTCTAAAAGATTATTATAAATCATAAAAATTACAATTTACACCCTAAGGAAGGGAGGAAGGAGAAGCCAAAGGGAGAGAAAAGGAGCCAAGTGGCAATGGGAGGCGAAGGCAGCAATTTATCAACACACGATTGGTTGATAAAGACTTAAAATAGTGTATAATTACTAAAATAATGTATAAATATTAAAATAAATATAGTGTCCCTACTTTGCAGATTTTTACTTATTGCGGCTGGTCCTGGAACCTAACCCCAGCAATAAGTGAGGGAATACTGTATAATGAAATGAGCATCCATGGATTTTGGTATCCATATTGGTATCCATGGGGCTGGGGCGTCTTGGAATCAAACCCCAGCAAATACCGAGGAAGCACTGCACTCTGAACCACATTTTTGAAAAATTGAAATCTGTACTAAATTTTGCCCCAGGAAGAAATCAAGTCTATCAACTTCTTTTTTTGTAAATTAGACCAATGTGCATCTCAATCAATTAGCATATTTTATGCTGCAATTTTAAATGCTTTTTCTATTGAGCTATGTAGAACATTGACATACTCCTTCTGGCAGTTTTGTTTAGCCCTCTCCTTGGCATCTGAATTTTCTGCAGGGAATGTGCCAACATTTTTAAATGAAATTCTCAATATGCAGACACTTCTATTTATATGGGGCCAGGAATTTTCTGAGTGGGTTTCAGGACTCACGCCTAGAGGGCTTTTACTGCACATTAGATGACTGAGTTTCAGCTCCATATTTTATGCTGTAAACGAATAAAGTGAGATTAAATGCCCATGAGTGAGCCTTTGCCCAATCAGGATTTGAAAGTGATTCAAAACAGCGGGCATCTGTCTGTATCATTCAGTGGGTTTGGACTGTTTCTTGGAGGAATGCCACTTTCAGCTTGTTTGTATTGGTTTACAGGTGTCTGGCTCAGTAATTATGAATGCTTTCTATACATGTTTTCTGACACAGAGATAGAAAAGCTCCTCAGTACTTTCCTAGAGAATTAATGCAAAGGTATTAACCAGTTAATATTAGAAAGTGCAGGTTGTGACCTATAAAGCCTTAAACGGTTTGGGTCCTGCATATCTTCGAGATCACATCTCCCCCTATTAACCGGCACGGGCTCTGAGATCTGCCAGGGAAACCATCCTCTCGGTCCCGCCACCATCTCAAGTGCAGTTGGTTGGGACAAGAGAGAGGACCTTTTCGGTGGTGCCCCCCCTCCCCCCCGGCTATGGAACTCTCTCCCTCGGGAAATCAGACAAGCCCTAACATTGGCCACCTTTCATAAGGATCTGAAAACCTGGTTGTTTCAGCTTGCTTTTGACAAGGCCTTGTCACATATGCCCATTCCCTATGTTCCAGAAGATTATGCTGCTATCTCACTATATCCAATACCCAGCCCTATCTATGCTGCTAGCACTATCCCATGCCTTTGCCCGTCCCTTGTATAACCTGACCACGCCCATATACAATGGCAATTTCGCTGCATAAGCGGTTTGATATTCTTATGTTTTATTGAAACTGTTTTTAACTATTTTGTCATTTTTATTGTTCTTATTTTATCTATGTTTTGTTTTGATGGATCATTTGTATTGGCATTGGTCCCATATGTAAGCTGCCCTGAGTCCCATTTAAGAGATCTGTTAGCCAGATTTAAATTGTATTTTGCTGTTTGTGGGCTAAATCAGTGGTTCCCAACCTTTGGGCCTCTGGGTGTTTTGGACTTCAACTTCCAGAAATCCCAGCCAGCTTACCAGATGTTAGGAAGTGTGGGAGCTGAAGTCCAAAACACCTGGAGGCCCAAAGGTTGGGAACCACTGGGTTAAACTGATTACATTGCCAGGGAGTGGTCAGGGAGGGAATGAGAGAGATTGACAATGACAAAGATATGTGGTCCCTGCTGGCATTCTTCTCTTCACTTCTTTTACCTTGGACTTGACCTCTTTTGATGACACGAGGGCAGTGGTGTAATATAGTGTTGGTCAAAATAATGCTCCATGGACCAGTGCAAGCACATGAGCCATCAGATACCAAGCCCTGAAAAATTTCCATTTCTCATTTTACTAGTGTCAATGGTGTCTTCAGTTTTATTGAGTCTTTTCTTAATAAACTAGCAAAATCAAATACATGAATGGTTCTCAACCTAGATGTTTTTGGCCTTCAACTCTCAGAAATCCTAACAGCTGGTAAACTGGCTGGGATTTCTGGGAGTTGTAAGCCAAAAACATCTGGGGACTCCCGATTGAGAACCACTGTTCTACACTGTAGCTCCATTTGTAACTAAAACACAAATTCTACAAGAAAGTTCATTTCTAATTATTCTCTGAATAAACCATGCTACTCATATAATAATATGAAAATGTATACAAAATTGTAATTATATTTAATACATTTTGTGTTCCTCAAATAGCAACATGACTTTCAATCTGGTAATGGTTTGATATCACATTTCTCTGAATTTTTTCCAAAACTTTAATTTTGGGGGGGGGGGGGGTAAAATCAGAGAAATTAATAACTTTTCCCCCACAGTTTCAATATTTTTGAAAATTTTACACCTCTACATGAAGAAGTGATAACTTGCCATAATGGTGATGTTAACTATAAAACCACCACTGACATTCTACTCAGTACTTTTAATTTTATAACTCAGAGCAATGTAAATACAGTATGGTCCCTGTATCCATGATACCTACACTCATGGCTCCACTTACTCATCCCCCCCCCCCCTCAATGTTCTCTCTAAGTATTTTCTAGGTCCCCCAGTGTGACTGGAGAGTCATGCTGAAAGAACTAGAAATGCTAGACAGGTTTGCCATCTAGGTATTTTCTAGGGTCTTCATAGAATCATAGAGTTGGAAGAGACCTAACGGGCCATCCAGTCCAACCCCCTACCAGGAAGAAGGAAAATTACATTCAAAGCACCCCTGACAGATGACAATCCAGCTTCTTCTTAAAAACCTCCGAAGAAGGAGCCTCCACCACTTCTGGTGTGATTGTATGGTGTGCTGCTGCTAGAAGCCATTCACTCACCATCATCTCAGATTCACATTTTCATCGTCCATCCTGCAATTCATATTTACAGTTATGGCACCATTATTATGACTGCAGAAGCTGCCCACCCCCCTTCTAAAAAGACCTACCTTAGCCATTCAGCTGAAGTCAGACAAATCTGGTCCCTTTCACACTGCAGAAAATGTAGAGAAACCTAGCATTTAAAATTCTGGTTTTCTCCATATTTCTCAGCCAGACAAAGGGCCAAAATCCCACTTTTTGTCTGGGTGGTGGTCAGATACAATTTGTGATCGGTTTGGGGGGGGGGCATACATGGCCACCTTTACAGGTATTTTTTAAATGTAGAATAAACCTGGATAACAAGGTTTATTCCAGGTTGAAATGGATTAGCCTGGAACATCATTTGGACGCCCCAGGTTAATCCATTTCCACAGTCATTATGTGACTGTAGATGGGGCCTCAGTCACTGGAGAGCAAGGCACTGAGTTATGACATATCTATCAGGAAATTATGGTGTGAAAAATAGGGTGACTGCCATTCTAACAGAATCACTGAAGAAGTCCCTGCCACTGCATTTTGTACCATGTATTGTTTATGGTAATGGGCGCGTCATCATTCAGCACCCTAAGTAAAGGTAAAGGTTTCCCCTGACATTAAGTCTAGTCAATATCCGACTCTGGGGGTTGGTGCTCATCTCCATTTCTAAGCCGAAGAGCCAGTGTTGTCCATAGACACCTCCATAGTCATGTGGCCGGCATGACTGCATGGAAGACGGTTTGCTTCCTGCCGGTGCAGTACCTGTTGATGTATTCACATTTGCATGCTTTCGAACTGCTAGTTTGGCAGAAGCTGGGGCTAACAGCTTTGAACTGCCAACCTTCCGGTTTGGCTCAGCGGTTTAATCCAGCACCCTGCTCTCCAGCATAATCAGCACCCTGCTCTCCAGCATAATCAGCACCCTGCTCTCCAGCATCATTTGACTGGATCAGATGCCTGAATTATGTGGTGGGTTTGCATGGTTCAAATTGTAAGATGTTGCTACATCAGGCAATGCAGGATCTCAAGTCAATCTGCAATGTACAATAGGATGCATTCATGATTTTGAGAGAGACTGTATTAATCAAGTCCAACCAAATCTTCAAAAGCCAAGCCTGCACATGTGGAGAGCCAACTGTAATTTAGCCTGGAGAAGAAGAGAGGGAAAATTCCCTTTACATACAACTTACAATCACTTCCTACCCTGGTTCTCAGTTAATTTTTTACATAATACAGGATATGGGAGGGAGAGGGATTGGGGCTGTTCTAGTTTTGAAAACATTATTTCCAGGTTTCCAGAGTTTAACTCCAAAGTGATTTTGCAGTAGCTCTAAAGGGCTATTTTAATTTGTCACTTCATCTAAAAAGTGTCTATTGATCCACTAAATCTTTGGGGGCTGGCAAAGGAGGGATTTTCCACATTCATTTTTTAAAATGTAAAGCAAAGGATATGAGTTTAAATCATTTTGAGCTCTGTGTTTCCATGTTGTCTGCCTCATGTCTAGGGAAAAATAGTCTAGCGTTCTTAACTACAGTGATGCAAATCTATGTTTTTCTGTAGCCAGTACTTTAGTGTGTTTATAATCACTTTCTGAAAGAAGACTAATTTTTTTTTTGGTTTGCTTAGAGCTGCAGATTATGGAAAACCAGACTCTCAAAATTATCCTGAACATATTTTGAGGGACCATTTGAAATACTGCTACTTCTTGTTCAAGTGAAACCTCGGTGTATTCATGTCCTGAGTTCTTCTCCAATTTGAGAAATCATATACCCAGTAAACTGTGTCGGAGAGTTCCTGTTCACTATAATTCCTGTGGAATGTAAGAAAAACAGATCAACTGAAGTCTGGCCAGCTTCTCAAATACTCCAGCAAGTGACTAATGAGGCTGGCAGATGTTTTTACTTCTGAAGCCATTTTTTCTGTTTTGTGTTGGAAGGAACACTAATAACCAATTTGTCCTTCCTCCCAAGAGGGACAATGACAACAGTAGTGTTGGGTCCTGACATTTAAATAGCAAGGCAGTACAAAAGTATTGATTCTCAACACATCTGAACATTAAATACAGTAGAGTCTGGCTTATCCAACCTTTGCTCATTCAACGTTCTGTATTATCCAACACAGTCTGCCTCCTGCCCGGATCCCCTGCTATTTCTCTAGGCAGGCAAAGATCACAGATTTTAAAAAATCTTCACAGGACTGAACTTTTTATGGATTTAACTTCTGACAATGTTGTTATGTAAGTTCATTTTTTGCAATTCTATCTTTATTTGTAGTTAATTTTTTTTAGTAGTCAATGTTTTGTAGTCAATGTTTTCACTACATTGTGATGTTTTGGTGCTAAATTCGTAAATACAGTAATTACCACATAATGTTACTATGTATTGAACTGCTGTTTCTGTCGATTTGTTGTAAAACGTGACGTTTTAGTGCTTAATTTGTAAACGCATAACGTAATTTGACATTTAATAGGGTTTTCCTTAATCCCTCCTTATTATCCAACATTTTGGGGTATTCAACGTTCTGCTGATCCGTTTATGTTGGATAAGCGAGACTCAACTGTAATATTGTTCTTGAATTGCTCCTGACATTTTTTCTAAGGAATGGTGATACAGACAGTCCCCACATTACGAACAAGTTGGTTCTTTAGGTTTGTTATAAATTTTAATAAATGTTTTTATACCCTGCCCCTTCTCCCCGTAAGGTTGAAAATGAGAAATTTCCCTCTATTGAGGGATCTGTTCATTTTTAAACTAATACACTTGATCATCCAGAAAAAAAAAGCCGGTGATTTGTCAAAAAGGAGGAAGTTTAAGAACAAAGTTCTTCGGCAGGGAGATGGAGCGACAGCACCCCCCCCCCTTTCATGGCAAAAATTGAGCACAAGCCTCCAAGACGTCAAAAATGGGGAAAGCCTATATATACCTATATTTTATGTACAATTGTCTGTCTTGTCTGTGTACAAAGGGTATTGAACGTTTGCCGCATGTGTATATTCTGTGATCTGTCCTGAGTCCCCTTTGGGGTGAGAAGGGTAGAATATAAATACTGTAAATAAATAAGTGTGTGTGTGTGGCTGGTGCACTTAAAAATATACTTGTTCTGACTTACACACAAATTGAACTTAAGAACAAACCTACAAAACTTATCTTGTTTGTAACTTGGGGACTGTCCTTATATTGGAAATTACATCTATCCTGTCTTGCTCATTACAACCGTATCAGACTTATGGATAACTGGGAGGACAGTTTTCTGTATTGTTTGTAGTCTTCCAGTTTTTAAAATTATCTTTCAACTTATGACATGGATAATCATTTAAAATACTTTATTTTTGTGGAGTAGAATTTTTGTGACCATTTCCCCTTGTCTATTTTTGGAATGACATCTTAGTTTATATACATTTTTACCTTTTTTAAATCCATCAAATTTTTGTAGATTTTCTGAGTCCTTTTTGTTAAAAAACTGGAATAGCAATTTTCAGAGCTTTGATAATTATCTGAATTGTTGAACTGAGCCCCTTCCCTTCAGTGGGTCCTAGCTTAAATTGAGGTATTGTTTCTTTTCATGAAACAGAAGAAAGAAAGGTTTCTGTAAAAAAAAACACCCTCCAAAAATGTTGGATAAGTTTTACAACCATAAATGGTAAAAGCAACCCTTCTTCTTTGCCAGAAAGCTGACCGATAGCATAAGGTTTTGATTTACAGGAACAGCTCAGCAAGAGCCCTTGTAGAGAACTTCATGCCTGTTATAAAAATGTGATTAGCTATAAAACAAAGACTGATATAGGAAGAGAGCTGAAGTAACAGCTGATTGCAGATTCCTGTTTTTACTAATGCCGGGAATGAAGCAGGAGGTGAAGGGGGCGGGGGAGAGAAGGAAGGGAGGTTAGGGAACTCATTAGAAGTGAATTAAGCTATATTTATTAAATGCGGAATTCAGAACAGTGGAGGGAAGTTGGAGTTCCTTCATAGTAGGAATGTAAGGGATACTCATGCATGTTCTTGTTCTTGGTTTCAGCCCCTTGCCTTTGCTGGCCTTTGTTGCAAATATGTTATCTGTGGGATATTACAATAATGTGCCAACTACCATTACAACTATAGGAGTCAATCAGGTTTTTATTGAGACATCTTAATAGGAGAAAAGGTCAATAGCTGCAAAATATATATATATTTCAGAATTTTTTTGTGTAAACTTTGTTTGCATAAAAGCATTGCTTTAGCTCTTTTCTGTGTATTTCATAGTGCAAACCATAATGTTCATTATGGCAAGAGTAAAAACAAAGATCCACCCAGAGGAAAAGTGTTCTTAACATACATCAAGGGAACCACTGACCACATAGGCAAACTGATGAAGAAACACAACTGACACAACCTATAAACTATCTACCGACCCACTAAGAAAGTCCAACAAATGCTACATTCAGCAAAGGACAAGACAAGTCCTCTCCTCCCTGCAGGAATCTACCATATACCATGCAGCTGTGGACAAGTCTGCATAGGGACCACCAAACAAGTCAAAGAACATGAAAGGCACTGCAGACTAACTCAACCAGAGAAATCAGCCATAGCGGAGCACTTGATGAACCAACCTGGACAGCATATTATTTGAGAACACAGAAATGCTGGACTGCTCTAACATGCACCATGCACCGTCTTGAGTTCCCTCGGGTGAGAAAGGTGGGGTAGAAATGTTGTAAATAAATAAATAAATATCAGACTACACAGAGAAGCCATTGAAATCCATAAGCATGTGGACAATTTCAACAGAAAGGAGAAAACCATGAAAATGAAAAAAAATGTGGCTACTAGTATTTAAAAACTCTAAAATCTGGACAGTAAATAAAGAACAACATTCAGAAAACTGGGGAATTACGGACAAGAATCAATCAGGGCCAACGAACACCTCTCAACAAAGGATTCCCTCAGGCAAGAAGCAGCCAGGTTTTAAATCTGCAAGGCTGTTAAATGCTAATCAAGCTGGCCAGTTGTAACATTCACACCTTGCCTCAAACAGACAAGAGTTATTTCTCCCAACCTGGACTTTCCAGCGATATATAAATCCCACTTGCCTAGTTTCCAACAGACCTCACAATCTCTGAGGATGCTTGTAATGGATGTGGGCATCAGGAGAAAATGCTTCTGGAACATGGCTTTACAGCCCAGAAAACTCATAGCAACCTATAATGTTCATTGTACGGATACAATCTGAGAACAAAATCCCAAAATGCCACCTTGAGACTCAATTTTAGGGAAGAGTCAAGAGAAGGGAAATTGAAATATATGTCAAAACCTTCACAATTTCACCTTGCAGAAACATAACACTTGAAATTCTTGAGACCAGAATTTCATTTGGGGTTTGTTCAGACTTTAGAATACAGTGGAACCTATACTTAAGAGCATCCCAACTTAAGACCATTTGAGTTAAGAGCAGTTGCTTGGCCCTGTTTTGCTTTGACATAAGAGCAGCATTTGAGTTAAGAGCTAGTGCCAGATGGAATGATAACTGCAAAGGAGCAGCCTCCATGCCTCATGCTCTTGTCCGCTTTGGGAGATTGCAGTCTGCTTTGCACTTGTCCACTTTTGGGAACTTTGGGTTAGTTGATTTTGTGTGGTTTTTATTCCTGATATGTTTGGCTTCATGAAGAGGGACAGGGAGAGTTACTGTCCCACTGTGAAGCCCTGAGAAATTTTACAAAAATATATCTGCCTGTGCCTTTAAGTCATCTGTCGACTTAACAACAATTACATTAATTTCATAGGATTTTCAAAGCAAGCAATATTCCTAAGTGAATTTGCTGGGTATTTCCTCGAAAAAGCAGCAAGTAAATATTACAAAACCCAGCCCAAATATGTTTTACCAGAGATGAGAAATAACAGGAAAATTGAGAATCTTTGCTACAGGTAGTGACAGCTCAATCACATTGCTTCAAATTTTAGAAAAAGCTGTCATAGGTACACAGCTTGAAAGAAAAGCTAGAAATAAAAGTCTGAAATAAACAATGAATCTTGTCAACAATGGACATGAAATGAATTGCTGTCGCTTGACAGTTCATGGAGACAAGCATGATGTTCCCTCAATGCATTGCTTTCAGTAAGTCATTTGCCACTCATTTCCTTGTATTCATTTACATAATGGAAGGCAGGGTTGGCTTTCAGGGGCTCTGCTTTTGTGTTCTTGTTCAAGCTGTTTCCTTTGTGCGTGCATAACAGGCAATCTTCAGTTACAGCGAGCATAGTGTGTCAAATATATCTCCTGAGCAAGTCTTATTACAATGAATTGAAGCTGAGCAAGACTAATCGTTTTATGGGTAATAGTGCTAGGTGTCCTTTATTTCATTTGGCCCATCAATTGTGCCTTTTATTGATAAACTCTAGATTTTGGAGTTTCGGTTCTAAATGACTGCATGTAGTGCACTTAGAAATATAAAAGTATTGAAAAATTTCTCAATCCAAATTTGAGATACTGTTTGTAAACAATAGACATTGACAAAATTACGATCTGTCAACTGCAAAAGGTCACCCTACTGGGATCGGCACACATCATCTGAAAATACATCACATAGTCCTAAATGCTTGGGAAGTGTTTGACTTGTGATTTTGTGATACAAAATCCAGCATATCTATCTTGTTTGCCATGTCATAAAATAATAATAATAATAATAATAATAATAATAATAATAATAATAATAATAATAATAATAAAAAACTTTATTTATATACCACTCTATCTCCTCAGGGGACTCATGATAAAAACAATACAATACAATACACATAATAAAAACAAAAGCATACAACAATTTAAAATAATACAAGTAGTAAACATAACAATAAAAGATAAAACTAGTAACAAAAACTCCCTTTACGGACCAGTTATGGAGTTCAACGTTGGAATGGCCAACTATAAAGTGCTAATCAAGTATTGTGAAACAGGAAGGATTGGAGCCAGGAAGCAGATAAAATGCTAAGTTGGGGTCAAAAGGGAGGACCAAAGACTAATCCTGCTCAAAGATCTGCAGGAACCACCAGGTTTTCAATTCATTGCAGAAGGAACGCAGTGAGGAAGCTTTTATGATCTCTCTGGGAAGGGCGTTCCAGAGCCGGGGAGCCATCACCGAAAAGGCCCTCTCCCTCGTCCCCACCAACCGTGCTTGTGATGGTGGTCAGAGTGAGAGGAGGGCCTCCCCGGCAGATCTTAATGCCTGAGCTAATAAAGCTTTGTATGTGTTGTCGAAGGCTTTCATGGCCGGGATCACAGGGTTGTTGTATGTCTTTCGGGTTGTGTGGCCATGTTCCAGAAGTATTCTCTCCTGACGTTTTGCCCACATCTATGGCAGGCATGCTCAGAGGCTGTGCGGCATGGATCCATGCCACACAGCCTCTGAGGATGCCTGCCATAGATGTGGGCAAAACATCAGGAGAGAATACTTCTGGAACATGGCCACACAGCCCGAAAGACATACAACAACCCAAAGCTTTGTATGTGCCCCATACCTCAAGGCACATCAAAATGAGTTGCAGATTTACATAAAATATAAAACAAGCAAGTTCTCCTCCTAAGCAAAGCCCCCCCCCAAAAAAAATACAAACATCTCCAAGAAGACCCCATAAAAGGTTCACCTTAGAGTCACCATAACTTAGAAATGACTTGGAAAGCATGCAAGAAGAACAAAAGATTGGCTAATTTCTCTCGTAAGAATATCAATGTGTCTAGGTTACAGAATGTCTATGAAAACTTCGGATTTGATATATAAGGAGACCATGATGTTCCGATTCCTAGCAAAGTTTGATAGATAACAGGACCCTTGATCATTTTCTCTTCAAAATTAGCTGAAACCTCATAATAATGTTTTTACAACACAAGTAAATTGCTACTTGTTTGGGAATGAAAAGGATTTCCAGTAACAGCTATGAACATGGAGATGTGTTTGTGAAATGCAAACCAAATTAGTAATATCAGCATACATTGCTGATGCACAACGGATAGTGTAAGAGTTCCAAAAGGTATACCAACCAAGTGAGCAAAATGAGGACCTTGAATTCTGCTTCCTCTCACATGAAATTTTCCTTCAGTTCCCAAATTTCTAGTGTTTGCAGAAAGTATGACAATGAAAATCATAGGCACCTACACCTCTTTGATTTGTTGTGTATACATTCTCTTGGTCGCATTCTGTGCCCCCTTTACTTTTGATATCTAAACTGTATCTCTAAATGCCCAACTAAAGTTTTAAGATACTGCAATACTAAGAATTTGTGCACCAAAGGAAAGATTCGTTTAATGTGTGGAAAATGTCTGATTGAGAGGCAGTGTCCCTGTTTTTTTCCCTCCTTCCAATGAGTTTCACTCCTCAGTACATGTGAAAGCATTTTGTATCCTTTCTACAAACCTGTGTGATCAGTGGGAGAGGAGAGGAATTTACTGAAATGTCCTGTGTGAAGCATTCTTGGTGTTTAGTAATGAAGCTCTTTAGCACTCAGAGGTCCTCATTAGGTAAAAATTAAAGGTGGCAGTTTAATTGCCTCCTAATTGCAATGTAATCGTCTACATGGAATCAAAAGGAATCATTTCCATTGTGTCTTTGGAGACACAGTATTAAAGAATTAATCTCTTAATTGGAGATTGAGCTTCAGAATTGAAAAGCCGTTTTTAAATTCCACCTGGACCTTGGGCTCAGAGAGCCTGGTTTTTGAGAACAGTGTGACAATCCAGCTTGATATACAGAAAATTAACCTATCCTAGCCTGTATAGTCAATAGTCCCAGATGAAATGGCCCTGTATCCACAAATAATAAATGATGTTAATGACATCTTGTCTGCATTTATATTTATATATTCAAAGATGGTAAGCAGATAGCTGTGAATGTATCCTGAACACTTTGAGAATCTTTATATGTCCAAACAAAGTCATATGTAGTTGACATTGCTGGAAGCAACGACGTCATATTGTTGCTGTCATTTGACAGAACTACAAGTATCATAAATAATTATGGAGTGACATCAATTTCCTAAATGTATACTGACATAACTCTGAAGATTGTCTTCCAATCTCCAGATATACATTAGAAAGTAGAATATTAGCAATAGATAGCTCAGAGAACTTTTGGGTTTTGGCCAGTTAAAAGCAGGATATAGTATGTGCTGTTATTATATAGAAAGGGGGGAAAAACAGTTGGCCTGGACTCAAAACCCAGTGCCTCACAAAATTCAAATTATTTCTAAAATGTTTAATATAAAATGCAATACAAAAATTTAAAATAAATGGTTACATTTTGTTCAATTCAGAAATTTGAAATATTAAGTACTGTATGTGTCACTATTATCTAAAGCCTAATTGGTTTTTAGGTAGCCAGGCTAAAGATGGGAAGGTTCTATATAGACACATCATGTGGGACAGAACTCACATGCAAAATTCCTTGCCTATGAACCTCATCACATTGATGAAGTCCATCCTCCATGGTGAATATGGGTGGCAGCGCACTGGCAGCAGGGTAAACCCCTGTGTCCTAGCTGCCAGCTAACGTTTTTCCATCCCACATGGGAAAGTGTTGCAACTCCTAACAGAACAAGGGGTGGTTTATGTGTGGGCGGCAGCAGTGTTCCACCATACTGCCACCCCAGTTCACTTGCAGAGCCCAACCGGAAGTCACCCAATGTCATATGATGGTTGGTGTGGGTCTCCATGGGTTAATTGGGGCAGAGGCATTCTAGAACTCTTCTTTTTCCCCGTGTGATAAGATCATAAGAAAATTCTATGCAATTCATATGTTAATAAGCAACTGGAAAGCACTCACTCCTTTATGTCTATTACATCATGTTAGAGTCATTCACAACTGAGCATTAGTAGAATGAAGGTCTGGGATATTCACACTTTAAAAAAGTAAATATCCAGTTCTGGTGGTTTGTCAAATCACATTTAAAATCTGAATCCAGAATTCTTGAATTTTGAGACATCCAAGTCATATAGGCAACAATTATGGTTTGTTTTGACAGTTTTGCCTGCACCACTTTTGGCTTACCTTTCATCAATGAAAAAAGCTTCTTTTTCTCATATGGCTGTCACAATCTGCTTGAAAATATGTGGACAACAGGAGTGAATGAATATTGTTTCCCAGTGAATATGTGACAAAACTTTAGTACTATCTTATACTTGGTCCCCTGTCCCCATGATCAACTGGACAAGAATAAATTCTGCGAGCCTCATCAGGTTACATAACTATTTATTGTTGTTATTGTTGTTTGCCTTTAGGTCTTTACCAGTTTATAGCAACCCTAAAGAAAACCATACATATTACAAAATCCAACTTTCATTAGTCAGAGCTTTGAACTAAAAAAAACAGTACTCATTTTAATTTAAGGGTTTCAATTTGTCGCTTTTTTAGTTACTTTTCAAATTATTTGGTTATTTCTACATGACTTTTGTTTCCTTTTCAGATCACCCCCCCGCCCCAAATCCTCCTATAGCAACATTTAAGGATTAAAAGTAAAGATTACAAATACCCATGCTAATAGATGCTATATTTGATTTAAAAAAAAAACAATAATGTCTCTGTTCTTTAAAGTGCTATAAGTAACATTGTTCCTTACAATGATTTACTTCCAGGTTCCTTCCTTGGCTCACAAATGTTAAATTATCAGAAGATTCACATTATTTAAACTTAATGTTAACTAATTCTTTTGCCATTTTATAGATGATTTTATGTTGATGTCTAGTACAGAAGTTACCCCAAAACCAGAAAAATGCTGATATAGGGGGCCAACCATATCTGTGGGGATTTCATTGTAGATATGAATAAATGTAGATGATCACGCATGTCTGTGCTCATGCCATTGCCATTTGCTAATATGGTCATGGTAATCTGTAGTCGCTGGAAATTGTGGGTCTGGATCCCTTGGACCTGGAGGATCATATTGTACTTTGTTTACTGCACAGTTTACTTTTGGTGGAAGCTGCAGTCCATGGTGCACCCTCTGGTTCATGGAGAATAGTAGCAGAGGAACATAATAGGCTGGATTAGTGCTCTCCATGAAGAAAGAGAAGGAAGGACATCCTCTAACATCACCCAGAATCATCTCAGTTTCATCATTGATAAGCTAGGATTGCTCAGAATAAGAGATGTAAATGTGGTAGAAGTCTTGAAGGATGTTGCTTGGGTGGAAAGTGTGACGGCGCGAGTGGCGCCATCTATATGTTGAACTGTAAGTTACAAGATTTGAATTGTTGTATCATGCCTGATTTTGCCCTTACCCTGTAAATGTAGTTGGATTGATTATTTATATCTATCAATCAATGTTGTTTGCACCTGTTATATTGCTCACTCAGCTCAATTGTTTGGCTCCACCTCTTCCTGGAGTAGGACAGTGTTTCCTCCTTTCATTCTACCAGCAAGCTCTCTACCAGATGGACGTGAGAGAGACTTGGCTCTAAAAGCCCTTGAAAAGTTACCTTTCAGCACCAATTCAGAGGTTCTTACCCTTGAGACCTACGCTTCATGTTCAGGGCCAACCTGAACGACGTTGAGGAGTCTCAAGCGCCTTCATATCAGTCCTTTGGCAACAGAGGAAGACTGTGTCTTCAGACATAGGTCATTGGACTGAGGCTGAGTTTGCTCCGGCATACACAGCCAGAGAAAGAGGGAACTGGAAAAGCTTCTCAGCTTCAGAGCTCCTTGGACTTAAAACAACCAAAGACTGTAATGTATATTTTCTTTTACCCCTTTGTGAACAATAAACCAGTTTTTGAGTTATCTACAGTGTTTGGTCCTTGGGAGTTCCAGTTTCCCTAAAGGAGGGCAAGAAGCAATCCCCTGGGGAAAGATGTCACGTCCATGCCTCTTTCACTAAGAGTTTACAGCCCCAGGCACGACGGCACAGAAAGGAAGGAAGAAACCAAAATTAGAAGAAGCCAAAAAAGAAGTTACCAATTTGCTTCCAAACATAATTCAAAGTGCTGGCTTTAGCCTATAAAGTCCTTAATGGTTCCAGCCCAGCTTAGCTGTCTTAACACATCTCCTCCTATAAGCCAGGATGTATGTTAAGATCTTCTGGGGAGAGGCTGCTCTCAGTCCCACCTCCTTCGCAGGTGCAGCTGGTGGGGACGAGAGACAGGGCCTTCTCAATAGTGACCCCTCGCCTGTGGAACTCCCTTCCTAGTGATGTGAAATCAGCCTCCTCCCTCCTGGCATTTAGAAAACAAGTAATACCTTGGCTTTGGGATCAGGCTTTCAGAGACTAACTACAATTCAATAGATAGCTGGGAATCAATGTGACTGTAACTGGAATGGCTCATGGACTTTTGATTATGGACTATGTGATTATTTAATTGTTATTTTAAATCCTATATATTTATATGTGATTGTTTTTTGTTAAATGATTTAATGTTTAATGTATTTATGATCTGTTACGTTTATGTTCAATGTGGCATCGATTTGTGCCAAGCTGTAAGCTGCTCTGTCCCCTCTTGGGGTGAGATAGCGTGGGATAGAAATATGGTAAGTAAATAAATAATACAGTTACTACCTGATGGTTTCACTTTGCAGCAAAAAATCAGCAATAGGAGACAAATTGCTCAATTGAGGGAAATTCACTGTTGTCTCTTTGAGGGTTGTGAAGGGCTCCAGGTATCATTGAAGAAAATTTGGAAAGCAGTTAGATGATTCAACTCAGAATCTGAAAAATATTTAGTATTAACATAGCAAATGACTTTGCACTCTTTGTGTACTATCTAGAAGGGAATGTTTAGACAAAAAATGGACTATATTTAAACCACTTTCCTGAAATTTCAAGTTTCTGTGTCTACTTGATATCTTCATACGCTAGTCTGATCAATGCCCTAGAAGTCTTTGGAAAATATTTGAAGTAAATTCCATAATCACACACAGGATAGAATATTATTTTTCAGTCTCCCATTTGACAATTATTTGAAGCCTGCAAGTATCTTTAACAAAATATTCAACTGGAGGTCACCCACCCTAGTTTGCCTAAATTAATCCAGTTCACTCTTATTTCCCTCAGGTGGCTCAAGTTTTTATTTTTACAGATATATAGTAAGTAAAATGATACCCTTTTTAACTGAGCCAGTTTCTGCATGTTAGCAACTGAAAGCTGTTGTTAATAATACGGAAAAGGGAAGACAAGGCAAAACATAGGCCTTATGTCTTACATATTTCTGGGTTTGCTGCACTTGGGTGGAATTTGATAGCTTGGGCAGAATTTGGTGTGCAGAGATTTCAAATGTTCATTATGAATGTATGAAGAAAAACATCTAGCTTTTCAAATGCTGCCAGGAAGAGCTTAGGACACTTGGCTGACAATGTCTAAGTGGGTTTTTGGAATTTGACATTCCATGGGTCTTCTCTCTAAGGAAGAAATACAATCTGGAGAAGGCAGATTCCAAGATAACAGTTTCCCTTACAATTTAGAACAAGGATACATGACATTGCATTGGGATGGGGGCCAACGAATACTCCATGTAGGTCATTATTTCCCATTCCCTCCCCCAACAACTGTTTTGGACTATCATCTCCAATATTGTCTGAACAGGGTTTTTTTAAAAAAGTGGGATGGGGTTCAAGACACTTGGAGGGACTATCAGGTAGAGTTGGGCCCGAATCCTGTTTCATCTGTTTTTTTTTTGTTGTTGTTGTTTTGTACCCATTCAATCCATCCGGATGGCACAGAATGGTGCAACACCCTCCAGAACGAAAGAAGCAGTGAAACGAAAAAAAAGCAGGGAATGGTAGCCGTTTGGTTGGCTGGTTTTCAGCGCTTGGCTGTAGGCCCTGGCTGGCAGGGCCTACAACCAAGCACCAAGTACTTGACAATCATAGGCCCGGCAGGCAGGACATACAGTCAAGCGTTGCTTGATTGTAGTCCCTGCAAGCCAGGCCTACGAACCATCGAGCACCCAATGCTTGTAGGACCTGCCTGCTGGGCCTACAAGCTTGGAGCACTCAACTGTAGGCCCAGCAAGCAGGGCCTACAGCCAAGCGCTCGCCACTCATAGGCCCGGCAGGCATTGCCTACAGCCAAGCACCAGGTCCGCTCAGATGTAGGCCCTGGCTGGTAGGCCCTGGCATTTTGCCAGCCAAGTCCTGAAAAATCTTTGTTTTTTTCCAGACCTTGGGCGGAAAAGCTAATTTTTATAGTTCCCCATTTCTATAAGTGGTGAATGGAAACAGGGCCATACAAATGGTACAAATAAAAACGTGTAGTGATTCCATACAAATGCACACCACTATTATCAGGCTTCACTTCAACCTATAGGCAAAATATGCATTTACAGAAGGCGCAATCCTCTAGGGGCGCAGTTGAGGCACCTCTGGTTCTGCCTGATCCTTCAAGCCCACAGGCCCCGGGTCTGCCTCCCTCGCTCCCTCCCGCCTGGGATTCCACAGGACAAAGGCTCTCACCTGTTCCTTTCGCAGCCGCCCTGCCCTCCAGGGCCCCTCCCATGCAGGAGTGTTCGGCCCAGTGCTGCCCGGGCCCAGCACAGCCATGACCCATCGGGGGAAATGTGCAGGGCCAGGCCTGTAGCCATGTGACTCCTGCACGCAAGGCACCCTGGGCAGTGGCGGCTCTGAGGGAAGTGTCATTGCACGGCTGCTGAGGCCACTGTGGGCGCTCGAAGTGGGCGGTGCTCCTCCTTTTCCTCCCTGTGCAACGCAGTTCTTAGCTCGCCCGGGGGGGGGGGGCGAGTGGGGAGTCCGTCCTCTCTGGCCTAAGAGGAGGAAAAGGAGGAGTGCCGCCTGCTTTGAGCGCCCACAGCGGCCTCAGCAGCCGTGCAATGACACTTCCCTCAGAGCCGCCACTGCCCAGGGTGCCTTGCGTGCAGGAGTCACATGGCCGCAGGCCTGGCCCTGCACATTTCCCCCGATGGGTCATGGGATGTTACAGTAGAGACCAGTTTGCATCATAATACTTAATTGTTCAAACCTAGCCCTAGTATATATTCTTCTTAAGGGTAACGGAACTAGAATAGTCAGATAATATTCTAAATGGATATTCATTTTGTGGAAAGCTAAAAACTTTGTGGCAGAAGACCTACCTATACTTGCTAGGTCCAATTGAGCATAAATATTACGAGTGCATTGCATGAGCACTTGTTTTGCCCTAGATCATTCAGAAATTGTAACGGAAAGCCAATTTTAGCCATCTCATTGTTTAGAGCCATTACCCATGATGACTTGTGGACATGCTGGTCCACAATCCCAGGCAAACCCCTACATTATCCAATTTCCGTAAGGAACTAAGACCTGGTGGTGTCGGCAGGTTTTTGAGTAATTACACTGGAATACTGCCGATTTCTGGGCCTGAATATATTGCACAAGATTTCCCTAGCCTAAAATGATACATTTTAATATATTGGGTTTATGGTTCCCATTCCCTTGATCTGGTTATGTAAGTGTTATTTATTGTTATAATTGTATTATTTTACTTTGTTTAATAATGTGTTATTACGTTGTTATGTAATGTTTGTGTTGTTTTTATGACTGGAAACCGCCCTGAGTCCTATCCGGGAGATAGGGCGGTATATAAATAAAGTTGTTGTTGTTGTTGTTATTATTATTATTATTATTATTATTATTATTATTATTATTATTATGCTGGACTTGATCCTATAGACATGATAACTCTTTCAGGGATGAAGTTCCCTTCCAAGGAGTAACCTATAGGCTGCACTTTCTCTCACTTCCTGTCATGTCACCCCTCTTCTTAGCTATGAGTCGTTTGTAAGTCGGATGTTTGTAACTTTGGAGCTGTCTGTATATTACAAAAGAGATGAGGCCAAGAAATGTTGGTTTTATAAAGACTCCCAAGTGAATTGAATGTTAAGCTGAGCTTTGAATCAATATTATATCCTCCTTTTTTCTTTACTAGATATCCCTTTTAGCACACAGGCAAAATATAGACATCCAGCATGCTTTTCATGGTGCAGTGTGGTTGTTCTGTTTTCATAAAAGCACGTGTCTGAAGAAGTAGTCTGCTGTCAATGAAGGCATGTGCTGAAAATAAATAGACTGGTTTTAAAACTGTAGCAGGGCACATTTCTGTTTTTATATTTTAAAAATCCAGCAAAACCATCTCTGTTCTCAGTTTGAGTATCCCCTTCTTGTTTTTACTATGTTTTGTAAAGTAATAAAATACAGCTCATTGGTGGTCTTTTAATGGTGGGGAGGTTGGCTTCATCCTGCAACTCTTACTATTACTGCATTGTTTATTATAGCAACAAACTGGACATACATAAATCAGACTCTCTCCATGTTGGACTTTATTGCTCCAACAACAGTTAGAATTTGGATAAACATGAGTAATATACAGTTTTGTGGCTTCCACCCCATTCCTCCCCCATTTGTTAGCCTATGTAGATGGTTCTCAAGAGGCATGGCAGAGCTTGCAAAAGTACTGATGAAGTTGTTAAGGCACCATCAAAGTTGAGTCGCCTAAAGCATTGCCTTCATGGAACTGAGATGATTTAATAGCAATAATGTTTTGTTTTGTTTGATTTCTGGAACATATTGGTAGTGATGACCCATTACTGTTAGCTAATTTTAAGTTTCCAAATAGACTTATTTATATGGGAGAGCTTAAACTTGTTCATATTTATTTGCATTCTTTGCAGTTTTTAAAAAATCTGCTCTGGCAGCAGGGGAAAGCACATTTTTGGAACATAAATGAAAAAGAACCACTCTTGCATAGGACAGAAAGTGAAACCTAGTCTCTGGTGCAAAACCTAGTGTTTAAAAACAAAACAAATATCAAACGTCTTGGTTTTTTTTTTAATCCATCACTTATGTATACCAGTCTTCCAAGGAGGTGCTGGTGCCTTGCATGTGGTTCCCCTGTGATCCAGGAGAAGAGCAGGTCTTTCATCTTGGGGCATCTCCCCTGAACCAGGCGAGAAGTTGTTAAGTGAACTCTGGTCTCTAAACGTAGGGTAAAACTGGTTTTAGCAGAAGTTGCAGAATGCTCCAGAGCCATTCCCACTGTTCCCATGGAGTAGTGTCATATCCCATTTTCCCTGTACCCTTTAAGTTGAATTAATAGAGATTATTGTTCCTCTGTTCTTGTAAACTCCAGGGGAACAGAGGCAGTAACTGCTGTCTTTCAGTTCTTTCTCTCTTTGTACCGGATTCATAAGCAGCCCCACAGATTTTCCTGGGTTGCTCTGGTGGGTGAGGGGATATGGAAATAGCCACAGCTAGTCACTTCTTTCTACCAGTCTGTAAAGTGAGGATCTCTGTTGCAACAGCTCTCGCTTTATGTTGTCGAAGGCTTTCATGGCTGGGTTGCTGTGAGTTTTCTGGGCTGTATGGCCATGTTCTGGAACATGGCCATACAGCCCGGAAACTCACAGCAAACTAGCTCTCACTTTTTTCCACAAGTCTGGAAAATCCCATAGTAAGCACTAGCTGTGGGACTAGTTGACATTTCAGTCCAGGTGTCAGGTTTTAATTATGACTGAGGGCCCTTCCACACAGTCCTATATCTCAGAATATCAAGGCAGAAAATCCCACAATATCTGATTTGAACTGGGTTCAAAACAGATAATGGCGGATTTTATTCAGCTGTATGGAAGGTGCCCAACTTTGCTTTTTATAAGTCTTTTGAGCAGGAATCAGCCAACCTTAAGCTTTAAATTCAGAAGCTCCATATTTCATGTTAGTGCTACATTGCTTTTATTTTGCTTGTATTCTTGTGTATTGCATATTCTCCTTGTGAACCTGCTTTTATGTTAGGTTCTAAATCCATCTTGCCAAATTATCCCATTTCAGGGTAAATTGTGGTCCTTTGTACTTATCACCACCACTTCGCTGGAACAAGCGCTAGAGAACTAAAAGCTGGGAACCTGTTTTCACAGTTTTAAACAGAGGAACTGCATTCTGTACTGAATGGTGACAACCAGGCCTTGTGGCTTCCGTTCAAGACATTACTCTTACTCTTGTTGCTTTTCACTATTGCTAATTCATTCCTCTCTTCTTGTAGCTGCAGCTCTGCTGAGCCAAGCATTTTAAATGATTCAGTAAGTCAGTTATTGGATTCAGAATGAAGTATTTATCTTAATCAAATGTCGTATCAGATAACAAAAGATTCCTAGCATAGCTCTATGTGCTTAATTTATTCATATAGGTGCAGTGTTCACTTTGAGAGGATCTCTACCCTCAATTTCTTCCTGCAATAGATTATAATTGAAATTTTGACAGTGTAACAGTGAACAGAGAAAACAGGAGAGGCATTTAATAATCCATATGACAAAGGGTTAATAATGAACAAATGCACTTATTCAACATCAAGTTCACTTAGAGCTGAATCCGAATTTAATCAGCCCTCCACATTATTATTATTATTATTATTATTATTATTATTATTATTATTATTATTATTAGTTCATTTTAGCCAGCTTTTCTCCCATGGGTGGGATTCAAAGTGGCATACAAAGGTTTAAAAAGTAAAAATACATAAAATACATATTCAATGACAACATCAAAGCCAATTAAAACAAATAACCCAATTTGTCTACACCATATACAACAAATTAATAACTGTTGCACCCCAAGGCAGCGTGAGCACTCGGAAACCAGACAAGAGCCAATATAACACACAATATCTTTATTAAAGCAATTATATATCCAAAGGAAATTAGGTATAGAGTCCGAGTACGGAATAGTTCTTTTTAGAAAGTCAATGATAGTTCCAAATGGGTAAAAGAAAAGGTCCAATATTATAAACCACAATATTATAATCCACTCAATAGCTCTCTAGGAAGATAGATTGTCCAAAGACTGAGTCAGTATAACAGAGTTGCAATAAGCAAAGTTCAGGTCCACTAGAAATACGCTGTAGTAATCCAAGGTAGCAAGGTAATAGGGCTGGGACGAATCTTGAATCAGGAACAAGGAAACAACTGGGTTGAAGCCCAGGTCTACTTGAGAGTCGTAGCACGGCAACAGCCCAACTGGAACTGGAAACTTGGCATGGAAACAAACAGGAGCTGGAGACTGGAATCTTCTCTCAAGGAAAAGCAAAGTTGACACCGCAAGAAAACTACTGGGTGAAACACTTTTAACAGATTTCAGACTGTCCACAATTAGGGAGTACAAACTCTCAGAACTTTCTCATGGGAACACTAACCATTATCCCATCTGTTCGCTAATCTCTGGCTCCAGTGGACCCCCTGTTTTGCACTTCGCTCTCTGGTCACAAAATCTCTATGATTAAAACTTGCATTCTCTGGCGTCTCAACAACATCTGGCTCTATCAGCGAAGAAGGAGTAGAAGAATTCTCCCCAATTAGTGAGTCTCTAAAGTCAATCTCTCCGGGCACCTGCAGCTGCAGAGGCCCCTCTGTAGAGGAGGAAATGTTAGTACAGTCCTCAAAATAATCTGTGTCAAAGTTCATGTCCTGAATCACTGCAGGCCCTGGTGCCATAGCTGGCTGGGATATAACAATAACTTACAACATATACCATTACAACTCTAGCCACTGAGGTTATGCATAAAGGCAGTTATACAAGATCCTAAGAAACTCCATTTTCATTAGGCTGTGTTGCAATTGCCAGGTCCGATATAGCATTCAGAGGTAAATATTACCAGCAGCTCTCTGGTGGTGCCTATTTTAATTCACCTGGGAAGATCTGGCTCCACAAAAATGTCTTAATTTGTGTTTGAAAGACCAACAAGCCACGGTGGTCCACGCTCTGGTTACATCTCGTTTGGACTATTGCAATGCGCTCTACGTGGGGTTGCCTTCAAAGACTGTTCGGAAGCTGGAACTAGTCCAACGTTCCGCAGCCAGGTTATTAACTGGAGCGCCGTACAGGGAGCATACAACTCCTCTGTTGAAGCAGCTCCACTGGCTGCCTGTTAGCTTCCGGGCACAATTTAAAGTGCTGGCTTTGGCCTACAAAACTTTAAACGGCTCTGGTCCAACTTACCACTCCGAACGTATCTCCCCCTATGAGCCGCCCCGCAGATTAAGATCTTCCAGTGAGGCCCTGCTCTTGGTCCCGCTGCCGTCACAGGTGCATTTGGCTGGGATGAGAGACAGGGCTTTTTTGGTGGTGGCTCCACGGCTGTGGAACTCCTTGCCAAGGGAGATTAGGGAAGCCCCCTCACTCATGTCTTTTAGGAAGCAGCTGAAGACCTGGATGTGGGGCCAAGCTTTTGGCCCATCTTAAGATACGGTTGATATAATCTGATGTATTCGTTGGATTAATGTGAAATTGAATGCAGACTGGCTCTGACTTTTGGCCCAATGCTACTGGCCCTGTTGTAATGGTCACACAGTGTTTTACTGTTTAAAATGGGGTATGATATTGGTTTTTAAGTGTGTTTTTACGATCGTTTGTTTTACTATATTTTGTATTATATGTGGCATTAATCTTGCCATTATGTAAGACCGCTCTGGGTCCCCCTGGGGGAGAAGAGCGGTATATAAATAAAATAATAAATAAATAAATAAAAAAACAAGGAGGGGGCCAATCATACCTCTCTATGAAGAGAGTTCCAAAGCTATGGGGCCACCACTGAAAAGGCCCTCTGTCACATTCCCACCAACCATGCTTGCGACGGTGGTGGGACTGAGAGAAGGGGCTCTCCTGATGATCTCAGGGCTTGAGTAGGTTGGAAGGAGGAGATGCGGTCCCTCAAGTAGGCTGGGCCCAAACCATTTAAGGCTTTATAGGCTAAAGCCAGCACCTTAAATTGCGCCTGGAAACAAACTGAGAGCCAGTGAAGCTGCTTCAGGAGCAGAGTAGTTCTTTCTCTGTATCTGGCTCCTGTAAGCAGTCTAGCCACTGACCTTTGAACCAGGTGAAGTTTTTGAATGCTCTTCTGAGGTATCCCCACATGGAGCGTGTTACAGTAATCTAACCTGGATGTGAGTAAGCATGTACTACCAAGGCCAGATCAGGCTTTTCAAGGTATGGACCTCCCAGTCACTACCAACACCTGGGCTTCCAGTGTCAGCGCTGAATCCAGGAGAGCCCCCATACTGTGGCCCTGTACCTTCAGGGGAAGTATGCACAGGTTGCAGCCCAATACCCTGATCCACCCTACACCTGACCAGAAGTACCTCCCAGCAGTTAGGTGTCTAAGATACCTACAATAGTGAAAAGACCACTAATATTATAAGCTCCCAATCCTCCGTCTCCAGGAGATTGAGAAGAGGGGAATGGGAGAAAGAAGTGTGGGGTGAGGAGATCAATCAAGACTGAACGAAGGAGGGAGATGGTGGAACTAGTTAAGTGGCAGCTACAAACTCATGAATAATCTAATCCACAAAAGGAAAACCTCTATACATGGAGGTTCAACTGTGTTTTAATTTTCCAACCTTGAGAATATTAATTATACATGTGAATTTTGACTCTGCTTGTTGGATATGTATCCACAACCCACTACTGAAAAACAGTGTCGTATGCATATAAGCCTTGGAAATCCCACTGAGAGTGTTTGTACACAGGCTATATAATGCAGTTCAAAGCCAGCTCGAGGGTGGGGTGCCCACAAAAGTGCACACCAATACACTACCAACATGCACCATAGCACAGATCAAGCCAGATACAATTTTTTAACCCATCAGAAAGCCATCTCCCTTTTCCCTCAGAAAAAGTCTCAAAAGAAATGTCCACTGAATATCGAAGAAAGATAAAAGCACTGCTCCTCAAAACAGTGAAAAGTCTCTGTTTCTCTTACTTCTGTGTCTTAGAATCCTTTTTCGTCATTGTTTATGGGAAAGTAAGCACAGATTTAATTGGCCTGCACCTGTGAGGAAATCTGGTGGTTAGAGAAAAGAACATGCTAATTGCTGGGAATATATAATCTCCTTAATGCTAGTTTGAACCTAACATTTAGTTTTCCAAAATTTGCAGAACCCTATTGTGTTAGCTGGGATTGCATTTTCTAGTGTGGTGTGTGAGTGGGATAATTGTTGGTTTTCATGTGATGGACAAGTTATATTTAAAGAAGAGGTCACACTACAATTTTCTTTCTCGTATGATCCCATGGGGGTGGAGAGCTTCATGGACTGGCCTTCCGCATTATATGACCTACAATACAGATAACAGCCTTTTTTCCATTGCATAAAGGATTTTCTTTTCCATAGTGACTAGAAGAATGGGGTAAGATTCTGCCTTCTGGAATCCATGCTCTGCTTCCTATTGAAAAACCCAACTACAAGAAACCCTACATTTTCTGTTATCTCTTGCACCGTTCCCATAGCACGAAATATACTGTTTCTGGGAAAATTTACTGTCCAAAGTACTTAGGATATTTTAAGATCTAAGACCAGGGGAAATATACAAAAAAATCTGAGAGGATGCAATAGCAAATGGTTTTATATCTCTGCTAATGAAAGCGAGGAGGAGCTAAGGTGCCTTATAACCAAGGTGAATGAAGAAAGTGCTAAAGTTGGGTTGCAGTTAAACATCAAGAAGACCAAGATTATGGCAACCAGACTAATTGATAACTGGCAAATAGAGGGAGACAACGTGGAGGCAGTGACAGACTTTATATTTCTAGGTGCGAAGATCACTGCAGATGCAGACTGCAGCCAAGAAATCATAAGACATTTACTTCTTGGGAGAAGAGCAATGACCAATCTCAATCAAATAGTGAAGAGTAGAGACATCACAATGGCAACGATGGTCCGCATATTTAAAGCAATGGTATTCCCCATAGTAACTTATGGATGTGAGAGCTGGACCATAAGGAAGGCTGAGCGAAGGAAGATAGACACTTTTGAACTGTGGTGTTGGAGGAAAATTCAGAGAGTGCCTTGGACCGTAAGAAGATCCAACCAGTCCATACTCCAGGAAATATTGTCCAACTGCTCACTGGAGGGAAGGATATTAGAGGCAAAGATGAAGTACTTTGGCCACATAATAAGAAGACAGGAAAGCTTGGAGAAGACAATGATGCTGGGGAAAATGGAAGAAAAAAGGAAGAGGGGCCAACCAAGGGCAAGTGGATTGATGGTACCCTTGAAGTGACTGGCTTGATCTTAAGGAGCTGGGGGTGGTCATGGCTGACAGGGAGGTCTGGCATGGGCTGGTCCATGAGGTCACAAAGTTGGAAGCGACTGAACGAATAAACAACTAAAATGGAATAATTAGCTCAATTACAACACTGCTGATAGCTACAGCAACCTTTTCTTGATAGTTTCTGATCAACTGAACCAGGCCAGCCTCCTCTATGTAATGAAATATGCTGTTAGGTTTTAAGTTGAAAATCTAGCTCTCTGGCATTTCTAATTTGCTTTCATAACCTCCTGTGGCATGCTGTCCCTTGAGCACAATAGTATTCAGAGCAGATTTGTGGCTCCCAGGAAAGATACATCTATTTGTCAAAATGACACTATTTTCTACAGCCAACATTTCCTGTTCAAGATTTAATGCTGCCCCTTTCTTGCTTCAAAATGGTAATTATAAACCAAAAGAACTGTAGGGTTTATGGAGCCTAGGCCAAGCTTTTGAACTTTAGTCATTGTGGGTTTTGTGGTCATAATGGTAAGGACATGACTAAATAGCTGATTAGAATTGTTTCATAGAAGTAGCCAGGAAACATTTTCAGTATTGAACAATGTGTCTTCTCCTTAGCTTTGTATGGCAAGCATGTGCTTACTTACACTCAGTCCCCCAACCTAAAAATACTACCCTTCAGCAATAACAGATAGAGTAACTGAGTAACCGGTTCAAGCCCCGGGAGCGGCGTGAGCAGCTGCTGTTAGCTCCAGCTCCTGCCAACCTAGCAGTTCGAAAACATGCCAATGTGAGTAGATCAATAGGTACCGCTCCGGTGGGAAGGTAACGGCGCTCCATGCAGTCATGCCGGCCACATGACCTTGGAGGTGTCTCTACGGACAACGCCGGCTCCTCGGCTTAGAAATGGAGATGAGCACCAACCCCCGAGTCAGACATGACTGGACTTAACGTCAGGGGAAAACCTTTACCTCTTAACTGACATATAGTCATAAATAACAAATGTAGATGGCCACTCGATCTTCATGTCTCTGCTGGCAGTATAATTGCATAGTGTCAACTAACAACATCTGAAGTTCAACTGCTTGTTCATCTTCGAGTATGGGAGATGCCATTGTCTGCCAACAATGCAGGGCTACATTCTCTACAGGATAAACAAGGCAGTCCTTTTAGGAAAGTGTAAATGGACACATGGCTGAAGTCACATATGATGGTATTCCAAAAAAGGAGGGATTTTTCAGTCCCCCCAGATTTTGCTTATATTCCAGTGTTACTCAACTTACTTCAACACATGGCAGAAGAGTATTTTCCTATGCTTTTCTCACATTTAAAATGATGCATCAGGGAGTGGGGAGGAGAAGGAAGCTTCATTGTGTTCTTTTGCATCCATATTGAGAAAAGTAAGATGAGTGTCCATTAGCCGTAGCTCTCCATGCCTGAAGCCAGATATTTGATGGGTTGTTTACTGACAATCTGCTCCCTTCCTTCCTCCTAGCCTCTCGATTTAGGGTGATTGCTCTTGATGGCTTTCTAGGGTGCCAAACTGCTTTGGGATGGGTCAGGGAGAGTGTGGAAATGGATCATTAAACAACAATCCAACATTCTGCTCCTGAGAGGAGAAGTAGGGTGAAAGACTAGACCTTTAGATAGATAAATCGTATGATAGAAATGCAGGGCTTTGTGGTATGGTTTGTGCTTAAGAAGATAGCCAGTGTTAAAGGTCTTGTATGGTGCTGGTTTTGAAATATAGATATTGCATTTAGTTAATGTTATAGATTACCTCACAGACTACCTGTTTTTTTCCCTTTCGCATATGGAGGATGTTGATTATATATTATTGTTTCTCTACACTGTGATGTGTACTATTTTGAACAAATAATTCTAGTACGTCTGCCTAAATAATGTCTGGAAGGAAGCTGGGGATTTGCTTTTGAAGGTGACACATAGAATATGCTGAATGTAGTGTTTCATTCATGATTGTATAGACTTCCAAAGAGCTCCAATCTTCCCCTTTACAAAATTTACATTGGCCTTCTTCCACTATAAAGTTCAATTTAGGAAATCTATGAAACGTTTAAAACAGAGACCCATGTTAGTCTCTGTGCTTAATATAGGGCTAAAAATAGCTAAATAAACCCATGAGTCAAAAGGAATGGGGAAGGAGGTGGGGGAGTATTGTGTGTGTGTGTGTGTGTGTGTATGCCTGATGTTTTGTTAAATAACACGGAGTTGTGTTTTTTGTTTCTGAAATGACAGCCTATAGGCATAATTTATTTATTTACAGTTTTTATATTCCGCCCTTCTCACCCCGAAAGGGACTCAGGGCGGATCACATTACACATATTAGGCAAACATTCAGTGCCTTAACATAGAACAAAGACAAGACAAACACAGGCTCCGAGCTGACCTCGAACTCATGACCTCTTGGTCAGAGTGATTTGTTGCAGCTGGCTTGCTCACCAGCCTGCGCCACAGCCCGGGCCTAAGATATAGAATACAGTCTAACAGAGCTATAGCATTTAAATGTTTGATTCATTTATACTATATAATGTCTAATCTGTAAAAAGATTGATATTTACTAAAGCTTTGTTGACCACTAGTAGATCAATGTTGTTATTCCTATCTTTCAACGTATAGAAGTATATCTAACAGTATGAACATACAGAGCTGCCTTATTTATCATTGTATTCCTGTAAGTAAAGGTGACATATGGCAATCCAATCATAGAGTTTTCTTAACAAGGCTGAGAAAGAATGATTGGCCCTTTGGGTTTCTATGGCTTGAGTGAGCCAAATCCTGGTGTGAGTCATATCCCTGTTCCATCTAACCTGACATTCAATTTATTCACACAGGCTTTCAGTCCCATCATAGGATGCTGGGAGCCCAGTTCCTGATGGAGTCCTCAGGATCCCTTCACACGATGCACAGCTACTTCCAGCAGGGCTCCATCCATGAATGGTGTTCTCAGCATCCTACAAAGAAGTAAGGAGAACATGGGAGGCTTCCCATGTTCCCGTTGCCATCAACAGGAACAGCATGGAAAGAAGCAAAGCAATGACACCTTCCCCCATGTGATGGAGAAGGCGACACTGTGGGTGCTGTGAGGCATGAGGTGAAAGATTCCCCCACTGCCTCACAGATTTGCCACGATATCTGGTGAATCCCCTCACTGTCACCTGTGTTAGGGAACTAAATATGATGAGGTCCATTGTCTATGCTGACGTGACAACACCTCTCTGAGGTCTTATTCAGGTGTTTTTCCCAAGACACCTGCAGTGCTCTAGTTTAGACTGAGCCTAGGATTTCATCCCAAATATATGCTCTGATACTGCTCTTTGGGTTTTACTCTCTTTTCTTTCTGGAGGATGAACTTATTGAAAACTGTTGCTGCTGTTGAAAACTACAGCCACATGTAATCTCTGTCTTCTTTCTTCTTCAGCTAGTAATGCAGAACATGTGATATGAAGTGAACTTGAAAATATTATGTTTTGCACCACCGTTCCTTGAATCCCTTAGGCAGACAGTGTGGTCAGTAACATTTCCAAACTCTGGACTTAGATTTTCACTACCCCCTCAATAGCAGCTGGTGAAGTGGAGCAAGGCCAGGGAAAATAAAGACATGATAATTTCCCAGCATGGTGTATGTTTATTAGACATTACTGGCCAAAAATGGAAGAGACACAAAGCTGTTATTTTTTTAGCAGCACTGTACCAACCACAATATCTTGATTTTGGATTTACTTACCCTCCATATTCATGTATAAGTCTAGAAATGTTATTAAAAAACAACACCAACCCAAAACACCTGGGTCAACTTATCCATGGGTCAATGTCACTACAGTTCTTTAACTCTTCTCAAAAAAAGGAACCATTCCCTTCTCTGAGTAAAGTGGCAAAAGGCAAGAATTTAGTCAATTCTAAGCAAACCTTAAAAAAAGTCTGACTCTCTCAACTCTATCCACCAGGATGCTACTTGTTGCCTTTTTTCATGCCTGGGCAGGAAAATGGCAAAGGCAGACAGGGACGGATGGTTTCTGAGGTGGCATTGATGCTTTACTCTCTCCATGGAATGGCCCTTGACTTCCTCCAGAGTATATCAAAATCCATAATTCTGACCCCCAAAAATGTCCTTGACTTATCTATGGGGTCAACATATATATGAATATATATGGTAATTTGATAAATTAGTGAAAATGTTATATATTTGTTTCTTTAATTTATAAAGCAGTCTTTAAAATTTGCATAGTAGATGGCACCAGATAGTGACATTTTTGAAAGGTTGATCTGGGAAATTGAGTGCAACTGTTTGAAGCATGCAGACCAGAAGCCACTTCTGAGGATGAATGTCTGAGGAATGTTTGGTGTCACCTCAGGAAAGATTTCTAGGACAATCAAGGCAAGACAAAAAAAATGCCTTCTCTTCTATAGCACAGGAAAAGAAAACATCACCCTGTAATCTGGGTCTACACAACTTGTGACTCATCTGAACCAAAATAAGACTACCAACTGAGCATGGAGACCCACCAGGGCGCAATAAATCTTGTAGGTTTAATGTGTTCCTGGACTGCTGAAACGGGGATAGTAGGAGAACACTATGCTGTCTCTTGTCAGAAGACTGCACACATTGCTCAAGTTGTGCTGATCTCTCTGTTTGTGAATGTTATATTGAGGGACCTCATCACATGAAGGTCCTCAAGCTGGGAGACAGCAGGGAAATCCACGGGGCATTGGGGCAAATTTGTGAGGCAGCAGAGGAAACTGTTGGGCAGGACCCCACATCACCCCCTTACCATACTATGGTATTTCCCATCTGCCCCTGGCTTCATCCCATGCTGTCCCAGGTTTAGTCAATGAGCATGGGTATGAGATTCTGCCAAGACATAGCCAGGACAGAACCACACTGGAAGTAGCCCTACATCATGTGATGGGCTCCGTCGAGTCCATCCTGGCTGTGCCTCAACAGCATTTTGACATAAAAAAGCAAACAAATTTGGAGAATTAGTATAGGAAAACAGAATACTGTGTGCCAAAACCAACTTTCATATTTTAGTGTTAAATTATAGGTCTGTATTTTTTTAAAAGGGAAAATAAACAAATCAAAGGCAAAGAATTTCGAAATATTCCTCTCAGGAAGAAAAAAAAGGCCAAATTAAGTTATTCTTTCATATTAAAAAAAGAGTAAAATATATGCTGTCTTTTTGGAAAGAGGCAATGTTTTGTCAGCCAGAGTGTATAATCTGAAACAATTATTATTTCTGGCAATGAAATGTCAGTAAACAACACTATAAGGCATATTCTTCCAAGCCTGCAAAGCGGTGCTAAACATTTTTTCCTATCTTCACCATCTACTAATCCTCAGAGGTTTATCTTCAGAAATTAACCCTGTATGGTGAAAGCAGAAAAGTAGAGAGTGGTGATTTTTTAATCTGAGTGAATTTGGAAGACTGGCAGTATATGTTCAAGGGACCATACCCCATGTAATCTCCCCCCCCCCCCAATTTTCTCTCTGTTTTCGCACGCTGGCAAAATATAGTCTCACGGAGACCATCCCAGGACACACACCCACTTCCGGTGGCCACCTGTGAGAACCCATCTTGCCAACATGTGAAAATGGAGAGAAAAGTTCATTTTCAGGAGATGCAGCCAAGAATGGATACATATGTACTAAGAAAATATAAGAATGGGTAAGGTGTAATACCAAATCCAGTTTAAATGTTTTTCTAAATTAAAAATATTATTATTCGCATTTTCATACAAAAATGCATTTAGAATTTTTTTTTTAGAGAATGGCATTTATAGCCTTTTAGAGAAGAACCAAAAGCCCATTTGAGTAGAATCTTCTCAAGTTGTATACAACCAAATGTAATTATGCAAGGCAATTTGCTTCAGTTGTTAGACTTAATAACTTGTTGTCTCCAAACTGTTAGGAAACAAAATACACCAATGCATAAAAATGGCAGTTCTTCAGAAGTGTTTTTCCGTGCCCAAAAATGTATCTACTCTCCCATAAAACAACTTGTTTTATATTATGCACTCAAGAGACAAAATAAAGTAGACTTTGGGGAAAATGATATATTTGGTTTATTCACAACCTTCATGTGTTCAGCATACACAGGTACACAACTTATCAGTCAGTTACAGATATATTTGAGATAGTTTCTGTGTGCAACATCGCTTAGAATAAACAGCAGGCAAGTGTTTGCAAGTCTGGATCTGAGCAATCCCAAAGTCTAAAGAAGTCTGAGTTCTGTGCTCATTTCAGAGTGGATCACATGGTCTGCAGTCCCACCCAGAGCTTCTCAGGAAAAACATAGAGCAAGGAAAGAAAGTTGCATGTCAGAACATACATACAATAAGTAAGCAACAGGATTATAGATAAACAACTTACTAGAGGAGGCTTGAAGAAGGTAGTAATTTCCAACAGCTTATGAGCACTCAAAACATATTCATATGTGACTATTCCAAATATTTTTCAATTCCTCATACATTTGTAAAGGATGCTGAAAGCGTACATTTGGTTTCATTTGTGCCCATTAATTTAAAACTAATACATACAAGACTCAAGACTTACAGCATTCAATAAGTTACATTGTGTGCAGAAGGAAAATAAGAATAACTTATAATAAGTCATGTCACGATGCCAAATATTAGAGGAGTTTATATGAAATGATATTTTCATATCTTTGCAAAACAGAGCCATTAAACTATAGCTGTTTTGCTAAGAGCTTTCCTTGATTTCAGGGCAAGAAAAATCATTGGAAGGAATTCTTGGGTGCCTATAATTGCAGAATCAAGTCTTCTGAAAAGCATAGATTTTTATGATTTAACCATGACTCCACAGAGAGAAAAACAAAGAAGGTTCCTTTCTAAAGTAAAAAGGTGTGATAAGTGGTCCTTTAAGTAGCAAGAGCAGGAGAGTGAATATCAAAGCATATCAATGTTTTTCACTTACAGAGAATGTTAATGTGTACATATGGAGAAAGAATACAATTTTTATATAGATGGCCCTTGACATTTGTAGGTTTAACCTTTGTGGATTTTGTTGTGTATGGATTTGTCAGCATGACTCTGTGGGTAATATCCAGCTCTGTGGAGTGAGCAGGGCCAGCCCAAGGTAATTTTCAAGTGTAAATGAACAGAATTTTGCCCCCTCCCCCCAAACCAATCACTGAAAAATAAAGGCGTTGGATAAGCAAAAATGTTAGATAATAAGGAGAGATTAAGGAAAAGCCTATTAAACATCAAATTACATTATGATTTTACAAATTAAGCATCAAAACATCATGTTTTACAACAAATCAACAGAAAAAGCAGTTCAGTACATGGTAATGCTATGTAGGAATTACTATATTTGCGAATTTAGCACCAAACATTTGAAAAAAGAGATCAGATTAGTCTGGCATGACTTGTTTTTGATAAATCTATGTTGACTATTAGTGATGAACTTACTTCTTCCCAGATTAAATAGGAAGTGCTACTCCAGATAATCTAGAATTTTGTTTGACATGTTCATGACATGTGGAATGTCCACTTGTTTTTTTCCATTTAAAAAAATATAGAGTTGTGTGTTTGGCTAAAGGAGAGCAACAGTGAGCATTGAATAATTTCAGTGAAAACACTGAAATACTTTTTCATTTTTTAAGGTTTGTATTTCCATTCCAAGGGAACCTAGCATAATCTGTTGATGCAAAAACATCAACATTTTTTGACTGTCTTCAAAATAAGAAGAGGGGCAAACCTAGCCAGATGGAAGCAGAGCAGGAAATCTGGTTGGGATTTACACACTATATAAATGTGTTTTGGTTCATATCTGAAACTAAAATGTGTGCAAGTCAAAGATGTAGGTGAATATTGAGAAGACATTCTGGGCTTAGTGCAGTTGCTTGATGTGGTTTGTTGGTTCGTTTCTGTTTGAATCTGGGTTTGTGAACGCAGCTGTGGTTTGTACAGATAGATGTACAGAAGGCAAATATGTCAGCCAAAAAAAAAAAAACTGAAGATAGAAGTAAGCCATAAAGCTGGTAGCAATACTTAGTAGCTGCAGCTTGAACTAGCAGGATTTCAGTTACATTTTCCTTTCTTTTTATTTGACACTCCAGCTGCTGAAAAGAAACCATCTTACATGCGTGCTTGAACTCCCGAGACCTTCCCATTTCTGCTCCTAACTTATATAATACATATGAACATGTGCACTATTTCTGTAGGAGAAATAAAATGCAATGTGTCCCATCTGTGGCTGCTTCCCAATCAGTTTTCTTAAAACTCTGGAATTGTGTGATTTCATTTGGCTTGTGATAACCAAGTATTTTTGTGGTAAACTATAGTCTGTCAACTGCTCATTTTCTCTTGGAAATGAGATCTCATTCTTGTATATTTAGTTCATTATGATTTGATATAACTCTAGCAGAAAGTTTATTTTAATTTTATATGGAAACCTGCACAGATGTGAAGTATAAGCATTTGGGTGTCCAAGGACTAGATTAGCTAGGTTCCCCCCTGCCCCCCTCAAGGTGGAGGGAAAGGAGGGGGAGCAAACTGACAGCCGATTAGACATATGCCTGTCCTGTCCCAACTGAGTTTTCCTGTAACTTTATTAAACACCAGTTTGAAACAGAATATTGCATATGCTTCTGTTTGGAGAAGCAAAGGAATAATGAAATATTCCACATGAAGTCAATTTGAAATGTTTGATTACATAATCAAGATCAATAAACAATTAATCAACTGCAAGTTATTTTAGTGAGCTTGGCAAATTGCATTTTCTAAGCCTCGGCATTGATTCTACACAGGGAGAAAATGTGGGTGAAACTAGCATGAAAAATGCCATTTCTGGCTTGTATTGTGGCCAAACAGGGTCACTGTCAGCCGCCTCCACAGCCCCATAGCCCAGCCATGCTGAAGTTGTCTCCACATAGTTGAACCAGCTGTGCCCAGTTTGAATCTCCCAGTGTTAGAATTTTGTCAGTTAGGGAAAACTACCCAAAATAAAAATACAGCAGACCATCCAAAATAAGTAAGCAAACAGAATACTTATGGTTGAGCATTCAGCTCACAGCAAGCAGAGTGTGAAGTGCCATGTGGCTGTAAAGAATTTAGAACTCAGGAGGCAAACATGCGGAGTTCAATCTTTATAATTACAAAAGATTTACAGTAGAGTCTCGCTTATCCAACATAAACGGGCTGGCAGAATGTTGTATACCCAAAAATGTTGGATAGTAAGGAGGGATAGAAAAACCTATTAAACATCAAATTACGTTATGATTTTACAAATTAAGCACCAAAACATCGTGTTTTACAACAAATCAACAGAAAAGCACGGTAACATTATGTAGTAATTACTACATTTACGAATTTAGCACCAAGACATCGCAATGTATTGAAAACATTGACTACAAAAACATTTGACTACTAAAAAATTGACTACAAATAAAGATAAAATAGCATAAAATGAACTTATAGTAACAACATTGTTGGAAGTTAAATCCATAAAAAGTTCAGTCCTTGCTGCCTAGAGAAACAGCTGTGGATCTGGGCAGCATGCAGACTGCATTGGATAATCCAGAATGTTGGATAAGTGAAGTCTGGATAAGTGAGACTCTACTTTATTTACAAAAACAACATCTACATTTCTTCATAGTAAATAACTGGGTCTGAGCTACTACTGAATCCTATATCAATAACAGCTGCTTATAAAAATTGGCATTGTTGAAATTTTGTGTAAGGGACATTATTTTGCTACACCATTGCATATAAGACATGAACATCCACAGATTTTGGTATCCACAAAGGGTCCATCAGATATTAAGGGCCTACTGCCTGTTGGTTTTTATCCATATTACTTGTGTTTGAAATACTATAGTGTTATGATAGTTCACAAATGTGCAGAGAAATGTTCGAGAGAGTGTTGTTATTGCTAAGGATTCAGCAGATAAAGTTTTCATGTTAAATCTGGATTAATACTCACCTTCTTTTGAACCTGTGTAATGCATGACTTCTAAAATGGTAACAGGTATTCTTAATCCCTGTCTACACTGCCATATCATGCAGTAGACCAGTGGTTTTCAACCTGTGGATCCCCAGGTGTTTTGGCCTACAACTCCCAGAAATCCCAGCCAGTTTACCAGCTGTTAGGATTTCTGGGACCTACAGCTTGAGAACCACTGCATTAACTGCATTAAACTACATTATATGACTCTACACTGATCATATAATCTATCCCGTTTTTATTACGATTTTACCATTTATGTGTTTTAAATGCAATTTTTTATCCTGTATTTTTGTTTTAATTGATATATTGTATTACTGTTTTATCTTTTTATAGTGTGATTTGTATTATGTTGCTTATGTTTTGTTCTATGTTGTTTGGGTCTCTGCCCCATGTAAGCCGCCCTGAGTCCCCACGGGGAGATGGTGGCGGGGTATAAATAAAGTTTTATTTATTATTATTATTATTATTATTATTATTATTATTATTATTATTATTATTATTATTATTATTATAATATAATGGGACCTTAGAAGCATCAAATAAGCTAATGTATGAATGCCCTTCATGTCTGGTTTGACAGTTTACAAAAAATGGGAGTCTTGCTGAGATAGCTGCTACAGCACTTGCTTTAAATATTTCTACATCTTTAAGAAGTTATGATGGAAAAGAAAAGAAAAAAAGAAGGCTGTTCCTATTAGTGCCTTGAATAATGTCTAATGGCACTCCTGGAAGGAATGATAAAAGCACCTTGAAGTTCAATGTAAGGTTTGTGTGTTTCAAGCAATACCGAATCTAAATCATGAACTAGCAGATCTGAAGTTGAAAAGGATTTGGTTCTAATGAGACGACCTCATCAGGTGGCATGCCCAATTTCACCACCGCTTTAAGCACAGAGCCTGCTGGCCTCCATTACATGGCATACTACTACCGATGGGGCTCCATGCTTAAAGAGGCAGCAAAGTGGAGCATGCCACTACTGCAGCAACATGTCAGAGTAATTGCAGCGCAGCAGTAGTTGGATGGAATCAGTGGAACGCAGAACAAAGTGACATCAGAGACACTGGTAAAACTATATACAGAGTTTTACTGTAAGCAGCAATAATGCAGACGAACACAGAACTTGACTCTCACTCTAGGCAGACAGCACTCGACTCTACTCAGAACTGAACAGATGCAATCAGTCATGCATACACACTTGTGTCTGGACACTCCCCAGTTCCAGCCACACATCAAGGTCATCACAGTTTCTTAGTAATTAACTCTTTTCAGACTATAGTGCACTCTGGATGATGCAATCAGTATGCAATACAGACAAGACACAAATTTCATTTAAACACTACCAATACACAAATCCCACATTAACACAACACAAGAGGCTTCCTATGTTGCCTTGGAGCAATGGGGAGAAGCCGGATGATCAATGCTTCCCCTGGGGGATCACCCTGAGGGTAAGCCAGATAATGCAGGCCGATGTGGGGCCATGTGGAGTGTGGGACAATGGGTTCCCCCTTCCCCCCCCCCAATGGTGGTCACCAGATTTGCCATGATGCATGATGCTTCCAGTGGCCAGGTTGAAGAAGTCCTTTTTTGTATTGTGCTAACTTTAAACTAGGAGCCCCCAGTGGTGCAATGGGTTAAACTACTGAGCTGCTGAACTTGCTGATCAGATCTAGGGAGCAGGGTGAGCTCCCGCTGTTAGCCCCAGCTTCTACCAGCCTAGCAGTTTGAAAACATGCAAATGTGAGTAGATCAATAGGTACCACTCTGGCGAGAAGGTAATGGTGCTTCGTGCAGTCATGCCAGCCACATGAACTTGGAGGTGTCTGCGGACAACGCTGGCTCTTCGGCTTAGAAATGGAGATGAGCACCAACCTCAGAAGTCGGACATGACTAGACTTAATGTCAGGGGGAAACCTTTACCTACTAAGGTGTGGAGAGTTTGTGCTGCATACTAAAGGTAATTTAGTATATTAAATTAGGCAATTAGATAATGTTCTAACTGGCTTCCAACTTTCTCTTGAAGTTCCACTGGACCATTAAGTTGTATTGGAAGCTTAGATAGAACACTTCTCTAGACATTATCTAAGTCCCTCAGAATGATTCTATGGTATGCTTTGGCTAGAAGCCCAAAACACCATTCGTTATAGGTAAGGAAAATAGGCTTCCAGATAATCAATATACATAATTAGACTTAATGTCAAGGGGAAACCTTTACCTTTACCTAACTTTAAACTTCCAAAGGTAAAGTAGTAAAGGTCCAAGAACCTGTAAACTTCATTAATATTTGGAACTGATTCAGTCGTCCAGATGATTTTGCCTATGTAGAAAGTAATAGAGCCTTGCCGGAAAGAGAGACAGCTGGCCATTTGGCTTGATAATAGTTTCCCAGGAATGTGAACAAGCCTTTTAACTGTCTACTTAGTGAGTACTATCAAATATCCAGACTGATTGTGCTACAGATGCATTAAATCATATGTTCCCAGTTTATTTATCATTGCTACCTTGTGGATTCATGGGATTAAAGCTTGTTGCATAAATTACTTAAGGATGAACAGCTACTATCCCAGGAGTTATAATACCCAAATAAGAGTAGGTACAAAAAACATAAAGCATATCATTCATTTTCCAGATCCAGTACTGTTGTCTTAAATTTACGATTCTTTAAGGCCTTTGATGTTTTTGCCAGAATTCTCAAAATAAGTTAGAGGACCAGGACAGTGTAACTGATTTACTCCAGGAAAATATTGGTAAAATTCCTCATTCTAAGGTTGGTATTCTGTGGGTTCATCCCAACTAGACCAATTCAATCAAGTGTTCAGTGGTGAATAGGTTAATCCCATTTAGGACCCTTCCACACAGCCATATAACCCAGAATATCAAGGCAAATAATCTCCAATATCTGCTTTGAATGGGATTATCTGAGTCCACACTACCATATAATTCAGTTCAAGGTGGATTTTATACAGCTGTGTAGAAGGGGTCTTATTCAGCAGGTCTACTTTAGGAACATCAGGATTTCCCAGAACTACAATGAGATGAAACTACAGTGAGCCCATTGTATCCACTGGGTTCCAAGACCTCCCATATATACCAAAAATTTGTGGATGCTCAAGAACAATGAATTACAGTGGTGTAGCCAAATGCTTTTTCTTACATAAAATGGCAAAATCATGGTTTGCGTTTTGGATTTTAAAAATTATTTTAAGTTGTGGCTGGTGGGATCCATGGATACAGGATCCTTCACCAAGGAGCCATCTACTGGTGACAAGCATTATTCATTGCTGGAGGCAGATTCAATGCAAGTGTGACATCGGGGAATTAGATGTTATGAGAAGTAATATGTTAACGTTGATGTTGGAAGGGGTCTGCTTCTTCAATTTCCTTTCTGAACGCTGCTGAGTAATCTGCAGCCTAATTTTTTTAGCAACTAATTTCCTTTTCTGTCTTTGAAACATGCTTATTTCTAACTGTCTGTGCATGCCAAAAATATTACTGCCTTATGTCTAGGACAGAGACAGAAAAATAACAAGGACAACAAAACCATTGTGGATGATGGCAGACAAGTGGTGTTTGCATTTGTATGGACAAGGGCTTCAGGATAGCTTAGTGGTTCCATTAAGAATTCAAAAAGGAAAACAAGAATTGCACAGAACTGATGTACCAGGATTTCCTTTTACTGATGCTTAGTTTCAACACTGGGTCACCTGCATTCATTTTGCTTGGACTGAGATCATGAATAATACTAGCGTGCTTTGCAAACTGTCTGGAATATATCAAAGTAGTCACGTCTGATGCAAAATTGAGTTTGTGGAGAAATGCATGGGAAGGATGAGTGTACAATTTATCACATGAATTGAGAGGATGTCCTCTCACTGAGGTGTTTCCTCCTCACCTTCAATTATTGTTGTTATTGTTGGAGGTGGCCAAGTCAAGCATCTGTTCCTTTATGTGATGCATGCAACAAACCCATAAAGATAGCTGGCAGTGTGCTAAGCAAAAGTCATCTCATTAATAATTAGGTGAAGCTAAAAAAGAAGAACAATGACTGGGATGTGCCAGAGTTTCAGTAAAACCAAATGAAAGTCGGTATTTCTCAGAATGTCTTTGTCAACATGGGTTCAATCGTTCCCCTAACATGAACGTGCACTCCAATTGGCCACAGGGAGGAAAGACCAGGCTAGGCTGCACCAGTGCACCTCCCTCAAACCAAGTTTGGTTGCTTTGAAAATGCATTTGCTTTACTTCCGACAAACATGCAACGCCATTAGAAAAATTGGCTATCACGGTTCGATATCGTGGGATACACACGACTGGATAACCTGTGTCGAAATTCACTTCAAAAGCGACAAAACAAACACATTAGATTTTGACAATTTTTTTGACACCCCCCCCTCTCCCAAGTAGAACAAGGACTTTCAAAGTAAAGACAACCCTAAGAAACAGGAAATGTGAATTTAAAAGCAGGAACAGAATTCTGGAATTATTAAAAATGGCTTCTTATATAAGATAAGAAAATTTGCCAAAAATCAGCGGATATGGAAAGGTTCTGAATTTTTGTGAGCTCACAGGGTTAAATGTGTTCTGCTATTGTACCAAGTTTGAAGAGGAAAGCTCAAAAAATGAGGGAGGACAGTCCTATAAGCCCCCCCCCCCGAGCTGTTTTTGGCCACTGCACATGCGCGTCCACCATTAACAAATTAATAATGAATATTATGAATATTCGTTAAGTTCTGCAAATTTTGAAGACAAAAGTCGGAAGTAGTTTCAGAAACGAAGCACCAGAACCCCCTACTTTAGAAGTGCGTTTAGAATCATTTTTTCCATGGATCGCCCATGACTAATATATATATATGACAACAAAAAACAAAATAAACCCCTTAACTGCTCACTAGCAATTTGACTGAAACGAAACACCACACTCTTGTCACACAAAACTCTACCTGCACCCTTTTCACCACAGACATAAAAAAATTAGCTTCCCATCATCCAGATCAAGAACATCTATAGGTAAAAAGGCATTTCCTCAATACTAGTTGGCACACATAATAGTATCTTACACCTAATAGAAAATAGCTATGATTCTTATCACGGGAAAGCTCACAATTGCCTATGCAGTCTAGGTCTTATGGGAGTTATAGTCAAACAACACCTAGGGCCAAACAATTCCCACTTCAATCTGTTCCTGGTAGAGCTACAGTATTGCAGGGAATGTTTCAGGAACATAGTGGGGATTTTCTGTTTGCTTTAAGTGAGAACAGCCCTGTTTTGGCAATCTGCTCTAGTCTCAAATTGTGCACAGTCCAAGAATCTTCCCTGTGATGTTGTGACATGCCTGACAGGCAGCAATCAGCATTATATCCTCAATGTAAGAAAATATCCAAGGAGAAATGCCCTTAGTCTTCCAGATGGAAGACTAAGGTGGACTTGCTACTCATGAACTCACATATCTAACCAAATGTATTGGAACCAGACACAACATTTGGAACTAGCTCATTAGCCTAAGCATGTTATTTCTTTGCTGTTTTTCTACTCCTTTCCCAGCACCTCAGTTATTTGTCTTTATCACAATGTTCTGCAATAAGCATGGTTTATTGTAATGTGAAATTCAACAGACCACATTACCATTGTATCATCTCAAGACAGGGCCGGTCCAACAATGAAGCGAATTAAGCGGTCGCTTCGGGCGCAAAACATACGGGGGCGCAGTCGAGACTGCTTTTTCTGTTGATTTCTTGTAAAACATTATGTTTTGGTGCTTAATTTGTAAAATCTTAATGTAATTTGATGTTTAATAGGTTTTTCCTTAATCCCTCCTTATTATCCATCATTTTCGCTTATCCAACACTTTTATTTTTCAGTGATTGGTTTGGGGGGGGGGCGCCAAAATTCTGTTCACCTACACTTGAAAAATACCTAGGGCCGGCTCTGTCTGAAGAAGTGGCTGGTGCATTATCAGAGAGACAGAAAATTCCAAGAGTAGAGTTAGTCATTTCAAAGATAATGGGACTGCCTCCAAAATTGGCAGCTTCAGTTCAAGATCTCCATTTTTCTCCTCTCTCAGAAAGATCTTGTTCAACTTACTCCATGTCCTAACATCATTACATGGTGCTACATTACCATTTTAATTTTTAGCATGTTTGCCTGAAATTAAGGCCAATTATGAGCAAAAAGATTGATTGCAAAACCAGAAATGTTACTATCAGAGAAAGAAAGGGGAGAGCAAAGTTTCATGGGAATGGGAAATTCTAGATATGAATGATTTTTTATGACTCACTCTCTGAAGTGCTAGAAATCAGGAGGGTACCCACCCCCCAAGCTACACCCTTTAGATGGAATCCCATGTGAACCTGATGTTCCTCTGCTGCTTGAATGATAAGGACTGGAATCGGGGACAATCATATCCCTAAAATTGTCTTGCTCTTCTTCAGACTGAATTCAATTTCAGTTAAATTTGCTTATTGTCCTAGTTCCCTTGAAAAAGTAGTTCTTCCTGTGATCTAGTGCCAGGAACAAATGGTTATTATAGAGACCACAGTCTGATTCCCATTAAAAACACTGAACTCTTCATTTTGTTAGTCATTTGGAAAAATGTTTTTTTTTAAAGAAACATTTCAGTTAAATAAGCTGTGGTGGAGGGGACAAGCTGGGAACATTGGGTGGAAAGAAATGGAAATAGATTTGTAGGATCTGTTTTGAATGTAACAATCCTGGTGGGGGTGAAGAAGTAGCTTTTGGAATCTGGAAAAATGTGCTATGGTATTATCTTTAATGAAGGGATAGTGTCTTATAGAACAACTACTGTTTAGATGTCTGTCTGTTTTCCTGTCAATAAACAGATATTGCAAAACATCAGTGAGTTCCATTGTATTGACTTCTCCAAAAACTTCAGAAAGCTTTCTAGTGTTGAGTGATTTCAACTACCACAATAACAGTGGGTTTTGACTGGCATGTCTTGATTTCCAGTAGACCAAATTAGGCACAAACGGCATAGAAGGCAAAAGCAGAGGTTTATTTTCAGTGGAGAAAGAGGATGTCAGCAGAGAAAGCATTCCAAAGTACTGTCATACTGCAATTATGAATACAGAGCATTTTTATTTCATTTGACAGTTATTCAAGAAACCCACACCAGCTCCTGATTGTGTGAAAAACTGTCCAGCAAGGATCCATCCCCTGAGTAGTTCAGGACTCTGTGGAACATCTTCACTGGTTGGCTCCCTGTGGTGGCGAGAAATTCAATAATTGCACCATTTGAAGTGTCAGTCTTTTTAATGATCTGTCTTCAAGAGGGGAACAACCAAAAGAAATTCTGTGAGGCAATATGCAATGAGTCCTTGATGGACTTAATGAATTACCTCTGATTGATACAATAGGGTTGATCCAGTGTACACAGTGGATATTTGGGGATGATGCCCCTTTCAATTGGTAAAGCTGGCTTGATGCATGGGTTCAGGATCTTTTCCACAGATAACCCCAATCTTATCAATGAGGGTAGGAAACGGTCTCAGGGACCTCTGACATACATCCATTGAGTAATTTCCCCCTGTCTCGCAGTTCTTTGTGAGGTCTTGGGTGCAACTAGATAACATTCCAGAGACAATTTATAGATAAGGTTAATGAAAGACAAAAATGCTCTTTAGGTTCTCTATATTTCTGTATAATATATTTCATATTTTGAGGGTTTGATTTCTTGATATCACTATTGTTTATAGTGCTGATGATATAGATGACGGGAGAGATAACACTAAGAGCGATCCTTTGAGAGGCCAAAAAGTCCGGTTTATTATATTCAGCTGAAGACTCTGGAAGTGGAATCTTTTCCAAAGGCAAACCAAAGCCCCGATCAAGGCGTTGGCATTGCCTTTTATACATTTTCAGACAAAGAACATGCTTCTACATACACCTCGTCATTAGTACGTCACTTCACATGTTTACATGCATGGGCATAAATATGCACGTTCAGCATTTTCCTATCTAAGCACTCTAAAAGCCTGTAGCAAGTTACAGGTAATGGCTTGGCTATAGTACATTAATCAGGGGCCTACTCTTGACCTGTCAAAAGTCTGCTCTCCCTCTAATGGAATGTACATATAGATAACAGGCCCCCCTTCTACCTGTCCTGCCAGCTTGTACATTTACACAGAATCTAACACAGAGAGAGTCTGATTTTTCTACATTTCACTGCTTCTAATGTGCATACAATATATGTCTAAAAATCTATATTTTCCAGTTCCTCATCACTGAGGAATATAAAATTGCCTCAGTTGGTTGGCTCCACAGTATAAATAATAATATGACACAACTGTGCTGACTGCAAGCAACTTGGTCTCAAGTTCCCCAAGATCAGCAAATTGTGTTTGAGCTATCCCACTTCACATAGTATATGTGGACTCGCGATGTTGAATTCCCCTCTTCAGAAGAAAATATTCAACAGACTTTGAACACCTGACATGAAGCGTTTCTAGCCTAGAATTCTTGCCAGCATTGCTCATGTTTACTGATGATGAGCTGGGAATTTGTTTTGGTTTTTGTGAGGAGGAACATAAGAGTCCTACCATATCCATCAAGTTAGGCAACATTTTCCTAGGCAACATTTGCCTCTGAGAAAATCAGGTCAGAAATTATCTGAAGACATAACAATGACAACAATGACAACACTGACAACATTATTCTTCCCCACTAACTATCTGAGGGAGAACTAGCTTGAGAACACATTTTAGTAGTGGTCCTTTATGTCTGTGCATTGCAAGGCAAGATCAATAATGCTGTATGAACTTTCTGATTAGTTTGGCCACAGCTGCCATTCTGAGAAAAAATCCCCTTCTAACATCCATAGCTTGAAGGGGAAAAGATCTGGTTAAGACAAATGGAAGATTCATAACAACTAATTTTATGTGTAGTCAATTTCTAACATCCTGCCAGTCATGTGACCAGCCCTAGTGGATGGTGTAAAAGTATATTTGAGAATATACCACATGAGTAAAAAATGTGTGTAGTCTCCAAATTTGACAGAGCATGTGGAATCTAATATCATTCTCATTTTATTACTTCTCCGGTGTTCAGTGTCATAAAATCATGTTTTGGCCTCTGGTTTTAGGCTGGCAAAAATTGTTTGATTTATCAGTCAGAGTTGGGGGGAGTGGGGGGGGGGGAAGAGAATACATAAATAAATGACCATGTTTTCTCCTCGCCCACCTTTTATGGGACATATTTGGCTTAAACTGCATTTAACTGGGGGTAGATCCAATATCCCAAGGTCAATGTTTCCATAGAAACAATGAGTAAGATGCGCTAAGCAAAGAGATGGATCATACAGCTGCCAAAACACCCTGAGAAAAAGACGACGGCAGACGTGAAATTCTTGGGCTTGCAAAAGGCAGTCAGGAACTTTGCATGTTGGTGCCAGCTTTCCAGTTCTTCTTGCCAGCAATATATATAATACGCGCTTGACTGCTAGTGTCTTTCTGAACAGACATCTTGCACCCATTTGGTAAAAGCACCATCTGTAACACATTCTGAGAGGATAATTGTATCTGGTGTGCAACATATGGGATGTTTAAAACCACATTTTTAAAAAACATACACACACACATTCTGAGTATTGTTTCACTCATATGTTTTCTATAATGTTTATGGCAGCAATAAAGGAGAAATCAAATCTGAGAGAGGGGAAATTTTGCATTGTATTCTCCCTCCTCCCCATCCTAAATGTTTAACATATCTATGCAGTCTTTACATCTTCCTGTGTAAAACCGAGCTGTAGTTACCTTCAAGTATTCATTACCGTACATTTTTTAAAAAATTACCCTTTAAAAACTTTACTTAAAGGTTAAATATGTTGAGGAGGGTTGAATGGGGGTTGGTATGTAGGTGGAAGATCCACTGACAGCCATGTGACAAAAGCTGAGAATAACTCACAGTCCAAGAGCCAACTTAATGTAGTGTTACAAATGTAGAAGTTTGACTGGAGATGAGGATTTGAATTACTGCTTGGTTATGAAATTCACTGGGTGATCTTGGGCAAATCACATTCTCTCAGCCTGAGGAGAAAGCAAATCTTCCCAAGAAAACTCAATGGTGGGGTTAATTTAGGGTCACCATAAGTCAGAAATGACTTGAAGGCACAACATCACTAACAGCATAATCTTGTGCATGTCTAGTAAGATGTTTGTCCAACTGAGTTAAAGGAGACCTATTCCCAGGTTAATGTTGTTAGATTTGAAAATTGAATAATTTGTTTTGTCTATGAGCCTTTTTAATCCAGTGGGTTTTTTTTCATGTCAAGAGCAACTTGAGAAATTGCAAGTCGCTTCTGGTGTGAGGAAATTGGCCGTCTCCAAGGACGTTGCCCAGGGGACGCCCAGATATTTTGATGTTTTTACCGTCCTTGTGGGAGGCTTCTCTCATGTCCCTGCATGGAGCTGGAGCTGATAGAAGGAACTCATCCGCACTCTCCCTGAGTTGGATTCTAACTGGCAATCTTCAGGTCAGAAACCCAACCTTCAAGTCTTCAGTCCTGCCAATACATGGGTTTATCCCACCATACCACCGGGGTTCCGGTGGTGTTACAAGGGTCAAACTAAAGAAATTGAACATCATGTCATCCAGAAACATGCCCACATATGCTCGCAAACAGGGCCTTTCAATTTGTTTTTCTTTGTGTTGAGCATGATGGGTATTTCTCTAAAAAAGCGTATATACTGAATGGTGAACTTTGATGATTATTTTAACTTACCTGTGAAGTGTCTCCTTCTAACTGAAAGGTAAACAGAAATCAAAGAGGAGGTAAACAGGAAGGAAGATCCATGTACAGCCTTTTAATTCTGTAGATTTGTCTGTTCAGCCATGGGCATTGTGATCACATGTCATCTCCTTGGATTCTTGATATGTATGAAATTTGACAGTGCAAACACCTGCACTTGATGAAAAACCCATCTCAGCAACATACAGACGAACCAGAATTATGATCAAATTAGGGGAATGTCATCTGAAGCACTTTTTATTAGCCTAGTTTACATATTCCCAGATTTATAGGAAAGGTTAGTATGATTAGTAATGGTCCCTCCTTGAGACACCAGTAGACAATTGAGTGGTCTAGATGAGCCAATAGTTTGATTGTTTTCATGCATTGATATATTCATTGTATGAACTGACTCTCTTAAAAGGTATTATGTATTAGTGTGAAACCTGTGATGCTTTTTTGGCTCTTTCATATACACAAATAACCAAGTGAAATGGGCTTCTATGAAAGAAGACAGGATACAAATAAAATAACAGTAAGTTGTAGCATCCTTCTCTGGTACATATTCCTTCCTGCCTTCTTGTTCATATTCATAGAGAAATAGCATCAATAAGTTTCTCATTTTAATAACAAAAGTGGTCATAAATCTAGGAGAGCCAGTGTACATTGCACATTTTTGTTGAAATCGAATCAGAAAATATGGCCTTGAATATCTAATGCTGTTGATTCAAGAGTAATTCTTGTGGAATATCAGTAGGTGATCCAAACTTTTTTGAAAGCACGATTCATTGATTCTGGATCAGAAAGTACATGGTGCAAAACAAGACAACCATTCCACCTTGGCTGCTTCTACTAGCAGCATGCATCCAAAGATATTCTATGGCCCATGTTTCAAACCTCTCACTTGGTAATGCTCAAAGGAACTTGGGAAATTTAATGTGCATTGGCTCCTTCTTATGTAAACTGCAGTTCCCCATGGCCCTATATTATTCAGGCTTGTCTTCCACCACTATATATTTACAATGCTTTAGACCATAAAAATTTGGCTGTCCCGTGCTTTGTGCCATAGTAGGCAGCTCTGTGGTGGTGAGCATTTCTGATGCTGATTCGGAATGATCAACGTTGGGACAAATCGGTTGACTTGTGGCTTGGCTGTGCAAACTTGGCAGTTTTCCTAGAGGAAGCTTTTGCAACTGGAGGTTGCCTGTGAAAGATTAATGAAAACAGGATATTTCTCACACACACACACACACACACACACACAGTTTTCCTGAAGGTGAGATGTCTTGGAAGTGCTTGTCGGAATCGGTAACATGTCAAAGTACATTTTTTGTAGAAGCCATTGGAAATTGGCATTGGGTTTCATTCTTGAAAGTATATCAATTGAGTGAGCATGGTCTGGCTGTAATCTATTTCATATGGCCATGGAAAACTTAGAATGGCTGGTAGTCTCTCTGTTTGTAGCTTCATGAGGCTTTCTTTTTTTTTTTTTAATTTTTTTTATTAAAGTCATTTGCCAAGGGGTGTGAATTACATCGACAATTACCCACAGTGAAGGGGGATAACATGGGGGTAAGAAAAAAATATATAGGATGTTAGGGGAAATCTATTAATCGAAACCCTACATCAGGAAACAAAAGGAAAAAGAAAAAGAGGACAGAAACAGAAAACAGAATGCGAAAAACAAAAAATCAGACCCATGAGGCTTTCAAATGGATCTTTGGGACTGTGGTAGAAGAGCTAGAGCTGCAGTGTTACATTCTGGAGAGAACTTGCTCATGAAACAAAAACTTCAAACTTGCAATTACTTATTTTTTATATTTCAATTTATGAATGAAAGAGGACTGAAAAGCAGTATTACCTGTGAACTTCCATATGTGTATATTATTCACGAACAGTCCAACAGTTTGGGCGTTTGTTTGTTTTGAACTCCTTTTTGTACTTTTGAGTTTTGGGAAAGGTTTGTGGGCTTCAATACTGCTTGCTTTAGTTCATGCCTCCGTTTTTCAGCCTATTATGAACTTTTGGGTCAAGTTCTAGAACTTTAAATTTAACCCGGATTATATCTCTGGCTAATCCGGATTATTTGCCAGTTCCTGTTTTTGGGGTTTTACCTGCATGTTCTACTTAATAACACTGAAAGTTAAGTGTTTTAAGTCTTTTTAATTTGCTGAGCTATTTTTTGGACTGTTGCTTTAATAAACTCTATTTTGCTCTCTAATTGGCATCTGACTTTTGACATATACACACAAACATGTATATAGATATATATCATTTTTTCCTAATTTGTCTTCTTCCTTCTCTTCTTTTCTTTTGTTTGTTTCTATTAGCTCTTGTTTTCTCTTGAGCACTTCCCAACAAATTTTCCTACTTTATTTAAGATGCATTGTTCACCTACTTTTAATGTAATGTGTAAAATAACATTGGATATAAAATATAAGTGGAACAAAGTTGCTTGTAAAGTGTCATAAAAATGAATTTTAAAAAAAGACTTATGTATGCTTTTTAAAGGGTAAAGGTTTCCCCTCGACATTAAATATAGTTGAGTCTGACTTTTGGGGTAGTGCTTATCTCCATTTATAAGCCAAAGAGCTAGTGTTGTCCTTAGATAGAGGCCTCCTAGGTCATATGGCTGGCATAACTGCATGGAGCGCCGTTACCTTCCTGCCAAAGTGGTACCTATTGATCTACTCACATTTGCATGTTTTCAAACTGCTTGGTTGGCAGAAACTGAGGCTAACAGTGGGAGCTCACCCCATCCTGCAGATCCAAACCACTGACCTTCAGGTCAGCAAGTTCTGCAGTTAGTGCCACCGTGGCCCCTTACGTATGCTTAAGCCCACTGACATAAATAATTCTGTGGCATAATAATAATATGCCAGCATTTGGAAACGATAGACATTGACAAAATTACGATCTGCCAACTGCAAAAAGCCACCCTACTGGGATCTGCACGCATCATCCGAAAATACATCACACAGTCCTAGACACTTGGGAAGTGTTCGACTTGTGATTTTGTGATACAAAATCCAGCATATATATCTTGTTTGCTGTGTCATACAATAAAATAATAACTTTATTTATACCCCACCCCATCTCCCAAAAAGGGACTCGGAGTGGACATGGTCCTTCTCTGGAATGCATCCAGTGCTTTTCAATGCAGTCAGATTATTCAGCTGATTTGTCAAGTGAGAAATAAAGTCTGTGAATCAAGCCCAATAAGGAAGCTGTAATATCTTCTCCCTTGCCCTTTGAGACCGTCTTCTCTAGCAGCTTCTCATATGGTGTCAATCTCTGGTAAAATAAACACATGAATAAGAAGAGTTTCCCAAAGGTTAGACTTCCCTTGCTTTTTCTTGCTTGCTACAAAGCCAATGTTTCATCTATAGAAGAAAGATCTTAAGGTTCTTTCTGTTTCCTCTTGCACCAAAATATTACTATTGTGTCAAGAACAATTATTCCTTTGTTTTATGCCAGAAGTACAGGAGCCCTTGTATCTCAGCTTACAATTGTGGGATCATCACACACACTTGTATTCCAAAGTTTTTTTCCTTCTTAAATGTTGCTTCCAACAGCAAATTCAATCAGCCGGCCCTATCTAAAAAGAAAAATGCAAGGAGAAACAATGAACAAAATTGTTACTTAGCACATAGAAGCATTTTGTCCTTCCCACAATCATTTGCCAATATTTTATGTTTGTGTTTTCTTTCAGTGCCTTACCTTGTACTGCGATGGACAATATGAATTGTATGCTCACTGGGTTTAAATGATTTATTACTCAGAATGAAGACTCAGGGGAGGAATAAAAATACAGACCTTTAAGGCTCTGACAAGCCTAAAAAGAAACATCTGTTGGGTTTTATTTGTTTTTAATATCTTTAAAATAACTTCATGTCACTATACTTTTCATAATAAAAGAAGAGCCCATGGTCTGATCTGTACATAGGGATGCGTGGAACTGCCTCCTTTTCCCCCAGATATTTCTGTCTTCTCAAATAGTGGTGATATATTTTCAGTGAGTTTCTTCACAGAAATGGTTTGTGTTGTCTTTCTTTAGATGGCTTTCTGGTGGGACCGGAGGGTGGGGGACAACAAAAATAATCCTGTTTTGCACATCCCAGATTGCTGTTTCTCATATTTATTGTGTATCATAGTTGTGAGAGTGCATTGATTCCTGTTGATAATCCTGGATTTATTAGGTGTCATTCTGCTTACTATATCATTCTGTCTCAGCCACAGCATATCATTCTCTATTGGGAAGCAGAGCATTTTACCCCTAATTCAAATACACACACCTAAAATCATTATAGGGCTGGGCTAACACAACGGGTAAACTGCCAGCTATAGAAGATCCTGCCAACCAGAAGGTTGGCAGTTCAAGCCCAGTTCAGGGTGAGCTCCTGCCGTCAGCCCAGCTTCTGATCACCTAGCAGTTTGAAAACAACAATGTAGATAAATATGTCCTGCTTTGGCGGGAAAGTAAAAGGTGCCCTGAAAAACATGCCAACAAGAATCCTACTGTTGTGACTCAGCCTTTGTGTGACTCTGATGAGGATTTTGGGGTGCAGCTTGAGGATTCTGGGATGCAGTTTCAAGATGATGGGATTCAGGTTCAGGATGAGTTACAAGATGACTCTGATGGGAATTATGGGATTCAGGTGCAGAGTGTTCTTGCTGTGGGAGATGAGGAAGAGGGAGGTTTCCCACCGGGAAGGAATGTGGTTAATTATGGTTTTCAGGTGCAAGAAGCAGAAAGAGAGAGCAGCTCCCAGCCTCTGTTTGATAATGCTAACAAGCCCAGTGGCCTTGAAAGCAAAAGCAATGAGGCTATGATGAGGCTATGTCTTTAGATCGAGCTTAGTCATCTGGAATTTCGGTGGTTGCATAGAAGTCTCCGAATAGCAAGTAAGAGGGAGTTCAAAGGGCAAAGAAACACCTTTATGTTATGCTATTAAAACAGTCTGTTGAGAGGGAGAAATTCATCAAAGCAATTTCCTCGCTTGAATCAAGAACCAAGTCTGCTTTCCTGTGTTACCTTGTAGTCTGGATGTATCCACATTTCTGGGATTTTGGCTTTGTTTTAAGGACCTTGTTTCATGCCTGATGTTTCCATGGATTTGTTTCTTTCAGCCTTGTTTTTGTAACTATTTACTGGAACCGAACTTTTAACTTCTATGATCTATCTTTCCCTTATTTTCTAATAAACTACAAAAGACTACGTTCTGTGTGCAGCCTGGTGTCTCTAGCAAGGTGAAGCTAACCTGAGGTGTGACACCTACTTGGAAAGGCATTCATGGATGACAGGCTCCATGGCATGTAAAATGAAACAACAGTCCCCCCATGGCCAAATCAAGCACAACCAGATGCCAGATATGAAAAGAGGGAAGCCTTGCCTCTGTTTATGTACCTGCAATCCGCTCTGAGTCCCCACAGGGAAATAGAGCGGAATATAAATAAAGTATATTATTATTATTATTATTATTATTATTGATAACAGCTGTACATTTTCCTTAACTGCATATAAAGTGTGTGCCAATAGGGTGGGTGGATGAAGACATTGCATCAACAAATCAGAATTCTTCCTCCTCCATAATATTTTTCTCTTCAAATGTTTGGCACTGCAGAGACAATGAGAATTGTTTCACACGTAAAACTCCTGTTTTATTTACTGTTTTTTCATTCTGTTGTTACCTTTGTATGGCCTTTTTATATGGATCCCTAAACTATATTTCCAAATGTTCAACTTAAATTTTCTGCAATGCTAGAAATTTGGGGATGAAAGATTATTACATAAGAATTGCAAGAAACTTATTGGTGGATATTTCCTGCATTTTGCCCATCCCACATATACTCCTGCTAGGTTGGCAGAAGCTGGGTCTAACATTGGGAGCTCAGCACTCTCCCCAGATTCTTTCAGTCAGCAAATTCAGCAGCTCAGCGGTTTAACCCACTGTGCCACTGAGGGCTCCAATTACACGCGCGCGCACACACACACATATATATACATAATCTTCCTTGACCTAATCTTGGGAGCAACTTTTATGTTCAGCTATAATTCATTCTTCCCTGCTACGACCTTGATCTGTAACATAGCATGAGAGCATAGCCCAGTTTCTTACAACAATGGCGTACTTTATAAGAAGAACACTGAATTTACTCCACTTTTGAAGTAAGACACGATGATCAATTTTTAGAGACAGCAGCATATGACTGGCACACAATTTCCAATCTCTGGTGGCTATTCTGTATGGCTCACCACAGAGTAGTAAGTCCACATGCAGACCTATGATAGGCTGAGCCATATTCCTCTGAATTACTGAACAATTTCTGAAGCACTCACATGGTCAGCCCATGCTTCATGGGAAGTTGGAAGAATCACAAAAGAATCTGGCTACATCCCCATAGCCAGATGTGAAATGATTATAGCAACACCCTCTGGAGGACCTTGGCTGATATCGGCAGTGATGTCATCATTTCCCCCTGGCAATGGGGACATAGCCAGGCATATCTGTAATCCTCTCTGTTTCCCATGTGGTGGCCTTCAGAGGTTGTTCAGTCAGTTAGAAGGAAAGATTTTGGAGGCTACAGGAAGAGAAAAGGAATAATAACTCACAGTGCCCAAGAATGAAAATACACATGCATAAGGAAAATTTCCACATGCATGCTACTTCATGATGATTATTTTTACACAGAAAGGCGTATGACATGGTACCTTTGTTTGTATATACAGTCTGGCATTTAACATAGCACATGATATAAAAGTTTCCAAACTTTAAAATGGTTCATAAAAATATGTCCCTTTTCATGAAGGGCCCATCCAGACAGGTCCAAAATGCGGGACTTGTCTCGTTTTCACTGGCAGGGTCAAAACGACGCCTCAAGTAAAAGTGAATTAATGCGGAGCAAACCAAGGTTTCCCTGGTTTATTTCATATTAATTAAATACCTCATTAGATCTGGGCCTTACTGAAAGGCTGCTATATGCACAGATGTCTATTATATACAGCAAAATGGAAAAAAGGAAAAGTATGGTATATAATATAAAGTAAGTTATGTTATGGTTCTATACTTCTATAGTGATATAGTCATTTATATATTATGATTGACTGTAACTCCGTTCCTGTGGTTTACACAATGAATAGTATCAATATCAATATAGCAAACCACATACAGTCGAGTCTCACTTATCCAACATAAATGGGCTGGCAGAATGTTGGATAAGCGAATATGTTGGATAATAAGGAGGCATTAAGGAAAAGCCTATTAAACATCAAATTAGGTTATGATTTTACAAATGAAGCAACAAAACATCATGTTAGACAACAAATTTGGCAGAAAAAGTAGTTCAGTACGCAGTAATGCTATGTAGTAATTACTGTATTTATGAATTTAGCACCAAAATATTACGATATATTGAAAACATTGACTACAAAAATTCGTTGGATAATCCAGAACGTTGGATAAGTGAGTGTTGGATAAGTGAGACTCTACTGTATAATCCAATATCCAATTTCAACAAATATAACTATTGGTACATAAAGTAGTCTTATTAAAGTCTTGATAATATTCTCAAGGTTTGTAACACTCTTCAAGATCAGTCATTCAAAGTAAATCAAAGTTCCATTTCAATGGTAACAAAGAAGGATAACTCCCTGGTTAAAGGAGTATATTGGTGGATTCCAGAGTTTATACAGTATATGGATCCCGGAGATAATGTGGTCAATCAAATCCTATTTATACGACTGGTCTCCCGGGTATGCATCCAGTTTCGGTGACCTCCTTCAGGTAGACCTTCTTCAGGTAATCCTGGAGTTTCCTCTGTTTGCTTTAGGTAATGTATCTTGATGCTCTGCTATCTTGTAAGTTTCATTTGTTGTGAATCTTGATATTTGTATACTATATAAGATATTATTGGGGTGTATTATACATGTCTATTTTCAGTAGGGTTTGTATTATTTTGACTCAACTTACAAATAGAGTACTACATAGTTCTTTTCTATTTATTTTTATAAGAAGAAATAAGACAGCAGAGCATCAAGATACACTACCTAATAGACATGTCCAAAAAATCGTTTTGAATCATTTATCGGAATTATTTCGGATTGTTCTCGCTTTTTGATATGCATTCCGAGACATTGTCTCACAGCGCAACTAGCAATGTAATTCGAACCATTGTTGGCCCATTCTCTAATTGTCTCTTAATGTTTTGTTAATTCCCCCCCCCCCAAAAAAAAAAAAATTTAATATATGAAAATATTTGTTTCTGCAACCTACCTTGAATGGGAGCTTAGTGCAGCCTAACATGGCTGCCGCTCCCCGGCCAATCAGAAGCTTCCACGATGGATGCAAAGGTGGGGGCTAATGTCCTTTGCGTCCACATGGAAGATTACCATATAAGTCCGGTGTGTAGCCCAGGTGAGCCATTCTGGGCTGGGCTTTGCACGGAGAGGGTGGTGGTCTGCAAATGGAGAGCAAACAAGCCTCGTGTCTTGAGGGGGAGAGAGGGTGAAGGGGCCCGGTCTGGCTGTTCCCATAGAGGGGTTTGGCAAAAGGGTTAGGGTTTTGTTGCTAGTTCTTTCTCTTAGCAAGGGAATTTCTAGTTTTCAAAGTATATTTGCACAACTTGCAAGGGCATTGCAAATTTGATGAGGATAGCTCAAGAAATGAGGGTGGGAGAGCCCTGTAAAAGTCCCCCCCCCCCCCGGTTCCCTTTTTTTTTTTTTTTTTTTTTGCAATTATGCATGCGCATCCGCCATTTTAGAAACATTTAGAATAATTATGAATTTTCGGAAATATCCGAAATTTTTGGGTGAAAAAATCGGAAATACTTTCTATATCAAAGCGCCAGTGCCCCCTACTTTAGAAATGAGAATTGAAACTTTTTTTCATCGATTGGACATGCCTATTACCTAAAGCAACTTTTCCTTTTTTCCATTTTGCCTTACTGAAAGGCCCAGGTTGATGAGGTATTGGGCCTGTGGGGACTGACTCCCAGGGCTACTTCTGCAGTCCTGGAGGTGAGTCCCTACAGCCATTTCACTTCTTCTGGCTTTGAAAAGCCCAGAGGAGCAGGATGATGCCCACTCCCTCCCTCAAGCCCCAAATGTAGCCCTAAAACTTACTGAAAATGGTTCCTGGCCACCATGAAGCATCTCTTTGCATCATCCTGAGGGGAGAAAATGACACATGAGAGATTTTCCTTCTCACCCCTACCATCTCCTTAGGTGTCATTTCTCCCCCTTTATGACAACACAAAGAGAGGCTCTATAACAGCCAAGGATTTTTAAGTAAGTTTTAAGGGGGTGAATCAGGGGCTTCGGAGTGGCTTCATGCTATCCTCAGTTCAATCGGAATAGCATGTAGCCACCCCAGGAGGGAAATCCCAGGGTTGTGGGAGGGGCTGGGGACTAGAAGCTGCACTGAAGCGGGTGACTTTAACCCATTTAGGTGCAGGTTCATTTTGGTGAAGGGCCCCAAGTTATCAAATTCTACCTAGTTTTTGATCTAATTCCTATAGATGAGTACACACTGATTATGAGACCAGAAAACTTTCATAAATACAGAAATGTGTGAATCATGTAACTTATGACTAAGGACAATACGTTGATTTTACAGCAAAATTCATGGCTAAGGTGTAATCTGTAAGCCGCTCTGAGTCCTTTGGGGTGAGAAGAGTGATCGTCGTCGCCGTCTCTCTCGTTCAGTCGTTTTTGACTCTTCGTGACCTCATGGACCAGTCCACGCCATGCTATGTGATAGAAATCGAGTAAATAAATAAATATGATAGCAAAAATCAGTTTCATTTGGTATTTGGGTAGAATGTAAACATATAAATGGAGTTATGTCTGAGTGATGACTATTCATTACTGTTATTTTGATAACCTTATAACACTAATGTAGGATCTCCGCCTCTGAAAACAATTCAAATATGTGGAAAAAATGCATGTTATTGTTGTTGCTGTGGACTGCGCGAGGATAAATCAAATTCATAGCTATGCCACTGAAGTAGTATTTTTTTTTTTTTGCTTCCCTGAGAGGAATAGCTGCAGTTTATCCTTGTCAAAGACTGAGACAAATGCATCTTGCTTTATTGCATACATGCTTTGCAATTGGCTCACCAATGAACATGTCAGCATCCTTTCCACATTCCTTGGTTTAAAGGAACATTCCAGTATGAACAGCGGAATGTTAGAATTGAGTGTTAGATCACCTGTGAGAGAAATTAATGACGAGTGTTCAGTTACTATGCAAGTGAGATGTCAATACTCTTGGATGTAGCTGATCTGGCCCTGGGGACTTGAATTCGTTTAGCGCAGCCAGGTGTTCCTGGACAACTTGTTTCCCTATTTGGGGTTGGATTTCCCCTAATCCTTCGTCCATTCCATGTTGCTGAGGTTAAAGATGGCTTTTTTTGTGAGAAGACCGAGGCAAAGAAGGCATTAAGTAGTTCTGCCTTTTCCCTGTCCCTTGTCACCATCACCCCATCTTCTCCTCGCAGAGGCCCTATTACCTCCTTGTTCTTCCTTTTTCTACCAACGTAAGCAAAAAAGCCTTTTTTGTTGTTTTTAATGTCCCTGGCAAGCCTGAGCTCATTTTGTGCTTTAGGGCCCTCGTGACATTTAAGAAGCTTAATCACTGGACATTGGTTGAAGTTCACAATCACAATTGCAATTGTGTAACCCAGAATTTCCTATTCATAACTGATTGATATTGATATTCATACTCTTTATATATTCACCTATAAAAAGGAATACATACAGATTGTTAAAGCCCCCCAATTCTGCCTTATAATAATAATAATAATAATAAAACTTTATTTATACCCCGCCACCATCTCCCCAACGGGGACTCGGGGCGGCTTACATGGGGCCATGCCCAAGACAATACAATAGACCATAACATAATACAATTAAATAATACATTACATAAAATAAAACAGTACAACATAAGATCAAAACAGCAATATAACACGAGCGGGCCGCATGAATACTACATTTAGAAACTAGATTAAAAATTAAAACTCTGGGTGAGAAAGGGATCAGAATAAAACCTCGAGGGACGGGACATCAGATAGTGAACCAGTCTAGAGGATAAATATCGGGGGGGAGTAGCATAGAACATTTACTCTCCGAAAGCACACCGGAAGAGCCATGTTTTTAAATCTTTCCTGAAGGCTAACAGGGTGGGGGCTTGCCTGATTTCAATGGGCAGCGAGTTCCACAAGCGAGGGGCCACCGCAGAGAAGGCCCTCTCCCTTGTTCCTACAAGGCGAGCCTGAGATATAGGTAGTGGCGACAGGAGGGCCTCCCCCGATGATCGGAGAGGTCGGGCAGGTTTATGATAGGAGATACGGTCACGAAGGTAGGCGGGTCCCAAACCGTTTAGGGCTTTATAAATGATGGTCTGCACCTTGAATTGGGACCGGAAGATGAACGGCAGCCAGTGGAGCTCCTTAAACAGGGGAGTAGATCTCTCCCTGTAACTCGCCCCCGTTATTAGTCTGGCGGCCGAACGTTGGACCAGCTGTAACTTCCGGGCCGTCTTCAAGGGAAGCCCCACGTAGAGCGCATTACAGTAGTCCAGTCTAGAGGTAACTAATGCATGCACCACCGTGGTCAAGTCAGACTTCACGAGGTATGGTCGCAGTTGGCGCACAAGTTTGAGTTGTGCAAAAGCCCTCCCGGCCACCGCCGACACCTGCGCTTCAAGCGTCAGCGCTGAGTCCAGGAGGACCCCCAAACTGCGGACCTGTGATTTCAGGGGGAGTGCAACCCCGTCCAGCACAGGTTGCCACCCAATACCCCGATCCGACGAGCGACTGACCAGGAGGGCCTCTGTCTTGTCAGGATTGATCCTCAGTTTGTTCCTCCTCATCCAGTCCGCCACAGCGGCCAGGCACTGGTTCAGCACCCAAGGAGCTTCCTTGGAGTCAGGTGGGAACGAGTAGTGGATTTGTGTGTCATCTGCGTAGAGATGGCAACACCCTCCAAAACTCCGGATGACCTCTCCCAGCGGTTTCATGTAGATGTTAAAAAGCATGGGGGATAAAATAGACCCTTGCGGGACCCCACAGGTCAAAGGCCAGGGGTCCGAGCAGGTATCCCCCAGCTTCACCATCTGGGAACGGCCCTCCAGGAAGGACTGGAGCCACTGCAAAACAGTGCCACCGAGTCCCATCCCGGAGAGCCTCCCCAGAAGGATACCATGGTCGATGGTATCGAAAGCCGCAGAGATGTCCAGGAGAACCAGCAGGGTCACACTCCCCCTGTCCAGTTCCCTGCGGAGGTCATCCACCAAGGCGACCAAAGCCGTCTCAGTGCTGTACCCAGGCCTGAAGCCAGACTGCGAGCGGTCCAGAAAATCAGTGTCATCGAGGAACTCCTGGAGCTGCGTGGCCACCACCCGCTCCAGAACCTTGCCCAAAAACGGGAGGTTGGAAATTGGTCTGTAGTTGTTACATACAGATGGGTCTAGCGAGGTCTTTTTTAGTAACGGTTTTACCACCGCTTGCTTAAAACAAGATGGAAATGACCCCTGACCCAGGGAGGCATTTATTATAGCCACAAACCAATCCAACAACCCCTCTTTGGCCTGCTTAACCAGCCAAGAGGGACAAGGATCCAGAGCACAAGTGGTCGCCCTCACAGACCCAAGAATCCCCTCCACGTCATCCGGAAGAACAAGCCGGAAAGAATCCCACAAAATCGGACAGACAGGTGCCTCGGTTACCTCCGCTGGGACTACAATTAAGCTGGAGTCCAACTCATGGCGTATCTGAGCAACTTTGCCTGCAAAGTGGTGCGCAAAATCGCTGCACCTAGTTGCCAAGTCATCAGGAAGCCCCTGGGTCTCAGGAGGCCGCAGGAGCTCCCCAACAACTCGGAACAACTCCGATGGCCTGTTGGCCGCAGACGCTATGCGGGCAGTCGTGAAAGCTTTCCTGGCTGCTCGCAGAGCCACGGAGTAAGCCTTAATAGCGGCTTTAGCCCGTGTTTGGTCAGACACATCCCGAGATTTCCTCCAGATGCACTCTAGTCCCCTCCTCGCACGCTTCATCACAGCCAGCTCCTCAGTGAACCAAGGAGTCGACATGACTCTACGCAGCGAAAGAGGACGTTCGGGAGCGATCGTGTCAAGTGCCCTTGTCAGCTCACTATTATAGCGATCAGCCAGGACATCGACAGGATCGCCAGTCTCCAGAACAGGAAGATCCCCAAGAGACCTCAGGAGTCCATCCGGATCCATCAGCCTCCTGGGGCGGACCATCTTAATGGGTCCACCACCCCTGCGGAGGTTAGAAGACACGGCGAAACTCAAACAGATCAGATGATGGTCAGACCATGACAATGGAAGAATATTTTGCTCTTCCACTCTGACTGTCCCACCGTCCACAATGAAGACGAGGTCCAGCGTGTGTCCCGCCTGATGTGTGGGCCCAGATATAACTTGAGTCAGCCCCATGGTCGTCATGGCAACCATGAAATCCTGAGCTGCACCTGTCAAAGAGGTCTCGGCATGAATATTAAAGTCCCCCAAAACTATGAGTTGTTGGGAGACCAGGGCCGAATTGGAGGCCACTTCTGCTAGCTCGGACAGAGAGACTGCTGGGTCGCGGGGTGGACGGTACACCAGCAGAATCCCCAAGCTGTCTCGGGCTCCCACCTTCAGGAAGACACACTCAAACCTCGAAGACTGCGGAACGGCGCATCTGATCAGGGCGATGGACTGCCGACTGCCTTACTGGATAGCAGTCACTGTAAGTGACCAGGGGATCTGTTCTCCTCTCAATTAGCATACAGCAGACACCAACTTCTATCAGCTTTCTCCAGTGCAAGGAGGAATCCTACTTCTGACTACCATGATGGAGAAAGATGATAACATGAGTCTGCTACAGGGAACAGCAGCTTAAAATACAGCAACAAAACACAGTTAAAAACATAACCATGAATTAAAAATACATAAATATTTAACAGAGCAGTGTCATGCCCCATGAAGACCCTCACTGTTTGCCCCTAGTTAAGCCCTTTTTAGTTAGAGGGATTAATATTTTATTTACAGTTTGTGAGGGTTCAGTGTAGACAGCCTCTTTGCATTTGAAGTCTCTATCACCCTGCCCCTTTAAGAATCCCCTCAGGGGTGGAGCCACAGGCAAGGCACTTCTGGTTCTTGAAAGAGTCAGCCTTTTTGTGATTGAAAGGTAAAGAGAGAGGAAAGCCAGAAGGTTTACAAAATAGCATGTCCAGTTGGAGCTGTATTAAAGTCCAGTCAGAGTTAAATATTGAGACCATTTTAGAGACAATTGAACATCATACAAGAAAGAGACAATAAGAAGAAATAAAGGTTCAAGAGCCTCAGTTTGGCTAGAACTGTGTCTATCTCTCAAAGACTTTATCCCTTCTCATAAAGACTTTGTAGTGAGACTCAGGAGGAGAGAAAGTCTAATAATCTTGTTCGTTAATAAATTCTTGTTTGATTCAATTAGATAGTCTCCAATCAGTTCCCTGTGCAGCCAGTTGACCTTCCAAGTAGTTAAGATAGCTTGGGGGTAGAACAAGCATATATAAAAAAACAATTCATAATTTATAGATTCATAATTTTAAAATCTCTGGATAGGTCTGTTGGAAAAGATTGGTCTTAAGTGCTCTTTTAAATGCAGACAATGTATACAGGTTTTGAAGCTCTTCCAGAGGTCATTCCACAATTTGGAAGCAGCCAAAGAAAAAGTCCTTTGAATAATAATTGCTGGCCTAGTACTGGCTAACTGAAATAAATATCCCCAGGAAGACCCGAGTGCTCGATGTGGTTTATATGGGAGAAAGGGGATTCCGTGAGGAAATTGGATCCAAAACATGAATAGCCTTAAAAGTGACAACCAACATTTTTTACCATGCCCAGAAACTAATTGGCAACCAGTGGAGTTATTTTTTTATTTTAATATAGATGTAATATGATCACTCCTAAATGCACCAGCAACCAATCTGGCTGCCATGTTTTATACTAATTGAAGCTTTCAGATATGCACTAACATCTTGAGCTCCTCCAGCTCTAGGAAGGTGAGCAGCTGGCATCTTGGCCTGCTCCTGGTTGTTATATATATCTGTCTGGGCTGTCACTTGGAGCAACAGATCTAGAAACAGTCCTAAATTGGGAAGACTCAGGAGAGTGTCACCCCACCCAGGAGCCCTTAACAGTAAGCGACTCTTTCTTGTCTGGATTCAATTCCATTTTTCAATTTTTTTGTTTTTTTTTCCACCTAGCCCATAACGTCCTTCTGAAACATATTAAGGCACTCCATCTTTATCTGATACTATTTTTGAAAGCATGGAAAATTATATGTGGGTGTCATTGGCATGTTGATAGTCATTAATTCCTCTGGATAATTATCCCAGTAGTTTCTTACATTTTTAAAACCATGTTACTTACATAGTTACATACATAGCTACAAAATTAATGTAGTATAGCTGACCTAGCATACTAGGTTTTGCATTTTGTATCTGCCTATTGACTCCTAAATACAATTTCTTCCAAAAGCAGTGAAGTCTTGCAACGAGCTGATTTTAAGGCAATTGCCAGCAATCCCACAGGCACTATATCAGTTTGCCAAGTGAATACCAAAAGAATGGTTTGAATGGTATGAGTTTGAATGGTGTTCAGTATATCACTATTGGTGAAAGCCAGATGTAGAAATCTAATTTGAAGTAAAGTATAGAAACACATTTCAAGTTCAAGTTTTTTCTCAGTTTTTTATTAATCTGATTCAGGTTCAGAGGACAAAAACATTGAAAACTGTCCACTAAGAAGGAGTACCATTTAAAGCAGGGTGTATTTAGAGCAAAAGGAAACATTTTGTGCATAACTGGGCTCTGTAATAACGAGGCACAAAAAACTTCGTAAGCTAAAAAATTGATGCATATAAGTCTTTTTTATACTCACACAATGACTTTTTACTGTACATACCACTCTTAACATTTTCACGATGTATTCACATTTGCAAAGATTTACATTTTGACCCCCAATTAAATTCAGTGGCCGGTAGCTGCTCCAGATTTTAATCTGAATGTTAAAGGAATTACCCAAGATGTTGATAGATTTAGTACTTTGAATCACACTTTTAACATTTGGATTGTAATCCAATGCAGGTTGCCCTTCTTGTTGCTTTGTACACCACCAGCTGCTGCTGACTAAAAAACCACAAGAGCCGTGTGTATTACCATATTAACCTTTTCTCCCTCTTGCACATTTTTCTATACATAATAAATCTTCAGTAGAATAAACAGGATGAGTGGGTGTAGCAATTTGGGATATGAGGTGGCATTGTTATGGGCAGGCAATGCTGTGATGTCTTCATATCTACTTTCCTGCAAACTGCAAAATCAGAACAGAGGAATTAAAATTTTGGGGTTGGTTGTCTGAACAATCAAATGACAAACTACTTTTAGAATGGAAAAAGTTCCATAACAACAAATTATCCCAAAAAGATCCCAAAACAAAACCTAAATTGAGGTAAGCACTTTCAGTGTGTAATATGACTGGCAGGAAAAGTATTTCATTTTTATTTAAACCACTATTGTTCTCTGTTATTGGCAGGCCTCTTCCCATTCTGTTTGAGATGGCAAATTACCAAATGTGACTACACACACGTATACACATAGTGAATGGAGTAGTCTTCCCAAAGTTCACACCAAAAATGACTAGAAACCCTTTTTAAATTGCAAAATACAATTTGGAGAAGAGATAGCATAGGGCTTTTTTCTATCCATGGTTTCCTTTTATTATCTGGACTCAACACGCACACACATATACCGGCTTGTATCTGTAGACAACAAATAACTGGTGTCTGCAGTCGCTCCACACTTAATGAATAACGGATGGGACTTTATATGTTTGGCCAGGTTTGCTATGATTAAATGTTTTACTAGTAACATTGGCTGAACAGAACAAAATGTTTTAAGATCTATTTGTGACATACAGATACTGCTGGTTTCTGCAAGTTCCAAAGACCTTGGCTATGGGACTGACTTGAGGTCCTCCCAAGTGTCTGGTGGATGTTGTGAACTGAAAGCAACAAATTCTTGGGTTTCCCTCTGTCCTTGAGGATGAAGGGATGCTAACCAGATGATCAAGGATGCCACGGGAAGCCCAGGCCAAGGTGTGGGAAACTCTCCATGATTATTTCATTTTGTTTCTCTAAATCCCACCTACATTCTAATCTTGTTGCAACTAAGTATTACAAGGAATGTCCTGGTGGGAAGAGTTGCTTGACAGCGGTAAGATCTCTTTCATTAGAGCTTTTGAAACAGAGGTTGGGTAGCCACCTGTCAGGCATAGTCTACTAGTGGATTTCAATACTTGACAGTGTTAGGTTAAGTGTACCATGGAACAGCTTCGAAGGGTACGTCTATACACTTCCCTATATCCCAGGATCTGATCCTAGATTATTTGCTTGTCCCAGATTATCTGGCAGTGGAGACTCATATAATCCAGTTCAAAGCAGATGATCTGGAATCAGATACTGGGATATAGGACAGTGTACAATTCTAAAATGAAGTGCTCCTTTGGTCATATTGTGCTGTGAGACCTTGTTTTCCTTCAAGCTATTACCACAATCCCATCACTTTCCCAGGCACATTCAGCAGACACAAGCGGAAGACCCCTCGTAGTGGTTTCTCCTAGTCTTTGAACTCTCTCTCAAAGGAGACTAGAGTGGCTTCATCCTTGCTTGCCTAATTTCCTGTCCCAACAAGCTTTTAAGAGTTGGCCATAATGAACTTTTTATAATTTTCTGGATTCTTTAATGGCTTCTGATGCCTTGAAACCATCAAATATTTTACCTTCCTCCCAAGAGCATCAAGCAGAAGCTTATCAGGATCTCATGTGAACCTGTGGCAATTTCTGTCACAAAATCATTTTCAAACCATGAACATGACAAATAATTTAAACTATATTTCAGTTGAATTACTTTTCCCATTCTCTCTGTTTTGCTGTTCAACACATGCTCAGTAAGGGACTCTGATAATAACTGATACAGCTTTCGACAATATGGATAACTGTTTACTTTGCCTCTTGTAGGCAGCCACACCGCTACAGTAGGATCAGCAAGAGTAAAATTTATCCTATATACTCATGTATAAGTCCAGAAATTTGAGAAAAAAAATAACCCTAAAAAATGCACTCATCAAGTTTAGAAACTCCTAAGCAATAGAAAACACATTACTCACTCTCCTTAATAATCTCATTTCGCTTAGCATTCTCTATAAATTTTTAAGTTATCACACAAGTGGTGTGCTAAAATGCTCACTACAGAATTAAAAAAAACAAAAATACTAAAATGCAAACACATTTCATTACACAGGCTTATTAATTAGGCAAAATACTCTGTGTACTTGGAATACCATATACTCTTGTCTCCATGATACTAAAACATGGACAAAAACTTCAACTTGAGAGTGAGTTTGGTGAGAACAAAGCCACTATTTAGCTCAGGAACATTTGTTGTGCAAATATAAACTTAGAAACCATGAAATCTTTTAATTTCATGTCTATCAGTGAAAGATACTTCAGATCTTATTCCAGATTATACTAGGTGCTTTGTAGGTTTTCCCCATCACCACCACCATTCTTTCCACGAGATTTTTTGCAGTATATTAAATCATGGTGTTCTCTTTTCTTATGCCACACATCATTTGATAGACTGAGTCCAATGGTAATTACATCGTTAATTGAGGATGTGTTTCCCAGACAACCATCCCTCCCAGGCATCCAACATTAGTGAAATAAGAGCTTTTCTTTTTCTCCCTTTCTAGGAACTGATTACAGTACTTTAAAAGACCAGCGTGGGGATATACTTTTTTGAAAATGACATTTCCGGAGAGTGGAATAGATGTTCAACATTTCCACTTTCTATTTGAATGTTCTGCTGACAAAAATATAATCTTCACATGCTTGGTCCAACATTTTGTGGACAGTTAATTGAGCTATTCAACAGAAAGTTTATTTTTAGGTCCTAGTCAGTTAGCAAAGTAGCTAGAGCCTCTTTTGCTTTCAAAGGTATACAATTATGTTGACTGAAACATCAATGGCCTCATTAATAATGGGTGACAATTTTATCTAATTGAATTCTGATGAGTATGGGCACTACCCCAGTTGTTGTGTTTTGTGATTGCAAAAATGAACTGGAAATGAAATAATATTCTGTAGTTTAATAATACAAAGTGCTTTGTTCAAGAGAAAGGTGACAAAATACCAAACCAGAACAAGATTAACTCATCCTGGAGATGTGTCATAATCAAATTCAGTCAACAGTGATGGAATCGTGAAACCCACTCATGTGCAGAAATCTGACAACTCATCTCTCCCAGTCAAATTGTTCTTTGTTAAACTATTATTTATTTGCTGCTTCTCCATTCTGAAGGCTCTCACACACATTGCCTAGGCTACAGCATTTCTCTTTCTCTCTTTGTCTTCATTTTAGTGCATGTTAATGAATAAAGGGAGTTTCCAAGACCTGAGTAGAGCTGTTGATGATTAGAGCTCTTGGACATCTCTCATTTGTAGGGTTGCCATAAATCTAAGTCAATGTCCACAGGGTCACCTTTAGTCAAAGCTGACTTGTCAGCAAATAACAACGAACAGCCACTGAAGGTCAACATTTGGTGTGTGTTAAGGGTCTGAGTGTTCTTAAATACCTACAATAAGGATGTAAATGGTTAAGAACTATCTAATACATGTTGACTCAAGTGTTGCTAGTACTATTCCTCAATAATTAGGCCAGAAAAAATAGCCTTGTGGTCATATAACCAGCTCTCATTCCATTTCTTCTTGACCTCTCACTTTGTTACAAAGGGATTGGCAACATGTACACTTGTCTATGCCAAGCACAATTAAGCACTTCTTTGTAATGTGATTTATCCTCTGCAAAAGATTTTCAACTTACAATTCATTTCAGATCATTACTAGATTACATCCATCTACTAATACATTGCTGTTGTGGTGATGGTGTGTTGTGCCTTCAAGTCATTTCTAAGACCCTAGGGGCCCGTCCAGACAGGCCCAAAAACTGGAACCTGTCTCAGTTTTACCAGAGGCATCCAAATGATGCCTCTGGTAAAACCAAATTAATTTGGAACAAACCAGGGGTTCCCTTGTTTGTTCTGAATTTATTAAACACCTGGTAAAATCCCAATCTTATGGTAAGATCTGGGTTTTACCAAGTGTGGTCCTTGTGTGGATTTGACCTGGGGACCATGTCATGCAACTCCCAGGCCCAATCCATGCAACCAGCTTGGTTTTTCAGTTCCAGGAGCCCAAAAAACTGAGAGGGCACTCACTCCCTCCCCCAAAACCCCAAATTTCCACATAAAAAGTAAATAAAACTTACCTGGCTGCCGTAACATTTCTCTTTGCACTATTCTGGCATGAGGAAATCCCCCCCTCCCCAGTCTCCTGATGCACCATTTCCTCGTGCCAGGAGGGCACGCGGAGGAACCTTATGGCAGCCAGGTTAGTTTATTTACTTTTTAAGGGGAAATTTTGGGGGCTTCGGAGTGGCTGCATGCCATCATCATAATAATCAAGAAGGCATTTAGCCACCCCATGTGAAAGCCCTGGTTTTTTGATGGGAGTGAGGATGGAAATCCACGCCAAAGTGGGTTTTTAAAACCCACTTTGACATGAATTTCTGGGCTGTCTGGAAGTGCTATAAGTGGATTTTCATGGAATTTTCTTGGCTAGATTTGTTCAGAGGAAATTTGCCTTTGCCTTCCTCTGAAACTGAGGCCCCTTTTACACTATCCTATATCTCAGGATCTACTTTGAATTGGATTATAGGAGTCTACACTGCCAGATAATCTGGGATAAGAATGTGACTTGTAGATTGCCAAGCAGGAATTTGAATCTGGACACTCCAAAATCCTAAATCAAGCATTCCGATCATTGCACTATTTTCACTAATAATTTAAAGGATAACTGTGAAATAATTGCAGTAACAAATAAATGTCAGGATGTGTCAGTTCCTGCTATCTATAGAAGAGATTGTTAGTTAGTTAGATAGATAGATAGATAGATAGATAGATAGATAGATAGATAGATAGATAGATAGATAGATAGGACCAAAATCATAAAGAATGACTGTAATATAGGATTTACTCAGAGATGTGCATATGTGTACAATGTTAATGTAAAATGAAATCAAGTACTCCAATATTTGTTGACAGTACTCCAATACTTGTTGATTTTTAGAGAAGAAAATCTGGTGATATCTAAGAACCAGAAAAGTCAGAATAGGGAACTTTCTTATAACCAAATGTGAAAAAAAATCTGCCTTAGAAGGGATGAAAGTGAAAATTTTATAGCACGAATACAGCATTTTTATAAAACATACTTGTTCTTCTTCCATGGAAATATAATTCCTTGTTCACATATTATATAAATATACTAAGCTTCTTTAGAATTTTGATTCTATGAAGTTCAGAACACTCATAATACATATAGTAATTACGTGAAGGATTATGTAGCTCAGTCCATTGACAGAGGTGTCTCACAAAAGCATAATATTGAAGAGGTTTGCCTTTTACTGTTTCATATTAGATAGACCTTCTTAGGCAGGAGTCCATTCATTTAATCTCTATTTAATGAAAAGTGGAACATGAATCATAAACTTGTTTTGTTCCGATCTTTTGTTAGAAAGGGGCCCTAAGCTCATGGATTTACAGTAGAAGATTGCCATTTTACATAAGAATGTCTCACAAGCAAGAATTAGCTGAAGCAAATACAAATAATTATTTTTTCACATTCTTATCTTTCCCAATTTTACTTTTTCAAGTTTTATCAGTTCTCATATTTTTCACTTATAGACAATAAAATGGAAATTACTTGGACTAAAAATCCATGGAGTGTCATGTAGTAAAACCCTTAACATTGGCCAGGATAAATATAGAGCATTTTAGAACATGGTAGTAGTTGTTTCAGCTCCAGCCATTTTCCTTTAAATTTCAAGACATATTTTGTGGGAAGTTGCACATGTGTGTGCGTGCATGCACATATAAGTCAGTGATGGAGGTGTTGTTTTATCTTTTTCTATTTCTAGTCAAGGAGGAGATCTAGCCAGAAAGCAAAACTATGAAATGATCATACCTGGCATCTCTCATGTAACTAGATTTGGCATTTGTTTGCCAATCTCTGTTCTAAGAATGCATCTACATTGAAAATTGATGCAATTTGACAGCACTTTAATTGCCAGGGTTCAATACTATGGAATAATGAGTTGTAGTTTTGCAAAGTCGCTAGCTTTTTCTACCAAAGTAAGCTGGTGCCTCACCAAATTACACATCCCATGGTCTATGGCCTCACCGTTACTAAACCATTGCAACTAAAGCAACAGATCGCGTGAAACCCGCTTATAGTCCCGAGGCAATGGGGAGAGGCTGACTACCCACGAAAGGCTTGACAACAAGCCTCCTGACTGCTGCTTCTCCTCCTCCACCCTCCCCCTGAGCGGAGCCATTCCATGTGGCACCAGGAAGTGGGGGCACCTTGGTGACTTCATTTTCAGGCCTGTTCCTGGGGTTATTTGGGGTGCTGATTCAGAAAATTGCATTGGATAGATCGCATTAGTTCTAGATTATTAAATATGGTTTTCTCTGGGTGAGCAGATGGCGACTACTGGATGGCATGTGTTCTGTATCAGAAACTAGAGCTGATGTGGTCTATCCAATGCAATTTTCTGAATCAGCACCCCAAATAACCAAACCAAATCTAAAGTTGAACAAAAATGGATTTGTAACCCTTTTGGTACTAATGTTGGAGATTGCTTCCTGGCTAAAGTGGTCCATGGTCAAGTGGTTCCTAGTCAAATTGGTCCCTGATCAAGTGGTCCCTAGTTAAAAAAAAAAAGGTTGGGAACCACTGCTGTAGCTGGTGCTATGAGAGCTTACTAAAGAGAACCAGTAAAATATTTCTATTTGACACATAGCCCCAATTTAAAATCCCCCACTGTTCTCTATGATGGTTAATAGTGTGAATTCTAAGGATCTTGCTCTAAGAGAGAAAAAGAAAACAATTTCATACTTACGCAAGATTATCCATGACAGGTAATAATGGAAATTAATAGTATTTTGGCATCAGTCATGAACTTTCCCAGCTAGATCTCTCAGGTGGAGCATTGGATTAAAAAAATAATAAACCTAGTGACAGGAAGGGAAGGCTTCTAATATTAACCCAAATACAGATGAATGGTTTGTCATCTCCCCAGACAACAGCAGGCAACTGTTCTTTCAACAAAAATTCCAGCCATACAAATGATTTCAGTAAACTATTATTTTCTGTATAGTGCTAGATTATAGCTTGATATGTCCCCCAACATAGAACTACAGAGGTCCAGAACAGAGTTGAGATAATACAAGTTTTGGAACTTTTGAAATATGAAATATTGAAATACACAACAAATTATGTTGGTCAAAAAGTTTGCCCATGAGATAGATACACACATACACACACATGATATGTAATATACTATAATATAATAACATTTATTGGGCTCCATGAGAAACTTTTGCTTCAAAAAAGGCTCCAAGCTGAAAAAGTTTGAAAACCCCTTCGCTAGACTTCAGCTTGGTTGCAGTGTCTTTTGTTACTAAATTAGTATTTATTGGTACCTGCTGAGGCTCCTACGGACTCTTGTGTTTGTTCAGGGTATTGCCATTCATTTTTGTCCCTTGACAGCTATGTGTACCAGTTGTGATTAGTGGCTAAATGTGAAAGCATTAGTGTGAGACATGCAAGGTGAGATGAAGCCTGGGCATGTGATGAAGGAATTATTCTCTTCCAGGCACTGTATTGTGCCCAGAACTGTTCTAAACACCTTATTAGCATGCCACATTGGTTTGTGGGAATTACCAGCCTTTCTTCTCTTATCTAATCCTGTTTATTGTTGATTGATTCATTACATGTCCCTACCAGCTTTATGCCAGTAAAATTGGCAGTCAAGGTGGCAAGCAGTAATAAAATGCAAAGGAAAACAAATATAGTTAAAGCAGAACAATGGATTAAAATGCAATTAAAACACATTAGTAAAAGAAGCAAACAACTGATTAAAAGTCCTTCAAGAGTAACCTAAGTGCCAAAGGTATGTCTTAATTCTGTCTTTTAAAAAGGCCTTTAGCTGTCAGGGGCATGGTAAGGGAAATGGGGCCAACAAATATGGTCTGCGGCCTCACCCTTACTACACCCTTGCAATGAGAGCAACTGGTCTCGTGAAACCCTCTTATAGTGCTGAGGCAATGGGGATGTCGGAAGGGAAGAGGCTTACTACCCACTAAAGGCCAACAAGAAGCCTCCTGACTGCTGTTTCTCCTCCTCCACCCTCCCCCTGAGCGGAGCTGTTCCATGTGGCACCTAAAAGTGAGGGTGCCTTGGTGTCTACGTTTTTAGGCCTGTTCCTGTGGTTATTTGGAGCACTGATTCAGAAAACTGCATTGGATAGACCACATCAAATCTAAATTATTAAATATGGTTTTCTGTGGGTAAGTGGATGGTGACTAGTGGAGCATATATTCTGCATCAGAAACTGGAGCTGATGTGGTGTATACAATGCAATTTTCTGAATCAGCACCCCAAATAACCAGATGAGTTTAAAGTTAACCAAAAACTGAGTTGTAGCCCTTTTGGTACTAATGTTGGAGAGTGGTCCCTGGTCAAAGTGAGCCCTGGTCAAGTGGTCCCTGGTCAAAAAAATGTTGGGAACCACTGTTTTAGTGGAACAGAAAAGAAGGTGAATTTTACTGGATTCCCTTCTCATGGCTCTCCATCCCACATTCCATCATAGCCTAAAGATTCTCCCAACCCTCTGGAGTGATGGAAATGTGTTGAAACAATGCCTTCATCTTCATTTCCCAGAGAAGACTCTCCTAAAACAAAGAGCTTTCTGTAATTAGAGGAACTCCAAATGGATTTGACTTTTAATGTGTAGTCTTGTATAGAAATTAAAAAATGTGATGTCTAAAAAGAATTCCAAAAGAGCTAGAGAATAGCTGAATTTTCCCTATTATAACTGAAATTTTAAGATATAATTTAATTACTTGTCCTTATAAGTTCTTGAGTTAGATATTTGTTGAGAAGCAGCTAGCTACTGGATCTGCTTGGAAATGAGGTGGGACTCAATCATGAGATTTATTTTGTGAATTAGTGTAACTCTTTTATTGAAATGTATTGGATCCTGATGGAAGGGAGTGTCTTCATTTTAGTCAGATTTTGGTAGGTCATGAAAATCTTAACGGAATATTCATACCCCATCTTCTCCTCCAGACTAATTCCTTCCTTCTAATTCATCCAACAGTTTCTGTTCAATGAGGCACTTCTGCTCAATGAGGCACTACAATTCTCTGGCTGAGAATCCTAATTTTGTTGTGTGCCTTCACATCATCCTCAATGCAAAGGTAATCATGCCGCCATAATTGTGTAGTGTAAAAGGGCTCCAGTTGAAAGATCAGAATGGTTTCTCCCTCTCCCATGAGGAAAGTATTTGACTTAATAGTAATCTCAGAAAAATTCTAGCCATTCATAAAAGACATTTTACTTCATGCCTAAAAAATACTGCAGTGTGCAAAGGAGTTAATCTAAAACAGCTAGCTATTTTTGCTTACAGTCTTCTTATATTATGCTGAGGAGAGTACAGTTGACTTGTTAGACTAGATCAGCAGTCATACACATAACCTTCCAGATGAGACTGCACATCCCATCACTCTTCATCAATGATGATTCTAGCTATGACTGATAAGAACTGCAGCCCAACAACTTTTAGACGGCCTCTTGATCCCATGCCTTGGAGTTGATTTCTGAGGAAGACATTCCTTTGATATTTGCGGGCTTGGGGAAAGGAAGGAAAAACTTCCAGATTAAATGTGACATTTCAGAGGTATAAATAACCTCACTTACTGAGAACCTTTATTATAGATCTTAGACTGTTTTGAGTGAGTTCTCAAAAATGTGACTGAAGGCAAAATTGAAGGAATTTGTATTTAGACTTAGGTAGTCAATTTATTTCCCAGCTGCCTTGTATGATTTTACTCTTCTCAATGAAAAGTATTAGTTACCTACCATCCTGAATCCAGTCTCCAAAATGGTTTTAGCACTTTGGATAGATCTTCTAAAGTTAAAATTAGCATGGAATGGATTCTTTGCCCCCACTAATTTAGAAGACATCACCCACCACTGGACAAAGAATATTTTGTGTTCCTCAATGGACAGCAATTAGAGTTATGTCAATCATCTAGCCTTAAAAGTTGTCCAAGGACACAATTAACCTACTTAAAAAATCAAATGTGTGTGTGGCATTTCAATGGACCGGGAGATAAGGTAAAGTGCCACTAACCACTATTTTTATTGCCATTTTAAATAAGCACCATTTTCTTACAGCATTGTATTATATTTTGGGATTTGAGCATAATTTTGGTGTCTACAGGGGATCCTGGAACAAAACTTCAGCAGATACCAAGCAGTGAATCCTTTGTTGCAACAATTTTTTCCTCTTACTAGTTTGCAGTGCCTAACCTATCAAAAATTAACTGTTATTCCTTTGCCTCTAATGTCTGTTATTTTCAGATGTACTTTCTCTGCAATTTCCTAGCTATTCAGCTGCCATGACTTCTGAATGCTCAGTTAATTTTCCAAGATGGCAACTTATCTGGCCATCACTACCTGTCACAAGATCCCAAATCAGTCCAGAGCAGATGAGTGCAGGGAAGATGGGGCAGTGGCATTGGCCCATGTAGACAGCAGATAAGTTCACCTTGGTGTTGGTGTCTATACTTTTGCCTACATTGTAGGGCTCCTCCAGAGTCACAGGAAAAATCAGTGGTTTGATGTTTTGGCCTACAACTCCCAGAAATCCCAGGCAGTTTACCAGTTGTTGGGATTTCTAGAAGTTGAAGGCCAAAACATCTGGGAACCCACAGGTTGAGAACCAATGATTTATAGTCTTTCCCTCCTTGATATACTTAGGCGATCCCTCGTAGCTTGAGGATGATGTCCTCCAAGTGTAGTGTCTTGGTGGTGGATGTGTAGGTGGCTGTGAAGACCTATTCTTGACCTGCATGTTCTTTTGCAGTGAAGACATTTATTTCAAAGTTGCATCCAGTCCTTCCTCTCTTCATAGTATTTGCATTTCCAAACACTTGTTTGTCTCATTTGCATTCTGCTTCAGTTGGGAAAAATATGTTTGTGTTAAAGCAAAAGAGTAGCCATATTCCCCATAAAGGCAAGTATATAGAAAATCTATAATGACAACGGAGTACAGTGTGCTTAAATAGTCTGTGGACTGTGCTCTAATGCTACACATTTCTGTATGGAATGTCGTGTTTGGAACAACCCTTAATGCCTTTGTAATTAGCCTAAGCTCAGGTGGACTGCTACAAAACACAAAACTATGGTTCTGTTGCCATGAACAGAGTAGAATGTATTTATGTTGGCTGTTTCTAAGGTGTCAGGCTGTTTTTTAAAGTTGCTGTGTTGAGACATAAAACCTTTATTTGTTCAGGCCCTGGCTAAATGGGGGACCACCTACTTAAACACAATTTGCATCTGTGCTCAGATGTATGCCAAGGTGATAAAAACATCTTGGGCTATTAACATCGATTCGACTTTAAAGAGTATTGTGTTTCATATGTTCCATCTTATACAGATATCTATATGTTGCTTCCCCATACATTTTCAATTGGTATTTCTTCTTCATTTATCATACTCATCCTTGTCTACATTACAAATGCTCCAGAGTTTTTTTTCTGGCTCCAAATAGTCTGCAAATAGAATCATGCAGTTGTGTTAACTCAGAAATAGATCCTACTGTGTTCAATAAGGCTTGCTCTTGTTTCAGAGCTTGAAAAGCGTACATTTTTACACTAGGATTCCCAGCATCCTCCACCCTACATGGACAATGAGAAATTCTGAGAAATGTAGTCAAATAAATAACTTTGCCAGTGTCTGAGTTGTTTTAGACTTTTAGCCTGAGACTATCTTTTAAAACTATGTTTTATTGTTGTTGTTGTTATTATTATTATTATTATTATTATTATTATTATTATTATTATTTTATTTTTATGCCCCGCCCCATCTCCCTGAGGGGACTTGGGGTGGCTTACATGGGACCAAGCCCAGGCAAAATAAACAATATAAAACACAGCAATAAAACAAATCAATCAACAATAAAGCAAGTCATAAAACAAATGAGGTCACATAAAAACAAACATGCTTGATAAAATCCTGGGTTGGCTCCTAAAAAGAACTGGCCCATAAAAGTGCTAGTAGTGTCAGATACAGTCGGGCAGAGGACGATATAAAACCATTATCCCATTAAAGTGCTGGGGGAAGGCATAAACAAAGGAGACTATGGCCGGCTAAAGGAATAAAATGCAGTAAGAATAGGGTTGTTGTATGTCTTTCGGGCTGTGTGGCCATGTTCCAGAAGTATTCTCTCCTAACGTTTCGCCCACATCTATGGCAGGCATCCTCAGAGGTTGTGAGGTATGGAGGATGCCATGAGGATGCCTGCCATAGGTGTGGGCGAAACGTCAGGAGAGAATACTTCTGGAACATGGCCACACAGCCCGAAAGACATACAACAACCCTGAATCTGAGCGACTTTGTCTGCAAAATGGTGAGCGAACTCGCTACACCGAGTTGCCGAGTCCCCGGGTGCCCCTCCAACCTCAGGAGGGTGGAGGAGCTCCCCGATGACCCGAAACAACTCTGAAGGTCTATTAGTTGCAGATGCAATGTTGCAGACGCAATGTGGGCAACTGCAACACCACAGAATAGGCCTTAATCGGTCAGAGACATCACAAGATGTCCACCAGCGGCACTCTAGTCTCCTTCTCCCATGTTTCATCTCTTGCCAGCTCCCTGGTAAACCAAGGGGCTGGGGTGACTCCACACAACGAGAGAAGCCATTGTTTGGGATTCCGGTGTTTGTTCCCAGGTAACAGAGTTATGATTTCAGTTCCCTTTGACTGATGAGGAGTTTCCCCGAGAAGTCAGATTAGTTTGAGAATGGAGGGAGTGAAAAATAGACTATTTAGATGGTCTGAGAAAATCTGTGAGAAGTCCTTGAAGTCCAGGTGTGTTCGGCATGATCTCATGGCTTCTTGGTCTTAAATTAAGTGGTGTTTCCCCTGTGCCTTTCAGAAGAGACAACATTGCTTAAGGATGGTATTCATGTCTCAGCTCTCAAGTTCATGATTCAAGTTTTCTGTCTTTGCCTTTGTTTCTGGAAGGATTTGCCTTGGAAAAAGTTCCTCTTTTCATGCTTATGGATTTATGTTTGAATGACTGCTGTGGATTTTGACTCTCTTGACTTCATGTACTTTGCTATTTGTGGATTTTTGCTATTTTGTATCTTCTACTCTACTGCACTTTTGGGAAATGCCCCTTTCCCCTTTGTAAATGCTTTTCTTAATAAACTTTTGTAGCTAGCACTACTGGACTCTGGTGTGGTGCTGGGTGAAAAAGTGTCTCAAGGCTAGAATGCAACAGATACAAGGCTAGAATGCAACAGATACAAGGCACCGGGCAACAGGTTTGCCCTACTGCCCTACAGATTCCCCCACTGTACCCCGCATCCTTAGTGAGATAAGCTTGATGGTTAGTTAGGTGTAATGTTTAACAGGCAAGTTGGTCAAGGTCTAGATGCAGATCCATGTGGGTGCCATCCCTAACAGCAGCTGTAACCAATAAAAGTTGAGGCCAACCTCTTAAATTCCCACATGTGTGTTTGTGTGTTATTTCAAGCACCGCAAGACCTGATCCTGAACATGGAAGCGTCAGTCTCAAAGAGCTCCAACAGCTTCATATACAGGCTTATAAAGCTTTTATTCCATTGCACTATTTGTATTGCACCATTATTTCACAAGAGTAGGGTGCATGTTGGATACAGTGTGTTTGGCCTAGAGTTATTGTTTGTATTACGCATGGAAATATGCACACACTCCTTTGTGTAATGTTCTATGCCAGATTATTTTAAATCAGTCCTTTTGATTAGCAACAGTATAGTCTAACCAATCTGTTTATCTGATGTCATTCAGACCTTGACCTGTCCATGGCTTGTAAAGTTATTGTGTGTAGACTGTACAGGACTTCCCATTTGGAAATGATTAAAGATTGGTGGATTCATAGAGGAACATCTGAACCTTTTGATTTTTATTAGTAAATTAAAGCATAATGGCCACAGTCCCAGCCTATTTGCTCTGTAGCAGTCTTTGATTTTAATAGATTAAGAATTGAAGCCAACAAGGAAATCTCAGGAGCAACCCCAAACTCTGATCCAACCCTTCCATCCCACCCTGCATTACAGATGTATAGAAATGTGTGTGTTACATCACATGTTGCTTAAAATAACAGGGAACCTCAGAATGTCTCTCAAATGGGTTTAACCCTTTCCACGGAAGAGCATTTCAAATGGTGTGGAAAAATCCTTTTAGCTGACCTTTTTCAAGTAATTGGTAGCTACTGATTAAAGAGAGATAGCCTGTTTTGTGCATTCAGTACCGGTAGGCATCCCTATGATGGATTTGTGTTTGCTATTGAAAATAGCTTCTTTTTCACCCAAAGTTGATTCTCCATGCCTGTATTTAATTCCTATGCATCAGAAGAAGGGACCTCGCAGATATTGTTGGGTTACAATTTCCATTACCTCTCATCATTGGTTGGAGTTAGTGGATGTTGCAACTCAGCAATACATGGAAGACAGTAAGTTTCTGCTGACAGAACAACTGTCAATAGTTGTTTGTTGTTGTTGTTGTTGACCAAACTATGCCTGAGATCTTGCAATGGGGCATGTATGTGCATCATGACTGGTCTGGGATAATTTTAAACAACTGATTTTAAAGTGGAGATCATTGTTTTTAGTATTTATGTATATTTATAGTTTATTTTATGTTCTGACATTGAATGTTTGCTGTATATATATTGTGCTCCACTCTTTGTCCCCTTCGGGGTGAGAAGGGCAGAATATAAATGTTTTAAATAAATAAATGATTAAAAAATCATGAAGTTATGTCTCTGTTGTTGCATCTCCTAATAGAAACTTAGCATTCGGCTTCTAAACAGTGGAGCCTTACACCATGGCCATTTCTTTATCGTTGGAGAGTGTATGAGGAACTGGTATCTTCTACCTGGATGACTTGTGACAGGCATCTACAATGACCTCTGGGGTTTCTTACATTCTCCCTGACAATGATGTACTTATAACACATACAGCTAAAAGAAAATAGCTGGACATTTCCCTATGCATCCCCAACTACTACTACTCCCTGCTCTCTGACAACACAGAAATGGAAATGTTACAAGGGGAGTTTGAAGGGTTATTGCTGCATGATGAGAATGGAATTCCAATCTTTATAATGACCATAAATGTGTTGTTAGACAGTACAGTCTTGGGACTATTTCAGTGAGTTTTGTAAGGGATGTGGCTCTTGTCCAACTGATGTTAGTGATGACTATGATTGTAGAAGTAAGTAAGCAAGTAAGTAAAAGTTTATTTGTATACCGCCCTCTCTCCCAAAAGGGACTCAGGGCGGTTTCCAATATAAAATCAGCATAAAACATTGTACAATAAAACACTGAAAACACTATAAAACGCTATAAGAATCAAAAACAAAAACAAAACATAACAATTGACTAAAACAATCACATAAGCAGAAGGAATATAATCACTCAAATAACATATGAATCTGCAAAGAAAAAAAGAAAAAAGACCACTGGGATGGAGGAGAGGATGGCCTGGAGGGACCACTAGAACTAAAATACAATGTTATATTCTAAGATGCTTTCGGGCAGAGGAATATAGTGCAATGTTTCAAGTCAAAGAGATGGCCTGTGCAACTACTATAGCTATGGGCTCGGTTATCCAAAGGCGCAGCGGAAGAGCCAGGTTTTAAGCAGCTTTTTGAATTAAGCCAGAGTGGGTGCTTGCTGGATCTCCTCCGGAAGGGAATTCCAGATCCGGGGAGCAACAATAGAAAAGGCCCGCTCCCTCGTCCCCGCCAACCGAGCCTGGGATGGTGGCGGGAGCGAAAGAAGTGCCCTACCGGATGAACGAAGAGGACGAGTGGGTTCATAGCGGGAGATGCGGTCAAAAAGGTAGGCGGGTCCCAAACCATTTAGGGTTTTATAGGTAAGAACCTGCACCTTGAATTGGGACTGGAAAATACTGGGAATACTTCCCAGACTTCCATTGCCTTCAGTGGAGGATATTGCTAAGAATTCATCTACACTGTAGAATTAGTCAACTGACATGGCTCAGTGCTATGGAATCATAAGTGTTGCAGTTTGACAGAGTCTTCCTACCAAAAAGTGCTAGTGCCTCACCAGTCTAAAACTTCCATGATTCCAAAGCATTGCCCATGGCAGTAGAAGTAGCATCAAACTGCATTAATTCTAAAGTGTAGATACACGCTTAATTGGTAGAAAATCCCATTTGAATTAAGAGCCCCTCCTTCAGAATAAATATGGATAGAATCCAGATGTCTCATGAAAACCACTGTGATTTAAGTCTAACTTAAATCCAGTGACTTCGAAAGAATGTAATACTTTGAAGACTGGTATGCATATGATAACAAAGAAGATATGAGTGGGAGCCAACCTCACAAATGACAAGTATATTACATTAGTTTTTTTGTATTCCCTGTGTCATTACTTTCAGATCTGGAGCATTTTCCACCAAAGTAACATAGTCCATGCTATGTAGTGATATATGTGGCATCAACAATGGCCTTCCAAGTTATTATTGAAAATAGCACCCACTTTAATCTTGGTTATCCTATGTACCATTGATCTACCAAGGGTTCCCTTCTCTGAATAGGATAGTGCTAGGTCCTGATTTAAGGTTTTAGAAAGTACACTATAGCTGGTCCTCCATCATGCTTCTATACACAGTTTCTTATGGGCTGCTTTGCTAAATAAGTAAATGTGTTCCCGTATGCAACCTTGTGACTTGATCAGGGCAGCCATTTCGCATTTTTCCTAAATGATAAGTAGATTCTCCTGGCTTAAAAGGATACCAGTATTAAAATGAAATAAAATGCACATTTCAAAAAACTTCCACCAGTGTACCACAATATCAAAACATTTTTTTCTAAAATCCCCAGAATCAGTTCCATGTCTCCCCCCCTCCCCCCACTTTTAAATCAGCCATGTGGGAAACTTCCAAACAGTGCAGATATTTTGACAGTTGTTTTCCTCAGCAGTGCTGTTAAAGCCTTGGTGTCAGGAGCCGCCTTGACCTTTCTGTACTGATAAAGTAAGGTCAATGAGAAAGGTCAGCATGAACAATCCACTGAATTGCCTACCTCGGTGTTTCAGCATTGGCACACAGTGACTGTTGATTTTCTAGGAATTAAATTGTGTGAACTTAAGGTGGCACTCAGAAGAAACAATCAATCACATTCCTATGAAAATTGCAACTGATAGCTTGATAGCTGCCTTCAAAAGATCAGTGCTATCACCTTTTGCATACAGGGAACAAGCTATCTCTAAATAACAGGTCTTCTGGCATGGCCAGGTTTAAACCATATTGCCATATTTGCAAGCTTCCCAGGGAATCAGATTGGACTATGTCAACACTGTGCTCTGACAGGGTCATTATTGTGTCCTTATGTTTACACAAGCACAAAACTAGGCTGTGTGTGAGGCCATGAGAAAACAAAAGGGTCTTTTTTAACCATTGCAACTCAATGATGAGGGGGTTCCCAGGGAGCCTGGACACTGCGTTTAGGCAAAACCCAAATAACATGTATATTCTTCCACAAGGAAAACTTTGGCTGAGTCACATTGTGAAAGCTTCTTCAACTATCCTTGGGGATTAATTCAGGGGTTTGTTTCAAAACTGAAGAGCTTATTTCAGGCCCTTAGCAAAAAAAAAAGGGGGGGGACCCCCCCTCCAGATGACTTTTCAGATCAGTGTCTCCTGATCTGGCACAAGATCTCAACAAGGCCCTGAAATTACCATCATTATGCAAAGGTTCTTCACAGGTAATAGGTCCTGAATCATTACTTCATCTTACAGCCAGTTCTTGTTGGCCACAAAGGGCAATAGTTTCCACAATTGGCAGATGTTTCTTTCTGGGGTTTTTTTGTTTGTTTGTTTGTTTGTTTTTTGCTTCCTTCTTATTTCCTTTCTCATGACAATGGGTTACATCAAGACATTTTCCACTGTGAATTAGCAAGAAGTTTTCACCAAGCATAAGTTGTTCTAATAGTACTTTGTTTTTTGGTGTCCCTTGAAGACTTGTATTGCATCTTTCCGTTTCACAAATGGTTTAGCAACCAATGCACCAAGCTTCTGATGAACATCTTTACCCCCAACTTCTCCTGCAAACACCACAAAGTACTTACAGAGCACATCCTGTAGATGAAATGAGTAGGGCAACCAGGGAAATCTGCTGAACCATTTATGTTGAAAACTTAGATGCCTCTTCTTATCCACAGGAAATACATATCCTGGCAATGGAGTCTGGATTTTGCACTAACTGAGTCATCAGAAACAGTCTTGTTCATATAAAGTCCAAGGCCTAACAATGGCACAGCTTCTTCTCTTTGCTCCTGTTCCATGGTTTCTTTGACAGGGCTTGGATTAGATGAACCAGTCAGCGGTAGACACCGCAGTTTCCAGTTTCCTCAGTTTTCACCTGCAATCTAGGCCAAATCCCCTTTGCCTACCAGCTGTAGGTAGGCCAACTTTGTCACTTCCACTGCCAGCTATTACAGCTATTGCAATGTAAATTGGTAGAAAGGTGGATAATAATAATGCGAATGATCCAAAATTGGTTGAGTTCATGCTTGCCATTCTGAAGGGACTCTTATTTTTTTCTTCTCATAGACTTGGCATGGGGATTTGGTTAACCAGTGAAAATTCATGAGTAAACCAGGATTTGTTTCTGAAAATGTGGGTGGGTGAACTCCTAACCTGCCCCCTTGGCTACAGACTTGGCTTCTTTTATGACCTCATCATATGGGCTGTGAATCTGGCAGTGCCCAGCGTGAGGAATCCATCGTCGCATGATTTTCATCACCCAGTTTACCCCCTACCTCATCCCATGGGGGGGGGGGAGTGACCGCCGCTTGGCTTTCCCCTGTTGATCCCAGTGCAACACGGGAAGCCTCCCGGCAATATATACCGGTTCCATGGCAATACCGGTTCCATCTGCAGTTCTGCAACTGGATGTACTTCTACGTCATGGGATGGGAGCCGGCAGTCTCCATCGCAAAACTGCAGAGGAACCAGCTCTGCCTGATGAGTACGTTAGTTGTGTCCTACATCACCACTTTTTTCTACATTCGCTCAGCATAGACATCTCTCCCTGAAGCATAAACTGCTAGCTTTGCAGGTTTCCCAAAAGTTTCCTGCATAGTGTCCAGGATTTGGATAACAGCTAAATATTTGAGAACATATCCTTCCTCTTGGAACATGAAAAGTTCAGCATGTAAATCAAAACTATGAAGTTGATGGAAAACTTGATAACTATGTGTGTATAGGGTTCTTATCTCTGAGAAAATTCCATTACAGAGAATGTATGGCCCTTTAGATATTTTTGACTCAGACTTTCATAATTTCTTACCATTGGCCATGCTAGCTAGAGCTTCCGGGGGAGGGCATGAAGTTTAAAACATCTGGAAGGTCAAAGGTTCTCTGTCCCCAGTCCTAACCAAAACATCCTTCCTCCATGAAGCTACGAAAAAAAACCCTTTGCATTTGCCTGCATCAGAAACATATGCTCACTTATAGTCTCTCCTCATAAAGTTGGCATACTGGGTCTTATGAAAATTCAATATCTCCAAATCATTTTGGATGTTAAAGAGATTTCTATCTCTGAAGCAAACACTGGTTGTGGCCAACTCTCAGTTAAAAGTCCAAACAGTGGAATTGTTTGCTTTAGGGCAAAAAAAGGGGGGAACACTAAAAATATAGAAGACAGACAAATAAGGCTTTCTAAACAAAGACTAATTGCTCTCATAAATGCAGGGTCCTTGTTATTTAAGAGCAAGAGTTTACATATACATATGAGAAAAGGGTGGGCTAGTGAGGAACGGAGCTGCGTCTTGTAAAAGAGCCTGACTCCACGAGTCTCTAGAATTTGTTTTGTTGTATAGTTTGGATGCCCTGCCAAGTTTACATTTTCTGTCATTTCACTCTGTGTATTTATAATAGCACACAAGCAACAACTCCAGAATTTCCAAGGGGATGTTAGTTGTAGTGTAGCTGAAAGCAAAGCAGAAGGCACCAACAGATAGCCGCATATTGACTAAACAAACAACAGAATGTCCAGATAATTAATTGTCTCTGCAAGGATTTCTTCTTCTTTTAGTTTCTTCAGAGCTTTGAAAAGTAACTTTGGAGTAGGAATATAGCTACCAGAATTCTGAGAGGTTTGGTCCAAAAAAGTAACTTTTCTGAACTCTGATTTTCTTACTATGCCCATACTATAGAATAGAAAGAATCAGAAGCAGAGGAGTTGTTATGACCGGAAGGATTTATACCTTTAAATGCTGTCTTTAATATGGATGTTCATAAAGGGATCTGCAACCTCCCTTCCACACATTCAGTATTACCTTTAGCATATCATGTCAGAACCGAACACAAATTATATAATCTTATTTGAAATACAGGTTCAGCATCCTTATCAGGACTTTTGAAATCCCAAATTCAACATTGTCCACATGGATGGATTTGGAGGATATTGTGAGCCAGGCATTAAAAATGTGCCCCCCACTCCCTTTTTTTTTTACTCTTCCTGACATTTTGCCAAAGGTGTTTCAATGTATTTTTCTGAGAAGAGGATTCTATCTTTCATCAGATTCAACAGAGGGTTAGTGTCTCGAATTGTATTTTAGTCAGTTTCAGAAACTGCAAGTTGCTTCTGGTGTAAGAGAATTGGCCATCTGCAAGGACGTTGCACAGGGGATGTTTGGATGTATTGATGTTTTTGCCATCCTTGTGGGAGGCTTCTCTCACGTCCCCACATGGAGCTGGAGCTGATAGAGAGAGCTCATCCACTCTCTCCCCAGGTTGGATTTGAACTGACAGCCTTCAGATCAGCAATCCAACCTACAAGTCATCAGTCCTGCCAGCACAAGAGTTTAACCCACTGCACCAAGTCATGACTAGAGCAGTCTGTTGAATCCATTATGTTTATCTATATGACAAATCATTCAACAATTAATTGGATGGGTCTACCCTAGATGGGAATAACCAGCAGGATGCCAGTTGGTGATTCCGCCCCCCCCCCCCCCACAAGGTAAAAATTATTGCCTTACATTGATATATAGCATCAAGAAGAGTTTTGCTGGATAAGCTCAAAGGCTTGCCTGGTCTAGTATCCTATTTCCTTGCCATCCAGCCAGATGCCTGTAGGAAGCCCATGAGCAGGAACTGAATGCAACAGAATCTCCTTCTGGTCATCTTTGCTATAACTCATGTTGGTACTTACCTCCAATACTGGAGACAATATATATTAGCAACAGTATGATTAGCAGGACAGAAAACCTTGTCTATCCTTCATGGATTTATCTAATTTTTTAAAACCCACCCAAAGTTGAGAACATCACAGCACCTCCATGGTAGTAAATTGTTGGTTGGTCCTTGTTCAATAACCTTCCTCTCTCTCAGAGTAATTTTTCAAAAGCAACCAAACCATGTTAAACATGTTTAAGAGATAATAAAGTGCCTAATAGACTGACAGAAGATAAATGTGCAAGGCACTGGAACAGACAGTCAAAAGATAAATGTGCAAGGCAGTCAATGAGTAAAAAGGGGAGACAGGCTGCCTGTCCATGAAGCATTAGAAGAGACAATTGCAATAAATTTGGAAGGTACGTGTGTGGCCTTTTCCAGAGTGAATGAACCTGCGGGAGTGAAATGTACCCATCAGCACTGAAAAGCCTCACTTGTTGTTGTTTACAGGCTCATCTGTACAAAATTAAAGTCCTCTGGTGTTTACAGTGGGGGTAGGTATTATCAGTGTGTCTCTATGGCCCCTTCCACACAGATGTATAAAATCCACATTGAACTGGGTTATATGGCCATGTGGACTCCAGTTCAAAGCAGATATTGTGGATTTTGTGTGTGTGTGTGTGTCAGGAGCAACCTGAGAGAAATGGCCGTCTGCAAGGACATTGCCCAGGGGACGCCCAGATGTTTTGATGTTTTACCATCCTTGTGGGAGGCTTCTCTCATGTCCTCGCATGGAGCTGGAGCTGATAGAGGGAGCTCATCCACGCTCTCCGCGGGTGGGATTCGAACCTGGCAGCCCTCAGGTCAGCAACCCAACCTTCAAATCACAAGGCTTTTATCCCCTAGGCCACCGGATATTCTGAATTATATGTCTGTGTGGAAGGGCCCTATGGTTCCTCAGAAATGGGATCATGATCCCAAGAGAGGAGCCCCACAAGGACATTTTTAAGAAGATGTCACACAAGAGGCCCATGGGAACCAGAATCTGTCTATTACTAGTTCTGCCCAACAGTTTTTCAACAGCATTTGAGGAGCAACATCTGTGGAAATCATTTTTAATTCAGATGTGAACCCAATGACTTTGTTATCATATGGCAAACTTGGATACTGAGTGATGACAAAACACAACTACTGAAAAATGGCCCACGAGGCTTCTTCCAAGTCTATGATTGTATGATTCTATGAAAACTGGACACAGGACACAACTTTGTGTCACTTCACATATCACCTCTCTCCGGGATGATAGGAAACCATTGATGAATGCTTGTTGAATTTTTTATCACTAAGTTAGCTATAAATCCATCTAACAGTAACATTCTCTAGTCCACATTTGCTAGCTTGTTGTCACTCTTATGACAGTGTGAGTCCCAATCGCATGTTTCTTCTCAGGAACTATGGAGACTTAACCTGATAGTGTTCTAAGTAATTGTAGTTTTCTTTCTTGTGTACAAAATTACCATTATATTTTAAAAATCCTTATTTATCATCTCTTTTTTGATGCAAAATCCCCCCTCTCAGCTATTTATTTTAAGTAAAGCATACTGTGTGTGCAAACACATTTTTCTGCTTGATATTTGTGCAGTGTGCAAATGTCATTCTCTACTCTTTCCACCAAATTTGGTGGCAATGACAAACATTTCACAGAATTGCTGTGTTGGCAACAGTGAAGATGCTGATGCAAAACCAAAAATGTCTTGGCACAGTGAGCGTATGTCTATTGTTGCTTTTTGTTTGTTAAACAAAGACAACTGTGGTATTTTTAGTTCTATTGAAAATACGGGAAGCAAAAAAAATCCTATTCTTGCCAAGTGGCAAGGGACAAAATTGGCCAAGGGAAAAATTATTTCCAGATTTCCACAAAAGAATTTGAAAGCTATGTTTCACATGTTGTAAAGTACTCTGGTCTGCTTTGTCATTCCATCAAGTGTATTGAAAGCAGCTTCGTTCTCCTGTCTCGTGGCCACATGGAATGCTCTGAGTTCATGTCCCCTGGTGTATGAATGTTCAACATGACCAGAAGGTAGAAGCACTGTGCTCTTGTTTACAAGACAAACAAATAGACACACTTCAGTATCAGGGACCATTTATCCCTGTATACCAGTTACTGAAGAATTGTGATAATGACCTTGTGTTGTTCTTCTGGTCATCCTATGGGCACCTGGCTGGCTTCTCTGAGAACTGGATGTTGGACTAAATATGCGTTTGTTGTGATCCAGCAGGGTTCTTCTTTTGTTCCTAAGAGAAAAAAGAATTAGTCAGGAAGCTGTCCAGTTGAATTGCCATCATGACCACTTCCTAAACAATCTCCCCATCTCCTGCTTCAGCAATACAAATAAGAGCTATCAGCAGCAAATGGTTTGACTGAAAGGCTCAGAGCATAGGTATGATGGGCGATTAGAGATGAAAAGCATTGCTTATTTCATTCCTACCTGTGATAATTAAATATTTCAAGAATTTTCTCCCAGCTCACCAGAGTTTCTGGACCTTTTGAGGATTTTATCATTTAGGGAAAGGTGCAGTCATGCCGGCCACATGACCTTGGAGGTGTGGACAACGCCGGCTCTTCGGCTTAGAAATGGAGATGAGCACCAACCCCCAGAGTTAGACATGACTGGACTTAACGTCAGAGGAAACCTTTACCTTACCTTATTAAAAAAACAATATTCTTAAGGCTGGGCTTTAGCAAAGCTGGTAAAATCACCAGCAGTAATAAGATCTACCAACCGAAAGGTGGCCAGTTCAAAGCCCAGTCAGGGTGAGCACTCGACTGTCAGGCCCAGTTCACTGTTTACCTAAGCAGTTTGAAAACAGCTTAGAGCTGTAAGTAGAGAAATTAGGTACTTCTAATTAGCGGTGAGATATTTTACAACACCATAAAAGAAAAAGACCAAAAATGCCAGTGACCAAAAGGAAGGAAGAAGTCCTGATGGCTCTTTGTCATAGAGAATGGAACAACATCGCCCCCCTATGATTGAATCCAATCTCAACCTCCAAGGCATTGATACTGGATTTTGAGACAACATAACTCCTTTATTCTGTCCTGTCTGTCCAAACAGCACTTGAATGTTTGCCATGTATGTGTACTGTGATCCGCCCTGAGTCCCCTTGGGGAGAGAGTGTGGAATATAAATAAAGTGTTGTTGTTGTTGTTATTATTATTATTATTATTATTATTATTATTATTATTATTATTATTATTAGGAATAATTTAGTGATGTGGACACAGCCTAAAACATTTTGCATGGAGTATGCTTTGCACGATTGCTTTTGGTGCTGAAAATATCTCTAGCATTTTCAGTGGAGTCACAAAAGAGTCGTTCCTGATGCAGTGACTCATGGTGTGATCCTCATGAACAGTACAGCAACATTGCAGTTAAAATACCAGAAAATGTGATGAAATTGGTGACTATAAAAAAAGCAATGGTCACAAAAAAATAGTATGTGATTTGAGCACATACAGACAAAATCTTGTGATTCAAAACATCATTGTAATTCGGTAATAATGACAGTTCTGATTGGAGTGCATGCCCAATAGAAAGTTGAAAAAGTAAATTAGTACTGCACTAAAACCGTTATAGGCAGTAAGTTTGGTGTCATTCCCTTCTGATGGTGTCACCTTCTGCAGTTTGCACCCACCCACCCTGTCTCTAGCAATGCCATTGAGTCTTGTGTAGGAAGGGGAGGAAATGTCATGGGAACTGACTGCTTTATTTCAGTAGGCCTTTTGGGATATGTATGTCAAAGCATACTTTCTCAGGAAGGAAGAAAAATGAGAATATTTCAGGAGACACCCTTTATCTTTAGCTTGATTAGTTCTCTTTAGGAGCCCCTGGTGGCACAGTGGATTAAACACTCGTGCTGGCAGGACTGATGGAAGGTTGGGTTGCTGACCTAAAGGTTGCCGGTTCAAATCCAGCTTGGGGAGAGCGCGGATGAGCTCCCTCTATCAGCTCCAGCTTCATGCGGGGACATGAGAGAAGCCTCCCATAATGATGGTAAAAACATCAAAACAACCGGGCATCCCCTGGGTAACGTCCTTGCAGACAGCCAATTTTCTCACACCAGAAGCAACTTGCAGTTTCTCAAGTCATTCCTGACATAAAAAAGCTTCTCTTTAAAAGCCATGAATCTTCAAAACAATGAAAGGCTTGAACAACCTTGAAAATCATCTATTGTCCCCAGTGCTTCCCTCTTTCACATAGGGAGGAAGACAAAGATGTAACCTTTCCTCCCTGTATCATCCTCCTTGTGAAATACACAGCTGATTTGTCCAGGTTCAGATAGAGGCCTTGGTACTTTCAGCAGCATATATAAAACCAGGTCTGTTAGCTCAACCATGGTGGGATGGAAAAATAAAATGCTAATATAAATGCTTGGGATCATGCTGTTTTAGATTACAGCTGCTATAATGCTGACTGGAGAGTTCTAGGAACCATTAGGGCTGTGCAAAACTTCGGATGCAGGTTGTAAGTCGCATGTGTTTTGGTAAATCCGTACTTACAACCCATGTTACGAAGCCAGTGCCACATGACCTCCCCCCTCCCAAACGAATGAAAACACCCTTTTACAGAGATTTTTTAAAAGGTTTGTTACTTTTCGTAAGTCACAGTGAGTCAGTTTCTTCAGTGCAAGCAAACTCTACTGGGCAGCACATCAAAACATGGAATGTCACATGCTCTTCTCGGCCTATCAGGGTTGGGGGACGGGAAGGGTGGAGGCACTTCTGGCATTTCCTTTAAATACAGGAGCCACGTTGCCTCCGCTGCCATTGTGAGTTTGCTAGGCGAGAACAGGAAATATAAGGTAGCAGCATGCAAGTGACTCAGTAGCACGTGATTAGCTAAGAGCTGAATTTGTCCTTTCTCTGATGTTTTTACATGTGTCATGCAAACTTAGGTTATTATTCCTTTTAGGATCACAACAGCCGAGTTTAGGATCCTTTTAGCAAAAGCTATAGTAGGAACACATATTAATTGTTTTGATTTGCATAAACTTAAAATGTCCTAAAAATTGGTGGATGAGTAGATAATTCTGAAACATAGCAGGAACAATACTCTGCTCCTCTCACTCTGGAAAAATTCCAGGGGATACCTCTTTTGTTTTGTTTTGTTTTTTAAAAAAATGGGCAAATCTTTAAGAATTCACTAAAAATGAATGGATGTGTGAATCTTTCTGAAACTTGGGAGGAATGATGCCCTGGTTATGTTGTGTCTTTGTAGAGAAATTCAAGGGGATAGCTCTTTTAGTTTTATTTTTAAAAAATGTTGCTCATAAATTGTCTAAAAATCAGTGGATGAACAAAATGTTCTGAAACCCAAAGAGTTTATAGTGGTAAATGTATGCCACAATTGTAGCAAGTTTTACCCTAATATTCCTAAAAATGAGTGAGAAAGGAGCCTTGGAAGTGTCCCAATTGGTGTGAATGGGCAAATAACATAACAAAAAACGAATTAAATTTTTGGTACTTCATATTAGATATGACACGGAGGCCTTACAATATTTTTCAAAACACTTTAGAAACAAAACGGGGGCACTTGAATTTTGTAAATACAAACGAAGCCTCTAGTAGCCATAGTTGGGGGGGAAAATAACTTTTCCAAGCTCAGGTCCTGCATTTTGAGTAATTCTTTATTATGGATATTTATTAGAATACATTTAAATATTGTAATTATAATTTTTATTGTAGCATGCTGCCAGAAACATTTGTTTCATTTACATGCCATCCTTCTGCCAGAGTGGGATCCAAGGTAATTCACAAAAAGAATCAGCTAAAAAGCTAACATTAATGTTTAGAACATAGTTTAAAATCATCACATTCCCATTGCACAAAATTTTGTAAAGTGATCAAAATAAATGTATAGTCAATTATGCACTGCTCTTCTGACCTTAATATATGATTTTACAGGGTCTCAACAACCAACATAGTATAGTGGAGTGTTGGACTAGGATACTGGAAGCACAAGGTTTAAATTCCCACTCAGCCATGTAAACCCCTGAAAGTGATGTCTTTGTGTGTTTCGAAGTCATTACTGACTTGCACAGGGTTTCCTGAGACTAAGAATGTGTGATTTGCCCAAATGGGTTTTCATGGCCAAATGGGGATTTGAATCTTGTTCTCCAGAGTCATGCTCCAGTACTCAAATAACTACAACAAGTTGACGTGGAAGTAACTCGAAGGCATACAACAACAATAGCAATAGGGTATCTCCTTATATGGACGATATTTTTTCTCCATTTTGACATTAAAACTCTTCTCATCTGGTACTGAGAACGAAGAACTGTGACAATGCCTAGTCATGCATTATTCACCAAGCAACTACACTCTTTTAAGTTTTGTCTCAGTGTCAACAAGCAATCCTGAGAATTGGAAGAAACCTGCAATTATAATCATCGTCATATGCACAAAAACATTGATAACCACAGAGAGAACAGTGGTGCCTTTGCTTTTTAATGTGTAGTTCACCAACTCATCATCTTGTAAATATACATTCCAGGATTTTAAATAAGTGATGGAATTAAAATGACCTGTTCAATTACTGGTGAAAAAAAGTTTAAGGTACACACAACAGTCTTAAATTGTTTTCCAGCAATACTCCAATGGCATCCCACTATCAACAAAGTTTTTAAATGCTTTCCCTCTCTCCTTTCTCTTTCTCCTCTTTGTAAAGCTGTAAACTAATAGAACTTTGTAGCTACTACAGACAGAAATGGCAGAACATCTATTAAGTGACTGAAATTTTGATGCTAACTCAATTTACTGGTGAGAAAAATCTACTTGCAGTCAGAGGCGGTTCAACCACCAGGCCAACTAGGCAGTTGCCTGTGGCGCCACCTTGTTGGGGGCGCCATGGAGGCAACTCCTCTCTCCTGCAGCCTGCCTCCGCAAGGTATTGAACTGCTTTTTCTGTTGATTTGTTGTAAAACATGATGTTTTAGTGCTTAATTTGTAAAATCTTAATGTAATTTGATGTTTAATAGGCTTTTCCTTAATCCCTCCTTATTATCCAACATTTTCGCTTATTCAGCACTTTTATTTTTCAGTGATTGGTTTGGGAGGGTGTGCCAAAATTCTGTTCACCTACACTTGAAAAATATCTAGGGTCGGCTCTGCTTGCAGTTTCTTCCATTCAGAGACCTATTTTTTCTTTTGGACAGAATGAGAGAGGCTGAGGTGTATGCGTGTCTTGGAACAGATTCTCAGATGGGAACTATGCATTTAATGTTTTTGGATTTTGTACAAATGATTTTGTACTAATCATGGAGTTGGAAGAGGGTTCATAGGCTATCAGATCCAACCCCCTACTCAGAGATCCCCAGCTACCGGTAGCTGTCTAACCTCTTTTAAAGACGACTAAAGAAGTAGAATGCACCACCTATCTAGGCAATTGGTTCAACTGCTGAACTGCTCTTCATAGAATCATAGAGTTGGAAGAGACCTTGTGGGCCATCCAGTCCAACCTCCTCCCAAGAAGCAGGAAACTCGCATTCAAAACACCCCTGACAGATGGCCATCCAGCCTCTGTTTAAAAGCTTCCAAAGAAGGAGCCTCCACCACACTCTGGGGCAGAGAGGTCCACTGCCAAATAGCTCTCACAGTGAGGAAGTTCTTCCTAATGTTCAGGTGAATCTCCTTTCCTGTAATTTGAAGTCAGTGTTCTGCATCCTAGTCTCCAGGGCAGCAGACGACAAGTTTGCTCCCTCCTCCCTATGACTTCCCCTCACATATTTATACATGGCTATAATGTCTCTTCTCAGCCTTCTCTTCTGCCTGCTGAACATGCCCAGCTCTTTAAGCCACTCCTCATAGGGCTTGTTCTCCAGACTCTTGATCATTTTAGTTACTCGTCTCTGGACACATTCTAGCATATCAGCATGTCCCTTCAATTGCGGTGCCCAGAAATGTACACAGTATTCCAGGAGTGGTCTGACCAAGGCAAAATAGAGGGGTAGCATGACATCCCTGGATCTAGACACTATACTCCTATTTATGCAGGCCAAAATCCCATGGGCTTTTTTAACTGCCGCATCATATTATTGGCCCATGTTTAACTTCTTGTCCATGAGGACTTGAAGTTCTTTTTCACACGTACTGCTGTCAAGCACAGAGAAATTGAGAGAAGACATAGAGAAGGCTGTACCTCATCACACTAGAGCACGAATGCACTTTAAATCCAGTTCTGCCTCCTGCAGAATTCTGAGGTTTGTGGTTTGGTGAGGACCTGTCTGGCTGAGCTGCCCCCTCCGTAAAGTGGGTCCAAGCTCTAGTATGATGAGGTCCTATGTCTGATGAAGTCCTAGGTGTCTTATGTTTGCTATTGCTGCATCATTAGATGATGACCGCCCTTAAGATACATGTAGCACCCACCCATTTATGTGACTATGTGAAAACAGCAGAGACAGAAGGCACAAAGAGGTCCATACGAATGCAGATAGTGACAAATTTTGAAATGGGCACCAAAAGGTCATAAATTATATTGCTGGGAAATCATGCCATACTGGTTGCTTTTTTAAAGTTTAGATTTCAATCTCAAAACTAAATGAATATACGTTTTCTTTCCTATGCTATTGCTATCCCTTTTTGTTCATAGGCCAAAACTGGAAGAGAATTCATTTTCTTTTCTTTTTTTTATTTTTTTTGCGTTTGAACTGTCATCTCCCTCAGTTTGTGTTGATATAACAGAATCACTCATGTATCTTTATGATACCGTAAGGAAACTAAGTTGACAGGCGATTTCAAAGTACACACAGACATAAGTTCTGGTTTAGTCAGCATGTTTGTTATGTGATTTAGCTTTAAATGTTATTTTTTAATGCAAGTCAAGAGAAAAAAATTAGTTAATTATTTCTGGATATATTTTTTAAAAAATAAATTTATAAATGTTTGTTTAGAAAAATCCAGTTTATAAAAGTTAAAAATGATCTTACCCTCCCTGAGTCCATGGCTAAAAATTCCGATTCAGATTCTGCTGCAGGAAGAAAAAGGCCCCAAGTGCAGCAATTATTAGAGTCTGCCCTCCCTTGCCACCTTTGCGTGACCCTGAAAAAATTGCCCTGCCATTGCAGTTGACTTTTTGATATAAAAGCCTTAGCTCAGTGATAAGGGAGCAGTTTTGCATCTGTAAAAGGTCTTGAGTTCAATCGCCAGTTAAATGAGCCGTAGACTCTGGAGACCACTGCCACAAGACTGGGCTGGACAGAGCAGTGCTCTGACTTAAAAATAAAGTAGCCTCAAACACTCTTTTTTCACATTGTGTTGGATCCAGATTTATAAAGGTCACCTCCGATTTTTTTAAGACCTAAGCAAGCCACTTCCATATTTTTTAAATCTCTGCCTGGGATCCTGTGCATGGATTAGATAAGCAGGATTTACACTACTGCAACAAATTGTTTTGGTTGTTAGGAAGGTTGGAATTCTGTTCCCACAATGCAAAAGCTAAAATTCTCTCCAAATGTATTTTATATAGCAGCTCAGCCCTCCTCTGCCCTCCTCAAATTATTCCTGTGTTGTTAGAGAGCAGGGAGATGAGCAAAGATGCATCCAGCTATTTTTCTGTAACTGGACATACTACAATGACATTATCTTCAAGGGCTGTAGTGTTTACTGTTGCAATTCGTATAAGACAAGCTCACAAGCTGATAAGAATCCAAAGACTGCAGAGGCAGAGTTTGTTTCTCCACAAACTCCAGCATAGTATTGTATGTAGATGAAGACTCCCAAACATAGGAACCTCTACCCATTAAATACTATACAGCTGGAGACAAAGTATATTTATACTTTTGATTTTGATACATTTTAATTATGTTTTATACTCTACTGTTTTTAATTGTTTTAATATCTATTATTATATGTTATTATGTTTCTAACTGTGTTTTACTTGGTAAATCTTGTTGTATGCTCTGAGCATGGTCCCTCCTGTAAGCTGTTATTATTATTTTATTTAAAGAGTGGTGCAACATAGGGGCATCCCAAGGACCCCCAGAAGTGTTTGAGGATGCCCATTGCAGCGTGCGCAGCTTCAGAAAAATATCCCCACTTGTCCCAGTGCTCTCCAACAACACAGAAATGGGCAGGTTGGGGAGTGGGACTGCACTCTTTACAAGGTGAATTTGGGAAGACTCGCATTGGGAGACATAGTTATGTGATAGATGTACACCTCCCAATGCAGGATCTCAGGCTATTCATTTCCTATTAAAACAAGATAAAGAGAAAAACACTTTGTTTTAGAATGGAATAACACCCCAAATGTGCAATGATTTCAGGGAACTTGACAAGAAATTATTCTGGGATGCGACATGGTTTTAGGATTGACATTTGACTCACATATCTCATGCTTCCCACACATGATCCTCGAGTCTTTCTAATTACTGACATGAAGACAAAGGGATGTGTATCTTTCTTTAGAAATAGGTTCATACAATTCATATTGTATTGGCCATTACTGTGATATCTGTTCCTCACTAATTACCACAGTAAATGGCAGTAGATTAATTTTTATGAATCTACAGGTCAAGTCAGATATAATTGCCAAATGTTTGCTTTAGCATAGCATACCCTCATTGGTCTGTGCTTTTCATGTCTTTCAGATTCCGACCTGAGCATGCGTACCCTCAGCACACCCAGCCCAGCACTAATATGTCCCCCAAGTTCACACAGCTTGCAGAATGGAAAGTCATCTTCCACCTCTTCCTCTTCAGTCACTGGGGAAACCATTGCGATGGTTCACTCACCTCCTCCAACCCGACTCACCCATCCGCTCATCCGCTCTGCCTCTCAGCTTCAGAAGGAACAGGCCAACATCAATCGGCTCCCAGATCAGTCAGTGATCCAGATCTTCTCCTTCTTGCCCACTAACCAACTGTGCCGCTGTGCCCGAGTTTGCCGCCGCTGGTATAACCTCGCTTGGGACCCCCGCCTTTGGAGGACTATTCGCCTGATGGGTGAGACAATCAATGTGGACAGAGCGCTGAAGGTGCTGACCCGGCGACTTTGCCAGGACACACCAAACGTCTGTCTTATGTTGGAGACAGTAATTGTTAGTGGCTGCAGGCGGCTCACGGACAGAGGTCTCTACACCATTGCTCAGTACTGTCCAGAACTGAGGCAGCTGGAGGTGTCGGGTTGCTACAACATTTCCAACGAGGCAGTCTTTGATGTGGTCTCGCTATGTCCAAACCTGGAGCACTTAGATGTATCAGGTAATGGAAAAGATATCAACATTTTAAATGTCTGACTACGGGCAGTGTTATCCTGCTTAGAGGAGAAGCATTGAAATGAAACTAGACTTCTTTGACACAACTCATTGATTTCCATGAGCTACTCAAAGTAGAACAAAGAATTTAACCTTGTGACAGCTAACAAAGGAAAAAATACTTCATATTTTAAAGCATGCAGACACACTTTCCTATATCTGGATGTGTGCATGTGTGTATTAACAAAAACCAAAATGCATATGTGTAGGATGGAGTTACTTGGATCAGCATTGCTACATCTAAAAAGACTTTGGAGTTATTGTTGGTCATAAATTAAACATGAGCTGGCAATGTGATACTGCAACAATGGAGACAAGTTTTATCCTAGCCTGCATTAATAGAAGTATAATTTCCACATTGAGAGATGTAACAGTGCCACTATATTCTGTACTGATCAGGCCTCTTCTGGAGTATTGTGTTCTCTCTGGGCATTTTAAAAATGATATAGGCAAGCTGGAGTGAAGGGCAACCAAGGTGGTAAGAAGTACGGAGAACAAAACATACGAGAAGTTGAAGAAGTTGAACATGTTGAACTTGATGAAAAGAAGAGGCGTGATCACTTCTTTCAATACATCAAGGGGTGTGACAAAGATGAGAGTGCAAGCTTGTTCTCTGCCTCCTTGGAAACTGAAGCTAGATCTAATAGTTTGAAGTTACAGGAGGGTAGATTTTGATTGAATATTAGAAGGAGCTTCTTGACAGTGAGAGCAGTTTGGCAATTGAACTAATTTCCTAAAAAGTGACAGATACATCACTGGCCTGTGTTTAAGGAAAGACATATCAGTTTTGGTCATAGAAAAGCCTGGGAAAGTCTGCTCTTGTACTGAAATTTCCACTGTCCTCCAGCCGAGATGACCACAGGAACAATGGAGTTGTGGTCCAAACAAGTGGTGTCTCCAAGCTAGCTCTCTCTATTAGAAATACAGCACAACATGGACCCCAAAACAAAGCAGGAGATATTGAGCCCCTTTAAGGCTAGGGTAAGGCTGAGACCCCTTTAAATGATCCAGTAAAATCTGACCACCAAAACTTGTTGTTGATTAAATCATCATCATGGAATGGAGTGTCTAGGAAAGACATTTATATAAATGAACAAGCAGGTTGTATGTGTGAATAGCAATGGAAATGCAAAACACAAGGTGATCAGATCAGGAAATTGATAGAGTCATCCTAGAGATATCCCTGGGAGCGAAAGAGATATGGCACACATTCTTTTCTGTAGTTTCTGGAGCAGATGTATATAATGATTTTCTCATTGTGGGAAAATTATCTTGAATGAGCAGATCATATACTGTGTGTACAGCATTTTTCACTAAGCCAGTACATAACAGGAAAATGTAATAGATAAGAGCAAATGGGTGAGTGTGGATGTCTTGACTTGCATATTTACATAGATTCCACTGAAGGCGAATTGTGTGTTTCCTATTCATTAATGCATAAGCAGTTGTTAAACACCCTCAAACACATCACAGATGAAAACTGGAACTCATCTAGCCAAGTTACATCTGAGTTTGGCCAAAAGGACAAAACCTATTAATGAGGAAGAAAACACATGCTAGATCCTTCAGTAGTTTGCATTCGCCGGAGCCTACTGGGAAGAGCATGATTTCACAATTTCTCTTCTCCTGCACCCATTGAGTTGACTTTGAACTCCATTTATAGCTAGTGAAGTAAGCTGAGATCAAAGAGAGGAAAGGGAAGGAGGGGAAGGGAAAGTAGGACATTTTCAAAGTAGCTGAAAATGGAGCCCTTGGGACTGTCTTTACTAAATCAGGGCAGTTGGGGGGCATATGGTCTATTATTATTATTATTATTATTATTATTATTATTATTATTATTATTCTGCCCTGTCTCCCCGAGGAGCCAGCATACACAACACAAGGCAAATGTGACACATAATTACATGATATGTATAGTTTAAATAACAATAAATGTATAATTGTAACTATATTTAATACAGTGTTCCCTCACTTATTGTGGGGGTTACATTCCAGTGGAATTCTGCGAAGTAGGGACACTATATTTATTTTAATAAATATTGCATCCCTCCCTCACTCCCTACCTCTTTTAATGTACCGTATTGCTCAAAGCCGCGCCCTCCTGTTGCATCACGGAATATGGTGGTCGCCACTAGTGCGGCAAAAAGGGCTCCACCAGGCCAGGCCACTGCCTCAGTTTGGGGGGAGTGGCCAAAGCCCCGGATGAGGGAGCGGAAAAGGAGGGGGTGCGTCGTCCAGGCATAGCGAGGGAAGGGGAGCTGAGGAAAGGGAGTGAGGGCCTCCACCGGCCTCAAAGGCTGGACCAGGCACAAAGAAAAGCCACTGCTGTGGCTCTGAGGAGGGTTTTTGTTCAGTCACATCAAGCGGCGCAGGCAGTGCAGGCTGCGGAAGGTGCCAGGTAAGCTTGGCCTGGGCTTGAGGGGATAAGAGGTGAAAACTCTTGCAGGGAAGATCCACGTGGAAAGAGAAAGAGGGTCAGGGAGGGGTTACCATGGCGACAGAGCACATGGCCAAGCCATGTGCCCGATGCTCAGCCAGTGCAGGCCCTCAGAGCCAGGCTTTCCCAGGCCCACCACTGCAAAGGAGGGCCTGCCTCCGAGAGCCCGCACCGGCCGAGTAGTGGGCCTCTTTTTCCCTCACCCCGGCTGGATCCCTGAGAGCCCCGGTTGGGATGGCATCCCTGCACACAGCGCTATCCACTCCACCGCCCCAGGGATTTGGAGCAAGCCGTACTCAGATGAGGGAGCTCAACTGGCGCACCAAAGCCACCTCTGGCTGGCATCAGGCAAGTGGGTGCTCCCCTCAAGCTCAGGCTAAGCTTACCCTTTGCGGCCTGCACTGCCTGCGCCACTTGATGTGACTGAACAAAAACCCTCCTCTGAGGCTGGTGGCGGCTCCCTCTCCCTTTCCTCAGCTCCTCTTCCCTTCCCTCGCTATGCCTGGATGACGCTCCCCCTCCTGTTCCGCTCCCTCATCCAGGGCTTTGGCCACTCACCCCGAACTGAGGCAGCGACCTGGCCTGGTGGAGCCCCTTTTGCTGTACTTCCGGTGGCTGCCACACTACAGCGAATGTTTCATCCTCGGCTACTGCCCCGGCCGTGCAGGAGCCAAGGATGAAATGTCCTTCTTGGCATGCGACCATGTATCAGCAAAAATGGTTAGGCGTGTCAGTGCTGACATGCATGTCATAGGTTCACCATCACTGTCCTAGGTCATATGGCCAGCATGACTGCATGGAGAATCGTTACCTTCCTGCCAAGGCAGTATCTATTGATCTACTCACATTTGCATGTTGTCCATCTGCTAGGTTGGGAGAAGCTGGGGCTAACAACAAGCGCTCACACCATTCCATGGATTTGAACCACCAACCTTCTGGCCACCAATTCAGCAGCTCAGCTGTTTAACCTGTTGAGCCACTGCGGCCCCAATATATCATTCTGTAACCATCATCAGACCCGCACTTGCTATTGCACTTGAAAGCATTTGATTTTCCTGATTCATACTATAAGTATTTAATGTTTTTAGAATAAAGAATGATATTTGGCTGAGGATTTTCCCAAGCCTAATTAGATTCACACTGTTTTGGTTCTAAGAGCCACTCCAGGTTCTCTTCAGTAATGCATCCTGGTAAGAAAAACTTTCCTGTCAAAACCGCAGCACTCAGATTTTTCCACAATTCTTTTTTCCTCCCTTTGTTTTTGAAAAAATCAAGCCCTTAGAGTCTTTGGGGCTTCCTATACCTGTAAATTTGACTGCAAACCATTATCTCACAAGCTGGCCAAGGTTCTTTCAGTTGACTTGAAACTTTCTCCTTCCATTTCAAATCCCTTACATTTCCTTTGTGGAAAAATTCTGCAATGAATCTGCATATTTTTACATCTTTATTACTTGGGACAGATAAAACAGCTGTAACCACAGGGAAAGATTGTTTTATTTTAAGACACAGACAGGAAACCTTTCTTGAAATACAGTAGGCCTGCTTATTACATGAGTTCGTTGAACATGGTTTCATTTATATACAAAGAGCTCTAAATATCATAGAATTACTCTAGAGGATCTAGAAACATGTTCTCTCTAGACCTCCAGGGCAATTCTATGGTCAATGATTTTTCAACCTACTCAGCATGGAGAAAACCCATCCTGCAGCATCTTACCATTTTCAAAATGGGTTAGATCAGACGTGGGCAAACCTTTTTGCCTTCGGACCGCATTGTGGGCCTTACCGAGATGATCGGGCTGGGAGTGAAAGGGCCTGTGAGAGGGTGGGGCAGGGAGGGGCAGGGCAGGGCCTGGATCATCCTCAGGTTGTCCTCCTGGCATAAGGATGGGGCTGCTCACCCCATCCTTATGCCAGGAGGAAAACGAGACATGCAGCAACTGCCCCAATCCTCCCCCCCCCCTGATCTTCAGACATTATACAGGGAGGAGAACAAAACAAGTGACAGCCAAGAGCACTCTGGAGGGCTCTTCGCTGCTGCGTGCCTTCCTTGGGCTGTCCTCTCGGCATAAGAACTGTGCCGCTCATGAGACATGCTGTGGCTGAGTGCTCCAGAGGGCTCTCAGCTGCTGTCTGCTTTCCTCCCTTGTACTTTCTGCATAAGGATGCGGATGGCCACCATGTCCCTATGCTGAGAGGACAGGGAAAATTAGGAGGGCCTAAGTTAAGTGCCCAGCCCCTGGGCCTTCATTTGCCCATGCCTGAGCTAGATGGCATTCTGCAGGCCAGTCAGCTTAGGACAGTGGTTCTCAACCAGGGATCCCCAGTTGGTTTTGGCCTACAACTCCCAGAAACCCCAGCCAGTTTATCAGCTGTTAGGATTTCTGGGAGTTGAAGGCCATAACATCTGGGGACCCACAGGTTGAGAACCACTGGCATAGGAGGAGTGGAGTCAACTTCAACTAGAGTATATTTGACCTATGATTCCAAAAATGGCACTAGTTGTCCACTATAAGCTCTCACTTTTGAGATACAGAACATATGGCATCTACCAGCCACCATCTGTTCACCCATAGAAAACCATGATAACCAAATCTAAGAAACTAGAGCCCATGTGGTTTATCCAATGCAACTTTCTGAATCAACACCCCAAATAACCCCAGGAACAGGCCTAACAGCCAAGACACCAAGAATCTTTTGTTGTTGTTGGGCTGTTCAATCTATATGTTAATTACAGTCAAGAGAAAAAAGAAAGAAACATGGAATATATGCATTTTATGTAACTTGAAGACCTAGTTGTAGTTTTTTTCCCCCCAATTCTTGAGCTCGGCTTTTATGTCATTCCATGTGTTTTCGTAGTTATTTTTAATAGTTGGCCGTTTTTTGAGGTTATAGTTATTCCTAAGCACTTGAATTTTGTGGTTATTTCTATTCCTAATTTTTGGGATATCCAATCTTGTTTCTTCTTATCTATATTCTTTGGAAGGGCTTTTGTTTTACTTAAGTTTATTTTGAATCCTGCAAGGTCTCCAAATTCTTTAATTACTGCTAGCCATTTCTCCTCCTTGTTGGTTGGTTCCTCTATAAAACAGATAATGTCATCTGCATATGCTCGTGTTTTGTAATTTATACTTTGAATATTAGCGCCTTGTAGGTCATTATTGTTCCTGATGTTCTTCAATAGAATCTCTAAAACCATTATAAAGATTAGTGGGGATAGGGGGCATCCCTGTCTTGTGCCTTTTTGAATTTTTATCCTCTCTGTCTCTCTTCCGTTGTAGTTTTATGCAAACCGAGAAATTATTGTCCACTTTTCATCTCCATTTGTTCAAATTTGAAAGGACTTCTGCAGGGCCACCAAAAATACCAGTTAAAGTGTGGATCTGGCCTACACTCCTCAGCTTAACCATTCTTAGTTGAACCAATGAATTGATAACCTGGGCTGACGGAATAGTTTTGGAGCCTTTCCTGTTCATTTTTAGGAAGTTTAGCATGAAATGTTCCACATCCTCAGTCATTTTCTTAACGGAGGAAATGGCCTAATGATTGCACAACTGACTGCTTTGGTTTCCTTTCTTCACCATGTCCCCACCCCAATTTAGGTTGTTCCAAAGTGACGTGCATCAGCTTAACTCGTGAAGCTTCCATCAAGTTGTCCCCAATGCATGGAAAACAGATTTCTATCTGCTACTTGGACATGAGTGACTGCTTTGTCCTTGAGGATGAAGGACTGCACACCATTGCTGCCCACTGCACGCAATTGACGCACCTCTACCTACGCCGCTGCATCCGCATCACTGATGAAGGCCTCCGTTACCTGATGATTTACTGCACTTTCATCAGGGAGCTGAGTGTGAGCGACTGTCGCTTTGTCAGTGATTTCGGCATGCGTGAGATTGCAAAGCTGGAGTCCCGCCTCCGGTACCTCAGCATCGCCCACTGTGCCCGCATCACTGACGTCGGCATCCGATACATCACCAAGTACTGCAGCAAGTTGCGCTACCTCAATGCGCGGGGCTGTGAGGGCATCACAGACCATGGAGTGGAGTACCTTGCCAAAAATTGCACAAAACTCAAGTCACTTGACATTGGGAAATGCCCCCTGGTCTCCAACATTGGCTTGGAGTTTCTGGCTCTGAACTGCTTCAACCTGAAACGACTGAGCCTGAAGTCCTGCGAAAGCATCACTGGACAAGGCCTGCAGATTGTGGCTGCCAACTGCTTTGATCTACAGATGCTCAATGTACAGGATTGTGAAATCTCAGTGGAAGCTTTGAGGTTTGTTAAACGCCATTGTAAGCGCTGCATCATAGAGCACACCAACCCTGCCTTTTTCTGAAGTCAACTATTAACTCTTTGTTGATGAAAGCAAAGTATTAGAAATGTTTGTATGGGCATATGTGCCTTGACTGTTTGTATTCAATAACTGTACCTTCTTTGTACCAGGGAAGGGAACGTGGGACTTAAGAGTCCTTAAATACTTCCTAATGGCCTTGTTCAAATCTCCTGAGTGCCAGTGACTTATTCTTTTGAAATTATAACTCTAGCTTATGGTCCCTGTGATATAGCTGAAGACAAGAGAGTGGTTTGTATGTAGCATTCAGAAAAGGGAAGCCAAGTAACAGAAATCCCAATTTGTCCTTATTGTCAAATGTCATTTTGTCCTGATCCAGAGAGTGTGAATTGTGCGTAGGTCACATTGAAAGCCAAAGCTTGGAAAATGTACCTTTTTAGACAACAACTCCCAGAATGGAAGCTAATAAACTGTAGGAGCTGTAATCCAAAAAAGTCTTTCTTTTCCAGGTACTGCTGAAATGAATGGGAGATGTTAATCATGCCCAGTCTCATTATTATTTTTAAAGCCAACGTTACCTTTAGCTGAATTAGAACAGTCATATCTTAGCCCATTATGTCATTTGAGAGCTTGTCCAAGTTTGTTTGTTTTTTTGTTTTTTTGTTTTGTTTTTTGCTTTGCTTTTACATTTTTGGTGCCAAAATTATAGGTCAGAGAACAATACCATCTTAGCAGAAGTACAATATATTAGAGGTGTGCGGATATACTGACCATCACAATGTTACAAGTGCTACAAAATAGCTTTTGACATGTGCAATTTTTTGCACATGACCTTCAGTGTTCAACAAGTTATCTTCAACAAGTTACCCTCTTCTTCATTATCTCTCAGAAGTCCTATCAAGAACTTACTGGTAAAGGAGGAGTGTTTTAAGTCAACTTCCTTTAACTCTCATTGTGGCTAGGTTTTCTTTTATCTGGAAAGAGCATCAGTTTTGACATAATGTCCTTTGACATCAATATCAAGTAGTTTTTTGAACACTCTATTCGAGATCTTCTTTCCTCATCCACTGTTCACTTAAAATGGATATGGATTTCCCATTATTCAGAAAGCTTTGAGTTTCAAAATTCTTTTACTGTTCAAAAGCAGATCAAGCTAAAATAACTACAGCTGGCAATTCTGTTCTCTCTTCACTACTTCAGGATTTGTTGGCCTTATCTTTCTGTTTCATTCAAGTGACCAAGTGGAGAATCCATAAGACAGAGATGGGGCACTTTTGGCCTTCCAATTGGTCATGGATTACAGCTCTTTATAGTATGGATTTGTGGCTAGACTGACTAGGGCTTCTGATAGTTGGAGCCCAACAATGTCTAGACAATTGAAGCACAACAACTGCATGGTTTTTGCCCATCTCTCTAGCACTGACAGTGCTGCCTGTATCTTACTCTATACAGTAGGAACAAAGTTAAGACAAAGGCTCTTTGGGAGACAAGTGCTCTGAAGTACTCAACATTTGTTTATAATGTTATTAGCAAGGTCATGTTCCTAGATCAGCTACTTTGTGATACTAGACATTAATGTATTTTGTTAAGTATATCAACGTTGTTGGATTTCAACTACCATATATCCTAGCCAACACAGTCAAGGGTCAAGATTACAGGTACTGTTCAATGTTCATTATGCTGAGCTCAGTAGGGTTTCCTGGCTTGGCTTCCCTTTAGTACAGCCTGACTTTGTGGTGTGTGTCAGGAGTGACTAGAGAAACTGCAAGTCACTTCTTATGTGAGAGAATTGACTGTCTGCAAGGACATTGCCCAGGGGATGCCTGGATGTTTTGATGTTTGTACCATCCTTGTGGGAGGCTTCTCTCATGCCCCCGCATGGAGCTGAAGCTGGTAGAGGGAGCTCATCCACGCTCTCCCTGTGTTGGATTCAAACCGGCAACCTTCAGGTCAGCAACCCAACCTTCAAGTCATCAGTCCTGCCGGCACAAGGTTTTAACCCACTGCGCCACCAGGCATTAGTTACTGTGCACGAAGGAAATCTGTTGTCCCATTGATGTATGTTTTCACCTCCCTCCAGTGTGATAGTCAGAAGCATGATTCCTCTTACAATTCCTTATTGCCCAAGAAATCACTAGCAGGAGAGTTATGGAAGGAGAGTTATCAATCTCCTTTACCCCCATCGACAGGAAAACAGACCTTTGTTGCATGGAGGCATTTATTTTAAGAGTCAGTGAACTCATTGGACAATAGAAATCTTATTATATTACTAAAGAGAAGAGAAAGGGAACTGTAGATTTCAGTAATGAAGTCCACATATTAGTCTCTTGTGAGAAAAAGAGGCATCATGTGTTCTTTTCCCCCTCAGTGGCTTGTGCTGTCAGAAAAGCCTCAACTTCAGCTGGATTGTAACATTTCATTGTTGGGGAGGCAGAGGCAAGCAGTGTTTTCCAGACAGTAAAGCAATTAACTTTTAAGGTCGTAGCCTTGGGGAACAGAGATTTGGGATACTCTACACTTTATTTCAAGAAAGCAGACTGATCTGACAGGAAAATTGATATCTGTGCCATTACAAATATGAAGGGCAATGCCCTCTGTGGATACTCATTAGTCACAAAAGTGGTCCTATTGCAACAGTATCCTATGAGCATGGGATTTCCAGACTGCTAAACCAGTGGGATGTTTTCCTTTTTTCTTTTTGTTCACCCTGATAACATTCCTCACAGATAACTCTTTGGATGTTCACAGCACAAAGCTTTCAATCCTGTTCTATCACATCACATGTTCCATATGAAGGATCTAAAAAGCACTCTGTTGAGGCTGCATGTTGTAAAGTAGTGGTTCCTAACCTTTGGGCCGCCAGGTGTTTTGGACTTCAACTCCCAGAAATCCCAGCGAGCGAACCAGCTGTTGGGAACTTGGGGAGCTGAAGTCCAAAAAAAACACCTGGAGGCCCAAAGGTTGGGAACCACTGTTGTAGAGGAAGGTGTTTGCATTTAAGGGAAACAATAACCCTCATTCTGAATTATTAAGGTTGTTCAATAAATTAAAGACACATACAGTGGGCCTGCTATGAGTGTTTGGTTCAAAAATCCCAAACAAATACGAAAAAATGAGTGTGATAATCCCCTCCTGTTATTAAATGATGGTGACAAGAACATATACACTTCAACATGTCCATATTCACGTTGCCACTTTTTAATAATATGGGATGTGATGATATGCAGTAGGTAGAAATAGTGGATCAAAAAAGTTCATGGTATTAGTGTACAGATTTTCAAAAAGCTAACTTTAAAAGTTGCTTTTGGAAAGCTAGGCACATTTTCTGCTCCTCCCCGACTTCCTTTCTTTACAGGTGACGGTGTCATGGATACTGTGTCTTTTGGCAAATGTTCCCCTACTTTATGTCTGGCTCTCTGTCTGTCCTTGGATAGGAATACCAGCTATGGATGATTATATCTTCAGGTGGATTCCCTTGTGTGCAGTTGACAACTACTTTATGAGTAAAGCTCAGATGCTGAAAACATCTCTTGTAGAGTGATATGGGAAAGCAAACACTCTGGCTTGTTTGATTTTTTTCTTAAAGAAACAGAAATCTAGTAACTGTGCTGTTTCCAGATTACTTTCTTCATGTACCACAAACGTGGGGCACAAATCCTTGTATTAAAAACAAAGAAAAGGATGATCTACTGTAGTAATACTCACTTGTTGGATGGAGCTATCAAAGTGTCTCAATTAAGTCTCAATGACAGCAGTGACTATATATACAACTATGTGCTAAACTCTCTTCAATGCATTCAGTGGGACTGAAGTGGGAATGGTTGTGAGATGAAGTTCTTTAGCTCAGAACTTCCACTTGTGACCTCTTTTAGCCCCAGGAATTTTTTACATGACCTCGGATATATTGGTGTATAAAATAGGTATAACCAACAAATAGTTACTGATTTTTAAAAAATCAGCATTTACAAGGCTAGCTAAACAGGCAGATTTTCCCTTCTTATGAGCTACAGCTGAAGTATTTTCTTCAGAGTCCATTGTAAACACTGCACAGATTTGTGCAAATGTCTAAAACAGCAGTGGCAATGAGAAACCATTTACTGTTGCCAAATTTTTCATGACCCATCATTGAACTAAAGGGATCCCATTTTGGATTGGGACCCACAGTTTAAGAAAGTGAGGAAAGACAGGGGTGGGCAACCTGTAGCCCTTCAAATCATATTGAATGCCAGATTCTGTCCTTTCAGCCATCATGGTTAATGGCAGGGAGAATAGAAGCTGGTGTCCAATGTCATCTGGAACCCCCATCCTTGGCCTTCCCTATTAACTATTTCCGCACATATACATGTCTGTTATTTCATTTAACATCTTCAGTTTTCTACAACAAATTGAACATGTGTGTCAAAGAGCCAAGCAATGATGGGGTGCTTGTAAGCAAATTGTTCTAGGAAACAACATACAACTGAACCTCCATTACATTTATTTTCCTTTTCCATTTAGGGAATGGCTACTTACTACAGTGCTATCTTACTTTGTCAGATGTTCTTTTCACTGTCCCTAGTTCACAGTAAAGATAGAGTTGAGCCTATGCTTACTGTCCTAAGGCGAAGATGGTTATGATCTAAACTGGGCCTTGAGATTTCAAAGAAGAGCTCAAACAATATTTAAGTCTGTTTTCTTTTTAGAAAAGAAAGTTATTTTGGCTGATTGTGCTAAGTAGAAAAGGATAACTCTACTTGGTTCCAAAAGGGCTTTCATGTTTAGATTGGCTTGTCCTATGTGTCTCACTATAAAGCCTTAATTTACTACTACCAAGAAATAAAGCAATATATTGGTATAACGGCTCGGTTACTCAATGTGCATATAAAAGATGCAGAAATCAATATATGCATACACCCAGGGATGACATTTAAAGTTCTGACAGAATGTTTATTCTCACACAGAAAAACAGAATTGGCGAGGGGAATTTAACTCATGGTATGTCAGAGACAGAACGCCACCAAAATAGGATTCAACACAGTTTATTAAAGTTACAGAACCAAAAACGCCCGTAAAAGACAAAGGGCTAGGCAAACACTTGCCTTCAGAGGAAAAGAAACTAAAAAACGTTTCAAAAGGTAAACCGGATTAAACTGGAGTTTAATCCGGGTTAAACCAAAAATGCTTAATTCAGCCTGGCACTTTAAACAAACAAAAGCTGGTAAACAAGATTCAAAGAAACATAAATGACTGGCAGCAGATTCCTCTCTGCTACCCAAAAGCTGTGATTGATTAACTAAGATGTTACTCCTCCGAGCAGCAAACAAACTCCGGGTTCAAACACGTCAATCAGGGCAGCAGCGGTCAGCGGGGTCTCAATCCGGTCCGAGGTCGAAAGCCAGGTACAGATGTCTTCAGTTCACCAGTTCCACCGATAGCCACAGAAGGGATAGTCCGAGGTCGTAGTCAGTCAGTCAGTCAGTCAGTCAGTCCAGAGTAGGCAATTAGTGTCCGTCAAAAAGACGATGGAGGTCCAAGCTATTAAGATTAAACACATGTTGCACAGGAAAAGCCCACACAGTTCCTCCCGCCGTCTATGCCCAGTGTCCTTGGTAACTTACGTATTCAGCAAACGAATCACACCCGTCTTCAGGAAGTTCCCAACAAGAGCCCAAGCGTTCGTCCAGATTACCTTGCCCAACGCAATTAGCCCTGGATTCTAAACCCCATTTTATGCCAGTTACAACTCCTCATCGCTGTCAGCTGTTACCCTAATTCCAGGTGCCTCATCATCATCCTCCTCATCAGAGCTAAAACACCTTTGACTACACCCCACAGCATCCCAGCTGTGGATCCCGTCCCATCCCTCCAGCTTGTCCACGGGTCTAATCCTGCAAGCTGCCAGTCGCCTCCCACACTATCATTGCCAGTGGCACCCAGATCCTCTCTCACACGAGTCCATTCCATGTCATCCTCCTCTGAGCTAGCCATCTCTTCCTCCATTCCTTCGGTAAAACCCTCAAAGGAGTCTTCGTCAGTTGGTTCTGCAAATAAGTCCCGCAGCCGTTCCTTTCTCGCTCCTCAAGAGAGTCTGACTCCCGAGGAGTCTTACGACCACGTCTCCCAGTATCGGAGCCATAAGGCTCAACCATAACATGGTATGTGTCGTGTGTTTCAGATACAGATACACCTCAATTAACAAAGTAGATGTGTTCCTGGGCATTACATGTTAAATAGGAAATGTGATACTAGAGGTAGAAATAACATGGGAAGAATAAAGATAGGTTTCTGGAGTACAAGAATGACAAGCAGTTCAACATGTTTCAACGAACCTTGCATTCAGAATTAACAATATGCGCATGAGAAAAGAAAGAGCCAAGTTGGTTTAGCCTTGTATAATTTTGAACCTTCTGGAGATCATTTGATGGCTTCTGACAAGAAATGCCATTTTGTTCACTGCCTCGTATTTCTTTTATTTTCCCTTTTTGCCGACAGATCTGTGTTTTTTTTTAAAAAAAAAACATATAGGGGGTAGCTGGTGACGCAGGCTTGCATGCATTCCCATTTTTGCTGTACAAACAAGTTTAGTAAGGGATTCTGAAGGTAGTTGCTGTTTATTTTGGCTGTTGTAGGCAGGCACCTGACTACAGCAGACTTGGTTAGAGCAGTGGTTCTCAACCTGTGGCTTCCCAGATGTTTTTGCCCTACAATTCCCAGAAATCCCAGCCAGTTTACCAGCTGTTAGGATTTCTGGGAGTTGAAGGCCAAAAACATGTGGGGACCCCAGGTTGAGAACCACTGGGTTAGACTCTAATGCATCTCTTTTCCAGCTCAGGCTTTGTATATTGCATTGATTACTGCAGACACATTGCTGCAACCTGAAACCAATGTGGACTAGAAGAAAATGTCCAACTAAATAAAAGATGAATAGTGGGGGGAAAGGTAGGAGGGTGAACAGATCTAAATAGGTTTTATAAAAAGGAGCTCACTATCAATGGCTTTGTTAAATAAAGTACGCCTGTATCTGAACAAAGCCACTGTGTCTGACTTTTATAGACATAGTCAAGTGGGAAGAAAATGGAAAATGTGTCCCTGTTTTCTTTTGTTTGGCATCTTAAGGAATGGAGGGAAGGAGAAGAAAGGAGAGAGAGAGAAATAGAAAAAAATAATAGAACTATATAGGATTGTTATGTCAAGGTAGTTAAGGCTAAGTCTGGGGTTAGAATAGGTTAACTTAAATTAGTGTTCTCAACCTATGGGTCCCCAGATGTTTTGGCCTTCAACTCCCAGAAATCCTAACAGCTGGTAAACTGGCTGGGATTTCTGGGAGTTGTAGGCCAAAACACCTGGGGACCCACAGGTTGAGAACCACTGACTTAAATGATAATGGTGAAAAAATATATGTCCCATTCAGCAACTGGTTCAGTCTATCTGCTGTACTTGGGACTAGCATTTGGATTTTGGCCTCAAAAAGTAATGGTATGTATACCTACTGGGTTACAAGCCCTCTGCCTCTGGGCTTTCATTGGGTGTGTGTGTGTGTGTGTGTGTGTGTGTGTGTGTGTGTGTGTGTGTGTGTGTAAAATTACACTGTATGAATTTTCCAAATAAAAGTTTGGAAGCATCATGGGACCTTTCAAAATCAGGCCAAGATAACAGATGAATAAGCCATCATGTGTTGGTCTTGTGGTTTGGAAACATGCAATCACACATTTCATATGCCATTAATCCATTCCCATCAAGACCCAACAGTTTACAGTGGAACTGCTGAACTTGCAAGTACTGTATTATTTCCACTGTCAAGTTTTCTCCACTTGTATAGCTCCACAATAAAAAGAGAAGCAATCAAAATCTGAGGGGGTAAGTACCCAACTTATCAGGGCAGCTACATATGCAATTGATGTTTTCCACAAATTGATTATATTCTTGCCGACAAACATCTGGTGAGTTTTGCTGGCACACATTTGATAAGATCTGCATCTGGTTTTTGATCTGAAATATACTCCCAGTACTAATCAGTCACTGGCAGTTTCAAATTTTCAAATGCCCTACTGAAATTTAAGAACATTTCCATCACCGTTCCCCAAAATATGGAACACAACTATAATAAAATCATGTACAAGTACAAGCACAACTAGAAGGTTCTCAATTGCACGGCGCATGCACGGATCATCCATATATGCAATTTCACAGACACCATGAAGAAGAACTAATGATTATACCACATAATTAGAATAACCTCCTTGCCTCATACAAAAGTTTATCTACAGAAAGATACTTGGATCAGTTTCCTAATTATAAAGAAGGGCCCTAATCCTGTGTAATATTATCTGCATGGAAGACCTGCAAAGCACAGTAAAAAATTGCTTCCAAATAAACAAGCACTGGTTGACTTGATCTCTGTGAAGTCTTATATTTTTAATTAAAATCTCCAGTGGTATTATAACACCCATGAAAGAACTAAACTGGGTGTTATAATTGGATTTGGCAGACCATCATCTCTAGTATATCAGCAAAACTAAGGAGGCAGCAACCATTGATGTGGCTCTCTTGAAAGACACTGAAAGTCAAAACAGCATAATGTCAGTTGTAAGTGGTTGTCACATTCTCTTACTACTGCTTTCTACATGGCAAACCTGGTTGTTTGGGTTCTTGGTTGTACAAGAGCTCCCTCTAAAGGAAACATTTAAAATCCCTGAAGATTAGTATAGAAAAGAAAAGTGCCATTGAAACACTCATGAACATCTTTCAGGATTCCAAGTTCATCACATAGGCATCATATTCTATGATGTTGACCGGGCTCGTCCCATGCAAGCCGTTCCGAGACCCCTTGTGGAGATGGAGACATGGTATAAAAATAAAGTTATCATCATCATCATCATCATCATCATCAATCATCAATCATCATTTCTTGTGGAAAGAGAGTGTGTAGAGGCAACCATAAAAGGAAGTTTATACTTGTTATTGACTGCAGATATTGGTATAAGGTTCTTTTTTTCCTGGTCCTTTGGATGCCTTTCCTTATTGTTGGCTCAAACATGCAAGGCGGTTATGGAGCACAGGAAACATGAGTGGCTTTATCATGCAAGGTAAGCAAAACAGCATTGCAGCTAGGTCACACAAGGCCATGTGCGTCCTTCTACTGGTTTGTGCCTCCCACCTCATGTCCCTAAATATTAACAGGCACAACCCATCAATAACTCCCCATCCTGCAATGTTCCCATCTTGGTGCAATAGGTCCCTTCTGCCTCTGTGCTTGCAGTAGTATGGCATCAGAAGGTAGAATTTTCTTCTTCCTCCCCCACCCTTTTGCTATTCCCAAGCCAACTGTCTTTTCTTCTATACATATCATTGCTTTTTGCTATTTTTTATACTGAATTTGCACAATGGTGGTAAGGATAAAAACAATAATACATTTACAGAACTGCTGTAGTGATGAAAGGTGGGGTTATGAGGATCTACAAAAATATGGAATGGTGATTCGACTCAAGTGCATTACTGAAGAGAGACTGACTCTGAAGGTGCTCAACACAGTATGTATTCAAATCAAAACTTTATTACAGACCATAATAGACAGCATAAGTGGGGTACAGTCTAATAAAAGCATGTACATAAAATCTAAAAAGCTAAAAAAAAGGGTATGTTGAGTAAAGCACAAAACTCTTTAGAGAAGTGATTGAACAAAAAAGGATGGAGAGGGAGGGTGGAGGGAGGGAGATTGATGGATGAGTATGAGCATTCAGGGCACAAGTCTGGGGGACTGGGGTGAAAATAACTGATTTACATTTCAGTTAGTTGACAGTTGGATTGTTAGCTGTTGGATCCGGTCATCAATTGGCAAATTTTAAATGCTGCTACACAAAACTTGGTGGTATTGTAGGTTATAACTGGGTTGGTATCTAAGAGCAGCAGGTTGGTGTAAAATTGTCCTGAATGGCCTGGATAATTATATAATAAAGGCAGGATGAGTCTGGATCCAATTTCCCTGTAGAACAGGCACTGGAGGAGCACATGTTCTGTTGTTTCTATTTGACTCGAATCGCAGGGGCAGAGTCTCTCTGAGTAGGGGATCTTCCGGTATCAGCCCTCGAGTACAGTTGATGGAAGGACATGACATCGTGCCAGAGTGAAGTCCCTCCGATGGTTGAGAACCGAATGTATCCATTATCTATGCTAACATAGCTGTAGTAGGATAGTAGATTGGTGAGATCAAGTCCTCTAATTATGACAGTTCAGATCCCAGCATGGGTGCATAGGGTTTATTCATGGACGTGCTCAGATTCTACCAATTAATTATACAATCCGCTTCAGCAGAATGGTTTCCAAAATTGAATAGCATAGCTCTCAGCTTTTGCAGGGATTAAGAGCACAAGATTCCTATGAAATTGGAAATGCAAATGAAACAGACACTTTTGTTTTTACCTGAGAAAACACTCTTTAGGAATCTCTAGGTGCTCCAGCGTGACTTAAAAGTTGATCATGTCACAACAGAGGATCTAGAGATTGTGAGAATGTATTAATCCAATCCATGAATAACACTATGTAACACAATTTTTGTTCCTGGGTTATAAATGCCATCTTCTCATTGGAAGGTGCTGAACAGACTATGCTCTGGCACCACAAGATGCAGAGCTAACCTTCAAAAATGGGGCTACAAAGTGGAGTCCATAACATGCGAGTGTGGAGAAGTGCAAACCATAGACTACTTACTACAAGTCTGAGCTCTGCCACATGCACAATGGAGGACCTTTTCACAGTGACACCAGAGGCACTCCAAGTGGCCAGCTTCTGGTCAAAGGAAATTTAGTATAATGCCAAGTTTTTAACTTTATTTATGTTTTTTTTTAAAAAAAAAACACATTATAACTATACCCTAAATTCACTTTTGACACGATAAATAAAATACTGGTTCTATCATAAAAACAGGGTAAAACTTTATTAAACTGCAAAAACTTTGTTTTTGTGGGTCATCCTGCAGCACATTTTGCTATATTTTTTATGAATATCTCATAGCGTCTCAACCAATTCAATGTAGTTTGTGGCAGCCACAAAAAATGAAGGTTTTGGAGTGTAACTACTACTTTCAAACACCACACAATTTTACAGGAAATAACACTTTTAAACCAGAAACAGAAAATTGGTCAAACTTTGTTACATCATGAATCAAATCTTCAAAAGTTAAATCTGTAAATATGAAGAGCTGGCTGTACTTTATAAGATCTTCCTAATGGTGACGCTATTGCAGGACTTAGTTGTTTGTTCTTTTGATGGCTCATTCAGTGTAACTCAGAGACATGACAATTTTCGAAAAAAAGAAACTGTCCTACAGTGACTCCAGATTGAAGGCTCCTATCACTGTGTGTGTATATGTGCCTGCAAGCTGCCTGTTGACTTACATCGACTCCATGAATTTCAAAAGGTTTCCTTAGGCAAGGAATACTCAGACATGTTTTTGCCAATTCCCTCCTTTGAAATATAGCTCCCAGCACCTGGTATTAATTGGCATTCTCCCATCCATGTACACTTCCAAAGTCATTAGGCAGCTATTCCATTTTCTTGTCACAAAAAAAGAGCTGTTGTAAGGAAACATAAGAGGAATATATCACATAAAGTAAGACATAATTGGCCAGGATCCTGCATCCACCTATAACTACTTTTTAATCAGTGCAGTCCTTGGTTATGTGATTTTAAAGGTAAGTTTGGGGAGAACGTTTGGTTGTTACAATGTCATGATGACTGAATTAGTGAATTACAAAGTTGTAAGTCAAACTTACCTGTGCCAAAAGATCATCAGAAATACACACAAAAAACCAAAGATGTTTTGGAATATAGAATCAATGGTGCAAATTAGATCTACATCTAGTATGAATAGCAAATGGGAATGAATACAAAACATTTTGTTTTTAATTGATTGTGTCTATGGTTGAGACCATTTCCAATTTGTTGTTGCTCCAAGTAATATCTGACTTATGACAACCTTAACATAAATCTATCATGGAGTTTTCTGAGGCTGAGTGTGTGTGTGTCAATGTGCACAAGGTCACCCAGAGGGTTTTCATGGCTGAATGGTCTCCAGAGGTGTAATCCAATGCTCGTGTCAGTATGCCACACTGATTTACAATGCTGTAATTGCTGAACAGAATACAAGGTGTTGTACGGAGTACTGGACAGTCTGTAAAGTGGTGTGGATAGTTAGCATTGCTTTAATGTAGCACTATGGTTCCACATAGTAAAAATTTCATCTGGAAGCATCTCTAGTAAAGGATTGGTTATAAAAAGAGAGTAGGATGGCCTCCTGGTAATTTCAAAACTTCATTCTGAGCTTTAACAAAGAAATGTTTTATTAGCGTTTTTATTATGAGACTGTAGCTGCGACAGAAGCAATTAAATATTTCTGCCTCTCACATCACTTGCATAATTGTGAGAAGATTAATTGACTTTGATTTGTGTACTATTGCATCGTTCCCACTGGAGTCATGAAGGAGGGAAATAAATCAATAATTGGAATTACAGACTTTCCCAGGAGGGAAGAGCTAATGCAGAAAATGTTTCTTTCTGTTGATCAGGAGGGGAAATATGAGGCCCTTCAGATGTTCTTGGACTAAAATGTCCCAGCAGCCTTAGCATAGCTAATGGAGAGGAATACTGGGAGTTGTAGTCCAACATCATGACACCTGCATGATTCCTACCCCTGCCTTGGAGTTAGTAATGGCAATGACATTGGTGTTCTGATGAACTTGCTCTGCATTTTGCCATGAGTCAAGACTTCTGGGATCACCTAGTAGTAAAATATGGCTCAATCCAATGCAGTATGGGTTGCAATTTTATAACAAGTAGTGTTTTGTGATATCTAGCACTATACAAGACAATATTGATTTTCCAAAGCTTTACAAAACAAGTATGAAAAGAAGCTAATTTGGATGAGGAGATACATCTAGATTCACAATGCAAGCATTGCAGTGCTTATCTGGATCCACAGATAGGGACAATTTCTAGCACATACAGACAAGTTCAGCCACTATCCTAATGCTTCCTCAGGTGCAACTGAAAGATGTGTGTTTCCATGTGAGTCTAGCAGAACACAAATAAATCGAGCTCAGGACTTTAGATCGCCCTATTTTGGCACTAATGTTTCTGATCCAACATCCAATAGTATCAATCCTGAACCTTGATCTCTTTTCCACTTTGTCATGAGTCCCTCGTCAAGAATTCTAGGAATTCTCATTTGGTGTGATACTGTACTTAAAATTCCCTGTTAGAGAGTTTTAGCACACTCCCTTCAACTAGAGCAGTGGTTCTCAACCTGGGGTCACCAGATGTTTTAGACCTTCAACTCCCAGAAATTACCAGACAGCTGGTAAACTGGCTGGGATTTCTGGGAGTTGTAGGCCAAAAACTTATTTATTTATTTATTTCAATTATTTATACCCCGCCCTTCTTACCCAAGGGGACTCAGGGCGGCTTAAAAGTGGCAATTGATGCCGTTATACTGGGGACCCCAGGTTTAGAACCACTGAACAAGAGCATGAAACCCTCAGCAAACTACAAATCTTACCATTTCTTATGATGGAGTTGTGACATTATACTCATGTATAAGTTGACCACATGTATAAGACAAGGACATGTTTGGGGGACAAAATTATGGATTTTGATATGACCTGTGAATAAGCTGAGAGTCATTCTGTGAAGAGGGTAAAATGCAAATGCTGCCTCAAGGGTCCAACTGTTCCTGGTCACCATTGCCATTTCCCCACCCAGACATTAAAAAATGCCAGAGGTAGCACCATGGCAAAAAGAGTAGATGGAGGTTCTTCTGATATGGACTGAGCTCTTGCCTTTGGCCAGTCTACTCAGAGAAGGGGTGGTTTATTTTGTGATAAAGAATTAATGTATAGTAATTGATCCATGGATAAGTCAACCCAGCTTTTTTGTCTAAAATGTCTAGATTTATACATGGAGGCTCCATGTATAATGGCGCTCCATGCAGTCATGCCAGCCACATGATCTTGGAGGCATCTATGGACAACGCCGGCTCTTCAACTTATAAATGGATATGAGCACCAACCCCCAGAATCAGACACGACTAGACTTAATGTTGGGGGAAAACCTTTACCTTTACTATACATGGATATAAAGGGTAGTATCAAACTGATAAATGTGCAGTCATTTTTCACATCTGTCTTTTATGTTCTAAGAAATGTATATGCATAACTAGCTATTCAGCAAATTATGATTCAGAATAAGAGAGGCTTCACAGTGCTTGAAATTTTTACTTCTTGGACAACAATTCCCCCAAATTCTCAAACAACATGTCCACTGAGAAATTATGAGAACTGTCATTCAAAACATAATCTTTCTGAGCTCTGTGCATCCAGACTAGATTTCTACCGTGAAATTGCACTGCTTCATTCATAGACATTTATGAGACATCCAGATGACAAAATCTGAAGAATGCCCATGTTGCCCCTTGTTCTTGTTTCAGAATGAGAGAAAATCCATTGGGGGCAAAATAGCACAATGTTTCTCAGTGATTCATAGGACCTGTCAATTTTGAATATTAGGAACCCTCAGACTGGAAACATCTCCAGAACACCAAGTAATAAGTTCCATTAGGAGGAGCGGATAGAAAGCTCTGCTGGGGAGAAGAAGAAAGCACAAAAGTGACAACTCTACAATTTCATATACTCTCCCCTATATATAGATGAAAGATGAGGTTAAGATGGTAAAGATTTTAAATGAGGAAGAAAACACAAGCCAGGAAAGACTGCAACAACTTGCTTTGTCAGAGCTTACTGGGAAAGGCAATCTTCCAACCCTTTCTCTCCTCTCCCCATTGCTGAGTTAATGAAATGGAAACTACTTTTGTACTTTTGAACTAATTTTCAGCAGCCAAAATGAACTGAGGACAAAGGGGAGAAATGAGAGGAGGAGAGAGAAACTAGGACATGTTTAAAGCAGTTGAAAATTCAACAACAGAATATTAATCAGGTCTGTTCCTGCCAAATCAGGGCAGTTAGAGAGCATAGTATCCTACACTGAGTAGACCTCATTTAGTACTGGAAACCAGATACTTGGAACACACACACTAGAGTTGCAGAACTGGGAATTCAAAGCACAAATTTCCTCTGACATATGACGCCCACCTAAATCAGTAGAATTTCTGCCAAGTTGTGCTCATAACCTTGGAGAAAGAGAAAGCGGTGAGTCATGGGTTGAAGCATAGACCAAAGAACCTTAGTGCAATAAAATAGCCCTAGAAACTTTAATGATATAAAATGTGGACTACAAGTAATTATATAGTCCTATGAATAGTATCACTAACAAAAAACTTCATATCACTAAAAGGAGTCTCCTATCTGGTGTTCATCAGCTTGATTTCACCAAAGAAGAATTCAAATGAATAGCCAACTCCTGTAGGGAAAAGGTTCACAAGGCTAAAGTGCAAAATGAGCTCAGGCTTGCCAAGGACATTAAAAACAATAAAAAGGGCTTCTTTGCTTATGTTGGTAGAAAAAGGAAGAACAAGATGGCGATAGGGCCTCTGTGAGGAGAAGATGGGGGTAATGCTGACAGGGGATAGGGAAAAAGCAGAACTACTTAATGCCTTCTTTGCCTCTGTCTTCTCCCAAAAAGAAAGCCATCCTCAACCTCAGCAACATGGAGTGGATGAAGGATTAGGGGAAACAAGTCATCCAGCAATACCTGTCCACTCTAAACAAATTCAAGTCCCCAGGCCCAGATCAAATATATCCAAGAGTATTGAAGGAACTAGCAGAAGTTATTTCGGAACCAATGGCAATCATCTGAGAGTTCTTGGAGAATGGGAAAAGTCCCAGAAGATTGGAGGAGGGCAAATGTGGTCTCTATCTTCAAGAAGAAGAAAAAGGACAACCCAAACAATTACCATCTTCACGTCTGCCTCACGTTGATACCAGGCAAGATTCTGGAAAATATCCTTGAGGAAGTGGTCTGTAAACACTTAGAAAGGAATGCAGTTATCGCTAATAGTCAAAACGGATTTATCAAAAACATGTCATGCCAGACTAATCTGATCTCTTTTTTCGATAGAGTTACAAGCTGGGTCGATGCAGGGGACGCAGTGGATGTAATGTATCTGGATTTCAGTAAGGCTTTCAAGAACGTCTCCCATGACCTTCTGGCAAATAAACTAGTCAAATGTGGGCTAGGCAAAATTACAGTTAGCTGGATCTGTAACTAGTTAAGTGAACAAACCCAGAGGGTGCTCCCCAATGTTTCTTCTTCATCGTGGAAAGAAGTGACAAGTGGAGTGCCGCAGGGTTTCATCCCGGGCCTGGTTCTGTTCAACATCTTTATTAATGACTTATATGAAGGGCTAGAAGGCATGATCATCAAGTTTGCAGATGACACCAAATTGGGAGGGATAGCTATTGCTAATATTCCAGAAGACAGGAGCATAACTGAAAACTATCTTAACAGATGATGGGCCAAAACTAACAAAATGCAGTTCAACAGGGACAAATGCAAGATTTTCCACTTAGGCAGAAAAAATGAAATGCAAAGATACAGAATGGGGGACGCCTGGTTTGACAGCAGTATGTGTGAAAAAGATATTGGAGTCCTTGTGGACAACAAGTTAAACATGGGCCAATAATGCAATGCAACAGCTAAAAAAGCCAATGGGATTTTGGCCTGCATAAATAGGAGTATAGCATCTAGATCCAGGGAAGCCATGCTCCCCCTCTGTTCTGTCTTGGTCAGACCACACCTGGAATACTGTGTCCAATTCTGGGCACCACAATTGAAGGGAGATGTTGACAAGCTGGAATGTGTCCAGAGGAGAGGGACTAAAATTATCAAGGGACTGGAGAACAAGCTCTGTGAAGAGCAATTTAAAAAGCTGGGCATGTATAGCCTTCAGAAGAGAAGGCTGAGAGGAAACATGATGGCCATGTATAAATATGTGAGGGGAAGTCATAGGGAGCAAGTTTTAAAAAACAAAGTATGATCAAGTATTCGATTTCTTCCTAAGTTTCAGTTTGGATTGCTACAAAAATAAAACAGCTTGTATCACTGATTATGCACCAAGTACTAAGTACAATTTCTACTATCTTTTCATACTGTTTGCTTCAAAATGCAAATCAATACTGGCTACTGCTCTTGCCTTAATTCATGTTACTACACAATAAGACATTGCCTAGCATTTTGCCATATCCATTGATGATTTTGCCTCCATCTTCTTTTCATGGTAACAAAACAATATTTCAAAATATAAATTGATTTGTTCCAACTGATTAACATACAGCTTATGCAACAGTCCCCGACTGGATTGTATCTGACCTTTTGAAAAGAAATTACTCAAAAACATTCCACCCACATGCCTCTTTTCAACACCAGAAATATTCATCCATTTAAAAGCAGGTTAAATAGAAAGACAGTATGTCTCAGTTCCTTCCTGCCTGAGATGAGAAGGCACCTTTTCAGAGAAGTATGGCTTTTGGCAAATGTCTTGAAGCCAAGAGGCTCAATATAGTATGGATAATGAAAAGGCTGAGAGAGACTAAGGGTCAAAGTAGAGTCTGTGTTTATCATGTTTCTTGGAAAGTGACTTTTGAAGTGATAAAATATATTTGTAAGCTTTTTTGTTTTTTGAAAAGGTACCTTTTCAAGTAATAGAATATATTTCTAAGCTTGGATAGGCAGACTCTTTGACTATGGTACACTAAAACGGAGGTGAAGGGTAAGCTGTAAGTTATATCCGCCCCAACTCCATGTGATTTTCCTCACCTATATATATTGTGGAGCCCCTGATGGCGCGGCAGGTTAAACCGCTGAGCTGCTGAACTTGCCGACCAAAAGGTCAACAGTTCGAATCCAGGGAGCGGGGTGAGCTCTCGCTGTTAGCCCCAGCTTCTGCCAACCAAGCAGTTAGAAAACATGCAAATGTAAGTAGATCAATAGGTACCGCTCCAGCGGGAAGATAATGGCGCTCCGTGCAGTCATGCCAGCCACATGACCTTTGAGGTGTCTACGGACAATGCCGGCTCTTCGGCTTAGAAATGGACATGAGCACCAACCCTCAGAGTCAAACACGACTAGACTTAATGTCAGGGGAAACCTTTACCTTATATATACTGCATTTGCTATGTTTTTGTGAGTCCCCAATGGGAAGTGAACAGGACAAATTTTCTAGTCAGGAGCACATATTTCTGAGGAAACCACAGTGTAAGAAGGAAATACGTTCCCCTTAATGTCTAGTTTGGCTCAGAGATTGCTGCTTCCCTCTCCTTTACAACATCCTTAACAGCTCCAAGAACTTCGGGGCTCTCAAGCCCAGGCTAGCATCACGAACATAACTATTTTAAAGCAGTTTAAGGTTTCAGTCCTTAGAAATTGACTCCACTGAACCTAATATGACTTCTGTTTCTGTAATCATGCATTATTTTGGGCTAAAAATCAAGCACAGCTATGCACCAATTGGCTCCACTCCTCAGCTCTTGCTAAATACACAAAAAGCTGTCAGCTAAGGACAAAGGCAGCAGTATTTTTTTTTCTAGATAGAGTAGTCAGGTGTATTAAAAATATTGGGCTCCTGCACTTACAACAGTTGTATGAAAAGGGAATGCCAGCAACTTTTCTAGTCAGCTACTGAAATTGTAGGTGCCCTCTTTTCTTTTAGTACCATAGTCTCAAATGGGCCTACTATTTCTGGAAAATTCATTCTGTTGCCCTTGGACAGTTAGTTACAAATGAGTCACTTTTCAGAGATGTTTCAGAAGCAGTATTTTTAAGCCAGCAGAATGAATCTGGATTTACAAAGTCAGGTAAATAGAACTGCAGGGAAGTGGACTGCAAATTAACTTTTGGAATCAGTTGCACAGTAATAATTTCCTGCTTTGTGCAGAAGATATCCCAAAACAAACACTCTCTTTGGACTGACAAAAGTAACCAGCCAAAGATAGCTGTTCATCAGTTTTTCCATGCTAAAAAACAAAATAATATCACTGGAAAAATATGTTGATCTGAGTATAACTGTACTTGAGGCTTTGCACTGGTTTGTTTTTGACAGCCAGCTTAGAAACTCAAGGCTTTTACCTCTTGAGGCTTTTAAGGTTAACAGATCTTGACCATGTCTAAAGTTTCTCCTCTGTTTCAATCGCTTGGATAAGTAGAATCTTTCACTTTGGCACATGAGATTCCAAAATTGAGGTAAGGAAAAGACCTTAAGTCAGTGGTTCTCAACCTGTGGGTCCTCAGGTTTTTGGCTTCCAGAAATCCCAGCCAGTTTACCAGCTGTTAGGATTTCTGGGAGTTGAAGGCCAAAACATCTGGGGACCCACAGGTTGAGAACCACTGTCTTGTCATTTTTGGCCCTTACTCCAGCATAAGGAAATAACTGACAACTTGACACAGACCTTTACTACAAGTCTGAGAGGCTTTCTGTGTATTTAAATGAGGCTTGACGCTCAATTACAATGTAATAACAGTGTGGTAAGAGTGTGATGCTAATGTAACAACTGCTAAAAGCAGGTCAGAATACTCACTTGCTTTCTGATCATTTACCAAACTTACACAGCTCTTAACGGCCAAAGCATTTAAAAATTTCAGAATATTACCCAGTACCTGCTTTCAACCACTAATCACTTTCTTATTATACAACAGTCCCTTGCTGTAGGAGCCCCCAATGGCGCAGCGGATTAAACTGCTGAGTTGCTGAACTTGCAGACTGAAAGGTTGGTGGTTCAAATCCGCGGAGCGGAGTGAACTCCCGCTGTTAGCCCCAGCTTCTTCCAACCTAGCAGTTCAAAAGCATGCAAATATGAGTAGATCAATAGGTACCACTCTGGCAGGAAGGTAACGGCGCTCCATGCAGTCATGCCAGCCACATGACCTTGGAGGTGTGTATGGACAATGCCAATTCTTCAACTTAGAAATGGAAATGAGCACCAACCCCCAGAGTCAAACACGACTGGACTTAATGTCAGGGGGAAATCTTTACCTTTACTTACCCCCTTGCTGTATAGTGATTAGTGTCTGAAAACACTAATCAGTTGTTGAACTGCAGCTCCCAGCATTCCTTACATTAGCTATCCCAGCTAATCCTGCAGGGAGTCAGAGTTCAGCAACATCTGTCAGAATAATATATGCTCTTTTATGTAATGTAACTTTGTGTATATCTAGCTAAGTAGCAGTGGTGCTAAGAAATCCAATTACTGAATGTGAAGATATGTAACAGGAGATTGGCAAGAATACCTGGTGTGTATTGGTGCCTGTTTGAAAGTGCTTGTTCGTGTGGAAGTGAAATGGGGCAACTCTACACAGTAGGCAACTTCTAGATATGTAGAAGCAGAAATTATATTCTGCACTTGTTGGACTGCAAGTCCCAGAATTCTTTACATTAACAATAGTGACTGTGGCTGCTGGGAATCTCAGCCATGCAACCCCCAGTATTGTTATATATGTGCATTATTTTGAATGTATCTTTCACAAAATATGCATTTTATGCCTTTACCCTACATTAAAATGCATTTTGAAACTACTTCACGTCAAAATGTATTTTTGTTCCATTTTAATCTAAGAAATATATTTTGGTACACATTTAAATTTTAAAAAAAAATATGTAGCTTTACTTGCATTTTGATACTCCTCTTGAGTTGAGAACAGGATCAAGAGGGTTCAGTAACAAAAGATCTCTTAATATTGTGTGTGCTTGATCATTTAGTTCACTTTGGATTGGCTCCATAGGAGTCTTGGTGATCATTGTGGAGAGGGCTAGACCCACATAACATAGACTTAGGGTGGGTTTGAAACCCACCACATCTGCCCCCCTCCCCATTCCAGGGTCCATGTACATTTTAAACAAAAGCCAGCATGTAGAATCCATTGAACTTGATCTGATATACTTTCAGTTAACATATCTTTAGGTTTTGGATGCAAGACCTATTAAAATGATGGAATGTGAAGGGCTTTTACAGCCACAGGGTGGATAGGATTCCCCCCTCCACAACCAAAGGGGTTCAGCCATAAAATAGGTGACCTGACCAAATAACTCTTTTCCTACCGTTTGTGGAAATATCTGGAGAATTTATCCTTCAGAAAAGACAGATCAGGAAAACTGGGTCTCTTTATCTCAGATGGTCCCACACACAAGAAGAAATATGCCAGCCGAAAAAGTGGCCAAAATATTTTTAATGGGAGGAATGTTTAAAAAAACTATTCCTAAAAAATGATTCAATCTTCTTTCCTCCCTCTCCTCTGTTATACCAGTTCTGTGCCAGGATACATCAACCAGCAGGCAAGATTGTGCTATTCACCTTGAAGAAGGGGGAGGGGGGGAATCCACATATCTTGCCAATCCCAAAGCTCAGATAAACAAATGTTCTTTGCCACTGAATGTGTGTGTTCAAATGAACAATGTAAATGAGTAAGTTAATGACAATCCTGTCGGAAAGAACTGAAAATTAAAGAAAATTGGACTGGTGAAAATTGCTTGTTATTTAAAACCATTTTCAATTGTCTTTGCAATACAGTGACAAACAACAACAAAAAAGAACGAGATAGTTTGATTTTGAATAATTTTACCATAACTTTACTTCAGCTTTTAAAAAGCATCTAAAAATAATTCCAATTCTAAGTAATATCTTGACGCCTTCCACATATTAAATCAAACAACCTGGCACAATACACTTAACAGCCTAGACATTCCAAATTAAAGCCTTCCTGGTTACTAGAACAATTTGTTTATTTCGTTGGTCTGTGCTGCTATAGGCAATAACGGTACACAGTAAGTCTTGGATAGTGCAATGTGTGATGTTCCTCTTCTTCAAATGAAACTATTCGGCCCAAGAAAAGAGATAAGGCATGCCTTGTATAGAGGATACTAGCCATTGTCTAAAGAAGAATTTTAACTGAGATCCAGTAGTTTGCTTTCAGATATTTTAAATTTAGTATCAAAGGGGATCTTAGCAGTATATCCATGGGGGAACCATCTCACATTGCTTAAGTTGTTCATACTAACACAACATATTTCTTAAGGCTAAATTAATCCTTGGCAGAGACAACAGATTGAATTTAGACTTGGTATTATGTCAGCTACCAGTCTTCAGGTTACAAAGCTCCTATTTATAAAGTGCAGCATGATTTTAGGGTATTATTAAAATTAGCTATGTCTATCCTCAAAGAAACACTACCCTCTCATCTTTTGTATGGTGCAGGCTGGAATCCCCATGTTATTAAACTTATTCAAAGAAATGTGCCTTGCACCTTGATTTCAATCTGCATAGGGTCGGGTAAGACATACTACTTTGTAACCTTTTGTCTCCGAAGGTGTAGATAAAACGTAGTCTAATTTCTATGAAATATACTGTTCAACCTCCAGCACTATTTTGAGCCTCTTTTGTTTTCTAGTCTCACAACAAGATAAAAGGTTAGGAAGGATACAGATGCTGTATAGTCTTAGTTGGTGAAACTCTGTCTAGAGTTGTCAGCAAGATAAATAAGGCATTTTTTTCTGCAGAGATAGCCAGTTTTTAGAAGATTTCCTTTTCAAGTGGAAAGGGAAGATTGATTCTAAATAATTTAAATGCACTGAACTGTGTAACAGAAAAGATACAACAAAACAGATATCTAAGATACAATCAGGCAATATTTCTCTCAGTGTTACTGAATTTAATCCAGTTAATAAATAAAATAAATAACATATTATTCTTATTAACTTGGGAAATGAATGGTTCTAGCTAAATGCTCGTGTAGCAGTTGCAAGCTCTGAATTCAATTCTAGTAAAACTCCTTTATCCTTTAATGAAATAGATGTGGATTTCCCTTCTCTTTATTTTCATTTGCCAAAATGTGATGTAAAATTGGTCCATGATATGTCTATTATTAATAAATATCTATAATAATGTTCTTATCACCTAGATGACAAAAGAATAAAAATCCGCTGTTCATGCAGAAGATACCTAACATCCTCAGTCTTGCAAAACTATTTGACTTTGAGGACAGCCTTCCATTAACTTTACGCTTTATTCCATATTGGATATATCTAGTGCACAGGCTCCAAATAATCTGTGTGTTTTCCTGAAGAGAAAAAGGAAAGATATACACGACTATCCAAAAGGAAGTAAGACATTAGATGAACTTGTTTGCTTTACTTAGCACAAGCCATCCAATTAATCTCAGTTACCATGAGGAGAGATGGCTTAGAACTTTGGATATATACTTAAATCTATCAAAAATAGCTGTAGTTTAAAATATTTGTCTCGACATTATTAAAGCCATTGGTAAATTATATATTTTTTATAAATGCTGAGTACAAATAGATTAAAAAGTGATAAATCATGGTATAAAAAGAAAGAGACCCTTTTCAAGAACATGTATTTGCAATTCAACTGATCATATAAAAGCATAAATTAAAAAAATGTTTATATAATTGTATGTGCTATAGTTTCACCATTCTTTGCAATTACATTCCAGAATACTATAAGAGAGTTCAGGATGGGTTGTCCTCATGAAGGTAGCACAGTGAATCTAACCTTTACACTGATGTCACTCTCATAACAACCTCTCCGGAGCTGTTGTCATCTGATGAGTCCTCCTGAGGTCTCATTCGACTGAAAAGATGTAACAACACATAACCACATTGAAATCTTGGTGAGGTTAACTGTGTTGGATGAACTAAACTTCTGTTTCTAAATGCATTTAGTGGTAACCACAAAGTCCTAGATGTTGAGGAATCTCGTTGGTTGCTCTCTTCTATATCTGTAGCTTTGTCATAATTTAGTACATCCCAGTGCAGGTTGACAGCCCTCCAACGTTTAAATACTCTAGAGACAGATGCACCTTCATGTACAATAAGTCCTGAAATCAAAAGAATACATTTCAACTCTTAGTTCTTTTGGCCAGACACTATTTTCAAATATATAAGTACTATTAGGATAGAATTCCTCTTATGAGTTAAGTTAAAGGACTTGAATTACTTGTGGCTGGTTCTTTACTTAACTTTATTTTTGTACCCTGCCTCCATCTCCTCAAAGAGACTCAAGGAGGCTTACATATGGCACTAGGTGCCTAAAGCAACACATTAAATAAACACACATTACAATACAAAATAAAACCACTAGTATATAAAACAACAATTTGTGTTCCTATATATATATCCACTGTACAACACATTTTAGATTTGTCAAGGATTGCCCTTTAATTAGAAGAAGAAAAATGGCATTTTGACTAAAATAGTGTAGATATTTCAGAGCACTTAGCCAAATCAGAACAAACAGGGAACCATTTAAATGATACATGTTTTTTCCCAGTCACTGGAATGTCATTCCCTAGCTCAGAAATATTTAACTTGGTTGCCTAAAATGTTTGCCTCCCAATTTAGCACATTGAATACTAAGATCATACACTTCAGATTAAAATATGAGCTGGAAAAGAATTTAAACCCAATTTAAATCCATAATCTATAATCCTCACCACCTTCCAGTCTTCCCTTCCACATCCAATTACTTCCCTTGCTGCTGCAGTAGTTGTAGTAGAAAGGAGGGAGGGAGGGAAGTCCCTCATCACTTGTCTCACAGAAGTAACACAAAGTGCTGGAAAGAGGAGGGGTGAGAAGATACCTCTGTTCTACTAAAGCTACTTCAGCAGAAATACAGGAAAGCAGAAATCAAGGCAAGCTCCTAGGCATTTTAAAACCCCCGAAGGATGGATTATTAGCAAAGGAAGCAAATCTTTTCACACTTGATTTGCTTCAGCTTCTGATTTATAATAGACCCAAATTATTTGTGCAAGATTAACAGTTTTACATTTCTGGTTCTGACCTTAACTGTGAAAGTTTCTTATCACTAACTGCAACTAACATCTACTCTCCAACATTTCACAGGGGTAAATAAGAACATTCTCATATCAAGCTTTGATTTCTCCACCATTATTGAATATTACCTGCTGTCTCAATTGTACCTGCAATTTCCTGTCCCATCCTATTTCTAGACAAAGCCAAGAAAGTCTTTGTTCTTCAGTTTAAAGATAAACTGAAAACTAGTCTTGTGCATTTGTATGGAATCACTGCCCATTTCTATTTGTACCATTTGTATGGTCCTGTTTCTGTTTCCGCCTGTCGCTTACAGAAATGGGTGCCTATACAAATGGGCTTTTCCGTCCAAGTTCCGGAAAAAAACAAAGATTTTTCAGGCCTTGGGTGGCAAAGCGGCAGGGCCTACCAGCCAGGGCCTACAGTCGAGCGCTCAACTGTAGGCCCGGCAGGTAGGGCCTATGAGCATTGAGGGCTCGCAGGGCCTACAGTTGAGTACTCGACTGTAGGCTCAGCAGCCAGGGCCTAAGAGCTTTGAGTGCTTGATGGATCCTAGGCCTAGCTCACAGGGCCTACAGTCGAGCACCTAGTGCTCGAAGCTCAACTGTAGGCCCTGTGAGCCAGGTTTACGAGCCATCCACTGCTTGGCACTCGATTGTAGGCCCTGTGCAGAAAATCAGCTGACCGAACAGCTACCATTCCCCTTTTCCTTTCATTTCACTGCTTCTTTCGTTCTCAGGGAGTTGTACCATTCCGTACATCAAAACAGAACCATCAAAACAGATCTTGCCAGTATGTGGAACTGGAAACTGTGTGGTGTTTTAGTGTTGATGCACATGCATAGATGCAAAGAGCCAAGATATCTCAAACCTACACTCATTTTATTTATTTATTTATTTAAAAACCTAGGGAGACAGCTGAATTGTAAATAGAGCAATAGGCCCTAACAAAAAAATATAAAATGCATCACTAACATATTCATTAAAATTTGGACAATTTATCAAATCAAATCAAGAGAATAGAAACAAATTTACAAATTGTAATAGGTACAAGTTGTAATCTAAAAATGAAGACATGAACAAAAAAGAATTATATAAAAGAGAGATCTGGAGGGACAATGAATTCAAGGGTGCTGAATATTCCATATATTCAGACACTTTATGTGTATTTCTGTCTTATCCTGCCTATTGGATGCATCTCTTGAGCCCTATCTTGCTTTTCTTGCTTTGTTTAAAACTATAGAACGGGGACATTTTTAAGCAAAATTCTGTCCAATGACAATAATATAATGTCTGCTCTGTTCCTATGTGTACTCTGCCAGGGGTTTTCACAAATTTAAAACTTACTAAATTCAATCAACTCTAAGATTATTCTATAGATAAGAATGTTGACAAACAATATTTTTATCATTGTTATCAAATATCTTTACATTTGTAAACCTTGCTGGGACTAAAACTGAAAATTCATGCATTATATTTTCTACCTTGGTTCCAAGGAAAGGGGTATAAATTTCTAATGTGAAGGGAATAAATAACACCCAAAGTGATACTAATATCACCAAACACAAGAACAAGACACCGTAAATCCCATATTATCCTCCCATTTTGCAAAATATATGAATAGATTATTATTTTTAAATCTTACCTATGCACACTATATCCATAAAACCATACATTCCATAGCAGATTTGAAAAAGGAGGTCTTTTCTTTGCCATACTGCATAGGGACTGAGGGCTGACCACAGAAGCCAAGTTACACTTGCTATTAAGAACAGTGATCCTAAAATAACAGCGATCATCTGAACTTTCTCAACCAGAGTTACAGTAATGCTTTGCCACTAAAAGAAAGAAAAGAGAATATGGAAGAAAATGTTTATTAAAATAATGATGTTCCAATTTGACTTCTCATGAAAATGTGCAGTCAGCCACTGATCTAGATTGTGAGACATTTCCTATTCATACTTGAACAAGATCCCCTTTTCTCCTCTTGTTACATGTGCTTAAATTTAAATATGCTTATTAATGTGGCAGTGTAACATAGAAATTCTATCTTATTTATCAATGAAAGCAAATACCATATTTAACGTAAATCTTTTTGAGATAGGACAATATTTATCTGCAGAAACATAGCCCATAAATTTTATAGCATTTAACTACTGTATGTTTAGAACTGTAAGATAATATCATGAATGCATTCAGTAAAATATATTTAATTCCTTCCCAGTCATATAATAGCAGAGAAATAAAAATCCTCGATTCAACCTTGCAGCACATATCAAAAGAAAAATAGATGCCAAAGTATAGTAGAAGTTAAGTACTGGTAAGGTCCATTTATTTTAAATCAATCAAGTACAATTATATGCATGTTTACTCAGGAAAAAAAGTCCTGCTGAATTCAACAGGACTTGAAATGTCCATTGTGTACATAGAACTGAAGTGTGTCTTTTATTCTCCAATAGAAATTCAACATGGGTTGGGGGGTAGCTTTTCTTAGATTTATCCCACTATATTAACCTGGTGGCACAGCGGGTTAAACCGCTGAGCTGCTGAACTTGTAGACCAAAAGATCGGCAGTTCAAATCCAGAGAGCGGGGTAAGCTCCCACTGTTAGCCCCAGCTTCTGTCAACCAAGAAGTTCCAAAACATGCAAATGTGAGTAGATCAATAGGTGCCACTCCGGCAGGAAGGTAACGGTGCTCCATGCAGTCATGCCAGCCACATGACCTTGGAGCTGTGAAATATACAATACTGACTTGGCTTACATCACTAATGTATAAACAGTAGGGTTGTCCAAATATTCGTTATGTTTCTCGTTTCGTAATTATTTCGGATTGTTCTCGTTTTTTGAAACGAGTATTGAAACGTTTTCCCTGGGCGCAACTGGCAATGTAATTCGAACCATCGTTGGTCCATTCTCTAATTGTTTCTTAAAATTTTCGTTAATTTTTTTCCTTCCAAATTTTTTTAAAATATTTTTTTAATTTTTTTAATTTTTTTGTTTTGTTTCTGCAACCTAACATGAATGGGAGCCTAGCGCAGCCTAACATGGCTACCACTCCCTGGCAAATCAGAGACTTCCACGATGGCTGAAAAAGGTGGGGGCTAGCATCCTCCACGTCCACGTGGAGTGTCATGGAGCCAATTCCAAGAGCTGAGTTTGCAAGCTCTTGAATCGGAGCCATAACAATATACACTCCTCGATAGCTCCTACAGACACCTGGCAGCAAAGCATGGGAACTTCTGGAGTGAGAATCAAAACAATTTTAATGAGTAGTTTGTGTTGTAGTGGTAGTAATGTGATACATGGGGTGGGGTTTGGGTGATGATATTTACGTGTGGTGTGACGTTGTAGCAAAGGTGATAAAAATGATTGTATGTAAACATTATGTCATTCTCGACTTTTCCAAGTCGTGTGTTCTTCAATAAAGATTGGTTTTGATAGCAGCTACCTTTGGTCTGTGTTCATGCTGGTCGTTTGAAGTAAGCGTGACATTAAGTCGAGAATCCCATTCTTACCCTCCTGCGGAGCCGCAGTGAAGTGAAAATGAGTGGAGGGGGCGATCGGAGCCCGAAGGGGGCAGAGGGGCCCTTGCCAGATGTTCGGCCGCTGGGAGAGGAAACGCTACAGGCCATCGCTTCCTCTACCGGCTACCCCAGACCGAATGGAGTGACCCAGAGGATCCCCAGAGGAGGGAGAGGCGTCTCAGCGGCTGCGGAGACCAGTTGGGGGTCCGGAGGGAGCATGCCGGAAACCGTGGCCCTACGGTTGTCCATCTTGGAGACCAACTTGTCCAGGCTGTCGGAAACCGTGGGAAGATTGGTGCCGTTGTTGGAGGAGAATCTCCAGAGGGAGCCCACTCAATATGGTGCTGAAAGAGGGCCGAGCAAGGACGAGGCTTGGAGCCAAAGGGGCCAGCGCGCATCAATGCAGAGCCCAACGGCAGCAGGCAGCGACGGAGACGAGGAGTACTGGCAGGAGCTGGAGTTCTGAGAAAGGATGGCGCGCGAGGTGGATTGACAGCGAGCCTTGGAAACTCTGAGACCGCCAACTCCAACAGGACTCCCAACCCCTCGAATTGGTGTCGGGGTTGAAATACCGCTAGGACCAGGAATCGGGTCCAGTGGGTTGGTGGAGGAAGGCGGAGAGGAACCGGAGATCCATGGAGATGGGGAGGATGCACCATTCGACGACGGAAGACGGAGCGCAGGGGCTACAGCAGGGCCTACATTTAGATGGATGGAAGGGCCGACGGCAGCGGCGGAATTCCGAGGACCGCGGGGGGCGACCGCCGGGCTGGGGCGCGGCGTGGTCAAAGGATCAGTTCAGGGGAACCTGATGCAACCCCTCCCCAGGCCACCCGTTCAAAGGCAACGTACCGCGGAATGGATGCCTAGGAGAGAGGAGCTTAAACTAGAATACGGAGGGGAATCATCCGAATTGAACTTTTTCCTCATTGGCATCAGAGGATACATGGAGGATAACGCGCATACATTCCCCTCCGAAGGAAGCATGGTTCGGGCCATTGGAAATACCCTCAAAAGGGGGGCGGCCAGCTGGTATGTGCAATTACACGCCAGGCACGACCCGTGCTTGAGATCAGTGCCCCGATTTCTAGCCGCACTGGAGAACCGATTTAGAGACCCGCTGGAGCAATTAAGAGCTCGCGACCAATTAAAAGGCATAAAGCAAAGGGACAAGACGGTACCCGAGTACGCAGAAGAGTTCCTCCATCTTGCGGAAAGGGTACCAGAGTGGTCCGAAGTGACCAAAGTGGAAATATTTAAAGAAGGACTGCGCTCCGAGATATTTAGCTGGGCGGCGCACAGAGATGACCCAGAGACGTTACAGGGTTGGATTCAACTAGCAGGGCGCTTCGAATCCACCCTATCCCAAGTAAAGCGCTTTCGGAGCGGCGGCGCCCGGCAGCGACCGGCAGCGAGGGGTCGGGGAGAAACGAGGAAGCAGGAGCGACCCGGAGGGCGGCCCGGGATCCCCTCCAACGGTGACGACAGCAGACCCAAGCCAGGATGCTTTCTGTGCGGGAAGACGGGCCATAGGGCGGCTGAATGTTGGGCCCGGAAGGAGAACCGCCCAAAGCCACGAAACCCACGCCAGCAACCGGGAGACGAGCAGAGGAGGAGGTGCAAGCCCCAGAGCCTCCGGAGCAGCTGGTGAGTCAAGACAAACGCATGATGGTAGTGCCAATCTGCTTATCGGGATTAGAGAATCGGGCCACCTGTAGAGCATTCGTGGATTGCGGTTGCTCTAGGAACATTATAACTCCGGAATTAGCGGAGGCGCTAAAATGCCAGCAGACTGCACTTAAAGTTCCGATTGCGTTCTCGCAGTTGGATGGATCGGTTGCGGCTGGGGAAGTATCCACGAAGGAAATACAGGGGATCCCGTGTGAAATAGGCAAATGGGAAGGAAGAATATCCTTTGTAATAGCCCCTATCGCCACGTACAATGTCATACTGGGGATCCCGTGGCTAGAGCAGGCAAACCCCGAAGTAGATTGGAGGGGAAAGAGCATGTCCTTTAAGGACCAACAAACACAATGGGAGATAAGCAAGATAGCAGAAGAAGAGAGTGAGGGAGATGAACCGGAAGAAATAGACCAAGAACTATTGCCCCCGGAATACAGGGACTTTGTGGATGTGTTCAATCAGAAAGAAGCAAGCAAATTACCTCCCAAAAGGAATCTAGAAGTGGGAATCGAAATAACCCCGGGGGCAAACTTACCAAAACCCAAAGTTTACCCCATGTCGGTTCAGGAAAAGGAGGAGTTGAGGAAATATATTGATAAAAATTTGGCACGGGGATTCATTAAGCCATCCAACTCCCCTTTGGGAGCCCCCGTGTTATTTAGGAGAAAGAAAGACAATTCGTTCAGACTGTGCATTGACTATCGTAATTTGAACACAATTACGAAGGATAACAAATACCCTATGCCCTTAGTAAAGGATCTCATTACCGTGTTAAAGAAAGGGAGCATATTTACCAAGCTTGATTTGATTGAAGCTTATCATAAATTAAGAATTAAACCCGAGGACACTTGGAAAACTGCATTTTCCTGCGCTTTCGGACTTTTTGAATATTTAGTTTTGCCTTTCGGGTTAAAAAACGGCGGCTCCTGCTTCATGCAGCTTATAAACGAGATCCTACGCCCATTGTTATATCGGGGAGTATTTGTATTTTTAGACGACATCCTTATCGTAAGCGAGGACAGAAAACAGCACACTGAATTGGTACGGGAAGTCTTGCAAAAGCTAAGGGAAGCTAAACTGTATGCAAAATTTTCCAAATGTGAGTTCAACAAGACACAAATCGACTTTTTGGGATATCGGATATCTTCGGATGGATTAGCTATGGACCCGTCCAAAGTATCAGACATAAGGGAATGGGGAGTCCCTCAAACGAGGAGACAATTACAATCATTCCTAGGATTTGCAAATTTCTATAGATCGTTCATAAAAGACTTTGCAAAACTGGCCGCACCCCTTACCGAACTTCTGAAAACGAAAGGGAGAGGGGAAACGGCAAAAGTAAAAGCCCCTGGCGCCAAACTGTGTTGGACGCCAGAATGCCAAAGAGCTTTTGAGACCCTGAAAGAACGCTTTACGGAAGAACCCGTCCTAAAACACCCAGACATGCAGAGTCCTTTTGTAATACATTGCGATGCTTCGGACTGTGCATATGGGGCGGTATTATTGCAAAAGGACCAAAATGGGAATTTGAAGCCATGTGGTTATTTATCACGGAAGTTTAGCGAAACTGAAAAATGTTGGCCCATATGGGAAAAGGAAGCGTTAGCTATACTGAAAGCATTGGAATGCTGGAGGCACTTCCTCGAAGGAAGCAAGATCCCATTCGAGGTCTGGTCTGATCATAGAAATCTCCAATACTTGAAGTCCCCGCGAAAATTATCCCCCAAACAAATTAGATGGGCACAGTACTTCAGTAGGTTTAATTTCCAACTGAAGTTCTTCCAAGGGAAGCAAAACGTCCTGGCCGATGCCCTTTCACGCATGCCTCAACACGAGAATATAGCCGCAGCAAAAGAAGGGACTTTGTTTTCCGAAAGACAATGGGGGCTAGCTGTCAGCACGAGGGCGCAAACAGAAAGAGAGAGCTCGGCCGCTGTCAAAATTAACGAAGGAGGTAGTTGGGAAAAGGAACTGGCGCAATCATACGAAGGGGACCAATGGATTTTATCCAACGCAGAGAAAGGGGAACAAAAGGGGGGATTATGGTTTGTGAAAAGGAAATTGTACATTCCTGCAATATTGAGGGCTAGGATTTTGCATCGTTTTCATAATAACCAGAGCGCAGGTCATATGGGGATTACAAAGACGACGAAATCCGTAGCGAAACACTGTTGGTGGCCAGGGATGAGAAAGGACATAAAAAATTATGTTACCCAATGTGACGATTGTGCCATGAATAAATCGCGGGGAGGGAGACCAATGGGACTATTACAACCGGTGGCAGAACCCACCAGACCTTGGGAATGTGTGGCCATGGACTTTGTGGGGGAATTACCTGTCAGCAAGGGGCATCGTTATATATGGACGGTGTTAGACCTGTTTTCCAAACAAGCTCACTTCATAGCACTTGCGAAACTACCATCAGCAGAGAAATTGGCTGAATTATACCTAAACCACATTTACAAACTACACGGATGTCCTAGCAGGGTGGTCAGTGACAGGGGTGTCCAATTCACGGCAAAATTCTGGGGGAAATTCTTGGAAATATTAGGAGCAGAAAGGAGCCTGAGTTCTGCTTTCCACCCTATGACAAACGGTGCAGTAGAACGTACCCAACAGACACTTGGACAGTTCCTTCGCATATACTCAAATAAGAGACAAAACGATTGGTCTAAGTGGCTAGCCTTTGCTGAACTAGCCTTTAATTCTACTATCCACTCCGCAACAAATAAAACCCCATTTGAAGTAATTTATGGGCACGAAATTCAGCCTTTACCCCAATTGCCAAAGTGGACAGAGAATGGAGAAACAGGGGCAGGGAAATGGAAAGCCCAGATGCTAGAATGTTGGGACCAAGTGACTGCATCCTTAAAGGAGGCGCACAAAAAATATAAAACATTCGCAGATAGGAAAAGAGTGGAAGGCGATAAATTGGAAAAGGGGGACTTAGTATGGCTAAGTACGCAAAACATCAAACTGGGTCTACCTTCAAAAAAGCTGAGCCCCAAGTTCATCGGACCCTTCAGAATACAGGAAATTATAAACGAAGTGACTTTCCAATTACAATTGCCAAAAAGTCTAGGGAAAATACACCCTGTGTTCCATCGCAGCTTATTAAAAAAATATATGGGTACGTTGGGGAAAATGGATACATAGTGTTCATGTTTACTTTGTTTCAGAGTCGTGGCGGCCGAAGCACAGAAGAAGAGGTCGGCGAAAGGGGGAGCGCCATGTCATGGAGCCAATTCCAAGAGCTGAGTTTGCAAGCTCTTGAATCGGAGCCATAACAATATACACTCCTCGATAGCTCCTACAGACACCTGGCAGCAAAGCATGGGAACTTCTGGAGTGAGAATCAAAACAATTTTAATGAGTAGTTTGTGTTGTAGTGGTAGAAATGTGATACATGGGGTGGGGTTTGGGTGATGATATTTACGTGTGGTGTGACGTTGTAGCAAAGGTGATAAAAATGATTGTATGTAAACATTATGTCATTCTCGACTTTTCCAAGTCGTGTGTTCTTCAATAAAGATTGGTTTTGATAGCAGCTACCTTTGGTCTGTGTTCATGCTGGTCGTTTGAAGTAAGCGTGACAGTGGAGGATCTCTATAAAAATCCCCTCCCCAACTGAGCCAAGCCATTCTGGGTTGGGATACCGAGGAGAGAGGGTGTTTCGCGCGCGCTGGGAAGCTGCTTGCTTGCTTGGGGGAGAGAGGGCTAAGTGACTGGGGGTAGAGTGTTTCTGTTGTTGCTGGTTCGATATTGTGTTTTTTGGGGGGGAAATTGGCTGGGGGCTTGGGGCAGAGTCCTTGCTGTGGCTGGCTTTAGGGAACTTTTTTTTTTCCAAAGGACATCTGCGTGCCTGCTAGTGCTGAGCTTGGGGTGCTTTCCATCTACTCCTGAGGGAGACCTTTTGCCTTTCTGTTTTCTTTTTTGGAATTTAGCAATCACCACATCAGCCCTTCTTTGCAATCCTGAAAGGGGGGGGGGACTTGAAAATAATAGTTTCCAAAGGACGTCTGCGTTCCTGCAAGTGCATTGCTTCCCTCCCGTTCCGTTTGTAATCCCAAGCCCCCGGGCTGAGTGTTATTGCAGCAATCACAAAGACACACATTGTTTTCAAACCTAAAGGATACATTGGAAGAAATAGTTTCCAAAGGACGTGGGGCACCTGCCAAGGCATTGCTTCCCTCACGCTCCATTTCTATTCCCAAGCCTTGGGCTGAGTTTTATTTCTGCAATCACAAAGTCAGACATTGATTTGATTCAATAGAGGGTCCACAGCAATTTATAGTTTCCAAAGGACGTGGGCACTCCTGCCAAGGCATTGCTTCCCTCACGCTCCATTTCTATTCCCAAGCCTTGGGCTGAGTTTTATTTCTGCAATCACAAAGTCAGACATTGATTTGATTCAATAGAGGGTCCACAGCAATTTATAGTTTCCAAAGGACAGTGGCACTCCTGCCAAGGCATTGTTTGGCGTGTGCTGCATTTCTAATCCAAAGTCTTCAGCCAGAGTTTCATTTTTGCAATCACAAGGTCAGCCAGTGGCACCATTGATCAAAAGGTTCAAAGGCAATTTATAGTTTCCAAAGGACAGTGGCACTCCTGCCAAGGCATTGCTTGGTGTGTGCTGCATTTCTAATCCAAAGTCTACACAAGTAGAAGAGGGACTTTTACAGTGATAAGAACCCAATTGAACAGGAAATAAGACTTTCAAACCAGGAACAGGTTTCTTCAAATATTGAAAAATAGTGTATTATAAAAAGTTATGAAAATTCTCCAAAAATCATAGGAGACAGGAAACATTCTGCAATTTGTTGAGCAAAGAGTGTGCAATGTGTTCTCCCACTGTACCAAATTTGATGAGAAAAGCTCAAGAAATGAGGGCGGGAGACCCCCAGAAAAGTCCCCCCCCCCCGGTTTCCTGTTTTTTGGCAATTGTGCATGTGCGTCTGCCATTTTAGAAACATTTTAGAAACATTACAAATTTTCGGAAATATCCGAAAATTTTGGGTGAAAAATTAAGAAATAATTTCTATATCGAAGAGCCGGCACCCCCTACTTTAGAAACGAGAATTGAAACATTTTTTCCATCGATCGGACAAGCCTAATAAACAGTACCAATATGGCTATAATCAAAAGATTGGATAATCAATCTTGTTTGTATGAAAAAACTATGGTATTGGTAGTCTGTAGGAAGCGGTCTTGGCAGAACATTTCAGATGAACAGGATAATTGAGTTACTGCTCTCATGTTATTATTTGAACAGAGGCCCCATCTACACTGATCATTTGATGCATTTTCAAACTGGTATTGGATAAAATGGTTTTGCTGTGCAGATAATTACACAGGAAATCATGGAACCAGTGTGAGGCCCTGATGGTGATTACACAAACCACAGAAAATTGATGTACATTAAGAGCTCTCTTTTACACACTTTCGTAGGTGTCTGCTGTCTAGTTGACACAGTCAGTGGTGATCAATGTAGATGGAAACTGAGATAACCAGATTGCCCCACTACTGTCCTTGTTCTTGCTTTGAAAAGGACATTCTAATTAACAAATTCTGGAGAAATACATATAAAAATAGACACTGGAAAATATGAAAACAGTGTAGTTGGAGTTGGGGGCTCCGAGATGGTTCACCAAGGATCAGTTCCTACCTTTGGTGTATAACTGAGACATCTATCTTGGCAACACACCAAAAGCTAAAGAGAACCGTGAACTAGGGACACATATTTGGTGGCTGATTTTTGAAGAACAAGCAATGCCAAATACCAATTTTAATGAAAGACTTTGGAAGATTTACCTAGCAATAAGCTCTTATCTGATGGACAATTAACTTCTCTTGGATCTTTCTTCTACTTATTGGAGACATGAGTTAAGATACTAGTTAGGACAGTGGTTCTCAACCTGTGGGTCCCCAGGTGTTTTGGCCTACAACTCCCAGAAATCCCAGGCAGTTTACCAGCTGTTAGGATTTCTGCGAGTTGAAGGCCAAAACATCTGGGGGCCAACAGGTTAAGAAGCACTGGCTTAAGGCTTTAAATAAAAACAAGCAAAACTACAGCTACAGCTAAAGGACATCCCTGGCACATTAAGTCGACTAATGGTTCTTAAGAGCTGTAAGAAAGGCTGTTAAAATTTAAGTGGTTGACTGCAAACCATAGCCCATGTGATCCACAAAGAGTTAAAGATTGCTTATCTTAGCCAAGAAACACTAAAGCAAATGAATGTTTGAACTTCTGATAGATATAGAAACTAAGAGGGAAACAAGAACTAGAAATAATTTGTCCTGCAGTACAACTGTGTGTGTAGAGAAGATATTATCGAAAGAAAGTTCCAGTCACTTTAAAATCAGCTGGCAATTTTTAAAGGAAATATCAAACTACTGCTTGTAGTGGTTAATACTGAAAGTTTAAAAGATTTCGAGACAAATGGCTGTCAAAGGAACGGGAATATCTGTGGACCACTCCAAACCAACTGAAATAGCCCAAATTATTGATGAAATGAAGATGAGGAAGGATTTCTCTGTATATATGAAAGACATATATAATTATTTAGAAAAGTTGGTTGGGGAGATAATTTGTGTGAACTAGAACTTACAGGAAAGTAAGACTCACAAGCTGGAAGAGACTACAGAGAAATTAAAGCACAAGGAGGATGCGGTTTTACTACAAGATATCGCTGCACTTCACTTCACTTTATTTCTTAATTAGTAACTCTCCACCAGAGTGCTCTGAGCGACTTACAATTTAAAATATCATTCCACAATATAAAAACATTCAACATAAAAACATTCAACAGTGACTATTTGGCAAATTAGATCTGATTTACTTAAATGCACAACCAAACAGCCAAGTCTTGAGCGCTTTCCCAAAAGGTCGCAATTCTGACATTGCTCTAACATATGGGGGCAATGAGTTCTACAGAATTGGAGCATAGGTTGAAAAGGCTCTATGCCTTGTAGCTTCCAGGCGTACCTCCCTAGGGCCCAGTACATATAGGAGATTTTCCTGGGAGGATCGAGGTGACCACTGATGAATAAAAGGAATGAGGTGGTCCCTAAGATATAATGGTCCTTGGCCATTTCGAGCTTTAAATGTTAGGATCAGTATCTTGTAATAGATCCAATGTTTTATTGGTAGCCAATGCAGTTGTTTCAAAATCGGTGTAATATGGGATCTTATAGATGATCCCGCTAGCAGCCTGGCCGCCGTATTTTGGACCATTCGGATCTTCTGGGTTTTTGTCTTCGGAAGGCCGGCATATAAGGCATTACAATAATCCAACCTAGTGGTGACTGTTGCATGGATTACTGTTGCCAATGCTTCTGTTGAAAGGTAGGATGCCAATTTCCTTGCCTGGCGAAGATGAAAAAAGGCCTGCTTACTTATGGCAGTGATCTGGGCCTCCATTGTCAGCGATGAGTCCAACACAACCCCAAGGCTTTTAATAGTAGCAGACGGAACCAGAACTTCCCCATCAAAATCAGGCAGTGATTGGATTAACTCTGGTGGCTGGCCGAGCCAGAGTATCTCAGTTTTTGCGGGATTCACTTTTAGTCTACTTGCTCGCCGACAACTCATCACTGCTTCCAAACACAGCTTAAAGTTCTCAGGAATCGTGGTTGTCCCAGGTTCAAGACGCAAGAGTAGCTGGGTATCATCTGCATACTGGTAGCACTCTATGCCAAAGCTCCGCACTAGTCCAGCAAGTTGTCCAACGTAGATGTTAAATAACAGGGGCAAAAGAATAGCACCCTGAGGAACTGCACAGCAAAGGCAGGAGCTCTCAGAGCTTTGGCCTAACCACTCCACCCTCTGTCTCCGGTCCCGGATAAACGAATTGAACCATTTGAGAGCTAAACCTCGTATACCAGACAAAGCCAATCGATGGATCAGCAAGTCATGGTCCACAGTGTCGAATGCAGCTGTAAGGTCCAAGAGTACCAATAGCGCTGATCCGCCCCGGTCTAACTGATGACAAATTTCATCAGTAATAGCTACCAAGACAGTCTCTGTCCCATGACCTGAACGACAGCCTGATTGAAAGGGGTCTAAGCCCGCAGTCTCATCTAAGAATTGCTGTAGCTGTCCCGCCACTGTCTGTTCAATCACCTTGCTCAAAAATGGAAGGTTTGAAACTGGGCAGTAGTTACTAGGTATGGCGGCGTCTAGACTTGGTTTTTTCAGAAGAGGGTGAACCACTGCTTCTTTAAGACACTCTGGGAAAATTCCTTGTTCCAAGGAGCTGTTAATGATGTTTCTTAAGGGATCTTGTAGGAGGGGCAAGGGTCAAGGGAGCAGGTAGTTGGTCTTGCTGCAGCTAGAGTCTTTTCCAGATCTTCCATTTCTAATGGCACAAAAAGTTCTAGAAGTTTGTCACTAGATGGCCAGAAAGCTTCTAGTTCCCTCAATGTGTCCTCTGTGGGAGGTAGCCCTTCACAAAGCAGATTGATCTTATTTATGAAGGAGCTCTGAAAGGTCTCTGCTGTAATATCTTGACTGGCCATATATTGGCTGGATGGGTTGGATTTATGATGTTACGAACAATTTTAAATATTTGAGCAGGTCGAGATCTGTCGGAAGCTATCAGTGAGGAATTATATACTTTTTTGGCCTCTCTGGTGGCTGGTGGGAAGAACATAAGAGTATGGGTGTGCCAGAATGACAGGTGGAGGATCGTCATACTAAAATCATTGAAGCTGTTACTGATTTTTGGTAGTTCCACAGAAAGATTTCAGTCGGAAGACTGACGAGATCTATTTCCAAGATTCTTATGTGGCTAGACAGTGAAACATGTTCAGAGGTGTGGTGATAGTTTGGTTCTACATTAACATTGCATGAACAAGTTAACAATTGATTATGTTTAAGGATATACTTTCTAGAAATTTGAAGAAAATAAGTTATTATACTTCCTTGACACAAAAATTAAAGACAGAAGATATCCCAATTAGATGGGAGAAACTGGAGGGAATCTCTATCAGATTTAATTGAAAGAGATTCAGATTTAACACAGATCCAAAGGAAAAAAGAATTCTTGAAGAAATATGGTGACTGGTTCAACACACATCCGAGGAAAAGAGAAGAGGAAAACAAGATTATGGAGAAGAAAAGACAAAGATGACAAGATGAATAAAGGAACAGGTGAAATAGACATGGACTCTGAAAATCACTGATGAAGATCTGTGATTTAGCTGAAATGGACAAATTGACTATGCTGATTCACTAACTTTTAAAATATTTGGGACATGTTTTATTACTTTTTCACAACAACAACTAAGACATTTCTTATTGTAAGATTCATGAATTAATAAACCACTGCCAAAAGTAGAAGTGTGATCATATAATATCATGTAAGGGAAATAGACTAACAAGGAATAATAACTATCAGACAGAGAGTGAGAAGTTTGTAGTTCCTTTTTGTTTGTGTGTGTGTAATTTTTGTCTTTCTGTTTTGTTATTTTTAATAGTCAAACACAAAGGTTCTCAGAGCAGCTCACAAATTGTTAATTTGTCCTCAGACATGCAATCTAAATAAAATGCAACAGAGAAGGAAAAGGGAATGCCAGTAAGGAAGAGGATTAGACACTGCTGTTTGTTTCTCCTTCCGAGGCCAGAGCAATGGCAATTGGGATGGATGGAGGGTCTTTCTACTAGATGTAGTCTTGCAGTTATATCTTTAAAAAATCCCTTGTGTATTTTATGTTGATTTTTTCTTGAATAAAAATTACTTTAAAATCACATTGTATATAATTTTTGTAAATAAACTAAAGCAAATATCACAAAGACACCACATTGATCCAGTCCTCTGTAAAAAAGAATCTAAATTCTGCAGAGTTGTCCCTGGAACTTCTCACCAAATAGTTGACATACAATAGTGGTATTGAGAATGGCATCATTATTTACTTTTGAAGAAACCATAAGATGGTAAGGGGAACAGAATGGAATAAATATGAGCCCTCTTAACCCCGGTGGCGAAGTGTGTTAAAGCACTGAGCTGCTGAACTTGCAGACCAAAAGGTCCCGGGAGCGGAGTGAGCGCCCGCTGTTAGCTCTAGCTTCTGCCAACCTAGCAGTTCGAAAACATGCCAATGTGAGTAGATCAATAGGTACCACTCTGGCGGGAAGGTAACGACGCTCCATGCACTCATGCCGGCCACATGACCTTGGAGGTGTCTACAGACAACGCCGGCTCTTCGGCTTAGAAATGGAGATGAGCACCAACCCCCAGAGTCAGACATGATTGGACTTAATGTCAGGGGAAACCTTTACCTTTACCTTACAAACAGAACAGATCAGCAGGAAATGGAGGCTTCACACTGGCAGTTTAATGAAGAAATAAAAAATACCCAGCAGCAGTTTTAATAAGGAACTTAAAATGGTGTTTGGACTTTGGAATGTTCTTTCTAGGGAGGCCACTATGGTTACTGTGCTGCTTGGTTTTTATGATCAAGGAAAATGTGGCTTTAAAAAGAAAGTTTTGGCCTGGATTAATTTTATTTGCTGCCACTGTTCTTTCTTTTTGACCATTTTATATTTGGTTGCTTTTTATTTGAAATTTTTAAATATAAAAATAAAGCACTTAAAAATAACTTGAAAGCATATTTACACTATAAGATGATTTGAGAGCGCAATATAAATGTTGGAAATCCATTTCCCAACTTAATAGGATGTGAGTTGGCGATCTGGAGAAGCCCATGTTAGCTGCTTTGCAGAGCTGGGCTTCTCCTTTCCAAAACCCTGCATGCATTTATATGGGCTCTAGGAAGGGCAGGAAATGCCAGCTAATCCAATCTAAGCTATTTTCTGGAAGTTGGGATATGAGGGCAACTGCCACATATCTTCACTCAGGTCTGGCACTCGGGTATTTAAAAAGGCTTCTGGGCAGCAAAACCACAGTTGTTTCAGAAGCTTTGTCCCACCCAACCTCCATCCCTCTCTTCCTCCGTAAGTTCTTTGTTTTCATTTGATTGTGTGCTTCTGCTGCAACGGTGTTTTAGGTAATCTGGGCATGGAGTCCAGATATGGGAAGATAGTATTTGGGAAGTTGGTAGGTTCAACAGAAATGGGGGGGGGGGGCTGTGGGGGTATAGACAGCAAAATAAACACCGCATGGGAGGAAGTCTGCTACACCACATCCTTAGTGACAGGGGAAACCACAAAATGACATCAGCCCATGTGGAAACTGTCTGCTGTCATCCCTGGGGCTACCCAATAGGTTCTGGGCACAGGATCATCAACCCACACACAAGTTGGCTGGTGTTTAGATCCAGTCCCGTGGAAATGCTATTCAGTTGTAATCAATAACGTCATGCCATTATTTCCTCCACTAGAGTATCTTGTGTTTTTTGTTATTGATGGATTTAAAATTGCCCCTTGGATCTTCAAATAAACATTTAAAAACTAAGAAGAGTGTAGACAAAGTAGAGAGGACCTCATTGGAACAGTGCTTACTGAAGTCATAGCTGGTTCAGAAACTCAGGCTCAGAGCACTCAGGTGAGGATCTCAGTGAAGTTTTGGGTTTTAGATCACTGCTGTCATGTAGTCGCTGAAAATCAGTCTACCCTATTACTGTACACAAATGGATGCTATATTAAAAGTGAACCATTCACTGAAATGAATAGGACAAGGTAGCTATGACTGACTGCTATGACTGACTGATCCTACTAACTTTTAATGGTCAACTTTATGTATGAATAGTCTACATTCACTCCACCAGCTAATGAAACAACTTGGAACGTTCTTCTTTGGACTCTCTGTAGCTCTTATGTACTCCCAATTTGATCTAGAGGCTTGGAGGGGGCAGAGGAGAAGACAAAGCAGACTTATAATTTCTTCCATAAGCCTTTTTTCTAAATTAATTTCTAGTAGGTTTTGGAAGACAGACCAAAGAAACCGAAAGTATTTAAAGATTAATAGAAAACACCAAGTTGCTCATGGTACACATAATTCTTTGATTTGTGTGGTAGTTTGTGTATTCATCAAATGAGAGGGAAACTGCAAAATTGAGAAAAAGAAAAAAATACAGGGGAATTTCTTCTAGTCTCCCTCTGGTAGCTTCTGTTGTTTTGGGGAAGTAATTAAATACATAGATCTCCTCTAGATTTTAAACACACATTTATCTCATGAGATTCTGTAGCAAAAGAAAGGGAGCATTTTAAATGGAAAGTAGGTTTTAAAGAGACTATATCTGAACCAATATAAATCTTTAAAGAAAATATTTTTTTCTTTTACAAAATTTGCTTAATTAATATGATATTAATTCTTAGAACAAAGCTTGAGATCGCATTTAATGTGTTATTACATTTAATATGTATTTAATCTGTAGTTTTAAAAAATGAAAATATCATATAAGTAGTAATAATTTTCAGAATCATAGGAGGCGTGGAGTGGGATTTAGCTCTTTCCTTTCACAGGTCTCTTCTACACAGCCATATAATCCAGATTATCTGCTTTGAACTGGATTGTATGAACTGGATTATATGGGTCTACACTGCCATATAATTCATTTCAAAGCAGATAATCTTTATTTCATTTGACAATGTAGAAGGAGCCATACTATGGCCTAAAGAAAGTATTTCTGAAGACTCTGTTTACACCAGGAGGAAATCTTCCATGGCTGTCAGTGTTGGACTATAAACAGCAGTTTCATATGATGGGTACTGAGCAACACATTTTGGTGCAAATGTTAGATTTGTTTCTGGTTGTATTTGACCTGCTGATTTCAAAAATGGCACTAGTTTTCCCCTATCAGTTCTTGTTTTTGAGATACTGAACATATGCATAAACGACTGCTAAAAATAATAGGATATTTTAACGTAGTAATTCAATTAATATATTTTAAATGTGAAGGAGACATATTAAAAATTAAAAGAAAGGCATACTGCATAAAAAATCTACTTATTTCATACCAAAAGGGCAGGTTTATTATACAAATCTAACAAACTAGAGATGTTGCAGTCTATCCAATGCAATTTTCTGAACCAGTGCCCCAAATAAAGGTCTAAGTTTTAACTCATCTGATTTTCCCCCAGTTCCACACACATGACACAAAGCCTTTATGGCTGAAACCAACTTTTCATGTCATGGACTGCAAAAAGGGCAATACACATGGCCAAACTTGTCCTTGTTAGTTTCTCAGAATAGTCTCATTGACATAATTTGTAGTTGCAGATTCCAGATGAAGGGGATTTGGCACTGACCATAGCACTGATGAGCAGAATTCAGCATTTGGAAGTATTTCCTATGCTCTAGTGAATGTGGGCACAACATTCAGTTGCTTTAATTTGTTTTGACAGAGTTAAGAACTGTTTTATGCCTCTGCTTGAGTTACCAGTAGTCTTCACTGGTGATCCCCTTAATATTATTTGGTTTACATAATTCTAACATAATTTATAAGACTGCAAAAAAAATTAAAACATTACCTGACAAGGTCTTTTCATTTTAATTGCTATTACATGGTATCTATAGCAGCAGAGTTCACAGGTCCAGGACCCTCTTTCACTAATCCATTTCAAAAGGCAAAGCTGATGTGTATATCGTACTGACCCATCACATCGACAAGGATTTAATAATTCACCCTATAAAAAAAACAGTTAAATATCAAATGAACATGTGCAATATTAATCTTCCCTTGATTAATCTTCCCTATTTCTTGAATAATGCATCTTAAAATCCTTTTTCAGCATTTAAAAATATCTCATTTTTACTGGTCTAATTCCCCAGTGTTTGTCTCAGAATTTTAAGATTCATTTCTACCAATCCAAAATCACAAAAATCTTGATAAATATAGAAGAAAGCATCCATACAAAAGTTATTGCTTTAGGAAAAGGGCTGTACTTTTCCTTTTGCATTTGTAATAAATATGGCTCTGCAGTCATTCTTCTTCTGTACTAATACAAATGCATAGCATCTGAGTGACCTTCATATTTAACTGAGCTTTATATACTGCAGCTCAATCATTTTTGAGCTACAAAGTAAGGCTGCATTACCTCAAGTGCCATATTAACCTCCTCTCATCAAAGGACATTGGTGTGTAGGCTGGAATCTTACACTCACTAGTAAACAAGTCCCATTGAATGTGGGATTTACTTCTGATTAAATATGCAGCAGACTGCACTGTTAGAGAGACTTCCTTTTCCTTGACCCCAGGGCCATGATCCTCCTTTCTTGCAGAATTGGTCTTTTTCCCAGCTGTTTCCCAAGAGTCCTAAATATCCACAAAAAAGTGTGACTGATTTTTTAAAAAAGAACCAAAAATCCAAGTCCAGACCAGCAGAATAAAACACCTTTTGTAACTATCCAAATAGTGTGGAACATGCAAATGTAATACTCTTCTATACTTATGTAATCATACCCCAAGAAACACTGGTAAGTTGCACCTCTGCCTATCAAGAAGGATATCATGACAAGAGAAAAATCAATATGCCACATGAATGATTTAAAAAAACCAAGAGTGCAGGGAGCTTGAGTGTCTGCACCCATGAGAAAGAATCTTCAATGCTACTTGTAGATGCTCTAGGGATGGAAGAGCCAATGGGAAGAACAGCTTGGCCAGGAAACTAAAGATTTGTTTTTGTGTCATGTGTGTACATACAAATTAAAAATTACTTTACAGTGGATATGTGACTTGGTAAAAATTTGCTCTAAAAGAAATAATACTGAAACTATCCTCTAGAAACTGTGCTGCTCCAGATGTTTTGGATTTCTGCTCCCACAATTCCTAACAGCTGGTACGCTGGCTGGGATTTCTGGGAGCTGAAGTCCTAAACACCTGGAGAAGCACAGTTTGAAAAACACTAATATAGAGCACATGTGTGAAACTCAGGGGTTGCAGGCAGAATGTGGCCCGCTATGTCATTTTATGTGGTACGACATTACAACTTATGTATTCCTTATCATTAAGTATCATGATGATGATTATGATACAATAACATCTACAGTTTGTTCTGTTTAGTCAGAATAGTGGCCTTTGAATTTAGATACAAGGCTTGTGGATATGCTGTCTTTATGTGCTTTAACCATTTCCCAACCTCAAAGCCACAAGTGCTATTTGGTTCCAGTTCCCATTAACCACAGTCCACATGGCAGATAATACAAAGTGATGGGATCTGTTGTTCAGTAACATCTGGGGACCTAAACTGAATAAAAGCTAATGTTTACTGACCACTATGTAAAGAGGTTACAGTTGATCCTCTTTGTCCATGGCTTCTTTGTCCATGGATTCAATAGCCCTTTGAAGGCAGCCATAAGGCTGATGTGACCCTTATTGCATAGGAGAGTGGGGAAGGTTGTTTTCAAGCAGATAAATTTCAGTCACTTCCAGTTTTGAGGGGGAAATATTCAAAACACTTGGGATACATGTGGCCTGTAGTAAGTCCTGGAGAATCAGAAATACCCACTGGATCTACTAAAGTTGCCCACTCCAATCTAAAGTAATTTGGTTGAAATGCTGAATGTTTGCATATACAGTAGAGTCTCACTTATCCAAGCTAAACGGGCCAACAGAAGCTTGGATAAGCAAATATCTTGGATAATAAGGAGGGATTAAGGAAAAGCCTATTAAACATCAAATTAAGTTATGATTTTACAAATTAAGCACCAAAACATCATGTTATACAACAAATTTGACAGAAAAAGTAGTTCAATACGCAGTAATGTTATGTTGTAATTACTGTATTTATGACTTTAGCACCAAAATATCATGATATATTGAAAACATTGACTACAAAAATGGCTTGGATTATCCAGAGGCTTGGATAAGCGAGGCTTGGATAAGTGAGACTCTACTGTATTCTAAACAAGCACACACATTATCTGCAGAACATCAACATATACCTGGCATGGTGTGCCACATTACACTAAGGCATCATCCTGAAAGCTTTGTCAGATAATACCTGTTGATAACCTGCAAGGAAACATTTGTTATGGAGTCAAACTCATATTCAACACACATAAACTCTGATACACGATTGTGTGAAATATATCGTTATCACCAAGACAGGAACAGATAAAATATCTATTCAACGTGGTCTGGAGAAGGAGGAGGCACTTGACATTCACTACAGCAGTTTCAGAAGAAGCTCAGTTCCTACCAGCAAACAATTTCCTTTGTACTGAAACATTGGGTGTATTAACCTGGATGGCATAGTGAAAGACAAAGTATCAAACAGGAAATTGTGACCTAGTGATTTATCTCTCAGGCTATGATAGCATTCTGAATTATAGCTTTTTCGGTAGGATGAACAGGGAGGAACATGAGGCCACACAAAACTCTATATTAAAAAGAATATTCCATTTGGATTCAGGTGTAGGACATTTCTGTAAAGGCATTTAGATATAGCTACTAGAACAGATGTAGAAAAAGATGGAATATTAAAGTAAGAAATGGATCTATAAGAAAGGAGTGTGTGAAGATAATCAGCTGTCTCAAAACTTCTAAATAAACTACAGTAGAGTCTCACTTATCCAAGCTAAACGGGCCGGCAGAAGCTTGGATAAGCGAATATCTTGGATAATAAGGAGGGATTGATGAAAAGCCTATTAAACATCAAATTAGGTTATGATTTTACAAATTAAGCACCAAAACTTCATGTTATACAACAAATTTGACAGAAAAAGTAGTTCAGTACACAGTAATGTTATGTTGTAATTACTGTATTTATGAATTTAGCACCAAAATATCATGATATATTGAAAACATTGACTACAAAAATGGCTTGGATTATCCAGAGGCTTGGATAAGCGAGGATTGGATTAGTGAGACTCTACTGTATATAAAAATTGATAGATTGCTAAGGCATCAACTCAGCAAATTACCAAAAGCTTGAACATGGTAGCACAAACAGAGATAAAGAAAAACTGTGGAGTTTGTGATTCTCCAGATGTTTTGGATTCCAGTCCCCATGGGCCTCTGCTTGCTTAGCCAATGGTGAGACGCAATGGAAGCATTCATCAAGATTTTGAGATCAATGGGTTCCCTAGCCCTCAGATAAAGTCTATAAACAACAGACATGTTGATAAATTTTTAAAAAGGGGAAAATGGGTTTAGAATCTCAAAGGTGTATAATCATGCTCAAGCAATCTAAATGAGTTCAATTCAGAAAGTCTTGATGACATTCCTTCAAGCCCTGATGAAGGTAAACAAGTAGTGTGCTTTCAAAGTCACCCTAATAAGCATTAAGTTAGAAAGTGCAATATGAAGAGAAGTATTTCTTTGCTGTGGTCACTTGAAACTGTGGATACAACTAAACACCATTAAATTAGCTTACTTTGAATCCAGTATACCACAGAGTTGCACTGGAAGACTTAGAGATTCCTAGACAGGTATCCTCTCTAGGAATTTTCTAGTTCATCCAGTGGAATTTTATGTTAATTTAAAAGGAAAGCATGGCATATAATTACTTGGAGGCCCTAGTAAGTGTCTAGAGAGACCCTTTTCCTCAAATGAGTTCTGTTGTTTGGGGGTCTTATTGTAAAAGCTATACAGTCAACAGAAAGACTATTAAAGCATAGTATAGCAGACTGAGATCAGAAGGAATCTGATTCTTTATCTTTTATTTGAAAAAACATGAACAACAAATACTAAACTGAATACGATCCACAACTAATAGATTGTTAACCCTTTAATGGGCTAGTTAAAAACTTCAACCAGTGTTAAAAATCAGAGAAGTGATAACACAACAAAGAGAAATAAATAAAAAATAATGCATTGCATCAAGACATGAAGTATGAAATGTACATGCTTTGAGTATGATTGGCAGGATATTTAAGATTTCTAACAATAAAGGAGCCAGCGTAATGCAGTGGTTTGAGTGCGAAGCTATGACTCTGGAGAACTGAGTCAGAATCCCAACTTGGACTAGTCACATTCTCTCAGCCTCAAAGGAAAATTCAAAGGCAATCTTATTCAGAACAAATCTTATCAAGAAAACCATGTGATTTTGGGTTACTGAAGATGAGGTGTGTTGAAGAAGGCATGTTGTAAAACACTAATACCATTGGTTTTTAAGAAATAATTCAACATATACATAAATAGTACTGTATTACGATATACATGGAAGAATTGATAAAATGTGTTAGGAAAACCTAGAAAAGATGGGAAAGAAAAATACTGGGAAAGATATATATAAACAGAATTGCCCCTTGAGTTACATTATATGGAGGAATGAAATGTTTTGGCTGTAAAAGCAATAGAAACTTACATGGGAGATTGTACAATTGCCTTCTTCCAAGATACATAAAATTTAGACAGCCACTAAGAATGCTTTAAATATATATCATCCTGTTTCCTTCTCTGGGGATTTATAAACAGAAACTATATGGTCAATGTGTTGTTGAAGGCTTTCATGGCCGGGATCACAGGGTTGTTGTATGTATTCTGGGCTGTATGGCCATGTTCCAGAAGTATTCTCTCCTGACGTTTCGCCCACATCTATGGCAGGCATCCTCAGAGGTTGTCATCTGTTGTGAGTGCTTTATTGGGTGATTCTGTATGGCAGAAAGGACTGGGTAGCCGTTGGGGTCTGTTCCAACTCTCTGATTATATGAGAGCCTGCACCTTCAAGTTTGATCATGATGGGTCCCTAATTACAACTTGTTTTGATCTACAGACCTACTAGCAGGCCTCTTCACAACTGGTGAACATTGAGGAATAGAAAATTTTGGAAAGTCATAAAGTAGTATGGAGAATTGTGGCAAGTCATAGAGCAGTGGTTCTCAACGTGGCTCCCCAGATTTTTTGGCCTACAACTCCCAGAAAATGCCAACCAGTTTACCAGCTATTAGGATTTCTTGGAGTTGTAGAGCAAAACACCTGGGGACCTACAGATTGAGAACCACTGTCGTGGAGGAATGGAGAATTGTGGAAAGCCATAGAGTTGAGCTGTCCAAACTGTGCATTAGTGTATGCGCTGCAGTGTGTAGGTGTGTCACACAAACATAATGAGAAGTTTTTATGTGAAATAGACAGTAAGAACTGACAGTTATTTCAACTTCATTGGTTGGTTTGATGGTTGATTTATTTTGTTATAATGTTCCTGTTTTTGTATTTTTGTTATTTTTAATGCATTTCTATGTACCATGTGTGTACTTAGTATGTTCATATTTTATATTTCAACTATGTTGATTGGGCTTGTCACCATGGAGAATTGTGGAAAGACATAGCGTAATAATGGAAAATTGTGGAAAGTCATAGAGGAATGGAGAATTGTAGGAACCCATAGAATAATAATGGAATATTGTGGAAAGTCAAAGAGGAATGGAGAATTGTGAGAAGTTGTAGAATAATACTGGAGAATTGTGGGAAGACATAAAGTAATAATTGAAATTGTGGGAAAGTCTAGAGTAATATTGGAGAACTGAAGAAAGCTGTAGAGTAATAACAGAAATTGTGGAAAGTCAAAGAGGAATGGAGAATTGTGGAAAGTCGTAAAGGAATGGAGAAGTGTGGAAAGTCATATAGTAATATTGGACAATTGTGGAAAGTCACAGAATAATAATGGGGCATTGTGGAAAGTCGTAGAGCAATAATAGAGAATTATGGAAAACATGGAGGAATTGAGAATTGTGGAAAGTCAATAATAATGGAGAGGAAGGGAGAATTGCGAAAAGCCATAGAGGAATGGAGAAGTATGGAAAACCATAGAGTAATAATGAAGAATTGTGGAAAGTCACAGAGTAATAATTAAGAATTGTCTTCGAGTAATAATGGAGAATTGTGTAAAGTCATATAGGGAGAAGTGTGGGAAATCATAAAGTAACATTGAACAATTGTGGAAAGTCATAGAGTAATAATAGAGAATTGTGGAAAGTCGTATAGGAATGGAGAATTCTGGAAAGTCATAGAATAATAATGGAGAGGAAGGGAAAATTGTGGGAAGCCATAGAGGAGTGGAGAATTGTGCGGTATCTTCGAGTAATAATGGAGAATTGTGGGAACTTGTAGAATAATACTAGAAAATTGTGGAAAGACATAGAGCAATAACAGAATTGTGGAAAGTCATGGAGTAATGGAGAAGTGTGGGAAGTCGTAGAGTAATATTGGTCAATTGTGGAAAGCCATAGAGCAATGGAGAATTGTGAAAGTCATAGAGTAATATTGGAGGGAAGGGGCTGATCTAATCTCCTGGGGAGTTCCACAGCCGAGGGGCCACCACCGAGAAGGCAATTCTCTCACACCAGAAGCGACTTGCAGTTTCTCAAGTCGCTCCTGACACAGAAAAAAAATGGACAATTGTGGAAAGACATAGAGCCATAATGGAGAATTGTGGAAACTCAAAGAGGAATGGATAATTGTGAAAAGTCATACAGGAATATTGGACAATTGTAGGAAGTCATGGAGTAATAATGGAGCGTTGTGGCCAGTGGTAGAGTAATAATAGATAATTGTGGAAAGTCGTCGAGAGGAAGGGAGAATTGTGGAAAGACGCTCGCTCTTTCAGAAGCTATCAAGGGCAGCAGAAAGCCTATCAAAGCCTGGCCTTTCCCTCACACACACCCCTCTTCTCCCCTTCAAGCGTGCAATCAGGCAGGGAAAGGCGAAGCGGCTTCTCTGCGGCTGGCCAAGGGAGCTGTCCGCTGTGCTGATGTCCTCCCTGCTCCCTTGGGCTCCGTGGCTTGGAGAGAGGGCACCCTTGCCTTTGCCTTCTCCGCCTCCTCCTGGCTGCCCTCCCCGCCAGCCCCAAAGTCCTGGCTCTCCACCTGGCCTCACCTGCTCGGCGCCTTGGAAGCAAATCTTGCAGATGGGGCCCCCTCCGCCCCCGCCGCCGCCGCTGCTGTTGCTGCACACCGAGCGGGTCTCGGGCTGCTTCTCGGCGTTGTGGCTGGGGCCCGGCTTTGCAGCGGATGAGGAGGAGGAGGGCGGGGCGGGGTCTCGCTGCGGCTCCCCGCCGCCCTTGTTCCCTTCCCCGCCGCTCATGAGGGGAAGCAAGCCGAGAACTCTCCTCCTTCCCCTTCAAGTGGTCGCCGCCGTGGCGGAGGGGAGAAAGGGGGCCGCCCTGGGGAGGGCAGGTGCAGGAGCGGTCACCGCATGTCCGCCTCTCCTTCCTCCTTTTCCCTCCCTCCCTTGCCTTCCTCCCCTCGCGGCCGGCCGGCGCGCGAGCTCCTGCTTCTGACGCCAGCGGACGCCTCACAATGCGCCGTTGGAGACCGTTACCGGGCGCGAGCCGAAGGCAAAGCGAGGGGAGGGGGGGGAGGCTAGGCGCAACTTCGATGGGAACTGGCACGCGGCCCCTCGCGTGCCCTCTCTCTCTACACACGCGCGCGCGTGCGCGCGCGCGCTCAACGTTACGCCCCTGTGCCTCGGCTTCTTCTTTCCCAACCCACCCAAGGTCGCGCGCTGTTTCGACGCGCCCGTCTCCAACTCCGTCTCACTCACTCACCAATGAGGGGAAGCCCCGCGCGCGCGCTTTCACCTTTCCCTCCGTCTGGGAGCCTCAGCTGAGGTCTCCATCAGGGGTGAATCCACACTGTGGAATTCTCCTTTGGTCAGCACTGTGTCACTGCTGCTGAATCCTCCTGCGCAGTTTGGAAGACATCTCACCACTTTAAAACATGTGCCGCTTATTGAGACTATCACAGCATGTCTCCACCCCCACACTGCTGGAGAAATTGCACTGTTTAGCCCAGGCATGGGCAAACTAAGGCCCGGGGGCCGGATGTGGCCCCCACGGCTCTTACCTCAGGCCCTCCTCATTTTTCCTCTCCTCTTGGCATAAGGATATAGTGGTTCACTACGTCCTTATGCCAAAAAGATGGGGGAGGAGGGCATGTAGTAGCTGAGAGCCCTCTGGAGCACTCTCAGCCACCTTCCTCCTAGAATCATAGAATCATAGAATAGCAGAGTTGGAAGAGACCTCATGGGCCATCCAGTCCAACCCCCTGCTAAGAAGCAGGAAATCGCATTCAAAGCACCCCCGACAGATGGCCATCCAGCCTCTGTTTAAAAGCCTCCAAAGAAGGAGCCTCCACCACAGTCCGGGGGAGAGAGTTCCACTGCCGAACAGCCCTCACTGTGAGGAAGTTCTTCCTGATGTTCAGGTGGAATCTCCTTTCCTGTAGTTTGAAGCCATTGTTCCGTGTCCTAGTCTGCAGGGCAGCAGAAAACAAGCTTGCTCCCTCCTCCCTATGACTTCCCCTCACATATTTGTACATGGCTATCATGTCTCCTCTCAGCCTTCTCTTCTGCAGGCTAAACATGCCCAGTTCTTTAAGCCTCTCCTCATTAGGGCTTGTTCTCCAGACCCTTAATCATTTTAGTCGCCCTCCTCTGGACGCTTTCCAGCTTGTCAACATCTCCCTTCAACTGCGGTGCCCAGAACTGGACGCAGTATTCCAGGTGTGGTCTAACCAAGGCAGAATAGAGGGGGAGCATGACTTCCCTGGATCTAGACGCTATTCCCCTATTGATGCAAGCCAGAATCCCGTTGGCTTTCTTAACAGCCGCATCACATTGCTGGCTCATGATTAACTTGTTGTCCACAAGGACTCCAAGATCTTTTTCACATGTACTGCTGTCTAGCCAGGTGTCCCCCATTCTGTATCTTTGCCAGGCCTGTAGCGAGGGGGGGGGGGGTTAGGGGTTCAACCCCCCCCCCCCCAAAATTTTCAAGTTATAAAAAAAATCTCGTTTACTCATGAATTTTAACCAAATCCCCATGCTAAGTCTATGAGATGCAAAACATTAAGAGTCCCTCCAGGCACTATCTCAAGCAGATATTGACAGGTTTGTAGCAGGGAGGGGTATGTGCTAGGGGTTCAACCCCCCCCCCCGAAATTTTCAAAACCCCTCCCGAATTTTTTTTCTGGCTACGGCCCTGATCTTTGCATTCCATTTTTTCTGCCGAAGTGAAGTATCTTGCATTTGTCCTTGTTGAACTTCATTTTGTTAGTTTCGGCCCATCTCTCTAGTCTGTCAAGATCGTTTTGAATTCTGCTCCTGTCTTCTGGAGTGTTAGCTATCCCTCCCAGTTTGGTGTCGTCTGCAAACTTGATGATCGTGCCTTCTAACCCTTCGTCTAAGTCGTTAATAAAGATGTTGAACAGAACATCCTGGCATAAGACCCATGCGAGCAACCCCATCCTTATGATATTTGAAGAAGTCACGTGGTGGCTGAGAGCCCTCAGGAGCAAACTGGCTTTGTCTCGCCCTCCTCCTGGTATAATGCCAAGAGGACAGCCCGAGGATCGAGGGAGGAGGATGGGAAGGAGGATTGGGGCAGTTGCTGCGGGTTTCACCTTCCAGCAGACCAGCCCCGTCCTTATGCTTGGAAGACAACCTGAGGATGACCTGGACAATGCCCCGTCCTTTCCCGGACCCTCCCCAGCCAGTGTGTGCCTGTCCCCCCTTCCCTCCTGGACTGGCCCTCCTGGCCAGGTCTACAATGCGGCTCCAAGGCCAAAATGTTTGCCCATGATTGGTTTAGCCAGTATTGGACCACCTGATACTAGCCAGTAATGAAAGGACCAAGGCATAGACATCTCTGGCCCTGCCCACCCTCTCTTTGGGTATCAGCCAGCATGCCAACATCTTAAATCAAGAAATAGCTTCCTAAGATCTACAGAAATACTCAAAGGAACATCTCAGCAAGCAAGAGTCCAAAAGTGGCAGGCTAAAACCCGGAACTTCAATCCACTGCTGAAACCAGATGAGAAATTCCCTCCTGGGCATGCAGAAGACCTTGTTTTAAGCAAATTTTGAGCAACTGTTACTTGCCTCAGGGGAGCATGCTTGCTCCATCATAGAATCATAGAGTTGGAAGACACCTTAGAGGGCATCCAGTCCAACCCCCTGCCAAGAAGCAGGAAATCGCATTCAAAGCACCCCCGACAGATGGCCATCCAGCCTCTGCTTAAAATCCTTCAAAGAAGGAGCCTTCACTACACTCCAGGGCAGAGAGTCCCACTGTCGAAGTTCACAGTCAGGAAGTTCTTCTTAATATCATGAGTTCTCAGTTGTCATCTTTCTGGGATACTTAACTCTGCCTCATTGCTCTCCTGATCCTGAGTCAACTCAGGACTCTCACTTGCCTGAGGCACTTGGTCCTGCACTGCAGGGGCAGCTTCCTCAGTGTCAGGCTGCAGCTGTTGTTGTTCCCTGCTTGCAACTGACTCAGATGCTGGGCCTAGCTGTCCTTCATCTTTGTCTGTATATTGCAGACCCTGACATACAGCGACACCAAAGGCACTCAAAAAGGATCATCAAAGTAAATATCTTCAGGTGCATTGACGCTGCAGAATGAAGGCCATTTCATCCCAATAATAATAATAATAATAATAATAATAATAATAATAATAATAAACATGATGGAGCACTGGAAAACTGAACTGTTTGTTGGAAATGAAAGCTGTGGACTTGTCAACATCAGAAGAGGAATTTTCCAGGGAGATTCATTGTCCCCTCTGCTTTTCATTATTGCCATGATCCCTCTGTCAACAATCTTACAAAAAACAAATCTCGGCTACCAAACATCTAAGAATTCTCACAAAATTTCACATTTGATGTACATGGATGACCTGAAGCTATATGGGAAAACGGAAACTGAAATCCAATCTCTGACCAACACTGTCCGAATTTTTAGCACTGATATCAACATGGAGTTTGGTTTGGACAAATGTTCAACAGTGGCACTGAAGAAGGGAAAAATCATTGAAAGTGAGGGCATCAATATGCCCAATGGCCAAACAATAAGGTGTCACCAGCCAGAGGCCTATAAATATCTGGGCATATTACAGCTGGACAACATCAAGCATGAACATGTGAAAACTGTGGTCAGCAAAGAATACACACAAAGGGTCAGAAAAATTCTCAAAAGCAAGCTCAATGGAGGCAACACCATCAAGGCCATAAACACCTGGGCCATACCTGTCATAAGATATACTGCTGGCATTATAAATTGGACACAGGCGGAACTGGACAATTTGGATAGAAAAACAAGAAAACTCATGACCATTCATCATTCACTGCACCCTCGCAGTGATGTTGACCGGCTATATCTGCCTAGAAGATCAGGGGGCAGAGGACTCCTACAAGTAAAACAAGCAGTCAAAGAAGAAGAACATGCCCTGGCAGAATATGTAAAGCAAAGTGAAGAACCTGCTTTGATTGAAGTCAAAAATCAGAAACTCCTCAAAGCACAGCAGACAAAAAACCAGTACAAGAAAACCGCACTATAAACTAGAGCTGACAGCTGGCACAACAAAACACTGCATGGAAAGTTCCTTGACAAAATTGAAGGAAAAGCTGACAAGGAGAAGACCTGGCTCTGGCTCACGAATGGGACCCTGAAGAAGGAGACAGAAGGCCTGATCCTTGCAGCCCAGGAGCAAGCCATCAGAACAAATGCAATCAAGGCCAAGATCGAAAAATCAGCTGATGACCCAAAATGCAGACTGTGCAAGGAAACCGATGAAACCATTGATCATATCCTCAGCTGCTGTAAGAAAATTGCACAGACAGACTACAAACAGAGGCACAACTCTGTGGCCCAAATGATTCATTGGAACTTATGCCTCAAGTACCACCTCCCTGCAGTAAAGAACTGGTGGGATCACAAACCTGCAAAGGTTGTGGAAAATGAACACGCAAAGATACTGTGGGACTTCTGAATCCAGACTGACAAAGTTCTGGAACACAACACACCAGACATCACAGTTGTGGAAAAGAACAAGGTTTGGATCATTGATGTTGCCATCCCAGGTGACAGTCGCATTGATGAAAAACAACAGGAAAAAATCAGCCGCTATCAGGACCTCAAGATTGAACTTCAAAGACTCTGGCAGAAACCAGTGCAGGTGGTCCTGGTGGTGATGGGCACACTGGGTGCCATGCCAAAAGATCTCAGCCGGCATTTGGAAACAATAGACATTGACAAAATTACGATCTGCCAACTGCAAAAGGCCACCTTACTGGGATCTGCACGCATCATCCGAAAATACATCACACAGTCCTAGACACTTGGGAAGTGTTCGACTTGTGGTTTTGTGGGGCGAAGTCCAGCATGCCTGTCTTGTTTGCTGTGTCATACAACGTCGTTGTGTCAATAATAATAATAATAATAATAATAATAATAATAATAATAATAATTTTATTTCTCCTTATGGTCGAGGTGGGTTACAAAACAATTACAGTACATAAGCACAGCAAAAGCACTACAAATACACACCGGCCTAAACGTTACATAACGAAACATATATCTATAAAATATATACTAAAACACACAAGGTCAAAACCAACACCTTGTACTTTGCCCTTGATTTACTTTGTTGTTGTTTTACAAAACCTTCTTTGTCAAAGAGTGCTAGTGCCTCACCAAACTACAACTCCCACAATTCCATAGCATTGAGTCGTGGCAGTTCAAGCAGAGTCAAACTGCACTGATTCCACACTGTCAGTGTACCCCCAAGCCAATCCAAAGGTGGAATATACATTGTGCAAAGCTTTCAAAGTTGACAGGCTTCTTTCTCAGGCATTGCTGCATGCTTTCAAGTTGTTCCCAACCCATTGAACTAATTACATGGTTTTTCCTTGGTAACATTTGTTCCCAAGGGTTTTGCCTCTGAAGCTGAGAGTTTGTGACTTGCTCAAGGTCACCAATCACTGAGCAGGGATCCACTCTCAATGACTGAGCAAGGATTTAAATCTTGATCTCCAAAATTGCCATTCAAAACCAAAAATACTATTTGATGCAGGATGATAAAAGTCATTATAAAGGGGAAAATGTGACAATGGAGAGTCACAGCACTGCATCCTACTTGAATTTGGAAGTAAACTCACTTTTTTATCATGTCAGAAGTGACTTGAGAACATAATGAAAGTCGCTTCTGGTGTGAGAGAATTGGCCATCTACAGAGATGTTGCCCAGTGGACAGCGGGATGTGTTAGCTGGTAGGCTTCTCTCATGTCCCTGCAAGCTAGAGCTGACAGATGGGAATTCACCCCATCTCACGGATTCAGACCAGCAACCTTCAGTTCAGCAACCCAACCTTCAGGTCAGAAGTTCAGCCGGCACAAGAGTTTAACACATTGCACCACCACGGCTTAGAGTCACTAAGGACGCAAAGCAACACAGCAGAAAACAAAAATTTCATCCGCAGGTAGAAGACTTCTCTTGAGATATCAGCTGCCATCCACTCTAGTTAACAGGTTGAAATATTAACTCCTTTTCTCCTATATTTATCAGCAAGGAAAAACAGCCTTGGCATTCATTGAGCGAAGTCTTCACTTCAACCAAACTAAAGGCCTGATAGTCTTTGGCACTCTACACTGTTTCAATAGTTATTTCAGCAAGTGATATTTGCTTGTTTATTGAAAAAATTATGTCCTGTCCTATATCATAATATTTGGGAGCAGTCTCAAGTCAAAACAATGCCCGTAAATCAAAAACTTCAAATCAATAAGGAATACTTTAACCATTCCATAAGTTTATATGAAACAATTTAAAATGAGCTAAAACATGAAAGCCAGCATGACATTACGGCTTGAGCATCAGACCAGAACTGTAGGAGATCGGGTTTTGAATCCATGCTTAGCCTTAGAAATCCACTGGATGACCTTGAGGAAACAGCAGGTGCAGTTTTGGCCTCAGAGGAAGGAAGGTAATGGTAAGCTTCCTCTGAATAAATCTTGCCGGGAAAATCCAGCAGCATACATTTGAGCCGATGCAAACACACGCAACAAGAATAACAATGACACCATTCAAAATTCATACACCTGTGCAGACTTGAACACAATCATTAGACCCAAAAGGTGTGATGAAAAGCTACAACTTAGATCTTACATCAAGAAACATAGTTACTAGGGTTGAGCAAAAATCTCGGAAACCTCGTAAATTGGATTAAAATTGTATTTAATCCGACTTGCGAACGTGGTTCTGATGCGGGTTATCACGTCAGATCTAACCCATGATTTCGAAGCATTGTAGCCAAATGTTTTTAATGGCTTTGTTATTTGATCCGAAATGAAGCTATTTTTAATGCAACCAAACTTGTTTGGGAGCGGAGCACAGCCTAGCTTGGGCTTGCCTCCCTGACCAATCGCAGTGCACGTTAATGTAAGGGGAGGGGTTTGTATGTCATACGTTGTATGTCCCTCCGTACATCCCTCATAGAAAAGCACCTGTGCTGCACCACAAGCCTCATTCCAGCTTGGAAATTGAAGGGAGGAGCTTGGGCCTGGCTGCTGGCAGCCACAGCCAGCCATTGAAGAAAAGGGGGTGGAAGGGGAAAGGGGGTCCTTTTTCTTTTAAATTTTTAAAAATAAATAATTGGAAGTTAACTAAAGAAAAGTTTTATTTTTGAGAAGAAATGTGTGTGGGTTGGGAGAGGGAGATTGGGCCTGGCTGCTGGCTTTGCTCTGTGGGTGGCAGTGTTGTAGCCCAGCCATCAGGGTCAGGCCCTTCACAGGAGATGGAGGTTGACCCAGAGGCTGAATCAGATGATGGGCCTCTGCAGGACTGGGATCTGAGCCCAGTGACCTTGCAGCTGGCTGTTGTTGAATCTTCAGAAAAACAGTTAATTGGGGAACATTCCAATGATCACCCAAGTTTGGATTCATTAGATGGAGAGGCAGCAGAGGAGGATACATTCTTTGACCGCAGACAATCTATCTCACAAGAAAGGAGTGAAAGAGAATGTCTAAGGTGCAGCAGACGCTTAGCTCTCAAACGCTGTTGAATCAACTTTCCCTTGTGAAATGGGAGATGCCTAAATCCTCAGGACAGGTAGCCTTGAGAATCCCTTAAAGGGACCTCGCTTCCGGATTTCCTTGTGGTGTCAACATTGCATTCCTTGGGAGAAGCATCTCTGTTCCAGTCCCTGTTTCTTGCCTTGTTTCCCGTGCTGTTTCTCAAGCTACCTGGGGAGAGTTTGAGCCTGCTGATTCTTGAGTAGACCTTGCCTTGTTGCTCCTGTTTCTCATTACTCCTACTGGACGTTTTCCATGTGGAGTACAGTTGTTGAAATTGCTACATCTTGTTTGGATCTCTGCAACCTCGGATTACTTGCTGTCTTTGACTCTTTGTGTGGAACTATCGAGTTCTGTCTGTGGATTATAACTTTCAAAGACTTTGTTGGACTATAATTGCAAGTAAAGTCAAGTACCTTTTATTATAGACTATATACTTCAGAAACTTTTTAATATTTGCTTATATATATATATATATATATATATATATATATATATATATATATAATCTTCAATAAACTGCTTTGCTTTTGATACCAGCTCAAGTGTGGTTTTCAGAGTGCTCTCGTAGCCCTAGGGTGCAACAGGTGGCTATTTTCTCCTGCGACATTTGGAGTGCCTTGCAGTGCTCCAAATGTCCCTGCCTGCCTGGCCTGGGTGTCCGCCGGGGAGCCACAACCAGCCATTGAAGAAAAGGGGGTGGAAGGGGAAAGGGGGTCCTTTTATTTTTCTTTTAATTTTTAAAATATAAATAATTAGTAGTCCTGGGGTGGGGCAGGGTGCCTTTTTGGCTGGCAGCTGCATGTCAGAGTTGCACCTTGCACCACATGTCAGGCATTGTAGTAGTTCTCATAAGAGATCTGAGTTTCATCATGGTTCCAACAGGAGAGCATGGTACCCACAACATTATAGTTTGCTGCGTGTCCTCTGTCCATCAATTTCACAGGTTCGGCCACAAAAACAAAGTTTCTGAATTAGATCAAGGACTTTCAAACTGAATACAACCCAAAGAAACAGAAAATAAGACTTTCAAACCAGGAACAGATTTCTGCAATTACTAAAAAATGTTTTTTTTATATAAAAGCTTTGAAAATTCAGCAAAAATTAGAGGATAAGGGAAACGTGCTGAAATTTGGTGAGCTAGCAGTGGTAAATGTGTTCTACCTCTATACCAAGTTTGATCAGGATAGCTAAAAAATGAGGGTGGGAGAGTCCTCTAAAGTTCCCCCCTCCAGTGCTGTTTTATGCCATTGTGCATGCGCGTCCGCAATTAACGAATCAATTACGAATATTCCAAATTTTCAGAAAGTTCTGAAATTTTTGCTTCTAAATTCGGAAAGACTTTAGAAACAAAGTGCCAGCGCCCCCTACTTTTGGAGTGAGTATTGAACCATTTTTTTTTCACGGATCGCACATGCCTAATAGTTGCACCTCTATTGTGACATCTCCCAAGGCGAACCCCTCTCCACCCCAGTTTGTAAGTTGTTTCCCAGCCAAACATGATCATTTCCAGGTTGTCAGAGAGTGATGGGATCAGTATCTATTCTTCCCACTATTTTCCTAGCTGAATTCACCACAGCAGGAATTTCTGGCGGGTCCTTGCAGCACTTTCACTAAAGGAATATGATGGATATGTCATTACTGATCCTCTCATTCTGACAATCCAGAAATGGACACAGCTTACAAACTGGGTTTGGGTGGACCAGTTTTGTTCTGCAGCTGGAGAAGAATCTCAAACTCTGCAGAAAGACTTTCAATAGTGTAGCTATTAGGCAAGCTTCCACTCTGGAAGTCTTCAGTAAGAGCCTGAAAACATGGCTCTTTATTCAGGCTTTTGAATAAGTACCGCCTATTTGCAATGATAAACTTCCCGTACTAGTCTCAGGGTTCATCCCCCTTTTTAAGGTTTCTCCCCCATTATCTTATAGCACTTTAACTTTCACCATGTTTACAAGTCTCACTTAGTGCAATTTTGCCCAGTCCATTTTTATGACTCTATTGCTGTATTTTAACCTGTGTTTTAATAATGGTTGTCATTTTATTTATATCTTTTAAAATTTTTATTTGCGTTGTTGTTCGGTTCCTGATGTTATTGTACTCTTGTTCTGCATTTGTAAGCCGCCCCGAGTCCCCACGGGGAGATGGAGGTGGGGTACGAGAATAATAATATTTATTATTATTATTATTATTATTATTATTATTATTATTATTATTACTATTACTATTATTATTACTAACATGATGGCAGAGCAGGTCTCACAAGTCACTTTAATGACGCTATTAATTATTTATTTATCTGCCCTATTTATACCCTGCCTTTCTCTACCCCGAAGGGGACTCAAAGCGGCTTACATATGCCTTAAAAACACATACACAACATAAGCCTAAAATATTTAAATTAAAAATGTATATATATGAACATTTAAAACATTGCATTCAATTAAAATCACATCATCCAAAAAATCATAGTCTGAAGCCGTTCCATAGTCATTGCACATAATTCCACATCTATTATTGCACTGTGTTATTATCCAAAAGCCTGACTCCAGGCCCAGGTTTATACTATCCTTCTGGAGTCTAGGAGGGAGGGGGCTGATCCCTCCTAGAGGAGCTGAGGGGCCACCACCGAGAAGACCCTGCCTCTCATCCCCGCCAGTCATGCCTGCAAAGCACATGGGACTGAGAGCAGGGCCTCCCCAGATGATGTTAATCTTCAAGGTGGTTCATAAGAGAAGATATGTTCGGACAGGTAAGTTGGGCCGGAACTGTTTAGGGCTTTATAGGCTAAAGCCAATGAAGGGGCAAAGATCCAAAACAATACTCCTTTAATCCAAACCCGAAAAGCAGGAGCCCTCTTTCAGTGGAGAGGGTGAGGAAGGACACTACGAGAGTTGGATCTTCAAACTGCAAAAAGCTGTTTATTGTGTGGCCAAAGCAATAACAACAAAAAGCATACAGGAATGCTATGAAAGATTTTGTCGCAACCCAAGTTGGTTGCAAAGGCTTTTTCTCACTGTTACAGAAAGTTACAAGCATGTCCTTACAAGCAAGATCATTTATCCCATTGGTCTAAAATTGATTATGTCACAAGCATCTTAACTTATATGTATTTGTATTTAACTTCTACCCTGTTTCCCCGAAAATAAGACAGGGTCTTATATTAATTTTTGCTCCCAAAGATGCACTAGGTCTTATTTTCAGGGGATGTCTTATTTTTCCATGAAGAAGAGCTCACATTTATTGTTGAACAACAAAATGAACATTTATTATATACTGTAAAGTAGTTGTCATCACAAACCAGCATAACCAGACAAACTGTGAATCCTATCAAGAATTTATTGTTACTACAGTAGAGTCTCACTTATCCAACACGCACTTATCCAACATTCTGGATTATCCAACGCATTTTTGGAGTCAATGTTTTCAATATATCGTGATATTTTGGTGCTAAATTCATAAATACAGTAATTACTACACAGCATTACTGTGTATAGAACTACTTTTTCTGCCAAATTTGTTGTCTAACACGATGTTTTGGTGCTTCATTTGTAAAATCATAACCTAATTTGATGTTTAATAGGCTTTTCCTTAATGCCTCCTTATTATCCAACATATTCGCTTATCCAACATTCTGCCAGCCCGTTTATGTTGGATAAGTGAGACTCTACTGTACCATTATTTACATGTACAACAATCTATGGTACCTCTTGCAGTTTAGGTTTCACAAGGTTTCCACGCTGATTTCTCTCTATTCTAGTTTCAATGTAGTCATGAATGATGAATAATATAATATAATAATAATATGATAATATAATAATAATATAATGATATACAATATATTAATGAGATAATATAATATAGGATATAATAATAGAATATGATAATAATATGGTATTAATAGGATAATATAATAATGGGATATAATAACAGAATAGCTTAATAATATAATAATAATAGGATAATATAATAGAATAATAGAATGGAATAGAATGATATAAAATATATTAATAGGATAATATAAAATGGAATATAATAATAACAGAATATGCTAATAATAATAAAATAATAATATGATAATATAATAGAATAATAGTATAGAATATAATGATATAAAATATATTAATAGGGTAATATAAAATGGAATTTAATAATAACAGAATAATAATATTATAATATGAAAATATAATAGAATAATAATAGAATAATAATATAATGATATAATAATAATAATAGAAAAATATAATATAATGATTTAATATATATTAATAGGATAATATAATAATGGGATATAATAATAGTAACAGAATATGATGATAATAATATGGTAATAGAATAACAGTATAAAATAATAAGTTTCATGGCATAGGATAGGAATAAGGATGAGAGGAGAATCCCAATGCGTCCTGTACCTTTAAGGAGCGAAGCCTTGGGGACGAGTGGGAAGCCCTCTTCCTTCCCTCCCACCCTCCCTTGCCCGGGCTCCAGGAGCCAATCAGAAGCCTCTGGGAAGCAAGGGAGCATGGCCAGCATGGCCTGGACGGAGAAGGAAGAAACGGCAGCGCAGCAGCAGCCACGGAAGGTTTTTCAAGCCGCGGCTGGGAGACAGGCAAGGCAAGGCAAGGCAAGGCAGGGAGGGAGGCAGGCACAGAAAGCAAGCACTTTCCCTCCCTCCCTCCCTCCCTCCCTCCCTCCGGTGTGTGTATGAGTGCTGCTTTAGTCCTGCAGCCATGTTTCCCAATGGAACTCTGCTGCAGCCTTAGTTGCTAGGTCTTACTTTCAGGGGAGGCCTTATATTTGGCAATCCCCCCAAACCCCTGCTAGGTCTTATTCTTTGGGGAGGTCTTATTTTTGGGGAAACACAGTATATGGGGAGATCATTACATAGCTAAGGCACCACATCAGAAAGAGTATTTCTTGTATCTTCATGTAGTATGTTTCTCCTATTGCTGAAACACAGTGAAAGGCCCATCATACAGATGTCAGTCCTCAGGCAGGTATAAAGCGAAAGAGAGTGTGTATATGAGACGTATCTTATATTCTCTTTTGAATACTTACAGCGAATACTACTCTGGTTTTTCCATCCTAACTGGGAAAAGATCCCATTCCCACTCCTGCCATGCAGAAAATTCAGCTGGCTACACTTAATTGAAATGTATCTGGCTCCATCAGAAAGTGCAATACATTTATAAATCCATCCACTCATACTTCACAAGGCCATAAAAGAACCATGCTGTCTAACTGATCACAACCCTATTATAGGAGGAGTTAGGCTTATTAGCAGCTGAGGTTGGGAAATGATGAAAAGATTTCTTTTTTCCTCCTGAGAAACAGCTACAGCATTTGTGCTTCAATTTCAAAATGATCTTTTAAAAGACATTCTTTCCAGTGCTTGATTGTTGATGATTATTGTGTAGTCGACAGTATTGATTCTGTGTATTTCAGGTATGTGTAACTATGCCCTCCAGATATTTTGGGACTGCAATTTCCACTATTACTGGCCGAGGCTGATGAGAACAATGGAGATCCCTATCTGTCTACTGCTGATACATTGTAATTTAAGAACTGGATTTGTTTCAAAGACTACGTGTTTGTGATTCTACACCCAATTACAAAATAGGTGCTATTTATATAGTATTGGGTCCCTATACATGCTGTGTTGGTTAGGATAGGGAGACTCCTTAGTGTATGAGAGTACATCAGCACACACTTCCTGGTCTTTTCATAGATGAGGCACATGAAAAATCCATATAATTTTCTATTGCTTCTTGTTTACAATGCATGTGCAAGGCTGTAATGAAGTTACTAGCACTATATTTACAACTGGTGATGAGAGGGAAGGTTTAATAAAATGATATCCAGTGGGGAAAAAATACAAAAGAATATAAAACCTGCAAAGACTGGTGTGCTGTAATAAAAACTGTTCTCAGAGGAAATCTGTGGATGATATTGCCTGTTAATGATTGCTTGCAATAACACAACCATATATTGTTCATATAATACAACTAGGTATTAATTTCTATTAAAATTAACTACTCCATATTATATATAGTATTATAAATGTTCATTATGCTTATTAGAGGTCAAACAGAGAAGATTCCTATTAAACTACAGTGATTGCTTGTGTTGAGATGTAGAATATCAACTGTTCTCTGCATTTTTGGAAAATATTAGGATTGTACTAAACATCCCACCCATGGAAGAAAAATGAGATTAAAATAAATAATAACAAAAACACACTCACTTAGGAGTAGGTGCAATCAGTACTAGTTTCAAAGTAAACACACATTGTAAATTATTTTGCGATAAAAACGGATAGTGACAGGCAAACAACTCAAACAGTTGAGAAGGGAGCACAGAAACATTGGATCTGGGAGCTGGAAGGGATCACAAAGGCTATCTAGTCCAGTCTGTGCAGGAATACACAACGTAAGCACTCCCCTATTCAAGGAGGCCAAATCCTCCCTTGGCCCCCTTGAATAGCACTGAACAGCCTTACAGCTTCAAAGCCAGGCTGCTTCCTAACCAGAGGGATCCTCCCTTGGCCCCCTTGAATAGCACTGAACAGCCTTACAGCTTCAAAGCCAGGCTGCTTCCTAACCAGAGGGATCCTCCCTTGGCCCCCTTGAATAGCACTGAACAGCCTTACAGCTTCAAAGCCAGGCTGCTTCCTAACCAGAGGGATCCTCCCTTGGCCCCCTTGAATAGCACTGAACAGCCTTACAGCTTCAAAGCCAGGCTGCTTCCTAACCAGAGGGATCCTCCCTTGGCCCCCTTGAATAGCACTGAACAGCCTTACAGCTTCAAAGCCAAGCTACTTCCTAACCACAGGGATCCTAACCACAGACTATGCCACAGCAACGCGTGGCCGGGCACAGCTAGTAGAATATTATAAATATAACATTCATACAACATAACCTTTCATTAGGAGCAAACAAGGTAGTTAACCTCTAGTGTGTCCTTTATGTTATTGGAAATTACATGATGATGCATAACACATTGATCTGTAGACACTGGCATGCTACATTGCAGCAAAATATAGAAATAATCAAATAGATGTTTAAGTAATTGGCAAAGAGCAAATACCACCATCGTTCATGGATTTTGGAATATTGAATGTGTGTCCTATTTTATATACAAAATCCTCAAAGAAGGTTGTGAAAAAGTATATAAAATAGAAAATGAGAAATACATTTAGGGGTCAAATAACCACCTCATAGGAACAATGTGTCTATTGGAAGCATATTTATCAATCCAAGGCTGTAATCCTACACACACGTATTTGAAAACAAGCCACAGTGAAGTGGAATACTTTCCAAGCAAACAACACATAGGTTACACATTATGTGATCACATCAGTGCACATCAAGATATTAAGCATCCTGAATGATAAAATTGTATAGCATTCTAAAGCAGACAGTCATGGTATCCAAACCAGTTTTCAAATATAGGCTAAATATAAAGGCTAGACTCCACTTCACAATATAATTGTATGTGATGAAAGAGAGTGGTGGTATACCACACAGGTAATCCAGATTAAAGAAAAGAACATTGAGATGCTTCCATTATTGTTATCTGTAATCTCTGTAATCTCTGTAATGAACAATAATACACTTTCTAAATTTTCTGCTTTCATTTAACAGCAAGTAACAGCTACCTATAAGTTTTATTACCAAACAAGTGTATGTTAAAGGATTGTTTAAGAAATGCTGCATGCTTGGAAAATATTGACCCATCCTGTGGACTACCTGCAGTGATATCTTGTGGAGAGGAACAGATGACTGCTTCAAGAATATAGTAGAAATCTCATTTTTAAAAGAATTAGGCTAGTTATAAAGACTTATATTGATCATCGGGAGAAAGCTCAACATAATTACAGTTAGTCAAAAATCCTATGTATGGTAATTTTCTTTGACAGAATATTTCACAGAATGTTGTTCTTTTAAAACCTCGCATATTTATAATGAATTCATTTATTTACTTAGAATCATAGAACAATATAATTGGAAGAGACCACATAGACTATCTAGTCCAACCCACTGCCATGAAGGAAAAGCACAATCAAAGCAGCCCCAACAGATGGCCATCCAGCCTCTGTTTAAAAGCTTCCAAGGAAGGAGCTTCCACCCCACTCTGAGGCAGAGTTCCACCACTGAACAGATTTATTTATGTATTTATTTATTTATTTACAGTATTTATATTCCGCCCTTTTCACCCCGAAGGGGACTCAGGGTGGATCACATTACACATATAAGGCAAACATTCAATGCCTTAACATAGAACAAAGACAAGACAAACACGGGGCTCCGAGCTGGCCTCGAACTCATGACCTCTTGGTCAGAGTGATTTGTTGCAGCTGGTTGCTCAACAGCCTGTGCCACAGCCTGGCCCAGATCTTACAGGGAGGAATTTTTTCCTAATGTTCAGGTGGAATCACATACATGGCCATCATGTCTCCTCTCAACCTTCTGTTCTGCAGGCTAAATATACCCAGGTCTTTAAGCTGCTTGTTGTCATATGGACTCATGGTCTCCAGATCTTTGATCACTTTAGTTGTGCTTCTCTGGACACCATCCATCTTGTCAATATCACTTTTAAGTGGTGATGCCCAGAACTGGACACAGTATTCCAGGTGAGGTCTAACCAAAGCAGAATAGAGGCACCATGGTTTCCCTTGATTTAGACCAGTGGTTCTCAACCTGGGGTGCCCAGATGTTTTTGGCTTTCAACTCCCAGAAATCCTAACAGCTGGTAAACTGGCTGGAATTTCTGGGAGTTGTAGGCCAAAAACATCTAGGGACTCCAGGTTGAGAACCACTGATCTAGACACTATACTCCTTTTGATACAGCCTAAAATCCCATTGGCATTTTTAGCTGCTGCATCACTCTGTTGGTTCATGTTCAATTTGTTTTCCACAAAGACTCCAAGATCTTTCTCACATGGACTGTTGTTGAGCCAGGCATCACCCATTCTGCATCTCTGCATTTCATTTTTTCTGCCTTAAGTGAATTCATATTTACTTTGACTTTTTGTCTGGGGAGACCATTCCTAAGAAGTTCTGATCCAGTTTGATTAAATATTCCCAAAAGGAGGTGCAGAGGTTCTTCTCACAGCTCTTAGATTTTGGGATTGCTCAGGGCTCAATATTGTCATATATACTTTTCGATACTTGTGTAAAGCATTTTTGGAAGATCAGCTGAAATGCTGGTATTAGTTTTCACTAAAGGTTGCACAAGTCCTAAATTTCTTTATGAATGCATTGAAAGTTTTGATTTGTGTGAACATATGGAAATACAATCTGGACATGAAGTTATGCAAAAATGCAAACCTGGGTTTGAAATTGCAGCCTGTTCTGGATAGAGTTGATTTTTTTTTTAAAAGATCTGAATTCGTATTCCTGGAAGTATTGTGCTGTTCCTGGAAGGACAGGTAACCACTGGTGCAAAATTTGGCAGCCAAACTGTGTCTAACATGTGTTTTAGAACACCAACAACATTTTAATATGGTACAAAAACCCTTATTGCTATATAAGTGTACAAAATATGCAAAGTTAATAAGATTAACATGTACTTTAGAAACCAAATGCCATTGGTTCTGAACCAATTGCAGTAGCTGTCAATTTGTTTCTACACATATCGTGTTTCCCCGAAAATAAGACAGTGTCTTGTATCAATTTTTGCTCCCAAAGATGCTCTAGGTCTTATTTTCAGGAGATGTCTTATTTTTCCATGAAGAAGAATTCACATTTATTGTTGAACAAAAAAATGAACATTTATGATATACTGTACAGTAGTTGTCATCACAAACCAGCATAACCAGACAAACTGAATCCTATCAAGAATTTCTTGTTACTACCATTATTTCCATGTACAACACTCTGGTACGTACATTTACCGATCCTGCATGCTCTGGTGTTCTGTTCGGCGAGCAAGCTTCCAAACAAAAACTTTACTAGGTCTTACGTTTGGGGGAGGCCTTATATTTAGCAATTCAGCAAAACCTCTACTAGGTCTTCTTTTCTGGCGATGTCTTATTTTAGGGGAAACAGGGTAGTTCTCATGCTTGCAATTGAGCTACAAAGCCCTAAACCAAAAATTGGCAACCTTAAGCCTAGGACCAAAATTTGGACTTCCATAGACATCAGTGTGGACTGTAGGGGCATTAAGGCCATGTCCCTAAATATCATGCCTTGAATGTCTAGCAACTAGGATTTATGCAGGATTTCCCCTTCGGATCTCATGTGAGATATTAAGCAAAGACCCCATTGTATGTCCCATATGGATGGAAAGGCTATTCAAATACCTTGAAGAGAGGCAAAAAGGGCCTGGTCCAGTGTGGAATCCCTGATGTGGTGAGTCTTGAACTAAGGTCAATCTTGCATCTGGCTATAGTCTGAAAGACATCACATCCTCCAAGACAACCTCAGGATCCTCTATAATTTCCAGAGAATGATGTTGTCACTACATGTCAGTTACTGGAATATAGCCACATGGTGGGCCTCAGTTTCTCACTAACCTCCAGCTTCTACGTGACCATTTCAGGATGGCAGGTAAATGGTGATTGTGGCAAATGTTCTTCCTACGAGAACATCTTTGAAAACTGCAGTTCTTAAAGCAATTTCAATGTCAGGTAGAAAAATGATTCAATTTATTCTCTCCTGCAGAAGGAAATACCAATCAGAAGCACACCCCCAGCATCTCAACAACTTTTCTTTGTAGATGTACCTTGATTGTGTGACTTCCTAGGTGGCTCCATTCCAGTTAAATTGCCAGTGGGTGGCCAAAACTGCATTATTATATATGACCTCTGTTTTTAATGGTTCTAAAATGGTTTTTAATGTGCTTTCAAAATAAATAAACATTACTGTCAATTGTTTGGGAATCCCTAGTGATTGCTGAAGTGGTTGTTACTTTTGACAAGAACTACTAAAATGTTGTTTTATTTTTAGGAGAAGTAGGAAAGCTACAATCAAATAATTCTTGAAATATTGAGTGTGACATATATTTATCTGTGTTTCATCTCCTGATCTTACCAGAGTGGTGGAAAATATTCTCAGGGCACTAATTAAATTTGTGGGCTGTGAATAATGACAATTTTCTCTTCTGTGCTGTGCTCCTTCTGCAAGACTTTAAAGATATTTTCAGTATTTATAACTCTAGCAGTGCAATCCTATAATTGTTTACTCAGAAGGAAGAGTCATTAAATTTAGTGACACTTAGTCCTAGCAAATGTTTGCAGAATGGTGTGCTCTATTTATTTCAACAATTATATAACATGACTTCAAAGTAGAAGCACTTAGGACAAACCCAGCAGATTTTTAAAAAATATATACACCTATCATATAATTTAAAAAGTCTGTTCAGCACCTTCCAAGTCTCCCAGTCTTTTGTGTGCCCAGGAGGGAGTTTCTCATCTGGTAGCAGCCACTGATTGAGGTTCCGGGTTTAAGCCTGCCACTTTTGGACTATTGCTTGCTGAGGTGTTTCTGCAAGTATCTCTAGAGATTTTAGGAAGCTGTTCCTTGATTGAAGACTTTGGCATGCTGGCTGATATCTGAACAGAGGAAGGTCCAGAGATGTCAATGCCTTGGTCCTTTCATTACTGGCTGCTACTTCCTGACAAGTGGTGGTGTAATACCGGCTAAACAGTATAATTTCTATGGCGGTGTAGGGTGTAGACATCCTGTGATATTTCAGCATATCTCATGTCTCATTAAGAGCCACATCCACTGTTTTAATGTGGTGAGATGCATTCCACATTGAGCTTGTGTAAACTTAGATTAAAGTTAGTCAATAAAAAATTCCAGGAAATAGTAAAGGTTTCCCCCTGACGTTAATATGGATTTCAGAGTCATATGGTCAACAAAAAAAAGACAGTGTGTAGTGGTTTGAATGTTGGACTTTGACTTTGGAGACCAGGGTTCAATTCCTTGTTCAGCCATGGAAACCTAGTGTGAGACCTTGGGCAAATCACACCCTCTCAGCCTCAGAGGAAGGCAAGCCAACCGCCTTTGTTTGAAGAAAACACTGTGAAAGTGACATCATAAGGTCACTACAAGTCAGCAAAAGCTTGAAGGCACACCACCGCCACCACAACAACAACAACAACAGCTGCATCAGAATGTGTATACCATATTTATGCTTAGATCTTAGTTTCACACAATCTTGCTACTGCAGCCTTCTCTCACAGCTAATAGAGGTTATACTTTGGGTTAATAGCCTGCAGCTCCACATTCATTTAGACAGCCATTGATCATTAAAACCTCCTAAAAGGGCTTTGTGTTGAAGTTTTAATAACCATAATATATGGACATTTGCCCCAAGCAATCACATTTGATAGGATGGCGAGGAATATTTGCATGTCACCATCAACACTAATCTGTGGCTCTGCTCATTTTTCTATTTTCTCTCTTTTCTTAGATAGTCATCTAATTGTTTCCTAAATGACTTCAAACAGCTTTGTCCATCAAAATGTATGTGCTGCCTGAAATTTGTTCCACACTCCCACAACTAATGCTTTTTCTTGTTGTTTGCACAACATAGAACAGTTGCTCAAAATGAGATCAGAAGCTAAGCTTGTACACTTGATTCATAGTCTTCTGATACTGGACCAACGTCTCTGTTTTATGTGTGAACATTCTGCATTTGTCCCAGGAGATCAGATTCAAGAATATCTAGATCATCTTTGATGTTTTTAGTGAAAATGTAAATCCTTCCAAGACAGATCAGCATTTCAATGTAAATTCAGTTAAACAAATGGAGTGTTAAGAGCTTTCTGAGATGAATATTATTTTGAAGCAAAGAACAAAATATGGCACTAGGCACCCTAGCATTTATGCATTTTTTTTTCAGGAGCAACTTGAGAAACTGCAAGTAGCTTCTGGTGTGAGAGAATTGGCTGTCTGCAAGGATATTGCCCAGGATGCTCGGATGTTTTTTGATGTTTTTACCATCCTTGTGTGAGGCTTCTCTCATGTCCCCGCATGGAGCTGGAGCTGACAGAGGGAGCTCATCCATGCTCTCTCTGGGTTGGATTCAAACTGGCAACCTTCAGGTCAGCAACCCAACCTTCAAGTCAGCAATCCTGCCGGTACAAGGGTTTAACCCACTGCATCACCGGGGGCTCCATTTATGAAATTGATTTACTGAATTAATATTTGTGGCTCTCCATTTCAGGGACACTGTTCTTTTGAAGCTAGAATTGCATATGGTAACCTTTTGGTATATCCTGAACTGATGCTTATTTTCTTGTTGTTTTTATCCTATATCCATGTAAAGAGTTGTTGAGGCACACAATTATGAAACATTCAAAATAAAATTGATAGAAATATTGATTTCAAAACAAAATATATAATATTATTTTTAGTTTCTATTAGGCTAATTCTAAAACCTGGGTATGCAAAGGGATCTTGTAAAAGCTTTGAAATGAACTGAAAGAAATAAGTGGGTAATTCAGACCTAAGTCTACTTCATCAGATAGATGGAATGAAGTGCCTAGGATCATACCTACAAGGGGCGTTCATTAAAGATTTCCCTGACCCATTTCCTGTGGACTGAGAACAATGAAAACTGGCACAGTTATTAGTCCTGCACTACATAGGTGCTACCTAGGGACACATACATCTTTTTAAGCAACTGTAAACACCTCACTTGTAGAAGTTGACAAGTTGCTCCAAAAGCCATGTTGTGACTTCAAAAATCAGAGTCTCATCATCTGAAAAATGCTTGCCTTTCAAAAATAACTTCATTGTTGGAAAGAGGTGGAAGTCTGATGGTGCGATGTTGGATGAATAAGGGGAATGCGGTAGAATTTCAAAGCCACAGAAGCATGCTTCCATTTCGGAAACGTGAGTTGTGAACTGGTGCATTGTCTTGGTGAGCATGTCACGTCTCTTGGTTTTGATGGCCTCCCGTAATTTCTGCAGCAGTGAAGCATAGTATGCCCCAGTGATAATGGTACCATTTGCTAGGAAATCCATCAATACTACTTTGTGCTGGTCCCAAAATACTGTGAGCATGACCTTTCCTGCTGAAAGTTGGGCATGTCTTGTCTTTGGAAGTGGTATCATGATGCTTCCATTGCATCGATTTAGTCTCAGGCATGTGGTGATGAAGCCAGCTTTTATCCTATGTCATCAGTCTGTTGAAAAAAATCCTCCTGGTTTCCATGACACATTGTCAATAGAACCTGAGAGCATTTGACTCGTTCCTTCTTCTATGAAAGGTGTGAGCATTTGGAGAACCCAGTGAGTGGATACCTTATTCATGTGAAGATGATCTTGGAAGATTTTTTCCACATACCCTACACTAATCTTGACATTTTGGGCTAAGCAGTGAATGGTTACGCTTCGATTTTCCAAAATGGCTGACCTCCACTTGCTGGATGATGTGTTCATCAATAGTAGAATGGGATCACCCTGGAATAGGAGCTGTTTGAGCCAAAGTCTGACCACATTTGAATTGACGATGCTAGTTCTTGACTACATCATATGATGGGGAATCATCACCATAAGCCTCTTTTATCTCATCGAACATCTCTTTGGTGTGTGGCCTTTCAAGTAAAGGAACTTGATGACTGCTCTGTATTCCACTGGGTCCATTATCAAACCTCACACCACTACAACACCTGTAAAATCAAGACCGTTATCAGTTCTGAGTTGTAAATTGGCACATAACTGATAGAGAGATATATCATTACATATGTGCAGTTTCAGCGACCTGTGATAAATAGAAGTGGGTCAGGGGAAATCTTTAACGAACACCCCTCGTATATAACTACGAATGAGGAGGGTGGATGTGTGAATGGCAATTGAAATGTAATGAGTATAGTGATGAGGTAATAAGTTCAGTTTTGAGAGCTGTCTTGGGTAATTTATCATATCTCTTATCAGGTTTCCAGTCAGCATCACGCTACATTCCAATAACTACTCACATAATTCGTATGGTAATCTACTCATCTTAATTTACCACCTTATCACATTGAGAAATTTCCCAGTCATAGGACACTTCAACTTCTTTTCAAGCATGGAGAAGCATTGAGCTCAACACATCAGTTAAACCACTTTGGCCATCATGCATAGCCCTTCATGGTTGCAAAGAGGCAGAAGTGTGCTGAAAGGAGAGAACTCTGACAATCTGATCTCATCACATTGAAAAATTTTCCCCGATAGGATACTTCAGCCTCTTTTCAAGCAGGGAGAGGCACGGAGCTGATCACATGTTCCAGGTTTGAAAAGAGGCAGAAATGTCCTGAAATGAGGGAACTGTGAACATGGGCCAGCAATTGTGTTCAGAGCTCCTACCTCCTACCCCATTTTATTATTTATTTATTTATTTATTTATTTATTTTTATCCTGCTTTTTTCCCATGGGTGAGACTCAAAGTGGTGAACAAAAGGTAAAGAAACAAAACTGCATGATACAAAAACATGACATCCTCTCAACCCAAGCATATAAATGAAAAACAACACATTGCATAACCACATTACGTAAATCATATAAATAGGCTTAAAAATAACAACGGTTCCCATTATTAAAATCCCTGTGCCTCAGGCCACTGATGTTATCCTAAAACATCATATTGAAAGTTTTGAGCTCCAAATCTTTGTCCATGTGAGCCTTGCCTGATCAAAATAGGTGTGATGTCTCAGGGACCCTTGCTCCGTGACCCCGCAGCCATTATGGATCAATCTGAAGAGGATATGGGTTTTTTCCCATCTCAGCAAGATTCTGTTCCATTCCAGATGTTCCCTGTTGACATTTCGGTGCCAAAGCAAAGTACGGACGCCCTTGAAACAGAGCCTGGTTCCCCGGAGAGTGTTGTGTTTGATAGGAAGTCTTTTCTCAAAACACATCGCTCCAATAAGGAGTTTTTGAGACGAAGTGCGAGATTAGCAGAGAGAGAGGATTTTAATTAACCCGTTTCCCTTCAGAAGTATTGGGGAGGCAGGCATGTTGACACAGCTACTTTCTCTGGGAACAATAGGGGAGTTAAACACTTGTTGGGGGGAACTCTTGAACTTCCATAAAAGTTCTGCACTGAGCTCTCCCTATCGCGGTGTCAATGTGACTAATCCAAGAAGAACAGTCTCTTGTTCCTGAGCTCCTAAGCGGCCTTTCGGTGCGCTTACTCCCGAGTAAACCGGGAGTTGCGTTTTTACTCCTGTTCAAGTTTGGACTGTTTTTCAGATCCACCATGAATTACCTTGCCTAGCCTCGAATCCTTGTCTGGACTTAACTTCAAGAATCTCCCGGTGAATCCTCACTCTTTCCCCACTCAAACTTCCAAAGAGTTTGAGTGTGTTTCGGTTATTGGATTATAGACTTTGGACTCTAATACTGGACATATAACTTCATTTATTTGGACTATTTTTGATCTTTCCTATAAGGACAATTGCTTGACTATATATTCTGCATACTTTTGTTTTATTCCTTTATTGCATTAATAAAGATATTAGATTGTTTATTGGCCTCCATGTTGGTTTCCAGTGCTCATGCAGCCTAGAGGCGTTACAATAGGCTGGTTATTGTGGGTTGTCGGGGAAGGCCTGCTTTCATAAAAAAAAAGTTTTAACCTGGGAGTGAAAGGCCAGGTGCACTTCTTTGGGAAGGGAGTTCCAGAGCTGCAGGGCCACCACCAAAAAGAGTTGTCAGGAGTTGCTTCTGGAGTGAGAGAATTGGCCGTCTGCAAGGACGTTGCCCAGGGGACGCCCGGATGTTTTGATGTTTTACCATCCTTGTGGGAGGCTTCTCTCATAGAGGGAGCTCATCTGCGCTCTCCCCGGGTGGGATTCGAAACTGGCAGCCTTCAGGTCAGCAACCCAACCTTCAAGTCACAAGGCTTTTATCTCCTAGGCCACCAGAGGCTCCTTTTCATTGGTATCGCCATTGGTTACTACCGATAGATTGATTGGTAATTGGTTGACCAACCAAAACAAAGGGTGCTTACCAATGGCTCTTCCTCATCTTGGAGAGAAGTGACCAGTGGGGTGCAACAGAGTGCTGTCCTGAGTGTTGTTCAACATCTTTATCAATGAGTTAGATGATGGAATAGAGGGTACAATTATCAATTTTGCAGATGACATCAAGTTGGTGAATGATGGACTCTCTTCTGCAGGTTTTTGAACAGAGGATAGATGTTCTCTTCCAACTCTAAGATTCTATGCCAGGGGTCCTCAAACTTTTTAAGTGGAGGGCCGGTTCACAGTCCCTCAGACTGTTGGGGGGCTGGACTATGATGAAATAGTCCAAAATTAGGATTGTTTTTGTTGTGTGCCTTCAAGTCGTTTCAGACTTAGGTCAACCCTAAGTCTAAAGTTTAAGACAGGGGCCAGATAAATGACTTTGAAGGGCCACATCTGGCCCATGGGCCTTAGTTTGGGCACCCCTGTTCTAAGCGTACATCTACACCGTAGAATTAATGCAGTTTGACACCACTTTAACTGCCATGCCACAATGTTATGGAATCCTAGGAGTTGTAGTTCAGTGAGACACTAGCACTCCTTGGCTGAAAAGGCTAAAGACCTAATAAAACAGCAGCTTCTATGATTCCACAGCAGTTAAGCTGCATTAATTCTACAGAGTAAATGCACCATCAGGTAGCAAAAATAAACGCATGCAGACATATGCACATACCCTGTTTCCCCTAAAATAAGACATCCCCAGAAAATAAGACCTAGTAGAGGTTTTGCTGAATTGCTAAATATAAGGCCTCCCCCAAAAGTAAGACCTAACAAAGTTTTTGTTTGGAAACATGCCCGCCAAACAGAAAACCAGAGCATGCAGGATTGGTAAATACCATAGTGTTGTACATGGAAATATTGGTAGTAACAAGAAATTCTTGATAGGATTCAGTTTGTCTGGTTATGCTGATTTGTGATGACAACTACTGTACAGTATATAATAAGTGTTCATTTTTTTTGTTCAACAATAAATGTACATTTTTCTTCATGGAAAAATAAGACATCCCCTGAAAATAAGACCTAGCGCATCTTTGGGAGCAAAAATTAATATAAGACACTGTCTTATTTTTGGGGAAACACGGTATTAATCCAATCATTCTTTCCAGGTAATAAATGCAATGCTCTGCCCTTATGGGGCATTATTTGTTCGAAGAGGTTTCTCTTTATTTATTCAAGCCAAGGTTAAGCATTTATTCAAGCATTCTCAGGAACTCTTGGCTGTTTTCCAGTCTCGTATTCATAAACACCTTAATTCAGCTGAGAGAACAGCCAATGACAAATAAGATTGAATCAATCTATTACCCCTGGAGCACTTTAAAAAAATGTTCTGCATCACTGAACTCATCTTCTAATATAGCTTATTACGATACTGTTCCTCTCCCCTTTCCGAGGAAAGCAAACTCTCCAGAGCCCCGTGGCATTAAGCATTACAGCAAAATAGCATTTTAAAGATTGATCTTTTTCTGCTCTAATCATTATATCGCAAAGTACTGTGGCTCAACACTGGTCAGATAACTTTTGCCACTAAATGTGATGCTGTGTTGTCGAAGGCTTTCATGGCTGGAATCACTGGGTTGCTGTGAGTTTTCCAGGCTGTATGGCCATGTTCCAGAAGCATTCTCTCCTGACGTTTCACCTGCATCTATGGCAGGCATCCTCAGAGGTTGTGAGGTATGTTGGAAACTAGGCAAGTGAGGTTTATATAACTGTGGAAGGTGATGCTTCCTTGTGATGCTCAAGCTTAGCAATGTGTTGGACATGTCAAGCCAACCCTGACCAGGACTGCCTTCCACCTGGAAACCGATGTCCTCACTGCGGGAGAACATGCAAATCAAGAATAGGTCTCTTCAGCCACCTAAGAACCCACCCCCAAGACACCAGAGATGGAAGACAATCCTCCTCGAACTACGAGGGATCACCTAAGTAAGTAAGTCACCAGAACCAACCAACTCATATTGTTTCACAAGTCCAAACTTTCATTGCCTCTGTTGTGCTGTACATATGGGGCATGCATTCATCTCTTAACAAATAGATGCCATTAAGGTATTCACCTTTGTTACCTCTTTTTATATCATTTTGTCACTCACCTGGAGAAGGAAAAGAGATTCAGGGCCCTTCCACAAAGCCATATAACCCAGAATGTTATTGTTTATTCGTTCAATCGCTTCTGACTCTTCGTGACCTCATGGACCAGCCCATGCCTTAGCAGAGCTCCCAGTCAGCCGTGGCCACCCCAGGCTCCTTCAAGGTCAAGCCAGTCACTTCAAGGATACCATCCATCCATCTTGCTCTTGGTCCTCCCCTCTTCCTTTTTCCTTCCATTTTCCCCAGCATCATTCTCTTCTCCAAGATTTCCTGTCTTTTCATTATGTGGCCAAAGTACTTCATCTTTGCCTCTAAGATCCTTCCCTCCAGTGAGCAGTCAGGCTTTATTTCCTGGAGTATGGACTAGTTGGATCTTCTTGTGGTCCAAGGCACTCTTAGAATTTTTCTCCAATAGACGTTCAAAAGCGTCTATCTTTCCTCACTCAGCCTTCCTTATGTTCCAGCTCTCGCATCCACAGGTTACTATGGGGAATACAATTGCTTTAACTATGTGGACCTTCGTTACCAGTGTGATGTCTCTACTCTTCACTATTTTCTTGAGATTGGTCATTGCTCTCCTCCCAAGAAGTAAATATCTTCTGATTTCCTGGCTACAATCTGCATCTGCAGTAATCTCTGCACCTAGAAATACAAGTCTGTCACTGCCTCCACGTTTTCTCCCTCTGTTTGCCAGTTATCAATCAGTCTGGCTGCCATAATCTTGGTTTTTTATGTTTAACTGCAACCCAGCTTTTGCACTTTCTTCTTTCACCTTGGTAATAAGGCTCCTCCACTCCTCCTAGCTTTCAGCCATCAAAGTGGTATCATCTGCATATTTGAGGTTATTAATGTTTCTTCCTGCAATTTTAACTCCAGCTTTGGATTCATCAAGCCCCACATGTCGCATGATGTGTTCAGAATACAAGTTGAATAGGTAGGGTGAGAGGATACAGCCCTGCCGTACTCCTTTCCCAACCCAGAATATCAAGGCAGATAATCCACAATATCTACTTTGAACTGGGTTATCTGAGTCCACACTGCCATGTAATCCAGTTCAATGTGGATTTCAAACAGCTGTGTGGAAGGGGCCTCTCTTTCCATAGCAGCAGTCGCTGATTTTGACAGTCATCTTCTAGGAGCCACAGAATGCCATGTCTCTGAATAACAAAAAAAATCATACAGCCAAGGCCTAGTGGTGGTACAGAGTCTATAAAATAAAGGCAGCTTCCCAAATAATCTCTGTTACTATAGACACTGGAAAAATATTTAGAAACACTCAGTAGAAACAGCCATGGATTAACAAAAGTAAATTATTTCAAATGAATTATTTAAAAAAGAGTGCAAAACTGAAATAAGGTAAGTTATATAACTATTTGCTTGTACTATCCCAATTCTTTCTGTTATCACATGTATTCCAAACTTTGGTGCCTTCCCATAAAGCACCTAAATTGCTTTGCCCTTTGCTCTGTGTTCTTCCAGGTCTACTTCCTTTCTTGACCAGGTTGTCTTCTCTAGCCTGTTTCTTTTCCTTCTAAAATACCATGTATCTCCATCTGTCTCTACATTTAAGAGCAGTTTAAAACCCACCTCTTTTCTTTCTTTTGTCCTTAATAATCGTCTTCATTTCTAGTCTGGCGATTAATGTCACACAGTCTTTCCAGACTTCAGCCATTACTTTATCTTATTTAAAAGAGGCACAGAGCAGTATTAATGAGGGTTGACTGGAGTGGAGACTGTGACAGATCTACTGCGAAATCCAAAGCCCTGACACCTCAGAATCCCCTTTAAAGATATCCTTAACAACGAAGAGGAGAAGAAAGAAGAGGAAGAGAAGGAGGATTTTGATTCTAATATGTCTCGGAATTTGCTGCTAAGTGAAGTTATTTATAGTTTCCAAATCACAACCTCCCTGAACCTCTGCAAGCTGGATAGCAAATTTCTCAGAAGCAAGCAGAAATATACAGCAGAGTTCTGATAGCGCAGACCCCCCCCCTTTTAAATTCATCTGACCTGCAGCGAGGGGTTCCACAAATCCGGATCGCCTGCAAAGTGGGAGAACGTTCAGACCGCAATAAATTATTATTATTAAATTCTTTTCAGTGCTTTCCCCAGCCTTAACATTGTAACTAATCTTTAAATAAAAAGTATCCTTTCCTTTTAACTCGAAATCCTCTCCAGTGGTTTTTTTGTATCCTTTTTGACTCCCTTGCATGAAATCCCCCCCCTCCTTCCTCCATTAACCTCGCCACGTTCTCCTTGCCATTGGAACGGAACAAATTGGACCATAACTTCATCAAAAACACTCCAAGCATGCCTATCTCTTATATTTAACAGTCTTTGAGGCTCCTGGTTCCGGCACCACCAACAGCGCCCGAATGGATCCAGTTTGAAGCTCCAAATCAGCTGACTGTCAAAAAAGCCGGTTCCGTTTGCCTCTTTCTCCGCAACAGCCGCTTCTCGGCTCTCGCGGCTGGCAGGCTGTTTCCAGGGAACTTGGACTTCTCTCCAAGGCTGCTGGTGGCAGACTGCCATTCCCTGGGAGAGAAATGTAGTTTCCTCAAGGACCAGCCGTGATCCTCCCCCGTTCATCCATTCATCTTCATTTTTATGAATGACCGGACTTCTCATTCATATGTTTGCCTTCAGTTCTATGAATCGCCGGGCTACCAAGAACTGGAATTAACATGAATCCCTTCGCATTATTATTGTCTGAACTGCTTATGAACTTTCCATGAATTGCATGCTTATATGTTTATGAAATATTGGGATCAATTCTTTATTAGCTGATTAACTAAAGGTAACTTGGTCTATGGGTTCCCTGGAAAACCCCCAAACCCACGTATTTCCCTTTTATATATAATATATTACAGAAAAAACCTGGGTTCCTTCCTTCGCTTTAAAACTGGAGGGAATCTGAATCTCCTCCCGGTTCTCAGGAAACCCGCGATATCCCCCCCCCCCCCAGCCTATACTTCCACTCAGAACTCACTCAATTTCAAGAATCACCCTAATTCATATTTATGTCTAAAATCGCCTAACCTTTAAAAGACAACCAACAGAGATCATTTTTTACCATTTCTTCTCCGATCATCAGCTGACTGTCAAACTGCGTTCTTTCCCTAAATCGCCTCCCGCCGTGCGCTATTAGCGCAGGAAAGGAAAATAAGCTATAAACGCTAATATTCAGTATATCTTTCGGCAATTTTGGGTGGAAATTGATAAGATATGATTTTCTATATCCCCTAGTATATTTTAATCAAGGAAGGCACAGTCTGAACTCTAGCTGACCTTTACCATAAAGATTTAATCTATGTTGCATCTGCATGGCCCATAGCGAGAGATTGAGTCACTCAGATCGGAGCAGCCCCACGGGTGATAAGATCTCATATGGTAATGTTGACCACAATCCCATCCTGGACCCCTGGGGAGCCAAAAGGAAGACTCCCCACTGGTCCTCTGTCTCCATAATCCCATAGTGTCAATATAAACTGACATCTCTGCCATACCTCAAGGTATTCATGAACTGTGTACGTGCGTAAAGGACCCCGGACATCCCAAATGACCCTATTCAAAAACAGCAATAATCTTAAGATTATCTTGGAAGGCGCTAGCGTCAGGTGGTCGCTTTTGCATAAGATAACTCCAATGATTCATTCACCAGAACCCATTGTCTAGCTGATTCCCGTCTTCCCCAATCTGATTGGCCCCGATAGAGGCGAAGGTTGTCCCTCATTGGCTGAGACGCAGAGCGGGAATCCTAGCTCCCGCCTAGTGTGACACTCTCGACCTATCAGCAGCCAGATGAGCGAAGGGACGGGGCGGGAAGTTCAAATAGACTTCAAACTTGAAAAATGTATAAAATGGCTTTATTTCCAATGTATCGTTACATCTTGCATGTCGATCTATTGCTGCTCGATGTCCGTTCAGCTGAATCGCTAAATAAACACTTTGGCAGTTTTTTCCTTCAACTTGGCAGAGTCTTTTCCTTTCGGTCTCAGGTAAATTTATATTCCGGGTTATTTTCTGCCTCCCTGACGGCTCGCCAAGGTTCGTTCCCTCCTCCTCGGAGCGGTCGGATCTCCCTCACAGGGCAGATCTGGGCTAATTGCGGTCTCGATAACAGTTCTTTCACAGCAAAAACATCTTTCAGCCCATCTATCAGAAGAATCCAACTGCCAACATCTGGCACACTGTTTAGTAAACTCATAGATTCAGATTTTACTCAAAATATCCAGAAACTTTAATCTTCATCATTGCAATATATATAAAATATACAAACAGGGTATGCAGATCCACTTTCCTTGTACTTGCAAACAATCAGATTAATCAGAGAATCACATACAACATAGGCAGATACTCACACTGAGTCACACAGGAGAGAGAAAGATGGATTCTTTCATCTTCTTTATATAGCAGTGGTTCTCAACCTGTGGGTCCTCAGATGTTTTGGAGATGTTTCAACTCCCAGAAATCCTAAGAGCTGGTAAACTGGCTGGGATTTTTGGGAGTTGTAGGCCAAAACACCTGGGGATCCACAGGTTGAGAACCACTGTTATATAGCCACCTGCTGATAGGTCATCAATAAAGGACAATGGCTGATGCAACCCCTTTGGAGTAACTCTCACATGGTTATGACTCAGCTATTACCACACCCCTTTAGGAATTGCATCATGACATTCACAGTCATACCCAGGTGTTATCAATATACCACATGCACATCAAACAGTATTTTTTTTCCTATGGTTAGAAATGCTGTCCCATTTCTATCTAACATAATAATTATGATATAATAAAAACTAGAAATACGATAGCCCGCCCATCCTCTCCAACAATCCTAGAGTTGCTAATGTGAAAGAGAAGCTAATTTTGTCAATATGCAGTTTGCCTCTTTTCCCACCGAGTTCAGTTTCTGGCTGGTAGACAAACAGGGCAATTCTAACCTTGATCTCTGCCACATTTGATGATGGAGCTGCTGAGTTATCCAAAAGCTCATGACAACTGGGCAAAAGTGAGAGAGACTCAGCAGTTTGTGGCTGTTCCTTCCTTTTGTTTTCCCCCCATTAACCAATTTCCTGTCATTGAAAGCAATTGAATGAAATGACTTCTCATTAGTGCCAGGGCAGGTGGAAATCCTTGCAATCCAATGCCTTCTCCAGCTCCTCCAAAGAGTGGCTTCTTCCTCTGTTCTGACACTGAAGGAAAACTAAGTCAGAATATTTCTGTGATGACATAGAGGAGACCAGGGATGTTGAAGCTGGCTCAAAAACTTCAATTAGTACAACGGGCGGTGGCCAGGTTGTTAACGGGAGCAAATTATAGGGAGATAACATCCCCCTATTAAAACAGCTCCACTGGTTGCTGATAAATTTTCGTTCCCAATTCAAGGTGCTGATTATTACCTATAAAGCCCTAAACAGCCTCGGTCCAGTCTATCTTTGCAATTGCATCTTCTACTACGAACTTGGACGAACTTTAAGATCTGCTGGGGAGGCCCTTCTCTTGCTCCCACCACCGTCTCAAACACGGTTGGCGGGGACGAGGGAGAGGCGGTGGCTCCCCAGCTCTGGAACTCTCTCCTGAGAGAAATTAGATTAGTCCCCACCTTGGCCTCATTCCGAAAAGACTTGAAAACCTGGATATTTCAATGTGCCTTTGATGGAGTCCCTACCTCCAACCATATCCAGCCATTGCACTTTACCACTGGTCCATGTTATTGTGCCTGAAATATATTGCACAAGCATAACATATTCCCATGCCTACACCGATTTGACACACCAGTGTGTCACTCTTTGGTTACTGGTTAGGCTGCTGTCGCACTATGTTATGATTTTATATACTTTTATGCATTAATTTTATTGTAATTGAATTGTATGTTGTTGTTGTTGTTTGTTATTGTTTTATTGTATATTTCTGGGCTTGCCCTGAGTCACCTTGCGGAGATGAGGAGATAAGAATAAAGTTGTTGTTATTATTATTATTATTATTATTATTATTATTATTATTATTATTATTACAGTAGAGTCTCACTTCTCCAAGCTAAACGGGCTGGCAGAAGCTTGGATAAGTGAATATCTTGGATAATAAGGAAGAATTAAAGAAAAGCCTATTAAACATCAAATTAGGCTATGATTAAAATTAAGCAGCAAAACATGTTATACAACATTTGACAGAAAAAGTAGTTCAATATGCAGTAATGTGATGTTGTAATTACTGTATTTATGAATTTAGCACCAAAATATTACGATATATTGAAAACATTGACTACAAAAATTGCTTGTATAATCCAGAAGCTTGGATAAGCGAGGCTTGGATAAGTGAGACTCTATTGTATTATTATTGACACAAAGACACAGTATGACACAGCAAATGAATTATTATTATTATTATTATTATTATTATTATTATTATTATTATTATTGGCCTGCAGGGCAAAATGAGGGCATTGCCCACCAATATGAATTCTTCTTATCTCAAATGAACATTTTCATGACTCCCCAAACTTCTAGTATTGCAGTTACACATCAAAGATAAAGAGTTCCAGGTCTAAACTCCTTTAATTGCTTTGGTTTCTTCTTTTTCTTTCTAAACTATTTTCCCAATGAAGGAGTCAGCATTACTTTCAGTAATGCAATAAATTTGGGTCCTGAAAGAAAATGTCATTTACACCTAGAAGATGGTATCTATGGTTGGCTTTCTTCTCCAACGATGGATCTCTCTTTCAGAGTTGGAAGTATGCCCTTTGGTCATTTGATGCTTTGTCCCAAAAGCAATAAAATCACAACCCCAAAATCGAGTTGAGAAAAGTCATAATTGGCCTAAGGTTACCCAGTGGGTTTCTTGGGGAGACTAGAGCTGAGATCGCAGAAATACCAAATGAACATCTTCCAAATTGAGATATTTTCTGTAAATTAATATATAGGTGGATAGATGGAAAAGAGGAACCTGAGAGAGGTTGTGTATAGTAGTGGAAGGATTAAAATGTTCTTCCCCATCTTGGAACATTGGAATGTGATTTTATTTTTCAGACCAGTCAGATATGGGATGGAGGAGGTGGCCATAGTCTTGTGGAGGATGATCTCACTATCTTTCGTGATCTAGGAAAGGCTACCTTCAATTTGATGCTTTTATTTCACTTCATTACAGTTGAAAACAACATCTCTTAGCAGTTTGTGTAATCTTCTTAAATAGATGGATGTACTTTGTAGAAAATAAGAGGAGGGGGAAAGAGAGAGAGCAAAGGCAAGCTGTTTTGTCTGGACGGAAGCAAAGGCAGGGTTGCTTCTTTCAAGATTTCACTGTGCAGTGTCAAAGCTTCAACACAGCTCTGTTGCCACCCAGTTTTTGAACAGACCCATGTATAAGTCAATTCAGAGTTTGGGGGTCACTTTTAGAGCAATTTTTGTTTTACTTATACACAAGTATATACGGTAGTTTTGCAGCATTGACACTTTTTTCAGAGGTGCTACTATGAAAGTTTCAGGGTTTTCAGTAATCAATGACACATGGATTCCTGAAAATTTAAGCACTGTTAATGGAGGATAAGAGCAAGTGGATATCAACAAGTAGATATATGAGCTGCTGACTCACTGATGATATTGTAAAGGCTGCTGGTTGTGTGCTGTCATTTATAGAGGACAAAAAGCTACAAACAAAGGGAAATTGCAACTAATTTCCCTGTAGACAAGAAGTCAAATTTTACGATCATGAAATGAATGGTACTTAAATGTTATTCCACCCATTTACAGGATGAAGTGGGGGAGCACAATATTCCTTCCGTTATGTATACTGAAGTAGTAGTAGGCAGAGGCACTAGTTCTGCAGAAAATAATTTCATGTAAAATAGGTTACTAAGGCAATATGAGTGATGTATTACTTGAACTGGCATTTCTGACAGGATGTAATTTTTTATTGTGAAATACCCAAATGGCTTTGTAGTTAAATTCATCATTTTATGCATATCTGAAACATTAATTTTTTTTTTTAGTTGTGCATTGCTGTTGCAAAGGGACTTGGGCCGTGATTGTATGTAGCCACCCAGCCAATGGAGTGCATGGGATGCAGTAAAGGTAAAGGTTTTCCCCTGACATTAAGTCTAGTCATGTCCGACTCTGGAGGTTGGTGCTCATGTCCATTTCTAAGCCAAAGAGCCGGCGTTGTCCGTAGACACCTCCAAGGTCATGTGGCTGGCATGATTGCATGGAGCACCATTACCTTCCCGCCAGAGCATGGAATGTACTGAGATAGAAACACAATGTGAGTGAAGGAGAGGATTATACGTATCTGTGATTCAGCATTGTGCTGGGTCATGTATTGGTTTGCGTGAAATACGACATAATTAACGTAAAGCATGGGTGAGGAACCTTTGGCCCACTAGATGTTTTGGACTAATTCCAAGAAATCTTACCTACAGTGGCAAATGGGTTATGGGATTTATAATCCATATTACTTTTTTTTCTGTATGCACAGTTTAGGAAAATGGTTTCTGTGGTCTCTTTATTTTTTTTTTCCTTTTTATTTTTTTTGAATATTTTATTACATTACTATTAATTTGTTACAAAGAAAAGAAAAATCTTTACAATTCATATAATTAAGTCTTTTCCTTCCCCCAGTGTTCTACCCGTTGTGCTCCCCATCACCGGAGTCCATTTCTTTATAGTCCAACCAAAACCTCATTTTTTCTGGTGGGGGTTGATTCCCATCTTCTCTCCTTAATATTTCTTCAATAAATTTCTTCCATATACTTTCAAAATCATTTTTCTTCCTTAGGCCTTTTTTGACATTTAAATTGCATGTTAATTTATCATTTATCGCTAATTTCCAAATTTCCTTGTACCAATCTTTTATTTTAATTTCCACCTCCCCTTTCCAATTTCTTGCTATTAATAACCTTGCAGCTGTTAGCAACATTGTTACCAAATTCTTTTCATTTTCTTTCCATTCCTCTGTATTATAAATAGATAATAGTATAGTTGCTGGGTTTATATTGATTTTTTTCTTCATGATACTCTCTATTTCTACTATGACCTTTCCCCAAAAACTCTGTACATACATACATTCCCACCACATATGAATATATGTCCCCCTTTCTTGACAACCCCTCCAACATTTTTCTGAACAGCTCTGTATAATCCATATTACTTAAAGGGCTAGGATCTTCTACCCCTGGTCTTCTTTTAAAACACCCCCCCCCCTCTGAATCTATTAGGAATTTAGGTGCTTAGAAGGAAAAGTAAACAAGCTGACCATTTGCTCAGGTAGAGGACCTGGGACTGGAACAATAGTATCCTAATGAGCAAGAAAACTTGACCTAACAAATGTAAGCTCATCTTATGCTCTCTCCCACCAACTTAAAACGCTCCTGTTGGGCTCATCTGTTTCCTTTAGTCCTATAGACTGAACTCTTGCTGAGAATGTGTAACTCACCTAAGGTAATCCAATGGGTTCTCAAATCCTGGCATCCAAATTCATACTCCAAATTCAGACCATACACCACACAGGTTTATATACACTATGCTAAAAAGATAACTGGTAAAAGTCTATATCTTCAGAATGGCATAATTAAGTATGGGGCCAATCTCATCCACCCATGATCCCAAGGGGTTTTCTCAAGTCCTTTTCATGTCCTTTATCCTAAATCTGGAGTCAAGTTAGAATGGGTAGTCAGGAGATAACAATCTGTTAGTATTGGGTTGTTTTTTTTAAAGAATTTACATTGTAAACTAGCAAAAACAAAAATAAAAAAACCAACCTGCAACACCTTAAAACATAGCAGAGCAGCTCCCTCGCTGAGATCTATTTAAAGTCAGCTCTCGTGTGTGTTTTTATTTTGATTTATAGAAGTCATGTTTAATTTCGTTTTAAAAGTCATGTTTAACTAAGTTTATATGGGTAAGTATTAGTTACCAGTGTGTGGGGGATGGTGTCAGGACCCAGGCTGCAGAGCACCAATAACCATACACAGAGACCAGAATCTATCTAATATCTTTATTAAAGGATTATATAAAGTCAATAAAAACAAGTGAAGAATATAGTTCAGAAGTAGACCTTTCAGCAAAGGTCAAATATAGTCCAGGAAAACAATGTCCAATATGTGATATTAGAGTCCAAAGTTGTAATCCAATAACCGAAACACACACTTTGCCAAGCAAAGTGTGGGGAAATGACAGGGTCCTTTAGTCCAATGGAGCTTGGCAAACAATGCTGGAAGCAAACTAGATTCTTGGCAACAAAGCTTGATACGTGACAGCAAGAGGCAAGAAACAAGAACAAGGTCCGTGGCGAGGTCCGTGGAAACAAGGAAAGCTTGATGCTAGAACAAGGTCCGAGAAACAAGGCTTGGAACTTGGTCCTGGAGGCAAGGGACTGGAGTAACGTAGTCCACACACGATCTCACTCCGCAAGGTGACGAATTGACTCCGCAAGGATTTCTTTGCGGGCAAACACCTATATAGGATCTTGTTTTCCCGCCAAGGAACACTTTCCCTGGGGAACAAGAAACGAAACCCATACTGTGTCCAGATGCATGACTCCTTAAGATTTCCCAAGGGAAACAGGCTTAATCAGTTAATTGTCTGGCAGCAATCCTGGCGCTTCTGCGAGACGCCTCCCTAGCGCCTCTATCTCGATTATAATAATCCCGGCGAGAAAATGGGGGAGATTTCTGCTCAAGGCTTGTTTGGCTGACTTCTTGTGGGCAAACATCTTGCAGGTGCAAGGGCTCCAATTCTGGCTGAAACGGTGGGAAACCCAAGTTTTCCTCTTCATCTGCCACAATAATACTGGGAACGGGACTACATGGCCCATGAGTCATCACACTATCCCCCTCCTCAAGGCCCCTCTCCAAAATGGGCCCTCTTCCCGAGGTGCAGGGCCACGGCTTGGCAGGGTAGGCCTGATGGAAGCGGCGGACTAAGTCGGGGGCATGGACTGTGGAAGCGTCTTCCAAAGAGCGTTCTTCGGGGCCAAACCCCACCCAATCAATGAGATACTGAAGGCGGCGGCGGTGGAAGCGAGAATCCAAAATGTCCTGAACCTCGAATTCCTCCTCCCCATCCACCAAAACAGGAGTGGGGGCCGGCCGGTCTGCATCGGGGCGGACACCATCCGCCGGAAGGAGCAGGGAGCGATGAAACACTGGATGGATGCGCATAGAAGTTGGAGTTTGAAAGTCACGGGGTTAAGTTGCGCCACCACTGGGTAGGGACCAATGAAACGGGCATCTAGCTTCTGGCAGGGACGGTGGGAGGGCAAAAAGCGAGTGGACAGCAGAACCCGATCTCCTACCTTGATTTCGGGGCCCGGCTGGCGATGGCTGTCAGCGTGGCGTTTATAGTCCTCCTTGGCTTGGTCCAGTTGCTGGAGCAATAGTTGTTGCACCGCTGTGAGTTCCTGCAGCCAGTCCTCCGCTGCAGGGACTTCTGAGGTTTCAATGACAGGAGGGAAGAAACGTGGATGGAAGCCGTAGTTTGCAAAGAACGGGGTTTCCTTGGTTGAAGCCTGGACACCGTTGTTGTAGGCAAACTCTGACAGAGGTAATAGGGAAGCCCAATTGTCCTGTTGATAGTTTACATAACAGCAAAGGTATTGTTCCAAAGTGGCATTGGTACGCTCCGTTTGCCCATCTGTTTGGGGATGATGAGCTGAGGATAAATGAGAGTCTATGCCCAATAGTTTTTGTAGTGCCTTCCAGAATCGAGAGGTGAATTGAGATCCACGGTCAGTGACTAAACTCTTGGGCAATCCATGTAGTCGGAAAACATGCTGAAGGAATAAATCTGCAGTTTCTTTGGCCGTGGGAAGGCCATCACAAGGAATGAAGTGGGCCAACTTGGTGAAAAGGTCCACCACCACTAGGATCGTGGTATATCCAAGGGAGGGTAGTAGGTCGGTGATAAAATCCGCAGAAATTATCTCCCATGGACGAGATGGAGTAGGAAGGGGATGTAGTAGCCCTGAGGGCTTCTCCCTTCTTGTCTTGGAACGCTGGCATACTGGGCAGGTATTGACGTATTTTTCCACATCCTTGCGGATCTTGGGCCACCAAAAATCTCGTAGGATCAAATTCATGGTTTTAAATAGTCCAAAATGCCCTGCTGGCTTGCAGTCATGACATAGGTGAAGTGCCTTTTCTCTGCCTGGTCCTGGAGGGATGTAGACATGATTTCTGTAGCATAGTAATCCATCCTTAAGTGAGAAAGGGAAACGTAGTCCTTGGCGAATTCGATCTTGAGCCCAGGCATCCGCCTGTTGACTGGCTCTAATTTCTTGAGCACAAAGGGGTCCTGGAGTAGAGGGAGTTGGTTCAACTGCAGTGGATTTGGTGTTCCCCACTGTGAGCGTGGCAAAGTTCTCGGGCTGCAGCAATTGGGATTCGAAGGTCTCTCTACGCCCTGCAGCATACTCTGGTTTCCGTGATAGAGCATCTGCTTGCTTGGTCTGAGCTGGGGTTACATAATGGATCTGGAAATCAAAGCGCTCAAAAAATAAAGCCCAGCGCTGCTGCCTCTGATTTAACTTGCGGGCAGTTCTTAGATGTTCCAAATTACGATGGTCAGTATGGACCTCAATGGGAAATTTGGCCCCTTCTAACCAATGTCTCCAATTTTCAAAGGCTGCTTTTATGGCCAAAAGTTCCTTCTCCCAAATAGTGTAATTTCTCTCTGGGGCTGTTAGTTGACGGGAGTAAAAGGCACAAGGATGAAGATGTTCTCCCACTGGTTGCATGAGTACAGCCCCAATTGCCACATCGGAGGCGTCAGCCTGCACGACAAAAGGGGTTTTAGGATCAGGGTGTTGTAGAATTGGCTGGGACGTGAATAACTTCTTTAGTTGCTGGAACCCTTTCTCTGCTTGCTCCGTCCAGCGGAAGGGCTGTTTTCCACAGATGCAGCTGGTGATTGGGTCAGACCAGCGGGCAAAGTCTGGAATGAACTTGCGGTAGTAGTTCGCGAACCCCAAGAAACGTTGCACCTCTTTCTTGTTGGTTGGCGCCCGCCATTCCAATACTGCTGAAACCTTTGCCGGGTCCATGGAGAGCCCTAGTAGCGAAACACGGTATCCCAGGAAATCTACCTCTTGTAGATCAAAAGCGCATTTTTCCAACTTGGCATATAGTCCATGATCCCGCAATCGTTGTAACACCATTCTGACGTGTTTCTCATGCTCTGATTGTGATCTAGAAAACACCAAAAAATCGTCCAGGTATATGATCAAGAACCGATCTAGATAATCCTGAAAAATATCATTGACAAAGTGCTGGAACGTTGCGGGAGCTCCGGATAAACCGAAATTCATGACTAGGGACTCGAATAATCCGAATTTAGTCTGGAAGGCGGTTTTCCACTCGTCCCCCTCCCTGATGCGAACTAGATTGTAAGCCCCCCGAAGATCCAGCTTGGTGTAAACCTTGGCCCCTCGAAGCCGGTCTAATAGGTCCGAGATCAAAGGCAGGGGATAGCGGTTCCGCTTTGTGATATTGTTCAATGCTCTATAGTCCACAACCAAGCGTAGGTCCCCTGACTTCTTTTTCACAAACATCACTGGGGAAGCGGCTGGGGATTGAGAGGGTCTGATGAACCCCTTGCGAAGGTTTGACTCTATGAATTCCCTGAGAGCTTCTTGCTCTGGTTCAGTCAGGGAGTAGAGGTGTCCTCGCGGAATCGGGGCCCCCTCCACCAAGTCAATGGCACAATCGTAGGGTCTATGCGGTGGTAGTTTCTCGGCTTCCTTTTCATTGAACACATCCCAAAAGTCTGAGTATTTCTTGGGCAAGGTGATGATGGGTTCAGAGTCTGTGGCATGGCAGACCTTGGCTATGAGACAATGGTTTTGGCAATATTTAGAAGCAAACTGCAGTTCTCTGTTGGTCCAGGAGATGTTGGGGTCGTGGAGTGTCAGCCATGGAATTCCCAAAATCACAGGGAAGTGAGGGACCTCGGTAACAAAGAAGGAAATCTCCTCCATGTGTTCCCTTATCCACATTCTGGTGGGTTCTGTCCATTGGCTTACTGGACCTGTCTTTAGGGGACGGCCATCTATGGCTTGCACCACCCGGGCGTTCTTGAAATCGTGATATTGTAATCCCAGAGAGTCGGCATACTCCCTGTCGATGAAATTGTTTGTTGCTCCTGAGTCTATCATGGCATGGATCATGACGGGTCCTTTTTTCGCTGACCACAAGGTGACCACTAGGAGGAATAGGACTCCGGTTTGCGGCTCTTGAGTGGGGTTTTTGACCGGGTTGGCGAGCCTCTCTACGCCCGGTCGCTGGCTTCCCCCGCCGGCTTTGCGCCAGTCGCCTCGGCCGTCTCCGCCTCCGCGGAGGACGCCGCCGCCAAGCGAGCGGCGGGCTTTCTTTTGGCTGGACATTCTCTGGCAAAGTGGCCCCCGTTCCCGCAGTACTAACAGAGGTTTAAACGTTGGCGGCGGGCCTTCTCAGCAACATCTAATCTGGGACGCACATTGCCCAACTGCATCGGCTCCTCCTCGCTTCCTCTGGGGTATGGGGCTGGTGGCGGGGGTCTCCACACTGGACGCGCCAGTTGCCTCGGCCGTCTCCGTCTCCGCGGAGGACACCGCCGCCAAGCGAGCGGCGGGCTTTCTTTTGGCTGGACATTCTCTGGCAAAGTGGACCCCGTTCCCGCAGTACTAACAGAGGTTTAAACGTTGGCGGCAACATCTAATCTGGGACGCACATTGCCCAACTGCATCGGCTCCTCCTCGCTTCCTCTGGGGTATGGGGCTGGTGGCGGGGGTCTCCACACTGGACGTGGCTGAATACTGACGGGAGCGGGAGGTTTTACTCCTGCTCTCCCACTCTGGCCTCGGAGCCACTGTTTTCTGTTGGCCAGCATGACTTCGGCTCATAAACATTGGTCAATAAGTCTCTCAAGAGAGTTTGGAGGATCCACCTTGGAGATTTCTTCCTGCATCTTGATGTTGAGACCCTCACGAAACTGTCCTCTGAGGCCTACATCATTCCAACCGGTGTTTTGGGCCAGCACCCGGAACTCGGCGATGTACTGGGACAACGGCCTGTCCCCTTGGAAAAGGCGCCGGAGTTTATGGCCGGCCGCCTCTAGATTGTCCTCGATCCCCCAAGTCGCCATAAGGTGATTCAGGAAGTTTTGCGCGGAACCAATAACCATACGCAGAGACCAGAATCTATCTAATATCTTTATTAAAGGATTATATAAAGTCAATAAAAACAAGTGAAGAATATAGTTCAGAAGTAGACCTTTCAGCAAAGGTCAAATATAGTCCAGGAAAACAATGTCCAATATGTGATATTAGAGTCCAAAGTTGTAATCCAATAACCGAAACACACACTTTGCCAAGCAAAGTGTGGGGAAATGACAGGGTCCTTTAGTCCAATGGAGCTTGGCAAAACAATGCTGGAAGCAAACTAGATTCTTGGCAACAAAGCTTGATACGTGACAGCAAGAGGCAAGAAACAAGAACAAGGTCCGTGGCGAGGTCCGTGGAAACAAGGAAAGCTTGATGCTAGAACAAGGTCCGAGAAACAAGGCTTGGAACTTGGTCCTGGAGGCAAGGGACTGGAGTAACGTAGTCCACACACGATCTCACTCCGCAAGGTGACGAATTGACTCCGCAAGGATTTCTTTGCGGGCAAACACCTATATAGGATCTTGTTTTCCCGCCAAGGAACACTTTCCCTGGGGAACAAGAAACGAAACCCATACTGTGTCCAGATACATGACTCCTTAAGATTTCCCAAGGGAAACAGGCTTAATCAGTTAATTGTCTGGCAGCAATCCTGGCACTTCTGCGAGACGCCTCCCTAGCGCCTCTATCTCGATTATAATAATCCCGGCGAGAAAATGGGGGAGATTTCTGCTCAAGGCTTGTTTGGCTGACTTCTTGTGGGCAAACATCTTGCAGGTGCAAGGGCTCCAATTCTGGCTGAAACGGTGGGAAACCCAAGTTTTCCTCTTCATCTGCCACAATAATACTGGGAACGGGACTACATGGCCCATGAGTCATCACAGATGGTAACCAGCTCAGCATTCTGAGGCAAGTTACCATAGTAACGAGGGCGGAGCCAACCGCCGTTTGAAGGAAAAGGAGGGAATGTTTTAAAAACAGTTCAGTCTGTGATTTTTAGTCACAGGGAAGACACTGGTTCCAAGTTAGGGAAACCAGGAAAACTCAGGTCTCTAGTTGTGTCAAATAAAGCAAGTTGGGTGACTTGTTTATATTTATTGTAGAGTCTGAGTAGTAAGGGGAAGTAATCCCTGTTAGATCCAAAGTGATCAGGTTTAGACTGCTCAAGGAAAGGAGCAAGTATTTTGAAAGTGTATTCATCATAAGTTATATTTGCAACCATTATCTAAGTGCCTTTAAAGAAGTTACTGTAACCACTAAGCTCTGTGCCTGAAATAAACTTGTTATCTTTCAACATCCAAGCCTCTGTCACACATATCCTAAACTTAAGTAACGCTACCATCTAAAGAGAATTAAAAGAAGAGAAAGAAAAGGTTCAAAAAGAAATTCCCCTCTGCCTGAGATCTCCACAACTGGTGGCAGCGGATATAAAACATATAATAATATAATTAATGGAAAAAAAACCCTTCCCCCACATCTCCACAATTTGGTGGCAGCGGTGAGATTTAAAAGGATTCCTCCCTGCCACATCTTTACAATTGGTGGCAGCGGTGGGATTTAAAAGGATTCCTCCCTGCCACATCTTTACAATGAACCTAAGCAGAGCAGAGAGATCAGAAGAAATTTTCATTGCAAGTGAATCCGAACATTAAAACTCTCATGCTAAGATGATGAACCAGGTGTTGTGTTCAGAGGTCAGACAGCTTCATCTGTTATTCTTTTGCATTCTCGTTGTTTTCATCCTCTTGAGAGGCACCATTTTGAATGTGATAAATGTTAATTGTATGCACAATGATATGACAGTGAGAAAGGTCACTTGTTATAAAGATTCGGTATCACTTGAAAAATGTTCCCCCAACTAAGATGCCTGCTTCTATTCAACAGCATTATCAAAGAGCATTGTTCAGGAACTTTTGTGAGTAAACCAGTGTATCTGCAGTATTTAAAAAAATGAGTCAGGTAAGTTTGCATACATCAACGAATCCTCTAAAAGCTGCCCTATATTCATCAAAAGTTTGAATCTCTGCTCTGCTGCGTACAATTAAGACAACACACTCAAAGCTGCAAGTGATGATACAAGGAGAATGACCTTACCATGTACTTTGAGATATGGATGTGAGACTGTAGCTTGACAGGATATATACGCTTACAAGAAAGTTGATAGAAGAGAAAATCAACAAGAGCAGTAAGGCAAAACATCTTTGCTTCCTTTGTGTCATAATAGGATACAATTTAGCTAAAGATAAATTTTGAGATTGCAGGCAGTGATACTACTGGCTGCTGGGAGTGGACACTGCAACATTTTGTGTTTTAATCTAAAGTACTAATTTGATGTTGATGGATCTTAGACCCTATTCACATTAAAGCATGATGACCACTGAAAGCTCTACCTTTGAAGCTCAGGAATCAGTAGACATCAGAGAACCGTAGAGTTGGAAGAGACCATAAGGGCCATCCAGTCCAATCCCTACCATGCAGGAAAATACAATCAAAGTACTCCTGACAGAAGGCCACTCAGCCTTTACTTGAAAACTTCCAAAAAGGAGACTCCACCATGGTCCGAGGCAGTATATTACACTGTCAAACAGCTCTTACCATCAGTAAGTTTTTCCTAATGTTTCGGTGGAATCTCCTTTCTGGTAATTTGAGCTTGCTCCCTCAATGTAACATCATTTCTAATATTTAAACATGGCTATCATTTCCTCTTTTATCTTCTATTCTTCAAGCTAAACCGACCCAGATCCCTACATCTCTGCTTCTACAGATTGGCTTCTAGAACTTTCACCATTTTGCTCTCCCTTCTCTGGACACATTCCAATTTGTCAGTATCCTTCTTGAATAGTAGTGCCCAGAGCTGGATACAGTGTTTCAGGAGAGGTCTGACCAATGCAGAAGAGCGGTATTTCTTTCCTTGATCTAGACCAGTGGTTCTCAACCTGTGGGTCCGCAGGTGTTTTGGCCTACAACTCCCAGAAATCCCGACTTTCTGGGAGTTGAAGGCCAAAACATCTGGGGACTCAAAAGGTTGAAAAGAATTGATCTAGACACTATCCTCTTATTTATGCAGCCTATATTCCACTAAGGAACCTAGAAGATAGATCATTTGTCCATTAATCTGTTAAAGAATTCCATTTAGCATGCTGTTCAAGAAATTTAGTACTGCATTCTTCTGGCTGAGTTGGAAATCCTATAATTCAAAAATCTTGGTAAATTTCTAAGCAAAGTCCTACCTCTGCAGTAGCTTCCCCTAACCCATCTGTCTATCTATCTATCTATTGTTGTTGATAGATAGATGAGTCCACAGCAGACACTCTGCTGGCTGTTGTATTGGGTCACACGTTGGACACTTCCCAAGTTGATGAGATGATTATTATGATGAATATTATTATTATATAACACAGCAAACAAGATAGATATGCTGGATTTCGTTTCACAAAATCACAAGTCGAACACTTCCCAAGTGTCTAGGACTGTGTGATATATTTTCGGATGATGCGCGCAGATCCCAGTAGGGTGGCCTTTTGTAGCTGGCAGATCGTAATTTTGTCAATGTCTATTGTTTCCAAATGCCGGCTGAGATCTTTTGGCATGGCACCCAATGTCCCCATTACCACCAGGACCACCTGCACTGGTTTCTGCCAGAGTCTTTGAAGTTCAGTCTTGAGGTCCTGATAGCACCTAAGTTTTTCCTGTTGTTTTTAGTCAATGTGACTGTCACCTGGGATGGCAAGATCAATGATCCAAACCTTTTTCTTTCCATAACTGTGATGTCTGGTGTGTTGTGTTTCAGAACTTTGTCAGTCTGGATTATTCTTATTCTTATTATGTATAAATATTGTGTTATGTGAAAATAATGTACAATCTAAGAAATTCAACAATCAAAATACAAATATTATTTCCCCAATCCCACCACCACCTACATAAGACATAGAGCAGTTCTGCTTGATTTTTAATCCACGCTCAGAAATCTATTATGTGTCAGCATCACTCAACACTGCTCAGGCCACAAGCAAAATAGGAAAAAGGGGGCATTCCAGATATGGTTTGAGTGTTGCAGAATAACTATGGACAACAGGGTTTGAAATCATGTTCAGCCATGAAAACCCACTATGTCATACCACTTAGCCTCAGAAAACCTTATAATAGGTTTGCCACAAATCAAACAATTTGTAGATACAATAACATAAATTGGGTTGGTAAATATAGGCTTGTATCAGCTGGCTGGCAATGTGGGAGAATCCCTTCCTGCTATTACTGGCCCCTTCCATTTTCTTTCTGGAAGCTTCATCTAATTGTAAACGGACAGAAGGCTATATAATGGTCTTGATTAGGAGCAAGTGAAACAGCGTAGAGGCCATTCCTGTTTTATATCTCTATATTTACAGCCACGAGGATCAAATTTTAAACCCACACTATGGGTAAAGTAGTATCCAGTTCCTTTCCAAGGCCTATTATCAATGCTAGAGAAAGAATGGTCTTCTAAATTGCTATAATCATGTATGTCTTTCCCCTATTTGCACTACAAAGATTCTCAAATTTCTTCAAAGTTTTTCAAGCCACTCCTGACACACACGAAAAAGTCGAAGTTCTGAATGATTAAGATTCTGGCTCAACTCAAATATAACATGGTTAAATCAAAGTTAAAGAACCTTTGCTGACATGTGTGTTGGGCTCGCAAGGGTGAGATAGGGATGAATTCAAATTAAGAAAGGTCTCAAGGACTGAAGACAAGAGAAGATGTAGCTTGCAGATGAGATGGGGAATCTTTAAGGAATTTGACACTCCCAATTTAAGGTATTAAAGTAGAAAGCTTATTCTTTCTTCCCCCAGTGTTTTCAACAGAAAGCATTTCATATGTTTACTTGTAATTAAATATTAAGAACAATCCCATAGTATTTTATTGAATGAACATAAATTAACAAAATACTGAAATGAGTGCCATTCAATACAAACAGTTAAAGATCACAGTATACTAAAATGTCCACTTGCTACAGCCTAGAAATTATTCCTGGATTAGATCATACAGTTTACATTGTTATCTCCATGGCCATATCACGAAAAAAAGCCCAAGGTTATCAGGTATGTCACTTTGTTGGGGAAAGCCCCAAATAACTACACCCAAGACTGGTGAAAATTGAGAAGTGAGCTTTTGAACAATGGGAGACTCACAAGGTGCCTTTGTTTTCTAAAGGGCTAAGTAGTTTTACAACAGTATGGTCCTGATGACTCACTACAAACATATTATAATCCAAGTCTGATGCAGAATAGTAAGCAAGACTACGGAATCCCATGCCCTTGCAAATGTGCTGACGACTCCACAGAGCAACCTAAATCAATATTTATCATGGAAACAGTCTCTAGTATCTCCACGTGGAAGCAAGCCATGCATCAGCTTATAAGGATGCTAGAATTCAGATGCATCACTGTGCCATCTAGTGGCTTGTGCTTTAAACATGCCTTGCATTAACTCCTTTTCCAGGGTTCTGATATTATAATGCTTCCTTTACAAAAATACTGCACTAACAAAGCTAGAAAACAGATTTAGAAAAACTTTTGGATATTAAAGTACCTGGTTTTTGCTTTTGTTAGTTATTTGTTTTATGTCTGACATCTTTAAAAATGTGGAGATCCAGATCAGTGCAGAACAGGGCCTCATGATGCTTGCGAGATTTCTAATTCGACTTAGGCTCCATCTACACCGACATATAACATCCATATTATCTGCGTTTGAACTGCGTTGTATTAGTCAACGCTGCCATATAATCCAGTTCGAAGGAGATAATCTGGATTTTATATGCCAGTGTAGATAGGGCCCTACTTTGTGGTAGCCACAAAAACTAAGTTTCTGAAGTAGAACAACTACTTGCAAAGTAAGGACTGCACAATTAAACAGGAAATGTGGCACTTTCAAACCAGGAACAGAAATTGTTTCAAATTTTGTTACAAAGTGTTATTTACAATGATTTGGGCCTTTGGGCACTCAGGGCTCATACAAAGCAAAGCAACATTGTCTGAACAGGACAAAAGATGTTCTTCTAGTTGCCAAACATCTCTGGTTGCATCTAAACTGTAGAAAAGAGGCAGTTTGACACTTAAATAGCTATGGAATAATGTTTGCTGTAGTTTTGCAAGATCTGTAGCCTTCTCTGCCACATAGTGCTGATAATTAACCGAACAATGAATCTCAGGATTCTACAGCTGCTAAATTGGTGTCAAACTGCATTAGTTCCACAGTACCTGAAAGTGTGTGGGATTGATCATGAGAATAACTCTGGCCATAGAAGTTTTCACATTGAAACTGAAGCATGGTATGACATTTATCTAATAGGACAAGGCTTTTTTGCTTATTAGGGTCCTGTTGTTCTGGTTGGATAGCCCTAGGCCCTCTGTTTAGGAGCCCCCGGTGGCGAAATAGGTTAAACTCTTGTGCCAGCAGGACTACTGACCAACAAGTCAGGGGTTCAAATCCAAGGAGAGCGGATTGAGCTCTGTCAGCTCCAGCTCCCTATGGGGGTAAATAAGAGAAGCTTCCCCCAAGGATAGTAAAAATTCAAAACATGTGGCTGTCCCCTGGGCAGCATCCTTGCAGATGGCCAATTCTCTCACACCTGAAGTGACTTGCAGTTTCTCAAATTGCTCTTGACAGAAAAAAAACCCCTGGTCTTAGGAGTTTGAGGCATCCGCTTCCACTATCCTCCTATTTATGCAGCCTAATTCCACTAAGGAATATATAGCATAGCTTATTTGTCCATTAATCTGTTAAAGAGTGCCATTTAGCATGCTGTTCACTAACATGGTTCAAAAATCTAGGTAAATTTATAGGCAAATTCCTACCTCTGCAGAAGCAACACCCCACCTATAAACCCAATAAAGTTGCAGAAAGATTTAGTGTATTTGAAGGATCTGAAAGTGTTTGCAACTCCGTGCAAATGCTAAACATCTAAGAGTAGGACTAGGGCAGCCCTCCAGATATGGCTCGACTGCAACTTCAACATACCTCACCATTGACTATGCTAGCCAAGCTGCGGTCCAAAAATTCCTGGAAAACACAATTTCTATCCCTGCCTTACGCAATAAATTATATGCTACTCAGGTTCATACTTGGGAGTCTGCACCACAACAACCCAAGCAATATATAGTTTTTGATGTCAAGACTTTTTATTAGTTTGAAGTGTGACAATCAGTGTTTAGATGATCCCCCTGGAAAAGATTTTGGGATAGCAGCATATTCACAGTCACTAGAAAGGCATGACCCCCCGCCCCCTTCAATATCAGAGTTCTCAATTACTGGATTCTCCATTCTCTTGTCAACAGAAAAAGCCAAATTCAAACTTCAAAGCATTCCCACTGGTTCTCTCAGAACCGGACTTGCGTGCGGAAATGCATTTGCTTGGTGGTATTATTCTGCATGCCGGTCTTCAGCATCCATTTTGCTTTCATCCTCTGGACATACTGCATGTCACGCTCACAGGCCAGTACTGATCCTAAAGGAACAGAGAAAAGAACCAACATTTAACATTTATTCAGGTGGTAAAAGGAGACACTTGGTCAATTACCTTTCAGATCTGGCAGCACTGGACACCGAGAAAATGAAATCATGAGACAACAGTTTGGTTTGTGTGTGTGTGTTTTAAAGGCAATAGTGCCAGGACCAGTTTGTGCTGAATTTGCCAATTTTGAGTAAACTGATGAAAACAGCTCATGCAAGACCCCTCTCTAGACACGCTAGCTTTGTTCCCACGGTGGCACAATGGGCTAAACGGTTGCGCCAACTGAACTGCTGACTGAAACGTTGGCGGTTTGAATCCACAAGACAGGGTGAGCTCCCGTCTGTCAGTTCTAGCTTCCTATGCGGGGACACGAGCGCAGCCCCCTGAAGGATGTTAACATCCCCTGGGCAACATCTTAGAAGGCGGCCAATTCTCTCACACCAGAAGTGACTTGCAATATGTTCTCAATTTGCTTTTGACATGATAAAAAAAACCCCCCACATATTCATGTGGTTTGTTTACCAATGCTGCTTCTCCAGCCAAGGGCTCGATACTGCTTCAACACTCTTCCTATAGCGTGTTTATTTTTTGAGACTGCAACAGCTCTTGAGGAACCAAATCGTTGCTTGTAGTATCTCATCAAGGAACGGTGACCAATACTGACACCTTTGTTTCAGAGATAGAAAGAAAAACAAAGTGCATATTATTGAGTAATTTCAAAAAGCATTTTAAAAGGTAAAGCATTTACCTTTTAGCAGTTTAGCAGATCAGAAGCTTCTTGAGCATAACAGTAGAAAGAATGAGATTCAGCAAATTTAGGCGCAGTGTCACTAAAAGAACAACATTTCTATATAGGAAAGTATGGGCTATCTAACTCTCTCTCTCTCTGAACACCTTTCTCTCCATGCTCATAGAAGAAGAAAAAAGCCAAGAACTCAAAAACGTGCCATCATGCCAAAACTTTGAATAAAAAGAAGCATGTCCATGAGAAATGCCACTCTAACAAATAGGAGACAGCATGAGAGAAGAGAGACAGGCAAAGAGGCTGATGGAGGGAAAAGGGATTTTCCCGGCCAACTCCCCCATCTATTAGTATTATTATTACTGTACTATTATTATTATTAGGTCTAACTATGTATGTGAAAGTAATACACAACCTATGAAATTCAACAGTCAAAATTCAGTACAGCCCTGGTTAACCGAGTTCCAGTTAACCGAGATCCGCTTTATCTGAGGCGCCGCCAGGGGGGCCCCTCCCTCTCCTTCTCTCAAGCGAAGAGAGTTCGAGAGGGAGGAGGAAGTGCCCCGGAAGCGCCCGCAATTGCTGCTGCAGCAGCGCTCATGTGCTGCCTCCCTGGGACAAGCCCTTGGGATGCAGCCCACGGGTGCTGCTAGGCAGCAGCGCTCATGGGCTGCCTCCCAAGGGGCGAGGGCTCGCCGAGGGACGTCTCCTTGGATCTCCCTTGGCCAGGCCCTTGCCGGTGGAAAGAGTTTCCTCCAGGAATGGCCTGGTTGAGGAAAACCCGCGGCACGCTCCTCGCCCCTTGGAGGGACAGTCGTTCCTCTGAGAAATGAGGAGCATGCCACGGGTTTTCCTCGGCCAGGTCACTGCTGGAGGAAACCCCCTCCTCTGGCAAGGGCCTGGCCGAGGGAGATCCGGGGAGACGTTCCTCGGCGAGTCCTCGCCTTATCCAAGCCGTTCGGTTATCCGAGATGGGGCCCGCCCCCTTTATCTCGGATAACCGAGGCTCTATTGTACAAATGTTATTTCCCCAATCCCACCATCATCATCCATTCCCATCAGTGAACCATCACCCATGTTTGTTTATTTTAAAAGACAAAGTGGAAAATAGGAATAACAAAAGGGGTATGCTGTTAACTGGACTGTGAACAGAGAGAGAACAGAGAAACAGGCAGAGAAAGAGGCCAATGGGGAAAGGGCTTTCCCCTGCCAATTCACCCATCTGCCTATCTAAATGACCATGGATGGCTAAATGACCATGGCAAAACTGGGGTGTGCAATATATTTTCATAATAAGCACACACAGCAGAGCCTTCTCTTCCTCCTCTTGTGCTCCCGGAGCCCGCCTCTTAGGCAGGGCCAGGGCCAGGGCCGCCCCCACTAATTTTGTGTCGCCAGCTGTGCCACCCCTCCCCATCTGTGCCACTGGTCTAGATCTTTCAGTGTATCACCTATTTTGCTGGAAGGTGGCTACAGAATTGTGCTTCCTTTATGACATAGGTACAAGCTCCACGGTAACCAATAGCTTTATCTGTGGCTCTGGCTCAGGGCCTACAAGCAACACTGGTTTAGACCACTGTCTCTGGATCTAGCACATGTGTTATGCAATCAGTTTGCCAGCAGTTGATCTTTCTTGGATCAAATCATATCCACACAGAAATATTGTTATTCTTCCATTGTCGTTGTCAATATTTTAAGGAATTTTCACAGTAATGAACCAGGGATATGGATTCTGTCATATTTCTACCACACCAAAGTGAATAGCCTTCCTAACCCTGGAAGTCTAGAAGGATGTTCCTCATATTTTTTAAAAACGCCATACTTACCAGAAGGTAAAATCAATTGCATTGTTTCCTCATTATACTCCAAGTTCTTGTCTGACGGCACTTCATCAGACATCTCCACATCGTCATCTTCCTTATAGTCAGGGTACGAGCTTCTAGAAACCAGCAGAAGAAAGATCTTATGCTACATAAATGGACATGTGACGCTTTTCCTTAACAATGGTCCCACACTTTTTACAAGATGATCACTGTAAATTTTACAAACTGCTACAACAATTAGGACAGTGGTGGGCTAAATGCAACCTGTTGACCACATACATCCTCTAACTCTTTTATTTGCAGCACCTGAACTCCCCATTTCCAAAGCCCTTGTATGCTCAGGAAGGGGGGGGGGTTATAAATACCCCAATAAACTCAAATATAATCATGCAATCTCACAAGGGTAAAGGGTTCCCTCAAACCACCCACCTGCAGAACACCCCAAAACACAGAAATCACAACCAAAAGTGACTTCTCGTTGTACCCTTTAACAGAATATAGGATGGTATGGCCTGCTACAGGTGTAAGAACTGAATCCTGTCTCTGCTGTCCAGCCCTGTATGAATGTAACACCACAGCTAAAGGCCTTGCATTTCTGAACATTGCCCTCATTTAAAATATGTATTTATACTGCAGCAAAAAGTTCCAGTTTAGATCTCACCTCACTGCTATAATTATCTACATGCTAAGACTTAACGTTTGCCTCCCCGGTCCAATGTGAAGTTTCTCTACTTTAATCTAGAATGGTACAAACCCAGAAGGGTTGTGTCATGTGATTTATATGCTGCATTATATACAATACAGCAAGCAGCTGTTTCTCAAACAGAAGAAAACAACCATAAGTATTTATAGAAAGGCAGAGATCTTGTTACTATTGCCTAACTCCTTTAAGGCAACGCTAATCTAGGTGATCCTAACCTAGGATTTTCTTGGTAAAACATGTTCAGAGGTGGTTTTCTACTGCCATCCTCTAAGCCAGTGGTTCTAAATCTTTGTGTTGGAAATAGCTACCTCTCAAGCCATTCACTATTTATTTGTTAATGTATTTGCTAACCTGTATTCTATGTGTATGTTGATTTTCCAGTTTAACTGTATCTCTTTTGTGTGGGAGGGGGTTATAGATATGTGATTGTACTGAGCATGTTAAGACTCCATTTTGTATTCTGTCTTCTTTACACCTCCGTGGAGACAGATGCGTGTCTGCTTTACACCACAGTGGAGATGGAGGCATGTTGCTGTTAGGACTTCAGGAGAGAAATATGATTTACAGACTTCAGTGATACAAGTGTACTCAACACAGAGAACTAAATCCTATCTATAACTGAGCTTTTAATAAGAAATGTGTCTGTATGGTGAATACAATATGTTTGTAAGTAAACAAATACATTATTTTTCAATGAAAACTTTGTTTTTTTTAATCTCAGAGTGCATATTTTACACTAAGAGGTGTCAAAGGAGTGTCTTTTGGGCAACTGCAATTTCAACTTCAAAGAAACAACCATTCTCTGCTAACAAAATATATTTTTGTAGTGGCATTTCTTTGTCCTTGGCAGTTCAAAGACATGGTTCTTCAGTTTTACAGCTTAGTTACCTGTGTGCCATTAAATGAATGCTTTTAATATCACTTGTTCAAAGGGTTGACTTCTAACAAGGTTGTGCTTTTCTTGACTAGTGGTTTTTAAAAGGTGGTCTCCACATGTTCATGGAGATTCACATTTGCCAAATGGATATGACATCACTTTCCTTTTCAATAAGGTTATGATTGCCATTTATTTCCAAAGGGATATGTGCCCAGAGACTGGATGCAACTATTTCCAATACATTGGGTTCCCAGGTGTTTTGGCCTACAACTCTCAGAAATCCCACCCAGTTTACCAGCTGTTATGATTTCTGGAGTTGGGAGGCCTAAACATCTGGGGACCCACAAGTTGAGTCACAGCTCTAAGCATTAAAGAACCTGATCTGCCCAATGTCACCTTGTAGATTTTCATGATTGAGTGGAGATTTGAACTCCGATCTCTCAGACTCCTAGTCTAATTCTCAAACCACTATACCACACTATACCAAGTTGGTTATATAACAGTGCGAGGCACTCCGGCTAACTGGTAACAAAAGTAAGCATGCTATCACTATTCTCAAAGGTCACAGTTATCGAAGTCTATTTTTATAACTGCCTTCTTTCCTCCCCTAAGCATTCCACAGTGGCTACAAATGTGTTATGTACCGCAGAAAAAAAGGAACTTAAAGATTTTAAAATTATTTCCTTTCTTCCGCTTTTCTCTTCCCCGCCCTCCACTACTGGCCCCCATGTTTGCAAAAAACACTGGGATTACACTGAGACTAACTGGTCGGCAGCTGTGATTTCCTACCTGAAATCATAGAAGTCTGCAAATTCCAGTGCAGCATCTCCGTCTGTGAAGAGTTTGCAGTGACTTTTGTCATTCATATGTGCTTGCACAGCTTCTTTTGTGTAAAAGGACTTCCCCTTCTCGTTGCACCATAGGCAGACCTTCCCAACACCAACCTTCTCTCCTATACATTGAAAGGGGAAAGGATATTGTACTGCTTAAAATGTTTTGTTTTATGGCGCTTTATGGCACACATTTTGTTCCACAAGCAATGTTTCTAAGCAAATCCCTGATCTCCATCCGAGCTTGGAAGTAATCTGTTACAAACAAAACAGTACTTGAAACTACATGCTGTTGCCTTGTGCTGTTCTTGGTGTTGAGGTAACAATGAAGTGAATGGGATATACAGATTTTTTTTATCATGTCAGAAGCAAACCGAGGGGTACATTTGTGATGTATTTAGAAACACAAAGTTAAAAAAAACTTGGCATTATACTAAATGTCCTTTGACCAGTAGCTGACCACTTGGAGTGCCTCTGGAGTTGCTATAAGAAGGTCCTCCATTGTGCATATGGCAGGGCTCGGACTGCATTGTAATAGGTGGTCTGTGGTTTGTATACAGATAATATATTGATATCTAAGCTTTCAAAGCCTTCTGCCTGGATCAGCAAGCTATTCCCCCACATTCTTTGATGTAGATTTTTCACAGAGGAATGGTGAGCAGGAATAATAAGAACTATTCTTATACCCCGCCACCACCTCCTCAAAGGGACTCAGGGTGGCTTACAAATAGGACATGTCCACAAGACATAAAAGCAAAAACAATAAAAACACATTAAAAGGAGAATCATAAAATACAACAACCAAGATAAAACAGATAAAATATTAACAGAATAAAATAGATTGCATATGGAGCTTCATCAGTTCAACAAATACAGACTAAAATTTCTAAAATGGGCATGGCTAAGCTATAAGGGCAAGGGAATAATTCAGATAGTGCCCTTGAATTCACACAATGCCCTTGATTGAGAAGTTCCTACGTCAGAGACCTTCCTGTTGTCATAGAAGGTAATAGTAATGATACATAACAGAGCTGTGCTCCACAGATATGCTAAAGAAGTAACCACCATTTCCTAAACTCTCCAGCGACACTAGTTCACAAGCAGTATCGGACATAAAATGGGACATTCCCACATCCAGGGGGTAAATCATTCATTGGATCATCTGTTTTTCTTTTTAACTAGGGCAGATGTCTAGATGAACTAGGGCAGATGTCTCCGGTGATCTCAAGATCCCATGAAAATCTTTGGAGGCCTCAGGAGATGGTGCAATTGCTCTCCATCTGGCAACACTGCCAGATATTCTCTGACCCCTCTACTCTCTGGAGTTTGAGGGCAATGACAGATGATGATGGGAGTTGTAGTTTATCCACATAATTATACATTTTCTGATCGGTACATTCATAAAATCTAAAACCAAACAATCACGCCTTCTAATGTTCATCCTTATAAAAGAATTAACCCGGGCATTGCTGGATACCTAAACTAGATATTGTCAGAGACATTGTCCATCACCTCTCATTAATGACTAGGGATTATGGCAGCTGCACATATGGGGGACAAATTGTTCACCCCAACGCTTTGAATGTTTATCTTTTATGTTTGGATCCCGCCCTGAGTCCCTCCGGAGAAATAGGGCAGAATATAAATAAAGATTATTATTATTATTAACATATAATAAAACATAGTATTGAAGTTACGGTTTCTGAAAATCAACAACATAGTTGTATATCTAGTTAAGAGTGAGGAAGAGTTCAAACATACCTAAATACTTTATCAGCCCTCTGAGATCAACAAGGTATTCTATATCTGGGATAAAAAAACTGTGGACTTTTGTCATGTGACCCACATTTTTCATGAAAGTACTTGAATGGTGGGAACAGAATAAACAATCAGTTACTGGGATTGCATCAGAAGTGAGGTGATTCAGCCCAGATGCTCCTGCTTCATCTGGGATTCTTTTGGTCTCTTCTTCACACTCTAATTCTTCATCTGAGTCTACATCTTCCCAGCCTTTTCAACAAAATAAAAACAAACATCAAAAATGAGTAGTTTCATGTTAAGAAAGAAAAGCACACTAAAAACCTTATACAACCAACATGCTAGCAGTGATCTTTTACATAGGTTATCATATGCTTGCTCAGGCCCCAAAGTGAGATGAGCTCTTTTAGCATTTGAAATGAAGCACCTGAAAAAACACACTGGTTCAGATAACTGATATGGACACTAAACAGCTTTTCACTTCTTTAACATGCCCTGACATTTGTCACTCTTGCCTCACAAAATCCCCAAGTGGAGGAGAAGAGGATGCTACATTCATTATGGTTCTTTAAGACTGTGGTCTGTTGTCTTTTGGTGAGTTAGGTCTTCAACTCCCAAAAGACTCAGAGTTTGAGAACTCTTGCTCTATATAGCATTGACTGGAACCAATGGATAAACAGCAGCTGGCCTTAGGGGACAATTTTAGATTATGCCTGTGACCACACAAAAATGTCCAGTATGTCCATCATTCCCATTTCATCACCTGAGATGTTTACGATATGAAATGACCAAACCTGCACTCAGTGGCAGTTCTCACCTTGAGTCCCCTTGGGTGAGAAAGGCGGGGTAAAAATGTTGTAAATAAATAAATAATATAATTAGAAATATTTAAGCTACTTGGTGAATTAATCTATGAATGAAAGCAACACATAAATGTTCAGTAGATATAAATATACATTCAGAATAGCATTCCTCCTTGCTATATAAAGACAGTACGCGAGAAGAGGTACTCTTTTTAAAATAGGCAATAAGCACACAAATAAAAAAGATCCTTTTAATATGGTGACCATAAGCAATTTACTCTAATATTTTTATTTATCAGGTGGTGGCATCTTTTAGTAAATTCAAAATATCAGGATAAGTAAACTGTTTGCAACAGCCTTAAAGTTGTCATTATGCCATGCTTATGAGGTCATTGTATGACTTTTTACATCATTAAGAACTTTGATTTCCTTCTCCATTTGCCTCTAATATTATATCTGCAAGCCTACAGACAGATACTGTCTTATTTTTATTGATATGCAGGTTTGTGAGTTTTTACAACAGGCAAGAGGCGTATAAATGTTTAACCAGTAATTTATGTACAGTATGATCTTACGAATACATATTGACGTAGGAGGTTATTCCTTAACCAGTCAGCTAAGCCAACTAACTTAGCCATGGCAACCAAAACAGCTTTCAATGATACAATCTTGGCCATTGTTGCGCATGGCCTGCTCTCCCCATTCCTGGTTGGAAGTTATCTGCACACCTTAGACCCATGCTGCTAGAGTAAATAGCCCCCGATCCGTTACCTTCCTCCATATCATCATCATCCTCTTCATCCTCAGACAGTTCTTCTGCCAATTTCTTAGCCTGCTCTTCAAACCATTGTAGTCGGGGAGCTTTTTCCACACGTTCTCTTCTTCGGACTGAACTGCAACTTTCCACAGCAATGGAAGACTCGGGGATGGCATTGGCAAACAAGGGGACCTTCTTTGGCGATGAGGACGGCTGAGCTCTGATGGCTTGCTGAATAGCCGTGTTCACAGCATCTTTGTCAACACTCTCTTGAGCCAGGCCCTTTTCCAAATTCTTCTCATTCATGAGTTCCACCTTCTTGCTGACAGCTTGGACGGCTTTCTTTTCCAGCTCCAAGTGTTTCTTGGATTTCAGGTGGTTCTCATAAGCGTTGAAGTTGGAAAATCTCTTGCTGCAAGCAGTGCAGTAAGTCGCCGTGGCCTTGCTCTGCTCTTCCAAAGATGCTCGCTGGGCCAAAACCCGCTCCTGGAAGTTCTCAGCTGTGACAGGAGGCATCTCAGCCATTCTCCGCTTCAGGTTGTACCTGTGCCAGTCGATCTGGTAGTGCGCACGCTGGGCCGAGGCATCCCTGAAAGCCACACGGCAGGTGATACAGGTATAGGATGCCATGACTGTGAAATAAAGGAGCAGGCAAACAGGAATCATCAAAGTGGATCAGAAAAAAGGATAACTTAGGCTGCATCTACACTGTTAAGGTTCAATACATCCGGTTTTGAGATCAATGGACCAATGGTTTCACAATGTAAGACTACTGCTTATGTTTATGGCATAAACTTCCTAATATGATGAAACCAAATCCCAGTTAACAGTCAAGGCACTCTTTAGAGTGGGCCATGGACAAACGTCAGACTTCAACTCCCAGAAATCCCAGCCAGTTTACTGGATGTTATGAATAGTGGGAGCTGAAGTCCAAAACACCTGGAGGAAAGGTTGAGAACCACTTATCTAAATGCTATACATCATTTTAGATGTAGCTTAAGATTCTAAGGGTACCTGCATTTCCCTTAGTTGTAAAAAAAAAAGTTAAAAAGAGAACTGGATACTGAAGGAGCCATCCAGGAACTTTTAAGATACAGGACCACCAAATGTGCACAACAAAAAGTTTGAAACACATTAATATACGAAATTGTCTCTAAGAAATATAAATGGAATGTTATTATTAAAAGTAAAGGAAAATAGAAAATGTAAAGTATATGTAAAATGACAAATTAACTAGAAGAAATACTAATAGTATTGGTCCAGAGGAGATGATAAGATAAAGATGGTACAATAAAGAAAGAAGATCAACGAGAAAAACCAATGGAATAAAAAAAAAAGAAAAAACAACAACTTTTTGATTTTCCTAAGCATGGAAATGGAACTGTTTTTAAAAAAAATAAAAATATGTATAACAATACTCCCACTTCCTCATTCTTGGATGTACATTAGACTTATGGATAGACCTAACTAACTAACAAAACTCCATAATGAACTTATACTTTCCTTGGTCTTTCGCCCCACAATTATGGTAGGAAAGTGTTTAAATGAAATTTTTAAAATATTTTTTTAAGTCTAAAATTTTAAAATTACCCACATGGGTGCCTGAGAGTGACACCTTTGTTTTCCGAAGCCAAAACACTTCTGGTCCCAAGCATTTTTGGATAAGGGATAGTCAACCTGCATCTGTTTCCCTGAAGGAGGTACTATAAAATTCACAGGTCTCTTGGAGCCCTTCCAGACAGGCACTTTATCCCAGGATTTGATCCCAGGTTTTCTGTTTATCTCAGCTTATCTGCCAGTGCAGACTCATATTGCGTTCCAGTAGTTTGAGGGTGAATCCAGCAAAGACGGAGTTCCTATGGCTGGGCCGACCGGGCAGTGGGGATATCCAGTTGCCAACCCTGGATGGTGAAGTGCTACGCCCGTCTTCACTAGTAAAGAGTCTGGGAGTCCTCTTGGACCCTTCACTGACGATGCAGGCCCAGGTCTCCGCCGTTACCAAAACTGCCTTTTTTCATCTTCGGCAGGCTAGACGGCTAGCCCCCTATCTATCTAGGGACAACCTGGCTACAGTGATCCAGGCTACAGTCATCTCGAGACTGGATTACTGTAATGCCCTTTACATTGGCCTTCCTGTGTCGGTGATCCGGAAGCTCAAATTGGTGCAAAATGCAGCTGCCCGGCTCCTTGCGGGAGTCCCCATAAGATGCCACATAACACCAATCTTACGGCAGCTGCACTGGTTACCAATTGAGCACCGGATCACTTTCAAAGTGATGGTGCTTACCTTCAAGGCCTTACATGGTCCAGGGCCGATGTACCTGAGGGACCGCCTCACCCCTTACAAACCCCAGAGATCCCTCCGTTCTGAGGACCAAGACCTGCTGGAAGTCCCCAGTTTTAAGACCTTGCGTCTAACTGCAACTAGACGCAGAGCCTTTTCAGTAGTGGCGCCATCTCTGTGGAACACCTTGCCACCTGAAGTTCGTGCCTTGCGGGACTTGTTGGCCTTCCGCAGGGCATGTAAGACACACCTGTTTCGGCAGGCTTTTGAGTTCTGTTGCTGATGTTTTAAAAGGTGCTTTTAGGATGTTTTAAAGATTTTTTTTTAAATGATGTTTTTAAAATGTTTTTTAAATTGTTGATTTTAGCCGGTTCTTATAAGCCGCTCCGAGCCCTAGGGGAGTGGCGGCATATAAGTTTGAAAAATAAATAAATAAATAAATAAAATAAATATAATTCAGTTTATAAAGCAGACAACCTGGGATCAGAAGCTGGGATATAAGGCCTGTCTGGAAGGGGCCTCAGAACCTATTCTTAACACAATTGCTTCAAATCAAAGTCAACCACATTAAAAGCAATTATCACTAACTATTCCAATGATATCACAATGTTATTCCAGAAGACAGAGTTCAGATCACAATGGGTTCAAATGACAGGAATGAGATTAGGAAGAACTTCCTGGCTGTAAGAGAGATTCAGCAGTGGGACTCTCTGCCCTAGAGAGTAGTGGATGTTCCTCCTTTGGAGGCTTTTAAACAGAGGCTAAATGGCCATCTGTCGGGGATGCTTTGATTGTGCTTTTCCTGCAAGGCAGGGGGTTAGACCAGATCAGGCATGGGCAAACTTTCTAATTTGATCGAAGCAGGTGAGCAGGCCAGTCGAATCTTTTTCCTTGCCATTTGAAATCATTGCTCCCTTGTGCCCTGATCTCTAGAGCAGCAGAAAGTAAGTTTTCCCCCTCCCTCCTCCTCAATGGGACATCCTTTTAAATCTTGAAACATGATTCTTATGTTCCTTCTCAACCGTCTCTTCTCCCAGCTAAAGATCCACCAGAAGGAAAGGAGGAAAGAAAAAGAAGGAAGGAAGGGTGGAAGAGAAGGGAGGGAGGGAAGAAAGAGTGAAGGAAGAAAAGACAAAAGTGAAGGAAGGAGGGAGGGAGAGAGAAAGAGGAAGTAAGGAAGGAAGGGAGAGAGGGAAGAAGGAAAGAGGGAAGGAAGGATAGTAAGAGAGGATTACAAGTTAAACATGAGCCAACAATGTGACCCGGCAGCTAAATAGGCGATCCAAGGAAGTCATGCTACCTCTCTATTCCGCCTTAATCACATGAGTGGCTTAAAGCGCTGGCCATGTTTAGCCTGCAAAAGAAAAAGCTGAGAGGAGACATGATGGTCATTCATGTGAGGGGGAACATGTGCCTGATCTAGTCCAACCCCCTGCCATGCAGGAAAAGCACAATCAAAGCACCCCTGGCAGATGGCCATCCAGCCTCAGTTTAAAAATCATAGGGAGGAGGGAGCAAGCTTGTTTTCTGTTGCCCTGGAGACCAGGATGAGGAACAATGGCTTCAAACTACAGGAAAGGAGATTCCACCTGAACATTAGGAAGAACTTCCTAACTGTGAGAGCTGTTCAGCAGTGGAATTCTCTGACCTGGAGTGTGCTGGAGGCTCCTTTGGAGGCTTTTAAACAGAGGCTGGATGGCCATCTGTCAGGGTTGCTTTGAATGCAATTCTCCTGCTTCTTGGCAGGGAGTTGGACTGAATGGCGCACGAGGTCTCTTCCAACTCTTAAGATTCTATTCTATTAACTTCCTGGTTCTAAGAGCTGTTCAACAGTGGAACTCTCTGCATGCCTGATAAAGTGGGCAAAAATGTGGGGCACAATATAATATTGGAACAATGGGAGAAAATGTGGAATAAAGGGTTACAATTCATATTATGTTATAATTTGATAAGAGAATTTTTATAAAATGATGTACCAGTGGTATATGACACCTAAAAAGCTCTGTAAGATATATAAAAAGGACTCCAATATTTGCTGGAAATGTTAGCATCAGATTGGTTTTGACTTATTTTAATGATGTTTTTATAGTTTATCGTTTTAACTGTTTAATTAGTTTTTTAAATTTTGTACATTTTTAAATGACTTTTTATCAGGTTAACTCTGTTTTATTGGGCTTGGTCCCACTTGTAAGCAGCCCCAAGTCCCTTTGGTGAGACAGTGGCAGAATATAAAAATAAAGTTGTTGTTATTATTATTAACATCAAGTGGGGTCTTTCTATCATATGTGGTGAACATGTAAACATGCCAAGAAATATTGGATTCAAATAATAATAATAATAATAATAATAAATTTTATTTGCACACACCACTATCTCTCCAAATGGATTCAGGCTGGTTTCCAACATGCAAGGCAAACAATCAATTGCCAAAAAGAAACCATACGGACAATAAGCAAAAGCCACATTCAGCAATATAATGCAACATAATTACCTTGTTAAAATACACTAAAAGTAAAAATAAAATATTTTAAAAACCCATCTCACTGTAGCCCCATCAGTAAAAAGTTCAACAAACCAGTGGCCAGGATTACAAGATGAACGTGGCCAACTATAAAAGGGCTGGGCCAGGGATAGTGCAACAATGTATCATGGGGCTGCAGAAGTGGATAAAGTGGATATACACTGTGATCCAGAAAATTTTAGGGGGAAGCATCTAGCTCAGGAGTCCCCAAACTAAGGCCCGGGAGCCTGATGCGGCCCTCCGAGGTCATATACCTGGCCCCCGCCCTCAGTTTTATAATATAATATATTGTATATACATATAATATTGATAATAATATTATAATGTAATACAATATAACACTAATAATAATACCATATAATAATATTAATTATATATTCTATATTACATATAATATTACTAATAATATTATAGTATAGTGGTATAGTTCAATATAGTAATATATAATGCTAATTTTGTGCTATGCTAATAATATAATATATTGTATGTACATATAATTTGTAAGCCACTCTGAGTCCCCTTTGGGGTGAGAAGGGTGTGATACAAATGTAGTAAATAAATGCAGTAAATAATAAATAAATAAATAAATTTTAGACTTAGGCTTGCCCAAAGTCTGAAATGGCTTGAGGGCACACAACAACAACAACAACAACAACAACCCTAATTAACTTGACTATCTCATTGGCCAGAAGCAGAACCACACTTCCCATTGAAATCCTGATCAATGTATGATGGTAAAATTGTTTTTTATTTTTAAATATTGTATTGTTCTTTCATTGTTGTTGTTGTTTTTGCACTACAAATAAGACATATCCAGTGTGCATCGGAATTTGATTGTATTTTTTTTTCAAATGATAATCCGGCCCCTCAACAGTCAGAAGGATTGTGGACCGGCCCTCGGCTTAAAAATTTTGAGGACCCCTGATCTAGCTAAAACCGGAGACTTTTCAACTTGGTCTGACTGATAAAAATAACCATAATAGACTATGGCAATATATGACCAGAGCAGCCAGACTACTATACATGCAGAACTTGAACAGTACAACAATACCAACAACAGAGGAATGGATGATAAAAATGATGGACTTGCCGAAATGGACAAATTAACACATATACTAAAAGAAGGGACACTGAAGACTCAAAACCTTTTATTCACTTTTTGAATGAAAAAGAGAAGGGCTTGCCAATTCTGAGTTTTGAAGAATAAATTAAAGGGGTTATTTTTGCTGATGTTGTAATATAAGAAAAGAGTTAGTATAGAGAGGTCTAGAGCAGGTATGGGCAAACTTGGGCCCTCCAGGTTTTTTGGACTTCAACTCCCTCCCTTTCTATTCCTGTTCCCTTTCTTTTTCCACTTGAGCTGCTGAGGGGGAAAAGGAAGGGGCCTGAGGCTGTTAGGAATGGTGGGAGTTGAAGTACAAAACACCTGGAGGGCCCATGTTTGCCCATGCCTGGTCTAGAGGTTGAAGCATATGATATTAGCATTCTTTGTAACTAGGAGACCCCCAGTTGCACAGCGGGTTAAACCGTTGAGCTGAACTTGCTGATTGAAAGGTTGGTGGCTCGAATTTGGGGAGTACAGTGAGCTCTCACTGTTAGCCCCACCTTCTGCCAATCGAGCAGTTTGAAAACATGCAAATGTGAGATCAATAGGTACCGCTCTGGTGGGAAGGTAACCGCGCTCCATGCAGTCATGCCGGTCACATGACCTTGGAGATGTCTACAGACAATGCTGGCTCTTTGGCTTAGAAACTGAGATGAGCACCAACCTCCAGAGTCAGACACGACTAGACTTAATGTCAGGGGAAAACCTTTACCTTTATCTAGATTGGGATAGACCAGAGGTCAGCTATCTTTCCCGTCCCCTTTTTTACTCTTCATTTTTATTTTTTCCTTTTTAAAAGAGCAGGATGTATAAAAAGAGAGGGTGCAGATAAAAACAATGTTATATGGAAATGGAGTGTGTGTAAATATGAGCACCAATGGAAACTAAGTGTAAACAAGATATTGTAAAGTTGGAACAATAAAGAAATACTGTAAAAAAAAAAACCAGTGGAACTCTCTGCCTTGAGAGTGTGGTGGGAGCTCCTTCTTTGGAGGCTTTTGAACAGAGGCTGGGTGGCCATCTGTCAGGGATGCTTTGATTGTGCTTTTCCTGCACGGCAGGTGGTTGGACTAGATTAGTGGTTTTCAACCAGTGGGTCTCCAGATGTTTTGGCCTTCGACTTCCAGAAATCCTAACAGCTGGTAAACTGGCTGGGATTTATGGGAGTTGTAGGCCAAAACGTCTGGGGACCCACAGGTTGGGAACCACTACAGTAGATGGCCCACTAGGTCTCGTCCAACTCTATGATTGTATGGATTTCCCTCTTCCTCAAATGGAGTGAGCGGAAGTGGAGGGACATTATAACTATTGAATATGTTTTAAAAACTGCTCCCTAAAAAAGAGTTAAAGTAACAGCAAATAACAGCACCAACAAGGTAAAATGCTGGTCAAGACGCTCGTAGGCCTCAACTCTTACTTACCCTTCAATTCAGTCTCCTCTGGCTTAAGCACGACTTACAAACCGCGAGACAGAGGCGCTCTGAGGAAACTGAAACCAACGTGGCTTCCGCACTTCTCCAGGAAGCAAGTCCTCTCGCGACACCTTGACTCCGCTCAGGCGGCGTCACAGGACTTCCAGAGATCTCGCGAGAAGAGCGGCACAAGCAAGACCTTTTAGACGCGTGGGGAGTTCTCGAATTCCGCGAAGCCGCAATCTCGCGAGGTTTGGAGATGCTTAACCTCAGTCTGAGTCATCTGTTTAGGCAATTCCAGATTGAAGGTGGCACAACGGAGAACACGCAGAGCAAGCATTCTTATTGGAAGAAGAAAAATATATGCAAAGGATTCCCCCAAGCTGGAAACAGCCAGGCTCTGAAGCTGAAAGGCCATTCAATGCTAATCAAGGTAGCCAATTGCAACAATTCACACTTGTCTCAAACAGACAAGAGTCCCTTCTCCCACCGTGGGCATTCCACAGGTATATAAACCTCGCTTGCCTAGTTTTCAACAGACCTCACAACCTCTGAGGATGCCTGCCATAGATGTGGGAGAAACGTCAGGAGAGAATGCTTCTGGAACATGGCCATACAGCCCGGAAAACCCAGTGATTCCAGCCATGAAAGCCTTCACAACACAGAATAATATATTTTTAGTATTACATTATGTAATATATAATATAATTTATCATTATTAAGTAGAGGCATGCCTCAGTTCATGGAGTCTCTTAGGGCCCTTCCACACAGTCATATTATCCAGAATATCAAGGCAGACAATCCACATTATCTGCTTTGAATTATTTGAGGGCCCTTTCAGACAGACCCTATATCCCAGGATCAGATCCCAGGTTTTCTGTTTATCCCAGATTACCTGGCAGTGTGGACTCATATAATCCATTTCAAAGCAGAAAACCTGGGATCAGATCCTGGGAGTCTCAATTTTATATGGCAAGATAGAAGGGCCCTGAATCCGCACTGCCATATAATCCAGTTCAAAGCAGATAACCTGTATTTTATATGGCAGGATAGAAGGGCCCTGAGTCCACACTGCCATAGAATCCAGTTCAAAGTGGATAATCTGGATTTTATACAGCTGTGTGGAGGGGGCTGTAAAAGCTTCTTTTTATGAGTAGGGAAAACAGCAGGTGAATCCTAGTGTAACCTGTGTATGATACACAGGCAAGGGAAGCATCTAAACTGCAGAATTAATGCATTTTGATACCGCTTCAGTTGCAAGGGAATCATGGGAGCTGTAATTTGACAGCTGTGCCAAAGAGTAATGGGGCCTTACCAAACTATACATCCCATGAATCTTCTGCACTGTGCCATGGCAGCTCAAGGGGTGTCAGACTGCATTAATTCTACAGTGTAGAAGCAGCCATAGTTATAGCATTATAGTATTATATATATAGTAGGTTGCTATGAGTTTTCCGGGCTGTATGGCCATGTTCCAAGAGCATTCTCTCCTGATGTTACATCTGTGGCAGGCATCCTCAGAGGTTGTGAGGTAAATTAGAAACTAGGTCAGTGAGGAAGGTCTAGGATGGGAGAAAGAACTCTTGTCTATTGGAGGCAAGTGTGAATGTTTCAATTAATTACTTTGATTAGCATTGAAAAGCCTTGCAGCTTCAAGCCTGGCTAATTCCTGCCTGGGGGAATCCTTTGTAAGGCTTTCAATGCTAATCAATGTGATTAATTGCAACATTCGCACTGAAAAATATGAAAAACTATAATCATTCCACTCTTTAAGAAGTCGTTCTGTTACATCAAAATGTTGACTCTCCACAAACGCGCAGGACACTACACTGGCAGGAAATGTGGTCTGTCAATGAGGTTTTCTTGCTGAGAATTTCAGGATTGCAGTCTCTGTTAGCAAGCTAAATAAGAGAGTATTGTAGTTATTAAAATGTGACCTTTATTGTGCTTGCAAGTTGTTTCCAACTTGCTCCCTTTGGGCGAACCTATAGCAGGATTTTCTTGACAAGGTTTGTTCAGGAGAGGCTTGCCTTAGGCTGAGAGAGTGTGACTTGCTCAAGGTCACCCAGTGGACTTCTATTCGACCCATAGGTGTCTATCCAACCCATAAGCTTCTGTTCAACCCATAGGCATCTGTCCACCATAGGCTCCTGTGGCTTCTATTCTAGCCATAGGCTCCTATGCCCAGCCATAAACTTCTATTCAACCCATATGCCTCTATGCCTAGCCATAAGCATTTATTTATTTGGCCCATAGGCATCTATTCAACCTGTGGGCATCAATGCCCAGGTGTAGGTACTTATTTATTCAACCCATAGGCATCTATGCTCAGCCATATTCCACCATAGGCTCTTATGGATATTATGCTACCCATTGGCATCTGCCCAGCCATGGGCATTTATTTGGTCCCGAAGCATCTGTTTGTCCCATAGGCATCTATTCCCAAACATTCTCATAAGTAGTCACTAGATGGCTGTCCACTAATCTGTAAATTTTGATTGCCGGCATCCTTACCTGAAATGCTTGGAACAGGAAGTATTTATGTGTTGTTGTTTATTTATTTTAGAATTCTTGTATTTGTATATATTACATAATGAGATATCTTGGAGGTGGGTCCCAAGTCTATACACAGAATGGTTTTTTTTATTTATACGTACACTACACACACAGACTGATGGTAGTTTTATAATGGTATTTTTTTAAAAAATGTGCATGAAACAGTTTGTGTACATTGAATAATCAGAAAACAAGAGTGTTGCTAGCTCAGCAATATTTTTGCAATATTTCAGATTTCTTAATTCCAGGTAAGGGATGCTTTTTATATTCTAAAATGTGAAGACTCTTTCTTGCTATATTTGTCAGGTATTCTGAAACCATTTAAAAATGTATTCCTTATACAGTAGAGTCTCACTTATCCAAGCTAAACGGGCCGGCAGAAGCTCGGATAAGCGAATATCTTGGATAATAAGGAGGGATTAAGGAAAAGCCTATTAAACATTAAATTAGGTTATGATTTTACAAATTAAGCACCAAAACGTCATGTTATACAACAAATTTGACAGAAAAAGTAGTTCAATACGCAGTAATGTTATGTTGTAATTACTGTATTTATGAATTTAGCACCAAAATATCACGATATATTGAAAACATTGACTACAAAAATGGCTTGGATAATCCAGAGGCTTGGATAAATGAGGCTTGGATAAATGAGACTCTACTGTATATATGGATTGGAAGACTTCAGCGTTTTAGAACTCAATGCTGAAGACTCATAAGTAGAAACCTAGAGTCAAAGAGTCACATGAAATTAGACACGTGAACCAGGGAGTTCAAGTGCCAGAACTATATATAACTTACTATCCTTGGTTCAGAAACATCCACCTGAATATAGGTGTCTGGAAGCACCTTTAAACTTTGTCAGTTTTTCTGTGAGTGGTAGTGTTTGGAATTGCATGATTCTGCTGTGCCTAAATGGAAACTTTTAAAATTTGAGTTTTAAGAGAAAAACTGAACAGTCATAATCATACAAGTGGTCTTGTTTGTGAAACTTCCAGTTTGATGAGATTTAATCTGATTTTTAGGCAAGCCCTGTTTTGACCATCATCTGGCTGGGTTTCCCAGTGTTTATTTCTTAAGAACAAAGGCTGTAGCTCTTTTAGGACTGGATTTATGGGATAAAGTGTACAGTCCATTACTTTTGCGAGGAACAAGCCTGCTGAACCTTTGAGTGTATTTAACTAATGCATTGCTTTCCAACCTTTGGTCCTCCAGGTGTTTTGGACTTTGGCTCCCACAAATCCTAACAGCTGGTAAGATGGCTGGGATTTCTGAGAGTTGAAGCCCAAAACAACTGGAGGACCAAAGGTTGGGAACCACTGAACTAATGCATGAAGGTTCATATCTAACATAGCAGTTTCAATAAAGATAATATTAGCTGTCTGCAATTTCCTGGCTAAATTTTACAAATCTTTAGAAAAATCCAGTTGAACTATTTTACAGAACTTTACAAAGATTTCACAGAAAGCAAAGGTAGCATTGGGTGAAAAGGGAGGAATGAAATGAAGAAAAGTGAAAACTAGTATTTAGGGTTCTATGACTTCTATGATTTGTGATGACATGATGTAACAATATTAGGCATTTCTATTAGATGTCCAGAAATAAAGTTTAGGTTTGAATTTGTGAAGGGCATTTTGAGTTCTCGGATTGCCTTTTGGTAAAAATCTGAAGTGAGCATACTAGAACATGTTTATTTCTGAGAGATTTATATCAAAAGCATTTGGATGTGTTGGGTCTAACTTGAGAATGTTTTAGTACTGAAACATTATGTTACTTAGTGTCCCCGAAGCAAGCAGAACAGAATGAAATGGTGTAGATAGGCCATGCCCACCAAATTTACCAATTACATGAGATTAGATGAGATATAAAATTTCACAGGAACCTATCCTAGCACAAATATAGATCCCATAAAATAGAATCTAAATTAACCAATTTTTAATGAGCCATGCCCATAAAATTCACCAGGTGCACCAGGCTGAGATGCTGTAAGCTACAAAAATTTCATGATAACCATCTTCTTATACTCATTTGGCCCAAACTGACTTCCTAAACATGACTAGAAATGCCAACTTTCTAGAAAAATGTGTGTATAACAAGTGGAAGGAGTTGGATTCTATATGATTTTGTTATTTGTTGTCTCATTCCCATGTAGCCCTGTTTAAGTTGAGGTTTTAGACAAATGGTTTTTAGACAAATGGATCTAATTTACATATATTTTAATTGTTATAATGTATTTTAATGATGTATTTTTATAGTTTTAATTGAGAATACATACTGTTTTTGTTTTATTATTATGTTCTTGGCATTAAATGTTGCCAACTGTTGTAAGCTGCCCTGAGTCGCCCCGGGTGAGAAGGGTGGGGTATAAATGCTGGAAATAAATAAATAAAATTAAGTTGTCAACTGAGTGGTTACGGCTCCATGGAAAGTTGGTGTGTCTAATGTCTTGCTGGAATGGGCTATGTTTCATAGGTAAGGAATGGCAGCCACCTCTGTGTATTCCTTTCCTAAGAAAACCCAATGAAATATTTGGGTTGTCATAAGTCAACAAATGACTTGAAGGTGCACACACACAGTGTTATGGAATGAATGAAAATTAAAAGACTTAAGTATAACTAGTGGTATGGTTACTGAGTGTGGTGGAGACAACTGAAATACTAAATAAGGAGGAATCCGTGCTTTAATTTCATATTCCATATCAGTAAATGCAGGCAGGCTGCAAAAACCCACACAAACAATTCAGCTAGGACTCTTGTATTTCTCTAATGGCATCCTTGCAATCCTCTTCTGAAATGAAAGCAGTTCAGTAAATGGCTGAAAGTGTGTCTGCCCGTCTATCCATCCCAGTCATTATGTCACACTGTTGGATGTGCTGTAAATTCACTTTCTCAGACCGCAAACAAATCCCAACGCTTGGTAAAGTATGGGAGATGGTGAATCAGTGCAGCTACACAATTGTTTTCATGACTGGGTCTTTATTTTATCACATTAGGACTGTACTTTTTAGTCCTGATACCAGAAAGAGAATTATTTACAAGTCTCAAGCAGGCCCTCCTGCTTTCACCGATAGATGGAACTTTATTTCTTAGAAAAGTACCATTATATCTGATATTTGGAAATCCCTGAAACATTTCTTGAAACAAAACAATAAAGTGCACACAGTTACAATATACAACACAACTGGGATGATGCTCCAAACCCTTTCCTACTGTCTTGTCAAATAGACTCTATTCCTTCCAATGCAGCCTAGTGCGTGTTTATTCAGAAGTAAATCCCACTGATTTAAGTTACTTACTCCAAAGTAAGAGCGAATAAAATTGCAGCCTTATCCATACAACGGGTAAGGTTTCATTCTCCAATTATTTCTTAAATGGGTGGGAGTTCTACTTCCTTCAATAATGTGTTCCTAAAATGTGTTTAATTCAATATTTCAGTCCCAATTTAGGGAGAACAATGGGATATAAATCAAATAATCTCTATCTTCACCATGAACAGGAAGCAGATGTTGAAAAGGAGGTAGAGAGAGATTACTGTTAGTTTCGCTTTATTGTACATCTATTTCGAAAATAGGATTTGTAGTATCTGTAAGATGCTCCTTCACATGTTTGCTAAAATCTTGAGAGACAATCCCAATAAAATCAAAGCTAAAACTACATAAAAACCTGAGAACACATGTATATTACTTGAGGGGCATTTGATTGGCAGCAACAACCAAAATATTGCATTAAGGAGTGCAATACCGACTGCAATCCTAAACACACTTACTACGGATAGATCCTACTGAAGTGGATGAGACTTGCTATAGAGTAAATATGCTTAGGATCATACAGATGCCTCTCATCTTTGGCAGGGAATAAATCCTGCTCCTCATATAGCGCCGTGCTAAAGAATGAAGTCAACAGAAAGAAGGGGTGATACCCACTCCAAGCAGAGACATAAGTATAATCCATAAGAAGCATATGCCCCTCTGGGTCTGTACCATCATTCAAATGCCCAAATTCATGTGATTGCAGGCAACCACATGTTTCTGCACCTGATGAATGGTTAATAGTATCAAGTAGTACTAAAGGGTACAGAGATACCTTGATCAAGCTACTTCAGAGTGAGAACTGATACCATGGTTGTTTGATATTGTTTGTCTGGAGTCTTATTAAACATTTTGGATGGGACAGGAGTGAAAAGAAAAAAGAGCTTCCGGCATACTTTACTTTAATACTTTAATACTTTAATGCATATTCTTCAGCAATATTAACATCATTATTGTTGCTATGACAGAAAATCACCCACTCAGCTAGGGGGTGAAAGGTCACAAGGTAATGTTTTTCATGTTAGAATGTCAGTAAAACTCTAAGAGTCTGACAAAAGAGATGATATGGTCCCTCAAAATCTGCTGGCTTCTTACACCATGCTACTAAAACTAGTTGCATTTCTTCCTTTAAAGTTTGGTTTACCTTAATAAGGCACTGCCTGTTTCTATCAATTTTAAAAGGTAAACCAGAAAGTATAGAAGATTGTTTCATTTTTAAGATGACCCAAAGTCTGCCACAGAATATGCTAAGTGTAAATATTAGGAGTGTTTTATGGCAAAATCTCTCTACTTATATGCCAGATATATTCTGCATTTTTTTTTTGCGGGAGAACTCAGTATCAACGGTCTCTATAGTTTTAGATACAACCCTGCAGTTATGTTTTGGAAGAAAAAGATTGCACAATCGATGGAGCTGACGATAAAGAGACTGCCAATCCAATTTCTGTATTGATTTTCTCAATTTCTCTGCCCTTTCATCCAAAAGTCAGCTTCACACTGGGTACACCCCCCCCCCCCCACAGAGTTAGCATATACAGTCTTAAACACAGTATTTTTGCTTCATTTTCTGGGGCCTAATGCAAGGTTTCAGATGGAACATGAAGCATAACATTAATTTATTTTGTTAGGCTCTAAAGCAGCGGTCCTCAACCTGTGAGTCCCCAGATATTTTGGCCTTCAACTTCCAGAAATCCTAACAGCTGGTAAACTGGCTGGGATTTCTGGAAGTTGTAGGCCAAAACACCTGGGGACCCACAGGCTGAGAACCAATGCGCTAAAGCCTCAATGTTTTTCCATAATTAGAAAATGCATCATCCCGTCTTGGCCAATAAGAATATTGGGGAAATTAGGCAAATATTAGGCAAAATGGCAACCCATTTTGAAGGTGGCACCCTGATTTTATACATTAGATGATATTTGCAAGAGTATTCAGACCCTTCTCCATTCTGGAGGTATTGATATTCTGCTACACAGGAGGCAACTAGGACATGATGGCTTTTTGTTCCCTGTTGGTATTTTCTCTCCCTGAAGCAATGCTGCCGATATGTTTGAAAAATAAGAGTAAAAAGGCTGGAGGTGAAGAAGATTTGGTTAAGCCAAAAGGGAGCTACATTTGGCAAATTTAATATATATATGTGTGTGTGTGTATATGTATTAAATCCTTGCCTCTTAAATTCCTTTGAGACAAAATAATGGGCTAAGTGTTTTTCCCCATTTCTATGGCATCGCTATTGGAAACAAAACTACCAGTGTCAACTGCTCTATAACAAGTTCACTCTGTATGAAGGACGTTACAGCACATCTAAAATAGATGGAGCTTGCAGCTCCTCATTTTCTTTTTTTGCCTTTTATGTCTGTATTTTGTTTTGGCTATATACTATGAAGCAGCTCCAATTTGCATATTAATGACCTCCAAGCAGGTTTGAAAGGAAGCCAGAGGACTTCTTGTTTCCCTCTAGCTCAGACTTCTGGCCTTTGGTAAGTTCCAGTTCACTCTCCATCTGCTCAAGCTCTGATTGGTCAAGCAGTTCAAAATCATCGCCTTCTTCTGTGTCAGTCTCTTCACCTAAATTGGGCTCTGCTTGCAGGGACTGCAACTGGTCTCTGACAGCTGCTGACACCACGGACGTGACAACCTCACTAGCAATGGCTCTTGCCATGTTGGCAGCCTGATTGTCGATCAAAGGCAAGGAAAGGCCTGCTGCAGAGTGCCCTTCCCGCCTCGGCTGGGTGCCCTGATCCAAGGGGGCTGCGGAGAGACGATCCTTCTTCTTCCCTTGGTGGGCAGGCAGGCCGATGCTGGAATCATCCTCATCGTTTGTAGCCATGCCGTTTTCCACAGATGGAAATTCTGCAAGATCTCTTGTGAAGACCTCCTCGTGGTCACTGGGGCGATCAAAATCTATTAAACAGAAAAAGTGTCAAAGAGGGGAAATCCACTGCCTCTTTGTTATCTGTGATACAATGTATTTCCCCAAAAAGAAGGCCGGGTTAATTTTTGCTCCAAAAGACACACTAGGGTTTATTTTCAGGGGAAGTCTTATTTTTCCATGTATCAAGTGCACACTTTATTGGTGCGTTTTGTCTGTACTCTGATTGATCATTTGGTAATAAGTCTTGAATTTATCTAGTGTTTACATAGGCGTTTATCTATCCAAAGGCACCAGCTTGGGTATTTACACATACTTAATTACAATTTATATTATCATTTGTTTTAGGTATTAATGCCAATAATTTTATTTATTTATATTTAATTATATATTAATATCATTATGTTATAATTCAACATGTCTGTTGTGTGTTGCAATAGATGTACTACTGGTAAATGTGTCCAGCTGACAATCTTAACTGGGGCTTATTTTTGGGATAGGGCTTATATTACAAGCATCCTGAAAAATCATGTTTGGGCTTATTTTCCAGTTAGGTCTTATTTTCTGGGAAACAGGGGCAGTAGTAGTAGAGGTAGTAGTAGCAATACTACTACTATTACTACTAATAATAATAGTCTGGCATCCGTCTAGGTCGTTCCCAGTCGGTAAAGCTGGGGGACACCTGCTCGGACCTCTAGCCATTGACCTGTGGGGTCCTGCAAGGTTCTATTCTGTTCTCCATGCTTTTTAACATCTACATGAAACCACTGGGTGACGTCATCCCGAGTTTTGGAGTTTGGTGCCATCTCTACGCAGATGACACCCAACTCTACTACTCTTTTCCACCTAAATCCAAGGAAGCCCCTCGGATACTGGACCAGTGTCTGACCGCTGTGTTGGTATGGATGAGGGCGAACAAGCTGAAGCTTAATCTTGACAAGACAGAGGTCCTCCAGGTCAGTTGTACATCTGATCGGGGCATAGGATGGCAACCTGTGCTCAACAGGGTCGCACTCCCCCTGAAGGCGCAGGTCCGCAGCTTGGGGGTCCTCCTGGACTCAGCGCTGACACTTTATGCTCAGGTGTTGGCGGTAGCCAGGAGGGCCTTTGCATAATTAAAACTTGTGCGCCAGCTGCGACCGTACCTCGAGAAGTCAGATCTGACCATGGTGGACCATGCCTTAATTACCTCTAGACTGGTAGACAAGGTGCAGGTGATCACTTACAAAGCCCTAAACGGTTTGGGACCCACCTACCTTCGTGACCGCATTTCCCCCTATGAACCTGCACGGTCTCTATGCTCGTCGGGGAAGGCCCTCTTCTCTTTCCCACCACCCTCGCAATCGCGGTTGGTGGGGATGAGGGAGAGTGCCTTCTCCATTGTGGCCCCCCAGCTCTGGAACTCTCTCCCCAGGAAGATCAGGCAGGCCCCTACCCTCCTTACTTTTCGGAAGAGCCTGAAAACTTGGCTCTTCCAACAGGCCTTTGGTGACTGACTTCCATAGTAAAGGACTGACTTGTTGCCTATTTTATCTTTATTGCACTTTATTCCTTTAGCCAGCCATAGTTTCCTTTGTTTACGCCTTCCCCAGTACTTTAATTGGGACAATAGTTCTGGTATTATCCTCCCCCCGATTGTATCTGACACTACTGACACTTTCTTTGGCCCAATTACTTTTAAGAGCCAACCCAGGATTTTATCAAAGTATGTCTATTTTATGTGACCTTATTAGTTTTATGATCTGTTTTATTGTTGATTGATTTGTTTTATTGTTGTGTTTTTACATTGTTTGTTTAGCCTGGGCTTGGCCCCATGTAAGCTGCCCCGAGTCCCTTCAGGGAGATGGGGCGGGGTATAAAAATAAAATTATTATTATTATTATTATTTTATTATGTCACAGCAAACAAGATAGATATGCTGGATTTCGTATCACAAAATCACAAGTCAAACACTTCCCAAGTGTCTAGGATTGTGTGATGTATTCTCGGATTATTATTATTATTATTATTATTATTATTATTATTATTATTATTATTATTATTATTAGGCATCAGGTCCCTCTTAGATATTCAGTATACAGGCAGTCCCTGAGTTACAAACATCCAACTTACAAATGACTCTTAGTTAAGAATGGGGGTAAGACAACAGGAAGTGAGAGAAATCTACCCCTAGGAAGGGAAATTAACTCTTGGAAGAGTTATCATGGGGGAAAGGTGTTTCCACTGAAGATAATTTTACACTTAAAATTATACCTGTTCTAAATTACATACAAATTAAACTTAAGAACCTATCTTGACCATAACTTGGGGACTGCCTGTATTCAAACACACATCTGGGTGTAATTTGCTTTTGTATGAAAAATCAAAAGTACCTGCTCATAATGTTTGAAAACTTGGAAAGCAAACCATCCTGAATGGTTTTGGATGACTAGAAAAATGTTAAGGGAGGTTTTTTTTAAAATACACTCTACACTTACAGGATTGGGAGGGGTTGTTAATTCTGAAATTATAGCATTAACACTGAAACAACTCACAAAAAAGAAAAAGTTTTTCTTCCAAATTTAAAAGTTGAAACACTGATGCCAAGATGTACCATAAACATATCACTAAATGACAGAGCACAGGCTTTTATATTTATTTGCCAATCATCCTTCCTTTGTTAAAAACAGAAGGTGCAAAGTCATAGTACCTACCATCAGATATGTCTGTCTGCGGAGTGTTTCCTTCTGATAAATTGAAAGTTCCATTGTCAGTCCAAGAAGCCTCTGAAACATCTGTATCGGATACAGACAATTCTTTGGCCGCAGCTGTGGGACTAACCTGTATTTGAAAAACCAAAATTGCAAAACTCAGTGCTCTTAGATTCTCAGCTAGATTTAAATATCTATGTTGTAGAACATATACTCATGAACAGTAATCCTCTGACTACCTAGATAAGGAGCACTCAAGGCATAATCTCTGAACAGTACAGAAATAACTTTTGAATAACAGCATGATTAAATGTATCATTTCCCTGCAATATATCAGTACCTTACTTGCCAGAATATAACAAAACAGTTTTCCCTTATTTTGTAGAAGATGGAGATGTAGTTGATTTCTAACAATTTCCTAGAAAATGTAGAATGACCAAAAAACAAAAAACAAAACCCCCTTCTACAGTTGTACTTTGCCTACAGCTGTAATGGGGAAACTAGGGAAACAAAATGTGGAGGTGGACCAACATCTCACCAACATAGTTGTGTGTTTACTATGTCTTCAATTAATTTTCTTACACTAATAACAAAAGGTGAACAAATGTATTTACGACATTTATATCCAAGCGATACTAAATTAAGCAGTGCTGTTAATTTTTGGGTCTGCCATTGTCAGGATCCCCAATCCTTGACATCTCTGCTCAGCTGACAAAGAACAGATTCCAGCCATAAAGCAGGCCAGCCATAAAACATCAATTACACTCTGGTAGGTGAGAGTCCCTATATATATGGCTCAAAAGAAGGTTCTGGTATTCGGTACAATAAAACTTGTTGGAATCTACCCGCGTGTGTCTTGGTGCTTTCTTTGGAAGACGGACCCACAGCACAACTGGGAGAAGAGAACCCGACAGCCATTAAGTAGGAGTTGACTTGAAGGAAGAACCACAATTGCAGACTTAGAAACAAACTACAGTAGAATCTCGCTTATCCAACATAAACGGGCTGGCAGAACGTTGGATAAGCAAAAATGTTGGATAATAAGGAGGGTGTAAAGATGTCATGATCATTGTGTTTTATTCATGATTGCTATGTTAGGGTTGACTGTTTAAGGTTATATATTTCAGCTATTCTTATACAGAAGCTGGGAGCCTCTAAGGCATGGCCAGGAAAAGGGGCGTGGCTTCACCTTGCTGGTGGAAGCCTTAGAGTTCAAAAATTTAGCAGTTGGAATTCGGCAGTTGGAGTTTGTCGGTTGAGCAGAGCAGTTGGTTCTGTTCAGTGAGAAAGGAGGGTGATTGAAAAAAAGAGATTGTGGGAGGAAGTTGAGCAGCTAGAGAGTTTTAGCGGAGAAGGGCTAAAATTAAAGTTGCTGAGTCTTTAGTAGGAATAACTAAAGAGCTGAGGCTATATCCCTAAGTCAAGGAGGACTAGGGTTAACCAGTTAAACTCCCCAATCCAAGTTTGATCGGGTACAGGTCAACTAAGTTCAAGAAGGACAGTATTCCTAACTGAAAGAAACAAGTAATATAAAGCTGATACCATACTAAGCTCAGTGAAACTATTGAGAAATCTTGCAACATTTACTGTACAGAAGTAACATCGTTCACCTCAAGATATAACATTCTTGCAACCATCAAGCTTTGTGCTATAAATAAACAAGTTACTGTTTCTTCAAATGTTGCTTATTATTTGAGCAAAGCATCTTTCAAAGGTGGTGGCAGCGACAACATTGAAAAGTGGAATACATAGAGGTAGAAGTTGAATCCTTCGCAATTTGGTGGCAGCGGTGGGATCCAAAAAGATTCCATCCCTGTCATCACACTTCTTTACAGAGGGATTAAGGAAAAGCCTATTAAACGTCAAATTACATTATGATTTTACAAATTAAGCACCAAAACATCATGTTTTACAACAAGTCTGGCACTTGTTTGGGAGCGTGGCTGCACTTGTGTTGTTGTTAGGTGAGTTGGCCCTCTGCGCATTGCTGCCTAGAAAAACAGCTATGGATCTGTGAAGGAGGCAGACTGCGTCAGAAAATACAGAATGTTGGATGAGTGAAGGTTGGATAAGCAAGACTCTACTGTATGTATATACCTGATTTGTGCCATATATTCCACAAAACTGCAGTTTCCACAAAGATTATCTGTTCTGGTTGCTATCCAAAAGTGAAGAAGGATGCATAAAGAGTGAGTGATAGCAGCAAGCCATGGGGGGAATGGAAATGGTCTACTGTGGCCATGGGGGGAATGGAAATGGTCTACTGTGATCCTCGTCCCCTGCCTTTGCTTGACAAAAGCAGGATTTTTATGCCTATATCCTGAGTAGAGAGCTGTATGGGGCAAATAGGGACTACATTCTAGGTTCTCGAAGATCTGGAGGCTCCATTTCAGGTAGAAAGCACAAGGCAGAGGGAGCAAGAAAAAGCAGGAGTGTTTCCGTGGCTGTAACAAATTGTGTCTTACATTCAGTAAGCTGCAACAGACAATACTGTCACACCTTGGGTTCTGACAACCTAGGATGCCACCAAAAGCTTGTGGGGCACACTAATGGGTCTGGAGGGCCACACTTTGCCTGCCTCTACCAAATCTGGTCACCTAAAATACTGACAAGGATATGTATGTGAATATTACAGTACCTTTCTGGTGGAAATAAGATGATCATATGTTTTTATGATTATTTATATTTATGTAATTTGGGTTTACATAATGTGTTGATTTATTGTCCATATGCTGGGGTTGTGGGATGAGGATATTATATTATGTATGTGTTTGTGGTCTTAAGTACACTACTTTGAGTCTCATTTGTGGTATAAAAGTAAATAAATAATAATCATACTTTAGATGCATGCAAGATAACTGTTTACACCAGAGCCCTGATTATAAGTGCTTGGTGAGAATGAAGCCTTGACTTCTATTTTCAGCATCCCCAGATATTTCAGGATGCAGACCAACTGAGAAACTTAAACTCAGATCTAGTTATACTTGCCTCAAACTCATGTTGAAAAGGCTGAGGCTGCAAGAATTCTAGTGCTTGGGGGTGAGGGGGTGGGGAGAAAAACAAGAGACAAGACGCTTTATTTTCTAAAGATTCAACTAACCTTGGGACACAGGGCTGATATATCCAGTTCACTGTCATCTTCTGTCATCTTTATTTTTATCAATTCTGGAAAACAAGGCCATATTAAATTAGTTTTGTCTGAATATTTTGCTACAAAGTAAATACTTTCTATTAAAATTCTCTGGATGCCTCTCAGTAATAACTTAATTAAAATGACAGTGTTCAATGCCTGACATTACATAGTTACTTAAATGTTATTCCTCCCCACACAGAAATCCTAAGATGGGTGTGCATTTGTTTGTTTAATGTAAATGGAAAAAATTAACTTCAGGATTAGTACATCTTTTCCTTGTTTGATATTGAAAATTATGGTCATGAAAATTACAAAGGATAGGCAGATGGGAAATCTTACCAGCTTTCTCTTTCAGTTTTTGCTGGATATAGTCCCCAACACCAAAGTCCAGTTTCAGCAGTAGGGGCTTAATATTGCTATATACCTTCTGTCCAAATTCATTGCGTGCAAAGAATGGACATAAAAAGGCACATAGTACTGCAAAGAAAGGGAGACAGGAAATTACATAACATTCAAAACAGATATATGTTTGAACCACATCTTCTGGTATAACGCATTTCAGATTCTTCTTAAAACATGTAAAACAATTTCCATATAAAAAAGAGGCATAAATCTGCTCTCCATAACTTCCCACAGAACCCGACCAAGGATTTGCCTGGGGAAAAAAGTTTTGTGAAATAGGAAATCCTTGTTGCACTCTTCAACTTGCAAGATGAGAATATTACTACTGACATTACTGAATTTTGCAAAACTCATTGGTATAGTTACAGAAAGCACCTTAATACTTTGACAGTGAAACTGGATGTCTATATTTTTAAAAGTAAAATACAGCACAGTGAATGGGATTAAATGGTATTAAATTCTATGACTAGTTTCCATGGAATTGCAGCATGAATCTCTAAAAAGTATGTTTGAACTGTTTGTGATAAAATAAATAATGGGTTATTGCTTCTTTTGTGATGGAGTATCAAATATCTGCCCTTGTGGAAAACTTTCATTTTGGTGGGTAACCTATGAACCTAGCAGCTAAGCCACAGTTTGTTGCCAATGGAAGATTAAAATGTCTCCTTACTGAGGATTTCAATTGCAGGTGTGAAGGCTGTGTGGAATGCAATTGTGCATGTTATTATAGAAATCTTGTGACTGCAAAATGATTCCCTGCTGCATCCCGTAAGAACTGGGAGGAACTTACCTAGAAGATAGGAGAGGACAATTCCAGGGACATAACTTCCCAAGATTGTGAAGAATGTGCACACACTGCAGACCAAAAGGCAAAACTGTTCAAGTAAAAGAAAACAATGAAAAGTAGTACAATGGGATCATTTCTGTCACAGCCAGTACCTATGGTAAACAAGGCTTACAACATGTTGCTTGAGATCAGCTGAGATCCACACTATTATTTCCATTTATGCATTAGATGAGCAGTGGAAATGCTTGTTATAGTAAGCGGCACTTTCTGTACCATAGAAAATAGTTCTTTTTGCAAATTCTTTTTATTTCCTTTCCCCCTACAAAAACTGAATTTGTGTGAGTTTGGAAAGGATGCTTGGAGAACACCTTTGTAGCTCAACATTAGTTCCCATGTTATTGCTTTGACCGGAGATGTGGGGAATCAGTCTTTCCCACCATCTCAACGAAATGTGTTGCAAGAAAGAAACCAGCAGGGGAGAAGCTGACCAGCTCATTAGTTTTGTCTAATGGCCTCAGGGAAACAGGTGATTGGAAAAGCCTGAGGAGGTTGGTGAGATGACTTGTGAGAATTTTGTGAGGGCCTCTCCGGTGCTTAGGCAGGTAAGGCTTCTTGAACTGGTAGTGTAAGTGGAAACTGTGTTCCCTGTGCATTTAGGGCTAGTGTTGGCCTCTGTTTCTTCACCAATTCCTTCATGTCACAAGACTTCTGAGCATGGTGAAACTAATGATGCCTTATGTTTTCCTTATCAGAGTTCACGTTTTGTTAACCTTAAAGGAGCTATCACAGAGTTGGACCACTTAGGATAAAAGTTTGGGCTAAAACTTGGGAATGGATTCACAGCCAACAAGACTCACCAGTCACAACTGGACATTGAAACTATCTTTTGTTTCTTCTTCATACTCTCAGCTAAAAGAGTATGAGGAAGAAACAAGGGATAGTTTCAATGTCCAGCATTGCCATCTGACTACTCTTACTTCCATATTCCAATTAGGCACAAGATGTGGCCATGTGCTGGAACCTCATTTAAGCTGTTACATCCACATGCACCCCAGTTTAGAAATAATTACTGACTTCTGCATTTATCATGTAGAAATCAATTCAGAAATAAAGCAAAACCAGAAACTTTATTGATCCAACTTAAAAACTTTTGAGTTTGCAGCACTCATAGCTCTAGTATTGCAAATTCATAGTGAAATCAACATTATTAGCTCTCCCCAAGCCAATCATTGCCAAATGGTGCACACCAGAAAAATTGCTTATAATGTTAGAGAGGAAATTACAGAAGAACTCTCAGAAGGACAATCCAGTAGCTCCAGAAATCCCTCAAACTGCAATCTATCCTTATTGGACCCTATATAGTGTTCCCTTGCTACTTCGCAGTTCACTTTTCTGCTCCCTTGCTGTTTTGTGGGTTTTCAGTTAATATTAATGTACACATTTATTGTGGTATTTTTGCTTTTCCACAGGTTTTTGCGGTGTGCAAAGAGTTTTGGAAGGGGGGGAAATAAAGTGAGAGGGGTGAGGGTAGGGAAGGCTTGAAAATAATAAAAAAAAAGGTTATTTAGCTTCCATTCTTCTTCTCTGGCGGCATACTGTATATTGTAACTGCTAAAATAAAGTACAGACTGCACTGTAGTAAGTGGTCTGTGGTTTTCTCTTCTCCACACATAGAATAAATATAGTGTCCCTACTTCACGGATTTTCACTTATTGCGGGTGGTCCTGGAACATAACCCCCGCGTTAGTGAGGGAATACTATACTGCTTTATTGTCACAGGCATCAATAAAACACACATATCCCCCATCCCAGTCCCAGCCCTGGTCCAAGCAACAATTTGGATGACTTTATGCTATTGAGTCAGCTTTTCATAATACAGTAATGATGGTCGCATTCTCAGATTCTTTGGAAATTCACCTATCATTCACACCAGACATGTTCGCTAATCTTACTTCTACCCTAAATTGTACAATCATTTCCTTAGATTGCAAATCTATGCACATGTACCTGAAGGTAAGGCCTGTTGAAATCAATGAGTAAACATGTACTGGATTGTATTGTTAATGGCTTTATTGACTGGTTATTGTTATATCTTCACTAGCATGTGACTTCATTAGAATGAGGTATATCATAGGTCTTTGTTTTACCTTGCCAGGATTCTGCTCTTTGAAGTGAGACATTTCTTGGAGAAATATGGAGAAACTCATCATTGCTTCTTCTAAACACTGATTCAGCCAGAGCCTGTATTCAGATTTGGAATCAATGACTTCCCAGCTGTAAAGGAGACATGAATTTGAAAAACAGGTTCACCCAAATTATTCTTGCTTCTACCTGTCTTCTTTATGTCCAGTTAATTTTTCCTCAATAACAGTTCTAAACTGTTGCCACTATAAAATAGCAGACATCCTTTCATCTCAAAGGGAATAGTTTGTTAGATTAATCCTATACAGGCAGTCCACAAGTTACAAAAAAGAAAGGTTCTGTAAGTTTGTTCTTAACTTGAATTTGTATGTAAGTTGGAACAAATACATTTTAAAGTGCAATTGCACACACACACACACACACACACACACACATACATATACATACGTACATACATACATACACACACATACATATATACGTGCAAGCTTTGGATAGCATTGGGAAGGAAGGCATTTGTTTTTGCTGTCTGTGCCTCTATTGAAAATTTCACTTTACTTTCTGTCCCTGTGACAATTGGATTTTGAAAACTGTGGCTTGTTGTAGAAACAAGGATTAGTGACAAAGCTTCAGTGGAGGCACATTTTCCCCAGGTACACTCTTTCAGGAGTGAATTTCTCTTCCGAGGGGTATAGTTCTCTCCCTTCCTGTTGTCTCACCCCTATTCTTAACTAGGAATTGTTTTTAAGTCAGATGTTTGTAACTTGGGGGCTGCCTGTACTTTTCTCTTTTTCACATGCAACAAAGTCTGTTGTCTATCACTGCTGAGAAGTCATAGGCTTCAGAAGAAAAATTAGCGGCGAGAGTGGGAAATACCAGATTGTTTTTTCAACACAGTGTTGTTGTTTTAGCTCCAGGGATTAGCATGCTAAAATAGAAAACAAACAGCTGCAGAAACAGTATGAGAAAGGATTTTACAGGTACAGTAGAGTCTCACTTATCCAAGCCTCGCTTATCCAAGCTTCTGGATTATCCAAGCCATTTTTGTAGTCAATGTTTTCAATATATCATAATATCTTGGTGCCAAATTCGTAAATACAGTAATTACAACATAACATTACTGCATATTGAACTACTTTTTCTGTCAAATTTGTTGTATAACATGATGTTTTGGTGCTTAATTTGTAAAATCATAACCTAATTTGATGTTTAATAGGTTTTTCTTTAATCCCTCCTTATTATCCAAGATATTCGCTTATCCAAGCTTCTGCCAGCCCGTTTAGCTTGGATAAGTGATACTCCACTGTATTTATAACCCTAGACTGGCATATAGAGCACTGTTTAGTCTGGAAAAACCTGTGCTACACATTGCACGTAGTTCAATTACAGTTCTTAATTATGCTGAGAAAATGTCATTTAATATTGAACTATCTCAGGGTGTTGTGCAGGTGAAATCTGTACTGATTAAAACAATATACACGATTGTTTTAAAAGATATTGAAGTTATTATCAAGTGAAAATGGATTTAAAATATTATAATGGGTTAAAAACTGTATATAACAATGGAGATACATCACTGAGCCTCAAACGCTTTAATATGTAGTCATGGTTTTATTTGGTGCTTAAACAAAACCAGTGCTAGTTCACGAAATTCTAAGGGAAGACCATTCCAAAACTGGATTGCCACAGCTGAGAATGCACTCTCCAACACCCTCATACAATGTGTTCACTTCACCGGTGGAACACAAAGGAGACCCCCTCCTAATATTAATGTTCATGCAGGCACATATAAGCAGAGGCTTTCCCTCTCCCTAACATCTATCTGCTAATCCCTTCCCCAAATAAACAACTAAATGAAGCAGTGGGATTTTGAGAGGGGTGCTGTTTACTTTCAAGTGTTCTTTTACCATTTAATTCACCACTTGGTTAGTCATTGCCTTTCATATCCTCTTGCTAATCTCTACCTCGCACAGATATGGTGGCTGAAATCTTACATGATCAAGCATAACATAAGAGTTCTGCATGTGGGACTCTCCTACAGGTCCTCTATTTTCACTTTCTGGATTGAGCACTGTGCTGCTGCATAGCCCTTCCAACATCATTCTGTTGCTGGTGAAGAGTGAGGTGGGTTTAAGGCAGAATGAGAACATCCTTCACCCAGATCCACTGGAGTCTTCCACCAGTCTCAGAGGGTAATGTCATTGTTTTGTATCTGGCTCTGACACAATAGTAAGATACTTTACTTTAACTTGTAACCTGCCACATAACGGCCATAGGAGAGGGACTACTGCCTTGCAATTATAAGTTGAGGGCACCCGGGGGGGGGGGGGGGGGGAGTTTGCTTGTTTTGGAAAGTGGGAGGGAATGCCAAGTTCTGCAACATCATGAACATAGGATACACACGGGTAATGTGGATGTATGCCTGCGTATGTCACTAACAGTATTCCAGCCAAAGTGAAATACACATCTGCCACTCCTTGCCAGCACTTCAGTCTCCAGTCTCTTTACACACATTGTGTTTTTAAAGTATACAATGCATTTCTGCTCAAGAGTTTTTCTTGCTCTCAAATTCAGAGTAAATTTTCAGTAGCCCAAGCATTTAATCACCAAGATTTATAAGCTTGTCTTATGTGTGATGCAGACAGGTCTGTGAGCTCAGTGATTACAAGAGGCACCTAGTGAACAAATTAGGCTGACAAAAAGCATAAGAGCCTGTGAACACTGTTAGGTATACCAAGATGACAAATGGATTTTTCCACTGATTCTCTGCTCCATAATTTCTTGGTAGACAAAGAATTCTAGTCTTTTTAAAAAGACAGCTGGATCCTCACAGCAGCTTTCTTGAACAGGACAAAGGCACAAGCAAACATCTGCATACCTTCAAATACAATTTTCTCCAGTAGTAATCAAATGCAAAAAAGGCCCCAGCAACTCACCCTCTGACACCAGAATAAAATATATAAAGATTGCTAGCTGTAATGGAGTAGGCCTAAATGTTGAAGGACACATCAGAACAGCCGTGCTTTCAAAGACAAACCAAGGACATAGGAAAGTGAATTGTTCCCTGTCAACAATCCAGTTCTGGTAGTTTTGTCTCCATTCTAAGACCTTCAGCAAAACAAATGGTGTTATTTGCCCACTGAAAACAAAGCTATCTCAAAAGATTTCACAAAACAATGCAGATTCTTCTATTTGCTACTAAGAAAACTCACTACCCAACAACAAGAGGGAACAAGGGAATATGGGCCATGGAAGATAACACCACCATCCCAACCAAATAAAACATCTTGCACTGAAACCCTGCAAGCACTGCATCAGGATAGGCAAATTTGGGATCTCGGAACTACATTAGCTCTACAGGAAAACCTTAGGACCATACCGACCCCGCCACACCTTGAAAAATAAATGCCCCTAAACACCCTGTAGGAATGATAGAGAAATGCTTTCACTTAATTTTTGGGGCCATCTAGACCATTTAAGGGTCAGAAGAGGTCTATTTTAACAACAGGAACTAAATTGACCAACATTTTAAAAACTACTGCCCCCCCCTCAAAAAAACCCACAACAACAGCAGTGAAAATTGCTTCAGTGGCCCTTGCAGACATTTGAGGGGTAAATAATTTTTGTTGACTCCTGAGGGGATAACTTTGTCCACCCCCCTCATTACACCATTAACAACTTGTTTTCAAATGGAATGTAAAGATGATCTCCTTGCATTCAATGCCTAACAGGGTGATCCAGAAAGTGAACAAATACAGTCAGGCAGATGAATCACTTCGGCTCCATGGATCCCAAGTCCCTTTGCACCCATGCTACAAAACCGGTACTTAGGTATGGATGCCTGAGGATTCAGGAGCTTTAATCCTCAGTATTGGAGAAGCCAAAACTGTACACCATTGTGCTGACATGTTTTCACTTCTATGGTCAGGAAGGACAAAACTCTCACAAATAAGTGCTGATTTCTCCTTTGGGTGAGGCAGAAGACAGTGAGATAAAGGTGAAAAGGACTCAGTACACCATGAGCGGCCCAATGGCACAGCCTAAGGGCACAGGTACCAGCTCTGGATACTTACCTTTTTTGAACTCTAGTTCCAAGAGCACTCTATCCAGCACAGCTATTAGCCATGTTAGCTGGGAGGGGGGATTTCTAGGAGTTGTTATCTTAAAAAATAATTCTTCCAAACTCTGTGTCAGTTACACAGTCTTGCTGCTCTGTATCATATTGTCTATGTTCAATTTGCCCTTCACATTCTTAACATGCTTCCTTTGGGATAATCCTGTCCCAGTTTCACATTATATTCTTGCCCATAGTCACAGAACCATTTAGCAGACAGAGCCAAGAAGAATGTTTGATCTGAAGCTTTGGGTTTTATTCTCTTGTGAAAGAGCGGCCTAAGATAGAGACAAACAGGCCAAGCCATCTCCTAGCAGTTAGGACAAACAGATGTCGCAACCCATCACAGCCCTCAAACGCTAGCCAGGAGATTCAGTTCCATTGGGTTCTCTGAAAATGACGAATGGCTTCATGCTGTTGGTTTGTAACCAGGCATGTGCTACAGGGAAAATACGCCAATGGGCTTTTCTTAGAAAGGTCAGTAACATCTCATATTACCGACATTAAAAAATCCAGAACGCCTCCCTAAGACTTGCTGGAATCTTCTAGTCATGTGAACAGGTTTGGGTGTACACTGACACATTAGTTTTGCTCCCAATTACGAGAATGAAGCAATGACATGAGGTGGCAAATAAAGTATTTTAACAGCACAAACACAATGCAAGTAATTACACAGCTTCTGGGATTTCCAGCACCTCGAAGTAATAGCTTTGGGACTGGATGATGAGCAATCATGCCTTACTGGACCTTTTAATGCTGTTTGTTCTAAAAGTGACAAATTGTTACATTTACAAGCTCTAAACACTCTATTTCTAAAGATTAAAACAAACAAATCCAAGAAGATTACAGAATCAGAAGCGCATGCAATGCTTGTTTGCGACTGAATCTGAAAAAAACCTGAAACTGCAGCATAATAAAGGCAGACAATTTCTTCAAGTTCTGTAAGTAATAAATATAAGAGCCCCTGAGCAATGCCTGTTTCACACAGATGCTAGAAAATCAACACAGAAAATCATGTGACAGAAGAAGTGATTGGCTTTCCTTGTACTAGTGACCCTAGAGTAATCCGCCAACTGACTTTTCTCTCTGCTCCAGACTTCTCATTCACATAACCAGGTATCCCCTGACAGTCCTTCGCAGGAATTGCGATGTCATATTAATAGGCGGTGCTAAGAAAAAGCTAGCAAACCCGCTCTGAACAAATCCTGCCAGGAAAACCTTGTGATAAGTTCACCATAGGGTTGCCATAAATAGGAAACAAAGGTACAAAACAGCAACACATGTAAACAGTTTCACAGTGAGAAATTTATGTGATGCAAATAACACATAGTTGTCAGAGCAACCGGTACCTAGAATTTCCTGTTAAAAATGAGAAACTATAAAATGTATTTAAACAAGCAAAAATAGAGCCTAATAATTTCATATTTAAAATATCAATTGGTGCATCTTAAGTCAACAATGATTAGCAAAGCTTTTATTTCTCTTTATTAATGAACTTCAACATCAACTCTCAACCTAGCATATTTAGGTTTACAACAGTGTTATAGAACAAAGAAATACATGGCCTTGCCTTTGTATTTCTGTGCCTTTAAGTTGTTTCTGACCCATGGCAACCCTTTCGCAGGGTTTTCTTGGCAAGATTTGCTCAGAGAGCATTTGCCTTTGCTTTCCTCTGAGGCTGAGAGAATGTGACTTGGCTGAGCTTACCCAATGGCTGAGTTTACCCAGTGGGCTTTCATGGGTAAGTGAGAATTTGAACCCTAGTATTCAGAGGTATGATTTAGTGCTTAAAACCAGTACACCATACTGGTCCTTGAATGTCATGCACTGAAAAAAGGAGATTGAAGCTGAAATTGTTAATATCCCTGAAGTCAAATATTTGACTAATAAAGCTGGCGATCATGAAGGATGAGAAAACAAAGCTATATCCGATAGCAATTCTGTGGAAAGGGAAACAAAAAAGATTGAAGCTTACTCAAGGGAAGCAACGGTAAATATAAAGGGCCCTGGTCTAACATCTGAGCTTCCCTTATCCAGAATTCTGAAATCTAAAACACTACAAAATTTCCCATATGAGTCGGTGATATTTTTATACCCCACAACCATTTCCCTGAAGAGACTCAGAGCGGCTTACATGCGCGACCAAGTCCAGAGCAAACAGAAAAGTTTACCAACTAAAACACAATTAAAAACATAATCACATATCACATATATTCAAAATTTGTTTCATGTACAAAATTGAACTGGAGGGAGAGGCAAGTTGTTATTATTGTTGTTATTGTTGTTGTTGTTGTTGTTGTTGTATGACACAGCAAACAAGTCGAACACTTCCCAAGTGTCTAGGAGTGTGTGATGAATTTTCGGATGATGCGTGCAGATCCCAGTAGGGTGGCCTTTTGCAGTTGGCAGATCGTAATTTTGTCAATGTCTATTGTTTCCAAATGCCGGCTGAGATCTTTTGGCACAGCACCCAATGTGCCAATCACCACCGGGACCACCTGCACTGGTTTCTGCCAGAGTCTTTGAAATTCAATCTTGAGGTCCTGATAGCGGCTGAGTTTTTCCTGTTGTTTTTCGTCAATGCAACTGTCACCTGGGATGGCAACATCAATGACCAAACCTTTTTCTTTTCCACAACTGTGATGTCTGGTGTGTTGTGTTCCAGAACTTTGTCAGTCTGGATTCGGAAGTTCCACGGTATCTTTGCGTGCTCATTTTCCAATACTTTTGCAGGTTTGTGATCCCACCAGTTCTTTACTGCTGGGAGCTGGTACTTGAGGCATAAGTTCCAATGAATCATTTGGGCCACATAGTTGTGCCTCTGTTTGTAGTCTGTCTGTGCGATTTTAATAATAATACACTACTTTCTTACTTTTTGTGCCGTTTATATCTTTGTACAAAAATGTTTTTCTTTGACTAATAATTTTTTTTTCAATAATACACTACTTTCTATACAGGAGATAGACACAGTCATAGGACATTAACTGAGCATTTTCTGGGTTTAAAATGCCCTATTTCATGCAATGATTGTCTGACCAACTGACTGATTCAACAATTGGTCAAATACTTTTAAAGCATTTTTTTAAAAACACCAACAAAAGAAAGCATGGGCTTGCTTGCATGCCTCTGTCCCTCTTCAAATATGAACTGTTGTTTTGTAGATTGTTTTATATGAATTGCTGTTTTTACATTGTTTTAGGCATTGAATTTTTGCCTATTTACTGTAAGCCGCTTTGAGTCTCCTAGGAGAGAAAGGCGGGGTAAAAGTAATGTAAATAAATAAATAAATCTCTTTTATGGTAGCTGAACACCTATCTGTACCTGTACATTCAACTAATATTTCTTCATTTACTTCCAAGCACCACATGACCAAAGAAATAGAATCTGCATTGAATTTGAGTGGGTTCTCAATACATTAACATTTGTTTTCTAAAAATAATTTACCAACAAGTTTTTTTTTTGAAATTCTTTGATTATTTAGCTTATGCTAAATTAAATCCAGGGATATCAGTCATTTCTCAATCAGTACCATATTTTCAGACAACTCTGGAATTTCTTTCTTTCCAGAACCTTTAATCTCAGTGTTCCCATAGGAATATAGGACAGACTAAAGCCCCTAAATTATGTCAAACAACTATATGCTTCTCCCTTCATGTTTCTGAGACCATGCTAGCAAAAACAACTTCCAACATGCACATATTTTTGAAGTACCTGAAACTTGGTGCTTGAAAAAATGAATTCTGTATCTGCACATGTAAGTTACCAAAATTTGAATAAGGGTAATTCTAATTACCGGTTCTATTCTAACGCCTGGTGGTAAATGGTAGCCTACTTATCAGTCTACCCTTTCGTGAACTAGAATGCAAACCATGTTCATTGTTCACAATCAATCCTGCCAAGACACTCCTATGCATTACTGTTATCAATCTGTACTCTATTTAAAAGAAAACAAAGCAACAACTTTCCTGATAGTCATGTACTGTTTGTCGCTTATTTCTTTTGAAATGTTTGATTTTTAATAATTAGATTACTGATACAGGTTGAATATTCCTTATCTGAAAGGCTTGGGACCAGAAGTGTTCTGGATTTTGGATTTTCCCCTGGATTTTGGAACACGCGTTGCTGCCAATACATAATGGGATACTTTGGAAATAGATCCAACTCTAAACGTGAAATTCATTCATGTTTCCCATGCGCTTGATACATATAGTCTAAATGGAATTTTACACAATATTTGAAATGATTTTGTGCATAATACAAAGTTTGTGTGCTTTGAATCATCAAAAAGCAAATGTCTCACTATCTCAGTTGCCTTTGAGGACAATTTCCGATCTTGGAATATTTTGGATTTCAGAATTCCAGATAAGGAATGCTCAACCTGTAGTTGGATTATCTGAGAATTAAACAAAGGACATCAGTTGGCATGTTACTGGCATCTCTGCCTCAATACATAGGGAGAGGAAAATAAGAAATCATCACCATCACCACTATTATCCCCATCCCACTGCTTGTGACTAGAAAGATTTTTAAAATCCCTCTCAAATCTATGAATGAACTTTACTAGATATTGGGTTATTGTGTGTTTTTCGAGCAGTATGGCCATGTTCCAGAAGTATTCTCTCCTGACGTTTTGCCCACATCTATGGCAGGCATTCTCAGAGGTTGTGAGGTAAAACCTCTGAGGATGCCTGCCATAGATGTGGGCAAAACGTCAGGAGAGAATACTTCTGGAACATGGCCATACAGCCCGAAAACACACACAACAACCCTGTGATCGGCCATGAAAGCCTTCGACAACACATTTACTAGATATTGAAAAGACAGCGGAGGGACAGAAGATCATATATACCAAGATCAGGAATATAGATATCATGTGTCCACTCAAGACCTGCAGGCCTTGTCATTTTATATGCCCCCCCCCCCAGATGCTGGACAATAACTCCTGTATTCCTTATCGTTAGGCATCATGACTAGATCTGATAGTTGTGATACAGTAACATCTGGAGGGATGTAGTCTGTTTTGTATAGTGAGGAAAGTGAGATTTGAATTTAGTGGGATTTGAATTTAGACACAAGGCTTATGCATATAATATATAACTTTAAATGTCCTTTAACATTTCCACAACCTCAGAGCCATAAGTGCTATTGGGCTGCACCAATCCACACGGTGGATAATTCAAAGTGATGCGAGTTGTTATTTAGTAACATCTGGAGACCCAAATTAGGTAAAAACTAAAGAGCACTGACCATTGGGTTAGAATTATAGTTGGCCCTCTGTATCCATGCAATCTCCATCCATGGATTCAGTAGCCCTTTGAAGGCTGATGCAGTCCTCCATGAAAATGAGTGACACCCCAATATAGATTAATTAATATTAATCCAAACAATCAAGATTCCTTAAGTAGAGAGTGCAGAAGCATTTTAAATTTCAGACAATAATAATTTCCATCCAGCTGGCAGTGATGAAACAGACAAACTAAGAGTGATGGCTGTTAGCATATCCTTAGGCCTAGAAATGACTCATCAAAAATTGCAGTTGCTACCTACTGGCCAAGATGCTTAGTTTGAGGCTGTGCCATTTAATTATTTTACTCACACATTCATTTCCATACAGATAAACTGAGACTACAGGTAGCACATTCATCAAAAAGAGTCAGCCAGGTTAACTATTTCATTTTTACTTGATTTTTGCCATTTATTTATGACTAATGACAATAATAGTTCCTCATACCTGCATCTACCCATAGACAGACAATTTATTTTTTTACAATAATTTTTACTGAATAAAGTAAAATATTTACAATTTCTTAAAACGGTATATTCAAAAAAGATAAAAGAAGGGAAAAAGAAGGGGAAGAAAGAAAGAGAAAGAAAAAGAAAAAGAAAAAGAGGGGAACACAAAAGGGGGATGGGGGAAGAGGAAAAAGTTTGTTGACCTCCAATCTTCTTCATCATGGTTTTTAACATCCTTGTTTCATTCTTCTTAGTTGCTGCTTCCCCTCTTCATATTACTTCCGAGTAAGACAGTTTTAATTTTTCATATTCATTCTATTATATTAATATTTTCATTTTTCTCTCTTTATATAATCTTTAAAGGTAGCCAATCCGTTGTTTTCTAGGTCTTCCTTGATTTTTTCTAGTAGTTGAGTTAGTTTGTCCATATTTATAATTTCCATTATTTCTGTAATCAATTGATCCATTGAAGGTACTTCTTTTACTCTCCAATTCCTTGCATATAGGATTCTGGCAGCCGTTACTAAGTAGTTAAATGATGTATCTTTATTTTTATCCAGATCTATGTCAATTATTCTCAGTAAGAAGTATTCTTACTTTTTTTATATCCAGTATTTTCTGAGTTATTTCTTGTATTTCCTTCCAATAATTTCTTGCTTCTCTGAAAATCCACCACATGTGGTAAAAAGTTGCCACATGAGTTTCACATTTCCAACATTTATTTTGCATATTCTTGTAACATTTTGCTAGTTTCTGGGGCATTATGTACCATTGATACATCATTTGGTACCTATTCTCTTTCAAATTGTAGGCGTTTGTATATTTTAATTTATGGTTACATATTTTTTCCAATTCTTCCATTTTTATTGTGTGATCTACATTGGCTGCCCATTTCACCATACATTCTATCACTTGCTCTATTTCTGTAGCCCATTTTAGCAATTTCTTATACATTTTTAATTACTTTCTTTTCCACTAAACATTATTTTATCCCAGAAAGACACCTTTTCGGTGAATCCTATTATTTTGTCTTTATTATAATGTCTCTTGGGTGTCTGTACTGAAACCAGGAAATATTCTTGTATATTTGGTTAATTTTTTCTTAACCCTTTAACTCATAGGTTCTGTTCTATTTCTATCATAGGTTCTATTTCTTCAATATTTCTCTATATGTGGGCCATTTTTCCCAGCATAGTTCTCTTCTCTGACCAGCCTCCAGTGGCAAAATCCATAATGGGGTTTCTGAGTAGAGTCTATTTTTATATATTTCCCATATTTTAATTAGTGCAGATCTTATTTTCGAAAAGCGATTTTCGAAAAAAAAAATCTATGCTTCTTTTTCCATACCAAAGATATGAATGCCATCCAATTCTTAAGTCAAAACCTTCTAATGTTAGAATTTCTGTTTTATTTAGGATCGCCCAATTTTTTATCCAAATTAGTCCACATGCCTCAATTTAAAAATGTGCTACAACATTCCACTGTAGGAGGACACTGATATTTTGTGATGCTAATCTAAAGAGCTGCAATTAATCTCTAAATATTGTAAAACTTTCACACTGACCTATATAAATGCTCACGGGACCTTAATTAAACATGAATTTAACATATACGTTTATAAGGTTTGCCCTCATGACACTACTGTGGAATGTCTGAAACATAGCAAAAGAACCTTTTAAAAATTGAGTTGGCATTTAAGCACCATTAGAATAGAATGCATTTTATTGATTAGTCCTTAGGCCATATCACAATATCAAACCAAACAACAAGGCTTAATAGGACTTGATTACACTCTATATAGAAAGTTAAAATAAGACACTTATAACAAAACAGTAAATATAACCATTAGTTTAAAGCCCCTACTCTTCAATATGATTAGGTCTGGGTGTGTCCCATAATGTCATTTGCAGTCAAATTACAATTTTTATACACAATATCAGAAGCCAGATTAACACCTCTTCAAACAAGTGATAAACTAAAATAAAACTAATGAAGCAGAATAAAACAAAGTTGAATGAAAGCTTTAAAATGGCAGAAAAAAACACATGGGGGGATGGCAGAGCTGTGCTGCTGATATTATTCTCCCATTTACAACATCAGCAATGGCCAAATTCTATATTCATAGGAATCACTCCACTGGGATCTGAACAACTGAAAACTGTGTCTCAGAGAGACCACGGATGCCTTGAAAGAGTGGCTTGTCTATTATAGGATTTCAGTTTCATTATGTTAGGAGGTTTATGTCAGGAACATGGAAATACCTTTAAATGAAGTGAAACCATTGGTCCATTGATCTCAGAAACCTAATACCTCAAAAAGTCCTTCTGGTTGACAGACACTTCTTCTCCTCCCCACCCAATGATACCATGTGCACCCTCTACCCATCTGGGACCTTGACACTAGGATGGCACAATGAAGAAAATAATTTCAGCTGATCAAACCAAAGGAAAGCGTACTGCTGCACTGACATGCTTCACCCCTGACATACTAGCTCTTATGAAGAAAGAATCCACCTTTCTATAGCAAAAAAAAATATTGCTTGGAAATTATTGCTCGAAAATTATTGCTTGGAAATTTAAAAGATTTGGATAATAATCATGAGGTTCTGACTGAACCATAAGAAGGTGCCTCCAAAAAAGCTCACACAATCTAGCCAGCTGTAAACATGATTGCAAACTAGAAGACAATATACCAGATCCAGGATCCTTTGTGGGCATCACCAGCCTCTCCATATGAACAAGGAAGTGAAGAAAGATTAATGAATTTTGTTATGTTCCTGAACTGTATACAATGAAATGCTAGCCTTTTTATCACCAGTATTTTCTTTAGTTGGTCTCATGTTCCAAAAAGCCTTTCTAATCTCACCAGTGAAAATATCAAATTTTCTGTAACTATGCTTATGAATGTGGTAGTGGTAGGACCATTTTTCATATTTCTGTTGTGTGTAAATGGGTAACAGTTCTAAACAAATGAAGAATCATAAATGAAGACCATTTACTTCTGAATACTCGTGAAGATTAGTGAAAAGTTGTTTTTTTTCCATACTATGGATCATCCCTGAAAACCTCACTTCATAATCTGAAATATAAAATTCAACTTGGAAAAGGCATTCCATAAGCATATTTCACAAGAACATTGTACCCTTTCTACTAGTAATAATTTTTGCACCTGTCAATAACAGAGTACACTAGAGTTATTTGTGTCTCTGACATTTCTAGTCTCTTATGTTGACATCATCAATGCAGGGCAAAGATAGGCATTGACTTTTTAGAAGTCACAGAATGTAATGTCATTATCCTAAGTGTTTCCAGTTTCCAAGGTCATCTTTATTTAAAAAATGGATGTCTACACTGTAATTGCCACCGAAGAACTTCAGATTGATTTCCATAGATAAGAAACCAAATTAACAGTTTATATATCAGAGAATCACAGCTAAAGCTTAACTAATGCTCCTGTAATAAAAATGAAAAGAAGCCCAAAAGATAATCCAGAAAGTTATGTTACCTTTCAATTTGTCCAAGGTTCTCGCCTTCTGACATTCCTAAAGGGTTTTTTGAAAGCATTAATCCAGGGTCCAAGAGAGCTTTGTCAATCTTCCCAAGTTTGAAGAAATCCAGTCTATGACTATCCTTTGCAGGGTCCTGTTAAGCCTTTCTGGTACAGGGTATATTTACATACATACCAAGTGCCTGCTTGCCTTGAATGAAGCTCACAGAGTACTGTTTTGATTGGCTAATTCTACAAATAAACAGGTCACATCTTATTCCAAACACTGTGACGGGCTGTTAGGAAGCAGGCACAATCCAGAAGCCAACACTTCTATGGTCACATGAGAAGGAAACACCACCCTACTATTAACCTTTATTTGCTTGACTAGCTTGGAGCCTTCTCTCCTCTCCTGTCAGCTGTGACTTCCAGCTCATTACCCCTATAAAGGAACAAGCAGCAATTTATATTTATCATCTTTCTTGTGCAGCACATGATGCAACTCCAAATACGTTTATAGTTAACTTAGGTTTTGCTGGCTGTGTCTCTCAGTCACAGTATTGGCAAACAGCTGTTTTTCCCTTCCTGCTGGTCTCTTATAATCTGGTAGAGCCGTAGTGCACTAGGAAAAATGAATGAGAGGTTCTAAATTTTTTCCAAGTAAAAACAGTTTCCTTCTTGCAACAGTAACATGTGAATGTTTCTCCTAGTGTTCCCTAACATGGTGGTTCTTTCAGTAAGTATCTGACACATGATCCCACTGTAGCAAGACAAATACCTCTCCACACGGAAAATAGATGCAGCAGTTGTAAAGAAACCTCAGAAACTACTGGCAAATTTGAAATCTCCATCCAACTGAAATAAGAACAATTAATATGAAGGGGGAAATGCAGTAAGATATTATACAGTGTTCCCTCGCTACTTTGTGGTTCGCTTTTCGCGGCCTCACTGTTTTGCGGGTTTTCAATAAATATTAATGTACACCATTTATTACGGTATTTTCGCTGTTTCGTGGGTTTTTGCAGTGTGCAAAGGCTTTTGGAAGGGGGGGGGAGGGAGAAATAAAGGGAGGGGCGGAGGGTAGGGAAGGGTTGGCAATAAAAAAGGGTTATTTAGCTTCCATTCTTCTTCTCTGCCGGTGTACTGTATATTGTAACTACTAAAATAAAGTATAAATATTAAAATAAATATAGTGTCCCTACTTCACAGATTTTCACTTATCGCAGGTGGTCCTGGAACGTAACCCCCACGATAAGTGGGGGAACACTGTATTGGGGAAAATAGCTAAAATACAGTGAGATTATTCTAAACTAAAAGGGGGAAATGGGGGGCACTGGGATGGGGCATAAATGATGAAATTATAAGAACTGAATTTTAGTAAAATGTTAAAATTGTTTGTATTAATGTCACTTGTGCGTAGTTTAACTGGATTTGTTTATATTTAGCAGAAGTACCCTATAACATTTTGATAGATGTCTTGGCTTGAGGAGAGAGAAGTAAATTGTGCATTTAATGTCTTTATTATTTTTATTTTATTTGCATTTTAAAGGGTGGGACTGCAGGGGTTGGGAGTTATGGGGAGGGGATTTTAAGTTGCACATTTTGAAAACTTAACTAAGGCTAAAGCATGTGTCTCCATGGCCAGGTCCAATATCTTGAAGAATGTGCACCACTGGTGTGCACGCCTTTACTGTGTAAATGTACTCCTGGGCACACAGAAACCTGAGTTTCCATTCAGGGTTAAATTCAGGAGAAAATCCACAATAGAGACCTGTAGCTTCATTATATGGAAGTATAGACTCATATAATCCAGATCAAAGCAGATAATGAAACTACAGGTCTCTATCTTGAACTTTCTCCTGAATTTAAACCTGAGTGGAAACTCAGGTTTCTGTGGTGCCCAGGAGTACATTTGCACAGTAAAGGCGTGCACACCAGTTCAAAGCAGAAGATTTGGATTTATATGGCAGTGTAGAAGGGACCTAAGTTTATCAGAAACACCTTAGTCTTAAAAATGCCCTCATCTAATGCTTTACTAATGATAAGTACTGGTCTAAAAGTGAAAAGTTGGATTAAGCATACTGAATACTGCATATTGATGACATCAAACTCCAGAATTTGAGATATCCTCTCCCCTCAGCTGGGACAACACCACACACTTCAGTACCTAGCTTAGGTAAAGCATGTTACAAACTGTCCAGTGGGACCAGAAAGGGTTTTTAAAGCAATGGTCTTAGACCTGTCTCTTTTAAGCATGATGGAATTCTGCCTTGTTTTAACAGCCCACTGACCACTGAGCCATTCATGCTTTCTGCCTTCTATACATGGTGGTACTAACATATTCATTACCACTGAACAACTAGAGGCAAAAATAACATTAATTAGATTGATATTATTTATAACATACAAGTCAAAGTAGATTTGAGTGATTGTATAGGCAATGAGCCAAGTAAATTGTTCACAGTAGGCTGTTAAGTGATCTGCTTTGTTCTTCTGTGGACCAGTTCATAAAAGACAACTTACTGGTACTACTTGAACCAGCTCCACTGGGCAAGTGTTGCAATGCAGAAGTAATGGTAACAGAAATGTAACATGGGTGTTATTGTGTCCACCATTAATTAATTCCAAAGGCAAACCAGAGCTTTGACAGGAAATTTCCAAAGAGTCCTCAGGAAACCAGCCAGATCTATCAACCATAGGCCATCTTAATTGGTCCCCCATAGCTACAGATGTTGTCAGCCCCAACAAATTCAGATTAAAGAAGAAACTAAGCATAGTTACTGGTATTCAATGGGAGGAAACATATATTTTGCATGGTGCTGATAAGAAATTAGGACATGTTTCAGATCAGTGGTTCCTAGCCTTTCCTAACAACTGATAAACTGGTTGGGATTTCTGGGAGCTGAAGTCCAAAATACCTGGAGGAACAGAGTTTGAGAAATGCTACTCTAGGTGTTGAGGATCTGCATTTCAAAACCAGATTTGACACACTTGAGATGCAAACCTTTGGTTTTACTGAGTGGATTTGTCTCACTGATAGTCTAATAGATACGCACACAGTATACTAGGCAAGCCAAACGAAGTTTCCATATAAGATAATGTGGCCTATAAACTAGTCTAATAAAGAAACCGAATTCCTCAAAAGCTGATTCGTCTGTTCTTGCCATTTTCTAACACATCTGCACTTCCTCACATCAATTTAGACTTTAAATTCTATCTTTCATTCTGTATTAGTCATGTGCATTTGAGACTTACCTTGATCCGTTTCGTGTCCCAGCTTTCGGTGGGGGCCCATTTTCATATGAGCCTCCCAAAATCGGGAGGTCAGACATTTCATTTCTGCTTTCTAGGCCGAAAGATCTGTTTTCTTTCAACCCATTATTGAGTGGGGGAGGGAGACTTCACCCATAGGCCTAAAATGCCCAGGCCTACCTACTGGTGTAGGCTTTGGGCCTAGGCACCTGGGCCTCGCAGGGCCTGCAGCTGATTGCTGAGTAAGGAGCACTTTTACTTGACAATCAGCTGCAGTGCAGGCCCTGCAAGGCCAAGCCGATTGACGAGTAAAGATGCCCCTTACTCAGCAATTGGTTGCAGGCCTTGCGAAGCCCAGCTGATAGGCAAATTGCACTCCTTGCTCGGCATTTGGCTACAGGCCCTGAGAGGCCCGGGTGTGTGTTGGCCCAAAGCCTGCACCTGTAGGCCCAAAGCTTCCGGGCCTAGAGGTAGAGGCTTTGGGCCTATGCACCCGAGCCTCGCAGAGCCTGCAGCCAAGCACTGAGTAAGGAGCACTCCTTACTCAGCACTCGTCTGCAGGCCCTCAAGGCAATTGATCCAAAAAGCAGGCTTGGAGCTGGTACTGGCTCCTGCCTGCCTTTCGTTTCATTTTTGTTCCGGGGGGGGGGGGGGGGGGGTCTTCCCGTTTCGTGCCATCTGAATGGACGGCACAAAACTGAAACACGAATGGAACAAATACCACGTACATGACTATTCTGTATCTGGATTAGAACTCCTAGGAGTATAGAACCATACTCTTTCCATTCTGGCACCAAACTACTTTCAAATAATAAACAAATAGATAAATTTTCTGACTATTCCAAAGACTGCATTATAGCTATTACTTTTGATTCAAGATTTGATTTTTTACTGAAGCTAGGAGGAAGACCAGCAAACACTCATTCTCAAAAATGTATTTTGCAACACAGTTGTCTCTGTACCTCCTCACGTCTGAGTGGCTTCTGTGAAATATGTTTACAGTGTAGGAAATACAGAACTCACATCTCTCTTGAGCTCATCTCATATTTATACTACACTATAAATATGTAGCATTTATACTCTATGAAACAAGCAAACCTTTTAAATCCTATGTTGACAATGGAACAATATTTGTTTCAATAATTTTTGGGCAAAAAACTTTTATAAAAAATAACTTGTAAACAAATCCATGTTATAGAAACTCTAAAACTATGAAAATAATTGAAATGCCATGCAATGTGCTTTATGTAGTTGTCTCTCCTAGTCATGCACTTTTGAAATGCTACAACTGGGCATAAACAAATTAAAGTACTGGTTTATTGCCAAGTTCTATAAAAATAGAACTTAGAAGGAAGTGGCAATACAAAATTGCTATACTACTATAGTTATCAAACTATTAAGTACAGTAGAACTTGTAGAATGACATAACACCCTCATATGTTTTAAAAATTGTGTGGACATTTACACCCCACAAACTATTATTGTGTTCTGTGCTTTATACTGTTTGATATTGATTTCAGTGATCCAACAATATTGTAAAAATATATAGTACTTAAATGATAAACATATAGTACTTGATGAAAGTGTTTTGTACTAAAAAATATCATTAAGTATAATACCATTCTCACAGGTATTTTATTTTTATTACTTTTTTGGAAAAAATCTTACCACAAACCCAAACAGATTCTTAGGCATGGTTTCTGTTGATGGAGAATTTAAAAAACCAGGAGGGGGGGAATTCTAATTTGTTCCTGAACCATAATTTAAGCAAATCAAAGTTCAGATGTTATGGAAAAATAATTTGTTTGAAAGTGAAATCATGAATGTCAATCTCTTCCCATGAAAAGGAAGCAGGATATGAGCACATAAATGTAACACTATAAAAATTCCATTTCACATTGTAAGGACCTGTAGTTTTCTTTTATATCTAAACTAAACCATCCTTTAAAGATTATTCTACAGTAATAGATCAGCATTATGGATCATTATATGCTTATTAGATATCATTAGGTTTGCCAATTCTGTTACGACAATAGGTACTCTTTGCATATCTAGCAAAAGCAATTATGCAACAGAAACAACTCATACATGTTCTCCACAATGGGTTAGCATATGCATGCTTACAGTTGATTAGAGTTTATTCAATTAAGTCATAATCTATTATTCTAACACATTTTGGCTCTGTAAACTCGGTTTGATGGCATCAGAATGAAAAACCTTTTGTTATACATCTTCTTCATCATCATCATTTAATTACTTATTAATCGCCCTCCATCCAAGATGCTCTAGGCGATTTACAAGATAAAATTGTAAAGGATAAAAATACATACATACAAATATTGATAAAATTAACATAGATCAAAAGCTCTAGTAGAAAGCCAGGTCTTAAGTGCTAGGGTAAAAGGCACTCATGGCTCTCATATAGGGCGGCAAGGCATTACATCTTATCTGAACAGAATTCCACACACACACACACACACACCCCCCAAGTATCTGCAGTTCAATCATGCAGACTTTTGGCCATATGTCTACTTCCTACATCTCTCTTTCTGTGGCTATATCTGTTGAATGGCCAATGAGTGGGGCACATGTTTTCCTACAGCTTTTACTTTATCTCTGTACACGTCCTCACAAACGGTTATGTTCTCTTAGCAGGGCAGAGACAAGTATAGTGTTTGCATTGTAGCCTCACTTACACATTTGTATATACTAAGTGTGATTGGCCATGCAAGTGGCCTAGTTTCAAAGTACACTGCACAATTGAGAAGATCATTTCATGAAACAACAACATTGTAGGAAATTGTTCCATCCTCAATCCTGTTCTGCCTCAAATCAGAAACTCAATTGAGACTATTTAATTTCCTGTTTTTCGATCTATGCCCTCCAGCAGGTAAAAGGAAGGCAAAGGCTTATCTGTCTACTAAGCTGGTCAAGGGTTCTTTTATCCTATAACAATGTTGAACCTGATCCTCTGCACTAGCTTTCTCTTGCTGTATTATGATTCTCCCTAGGACTGTATCGGCACTGAATCATAACTGAATTTCCTTAACTGAATCTACTTTAACTGCTCATTTTGTCTTGCTTTGTGATTAATAGGGGCTTAGTTCCCCTAAATAAGACTTCGATACAGCAAGAGAAAGAGTTAAGGAGTCATTAAAACATGACTTTTTCATGGTTTCATGAAAAAGGGATAATGTATATTTCTTACAGCAAAAGCAGTTGGACCTAAATTTGTGGCATCTACTTCATTTTCCTTAGAAGTCAGATCTTGAAATGGTTTATTTTAGAGACTAGTGGATACACAGGCTCAGCAGAGGAATTTTGATCTATTAGAGCCAGCTTTCAAGTCCTTTAATCTCTCCTTCAGGATATATTTTATCAGCAACCTAGGTGAAGAGTGGAGGAGAATAGTTTTCACTGCCATTCAAACTGCTAGAAATAAAAAATCCCTTGTGAAGCTACAGCGAATTATTCAGAGATCTATTTGCTCAGCCATGCCTTCTACCAAGTTGCAGGTTTTTCACACAGGGGAAAATACATGATACATGTATTTTGTACCCTTTCAAATAAGAATGGTATGCCAAGGAGGGAGTCACAAGTCACCATATTTTCATAGCTTCTGCCTCTCTTGAAGTGAATGTCGTTATAAAAAGTATTTGTCAAAGACAAAATGCTTCACAGTTCCAGACATTGGTGGTAAAATTGAGGCCTTTCTATATTGTTGTATATTTCCATACATGTTCTCAACTTTGCTGAAATAATGTAAGCAGCTCTGTGCCAGATGTCAATAAGAATGTCAGACCAACAAAGTGTTTGTATACTATCAGTTATTGCTGACTTTTCAAGACCTGCCTCCTTGAAAGCCATAGTTTTGCCCTAAGCAATAACTGTGTACGTATAGTGAATTTAACATTTTGCACTGCCATGAAATAAGTTCATTTTGATAAGGCATCTAGAGAAACCACAAGAACAATGTTATTTATTTGGGATCTTTAATATGCTTCCTTTAAGTTTTAAAAAGAGACTGCTTGCACAGTTAAACAAATCGTATAAAACTATACTAACATCTAATTGAAAGCAGATGAAACATGTCAGTAACAAATGTTAGCAAATAAAAACAACAGGAGGAGAACATGTGGCTCTTTCAGTATTCCAGGAATGGTAGCCAATACTAACTGCATTGTTATCTTCCAAGACTACAGAGTAAGGATTGTTTCAGTTGGCTGCCCATTACATTACAGATTGCTGGAAGTGTTTTCCTTCACAAATCTTGCTAGCTAAAGTATTTTTGCTGAATTTGAAACCATCAGTGTAACAATTCTAATGTATCCTATTCCCTCATTATTTTTGTCTTGGTTTTACTGCAGAGCTTTACAAGCTGTGTATCGTGACATATTAGTATATCGGCTGCAGTGTGAAAGTATGGCGCATAAATATAAGTCTCTTGAGTCTATGTGAAATAAGAAATAAATGACATATCTAAATGCAAAGTTTTCATGTTGTGTCTTCATACATTTTGTTATTACAATTTATGTATTGGTCCATATATCTTACAAAGGTTTAACTTCCAGTTTGTCAATAAAACTTGATTAATGAGTCACAAAATGATGCATATCTGAAAAGATGTTATTACCAACATGAAATATTTGGAAAGCCCCGTACTACTGGCTTACATAAATTAATGGTTACAGGGAACAAAGGTAGTGTTATGGTTGAGCCTTCTGGCTCCGGTACTAGGAGACGGGGTCGTAAGACTCCTCGAGAGTCAGACTCTTTTGAGGAGCGTGAAAGGAAACGGCTCCGGGACTTATTTGCAGAACCAACAGATGAGGACTCTTTTGAGGGTTTTACCGAGGGAATGGAGGAAGAAATGGTCAGCTCGGAGGAGGATGACATGGAGTGGACTCGTGTGAGGGAGGATTTGGGTGTCACCGGCAATGAAAGCATGGGAGGTGATTGGCGGGTTGCAGGATCAGACCCATGGACGGGCTGGAGGGATGGAGCGGGATCCACAGCTGGGGATGCTGTGGGGCGTAGTCAAAGGTGTTTTAGCTCTGATGAGGATGATGATGATGATGCACCTGGGATTAGGATGACAGCTGACAGCGATGATGAGTTTGAACTGGGATAAAATGGGGTTTAGGATCAATGTCTAATTGCGTTGGGCAAGGTAATCTGGACGAACGCTTGGGCTCTTGTTGGGGAACTTCCTGAAGACGGGTGTGATTCGTTGCTGGATACGTAAGTTACTAAGGACACTGGGCATAGACGGCGGGAGGTACTGTGTGGGGTTTTTCTGTGCAACTTGTGTTTAATCTTGATAGCTTGGACCTCCGTCGTCTTTTTGACGGACATTAATTACCTACTCTGGATTGACGCTGGACTGACTGACTTCGACCCTGGATTATCCCTTCTGTGGCTATCGGTGGGACTTGTGGAATTCTAGACGTCTGCACTTGGCTTTCGACCTTGGACCGGATTGAGAACCTGCTGACTGCCGTTACCCTGATTGATGTGCCTGGACCCGGATTTCGCTCGTTGCACGGAGGAGTAAACAGCCTGATTTACTCATCTGTAGCTTTTGAGTAGCAGAGAGGAATCTGCTGCCAGTTTATTGTGTTCATTCTGACCTCTGTTAATCCTCTTTTGTTTGCTAAATTTGCAGGCTGAAGTAAGCACTTTTGATTTAATCCGGATTAAACTCCTGTTTAATCCGGTTTATCCTTTTGAACCGTTTTTAGTTCAAACGGAGCTGTTTTTGTTACTTTTCACACTGAAGTCAAGTGTTTGCCTAATCCTTTGTTTCCTACGGGCATTTTCAGTTTTGTAACCTCAATAAACTGAGTTTTACTCTATTTGGTGGCGTTCTGTCTTTGACAGGTAGTATAATAAATGTTATGAAAATTGTAGTAACCTTCCCCTACATTACAGGCAAAATTATTCAAATTGCTTCAACTGCAACTTTATTCAATGAATTTGCTATATCAGTGTTTCTAAAACTTAGGGCTCCGTGAAGCACAATTGGGGGCTCCATGGGACTCCATGGGCCTCCGCCGTTGTGGCTTGCAAGGCCTCCCTGCCGCTGCTTTGAATATTTTACTGGAAGGCAGAAGCAGGTTGGACTGAGTGGCCCCTGGGTTGCTGCTGCTGTTGTTGTTGTTTCAAAGACTGGATGGCCATATGTTGGGGGTGATTTGATTTGTGTTTTTACTGCATGGCAGAAGGGCATTGGACTAGGTGACCCCTAGGTTGCTATCCTTATCACGATTATTATTGTTGTTGTAAAGGCTGGATGGTGGTGCTTTGACTGTGCTTTTCCTGCATGGCAGAAGGGAGTTGGACTGGATGGCCTCTGGGGTTTTCCACTGAAATAGTTAAATTTATGTTGTTTAAAATTGTTCTTCATTTTAAATATTGTATTGTTCTTTCTTTCTTATTATTGCATTACAAACTAGGTATGTGCAGTGTGCATAGGAATTTATTCATTTTTTTTCCAATTAGTTCACACAAACATTCTCCATCCATCTGCCAGTGGCCCGGCCCATCTGTCAAATGTTTAATTGTAATGTGGCCCTGTGTCCAAAAGTTTATTGGGGTTCCACAAGAAACTTTTCCTTCAAAAATGGCTCAGTGGCTTTAAAAGTTTGAGAACCCCTCTGCTATACTAACTGCCCAGTACTGCCCTGATAAGTTTCAGTGGTTTTTGTTCATCAGTATTCTAGAACTACTTTTAGAAAGCATCCCCTCTGCAAATACAGGACGCAATGGCTCCGTTCTCCCTCTTATGGTTCCCCAGTGGGGTAATGTACACATTAAACACTTGACCATATGCTTGTTTCTTCACTACAAAGTTGAGAGTTCATATGCAAAATCGAGCTGCATACAATTCATTCACCCAACCATGCAGTGAGTGAGATGGCTCATGTTCCTGGAGTATTCACTCTGTTCTGGATTGATTTGCCTGTTTCTTCCACAAGGAAAGAATCTAAGTTATATTGTATCTTTAAATATTATGTTAGTGATTGATTTTGAAAGCAAAATCCCAACATGCTACATGTGTTACTATTAACACTTCAAGCAAAACATAGAAAATGAACACACTAGGCACAAGCTAGCCAAGTATATGCATTTTAAAATCCATTTGATTTTAGTGTTGAAAACAGGACATTTTCTTAATTCTCCCGCTAAAAATGGACAGGACTAATAAAATTATATGTGCCAAATTCTGAAGAGGAAGGAAAGAATCTTTAGTGATTGCTAAGACATGAATGGTGGTGTTGCATTCCTGTGTACAATGAGTGTTTTCAGTGTAATCCAATGACATATATATATATATATATATATATATATATATATATATATTATCATCATATATTCATGATATATTATTGGAGTGAATGCAACCCACTAGTTATCAATGAAATGTTCACATAAATGTGGTGATGGTAGGCCTGCAAAAATACAGTAGACTAGTGATACAGCACATGCTTTTCATGCAGGTTCTAGGTTCATTCAGCAACATATCCAGTTAAAAGAATAGCAATGATCAGTTACCATTTTGTCATGGAGCTTCTACACAGTTGCCACTACCCAGCACAGAAAATACTGGGCTATACAAGACAGCTTCAGATGTTCATATGCCACTATCACAAAACCTGAAACTAAGCTAAAGGTTTCATGCACAAATCATGCCTTATTTCTTTTCCAACAAGAGAAGTACTAGACATAATTCCAAGCTCCTTACCACTGAAAGATGATCACCACAAGTTCTTTGTGAGTTTTGGCTACAGGGACCTGTTGAACAACTATAAGATAGAAGGTTGCTGTAGATTTTAGATGCATGACCAAACAGAATCTGTCAAAGGGACATTCTTCAAACACTACCAACTGGAATCATTGTAGATCCTTTCAATTATGCGAAATGAAAAATCTGCCAATCATTTTATGAGCACCTTATTAGAAATTAAGTTACATCTAATATCTAAATATTCTAAAATGTGTTACTGTATGCTCTGATCTACTTACCACAAGGTGCTGAAAGAAGCAGCAGAGATTTCCTTAAACAAAGATATCATAATTTGCAAGTCACTTCTATCTTTTAAAGGTCTATACTTTAGAATTGTGTTGTTTTGACATGTGAACATCTTAAACTAACTGCCTTCAGAATAAAGCAAACCCATCTTACTTGCAACAACTCTGGAGAAGCTTACCTGAGGCCATTATATTTTGTCTTTGCTTAATAGATGCTTAATGGAATCTGTGTCACTTTTTAAAAAAGTGAATACATTATCTCAGTACAAAGATAAAGAGCTTATACTTTATATATAAAAGAGTGATGGCATCAGGGCAGCGGACAAAACAACAAAACTACAGCCCCCCCAACCTTGAAATTTAACAACACAACCCATCATCCACGCCTCTAGGTTGATACAACAAAAAGAAAAGAAAAATAAAGTCCTAATTAGAGGGAGAGGAATAATTGTTTTATCCAATTGCTGCCAGTTAGAAGTCTAAGCTCCGTCCACTTGGTCTCCTAGCAAACGACTCAGCCCAGGGGACAGGCACAGTTAGGCTTCACTTAGGCCTCTTCCACAGATTATCTAAAGGCCCAGCTTCTGCCAACCCAGAAGTTCGAAAACATGCAAATGAGAGTAGATGAATAGGTACTGTTCCGGCGGAAGGTAACGGCGCTCCATGCAGTCATGCCGGCCACATGACCTTGGAGGAGTCTACGGACAACACCGGCTCTTCTGCTTAGAAATGGAGGTGAGCACCAACCCCCAGAGTCAGACATGACTGGACTTAATGTCAGGGGAAAACGTTTACCCTTTACCTTAACTACCACCAATTCCTCAATACTTTATTTCCCATACCACCATACTTCGCCACAGCAACGCGTGGCCGGGCACAGCTAGTACTTTACAAATTAGTCAGAAAATAGTGTGTCACAACTAGAATACCAAATACTAGTAACAATTCAGAACAATAGTAGCAACCACAAAATGATCATATGCCATATTGAAGTAGTTAAAATAGAAATATTCTTATACTAGTATCACACAACAGTTGCTATGCCATCAAAAAGCCATCCTCTAAAACTAAGCTCTATTTATGTCCAAGAAGAAAAGAAAGGAATTGCCTATTTGTCACACAGTTGGACTTAACCACTAATCCAGATATTATTAGTCATGACCTCTCAAACGCTTTGAAAACTCAATCATCTAAAGCTGAATCTTTTTAAGAGTCACCAGAAACATATATTGGCTGCTGCTTTTTGTGGGGTGGGGGTCAATAAATATTCTTTAATTAAATGATGTCAGTAGTCATACTCAAGTGATAGGGAATTTATTTTTTAATCCCTTCTGGATAGCCATGCTAGAATATAAGCAATATGGACTGAAAATCACAAGAGAGGAACGTCTACTTTTTCTTGTGATTACTATGAGAAAGATTGACTGAATAAATGCTCCATGTGCTTTCATTGAACAAACCAACGTTTCTTAATATTCACAACAATACAATGATGGGGATAATGTCTGTGCTTGGTAAACTTGCACACAAGGCTGAGCAGCATAATCTAGAACACATTTTCAAACACTCAGAAAACCTATCAACCTATTGACTCAGTCCAAAATACAAGTCTGTATAAATTTGAAATCATGACATCTTCTAGCACAGTTACTAGCATAATTACACAAAAAGCTGGCCCAGAATGCTGCAATCAGACTATATCAACCACAGGCAGTAAAAAGGAATCTGTAACTCCCTTGCTGAAATAACTTCACTGGTGATCAGTTTGTTTCAAGACGACTTAGATACATGCTATCTGAAGATCCATGTTAGTCTGGATTGACTCTTAATGTTTTCGGAAAGTGTCCTTTTTAATCAGTTTTGTGGGAAGCTAAGGAAGTGCTGAATCAATGCCTGATAGTTCTTATTTGACTGGATAACAGCCAACAAACAAATATTCAAGCCAGATAAGACAGATGTACTGTTAAAGGGTGGTCATTTGATTTCTAGGGTGACATCCAGTCTGTTCAGCACTGGACTGGACTCTTTCTCAAAAATTCAATCAGTAGTAGATGTTACTGAATCTGCCCACATTTTTGGGACATTTAACTGCCACATGCACATTTAACCCCTTTCAGTAATCCAACTAGGATACAACAACTGCAATCCCAGCAAGAAACAGGCAACTTAGCCTTGGTTTTTCACAATGTCCTCAACATGCTATTTGTAGTTAATGATACTGCATGGGATCTCCCTTGAAGACTGTTCCAAACGGCAGAAGATTGTTCAGAATCTTAAAGACTGTGCAGAAATATCAGACCAGAGCAGCTACTCTATTGATTGCAACTGGCCTTATGGAACACACGTGGAGAAAAGCATAGACTTCAGAAGTTGGACATTATCCTTCACCACCGGATAGGAACTGCAATTTGTCAACATCGGGAACTCTAAATAATTCACTTGTGCCCATTCATAAGCAGGCATAACACTTATATGCACTATTGAAGACCATCTTGTTATAACTGTCTTAGTTTTGGCAAAGATTTAATGGAAAACAAGTTTTTGGTGTTTATCAGACTATGAGGCAGATTTGCTCTATTTTATAGTGACAAATTGAGGTGTGATTGCTTATTGTAAGATTTATATGAAAAGAGCAAGTTGTATTTTCAAAATGCCTTTGTAAATTAATGAAGCTTGCTTTGCTAGAGCAATATTTCTGAATATGTAAAGTTTTTGGAAATGTCACTTCACAGATTGGCTTATATTTGAAAACACTCCAGAAGAATATCAAAATGAACCACTAGTTGACACTGAAATAGTTTCTCTTCACTTCATTCAATATTATTATGTGTAGTCTATATCTCACAATTTAGTGAAGAATTAGATAGTCATTTAAAGAGAAAACTGAAATACATTGTTCTAGTATAAAGAAATGAAATCTTTACTGCTCTTATAAATCTCTGAAAAGTACAAACATCATAACATACAGTGGTCTACAGCACAAACCATGCAAGCTATTTCCTAAAAAGCAGTTTTTGCAATGTATTCATTTTGTCCAGCCCCAAATACTTTCAAGAAACTCAACTGACCATGAGATTAGGAAGAAGTATCTCAACAGAATGCTGCTAAGAGCCTAAACAAGGACAGAGCTTCTGTGTCACAGAGGATTTTAGTACAGAATGTGCCAGGGAAGGGGGAAAAAACCTTATCATTTAAAGTTCCAATTGATTTTTAGTATATAAGCACACTAAGTCTCTACTGAGGAGAAATTTCTGAGAAACTATGTTGCAATATTTTATTTCCATGCAACACAAAGCTGCATATTGCCAGAGTGGTGAAATTTTTGAAAGGAAATAAACATGTTATTCTGCTGATGTGTTCACATGCTACAACAAGATTGTGCCAGGACATTCCTACCCAAGTTAGTGACTAATCAGATGTGTCGATGACAAACACACCCTCCAATGCCGTCATAACCCGGATGTTTGCACGCAACACACAGTGGCTGCTACTCCGGGTTCTTGGGTCTTCCGTCAATCATTCCTAGAGAGTGTTTTGTAATCCAATGCTTATGTTTAGCAAACCAGGATGCAAGTAAAAATAAAAAGGCTAGCTCTTTGTTATCTAGCAAATACCATTATAGACACCACATTTCTCAACAGTATAAACCAACATGGCGAACAAAAAGCAACAAGCCTTTTAAAGTATCAAGTTGCAGAGTTTCTAGTTGTGGGACAGTTGCTGTGTGCCTTTGAGTAATTTCTGACTTATAACGACCCTAAGATGAACCCATCTCAGATCTTTTTTTTGGGGGGGGGGGGGTTGAGAGGGGGCATAGCCTTGCCAGTAATCAAAACACTCCAGAAAGATACCCCATATGCAATCCAATGTAGGCATTGGTATTATTTCCTATATGTCACTCACTCCCATATGACAATTCCCAGCATTCCATCATTCAGACATCATATCAAGCTGAAAATGGGATTTCCATGTCTGTAAGGCATGAGTGGGCAAGTTCCCCTAAATGCACACCACAGACTATGATAGCTTATGGGACTATGTAGGCCAAAAACACATCAAGGGCCAAAGCTACCCACTGCTACTACCAACTTCTTCTGGTTTAAACACTTAAGAAAGAAGCCACAGCTTTTATAGGATCACACACCGATAAGAACACCAACTCACAAACACAGATGCACTTTTATCCTTCTGTCCAATACAGAAGAGCCAGTGTGGTTTGAGTGTTGGACTGAACCTTCCAAAAAAGGGTTCAAATCCCCATTGGGCCATAGAAACCTAATGCGTGATCTTGGGTAAGTCATACTTTAAAAATCAAATTTCCAAACCAGCTCTTCGTCAGTCATCCTCAATTTTGTGACCATACATAGTGTCAAATTGAGAGCACAAATGACCTGCCTTTTAAATTTCTACAAAGTCTTATAAACACTGTTTTATGTTCTCACCATGAAAACTCATTGTAGATTGCAGAAAAATATATATCTGCAACTGGGTTACATCTCATTGTTGCCCAATCCAGGAAATGCAATATGACATCAATTACTTCAGTTCTAGATTCTTCCACAATTCTTCCATAAGTAGCATGGAAAAGAATGAAAACAGAGATAAGTTTAACCATCTACTGGGTAGGTAGGAATACACAAATTCTTTCTGTTCCTAACCATAAGAAATCACTGTACAGGTGGGCGCAGATATTTTTTGTTGCAACCTAGAATGAGCCTTCATAGTAAGCACCCAAAGCATTATTTCAAATAGTCCATTACCAAGTGGGATCTACCAAAATAAAATTGAGAAAATGAAATGGGAAAGTGTTATAGCTCAGCCTGAGCCTGAGCCTGGGCCCATTCAGCCAGTAATTGTCCCTGCACCTGATTTGCCAGAGGACCCTGGGTTTGGGCCTGAAATGCAGCCAGAGTTTGGGCCTAAGGTGCAATCAGCCAGAGTCTGTTCCAGTGGATTCTGGGACCAGAGACAGAATGGTTGCAAGCAGGCATTTTGAACCGCATTCCTCTCCGCCGTCAAGACCAGTTCACCAGGTATCAGATGGACATTTTAGTTTAGAGGAGGATAATGAATTTGACAAGAGGGGAGCGATAACTCATCGAAGGAGGGAACAAGAATGTTTACGGAGAAGTAAACGACTGCTTTTGAAGTGCTCTAAGTAGTTTTCTCATGAGAAAGAGTTTTCTCATGAAATAAAGACCTTGGATTTTCCTTAAATGCCTGGTTCTTCTCTGCTATAGCAGAGGTGGCAACATTGCAATTCAAGAGAGAAAGAGCTTTGCTCTGTGTCCTACATATTCTTGCAGCTGTGGATTTTGCTTCAAGTTCCAGCCTTGTTTTGATTTGGATCCAGTTGTTTGTTCCAGTAACTTTGCTGTTTGGATTTCTATTACCTTGGATTACTTTGGAGTTTGATCCCGCAATCTAGCCTTGTTTCCTGTGGTTCCAGTTTGTCTCAAGCCTTGGATTTGAACCTTGTTTGGACTATTCTTGATGCCTTTCGTGGGACTGAGTTCGATATCTGGTTTGGACTATGTTTTTGAGTGACTTTCTTAGACTCTTACTTTAAGATTTTCAAGTACATTACTCTTGTGGATTTAAACCCATTTTATTGACTCTGAACTTGATTTGCTTGTGCTTATTTATAACCTTCAATAAACAGCTTGTTTGCTTATATTCTGGGGCTCCAGTGTGATTTTGAGATGCCTATGCAACCTAGAGGTGCAACAGAAAGATTGTGGGAGCTAATATCTACATCTCACCAACTGCTAGATGACCCTGCTTCCAATGGGGCAATCTATTTGTTAGGATAGTTGAGGAAACTATCTTTCCTAGAGATCATGGATGAAAAGACATAAACTGAATTATATGGGTTGTGTTAAGAGAAAGCAGGCCTTACGCTGTTTCATGTTTAAGGTAAAGGTAAAGGTTTCCCCTGACGTTAAGTCCAGTCATGTCTGACTCTGAGGGTTGGTGCTCCTATCCATTTCTAAGCCGAAGAGCCGGCGTTGTCCATAGACACCTCCAAGGTCATGTGGCCGGCATGACTGCATGGAGCGCTGTTACCTTCCTGTCAGAGCGGTACCTATTGATCTACTCACATTGGCATGTTTTCGAACTGCTAGGTTGGCAGGAGCTGGAGCTAACAGTGGCCGCTCACGCCGCTCCCGGGTTTTGAACCTGGGACCTTTCGGTCTCCAGCTCAGTGCTTTAACGCACTTCGCCACCGGAGCTCTTCATGTTTAGCTTCCACCAATTGTTTTCTCTTGAGGGAGGATGAATGAGGGCAAAATGAATTAGAGTCAAAATCCTCAGCTCCATGGGAAAAAGGAATCGGCCTTAAGAATAAAGATTGGATTTTTTTTTTTGCAGGAATACACCAACTTTGTCAAATATGCATTGCCTTTCAGTGATGGAGAAGAGTCCCAGTTTTGATAATTGTCTAACTAGTGTGATCATTTCCAGGAGAATTTTCCTCAGGGGCAAAAAGCATGTTAGTGTGAGCACTAGATGAAGGTCCTAAGAAACATATGGCAAAGCGAAGGGCAAAGAGAATGCTTTTTCTGGAACAGTTATAGAAGAATTTATAAAAATGTCAATTTTAAGCTTTGCTTTTTGATGGCACACTGCAATATGACTATACCACTATGCAGTTTCCTAAATATGTAGTAGTGCTCCTGTTTTAGTCACAGCCACATTCACCCTCAATCAAATGTTCCTTTCAGATGTAATGTGTGGCTAAATGGATCTGGACATAATCTTAAGTTTTAGGGATAGTAACTAAATCCATAAAGAATGCAAGTCTGGGTCTCCCTGATCTAAATAGATGTCTTGAGAACTAGGAGTGTCACAGATGATGTGAGGATCGTAGGAATGAACTGATGCCCCCTTCTCTCCGCATCTCATGTAGGTCCATGGAAATTAGCAGGTAGGAAGCTACACTGGAATCCTGGAATTCAGATACAGTTGAGTCTCACTTATCCAACATAAACGGGCTGGCAGAATGTTGGATAAGCGAATATCTTGGATAATAAGGAGGGATTAAGGAAAAGCCTATTAAGCATCAAATTAGGTTATGATTTTACAAATTAAGCACCAAAACATCATGTTATACAACAAATTTGACAGAAAAAGTAGTTCAATACGCAGTAATGCTATGTAGTAATTACTGTATTTACAAATTTAGCACCAAAATATCACGATGTATTGAAAACATTGACTACAAAAATGCGTTGGATAATCCAGAATGTTGGATAAGCGAGTGTTGGATAAGTGAGACTCTACTGTAATATTGAAACATGATGTGTACAGGCTTAGGTACATGGAAAACCATGGTGCAAAGTGCACTCCCAGCCCAATGGACTTGCAGAAAGACTGTTCTATTTCAATACACATGTTTCATCGCTAGAAAAAAAATAAATGTCACATTTTAACGAGTATTTTTTCAAATGAATATAAAATTTAATGCATGTGTCCCATTGATAACAATGTCCATTTTAGAAATTTTTATTCTGATCTGCAAATTTTCAAGATGTGAGCTGGTCAATATATGTTTTGTTCTAAAAGATACTGTGAATCTAGAAATGTTTGATTTTTCAACTACTAATTCTGTCCTGGATCATACTCAATTCCAGGAAGGTCTGTGGCCAAAGCAGAATTCTAGGTAAATAATGTATTTCTTTGATTCTAAGACAACATTGATTGCACTCGTGATTCTAAGACGCACCCCTTTTTAAAGGTGATTGTAAAGGGGAAAAAGTCTGTCTTAGAATCAAAGAAATAGAATAAATCCATTTGGGGGGGGGGGGAGAGACAAAACTGGGGGAAGCTCCTCCTACATTAAATTACTCTGCTGCCCTCTATAGGATTTTCACAGAAACTACAAAGAATTTAGCACATTCACTGAAGAAAATACAAAGTTGTAAAGATGGGGTGGGGAGGAGAAATATGGTATGAAAACATTATGTATATAAGATTTAATACATATATATTGTCTAGTAATAGATTCCTGAAAACTGGTATTCCTCCACTAATTCACAGAAAGAATAACCACTTTTTTATAATAAAGAACTCTAGCCTGTTGCAAAGTGAGCAAATCATATTTTTTTCCGTGTCAGGAGCAACCTGAGTTGCTTCTGGTGTGAGAGAATTGGCCAACTGCAAGGACATTGCCCAGGGGACGCCTGGATGTTTTGATATTTTTACCATCCTTGCGGGAGGCTTCTCTCATGTCCCTGCATGGAGCTGGAGCTGATAGAGGGAGCTCATCCGCGCTCTCCCCTGGGGGGATTCGAACCTGGCAGCCTTCAGGTCAGCAACCCAACCTTCAAGTCACAAGGCTTTAATCCACTAGGCCAGGGGGTCTCCTGAGCAAATCATGAAACAATAGCTATGTAGAAAAAAAGGAGGATGGGGAAATCAATAACTTTTTCTTTTTAAAACAACAAAAAGGTCACTCAACAGTTAGTAGGATTTATTATTTTCCATCTCATAAAGGGCATCCATTGCCCTTTGGTACCTCATCAAACTACAAATCTAGGACTGCACAGGATGTGGAATGATTGTGTTGTCGAAAGCTTTCTTGGCCGGAATCACTGGGTTGCTGTGAATTTTTCGGGCTGTATGGCTATGTTCCAGTAGCATTCTTTCCTGACGTTTCACCTGCATCTATGGCACGCATCCCCACTTGATATATAAATACCACTTGCCTGATTTTCAGCATACCTCACAAATCTCTGAGATGCGCTGTAGAATGATTAATCAGACAGTACTCACTACGGAGTCTGACATAGGTGATATGGTGACCACCATTAGATCTTCCATTGACAGAAACAAATTAAATGTTCAGATAAGAAAACTGGAGGTCAAAACTAACCATATATTTAATGAATTGAAGGCAGTTAAGAAATTTCAGAAGGATGAGTCTGATTTTGAAAGACAGAGAGTATATCCTTGATTATACAAAATCATTGTACATGAAGCTATAACTGCATAGTGCAAAAGGGGCCCAAGGCAAAATTGCAAGAAGTGAAGAGAATTATGCAGAAAAAGACATATGACTGGAAAAGGTGTGTATTATACTTTGTTAAACCTGATTTTCTGCACTCTCTTTCCTTTCTCAATCTGTACAGAAATTAATAAAAATGAATTATTTACCTCAATCATTGCCACAATAAGAGGAGGAAGAGACATTTACATTCATGTAACACCCATATTACTTATGCCTCCTTCATTTAAAAACAAACAAACAAAAGGGTATTATGAGGAAGGTACAGGTAGAATGCCAAGAAAGAGATCTAGCTGCCATATGTGTAAGACTGCCTTCACAGCCCAATAAAAAATGGGTTTTTAATGTTGTCTTTGTATTTAGGCCTGTTCCTTGGGTTATTTGGGATGCAGATTTAGAAAATTGCACTGGACAGACCACATCAACTCAATTTCTTAGATATAGTTATCACGATTTTCCATGAGGGAGCAGATGGTGACTGATAGATGGCATATACTCTGTATCTCAAAAACTAGAGCTGATAGGAGAAAATTGGTGCAGTTTTTGGAATTAGCGGGTGAATTATACCCAGAAACAGAGCTAACATTTGAGGCACCAAAATGTGTGATAGCCTGTGTTATAGAACATCCATTTTCCTCCAGCCTCCAAGAAAAGCAACTAACTATGAAAGGACAGTGACTACAGCTTGCATATGTAGGCTACAAACGCACTCACATGAGCAAATAAGCATGCAACACCAAACATACATTGAACATAGCATAAATATTAAACAAACAGAAACCAACTTCTCATTCGACTGGAATATGCATTTTAACATTATTCTGTAACTGAAAATAGAGCATTTGGTGCTCATTTAGTAAGTCACAACTGTCAACTGTCACAGTCATATACTGATTTAAGCTTGTTGAAAAGATTTATCCTCACAAACATAATTGGTTAAATTATAATAGTTTACTGAAAATGAAAGCTGAATTCAAACTGAATTTTGTTAGGCCTCATTAGATTAATTCAAATTTGGACTTGAAGCCTCTCTCTTTAATAGTTCTATTAGATAATGGTTTCAGTAGTATAAAAGAAGTGTCCACTATTTATACTTAGGCTAGTTACTATATATTGATAGCAGCAGCGGAGTGGTTACTCCCACTATTTTGCCCCAGGAATAAGATAAGAGCAGGTTTACCTAGTTCTGTAACTATTTGTATTCCTGATTTGAGCTCTTATATAATGTAAAGATAAGAACTTTATATCTGGCTTTTAGAATATTATGAAGTCACTGCTTTCATAATAGGGTTGTTCTATAGCCTTGAAGATTACCTCTACCTTTGGTGAGTAATACTGCCTATATGCCATTGTTCACCCTAACTTTCAGGGATTAATGTTTTTACATATGGTTTTTCTATTTGTTCTGTTTGGATCAACAAGAATTTCTGAGATCTGAAATATGTCTGTGAAGCACAGTTTAACAGAATTTTGTTATTCTTTCATATTTATGATATCAAATTTCATATTCTGCATATAGTTTGCATCATATATTGTATGCAATCCATTTGAGGACAGTTTCTGTTTGACACTTATTCTATTTCAAATGTACATTTGGGGTTACACAAGTTTTAGCTCTTGTGATTGGTTCATATATTGAGTATCTGACTGGGAATGGTAAACTCTATTCCACAATGAAGTTCACTGTGTGACCTTTGGCCAGTTAACAAACTCTCAATCAAATCTTATAGTCTTTTTCTCAAATTTATTTATTTATTGGAGGAGTAATTAAAAAACAGAAAATTTGTTAATATTTAAAGATTTAATAAAGGAAGCTATGCAGATGGTAAATATGTTATCATTTGATACTTTAATTATATAAAAATGATAAACATAAATACTGTATTCAACTGAAATGGAGAATCATTTGATGCTTTAGTTATAAAAGAAGATAAACATAAATACTATATTCAACTGAAATGGAGGCTAACCAAGCAAATATTTTCCTCAAAAAATTAATCAGCAATTAGATAAGATGGTTTACATCATTAAGGAATGAAAATTTTGATTTAGATTTTTTTTCCCTAACATATTTGGAATTTGTCAGAAAAGAAGGCTGGGAATTATACAAAATAACTCTATAAACTGGCTTGTGCATCATCCCCCTTCTGTCTTTCAAATCCAAATACGCATCAAATGTTGAATGTCTACTTGTGGAACTTAAGAATGCCACATTCTTAGTTCAATAACAAGAACTTTTGTGGGCAGATTGGCTGAACTATGGATTTCTCATGGTAAGATATGCACACGTTCCCTGACAAATTAATGAGTAGAAAAAAATTCTAACACATACAGCACATAAGGAAATAAGCTTAGCATCTATGCTCCTCCTTTTTAATACCATGAGCAGGTTCGAATATTCTCAAATCACTAGCACAATAAATCTTTTTGCATGTAATAGTCTTTAATATTTACCGGTCAATGAGGCTCCTCCATAACTGTGCACCTGAAAACAAGATATGGATATCATTCAAAACAGAAGACATTTCCCTCCATCTGATCCAATATTTACAGTAATTCTTCATCTTGTGAGAAGTAAACTTTAATGTTCAAAGTAGGCTTTTGCTATTTGTGGGAGAGAAATCTGAACCCGCTGCCAATGTATTAGCCCCCCCAAAATGCTTATATAATTTATTAAGAACGATAACGTTTGACTGAAATTAACTCAATATGAGACACTTTTCTTAGCAAGCAATATATTATCCATCAGTCAATCCAACTTCCTACTCAAAGGAGTTTATTTCATAACTTTTAGTGCTGTAATTAAGAAGCTAAATGGATACTCATAGGTTTCCATATGATACCAATAAAAAATATTGTGCACAATACTGTGGCTTACCTCTTGGTTGAGACAACACCAACTCCTTCATCATTTGCATCATGATAACTCCAAGGAACATCAGTGAAATCAGATGATATACTCTCCAAGGAGTGAGTGCAAGGAACCTAAGAGAAAGGGAGAGAATACTTTTTCAGTATGCAAATATATAAAAACTTGATTTGCCAAATGAAAGCAGAAATGTAATGTGTATGACCCAAGGCCTAATTTGTTCTCTGGAATCTGGTATATAAAATGCACTCTCTAGGGGAGCTTACCTGGTACTTCTAGTACTTCTAGTGCCAGGTAAAGTGTTTTTAAAGCCTATATAGTGATTTTTTTCCCATGGGATGTAAGTAGCTTTCAACTATGATTTAATCTGTTCTGCTTATTTCAAGCAACTTCTGTTTCTGCTGTGTGTGTGTTTTAAGACTCAGAACTCTACTCTGTGAGAGCCAGTGGTTTGAGTGTTGAACTACGATTCTGGAGACCAGGGTTGAAATCTCTACTTGTTTATGAAACCCACTGGGTAACCTTAGGCAAGTCATACTCTGTCAGCCATAAAACATATTACTCATGTCACAATATGTTAGGTATTCCTCTTCTTCAGAAGAGGAAGGGGAGCAGGAAAGTATTCATGAATCTGAGGGTGAGTTGGAATCTTAGGAGGAGATTTTGCAAGTACCCACATTTCAGGAGAGGCAAAAGGAAACAAAGCAGAGACGTCGTTCAGCTAGAATAGCTGCCAGAAATGCAGCTGAGTAATTAGGAACTGCCCTAGCAGCTGTGAGGGGACTCAGGGTTATAAAGCAGAAGCAGGTGCAGCCAGCTCTTGCTGGTAACAAACTGACTCTTCGCTCCCCTTGTGCCTGCTTCAAGTCTGCATCTGGGAAATTGCTCCTAAGGATTTCTTGCTGTTTCTTTGTCTGAAGTAAGACTGCTATTTGATTTAGGAATTTAACAGAGACTAAGAACTGTGTTTACCCTAAGACTTCTTTGCTTCCTTTTGCATTATTCCACTGAGTGTGCTGTACTTTATGTTTTGCTGAAGTAAAGCAGTTTTCATTTACTTACCACAATGTTTAAGGCAGTTCTTGAAAGACAAAACAGGACACAATAACAACACTACCTTCAATATCAATAAGCTTGCTACAAAGGGTACATCTGCACATACCACATATACCAGAGCTGATCCAAAGTTGGGTACTCCAAATGAGCCCACAGAAATCTGCACAACCAACCTCCAAACGGGTTCTATATTTAGAAGGAGTCCACATGGCCCAGTGGTGCTGAACACGGCTTTGGGTTACTGGATGGCCACTTAGCATCACCATGGTGTCTTTGGGAGGGGAGTAGCTGGTGATTGTCATTTGTTGCAAGTGTTGACTTTGGCCAAAACTCCAGAACAATTGGATAAGGGAAGAAAAAGTCCTCCCTTTCCCATTGCATCATGGACATAATGGTGATAGTAAGTGTCACCCTCGATCCCAAGGGCTCTCGGGCCTGGGCAAAGCATGATGGCCATAAAAACAGCAACAGATATTTCTAAATTAGAAGCTGACCAACATGCCCATGCCTCATTGGGTATATAGGGTGATTCAGCCTTGTGTGTCATGTGGATGTCACAAAATCCATTTTCACCCATTCTGCCTCATTTAGCCTGATGGCCCCTAAGACAAAAATGTGACATGCTCTACCAATCTTCCCCAACTTGATGCTTCCTTCTGCCAGCTGGTATGTTCTGTGAGTTGTATTCCAACAAAATGTGCTGATCACATGCAAAAGTGAGGGAAAGTGCCTACTTCTGGAAAAATATGGAAATTTTCTTAGCTTCTGACAGGTTATACCTAAAAGGGGAAAAGGCAACAGAGGTACCCTCCTCTTCTTTCACCTGTTTCCAAGAGAAACAGTACAATATGAAGTGGCAGGAGCAGCTCTTTCCAAGATGGAAGAAATCAACATCTTTGGATGGGTTTTTCCATTGTTATTTTTATTCAGTTCATCTTAACCAACAATCAGGAGATTAGCTGTTAGTTAAGGCAAGACAAAGGTAACTCTGAGGCCAAAGAATCTAGAAATGTAAACTTTTTCAGAAACCTTTGAATCTTCGGGAACAAGCAGTGGAGGAGGGGAAAGCACACACACTACTTTTCAATCAGACCTATGTTTAAGTACATCAAATAAATAAAATACATTATTTAAAAAATTGTTAGCATACAAAATTGTTATCTGACATTTATGAGATGCACAGCGCAATTTGATAAAATATTAATATACACTGCAATTCTGAAGATCCTTCAAGGCAACTTAGAAAAAACTGTCCCAAATATTTGTTCAGTCCAAAAAGAACCATTATGTTTAATGGAACTTGCACTCAGGTAAGAAAGAGGGTTGCAAACCTAAAAGTATACACACTTAAATTTTCTACAATAAAGTTAACACCAAAGGGCAACCAACATGATGGGGGAGGGGGCTCCTCATAAAGAAATATTACTGGGTTCTGCACTTTTAATAAGTTATAAGATAACATGGGTGGGCATAATAGTAATGTTTAAAATGAGTGGATGATGAAGCAGCTGCTCCCCCTGTGGCCAGAATCGAACATCCCCTCAGAAGGAAGTTAACTTGCCTCTGCGTGTGTGTCTCTCAGTCTCTGTTTGATGTGTTTATGGGCATTGAATGTTTGCCCTATGTGTGTTATAATGTGATCCGCCCTGAGTCCCCTTCGGGGTGAGAAGGGCGGAATATAAATACTGTAAATAAATAAATAAATAAATGATGGAAGTGGAGAGGAATAGGTTTGTCTACCTCTGTCACAAGGTTACAATTCAAGATCACTAACAAAAGAGCAACAAAAAGAATGAACATATAATGTGCAATTAATTCCGAAATTTAGAAAAATTCTTTAGATTGGGCAAATTTGTGGCTATTATCCAGTTTTAGAAATATAATTTCATGCAATACCAGCTAATACGGAAAATAGCCAACCAGAATACAGTCTTTCTTTGAGATAACTATTAAGTATCTAGCTGGATACTACTGGGAGACAGGATGCTATTTTATAGGGACCAGACTCAACTAGTATACCTTTTCTAATGATTGTTTACCAGACCGAGAATGAACTTTAGACTGAGTAACTTGTAGTTGTCCAGATATAGTTGTACTGCAAATCCCATCATTGCTCCACACTTGCTATTGCCCATGGAAGTTTCTCCAACATTATCTGAAGGGCAACTACTTGTCCAGCCTTACTTTACAGTGTAATAGTGTATATTTTGCCTCTGAAGATAGATAAGTTGCAATCATGCTCAGTTAGGCTGCTTAAATCTCATTTGTTGTGAATTAGATTTATACAGTCTGTGTACAGAACTATAGCCACAGTCTTTTCTATTTGTCAAAACTTGTCAAACATTCAGGACAAATTATAACAGAAAGCATAAAGATTTGTGCCACTGAACACAAATAAACAAAACAAGTATGTATATATTTTATAGTCAGATTTTAAAGCAATGCATTCTGAAATGTTATTGAATTAAAAGTACATGCAAATCCTTTGGCTCATGTTCTAAAGTTAGCATCTTAAGCTACAATAGCTTTGTGCCTAATCTAATATACTTATTGCTGGAGACCAGAATGATACAACAGTGTCACATAAGCGGTTGCTCAGTTGATGTAAAACATAGTATCTCCTGTATTGAAGTAACCAATTTCTTCTCAAAACTCATTTCTTTCTAGGGACATATGCACTGAAGAAAACAGATAACAAAATAAAAAAAAAACCATTTAGTTTCTAACAAAGTAGTTTCCCATGGATGCTAAAATGCTCTTTTATAGTATTCATAAATAACAATCCACAAAACCAATCCTATCCTCATCAGAGGAAAGCAGCTTTGAAGGTTGCTTTGCTTCTCCAATATCCTCAAAGGCACAGTTCTTAAACCTCAAAAACAAGAGTTCAAGTGATGGCATAGCAAAATGATACCTAATAAACAGTTGCACATCTTTTAGTCTCCTGATTCTGTGCTCCCATCGTTTTTCAAAGCTGTTTGATCTTCTTATGGAAAATGGCAAAGGGGCATAGTCACATGTCTTTAAATTTAATGTGTGGTTAACTCATTCAGCTGTGAAGAGCAGCTATGTCTTTTTCCCAGTCAAAAATAAAAAGTTGAGTGTACATAAGCTATCAAAGACATGCAGACTTTTATCAATTAATTCTCCTGTAGGCCTATGACTCACAAAATCCTTACAGATAGAAAGACTCCAAGTCTATGTCTCTCATACCAAATATTGTGATACTCTTTTATAATTAACTTCTAGTTTCATATAAAAAGAGAACTTGTGGATCTCATTGCTCTCTTTCAAGCAGAAATTATTCTCTGAACAGCCTCCAAATGATGCTGAACTACAAATCCCAGCAGTACTTGCAAGCACAGTAGTGAAGAATGTTGGGAGCTGCTATTAAACCACATCTGGAAGACCACATAATTACCACTCCTTTTGTAGAAGCTAACAAGAACATGTTTGCAAATGGCTGCTTGCTTCAGACAATTAAAAGTTGTTTCTCGACAATTCAGCAAAAAGTGTGGGTTTCGCCCTTCCCTTACAATTCCTCAAATGACTAACATGGGTAAAATTAGACAAGCAAGGCAGTCAACATTTTTGTGGGCTTGTAAATAGCACATTCGTTACAGAAATGGCATCTTAGAAAGTATTAAATGGGACAAAATTTGCTTTTTCAGTGTCAAGGCCAGTCAACTCAAAACTAACTCCACACACTTCTCCCCCTCCCCCACAAAAAAGAGGGGATAGAAAGCTTGACAAACTCAAATAAGTATTACAAATGGAAAAGACAATGCTTTTAAAAATGTTGATATTTTTGTAATTTTTGGGCCCTTCCACACAGCCATATAACCCAGAATATCAAGGCAGAGAATCCACAATATCTGCTTTGAACTGGATTATCTGAGTCCACACTGCCATATAATACAGTTCAATGTGGATTTTATACAGCTGTGTATATATACACGGGACAGATTAAAACAAATGACAAAATGATAAATAGCAGGACAGGCAAACCTAGAGATGTGAAATAATGAGGGATTCAAGGGAAAACCAGGTTTGTTTTTTAAAAAAATTTTTTGACAAAACTTGCTATAGGTGATCTTTTTTCTAGAATGCAGAAAGAAATTTTTTATCATGTATCTACTGCTCCAAAATTATTTCTAAAAAACCATGAAAGAGGAAGATTTTTATGTAAGACTACGTGCAGTGTCAAAATACTATAATTCTTGGTCTTTTCTTTTAATTTCTCCTCCTATAAATGATTGCATTCCCCTCCCCTATTTTAGTAATATTTATTTATGTACTGTTATGTTTGTATTTTGATTCTTTCCATACTCCTCAAACTAGCAGAACTGAGAAGGGTCTTTATAAGGAAAGTGTTTACAACAGTTAAGACCTTTTGTAGCAAAAAAAATGAGAAAGTTCAATTTGTTATTATATTCAGAATTAACTACACTTTTAACATGACCAGCATGATAATGTTATGCAAAGTAATCTATAATGAATTTTATACTCTTAAAAATTATTTTTAATCTGTAAAAGGAGGTAAATGTTAAATTTTCCAATTTTGAAAATGCTTAGGTTTTTCACAAAAATGCAAGAAAATTGGTTTTTTCCATTACTTCAAATTTTCTGGAAATTTTACAACACTAGGCTGATCACAAACATTTACTGAAAACAACCAAAGTATGTTGTCACTGAGTAAGCATTCAAGTATCAAAGAAGTGAAAATTGCCATCTAGTAGTTGAAAAAGGGCTTGGAACACCCATGGCAAGTAGCAATTATCTTCATGCAACCAGACAGGGAAGCTTTTGTAAGTTAATCATTGTTCTTTTCCATCCAACTAAGGCCCTCAGCAGACTGGTTCAGAGTAAGTTACCCCATTTATTAAGCTAAGATGTGTAAAAACATGATACACGAAAGGCATTTGTGTATCATTCATGACTGAACCAGGATTTCTCTTAATTATTATTTGTATTTCATTTGAAGTGGCAAACTACAACTACCAGATAGGGAAGAAATCAGGATTTTAACCCATAATCCAAAGCTGATTCAAGAAAATAATATTTCCTGAAGCCAGTAACCACAGTTTTTCAGTTTGAACAAAAGGTAAAATGCTAGATTACAGCTGCCTGAAAAAAGGAGCAAGGACACTCCAGTGAGGGCAAAAGACTCATACATACTGCAGTTTAGTAAGTCATGGGATGACAGTTCCAACCTAGTCAATGAGCCTCCGGTGGCCTAGGGGATAAAAGCCTTGTGACCTGAAGGTTGAGTTGCTGACCTGAAGGCTGCCAGGTTCGAATCCCACCCGGGGAGAGCGTGGATGAGTTCCCTCTATCAGCTCCAGCTCCATGCGGGGACATGAGAGAAGCCTCCCACAAGGATGGTAAAAACATCAAAACATCCGGGCATCCCCTGGGCAACGTCCTTGCATATGGCCAATTCTCTCACTCCAGAAGCAACTCCAGTTGCTCCTGACATGGAAAAAAAAAACCTAGTCAGTGTATCACAAAGGGTGATGAATATATCTTAATGTTTCTATTTTTGTTTCATAATTTTATATATTTTCCTGCTAATGAAAACTATAACTTTATAATAAATGTAAGACTCCATCATCAAGATTGCAAGAGACATTCATAGAAAAGGTAGCATCAAAAAGAACACAATATTTTTCTAAAACATAAGATAATAAAATCTAGAGAGAATTTTAAAAATTAAGAAATATTTTGACCTGCTATGGAAAAAGGTTCCATATGTAGCAGATTAGGATAACTCCCCCCCCCCCCCCCGCCGCCCAGGTTCAGGCACACCTTAATTTCATCAGCCACAGCATCCTGGAAGGACTCCAATCTGTGTACAATTTATATGCACGACCGGCTACTAATACATAACGTTGTTGTTGTTACAAAACTTTGTGGATTCATCTGCATACCTTATTGCCGAAAGTAGATAAAAATTGGTTATTCTTGTAAACACCTGAAGTACTGATTTTCGACAACTCCAAAGCCTAGTCTTATTACAAAGTACACAAGTTTAAACAAAGCCTAAATTATATTTACTTCAACTGCCATTAAAATACCAGGGAGACACAAACTCAAGATAAAATTCTATTAATGTTTTACACAATATAGAAATTCAGAGTTTGGAATTTTTACTTGAAAAATCAACATGTTATTTGGTAAATTATACCTTCCAGACATTGCTGGACTGCAGCTCCCATAAGGCACAGACTCCAAAGTTACTGATGAAAAATCATCATGGGAGTTGCAATCCAGTACTATGGAAAAGTTCTTCAACTGTTTCAGAAAATCGTTTCAGCCAAGTTGAAAGTAAAATGTTTAAAGAAACAGCTTGCAAATCAAATTTGTAATTTTGTGACTGCTGCAAAAAATAATTGAAAAATTCCTGCCTTTGATCAATCCTAATTGACTTTAATTTTTTTTCCAATGAAAATGAGGATATATATTTCTCACAATTAGTAGGATTTATACATTGTAGCAAAAACAGTACACTCCTGGTGATGATGTTGATATTTACAGTTTTGGATTCCTTACTAAAAGCAGATTATCCCTTACTGTAAAAAAAACAAAAAAACAAAAACGATGGATGTGACGTTTACAATCCCTCTCCCACTCACCAAATAGCAGATGAAGAAATGTCACAACAAAAAAATCGTACAAGTGGATTCAAACAAATACAATTCACAGTATAAAGTAGTAGACTTTCTTAAGTTGAGTCACCAAGGAATTTAGGATTGAAACTATGAAACAAAAAGCTCATTCTATTCTAGAAAAAAATGTGGACAGTGTAGCACAGGCCCAGTTCAACATACAAGACAGATTTTACAGACTTTATAGCAGGCCTATATCTGTAACTCAAGAAATCAAAGCAAGACATATATTATGGACTGATGGATGCTTTGTAATTTCGAAAATAAAACCAGATTAATGAATTGGATTAAAGTACCAATCAATTAAAAGTGGATCACTCAAGATACTGCCACTCCGCTCTCTGCCTAATATACCCAAAGAAACCATGTTCCACATTGATGAATGTGTATTGGGAAAATATAATACTTGTATTGGAAACTATATATTGAATGTAATCGTATTAAAAATAAGAATAGGAAAAATGTAATCACAAGCAGAATTGTGTGCATATAGCCCCAAAATACACTCTGCTCAGCAAATAACTGTCTCCCCATAAGCAGGTCCAAGGTTCACCCTAAGTGCCACAGACATATGTTAAGTGTCAACAAGAATAGATAAGCTAATGGACAAGAGACAAATTAAGACTTTTTGGGATGTCAAGATAAGACCTGGCGCCATGTAGGAGTACTAATGACTCTCTCTCTGACAAGCTAAGGTAGGGAGGAATTCCTTTATTAATGGATACCTGAGAGCCTAGATGAGAATTCCAGAGATAAGGCCTAATGGAGGGTCAGAGGTCTTGAAAGAGCCTATATTTTAGGAAAATGCAAAAGTAGCTTTTAGTAAAATGCAGAGTAAGGCTTTTTGACACTAATTGGTGATGGATAATACCTATGTGACGTAGATGGAGGAAGGCAAAAATAGGATATAAGGATCTGTGTTTCTTTGTTCTCCACCTTCGCTTTCCTGATTACAGGAGAAAGTCCTTTTTCTCATTGCTTATTCTCTCTGGTCACTGAGAATAAACGTCTTTTTTCTACAGCCACCGGAACTCTCTTTGTCTCATTACCTCAAACCTTTCACTGCCATTTCATTTTATGTGCACTACCTGTAGCTATTATCTCTATATTATATCATCTTTCTGCATCTGTTTTGGCTGCTCCTTCCCTATAAGCCAGGGAGCGTCTTAATGTTCCCTATGGAGTGTCTGTTCCAAAGAAAGTCCTTCAGGTGTAAGAGGCGGCTGGGGATTGTGGAATTACCAAAGATTAGAAGAACCCGTTTTGCATTAGGGCAGCTTGGTAAAAAATGATGGTCTTGGAGGTCCATCGCTCCATGCTGGAGCTGTAATAAATGGGACAGAGACATTTTAATGGTCTTTTTGTTTTTCCATCTGCTGTGGTCCCGGTGTTGAAATTGAAGCAGAATTTGGTTCTTTTGGAGAACCCGCCTACATCTTTTCTCAGCTACTGGATCAAGGTGATTAACAGCTGCAGTTAGGGAGGGGTCAGCGTGTCCCAGCAAGCTTTTGTTAACCCCTTGTTTGCCCTGAGAGAGAGGCTGCCAAAGGGATTCTTGTAGTTTTTCACTTGTTCAGCAATCTCATTTAGTCTTTGTAATATGAGAATAATAGATTCTGCTGAAAACAAGCATATCTCTTTGCAGGATTGATTAATATGTTTGTGGGAGGTGCCCGGAGCATGTCCAGAGAGTTCCAAAATTCTATCTCTACTACTTCTCTGCTCAGGCGAGAATCCTGGGCTAGATCCTTGAGAGTTCAAAGGGGACAAGGGGGTGACCAGGCTTGTGTTTGCTGAGTTTATAGTGTCTGATTTAGGGCCCAAAATTGAAGGTCTGTTACTCACTGTTTCCGTCGCTGTCTCCCTGGCTGGTAGGTAGGAGTCAATTCTCATTTGTTTTGCTGTTTGGAAGGATTTATGAACCCCTGTGACATTGCTGGGGTAGCCCGGTTTCTTTTCCTGCCCTTGGATGGCATTTTGGCTTGGGAGTTGTTGATAATGCTAGGTTTTTTCAGAGCTCAGTACAAGAGCTGCTTGCAGGACGCCATGCTCCAGCACAGGGGTCCCCAAACTTTTTAAGCCGAGGGCCGGTCCACAATCCTTCAGACTGTTGAGGGGCCGGATTATCATTTGAAAAAAAAAATCCAATGCACACTGCACATGTCTTATTTGTAGTGCAAAAACAACAACAACAACAACAAAAGAACAATACAATATTTAAAAATAAAAATAATTTTAACCAACATACATTTATCAGGATTTCAATGTCTAAAATGTATTTATTTATTATTTATTTATTTACTGCATTTATTTACTACATTTGTATCACACCCTTCTCACCCCAAAGGGGACACAGAGTGGCTTATAAATTATATGTACATACAATATATTATATTATTAGCATAGCACAATATTAGCATTATATATTACTTTATTGAACTATACCACTATACTGTAATATTATTAGTAATATTATATGTAATATAGAATATATAATTAATATTATTATAAGGTATTATTAGTGTTATATTGTATTACATTATAATATTATTATCAATAATATATATATATATATATATACACACACACACACACACACACACATACATACACACACACACAATATATTATATTATAAAACTGAGGGCGGGGGCCAGGTAAATAACCTCGGAGGGCCGCATCCGGCCCCCGGGCCTTAGTTTGGGGACCCCTGCTCCAGCACCTTAATGTTCCCTAGCATCCTCCAATCTCACTTCTGTAATATGAAACTCGCAAAGCTCATTTCATGGATGCTATTTCTTTACTCTGCTGTGGTGTTCAGCAGCCAGTCTCCTTATCATTCATTCATAACCAGGCTTCTATTTACAGTAGAGTCTCACTTATCCAACATAAACGGGCCGGCAGAACTTTGGATAAGCGAATATGTTGGATAATAAGGAGGGATTAAGGAAAAGCCTATTAAACATAAAATTACATTATGATTTTACAAATTAAACACCAAACCATCATGTTTAACAACAAATTTGACAGAAAAAGTAGTTCAATACGCAGAGATGCTATGTAGTAATTACTGTATTTACGAAGTTAGCACCAAAATATCATGATATATTGAAAACATTGACTACAAAAATGCGTTGGATAATCCAGAACGTTGGATAAGCAAGCGTTGGATGAGACTCTACTGTATTTCTTTTCAGACCGTATATTGGAAAAAAATATTAAAACACTACCATGTTAAAAAAAACAAGGCACAAGAAGGGAGGGAAGCTCTAACATGGGACGCACTGTAAAAAAGCATCGTGAAAACACTCAGCATCTCTGAAGCAAAAATAACAAGGTGGGCAGAGCTTAATGTTTAAGTACAAAGGACTTGAGTCTACCTGGGCAGTAAATTTCCTATCCTAGAGATTGTTGATGCTAGAAACAAGGAAAGCAAGCAAGAGAGGGGAGGAAATCTTTGACAATTCTATAAATATAAATCTATAATTATAGATGTTATTGCCATCACGTATGGTGAAGGCCACCAGCTTTTAAGGATTATACAAATTCAGAGAAACACATACACTAGATATGGGTGTGTGTGTGTGTAGATAAATAGATAGATAAAGATTATATACAGTGCAAACCCCTATCTGCGTTTCATTTATCCACGTTCAACCAAATACATCTTCTCTAGACTATTTCTATCTCCTCCAGTTTGACCCTCTGGAATTCCTGGGTCAGAAGCCAGTGTTTGTTACTATCCATGGTTCCACGTATCCACTTGAAGTCCAGGAACTTATCCACTGTGGATACAGGGATCGTACTAAACATACAGCAGACTATATACAGAGTGACCTCCCTAAATAATCTAAAGATGCCAGATCCTGTCTGATAGAATCATAGAATCGTAGAGTTGGAAGAGACCTCATGGGCCATCCAGTCCAACCACCTTCAAGAAGCAGGAAAATCTCATTGGAAGCCAAGCAAGGTCAGCTCTGGTTAGTACTTGGGAGACTACCAATGGATATCAGGTGCCCTGTAAGCTGTAATTCCAAAGAAGGAATCGCCAAAAACACCTCAGAGTATTCTTTCCAGACAATCCTATGAAAACCGTGGAGTTGCTCTAAACAGTCAGGACACAAATATACACACATATATGCCCAGATGGTTTCAGTGACAATTTTGAAACTTCTACTTTATGTCTAATTGTTTGTGTATTTTAATGTGCATTCTGTGGAAATATGTTTCAATATTACTATGTGTATTCCGCTGAGTATTTTTAAATGATTAGGTGTTTTGATTATATGTTTTAGCAATGTCATAACGCACCTTGAGCCATGAAGAGAGGCGGGGAAGAAATGAAATTATTATTTTTATTATAGTGAGAGTAGATCTATTTACAGCAGATCCTCAGGCCCCTTCCACATAGCTAGAATATATGAATATATATAGAATATATATAGAATATATGGCAGTATGGACTCAGATAACCCAGTTCAAAGCAGATATTGTGGGATTTTCTGCTTTGATATTCTGGGTTATATGGTTGTGTGGAAGGGCCCTCAGATAAATGCAACTCAAGCAAGCAGAACTCTCCAGCAACCAACAAAAAAAATCGAAGAAGCAATATATTTTAAATTAAAAACTACTTTTATAATACAGCAAGACACAACCGGTATCTTAATTTACTTTTAATTGCTGTATTTCAATATTTATATGAAGTCAATTCAAAGGTTACGGTTTGGTATAATATGGGGTAGACTATTACGCCGATGTTAAATAGTAAGTCTCATGCAACCGGAAACTGTTTATCCAGCATCTAAGCAATCCCCATAGGTGCTGGTTAACTGAGAGTCTACTGTATATCTATCTATCTATCTATCTATCTATCTATCTATCTATCTATCTATCTAGAGCATTGACTTTAAAATAGTACTAGAAAACAGTAGGGCTATGTTTTTATGGAATGAATCCAAACTGTTTTTATACTAATGATGTTTGTATATTTGTATCTTGGAAATAGTATGCTGCTGTTTTGATGTTGAGTCTCCCATGGGAGAGATAAAATGGGGTATAAATCTATAAACATAATAAAAGTGAAAATATGTACGCGTGTGTGTGTGGCTGGGGTGTCCACTTACACAGACAAGCTCCTGCCTCAACGAACAGCTATAGCTCCCACTACTCAGGAGACACCAATGGCCCTCCCCTCCAATGACATTGCAGGTTATAGTGAGTGCCATAAACATGTCCTCCAAAAACACCTTACTGCCCGCCACACAAGTGAAGGCTTTCATACAGTGACAATTTCATCCTAAATTTTCTGTTTTTCCTCCACCACAGGCATCCCATTGTTTCTTACTCTCTCAATTGGTGTGGAATTTGCATGGCCCCGCTCACTGCCTTTCCCTTAACCCTTTTCTATGGCACACAGCAAACAGAGGAATTGATCAGCAAATGAACATACTAGAGAGGTTTGGGGAGAATTCACCATTATAGGAGTTGTAGGTACTGGGATGTATAATTCACCTGCAAACTAAGAGCACTCTGAACTCCACCAAAGATGGAATTGGACCACACTTGGCACAAAGAGCCCCCATGACAGCAAAAATTACTGGAAATCTTTGGGGAACATTCACTTTGATTTGGGGGAGTTGTAGTTCACCTACATGCAGAGAGCACTGTGAACCCAAATACTGATGGAGCTGGACCAAACTTGGCACATGTAACCGATATGGTGAAATTTGATGACTGGAAGGGTTTGGGGGGAACTGACCTTCCTTTCTGTGAGTTGTAGTTCACCTACAACCAGAGAAACTGTGACCTCCACCGATGATGGACCTGGACCAAGCTTGGCACGCAGAACCCCCATGACTAACTCAACCTACTGGAAGAGTTTGAGGGGATGATTAACGATAGTGTGAGTTGCAGTTTACCCTACAGCCAGAGAGCATACTGAACCCCACTGATGATGCCTCCAGAGCACTTACCCAACATAACAAACTTTAAGTACTGATGGAGTTTTTCGGGGCTAACCTGACATGATGTCAGTTGTAGTTAACACCTTACGCATTTTGTACAATTAAAAATTGACTTTTTCAAATAACTAGGGCAACGCCGGTTATCCAAGCTAGTAAATAAATATAACAACAAGAGAAATAATTGCTCACACAGCCTGCCAGAGGCCCCTTCCACACAGCTGAACAAAATCCCAAATTTTCTGCTTTGAACTGGAATATATGGCAGTGTGGACTCAGATAATCCTGTTCAAAGTAGATATTGTGGGATTTTCTGCCTTGATATTCTGGGTTATATGGCTATGTGGATATTGTGGATTATCTGCCTCGATATTCTGAAGCCCCTTCCACACAACTGTATAAAATCCACATTGAACTGGAATATATGGCAATGTGGACTCAGATAACCCAGGTCAAAGCAGATATTGTGCTTTACCTGCCTACATATTCTACGTTATATAGCTGTATGGAAGGGTACTGGGGCAGCCTCTATGTCACAGATGTACTCTGTGCATGCTCAGAGGAACCCTTTCTCCACACGCCTCCTGCATGCCTTTGAAGCCAGAGATAAATCAGGAAGAAGAGAGTAAATCCGGGAAAGGAGGGGGGGGGAGGGAGAGGCTGCGTGCAATCTGCGAGGCTTTCCCTCAGTGGCGCCTCTCACCAGAAGAGCAGGTTGGCGCAGAGGAAGGCAGCCAGGACGCAGAGAGGCCTCTTCCCAGTCAGCGCCGTCACCAACCAGCGCCGGGTCTCGGTGGGCTCCGGCTCCTTCCCCTCCATTTGGCCCTCCAGTCGCCCTGAGGGAGAGCCCTCCCGCTCCGCTGCTGCAGCCGCCACCTCGCCATCCATCTCGGCTCCGTCGTCTGACAGGCTTGTCAACATCCGGGGACGCGCATCGGTCTCCTGCACACGCGCCGCCTTCTCTTCCGGCACGAACCAATCAGAGCCCCCAGTGGGACTGGGCAGCGTCGCTAATTGGCCAACTCGGAGCCAGACTCCCTGAGCGCGCGGGGCTGAGCTCAGGAAGGGTTAATAGAGGGGAATCTAAGGGAGGCGGGGATGTGCGCGCGAAGAGCTTTGGCGGAGTCGGAGGGATAGAATCAACCTGTGAGGAGGGAAATGTTTAAAGGGATATCAGCAGGCGAAAACATGGGTTTGGAACGCGCTGACGTCAGTTATGTGGAAATGGCGGGAAAGCTCGCACTTCGTGGCAATCCATTGGGATGGCAAGTCGCTTCTGGTGCTTGCTCTTTCAATGTTTAACATTTACACAAATGGGTTGCTGTGAGTTTTCCGGGCCGTATGGCCATGTTCCAGAAGCATTCTCTACCTGGCGTTTGAAGCGGAAACACTGCCTCCATATTCACAGATTTACATCCATCAATTTTGCATCCACACTCAACAATTCCCCGACACACACACAAACAGCTTGCAAATATTCTTCCCAAGCCTTCAAATTCCAAAAGACAAACCTTGAGAACTATTTATCATAATTTTGCAACAGATGGGACTAACAGGGCACCATGCTAAATGCTGGGTTTTGTATGCTCGAGTGAATTCTCAACCACCCACTGTTATTTTTTGTGTGTGTCAGAAGCGACTTGAGAAACTGCAAGCCACTTGTGAGAGAATTGGCCGTCTGCAAGGACATTGCCCAGGGGATGCTCGGGCCCTTCCTATCTCCTTGATTGTATCTCCCCCATGAACCAGTGCAGGCCTTAAGGTCTGCCAGGGAAGCCCTCCTCTCACTCCCACCACCGTCCCAAGTGCGGCTGGTGGTCACGAGGGAGCGGGCCTTCTTGGTGGTGGCCCCCGGCTCTGGAACACCCTCCCTAGAGAGATCAGACAAGCCCCTACTCTGCCCACTTTCTGCAAGGAACTGAAAACCTGGTGGTTCCAGCAGGTCTTTGAACAAGATTCGTTTCAGTGTTCAACAAAGCAGACCCTGCTCTGCACAGTACTTACCTCTTGGCCCTATGATATGCTGTTGTATAAGTTTTATCTATCCCTTACAATGGACCATCTCTACCTCACCCTGACTACTGGTTCCCGATCCCTTGATACTGTAAGACAATTATCTCAAAAAGGAGTTCTGGCATAGGAGGCAATGAGACAGAAAATCCAGTCTCGTGAGAGTTCAAAAGCAAAGTTTATTTCCACATAGCTATGAGAAGGCGGGACAGCCGCACACCCAAAAAGGTTTGTACAGTAGAGTCTCACTTATCCAAGCCTCGCTTATCCAAGTTTCTGGATAATCCAAGCCATTTTTGTAGTCAATGTTTTCAATATATTGTGATATTTTGGTGCTAAATTCATAAATACAGTAATTACAACATAACATTACTGTGTATTGAGCTGCTTTTTCTGTCAAATTTGTTGTAAAACATGATGTTTTGGTGCTTAATTTGTAAAATCATAACCTAATTTGATGTTTAATAGGCTTTTCCTTAATCTTTCCTTATTATCCAAGATATTTGCTTATCCAAGCTTCTGCCGGCCCGTTTAGCTTGGATAAGTGAGACTCTACTGTACTTGCAAATGGCTGCCGCGAAGCGTGGCGTAGTAAACAAAGTATATATCAGCTTATCTAAAATTGACCAATTAATTAGGGTCTTCTTCACCTCCCCACCTCTCTGGCACAGAGTGGTGTCTGTGATCTCACTTGTTTACCCAAACTAGCTTCTGTCCTTGGAACTTTCTGGAAAAGGTGCCAGCCAGAAGAGTAAGGAGGGGCACAGGAGGGGCACTGGTCCTTTGTTACTTTAGCTCATACAAAGAGCTTATTGTCTATATGAAGCTAATACGATATAAGCAAAGGCAAAGTTATATGCAAAAGTCTACTATTTTCTGGCTTATGGTCCTTTCAATACAATGACCCGACTGTAACTATGTTTATTTTAACTGATATGTTTTTAGCCTTGTTATGTTTTATTATGTTTGCTGTGTTCAAGTTGTTTTATGATGTTTCTGACAATTGACTGTTTTGTACACATGTTGGAAACCTTCCTGAGTCCTCTCGAGGAGATAGAGCGGTATATAAATAAAGTTTTATTATTACTATTACTATTATGTTTTTGATGTTTTTAGCATCCTTGTGGGAGGCTTCTCTCATGTCCCCGTCTGGAGCTGAAGCTGATACAGTGAGCTCATCCCCACTTTCCCCGGGTTGGATTTGAACTGGCATCCTTCAAGTCAGCGACCCAACCTTCAAGTCAGCGGTCTGCTAGCTCAAGGGTTTAATCCAGTGTTTCTCAACCTGTGGGTCCCCAGATGTTTTGGCCTACAACTCCCAGAAATCCCAGCCAGTTTACCAGCTGTTAGGATTTTCTGGGAGTTGAAGGCCAAAATATCTGGGAACCCACAGGTTGAGAAACACTGGTTTAACCCATTGCGCCACTGGGGGCTCACACTGATTTCAACACATTGATTTTAACTTTAAAATTATGAATAATTACTCTGAACGATGAAGCTAAAATGGAGCTTGAGCTTGAAAACTCTTATTTACCTTGTCAGAGTGGCCCCTATTTTTATTTAGCTGTGAGGTTCTGTCTCAATCCACTTCCTAGTCTGTAATGTTTTGTTCCTCTGCAGAAGCTGCTAAATAACACACAAAACATCTTCTGCCCAATGCAAGCTTACCTTTAAAAAAAATCAGTGACCTATAAACCAGAAAATTGCCCTCAGGACACAAATATACACAGTACTGAAGATAAATCTGAGTGAATGTTCAAAACATGCAAACTTTATTAAAAACACAAGGGCAGAGATACTTCTGTGTTTGTATAGCAGGGGCTTTTCTTATTGCTTCTCTTGCTATATAGCATTTCAAACGTTGCTGCACAATGTAAGAATTGATGACACCATTTGTGTGAGCGATCAGAGCCCAAAATGTAAATACTAATTTGAAATATGGACTAATATTTATTCCTCCCTACCAGTAAATTTATGACAAGTAGCCGTCTTTTAAATTAAGAGGAGCATGTTTTCACATCCTCCAATTTTGGAGATGAAAACTGGGCCATAATAAAGTCAATTGATGCATCCTGGCATGGAGAGCAAAAGTTGTTAATGGGAAAGAAAACACAACACTTTATTTAAGCAGAGAAACCCTGCAATGTTTGTACAGTGTTTTGGAAAGCAGATAGGAAAAAACAAATTATCTTTGTGGGAAGTGTATAGTGTAGTCATCTCTCACTGCCTAGATTAACTGCATGGTAATACTTTTTTTCCACTTTGAACTCAGGCCCCTTCTACACTGCCATATAATCCACTCCAAAGCAGATATCTGGATTTTCTATGGCATTGGGCCTGAGAATGTTCCAAATAAACTACGACTATCTTTATCATCTTGTTTTTAGTCTTATCAACTAGCATGAAACATAGAAATGTGAAGTATTGAACTGTGATTCCAGGAAAATTTTATTGGGAGCTTTTGTAAATCTTAATATCATAAAGCTATTGACTTAAATCTGTATCTGACAAAGTATCAGTCTATCAGCAATAACCTACTGAGATTGAACTCATGCAGCCCAGATCTGCAGCTCACCATTGGCTATAATGACAAAAGAAGTTAGGCCTTGCAGTTAACATTTGAAGGGATCCACAGTTTGTGACGGAATGAAAAATCAAAATGTGTAGTCCACGCTCTGCCTTGCCAGAGAAAGAAGATATGTACCGCGCAGGTGAACAATGAAGACCAAATGGTTTATTCTTCTTAAACTCAGAACAAAATATGTACAATGTGCTCAGTTGTGCCAACTCCCATAATGTCCTTTTTATGAGAGATTTAAAATAGTCTTTCCTTTATCCATGTGGATAAATTCCTTCCAGCAGTTCATGAAGCAAGAGCACACTTCAAATTCTGTGTCTCTCTCCCTGCTTCTCTCTTCCAACTGTCTCTCTGCACCTGCTTAGTTCAAACCTGAACAAAATTGCATCAAAAACTCCCAGACTTAACAGCTCTCCAGACATGGCTTAACCAATCAGCTTCATGCATCTTACTTTACAGTTGACACACACATATTAACTGATTTCTTACATATCGTAACACAGTTCTTCATCCCCGCTTTCATATTTTGTACACTGAATTATATGTCAAGAGATGGAGCTTTGAGCATCAATCATTTTTCAAATTTTGCAAGCTAGATCCAATTATTTTGCAAAGAATAAGCCAATCACTTTATTCTGTAATTTAGTGATAACAGGCAGATTTACTGTGCCACACCTAACCTTTACGTTTTAATATAGTCTCAGTTATTAATACTAACATTAGCTTTAAATACCCAGTGTTCCCTGGATATTGTTGGGAATGCTGCTCACTACTTTCTCCCTTCTCCAGCTCTGAGAAGAACTACCTCACAATGTCATCATGGCAACACTCCAGCAATGGTGGGCAGGCTTCTTTTGTGGGTCTTTCCTTCCATCCTCTGTTTCCCTTATATTCCTTTGTTAAGTGATTTCAGCTCTGCAACAACCGTGGGCTTGGGGCCAGTGTATCAAGGGAGCAAATAAGGCAAGGTTGTGATGAAGGCAAAGAACAGAGGTGTTCATTCGTCTTGGCAGAGCCTGGGCTCCAAAAAGTGACATAACTGAATGCAAACATGCATAAATATTTATAGGACTGACAGCAGTTTGAAACAAAGTACTTGGTTGCCCTGGTTGCTGATTGATCCAGATTGTGGCCGGCTAGGATCTGCAGGCTGGTTGGCTGGGATGTGCTCTCTGCCATTGTTGCTGATTGGTCTCTGGGTTAGGAGGGAATTTAAGTAAATTGTCATTGCTCAGTTTGAAGTTTTGTGTCTGTTGCTTGTTTCACCTCTCATAGGTGTGGGGAGGGGGAAATTTGGGTAGGTTTGAGGTAATGGGTGCTAATGATGGTGGTGGTTTCCCCAGCCTGGGTGAGGACAATGGTCTGTGGTGGCAATAAAATGGGTAGCAACGGTATTAGCCAGCCTGAATGGGTTGCCAGGAGATTAATAGAAGCAAGGCATTGAGCAACCTCCAAGTAGCCATCCACCGTTGCATAGTCAAAGGCAAAGTCATTGCATAGCCAAAGTCAAAGTCGCAAACAGCAATCAGTCCAAAAAGGACAAAGCATAAAAATAGTCCAGAGTTCTTTCCAAGGCTTGAAGCTAAGCAATCTCACCAACTCAAGCTGTAGTTTAAAACATAGTCCAGTCACCAACGTCAAGGAGTTCACCACCAGAGATTCCATCTATAGCAGTGCCACAACATTGCTCCCAGCAATCTACCAGATCCAGCCTCCAGTTATTTATGCCACTTTCACAAGTGCTCTTACCTGTTGGCCCTCCTCTGAGCCTACTAATTAGATCTCCTCAGTTGGACGGCATCCGTTCTTAATTGCAGTCTAGCTGGAATGCTTAACTCCTGGTCTGCTTCCTGAAACTCCTGATCCTGCCCTAACTCTGTGTCACTATTTCCCTGAGGCTCCTGGTCCTGCTCTGTAAGGGTAGATTCCTCAAGCTGTTGCTCTCTGCTTGACGCTGACTCAGATGCTCAGAAGCCCTTCATCTTCATCATCAGCACAAGCCCTGACACCTTATACCTTGTACACATGTCGCCTAGCAGCAACCAATGCACTCCACTCTCTTTCTTTCTCAGTGACATCACAGAGGGCTGCTTCATCTATCAACAGCCAATCTTTCACCTAGCTACAGCCAATCCACCTTGATCCTTTTCTTCCCTCAGCTCTTAACCTGAAAGGTGTGAGTTTTGTAGTTCAAACTCCTCATATATACACACATACTTTGACAAATATATACACACACACACACACACACACACACAGTAGAGTCTCGCTTATCCAACGTAAACGGGCCGGCAGAACGTTGGATAAGCGAATATGTTGGATAATAAGAAGGAATTAAGGAAAAGCCTATTAAACATAAAATTAGGTTATGATTTTACAAATTAAGCACCAAAACATCATGTTTAACAACAAATTTGACAGAAAAAGTAGTTCAATACTCAGCAATGCTATGTAGTAATTACTCTATTTACAAATTTAGCATTAAAATATCATGATATATTGAAAACATTGACTACAAAAATGCATTGGATAATCCAGAACGTTGGATAAGTGAGACTCTACTGTATATGTGTGTGTGTGTGTGTATATATATATATATAGAGAGAGAGAGAGAGAGAGTTTATAATACCTGCATTGTCTCCATTGTTTCTGGACTAGAATTCTAAAATAAATGAAGCAACATAGGGAATCTCAGTGTTTAAACTCCGGATTCTTGAGAAGGACTAGACTACTCCAATCATAGTTATTTGAAGGACCATATTTTCTTTTATGTACCAGCCTGTGCCTTGAGATCTGCTGTGAATGTCTCTCTTTCTCTGCCTCACCACCTTCACAGGTACATCTGATGGGAACAAGGAAGAGGGCCATGTCAATGGCTGCCTTCAAACTGAAAATTGTTTCCCAAGGAAGTTAGCTTGGCACCCTTCCTACTTACTCTTGCAAACATCTGTTTGGATAGGCGCTTCATTAGTGACTGTCTAACCACCTCATCAGAAAGCCCTGGGGAAGTGTCTCACTTTGCCAGGCTTCCACAAGGAAAGAAAGAGCAGCGGGACAAATCTGCTGCAACCTCTTGGAGACGCATTCTCCATCACATCGGGAAAATGTTGCCCTCATGTGAAGGCCCCTTGCGAGGACACTTTTACCCCAGTTGGGAGCAGGGCCTACACTGGAAGTCACACAATGTTGTGTGATGTCCAGTGTCAATCTTCACCCCTAGATGGGGGTGAAAGCATCCTAGGATGCTTATTTTGCCCTGTCTGATGAAGTCGGAAGACCCTTCTGACCAACACAATGGTGTGGATCCTGCCAATTTTTGTGCTACTGTACATGTGTGCCTAATGACGTGTATTAATCTGATTTTAATTTTTAAAATATTGTTTCAACTTTTGTCACATTCCTCATCTACCATGAATTCTTCAAAACTCCAAATAGCTTTAATCAGCTCTCCCCAATTAATGCAACTGGCTTTTTATATATATATTAATTGTTGACTCCAAATAGCATAGTACTTGTATATAAATCCTTTGGAGAAACAAAGGTTGAGAACCATGACTGTGGACTCTGTCTGACAAGAACTGAAAATCTGAAAGTAAAAAAAAAAAGTAATTGGTGCTAAGGTTTATAAATTTGATGTATTTACTTCGTTAATTCTTCCATGGGAGCTAGAGTCCGAATATGAGTCTACCATTTTGTGATGCTCATTTTTGTTTTTCTTTCTAAAGTGCTATAATCTCCATGTGAGCTGCTGTTAATAGAAAACTGATTAAATCCTTTGAATGGTACTTTTCATTATGACTCAGGAAATGTCAAAGCAATCCCAGTTCATAAGGTCTTTTGAGGACACAGCCATTGTGTTTCTCCTGTATACTGAATGTTGTTGGTTTTTTAAAAAATCGGAAACATTGCACCAGGTTGTAGTCCCCAATTAAGCCTTTTAAAGTATCAACATTACTACATTTTATTCAAAATTTAGAACTATAGCTCCAAATAATACAGCAGATTTTACAGAGGTTAAGAAATTCAATCGATTTTCTCTTACTTTTGCTGAAATAGCTGTCATTAGATAAGTCTTCCTTTAACCATTGGTTTGATTTCCAGGGGTATTTAATTTTTCCCTTCAACTGTCAGTTGCTCCAAATCTTGATTATGTGAGCAAAGTACATGTTTTTGATTTTTTTTTCCCCAGCTTGTACTAAAATTGTGTTGAGATTTGTTGCTTTGCTGAGGGACTACCTACTAAGTGCAGCAGTTGGGGAATGGACAGCTTGCATATCAGTAACTGTAGTTACAGTAAATCCTGCACCTGTACTGTGCATGTTTCAGAATCTTTTGGGGGTAGGTAAATCTTGCACCTACCTCCACCCGCTGTAAATAGGGGATTCCCACGTCTGGACATTGAGACAAAGAAGCTTTTTAATGCAGAGATAGTTCTGTATGAAGGCCAAGAGAACAATATCCTGGTTGATGTGGAAAGCTGACACGAATTCAGGCAAAAAGGGTAATATGCTGCCAATGATCCAGTTAGTAAGGAAGTAGGGTACTGACAGTCCATCTGGCTGAAACAAAGGCCATGAGGGAAATAGTTTTCCATGTGCTTGAGTTCCTGCAGATGTAATCAATCCAGGAATCTATGCCTTCTCTCTCTCTCCCAGACCTCCCCCCCCCTGCCCCCGGCTCTCTCTGCCTTCATTGAGATCTCTGCAAAGTTCCAGGTCCTCCTGCACTCAGAAGTCTCTTATGAAAAGGATTCTGAAGTGCTATGAGAACCTCCGTTCTCTGATGTTGGGGCCAACTCCATGGTGGAGACTGGAGCTTGTTTTGCTGCAGTTCTTTGAACAACTCTTTGAACCTTTGGCTAACTGGAATCTCTTACTTTCATGGAAAACAGCAACTAAACATGAAAATGACAGCACCAGCCCTTCATGCTCGCAGTGATAAAGTAAGCAAATGATCCTGCATTCTCGAGCGTGTCATTTCACGCGGTCGCATCACCGGAAATGACACAGAATCGGCTTTTTCAACCCAATTAGGCTTACTGTGCGGAACCTGTATGATCCCTTGACAGCAGTGAATACACAGACACAACAGAAGGGGAATATACTAGTGCATCATAGGAATCAGCACCTTTGCATGCATGCAGGTTGGTATTGGTTATTTTACATAGACTTAGCCGTTTCTCATTACATTCAAAGGATACACCTACACACTGCAGCTAACACTGTAACGTGTTGTGATACACAGTTTAGAAAGCTTTAGTTTAGAAGACAAACTTTGTCCCTGTGTTCCAGCTTCTTTCAGCTGATTCAGACCTCCTCCATTTCCAACACGGCAACCTTTGGTGATTTCTCCACTAACTTCCACAGGGTTCCAGAATCCTTTTGAGGAGCCACAGTAAGAACAGACCACAGAACAACAAACTGCTTCAAGATTGGGAAATGTGTCTGACTCTGAGGGTTGGTGCTCATCTCCATTTCTAAGCCGAAGAGCCGGCATTGTCTGTAGAAGCCTCCAAGTTCATGTGGCCAGCATGACTGCATGGAGCGGCGTTACCTTCCCACCAGAGCAGTACTTATCGATCCACTCACGTTTACATGTTTACGAAATGCTAGGTTGTCAGATGCTGGGGTTAACAGTGGGAGTTCACCCCGCTCCCTGGATTTGAACCTGGCAACCTTTTGGTCAGCAAGTTCAACAGCTCAGTGGTTTAATCTGCTGCACCAACGGGGGCTACTAGAATAAATATATAAGATCTTTTTATAATAAAATATCAGAATGGATAAAACCGCAAGAGGCGCATCCACAGTTAAGAACACCAAGGAGAGAACACCTATCCCCTAAAGAAGTGTTAGAAAAAGGGACATCACAAAAGTAAAAACATGACGAGAATCACAAAAAAGAAGACTCAACCATGACATGGGTTCACCATAACCAACTTCAACAGAGACTTCGGTTAAATAATAAAAAGGGTATACAAGAATCTGAGAGTCGTTGGAACCTATTACTGCAGACAAAAAATAAACAAATAGGGAAATTATATCAATTCCTCCTGAAAGATTTAACAGTCGACAAAAAAGTAACAGGACCTATAGTTCAATGGACAAAAAATGTGGGCTAAGCAATAAATCCAGAAGAATGGGAAGAACTCTGGAAGAAACAACTAACATTTACAAGAAGTTACAGTTAAAGAAAAAAAATCAAGAAAATGATATATAGATGGTATATATAACAAATATTAAAACAACAGGAAATAATTTTCCTTTATATGACAACAGCAGCAAGAGTATGCAAAATTATGGAAGTGGTAAAACACACCAACATCAGAAGATTTGATTACAAAGGTTTTTGAGATGGCCAGAATGGGCCAATTAATTTTGGCTTTACAACAAGCAAACACTCAAAAATTTCAGGAAGAGTGGAAACCCCTCATAGACTTTATAAAGAACCAGAAGATGATGATTATAATAGGATTTGTTGACTTAAAATACTTTAAAATATTGAAATTACTATTACTACTATTTTGACATATATCTATATCTATGTATCTCTTACCCTTTCTTGTCCCATATCCCCCATCATCTACGAGACTTTGGATATTTGATATGGGTTCTTTCCTCTCCCTTACTGTTTTGGGATTTTTAAAATAGATATATACAAACTTTGTGTATTGTTTAAAAGAAGGATAAATGATGATAGTGAAACACATTAAATGTTTGCTTTACAAACAGGTTACATTAAATTTTTAGATTTATCATGTAATATGGAGACTAAAATTAGATAAAGGATTTATTTATCATTTATTTACTATATTTGTATAGCTAATATAATGGCAAAAATGTAATGCCAACATACATGTAGACAGAAAAAAATCATAATAACTAACTAAACACTAATATATAACTATAAATCATTAATTTATATTAATTTAAAACAAATAATTTGATAATAATAATAATAACAATAATAATAAGGAAGATGCACTCTTAATGGGAAGGATCTGGGGGAGGAGACTGGAAGACGGTAGGATAATACTAAAAAAAGATACGACTCTTGGACATAACATTTGGAGACAATATTACGCCTCTCTTTGGATACGTGGAGTTTTTGGTATGTTAGGTAATTCTTGTAATTGTAATTGATATGAAGATATAGATGTATTAATAATAATTTTGCAAACCAACAATTGTCTCTTCTTCCTCTCTTTAACTCCCTCCCTTTTAGCCACATAATTGATATTTGTAAGAATTTTACTTGTTAACAATAACTCTCCCTCCCCACTTTCCCCCCGTTTTTGTTAACCTTTCTCTCTCTTTCCTGCTTGTGTGTCTTCTTGTGTTGTCAAAATGGGAAATGTTCAAATAATAAACATCATATTTTGAAAAAGTAGGCCTAAACATCCAACATTTCCTGGAAAAAATAAACCAGCATTTGCGAGGCTTGCAAAACAGGATACTTTGGGTTGTAACATTGTTCAGATACCTTTTACTACATCGGGGGATTTTTTTTAAACGTTTTTAATTTGATTATATAAGTAGAATATATCATTACACAATCACATTACAGAAAGGAAATGAAAAAGACAGACTTATCTAAATCCAATACTTTCCTTGAGCCACAAAGAGAAGCGAGTAAGAAAATTATTATTATTGTTATTATTATTATTAGTAGTATTACTATTACTATTAATTGGCAGGCCTCAAAATAACTCTGGAGGCTTTCTGCTCCCCACCCTCAATTTTTTTGCAAAGAGGAGAATGTCATATTGGCTATTCTACCTTTATTAACCCCTACTACCCAGGTTTTAATTAAGGTTATTTTGGCTTTTTTTTGGTCAGGGTTTGGGGGCCTCTACCAGTCCCTGGGCTCCCCATAGACCTGCCTTCTACCCCACCAGTCCCAAAAGTCCAAGCACTTACTTTGACAAGTCTTCTGAGGGACGTCTTCAGGCCAAGACATACGAAGGTAAAATCTCCCTTTTGCCTTACTGTCACTAACGGAATGCTTCAGAACTTCATTCTTATGGCAACGGTGTAAACAAAGGGGCCCCAGCCTCCAGGGAGGTGATGGTCCCTTTCTGAATCCATATACATTGGGTCGTTGCCCCACCAAATTTGAAACCAGTGTTAACAAATTAAAGAACAATTAGAAGAAAAAAGAGTCCAACACATTATACATGGCTTCCAAAATCAAGACCAGAAGACCTCTTGGAAATCCATCTATAGGTCTAGAAACGGTCTTTCAGAGCCCAAGAACAGACATTGGGAAGGTTTGTCCCATGTTTCCACCAAATGGGCCCATCAGTTACAAGAACATATTTAGTTGTAGTAAATTTATTGATTAGCCCTTAGGGTATCACAGTATCAAATGGCTTGATAAAACATGCTTACACACCATATAGTAAGTTAAATAAAACATTTATAACAATACAGTAAATAAATATGATAAAACTGAATATATATTTGCATCATGTTTCCATATCACCCCAACAATTTACCCCAATCAACCCTACATATGTATTGCTTTGCTTAAAAGCAGAACTGTTTTATATGTTACTAGCTGTGCCCGGCCACGCGTTGCTGTGGCAAAGTGGTGGTGGTATTGGATAAAAATTATTGTGTAATTTTTATTTGACGTTATTTGTATTTTTAAATTATTTTTATTGTAAGTTATCTTTTTATTTATTATATTTTATTATTTTCTTGTATTATTTTTAGTTATTTTCTGTTATTATAGTATTTTATTGTATTAATTTTTTAGTGTTTATTATTATTTTTATTGGGTTGCTAGGAGACCAAGTTGGAGGAGCTTAGCCTTCCAACTGGCAGCAATTGGATAAAAGCAATTATTCCTCTCCCTGTAATTAGGACTTTATTTTTTCTTTTCTTTTTGTTGTATCAACCTAGAGGCGTGGATGATGGGTTGTGTTGTCAAATTTCGAGGTTGGGGGGGCCTGTAGTTTTGTTGTTTTGTGGGTTGCCGTGATGCCATCACTCATTTATATATATAGATTTTTGGGTCTTGGCCACACATAAAATATGATGTGGGATTCCCAATGAATCGTCCGTTTGATATATGAACCAAGGTACTAGTCTCTCACCTTCTGGTACAATCAAATAATATGTGTGCTATATCCTCAATTTCAGGTGCTCTGCAGATAAAAATCCGTTCATTATAAGGGATGCTGTTAAATCTCCCGTATCTGACCATTGTCTCAAGCTGATCAAATCTAGCTCGAGTGAATACCTCCCTAAAATGTTTTGGCATTTGGATTTTTAGATAGTTGGCAATTTGAAAAGTACGTTTATATCGACTCGGCCATTTTAGGTTGGCAACCGTACTGAGAGTGGCTACATATTTAGTTATATCATGTAAAAGTGAACAGAACGGTCCAATCTACAGTTGTCTCTGTTGGGCAAACTAACGGATGTCCAAGGCCACCTTTCACCTATATTCTTCTTCTTGTTTCAGGCCATTCCAGTATCAATCCTGGAGACAAAATTTGCGAAATGGCAAAATTCATAGAAAAGCTGGAAAAGGAGTATATCTTTAAGCTTCATAAATAGTACAAAATACAATCCCACATCATGAGAAGGCTGAAGTCTTTTCAATTTATTTTTTTGACTATTTTTTATTGAATGTGCTTAAACATAAAAAAGAGTGAGAACAATATCAGGCATAGGAAAGGTAGGAAATAAAGAAGGAAAAAGCAAAAAGAGAAAAACAAGTAGAAAAAGAAGAGAAGAATAAAATAAAATAAAAATTGTAAAACTTAGAAAAAAAAGGAATGTAATTACTGAAAAATTACATTTTTAGGGTTGATTTTTGGTTATTTTTCTACTTCTGTTATTTCTTCCAAATTTTTCTTTAATTCTGCATTTCTCTTCTTATTTCTTACAATATTTTGCTGTATGAGATGTCCTCGCATTACTGCCTTCGAGGCATCCCACAGTATTTGAAGTGACATTTCTGACGTTTCATTTAGAGCAAAAAAATTTTTTTCAAGATATCTTTATTCTTTCATATGTCGCTCTCTTCTTTTAGTAGATTATCATTTAATCTCCATTTCCAATTCCCCTTTTTCTGATTTACTATCATCTCCAATGGGCAGTGGTCTGAATATATTCTTGGTAGTATCTTATTTTTACTAACTTTCATTAGTGCAGTGTTGGAGAACTCTTTTCAGTTTAAACAATATTACAATACCTTTGAATTAGTCCAAAATGTTTAATTATAAGGCCAAAAATATAGATGTTACTGTACCTAGAGATGGTGCCAGCTTCCATCTGACATAGGAAAACAGAATCATGGATTCATAGATTTGGAAGAGACTTTTGGGGTCATCCATTTCAAACCCTTTCTTCAGCCATGTACAGTAGAGTCTCACTTATCCAAGCCTCGCTTATCCAAGCCTCTGGATAATCCAAGCCATTTTTGTAGTCAATGTTTTCAATATATCGTGATATTTTGGTGCTAAATTTGTAAATACAGTAATTACAACATAACATTACTGTGTATTGAACTACTTTTTCTGTGAAATTTGTTGTATAATATGATGTTTTGGTGCTTAATTTGTAAAATCATAACCTAATTTGATGTTTAATAGGCTTTTCCTTAATCCCTCCATATTATCCAAGATATTCGCTTATCCAAGCTTCTGCCGGCCCCTTTAGCTTGGACAAGTGAGACTTGTCCTGTATATGAATATATAATCAAAGCACTTCTGATAGATGGTCAAACAACTTCCTTTCTTTGCTTTTCTTAAATGTTTTATTAAGTTTCAGAAAAATACATATGTCATCCAAATGGGGAAAGAAAAAAGGGGGAGCAACTTAAAGGTTGCTCCCCCTTCAATAGGGCATCCTTCCTAATATGTAGACATTCCTTTCATGCCCAGAGAGATGCCATGGTAGGAGGTTTCAGGAAAGGATTGAGCAATACTGAAAAATAAAATGGGTTCCCTTAGAACTGGAAAGACCAGTATCCACTAATTGTAGTGATGCAAAAGGAGGCTCTAAAACAGAGGCTGAATGGCCATCTGTCGGGTGTGCTTTGAATGTGATTTTCCTGTTTCTTGGTAGGGGGTTAGACTGGATGGCCCACTGGGTCTCTTTGAACTCTATGATTCTAAAAGTATTTTAACACAAAAAGCTCAATGCATATATACAAACACAAATGAGTTCAGTAAAATGTAAGATTGTTACACTCACATTGAAAAAATAACTTGTTCTCTTCTCAAATAATGAATAGACTTTTCTTCATGGGTATAGTAATAGTTCTTGTTTCTTTACTACAGATAAGTAGACCCCAAATCCTTGCAAATAACTTCATCATATTGAGGCTGGGAAGTGTAGAGCTATCTGACTCAGCGTTGGAATGAAACGGATGATTTCCCGCACCTTCATCACATTGTTAAAGTTATCAGTGGCACTCAGTATTCTTTCAGTACATTTGCCATCACATTTTAATCTCTAGACACCACCCACCATTTCTCCCCCCACCTCTTGTTCTTTGTGGGGAAAGCCCTCTCAGCTGTTACGTGTCTTCAATTCTGGAAGCTAGGAAGCAGGGAGGGATAGGCAAGGGAAAGCAACAATGCTCTCTCTCTCTGGCGACAATGACACAGCCTCCTCCTCTGCCGGCCCCATCCTGCTCTGCTCGCCCTCCATCCATCCTCCCTGACATGAAGCCTGCCCCACCTTGCTTCCCTTTCTCCCTTCCTCTGGAGAAGGAGAAGGCAGAGAGAGGACAGCCACCGAGCTGGGAGGCACTCGGCTGGATGAACGTGCTTTGGCACCACTTTAACTGTCTCAATGTTGTGGAAACCTGAAGGTTGCAGTTGAGTGAGCCTCAGCAACTTTTTTTTTTTAAAGTAGAGTAGGCTCAAACCCTTCCAAAAGTGCCAACATTCCATAGCTTTGAGCCGTGGCGGTTAAAGTGGGGTCAGATTGAATTAACCTGACTGTTTAGACCAGGCATGGACAAACTTCAGCCCTCCAGGTGTTTTGGACTACAACTACCACAATTCCTAACAGCCGGGTGCAAGGGTATTCATTCCATACTGTAAATGCACTGAGAGAATGGTGTGGTCCTTGGAAAACTATGACTCCCAGGACTGCAAAACATGGAGACATGGCATAATAATAATAATAATAATAATAATAATAATAATAATAATAATAATAATAATAATAATAATAATACAGTAGAGTCTCACTTATCCAAGCTAAATGGCCGGCAGAAGCTTGGATAAGCGATTATCTTGGATAATAAGGAGGGATTAAGGAAAAGCCTATTAAACATCAAATTAGGTTATGATTTTATAAATTAAGCACCAAAACATCATATTATACAACACATTTGACAGAAAATGTAGTTCAATACGCAGTAATGTTATGTTGCAATTACTGTATTTACGAATTTAGCACCAAAATATCACGATATATTGAAAACATTGACTACAAAAATCCCTTGGATAATCCAGAACCTTGGATAAGCGAGTCTTGAATAAGTGAGACTCTACTTTAATAATAATAATAATAATAATAATAATAATAATAATGACATTTAAAATGGGTCCCGACTTCATTTATTCTCCAGTGCAGATGAATTCAGAAAAGGGTATGGACCTTGGGAAACTAGACCTCCCAGGACCACGTAGTATGGATTTATGTTATTTAAAGTAGGGTCCAAGAGCATTCATTCCATAATGTAAATGCACCAAGAGAAGGGTATGGACCTTAGGAAACTATAACTCGCAGGACTGCACAGCATGGAGACATGGCATAATAATAATAATAATAATAATAATCATCATCATCATCATCATCATCTGCGCGCATCATCCAAAAATACATCACACAGTCCTAGACACTTGGGAAGTGTTCAACTTGTGATTTTGTGATCTGAAATCCAGCATATCTATCTTGTTTGCTGTATCATAAAATAATAATAATAATAATAATTATTATTATTATTATTATTATTATTATTTCTCTCTCAGCCTTCCCCTGTAACACAAAGCACAGACATATCACAGAGGGAAGGAAAAGAAAAGACCCGTAAAGGCTATTTTTAAAAAAGAAATTGTTCTGGCAAAGTAAAAACTCGGTGAGCAAAGGGTAAGGCTTTCCCCAATAAGGGTACTTTTGGCTCCTCCCACAAATTGAGGAAATGCTTCATTTTAAACCTGGGAGCAACAAATGCCATCACATTAGAGAACTGGACATTCATCCAGATCATTCCCCAAAATCCACTTCCACACCACCTCCTGAAACGTTTTAGAAGAATGCTGGCCCTGACACTTAAAATAGGCAAAGAATGCTCTATCCTGCACTTGAAGCCAAACTAATGTGATGGGAACAGTGGCTTCCCGGATTTTAAGTGTAGCAATCAGTGGAATTTAGTAAATGTGATGAAGAGGAGTGTCTTACTATAGTAGCCTCAAGTTTGAAGTCATCCGTCAACGCTTTAAATAGATTAAGATACCCATGGTTCTTCCTGTGTCTTTCCATTTCCATTACCAATTCTTTCATACTAAAATAATCACTCACTCCAATCCAAATAAATTCCTTTCCTTGTAAATCTTGTTTTGTCTTCCCCATTCCATAGTTCATCAAATCAATAGTTTAATCTATTTTGATTCTGGCATTCATTGCTTACCGGAAAGTGGTAATGATAGCTTGCTTTCCCCTGTGTTTCTTTAATGTGTCAATGATAGATCTCTACGGGTTGTCACAACCCATCAAGTCCTACTCTAAATGTGAGCTGAAAGGGCTCTCCAGCTTTCTGTATATTTCTCTGTTCCCTGGGAGACTAGAACCTTAGCATTGTGACATAAAAGGCAAGATGCCTGGACTACCAGGTAATGTGTTGCTAGGCAGAAAAGGCAGAGACTGTTTAGAGGCATGGTCCCATTGGATGAACAAAGTGCTGCTTGAAAAGGGGAACTTTGCTGGAGTTTGATAATGTTTTGAAGAGTCACAGCATTTGGGCTAGCCAGTGCTGTCCGTTGTCCCTGATTTTCAGATCATAAAAATGACTGGTTATATTGGAAAGGTAGGCAAAACCAGCCATTGTCTGGCCTAAGTGAAACAGTTGAATCTATACCTGGGGAACTGAAGGTCTTCCAGATATTGGAAGCACAGTCTTAATCATCTTTGGCCATAGCCTATGTTAGCAGAGGCAGATACCAACTGGAGTCTAATTTCATCAGAGTCTTGCAGATGCTGTATCATTGTATTACATTTTAAGTGTGAAGTAGCAACAAAATATTTTGTATATTGTTGTTCCTAATAAAATGTTAGGACCGGATAAACAAAAGGGTTAATCTGAACACCATCTGGACATGTTGAGCCAACAATGTGACGCGGCGGCTAAAAAAGCCAATGGGATTTTGGCCTGTATAAATAGGAGTCTAGTGTCCAGGGAAGTCGTGCTACCCCTCTTTTCTGCCTTGGTCAGACCACACTTGGAATACTGTGTCCAATTCTGGGCACCGCAATTGAAGGGAGATGTTGATAAGCTGGAATGTGTCCTGAGGAGGGCGACTCAAATGATCAAGAGTCGAGAGAACAAGCTCTGCAAGGAGCGGCTGAAAGAGCTGGGTATGTTTAGCCTGCAGAAGAGAAGGCTGAGACATGATGAGGGGAAGTCATAGGGAGGAGAGAGCAAGCTTGTTTTCTGCTGTCCTGGAGTCTAAGATGTGGAATAATTGCTTTACACTACAGGAAAGGAGATTCCACCTGAACATTAGGAAGAACTTCCTCATTGTGAGAGCTGTTCAGCACTGGAACTCTCTGCCCCGGAGTGTGGTGCAGGCTCCTTCTTTGGAGGTTTTTAAGCAGAGGCTGGATGGCCATCTGTCAGGGAAGATTTGAATGCGATTTCCTGCTTCTCGGCAGGGGGTTGGACTGGATGGCCCATGAGGTCTCTTCCAACTCTATGATTCTATGTAGTGGGATGGTGCTAGTTGGTAGAAATTGATTAGAATTTATACCACTTTGGCCCCTTCTACACTGACATTTAAAATCCAGATTGTCTGCTTTGAACCAGATTATGAGTCCACACTGCTATATAATCCAGTTCGAAGCAGATATTCTGGATTTTAAATGACAGTGTTGAAGGTCTTGCTTTCCTTTGTGTCTTACAGTTTTGCAGGGATTGTCAACCTTTTGGGGGAACTTTTGCTCTTGGTTTGGGTTATGCATCAAAAGAAAGATGGGAAACAATAAATCAATGAATACAGTATAGGACTATGATTTTGTACCATGAGGTGGGCCTGCATTGCTCTTGTAGCTTTACCTTGTGGGAGAAAAGGAGGATCTTTGTTGGAGCTCTACTCTTGCTAATTTCCTTCCTTACTCAGGAAATTCTGCTTTCCCCCCCTCCTCACTGAATAAAATAAAGTAGGGATGCTTTCACAGGCCTGAAACAAAGTGCCATTTCCCAGGATTGGGCATCATCTTATGTTTGAGATGATGCTATCAGCTGTTCTGGTGGAGGGTAGGAGATAGCATTTTAGAGGAACACAATGACTCAATTTGCCAATAAAAGGAACACTACAAAGGAGGAAGGAATAAAACAGGCCTCAATGGGAATATATCCCGTCCTTCCAAGATCTCATCCTGTTTTTTCATCTAAAGAACAGGCGCAATGGGGTAAACCCTTGTGCTGGCAGGACTACTGACTTGAAGGTTGGGTTGCTGACCTGAAGGTTGCCGGATTGAATCTAGGGAGAGCGCAGATGAGCGCCCTCTGTCACCTCCAGCTCCATGCAGGTACATGTGAGAAGCCTCCCACAAGGGTGATAAAACATCAAACATTCTGGGGTCCCCTAGGCAACGTCCTTACACACAGCCAATTCTCTCACACCAGAAGCGACGTAGTTTCTCAACTCGCTCCTGACATGGAAAAACTAAAGTCCTTAAAGCAGAAGTGCCAAACTTGTGGCCTCCAGTTGTCTAGGCCTCCAATTCCCTGTCCAATAGTCAGGAATTCTGTAAGCTAAAGTCCAAAACATGTGGAGGGCCTAAAGGTTGACACCACTGCCCTAGAGGGTAACTAGTGTGCATTTTAAGTGTCCTTGGGCATGGTAGCGCTCCTGGTGCACAGATAGGGAGGACTCAAATTTTGTTGGCTGTAACTCAGCATCCAGTCAATAGTCAAGGATGAGGAATGCTGGGGGTTGCAGTTCAGCATAATCTAGATGATGCAATTTGGGCATCTGGAGTCTGGGTGTCATACTGAATCTAGTGGTGAGTCTTGACTCTCAATGAAGGACATATATTCATTATGATGGTATCATTTCATTATAATATTGGTCATCTTGACTTTATCCTATTTAAATTTATATTTTTTCTTATCAAGAAGTGTTGTGTATTTTGATATTTATTTGATGTTTATTGTGATCCACCTTGGGCAAAGTCCACCTCGAAAAGCCGGTTGTAAACAAACTTCAATGGGGTTTTGATCATTTTGAACATTTAAACGATGCATTCTGGGCCTTTTTGCCAAAACTTAGCTTTGGAAGATTACTGTAGTTGATTTGTGGGTTTGATATGTTACAAGCATCATACAGTGAGAAGAAAAATTCTATACAAGACCAGGAATCATGTTACCCCCTATGCAGATAAGCAAATTGGCTCACTTGATTCATTATCTATTTCTGTGGTTTGTGCAGAATTAAAAGCCACAGCCAGCTTTTCAAGTGATTTCCACTATTCTTTTCTTGTGTCAGGAATCAACAATTAGCGATTAATCTTTAACCACTGAATTCATTACACTATGTAACATGAGTTTTGTTCCTGGGGTATAAATGTCATTTCCTAATTGGTTCTATCATAAATAAATGGACAAAGTTTATTAAACTGCATCAACTTTTTGTGGGACATCCTGCAGCACATTTTTCTATAGTATTTCAATGAATTTCCTGTCGAGCCCCATCCAATTCAACACAGTTTGTGGCAGCCACAAAATCAACTACTTTCAATGTAAGTACTGCATAGTTAAACAGAAAATAGTACAGTATTTTCAAACTAGGAACATAAAATTTTCAAATTTTGTTAAATAGTATTATTCAGCTTTCAAGTTACTAGTAAATTCCAAGCTGCATTCTACAAACACAAAATAGAGTCATATTTTTGAAATATTTTAATATCTTTAAAAAACCTTATTTGTTGAACTGAACTTATAAACAAACTTATAAAGTGAGACTGATTGAATATCGTGCTGATAATGGCATTTCCATATGGAGGGCGGACTATAAATACAGTTTCTGTCAACTACATATGTTATCTATAATACAGCAGGATAGAGAAACATAAGCTTGTTACATACATATGTAACAAAAGGATGGAAAAATTCATCTCTAGAAGAAAATACAAAAAAAGTTATAATGGACCCCCCCCCCCCTAAATGTAAATAAAATTGACTTATAAAGAAAGTCTACAATTGAGACTACTATAGCTCTGGACTATTTAAATGTACATAAAGACTGTTTACACCATTGCACATTATTATTCCCTTTCAATTTTTGAAAGTTGCAAAATATGGAAAAAAAGTTAGAGGAGTTAACCCAGGTCATATGCATGCACACATATGAAAGGATGATGGCAGAAGGCAAGGGAAAAAGGGAAATACAACATTGCCAAAAAGTATGTAAGGAAAGCCGCCTGCAGCATTCCAAGAAATAGGCTTCTTTTCCTCCTCATGCATGAACCAGCCAGTTGGTTAGTGCAAGATGGCTGAATTTGCTTGTCCTAGAATACGCTAAGTGGTTTATTTTTTTTTTTACAAAAACAACAACAACAACAAAAAAACACACACAAACACATACGGTCTCTGATAATACAATGCAGATCAATGCAAATTGGTTTTACAAATGTTTTAAGGCACTTTGCACTGCTCCAAAGGCAGTGTATTAAAAGATAAGGCATACAGGATGTTATTGAGAGGTAACAAAGCTTTGGAAGGCTTGAAGTAGGTTAGCCAACAAGGTTTTTAGTATGGAAACATGCAAACAGATGTTATATATTTATGCTTGCGGAATGTCTCCTAGCAACAAGGCTTTGTCTGTAGCTTGAGAGATGCTTTCGGTCTCAATTTCTGAAGAAAGTGATGAGATGGCAGTGATGGTTTTACTGGACAGATTCGACTTGCTTCATTCACCTGGAGCTACTTTGACTTCCATGACTACTCACTGAGCGAGAGGTGCTGTAACGTTTTTTCACAATCATGCTGATATAAGCTTTCATCAGTTTGGCAATGTCCACAACCTACCAAGACAACAACAATGCAAAATAGATGAATGGTTTGTCCTTACTATGAAATAGTTGTTTGATATTAAGACTTGGAGGTAGGCATAGTACAGTTTAGGAAAAGTGGCATTTCCTCATCAATAATAATAATACTTTATTTATAACCCGTCCTATCTCCCCGAAGGTTAAACTAAAAGGCATTAAAAACTGAGATCAACAGTCACAGAAGTTAGCTATATTGTAACACAACCTAAAATAACATTTGTTTGATGCCTACAATCCTTGTTGAAATCATTGAGATAAATGGGACAAAAGCAAGAGCTATTCATCAGGTTATAAAATGAACCACCAGTACTTACATCCAGCAACTGTGTCAAGGACAGAACGCCACAAGATTCAAAGTAACAGAGTTTATTAGATTACAGAACTCAAAAATGCCCGTAAAACACAAGGGCCAGGCAGTTTTTGCCTTTAGGAGCAAAAAGGGGCAAAAGTAAATGTTCAAAAGATAAACCGGATTAAACCGGAGTTTAATCCGGGTAAAAACAAACTGCTTACTTCAGCCTGGGTATAAACGAAACGAAAGCCAAGGAACAAAAGATACAAAGAATGCAACTAATTGGCAGCAGATTCCTCTCTGCTGCCAACACTGTGCTTAGAGTAACTTGCGTCGCTCCCCCACACACACAGCAGACAGGATCTCCAACACGAGTAAATCAGCCAAGGATTGTAGCAGTTGAGTAGACCAGTTCCGTTCCGTAGATCAAAGCCAGAAGCAGACGTTTGTAGTTTTTCCAAGTCCAAGAAGGGGGGAAGACAAGCCGTGGTCAGTTCAGTCCGAGTTCTCAAAGCAGGAGATGGCGTTCGTCAAGAAGACGACGGAGGGTCAAGCTAATAAGAGTAAGCACAGGTTTGCACAAACAAATGCCCACACAATCCCTCCCGCCGTCTGACCCTGGATTCCAATCAACTTACGTCACAGCACAGGAAAGCACACAAGTCTTCAGGGAAGCGTCCCACACACACACGGATCCCAAGCGTTTGCCCAGATTACCTTGCCCAACGCAATTTGCAATTGCTCCCAAGCCCCATTTTATGCCAGTTACAAATCTTCATCACTGTCAGCTGTCCTCCTTAACCCGGGCGTTTCCTCATCACTTTCCTCGTCAGAGCTGGAACACCTCTGACTACGCCCAACAGCATCTCCAGCTGTGGATCCCGTCCCATCCCTCCAGCTAAACCATGGGTCTAATCCTGAAGGTCCCCATTCATCTTCTGTCCCATCATGGCCAGTGGCACCCACTTCCTCCCTTACCCGAGTCCAATCCATCTCATCCTCCTCTGAGCTAACCAGCCCCTCCTCCATTCTCTCCGTAAACCCTTCGAAAGACTCCTCGTCAGATGGTGCTGCAAATATGTCTCGCAGTCTTTTTCTCTCTCGCTCCTCGAGAGTATCTGACTCTCGAGGAGTCTTACGCCCACGTCTGTCAGTAACAGAGCCATGAGGCTCAATCATAACACTATCCCCTCTCACAAAGGCCTCCTCCCCCGATGGCGGAGAAGTGGCAGTGATACCCTCCGCTATAGCACCACGACGACTAGAGGTATCAAGTTTCAACAGCGAACGATGAAAGACTGGATGGACCTTTAAACTAGACGGTAAACGCAAACGAAACGCAACAGAAGAAATCTTTTTAACGATAGGAAAGGGACCCAAATACCGAGGCGCAAACTTTCCCCCAGCCTGTTTAATATGTTTGGAAGATAACCACACCAAATCCCCTTCTTCCAACTCCTCCCCTGCCTGCCTGTGGCGGTCAGCCTGAGTCTTCTGCGTTGCCTTAGCTTCCAACAGTAAGCGACGGGCAACATCATGCAATGCAGCCATTTCCGAAGAGCGGTACACAGGGTCCGAAGAGACCACATTGGTCGACGGCGCCACACCTCCCCGTGGGTGAAAACCATAAGTTAGCTCAAATGGCGTATGCTGACTAGACGTGTGCACCGCATTGTTGTAAGCAAATTCCGCCACCGGTAACCACTTTACCCAAGCCGTGGGTTGATCTAAACAAAAACAACGCAGATACTGCTCTAAGAGCCCATTAACCCGTTCCGACTGTCCATCCGTTTGCGGATGGAAAGCTGAAGACACGTTTAACTTAGTCCCCAAACACTCATGGAAGTGTTTCCAAAAGCGTGACACAAATTGCGGAGCCCTATCTGAAATAATCACCTCGGGTGCTCCGTGCAAACGATAGATGTGCTTTGTAAATAGTAAGGCCAACGTAGGGGCCGCCGGAATGGTTGAACAAGGAATAAAATGAGCCAGTTTACTAAATAAATCCACCACCACCCAAATACAAGTATAACCCCCAGACTTAGGCAAATCTGAAATAAAATCCATGGAAATGATTTGCCATGGCCTCTCCGGAACAGGTAAAGACGATAACAACCCTCTAGGGCGCCCAACAGGCGTCTTACTCTGCTGACAAACGGCGCAGCTGTCACAAAAGCGCAGAATGTCTTGCCGCATCTTTGGCCACCAGTAGCTCCTGGTGATAAGCTGTACGGTCTTGAACCTGCCAAAGTGCCCAGCCATGGGTTCGTCATGGTGGGCTCTAATCACCTCCAACCTGAGGGTCCCTACTGGTACGTAAACCTGCCCCCTACGCACCAATACCCCGTCTTGATCCTGGAGATGCGGCAGTATGGTACGGTTACCTGCAGAGAGCAGCATCAGTTGCTCCTGAGTCCACACATCATCCTTCTGAGCCTCAAGGATCTGGTCATGTAACCCAAGCTCATTATCTACAACACACAGAGAGGCAGTAGGCAAGATGGTCTGACATACTACCTGCTCATTGGTCTTAAATTCCGGCTTGCGGGATAAAGCATCGGCCCGCAGGTTTGCCTTCCCCTCCACGAACTGCACCTTGAAGTTAAACCTGGAGAAAAACAAAGCCCAGCGGATTTGACGCTGGTTTAACTTCTTTGCTGTTTGCAAGTGCTCTAAGTTCTTGTGATCAGATCTGACCACGATCTGGTGCCGTGCCCCTTCAAGCCAGTGCCGCCACACCTCAAACGCCACCTTAATCGCCAACAACTCCTTCTCCCATATGGTATAGTTCTGCTCGAAGGGTGTTAGTTGCCGCGAGTAAAATCCACAGGGACGCAAGGTCCCTGAGGAATCCTTCTGAGACAATACAGCCCCCAACGCGTAGCTAGAAGCGTCCGCTTCTACCACGAACGGTCTGTCAACATCAGGATGGGTTAGTATGTTGTCCGATTGAAAACTAGACTTTAGTTGTAGAAACGCCTCGTGAGCTTCCCGCCCCCACACAAATGGCTGTTTCTTGCGCAGAAGCTGCGTCAAAGGTACCGTGAGCTTTGCAAAATTCGGAATAAACTCCCGGTAGTAATTAGCGAAACCCAAGAACCTTTGTACATCCTTCTTAGTCTTCAGCTCCTGCCATGAGTTGACGGCGTCAACCTTATGTGGGTCCATTTTAAGTTCCCTACCTGACACTACATGACCTAGGAACTCCACTTCAGGCACATGAAAGACGCACTTGGAAGCCTTGGCGAAAAGCCCATTAGCCCGCAGTCGGTGCAGAACCTGCTTGACATGTTGACGATGTTCTTTCTCGTCCTTAGAAAAAATCAAGATATCATCCAAATAAATCACTAAAAATTGGTCAATTAGGTCCCTGAACACATCGTTCATGAACCTCTGGAATACCGCAGGAGCATTACAAAGCCCAAAAGGCATGACTCGGAACTCGTGGCATCCGAAACACGTGTTAAATGCCGTCTTCCATTCATCCCCTTCCCGTATACGGATTAAGTTATAGGCCCCCCGCAGGTCAAGCTTGGTAAAGACCTTAGCCCCTTGCACCCTTGATAACAGTTCCGAGATTAAAGGCAGCGGGTACCTATCCCGAATGGTGTATTTGTTTAGGATCCGATAATCGCAGACCAACCTAAGTTCCCCAGTCTTTTTGGCTACAAAGAATACCGGTGCCGCAGTTGGAGAACTAGATGGGCGAATAAACCCCTTGGCTAAATTTTCATCTAGAAACTCCCGCAAAGCTTGCCTTTCCGGTACAGTCAAGGCATACAGCCTCCCTGCTGGCAGTTTCGCACCTTCTGCCAACTTGATGGCGCAATCATATGGCCTGTGCGGTGGTAATTTGTCCGCTTCTCTTTTACAAAATACATCAGAGAACTCCCCATACTCAGCAGGCACTCCCTCCATATCAGAATGAGTAACATTTAGAGTGCAACAATCCTGCCTCTTTAAGATCACTTTACGTGTTGCCCAATCTACTTGTGGGTTTACTACAGCTAGCCAATCCATCCCCAGGATCACATCATATCTAGGCAAGCTCGTAATATCCCACACAAACGTTCCCGTTACTCCCTGCACCTCCCACGTTACTGCTGAGGTTTCATGGTTAACCACCCCAGTCTCCAGCAGTCTCCCATCTGCTCCTTCCACCCACACGTCGCATGCCTTGCGCACTCTAGGAATGCCATGCTTCTTAGCAAACTCAATATCTACATAGGAGACCGTAGCCCCTGAGTCCAGCAGTGCCAAAGTAGAAACAAGTTCCCTTCCCCCAACAGATAATGTAATGGGTACGAAAACATGCTTCCTCCCCTCAGTTGACTGCTTGAGGAGCCCTAGTGCGTTGGACTCACGTCGCACTAGGGCTGGCCTTTTCCCGAAAGCTGGGAAGGTTTCACATTACAATTTTTGGCAAAATGCCCAGCATTCCCACAGTACAAACACAAGCCCAGCTGCCTCCTACGGCTCTTTTCCTCTGTAGACAGCTTTTTAAAGACCCCAAGCTCCATGGGCTCTTCCCCCATCACCACAGATGCCCTGGTTACATGCATGGGTGGCGCACACATTGCTTTTGAGTGTTTACGAGCCTCGAACCTTGCGTCTAAACGCAGCACCTTAGCTACTAAGGCGTCCCAGCTTTCAGCCGGCTCCAAGCGTGCTAATTCATCCTGGAGCATATCACTTAACCCGGCAGTAAATAAAAGCATGAATGCATTTTCCCCCCAATCCAGCTGGTGGCGATACAGGTTAAACTTATTTAAGTAATCCAAAACAGTCCCCTTTCCCTGTTTCAACCGATACAGAGCCCACCCAGCGTTCTCCGTGCGGAGAGGATCCCCAAAAGTATCAGTTAACAACTTTTTGAAATTATTCAAATTGTCCTTGACTGGGTCATTTCCCAAAATTAAATTAGTGGCCCATTGTCCTGCGGGACCGGTCAACAAACTCAAAATAAAGGCCACCTTGCTAGTGTCTGTAGGAAAAGCATGAGCACTGAGCTGAGAAAAATAAAGCTCCACTTGTGCCAAAAAGGTTGGCAACTTGCACCTGGTTCCGTCAAAGCGTTCAGGAGTCAAAACATGTCCTTTCACAGCCTGAGCTGTTTGGATAACGGTAAAAGCCGTTTGCAATTGGTCTACTTTGGCCCGTAACTCATCCATCGTCTTCCTGACGGGTTTATTGCTGCAATAAACTTTTTATAGGCGTTGGGCAATCTGTCAAGGACAGAACGCCACAAGATTCAAAGTAACAGAGTTTATTAGATTACAGAACTCAAAAATGCCCGTAAAACACAAGGGCCAGGCAGTTTTTGCCTTTAGGAGCAAAAAGGGGCAAAAGTAAATGTTCAAAAGATAAACCGGATTAAACCGGAGTTTAATCCGGGTAAAAACAAACTGCTTACTTCAGCCTGGGTATAAACGAAACGAAAGCCAAGGAACAAAAGATACAAAGAATGCAACTAATTGGCAGCAGATTCCTCTCTGCTGCCAACACTGTGCTTAGAGTAACTTGCGTCGCTCCCCCACACACACAGCAGACAGGATCTCCAACACGAGTAAATCAGCCAAGGATTGTAGCAGTTGAGTAGACCAGTTCCGTTCCGTAGATCAAAGCCAGAAGCAGACGTTTGTAGTTTTTCCAAGTCCAAGAAGGGGGGAAGACAAGCCGTGGTCAGTTCAGTCCGAGTTCTCAAAGCAGGAGATGGCGTTCGTCAAGAAGACGACGGAGGGTCAAGCTAATAAGAGTAAGCACAGGTTTGCACAAACAAATGCCCACACAATCCCTCCCGCCGTCTGACCCTGGATTCCAATCAACTTACGTCACAGCACAGGAAAGCACACAAGTCTTCAGGGAAGCGTCCCACACACACACGGATCCCAAGCGTTTGCCCAGATTACCTTGCCCAACGCAATTTGCAATTGCTCCCAAGCCCCATTTTATGCCAGTTACAAATCTTCATCACTGTCAGCTGTCCTCCTTAACCCGGGCGTTTCCTCATCACTTTCCTCGTCAGAGCTGGAACACCTCTGACTACGCCCAACAGCATCTCCAGCTGTGGATCCCGTCCCATCCCTCCAGCTAAACCATGGGTCTAATCCTGAAGGTCCCCATTCATCTTCTGTCCCATCATGGCCAGTGGCACCCACTTCCTCCCTTACCCGAGTCCAATCCATCTCATCCTCCTCTGAGCTAACCAGCCCCTCCTCCATTCTCTCCGTAAACCCTTCGAAAGACTCCTCGTCAGATGGTGCTGCAAATATGTCTCGCAGTCTTTTTCTCTCTCGCTCCTCGAGAGTATCTGACTCTCGAGGAGTCTTACGCCCACGTCTGTCAGTAACAGAGCCATGAGGCTCAATCATAACAAACTGTATGTACACTTTTTAAAACAGTGGCTGGGTATTAGTAGAGAAAGTGTATTTATTCTCCACCAAGCAAATTATGTTAGTAAACATACTATTATACTGAATCTTGTTGGGTAATCTCAAAAAGGAAAAAAAGAATGTAAAAAGTAAAATGAGCAACAGCAGTAGTTTAGAAGACCAGAAGCTTCTTGGGCACAGCAGTAGAGCAAATGAGCTTAAGCAATTTACAGAGTAGAGTCAAGGCAGTGTGCAAGAGGCCTGAGTGAACAGGCCCTGGGCACCATTTCTGGCTGAGTGGGTTGCTAGGAGACGAAGTGGGCAGAGCCTACCCTTCTAACTGGCAGCAAGGGGAAAAAACAGTTATTTCTCATCCTCTAATTTTGTTGTTTACTCCATAGTAAAACAAGCATTACATTTTTATATATATACTAGCTTTGCCCGGCCACATGTTATGGGAATCATTTGTTGGCCAGGTGGAATAGCAGTGAATAGCCTTGCAGCCTCAAAGCCTGGCTGTTTTCTGGAGTAGCTAGAGTAGTACCCTCAATCAAAGAGCCGCTTTGAAGCCTGGCTACTTCCTTTGTAGGGGAATCATTGTCTGACCAGACTGATTTGCACTGAATAGTCTTGCAGCTTAAAAGCCTAGCTGCTTTCTACATAGGGCATCCTTGCTAGGCCAGGTTGAATGGGGCGGAGTAGCCTCGTGGCTTCAAAGTCTGGGAATTTTTCACCTAGGGGAAAACTTGGTTGCCCAGGTTGAAAAGCACTGAATAGCCCTGATGCTTGCAAGCCTGGCCGCTTTCTACCTTGCAGAATCCTTGGTTGGCCAGTTTGAATTACAATTAATAGTCTCGGTGAGGCAGGTATGAATGCTGCAATTAGCCACCTTGATTAGCATTTAATAGCCTTGCAGTTTCAAGGCCTGTCTGCTTCCTGCCTCAGGGAATCCTTTTTTGGGAAGTGTTAGCTGGCCCTGATTGATTCCTTTCTGAAATTCCCGATGTCCCTGCTTTCAGAGTGCTGCTCTTTATTTACTATCCTGGTTTTAGAGATTATATTGTTCTGTATTATTATACCACAGTAATTATTTCATATTATATTTATAATCTTATATTATCTGCTTAGAAATTGATTATATGAGGCCCCTTCGACACAGCTGTATAAAATCCACACAGAAGTGGATTATATGGCAGTGTGGACTCAAGATAATCCAGTTCAAAGCAGATAATATAGGATTATAAATGGGTAATATAGCTGTGTGGCAGGACCTTGAGTCTACACTGCCACACAATCCAGTTCAAATAAGATAATCTGTATTTTATAGGCAGTGTGGATCAGGCTGCTGCTTGTGCTCTGGGTGGCATTTTGGCTGAGGGAGTTGCTAGGATACGAAGCGGGCGGGGCCTAAAGGCAGCCGGGGGGGGGGGGGGGGCTAAAGGCAGCAGAGCCTACCTTTTTAACTGGCAGTTAGGGGGAGAAAGGCTACTCCTCTGTAATTTGGACTATTTTTCTAGTTTTTTTATTGAAAGACATATTTTGGATGACTGTTTTTTGTGGACAAATTTGGTGTGATTGGTTCAGTGGTTTCGTTGTTTACTCCATAGTAAAATGAACATTACTTTTTTATATACCGTATATACTCGAATATAAGATGATCCAAATATAAGCCAAGTCACCTAATTTTACCACAAAAAAAACACCTGGGAAAACATTGACTCCAGTATAAGCCGAGGGTGGTATACTTCAGAAATAAAAATAGATACCAATAAAATTATATTAATCGAGGCATCAGTAGGTTAAATGTTTTTGACTATTTACATAAAGCTCAAATTTAAGATAAGACTGTCCAACTCTGATCCAATCATTATTCTCATCTTCTTCAATGTAAATGTGCTTATGTAGCCTTTTAATAATAACAGAGTAAAATAATACATGTAATAATAATAATAATAAATACAGGAAAATAATACAATTAATAATAAATAGAGTAAAATAATAAATGCAATAATAATAAGATCAGAGTGAAATCATAAATGTATTAATAATAATAAAAATAAAGTAAAATAAATGTAATAGTAGCAACAATAATAGAGAAAAATAATAAATGTACCATATATTCTCGAGTATAAGCTGACCCAAATATAAGCCAACCAGGATCCTTGCCCGAGTATAAGCCGAGGGGGGCTTTTTCAGTCTTAAAAAAAGGGCTGAAAAACTAGGCTTATACTCGAGTATATACAGTATATAGATAAAAGACTTCACAGAAAGACTACATTTCTATATTAGAAAGTTAGGGTCAAGCTATCTAACTATCCCTCTCTCTCTCTGGAGATCTCTTGTCTCTGTCCATGCTCACAAACAACAAACAAATGGAGGACTCAGAGGATTGCCGTGTGGACTAAAAACTTTGAATGAAAAGAGGTGTGTCCCTTCTAGCAATAAGAAAAATAGAAAGAGACAGAAAAGAGAGACAATGGTGAAAGCGCTTTCTTTGTCAACTAACTCAGCTGCCTATCTCCTTGTTGATTACTATACACTTGTGCAGGATGTGGTTGAATTCCAACAAATCTATTATGTACTCTTATTTCATAAGTTTTTAAACAATGTTCACTTTAAAAAAATAACAAAAGAAAATAATCCCTTTTAGATGCTGAAATTTTCAAGAAAATATATAATAAGCAGCTGAATTTAATGCATATTTATTTGGAAGCCTACTGAGAACTACAGGATTCCCAAATAAATGTGCATAGTGTTGAAACTTAAGGATTTAATCCTCTTGTAAAAATTGGTAAACAACAAAAATATCTGAAAGCAGATAGCGGGAATTACATTTATTCATCCTTTTAATAATAAGTAAGTAAGTAAAAGGAAGTAGAGGACTGTAACAAATAACCTCGTATGTATGTCAGTTTTGTTTCTCACCTCACTAGTTGCGAAAAGTAGCTCTCTCTCATCCACAACGATCTTGTAGACATTAGCAAGGGGAGCACCAAAGGAGAGGATATGTTCGTACTGAAATACTTCTAGTGGTCTGCCCTCTCCACGTTTGTAGACAGAAACAGCATCAGCACTAACACTCAACCAGAGCTCTTGAGGGAAGCCCCCTTCTTTACACTGGGGAAGGAAAAGAGCATAAAATAATATCAAGGAAATTGTAATTATGGATATGCAATGATCTTCTAAGTGGAGTTAGATATAACTATTTTTATAGCATGCAGTGTTCTCTACCACTCTTTCCTAATTTAGCACAATATATTTTTAATAGGGGCCCCCGGTGGCACAGTGTGTTAAAGTGCTGAGCTGCTGAACTTGCGGACCAAAAGGTCGCAGGTTCAAATTTGGGGAGCGGAATGAGTGCCCGCTGTTAGCCCCAGTTTCTGCCAACCTAGCAGTTTGAAAACATACAAATGTGAGTAGATCAATAGGTACTGCTCCAGCAGGAAGGTAACGGTGCTCCATGCAGTCATGCCGGCCACATGACCTTGGAGGTGTCTATGGACAATGCTGGCTCTTTGACTTAGAAATGGAGATGAGCACCAACCCCCAGAGTCAGACACGACTGGACTTAACATCAGGGGAAAACCTTTACCTTATTTGTTTAATGTAGTACAATTTGCTGGGAGTAATCAGCTTGTTGCTACCAGAAAGTAAACTCAGAGTAGTTTATATTAGAGAAAAGACCTCTCCTGGACCTAAAATGACAAAACTGCTCCTATATCCTCAAGAATTTGGGAATCACAAAAATGTGCCCAGATATATTACTTTCCCCTTTCCTAGTCTTAATTCTAGCAGCATACTGGGTCATTAAGGATTAAGAAAGGATGATGCCAACCTAACTTGCTTATTATGAACCTCTTTTTATGACACTAGATGATACGGAAACCTATCAAAATTTGGACAAGTCCAAAAAACTCCAGTCAATACAATATGAATGTTCAAACATGGACCAAGTAGCTGAATAGTGTTGAGAAACGTGAGCATTAAAAGTTGGACTGTAGCAGAATGGGTGGGAGAGTGTTGGTTTTTGCTCATCTCTGTATACACACATTACAAAGATCTGTATTTTTACACTATTGTACTTTTACATTGTATTTATTTGTTGGTACGTGAATGGCCTATATAGTCCAAGCATTAATGAACAACAGCAACAGAGATCTGCAGAGCTTTTAAGAAAATAAGTCTTTGTATTTTTTTTTTTTTGGTGGGGCGGGTATAAATGGACATGTGAGTGTTGATTAAAGTAGTACAGTAGAGTCTCACTTATCCAAGCTAAACGGGCCGGCAGAAACTTGAATAAGCGAATATCTTGGATAATAAAGAGGGATTAAGGAAAAGCCTATTAAACATCAAATTAGGTTATGATTTTAGAAATTAAGCATCAAAACATCATGTTATAGAACAAATTTGACAGAAAAAGTAGTTCAATACGTAGTAATGTTATTTTGTAATTACCGTATTTACGAATTTAGCACCAAAATATCATGATATATTGAAAACATTGACTACAAAAATGGCTTGGATAATCCAGAAGCTTGGATAAGTGAGACTCTACTGTAACTGAAAATGCCACAAAGGCCCTGATGGCTCCTTAAAGCAGGGAGTAAGTTATCTTCCCCATGGGAGTCTCAAAAGATATTTTATTATGTTGTGTACTACCAATAGTATACTCTTTTGGTTCATAATTAAAAAGACCTGCAGAATGTTTTGGTGCTCACCTCCACATCAAAAAGTGTTGACCCGTATCCAGGCCACTCCTTAATCATACTCATGTATTTTGCCATAGCTTGCTCTTGGGTAATTCCCTGCAGTTTCTTCCATTTATCAAGCACACTTGTCCTGGCTGCGGAGACCTCCTCTTTGACCCACATATCAAGCATTTGATCCTCTTCCATCTTCTGTCTGCTGATGGAACTACTGCGGAAACTCCGCCTTAGGGTGCCTTCCAGGAAGTTGTTTCGCTTTCTTTCCAGTCTCTCTGCTGGAGAAAAGATTTTAGTGGACTGGATAATACGGGACTTCAACCTCTGCAAAGGGTAGACTTCTTCCATTTCTGGCACAGTGATATTGGATGAAGTATGGTCTCCTTGTAGATACTGGAGCCGTAGGGCAGCGAGGACTTGGAGGGTTTCTTCAGGAGCTGGATAATGTCCTCGAATCACTGCTTCATGTGCCTAATGGACAGAAAAGAAATATTTTTGCAGGTGCATGCACTATAACATTTTGAATTCCATCTTCTTTGTGAAGCTAAGAAGCAGCCCTGACTCTCAAATCCCCACTTTGACGCTTGGCTGCATCATGAACTCACTGGCTGGTTCTAGATAAAACTCTCAACTTGAATCCCACTTTCCAGGCAATTCAGAATTAAGAATATTAGCCTTGCTAGGTTGCAGTAAGGAGACTCCTACAAGTTGATTGTTCTGAGCAGTTTTGAATGTTTGAAAATATTATAAAAATGATTTCTGTATATTCTTGTACAACTACTAGTATTATGATAGCCAATATCTTCCTTTCACAATTTTTTTTACAAACAAGCTGTCTACTTAGACTACTATATTTGGTGAAACATGAATCCTCAGATATCAAAAACCAGCAGAGGGCATCCAAGTCACCTATTTTCTAGGTTAAATGGCTTCCTCTTCATAACTGCAGAAATAGTAACAAAAAAGCAGTGTTTGCCTACAATCTGAAATGGCCATGCAAAGTTGGTAAGTGTTTCTATGGCCCTGCAAACAGCATCCCACAAAACCCCAGAGAAGTGTTTTACTGTTCTGAGTTTGATAGTGCTTGCCTATTCTGAACCTATGGTTGTGCAGTGTAATTGTTTGGATGGCACTACTGAGAAACTGAAAAGTTGGCAAGTAAATGCCTTGAATCCCATTTTAGGAAAAAGAGGATATAAATTATGTAAGCAAGTAAATAAATAAATAAATAAATAAACAAACAAACAAATGAGCCACTACTGCTACTAGTTATCCTCATTAATAGTCTAAGTATGTATATATCTTTACTATATATGTCTGAATAATGGAGTATATTCTTAGTATACTGATGAGTAACTGAACTAATTCCCCCTGGGGGAGAAGAGTGGTATATAAATAAAATAAATAAACTAAGACGTAAGGATAGCGCACTGTTAAACTATGGAATTTACTTCTTTTAAAATATATGGCAATATATGGCAAACCCCCTTTTTCCAAAGCCATATAATTTAGATTATCAAAGCATATAATCCACATTATTTACTTTGAACTGGATTGTCTACCCTGCTATATAATCCAGTTCAAAGCAGATAATCTGGATTTTATATGGCAGTGTAGAAAGGGCCTAAGATAAAGCAATGCTAAGTGATGTATTAGGAAGCAGGAAATGAGTGTCAGAAATTAAATTGCTTGCCTTAGTCATGGTCTGTTTAAACCAGGATTCAGTGTTATGTTCAGAATGGGAACCACTTGAATTTCAAATCAGGGTTTGACCTTGATTTTAATATTACTGGTGAGGTGCTGGAAACTAATGTAAGATTGCAGTCCATTTCTTTCTGTGGTGTACAGTTAGTTCTATATGTCTGATTTCAAAAGACTGTAATGTGGTGGAACAGGTACAGAATTAAACTAGAGAAGGAAAAGGAAAGCAAATACAGCTGATATAAAAAGATTTTATCAAAAATATACAAATGAACATCCTAGTGATACTAACAAGTAGAACTTGATATTGTATATTAATCAAGCAACATACTGGATGGTGATAAAATCGCTCCCAATGAGAGCAAATAATTCTTTTTTAAAAATATGTTTTTATCGTAAACACTGGTAGAATAATATCAAAATCTATCACCATTTCAATATACACATCAAATGATATATTCGTAGTATTATTATCCTGGCTAATTCCACCTTTATTTCCCACTTGTGTCTATTGGTTTTTCACCCCTCTCCCCCCACCCTCTGGGAACAGTAATTTCTTTCATTCAGATATTGTTTTAATTGATCAATCGTAAAAAGAGAGTGATTCAGTTCTTTATATTTTCTTTGTCCTTTGACTTTATTTATCAATCTTCCCCATTTCAGATCCCAGTTCATTTTGATTCGGCCTGATATATATTTAGTTCTCCTTTCAAGGATATAATCCTGAACCATAAAATCAGCCAGGTATTCATATCAAAGAATTCTAATTGAAGCTTTCTGGTCAAAAGTTACTGAAAAGAGAACGGCCTACTACAATTATGCATAAGCAGAGAATCTGTGTCTCCTTGCTGATATTCAATTTTGAGATTGATTTGTACAAACAAATCCATTTAGTTTCTTCCAGAGATTTATGATCTTGTCCCATTCTGAAGCATATTCATTAATTCTGGATACATTCATTATTCAGCTTGTTATTTACTAGGTGGGTACTACAAAGAAAGAATACAAATTATCTTATTCTTATATAGCTCTAACTGAGCTCTGCAAAAAATAAAAAATAAAGGCTTGTTTGAAATACCAGAAGAAAAACTGTCAACGGGTTAACATTACAGGCTAACCACAGAGCTCATAATAGGTATATCTCCACTGGGACAATAAGCTGGACCTACCAGAAGGTCACAGAAGTTGACACAGAAGCCATACATGTAAGATGCTCAGGATAAAATGATTAAGTTAATAAAATTAAGGTCTTTCCCGATGTGTCAGAATCTTGAAATATGGTAGAGATGAAAGCAAGACAACTTCATGAATGAAAGAATTTGAAAATGAGACATTTTAAAATGCTTCTGAGAAATGTGGAATATATTCTAAATGGCTAAGGTATTTCTAGCTGAAACTGAGAAATCATTTAGTTCATGGCACATTGGTTAGATTGTTGGACTGGGATTTGAGGGATTCATATTGAGTTGTGAAATACACTAGGTAACCTTGGGCCAGCCATTCCCTCCCAGAATGACCTACTTCACAGAGCAGCTGAGATGTTAAAGTGGCGAAAAGGAGTGCAATGTACACTTCCTTAGGTCACTAGAGGAGAGGCAGGATTTCTGCACCCAATTTAAGAATTATTATTACAATCTGAAAAGGAGATGTGTAGAAACCAATTCCTAGGTATGAAGGAGAAGCATGTACCCCAAAATAATTATTATGTCTAAGGTGCAGAAAAAATGGATACTTATACATAGGTAACTCGACACACAGTAAAAACACACACAATCTGAAAAGCATATCTTTCTTGTAACCAAGAGTCAAAATTGTGTACAGTTTCCCACAAACCAGGAGCCAATGCTTCAGTAAAAAACAGAACAAGCAGTTAAGAAGGATTGGATGTGCTATCTCTTAAAAAGGAACCTCCTACCCAAATACCACACATGCTGAATATAAACTTCACAGAATACATAGGTGTGATCAGTTAACAGCTATGATTTAAATGCTGGGACCTTATCTGGGACCTAGAAAACCTTATATTGCTCAGGCCTGTCTTTATGCTCCTGTTCTATCAATAAGATCTTTAGGGGCAGCCCTTCTTTTAGTTTCACTACCCTCACAGGCATATCTAATCAGAAATTGCTCATGAGAACAGGAGAAAGCAAGTGCTTGTGAACCTCCCAAAAGAATTCGGGATTTTACTATGGGAAAACACGGATACAGGACTACGTAGATCACTGGCCTGGGTTCTAATATGATTGTAACAGTAACTGCTTCCAGGCTTCTTCAGTGCTCCCTTCCCTTAGGGGGCTGCAGTGGTGTTCTCTGCTCTCCTGACAGGGTTTTAGGAAATTGATTTTAAAACTGTAATTTGAGCGACCAAAGCATATTGTCTTCTTGTGGATGAGCTTGTGTGCTGGTGAATGAGGGTCAAACATTCCTAGTGAAAGCAGACTAAGGCAGTTAAACAAAACATGAATATTTAACCCATGTGTGGGAAGAATCAAGCCAGAATGCTAAGGCCTGTTAGGTCCCAGCCGGCTAGGGCACCAAGGCCTGCAGTGTTTCGGGACCTGCACTTTGACATAGATAATGATGAGAAATTTACTGACATTGCACCCTCCACAGAAGGGCCTTTACAGCTGCAGGTGCCTGAAAATGTTGACGTTGGAGAATTGTTAACTGGAGAGGATTCTTCTAATCCTTCCTCGCAGACAGAGCCAGATGTGGAAGAAATGCCTGGTAACGGGGTGTTTAATCGTAGAGATTTTGTGACTAGACAAAGAAGTGCAAAACAGGAAATTCGCCGCAGCCAGAGACTGGCAAACAGATGGGAAAATGGGTAGCGTTCCCTTGAGAAAGTTTTGGGAGTTTGTACTCCCCAAATTCCGAACAGACCAGAATCTGTTAGAAGTGTGTTGTTCGGTAGATTCCTTTGTGGTGTCAATGATGCTTTCTGGAGAAAGGTTTCTCTGTTCCTACTTCCTGTTCAAGCCAAGTTTCCAGTTTCCAGTCGGGCTGTGCCAGGCCGTGACTCTCAAGTAGACCCTGACTTTACTTCAGATGTTATTCCTTGTTCCGGATTCAAGTTTACCTCAGCTTTAACAACTTGTTTACCTTGATTGCTACGAAGCAGTTCCAGTGGATAGAACTCTGTTTTCTGCCAGCCTTGTTTCCCTGTTTAACTTCGTGGACTTGATTTCTTGGGAGAGCTAACGAGTTCTCATTTTGGATTATAATATTGGACCTTCACACAATTGAAACTGTCATTGACTTTCTGAAAAGAACTATTCCTTACTCAGACTCTATACCTAATTTCTTTTGGATCTATAATTGTTTTAGTAAAGATATAGTGTGTTATATTGGCTCTTGTCTGGTTTTCGAGTGCTCACGCTGCCTTGGGGTGCAACAAGGCCTGTCAAGTTATATCCTAACATTATGGCTTGTTTCTTTCCACACAAACTAATAAATAAATCCAGGCTTGTTTGTAGAGACAAGTTGGAGTGTCAAGTCCTGCTGGATTCAGCAGTCCCACTAAATAAACTATGGACAAAAGGCCAGTGGTGTGCTTAGCTCCTCTTGCTTACAAGCTGTGAAGATGGAGCCACCCTTATTATCATGTTGCCTAGACCCGCATTTCATAGAATTCTGGATAGTTGGTTTATAGGACCACAGTCAGTCATTTCATATAAATTGACAATGAGGCCTGGTCAATATCTTGTGTGGACAGCTCAGCTTGGAATATGACCCAAGACTTGTCTATGCATAGAGATTTCTCAGTCTATTTTCAGAAAAACAATTCCTTGAAATAGGATGCTTTGAACCCCATGTTAAGTCACTACTACTGTTACTATATTTAAAGACCTTTCAGAAGTAGGTGGTGAGGGATTACTTGACTCCTAGATGGATGTTGATAGTAATCTCTCATACTAATCTTACAAAAATGAAATGGAAAGAGAACCTCTTGATGGCTTATGTTCCAGGAATCAGATTTGTCTCTTTCTTCCCTGTCACTATTAATAGAAAACAGGAGGAGAAAACTTGGATAACACTCCTATTTTGTCTTAGCCCCATTGCTGGGAGCAGGCACATGGAAATTGCTTTTCCATTCATTCTAATGTTTGATCTAATGACATGTCTGTGTAGGATGAAATCAAAGCTACTTTTTTCTTACCTGCTCAAACATGAATGCAAATTCTACACTATCTTTTGGCACGTGTTCAGTATCTAGGAAGCAGTAGAGCTTGAAGTAAAATTTCCATGCCGTAAGATCACCCTCAGATGCAGCGCTGAGCCTGAAAAAAAAAGTGCCCAATATTCTGTGTTTAAATAATCTGATAATAAAAATTGTAGCTTGGACTACATTTTGAACCTTCTCTGGCTACGTGAAATAATATAAGGCTAAAATCCAAATCACTAAATCAACGATCACATTTTTTATTTAACCAGAATTTCTGAAAACTTTGTTGGTGGGTAATTTTTAAAAAGGAAAAAGCATTTGAAATAGGCAAAGCAGCAACAGCAGCATTAGCAGTAGATTAGAAACTTGTAGTGCCAGAAGTAGTGCGACTGACCTTATGCAATTCAGGAATAAAGCTTAGAAGTTATAAAAGATTTTATTCAAAGAATTATATATCTATATAGGAAAGATAACCGGAACCACTATCTGTCTGTCTGTCTGTCTGTCTGTCTGTCTGTCTGTCTGTCTGTCTGTCTATCTATCTATCTATCTATCTATCTATCTATCTATCTATCTATCTATCTATCTACTTATGTATGGCAGATGTCTTGTCTTTCTCCATGTTCACAGGAGAAGAACAAAAATGGAGGACTCAGTGGCTTGTACTCAGAAAAAGAAAAGAATCAGCCTAACAAGCAAAGTGACAGGAGGAGGGAAAGGAAGACAGACAGATAAAGAGGTCAATGAGGAAGGACTTTCCTCTGCTAGATAGCTCATCTGCCTATTTCATTCCTTTATGAGGACTATAAACTTGTGAAAGATGTGGTTGAATTCCAACAAATGTATGGCCTATTCCCCTAAGGGCAATGCCAGGGTGATTCTAATCATTTTTGCACTAACATCAGTAGCTTTGCCCTGACAAGCTTTTTAATATTCCTGGGAAGGGAGGCTGCCATGGAATTCTGCCTCCAAATATGCACCCTTGACTGGTACCTTTGGAGAAGTTGTATCATTCAAAATAAATCCTAATGAAGAAAAGGTCTAGAGGGGTGCCCAACTGTACCAATAAGGCAAATATTGCAGCTCAGAGATCACATAGAAGTTAGCAAACACTTGCTCTTGATGTAACTGATCTATCCTTTCCTCAATTTCAACAAGCTGCAACAAAACTCTTGATAAAACAATGTGGTCTTCTGAATTCCCTAACACTGCAGCATTTTTAGCAATGGCAGCTGTGTTGGCTGAAAGCTCTTTTCTGTGACAAACCAAGGCTTCTACACTACTATGAAGTTTCTAAAGTTGCTGATCAAGATTTTCAAATTGTTGTTGTTTTTCCTCAAAGCATGCATCCAATTTATTGATCTTGATCGTCATTTTGTTGACAGCGTAGGTAGTCTTGTTTACCATCCTCAATATTCCTGCTCCACTCAGAGCCTGGGTGCTTAACTACTCTTGGCAGCTCAGAATTTTCCAGCAACTGCCTTAAATCAGGATCCTGTAACAGGGTTGAGTATTTTTAATGCTGTTCTTCTTTTCTCTACTCTTGCCTGCTTTCACCTTGGTCATGCCTTCAAACCGTTTTTTCTGGAGCTGGACACACAGTGTATCTAACATCCAGATATTTGGATGCTAAATTGCTGTGTAAGCCTAGAATGTCTTTGTTGTTACTCTATAAGCATGTAAATATTTATGCCATCACTGACTTTCTCTGGATCTGACATGTTAATATCAATATCAAACAGGTCCCCATTTGCATCTTCTTCAATTTCTTCCCCAGATCTATCAAAATCCACAGAGGCGACTACAATTTTTTGCCTCTATGCTGCATGCTATTAGTGTAGTTGATGTAACTGAAGTGACAGCCGGAGTAAAGTCTGATGAGAGTATTGGTCTCCTTTGCAAACTGTCCAAATAAACTTCCTCTGTGGCTTCAGCGAAAAGGTCTTCCCTGTCATCATCTAGTATGATTTCAGCAGACTTAGGACAATTAGAAGGGAGACAAAGTCCAAATTGAGTGGGTGACTGCTGGGAAGGCATGAGAGAGGAAATTTCAGGACAGCAGAACACAACCCTCACAGTGAAGGGGGATGAAATCATCTCTAGGCTTACAAGCACTTCATTAATCCATTTCTAGGCAGGAAGGGGGAGAAGATGCTACTAATTCCAGGAAGGGAAATTCAGAAAGCCGCTGCTAGAGATTTTAATTGTTTACTTATTAGGGCAGGCACACTCACTTTTCAAACTTCGCCAAGACATCGGCCACAATAGTTCTGCTTTCAATGGCTTTTTCTGTGGTTCCATTGTATTCAAACAAGGCAAACATATTTCTGCTATCTTCCATGGCCAGGCCTCGAATTAACTTTTCAACAACCTAGTAGACAAAACCAAAATGAGACAGAACACGTATTGTTGGACCTTAGAAGGTAAGAACATTAATTAACAGAAATTGAAAGCAAGGTAAGACTTAAATACAAAGGACACAATCCAACATACCCCATAATTTCGATATTACTATTAGGAAGGCAAATGAGCATGTTTGGAAGTTACATGCATTTCTCCAGATGCCTGTCAATATCAGAAACATTTTAATATTTCAGAGGAAGCACAAAAAATGGAATTCTGAGTCTTGGTTCTCAAATTGCTTCTTTTGAAACAGTACATTTGTACACATTTTCCAAAAATACATGCCATATGATGAAAAATGTAAACGTATTTTGGAATGGAGATCACACATGCCCCACAACGAATCCTTGCTGCCTCAACTCACCTCCCCAGCGGTAGTGTGGGAGTTAATGGTGATCTTACAGGACCCGCCACCATGACAGTAGACTGTAGAGGTCATCTCTTGTCTGTTGATTAAAGCTCCAATTTCACTCCGGGAAGGCACAAACTCTCTGCCTTTGGTTTTCTTAAGAGATTCATAAATGAAAAGAGCATATTTTTCCATTTCAGTGTCTGGAAACTGGTCATGCACCCTGTTGGGACAAACATGAGAGTCAACTTCATGGTGTTCCTTTAAAATTGGTAATATGAGGAACATTTTATAACATTATACTTGTATGAATTTAAGGACAGGTTGCTTACCTGTAACCGTGTTTCTTCGAGTGTACTCTGTGAATTCACACTAATGGAGAATGCTGCGCCTGCGCAGGCTCCAACGGATACTCTTCCAAGCTAAAGTTTGAAATTTGGCGGTAACCCCGCCCCTCTTCCCGGAGGGTATAAAGGGCGCCCTCCGCGCTCGCTCTCCAGTTCCTACGCTGCAAAGGCAGCGAGAAAGGGAGAGGTTTGCCTGTGGGGAAGGAAGGGCGGGATTGTGTGAATTCACAGAGTACACTCGAAGAAACACGGTTACAGGTAAGCAACCTGTCCTTTTTCTTCGTGTACTCTGTGAATGCACACTAATGGAGACTAGCAAGCTAAGGTGTAGGTAGGTGGGATAGCAAACCCGATAACCAGTCTAGTGTCCAAACACATTTATTGAGCACAAGGTGCAAAAAAACAGGCAAATGCAATGGTCAAGTAAGCGATGCAATAGCATATAGTGCAATAAACCGATCCTTGTGTTAGGATCCAGAACACAATCATAACATAGTAAGTAGGCAATAGTCTGTAAGAAAATACAGAGGTAGGCATAAACTCATTCTCAGAAAACAGAGGAAGAAGCATTCAAAAATTAAATTTCAGTGCAGTGGGTAAGTATAGTACACAAGCACTATGTTAAAGAGACCCTGAGCACATTGATTACAAACGGGATGGATGACAACGGTCGGCCTGTAAGAAGGATAAACCCGAAAAATGGGTTTGAGTAAGGCAACAACATTAGGTAAGGCAGGAGGAGAGGACGGACCTGGCAAAAGCCGAGTCCTTGAGGTTCTTTGAGTCCATCCTGTAGTGTGAAACAAAGGTGGATGGAGTGGACCAGATAGCCGCTCGACAGATGGAGTCGAGAGGGACGCCCCTCAGGAAGGCCGTAGAGGTGGAAAGGCCCCTTGTAGTTCTAGGGCGGATCGAAGAGGGGGGCTGGCGTTTGGCTAGCTGATAAGCGAGCTCAATGGTCTGAGCAATCCAGTGTGAGAGTCTTTGGGAAGAAAGAGGTTCGCCCAGTTTGTGGGTAGCGTAGGCCACAAAAAGTCTAGGTGACTTACGTATGTCCTTAGTCCTGTCCTTGTAGAAAAGGAGGGCTCTCCTGACATCGAGGAGATGGAGTTTCCGTTCTAGAGAAGAAGAAGGATTGGGGAAGAAAGCAGGAAGTATTATGTCCTGGTTCAGGTGAAAAGCAGAGACCACCTTAGGTAGGAAGGTGATGTCCGGGCGAAGGACAGCCCTGTCGTGGTGGAAACGGAGGTAGGGTTCGTCCACCCGGAGAGCAGCCAGTTCCGAAGGCCTGCGGGCAGAGGTGATAGCGATGAGGAAGGCAGTCTTCCAAGAGAGAAGGTGAAGGTCTGCAGAGGCCATAGGTTCGAAGGGAGCTGAAGCTAGTTGAGAAAGGACGAGTTCGAGGCTCCATCCGGGAGTCGGAGGTTGGACTGGAGGATGCAAGTTGTTGTAACCTCGAAGGAAGGTCTTAATGAGGTTGTTAGAAAAGAGAGAGGGTTGTCCCTGACGTTGGAAATGCCAGGAGAGAGCAGCAAGATAGGATTTTATCGAGGCCAGAGAAAGTTGACGATCCGCAAGGGAAAGTAGAAAGTCCATGACCAGCGGGATCGAAGTAGAGGCGGGATCGACGCGTCGGTCCCGAAGGAAAGTTTGGAATTTTGCCAGCTTGTAAGCATAGGCTTTCGATGTGGCCGGTTTGTGAGCAGCGCGAAGGATCGCCTGCAGGTCTGGGTGGAGAGAGTTTAAGGAAGTATCCTCCAGGCAGTCAGGTGCAGGGACGGGACGTCGGGGTGGAGAACCTGTCCCTTCTGTGAAGATAGTAGATGAGGGAGAATTGGGAGGGTGCGGGGGGGATCCGCACACATCCGGAGCAGCGTGGGATACCACGGCTGGCGTGGCCATGCAGGGGCGATCAGGATGGCCGATGTCGGTGTTAGATAGAGTCTCTCTATCACTCTCGAGATGAGAGGGAAGGGAGGAAAAAGATAGACGGGTTCGAGAGTCCAGTCGAGGAGAAACGCGTCTCCGAGACAGCCCGGAGTCGAGTTTGGAGGTAGTCTCGCTCCGAATCGAGGAAGTTGAGCGTTCGAGGGGGAGGCAAAAAGGTCCAGAGCTGGCCAGCCCCAATCGTTGAAGACGGATTTCAGGATCTCGGGATCGAGACGCCACTCGTGGGGGGAGGTCGTTATTCTGCTTAGAGAGTCTGCTAAAGTATTTTGAGCCCCCGGAAGGTGAACTGCCGACAGAGTTATGTGTCTCGCTATGCACCATAGCCAAATGTCCATCGAGAGAGCCATGAGTTTTCTCGAGCCCGTACCCCCTTGTTTGTTGATGTAGTACATGGCTACTACGTTGTCCGTTTGGATCAGAACGGTCTTGTGGGGAAGAAAGCGGGCAAACGCCCGGAGGGCTTTGAAGATTGATAACAGTTCTAGAAAGTTTATGTGGTGAGACCTTTCTTGGGTGGACCACAGGTCCCTGACGGTGAGGTTCGACATGTGGGCTCCCCAGGCAAAATTGGAGGCGTCGGTCGTGATGGTGACTGACGGAAGGGAGGGATGGAAGGGAAGTCCCACACAAACATTCGCTGGGTCCTGCCACCAGCGAAGGGAGAGGCGAACCTGGTTCGGTACCGTGAGAAACATTGAGCTCGGGTGCCGATGGGGTTTGAAAGAGTCTATGAACCATCTTTGGAGAGGTCTGAGACGTAGTCTGGCAAAAGGAGTAACCATGACCGTGGAGGCCATGTGACCCAGGAGAACTTGGACCGCGTGGGCTCGGATCCTGCGGTTGCGGAGGAGGAGGGAAAGGTGCTGTTGAAGGGCTAGGAACCTGTCCTTCGGTAGGGAGGCGGTTTCCGTGATGGAGTTGAAGAGAGCTCCGATGAAACGGATTTCTGTGGTTGGGAGGAGTTGAGACTTTGAGACATTCAACTGAAGGCCCAGCCGTTGCAGGAGAGAAAGAGTCTGTGAGACATGGTTTTGAAGGGATGAGGGATCGGACGCGATAATCATCCAATCGTCCAGATAAGGAAAGACCATAATGCCCTGTTTCCTGAGGTGCGCTGCCACCACGGCGACCACCTTTGTAAAGACCCTTGGGGCCGTGACGAGGCCGAAAGGGAGAACTGTGAACTGGTAAGATTGTCCCAGGAGCTTGAAGGAAAGGAAGCGTCTGTGGGATCTTCGCACCGAGACGTGGAAATACGCGTCGCGTAAGTCTATAGAGGCGAAGAAGTCTCCGTGTCGGAGCATCGGGAGGATGGAGGCTACTGAAACCATTCGAAATTTTGAAGGCAGAATGAAGAGGTTTAGAGCCCGTAGATCGAGGATAGGCCGAAGGCCTCCGCCCCGCTTGGGAACCGTAAAGTATCTCGAGAAGAAACCTCGAGTGTCCTGCTCGGAAGGAGAAAGCTGGATTGCGCCCTTCGCCAGAAGGGAGTCGACCTCGGCGCATATTTCCGGTGAAGGGTCGGTGTGGAGGATGTGACCCGTGGGTGGCAAAGTTTCGAATTCCAAGGCATAGCCGTCTCTGACAATGCGAAGAACCCAGGCATCTGAGGTGATAGACTCCCATTCGCGGTAGAAAGGAGCTAGGCGGTCGAGGAAAGAGCAGAGAGGAAGGATCTGGTCGGGGCCTAGGAACGGTATGGTAGTGGCAGTAGTAGTGGAGATAGAAAGATCCCCGAGAGAGTAGGCGTCAGGCCCGACGTTGGGGTTGTGGCATAGCTGCAGGACCTTTGCCCCGACCTTTCGGGACCTGGTGCTGGCGGCGAGGTTGTTGCTGATGACTGTGGTGACTCGAGCTCGACGAGCGTCGAAACGGCTGGTGACGAAAAGGCTGAGGGTAGCGACGGTACCGTTGCGGGAACCATCGGGTCCGCTGAGCCTGAGGTTGATCGGTCCCGCACTTTGTTGCGAGAATCTTGAAGTCGTGATTGGACTTAAGTTTGTCATCAGTGCCAGAATTGAAAAGGCCCTGGGTGTCGAAAGGAAGGTCTTCGATCACTTGTCAAGAGGAAGAAGAGAGTCCTGAGGACCGAAGCCATGCATGCCGTCTGATCGCGACCGCGTGGGCAATCATTTTTCCGGCGGTATCACCGGTATGCTTAGCCATTTGAATTTGGTGGTGTGCGAGAGAGTCCGCCTCCTGTTGGAGGGTCGAAAGGACTGATCGGTCTTCGTCAGAAAGTTTGGCGAAGAAAGGTTGGGCTTTCTCCCAGAGGATCTGCTGATAAGCGCCCATGCAGGCCCCGTAGTTTGCCATGCGGCAAAGGAGGAGAGCACCGGAGTACAGCTTGCGGCCTACCGCATCGAAGCGTTTGCCCTCTCTGTCGGCCGGGGAGTTGGATTGTCGACCCGACGATTGGGAGGCCTTTACCACCATGGAGTTTGGGTCAGGGTGATGCTTGAGCCATTCCAAGGCTTCGTCATCGGTTCGGTACCAGGCCTCTATTTTCTTAGAGGTTGGAGGTATCAAAGATGGAGTCTTCCAAGATGCCTGGATGACGTCCAGGAGGTATGGAAGAAAAGGCAGCAAGGTGGCCGGCGGGGCTTGGGCTTGAACCCTCTTGAAAACGGGGTCGGTAACAGCCTTTGAAGTTTGTTTAATTTCCATCCCCAGAGCGTCTGCCATTCTGACCATCTGGTCGGAGAAAGCCCGGATATTATCCGTCGGGGAAGGTGGGTCGACCTTGTAGGCGTCGTGAGGCGGGGAGAGGTCGAGACCGAGAGAAACCACAGAGGCGGAGAGTATCGACTCGGGGCGTTCGATATCGGGGTCATCCTCCTCGGGCCCTTGAGGGGACCGGGGAGGAGAAACAAGCACAGAGTCCTGATGAGGCATAACCCCAGGAGCAGGGAGAGCCGGCTGCGGAGGAACGCTCTTGGACGCGGAGGCCTGGGCGGCGCGGGCTAAGCGCGTCATCTGTCTACCCCTCTCAGGTGTTTGAGCCGGGGGAAAGAGTTCTTGTCGAGCCGGAAGACGAGATGGTGCCGGCTGGGGAGCCTTAATAACCGTCCTGACCGACCGGTCGGGGGAGGCTTGAGCATCCACATCCGAGGACTGACCATGAGGAGAGGAAGAGGAGCGGAGGCGTTGTGCCGGTTGGATAGGAGAGGATCTCCTAGAGGAAGGCCCAGAGGAGGGGACGTCCTTCTTCGAAGACGCTGAGGAGGACGACCTCTGGATCATTCTTTTCTTTGCTGGGGGTTGTTTCGACGCGACCCTCAGCGATTTCCCCGGCGTCGGGGGAATCGGGCACACAGCTGCCGAGTCAGATTGAGCCCGTCTGGATTCCTCCTGAGCCCTCTTGAAGGCAATCTTCATGGCGGAAGAAGATGGCGGCGCAGCCAGGCGGGATCGAGTGGAAACGGCCGAAGCCACCGAACTCGAAGTTGATGAAGGGCCCATCTTGCCCGATCGGGTGGATACCGTAGCGGTGGTCACCGTGCAGGGCAGTTTGGTCGGTCGCGGTCTCGAGGTTTTCGAGGTTTTAGATGATACCGACGGAGCAGGCCTGGACGCCATCGAGGCTGAGGTGGAAGTGGAAGCCTCAGGAGCAAGAGTTTTTTCGTAAAGAGCTGCACGGAGTCTCGCAGCTCTATTTCTTCTGGCCTGAGCTGTAAAGGCCAGGCAAAAACGGCAGGTACCGACGACGTGGCTTTCGCCAAGGCAGAAAAGGCACTTAGCGTGGCCGTCGGAATCTGGAATCTTAGCGGCACACTGAGTGCACCGTTTAAAACGCGTGGTTGACATAAGAACGAAGAGTCCGAAGTGAGCTTTGCGGCGGAAAAAAAGGAACTGGAGAGCGAGCGCAGAGGGCGCCCTTTATACCCTCCGGGAAGAGGGGCGGGGTTACCGCCAAATTTCAAACTTTAGCTTGGAAGAGTATCCGTTGGAGCCTGCGCAGGCGCAGCGTTCTCCATTAGTGTGCATTCACAGAGTACACGAAGAAAAAACATGGGTGACAATTTTCTTTACCAACCACTCTCTGGGTTGAGTCCTACTGGATTCAACTCATTCCTGCCCCCAGAACAGTCTTGTAACCAAGATTTTTTGTGTGTCAGGAGTGACTTGAGAAACCGCAAGTCGCTTCTGGTGTGAGGGAATTGGCCGTCTGGAAGGATGTTGTACAGGATGTTTTGATGTTTTACTATCCTTGTGGGAGGATTCTTTCATGTGCCTGTATGGGGAGCTAGAGCAGACAGAGGGAGCTCATCCACACTCTCCCCGGATTTGAGCCGGCAACCTTCAGGTCAGCAACCCAACCTCCAGGTCAGTACTCCTGCTGGCATAAGAATTTAACCCACTGCGCCACTGGGGGCTCCCTATAACAAAGATTAATGTGGTGGAATATTATTTTCATTTATTATTATTATTATTATTATTATTATTATTATTATTATTATTAATATTGTATTATTTTCATTTATTTTTAATCCACATTTTGTCAATGAATTTAAATTTGAATTTTACCTCTGTCCATCTTGTTATATGTACTTTAATGGGTTTTATCTCTTTGTTTTAGCTATGTATATCCGTCTCGAGCCACAAGGAGAGGCTGGTAACAACAACAACAACAACAACAACAACAACAACAACAATAATAGTGCCGTGCCAAAAGATCTCAGCCGGCATTTGAAAACAATAGACATTGACAAAATTACAATCTGCCAACTGCAAAAGGCCACCCTACTGGGATCTGCGCGCATCATCCGAAAATACATCACACAGTCCTAGACACTTGGGAAGTGTTCGACTTGTGATTTTGTGATACAAAATCCAGCATATCTATCTTGTTTGCCGTGTCATACAATAAAATAATAATAATAATAATAATAACAACAACAATAATTGGATCTATACCATCAAAAAGAGAAAGTCCACCTTTTTCTGAAGTATATTCCATAAGACTAGCTTCTGAAAAGGAGCACAAGAACAGAAAGGCAATATATCTTTCTATTATTTTCCTCATCCAACTTCCGTAGACCATCTCTTTTACTATCTAGCATGACAAGGAAAATGTTTCTGGGAGATTTTGGTCTACAAATAAACAAATTCTAATGTGTTGCATGTACTAATTCGTCTGCTTACCTTTTCAGGTGGAATTTCAGGTACTTGAGAATACCCCGGCTTGGCAGAAACATGCAGCTCATGCATGTGAGGATCTGCCAGCTGTACAGATTGCCCACACTCCCTGGGTTAGGGACATTGTTGGTTTGTTTGATGAGCTGACAATACAACTCATCTCTAAGTGGTCGTAAATCATGTTCCGTCTGAAGAATACCCTGAATGATAGGAATAGGATCTGACACAGATTCCAGTTGCTGCAGAGAATTAAAAATCTTGATAGCTTCATCCTGAAGAGTAGTGTAGCCTTTTTCTTTGAGCACTAGAGAATGGAAACATGGAAGTGTACCATAAATCACTAGCATTGGCTTTCAAGCAAGGCAAGTATTTGATGTATGATATCTGAACAGTTTAAGTTTAGCCTTCCATAATTACAAAATTCAAGATAAAGTAAACACATGTCTAGCATGTTTACTTAATTGGAATAAATAGACTTTTTGAATACATGTCTTGTTTGAACTAATTAGCTTGGTAAAGATTTAGAGATTGATTATTTTTTCCAGTTACAGTTCCTGTACAGCACTGTGTTTATCTCATACTGGGAGAAGCCACTTATTTTCTGTACAGAAGCAATCTCTCCTTCAACCTTGTGCGACTAGCTTCCTTACAGTCTCAGCCTCACAACCTCTGAGGATGCCTGCCATAGATGTGGGTGAAACATCAGGAGAGAATACTTGTGGAACATGGCCATACTGAAAACACACAACAACCGAGTCTCAGCCTTGTTTAGCACTCCCCAAATCTTCCCATGTAAATCTGGCCCCAAGGACTTGGTGATTCCTGCCTAGAACATTCTGGATAGGATGAGAAGATATGTTGAAGAAACACTAAAATCTATGAAATGACTAGGAGCTGCTCTGAGCTGAGCACATCAATGATCTTTCTTAATTACTTCTACTATTAAGGAACAGTAGCTAACTAGCTGAATCGCATAGTCATTTCCGACTCTTCCTGACCTCATGGACCAGTCCACGGTAGAGTTCCCTGTCAGCTGTCACCGCCCCCAGTTCCTTCAATTTCATGCCAGTCACTTCACCATCCATCTCGCCCTTGGTCGGCTTCTCTTCCTTCTTCCTTCCATTTTCCCCAGCATCATGATCTTTTCCAAGCTTTCCTGTCTTCTCATGATGTGGCCAAAATACTTCAACTTTGCCTCTAATATCCTTCCCTCTAGTGAGCAGCCGGGCATTATTTCCTGGAGGATGGACTGATTGGATCTTCTTGCGGCCAAGGCACTCTCAGGATTTTCCTCCAACACTAACATTCAAAAGCGTCTATCTTCCTTCGCTCAGTCTTCCTTATGGTCCAGCTCTCGCATCCATAGGTTACTATGGGGAATACCATTGCTTTGACTATGCGGACCTTCGTCGCCAGTGTGATGTTTCTGCTCTTCACTATTTTATCAAGGTTGGCCATTGCTCTCCTCCCAAGAAGTAAGCGTCTTCTGATTTCCTGGCTGCAGTCTGCATCTGCAGTGATCTTCGCGCCTAGAAATATAAAGTCTGACATTGCCTCCACGTTTTCTCCTTCTATTTGCCAGTTATCAATAGATGTAATTGCCATGATCTTGGTTTTCTTGATGTTTAACTGCAACCCAGCTTTTGCACTTTCTTCTTTCACCTTGGTGATAAGGCTCCTCAGCTCTTTCTCACTTTCGGCCATCAGAGTGGTATCATCTGCATTGTTGTTAATGTTTCTTCCAGCAATTTTAACTCTGGCCTTGGATTCCTCAAGCTCCACATGTTGCATGATGTGTTCTGCGTACAAGTTGAATAGGGAGGGTGAGAGGATGCAGCCCTGCCGCACTCCTTTCCCAATCTTGAACCAGTCTGTTGTTCCGTGATCTATTCTTACTGTGGCTACTTGGTCTTTATACAGATTTCTCAGGAGACAGACAAGATGACTTGGTATCCCCATACCACCAAGAACATGTCATAGTTTATTATGATCCACATAGTCGAAGGCTTTAGAATTGTCAATAAAGCAGAAGTAGATTTTTTTCAGAAACTCCCTGGCTTCCTCCATTATCCATTGGATATTGGCAATTTGGTCTCTTGTTCCTCTCCCTTTTCTGAACCCTGCTTGTACATCTGGCAACTCTCGCTCCATGTATTGCTGGAGTCTGCCTTGCAGGATCATGAGCATTACCTTACTGGCATGGAAGATAAGTGCCACTGTACGGAATTTTGAGCATTCTTTAGTCTTTCCCTTTTTTGGTATGGGGATATAAATTGATTTTTTCCAATCTGATGGCCAATCTTATGTTTTCCATATTTGCTGGCATATGGCATGCATCACTTTGACAGCATCCTCTTTCAAGATTTTAAACAGTTCAGCTGGGATCCCATCATCTCCTGCTGCCTTGTTATTAGCAATGCTTCTTAAGGCCCATTCAACCTCACTCCTCAGGATGTCTGGTTCTAATTCAATCACCACACCATCAAAGTTCTCCTCTATATTATTATCCTTCCTATACAGATCTTCTGTATATTCTCACCACATTTTCTTGATCTCTTCAGCTTCTGTTAGGTCCTTGCCATCTTTGTTTTTGATCATGCCCATTTTCCCGGAAATTTACCTCCGATGTTTCTGATTTTCTGGAAGAGGGCTCTTGTCCTTCCTATTCTGTTGTCTTCTTCCACTTCCATGCATTGCTTGTTTAAAAAAGTTCTTTGTCTCTTCTGGCTAGACTCTGGAATTGTGCATTTAATTGGGCATATTTCCCCCTATCGCTGTTTCCTTTCACCTTCCTTCTTTCTTGGGCTACTTCCAGTATCTTAGCAGACAACCACCCTGCCTTCTTGGTTTTCTTTTTCGTTGGGACATACTTTGTTGCCGCCTCCTGAACAATGTTGTGGACTTCTGTCCATAGTTCTTCTGGGACTCTATTTATTAAATCTAGTCCCTGAAATCTATTCTTCACCTCCACTGCATATTCACTAGGAATATTTGTGAGATCATATCTAATTGGTCTGTATATTTTCCCCATTCTCTTTAGTCTGATTCTAAATTTTACAATAAGAGGTTCATAATCTGAACTACAGTCAGCTCCAGGTCTTGATTTCACTGACTGGATAGATGTCCACCACCTTTGGCTGCAAAGGATGTAGTCAATATGATTTCAGTGTTGACCATCTCGTGAAGTCCATGTATAAAGCTGTCTTTTAGGTTGTTGGAAGAGTGTTTGTTATGCACAGTGAGTTTTCCTGGCAAAATTCTATCAACCTACGTCCTGCTTCATTTGGTTGTCCCAGACCATGTTTGCCTGTGATCCTGGTTATCATTTGACTGTCTACCTTAGCATTCCAATCTCCTGTAATGAGAATAATGTCTCTTTTTGGTGTGTTATCCAGTAGGTGCTGCAGATCCTCATAGAACTTATCTAATTCTGCTTCTTCAGCAGCTGTGGTTGGGGCGTATATTTAGATCACTATGATGTTAAAGGGCTTGCCTTGAACTCGAATTGAGACCATTCTATCATTTTTTGGGTTGTATCCAATCACTGTTTTCGCATCTTTATTATTTACTATGAAGGCTACTCCATTTCTTCAATGTTCCTCTCGTCTGCAGTAGTAGATCTGGTGGTCATATTTTGTGAAGTGGCCCATTCCAGTCCATTTCAGTTCACTGACTCCCAAAATGTCTTTAATTTTGACATCTCACCAATAACCACGTCCAGTTTGCCCTGGCTCATAGATCTTATATTCCAGGTTCCTATAGTGTGTTGATCTTTAGAACATCGGATTTGTCATTCACCTCCAGCACCGTCGGCCATTAGCCTTCCTTTCAGCTTTGAGCTAACTGAGTCATCACATATGGGGCAAGTTGGACTAGTCCTCTGCTCCTCCCCAATAGCATTTTGACCATTTTCCGACATGGGAGTCCTATCTTCCGATGGTATACTGACATTTCTCTGGTTGTACTGATCCGTGTAGTTTTCATGGCAAGAATACTGGGGTGGGTTGCTGTGGTGAAGTGTACATTTTGGTTTACAGTTGTTACCTTTAATTATAGGTATATGTTTGGAATGGGTAAGTATTAGAGATATCAGTGAGTGGGGGATGGTAGCCAGCTCAGCATTTTGAGGCAGGTTGCCATAGAAACATAGGCAGAGCCAACTGCCATTTGGTAAAAGGGAGCAGAATTTGATAAAAGAGTTCAGTCTGTGATCAGGAAATCACAGGGAAGACCGATTCTAAGGTGGTGAGAACCAGGGAAGTTGAGATCTCTAGTTTGAGTCAGTTTAAATAGGTCAAGTGACTTATTTGAGTTAGTAGTGGAGTTTGAGTGATAAAGGGAAAGAAATCCCAGTTGGATCTGTAGTTATCAGTTGAATTAAGAACATCAGTAAAGAAAAAAAGTTTAAACTGCTCAAGGGAAGAAATAATCCTTTTGAGACTTGTATCATCACATGTTATCATTGTAACTGTTGAAGAAGTGTACCTCTAAGTGAGAAGCAACACTGAAATCGCTAAGCTTATGTACCTGAATAAACTTGTTACTGTTTTTCAACATCCAAGCCTCTGTTACATACATTCTAAGCCAAGTTTCGCTACCCTTTAAAGTAAAAGTAAACATTTCCCTGTGTCTTTGGTGGCTGCATCATCCCAGTTGCCATTACCTTCCCCAGGGATCGTATTTAGTCTGTCCTCTCTGCCATGACCTTCCCCATGCAAAGGATCGTTACCTTGACATGGTGCTGGGGCTTGAGTGCCTCGATGATGCCATGAGCTAAGGAACAGTAGCAAGACCATAAAAAGAGACACAAGGGACTCGATCAAAGTAAAAGCAGTAAAATGCCAGTTGATTTTTGTGAATATGGTTATATTGACGTTTCTATGCAGAAACTGTTTTGTACAACAAGGAGAACGAGCTAAAATATGTGATGGACGTACAATTTAGGTTGATGTCTCCGTACGGAAGAGGCAACAATGGAGAATGCAGTGGGTGTTGTGTGTATCGAAGAATAGGGTTCCTCTTATAGATCTGTTCAACTACTTCAGGGTTCAGGCAGTTCTCCTGTGTAAAAGCACAAAAATCAGAATTATTTGCAATGCAAGTGTGAAAATAACCCACTACTAAATGCTTGTGAAAGTTTAGCAGTAAATCAAGTTTTTAAACTACAGCTCCAATGAGCCTGCCAAGAGGAACTATCTTGTATTTAAATGCTGCTTGAAAACATTTCATAGGAAAGCCTGCATTCTTAAATATTTATACTGAATTCCTATATAAGTTTTGGGCATTTGTCTCCATGATAGCTTACACTATAGATTAAAACTAATGCAAAAAAGCTCCTATAACACTATGAAACCTGATTTTTTGTTGCTAGGTAATAAATGCCATTTCCTAATTGGGTGTATCATAAAAACATGGAAAAGGTTTACTAAACTGCAAAAACGTTGTTTTTGCAGGACATCCTGCAGCCCATTTTGCTATAGTTTTTCAATGAATATCTAGAGTATCAACCAATTTAACATAGTTTGTGGCAGCCACAAAAAAACATATTTCTGGAGTATAACAACTACTTTCAAAGTAAGCATCACACAATTAAACAGGAAATAACACCCGGAGCCTCTAGTGGTGCAGCGGATTAAACTGCTGAGTTGCTGAACTTGCTGACCGAAATGTCGGCAGTTCGAATCCAAGGAGCGGGGTGTGAGCCTGCTGTTAACCCCAACTTCTGCCAACCTAGCAGTTCAAAAAATGCAAATGCAAATCAATAGGTACTGCTCCAGCTGGAAGGTAATGGAGCTTCATGCAGTCATGCTGGCCACATGACCTAGGAGGTGTTTATGGACAACACCGGTTTTTTGGCTTAGAAATGGAGATGAGCACCAACCCCCAGAGTCGGACACAACTAGACATAATGTCAGGGGAAAACATTTACCTTTAATAACATTTCCAAACCAGGAACAGATGTTTTTCAAATTTTGTTACATAGCATAATGTCACAGTAAAGCACCAAATAGGCAACTGAATAAATAGTAATGTGAAACCCCTTGCAACAGCAGAATCCAAAGCTAAAACAAGCTAAAAGGCAAGAAAAATATGAATGTATTTAATGCTTAGATGCTGAAGAGAAGGAACATGATATTGGTGGAAGGGCAATCTAAAGTCTTGGTGCCATGATTAAGAAGATCCAGTTCTATGCCACAAGCAACAGCATCTCTGAAGACAAAATGACATATGACTGGGTGTTCAAATATTCAGACCCCAAACAATATAGGGGCAAAAATATTTCTCATATTGGTAACTATCTCTTCAATGATGGGAACATTATTACTTTTCCTTATCACAAAGCACAGAAGCAATCAGGCGCTCATTTTATTTTAGTAATAAAAAAGTATATTCTGTTGCTTGACATCATAGGTCTGATTCCCAAAACAGACAACCACAAAGCAGAAAAAAATCAATGATTCATTTGCTGGATCTTTGTTATAAATAACCAGATCACTATGGTTGCATCTCTATAGTAACAGATGCTACCGTTTTTGGAGAAGGAGCATGATACAGTGGCTTGAACAATTGACTCTGACTCTGGAGATCAGGGGTCAAATCTTCACTTGGCTATGAATACCCACTGGGTGACCTTAGGCAAGTCACACAAAACAGTAACCATAATCTGATAACAGTTGAAGGACAGAGTGCTGGGATATGGCAGAGCTTTCCATACAGTATCAATGAAGGCTGTCTGCTACCATTATCAAAAGATATGCTTTCTTTTCAAGATGTATTTTAAATAATGCCTTTGGAAGACAGAAAGATAAAAAAATATTGTTACTCCTCCTTATTATTACTATGTCCACCCCCACCATTGCTACCATAGTGTTTGTTACTGTGGGACAAACTCTTTTGGGATAATGTGTTGTCAAAGGCTTTCATGGCCAGAATCATTGGGTTGCTGTGAGTTTTCTAGGCTGTATGGCCATGTTCTAGAAGCATTCTCTCCTGACGGATTGCCCACATCCTCAGAGGCATCCTCAGAGGTTGTGAGGTCTTTTGGGATACTTCATTTCAGTTCAGCCCATTTTCATTTTAGTTTATCCTTATCTTCTTCTCAACAATTTGCCAACTATGCATATCTAATCCTTCCTGTGGTGTTTTCATTCTAGTATTATCACAGTCCTCCCCACACCAATTTTTAGTTTTGTAAAAATTCTTCTTCTTTTAAACCATGGAATATTCCCTTAAGCCTCCTGATATTTAGCTCTTGTATAGAGATGCTGTTGTTTTGTCTACATAAGGAATCACAGTTTGATAATGTTCACTGTGGATCCAGAGGGTGTTCTGTATCTATTGGATTATGTGCTTCTTTATAGAACCACGGGTTATATTTGAAGGAGGGTAGCATATGGGGAAAAATAGGGTAGTAGCACATGAATATCTCTGGTACTGTGCTTTTGGGACAAACTGGGTGGAAAAGCAATCATTCTCACCTCTACTTCTCAACAATGTACAAAAAGAAAAATGTTATTTTTCTTAATGGCTGGAAAGAATATAGCCTTACCTTAATGTCTTGAATAAGCTGCTGTGTGGGAGTGTCAATTGGGGCTTTTGTGTCAATCACGTTTTGGATAGCACTTGCCCAGCGGGTAGCTTCATTAAGCAGCTTAGTATAAAGGCGGTAGCAATGCTTGCGTCCATACACAGTCACATTCCAGTAGCCTTTGGTGACAGTAAGAAAACATAGCATTTATTAGGTTTAGACAACTAGTAGACACTTCTTGAAGTACAGTAGAGTCTCACTTATCCAACACTTGCTTATCCAACGTTCTGGATTATCCAACGCATTTTTGTAGTCAATGTTTTCAATACATCGTGATATTTTGGTGCTAAATTTGTAAATACAGTAATTACTACATAGCATTACTACGTATTGACCTACTTTTTCTGTCAAATTTGTTGTCTAACATGATGTTTTGGTGCTTAATTTGTAAAATCATAACCTAATTTGATGTTTAATAGACTTTTCCTTAATCTCTCCTTATTATCCAACATATTTGCTTATCCAACTTTCTGCTGGCCCGTTTACGTTGGATAAGTGAGACTCTACTGTAGTACTATCTAAATCATTTGAACAATTCTACTCAGGCTAACAAATTTAATCTATCATGAAATGCAAACTTGTAACCATGTTTAGTACGCAGATTGTAACTATATTATTGCAGCAACTCTCTATACTTTGTTACACCTCTACATTGTGCACTGCAGATCACAACAGTGAAAATCCCAATACTCTGTGACTTTAAATTGAACACATGGAAGACCAATTTATGAAACCTCCATAAAGAATTCATTTCCTGTTGTTTTGCTAAAGCAAATATGCTTGAAATGAGCCCATAATTTTATATCCATTTGAAACTGCAAAGTTTGCTTAGGATTATTCATCATACTAATAATAGTCATATTGGATGGATCATGGAGAAAAGAGCTCATGAAAAGTGTGTTACCTGTCTCTTTAAAGATTTTCTCATCAGGAGGCACAACAGAGCACAGGCTGTTTAGCACCAGGGTGCCCAACTTAAGGGCATTTTTCTCTGAGCTCTTGTAATAATCCAAAGAATTGTGTGTCAGGACAAACCACCGCTTCTTCAGTTTCAGCAGAGTCATTTTCGGTGTATTCTTAACCTCCTTGTGCAGCCATCCTAGTCATCAGGAGAAATTACACTTCATGAATTAAAGCTCTTCTGTAACAATGTCGAACTTCTCTTTTGTTGTGATATCCTCAAAGATTATTGTTTTTAATATATGAGCTACTCTGAGTCTCATTTAAGAGGGGAATATTGGCTATACATATAACAACAACAACAGGAGGGGGGAGGCATACAGAGAAGTTGGCAACAACTTTTAAAATGTCTACTACATACAAAAAACATTTTGTCGAGGAGAGGTGGTGTAGAACATTGAGAAATGCACTTCTTTCCAAATTCAGATCAACCAGCAATTTTGGGTTGGTTCAAATCCAATGTAACATGAAAAATGGTCTGATTAAAACCCTGTTTGTTCTTCAGAAAGATTTGTCCTCAGTTCATTCAATGTCACAAGTTTTAGTAAGAATAACTTCTGTCAAGTTATTTATGATACTAACAGACCTGACACTATAGAGTGCAGGAAAGCCTCCCTGCTAGCTATTTCTAGCCAATAGTCAGCTCTAGTTTTGTCAAAACCTGCTGGGATAGCACCAATGAGGAGACACAATTGACTATATTGTGGTGTTGTTGGAACCAGTCCTTCTAAAACAGATGGGGTTACTCTTGCTATCTTAAAGGTTCTAAAAATCCTAGGACAGAGAAGACACAGCCTACGCAATGATTTTCTGAATTAACTATTTAAAACACCAGTAAAGAAAAAATCTATTCCACTAAGAAATTTCTCCGCAAATGCCCTTACCCCTGACTATGAACTCTTGTCCCTCAACACGAGTGTCCCCTTTAGATCTCTGCAGCAAAGTGATCCAATGATGCATCTCCTCTGGAGTGTCAGCGTTGCAGTGAAGAACACGATTAGCTGTGATGATCACAAATGAATTGGGTCTATGTAGGGAATATAAAGAAAGGAAAATGGCTGTATAGTAAACATGACTATTATTTGGATCAATAACAAAGTGAGTCTGACTTATAGTGTTTGCTCTCAGTATAAGCACTTCCTTCTTGTTTGTACTGTATATTTTGGCAAGTGTTGAATCACTTTATTATTTTACCTTAAGTGACTTGTTTTTAAAATCCTGACATTTGACATCTTGGTATCATCCTATAATAACTTATATTTAGATGCTAATAAATGTTTAATGGAGAGATGGTTCCAATTCAGGTTTTTAGGCACCAGACCAAGGAGTTTGCTGTAGACATTATTGGGGCCAAAGGAGAGGCATTCTTAACTGAACAACTTTCAAAACTCACTCCAGCTAAATATATATTTTTGGATAAGTTGGTTAATAGCTAGTAGCTGTCTGCTAGTGATTACGTGTCCTGAAACATGCTTATCAGAGAGGGCATCTAAGGGACTATATAAAATAGAGATTACAATGGACAAAGTTCTAAGGTTGATAAATATATTAACATTTAACAACTCGCTGCCCAAAAGTACTTAAAGCTGTTGATGTTTTAAAAATATTTGTTATTAAAGTTAAACTCTTTCTTGGAGGATGGGAAAACTACCAGCATTAAAAACTAATTTGAAACCCTGAAAATATGTTTGAAACCCTGAAAAATATTGATCCAGACTATTCCTTCTGAAATGTAAATTGCTTCAATGCTGCAGCCAAAGCTGCTATTTCTCTTTTCCATTTACTTAAATTCCTTTCAGGGAGAAAAGACATGAATCTTTTCTCCCTGAGACACTCTAGGAATAAAGTTTAAAAGATAAATATTCTAACTAAAAGATAAATATTCTAACTAAATATTTCCTCCCTGGCCATTTTTTAAATGAAGTTTTCAGGAGTTGAAGCGAAGACAATTTGCAAATGTTTGAGAACTCTTTGATGAAAATATCTGATATTTAAAAAATCACCAACACCTCTAAAAGCAGTAGTTTTACTTACCGATCTGGATTGTCAGATGCGCAGACAGAATCAATCAGCCCGACATCCAGTGTTCCCTATGTCAAAATGAAAATTTACTGTTTTACTGAAACCAAATGGATGCAACTACTAGAAATCAATTCTTACATATATGATTAAAAAAGTGATGGAAACAGTAAATGTTGGTGGAGTTAACATGAACTACATGAGAGTAATGAGAACCATATCAATCAAATGAACATATAATCACAGAATCATAGAGTTGGAAGAGATCACATGGGCCATGTAGTCCAACCCTCTGCCATGCGGAAAACTTTCACTCAGGTTAGATGATTTCCACCAGATTTATTCTAATTGGTTTTCAGACCATCTCCTTATACTAAAGAACAAAAGCAGCCCACAATAATTTTGTGAGATCACATTTCCATTGCAAATGTCTTGTTTAGGGTGAAGAATTATCTTGGCCAGATTCCAAAGGAGTGTATCTGTTGACAAAAGCAGTTTTGTCAACAGAATCAGAAGTGGGGAAATTCTCCTTTCCTGTGCACCTTAATACCTTTTCTGCAACATTAGGAAAGCCATCTTTGGGCACCAAGGTCTGTGGAGGAGAGGGAAGAGAACCAAGTGCCATCTTGCTGGTACTGCAACAACGGTATGATGTTGGCTTTAGGGCAAAGTGTTGCACCGGGGACAATGCAGCTTCTAAGACTGTTTTTGTAGCCCTGGAGAAGTTCAAATTGCCAAGTTTTTGCCCTTCTTCAAAGGTGAAATGCCTCTCCTAGAAATTGCAGTTTTCTTTTATATAATAGGTTGCAGGTTCCTTCCACATACCGAAATATATCTATTTTTTTCCAGTCCCTTGTTTATATTTTGTTTCTTTGTTTGCATTTCTGGAAATCCATGCCATCCCAAGACAACTCCAGAGCAAAACAGTGGTTCCTAGGCATGTTGCAATTACCCATACCTGCTTTACATCCTAGAATCCAGTACAGATACCTGCATATACAGAGTAAACGTTGAACCCACTCTATATATTGTTCGTTATTCTGTAACAAACTGTTTCTAATTGGGCCAGCCTCATGGCAATTTCTGTCAGTACTCTTCCCTCAAAAAATAGCTCCCGGACTACCCATCAAATTAATAATAATAATAATAATAATAATAATAATAATAATAATAATAATAAAACTTTATTTATACCCCGCCACCATCACCCCGCGGGGATTCGGGGCAGCTTACATGGGGCAGAGGCCCAAACAACATAGGACAAAATATAGGCAACATAATACAAATCACACTATAAAAAGATAAAACAGTAATACAATATATCAATTAAAACAAAAATACAGGATAAAAAATTGCATTTAAAACACATAAATTGTAAAATCGTAACAAATACAGGATAGATTATTAAAAACCCTCTGGGGCTGATTAATTAATGACTGTATCTCCAAAGGCCTGCCGAAACATCCAAGTCTTCAGTTGTTTCCTGAAGGAAGGTAGAGAGGGAGCCAACCTAATCTCCCTGGGGAGGGAGTTCCAGAGTCTGGGAGCCAGGGCCGAGAAGACCCTCTCTCTCATCCCCACCAAATGCAGATGTGAGGAGGGTGGAAGTGAGAGAAGGACCTCCCCGGAAGATCTCAGCGATCGGGTGGGTTCATAGGGGACGACGGGGTCACGAAGATAGGCAGATCCCGAACCGTTTAGAGCTTTATAGGTAATAACCTGCACCTTAAATTGGGCCCAGAATATAATCGGCAGCCAGTGGAGCTGCTTGAACAAGGGGGTTGACCGCTCCCTATAAGCAGCTCGAGTTAGTAACCTGGCTGCCGACCGTTGTACCAAGTGCAATTTGCGGACCGTCTTCAAGGGCAGCCCCACGTAGAGTGCGTTACAGTAATCCATCCTTGAGGTAACCAGAGCGTGGACCACCATGGTCAAGTCAGACTTCTCGAGGTACGGTTCACTAAAATTCACTAAAGGTATAGAGACCCTGCCATGTTCCATCCATGATGGAGCGGAATGGACAGATGGAACTGGACAGAGTTTGCTTTGTCAAGTAGGTGCTGTCTTTCTCTGATGGCAAAGTACAAACAGTTCAAACCCTATCTGACAATTGAACACTGGCATCTCCAACTTGAAAAAATGCAGCAGTGGGATCTAACAATCAGACTGCAGTTACATAATATGGATAACACAACATGGCATAGTTAAGTATAATTGTCAAATTAGACCTCCTGGTTTTAAAAACACAGGCCCCAGAGGCTGAGGGTATGCCTTCAAAATCCTTCCTTACCACGGCATTCTGTGGATTCGCTTGTTCATCATGCATCTCTCTGATTTCCTGTTCTGTGGAAGCATGAACTTGACTCAGAACGCTGAACCACTGACTGCAGAAACAAGAGGGGAAAAAGGGCAGCATTATATATACACACACACACACACACACACACACACACACACACAGAGAGAGAGAGAGTGTGTGTGTGAGAGAGAGAATAGTCCTGATATCTTTTTGAATTAGTTCTTAACACAAACCATCTAATTTATAATCAAAGTAGGGTGCATTTAAGACCGTGTGTGTGTGTGTGTGTGTGTGACTAGTTTCCAATCTTTCGAATCTTCAATTACATATGTTCTTAGGCAGACACATTAAGATCTTTGTCTTCCTTAAGAATCTTCACTTGATTCAAACAGTCAACTGTCTTGTTCAAAATACAAATGATCACTGTACAGCAACCATCTCCAATTTTAACACATCCTTTCCTTTTTTTAAAAAGGCTCCCTGTGATGAGGTAGAGAATACCATCTTAGTAAAAGGTCTGTTTGTAGTAGAGCCTTTACAATAAAAAGATTTTTTGAAGATGATCATGCCAACCAAACCTTAAACAAAGGTTTTAAAGCAATATTCACTCAGCCATAACAACCAGCCTCATAATTCAATTTGACTCCCATAGTGCCCCTTTCCTTACAGTAGCCTTCCTTTCCAGGCTTTGCTTTTGTGGTGGCTCAGAGGGAGAAAGAGAGAGGGAGAGTTGCTCAAGGGCACCCCTAAAAACATATATTAGGTTTAAAAGGACAATTGATTCCTGAAGATTAGGCAGCCAAACAGACACACATGAAGGATGTGACCACATTTTTAGTGGCTTTGGAGTCACTGAACAGAACAATTGTAGTCTAAGTTGAATTGGCTAAACATTAACTTCCAACAGGAGTTTTTGTTTGAAGCACTTTACACTAATCTCTGGGCAAAGGTGAAAACAGATAATAACTAACTTTTTTGGCATATTTTCCAATATCAGAGAGTTGAACAAAGCACTATTGTTGGCTCTTTTCTGCTAAATGTCAAGTTCATCTAAGGGAACTAATTGGCACAACAAATAAAAGTAATCATTCCTTCCTATACAACTTGTTTGTTACCATTCAATGTGCTGTTGCCCAATAGGATAAAAATTGCTTTTATAAAGAAGGACTAGACATAAAGAAGGACCAATAGACCAGTGCCTATTAAAAACAGTGTAACTAGGGGAATCCTCATAAGGCAATACTCACATACTTAAGAGTGGTTACCAGACTATGGCCCTAGCTATCATGCTCTCCTTGATTTTACCTTTGGCTAGCCATACTAGATGTCTATTTGGTCCTAGAACAAAAGTGTCTTAAACTGAGAGCTTGGAAATTTACTGTTCCGGGTTATAATATCTGAATATGACCAGATACCATACCCATTGGCTGTTGTAATTCAATATGTTTTTCCCTAAATACCTGATTTAAATTACTCTAGCAATCCTTGCATTCCTTTGAATTATATTTGGAAAACTGAAACTTTTCAAATTTCCAGAAAATTCCAATTTTACTTTTGGGAATTGTAAATGATACTTCTTTTCTTGGAAAAAGCTAACAACCAATTTGCCAGTTTTATAAAATCTCAGCAATGGGACAAGAAAAAAAGGTTAGCTGCATCCATCAATAAGAATATTATTTTGGCCATGACAGTGTTAAATGCCATAGAAATCGGTGAGGCTTTACTCTCAACAAGACCCTGTTCTTGCAATTAAACAAAAAGACACAGGAATTAACAAAAAAGATTCTAATTTAATCTTCCCTGCTCTCACAAACTTGAAAGTGAAGGTTTCAAATCAAGAAATGATGAAGGCAATCTAAAGATATTTGATTTGAGGAAGAAAATTAGTAGCCTGAATTGTTTATCTTCTCCTTCATCATGAAGGAGTTTCCTAATCATGATCCAGGAGTTTTAAAGCCAATATTCCTAATTCAATTAAATTAGAATAGGAGGAGGTAGTCTTTCAGATATCATGGCCCCAAGCTGTTTACGGCTTTGTAGGTAAAACCACTGCCTTGAAATGAGCTCAGAGAAAATTGGAAGCCTGCACAGTTCTTGAAAGACTGGTAATATATTCGCATGGCCTTCAGTCCTTAAGATGAGGGATGGTTGCTTGGCTGGTTTAACTGTTTGTACTTTTAAAACTATTTGAAAGGTGCTTTTGCAATCATTTTATTTGTGGATGTATTGTTTTTAAATCTGTTGTAAATTGACATAGAACCTGTTTACGCTGGCCTAAAATCATGAATTGTACCAGAAGTCACTTATGAACATCCACATGAAATCCAGGCATTTCCAGCACATAATGTGTGGTAAAAACAGTTATCTGAGTTACCCTGCATTAGTTGAAGTAGGGAAATAGCCAGGAATTTCCCTGAAACCCCTGAGTAGCCCTGCATTTCTGAGTTGGTCTGGACAGCTGAGCCAGTTCTAATTTGAAGCAGTCCAAGCTGCCACAGAACAGTGCCCCATCCCCTTTTCCCTGCACTTCCACAGCACAGGAAGGAGGAGGGCACTTATCGTTTTAGTCGCTCAAGTGATGGAGCTGCAATTGAGCATTAAGTGAACAAAGTAATAATAATAATAAACTTTATTTATACCCCGCCACCATCTCCCCAACGGGGACTCGGGGCGGCTTACATGGGGCCATGCCCAGAACAATACAATATAACAAAATATAATAGAACAACAAATCATAGCACACTAAACAACACAATAAAAGAAAATATACACTACATTAAACAAGATCAAAAGAACAATAAAACCATGGGCGGACCACATGAACACTAGATTAAAACTCGAAGTGAGAAAGGAAGTAGGAGTAAAAACCACAGAGGACAGGGTCATAAAGTGGCGGTGCGATCTGGAGGACAAATATTGAAGGAGAGCAGCAAAAGGGATGTATGTAGTGATTACTCTCCAAAGGCACAACGGAAGAGCCATGTTTTCAGGTCTTTCTTAAAGGCTGCTAGTGTGGGGGCTTGCCTAATCTCACCGGGCAATGAGTTCCACAATCGGGGGGCCACAGCAGAGAAGGCCCTCTCCCTTGTTCCCATAAGTAAACAAAGGTATCCACATGACTTCAGGAAAAAGAGGTCACCCCCTCTTACACTAAGGTAAGATTTATTCATAGATGTAAGTCTATGTGTGGTTTCCGCCCTTAACTCTTAAGCACTAAAAGGAGTCATTTCACACACCCCCACATTCATAATATTGCTGCATAATATTGCTATAGTCTTTCCATGACATTTCCTTCAAGATAATAAATAATGTTCCCAAATTGATCATTTTTATAGTTTTATAATTTCCACTAACACACCACAAACAAGGATAAGAAATTTCCCTCCCAAAAATTACAGACTCCCCCCCCCCCTTTTGCTCTGTTTAGCTGATGAGAGGAAAAAACACCCCATGCCTAGTTTTGGAATCAGAATATGTCATAGAGATCTATTAGCAAAGTACTCTCATACAGGCACAAGAAATGTCCTTTCTTTTGGAAAATATTTACCTTTTGTAAAATAGCTTCATTACTGGGGTAGAAAAATATTTCCTGTTCTCAAATACTAAGATAAATGATTTTACTTTTCCAACCCCAGTGAGAGGGCATCATGAGGTTAAAAAATACTCATATTTTCAGAACACAGTATGATTTATAATAGCCAAATATCTAAGCCCAAAAAGGTAGACATGAAGTGAGGGGGAAAACTCTTATACTATTTGTATCATGGGACATTTTTCTATCTCAGTAATGAAACTGTCTTTGATGACATAAATATTCTACCAATGAAAGGTCATTTTGTACCTATGAGAGCACTTCAAATGTCACATACAGATGACATGCTAACAGCTTACAGTCTATGTAACTCAATACAATATATGACATCTCCATCCATAACTCTATGTTTCTACTATGAAGTCAAATCCATGGAAAATGAGCACTTTATATCTGTGAGGAAAAAGGAGAGACACGGAGCTTCAGCTCTGCAGTATATTTGCTTTTGTTCTTGGTAAGACAGCCAAAAATCTAGGAGGAAAAATAGCAAACATCCACAAGGGATAACTCTGATGGTCATCTCAGGCAAACAAGATGTTTAACTCCACTTTTCGGTTGATCTGCCAACAATTAGTTCTGTGTTTAATCTTTCTTCTGCTGGCAACAAAGCCTCCATAGCTGTCATGGAGAAATGAGAGATGCTGGCACGAGGAAATTAACTAACTGTAACTTTGACCCCACTATCTGGTAAAGAAAGGAACAGAAGGAGATTTAGCATTAACCAGATAAATCCCTCAACTCCAGGGTTCTGTTTCTAGCAAAAGAACGTTTTGATTCCAGTCTATTTGGACAATAATTAGTTCCCATTATAATCAAGGTGTGTCAGGAGGACAGTCATCTCATGGGAAGATAAACAAAGAAAATGACAAGAGGTGAATGTGGAGAGTAGGTAATGTGTACCCTATACACATTTTGCAAGCAAGTGATTATCTCTATGTTTTGGAAAAGAAGATAGGTATATTAACAAAGGACAAAGGTCACCTTAAACTCTAATAAATGTGGTTGGTAGTTCAACAGCTCTATTTTTGGATATGATGACAAGAAGGGAAAAACCCAACATGATTTTTTTTAATTTCTTTAAGAAACCTGGGAGAAAACTCAGAGAACTTAAACAGAACGGGGCCACTGGAAAGTGGGAGTACAGCTACATTTTTACTTTAAGGGATGACACTGTTTTGTTTCTTATTGTTTAACTTCACTATCAAAATGTTTTTGACATGAATAAAGATTTAGGGAGAAGCAGAAAAACTACAAAGCATGTTGATTTTGAAAAAAAATTGGCTCCTTTTCAGGCTGCAATTGACATGTTTGTGTGTCTTCAATAGTGATCTTGAGCAATATCATTCAGATCCTGAATATTTTCTCAGAACCTGTTTCTCTGTTTTATCTGACAGTTCTTTGAAGTAAGCAACATTATCTCTACTGAGAATTATACAGAAGAGCACTAATATACTGTAAGATTGTAAATTGACATGTTCAAACAGAACATTAGGGTAACCTAACTCTGTTACACTATTCATAGAAAAATTTGAGGAAATGACACACTGTAAGCTAATTTGTCTATGACCATTTCTAAGAGCCTGCATGATGGAGTCAATACTTAAGACTATAGCTGGCTGAACATTATCTGAAAATCTCACTGATCTATTGTTTCTGTTGTTGTTGAAAGACTACTAAAATGAGTTTGGTGCTAACCAAATGGTGTTGGAGCTTGAATGTACAAAAATGTAGAGCATAAAAGAGAACCTTATTACCTTGCATCTTCTGGAGATTCGGCAATCAAGTGATAGGTCCTGTCTTCCATGACAATGTCAATCCCATTTTCCTTGTTAGTATTATCAATGATATCTCTGAAATGGATAAGGAAGGGTGAAGTGCCAACAGGATCCTGGTGCTTAAAAAAAGAGTCTTGCTTCATTTTAAGCCTCTGAAGTCTAATTCTAATGCCAAAAAACAATTTACTCTGCTTCCCTGCTTCTATGCAAGCACATGCCAATTCTTACATCAATGCAAACATTTTACTATTGAACTTTTCATTTCCATTTTAATTTTCTCCACCTATTGATCTGTTTTGGCTATCATCTACTTGAATAATTTATGTCTCTGAGATAGATTAAATTGGCTACACACCTCACACTAACCTGGAGAAAAGAAGCAAGGTCAGATTCAAATAGTAATGGGGTGGAGCTGTACTTCAATTTCACAGAAATCAATAGAGAAAGTCTGTAGTCACAATAACTACGGTTCACCTGTTTTAACTGAGAAATAAATTCAGTGGTTTCGGTCTTAATCCAAACAGAAAAGTGGAAGAAAATCAGCTGCTAGTGCTACTCCACAAATGTTAAAAAAGTTCCAACAAAGGACTAAGTTTATAATGATCATAGTGGGCCATTTTCACACCTTGGGGTTTGATTCAAGGACTCTCCATGGATACTAAAATCCATAGATGCTTAAGTCCCGTTATATACAATGGCAAACAACTCAAATAAGTGCTGGAGAGAGATTGAAGATCTGTTAAATGGGTGGAAGGCTACACATAACTGTAGTGCTCAGTGCATGGCAAAATCAAAGGTTGTTTTTCTTTCCAAATATTTTTGAGCTGTGGATCCATGAATACAGGCGTGGGCAAGCAGAAGAACAAATCTGGAATTAGTTTCATTCGTTTAGAATAAGAAATAAGAAGGCAGTTTTTCTATGAGTGGAAGAGAAAAGGTGAGATAGGGTGCTGAGGTACTGTCAGTCTGCCCAATAACATGTACAAGATACACACACTCTCATTGTCCCCATCTATACTGACCACTTAGGTTGGTTTGGAAAGCAATCAGCTAAACACTGCAGATGATTAATCCAAATTAACCCAGGGCAAAGCCACTTAATGCATCTTTACTCCAGGTTAAACTAACTCAGGGAAAAGCAAGAATCGGCTTCTCCTCCAAGGTGGGGACAGTCCATACAAATGAAACTAGCTGCAGCTGTCTCAACAGCCATTCCACACTCCCAGGCTCAGGCGACCTAGGGGACATGAGATGGCTGCTTCCTCCTACCCCTCTCGTGTGCCTGTCTTATGCTTGGGGGTTCTTCCTTCCACTGGGTTGTGTGCCCCACAAAGGAGGATCGGGAGGAGAGTGGCAGTTGGATAGTGCAAAACTATTTTCAGCACAGCCGGACAGTGGGGATTCCTTGCTGCCAAAGTGGCTCAGGGAGTCCCTGTTGTGCCTGGTTTAGTAGTCACTATAAAACTGCCCATTGTTACAAAGTAATAGTTTCATTCAAAGCCAAAGGCAGCCAAGGACAGTACTAATGGCAATGTTGCAAACATAGCAATTCCTTGTTATGTTTAAGCAAAGGCTTATCTTTGGCAAAGGAAAAAAATGGATGTGGGCTGGACTATCAAGCCTCTACTACCTATCCTTCTCCAATTGACCAAACTGTTGCCTTGACTTGATCCAGAAAGGCATTTCGTGTGTTATGTTTGAGAATAAAGCAATAGGAACAAATTGTGACCAAAGTTATTTAGTATATTACACAAACTCCTCTGATAAACTAGATTGATTCTTGAATATCCCATAAATACTTGGATTAACGGTCCTTCATCCTTGTTATCTCATCAGATAACACAGCTGCCTGTTAATTCACAGCTCAAATTAAGAAGAAGAACAGCCTGCTCCCAAGACTGGCCTTTCCACCTCTTCCACTAAGATCCTGACAATGCAAGGCAATATCATTGCTTTTGAGTATGGATGGGTGATACATTTGTTTTACATTACGAAGTAAACCATATCCACATTTCCTTTACCTGATATGCAGTTAAACATAAAGATTCCTATTTCCTAGTTTGTGATCCCTTTTTGCAACAATATAGGCAAAATAATATGTGATTTTGAGTAAGTATTCACAAAAGCACATACACCAAACACAAAAATATTAAGAAAAATGAACCAAAATTATTCAAGAAAAATGGCTTCCAAATTAAAATGTTAGTAAAATGTGTATTTTTAAAAATGAACATGAAAATTTATGAATTTCCATGCAATTTAAAAAGTATTGTAATTCAATGCTGAACTGGGACAGAACAAACTAGCAGTGGAAAAATGAGAATGTGACCAAAACTGAGGTGGACAGATTTACCTATTCCTAGTTTAGATAGCTTTGGGAAAGGAGAGAAGGGACAATTATTTGAAGTTTAGATATTTTTTGGAGAAATGATTACATTAGCTAGTATATGCACGGGAGACTTTAAGCAGACCTCACTTACTTGGCCATCCGGATTTCAAGGGTTCCTTTAAGTTTTTCTTCACTATCATTTTCAAAATACATTAGCCTGGACTGCCGGAGTACAAACCAGCGCCTTTTCCAGTTTCTTCTGGAAAGTGTAGATGACCCACCACCTTTCTTATGTAACCAGCCTTGCTTGAGAGCTTCCTGTTTTGAGCGGAACCACAAGAAAGTCTCATCTTTCAAGACACACCAACGGCGCTTCCATGTATTTATCAAGCCACCTGTCAAGGCAAGAAGTGAGGGAAGAGAAATAGGTTTTAAAACACATGTTGGGTTGGTTTTTGTTTTTTTTTAATCTATTGTTTATCTGTCACTCTGTATTGTAAAATACTGAATGTTAGTTTTAAAGAGCAAACTATATTTCAGGTAAATTTGTAAACATGAAATCACCAATAACACTGGTCAACACATATTTTGGTGCCTCAAATGTTAGAACTGTTTCTGGGTATATTTGACCTGCTGATTCCAAAAATGGTACCAGTTTTAACTTATTGGCTCTAATTTTTGAGAAACAGAACATATGGCATCTACCATATGGAGCTCCACTTGCTGCCTTTTATTTTCCGGTCCCAATTCAAGGTGCAGGTTTTTACCTATAAAGCCCTAAATGGTTCAGGACCCACCTACCTTCGTGACCGTGTTTCCCCCTATGAACCTGCACAATCTCTTTGTTCATTGGGGGAGGCCCTTCTCTCACTCCCACCTCCATCGCAGGCTCGGTTGGCGGGGAAGAGGGAGCGGGCCTTTTCGGTTGAGGCCCCCAGGATCTAGAACTCCCTCCCTAGGGAGATCAGGCAGGCACCCACCCTCGCACCTTTTAAGAAGCAGTTAAAAACTTGGGTTTTTTGCTGTGTATTTGAATAACTTAGTCCCCATGTCCTAAACTCAATCAATATATTTCTCACGCACTGTTCCCACTTTATAATTAACCGGACATCCATCCCCTGCAAACGATTAAAAACTTCTTCCATCTTGTTGTTGTCCCACAGCACTTTATAACTATATTACTGCACTTTAGTTCAAATGTCCCCTCCATACCATCCCCCTCCATTAACCTAGTGGCCCATTCCATTTTACTTTATCTTTATTCATTTTATGCTTTTAATTAGTTTTATGACCATTGTAATGCATTGTTTTATAATGTCGATTTTATTGTGGTTTATTTATTGTAATATGTTTTAACTGTTGTACTTGTTTTGTTAGCCGCCCCGAGTCCCTGTTGGGAGATGGTAGCAGGGTAGAAAAAAAATAAAATAAAGTTACCGTTTGCCATTTGCCACCCACAGAAAGTCATGACAACCATATCTAAGAAACTAGAGGTGACTGAGTCAATACTAAAAACTGCAAATGTTGCTTATAGCATAAATAAAAACAAACCGTCACTGTGTTCAAGCGCAACTGGCTGAAGTAGAATTTCAAGCTGCAGTCTCCGTTGACTAGGATCTGAGAAATCTGACTCACTCAGACACTTTCTCCTAATGATTAATTTTCCCCCTTATAGGTCAGTCTCAGTAATAGGGCCCTGAGTGTAGACAGGTGCCTTGTCAGAGGCCCTTCTGTTAAATGGGATAATGAATCTACCATTCTAATAAGTTTAAAAAAGAAAAGAAATATAGTACAGAGTTACATATAACCCATAGTCAAACAGAAAGTCAACAATCAGACAGAATCTCAAAAAAACAGCAATTCTCATATGAACCAAAGCTAAGGTTTCTCTCTAGTTGTTTGCTTCCATCTATTGAGATGTTTCAATATGCAACAACACCCTTCATAAGTATTTACATCTCTGACCCGCCGAATCAATGGCTGAAACAACCTTCTCTTTGAATGTTTTTCTTACATGTATCTAAACTTTTAGACTGTCATGGTCCTTCATTTTTACAATTTAAAATAGACATCATAAAATACAGGAAGCAAATAAGAGAAAACAGATAAAATACGTATCAGTTTTATTGGCTGTGGTCACAGGAACTCTATTTGGTAAAATGGCATAATTCCAAGTACCATTAAAAGAAATCTACATCATCATAGTTTCTTAATGGCTTTCCAATGCCCCCAAAAGTTGCTGGCCAGTGGCCACTATTATTCAGCAAATGGAAAAGATATCCTCATTTTGTCCCTTTAAACCACTTTGGATTGTTTCATACCTTTCATGTACAAAAAGCTATGGAAATAAGGCAGGCTGACACAGCTGTAGACTGAATCCCTCCGATAAGAAAGTTCGTCATCTGTATCAAACCTTGACTCAAAGTCTTCTTCGCTGTCTTCAAACTGGAAGATAAAGATTGGGAGAACATGAAGAATTAGATGACCAAAAAAAGCATAACCTGGGATATGCTCATCACATTATGGCTCTATTCAGAGCTATATGTGGATCCCCTATATGTGGATCCTTAAGAAGATTCACATTTGGGGGGGGGGGGGGGAGAAAGATAGATAGATAGAGAGAGAGAGAGAGAGAGAGAGAGAGAGAGAGAGAGAGAGAGAGAGAGAAGGAAAGGATAATTGCTCTTTTCTTCATGTAGTTGCAGGAGACATTACACAAATAATTACTTCAGTGTGAAACCTACTCCCACTCTCCCAGGGCTAGTCCCATTAAGTTTAGCAGGGCAGGAATAACATCTGAACTGGGGTTCTTTAAACTGGAGTTTTAATTCTAGAATATCATCTTCAAACAAGGTTATATTTTTCAGATTATTTTCATATACAATTGTCTTTCTACCAAGATTTCTAAAAATAACTTAATCTGTGATTCACATGATACTTCATTTATAGTCAGTACAATAATTCTATTCCATTCCAGTTCACTTTATGTGCAATTGCAGGGTATCTCTCTTGTAATACAACCTTCTTCCCAGATAATAATTTACTGCCATGGTAAAAGAAGGTATCTATCTAAACTTAAGTAAGATAACAGGGTGTCATTTGGTTAGCTTTGTTGAAATGGACAGAAATGAATTTCCTAGTTAAATACAAAACCAAAAATCCATTACTGTACAAAAATAAATATTAGTAAATGCTTATTTTTGTGAAACCTTCAGCCTTTTCCCTTTTTATCCTTCTGTAGATTCCTTTTCAATACCACTCAAAGTTTTTAGAGATTATTTGCTGTTTCATACATAGGAAAGTTTGATTTAATCTGTTTTATGTGGGTTCACTGGCACTTAAAGCACACATTAACTACAAAAGTAAGCAAGGGACACTCCTCTCCCCAGACATACTTATGTGCATATGCAAAATTTATGAATCCTGATATGCAAAATTTATGAAGCCTTCGACAACACATTAAATCCTGATGTCAACTTGCACTTGGAATATACTAGCAATTTATGAATCCTGATGTTGTTGCACTTGGAATATACTGGCAACTCTAAAATAATCCCATTACTTTTTGTGCACTTGAAGGTACTGAAAGATTACAAATGATGGGAAGGCTGCCGAACAAATGGAAAAGGAATTATTATAGTATCAAGATCATCAATTAAGGCCATAAATTAAGACAATCCTTCACAAAAATAACCATGCTTCAAAACTTTGGCAACATTAACTTTAACCTAGGACATAGTAATATTAGTCATCCTCAAAATGATAAAGAAAAAGTAATGCTCACAGAAGACTGAGCTCCCTCAGAACTAAATCTGTATGCTCCAGAACTGTTGTATGTTCCCACAGAACAGCGGTAGTCAGGGGACCACTGACTACTGAGAGAGTTAGAAAAGGTCACACTGCTTCCAGAAGTGATAGCACCATCTTCATAGTCATCTTGGTCATAATCGTAGTCTCCATCAGGACAGATTAGGTCTGCAGGATTCTGGGGCCTACAGGATACATTTTCTGGCATGCAATAAGTGGATTCGCCACTTGAGGAGTTGTGGAGACTGATGGAGTCATGGCTAGAAGGAATAAGTGTGGTGTTGCTAGTAGCAGGAATCGTTGGCACTACTGTGTCATTCATGTATGGGTCTTCTTCTGAAGAGTCATCACTTGTCCTGATGCCACTTGTCCTTTGATCAGAGTGGCCATGCTCACTTGGGTTAGGAGAATCCTTGAAAGCATCATCATCAGCTTCGAAGCCCTCATCAACCTCTTCCTCAGGGTATGGCTGGCTGAAGTTAAAATTGGGCTTTTCAGTGCCTGCATTCCCAGTCAGTTCATTTAGTTCTGCACAGAAGCCACTGCCTACAGAAAGCGTCCTCTCAATGTTTCGGACACATTCATCAATTTCATCAAAGTTTAGAGATTCTAAGAACTCCTGTGCTGCTCGACAGGCTTCATCCTCTAGTCGCTTCAGCTCATCGTCTCTGAGTTGCTGCAACCTCTGCAATGAAGCCTCTGTCAATGACAGTTCTTGCTGCTCCTTCATGCGCTGCAGGTCTTCAATCTCTTTTTCCAGTCGCAGGATTTCTTCCACCTGCTTGTTTTCTTTCTGCTTCTCCAGGTCCCGTTTCAACTCTTCCTCTTTTTGGGTTTTCTGAAGAGCTGCCAGTTCCTGCTGCCGTCTCCCTTCCTCTGCCTATATTTGAAATACATAAGATTACTTGTTAAACTACTCTCTGCCATGTTTTTCACTCAGAAAAGCTCATCTTCTCCCTTTGCTCAATGCTTGCAATGAACTGTGTATGGCAAAAAAGTTAAATTGTAGCAAATAGCTTGTATAGAATTTACATACTATATAAAGTATAGCAGTATTGTTAATAATAGTGGTTCACACTGAGACCCTCTATTCCTATAACATGTAGCCCAACATGCCTCGAGTCTTGACATCATTATATGTTGTCCCCTACCATCCAATCAATGGATGCCACTTTTGCAGATGGTGAACCATTACCCAATGACATCAGAAGACCTCAGGGAAAGGGTTGCCGGAGAAATTAATATGACACTGTAATTTCTTTTATAATTTATACTTATGGGCTGATATCCTGTTGAGCTGTTATGAGTGAATAATTAAGTCTTACACATTTGTGAGTCTTCAGTATTCATGTTTATGACTGTGACACTTGTCATGACTGCAAATCCCCATCCCCAATCTATCTTAGCAGGAAGCAACATTTTGAAAAAATGAGGTCTGTTCTGATTGGCATTCAGAAAGGTGATGTTTCCAGCTTGCTCCCCTGATTATCAGAAATAGGACCTCTATGGCAACTACTTGTCCTACTGCAGGTTGCTGACAGGAGGCTGAGGCTGGAAACATTATCCTGATAAGCCTTGATGGCTAGCAGAACAGATCTCTCGGTCAGCAGTCAGTCCTGCTAGCCAATAGGTTAAAGTTTGGATTGGCTAGTCAGGAGACATTAAGTAGGTACATAGTCATAACTACATCTGAGATGTAAGATCTTAAGTATAATTGTTACTTACTTAAAATCTTGAAAAGAAGTAGAGGATTAGAAAAAGCATCAACGTACGATAGATGCAAACAATTTAAAAGGTTTTCTCATGAACCTTTTGTAACTGTTATCTTTGCATCATAGGAGATCCCTCAAAACAAATGTTACACCCATTGAGTTACTCCAACACAAAAGGGAGAGCAGTAAAAAAAGTTCTCACATCTTACCTGCTGAGCAATCCGTTCTGCTTTCTGCTTTTGTCGTTTTCTAAAAAGGACAATTTTAAAAATTACAAATAGTACCAGCAGAAAACGGTGCTATTTTGAATGAAAACTACATTGTTAATCACATATAATCAAATAATGGATCAATTCCATACCTTTCTTCTTCCTCCTTCCTCTTCTTTTCCTCTTCTTGCTGTTGTTTCTGCTCTAGCAGCTGTTTATAAATACGACGTGCAATCTGGCCTCGCAGCTGCTTCTGAAAAGTAGTAGCTGCTTTTTTCAGGAGCAGGTATCGCCTCCTAAAGTATAAAGCTCTGTAGTTCTTCTGTATGACGACTGCATAGTGAAGAACCTTTTTGTAGTGTTTTCTGAAATGGGACAGAAATGTATTTATGTGAAGAAGGCATGATGAACTAGCTATTTGAACTGTCCATCGTACTGGAAAGTATTAAAGATTCCAGGAAGAAAGGAAGAGAGCAATATTAGCTTCCATAACCCACCCACCCCACATGTTACTGATCTCTTAAGAAGACTAAACTCAGACTCTAGAATCTTTGTAAGAAGAATATATATATATATATATATATATATATATATATATATATATGTGTGTGTGTGTGTGTGTGTGTGTGTGTGTGTGTGTGTGTGTGTAGACTAAGGAAATATATTTTCATACTATTGTCTACTAGCATCTATTGTAAACCACCAAGATACTGAGAAACCAGAAAAGGAAGTTGGAAACAGCAGAATACTCCCTTTATGCTTAAGCAAGTTTTTTTCCCTTTAATTAGAGACCTATTGATCAGGATATATAGGTCAGGCTAACATACACATGAAAAGAAATGACCTCACTGCACAAACAGCTATTAAACAGTCATCTATTGACTTGTAGTGGAGTAAACAGATGGGATCTACTATTCAGACTCTAGTACATAATGCATGACAATAAGTAAGCAAAACAATGTCATAATTCAGTCACCTAGTACTTTTGTTCTTTTATTGCTTAGGGGAGCAGGGGAAACCAAACTAAATACCTTGATCTATTGGATCATCTCTTCCTTCTGCCACTGCAAATACATTAAAGCTACAATTCTCCAAATCTCCAAATAGATTACCAGCAAATAAGTTATTTACATATAACAATCAAACTATTCAGATAGCATAACTCAGAAAGATAACTAAGTTGCTTAGATAATATTTCATAAATGCACTACAATGCTGGCTCTTCTCCAGAAGCTTTGTAATGTGCTGACCCAGTTATTATTCTTAATGATGTGGAAAATCTCAGTGTCAGTACTGACTCCTTTTTTATTACAGAAATACATCATGAACAATTATATACAGTTGCATGGAAACACCATAGTATATAACTCTTGTATGTGTGTGTGCACTTTTAAGTTACCTAGTGACTTATGGTAACCCCACTAAATTCATACAATTTTCTTAGACAAGGATCATTTGGAGATAATTTTGCCAGTTCCTTTCTCTTAAATATATTATACTGCACCTGGTATTCCCTGGTGGTGTCACATGCAAGGACTGACTAGAATTGACCCTACTTCAAATTTAGACAGTATCTGGTGTTTTTAGGGTACAGACATCTCAATAATTTAAAATTGTCTTATATTCCAGGGAAAATGGCATAAATAATTTCATAATGTGCAAAAATATATTTTGAATTGCAAGAAAGAGAGATACTCCACCCTTTACTGTTACAAATTGTTGGAGCAATAATACTGTGCCCCAGCAATGCCTTGGAATACGGATTCTGCCACTGTTAAGTCCTTTCTAGTAAGTGACACCAACTTCTATTTCATTTATTTTTTCATGTTAATTAATTACCTAAAAATTGATTCTCTAGGCACTGTATCATCCATATATAAATATATGGCAATAATACCACACATTACAATAAATCAGTTAAAATGCACCAGTGCACTGTAATAAACAGGGATTGTAGATGTTAAAACTACCAATTAGGCATAAGAGCTAAAAAAACAACAAAAACAAACAACAACAGCCATCAACAAAAACATATCACACGAGCTAAAATATTAGATCGCGAATTACCAGAAGCAAAACCAAAACTTTGCTATTTCAAATACTTAGTAGATGCTGTATCTGGCTGATTCATGTAGCACTTCAGCTCACTGACTAGGAAAAGATTGGGCCTCAAAAATAGATTTGTGTGTTAGAAGAGGAAGATTAATTCTATTTCACAATGAGACAGTGGTTTCTTTAGAAAGGACATACAGTTTAGCAGTCCAGTTAGACTAATATCTCATAGGCAACAGATGTAGCTTTCATTGCAATTAAAAACATAAGAAGCTCCATTTGATTCTACTGTTAATCTTGAGATCCTGCCTGTTGTGGGCTTGAGGTCTCTTGTTAGTCAGTGCTCAGAGTCTACTTGTCTGATAGTAAAGGCAGTTTCTAGTAACATACCGTGCCATATAGCCCAAAACATGCGCTCGGATTATCATGGCTGCTTTGTCAACCTCTATCTCTCGTTGTTTTTCCAACTGGTGCTCCAAGGATTCACGAAGAAACACCTTGAAAGAAATTCAAGCAAAGTGTTTTTTTAAAAAAATATGAAACTTATATTTATTAAAATTATTTTGGGAGAATTGAGCATGAATTGATGAACTTTATTGAATAAAGTAGAGGTGATCTATTCTTCCTTCTGGGGAAAAATTATTTTGGGAGAAAAGTGAGAAAAATCAGCGAATTAAGTCTCTTTGTCCACTAGAGCGCTATCAAGATTTTTTCCCAACCTACTCTAGGCTTGGGTAGTTAATCAAGATTTTAAATCTTATGCCTCTGGATGATCAATCTGATGTGTAAAGGCTATATTAATGCTAAGTTATGAAAGAAAAGGTCCACATATTTAGCAAAAAAATAAAGTTTGGGAGCAAAGCCTAAGTTCATTATTAACCTGCATTATGAAGAAATGTTAGCATAGTCTAAGACCCTATGAATGTAAAAGAGGTGTATCGATTAAATGGTTGCGGCTTGTTCATGACAGATAGACCACACACCCTGTGACAAAATATCTTAACCAACTCTCTTATTTATAATTCTATTTAAAATTCTTTATTTAATTCTATTTTAATTATCTGGAGAATGTTTTATTCCCATTTCAATAACAAAGTATTTGAACAACAAGAAAATTAACTATGTAAACAGAGAAGATGTGTAACTTATTATCCCAAGGTATATGAGGACAACTACTAGACAATATAATTCTTTATTGGTTGTACATTAATTTATACTTCCTTGATGAAATGGAAAGCAACTTATAAGTGAACAGTATTTAAGCAATATGATGGAATACCTAAGCTTTGGTAACACCAGTTGATAATAAAATGTACATGTACAATAGTTTTTATGGATCAAATGAGAAATTGCATACCTATGTCAGAAAATGTGACATTTTGATTGGCTGTCAGATACACCATACCTACATTTTTCACCTCAGGGAATACATTTAAGGAAGAAAGTCAGCAAAAGTACTCTGTTGTGCACAACTATTGCATTCCTCCAAGTTTGGACGAAGACATTTCTATGGCAACATAGTTGCAAAAGACAATTCGGAAATAAGTTGCAAGGACACATAAGTTAGTGACTAAATCGTATGTATGGACATTTGTCAAGTAACTTCATGCATCCTCACTGGTTTATATGGTTGCTCTTTGTTGCTATGTTATAAAATATGGGGGGTGGGGAGGTTGCCACATGCACAGATTACACTATATAATACAATTTTTGTTCCTGGGTTATAATTGGTTCTATCATTAAAACACGGAAAAAGCTTATTAAACTGCAAAAACTTTGTTTTTGCGGGACATCCTGCAGCACATTTTAATAGTTTTTCAATGAATATCTCAGAGTCTCAACCAATTCAACATAGTTTGTGGCAGACATAAAAATAAAGTTTCTGGAGTATAACAACTATATTCAAGGAAAGTACCGCACAATTAAACAGGAAATAATAATAATAATAATAATAATAATAATAATAATAATTTATTTATATACCACCCTATCTCCCAGAAGGGACTCAGGGCGGTTTACAACAAAGATACAGACATACAATACACAACAATATAAAAACACATTATTACACAAAAATAAAATTTACATTAGCAATTAGTAGCAAATAACAGTCAGTAAAATCACAGCAGCTTCCAATTGGGTCAGTTGGATAATAAAGAGTGATTAAGGAAAAGCCTATTAAACATCAAATTAGGTTATGATTTTACAAATTAAGCACCAAAACATTATGTTATACAACAAATTTGACAGAAAATGTAGTTCAATACACAGTAATGCTATGTAGTAATTACTGTATTTACAAATTTAGCACCAAAATATCACTATGTATTGAAAACATTGACTACAAAAATGCGTTGGATAATCCAGAATGTTGGATAAGCGAGTGTTGGATAAGTGAGACTCTACTGTACTAGGTTTTGAGCTCCAAATAACACTTGCAAATCAGGAACAGAAAATGTTTCAAATTTTGTCTCATAGTGTTATTGTAACATACACCATGTGGGCTGCCTTTGGAAACTGTTTAAAAGTTGTTGCATATTTTTTAACTTTCTACAAATTATTTTTAGTTATACAATATTTTTAAATTGCTTGCAAGCCATCCTGGATCTTGCACAAGGAGAAAGGTAGAATGTGAAACCAACAAACAAATTAATTAAATAAATGACCATTGGTTGAACAGAAAAGTTTTCTTATTGGGCACAAATAATAGCTGACATGGTTGCCATTGATCTGATATCTTCAAATATCATGTGGACATGACTATTTTACATCAACACCCTGACTAGCCAGACTTTCCTTAGTTTACCATTTTGTTTCTTTTGTTTGGAATGGCAACATTTATAGCCAGTCAATTTAGAATGTGCTTTCAATATGTAGGACAGAATTGAAAATAAAAATAAATAATGAAAATATAACTATACCAACTCCTAATATTCTTTTCAATTGGAAATCTAAGCAGAATCACTTGGAAAAGTTCAGCGCTTAATACACAAATGGCACTGCTGCTTGAGTGTGCTTTAAAAGCTGCCCCAGTTTTACATTAACAATTAATTTTTATCTTACCTTAGATTTTCCAAGCTGCCATTCAGTGTTTGTGCTATCATATAGCTGAAGAAGGGTGGTACACTTTCCTTTCAAATCTTCTGGGAGAGTCAAATTCCTCATCAGGACTTTGTATCTGTAAAAATAAACAAACAAAAATGTGTTTTCTTTCTCTTTTTTAAAAAAAGAATGCTTCACTTGGGATGCTGACTTTTGTTATCTTTTCTTCAATAGAAAGTTTACCTTTTATAAAAATCTTGAAATGGCCTCCGCACTGGAAATCCAGCTCTTCGGATACGCACTGTCTCTAGCATACCAGAGTAACGCAGCTGGTTCAGCACCACATTCTGATCAAACTGGTCAGGCATCTAAAAAGCAAACGTGTACAGTCTGAAACATGTACTAGTGAACTAATACATCTGAATTTGCATAGGTGTGATTTAGGGAGAGCCATAAATTCATAATTCAAAAGCATATGAGCTTGGCTGTATTAGTCTTAAATACAGACTAATTTTCATTTTATATTACTTCTTATTTACAGATCCATATTCAAAATATATACCTCTTGCATGAAAAAGGATTTACATATGTATAACCACTTACGTTCCAATCTCAAACCTGCAGAGTTGGAATGTTTTAAACTCAGCTTCCAAGTAGTTTAAATGGGATGGAGGCACATGATGCCCATCAAACGTGACAAGTGAACTACAAGTGAATATATTCTTGGGTATGTCTTCATAAATTCAAAATATAAAAGGAAGTATAAAATAAGATAAAATATAGTCTACAGACTATTAAATGTTTCTAAGAGATTTCAGAATAGATTTGTAGCTGGGTTTTGTGCCTTTAATATTAGGAAGAGATACAGAAATGTAAAATGTGGAATTCTCTGAGGCATGGAGAACGTTGGTAAGAAAAATACCATTTATGTTTCATTGTTGTTAAAAAAAAGCAGATGCAGGACCAACTCAGAAAGCTGGCAAATCAGCTTCCAAGTGTAATAAGTCAAAGAGACAACAACCAGAAGCAAGGATATAATGTAATGATCTCTCAAAGTAAATTGTAAGCCTTACGAAAAATAAAATGCCTTGATTAGTATTCCCTGACAGTAATCAAACACTACTTTAGAGGCAAATGCCACTGACACAAACTATGGGTTTAATTTCCTTAAGAATAGCTGCAAATTGGCTTATTTAAAGAAATATGTTTTTCATCTATTCTTTTTTAAAAGGTTGTACAGTGAACTCTGTAGTAGCAAATTTGTTGCTAAACCTCTGAAAATCGTAATCTGAAAACTAGCATTAAATACTGTTTATTATAATTAAATTCAGTGCTTTGAAAATATAAATAGGTTCATTTCTCTAAATACCTTTAAAAGCACTAGATCCCATTTGATACTGGAAGCTAAGCAGCCCTGATTAGTAGTTGGATGGGAACCCCAGGTGCTGTAGGCTATATTTCAGAGGAAAGAACTTGCAAAACCACTTCAGTATTCTCCACTCACCCAAAAATTATATGAAATTCAAGGGGTTGACGTAAGTCAACAGGTGACTTGAAGTCACATATACACCCAAATGGCTTCACATGAGTGATGGGAAGAAAGAGAGAGGAAAGAAATGCCTTACAACCTATGTTCAGTGTTACTGTTCCTGAAGAGAAAAGCAAGGATTGTACTATTATAAGTGTCCTCTTCAGCTCCACATTAAAACACAAATTTGAGGAAATCCGGCTACTCTAATGTTTGACCCAACGATAATAAGAACCAATTATTTTCCATAGCATTTTCTGAAAGTTTGGTGACAGATCAGTACTATACTAACTCAGAAAGCAAGTCAACTGTTCACACACATGTATATATAAGGCATATAAAAGGCTTTTTACAAGAGTTTAGGTTGGAGTGTGAGTTGAGCAGCAGACCTAGCACTGTAAACTCTGTCTAAAACAAAGCTATACTTCATGAAATCAGCTTCAGCGTCTCCAATAAATGCCATGTGGTAACCTGATGTCAAGTTATACATACCTACCTTTCACCATGGGAGCTGAGCTTTTAGTCCAAATGAACATATTCATCTGTTCTATCTCATAAAAATGTCCACGTGCAGTAATAAAACATTCTCGCAGTAATAAAATGTTCTTGACACACAACAAAGGCTTTCTGTGATCAGGATGAAGATGCAAAACTGTTCAAAACACCTTGTATAGCCATATTCTGAAATAAGCCAGCTTCAAAAATAATAATACAGGACACCTCTCTGAAAAAGCATTCTTTTTTCATTTTACTATCATCTTTTCACTGTACACGATTTGCCATAAAATCTACAAATAAAAATATATGGAAGTAGTATTTCTGCAAGAACTGATTGAAATTCCTCAGGTACACTTCTTTCCCTAGAAATTATTTCATGACAGCACAATTCGAACATACTGCATTACATTGCATTCTCTGCCATTGATGTACGCGGAGGAAGGGAGTAAGGAGGTACGGAGCTATGACACCATAGTCATGTCTGTCTATCAGGGACAAAGGCAGTTTTACAGAAGGACAGCAAAATGCTCACATTCAGATTTGAAACAGAACAAAACAGATTTTGGAAACCTCACTATAATTTCCAAAGGGGGGGGGGCGTAAGAAGCTGTATGGTACAAGTTTCACTTCAATACTTTCCAATACACATTTCCCTCAAAACAATATACTTCAAGAATTAAAGGACTCAACTCCAAGAATACCAAAAAGCTACGTTAGCACTCACCATTTTACAGGCACATTTCAGAGTCCTCTTTAGTGCTGGAAGCCAAAATCCATAAGGAAAGCAACTGCCACACTGACCTTTTTCTCTGCCTGACTAAAGACACTGAACAATAATGAACACTATCCCTGGTGCTTTAAAAAGTTCTCTGTTGCTATGGCAACCCCTCCCTTTCTGAGGAAAATTAGTGTGGTGTGGCTATGAGATCTGATGGGGGGCTGGACAGAAAAGCATACAAATGAGCAACGCAAGCGCAACAGATTCTTCTGCTCCTTGCTGCAGAGAGGAGACTCTGTACACCTTGGAGAAAGGAACTTATACACCAGAGCTATTTAAATTTTTTAAAATGTCTGGAGCAAGAAATACTAATGATTGTTATTTACTTATTAATACATTGAAACTAGAAAGTCAGAAATTAGAGGCTCAATATTGCATTCTTCAACTGTCTTTCTGAAGTTAGCCGCTGAATCCCACAACATAAGACATAAATATATGAAACATACCTTGTGATTTGTTCCTCATGCACTATCACTTGTCATTAGGAAGATTTATTCCTTCCTGATTGAATTTTTCTCCTGCCGCATGACTGCTGGAGCGCCCAATCAATTGTACAATGTAACAGTTATAATCTAATATTGTGTCTTCTAGATGGGTTTCATTCACAGATAAGTCTCAGCATCTGAGGTTGGGCCGCTTTTTTCCAAGTCTGGCTGGGTAGTGTGTGTGTGAGTGTTTACTTTTCTGTATCGCAGGGTGACTCAGCCCACTTGCCTGAGTAATCAGGAACTTTCTCCCAACATAGTGTTTTCTTCACCATGCTTTTTATTCAAGGACACAAGTGGTCTGGATTGTGCAAGTTATACTGAAGAGGATGATCCTGAAGAAAGCATGAACCTCAATGGTCTTTTGGTAGTCTTTAAATCTGTATCTGAGGTTGTATCATGACTAAGAAACTAGGCTACAAATCAGAGTGTCTTCAGCTCAAATCCATGTAGGCTATTCCCTTTTTATAATAAGGGAGAGAACTGTACCCATTCAAACTTTCAGGGTGGTTCTAAGTAATGCAAAGAATTTTGAAGACTTTCCAATATTGGTTTAGAGAGCAAGGACTAACCATGGCTAACTGATCTGAGTGTCATAGCAAATCATGATTGTGAGAAGCTACTATGATAAAATCAAACCAAAATGGAGGAAGATACACATAAGCCACTACTTCTCATTATTTTCACCATAATCACAAATCTCTCTACAGCCTTAATCTTAATTCAGTCCTGAGTAGATCAGACCTAGACAGCTAGTAGTTTGAGTATTGGTCTAAGACTCAGAAGATCAGAGTTTATATCACCACTCAACCATAGAGATCTATTAGGTGACCTTGGGTAAGCAAAGCTCTGCCAGCCTTAAAGGAAGGCAATGGCTTACCTCCATTGAATAGATCTATTATTGTTCGTGTTAACTGTTGCCAAGTCAACTTTGACTTATGGCAACCCTATGAATAAGGGGCTCCACGTCATCCTATCATCAACCATCCTGTTCAGGTCTTGCAGATTCATTACTGGGTCTATCCAGCTGTAATGTGCTCTTCCACTTTTCCTACTGCCTTCTACCTTACCAAGCACTATTGTCTTTTCTAATGAGTCATGTCTTCTCAGGATATAACAACAACAACAACAATAATTTACTACAGTCTCTCTTTAGTCATCTTGGGTTCTAGGACGAGTTCTGACTTGATCCGCTCTCTGACCAATTTATTTGTCCTTTTAGCAGTCCATGGTATCTGTATTCACCAGCACCACATTTCACAACTGCTGCTGCTCTGCTCCACTCAAGTGCCCAAAATGTCAGGAAGCATTTTCAGCACTCACTTGTTGATAAGTTGAACCAGGTTTTGGGGTCAATTTTTGTCACAATTATTTCAATGTATGCATGAGTATATATAGTATACTGATAAGCAAAAGGAAGGAGTACGGTGTATTACAGGTGTATTTGCCCCTTTGACTTTTCTGTATTTTGTTTTGTTATAATTTGGAGTGGAAATTGAGTTGGTTGACACTGTTACCACTTGATATACCCAAGATACTCAGTGCAGTATGTTTTCAATTGAGGCAGGAAGTTGAAGGAAACAACTTTTCAGGTTGTAATGCAAATAAAATGTGAAAATGTGAAAACAGTGTATACACTTCTGCAAGGTGGTGTACTTGTATCTTCCCTCAATAATTTCTTAAATGCTTGAAAACAAAATCTGAAATAAGCTGATTACTGGAGTCGGTGATAAGCTTAGTCTTGACACTGTCCCCATTCAAAACAAAACATTCAGAAACAATTGTCAACAAAGTAGAAATTAGGTAAGTGCACACTTGATGCAGCTTTAGACAATAAAAATCCGATACAATCAGAGCTGTGTAATTTCCAACTTAATTTTTGTAACTGGAAATTTGCTAGAAGGTGTTGTAGCTCAAGGCTTCAAGTGCTTAGGAGCTTATGTGCTTGAGACCATAAAGCTCTTAAGCTGATAGATATCTGGTCTGAGGTTCCTTGAGCCAGATGAAGTGTAAAGTTGGTGTCAAAACATGAATTACTGGGCAAAACTTCCGAAGGCAGACATAGTGACACTCCATCCCAACCCCAAATTCTTTTCTTCTGTTTATTTATAGAGAGCCAGAGTGATGTAATGGTCTGAGTATTGGACTATGACTTTGGAAAACAGGGTTCAAATCCCCATTTAGCCTTGGAAATCCACTGGGTGATCTTAGGAAAGACACTCTCCGCATCAGAAGAAAGCAAAGGCAAAACCTTTTCTACCAAGAAAACTGTGTCTGGAGTGCCTTAGGAGTCATCATAGGACAGAAACAACTTCAAGGCATGCAACAGGTTTATTTATATTCTTCCTCAGCCTAAGCTAGAGGAAGCATACAACAAACATATGTATATTTTTTTAAATATCAAGAATTATTACCTTGAATAAATTGATCAAATATACAGCATATAAACTCAAAGGAAGGAATTTACTGAAACTAATTTATTAACTGAGAGGCCGTGGTAGCACAGTAAGTTAAACTGCTAAGCTGCAGAACTTGCCGACCAGATGACTGGCAGTTCAAATCCGTGGGATAGGGTGAGCTCCTGTTGCTAGCCCCAGTTTCTGTCAACCTAGCTGTTCAAAAAGAAGCAAACAATAGCAGTTCTTACAAGTTTGTTCTGAATTCCAGCATAATTTAGTTCATCGCTAAAAATATGTATTTATTGGAGTGATTAACAGCACTTAATCGCTCAATTGATAAGAACAACATTTTAGTTTTCAGTTTAGTTTTCTAAAATGAGAGTGAGCTTGTGGATCTCAAGAGATAATGAGCTACTGGTTCACTTTTATTTTAAGTAACTGAGGAAATTAAAAATCAAAATATTTTGCCTATTAAATGAACATTTGAATTTCTGTTTATTAATTGTTTCTATGTGTGTGTGTGATTGCAACATTATGTGCACTGTATGCACAAAAGTATTAGGATATTTAGAAGAAATGGCGGTGGTGATGAATAATCTTTCATTTAAACTAATAAAAAGTGATGAGAACTGTGAAAACAATTGACAGAATTAAGAAAAAACAAAGGTTTAACACACATTAAGAAAAAACTAGAGTCTAGAAAAAATATACCAGCATAAAAATGTTGAGGAAAAATGGCATTATTTTGAAATGTTATGCTTCCCAGGTATAATTCTATAGTGTATATATTCCAGTTGAAATGTAAAGTACTGTATTTCATTTATTCTAACATGCAAACTCCCCCCATATAAACATTTCTAAAAATGGGAAGCATCATAGAATCGCAGGTGCCGATAGATAGATAGATAGATAGATAGATAGATAGATAGATAGATAGAGATATAGGTTTATTTTCTGTTGGTGCTATTGAAATTAGTTTGTGTCTTAGGATTGACACAGCAGGCTACTAACTTCATGCTCAGCATCTAAAGCACATTAATATTGAGATAGAACAATACCAAGAGTTTTAAAAACAAAGAAGAAAATTTAACATTTCTTGTAATGAAAGCATAATGTAAGAATAAGAAGAAAGAGGTTCAATTGACATCAAAGATTGTTTAATGTGGTTAGGAATAATAAAATGAGCTGAAAACAATTAAGAACAATACTCCAAAATAACACAATAAACAATGAAGCATTTCAAAACAGAACTGGGATAGAAATGGCTCAGGAGAAAGAGAAAAAGGACTCAATCCACACTAAGAAGGCCTAAATATGATCTGAAAATGTACTCTTTTCCAGACATTAGGAAACCAACACCAGAGACATAAGTTTTACTTACTTCCAGAAAAAAGTTCAAGAGCTCCAGTAGCATTGTAAAAAGCCTTTATATGAGATCATTCCCCTTACCTTACTTTAAATGTTGGGAGAACAATTAAACAGCTACTTTAAAAAGAACTCAGCAAACTTGCACACATGTGCGTACACACACACAAACACACACAGACACACACACGATTTAGTAATAACTGAAATGAAATCGAAACAATCATGTTGGTACCTTTCTTTTATCTTCCTGTGAATACTGTGCATCACACTCACAGACCAAAAACAATCTGCAAAAGCATTTTGCATTTATGTCATTCAATATTCTCATTGTCATTGTATTGACTTGTGCTTAAACTGAGGGCTTGCCCAAGAGGCTCCAGGGAGTCTTTCACTGAACAAAGATGAAGTAAATTACTGAATCACAATCTTTCTTATTTGCTTATGGCAAATGGAAAATATACAGTACAAATAAGGGACTAATAGGTAGTATGTGGGCTGCTGTGTTCCAAATAATAATCTGGAAGACAATGCAGAATTTAGGAGAGGAAGTATTGAAGGAAGGATTTAAAAATGACCAAACTTTTCAGCTTTCTTAGCATGGATCCATCTGGGTGCTTCTTCACTGAAGGTTGCTACAAAAAAAGGAAACCCTTTCCACAAACAAATTACTTCTAGAAGGGTGATTTAATAATTACATTCTTGAAGTAGTACAGAGATCTAATGTGGTCGTCAAGAGGCTGCTAGACTGCAGCTACCAGCATTTTTTACCATTTGGTTGTTCAGGACACAGCCGCTGAGACTTTCAGTCCAACATGTGAAGGTATTCATGATTTGCACCATTGGCATGGTGCAACTGTTCACACTAATATATTTGAAGCAATGATGGTCAACATTGGAATTGGTATAGCTGGTATCTAGCTTAAGTGTCCAGCATGACACCATGTTCTTCAGTCTCATAAGTACTACCACACCCAAACAAAGCAGACATCTGGAAGCATAATAGAAGACTATTTGGACAACATCTGAGAGATTGAAGAAGTTTCCTCACTGGTAAAGGAAATATGGTGTATTTGTGTTGTTGCAAAAACAACAACACCACATTTCTAATTTATGTACATTTCACATGAAACTACCATTAGTCCTATGCCCATGAAGCTATGCACAGAAATTCTGTACTGCCCTGAACCTACTGCTGTGTGCTGAACCTTCTTCAGTACATATAAAGTTTATGAAGGAAGGGGGAAGAATCTATTTTGTGGATAAGGAGTGTTTATTCCTTTAGAGAACACAGAGAGATCAACAAAGTTTTCTTTTGAGATAGGAAGTGCAGACCATACAGCACAACAATGATTCTGAACATGAGAGTTATGTACACCTCCAATATAATTGTAAACAGGTTAAAAAAATAAATATTTATAAAGAGCATAATATAGCCTCCAAATTGTCAATATGCACAGAAATTGTAATTTCCATATAACAGGCTTATGATTCTTATCTTTAAGCATCCTATAATAGGCTTAAAATTCAAATACAATATGCCAATAATCCACCTTAATTTTTGGACATGTGTATGTGTGGGCACAATGGCCAGGACCATGAAACTGAGCAAGGCACACGGGATGCCTTTCTACCCACGGGAAACAAACACTGTTCAAAGTAATAAAAGTATGAAGGGGAAGAAGGGGTTTAAGCTTTTACTTTAGCCTCAGGGCTGACAAATCTTACTAAATTGGCAGCAGGAGTCCCAGCACAGATCCCAGCTGGAGACCTGGAGAGGCCCTCCTCTCCACCTGTGAAAATGCTGTTACCATTTCTTCTCAGGTCATCATAATTAAAGCCTACAGTCCCTGCTGGATAAGCCTCAATCTGGCCTCTCCCCTTTTTGCTTCATTGTTATCAGTCAGTGGTCTTCCGCTGAAGAAAAGTCAATCAGGCTTCATGCTAGCCAGAGATTTGCCCATTCGACAAAGCCATGCTGTGAAACACTAATTAAGAGACAGCTGTCCTCTCCCACCTAACTCCTGGTGACCAAAAGGCAGGCAGATCATTGTTTAAGGCAATGGACAGGAGGTTTGTGCCACGGGCCTGAACAAAGAGTGTGACATCACAAACACAATATCTCTGTTTTAGAGTAACAGATGCACTCTTCTCTGCATTGCATACAAACTAATGTCAAGGGTTTTTACACCTCTTAGCAATGGGATATTCTTTAAACCATATGGATAGGTTTTTCAAGTGATCTTTTTTATTCTATCAGACTCTCCAGTTTCTCTCTTCTATACACAATTATTTTGAATATAGTTTTGGTGCACTTGTTCGGAATACCTGAATAACCCGTAAACCAATTAAATGATCATCACCTAGCAATATTACTCTTTTAACCAATTACACTGACATTTCTTTCTACATTCATTTCTTGTACACACCAGGGCCAGAAAGGCCTTCACATTTTTTAAAATGTATCTTCAAGCTTTGGCCCCAGTGATGTATAACTTTCCCACACCAATTCAAAACCCTACATTAAATTTTAGTTTAACAGCCAACAAATGTTTCCCAGTCTTCATCTATAGAATTTTAAAATTAAATAGGCACTGAATTGATGATGAAGCAGTTCATTCAATTCAAAGAAGGACTTGTTTTGAAACTCTACTCCTTATCTTCCATTGACAAGACACAAAGATCTCTTTTCAAAATACTTTGTGGCCAGCAGATCTTACTTATCAATGAGTAACAAAGAAAAGTTGAAAAGTAGCAAAGCTTTCCTACATGATACATAACTAAAGTAAATTTGCATTTAAAGTAATATAATATTAATCAACATTCTTGCCCCAACTTCAGCTACAGTATAATCTTTGTGCCTAGTTGACACCAACAAGCCTGTTTAAAGTAATTACTCCAATCATTACATTAGGAAATGTAATGGATGTGTGTCTAGGACCTGGGTTGAAATCAAATTTTCAATACAGACCAAGAATCAGTCCTCTTTTTTTACTCTGCCTGATATATCTAATATTAAATATCCAACAGGTTCTAAATTGGTAGGAACTGGAGTGGATACCTTAAGAATAGCAAGCATAAAATTGTATTATGGCTGTGCTCCACAAATGACTGTGTAATGCTGACTTCTTCTCACTAAGCCAGGATCAATAAAAGTCAGCATGGCCTTGTACACTCCCTGTGTTCTAGGTGTTCTAAAGATGGCAAGGTTGTCCCTAGCAAAGCTAATAACTACAAGACTAATAACTACAAGAAATAAAAAGACACTTGTCAAACTTGATCTTACCAACCAGAATAGCATGACTACTTGGAGAACTGTGTCCCGTCAAAATGCCAGAGATTTCTACAATTGGTCAGTACTGAAGTTTCTTGGCCATATGAAATTTGTCAAACCCCAGACAACAGCCTCTGTATGTGTAGGAGATTAATTTGTAACAAAATTACCACCTCCAGATATTCACTGCCTTGAATTTCTCATACTGAGCATGTTCAATGCATGAATTAAAGCCAGATGAGCTAGAAGTAAAACAAAAACCCTGATCACTTCAGCTTGTCAGAAACAGGCATTATTTTGATGTTAAGGCTTTGCAACATGTTTAAAGGGTAAACGGATGCACCTAGAGCAGTGGCTCTCAACCTGGGATCCACAGCTGTTTTTGGCCTACAACTACCAGAAATCCCAGTCAGTTTGCCAGCTGTTAGGATTTCTGAAGTTGAAGGTCAAAAACATCTGGGGACCCCAGGTTGAGAACCACTGACCTAGAGGCTTCGACAAACAGCAATTCAACCTTTTTTTTCCATAGGGGATTCTGGAGGTATTAAGAACCACTAAACACTGGTAAGAGGCTGTATGTAGCCTCTAGGTTTACACTTTGCCCAGCAAAATGAAGGTGGTGGACTGCACATGTAACATCCAATTAAGTAAAATGGGAGCTCTTTTGATTAGATATTTTGTGAAATATGGGTTTAATGTTTGGGGCAGTGGTGGTGTAGCGGAACCCAACACAATGGAAGAAAGGTTTTTCTTCAGAACAGAAATATTCTGGAATCTCAAATTGAAACTAGTCTCTTATTAATTTAAATTAGGATTTCAAGTACCAGCTACCTTAAAGTAGCTACTTCTCTGAATAAAGGGAAATTATTCAAATGGGGTTAATCTGAAGGCATACACACACAGATAGATAGATAGGAAATGAGGTATTGAGAATTTTTGCAGGTTTGTAACTTTTTTCTTCTTTCTAGAATGTATAAACTCTTGATCTATTTTAATAGGAGTACGGGGAAGGATGTTTAATGTGCAACAGAACTGTTTTACTTCTGTAAGCAGTGTGATAAGAGTAGCATGTAATGTGTTTTTCTCCATCATCAAAAAGAATTTAGGTGTTTCATGATTGTAATTAATACACAATCATCTGGTTGTCAATATAGTTTTGCAGTATCGACAAGGAATATATGAGGCTTTTGCAGTATTTATCAGAAATATATCTGTCAGGGGACTTCATAATTTTTTCCAGTATTTTCAGATAGCTATTTTTTAAAAAATACTGAGGGCAATCACTTTTATATACGTATCTGTTTCAAATGTGTTTGTATCTGTTTGGAATCTGGCTTTGATGAAAGAATAATATACTTTTCTGGAATGCACTGAACGTTTTAATAAATAAAACTTGCTTCTCCCTTGACTTTGTTTATTCAACTGGTAGCTATCAGCCATGTTCTGTGGACTTTTGGGTGCTGGACCAGCTCCTGCTTTCTGTAATTTTGGCTGGCAACAAAATCAGGAAATGTACTGAGTGTCTGTTTGATTGGGCAGACCACACATTATGCAGAACTAGTCTCAGGAGAGAAGTACCAGCTAGAAGTGCATTTGTGGTGGTGTTTCTCACTATGAGAACTGTGTCAACCCTACCCTGGTTTCACTCACATTTCTGGTCTTCAATATTTGTAGTAATACTAACAAAATTAGCCTATTCTATGAAAGAAAACATGTTTCTCTGTGATATCACCCATTCTTGCTAAAATCATCCTGAAATTCAACGGGCAAAAAGTCCAAGATATACACAACCCTATGGCAGAAACAGACTGGCTGCTTGGCACAATAACAGGTAAACATTCCTGACAATTCCAGCAAGTTTTGGAAAAGGAATGAGGAAGCAGTTAAACACTATTCTGAACTTTCTCCTTGACTTATTAGTAGATTTGGCCAAGAAATCTTAACAGGAAATTAGCCTGCCTCAGCACACAGCTAATATTTAATATGGGCAAATTAGGAAACCAAGGAAATATTTCACTGAGCGGCTTTGTGTTGCTAGGAAACTAAAGGTCAGGTGACACCCAAAGGCCAAATTTATTCCCATCCCCTTGGTAAACTCATAAAGCCTCTTTCATTCTAGATTCTGATTCTGTGCGTTGGGACTGAGAAACCTAGTGACCCTGCCACTCTCACAACCTAATTGTGATTCAGGGCTCCTTAGTTCCACCCTGATCTCTCAACACATATCCAATTTATTTATGCACATAAGGATCAGGAGCAAGTGATGCTGCCACCTGCTGGTTTTCACCATGCAGCTGATATTCTTGGACAGCTGAGGACTTCCTTCATGGTTTAAAGACTCTGGAGGCATTCTTACAGAAGACAGGGATTCCCTCAAGAGCATGACTGGCATTGACCTTAGAATTGCCTTGGTACCATTGATAATAATCAGAAATACATCCCCTCTGGCTCTTCGGGTTAATACACAGATCCCTGTGTGCTAAACACAACATTTTCGTTCACTGAGGTATTTGGGAACAGGAATGCCTGGTGCTCTTTGTAATTTAACATCTTGAAAGAGACTACCAAATCACTTAGAAATATATGTTCTTTCCCCTTCCCTCCCAAGGTAAGTCTTCCCTGTTTGCATGGATTAGAATTAATTTTGCAGTGATGTCAATTATATTCAGCAGCAAGCAGCTTCTCTCCTCATTAGTTGTGCACACCCTGGTCTAAAATCCAGAATTAACATTAACAGCTCCCAATTAACATTAACCATCCCTAGCATCTGTACATATATAATGCAAATGCATGTTTATGGTAAATAAGGAAAAGAACAAATCTGCAAGGCAACAGGAAGAGGGAGAAAAAAATACTTTACTGAGACAAACATTTCAACTGCTAACCGTGGTTTGCAGGGAATGAACTACGCCTACATTTAAATACTGTGTTCCCTGGGACCAAGCTATATGCAACAGAAGCAGCGAAGGTTTGCTTTGAATGTTTCTTCTGATCTAACTTCATAGTTGCAAGCCACCTGTGTTCTTATGTCTTTCTTTCATCTAGTGGTAAGAGCTGGGTGAAGCTTCATGTCTTTTTTGTTACAAGCACAACACAACCAAGTCAGCAGCAAACCAACTGTAATTTAGCCTCTAGCTTAGCAAGGAACTGTCAGTTCCTAATCTTATTGTTCTTCAGTGGAACATATGCACCTGTTTAAAGGGATCTGTTGAGCCACAGGTACAGGCCACCAGCAAACTATTGAAAGTTTTGAAAGGGTGTGTTAAGAAAAATATTTTTATCAGTAGTCTGTATTGGAATACAATTTGAAGAGCTTTAACCACATGCTTAAACTCTTTCTATTTATGGCCTGAAAAGAATGGCATACTTTTGGTAATACATTTCAATGAATTCATACATAGAACTGGATATTTAGCACATTTTAACTTAATGTTCATGTGGTCTGCCCTTGTTTTCATTGTCTCCTTGTTTTATTTTGTAATGGATATTATTTATTGTATTGCTTATTGTATTGTGATGTCCTGTTCTTTTATATGCTGTTTACATTGTATTGTTTTGGGCATGGCCCCATGTAAGCCGCCCCGAGTCCCCGTTGGGGAGATGGTGGCGGGGTATAAATAAATTTTTATTATTATTATTATTTGATCCTCTACAGTTAAAGAGAAGTTCTGATGTGTAAGTTACAAATAACTTTTGATCAAAATCTAGAAACACTTTTTTACATACATGGCTTGGATTGCTGGGATCTATCATACCATCTTTAGAGGGCATAAGAACCTTTTTAAAAGCTGTAATAAGCACAAATTGTGGTGGCTGGCACACTCTCCATGTGTACTCTTCTCCTTTCAACTAAATCCGGGACAGCTATTCATCTATGAAAGCTGATACCATACAAGAGTTGGCACTTATCAGTGGTTCTCTGGGAAGTGGAGAAATTCTTTCAGTCATTTGTTTTATCTTTCCATTAGACCATTAAAAAGCTGCAGGCCTGGAAATCTGCTGATCACAATTAAGTATATTAAAAGATAATTACTTGCTACATGTTTTCTTTAAATTGTGAAATAGGCATGTAGTGATAATAGCAAAGAACCTTTGATGGCTTTGTTCCTCCGTTAACATAATGACATTATTGCACATTAATGTTCACCAGAGTAATTTGAGATATAACCTAGAGTTACAGCTATGTATTTTCTCAATTAAATTCTTTTTTTTCTTTTTGGGCATAATTTGTCCACACAAATTTCTATTACTGGAACAAACAACTGAATGAGGATACCTTTTAATAATGAAAAAGGTCACATTTTTGGTTAAATGTGCTGGTTAAATGTACAGTGAAAACACATAAATAATCTGTGGCACTTAAGGTCAGTTTCCCATTAGCTCCTACAATCTGGACTGCGCCTGAACCAGCCCAAAGGCAAACCATTTTCTGTTCATACTTTCTGGGGAAGCTGTGGCAAACTCAGCTCCTTTTCAAGAGTAGATTTTATATGTTCACTTATTTAGGGCTGACAGCTTTTCTTGTTTGCTGACAAGGTTCATGTGCCTTCAAAAGCTTCATGACTAGAAGAAGTGCAACATGTGCCATTTTCATTATGACTGTATCTCTGTTAGGAAAAGTTGCTATTGTTTCTATGTTGTACCACAGCCAGGAATGGAACAGCTGCCACTTTTCACTGCATCCATTTGGGGCAATGGGGAAAGCTGCACCTGTTGCATTTCATGGAGTCATGTAGCCTCCAAAGGTCACAGGAGACCTACCAGAGAAAGAACTGTGGCAACTTCACACAGATCATGTATTCATAAAATTGCATACTTACGTTCACATTAAAATGTTTTCTGTGTAAACTGGAAAAAACAATGCTTGAGATCTTATAACTGACTTAGGTGTGCATAAGTGTGGCTTGCATGTTGAAGTCCTTTTTTAGATGGGGCAGAAGAGTATTCTCCTGTGCCCCATCCAACAGCCTTCCACTATTTAAATGGGGGGCGGGGAGAGTACTTATGTCTCTTACCAGTTAGCAAGGAAGAGGCAATTCAGACCATGAAGACCTGGATGCTCTAGGCTCTTAGGGAAGGAAAAGAGATTCACTCCTTTTGAAAAAGCACTCACATTTCCCCCTCATCTGAGAGAACTGAAAGTGGCTTCTCCAAATCTCCCCACAACCTCCCCTCCCTACAGCAATAGAGACCCATCCCACAGCTTCAAGGCAACCCAGAAGTGAGAAAACACGGAACAGTATGCACAGAGCTATGTGCAGACATCAGAAAATGTGTGAAACAGTTCAAACAATGTGTTTTTAACAATCCCCATATTAATTATTATCTTTGTTTTTTCATTGCCATTAACCTTTTTTTCAAAATAATGTGGCTTGATTTCAGGGCTAGACTTCAGAGCAATGTAATGTAGTGGCAGGGAGCCCAACTGTAACTTATTAAACTCTCCTGTATTGCTTAACACAGATGTATCATTGCCAGAATTCCTATGAGATCAGCAGTGTTTGTTTTACTTTTCTACTTCTTGGCAAGCACACTCCTGCATACTTCTAAAATATTCTTGCTGATAATCTGCAGTGATGAAAAATCATGGCACATTTGGGGGAGGAGAGATTTTTCTTCCAAATTGGAAGATGGCAAACCAATAGCAGATTTCAAAGTCAAAAGGTAGGGGGATTTGCCATTTTCTGGCTTTTGTCTATCAGGCATTTATAGCATGTCATTATTCATACATCAAACTATTGAATACCTCATATGCCCTGAAGAAGCAGAATTAGATAAGTTCTACAAGGATCTGCAGCACTTACCGTGTTTCCCCGAAAATAGGACATTCCCATAAAATAAGACCTAGTAAAAGTTTGGGGGGATTGCCAAATATAAGACCTCCCCTGAAAGTAAGACCTGGGAGGAAGGAACTCCCTCCTCCTCCGCTTCTCCCAACTAAACTCTGGCAGAGTGTGAGAAATGCTGCTGCCGCTTGCAACTGTCTGCTTTTGGTCAGCAATAGGGAAGCTCCGCGCTTGCTGACGAGGAGAAGCCGAACCCTGGGCTCCTCCTCCCCCTCTTTGCTACAGGGGGCTTCCGCACTCACCAGTTCACGTGAGAGGGGCGGTGGCAGCGAAGACTCCTTGCTGAAAAGTTCTCCAAAGTTGCCATGGCTATGGCGGTGGGAGCCCCGTGCTGCCTGTTGCTGCTGCTGCTGCTCTTAGCCTCTTCCTTCGCCCCTTGGGCAGCCCTCCTCGGAGCGGCCCAGGGACAGTTCTCAGCAGAGGAAGAGGCAGGAGTCGGGTCTCGGGCTTGGAGGGAGAGAAGCCCCCTGTAGCAAAGAGGGGGAGGAGGAGCCCAGGGCTCGGCTTCTCCTCGTCAGCAAGTGCGGAGCTTCCCTATTGCTGACCAAAAGCAGACACTGGAGACGCAGCTTCGGAGCCTCCTTCTCTCTTCCCTCCAACCTGGCCCAAATCTGCCGGCCTTTGGAGTGGAATAAGAGTGGCTTTAGGAGAGAAGCCCCTGGCACAAAGCCTGGCGTCCCATCTTGGCACCTGCCTCTCTTCTCAAGTGGCGCTTGTGGCCCCAGAGCTGGGAAGCAACTCCTTCAGCCCCTTCTGGCTTACATGGGAAAGGTGGGCGCCTTTCCCATGCTGTCGAGATGATGCATGGTCCTCAATAGACAGGGAGCCCTTTCCTTCAATGGGAGGAAATTAATTGATGGCCCAATCCTGATCCCAGACGCCCCAAGGAACTCTGGCCAACATATAAGAGGCCCTTGACCCCAAAGGAGGGCCTTCATTGCTGGCGGAGGCTTCTTAAGGTGAAGGGCAGAGCTTGGCCATAGTCAAGAAAACACTTGTCAATGGGAGGAAACGCTTCCCCTGTACAGTATATAATAAATGTTCATTCTTTGTTCAACAATAAATGTGAATTCTGTGTGTTGTCGAAGGCTTTCATGGCCGGGATCACAGGGTTGTTGTATGTTTTCCAGCTGTATGGCCATGTTCTAGAAGTATTCTCTCCAGACGTTTCACCCACATCTATGGCAGGCATCCTCAGAGGTTGCCTGCCATAGATGTGGACGAAACGTCAGGAGAGAATACTTTTAGAACATGGCCATACAGCCTGGAAAACATACAACAACCCCAATGTGAATTCTTCTTCTTAAAAATATAAGACACCCCCTGAAAATAAGACCTAGCACATCTTTGGGAGCAAAAATTAATATAAGACACTGTCTTATATTCGGGGAAACAGGGTAGTGGATAGCACACCAAAAAGAGACATTATTCTCATTACAGGAGATTGGAATGGTAAGGTGGGCAGTCAAATGATAACCGAGATCACAGGCAAACATGGTCTGGGACAACAAAATGAAGCAGGACGTAGGCTGATAGAATTTTGCCTGGAAAACTCAATGTGCATCATCATCATCATCATCTAATTACTTATTAATCGCCCTCCATCCAAGATGCTCTAGGCGATTTACAAGCTAAATTGTAAAGGATAAATATACATACATACAAATATTGATAAAATTAACATAGATCAAAAGCTCTAGTAAAGAGCCAGGTCTTAAGTGCTAGGGTAAAAGGCCCTAACTCACGCATGGCTCTCATATAGGGTGGCAAGGCATTCCATAAGGCAGGGGCAGAAATAGAAAAAGCTCTGTGTCTGGTCCTTTCCAAGTGCACTTCTCTAGGACCCAGTATATAAAGTAAGTTGTGTTGGGATGGTTGTTGCAACGTCCGATGATGGGAAAAGGAGAGACGGTCCCTAAGGTATGATGGGCCCTGGCCGTAAAGAATTTGAAAGGTCAGAACTAGCATCTTATATAGACCACAGTAATCCAGTGCAAATGCTGCAGCACTGGTGTTATATGGCATTTCATGGGTGTTCTTGTGACTAGCCTGGCTGCCGCATTCTGAACAATACGGAACTTTCGGGTCGTAGACATCGGAAGGCCAACATATAGGGCGTTACAAACACTCTCTTCCAACAACCTAAAAGACGGCTTTACATATGGACTTCACCAGATGGTCAACACCGAAATCAGATTGACTACATCCTTTGCAGCCAAAGGTGGCGGACATCCATCCAGTTGGTGAAAACAAGACCTGGAGCTGACTGTAGTTCAGCTCACGAACTTCTTATTACAAAATTTAGAATCAGACTAAAGAGAATGGGGAAAATACACAGACCAATTAGATATAATCTCACAAATATTCCCAGTGAATATGCAGTGGAGGTGAAGAATAGATTTCACAGACTAGATTTAATAAACAGAGTCCCAGAAGAACTATGGACAGAGTCCACAACATTGTTCAGGAGGCAGCAACAAAGTACGTCCCTAAGAAAAAGAAAACCAAGAAGGCAAGATGGTTGTCTGTTGAGACACTGGAAGTAGCCCAAGAAAGAAGGAAAGTGAAAGGAAACAGCGATAGGGGGAGATATGCCCAATTAAATGCACAATTCCAGAGGCTAGCCAGAAGAGACAAGGAACTATTTTTGAACAAGCAATGAATGGAAGTGGAAGAAGACAACAGAATAGGAAGGACAAGAGACCTCTTCCAGAAAATCAGAAACATCGGAGGCAAATTTCAGGCAAAAATTGGCATGATCAAAAACAAAGATGGCAGGGACCTAACAGAAGCTGAAGAGATCAAGAATAGGTGGTGAGAATATACAGAAGATCTGTATAAGAAGGATAATAATATAGAGGATAGCTTTGACGGTGTGGTGAGTGAATTAGACCCAGACAGCCTGAGGAGTGAGGTTGAATGGGCCTTAAGAAGTATTGCTAATAACAAGGCAGGAGACAACGGGATCCCAGCTGAGCTGTTTAAAATCTTGGAAGGTGATGCTGTCAAGGTGATGCATGCCATATGCCAGCAAATATGGAAAACACAAGATTGGCCATCAGATTGGAAAAAATCAATTTATATCCTCATACCAAAAAAGGGAAACGCTAAAGAATGCTCAAACTTCCGTATAGTGGCACTTATTTCCCATGCCAGTAAGGTAATGCTCAAGATCCTGCAAGGCAGACTCCAGCAATACATGGAGCGAGAGTTGCCAGATGTCCAAGCTGGGTTCAGAAAAGGCAGAGGAACCAGCGACCAAATTGCCAATATCCGTTGGATAATGGAGGAAGCCAGGGAGTTCCAGATCTACTTCTGCTTTATTGACTATTCTAAAGCCTTTGACTCTGTGGATCATAATAAACCAAGTCACCTTGTCTGTCTCCTGAGAATTCTGTATAAAGACCAAGTAGCCACAGTAAGAACAGATCACGGAACAACAGACTGGTTCAAGATTGGGAAAGGAGTGCGGCAGGGCTGCATACTTTCACCCTCCCTATTCAACTTCTTGGGAGGAGAGCAATGGCTAACCTTGACAAAATAGTGAAGAGCAGAGACATTACACTGGCAACGAAGGCCCGCATAATCAAAGCAATGGTATTCCCCATAGTAACCTATGGATGCGAGAGCTGGACCATAAAGAAGGCTGAGCAAAGGAAGATAGATGCTTTTGAACTCTGGTGCTGGAGGAAAATCCTGAGAGTGCCTTGGAGCGCAAGAAGATCCAACGAGTCCATCCTCCAGGAAATAATGCTCAGTTGCTCACTGGAGGGAAGGACATTAGAGGCAAAGTTGAAGTATTTTGGCCACATCACGATGAGACAGGAAAGCTTTGAAAAGATCACGATGCTGGGGAAAATGGAAGGAAAAAGGAAGAGAGGACGACCAAGGGCAAGATGGATGGATGGTATCCTTGAGTGAATGGCTTGACCTTGAAGGAATTTGGGGCGGTGATGGCCGACAGGGAGCTCTGGCATGGACTTGTCCATGAGATCGCGAAGAGTCGGAGACGACTAAACGACTGAGCAGCAGCAGCTATGCCCTTGTAGGAAGAAGTCCACAATGAAAGCACTCACTAGAACTATTTCCTCAGGAAATTCTATTCCATGAACTGCAGTGTGATCACTGCTTTCTGGTACCTGTTGCCCATTCAATGTGATGAAATTAGCAAGAAAACTACAGGACATATTGAGAAACATTTGGATGATGTTTTGTTCCCCAAGCTATTTTCCTATTCCTTGAAAGTCATGGATGCCTGGAATGTCCACAGGTCATACTCTGGAAAAGACAACCCTCCATTTGAAAGTTTTTCTAACCCAATTCTGGTTTAAAAGTAGACAAATCATAAGAAAGGAGAGTGGGGGCCATGAAGTTGTCCATCAACAGTTGACTCCTCGGCAGCAGAAAAAACAGGCACACTGGGTCAGATGCCCACAGTTTTCACCACTTTGGAAAGTTATACACTGTCTTACTATTTAACTTGTAATTATTTAATATTTGTAGCTATTGAGCACTTGCAATTTTTGCCATATAACAAACTTCATGGGCCCCATGAATTTTCATTAATGCTCTCGCTTTTTTCACTTTTTCTAGATGCTTTTTTCTATTTAACTTTTCTATATAACATTTTTTCTATATAAAATTTTTTGTCTGTTTAAAAGAGTTTCAGAACCTTGAGCAGCTTCTTTAGAGTTCTCACTCACCATTGTAGGAGCCATGAGCCACCATTGGCCTTATTTTATTTTTATTTTTTTGCAATCCCAAGCAGCTACTCAAACAGGAATCTATTGTATAGCTAAGCATACATAGGTCACGTTCAGCTTGAGGGCTTGTAAATTGCATAGAATTGACCTCTGATCTTTGGTTTAATTTGCTCACTATTTTCATATTCCACAGTGCCTTACAATGGCACTAGATGAGGAATGTGGGGAAAAGGGGAACCATAGCATGCCCCTCCAAGACAAGACATTAAATTAAGCTATACGTTTTTTTACCCTTGTTCTTCTTTAACTGAGCTTCAGAACTAGATTCACTGGACCCAGTTCTTCACATCTGCTGATCTACTTTCTGCATCCTCAAAACCCTCCATGCATAAGATTTCAACTTCATGTTTACACACCCTGGACTCTCCACAGATATATATATCCTTTCCTTGCCTAGTTTATCCATACCTCACAACCTCTGAGGATGCCTGCCATAGATGTGGGCGAAACGTTAGGAGAGAATACTTCTGGAACATGACCACACAGCCCGAAAGACATACAACAACCCAACTTCATGTTTACAATTTTGTATTTTTTATAGGTTTGTCATTTATTTTCACTTAACAAACTGCTTTACTGCAAGGAATTATTTTAAGACATTGTATTCATGAAGACCAGTAATGAGTCTTTCTGATATGCAGTTTTAGAAACACACAAAGAGTTATAAATGCTTTCTCAATGCTTGGACTCACTCAAATATATAGATGTAAGCAGGAGCACTGGTTTGAATCTAAGGAAAACATAAAATGTAATCTTCTAGAAATATGCTATACTGTGGTACTTTAGTGTGCATTTCTTTTCTTCAACCTCCATTATTTGGCATCAGCAGTGACAGCAATAACAGCGAGGGAAATCCTATCCTATGTTTCATAAAAAATTACTCAACTATTCTCAACTGTAAAACGGAATAAAAACAGTCTGTTTCTCATCTAAGGTGAGTTCTGTGGCAGAACAAACCAATTGGAGCCACCATTACTAAGATATCTAGACCATTTCTAAAAGCCTGAGTACAGATTCAACAAGGTCTAAAAAAAAAAAGGTGTGGGAGACTCAAGATCTCAATGGGACCTATTCCTATTTTCGCCAATGTGATTTTAGATAACACATGAATTTTTAACATGTCCCAGGTACTTTTTGTGGCTTGTTGTTCTGTAACAACCACCACTGAGTTAAAACTTGTGCTTCAGTAAGCATTCTTGAAGGATAGTTTTAATCTCCATTTTATATGTTTTAAAAATTCCAGTCCTGCTTAACTCCCACACAAATTAATGTGAAGGATGCCAAGATTGGACCTGAAAAATAAATAAATATATACATAAGTTACCCTCTATCTTTTTGTAAGGCCAAGCAAGTCTTCTAAGTTATTTATTTTTCTTTCTCCTTTTTACAGAAAACCACTCTGTCTGCCAGTGGGTGCAGAATCCCAGACTCAACAAATGTGTACTATCAGGTTTTGCCAGAGGGATTGCAAAATTCATTTTAACTTGAGTGCGTCTGTCTAAAAAAGAAGATAACCTCTTTCAACTTCTGTACTCCCTCTTTGCACTCCCTTTTATAATTTTTATAGAGAGCGTCCTGTAAGTAATGTGTGTGTGTGTGTGTGTGTGTGTGTGTATGTGTGTTGTGTGTGTGTGTGTGCACAGAGTTTGGCATACAAGGGAGATAATTTCTACTTTCTCCCCTCTTTCACCAAATCTTTTCCCAAATTTTGACTGAAAGAAGAAATGCTTTAATAAAGCTTTGTCTGCTTTCTGGCAAAATTATCCCGAGGGAGTTTTCACAGGAAACCCAGGAAATCCTGGGAAGTTTGCTTATTTTACCTCTGTTTTTATTACCATGTAATGCAGGACACAGTGAGAACATTCTGCCAAGAGAAATACTTACTTAAACACCCAAATTGTTTCAACTATTCACTATGGCTTCAGTCAAAACACCTAAAACACTTTTCTATTTATCTGACTTGCTTACCTTTTTGGAGTTCTTCCCTCTTTGTTTTTTTCGTCACTAAAATTCTGCATTTCCCGCAGCAGCTGCACACATGCACACAGAGGCACTAAAACTTGCACACCAAACAGAGCTCTCTTTAGTTTGCTTTTTGAGGCTTTCATGTGATATCTTTGGCTATGCTTGTTTAATTCATTCCTGCTGCTACTCAAAGGAAATCATGCCTAGCTAGAGTTAGCTCTGTAGCACTCCCTTTTAGGTATTCCCTCATCAAGAGTACAGGAAGCTTAATCTTTCTTATGAGTGCTGAGAATGTAAAAAGCGTTTAAAGCCAACAAATCCTTTACAGACCTTACAAGATAAAATGAGCAAGATGGCTTGAAACAAAGTCTAACTTGGGAGTGAGGAACTCTAAATATTTTTGCTTGGAGGAGAATAAACTGTCCTCTAGTTGTGCTTCATTAGCAAGCTATTCAATGAGGGCCTGCATATATCCCTGAGCGGTTACCATGTCAACGGGGAGAACGAGATCAGAATTTAATCCACAATCTTTAGGGAAACTTATTTTTGCTAGCAGGAGGTTATAGGGAAGACACTAAAACACTTTGCTTGAAAATAAAATGAATTGCTACTACAAGCATTTGGTTTTAAACCTGACTCTTCTGAATTTCACTAGTGCTCTCTCTCTTTTCCAAAAGGGTTAAAAGGATAATGCCAAACAAATTACAGTCCGGTTTTATTTTTCCCTCTGAATGTTTATATTTATTTTCCTACATGATATGTGACTTCTTGCTATGTCCCCTAAGTCAAGCTATGTACTCTATGGCTGCTACCAGTTTCCTATGGCTATGAAGACAGATAAGGGAGAAAAGGGGAATAGGCAGCTTGTACTATCACTCTGCTCACCTACCATCTTGTTGCATCCTGCTTGTGCCACAGAGACGAGTAGGTCCTTGTTGAAAACTGTATACACCCACATATAATTCTATAAATTTAAGTTTTAAAAAACCCAGCCTTGTAAAAACTGGGTTGACCTATCCGCAGGTCAATATAAATACTGTACCTTAGTTCTTAAAAGAAGAAAAGAAAAGAAGAACAACCCTTCTCTGAGTAGAGTGCTGAAAGATGAAAGCTTGGTCCATTCCAGGGGAACATAAAGAAAGCACTAACTCACTCTATGCTTTTTGCAGCACCATTGGTTCTGGCTTGTTTGAAGGTCTGGATGGAAAAATTGAGTGGTTCAATGGTACTTCCCTTTTATGATTGAACTCTGTTGTGGCTATCCCCATTAGAGGCAGGCCAACGAAGACTACTAGAATGGACAAAATGGCCCACTTACAAAGAAATATTGACCAAAAAGAAAGATACCTTCCAGCTGAAATCAAAAGAAGTGTCAGGACCCAGGCAGCAGAGCACCAATAACCATACACAGAGGCCAGAATCTATCTAATATCTTTATTAAGGAAATATGTAAAGTTAATAAAAGCAAGCGTATGAATTAGTCCAGGAGTAGACCTTTCAGGAAAGGTCAAAATTAGTCCAAAGAAGCAATGTCCAATATGAAATATTAAGGTCCAAAGTTGTAATCCAATAACCGAAACACTCACTTTGCCAGGCAAAGTGAGGGGAGATGACAAGGTCTTTTAGTCCATGAACTTGAACGAGGCTAGGAAGTAACTTGATTCTTGGAAAAACAAGGCTTGGATACAAGGCAGCAAGGAACGAGGAGCAAGGACAAGATCCGTGGTATTTACTTGGCAAAATCCGGGAAACAAGGCAAGGCTGGGTCTTGGAAAGCAAGGCAAAATCCGTGGAAGAACAAGGCTGGAAAACGAAGGCTTGAATCAGGAACAAAGGCTTGGAAGCGGAGTAGCTGTCCACACACACTACTCCAGTTGCTGACGAATTGACTCCGCAAGATCTCTCCGGGAGCAAGGAACCTAAATAGGCCTTGTTTTCCCCACCAGAGAACACTTCTCTGGGGAACCAGAAACGAAAGTCAATCTCTGTGTCCAGATGTATGACTCCCTAAAATTTCTCATGGGAACAGGCTTTAATCATCTGAATGCTTTGCTGCTATTCTCAAACTCCTGCGATTAGCCTGTTGCACTCCTTTCTGCTGGAGAATGTAATTACGGCGCGAAAAAGGGGGAGAACTCGACTCCGGGCTTGTTTGGGAGATTTCTGGAAGACAAGCCTCCTGCAGGTGCAAAGGCTCAATTTCTGGCTGAAATGGTTCCCTTTCTGGCTGAAATGGAGGAAAACCCAAGTTCTCCTCTTCGTCAGTCACAACAGCACTAGGAATGGGACTACATGGCCCATGAGTCATCACACTATCCCCCTCCTCAAGCCCCCTCTCAAACTGGGACTCTCTCTCCGAGGCGCGAGGCCGCGGTTTGGCGGGATAGGCCTGATGGAAGCGGCGGGTTAGATCAGGAGCATGAACCGTGGAAGCGTCTTCCCAAGAGCGCTCTTCGGGGCCAAAACCCACCCAGTCAATGAGATATTGTAGGCGGCGGCGGTGAAAGCGAGAATCCAAAATGTCCTGAACCTCGAACTCTTCTTCTCCGTCCACCAGAACAGGGGCGGGGGCCGGCCGGTCTGCATCAGGGCGCACACCATCCGCCGGAAGGAGCAGGGAGCGATGGAACACTGGATGAATGCGCATAGAGCGCGGAAGTTGGAGTTTGAAAGTCACGGGGTTAAGTTGCGCCACCACTGGATAGGGACCAATGAAACGGGCATCTAGCTTCCGGCAGGGACGGTGGGAGGGCAAAAAGCGAGTGGACAGAAGAACCCGGTCTCCTACCTTGATTTCGGGGCCCGGCTGGCGATGCTTGTCAGCGTGGCGTTTATAGTCCTCCTTGGCTTGGTCCAGTTGCTGGAGCAAAAGTTGCTGCACTGCTGTGAGTTCCTGCAGCCAGTCCTCTGCTGCGGGAACTTCTGAGGTTTCAATGACAGGAGGAAAGAAACGTGGATGGAAGCCATAGTTTGCAAAGAACGGGGTTTCCTTAATTGAAGCCTGGACCCCATTATTGTAGGCAAACTCCGACAGTGGTAACAGGGAAGCCCAATTGTCCTGTTGGTAGTTTACATAACAGCGAAGGTACTGTTCCAAAGTGGCATTGGTGCGCTCAGTTTGCCCATCTGTTTGAGGATGATGAGCCGAAGATAAACGAGAGTCTATGCCCAATAGTTTTTCTAGTGCCTTCCAGAAGCGAGAGGTGAATTGGGACCCACGGTCAGTGACCAAACTCTTGGGCAATCCATGCAATCTGAAAACATGTTGGAGAAATAGATCTGCAGTCTCTTTGGCCGTGGGAAGGCCTTCGCAGGGAATAAAATGGGCTAACTTGGTGAAAAGGTCCACCACCACTAGGATCGTGGTGAATCCACAGGAAGGTGGTAGATCAGTTATAAAATCCGCAGAGATTATTTCCCATGGGCGGGATGGGGTAGGAAGGGGATGCAGAAGCCCTGAGGGCTTTTCCCTTCTTGTCTTGGAGCGCTGGCATACTGGGCAGGTGTTGATATATTTTTCTACATCCTTGCGGATCTTGGGCCACCAGAAATCTCTTAGGATCAAATGCATAGTTTTGAATAGCCCGAAATGCCCTGCTGGCTTGCAGTCATGACACAAACGAAGTGCCTTTTCCCTGCCCGGTCCTGGGGGGATGTAAACATGATTTCTATAGCAAAGCAGCCCATCCTTAAGCGAAAAGGGAAAATGTAGTCCTTGGCGAAGTTGGTCCTGCGCCCAGGCATCTGCTTGCTGACTAGCCCTGATTTCTTGAGCACAAAGGGGCCCTGGAGTAGAGGGAGTTGATTCAATGGGAGTGGATTTGGTGTTCCCCACTGTGAGCGTGGCAAAGTTCCCGGGTTGTAGCAGCTGGGACTCAAAGGTCTCCTTGCGTCCTGCAGCGTATTCCGGTTTCCGTGACAGAGCATCTGCTTGCTTGGTCTGGGCTGGGGTTACATAATGAATTTGGAAGTTAAAACGTTCAAAGAATAAAGCCCAGCGTTGTTGTCTCTGATTTAGCTTGCGGGCAGTTCTTAGATGCTCTAGATTCCGATGATCAGTATGGACTTCAATGGGAAATTTGGCCCCTTCTAACCAATGTCTCCAAGTTTCAAAGGCTGCCTTTATGGCCAATAGTTCCTTTTCCCAAATGGTGTAGTTTCTCTCTGGTGCGGTCAATTGACGGGAATAAAAGGCACAAGGATGAAGATGATCTCCCACCGGTTGTAGGAGTACAGCCCCAATTGCTACATCGGAGGCGTCCGCCTGCACAACAAAAGGGGTTTCAGGATCTGGGTGCTGAAGGATTGGCTGGGACGTGAATAATTTCTTTAGTTGCTGGAACCCTTTCTCTGCTTGATCTGTCCAGCGGAAGGGCTGTTTCCCACGGATGCAGCTGGTGATTGGGTCAGACCAGCGGGCAAAATCTGGAATGAACTTGCGGTAATAGTTCGCGAACCCCAAGAATCGTTGCACCTCTTTTTTGTTGGTTGGCGCCCGCCATTCCAATACTGCTGAAACTTTTGCCGGGTCCATGGAGAGCCCTAGTGGCGAGACGCGGTACCCCAGGAAATCTACCTCCTGTAGATCAAAAGCACATTTTTCCAGCTTGGCATAAAGTCCATGATCCCGCAATCGTTGTAACACCATTCTGACGTGGTTCTCATGTTCTGATTGTGATCTAGAAAACACCAAAAAATCGTCCATACTGGGCGCGGCTGGACGCCGGTGGGAGCGGGAGGTTTCACCCCAGCTCTACCGCTCTGGCCTCGGACCCATTGTTTTCTGTTGGCAAGCATGACTTCAGCTCGTAAACATTGATCAATGAGTGCTTCAAGAGAGTGGGGAGGATCCACCTTGGAGATTTCTTCCAGCATCTCAATGTTGAGGCCCTCCCGAAATTGTCCTCTAAGGGCTACATCGTTCCATCCAGTGTTGTGGGCCAGCACTCGGAACTCGGCTATGTACTGGGACAAGGGTCTGTCCCCTTGGGAGAGGCGCCGGAGTTTGTGGCCGGCTGCCTCCAAATTGTCCTCGATTCCCCAGGTCTCCTTAAGGTGGTCCAAGAAGTGTTGCGCTGACCTTAGATGTGGGGAGGCTTGGTCGAACAGTGCCGTCGCCCAGTTGGCCGCTGGCCCGTCTAGGAGACTGTAAACCCACGCCACCTTGATGTCTTCTTGGGGAAACTCGGCAGCACGGGCCTCTAGATAAGCCTGGCATTGACGACGGAAAACATGAACCTTAGAAGCTTCTCCAGAAAACTTGGTTGGCAACGCCATGGCCGGGAGACGGATTCCGCGTTCCTTCAAACCCTTTATTTCCCCATCCTGCGCATTGAGCTTATCACGGATCCGGTCCACCTCATCCTTGTCGATGGTGTAGCTGATCGGTTGGCCACCCGGCCCGGCTCCGGTAGACATTCTGGCCTAGGTTAATTGGTGCTTAGGTTGGCGGAGTCAAACTGTCAGGACCCAGGCAGCAGAGCACCAATAACCATACACAGAGGCCAGAATCTATCTAATATCTTTATTAAGGAAATATGTAAAGTTAATAAAAGCAAGCGTATGAATTAGTCCAGGAGTAGACCTTTCAGGAAAGGTCAAAATTAGTCCAAAGAAGCAATGTCCAATATGAAATATTAAGGTCCAAAGTTGTAATCCAATAACCGAAACACTCACTTTGCCAGGCAAAGTGAGGGGAGATGACAAGGTCTTTTAGTCCATGAACTTGAACGAGGCTAGGAAGTAACTTGATTCTTGGAAAAACAAGGCTTGGATACAAGGCAGCAAGGAACGAGGAGCAAGGACAAGATCCGTGGTATTTACTTGGCAAAATCCGGGAAACAAGGCAAGGCTGGGTCTTGGAAAGCAAGGCAAAATCCGTGGAAGAACAAGGCTGGAAAACGAAGGCTTGAATCAGGAACAAAGGCTTGGAAGCGGAGTAGCTGTCCACACACACTACTCCAGTTGCTGACGAATTGACTCCGCAAGATCTCTCCGGGAGCAAGGAACCTAAATAGGCCTTGTTTTCCCCACCAGAGAACACTTCTCTGGGGAACCAGAAACGAAAGTCAATCTCTGTGTCCAGATGTATGACTCCCTAAAATTTCTCATGGGAACAGGCTTTAATCATCTGAATGCTTTGCTGCTATTCTCAAACTCCTGCGATTAGCCTGTTGCACTCCTTTCTGCTGGAGAATGTAATTACGGCGCGAAAAAGGGGGAGAACTCGACTCCGGGCTTGTTTGGGAGATTTCTGGAAGACAAGCCTCCTGCAGGTGCAAAGGCTCAATTTCTGGCTGAAATGGTTCCCTTTCTGGCTGAAATGGAGGAAAACCCAAGTTCTCCTCTTCGTCAGTCACAACAGCACTAGGAATGGGACTACATGGCCCATGAGTCATCACAAGAAGAGATAAGTAAAAAGTATAAGAACTTCTCTTGGTTTCAATACATGAAATTAAAAGAATACTGTAATGTCATGGAACCAAGTCCCAGGGCTGAATTTCCAAGCCCTGGACTTGGAGTCATAACATAAATAACCCTGGAAGCACCTGGCAGAAGAAGATAGAATGAGCCTGGGAACTCGGGGTTGAAAGTATAAACAATTATAATTGGTATAGTGTGTGGGAATAGTAGAAGTGTGATACAAGGGGTGGGGTTTGATGATGATATTTGCGTGTGGTGTTACGTTGCATCAGAGGTGATAAAAATGATTGTATGTAAACATTAGGTCATTCTCGACTTTTCCAAAGTCATGTATTCTTCAATAAAGATTGGATTTGAGAGCAGCTATCTTTGATCTGCGTTCAGACTGGTCCTTTGAAGTGAGCCTGACATTTAAGTCGAGAATCCCGTTCTCACCCTCCTGCGGATTCGCAGTGAAGTGATAATGAATGAAGAAGGAGATCAAAGCCCAAATGGAGCAGGGAGGCCTTTGCCAGGGGCCCGGCCGTTGGGGGAAGAGACGCTGCAAGCCATAGCTTCCTCTACGGGGTACCCCAGGCCGAACGGTGTGACCCAGAGGATTCCCAGAGGAGGAAGAGGCGTCTCTGCGGCTGCAGAAACCAGTTGGGGATCTGGAGGAAGCATGCCGGAGACCGTGGCCCTGCGGTTATCCATCCTGGAAACTAATTTATCCAGGCTGTGGGAAACCGTGGGGAGGTTGGTGCCACTATTGGAAGAGAATCTCCAGAAGGAGCCCACCCGATATGGTGCCGAGAGAGAGCCAAGTAAAGAAGGAGATTGGAGCCAGAGGGGCCAGCGCGCCTCAACGCAGAGCCCCGTGGCGGCGAGGGGCGAGGGGGATGAGGAATACTGGCAGGAACTGGAGTTCCGAGACAGAATGGCGCGCGAAGTGGAGCGCCAGCAAGCTCTGGGAACTCTGAGGCCGCCAACTCCAACAGAACTTCCAACCCCCCGAATGGGCATCGGGGTGGAAAGACCACGGGGGCCAGGGATCGGGTCCAGTGGATTAGCGGACGAAGGCGGAGAGGAGCCGGAGATCCAGGAAGAGGAGGAGGATGTGCCGTACGACGAGGGAAGGCGAGGTGCGGGGGCTACAGCGAGGCCCGCATTCGGATGGGTGGAAGGGCCGACAGCAGCGGCAGAATTTCGGGAGCCGCGCAGAACGACCGCCGGAGTGGGGCGCGGCGTGTTCAAAGGGGCCGTCCAAGGAAACCCGATGCAACCCTTCCCCATGCCTCCCAGACAGCATCAACGGGCCGCAGAATGGATGCAAAGGAGGGAAGATCTCAAACTGGAATACGGAGGGGAATCATCTGAACTGAACTTTTTCCTCATTAGCATCAGAGGATATATGGAAGACAATGCACACACATTCCCCTCCGAAGCAAGCATGGTTCGGGCCATCGGCAACACACTAAAGAGAGGAGCGGCCAGCTGGTATGTGCAATTACATGCCAGACGCGACCCATGCCTGAGGTCAGTGCCCCGCTTCCTCGCCGCTCTGGAAAACCGGTTCAGAGACCGGCTAGAGCAATTGAGGGCTCGAGACCAGCTTAAAGGAATAAAGCAGAGGGACAAAACGGTGCCCGAGTACGCAGAGGAATTCCTCCACCTCGCGGGAAGGGTACCAGAGTGGTCTGAAGTGACCAAAGTGGAAATATTCAAAGAGGGACTACGCCCCGAGGTTTTTAGTTGGGCAGCGCACAGAGACGACCCAGAAACACTCCAGGGCTGGATACAACTAGCTGGGCGCATCGAATCCACCCTGGCCCAAGTAAAGCGTTTCAGGGGCGGCGGCGGCCAGCAAAGACCGGTGGCGAGAGGTCGAGGAGAAACGAGGAAGCAGGAAAGGCCCGGAGGGAGGCCGGGGATCCCCTTCAAAGGAGATGACAACAAACCCAAGCCGGGATGCTTTGTATGTGGGAAGACGGGCCATCGAGCAGCAGAATGTTGGGCCCGGAAGGGGGAGCCGCCAAAACCCTCAAAGCCCAAGCCAGCAACCGGGAGGCGAGCGGAGGAGGAGGTGCAAGCCCCAGAATCTCCGGAAAGGCTGGTGAGTCGAGACAAACGCATGCTAGTAGTGCCAATCTGCCTATCGGGGCTAGAGAATCGGGCCACCTGCAGGGCATTTGTGGATTGCGGGTGTTCTAGGAACATTATAACTCCGGAACTAGCAGGAGCGCTGAAATGCCAGCAGACGTTGCTTGACTCCCCAATTGCATTTTCGCAACTAGATGGATCAGTTGCTGCTGGGGAAGTATCTACAAAGGAAATACGGGGGGTCCCATGTAAAATAGGCAAATGGGAAGGAAGAATATCCTTTGTGATAGCCCCTATTGCCACATACCACGTAATACTAGGGATCCCATGGCTCGAACAGGCAAATCCTGAAGTAGATTGGAGAGGAAAGAGCCTAGCATTTAAAGAACAACAGACGCAATGGGAGATAAGCAAAATAGCAGGAGAGGAGGACGAGGGAGATGAAGCAGGTGAAATAGACCCACAGCTATTGCCACCTGAATACAGAGACTTTGTGGATGTTTTCAATCAGAAAGAGGCAAGTAAATTACCTCCCAAGAGGAATATAGAAGTAGAAATTGAAATAACCCCAGGAGCAAACTTACCAAAACCAAAAGTGTATCCCATGTCTGTTCAGGAGAAGGAGGAATTGAGGAAATATATTGATAAGAACCTGGCGCGAGGCTTCATTAAGCCATCCAATTCTCCTCTCGGAGCCCCAGTGTTATTTAGGAGAAAGAAAGACAACTCCCTAAGATTGTGCATTGACTATCGAAATTTAAATGCAATTACTAAGGACAATAAATACCCTATGCCCTTAGTAAAGGATTTAATTACCGTATTGAAGAAAGGGAGCATATTTACTAAACTTGATTTAATTGAAGCATATCATAAATTAAGAATCAAACCTGAGGATACTTGGAAAACTGCATTTTCCTGCGCATTCGGCCATTTTGAATATAAAATTTTGCCATTTGGGTTAAAAAATGGCGGCAGTTGCTTTATGCAGCTTATAAATGAAATACTGCACCCATTGTTGTACCGAGGGGTATTCATATTCCTTGATGATATCTTGATCGTGAGCGAAGATAAAGAAAAGCACGTGGAATTGGTCCGGGAAGTTTTGCAGAGACTAAGGGAAGCAAAGCTGTATGCAAAACTGTCCAAATGTGAATTTAATAAAACTCAAATCGACTTTCTGGGGTATCGGATATCTCCAGAAGGGTTAGCTATGGACCCGTCTAAAGTATCAGACGTAAAAGAATGGGGAGTACCTCAAACAAGGAGGCAATTGCAATCATTTCTGGGGTTTGCAAATTTTTATAGATCGTTCATAAAAGGCTTTGCGCAAATAACCGCACCCCTTACTGAACTTTTAAAAACAAAAGGGAAAGGGGAGACAGCAAAAGTGAAAGCTCCTGGCGCCAAACTGAGTTGGACGCCAGAATGCCAAAAGGCATTTGAAACCCTAAAAGGATCCTTCACAGAAGAACCCGTCCTAAAACACCCCGATATCCGGAGCCCTTTCATAATCCATTGCGATGCTTCAGACTGTGCATACGGGGCAGTACTATTGCAAAAGGATCAAAATGGGAACTTAAAACCTTGTGGATATTTGTCCCGGAAGTTCAGTGAAACTGAAAAATGTTGGCCCATATGGGAAAAAGAGGCATTAGCCATATTAAAAGCCTTAGAATGCTGGCGACACTTCCTCGAAGGGAGCGGAATCCCATTTGAAATTTGGTCTGACCATAAGAACCTCCAGTATTTAAAATCTCCTCGAAAATTGTCCCCCAAACAAATTAGATGGGCACAATACTTCAGCAGGTTCGATTTCCAATTAAAGTTTTTCCAAGGGAAACAGAATGTCTTGGCAGATGCTCTTTCACGCATGCCTCAACACGAAGGCATAACCACAGCAAAAGAGGGAACAATATTCTCTGATAAACAATGGGGCTTAGCTGTCAGGACAAGAGCGCAAACCCAAAGAGAGAACACTGCTATCATTGAATTCGACGGGGAAAATAGTTGGGGAAAAGAACTGAAACAGTCATACGAAGGAGATCAATGGATCGCATCCAACGCAGAAAAGGGGGAGCAGAAGGGGGGATTTTGGTTCGTGAACAAGAAACTGTATATCCCAGCAATATTAAGGATTAAGATTTTGCATCGTTTTCACGATAACCAGAGCGCTGGTCATACAGGAATTACAAAAACAACAAAGGCAATAGCAAAACATTGTTGGTGGCCAGGAATGAGGAAGGACATAAAGAATCATGTTGTTCAATGTGATGGTTGTGCCAGAAATAAATCGAGAGGAGGGAAGCCAATGGGATTATTACAAACAGTAGCGGAACCTACCAGGCCTTGGGAATGTGTAGCTATGGACTTTGTGGGGGAACTGCCGGTTAGCAAAGGACATCGTTATATTTGGACAGTATTAGACCTGTTTTCTAAACAGGCCCACTTTATAGCACTGACGAAATTACCATCGGCAGAGAAACTAGCTGAATTATACATAAACCATATTTACAGACTTCATGGATGTCCCAGTAGAGTGGTCAGTGACAGAGGGGTTCAATTCACAGCAAAATTTTGGGAAAAATTCTTGGAAATGCTAGGAGCAGAAAGGAGTCTAAGTTCTGCTTTTCACCCCATGACAAACGGGGCAGTAGAACGTACTCAACAGACGCTTGGGCAGTTCCTTCGAATGTACTCTAACATGAGACAAAATGACTGGTCTAAGTGGCTGGCTTTCGCAGAACTAGCTTTTAATTCGACTATACATTCAGCAACAAATAAAACTCCCTTTGAAGTAGTTTACGGGTATGAAATACAGCCTCTGCCCCAGTTGCCAAAATGGACAGAGAATGAAGAAACAGGGGCAGGGAAATGGAAAACTCAAATGCTAGAATGCTGGAGTCAAGTGACTGCATCCTTAAAGGAAGCACACAAAAAGTATAAAACATTCGCAGACAGAAAAAGGGTGGAAGGCGATAAATTGGAGAAAGGAGATTTAGTGTGGTTAAGTACCCAAAACATCAAATTGGGGCTACCTTCGAGAAAATTGGGCCCCAAATATATTGGACCATTCAGAATACAGGGTGTTATCAACGAAGTGACTTTCCAGTTGGCATTGCCAAAAAGTTTAGGGAAAATACACCCAGTATTCCATCGCAGCTTACTGAAAAAGTATATGGGTACTTTGGACAAAATGGACACATAGAGTTATTGTTTGATTTATTTCAGGATTGTGATGAAAGAAGAACCGAAGAGGAGGACGAAGAAAAAGAGGGCGCCATGTCATGGAACCAAGTCCCAGGGCTGAATTTCCAAGCCCTGGACTTGGAGTCATAACATAAATAACCCTGGAAGCACCTGGCAGAAGAAGATAGAATGAGCCTGGGAACTCGGGGTTGAAAGTATAAACAATTATAATTGGTATAGTGTGTGGGAATAGTAGAAGTGTGATACAAGGGGTGGGGTTTGATGATGATATTTGCGTGTGGTGTTACGTTGCATCAGAGGTGATAAAAATGATTGTATGTAAACATTAGGTCATTCTCGACTTTTCCAAAGTCATGTATTCTTCAATAAAGATTGGATTTGAGAGCAGCTATCTTTGATCTGCGTTCAGACTGGTCCTTTGAAGTGAGCCTGACACTGTAACACCGATAAGAAGAATGGCTTCAGTAGTACAGACACCTTCTGGGACAAACTGATCCTAACTGATAAGAAGAATATAACAAAAATATATAATAAACTCTTGGAATGGCCTACTGAAACAGAAATGGTTAAAAATTGCATGATTAAATGGGCAACGAATATCAGCAGACCTATAAAACGAAGTGAATGGGAACTGATGTAGAACAAAAAACTAAAATATACATATGCTATAGATTTGAAAGAGAATTGGTACAAAATGATGACTCCACAAAAATTAGGGATCATGTATAAGAATATACAAAACAAATGCTGGAAATGTGATCTGCAAGAAGGATCATTCTTCCATATGTAGTGGACCTGTAAAAAATCTACAAACTTTTGGAAAATGATACATGAGACATGTCAAAAGATTTTAAAAATAAAAATCCAAATGAAGACAGAATATTTTCTATTGAGCATGACAGACTCAGAAATTGACTTGGATAGCAATAAAGATATTCTATATGTATATATGTCGACAGCAGCAAGGATAGTTTATGTTAGACACTGGAAAGCAAACTAAGTTCCATCAAAAGATGAATATTTAGATAAAGTGAAGGAAATTATGGACATGGATAGATTAACATTCTTAATGAAGAAACACACAGGGAGACCAATCAAACCCACAGATTGGCAAACCTTTAAGGAATATATGAAAATAAAAGACAAAGAGACAATTCAATGCATTTTTACTAAAAATTTAAATATGAAAGATCCCACAACTTGAAGGAAGAAATGGGATTAAGAAAATTACAAAGGAATAAAAAATAGAAAAATAATAATGCAATGTAAAGAAGAATGGAAGCAATAACCCCACAGTTTTTCCCCACCCTCCCCACCCCTCCCCTACACCCCCATACCCTACCCTAACTACATATGTCTTTTAAAACTATACTTGTATTTCAAAATTTCAATAACCATATTTTTAAAAAAATGATGATTGAAGTTATTACAGTACCTGAACTATATATATGAACAATCCTTTTCTCTGAGTAGAGTGACAATGCGTCTTTTTGATTGAATGGGTGAAAAAATGGCCCCTCTTACCCATAATAAAAATCCGTAATTTTGGCCTCCAAATTTGCTCTCACCTTTTACAGAAATATATATGGCAATTCTTTGATTATATTTATCCTAGAAACTTCTGCCATGTTTAGGATAACTGGAGGAATTTTAAAGTGTTTCATGTTGATGGTGTCTTTTAGATTGAAAAAAGTCTGTATGATATAGGACATGGAATATTGGACCAGAGTTAGAGAGGCCAGGAGTCACTCAATGCTATGAAACAAACTGGTTGACCTCAGTTCAGCCACAGTATAACATCCTAGCCTGACTGGCAGCATTTCAGTAAGGGTAACATATGTCTGTGTGCGGGGAATGCATTTGTTACTTATACTATACTTCATTTACCACAATCTCTCTAGAGAAAAGAAGGACAATAATATAAAAATAAAAATAATACCAATGAAGTTAGAAATAATATATTTTAGTACTTTACATATGAATATATAAGTCAAGCAATTTTAGTCAATAAATTAACAAAAAAAAAGCCCCATCTTTACTGTACCTTACCTCTTACCCAAAAAGGAACCATCCCTTCTCTAAGTAGAATAAAAAAAGGCTAGAGCTTGGTCCATCCTGAGAGAACCTAAAAGAAGCACCAATTCCCTCTTTTACTCTTGTCACCATGGCTTTTTAAATATTTGGGCAGGAAAATGGCAGTAGAGGTAACTGGTCCTCTGAGGTGGCATTGGTACTTTCCCCAATCTGTGGAATGATTCACTTATTCACAAGTAATAACAAAATCCATAATTTTGGCAACAAAATCCATAATTTTTCCCTCGCCTTATACATGAGGTGGACTTATTCATGAGTATATATGGCACTAGGATTAACTATTTTCAACTTGCCCTAAGAATCAGTGTCCAAATCATGAAATCTAATGGGGAAAGGCAATAATTGCAATGCAAGCTGCAATTGTCTGTCACAGTTATATTTTTAACCAAGAAAACTGTTTATTCCGTTTTTACTTAAGAAAAGAAAATCTAGTAAGGTTCCTAATGTTTACACATTACAGGAGCTATTCACACTGCTGTTGTCTTCTGCTAATATAAATGTAAAGGAATCAGATCAGATACTAATGCAGAAATCTTCCTCCTTTATTGTAAATCACAGAAGTTTCTTTGGTTATAATTATCATGAACATGAGCAGCATGGTCTAGTAGTTTTAATGTTGGACCTCACAACTGGGAGACCAGCCAGGCAATCTGTATACCACACTGGTGCCCCGATAGCGCAGTGGGTTAAACCCTTGTGCAGGCAGGACTGATGACTTGAAGGTTGGGTTGCTGACCTGAAGGTTGCCTGTTTGAATCCAACCAGGGGAGAGCGCGGATGAGCTCCCTCTATCAGCTCCATGTGGAGACATGAGAGAAACCTCCCATAAGGATGGTAAAACTATCAAAACATCCGGGCGTCCCCATGGCAACATCTTTGCAGACGGCCAATTCTCTCACACCAGAAGTGACTTGCAGTTTCTCAAGTCACTCCTGACACACAAAAAACCTGGTGGTACTCCATATATAAGAGTAAGCATTATGGCTTCATAAACTGGAAGGCTTTTGGAAGGCCACCTTCTTGTTTCAGTATCATAGAAACAGAGATTGTTGTCAGGCAATGAATTGCTATTCTTGTTTGAGGTACTTTTGAGGAAAGATGAGAAGGATTCTTGTACTGTCCCTGGGTGACCTCCCATGTGCATAAGAATTTGGCTTCTCATAAAACTTTTGGACTCACTCAGGCAACATCTTGAAAGGCAGGGTCTGGACATTAGTTACACTTGACTTACTGGTTACACGGGAGAGGAACAAGGCTCAGGCCTTGTTTAGACAATTATTCAAGCCTCCTCCCCCCACATTTTTGCAGACCCAGACACACAACATACTTCCCATTATGAAAAGGAATTACTAACTTGAGCCAAATCTCACAGTTTAAATCAAATTCTGATCTGCCCAATACTACTTCATTCCGAAACTATAGCTATTTTCTCCTGAGTATGTGAGCTTCTCACATGAATGTCTCATCCCACTATCGCTCCCACCACCTTGCACCTGTCACTAAGTCCCTGCCAAGCCATGCACCCTGGGACAGCTTCTCCTATAGTGAAGGCAGCCTGAATTGGCACCAGAGATACATAGAGAAACATGTGTTATAGCTACATTTTGGGATGGTTTACAGCTGAATGCATAAGTACCAGGAAGCAGGAACAAGCCTCCGGTTTCTACCTCCCCTATCCCACTGTGTGTTAGAATTGCAAAATGGGCCATATGTTCATAAGTCCTGCTTATTCTCCCACTGTCACACAGTCAATGGTGGTATAGTCAGAAACATTCCTCAACCTTTATCCCTATTTAATAAGGATAGTCACTGTTTTCTAATTGCCCATATTCTCTTTCAGAAAGGTACAGGGTGGGCCTTTAAAAATATTAGAATATGGTAATTTGTTTTGGGGATGTATGTGTGTTCTTTATCTTTGAACACAAAGTAATCTCCAGACTTCAAACATGAGTGTCGGCACAGCCTATATTTAGTATGTGTGCAGGTGAATGCAAGAATGGACACCAAAATGTAGTATGCAATCCCCCCATTCTCTTTACAACTGCCTTCCTGTTATACCCCAGCCACCTTCGGGTTCTGAACCTGATTCAGAAATGAACTTTGACCAGGATGAAGCTTATTTTGACCCTTCGCCCAGTTCTCCCAGCTTCTTTCGGTTACAGCTGCCGGCTGTTGATAATTCAGATGCTTCTTTAATTTAGTAAAAGTGTCTTGCACTGCAAAAATCTTGCGGTGTCAACATAGCGTTTTCTGAGAACACATCACCGACTCCAATTCCCTGATTTCACCAAGCCAAGCCTCCTGTTCCTGGCGGCCAAGCCGCAACTCCCGTTTGAAACCGGAGTGAATTCACTTCCTTGCCTTGTTCCTGAACCAAGATTGGTTTTAACTCCGTATTGTTCCTGCCCTGATATTCAAGATTACCTAGTGATTTTGGACCTTGTTCTTTGGAACTTTCTTTTTGGACCTTGTCATTTACTCTTGCTTCATTGATGTTTTCCCCGCTCAAGAACTTTCAAACAGTTTTGAGCGTGTTTCGGTTTCTGGACTTTGGACAATAATATTGGACATTGCTTTTCAATCCTTTGGACTAATTCATACCTTATTATAAAGGACCTCTCTCATCCTTTCCACGCATTCATTCCTGAATTTATTATTGTTTTAATAAAGATATTATATGATTATTGGTCTCTGCGTGGTTTCCAGTGCTCACGCTGCCTTGGGGTGCAACACTTCCTGAATAGTAAATTTTGCTTTAAATTGGAGCTATTTTATCAAGCAAAATCAAATCCATCATGAGATCTATTCAACATTAGTTAAAGAAAATGGAAGCTTTAAGGCCAGTTTGCCAACTAACCATTGGAAGAACTCACACATGACATGCATGACAGGCTCTGGAAGAATAATGGAATATAGCATACACCATGGTTCCTTCTAATGCTTTCTGGGGAATGTTGAATATTTGTGTGTGAATTTGCACCTAGCTTGCTTTCTGTTATTGGAATTATTTGTTGTTTCTACTAAAATCTATATTTTAATACATCAGTCACCTTGAATTTTAAACATGTTTTTATGACCATAAGCTACCTTTAGGGACCATTATGAAACTAAAAGGCAGAGTATAAATAACTATATTTATCCTATACCCTCCAGAGATCCCCCTTTCTTCATTCTTTAATTGTCTATCTCACTTTTTAATATTAAAAAAAGTTTTAGGACAACTGCAGAGTCAACAGCAGACATAAGCACCCTACCCCACACTAAGAAATAGGATACTTCACCCAAGCTCACATGAACTGAGAAAGAGTACCAATATGTTTCCACTCAGAGCTTGAAAAAATAACCATCCTGTCTCTCCCCTATGATTCTTATGACTTTTTGGAAATGTGCCAATATTCATACATGCTTTAACTCTTTTATGTGCTTTTGATTTGACTAAATCTATTCCAGCTGAATTGAAACAAACAATTCTGCCCAAGTTTGAAAGTTACAACTTCTTGAAATGAAGGATAATGCATTTCTCTTTAGTTTGACCATGCCTTTGAAACCCACTCATTTCAGAAGTGATTCCTTGAACTTAGTGACCAATATCTATAGAATGAAGTCAATAGCCTGAGAGCAAATGTAGCATGCTGTGCATAAAATATGATAAAATCAGTCCTAAAAATACTGGATTATATTCTAAACCTGTGGATTTCAAATGAAATTTCAAGATTTCTTAGTGTTTTCTGAAAGCTATTCGGTGTTCCTGAATTAGAACAAATTAAAGAGCAATCAACAAGAAGTAGTATTTTTAACAAATGCCTATGTTAATAACCACAAAGATTTGAATGCTTACTACATACAGGCTGCTTTCCAGGGGGAAAGTTTCATGCTTAGATTTAGAGATGTATCTGTGCAGGGCCAGACTTGGCATTTGGCAGAGGAGGCAACAGCTTCTGGCAGCCACCACCAAAGCCTATTTCTTCCCCCTTAGTACCTCAACCACTTTTCTACAGATATCATCTGAAGATGCCAGCCACAGATGCAGGTGAAACATCAGGAGAAAATGCAGGTGAAAACATTAGGAGAACATGGTCATACAACCACATAACACTTCAACCACCTTTCTTTCTTGGGAAGACAGCTGTGTGTGTCATATGGCCTGCTTTGCAGGTTCTAAGTCATCCTGGGGACCTCTGAAGAACATTATCTCTTTGGCAATACTAATAGTAATATTCCATTGTCAACTTGGGAAGCTTCTGTAAATGTAATTGTAGAAACCTGTTTGCCTGAGACATCAAAGTATTAGTAAAACTATGTGGGGTTCTAGTTTAATTGGTCTGCCTCACAAAACCAATGAATTTAAGTTCCAAATGGAAGAACTATGATGTAAATACATAATAACAAACTATATGCACAAAAAACCTTGACTGATCATTATGTAAAATATTTACACATTTTTGGGCTGTCTTAAAAGATTTTATTAAAAGTATACAACAAGGCTTGAAAACTTGGTTATTTCCTGTAGTTTGAGGAGCGGCTTAAAGAGCTGGGCATGTTTAGCCTGCAGAAGAGAAGGCTGAGAGGAGACATGATAGCCATGTACAAATACGTGAAGGGAAGTCATAGGGAGGAGGAAGCAAGCTTGTTTTCTGCTGCCCTGCAGACTAGGACATGGAACAATGGCTTCAAACTACAGGAAAGGAGATTCCACCTGAACATCAGGAAGAACTTCCTCACTGTGAGAGCTGTTCGACAGTGGAACTCTTTCCCCCGGGCAGTGGTGGAGGCTCCTTCTTTGGAGGCTTTTAAGCAGAAGCTGGATGGCCATCTGTCGGGGGTGCTTTGAATGCGATTTCCTGCTTCTTAGCAGGGGGTTGGACTGGATGGCCCATGAGGTCTCTTCCAACTCTACTATTCTATGATTCTATGATTCTAACTCAAAAGAGTGCACAGAACCAAAGTTCTGAAACTTGCCTGGCTTTGAAATTATTCAGTGTACCAAAGACTAGAATTTGAATCATTCCTCCATTGATCTCGGCAACAATGATGAACAGTGAAGATACTTCACATATAGATAAACTGATAAATCCCAAGACATACGGTATAAAACAAACAAGTAAACCAACTCCCAGGCAAAAACAATCTTAAACCTTACCTTATGCATGTTGGGCTTGATGCAGCGAACGAAGAAAGGGTTAGACGTGCTTAGTGTTGCCATTAAGGAATGCAGTGAATCCTGGAACAAAACAAAAAAGTAGAAGGGTGTGGAGGGGACAGAATTAAACTTCTAACTCAAACATAGCTCAGTGAGCTGCTAACAGTCACAGTAGCAGCACCTAGTGGTCTGATCTGCAAATTACATCAATGGGCCTTTTTTAAAAGGTAAAGATTTTCCCCTGACGTTAAGTCCAGTTGTGACCGACTCTGGGGGTTGGTGCTCATCTCCATTTCTAAGATGAAGAGCCAGCGTTGTCCATAGACATCTCCAAGGTCATGTGGCTGGCATGACTGCATGGAGCGCCGTTACCTTCCTGCCGGAGCGGTACCTATTGATCTACTCACATTTGCATGTTTTTGAACTGCTAGTTTGGCAGGAGGGGTCTTTTTAATGAGCCCTAAAGCCAACTGAATTGCAAGGCCACAAACAACTAAATTTTTATTTTCAGTGGGACAGAAAACCCCTGGGAAAAGCTACTTTTTCTGAAAAACTTATATCTATAGTTGAGAATTTCATCCAGAAGTTAAGACACCAATTATCTCCTCACCAACTCAATGTCTAGAAGAGTTAAGCAGATGAAGCAACTAACCTTGAATTGTAAGCTGACAGTGGGTTTTCGATGTTTGCTCCCACCTTTCAAAGTATCTTGGCTGCTGCGGCTCGAAACGTGTTCAAAGAGGTCATATATGAAATCAAGGCTGAAATGGGAATTAAGAAGGTTACAATGATTTAAATGTAAAGGAGGCATCATAAACTCTAACCAGGAGGTGTAATTGAATTTAGAAACTGGGCTCTAAATATTAATATTCGTAATATGTCCCACTGGAGAAACACTCTGTTTTTTTTTTTTTTAAATGCCAATTTAAATTTGTAAATACATTTGAACATTAACTTGCAAATGTTAGAGGCGCAGTGGACTAATTTTTGCAGCCTCTGCAAGCTGAATCCAGCAATAGGGGGTGGTGTACCCTCCACACCCACATTTGCATTTTAAAACAATGAACACAGGAAGTGTGTGCCTTGTTTAAATTTTAAATTGTCAAGGAAAAATCATAGACTTCCAAACTATTTTTATTCAATGGTGCACAGCAGTTGAAGGAGTGGGGATGATAGTAGATGAGGTAGGGGCCTATGTGCATCTGGCCAGTACTGCCATTTCCCACCCAGGCATTCAAAAAGGCCAGGAGCAGTGACATGACAGAGAGAGTAGAGAGGGTCAGTACTTCTTTTAGGTTCTCCTGGATGAACAAAACTCTTGCCTTTGGCCACTCTGCTCAGAGAAAAAGATGGTTCCTTTTTGGTTAATGTACAGGATTCACACTGACCCATGGATATGTAGACACAGGGTTTTTGGGTCCATTTCTTAATTAAAATGTCTAGATTTATACATGTGTATATAGAGTTTATTCAATGGGCCATTGGAAACAGAAAAGAGGAGCACCTTAGTTTTACAGAGTTCATTCAGATTTGGGAAAACATTGAATCCTGTCTACAACAAAGTTGAAAGTGGACTTGATATATGCATATTAGGAAAATATCAGCCAGAGACTCTATGTATCTGCTCATTTCCAATTGCTGCAGAGTATTTTCTATGCCATTTTCATGTTCCTCTATGTTTAATATTGATGTAGATAAAATATACAACATGCAAGCTCTGAAGATTCCCTTGAAGCAGCCCAATATTTTATCTGCAAAAGACTATCCATCAGGACTTTACAAGTAATACTTGAGGCTATTATAATAATATAATAATAACTTTATTTTTATACCCCGCCTCCATCTCCCCAAGGGGACTCAGGGCGGCTTACATGGGGTCGAGCCCAAGCAAAAGACATCAAATAACAAAAACCACACACAAATATAAAATATTAGACATTAACATGCAGGTAAAATGGCAAACATTAATAAAACATAATTTAATCATACAAATAAAAATCATAAAAATGAAATGGGCAAAGTGTTCCTCATAAATTTGTAAACATGAGGTAGTTGGCAAAGTGCTGGAAGTACGTGAGAGAGCACCTTGGAATGGGATGGACCCTGTGGCTATATCAAAATTAACAAAGCAAACGTGCAGTCGATGGGAAATGATCACAGATACGATATTTGTCATGGAGATGGCTAGTCCTTATCCAAAGGCCTATGTGAAGAGCCAGGTTTTCAAGCTCTTCCTAAACGCAACCAGGGTGGGGGCTTGCCTAATCTCCCTGTGGAGTGGGGTAGAGAGCGGGGGGGGGGGGGGGCACCACGGAGAAGGCCCTCTCTCTCGTCCCCACCAACCGTGCTTGTGATGGAGGCGGGAGCGAGAGGAGGACCTACCCCAACATATGAAGAGATCGTGCAGGTTCGTAGGGGGAAATGCGGACATGAAGGTAGGTGGGTCCCCAACCATTCAGGGTTTTGCAGGTGATCACCTGAACCTTGAATTAGGTCCAGAAGATGAACAGCAGCCAATGAAGCTCCTTAAACAGGAGGGTTGGCCACTCCCTGTAAGTTGCTCTGGTTAGAAGTTTGGCTGCCGAATGCTGGACTAGTTGGGAGTTTCTGGGCCATCTTCAAGGGAAGCCCCACATAGAGCGCATTGCAATAATCCAGTCTAGAGGTAACTAAGGCATGGACCACCATGGTCAGATCAGACTTCACGAGGTAAGGTCGCAGCTGGCACACAAGTTTTAATTTTGCAAAGGCCCTCCCAGCCACCGCCAACACCTGAACATCAACTGTCAACGCTGAATCCAGGAGGACCCCCGAACTGCGGACCTGTGTCTTCAGGGGGAGTGCGACCCTGTCAAGCACAGGTTGCCATCCAATACCCCGATCGGACTTATGACTGACCTGGAGGACTTCTATCTTGTCAGGATTTAGCCTTAGCTTGTTCGCCCTCATCCAGCCCATCACAGCAGCCAAGCACTGGTCCAGTATACAAGGTGGAAAAGAGTAGCAGAGTTGGGTGTCATCTGCATAGAGATGGCATCAAACTCCAAAACTCCGAATGACCTCTCCCAGTGGTTTCATGTAGATGTTGAAAAGCATGGGAGTCAGAATAGAACCTTGTGGGACCCCACAGGTCAATGGCTAGGGGTCCAAGCAGGTATCACCCAGCTTCACCAACTGGGAACGGCCCTCCAAGAAGGACTGGAGCCACAGCAGAGCCGTGCCCCCAAGACCAATCCCGGAGAGCCGACCCAACAGGATACCATGGTTGATGGTATTAAAAGCCGCTGAGATATCCAAGAGAACCAGCAGGGTCACACTCCCCTTGTCCAGTTCCCTGTGGAGGTCATCGACCAAGGTGACCAAAGCCATCTCCATACTGTACCCAGTATATATGTAACAATACAATAAATGAATATAATGAAACTGAGTGTGTACATTATATGTCATTGTCACCCCTACAGTTTACCCCAATCAGCCCCACATATGTGGATCTCAATTGTATTGTTTTGCTCAAGTACAGAGCCGTTTTATATGTTATTTTTGGATCTTGACCACACATAAAGTACGTTGTTCTGATGTGCAATTCTCAGTTCATTGTCCGTTTGATATATGGACCAAGAAACAAATCTCTCACCTTCTGATACAATTTACAGTCAAATAATATATGTGCTAAATCCTCAATTTCAGGTGCTCCACAGATACAGAATCGTTCGTTATAAGGGATGTTGTTAAATCTCCCATATCTAGCCATTATATCAAGCTGATCAAATCTTGCTCGAGCAAATACCTCCCTAACTACTGTACCCAGGTCTAAAGCCAGATGGAAACCAGCAAATTGAGGGATGGCGCACCTGACCAGGGAGATGGGATTTCCAAAAGACCACCACAACCCCACCTCCCCACCCTCCGGATCTGGCCTGCTGATGCAGGTCAGGCTAGGCAGTTTTAAGCTGTTTCAAGCAGGCGCGGGCAGATTTCATGAGAAGAGGGCGGCCGCAGTGCTGGCAATAGCGGCCACACACAGTTCCTCCAGATTTTCCTCTTCCTCATGGTTGCTGACCGGAGAGGTCACAGTGCTGATAGTGCTGATAGTTGTGTGAGTACTGAGTCTAGATGTTGTAGAGACAAGCTCAGTGGGCAGTTGGATCTCTTTCAGGCCCCAATCCAATAGAATAAATGTTCTAAGGGAGCTTTCCCCGCTGCCGATAAGGTGGAATGGTGGCGGTGCTCAACCTTCTCTGCTCTGAATAGCCTTCTGAATTTTCCCTCAAACAGCCTCCCTGTCTCGATTGGTCCCCCCAATAGCCTCCAATGGGATCTGGATGGTTTATCAAGGGCAACAAGGGGCAAACAGGAAGGAGTCCAAAAGTGGATGGACTCTGATTGCGATTTACTTTTCGGGAGCGATCAGGGAGCCTGCTGTCTCATTGCCATCTTACATCTTGCAAGATTGTTTCTACTAAGAACTCTATCTACAGTTAAGTGTTGCTACTGGAATGTAAGACCTTCAGATTTTATTTCAAAAGGTTATACAACACATACCGAAAAATGTAGATATGTAGAGTTTACACATTCCTCAGAATAAAGTATCTCGTTATCAGCTTTATGTCCACAATGTATTAGAACAAGTTTCGGCATACTGTGACTGGTGTCTTCAAATTTGCTCACCTCTTAAATTAAAAATTTGTTTGAGCCTCCCTAACTAGAGCAAAATTATTTCTCTCATACGCCCAGCATATCACAGCATGTGGAATTGCACCATGGCTTTAAAAGACTTGTGTTGGAAGAAAATCTTTATTGATCTTCAGCATAAATTTATTAACACAAATGAATGAACATTCCACTCATAAGATTTATCTGTCATTCCAGAGTTTAGGGCAGGAAATGTGTCAAGGACAGAACGCCACAAGATTCAAAGTAACAGAGTTTATTAGATTACAGAACTCAAAAATGCCCGTAAAACACAAGGGCCAGGCAGTTTTTGCCTTTAGGAGCAAAAAGGGGCAAAAGTAAATGTTCAAAAGATAAACCGGATTAAACCGGAGTTTAATCCGGGTAAAAACAAACTGCTTGCTTCAGCCTGGGTATAAACGAAACGAAAGCCAAGGAACAAAAGATACAAAGAATGCAACTAATTGGCAGCAGATTCCTCTCTGCTGCCAACACTGTGCTTAGAGTAACTTGCGTCGCTCCCCCACACACACAGCAGACAGGATCTCCAACACGAGTAAATCAGCCAAGGATTGTAGCAGTTGAGTAGACCAGTTCCGTTCCGTAGATCAAAGCCAGAAGCAGACGTTTGTAGTTTTTCCAAGTCCAAGAAGGGGGGAAGACAAGCCGTGGTCAGTTCAGTCCGAGTTCTCAAAGCAGGAGATGGCGTCCGTCAAGAAGACGACGGAAGGTCAAGGTCACAGCACAGGAAAGCACACAAGTCTTCAGGGAAGCGTCCCACACACACACGGATCCCAAGCGTTTGCCCAGATTACCATGCCCAACGCAATTTGCAATTGCTCTCAAGCCCCATTTTATGCCAGTTACAAATCTTCATCACTGTCAGCTGTCCTCCTTAACCCGGGCGTTTCCTCATCACTTTCCTCGTCAGAGCTGGAACACCTCTGACTACGCCCAACAGCATCTCCAGCTGTGGATCCCGTCCCATCCCTCCAGCTAAACCATGGGTCTAATCCTGAAGGTCCCCATTCATCTTCTGTCCCATCATGGCCAGTGGCACCCACTTCCTCCCTTACCCGAGTCCAATCCATCTCATCCTCCTCTGAGCTAACCAGCCCCTCCTCCATTCTCTCCGTAAACCCTTCGAAAGACTCCTCGTCAGATGGTGCTGCAAATATGTCTCGCAGTCTTTTTCTCTCTCGCTCCTCGAGAGTATCTGACTCTCGAGGAGTCTTACGCCCACGTCTGTCAGTAACAGAGCCATGAGGCTCAATCATAACACTATCCCCTCTCACAAAGGCCTCCTCCCCCGATGGCGGAGAAGTGGCAGTGATACCCTCCGCTATAGCACCACGACGACTAGAGGTATCAAGTTTCAACAGCGAACGATGAAAGACTGGATGGACCTTTAAACTAGACGGTAAACGCAAACGAAACGCAACAGAAGAAATCTTTTTAACGATAGGAAAGGGACCCAAATACCGAGGCGCAAACTTTCCCCCAGCCTGTTTAATATGTTTGGAAGATAACCACACCAAATCCCCTTCTTCCAACTCCTCCCCTGCCTGCCTGTGGCGGTCAGCCTGAGTCTTCTGCGTTGCCTTAGCTTCCAACAGTAAGCGACGGGCAACATCATGCAATGCAGCCATTTCCGAAGAGCGGTACACAGGGTCCGAAGAGACCACATTGGTCGACGGCGCCACACCTCCCCGTGGGTGAAAACCATAAGTTAGCTCAAATGGCGTATGCTGACTAGACGTGTGCACCGCATTGTTGTAAGCAAATTCCGCCACCGGTAACCACTTTACCCAAGCCGTGGGTTGATCTAAACAAAAACAACGCAGATACTGCTCTAAGAGCCCATTAACCCGTTCCGACTGTCCATCCGTTTGCGGATGGAAAGCTGAAGACACGTTTAACTTAGTCCCCAAACACTCATGGAAGTGTTTCCAAAAGCGTGACACAAATTGCGGAGCCCTATCTGAAATAATCACCTCGGGTGCTCCGTGCAAACGATAGATGTGCTTTGTAAATAGTAAGGCCAACGTAGGGGCCGCCGGAATGGTTGAACAAGGAATAAAATGAGCCAGTTTACTAAATAAATCCACCACCACCCAAATACAAGTATAACCCCCAGACTTAGGCAAATCTGAAATAAAATCCATGGAAATGATTTGCCATGGCCTCTCCGGAACAGGTAAAGACGATAACAACCCTCTAGGGCGCCCAACAGGCGTCTTACTCTGCTGACAAACGGCGCAGCTGTCACAAAAGCGCAGAATGTCTTGCCGCATCTTTGGCCACCAGTAGCTCCTGGTGATAAGCTGTACGGTCTTGAACCTGCCAAAGTGCCCAGCCATGGGTTCGTCATGGTGGGCTCTAATCACCTCCAACCTGAGGGTCCCTACTGGTACGTAAACCTGCCCCCTACGCACCAATACCCCGTCTTGATCCTGGAGATGCGGCAGTATGGTACGGTTACCTGCAGAGAGCAGCATCAGTTGCTCCTGAGTCCACACATCATCCTTCTGAGCCTCAAGGATCTGGTCATGTAACCCAAGCTCATTATCTACAACACACAGAGAGGCAGTAGGCAAGATGGTCTGACATACTACCTGCTCATTGGTCTTAAATTCCGGCTTGCGGGATAAAGCATCGGCCCGCAAGTTTGCCTTCCCCTCCACGAACTGCACCTTGAAGTTAAACCTGGAGAAAAACAAAGCCCAGCGGATTTGACGCTGGTTTAACTTCTTTGCTGTTTGCAAGTGCTCTAAGTTCTTGTGATCAGATCTGACCACGATCTGGTGCCGTGCCCCTTCAAGCCAGTGCCGCCACACCTCAAACGCCACCTTAATCGCCAACAACTCCTTCTCCCATATGGTATAGTTCTGCTCGAAGGGTGTTAGTTGCCGCGAGTAAAATCCACAGGGACGCAAGGTCCCTGAGGAATCCTTCTGAGACAATACAGCCCCCAACGCGTAGCTAGAAGCGTCCGCTTCTACCACGAACGGTCTGTCAACATCAGGATGGGTTAGTATGTTGTCCGATTGAAAACTAGACTTTAGTTGTAGAAACGCCTCGTGAGCTTCCCGCCCCCACACAAATGGCTGTTTCTTGCGCAGAAGCTGCGTCAAAGGTACCGTGAGCTTTGCAAAATTCGGAATAAACTCCCGGTAGTAATTAGCGAAACCCAAGAACCTTTGTACATCCTTCTTAGTCTTCAGCTCCTGCCATGAGTTGACGGCGTCAACCTTATGTGGGTCCATTTTAAGTTCCCTACCTGACACTACATGACCTAGGAACTCCACTTCAGGCACATGAAAGACGCACTTGGAAGCCTTGGCGAAAAGCCCATTAGCCCGCAGTCGGTGCAGAACCTGCTTGACATGTTGACGATGTTCTTTCTCGTCCTTAGAAAAAATCAAGATATCATCCAAATAAATCACTAAAAATTGATCAATTAGGTCCCTGAACACATCGTTCATGAACCTCTGGAATACCGCAGGAGCATTACAAAGCCCAAAAGGCATGACTCGGAACTCGTGGCATCCGAAACACGTGTTAAATGCCGTCTTCCATTCATCCCCTTCCCGTATACGGATTAAGTTATAGGCCCCCCGCAGGTCAAGCTTGGTAAAGACCTTAGCCCCTTGCACCCTTGATAACAGTTCCGAGATTAAAGGGAGCGGGTACCTATCCCGAATGGTGTATTTGTTTAGGATCCGATAGTCACAGACCAGCCTAAGTTCCCCAGTCTTTTTGGCTACAAAGAATACTGGTGCCGCAGTTGGAGAACTAGATGGGCGAATAAACCCCTTGGCTAAATTTTCATCTAGAAACTCCCGCAAAGCTTGCCTTTCCGGTACAGTCAAGGCATACAGCCTCCCTGCTGGCAGTTTCGCACCTTCTGCCAACTTGATGGCGCAATCATATGGCCTGTGCGGTGGTAATTTGTCCGCTTCTCTTTTACAAAATACATCAGAGAACTCCCCATACTCAGCAGGCACTCCCTCCATATCAGAATGAGTAACATTTAGAGTGCAACAATCCTGCCTCTTTAAGATCACTTTACGTGTTGCCCAATCTACTTGTGGGTTTACTACAGCTAGCCAATCCATCCCCAGGATCACATCATATCTAGGCAAGCTCGTAATATCCCACACAAACGTTCCCGTTACTCCCTGCACCTCCCACGTTACTGCTGAGGTTTCATGGTTAACCACCCCAGTCTCCAGCAGTCTCCCATCTGCTCCTTCCACCCACACGTCGCATGCCTTGCGCACTCTAGGAATGCCATGCTTCTTAGCAAACTCAATATCTACATAGGAGACCGTAGCCCCTGAGTCCAGCAGTGCCAAAGTAGAAACAAGTTCCCTTCCCCCAACAGATAATGTAATGGGTACGAAAACATGCTTCCTCCCCTCAGTTGACTGCTTGAGGAGCCCTAGTGCGTTGGACTCACGTCGCACTAGGGCTGGCCTTTTCCCGAAAGCTGGGAAGGTTTCACATTACAATTTTTGGCAAAATGCCCAGCATTCCCACAGTACAAACACAAGCCCAGCTGCCTCCTACGGCTCTTTTCCTCTGTAGACAGCTTTTTAAAGACCCCAAGCTCCATGGGCTCTTCCCCCATCACCACAGGTGCCCTGGTTACATGCATGGGTGGCGCACACATTGCTTTTGAGTGTTTACGAGCCTCGAACCTTGCGTCTAAACGCAGCACCTTAGCTACTAAGGCGTCCCAGCTTTCAGCCGGCTCCAAGCGTGCTAATTCATCCTGGAGCATATCACTTAACCCGGCAGTAAATAAAAGCATGAATGCATTTTCCCCCCAATCCAGCTGGTGGCGATACAGGTTAAACTTATTTAAGTAATCCAAAACAGTCCCCTTTCCCTGTTTCAACCGATACAGAGCCCACCCAGCGTTCTCCGTGCGGAGAGGATCCCCAAAAGTATCAGTTAACAACTTTTTGAAATTATTCAAATTGTCCTTGACTGGGTCATTTCCCAAAATTAAATTAGTGGCCCATTGTCCTGCGGGACCGGTCAACAAACTCAAAATAAAGGCCACCTTGCTAGTGTCTGTAGGAAAAGCATGAGCACTGAGCTGAGAAAAATAAAGCTCCACTTGTGCCAAAAAGGTTGGCAACTTGCACCTGGTTCCGTCAAAGCGTTCAGGAGTCAAAACATGTCCTTTCACAGCCTGAGCTGTTTGGCTAACGGTAAAAGCCGTTTGCAATTGGTCTACTTTGGCCCTTAACTCATCCATCGTCTTCCTGACGGGTTTATTGCTGCAATAAACTTTTTATGGCGTTGGGCAATCTGTCAAGGACAGAACGCCACAAGATTCAAAGTAACAGAGTTTATTAGATTACAGAACTCAAAAATGCCCGTACAACACAAGGGCCAGGCAGTTTTTGCCTTTAGGAGCAAAAAGGGGCAAAAGTAAATGTTCAAAAGATAAACCGGATTAAACCGGAGTTTAATCCGGGTAAAAACAAACTGCTTGCTTCAGCCTGGGTATAAACGAAACGAAAGCCAAGGAACAAAAGATACAAAGAATGCAACTAATTGGCAGCAGATTCCTCTCTGCTGCCAACACTGTGCTTAGAGTAACTTGCGTCGCTCCCCCACACACACAGCAGACAGGATCTCCAACACGAGTAAATCAGCCAAGGATTGTAGCAGTTGAGTAGACCAGTTCCGTTCCGTAGATCAAAGCCAGAAGCAGACGTTTGTAGTTTTTCCAAGTCCAAGAAGGGGGGAAGACAAGCCGTGGTCAGTTCAGTCCGAGTTCTCAAAGCAGGAGATGGCGTCCGTCAAGAAGACGACGGAAGGTCAAGGTCACAGCACAGGAAAGCACACAAGTCTTCAGGGAAGCGTCCCACACACACACGGATCCCAAGCGTTTGCCCAGATTACCATGCCCAACGCAATTTGCAATTGCTCTCAAGCCCCATTTTATGCCAGTTACAAATCTTCATCACTGTCAGCTGTCCTCCTTAACCCGGGCGTTTCCTCATCACTTTCCTCGTCAGAGCTGGAACACCTCTGACTACGCCCAACAGCATCTCCAGCTGTGGATCCCGTCCCATCCCTCCAGCTAAACCATGGGTCTAATCCTGAAGGTCCCCATTCATCTTCTGTCCCATCATGGCCAGTGGCACCCACTTCCTCCCTTACCCGAGTCCAATCCATCTCATCCTCCTCTGAGCTAACCAGCCCCTCCTCCATTCTCTCCGTAAACCCTTCGAAAGACTCCTCGTCAGATGGTGCTGCAAATATGTCTCGCAGTCTTTTTCTCTCTCGCTCCTCGAGAGTATCTGACTCTCGAGGAGTCTTACGCCCACGTCTGTCAGTAACAGAGCCATGAGGCTCAATCATAACAAAATGACTGCACAGAATAATAAGCCCACACTAAACATGTATTTCCAACATATAATACCTTCCAATATTCTGTTTAGAACTGGATAGTACAGATTGTTCTGCATACCAGGTTACATTATGTTTAGAACCCACTCTTTTTAGCATCTTTCAAAAACAAGGACATGGGTGAAATAATGACATACCTGCTTTCCCGTAGCAAGTTAAGAAGATCATCCCTGAAAGTATCCCTGTTTTTCTCTAAGATTCCTCTGACATCATAATGGACCTATTTGGAAAGAGGCAGAACAGGCTTGGGTTCATAAAACAGCCCCTCTGCTTGTAACAGCAGCCTACAGAGCCACTGTTGTAAAGAACACAGAAGGAACTGAATGTGTCAGTTAGTTTGTAAGTGGCTGCATGGCAAGAACTTAACTACTGCTTAACATTATTGGTACAAAATATCAGTGTATATGAACAAAGAGAAATTACCTCCCCAGCATAGTGTTTCACTCCGAAATTATGTACAGCAACTCTTGGTTTCACATAAAAATGATTGTTCTGTTTATAAAATGGAATAAAAAAATCTGTTTAGGTTACAATACGGGAATGTGGAGGGAGAGAAGATATACTATTTCAAAATGTAGGTCAGAAACTTCTGAAAAACCCAGCTTCCAAAAAAGCTTTTCTCTAGCATTATTTTGGTTAATTAACCCTATAATACTAATTTCTATATATTCATTTCCTCTGTATTGATCCACATAGCAAAAATTTTCTAAGGCCTATGAATATGTCCTTTTATAAAATCCTACTCTAGAGATGGTGCCATTGAAAAGTTGAGTTCTTAAAACTTATGCTGCCAAAAAACAAGTTCTGGCAAAGTTTGCCATCTTCTCACCATAAGATTGGCCAACAACTAATAGACTGGCCACAGTAAAGATGACCTGTACATTAGATCTGACCACAGTAACGACAATGAGGATATAAAATAGTTGTGATCTGTAGAAGGCCTACTTGCCTGGATGAAATTACAGGTCTTCCAAAGTACAAACACTATGAATAGCATAACTTACAAGTACATATTTGAAGGTAATTAGTAGGGCTAGGGCACACTGACTCAGTTTATTCCTAGTCCATGCCAGATTCACATGTATGCTTTCCTAAATCCATCCATGAAATTCCTGCATCTAGGTGCAATTATTTTTAATGGGAAAAATACAATGTGAAATCCTATCCCATCCCCAAGTAAGGCTTATCTGTAATTAAATGACAGGGGCATTACTTACAGCATGTTGGATGTGTAATTTTGCCAACAAAGTGCTGTCTGTTGCTTGAGGGAAATGGCTTTCTTCATTGATAAGTGCTAATAAACCAAGTTTCTAAAATCAAGACACAAGAACACAATGTTAAGGTAGCTTATACTGTTTGAAGTTTCAATTTATGTTTTTAAAGTATCCTTTTTTGAAAACCATAACAATGGGTGGCTATATAAATGGACTGAATGAACCAAATGCTTTAGCAAAGGTAGGGCTAACATCAAGAACACCATTTTCTCTTTTTCTTTTTCTTGTAATGTTTACTTATATATGATATGAAATTATTTACTGTCCTGAAATTTTCCTGTTTGTAGTAGTCAATAAAGGGATGGAGGACGATATAGCAGATTAATGTCATGTTGCAAATTGTACACCTGAAAATCTCTATCTATAGGGTGGAGTTGGACAAATGTCAGCAGCAGTACCTCTGACATAATGTATGACTCGAGGCCCAAAGGAGGTTGCTTTATAGATCCTCTACTAGGAGACAAGTGTTATTTCCAAAGCATTAGAAAGGCTCAATCAGGAGAAACTTCCACATTCCATAAGAAGAATACATTCCATAAGAAGAATACATTCCACAAGAAGAAAACATGTATGGCAATATTTTTGATTTCATAACACAGTAAAATACATATAGCCGTCTCATTCACCCTTTTATCATCCCAATCGTCTCTAATTTTTAGTGAAAAACCTCTTGATGTCATTAACAATAAAACCAATGCATACAATATTTGTGCTACATGGTACCATGTGTACTTACTTTTTCAATAAGATCCAAGCACTCCCCGTTATCTGTCCAGTCAATATCTTCCCATAAGAGTCCTTCTCTATCAAAGCCAAAGACAAGAGATTTTATTATGATTACTAAAAGCAATAATATTTACTCTACTTTCTAGGGATGTTGAAGGAAATACTCGTAATTCACAGAAGGATAGTAGCCACCACATAGTAGTCATGCCCCTCTTTTGGGATTCCACAATTGGCTTCTAGTCTTTCCTTGCTTAATCATCACATTGTAACTCTGCCTCTTTTTACCTCCAAGAAGAGAGGAGTGGGGAGTACCCAGGGGCCAAGGCTAGTGGGGTGGAGCGAGAGCAGGCAGGTACCTTGGCGGTGGGAGCACGGCCAAGATGCCTCTTTAGCCCAAGTACACTGGCTCCTCTTTTGCCTCTGAGAAAAAAAGAGTGCTCATTGCTAAGTTCTCACTTCCAGAGGAGCTCCTCTTGCTTGGAGGAAGAAGAGGAGCAACGTAAGCCCAGCTAGCGCTCTGGAAGTCGGGGTAAGGAGGCACCTCGGCAGCCTTCCCTCAGTCCATTTCATGTGTGGTGTGTGTGTGCAGGGTGGTCAGGAGGGAGGGAGAAGACACTCACTAAGAGAAAATGCTGCTGGGGTCATCTCTAAAAAACAAATAAACCAGAGCTCCTCCCTTTTTGGAGGTAAGAGGGGGAGAGTCCCAGCCCCAGGCAGATTTGGTTTGTTTTTCAGATACATTTTTATTGCATAACAGTCACACCCTAAAACTTGTAAATCTTACCTACTATATTCCAATTGTTCTAATGAAAAAATGTGCTTGTTGAAGTATTCCTGAAGTTTTTCATTTGCATAGTTAATATTAAACTGCTCAAAACGATTAACCTAGAAAAAGACAAGGTATAAACAAATACTACTCTCAGTAAATGACAGTCTGACTCATAATGTGCAAGAACAAACAGATAAAAGTCAAATCATCATGATCATCATCTTTATTTATATCCCATCTTTCTTCCTGCAGGGATTTAAGGCAACCACACAATCTAATAACAATTTAAAATAAATACAAAAATTAAAAAACAATTAAATATTTGTGTGTTCAAATACAATTAAAATAGATTAAAGACCATTAGAATTACATTTAAAACTCACTATCAGCAAAGAAAAATGTTTGGAACATACCTCAAAATTCTCAAATCCAAAGATGTCTAAAATTCCAATGGACTTGAAGTCATCTTTGCCTTTTATCCTGCTGTTGATTTTTTTAATAATCCAGGTAAAACACTGGGAATAAAGTGCCATAGCCACCGAATCTCTGCTATCTACTGCCTGGTAGAAGGTAATACAAAAATATATTTTCATAAGAAAACACCCTTTTGATGTGATTACCTTCTTGCAGTACAACTTAAAACACAGGACACATAACTTGATAAAGTAGTGCAATATATAAATGTACATTGATGTTTCATTTCTTTTCTTAACATAGGGTCTTCTGTCCTTCCAACTGCTGCTCAATGAAGATGTTAGAAAACATATTTTCTACCTTTATTTTGTAACCTTAGCAAATATTTGAACATTTATCCAAAAACTTGAAATATTTGGAAGTATCCTACACTGCACAAAAAGATTGAGAAACAGAACAGAATTCTGAAGATTACTGATGCAGTGAAAGTTCAAAAGGTAAGGAAGGCAGAACACTATGTACCATGATTTTTGTTCCTGGGTGATAAATGTCATTTCCTATTTGGTTCTATCATAAAAACATGGAAAAGGTTTATTAAAAACTTTGTTTTTGTGGGACACCTTGCAGCACATTTTGCTATAGTTTTTCAATTAATATCTTATTGAGTCGCAACCAATTCAGCATAGACTTTGGCAGCCACAAAAATGAAATTTCTGAGTATAACAACTACAGTAGAGTCTCACTTATCCAAGCTAAACGGGCCGGCAGAAGCTTGGATAAGCGAATATCTTGGATATTAAGGAGGGATTAAAGAAAAGCCTATTAAACATCAAATTAGGTTATGATTTTACAAATTAAGCACCAACACATCATGTTTTACAACAAATTTGACAGAAAAAGCAGTTCAATACACAGTAATGTTATGTTGTAATTACTGTATTTACAAATTTAGCACCAAAATATCACGATATATTGAAAACACTGACTACAAAAATGGCTTGGATAATCCAGAAACTTGGATAAGCGAGGCTTGGCTAAGTGAGACTCTACTGTACTTTCAAAGTAAGTACCTCACAATTAAACAGGAATAACACTTTCAAACCAGGATCAGAAAATCTTTCACATTTTGTTATATAGTGTAATAGGAAAGGATTTTTTGGGAACGACTATGAAAGAAGAGACTGTTTTTAAGAACACAATTATGTTTATTACGTCTGGAACCACTTTGTAAATGACAAGAAAGCTCTCAATATCCATTGAGCAGTGACTTGTATCTTCACCTCCAGCAATTCCTAATTTCCTCCAAAAGAAGAAGATGACCACCTGTTTCCACCAAAGAAGACCCAGTACTTTTCCAATGAGGACAAAATTTCCATTTCCTTATAACAATACATGCATACCCACTGTGGGTGCAACTCTACTGAAGAATTAATGCAGTTTTACAACATTTTAACTGTCACAGTACAATGCTATGGAATCACGAGAATTGTAGTTTTCCAAGGTCTTCATTCTTCTCTGCCAAAGAGTGCTGGTGCCCCACCAAACTATAAATCCCAGGATTCCAGAGTGTTGAGCCATGACATTTAAAGTGGTATCAAATAGCATTCATTCTATAGTATAAATACAACCTTTTTTGGTCACCCGTGTTGCCTCAACAATGATTACAACAATGATTGGGGGTTTTTAGAATGTAAGCATCTGTCTTTATATTATAATTAGTGTCTCATTTATACTGTTTAGTTAACATGGTAGTGTAGGCTCCATCAATCAGATGAACCACACCTAGGAGATGCACCTGTTATGCACATCAGTTTGTCTCTCAGTGATGTTGATTTGAGGATGTAATAAGCAAGCCTTACACCTTGCATGAAAATAAAGGATACTGCCTTTTTCAGTCATGTTTGGTCTCCCACTGTAATGTATACTTTTCTATAAGTCAGAAAGCTATAAAACAGTCAAGAAGTCAAATATGATCATGTGATAGAAATCTGGAATTTCACAAATAATTAAATATATTTTAACCACTTCAGAGAAATTTGACATTACCTGCTGTATGCTGAGAGGTGTTAATATTTCTTCTCCCCTGAGTATCATTGATCGCTGTGTCAATGCTTCAGTTAATTGTGTTGAGTCCAGCCCAAGTAACTCTGCGGTTCTACCCAGAGCTAGCAACAAACCAAAATGACAATGGAAAGAAATGAATACAAGCAGATACTCGAAAGTACAGCAGCAACACCCGTGATGCCAACTAAAATTTAAAGTCACTTATGGGGCAAAAATCAAGTGATAGATAACCATAACATCAGCTAATGTTTCACAAATTTTATTTCCCTTCAGTTGAGTGCATTTCTTAACACATGCCATATTCAAGTTTATTATATACCCTTATTTTCAAAGGCAATCTATGCAAATTATGAACATTGCAGATGGGATTTGAAGAAGAATGAGTTTGTTGGCTTTAAATGGATTTTGGAAGTTGCTAGTACACTATGACCCACATATACATTTCCAGAATTTACTATGGAAATACGAAATCATGCTAGTATCAAATCCTGTTGAAATGAATGGCATCTGTCAAAAGTTACTATAGAGTCATCCTAGATCTTGAAAATTTTTTAGAAGGGTATCCTCTCTAAATTTTTTCTATTTCTTCCGGGGGGTCTACAAAACTTCAAACAACCTATCTTGTTGGATCTGGGTAGCTGAAACAATGGCTACAGGTAGGACTATAGCAAAAAAAAAAAAATGGGGGGGGGGGGGGGAAGGTTGAATTTTTTTTAAGCGAATCATGAAGAGTATTTTCATTACACAAAATAATTTAGAAATCAGGCTCCATTGATAAACTTCAGTGGACACTCATGGGGATTTGGTTAATCAGTTAAAATTCATAAGTAAACCAGGTTTTTTTTAAAACCTGAAAAATTTCAGGGGGGAGGGGAGGTTGACCCCGCCCCCCTACATCCCCGGCTACAGGTGCTGCAGCTATGGAGGTTGCACTGTAACTCAAATTTTAATGTATAAAGGGAGAAATGAAACAATTCTCATGAGTAGCCATCTCTCCCACCTGTTTTGTATGACACCTGTGCTCCACCAGCAGTTATAAATTCAATGTTGCCAAGGTGCAAAACGCCAGCAAGAAGTCGAAGAACATCTCGCACCTCCTCAGTGGTGAACTGCATCACTTCCATAGCCATCTATAAGAAAAGAGAATGTGACTGAGAGCTTGAACTGTTTGACCAATTACCTTTTTTATTTTCTGTCTGTGCAAGTTTCATTTTCTCACAAAGAAACATTGTGCCCAAACAGTAAATTAGAGATACAGTCAGAAGCAACAACTATATCACTTTTTATTTATTGAAATAAGTGGATACTCTCATTATTTCTCAATTTCACATAATTCTGAAGGCTGGCTCACTCTAACAACTACCATGTAAGACTACACAGAGAAGCCACTGAAATTCCACAAGCATGTGGACAATTTCAACAGAAAGGAGGAAACCATGAAAATGAACAAAATTTGGCTACCAGTATTTTTTAAAAAAGTAAATAAAGAACAACAGTCTGAAAACAAGAGGAATTCCAGACATGAATCAATCAGGGCCAACTAACACCTCTGAACAAAGGATTTCCCCCAGGCAGGAAGAAGCCAGGCCTTGAAGCTGGCAAGGCCATGAATGCTAATCATGGTGATTAATTACAACATTCACACTGGCCTCCAACAGACAAGAGTTCTTTCTCCCACCCTGGACCTTCCACAGATATATAAACCTCCCTTGCTTAGTTTCCAATATACTTCACAACCTCTGAGGATGCCTGCCATAGATGTGGGTGAAACGTCATCAGAGAATGCTTCTGGAACATGGCCATACAGCCCGGAAAACACACAACAACCCAACAAAATTAACTATTTGTAAGACACAGTTTATATACCATATTACTCAATATTGCTGTAGAAACAGAGGTTCATTCCCAGTAAGATGTGAATTAACCTATTTTATGGTGATTTTCATTCAATTTTTGCCAGAAAACAACACAGAATACATGCCAAACACACGAAAGCACACAAAGGCAAACCCCACACTCCTCAAAATGCTTCTTGTTCCCCCTATAATCTATCTTAAAATAGTAATAGGAAGGAATGCAACATGATATCATAGAAGGAAATGGAAATACTTCGCCTTTTTATGTGTGCGTGACAGGGGTGGGAATGTGCAGCCTGTGAAAGGAAACTACCCCTAATTTACAGCAAGAATAGACAACTACAGGGAGTCTAGGGGACATTTTACATCTCTAGTATTCAAGGGATTGCTCTCCTCCAAAATAACAAAATGTGGAAGTTGCTCAAAGTCCACTTCTATTTTTCAGTATTTCTAAGTCAGAGTAGTTGAACTGGCAGTCCTGGAAGCTTCTAATATATAAATGTTATGCTTTCTGAACTCTGTATGTTGTTTACAGATATAAATCAAAGAGTGGGAACCCAAGGAAGACAACTAAACCATAGAAAATGTCAACTGGGTTGGAACATATGCCTGGAATATGTGACTTTTCTTATCCTTCTGCCATATCTTGTCTCTGCATCCCTTGGGTAACTGGAGATTCAAGGGAAAGGAAGTCCTTTGTGGAAACTGCCACCTTTTTTCTAAAGGAACTTGCTGAGTGGAAGGAAGCGCAAACTACAAGATGCTGTTTTTCAGAGGAACTCAGAGTGCATCCAAGAAGTTTCCTGAAGGAAAGGCAGATTGCAACTGTGCTGGAGCTTCCACTAGATGCTGTGTGATGGATGGAGATTACAGGCAAATGTTTTCCCCACCCGTGCTGTAAAGAACAGCATTGCCAAACTCACAATGACTTCTTTGAAAGTTTCTTTGTCATTGATTGTCTTGTCCGCTACACATCCAGATTGGTTCAGGTAGTGATAGTTCTCCGGTGCAGATAAGTATAATGCATCTAGATACAGGAGAAACCAATTACATTAATCAGTATTTCAACAAATAGATAATTTCACTAGGCAATAATAATAATAACCAATGTTTGTATAAACAAGAAATGTACACAAAATCCCTAAACCAGTGGTTCTCAACCTGTGGGTCTCCAGGTGTTTTGGCCTACAACTCCCAGGCATCCCAGCCAGTTTACCAGCTGTTAGGATTTCTAGGAGTTGAAGGTCAATACATCTGGGGGCCCACAGGTTGAGAACCGCTGCCCTAAACAATGAAACCACACAGGACTATGTGCTGGAGTTAAACCACATCTGCTCAAGTCAATAAGTCTCAGTGAGGAAATAGAAAGGCAAGAAACAGGTTAGGCTAAGTGAAGTCCTTCCCCATTATCCCTGAATGCCTGATGCTATTTGTCTATCTGTCTTTCTTCCCTCCTCCCAGCTTATTAAAGACTAGCTGTGCCCGGCCACGCGTTGCTGTGGCAAAGTGGTGGTGGTATTGGTTAAAAGTTGTTGTGGAATTTTTATTTGACATTATTTGTATTTTTTAAATTAATTTTATTGTAACTTATATTTTTTATTTATTATATTTTATTATTTTGTTGTATTGTTTTTAGTTATTTTGTTATAGTATTTGATTGTATTAATTTTTAGTGTTTTTTATTATTTTTATTGTATTATTTGTATTTATTTTATTTTTCATTCTTTTATTAACACTGGGCTGAGTGGGTTGCTAGGAGACCAAGTGGGCAGAGCTTAGCCTTCTAAGTGGCAGCAATTGGATAAAAACAATTATTTCTCTCCCTCTAATTAGGACTTTATTTTTCTTTGCTTTTTGTTGTATCAACCTAGAGGCGTGGATGATAGGTTGTGTTGTCAAATTTCGAGGTTGGGGGGCTTGTAGTTTCGTTGTTTTGTGGGTCGCCGTGATGCCATCACTCTTTTATATATATAGATGTAGATTGACTGCAAACTTTGCAACCAAAATTTTCTGCCAGGGATGGGGAATATTTGATCCTCAAGGTCCTTTGGACTATTATCTCACACAGTCCTTTATCATTTGCCATGTTTTTTGGGACTGGCAGGAATTTCCCTCTTCTAGAAGGCAGTGCTAAATGGAACAGTGAGGACGTAATTTTTGAAACAAAGAGAGAGTGAGGCATATGCCTGGTGTGTAGGAAACAAAATAATGAATATTTTTCTGTGTGTGTATATTCATTATTTATATTTACTGGGAGCCCCCGGTTGCATAGTGGGTTAAAGCCTTGTGACTTGAAGGTTGGGTTGCTGACCTGAAGACTGCCAGGTTCGAATCCAACCCGGGGAGAGTGCAGATGAGCTCCCTCTATAAGCTCCAGCTCCATGTGGGGACATGAGAGAAGCCTCCCACAAGGATGGTAAAAACATCAAAACACCCAGGCGTCCCCTGGGCAACATCCTTTCAGGCGGCCAATTATCTCACACCAGAAGCGACTTGCAGTTCCTCAAGTCGCTCCTGACATGAAAAAATATATATTTACTATACTCTCTCCTTCTGTTTTTACACATGCATGTACACATATTATCTAGTTATCTAGTTAAATGGGAGGTAATCTCTGAGAAGGATTGGGCAAAATGATACTTTAAAAATTATTCAGTCAAAAAAAAAAACAGCACTCACCTCTTTTTTCCCCCTCAATCCCTGCCAGCAGGGCATAGAATATGTGATAATTTCTTTCTCCTGGGTTTTGCCTTACTACTCGATTCTATGAGAGAAAATATGTTTAGTGATGTATAATTGATATTCTCGGCAAAACTATTTTTTTTTTAAAGTTAGGAAAAAAGAAATATTTTCTTACCTTTTCTAATAAATCTTTGGCAGGTAACAGAAAGATGGGTCAAAGAATAAACTGGTTCTACTGGTATGAGGTGGGGGAACATAGTAGCTTATATACACAATTCATTGTAGACTTGCTTAGCAAAAGTTTTGTTTTACAATTGTCAGAAAAAGCAATTGCTAGATTTTTTAAAGTAAACATTCTTTCAGCACAGTTTTCTGTTACAAAGGATAGAAGAAGTTTGCTACTAGATTATCCAAACTACTGGAATGTTGACAGAAATATAGACAGGTTCCCTTTGCTTACTAAACATACATGTAGATACAAAAGCACTCACAAAAAACAAAGGATACAATCTACTATTTTACCTCCCTGAATGTTTCCCTTCTGACAGAAGTTTAGCTGAATAAATTTTCCAAAGCGGCTTGAATTGTTGTTGTAAACAGTCTTTGCATTGCCAAATGCCTCCATAATTGGACTGTAGGAAAATTAACATAAACACCAAAAGTATGAATTGGACACAGCAGTTCTTAGAAACCACATTCACTAGAACTTGGGGTTTTTTTTAAAAAAAAAGTCAATCCCATGTAATGAACCAGCCTCATCTGAAGTCTTCTAGAACATTAGGTAAAGGTAAAGGTTTCCCCTGACGTTAAGTCCAGTCATGTCTGACTCTGGGGGTTGGTGTTCATCTACATTTCTAAGCCGAAGAGCCAGCGTTGTCCGTAGACACCTCCAAGGTCATGTGGCCGGCATGACTGCATTAAGTACACATTTATCAAGATTTAAAAATTGATGAGAAATCTGTCTGAGACTTTGCACTAAAACAAACTTTTATCAAGATGCAGTTTAGAACAGTGGTTCTCATCCTGTGGGTCCGCAGATGTTTTGGCCTTCAACTCCCAGAAATCCTAACAGCTGGTAAACTGGCTGGGATTTCTGGGAGCTATAGGCCAAAACACCTGGGAACCCACAGGCTGAGAAACACTGGTTTAGAGGGTGGGACAGTAATCCCACCCATAAATAGTTTCACTGGAAACTAACAATTAAAATCTGATCACATCAATTTTTCTACTTATCACCTCTGACATTCACATTCTCCCACCCAGTAAAGGGAAAGAGCTAGTGACGACCAGTTAATACTTAACTGTACAAGGATGTTGTGAAAAGATTTGACCACCACAACAGTTTTAATATCTCTCTTTTAGCCATGTTCACTCATCTATAAAAATTGCAATTATAATGCAAACTACTTCAAAGAAAAAACTAATTTGATGTACCTGGCAATGTAAAAAAAAATGAATCCTAAATTATGTGCATGTAAGAACAATATCTGTAAGGAACATGTAAGGAAAAATATATGCAACATGTAAGGAAATACATGTAACATGTAAGCAAAATCACAGGTTACATAAACTATATGTTGGTAAAAATAAATTACTTGGGGCTTAACTAATCAACAGATAACAACAGACATTCCCTGAACCAACAAGCCAAGCCATCTGAATAGCTTGGCTGTGACATATGTATGTTTGTATTCATACATTACACTAATTGAAAGATTACACTCATCACATAATGTGTTTCTGAATACCAGCTGCAGTGAATGACTGTTTTTGTGTCCTAGTTATGAGCTTCCCAGAAGCATTGAGATGACCACCGTGAAAATCAGATGCTGAATTGGCTAGGTCTTTCATGACCTTGTTTTGTGGCTTGTCTAGCTATGGAAAAAAATAAAACTGAAACAAGCATCCTGTTTTTGAGATTTAAATGACTTATGTAGCAAGTGCAGAAGTCTACACTTGTGTGCTAAATACATCAGGGAAACAAAAATAGTCTATGTTTATAAAGTACTAGTTTAGTTTGAAAAAACCAAAAGTGATGAGCAGTGCTTTAGGGTTTTATCAGCTCCCAGCTACTGCAGAGTTTTGTTTCCTAACTGCTAGGCAAGACATCATCTACTTTGGCATATCTTATTTCAAGATGTTCTCCTAATTATTATTTTGTCTTCTTCAAAGTGATGTGGGACATCCATAAAAATACCTGCTCTCCAAAATTGCTTGTTCAACACTCGAGGTCTTCTCCTTATGAGAGAGTTCCAGTGAATGTTGGCTCACAGCAGACAAAAACTTGAGGATCAACTTAGTGCTCTCTGTTTTACCAGCACCACTTTCACCACTGGAATACAAAAGCATAATAAGACTTCAATGAGTCATTCATACCAGAAATCTTAAAAAATAGAACTTACCAGAGGCTGGTGACTAACTCTTACTGAAATACTTTTGTTATGTGACTGGTAGTTGCCATATTTTGAATGCTTTTGAAATGCGTTTAAATATGCTTATTGTAATATATGTGTTAGTTACTACAAGAGTCCATTGCAGTAAGTGAATTAAACAGAAAAATAAATAGTTAATCTTATGTTTCCGCCTAATGGATTTACAGAAACATGGTGTTAAGTGTTAATCATGGCTTCATAAATGGGATAAAATGAATCACAAACATGATTTCCGAGAACTATGATACAGTTTTGCCTGGAATGACAGAAAACCAATACCTTGCGTAATGAATGATCAAGCTGTCTACTAATCTTGTTTGATAGTGTAATACTATACAAACTGACATATCACCCAACACATTATGAATAGTTCTGTTAGGACCGGGCTTGACTAGTGATAGGATAGGTCTTTGACAAGGGTAAACAGTGGTGAGGAACTGAATTTGATAATGCTGATGGCATTGGGAATAAAGAGTAACACAAATATATAGGGTAACACAAATATATACCTGTGTGCGATTACTATACCATACTGTCGAGCATAAACAGTCCTCAATACAGAGATGCACTTAGAGAGGGACAGGGCCAAGGAAAATTACTCTTTGGGGCAGCAGTGGGAACTTGTTTGGATTATGACAGATCACACCAACCAGGAAATTATGGCAACTGCATTCCAAAAAGTACATTTTCCAAATTCTGCTGCAAGAAGAGAAAAGATTACTCCATGTTTTGAGTTGGACTGAAATGCTTCAGTAGTAATATAGTTGCCATTGAGGGCGAGAATTCCTTCTCAGGACGTGATAAAACAAAATCCTAAATTATGTATGATGGGGGCAGAGCCCTGTGGCTGCAACGCCCTCCCTTTCTCCTGCTGAGTTGCTGAAACCATCTGCAGAGAAATTAATTTCTAAGCGTGACGTGAATGCTCAGCCTTGGTATCGACGTTGTAAAGAAGTGTATAATTATATTTTGTTTATAGATGATATGTGTATTTGATTTTGTTTAAACAGTCAGGTTTGGCTAAGTTTAAAATGGTGAGTATTTGAATTGACAATGTGTATGGGGGAAGGTAGCCATCTTAGAATGCTAGAACAGGTTACCATAGCAACAGGGGCGGAGCCAACCGCCGCCTGGAAAGGAAGAGGGGGAATATTTTAAAACCCAGCAGTCTGTGATATCCATTCACAGGGAAGGAACTGATCCTTGTGTAGAGGATCAGGGTGACTCAAAAGAATTTGAGTCAGGCCTAAAATAAAGGATTTATTTTAGGAGTCTGTGATTTTCTAGTCACAGGGAAGGATCTGATTCTTGTGTGGAGAATCAGGCTGGCTTAAATAGAAGGATTTGAGTCAGATTTAGGTTGGACCAGACTAGGCAAGTTAGGTGATTTGTTTAGGGTCAGTTATAGAGTCTGTGGATTAGGGAACATTAATCCCAGGGGATCCAGGAGGATCAGGGTTTAGTGTAATCCAGAGGAAGAAGTATTTTGAAAGTTTGACCACCTCATAACCGTTTGTAACCATTAAGCGAAGTGCCTTTACCAAGTTATCTGAAACCATCAAGCTCTGTACCTGCAATAAACTTATTTTGTTTTTATTCTAACCAAGCCTCTGTCATACTCTTATATTAAGTTAAGTAACATCAACATCTAAAGTGGAACAAATAGAGAAAGCTTATAAGAACCAGTACCATCTGCCTGACGTCTCTTCATTGGTGGCAGCGAAGAAGAAGATAGTAAAACTAATAATTAATTAACATCATCTCTCATAGAACATCTTTATTAAGTGGTGGTATCTGTGTGTGTGTGTGTGTGGGATTGAAAGGATTCCATTTCTGTCACACATTCCTGTCAGACACCTCACCTCTGTACATAATTGGTGGTAAAGCTGAGGGATTCCAAAAGGGATTCCATTGTCTGTCACCCTCAGTTCTCTACATAAATTGGTGGCAGCGGTGGGATCAAAAAGATTCCATTCCCTGCCACATCACCCTCAGCATCTCTACATAAATTGGTGGCAGCGGTGGGATTCAAAAGGATTCAATTCCCTGCCACATCAGGTTCTCTACAGACGTGAATGTTCAGCCTTGGTATCTTTGCACTTTTCTCGAATGCAACAGGTCAATATATTTCAAACACACTCCAGTTCAGTCTCTTGGCTGTATTATCTTCCACAATAGGTGAAATATAAAGCTCTAACAGCTAACATGTTTGTCAAATGTATCCTTTCATCTTGAATAAATCTCTAGGTCAGAAGTCTGATGTTTGTGCAATGGTAACTCAATTTATTTGTCTATTAAGCTAGCAATCTAAAGCTAAAAATCCAACTGCAGATGAATTTCACAGCTCAGGCACAGTCTTTCCTTTGACTACTTTCACAACTATCTCAGCTACTTTGAAATATTAGATACGAAGAATCAGAAATGAGAGGGGGACTTGTTTTCCTCATATTACATTTTTATACCAAGATGTCAATACCGTAATACTAAGTTTGAGGGGTTGCAAGTTTCACCTAGAGTTGTTAGCAGCAACTATAAAATAAATTCTGACAAGCAAGAGGAAGAGCTGCCAGTATGCTCTGCCATAAAATGACTTTGTTTCAAAGTTTATTTACTGTATTTATACCCCGCCCTTCTCACTCCGAAGGGGACTTAAAGCGGCTTACAAGTAGGCAACAATTCAATGCCACATATACAAACATACAATTAAAAGGAACATATGCATTAAAAACATAGAATTAAAAACATCTAAACATTAAAACCAATTATTAAATCCACATAATCCAAAATCATAATCCAGGAGCCATTCCGGTCATAATTACGCTTATTCCATCACTTACATAGCATACAGAGGCCTGAGTCCTATCTGTTAGTCCCAGTCTGAGCCTACTCACTGAATCATCGGTAGTTGACTTAGAAAGCCACCAGTGAAGATGGCTCTCCATATTTGCAAGTTTAACTTTTGCAGATGTGATTATTTTCAGATTTCATTAATATGGTTTCCTTTGAAATCTCTTGGTCCTTTAGTGTGACTCTACACTCAACGTCTGCCAAAGCAGACCACAGGGTTGGGCTGGAGGACCTAGGGATTCTTAGAGAGGTATTCTACTGGGTTTTTTTAAAATGATAATTTATGGGTTTCCCACTTTCACAGGGCCCTTTGTCTCTAACACTAGAAAATGTTGAGGACTGACTATAATTGAGGGGGGCTATTCTAATTTGAACTAACTATTGAACCCAAGAAGTCTTCTTTCAAACAGGTGCAAGGCTGCTCATCATGTGAGATAAAGTATGTGGAAAACCATGGCTTACCACCAATACACACATGCATATAGCCTGCACCTATATTGATCCCTTTTGGATCCCTGCTCCAGTCAGAAAAGCTGGTACAGGAGGGGCACACTAGTTTGGGCTAGTGGAAGCATAAGGAAGAAAGCAGAATTTTTCTGATCTGCAAGAAATAATGAGTGGTCACGAATGCCTAACTAACAGCATGTAATGCTGGGAGTCTCAGCCCAACAACATCTGAAGAGTGGCTTATTCCCACCTAATTCAGACTTCACTTTAGATTGCTGAAATCCTGTAAAATACATAATGATGGCATCAAATAGAAAGCAGATGGAAAGCAAAGACTGTTCGTTTTAAAAAATAACTCTCTTAACTGGAGAGCCTTTTAAATTATTGTACTATAACGCTCATTTTGAATTGATACGTTTTAGACAGTTTTTGGGGCCTCTGGTGGCTCAGTGTGTTACAGCACTGAGCTGCTGAACTTGTGGACCATAAGGTCACAGGTTCGAATTCGGGGAGCGGAATGAGCGCCCGCTGTTAGCCCCAGCTTCTGCCAACCTAGCAGTTCGAAAACATGCAAATGTGAGTAGATCAATAGATCCCGCTCTGGCGGGAAGGTAACGGCACTCCATGCAGTCATGCCGGGCCAGATCTGTCATTCCTGGCGGTCACCGTGGCCTGTGGAAGTGGTGGCCAATCAGAAAAGTGCCACATACACACATACAAACATTCACTTCTATTATATAGTAGCTTGGGGACCCGGCGGTGCCGGGCCCTTTGAGAAAGGCCTTGTTTGCCCATGTGCCAAGTGTAGTCTTGATCCAATGTCAGCTGGGTTCAGTGGGTGTGGGTGAACTACAACTGCCATATGCAAGTCCCACCGTCCATAGTCCCTCCTCCTCCAAACAATGCCAGGATGTAGAGTTGGTCATGGGTGGTCTGTGTGCCAAGTTTGGTCTTGATCAGTCATGGGTGTAGGTTGCAGTGGTCTCAGAAAGTGAATGAAAATACTGTAAATCCCAGCATTCATGGTCCATTGTCCCTCAAAACATAGCAGGATGTAAAGTGGATGATGAGGGGTATGTGTGCCAAGTTTGGTCTTGATGAGTCATTGGTGTGGTTTGCAGTGGTCTGAGGAAATGAGTGAAGGTACTGTAAATCCCATCATCCCTGGTCAGTTGTTCCCTCAAACCGCAGGAGGAAGTGGGCCACATTGCACCTGTGTGTCAAGTTTGGTACAGTTTTGTCATTCATGGGTATCACAGTGGTCTGTGGAAGGTGAATTAAGTGAGGTTACTGCAACACCCATCATCCATGATCTATCCTTCCCCAAACCGCACCAAGACATAATGTGGGCCACATTGCACCTGTGTGTCAAGTGTGGTACAGTTTTGTCATTAATGGGCATCACATTGGTCTGTGGGAGGTGAATTGGATGAAATGTACTGCAGATCCATCACCCTTGGTCCATCATCCCACAAACTGCTGCAGCATGTAAAGTGTGTCATTTGGGATATGTGTGCCAAGTTTGGTTCAATTCTGTCATTTATAGCAGTTGTTATGGTCTCAAGAAGTGAGTGAAGGTACTGCAAGTCCCATCATCCTTTGTCTGTCCTCCTCCAATCTGCCCCAGGATGTCAAGGGGGTCACAGGGCTTCTGTGTCCCAAGTTTGGTCCAGTTCCCTCACTAGTGGGTGTCGCAGTGGTCTGTGGGAGTCGAAACAATTGAAAGTACTGCAAATATCATCATCAGTGGTCCATCCTCCCCCAAACGGCACCAGGTCGTAAAGTGCATAATAATAATAATAATACTAATAATACTAATAATAATAATAATAATAATAATAATAATAACAACAACAACAACAACAACAACTTTATTTTTATACCCCGCGGCTTACATGGGGCCTAGCCCGATAAGACAATCAATATCAATAGCACGACTATAAAACAATTATACCAGTAAAACATCAATAGCAATAAAACAATCGTTAAAATCAGCAAAAAGCATACAAAAAACATGCAATATTAAAACAGGAGACTAATTCATAAAATCCAGAACAGAATGTGCCGGTAGAAATGGACAATAAAGTGCAAAATAGCATTGGCAACATCTCAGAAAAGGGGGCTATTATAAAATGGGCAGATGGATCAGTCCAACATCTGATTAGGTGTCAAAGGCCTTCTGGAAGAGCCAGGTTTTTAAACTCCTACGAAAGGAGAAGAGGGTAGGGGCCTGCCTGATCTCTCTAGGGAGAGAGTTCCAAAGCAGGGGGGCCACGACGGAGAAGGCCCTCTCTCTCGTCCCCACCAACCGCGACTGCGAGGGTGGTGGGAGCGAGAGAAGGGCCTCCCCCGACGAGCGGAGAGAACGTGCGGGTTCGTAGGGGGAGATGCGGTCATGGGGGTTATGCGTGCCAAGTTTGGGCTAGGTTCGTCATTCCTAGTGGTCACAGTGGCATGCGGAAGTGACAGCCAATCTGTTGTAGTTGAGCCAGCTGGCAATATTACAAACGGTAGTAAAAGGACTAGTAGGAGGAAAAGGGGTAATATTGAGCAGCTGTCTGATGAGGAACAACAAAGGAAACGTACTTGGGAGATACTTATGGCTCCGTCGGAAGAAGACACATTTGAAGGGTTTTCAAGTGATGAGGAGTCAATGATTGAAGAAGGAGACGGGATGGATTTGAGTAGAGGAACTAAAAGGATTACTTGGGAGCAGGAATCAGATGAGGAAAGAGAGAGAAAGAAGCTCCGGGATACACTTATTGCTTCCATAGAAGTTGAAACGTTTTTCGGTTTCTCTGGGGATGATGGGCCTAGGAATGATGAAAATGTGGAGGACATATCAGACTGGACTAGGGTTCAGGAAATGAGGGATATGTTTGCAGAGTCAACTTCTGGTGATACGTTTGTGGGATTTTTGGGACAGGACGATTGGCAAGCAGCTGATACACCCGGGGCATGGGGAGACCTAAGTCTTGACAGAAGATGGAAGAGTTGGAGGGATGATGGGCGAGGTCCACATGTAACAACAGGAACAGCTGTGGGGGATGATGATGGGCTGGAGACCAGCTCATCTGATAATGACGTGTAAGATAAAAATAAGGTCTAAAGTGGGGATTCTTCGCAGAAGGCAAAGTGTCGCTTTTGGAGTTAGTTTGTCCCTGCCTGTGTTTTCCTGTTGGGCTTTGGGTCCTGGCTCTACAGCTTAGCGTTCCTGGTTCCTCTGTTTTTTGAATTTGGGTTGGACTATAATAATAATAATAATAATAATAATAATAATAATAATAATAATAATAATAATAACTTTATTTTTATACCCTGCCTCTATCTCCCCAAAGGGGACTCAGGGCGGCTTACATGGGGCCAAGCCCGAATAAAAACAATAGCAATATAAAACACAACAATAGACAAAAACATGCACAATTATAAAAATTTAAACATTAGCCATTAAAAACAAATGACAAGAACTAATAAAAACATGGATTAAAATGGAGAGGTTGTAAAAGTAGACTGGGTAAGGTGCACCATATAAATATTGTAAACACGAGGTGGCTGATAAAGTGCTGCAAATTCGTGTTGCAGCTTTCTCCCTCCCTGGACTTTTGGACTGACGACTTCAGCTTTGTTTGACGACCTCCGGTAACTACATTTGGATTGGCTAATCGTGTTTGCAGCTTTCTTCTTCGCTGGACCTCTGGACTGGCAATTTCGATCCTGTTTGACAACTTCTGGTAACAATGCTTGGTTTGGCTACTCGGAATTGCAGCTTTCTCCCTTCCTGACTTCGGCTTGTCTTCACTCCGGTTTGGGATTCCTCTCTTTTGTGAGTTGCCTTTGAATCGACTGTTGCCTGGGCAGCGTCCATTTTCCTTGATCCTGGCTGACTCAACAGCGGTTTGAAAAGACATCCTGAGGATGCCGCTAATCTGTTTCTTTTGTCTTCTGAACATTAACAAGTTTGCTTTCTTTTGAGTACAGTGCTGCTTCTTGGGAGGCTGCTTCTAGCACTGTTTGACTGCATTAAATCCAGATTATTTCCCTATATAATCCGGATTATTTTCCGTTCTTCCCTTTTAGCCCAGTTTGGGTTTATATTTTGAGTTTTGGTCAGAGACACTGCAGTTAAGTGTCTCTGAGCCTGTTTTGAGTAACAATAAACCTTTTGTTTACACTGTTAATTGGTGTGTGGCTTTCTGAGGCGTCTGTGCTCTGACACAATCAGAAAGCTGCCACATACACACATACACCGCTGTCGCATACCCACATACATACAAACACTGACTTTTATTATATACTAGCTTGGGGACCCGGCGGTGGCCGGGTGATTTGAGAATGGCCTTATTTGTCTTTCAATGTTATGTATTGATTTTGGAGTGGGTGAACTACAATTCCTAGAAGCGTGGCTTAATGATCCCGAAACCCTGCCAGTATGAAAAGTTGGCCATTTTGGATCTGTGTACCAAGTGTGGTCCAGATATGTCATTGGGTGGTCATTGCCTGGCTCCCCACTAACACCTGCAGTATGTTCAGTTGATCATGTGGGTTGTCTGTGCGAAGTGTGGTCGTGGTCTATTGTTGGTGGGTGGTCACTGTTTCTATGGATGCAGGTGAACTATAACTTTCTTTCTCCCCAACTTGTCCAATAGGTTGTATTGGTTATGGGGGCTCTGTGTGACAAGTTTGGTCCTGGTCCATCATCGGTGGGGTTCGAAGTACAGTAGAGTCTCACTTATCCAAGCCTCGCTTATCCAAGCCTCTGGATTATCCAAGCCATTTTTGTAGTCAATGTTTTCAATATATCATGATATTTTGGTGCTAAATTTGTAAATACAGTAATTACAACATAACATTACTGCATATTGAACTACTTTTTCTGTGAAATTTCTTGTATAACATGATGTTTTGGTGCTTAATTTGTAAAATCATAACCTAATTTGATGTTTAATAGGCTTTTCCTTAATCCCTCCTTATTATCCAAGTTATTCACTTATCCAAGCTTCTGCCGGCCCGTTTAGCTTGGATAAGTGAGACTCTATTGTACTTATTCATTGGAGGTGACCTATAAATCCCAGTACCTACTACTCCCAAATGTCCAGGTCAATTCTCCTCAAAACCCACCAGTAGTCAAATCTGGGCATATCAGGTATGGATGGCAAATGTGGTCCAGACCCATTATTCTTTGGGTTTATAGCATTCTGAGTGTAGGTGAACTATAACTCCTATAAATTCCCCAGTAGGAGTTACAATGGTCTGACTTGATGCAGGCTAAACTACAACTTCAATCTCCCAAACTCCTGCAGTAAGTTTAGTTGCAGCTCAATTCTGTTGTTTGTTTTGCAGACAGATTTCAAAGGGAAGGGCAGTAGGTGGGGTCATGCAAATTCCACAGCAATGGAGAACCTTGGGATGCCTGCATGTGGTGGAAGAAATAGCAAAATGTAGGATGAAATTGTCCCCAAATGAAAGCATTCCTTGGGTGGTGGTTTGTAGTGTTTGGGGAGGACATTGGCAGGGGTTTGGCTACATGTTCATGGTGCTCACTGTAACCTCAATGTCAGTGCAAAGTAGTGACTTGCTGGCTTCTGAGCAGTGGGAAGTGTAGCCTGTTTGTGGAGGCCAGAGGCTGTCTATGTGAGCAGACACGCGTGCCACATACACACATACGGGTTTTCATTTTTATTATGGATTTAGGTTAGATTTAGATCGATTAGATCGATTTAGATTAGATTAGATTTAGATTAGATAGATTAGATTTAGATTAGATTAGATTAGATTAAGATATGGATATAGATAGATATATAGATATAGATACAGATATAGATTCCTGGGACCACACAAAGCAGGAAATAATTGAACAATCCACTAGAGGGCGAGCACTGCCCTCAAAAATCAGAAACTACAAAAATAGTGTTCCGAAAAAAAAAACTTCATACAGTACTATCTTTATGAACAACAGGCAAAATACAATGCGAGTATAATAATCCCCTAAAACACCTTTGAATGGTAAAATGGTACATACTGATGGAGCTAAACCAGGGCTTTCTCACATAACTGCTTATAGCATTATGATTCCATTTTAATAGCCATGTTTTCATCCTATGGAATCTCTGCCTCCCTAAACTAGAAAACACAAGATCCCATACAATGCAGCCCTGATAATTAAGGTGGAATCACTAAAACACTAAACTAAAACAAGCATCAAACTAAGTTATTTTAAAAGAATGATTTCTTGCTCCCACCCATTTTAAAACTTCTTGGTTTTGTATCTGAAAACTTGGGTGCAAACAGCAGTGTTATTCCTACCCACTCAGCTCAATGGGATTGATTCTGTTCCAGATAATAGTATTCTTACTGATTCAATTTAACCAACATGCAGGCATAGAATTAATCTTTTAAAAATCCTATCAATTCAAAGTGTTTTCAAATATCCCTGATACAGCCCAAATGGCAGGAAAGGACAAAAAATAAGAATCTGTGCAAGAACAACATTTAATACTCTTATTTCCCAGAATCATTTTATTTAGAATAAAAGGAGGTGGGCAAGCAGCCAGTGTACTTGGCTGTTTCCACAGCTCCGCCAGTGTGCAGCAGAGTGAGAAGAGAAGGCAACCAATCACACTAAGAACACAAACTCCAAGTTATCTATTTTTATTAGAACTCATAACAGCCAAGAGTACAACCCATGATCATAACTGTCACTGGACAGAGATGAGAGAATGCTGACAGACATGCAGTTCCTACTGTATTTGGCATGAAATAAGTCACTGTTAACAAAATGCAGCGGCTTTCATCACACATTGCCAAAAATGTGACTAATGTTGAAAGGATTTCCTGCTGTCTCTGTTATGAGAAGCTGCATGAATTTGACAGTTCCAAGGATCTTGTCCCCACACCCATCTCTTTTTGCCAGGGATCCATCATACTTCTAGTTACACCTATTCTTTGTATCAACTTGCTTTGCCTTAATTCAACTAGTTTGGTGATTACTACTCCACTGCCTCCAATGCATTGCTGTCTCTTGATGTGAATGCCTTTTATCGCAATCCATAGACAGCAATACAATACATAGAGCAGTGCCCATAAGAAAATGCCACTAAATCTAACAGATGTCTTCAGTGATACAAGACCAACTTAATCTAGACAAACCATCTTATATATATATAAAAATGTAATGTGCATTTTTCCCATGCAGTAAATAACAAAACTACTAAACCAAATCACACCAAATTTGGCCACAAAAGACATAGTAATCCAATCTATTCCTTCAAACAAAAAACCCCCTAGAAAAATAAAGTCCAAATTAGAGGACAAGGAAGAGCCGTTTCCCCATCGTCAGAAGGGTAGGCCCCACCCCCTTTAGGACTCGCCCACTTTGTCTCCCAGCAACCTTCTCAGCCACAATGGTGCCCAGAGGATAGCCAGGGTTCAGTTAGGCCTCTTCCACACTGCCTATAAAATACAATCATCTGATTTGAAGTGGATTATATGGCAGTGTAGACTCAAGGCCCTTCAACACAGCTATATAACCCAGAATGCCAAGGCACATAATCCATAGTATCTGCTTTGAACTGGATTATCTTGAGTCCACACTGCCATATAATCCAGTTCAGTGTGGATTTTATGCAGCTGTGTAGAAGGGGCCTCATATAATCCAGTTCTAGGCAGATAATATAAGATTATAAATATAATATATAATAATTACTGAGGTATAATAATACAGAACAATATAATCTCTAAAATCAGGACAGTCAATAAAGATCAACACTCTGAAAACAGGGAAATTCCAGAAAGGAAACAAACAGGGCCAGCTAACACCAGCCAGGCTTTGAACTTGCAAGGCCATTCGATGCTAATCAAGGTGACTAATTGCAGCATTCATACTTGCCTCATGGAGACTATTCATTGTCCTTCAACCTGGTCAACCAAGGATTCCACAAGGTAGAAAACCCCAGGCTTTGAAGCCACAGGCTATTCCGCCCCATTCAACCTGGCCAACGAATGATGCCCCTATGTAGAAAATGCCCAGGCTTTTAAGCTGCAAGACTATTCAGTGCAATTTAAGCTGGCCAAACAAGGATTCCGCTACATGGAAGTAGCCAAGCTTCAAAGCGGCTCTTGAGGGTGCTACTCCAGCTCGCCAAACAAGGATTCCCCTAGGTATAACACTGCCAGGTATTGAAGGTGCAAGGCTATTCGGTGCAATTCAACCAGACCAACAAAGAATTAACCTTGGTAGAAGGTGGCCAAGCTTTGAAGCAGCGATGCTACTCTGTACTATTGAAGCTGATTGACCAAAGATTCCCCTAGGTAGCAAGCAGCCAGGCTTTGAAGCAGCCAGGCTATTCATTGCAATTCTAGCAGCCGAAAAAACCATTCCCCTAGAATGCAAGTACCCAACCTTCCAAGCCGCAAGCCTATTCCGTTGTATTCCAGTTCACCAAACAAGGATTCCCATAAAAAGGAAACAGCCAGGCTTTGAGGCTGCAAGGCTATTCACTGCTATTCCACCTGGCCAACAAATGATTCCTATAAGCCACAGCAACGTGTGGCCGGACACAGCTAGTAATATCTAAGATGCTTTCCAGAAATTCTATAATTACCAACTTACAGGTAGACCCCAAGTAATGAACAAGATAGGGTTTGTAGGTTTGTTCTTGAGTTGAATTTGCTTGTAATCCAAAACAGATAAATTTTGTAGTTGTAACTCCAGCCCAAAAATACATTTTTTAGCCTTGGGTAGCATTGGGAAGGGTTAAGACCTCTGTGGTGTTTGTTTTGCTGTCTCTGCCCCGGTTCAGAAGATTTTGCCTCACTTTCTGTCCCTGTGACCATCAGATTTTGAAAAAATTGGCTTGCTGTGGAAACAAAAATTGAGACACCTTTTCCCCAAGATAACTCTTTCGGTGGGTAGATTTCTCTCACTTCCTGTTGTCTCACCCCCATTCTTAACTATGAGTCGCTTGTAAGTCTAATGTTTGTAACTCAGGGACTGCCTGTAGATAATCTCTTTTTTACTTTAGATACTATATTTTGGTATGCTTCCCTAAACTGCTTGTGGTGCATTGGAATAGCGATACTTTCCAGAAACATTAGAAAGACAGTACTACCTTCCCCAAAATAGTTTTTTTTTAATATTCCACTTAGAAAACAATGCAACTGAAGCATGTATATATTATTCTCTATCAATGTAAGTCATATATTCATTATATTTTAAATAAAATATCCATGTAAAAAAGAAGCTGTACTTTATAAAATAAACCTGTAGGTTGAACTATATGGTAAGTTTTTAGAGAGTTAAAAATAATATATTTAAGGTTACTAAAGCCTAAACACCTAAGAGTAGAAGTAGATGATAGATTGCCAGATTTCATCAACAAGTTGTAGTCAAAAATGCAGTACTATAAGAGCAGCAGAAGGTTAAATATGCCCTCCCTGGTTTCCTCCGTCTCTTCTACAAAGTACAGATTTGCAGCTTTGAACAAAACAAAAGTTTGGAAACGTACATTGGCTATATAAATATATATACTTCAAGCTCTCAGACAATCAAATTTAAACACTCTGTAGTCAGATAACACACCATAACAAAGGGATTTAGCAGTTAAGGGGGGGAACCCTGTCCAGCCAATAAAAACAGAGGGATGAATTAGTTTCTAGGGAGAATAATGGCAAGCACTAAAGCTGAGCTTGCACTATACTGCTCTTTGCTTTAGCATGGGTCTTTGTGATATGAGGCTTTGTAATGTGATATGGGCTGGATAATGCAGTTTGGAACTGCATTATATGGTCAGTGTAGACCTATATAATGCAGTTTAACTGCACTGAATAGCACTATATGGATCAACACTGAGATCAGGTGGTAGCAGGGCACTTAGGAAGGGAAAGAGGAAGGCAACACAGGAAGAGATGATCACTGAAGCCGCATTACTCAGAACATCACCAAACACCAGAGATGACCTTGGAAATTATTTTAGCCTCATTAAATGGAAACACAGTTAAGAGAAACAACAGCGGAAACAATCAAGTTCAAACAAGCAGATTCAGCCAACTAGCACTGGCAAGGGCTTTAATTGTTGCTGTTTTAATTTATAAGCTTTCTAAAGGTCTTTCTTTCCATTTTTGGATGGACATGCTCATTCAAGACTAGTGGTGACAAATTAATTTGCAGCACAACAAGACATAAACCAGTGGGGAAATCGGAGTGAAATGAGGTCCATGTGAATAGGACATAAACAGAGTATGTGATGTGTAGATAATTAAAAAGATTGATCATATGACAACAGCATATACATTAAATGAACTTTTGCCATTCAAGAGATGGAAATCCTTAAGTGGTAGCATCTTCAAATATATCAGAATTAACAGAGTTACAGAGGAAAGGAAGAAAACACATGCTCTTAATTTATTTCCTTATTTGTGCAAATGTGTAGCCCTCCTACTCTCCATAAAAAAATAATATTCAAGAACAAAGGCTGGAGTAATTAAAGCAGCAGTGAGGTACCTGATGAGAACACACTGGTTGTCATGACGTTTCCATAGGCAGCGGTAGCACTCATTGGCAACAGCAAAAATATGAGGTGAAATTTCTCCCAAGTGGTGTCGGCTATATTCTTCCACAGTGGTACGGTCATAGAGGCCAGGGATGGCTTTGTAGGGGTTTACGGAGGCAACTATGGAACCAATGTAAGTCTGAAAAGGAATGAGGACACAAGATTTGACGATTTGGCATTTGTACACTGTGGTATACTCATAGCTTCAGGTAGTCAGTTTTGCTCCTCATGCTATTTAACATAAAGTGAAACCACTAGGAAAGGTTTCCAAAGTTTTGAAGTTGAGTAAAACCATGAAGGTTTCCAACCAACTCAAAGGAAGCTGTTTTTCTTTGATACTAGTGAAGCTTAATTCAAACAAGACACAGTTGAAAGACAGGGCAGGGAACCGGGATTCAGCTTGTGCTGAGCAGTGTCACACTCCCCATGAAACCTCAGGTTGGCAGAAAGATGGGACATAAAATAACTAAATCAACACGTTACCTAAGTGTTATTAACATGAATTTTATGTACACACATAGAACATGCACATTTTCACAGTTTAAATTGTTTGTTGCAATAAATTTTACTCTTAATTTATGTATGGCTACTGAAAGTTCTACAGTGCCAAACCAAACAAACTTATCTTACTTAGGCAAGGTATATTCTCTTTAACAAAATTTAAAATGAATTTTAAACAGTTTCCTCTTAAATTCAATATACATCTGATAGTCAGGTATGACAAATGTCCTCAGTCCCTTCAACATCCCAAAATAGAAATGTAACAGTTTTAAATAATCTGCAAATACTTTCCTTCAAGAAACTGGGTATACATGACTTGAAAGTTCTATGTCAAAAAGACTCAGGTAGATATTAAATCATGAAAGTAGTTTTTTCCCCCCTCATAATTCCTACATGTTGTTAGATCTATATATATAAATGAGTGATGGCATCATGGCAACCCACAAAACAACAAAACTACAGGCACCCAACCTCGAAATTTGACAACACAACCCATCATCTACGGCTCCCAGTAAGATACAACAAAAAAGAAAAGAAAAATAAAGTCCTAATTAGAGGGAGAGCAATTTTATCCAATTGCTGCCAGTTTAGAGGGCTAATCTCTGCCCACTTCGTCTCCTAGCAACCAATTCAGCCAAGGGACAGCCAGGGTTCAGTTAGGGGACAGGCAGACTTGGGCCTCTCTTAGGCCTCTTCCACAGATTATCTAATTTGCACTGGATTATATGGCAGTGTAGACTCAAGGCCCTTCCACGCAGATATATAACCCATTTATAATCTTATATTATCTGCTTTGCACTGGATTATCTTGACTCCACACTACCATATAATCCACTTCAGTGTGCATTTTATACAGCTGTGAAGAAGGGGCCTCATATAATCCAGTTCTAAGAAGATAATATAAGATTATCAATATGCAGTAGAGTCTCACTTATCCAACGTAAACAGGCCAGCAGGATAAGTGAATATGTTGGATAATAAGAAGGGATTTAGGAAAAGCCAATTAAACATCAAATTAGGTAATTGTTATACAAATTTAGCATCAAAACATCATATTATACAACAAATTTGACAGAAAAAGTAGTTCAATGCTCAGTAATGCTATGTTGTAATTACAGTAGAGTCTCACTTATCCAACACTTGCTTATCCAATGTTCTGGATTATCCAACGCATTTTTGTAGTCAATGTTTTCAATATATCGTGATATTTTGGTGCTAAATTCATAAATACAGTAATTACTACATAGCATTACTGCGTATGGAACTACTTTTTCTACCAAATTTGTTGTCTAACATGATGTTTTGGTGCTTAATTTGTAAAATCATAACCTAATTTGATGTTTAATAGGCTTTTCCTTAATGCCTCCTTATTATCCAACATATTCGCTTATCCAACATTCTGCCGGCCCGTTTATGTTGGATAAGTAAGACTCTACTGTACTGTATTTACAAATTTACCACTAAAATATCACAATAAATTTAAAACACTGACTACAAAAACATTGTTTATGAAAAGGCAGCCTACGTTGGATAATACAGAACATTGTATAAGCGAATGTTGGATAAGTGAGATTCTACTTTAATATGAAATAATTACTGGGATAGAATAATGCAGAACAATATAATCTCTAAAACAAGGACAGTAAATAAAGACCAACAGTCTGAAAGCAGGAAAATTGGAAATTCCACAAAGGAAACAACCAGGGCTAGCTAACACCTCCCAAGAAAGGATTCTTCCAGAAAGGAAGCTGAGAAGGGAGTGAAGCACTGTGTATTACCAAAGTCATTATTATTACTATCATTACTATTATTATTATTATTATTATTATTATTATTATTATTATTGTGTTGCGGTCAACCGTGAAAATGAATACAATCTGGTTCCAAGTATTCAAAAACACTAAAATCAGAATATAGTGTTAGGAAACAATCAGGGCCAGCTAACATCTCCCAACAAAATATTCCCATCATCAAAGTCTGGCAAATCCTGTTTTCTCAGGGCCACAGACAGTAGAAGCACATAAAATATCGCAAAGAACACCACTCTGAAAACAAGGGAATTTCAGACAGGAAACAATCAGGGCCAGCTAACACCTCCCAACAAAAAATTTACTAGGGGAGGAAACAGCCAGGCTTTAAAGCTGCAAGGCCATTACATCCTAATCATTTTTACTAATTGCAGCATTCATACTTGCCTCCAACAGACAAAAAAAAAACAATCAGAAATATTGTATATTCACAACCTTTAGGAAATAATATCCCCTGATGGCGCAACGTGTTAAAGCGCTGAGCTGCTGAACTTCTGGACCGAAAGGCCGCAAGTTTGAATTGGGGGAGCGGAGAGAGCCCCCACTGTTAGCCCCAGCTTCTGCCAACCCAGAAGTTCATTGTCCGTAGACACCTCCAAGGCCATGTGGCCGGCATGACTGCATGGAACGCCATTACCTTCCCGCCGGAGCGGTACCTATTGATCTACTCACATTTGCATGTTTTCAAACTGCTAGGTTAGCAGAAGCTGGAGCTTAACAGTGGGCGCTCACTCCGCTCCCCGGATTTGAACCTGGGACCTTTCGGTCTGCAAGTTCAGCAGCTCAGCGCTTTAACACACTGAGCCACCGGAGGCTCCTATTTAAATGAATAGGACCTACTAAATTTCCAAAGAGATATCCACTGTAAGAGGATCACTTGGAGGACTTCGTGGGTAGAGGTCTCATGGGTACTGGGGCATCATACTATATTTGCATTGTTAAATTAATACAAAAATGTTTTCCATTTCAAGGGGAGAAGGACATATTTTTACAATTGCATCAATAAAGCTATTATGAGGAGTGTATTCACACTGTCATTTCATTTCTTCTAAAATATAGTATATACTAAAAGCATGAGCTTTCAAAAGGAACTTGCACTATCTTACCCCTGTTTTTTTCCCAATCCATTTATCCACTCAGGAAGGTGGTTTATGCTGACTATAAAAAGATGTTACTTTCAAGTCTTTTGTTTGCATTCAGCTTTTTAGAGGTTTCTGCATATCATCTTACAACTGACTCACTTTGGAAACTCTTTAGAAGTTCTATTTCAAATAGGCATATACACTCAAAGCTGACGTCTGCCACATGTGTTGAAAACACTGAGGACTGCAAGTTTAAAACATTGTAGAGGTTTGTTTTGATTTTGGCATCTACCAAAAGGTTTCAAAGACATACTCAGTGCCTCACTTGGATCAGATCACTGATTCATCAAGATCAGAACCTTGGCTACAATCCCAAGAACCACTCAACTTGTTCTGTCAAAAGCCTCCCACCATCCATTGGACATACAAACACATATACTAAAGTGGCAAGCTATTTTTGAAACCAAGCAGAGGGTCAAAAGCAATTTGTAATATGATACAGAGTAGGGTAGAGAGGACCAGCAATTTAACCAAGTGCCTGAACAGAAATAAAATCTTATTCTGCACCTTTAGAAGTGGTCCCCCCGAGGAAACCACAAAACAAGACCCAGAAATAATAGACATGCTCTATTGTTTACTTCCTAGCACTTGGGATCAGACTGCCTCTGCACATGGAGGCACTATATTTGTAGCTAACAGCTATATATAACTGCCATTGATAAAACATATTCTGCTGAAGTGTTGCCAACAATATTGCAGTGCTACTGAAAATAATGGTCCATGGACCAATGATGATCCATGTGTCATTAGCTGCAGGATTCTGTAGAGTTTCCAGGAAAGAAAGAAAAGATTATTGCCAATGGGCACAAATATTCTACCAATCTGTGGCCCATTAGGAGGAAAATGCAACATCTGGTGCTAGCTTAAGCAGCTCTGGTTTACTGGCCAGAAATTCCCAGCTTCCTCTCTCTCTCTTCTGATTCCGACTCTTTACCACAAGATCACTGTATTGTTTTGTCTTCCTTTGGCTTCATGATATAAGCCAAGTAGGTCAACAAATGAACAGAAGTCAGCACAAAAGAAGACACGAGGCAGCACTACAATTCAACTCACTGCTTTTTTTAGTTTTATCTTAAATGAAGTCATAATTGATGGGCACATACATTGCTAGCCATGGCATACCAAAATTGTGGGCAGCGTGGTCTGCACTTCAGCTTGTTACACGCTAATTTGAAAGGGACTGGGTCCAGTTTTCATCCTAAATTATACATTAAACATTGGAGGCCAAATATTTTTCTCAAAAGCAACAGTTTAACATGTCAATGTGATTATGTGTTCCAAGAAATCTTCTACCCAGTCATATCATTTCTGTTATGGAAATGTCAAACCCTATAATCACACTTTATGTTCACACGAGAGCTCGCTGAAGCTCATTGTCCAATAGAGCGCACAGAGTACATTTAAAATCTTCCACTGAAAAGCAAACAAAAGATAATTTAATTTTGCTCAAAGTGGAATGTGTTTTCTTTCCCACCGCTCTAGCCTGCAGCTGGTTGCAAAGACATGTCTCTGCAAAAGGGCAAAATAGGAGTTTGTTTATGTACATGTGTGTGTATGGAGGAGAGAAGGCCTGAATAAAGATTACAAGGAATTTATTCCTCATACAAAAGTTATCCAGACCAAACACTGGAAACTAGTTATGTGTAATTCATTCCTATACCAGTAACAATAGTATCATTCCATCACATTATGTTGAGGGATCCTTTTGCAGAGTAATTGTTACTGTTTAATTACTTTGATAGTTATAGTCATGTAGCTCTACGAAAAAAGGAATACATCATGATTCAAGTAGTGGTTCAAGATGTTTCTTATTCTGTTGCTTTACACTTCATTGCAAGTATTGAAGCACCAATAAAGATGATTGGAGAGTTTCTTGGGACTACTAGCCCAGAAGTTTTCAATATTCCGATTTTTTAAAACCAAGTAAAAATAAAGGTAGCACAGTACAGTGATTTGACTATTGGACTACGACTCTGGAAACTGAGGCTGAAATCCCTGTTTGGCAAGTAAACCTATTTTCTCAGGGCCAGATTTATTTCATACCTACAGTAGACTGCCAGCATACAATACTGTCACAGATTCAACTCCAGCTATTTATGTTTCCTTAGCAACCAGTTACCTTTAATCTCGATATTAACTATAATCAAGACTAACCTGGCAACTAGGATTTGAAATCTGGATTCAGATTCTGTATCTGGATGGAATCCTGCTTAGCATGAGTCACACTTCATGTTCTTATTATGGATATGAATAGTAGGTTTTTTTTCTTCACTACAGTAACTGGAAAATAACCCCTGCATGATTTTTCAGAATGCCCGTTATGTAATCCTTACCCCAAAAATAAGCCCCAGTTAAGATAATCAGTAGTACATCCTTTACAAAACATGACAGCATGTTGAATTATGAAATAATAATATAAAAATAAAATTAAATATAAATTAATAACATTATTCACATTAATAGTGAAAATAAATGATAATAAAAAACTATAATTCCCTCTTGTCCTTCGCTGACCGTAGCATTTGTTGGATTTTCTTTGTGGGTCTGTAGATGGTTTGTAGGTTGTGCTTCTTCATCAGTTTGCCGATGCGGTCAGTGGTTCCCTTGATGAAGGTGTTCTTACCATACATCAAGGGAACCAGTGATCCTCTCACCTCTGCAGGAGTCTACCGTATACCATGCAGCTGTGGACAAGTCTACATAGGGACCACCAAACGCAGAGCCCAAACACCAGTCAAAGAACATGAAAGGCACTGCAGACTAACTCAACCAGAGAAATCAGCCATAGCAGAGCACCTGATGAACCAACCTGGACACAGTATATTGTTTGAGAACATAGAAATGCTTGACCACTCCAACAACTATCATGTCAGACTACACAGAGAAGCCATTGAAATTCACAAACATGTGGACAACTTCAACAGAAAGGAGGAAACCATGAAAAAGAACAAAATCTGGCTACCAGTATTAAAAAAACTCAAAAATCAGAACAGTAAATAAGAAGCAACACTCTGAGACATGGGAACTAGGGGCAGTTAACAAAGAATGCCCCCTGGCAGAAAGTAGCTAGTAGATGTAGCCATTCAATGCAAATTAGGGTGATTATCTGCAACATTTATGCTGGTCTCCAACTGACAAGAGTTCTTCTCTCACCCTGGACTTCCCACAGATATATATAAACCTTCCTTGCTTAGTTTCTCCATACCTCACAACCTCTGGGGATGCCTGCCATAGATGTGGGCGAAACGTCAGGACAGAATACTTCTAGAACATGGTTATACAGCCCGGAAAACATACAACAACCCTGTGATCTCGGCCATGAAAGCCTTCGACAACACTGGAAATAGTCACCTCATTCTTTATTTCCAGCATGATACAGTGTAAATTATTGACAACAGTGTAATAAAGATAATAGTATTGAACCAAGTATGAGGCAAAAATACTTGTGATACAACTTTTTATGACAAATCCACTAAAAACATCATTAGAACACATTTACTATCTAAACCAGGGGTCCCCAAACTTTTTTGGGGGGGCCAGTTCACGATCCTTCGGACTATTGGAGGGCCAGACTGTAGTTGGCCACCAAGCAGTAACAACAACAACAACAACAACAACAACAATAATAATAAAGAGGGTTGGAAGAGACCCTTTGGGCCATTGAGTCCAATCCCCTTCTGCCTTTGGGCACCAAAAGCACAAGCAAAGCACCCCTGACAGATGGCATCCCAGCCTCAAAGTTAATAATAATAATAATAATAATAATAATAATAATAATAATAATAATAATAATAATAAAGGCCACCCTACTGGGATCTGCGCGCATCACCTGAAAATACACCACACAGTCCTTGACACTTGGGAAGTGTTCAACTTGTGATTTTGTGATACGAAATCCAGCATGTTTATCTTTTTTGCTGTGTCATACAATAAAATAATAATAATAATAATAATAATAATAATAATAATAATAATAATAATTAGAAGAGAAGAAGAGAACCCTTGGGTCATTTAGCCCAACCCCCTTCTTTTGTGTCGTGGGGGCCGGATAAATGGCTTCGATGGGCCGCATGTGGCCCCCCGGGCCTTAGTTTGGGGACCCCTGATCTAAACCTTGAGATTTAGGTTTGAAAGAGCCCTTAGTCAGATAACTTTGGGATGAGATTATTCCCTTGCGTTTTTTAACCCTTAAACACTAGAAGGGGGTCATTTCCACTTTCCAGATTCACTCGCAGATGTAGAAAACATAGATAAGTAGACATATACAGTGCAGTACTTTTAGGGAAAGGACAGGTCTCACTTGTCCTTTCCCTAAAAGGTCACAATCCCATCTTCTAGTTTTATAGTGGTTTTATGCATTGCATTGTTCTTATCCTTTCCTGCCAGGTTATAAGTTTTTAAAAATGCTGTTATTGTTTATGTTTTATGCCAATTCTGGTTACTGGTGCAAGGTTTAAAATAAGTACTAGCCAGAGGCAGTCCAACATTAAGGCGAATGAAGCGGTCGCTTGTAGCGCAGCCCATGCGGGGGCGCTGTCGAGGTGCGAGGCCCTTCCTCTCTTTCTATCCTTCTCTTTCTTCTCCTTTCTTTTCCTCCTTCTGTCCTCCTTTCCCCTCCCTTCCTTCCTTCCTTCCTTCCTTCCTTCCTTCCTTCCTTCCTTCCTTCCTTCCTTCCTTCCTTCTTTTTCCTCCTTCCCTGTCTCCCCTTCCTCCCATTCTTCCCTTCACTTCCTTATCCTTCCCTCCATTCTCTCCTTCCTTTCCTTTCCTTTCTTTTCCTCCATTCCTTCCCCCCTTCCTTCCTTCAGGGCCAGCTAACACCTCCTAACAAAGGATTCCCCCAGACAAGAAGTAGCCAGGCCTTGAACCTGAAAGTCTTCTCAATGCTAATCAAGGTGACCAATTGAAACATTCACACCTGACTCAAACATACAAGAGTTCTTTCTCCCACCCTGGACATCATTCCACAGATATATAACCCCCACTTACCTAGTTTCCAACAGACCTCACAACCTCTGAGGATGTCTGCCATAGATGTGGACAAAACATCAGGAGAGAAGGAAGAACTTCCTCACTATGAGAGAGAGCTGTTCAGCAGTGGAACTGTCTGCCTCGGAGTGTGGTGGAGGTTCCTTCTTTGGAGGCTTTTAAGTAGAGGCTGGATGGCCATCTGTTGGGGGAGCTTTGAATGTGATTCTCCTGCTTCTTGGCAGGGGGTTGGACTGGATGGCACATGAGGTCTCTTTTGTAATTTGAATACAGATTATCTGATTTGAACTAGATTATATGGCAGTGTAGACTCAAGGTTCTTCCACACAGCTATATTACCCATTTATAATCTTATATTATCTGCTTTGAACTGGATTATCTTGAGTCCACACTGCCATATAATCCACTTCAGTGTGCATTTTATACAGCTGTGTAGAAGGAGCTTCATATAATCCAGTTCTAAGCAGATAATATAAGAATATAAATATACAATAGAGTCTCACTTATCCAACATAAACACCCTGGCAGAATGTTGGATAAGCGAATATGTTGGATAATAAGAAGAGATTAAGGAAAAGTCTATTGAACATTAAATTACATTATGATTTTACAAATTAAGCACCAAAACATCATGTTATACAACAAATTTGACAGAAAAAGTAGTTCAAAGCATGGTAATGCTATGTATTATTCTAATATAAAATAAAAGGTAAAGGTTTCCCCTGACGTTAAATCCAGTCATGTCTGACTCTGGGGGTTGGTGCTCATCTCCATTTCTAAGCCGAAGAGTGGGAGTTGTCCGTAGACACCTCCAAGGTAATGTGGCCGGCATGACTGCATGGAGCGCTGTTACCTCCCCGCTGGAGCAGTACCTATTGATCTACTCACATTGGCATGTTTTCGAACTGCTAGGTTGGCAGAAGCTGGAGCTAACAGCGGGCGCTCATTCCGCTCCCGGGATTTGAACCCGGGACCTTTCGGTCTACAAGTTCAGCAGCTCAGTGCTTTAACATACTTCTCCACCCTAATATATTAAATATACTACTATTGATAATATATAATAATAATATACTCTTTTATTATTGTATATTTGTATATTTTAAGTTGTGATGTTTTTGATTGTGAGCCACTTTGAGTCTTCGTATGGAGAGATAAAGTGGGATATAAATAAATAAATAAATGAGCCACATTGCTATCATTTTGTTCAATGCTACTAAAATGATGATCTGTGGACCAGTGCTGGTCCTTAATCGCTGCCTGTCCCTGGACAGGAAAGAAATATACAATTGTAGCCAGTGGGCCAAACATGCATAGATTAAGAAACAACAATGTGGCTAAAACCTCAATCAATAAGATGGTTAAACTAATATCTAGAACTTGGATACACTATAAAAATGTAACAGATTAGGGAAACAGACCTATTGACCTGCATTTCTAAAGTATTCTGGCATCTGGCTAGAATCCAAGAGCAAGCAAACTCATTCATTGTTTTATTGATCATTAATGTGTAGCCATTAGCTCCCTGATGGATCTCTTGAGAATAAAGCTAGACAGAAAAGTATGCTATAATTAGATGGATCAAATATTATTAGAGAAGCTTACTGAACCAAAATGATGAAATAAAGCAATTGCAGAGCCAATTAAGTGTGATGAAAACTGTTCAATACATTATTTGAATGCTGCAAGTTTAAGTTCCATAGTAGTTTCTTGATATCAAAGAATAATATACTTCCTTCCTAAAACATTTAAATAAAATTGTGATTTACTAGAAAACTAACCACAAAAGTGTGCCGGGGAGGGGGGGGGGGCTCTACTATATGGGGCTGGTCCAAGATGTTTTATTGCTTGAGGTCGCTTTTTCATAACCTTTTGCACCATCTCTTTGCCACTGTTCTCCCTGTTGCAGTTTCTTTCTTCTTTGTTTTACCTGCCAAATGGCAAATTCACTAAGCCAAGCCAAGCAAAGAACTTAAGGAATAACATATATTTGTGTGATCATGCATGTGCACCTTCAAGTTACTTGTTAACTGACAACAACCCCATGAATTTCATAGTTTTCTTATACAAGGAATACTCAGTGCTGGTTTTGCCAATACCTTCCTCTAAAATAAAGGTTGCGGCATCTGGTATTCATTGGAGGTGTCCCATCCAAGGATTAACCAGGACTGAATGGTGTTTAAGAGGTGGCTGCCTTGTTGCTGTCGTTAGGACACATCTTAAGAGACAAAAATGATATAGATCCATTTATTTGCTGAGGGCTCTTCCAGACAGACCCTATATCCCGGGATCTGATCCCAGGTTTTCTGTTTATTCCAGATTATCTGGCAGTGGGGACTCATATAATCCAGTTTAAAGGAGAAAACCTGGGATCAGATCCTGGAATAAAGGGACAGCCTGGAAGGGCCTTTAGAAACTTGTTAATTCAACAACTAACTCAGCAGCATGATATAGGTAGGTATGAAAAGAAATGTAGGAGAGTGGTTTGCTATCAAAAGAAAGATAGAGGAGAGTTAAATTATTCAAAACCCTTCCCATCCACCTATTTCAAAATAATATCCTTACTAAGTGAATGTCATAAACAAGAGAAAACTGACCTACAATATTAATGTTAACTGAGAGGACTAAATCATTTCTGATAAGTGAATCATTACCACGTGCCTTTGGAAGCCCTTGAAATATACCCACAAGCAAAACAAGATTTAACTACTTTTGAGAACATTCTGGAAGGGGGAAAAACACTGAACAAATTTCTTCATTATGCTGAAAAGAGCACATGTGTTAATGGAAATGTACAAATCACAGAGGATTCATGTGAGTTTATGTATTTATTTAATGGTTTTATTTAGCTCTCCCTCTCCGTTCTTAAATAGCCCCCTTTCATTCTGTTTTGACCTCTTTTTGGATTACATTTGCCAGAAAAAATTGGCTGTCTGAAATGTGTGGGAGGCAAACCCAGTCAAAGCCAACTCCGGCACCATAATTTAAATGCTCTTGCCTTTAGGTACATCACATATGTACTTATGTGGTTTTAAGGTCTCTTTCTCAAAACTTTCCATGTAAGCTTAAGCGGTCCCAAGAAAGGATCATTTCTACAAATCTTAGGGACATGTTCCCATCCCTTTGATAAAAGAAGATACATAATCAACATACCACAGGCAAATCTAATTTTGGATTTGAGCTTTTAAATACTCAAAAATTATAGCCTTCAAATGGCCATTTCACTGTATTTCTTTTGCTTTGCTTTAGATGAACCATCTCAAATAACTGTCTCCTTTAATCATGCATGGTCAAGGCACCACCAGAATATGTTGAAAGCTATCACATGAATCCAATGATGGCAGTGCAGCTTTAAGGACACCATCCAAAATTAAAAGGAAGACACAAACTTCCCAGTGTGCCATCATATTTTATAATATTGATTGTAGTGCCATCTCATTGGTAGAGGTGGGAGAAGAGAATGATGTTGATGAGTGTGCTGGGCCAGGGCTTCTTAAACTTTTCTACTCTTGACTCCTTTCGGCCCTTGAAATGTTTACGTGAGTCAGATACAATCAGCATTTGCAAGGCTTGCTAAACAGGCTGATTTTCGATTTTATGAAGTACAGCTGAGCATCTTCTGCAGAATCCACTGTAAACACTGCAGAAGAGGTTAGTATAAATGTCTAAAACAGCTACATGGTGATGCTCAGAAACCTTCTATTGTTGTCCAACCTTTCTGGACCCCATTATTGTGTTAAGGGGACCCTATTTGAGGTCATGACCCATAGGTGAGTTAGGCAAGCAGTGACAAACTGGTCTAGCTGCGTAAGGTGATGGCTAGAAGTGGTAGAACAACTTTTCACTACAATGCAGTTGTGTAGATGGAATATTGATCAAACCTTCACTCTTCAAATGTGTTCTCAGGTTCAACTCCAGGAGAAAAAAAGTCATCTATGTTTTTAGCATTATTAGCTGCTTTGAAACTCATTTAATAGAGAAAAATCAACTACTTCTTCTGCTTCTTCTGCCTCCTCCTCCTTCTAGAATAGGAACAGGTAAACTAAATACAGAAAGGGCTGACCTCATATCATCAGAACTAACATCAACTGAAAAACTGAAGTAGAGGACACTGTCAGATCAACAGTATTAGGCACCATTAGGACATCCAAATCATTCAGACAAATCACAAATCGGAGTAATATGAGCAGACATGGCTCTTCTGATGAGACAATGGGTCATCCACAGGAACATTAGCAGACTTGGATTCCTTCTTATGAACCGAAGAATAACTGAACTACTTATTTTGCTTATTGGAAGCACCAGAGACTTTAGACAGAGCCCGTATTGATTTGCATGGTGCCAGTAACTTCAGGTTTTTCCAGGATGAATCTAGAGTTGGTGGTACTGAGGTCCCCAGTTAATGAGTGCAATTTTATTAATACTAGTATGGTTCATCTGTACAGTGGATGGCAAAGTCAATGTTATTGAAATGGGTGAAATAATGTCTGCAGAAGCCATAAAAAGAGGCCTGTTTTGAGTGGTAATGTTAAAACAGTAGCCATACTTAATAGCCAACTCCCAGACAAGAGTTTAAGACACAAAGTCCTGTTCCCACGGGCCTGGTGAGAAAATGCTCTACAGTAGGCACACTTATGCACAACACGAGCATTTCCTAAGCAAAGGAAGCACTTAGAATGACTGCCCATCTGGCAGTTTTTTTCCACAGGAGATATAGTTATTAAGCTATGCTGTAGATACCATAAATCGGAAAAGAGTTAAGAATAAAGAAGCTGAAGGAGAGTAGCTAATACACAGTTCCCCATGATGTAGCTGCAATTGCGGACAAAATAAAAACTAAGTAAGTTTGAGTAGGAAATGTTCTGGCGGGATAGTCAGGACCTCAGCAAAAGAGATCTAGCACTACAAACTTCCAAATATGTTTTTGCATAGACACAAAGACTCCTATATGTCCTTCTGAAAGTATTCTAACCCTACAGACACCAATGGTGTGATGCTCAAGAGCCATACTGCCATGGCTAAACTGAAGAAACAATTAGACAACAATATATTTTTCTTTAGAAGGCAGGGAGTATTTTTGAGTATAACTGGATTTTTAAAGTTGTAAAATCTTTACTTCCATTGGAATACCATCCAATTAGGCATCTTTCTTCCAGCAGATTGGAGAGATATTGAAATATACACTGTTGTTTGTATCAAAGCAATCTGACCTCCAAAACTTATCTAGGTCCAAAATTCCAGAATCAAAGAACTGAGAATAGAAATAGCCATGAACATCAAACCTAAATGAGCACTATATTTTCTTCAACAACCAAACAAACTGCTGTGGCTTTTGTTTGATCATACCATGTACTTGGTATCCCAAATACAAAGATACCCTAAATAGTTGTGGGATATTTTGATTTATTTTCCTAATGTTTTCATTAGGCATTGCTGACCCAATACAGACTTAAGCGCCAGTCTTAGGGCACTTTGAGGCAGCACTAAATCACGGGTTTTAAACAGGGGCAAAAAAAAAAAATCCCAGGACTTCAGAAGAGGTCCACATACAGACCTGTTAGTCCCAGAATTTCTGCCTCCGTTGTCTAGATTTACTGCTTTGTTCTGAGATTTAGAGGCTCCCAAGATGGTTGCTACAGGACTTCTGCCAGAAACCACAGTTTTTTTAAAAAAAATGTGAATATACGGATATATGGGTCTCTGCAAAAGTTCCGTTCTTTGTCCTGGCCAGAAACACTGTGCCCTCCAGACATTTCATGAAGTATCTGCCACACAAACAAACCTCATGGGGCAAGACCACTTCTGTCGAAGTCAGCACTGCACAACAAAACAGGAACAAACACTTTCAAGCCAGGAACAGAACTTTGTCATGATTGACACTTTTTAGAGCCTGGCTGCCTGGTCATCTGTCCAGACAGATTTTGTTGTGTACTTGTGGCATGGAACAATGGGGTGCTGTTCCTGTGTTATACATTGCTATTCCTATTAGCCACCTGCATCAACTTGGCTCTCAGTATTTACATTCCTCTCCAGCACATCCATGTCCCAACAGCAGTAGTACGTTTTTGCCATTTACTAAACTGTAACCATGTTGTCAGCATACACCCAATGAGGAACCAACATGTATAACCCGGCAACATCATCCTATTGTTCCCTGGCACAAGTACACCACAAAACCTGTCTGCACAGATGGCCATACAACAAGGTCTGACTAATTACAGTGATGATGACATTCTGCTCCTGGTTTGAAAGTGTCTGTTCCTGTTTCATTGTGTACTACTTAATGTGAAAGTACTTGTTACACTCCAGAAACTTCATTTTTCTGCCACAAACTTCATTAAACAGGTAAAGGATGAAGTTCCTCTTCCCAGGATAACGTTTTTGCCTTCTACTCAAGTGTCACCTTCTTTTCAGGAACAGACAAATCAGAAACAAACATCAAAAACCTGGGAACAAACCCAGATAAAAAATTCTGTGATTTCCGATTGCAGGGACACACAGACATGCGAAGATCTGGATAGTTGGCCAAAAACCGCGATATTCCCACACCTGGAAATCTTCCGTTTTTTGCCTTGTAGGGATTGCTGCCAGGTTTACAGGGAATGGCATCTGGCCACCCTCCTGATTGCTGCGGGAGCTCCTGGGATAAAGGTACTGTCTGGATGGGCCCTGACTCAAGTCTAACACACACCTTTTTTGGCTAAAGTACATCACCAAAATTAGGGTGTGCATTAGATTTGACAGTGAAACAAGAGTATGACAAGCCCAATAGTACAGGCAAGGTTGTATCGGGGAGGCATGCAACAGAACAGCTAACAGGTAATAAATAATAATATTTACTGGTGCATTACATTCACCAGCATTTTTTTGTTTCAGGATTTTGAAAATTAGGATGTGCGTTACATCTGATGCTGCATTAGACTCAAGTAAAAATGGTACTTATCTCAGTCCCCAGGAACAAGCAAGACTGTGATATCCTGTGGCTTGAAGGTGGGATATTTCATCTACACATAATTTTTGGCATCACACCATGCAACTTACATACAACCTTTGAAGCAATCATTCTGCTTTTTACAAACCAATGATTAAACATATTATCAATTCTATCTATAAGAGACCCACAATAGACTAAATTTACCAATCAATCTGTTGCATTTTGACAGTTTAATCAAGATTAATACTAGAATTAGTCCAACACCACCATCTTTCCCTCCTTCTTCATGTACAATGTTCCAATCTGGAGAAATGATTAGCTATGCAAACTATTCATTCCATACTCCAAAATATTTGCTAAGCATTGTTTGAGCCAAACTTACATAAATTTTGTCTTGCTGATAACGCTGGAATAAGTTATGCATTATGGCGCCCTCATGGAGGTCTATTAGTGCTGCCATGTCTTCCAGGCCTTCTGTGCTTGTAGGCTGCATAGCTGTTACTTTTTGGTGTGTAATTGATCTCTGTTTGTAAGTATATACCTGAAAAAGAAAAAGAAAAACCCAATAAATATTGATAAATAATAAAACTTTATTTATACCCTGCCACCATCTCCCCGTGGGGACTTGGGGCGGCTTACATGGGGCAGAGGCCCAAACAACATAAGGACAAAATAAAGCAAGATAATACAAATCATAATATAAAAAAGATAAAACAGTAATACAATATACCAATTAAAACAACAATACAAGGATAAAATATTGCATTTAAAACACATAAATGGTAAGACCGTAATAAATACAGAATAGATGATTAAAAACCCTCTGGGGCTCATTAATTAATGACTGAAATAATTGATGGTTCTTTCCAAGTTATATATTTCCAAAAGGCAATCTTATACTCAAATACAAAGTGTGCGTGTGTATGTGTATGTATACGTGTGTGTGTGTGTATCTCTTCATTGAGTTTTTCTGTACAGGTTAAAATAGAGTAAAAAGAAGTGGGTAAAATAATGGAAAAGGAAAAGATAGGAGAAAAGAAAAGAAGAGAGAAAAAGAATGTATAAATAGTAAAGAATAAAAACAGGTTTTCTTAGTTTAGTCTTGACTCCCAAACATCTTTATTGAGGTTTCAACCTTTTCCTTCTTCCTGGAATTTGGTTCCAGTCCATCTCTTTCATTGGGTTTCCCTTATTTTTCGAGATCAGATAGGTAAGTCTGTCCATGTTTCTTATTTCTAAAATTTTAAATATTTTTAAATTGTGAGTCCTAACTTAACTTTGAAGAATAATTCACTCTTTCTATCAACCAAAATCATCCCTCCACATAACACAACTCTAGATCTTATTAAACAACTAGAAAATAAGATATTAATTCGAAGGCTTTTAGGAAAGTTTGCAAACTGCCCTTCACATTCACTGGGCTTATGGCTCCAGGACAGCTGGGAAAGTAAATTGTCAAAAAAATTTTTTAAAAAAACTATTCTTCTTCTGGAAGATAACCACGGATTCTCACTGGAGGACCTAAACATTCTTACGATAAATGTTCTCACGCTGCATGACCTAGAGATTCCTAAACAGAATGTTTTAATCAAATCTGCAAATAATCAAATCTACAAATGTGGAGGGCTGGCTATATAAGTAAATCAGAAATTATGCCTATAAATGTGATTTCCATATAATGCTCACAGTTCAGACTGAAGCAAATTAACATGAAATTGTTTTGTAGACCAAGGGTCCCATTTTTCTACCAATGAGGTACCTCACTATGTACAGAATTCCAGAAATGATGTAGTGACTACAACTGATTCACTAAAATGTAGAGGAATAACAAAGAAATATCAACAGACTGTGGAATAGTGGAGAAATATTCATATAAAGCAAGAATTATTATAGGATAGGCAATATAGATTTTATACATCTTTTGCTGAATTCTGATTATCAGTGACTGGTCCCTTGGACCCAAGCTCTTAACTGTTTAGGTGCCCACCATTATAAATCAATATTCATAGAGAATCATAGAATCATAGAATAGTAGAGTTGGAAGAGACCTCATGGGCCATCCAGTACAACCCCCTGCCAAGAAGCAGGAAATCGCATTCAAAGCACCCCCGACAGATGGCCATCCAGCCTCTGCTTAAAAGTCTCCAAAGAAGGAGCCTCCACCACACTCCGGGGCAGAGAGTTCCACTGCCAAACAGCTCTCACAGTTAGTTATTAACTGGAAAAGGTTTGGTCACCCTATTTGCCAGGCAAGTATTCTGAGGAAATTGTATCAACCAGTCGGCAAAATGGTATTCCTACTTTGTAAAGCTTTCCTAAAAACAAATTATTTGCTGTTGCCACTGCCAGAGCTCCTACTTCTTCCACTATTTCTTGTTCTCCTCCCTTGGCTGCCCAAAGTGACCTTTTCTGGCAGACAGCAGAAGGGAAAGGGGAATCTGGGTGCGGCTATGATTGTACTGGCATTTCTTCAAGGGCATGAGTTGGCCTAAAGACTACATGTTGCTAGAGGGTTGTAATTATAAGTTACAGAAAAGGTGTATGGATCTCATGGAATGTAAAATAGCAATATGTTGGGCTAGGTTAAAAATGGAACCTCTATCTCAAATGCCTTGTTCATATGGTTTTATGCCTCAGGCAAGTTTATAAGCAAGACACAACTGGAATTGCTAACCCCTATCACTACTACTTTTATGTAGAACTTCAAAGAATACACTTTCTTGACAGGAAACTTTTATGGCCAGCGCACATGATTAGAGGAATTCCTATTTAATTTTTTTTAAAGAACAATTAGTGCTTTTGGTCATCCTAACATTTTAGAGGCTATGTTCTACAGGCTAATTATACCTTAAACGAAGAAGTGTTTCTTTGGTTTTAAAACCTGCTGCCTTTCAATTACACTGTTTATTTGGAAGACACCGATGCCGGTCAAATGTACCATCATACTACATAAAGGAGATCCTTATACATCACAGAGACATAGCAAGTAATTTCCAGTGACCTTCAAGTAATTCCCAATTAGCTTCTTAAATGCCTACTCCTATGTATGTTTTAAAGATACTATGTTTATATATGAGCTGCTGTTTTTCAGCACAGAGCCTACACAACTTGGCACTGACTCACTGGTAACACTCAACATTGTAGAAATTCAGCAATGTGGTAACACAGAAGGTTTTAATAACATGAAACATTTCTCAAAATACCTCTAATTTTTCCAAAGTATTTGGAAAGCATTCTTCCCATTTAGCGGCTGCAGTCACTAGAAAACTAAAGAATTCACGAACATTCAGCAATTGCTAACATAAGTTATACATTTCATGTTCTTGTACAGAAAGGGGATGAATCAAATGCATAATTCTGACTTCAATGGCTGGAGAGAGGAATAAACGACTAATCCAAATATTTTACTCAGGGTGGTTCTATTGCTCATAAAAGAGTGGCATGATTCCAGAAGTATGTTTAACCTCGAATTTAAAAACACAATCAGCCACTGGACTATAAGTTATTACAGTGATAAGAGGGTTTCTAAAGCTGAAGTACCCAAGCAATATTTATTTGAGAAATTTTGAATGCTGTGTCAATTACTAAAAAAAAAAAGCTGTTAATGCTTTTTGTAGGAAGTATATATAAAAGCATTGAGGTGAAGAGAATACTGACTAGATGTTCTTCGTTTTAATTATAATCCTTTTAAAAGCATTACCCCCCCCCCCCCCTTACAGTCACATCAGAGCAGGGTTTGAGTTCACATCATTTGACTGCACTCCTCCCTGACCTACACATAATACAAGCTGAACTGGAATATCTTACTGTTACTGGAACGTGGAAATTGTCATTACCCCTCTTATTGAATACATTGGCACAAAGGGAAGTGCATTTCACTCACTGCATGCAACACCCCAATTTTCTTTTCTTTTTGTAAATATTAATTTCCTCCATAAACACAAAGATTATCAGTTAATGTTGTGTTTGCTTCTTTGTCAAAAGGCTTCCTTCAGTCTGAAACACTCCAAGAAACACATCCAAAACATAGCAAAACTGCATCCCACATCATCTAGGGACTGTACATGTGATTCTCCTATGTGCAAATACAATACAATTTAATATAATTTTCCATGACTGATGACAGCAACGATCTAATTCTGAAGCCTCTTGCATAACAGACAAAATGAATGTCAAGAGAATACCATGGTTATCAAATTAATAAGAAAGTCATGACAATTATCCTGATCTTGTAATGTGACATGATAAAAAATTTAGTTATTTGGAGCTATTAAAAAAGAGGCAACTCCTGTAGAAATTGATGTAAAATTCACTAATCTGAATACTAGAGTGGAGTTCATTTGCTGGTCAGGCTGCACAAATCCAGGAAATGAAAGGACAGAAAAAGTTTAGCTTCAAAATTAGAGAGTGACTATTGCACTGGCATTGTAACTTAGAAGATTAATGTCAACTATACAGGAGGGAGGGAAGATACTTTTATGTACCAAGTTTTTGATAGCCAACATCTGTCTAGCTTTAAATAACTAAGTGGTTCTTCCTGGGGCTGCTGGAATCTGAACTGAAAGAAGACCGTAAACAGATTCCCAAGTGGGAGGAAATAAGAGGCTGTCTTGCTCAAAGGGCTACTGACATTTTTTTTTGCCTGAGATGAATTCTCGGCTGCTAAGCTATAGTTTTTTATTAAAAAAAATGTATGGCCCTCTTTTCTTCTACTGAGCTGATGTCCCAGAAAAGACAGCTGGTATTCAAACCTCCTCCCTGTTGAACTTGATGCTAGATCATCTACAGTTCCTTCCAGATGGGGCAACGTTCTTGGGCTGAGGACAAGATGGTAATTGATATCTGGGAGCAACTGAAGAATGAAAAACCAAAAAAGACACCAATAGTTCTTATGCCTTCCTAATTTTACCCCATGTTTTCTTCACGGAAAACTGAGCGACATAATGTGGGCTAAAAGATCAAGTCAAGGCAAATCCCCTCTGAACTAATCTTGCCCATGATAGATTCACCTTGGGGTTGCCATAAATTAAAAAAACAACATGAAGCTACACAGTAAAAACAATTAATGATAAGGAGGAAAAGAAGAGAAGAATGCTTTGGGGACTATGTAGATGTTGGTTGCGAGGGAGGAAAGGTTGAAATTCTAAGATACCCAAAGTTGAAAGTCCTGGAAAGTCTCATTTAGTCGGAGTGTCTAATGATTGTGTAATGCATGGTGTAAGGACAGGTTGCTTACCTGTAACCATGTTTCTTTGAGTGTTACTCTGTGAATTCACACTAGTGGAGATAATTGCGCCTGCGCAGGTTCCAAAAGAAAATCTCCAAGCTGAAGCTTTTAAATTTTGGCGGTTACCCCACCCCTCTCCCCAGAGGCCATAAAAGCCAGCCCTCGGTGCCAGCTCCCCAGTTCCTTCGCCACCAAGGCAATGAGAAAGGGAAAGGTTTGTCAGAGGGGAGGAAGGGCAGGATTATGTGAATTCACAGAGTAACACTCGAAGAAACATGGCTACAGGTAAGCAACCTGTCCTTTTTCTTTGTGTACTCTGTGAATGCACACTAGTGGAGACTAGTAAGCTGAAGTCCAGGATGGTGGAACAGAGCAAACAACAAGTAATAAAGTGTCCAAATACCTGTTTTATTTAAGGCACATGTAGGACAGCAATAGTCAAAAGGTTACTGCGGGTCATAAAAAGTGGCCCGAATGGGTTGACATCATAAGTGCAGTGTAAAAATGTATACAAACATCAGTGCAACAACAGTGAATAGAAAACATGATTTAACCTAGAAAGACTGAAGCCACAGGTGGCCGGGGGAGACATGTGCTGTTTGTTTCATCTACCCGTTTCCTTTTTCTCTTCTTTTTTTGAGGTAGCTGAGGATAAAACCGTCTCATAAGGTAAGGATTGAGGTAAGTAACATATTTTTTTTTACCCATAGTGTGAGAGGGAGGCAACGGTATGGACCACCTGGAAAGATAGTTACAGGGTAGAGAGGGGGAACACTCTGTGTAACTAGACACATAGTAGTCATGCCAGTGAGAACATGATAAGGCGAGAGGAGAAAACTCCCAAAACATGACAACTCTATGGAAAAAACATCTTGATGTTCTGTAAATGAAACATTTGTCATATAACTTTGACCCTTATTGACTGTCTTTTAAAATTATAGACAAAAGGAAGGAAGCGAGACTTTGCAAAAGGCCTTGGGCCTGATCATGCAGTAGAAGGAGCAATCAACAGAACATAAATACAGCAGAGTCTCACTAATCCAAGCCTCACTTATCCAAGCCTCTGGATTATCCAAGCCATTTTTGTAGTCAATGTTTTCAATATATCGTGATATTTTGGTGCTAAATTCGTAAATACAGTAATTACAACATAACATTACTGCATATTGAACTACTTTTTCTGTCAAATTTGTTGTATAGCATGATGTTTTGGTGCTTAATTTGTAAAATCATAACCTAATTTGATGTTTAATAGGCCTTTCCTTAATCCCTCTTTATTATCCAAGATATTCGCTTATCCAAGCTTCTGCCGGCCCGTTTAGCTTGGATAAGTGAGACTCTACTGTATACATCAAGGAAACAATAAAGCTTGTTTCAGCATGGAACTTTGAGTCCTTGTATTTTTTAATAGAGGGAAAAAACAGGGCTATGGGAGGCAGGCAGATAGGATTGATCTGCCAAAGAAGTAGTCCCTGTGAGTCCTTGAGTCTATTCTATAGTGAGAGACAAAGGTAAGGGGTGTAGCTCATATAGCTGCTTTACAGATAGAGTCCAGAGGAAGTCCTCTAAGGAAGGCCGTTGAGGCAGCTAGCACCCTGGTGAACCTCGGCTTAACCGAGGGGGGTGGGGGTGATGGGCCAGCTGGTATGACAGTTCAATAGTAGATGCAATCCAGTGAGATAGTCTTTGAGAGGAAAGTGGATCCCCCAATTTGTCAGGGACATAGGACACAAAGAGCCTGGGAGTCTTTCTGGTAAGATGTGTCTTGTCTCTATAAAATAGTAATGCTCTCTTGACATCAAGGAGGTGTAGCCTCTTTTCCAGTGGGGAGGTTGGGTTTTGAAAAAAGGATGGAAAAACAATATCCTCATTGATGTGAAAGGCAGAAACCACCTTGGGGAGGAAAGTGATATCCGTCCTCAAGACTGCCCGGTCGTGATGGAATCGAAGGCAGGGTTTGTAGATTCTGAGGGCAGCAGGTTTGGAAGATCAGTGGGCAGAAGTGATTCCCAGGAGGAAAGCCACCTTTCATGAAAGGAATCAAAGTTCTGCGGACGCTAGTGGCTCAAAGGGAGGGCCGGACAGTTGGGCTAGGACGAGCTCGAGGCTCCATCCCAGTGTCGGTGGCTGGACTGGTAGGTGAAGATTAGTGTATCCCTTGATGAACTTTTTGATGAGACTATGAGAAAAGAGGGATGGGTGGTTGTGTTGCTGGAAAGCCCAGGAGAGAGCTTCCAGGTAAGACTTTATAGATGACAGAGAGAGGTTCTGCTCAGCCAAGGTGAGGAGGAACTCGAGGACCATCGGTACCAACAGGGGGCCCAAAGGAAGCTCTGGAACCGAGAGAGTTTGTAAGTGCAGGCCTTAGTCATGGCTGGTTTGTGAGCTGCCCTGAGGATCCTCTGTAGTGTGGGATGAAGCCCTGCTGAGTCCGGAATATCCAGGCTGAAAGATGGAGGGAGGGAACATCCGGGTGGAGGAGCTGACCATCATGTTTGGTCAGGAAATGGGGCAGCAACGGGAGAGGGAGGTGGTTCTCCACCGACATGTGGAGGAGGGTCGAGTACCAGGGCTGTCGAGGCCAAGCCGGTGTTATCAGGATTGCCGGTGCCTGCATCGAGTGGAGCCTCTCCAGGACTTTTGGGATGAGAGGAATAAGGGAAAATATGTAAAGGAATTCCTTTGACCAATCTAGGAGAAAGGCGTTCCCTAGGCATTGTAATACAATATTATACTAATAATAATACAATATAACAATATTAATTATATATTATATATTAAATGTAATATTACTAATAATATTACCATATAATGATATAGTACAATATAGTAATTTAATGCTTATATTGTGCTATGCTAATAATATATTGTATGTGCATTCGATTTGTAAGCCGCTCTGAGTCCCCTTCAGGGCAAGAAGAGAGGGATATAAACGTAGTAAATAAATAAATAAATAAATAAATAGGCAGCCCGGGATCGGGTTCGTCGGTAGCCTTGCTCCAAATCGAGGGAGTTGTGCATTATCCGGCAACGTAAAGAAGTAAATCATCGACCAACCCCAGGTTTGAAAGATGGATTGGAGGACAGTTGGGTCGGGCTTCCACTCCTGGCATGCTCCCTTTGATCTGCTGAGAGTGTCTGCTAGGTTGTTCTGATGACCTGGTAGGTGGAGGGTGGAGATGGTGACGTTGTGAACGATGCACCAGTCCCAGAGGCGTGTGGCTAGGATCACAAGCCTCCTCAAACCTGTGCCACCCTGCTTGTTTATGTAGAACATTGCCACCATGTTGTCGGTGAGGATTTCGATTGTCCTTCCCGAGATTAGGCAGGTGAAAACTTTGAGTGCCTTGAAGATGGCAAGAAGTTCCAGGAAGTTTATGCAATATCCTCTTTCTTGAGGGGACCAAAGGTCCTGGATGGTGAGATCTAACATGTGGGCTCCCCAAGCAAGTGTGGAGCAGTCAGTCATTATCGTGAGGAAGGGCTGAGGTGGGTGGAAGGGTACTCCTTTGCGCACATTGGAGCAGAGTGTCCACCACAACAGCGAACTTTTGATTAGTGCCGCTATTGATAGGTAGATCAAATTCAGGTGACGTGATGGTTTAAACTTGTCGATGAACCATCTCTGAAGCGGCCTCAGGCGGAGCCAGGCAAAGGGAGTAACCAGGATTGTGGAGGCCATGTGGCCGAGAAGGACTTGAACAGAACGTGCACAAATGGAGATGCAGATAGAGATTTTGTGCTGAAGGGCTAGAAATCTGTCCGTTGGGAGGAACACTCTTTGCAATATGGAATCGAAGAGAGCACCTATGAACCTTCTCCTTGTAGTTGGATTCAAGGACGATTTCTCGGCATTGAGCTGGAGGCCAAGAAACTGTAGGAGTTTGAGTGAAGTCAAGACATGCGACTGCAGAATGGTCGGGGGAGACCAGTAACCAGTCATCCAGATAATTATTCCCTGCTTCCTGAGGTGGGCTGCTACCACCGCAATAACTTTCGTACACACCCTCAGTGCCATGATGAGGCCGAACGGAAGGACGGAGAATTGGTAGATCTGGTGAAGAACTTCGAAGGATAGGAACTGTCTGTGGAGTCCTCTGATGGAAATGTGGAAGTAGGCATCCCGCAAACCCACGGAGGTGAAGTAGTCCCCTTTCTGGAGGAGCGGGAGGATAGACGCTATGGTCACCATGCGGAATTTTGAGGCATAGATGAATGCGTTTAGCGTTTTGAGTTCTAAAATGAGTCGGAGGCCGCCTCCTCTTTTTGGAATGGTAAAGTACCTGGAAAAGAAAGCGTGCAAGTCCTGTTCTGAAGGAGAAGGAAGGATAGTGCCTTTGGAGAGGAGGATGTTTACCTCCTCGAGAATTTTGAGAGAAGGGTCGGTGTGGAGGACCTATCCCGTCCGTGGAAATTCTTTGAATTCCAAAGCATTGTCTATCACAATTTTGAGCACCCATGCATCTGAGGTAATATCTCACCAGGCTGCTGCGAAAAGGGAGAGGCGGTTGCCAAATTAAAGGTTTTGCGACCGGGTTGGCACAGCCGTTTGATGGGTGAAGGCAGCAGTGGTAGACCAAGGTGAGAAAGCATCAAGGGGTAGGACGTCAAACCCGGCACTGAGATTGATTGTTATTGTTCGAAGCAGTATGGTCCTGCTGCTTTTTGGCCTGGTGGTGCTTCCTCTGCTGGCAATGCTAGTTTGGTTGTCCTCCCCTCACTGGTTGCCTATAGCCCTGGTTGGCGAAGGACTGGTGGGGGAATAGCTGGTACCGTGATGGATACCAGCGAGTGTGCTGAGCATGGGGCTGCTGAACCCCACACTTTGCCGCCAGAATCTTAAAATCTTGATTCGATTTTAGTTTATCATCTGTCCCAGCATTGGAAATGTCTAGTGCGTCAAACGGGAGGTCTTCAATAACCTGCCTAGAGGAGGAGGAGAGGCCTGACTATCTCAGCCAGGAATGGCGGCGGATTGCCACAGTGTGTGCAATCATTTTATCTGCAGCTTCCTCAGTTTCTATCACTATGTCAGCTATTGCTGCTATTGTAATATAAACTGGTAGAAAGGTAGGTAATGATAGTGTGACTAATCAAAATTTGGTTGAGACAGTGCTTGTAGTTCTGAAGGGATTCTAATTTTTGCTTGTCATATATTTAGCATGGGAATTTGGTTAACCAGTTAAAATTCATGAGTAAACCATTTTTTTTTTACCTGAAACATTTTGGGGGGTGGTTTGAACCCTTAAACCGCTCCCTTAGCTATGGGCTTGGGCACATCTACATACTGTACAATTGATTCCACACCATTCTAATTGCTATGGGTTGGAATTTGTGGAGACACCAGCACTCTTTAGCAGAGGTAGCTAAAGACCTTGTAAGGGCCTTTCTACACAGCCATATAACCCAGAATATCAAGGCAATTCATTTTGTATGGGAGGATCGCAACATCTATCATTCAGGTTACATACTTGTCATCAATTTTCAGTAGAAGTCTGGTAGCGACATACCATGTGAATCCAGTCCTCCCTCCTCAATTTTTATTTGGCCCCTACTTTCAGTTCTCACATTAATGACCATTCATTCCACATTTTAGCATTTTTCAGCCTTTTCTAATTAGATGCACAGTGGGTGGTAGGAATGAGTGAACACCAATAGCTACAGCTGTACAGAACTTTCTATCTGAATAGTTGGAGAGACTGAGTAGAAAACTGGGCTCTTGCTCCTGATAACTCAGCCATATAAAACCAATTAGATTACACTTTATACAGTGCCGGAATGTTCTTAGGGTTCTTGCTTGTGTTCTATCTATGCTACATCCATACAGTGTACTATAATGGGATGATTACTTAGTTGTCAGTAGGAGGTACTGCTTCATAATAGGAGGGGTCCTCAAAGCTAGCCAAGAAAGCGTAAACAACTCCTCCTTTTTATAAACATTTCATATGGATAAGGCATTTTAATCAATTACCAGAGTCCCTAGTGCAATTTATGGGCTTATGGGCAACTTCATTGAAGAGGGAAAATGTATCCACTTTCAAAATGCACCTTATTTTCTAAAATTTTTTTTGTAAAAAATGTATTTCTGTTTGTGTTCTCTTTTGATTAGAAAAACTATACCAACGCTACAAGACAAGCTAGTAAAAACCACATAATTTTCTGCGAAACAGAATTCTTTCTGCACTCACTGATTATAATAGAAGCATATAATGCAAAATTTGCAGACTGCAGTACTGAGAAGGATACAATTTTCACACCTTGGCTACATTGATTTTTTACAGGTTCCTTGGGAATGAGGAAAACCATTATTAGCCTCGATACGTGATTTGCTGTTTTATTTTCTCAACTTACTAATGACCATTTAGCTTGAGGCAGTCTATAAAGAACACTGCAAAAACCTTGCACAGTCATAGATATTGCTGGAGACAAAAAGCTCTGTGTATGTAAAAGGTGTGCTTAAGGCATAAGCAATTAAAACACGCCTGATAACACTCTTTAAGCATACTTACCGTGTTTCCCCGAAAATAAGACAGTGTCTTATATTAATTTTTGCTCTCAAAGATGCACTAGGTCTTATTTTCAGGGCATGTCTTATTTTTCCATGATGAAGAATTCACATTTATTATTGAACAAAAAATGAACATTTTATATATACTGTACAGTAGTTGTCATCACAAACCAGCATAATGAGACAAACTGTGAATCCTATCAATAATTTTTTGTTACTACCAATATTTCCATGTACAACACTCTATGGTACGTACATTTACCGATCCTGCATGCTCTGGTGTTCTGTTTGGTGGGCATGCTTCCAAACAAAAAACTTTGCTAGGTCTTACTTTCGGGGGAGGCCTTATATTTAGCAATTCAGCAAAGCCTCTACTAGGTCTTATTTTCTGGGGATGTCTTATTTTAGGGGAAACAGGGTAGTACTAGACTTGGTTCTAAGAGGACTTCATTTCTAGTGAAAAATGCCTGTTAAAATACAACAGAACACAATGTTTGGAGTTAAAGCCTGATTCTTGTTATGACAGTAGACATCTATCTTACTTGTACCTCTTCAGACTGAAGGTAGAAGCTAAGGGTGTATCTCCACTATAGCATTAATGCAATTTGACATTAACTGCCATGGTTCCATGCTATGGAATCCTGGGAACTGTAGTTTGGTGAGACATCAGTATTTTTTTTTGGAAGAGAGGACTAAAGACCTTGTTAAATTACAACATCAAGGATTCCAGTACTGGTTCTCAACCTGTGGGTCCCCAGATGTTTTGGCTTTCAACTCCCAGAAATCCTAGCATCTGGTAAACTGCCTGGGATTTCTGTGAGTTGTATGCCAAAACACCTGGGGACCCTCTGGTTGAGAACCACTGTTCTACAGAGTAGGTGCACACTTGAACAGTTTATTATTTATTTATTTATTATAGTACTTGTATCCCACCCTTCTCACCCAATAGGGGACTCAGGGCGGCTTACAATAAAAACACACATATAAAAATAATATAGAACATTGAATCAATTAAAATTAAATACAATAAACATTCATAAAAACATACATATAAATATACAATTGGCGCATTTCGAGTCTAAAAAACTAGGTCTGTCATTGAGTTCTAAAGCGTGTAGTAGTAATTGATGCTGCTATTATTGTTTGAAGGCCTGGTCCCACCACCAGGTTTAAACTTTTCTATGGAAAGATAGGAGGGAGCGAGCCTGCCTGACATCATTTGGGAGGGCATTCCATAGGCGGGGAGCCACTACTGAAAATTCTCTCTCTCTCGTCCCCACCAGCCACACCTGTGAGGCTGGCGGAACTGCCAGCAGGGCCTCACCTGAAGATCTTAAATTTCGAGGTGGGTTGTAGCGGGAGACACGTTCGGACAAGTAAGCTGGGCCGGAACAGTTTAGAGCTTTATAGGCTAAAGCCAGCACCTTGAATTTTGCTTGGTAGCTAATCGGCAGCCAGTGGAGCTGGTGTAACAGAGGAGTAGTACACTCCCTGTAAGCCACTCCAGTTATTAACTTGGCTGCCTCCCGTTTGACTAATTGAAGCTTCCAAACATTCTTCAAAGGCAGCCCCACGTAGAGTAGTCTAATCGGGATGTAACAAGAGCATGGACCACCATGGCCAAGTCTGGCTTACCAAGGTACAGGTGCAGCTTGCGCACAAGTTTTAACTGTGCGAAGGCTCCCCTAGCCACCGCAGAGACCTGGGGCTCCAGGCTCAATGATGAGTCTAGGATCACCGCCAGACAGCGAACCTGCGCCTTCAGGGGGAGTGTGACCCCATCCAGCACAAGCTGTAACCCTATATCCCGTTCGGCCTTCCGACTGACCAGGAGGACCTCTGTCTTGTCTGGATTTTAGCTAGTCACTGTTGTGAGTACTATGCTTGACCCAAGAACATAAATAAATAAAAATCTCCACATCCAAAAGCTACTAGTTCCTAAAATGTAGATCTGATAACTGACATCAGGCTACTGTGGATCAGAGAAGCAACTTTCTATCTTTCAAAAAAGATAGAAAGAAAACCCTCAATTTACAGAAGACCTCCATGAAACATTGGCTTTTTACAATGTAAAGAAAAAAAATTTTTACTGCTGATTTTTATAATTTTTGTGTGTCAGGAGCAACTTTTATAATTAGCATATTAGATTGACAGAGAAGATTGGTTTAATTAATGAAAGTACATGAATAAAAATTAAGTTTGAATATGTTATTACATTTATAACATTTTATATTTTATAATCATATTTAGGAAAACTGGAAGTCAAATGTATATATGGTAATTTTTCTTTTTTTTCACTTTTTCTCATCTTACACTGTTATTGTACTTCCTATTTTGACTCTTTTTACATTGCACTATTCTTTTTTGTGCATTATTTATTGTATGTGAAAATTCTTAATTAAAAAAAACTTGATTAATCCTGAGCTGGTCTCTATTCCCAACATGTCTTTCTCAACTGATCACTTTACAGGTCTATTATCATCCATCAGCACCTTCCCCTTTCCAACTTCCAGCTCTCATTAACAAGCTACCTTTCCTAAAAGAATGATTTTATTACAAAGGCCTGAATTTGCAGTGCCACTGACTATTCAGCTGTCAGCTAGTAAGGAAAAATGACAAACTAATTTCATTTGGTTCAAGGGGTAGGCTTTATATGAACAGTGAACAGATTCATGATTGATATCATGGATCAAACCACTGGCTGTCTCAGCAATGAAAAACAACAGATGAAATGAAAAAATGGAAAAGATGACATTAAGGTGTAGTCCAATGGGATGGTCAAGTACTTGAACTGGAAAGCTTACATCACTGATTAATACACATAGATCCAGTGCAGTACCCACAAATTAAAAAAGAATTAAAAGGGACTTTGCAATGTAAGGAACATACATATTAGTGTAAGAATTAGTATCATAGATAATCTGGTAGTATATACTTTATATATCATATAGACACATGTATGAATGTTGCTGTTTTCCAAAGAAAGAGTTCATGGAGATGAGATGTATTTGCAAATTCAAGATGAGGGTTAAATCTAGAAGGGTATGCCAATCAAGCAGGTAAATCATCTATCAAAAAGTATGCAGTCCAAACTTTACTGTACTCAAGTGAACAAAACATGTGGAAGATTAAATGTTATCAGCTGCAAGTGCTGCTGTTAAGGGCCTTTAAAGCATTCCCCAGTTTTCATATTTCCTACCTTTTTTCTTGCAGGTATTCATATACTACCTTTTTAGAGACTGAACTAGGTGAGGTCCGATTAAAAATAACTAAAATCAAAATCATAAGCAATAAATTATAATGCTAAAAACACTAAAAACTATGAAATGTGTCCACGTCTAAGGCAGTTCTCCTTCAGCCCCATCCTATACTAATGTATATTTGAAAGTAGATGCTGGAGGAAGAAAAGATGGAAGAAGAAATACACTAAACACCTTCACTAGCGTTGCAGCACCATCTGGGTGGGGGAAAGGGTTTCTCTCTATATAAAATAATGGCTACCAATGATTCGTATTATGTTCGTTCTTTCCCACATAGTTTTAATTCCGTATAAAGATATTTCAAACTATTTCAAGATCCTGAATATGAAGGACATTTGAAAGATACTCTTTAAAGAAGGTAAACACTTCTTGTCACAGTTACATGCTTTATTTCTTTGGAAGAGTATGGTTTGATATATAGTCTGCAATTATAAAAATCTGGAGTACAACTTTTTTCTATGATAGCATGAATAAATTTCATGTCACTGATCAAAGTAGGTGGGTTTTGTCACTGCCACCTACCACCCTGTAAATATGAATTTCCTATGTGAAACCTTTTATGTTCTGCCAAGTGTAGAACAATGAACCAATTTTCTTTACTGCAAATTGCTAACTGAGAAGGTCAAATACAGCCACCACACATTGCTGGCACAAGCTGCAGACTAAATCGGAACTCCCCAAAATCCTGTTAAGCTGAGGAAGTGTTTCTAAATTAAACTTGGAGGTACACTTTTCTTGTGCCCATCCCACAAAAGGTTCACCCTTAAGAATATCTAAATGTAGGAATTAGCTGACATTTCTGCTGATTCAACTGAGCCAAGCTAAAAAGGCTGATTCAATTGCACCAAGTTCAGAATACTAAGACCTACAGAAAAACAACAATGTTTTCACCATATTCAGTGTGTCTTTCTTACCTGGTGAATGTGATGGGCAAAACAGCCTTCCTCTTGCATTTCATACTACAGACACTATTATATGGTTGTCCATGTTCCCTTCCTAGTTTTTTTGAGATTGGGGGAAAACCCACTCTCAAAAGGTAGCACTTTTTAATTTCAAAAACAATAGTGAATTGCTCTATGCAATTTTGTTAAAAGCCTTCCCTGGGGACACTAAAAGGGAAGAAAATTAAGCAACTGCTTTTAGAGCAATTTCAACTGGAAGAGAAAGGAGCTGAGGTATTTCCTTGGTTGCTCACAGGGGAAGAAGTAAATGCATATCCTCTTCAAGAAGCCAAAGCACAGCAATGCCAGAGGAATCTCCTTGTTCACTTACCTTTCCACAGAAAAAGGAATGGGAGTGTTTGGCATGGAACTGAAAGAAACTTGGTGATTATTAATTTGACTTGGAGGGTAAAGCTATTCTATCACCAAAATTCCCTGGACACAACACAAAGAGAGTCACCTCTGCTGAGACGAAGTAATTTTGCTGCATTGCATTAGATAGGAACAACTGATTCCACCACAATTGACACAAAGTTGCAGCTCAATTACCTGGCACCCACGACCATACTTAAAGTCCATAGTTGGAAAGAGCAGAGATATGGAAAGTGACTCCTTAATTGATTCTTAAGCTACAGTAACATTTCTCTCTTAGCAACCCATTATAGCACCGAACCTTTGCCATCTAGGCCATTCTGGCAACTGGAAGAACAGTCTATTTCTTCTCTTTTTATTGTTTTCCAATGCATTTTAAGGAGAGGGGGAAACCATTACAGGCAATCTCTAGTGGCAATACAATCTTCAGTGTATAGTACTACGATCTTCAGCATAAGGAACTACAATCTTCAACATATGACAACATACAATCTTTCAACATATAGCAACACTATACTATACGATATGATTCGATATTATATAGAACAACTCATATGGATAAAGCTGCTCTTAATTATACTGTTTTTTGAAATATATATATATTTAAGGGGCAGATGGCTGAGATGAGATTATGGCCCAGAGACTTTAGGACTACATTCTAGGCTTTTAGTCTTATGAGTAAAAATGATCACATTGGGAAAAATAATCTCTTTGACAATAATGGGCACAGGGAGCTTGTGAAATCCCCTTTGTTAAGAATTTTGAAAAAATTGGGCAAGAGTCTTTGGGAATGTATTGGACAGTGGGCATAGCTGCACTAAGAGTGCAGTATTATACAAAAGCTAATGCAAAGAAAAGTCATACTAAATTCCTAAAAGATTTTCAGCTAAGAAAATAGGGCATTGCCTTAATGATACAATATGTTCACTCCAACTCTAAAACAGTAACTTACAACCCCAGAGTCCACTGAGATATTACAGTTCTACTATGTCTACATCTACTGTTTCATTTGACCAGGGCATTGTTTACGGCAGACAAAAAAAAGTCATGGCTTCAACTGTTGGCAACTAATAAAATAATACAGTATTCTTCAGAAAACTTCACAACAGTCAATTACATAACAATAAATGCATGAAAGTTTTTGTCTTTCTGCACTGATGGTTTTTATAAGGACTATATGATAATGGAGAAAATATATAAGAAAGAAGCTGCATTCAGTCAGAGTGAATTTTCTGCTATTTATATTAAACTACACTTCAGTACTGCCCACCACATTACTGATACGATGTTGCATTCTATATGTGGTAGATGGTTTAACTGCAAACATTTAGATCAGGGGTCCTCAAACTTTTATAGCAGAGGGCCGGTCCACAATCTTTCAGACTGTGGAGGGGCCGAATTGTCATTTGAAAAAAAAAACCGAACAAATTCCTGTGCACACTGCACATCTTATTTGTAGTGCAAAACAACAACAACAACGAAAGAACAATACAATATTTAAAAATGAAAACAATTGTAAACAACATAAACCTATCAGGATTTCAATGGGAAGTGTGGGCCTGCTTCTGGCCAATGAGATAGTCAAGTTAATTAAGATTGTTATTGTTGTGTGCCTTCAAGTCATTTCAGACTTTGGGCAAGCCTAAGTCTAAAATTATTTATTTATTCATTTACTACATTTATTTATTTATTACATTTATATCCTGCCCTTCTCACCCCGAAGGGGACTCAGAGCAGCTGTATGTACATACAATATATTATATTATTAGCATAGCACAATATTAGCATTATATATTACTATATATATCTATATATTACTATATCACTATATTGTAATATTATATGTAATATATAACATATAATTAATATTATATGGTATTATTATTAGTATTATATTGTATAACATTATAATATTATTATCAATATTATATGTATATACAATATATTATATTATTTAAAATGATATAAAAATATTATATTATAAAACTGAGGGCAGGGGCCAGGTAAATGACCTTGGAGGGCCGCATCCGGCCCCCGGGCCTTAGTTTGGGGACCCCTGATTTAGATTATAGAAAGATTATTCATATTGAGTCTCCTGTTGAGCAGATCTTATCTAACTCTATAAGCCTTTGTCTTGATATATAACCACAACATTGAATACCAAAGAAATATTGATTGAAGCAGGCAGTTATCCCAAATAGTTTTCCATATGTATTGTGAAACATTGTACCAGATAGTCCTGTAAATATTTTTATTGGTTCATAATACCATGGCAAGGAAATCTTCAATCTAGTAGATAATATACAGGTGAGGACTATTTATGGTTTTAATTTTTATTTTGTGTCAAAAGTACTGCATAATAAATAAGTTAAAAAGTGATAAAATAAAGGAATCACAAACAGCTAAATAGTTTTGGACCAAAAGCGGGCAACAGCAATCGCATTGTCCGTAGCTTTATTTCTGGTTGACAGCTACCGCTACAATATTTTTAAAAACTTTTCCATATCTCATTTTGAAACTATTTTTTCTGTTTTACTGTCTCTTCAATGTTTGTTTTTTCCAAAGCAAACCTGCTGTGAGATGGAGGCATTCACACTACAAAAATATTGTACTATATTTCACGTTAATTGCCATAGCAGCATCCTATTGACTCCTGGCATTTGTAGTTTAGTGAAGCACTAGAGTTCTATGGCTGATAATTCTAAAACTGATTCCATAGATTGCAGCCATAACATTTTAAAACAAATCATATCACTGTAACTGTATAGTTTGAAATGCCCAAGGTCTCTTTATCTTTCTCCCTCGAACTAAATTCATGCCATTTTCTTCATACACTGACTGGAGACAGGGTTTGTTATATTCAATACTTCAGAATATTCCCAGTCACCAAGACCAATGACACCCAGTCATTAGTTTTTTTTAAAAAACCTTTTTATTGGGTTTTACATTCATAATTCATAACTCATAACAACACTACTTCCCTTTTTTCCAATATTTTTTCCCTCCCTACCACCCACACCCTCCCTCCTCAACCACAGTATGTTTATATTAATCTTGCAGATCCAGCCACAGGTAAAGTCTTTGTATTTTTTCTTTAATGTAATCGTTGGCTCCTCCATTTTTCACCCAGTTGAAGTAGTCTTTCCATCTGTTTGTAATGTCCTTTTGTTTATTCATTCTTGTTACTTGCTTAGTCATAATTCCTGTAATATCTAACAACACTTGATCATACAAATAATCATTCCAATTATTTAACGTCCATTTCGATTTGTCTCTCCATCCTCTAGCAATCACAGCATGTGCTGCTCTTATTGTTACTTTCAATAACTCTTGGCACTCAGTTTTTATACTTGGATGATCCAGCACTCCCCAAAGTAACAAATCATTATTAATTTGTATTGTTATCTGTAATAAGTCCTGGATTTTCCCTTGTATCATTAGCCAATTTTTTTTTAATTCATTAGTTTCCATTAACTATGACCGTAGAGCAGGGATCCTCACACTTTTTAAGCCGAGGACCGGTTCACGGTCCCCCAGACTGTTGAGGGGCTTGACAATAAGTCTGAAAACAACATGGACACTGCACATATCTTGTTTGTAGCGCAAATAACAATACAATATTTAAAATGAAGAACCATTTTAACGAACATAAACTTTATAGTATTTCAATGGGAGGTATGAGCCTGCTTTTGGCTGATGAGCTAGTTACGTTAATTAGGATTATTGCTGTGTGCTTTCAAGTAATTTCAGACTTTGGGTGATCCTAAGTATAACTTTTAGGGCGGATGGCGGGTAAATTACCTTGGAAGGTCACATTCGGCCTGTGGGCCTTAGATTTGGGGTCCCCTGCTCTAGACTGCTAGCAACCATCTGCCTATAATGTCATGTTTACCAGTTTCATTTTGTAACTTCACTAACCAGAATTTTTCTAGGTAAGAGTACTGAAGAGCTATTTTGTCAAAGGCATCCCTTCTTACTGGCTAACACAAGATCAAGTGTTGTGAGATACTCACCAAGGCATTCCCAATTCAAATAGATATACTAGCTTAGATTCATCAGTTATCTGACCCCATGTAAGGCTGATTCATCGAATGTGCAAAAAAAAAGCATACTAGACTTATTAAGTCATCAGAGTTAAATGTGCCCTTAAAATGCTAGCCCAGCAGAAATATGAAAGGCACATCACAAGAAAAGACTATGCTGGAGTAACTTCTTATGTTAAAAATGAACTAAAGCATCGTAGGAAAACCCCTGAGATCACAAGGAATGTGATCAAGAAACCAGCTGTAAATAAAAAAGGCATTATCAGCACAAAATGGGAGAAAAAAATAAAAGCAAAGGCAAATCCCTCTGGTTCAAACATACATATGCTATATGTGAACCCTTTATCCCCACAAATCTGTGGAATCCGAAACCCTTAAAAGCCCCTGTCTGCATTCCTTGAAATAATAAGGGTTAAACTTAAGTTCAACAGGAAATATGGTTAGATTATCCAAGCATGTTATACTGAGAACACTTTAAAGCTAGAAGAAACTGATTAAAATCAGGCATCCCTTCTTGCTGGCTAATACAAGAGCAAAGGTTGTGAGACACTCACCAAGACACTCCTTCAAATAACATCATTCAACGTTAACTCCCTTTTTTTCAATTGCCCAAAAGCAACTGCAATTTTATAAGAGGAAGGAGCAAAAGATTGCCTCGAAGATTCTGCCCAAGTAATTTACATCCATCAAGAGAAAATACTATCCATTGAATGATTATAGCCATGGACACATGTAACTGAAACCCAAGATAGAGAAACGCTAAAAAACAAGACCAATGATTCCCATTACTATCTGCAGGCAGTAAAAAGAAGTCACATATTCTAACAAGAGATATAAGCAAGAACATAATTTTCACTGAACATGTTACCTCCCATGCTTCCAAAGCTTTTACTGAAGAGGGCAATCCGCAGAGTCACTGGAAACCAAACTGTTTTATCATCCAAATATGGAGTGAAAACACACTCTAAGTAGCATAACTGTTTTCATTACCATCTAGGAACAACTTAAAATTGCAACTTTTTATTCCCCCTCCCCCTTATTGTTGTTTGTCTTGCAGTCATTTCTAACTGATGGAGACCTTAAGATGACTCTATCACTGGGGTTCCTTGGCAGATTTTGTCAAAGGGGGTTTGCCACCTTTTTCCTCTGAGGCTGACAATGAATCACATGCCCAAGGACCCCCAATGGGTTTCTTCCATATCTAAAAGATAAAGCAAATAGTTAGGTTTTCAGTAATTAGGTTTTCAATTTCCTGATCTCCCAAAATCCTATTCTAAGATCCAAACTATCTAACTGCACTGACCTTTAACTGTTGGAATTCAACCCCAAACTACCCAAGTCTGCAGTCCTCAATGAGGAACGGTTAGTTAGTTTAGGAATAGGCTGAGGGAATCCCTTTTCCCCCTGACTCCTGAATGACAGTTGGAATGTGTCTATTAGGCATGGGAGAATCGTTGGAATAAGTCGTTTATCGTAATAAATTTGTTATTCAAAATAGATCCGAATGGGTTTCCGGGGTGGTTTGGCGCTTTGGAATTAACCTTCCAATTCAAAGTGTTGGTGCCCATGCCTCGAAATACCTTCGGATAACCTTCGGATATATGGGAAAGTGTTTTAATTCAACCAACCTTTGCTATTCAGGAGAGAAATCCCCATTCCTGTTTTGGAGTGGTTGCTTTCTATGGGTCTCTTAATCTGGCTTCAGAAGTGGAGGGAGCCTGGATTTTGTCTTCCCGCGCTTAAACCCGGGCTTGCAAAAGTGGAGGGAGGATCTCCCTTGCAAACCACTTCGTCTTCCCGCGCTTAAACCGGGGCTTGCAGAAGGGAGAGAGCCTGATAATTGCAGGGCTTTAATTCTGCAGGCTCTCCCTTGCAAAACCCCTCCTGCCTTTGCTAGAAACTTTAAGTGAGGAAAGGGGGAAAAGGAGGGGGGGGAATCAATCCCAATGTGCCAGCAAAACCCCAAATTAGAACTCTCCACCCAATGGGCAGGGAAAGCAAACTATCACCCTGCTAAGGATTTTCCACAATTCCCCCCCTATTATTTTAAATAACCCTGATATTAGTATTATTATTGGCACCCCACTTTTTTCTCTAGATTTGAGACGGAAAGGGATATATATACACACACACACACACACACACACACACACACACACTTGATATTAGTATCAATCTGGGAAGGGAAAAGGTTGCATTTTAAAACTATGTTTTAGTAGTATTCCTGTGTATGTGACATGTGTAAGCCAATCCACTCCTAAGCGCAGGAAGAAACCCACTCCTACATCATCTTCTTATCCCAGATTATATGGCAGTGGGGACATATATCCTCCTCCTCCTCCTTTGCAAAAGGAATCAGGCTGGATCTACACTGGCCTATATCCCAGGATTGTATCCCAGATTATATGGCAGTGGGGACATATATCCTCCTCCTCCTCGTTTGCAAGAGGAACCAGGCTGGATGTAAACTGGCCTATATCTCAGGATGTTATCCCAGATTTTATGGCAGTGGGGACATATATTCTCCTCCTCCTCATTTGCAAGATCAGGCTGGATCTACACTGGCCTATATCCCAGGATCTTATCCCAGATTATATGACAGTGGGAACATATATTCTCCTCCTCCTCCTCCTCCTCCTCATTTGCAAGATCAGACTGGGTCTACACTGGACTATATCCCAGGATCTTATCCCAGACTATATTTATTTATTTTTTTATTTTTATTTTTCAAACTTATATGCCACCACTCCCCTAGGGCTCGGAGCGGCTTACAAGAACCGGCTAGAATCAACAATTTAAAGAACATCTTAAAAACATCTTTAAAAACATCTTAAAAACATCCTAAAAGCAACTTTTAAAACATCAACAACAGAACTCAAAGGCCTGTCGAAACAGGTGTGTCTTACATGCCCTGCAGAAGGCCAACAAGTCCCAGAGGGCACGAACTTCAGGTGGCAAGGTGTTCCAGAGAGATGGCGCCACTACTGAAAAGGCTCTGCGTCTAGTTGCAGTTAGATGCAAAGTCTTAAAACTGGGGACTTCCAGTAGGTCTTGGTCCTCAGAACGGAGGGATCTCTGGGGTTTGTAGGGAGTGAGGCGGTCCCTCAAGTATATCGGCCCTAGACCATGTAAGGCCTTGAAGGTAAGCACCATCACTTTGAAAGTGATCCGGTGCTCAATTGGTAACAAGTGCAGCTGCCGTAAGATTGGTGTTATGTGGCATCTTATCGGGACTCCGGCAAGGAGCCGGGCAGCTGCATTTTGCACCAATTTGAGCTTCCGGATCACCGACACAGGAAGGCCAATGTAAAGGGCGTTACAGTAATCCAGTCTCAAGATGACTGTAGCCTGGATCACTGTAGCCAGGTTGTCCCTAGACAGATAGGGGGCTAGCCGTCTAGCCTGCCGAAGATGAAAAAAGGCAGTTTTGGTAACGGCGGAGACCTGGGCCTCCATTGTCAATGAAGGGTCCAAGAGGACTCCCAGACTCTTTACCAGTAAAGACGGGCGTAGCACTTCGCCATCCAGGGTTGGCAACTGGATATCCCCACTGCCCGGTCGGCCCAGCCATAGGATCTCCGTCTTTGCTGGATTCACCCTCAACCTACTGGAACTCAACCATCCAATAATGGCCTCGAGGCACTGATGAAAACTGTCGGGTACAGACTCCGGTTGGCCCTCCATCTTTAACACAAGCTGAGTGTCATCAGCATATTGATAACACTCGAGCCCGAAATCTCAGACCAGCTGAGCAAGTGGTTGCATATAGATGTTAAACAGCAGAGGGGAGAGAATGGCCCCCTGAGGAACCCCACAACGTAGAAGGGACCTCTCAGAGACCAGGCCTCCCCTCTCCACTCACTGTCCACGGTTGTGAAGAAAGGAGGCCAGCCAATTTAAAGCTGTCCCCCTAACTCCAGCAACGGCAAGGCAGTGGGTCAGAAGATTGTGATCGACTGTGTCAAATGCTGCTGTGAGATCCAATAACACAAGCAGCACCGACCCGCCCTGGTCAAGCTGGCATCGGAGATGATCTGTGATGGAAACCAATACAGTCTCTGTCCCATGCCCCACACGGAAGCCAGACTGGAAAGGGTCCAGTCCGGCTGTGTCGTCTAGGAACTGCTGCAGCTGCACCGCTACTGCCCTCTCAATCACCTTGCCCAGAAATGAAAGATTTGAAACTGGGTGGTAGCTGGAGGGAACCAGGGGACATATATTCTCCTCCTCCTCCTCCTCGTTGGATCTAAACTGGCCTATATCCCAGGATCTTATACCAGATTATATGGCAGTGGAGACATATATTTTCCTCCTCATCCTCGTTTGCAAGATCAGGCTGGATCTACACTGACCTATATCCCAGGATCTTATCCCAGATTATATGGCAGTTGGGACATATATAATCCTCCTCCTCCCAGAGGACGATGAGGAGGAGGAGGTGGAGGAGGAGGAGGAGGAGGATAATCCTGATTGGGAGCTGCTTTTTTTTTTTTTTTGCAAAGCTTTGGAGAACTTATTCAGAGGCTGATGGCCATCTGTCAGGAGTGATTTGATGGTGTGCTATGATTTCTGTTCCTGGGTGATAAATGTCATTTTCTAATTGGTTCTGTCATAAAAACAGCAAGGGACATTGTCCTATAAAAAATAGCACATTATGGTTTGTTGAGTCTCTCTCCACCAATTTAACAAGGTTTCAGCCACAAAAACAAAGTTTCTGAAGTAGAACAATTACTTTCAAAGTAAAGACAACCCAATGAAACAAGAAATAAGACTTTCAAACCAGGAACAGATTTCTGCAATTATTAAAAAATGGTTTATTATAAAAGCTATGAAAATGCACCAAAAATCAGTGGATATGGAAAACGTTCTGAAATATGGTGAGTTAACAGTGGTAAATGTGTTCTACCACTGTAGCAAATTTCATTAGGATAGCTCAAAAATGAGGGAGAAAGAGGCCCCTCAATTTTCCCCATTGACAATAATGTTTTCCTTTATGCGCATCCACCATTAACGGAGTACATACGAAGCTTCAGAAAGTTTTGATTTTTTTTACTTCAAAATTCGGAAATGACTTTAGAAACGAAGTGCCAGTGCCCTCTACTTTAGAAGCAAGTATTGAACCATTTTTTTCATGGATTGCACATGCCTAGAATCTATTGGTTCTCTTCTATCTCTTTCTGACTGGTTATGTAGAATGTGTACTTTTCAGGAGCATGCCTTTGTTTCAGACTTCCACTTTTTACATCTAAGTATTGAGACCTCTCTGCTTGTGTGTGTCAGGAGAGATGTAGTGCTTAGAGTTTTTTTCTTCTCTTTTGAACCCTAGAAGAGATGGAGTTAGAATAGCTCAGACCCAGTTCTTTACTATTAAGAATTGTAGTTATTATTTTTGTAAATAAACCTTTTCTAACTTTAAAGATTGAACTCTGCATCTTTGCCTCCTAAGCTCTAAATTCTTTTCCAGCTAAAAGACTTCATGCTCTGCTTGCTGTGAACTGAATGCTCAACTATAAGTACCCTGTTTGTATTTTTGGATGCTCTGCTGTATTTTTGTTTTCCCTAACGTAACTGCATCAGAAGCTATCTATCAGGAATCCCCAGAATAGGAAAAATATTATCAGTTTAATTTCTATATTCAAAGTTACTCTGGAAAACATGAAGGCAGGGCCACTAGAGAAAGTTGGCAATTCTATCTAAAAGTCATGTTGATTTATCTTGAGATTTTCTAGTTTAGATTCACAGTATTTAGGTTATTCTGTTTGCTCTGTAAGCATTCCTTTTTTAAAAAAATTTTTTTTATTAGTAATAAATTTAAAGATAAAAATAAAATAAAAAATACATGGAAAGTGGGAGAACAATATGGGTAAAGAGAAAGAAAGAAAAATGAAGGAAAAAAATGAAAGTAAGAACAAGGAGAGAGAAAAAAAAAGGTATGTGGGAGGGGTTGACTTCCATCTAATCCTTGGTGTTTGTATTGTGACTTTCTGTATTTTAGTAATTTATGGTCCAAACCGTCTTCTTCCCCTTTGTCTCTAATATTTTCTTGTTGTTCTTGTCATTTCAAATTATAAGCTCCATTTTAAGTTGATTAAAATATTCTTTTACTGTGTCCCAGTTTATTTGTTTTTTCGGTAATCCTTGGTTCGGAGAGAGCCAGTAAGTTAATTTATCCATATTCATTATTTCTAAGACTTTATTTTGCCATTCTTCTCTTTTTGGTATTTTTTTTTGATCTCCACTTCTTCGCATATGTTATTCTGGCTGCTATTGTCAGGTGGTTAAATAGAATGTCTTTGTCTTTATCCAGATCCAACATTCCTAGCAAGAAATATTCTGGCTCCATTTTAATGTTAGTCTTTAATATTTTTTGTATTTCTCTGTGTATATCTTTCAAAAAAAATTTAGCTTTTGGGCAGGTCCACCATGTATGAAAAAAAGTACCTACCTGTTGTTCACATTTCCAACATTTGTTGGAAACATTTTTGTAAAATTTTGAAATTTTTTGGGGCGTAATATACCATCTATATATCATTTTATACCAGTTCTCTCAAGTCGAATGCATATGTGTATTTGATTCTCTGATTCCAAATCTTTTCCCATTTTTCTAATTTTATTGGGTGTCCAATATTCTCTGCCCATTTAATCATACACTCTTTGATTTGCTCTGTTTCTGTAGTCCATTCTAATAATCTTTTGTATATTTTGGTAATTATTTTATTTTCAGATTTCATTATATTATCCCAAAAAGAATCCTTTTCTGGGAAGCCTTTCTCTTTGTCTATTTTGTAAAATTCTTTGGTTTGTATATAGTGGAGCCATGAGAAGTTGCTAAATTTATGTTTAATTTCTTTTTCCTCTTTTGAGTTCTGTATTTCCCCTGTTTTTCTTTAACATATCTCTGTAAGTTGGCCATGTTTGCCATCCTAATTCCCTCCTTTGGAAGGCTTCTAGTGGTGAAACCCAAAGCGGTGTGTTCCTGTAAAATCTCTCCTTGTATCTTTCCCAAATTTTTATTAATCCTGCTCTTATATAATGATTTGTAAAATTCTTTTCAACCTTTTTTTATCGTACCATGTGTACGCATGCCAGCCTCTTCTCAGGTCCGCCCCCTCTAATGTCAGAATATTCCTTTTTTGTAAAGTAGTCCAATCCTTGACACATACTAATCCACAGGCTTCATAATATGATCTCAGATCAGGGAGACCCAAGCCTCCTCTTTTTTTTCATCTATTAAGTTTTTCCTTTTGATTCTCAGCTTTTTGCCTTGCCATATAAATTTCGCATTCTTTTACTGTAATGAAAAGATAGGTTTTCAGATATTGTCTAAAGAAAAGAAAGAGAAAAAGAAGCTCAGCTGAAGCAGGCAAAGGTGAACATTTTCTTGGTTCAAAATTGAGGGGCCAGCTGTTGGCTATAAACTAGGACTCAATGTTTTATGGAAGGGAAAGAGGGTTCTTGAGACTCTCTCATGTAATATTAAAGCTGTGCTGCAGCACATATGGCCGTTCTGATTTTGTTGCACTGCAAGTCCTCTTATCATTGGCTATGCTGGTTAGGGCTGTTGAGAATTACAGCCCATCAGTCAGCCACATCTTTCCCACTTTCACACTAGATACTGCTTACTCAAATGATAGTCCATAGACTGGTGCAAATCCCTGAGCCATTGGCTCTCGGTCCCTCATATGTTGAAAAATGTGTGTGTGTGTGTGGAACCAATGGGCACATTTGAAAAGAAGAATAATTACTGTCTCACACATTAGATAGACTGAGAAACACTGCTAAATCATAGTTCTCTGTCAAATCTGAACAGAATCTAAAGAAATATAAAACTGCAATTCTTTTTTTAAAAGCTGACACCATGTTTTCTGCAGAAAACAAATATCTTCTTTATCGTTATTCTTTTGCTTTCAAGCAACCAGTAGTGCAAAATCACATGAGTTTTGTTTACAGTTCTTTAAAAAAAATATCATTTCTAAAGCAGGCAGCAAAACAAGCCAAGCTGTAGACAAAACTAGAGAGAGATGCTAGGAGACATTCTCAACACATCAGATGACCAAGGTTTGGTTAACCTTGAGAAATCCTCTTTAGAGTACATCTGCAAGATCGGGATCCAATAAGAGGAAAGGATTAACACATTATTTAGGATACTGGGCCAGATTGGAAGCATAGGTCTTTTCTCTAATCCTTCTATTTTACCTTGATTTTTCTTTCCAGTAAGCCTGCTTCATATCAGAATGCCTGTCAATTCTATAAACATCCCACAAGTTTATTAAATATCAACTCATACTGCAGGAATCTTGGATTCTAAGGCCAGAATCAGATGGCATGGCACCCTCCAAAACCAAACCCTTACAATGATTCCAGATCCAACCTCAATTTTCTATTCCATTTCTATTAACAAATTCATTACAATATAATACTGCATTTCTTTTATTTCTTAATAAACAATTTATTTTAATACATTCATCAAAAGAATCATAAAAAGAAAAGATCCAAAATGTCAGAAAATAAAACTTAATTGAGTTATGTTCTCTCAAATCAGAAATAGCTATTTGGTGATGTAATCATTTCAAAATTAGTACAAGTCACTTAGATGACAGTTATTTGAAAAGAATAATTATTTACCCATAACATGTGATGCTGTTAAATGAGACTTGAGAATCCTTAGCATTTTAAGAGCGTGCTGGATTTATTGTCAAAGCACCTATTGTTCTAGTCCTGCTACAGAGATTCCTGACCATTTTTGTTCGAACAGTCACATCAACACAGATGATTCAAGAGAGATCAAGTGAAAGAAAGAGGAGCACTAAAACGAAATGATCCTAGTGCTTTAATAGTGTAATGCTGCTAACTCATTTCAGCATTTTGACTATAACTCTTGAATAACAATTCTTCAAAGACTAAGTAGAATGGCAGAAAATCAATTTCTGAAATATTGCATGAGACTGGATATGACACATGATTGGTGGGAGAAAGAGGAGGAAGGACACAAGGGAATTGGGAGAGAGGGAAACTGGATGCACCTCATGAATAATCAGGTACACTCAAAATGGAAAGAATAGGAAACTCTTGAGACTTTCAGAAATGTTTCCTTTTCCAGAGATGCCCTGAATTTAAAACAATTAGATAGATTCAGAAAACCACTTTTCCCCCTCTGTCTTGTAATGTCTGAAATCTCCTCATAATAAGTTTCACAAGATTCACATGGAACTGTAACACCAGTGTCCCGCCATATTTGTGAAATAAAATGTTTGTATGTACTCACACTATGTATTCTCAATTCCAGAAGAAGAGAATCTCCTTAATATTACTATCAACATACATAAAAATCGACCACAGCTTGCTAGATGTATTGGTATTTTCCCTACAAAGGATAGTAGATTTGACTTAGATGGATCTGGGGTTAAAAGGGGAGAAGGATGAAGATCTGGGGTTAAAAGGGCAGAAGGATACCCGGTCCAACAGATTTCTATCCAGCTTTTCAATCAATATATATCTAATTCAGACAATAATATCTAAAGCAGGTGTGACATCTGTTACGCCAGCAGTGTTGTAGTTTTGGCATCTTGACAACTGCTAAAGGCACCTGAACCTGTGGAGGCCTCTTTCTTCTTTGCTTTTCCAGCAAATAAAAAGCTGCTGCCATTTCTCATTCATCCTCCAAGACTAACTAACTTACTACATATTATACTTAAAGATTTATAATATGTTTTAATATCACTTTGTCTTTCTGTCTGCAACTTTTTAAGGTAACCTTGTAAACCACAGAGAGTTTTTCTCTTAGGGGAAAGGTCAGGATACAGATCACAAAGGTAATAAACAAGCAGATTCAACTGGAGAACTGTTTTGCTTCTTTTTTCCTTACTCAGCGCCTCAATATCAGGCAGAGAAAGCAAATCTACAAGGACACCTCAGTTTTTTCATCTTTTAATGAATTAATTATAGCAATCAAAAATTCAATTGTTTAAAAAGTAGGAGTGAAAATGTAAATATTTACATCTTGTTGTAAGGACAAAGTATGCATTTTTGCAGCTGCCCAAACATAAGTGCCACTAAGGTGAATATCTGCGAAAGGAGTAAAAGCTTACATTACTCTGTGGTTGTAATCTCAAATCTTAAAATACATTCCCAAAACTAAAAAAATGAGAAACTGGCTGGGTAATGCCAGGACTTGAGAGCCAATTTCTCAGGAGACTGTTGAACCGTCAGTGTTTATATGACTGAATAAATGGAGGAGGTACATAAGTTTTAAATTGTATATTCTTGGGCCCAGACCTGGAAAGATCCTAGTGAAGAAAGGTGCAAATACCAAATGATCCGAGTTTAGCATGTGGAAAAACACTTCAATTGAACATTGTATTTTATTCTTTTTTCTGAAAGACCTCAAAAGTTCTGCAGGTAATTAAGACAAATGAACATTGTGATGATAGCACAGGGTAGGCTTAGAGATGGGAAGGCCTGGAAATAAACAGAAAATTGGGTAAAAATAGATTTTTCAGATTTTTTCCAAAGCCATTTTTTTCTGGGAAAATTGGAAAAAAGTATGTAGAAACAAAAGCTCAGAAAGCTTTCATAAATGTCTTCATGGTATATAGTTTGAACACAATGTCATAGATATATAATTTATCAGTGAAAAAGAAAATGATAGCTCATTCTATACGTTTTTCATTTTTTCCAGGAAAAATGCAATTGAGAAAAAGGAAAAAAACCTCAACCCCCCCCCCCCCCCCGCCCCCTAATTTTCTGTTTTTTTTTTCAGGCCTTCCCATCTCTAGGTAGGCCATATCAAACCTACTTGAGGAATGGACAGGCACAAAGTGTGAGCAAAATCCATTATTTGTATTATGAAAATGGAACTAGTAAACCAACTTGTATTCTGGAGATGATAATAATAATAAATAATAATAATAAAACTCTATCTCCCGAAGGACTCGGGGCGGCTTACACTGGGACAAGCCCGAAACAGTATTACATCAATAAAAACAGTAACACAATAAAATGACAATATAATAACACATCTTACAAAAGTTAAAATAACTTAAAACATAGACAGTAATCCCAGTAAACCCATGATTAAGCAGAATTGTTGAACTTTTTGAAAGGTTAGAGAATGACATAAAAAGAGGCTCACTTCCATGGAAAAGAGATCAGGTTGTTAAACTCTAATGCTTGTTCCCAGAAACTAGACTGAATTCAGGTTTGTGTATCACAGACTTAATCTAAACAAACACAACCCAGCATGTGATAAAAACATTAACAAGATTGTACAGTCTTCTTCTGCATCTACGAATTATACACCCACAGATTCTACTATCCACTGCTTGAAAATATTCCATTTTTCTCCAAAAAGCAAATTTTTACTATTTCATTTATATATATATAATCAAACCTCAGCAGGTACCAAGGGTACCCCTATATATCATTCAAGGGTAACCCTATATATCATTTCAGATTGAGATTGGTGTCACGTCATAGCTGTCACAGTAAAATAAACATTTTCACACACCATATTCCACTAGATTTACTTACTAATAATATCTATATTGATTTATTTAATTTTATCACATCATTCCACCACAGAGGCCAAGGAAGCACCCTTGGTTTGTACCTCATTCTGCTCCACAAAATAAACTTGTGAAGGAGGGGATCAGACTGAGAGGTAGTGACTGACTGGTCCAAGTGGTTTTCATGGCTGAGTGGGAATCTGAAGCTATGTGTATTCGGTCCTAATCCAGCAGTCCAAATACTCCACTTGGTCTGAAAAAACTCAAGTTGACAGGGATCTATTCTAGATTTGCCCATGGCACTCTAGGTTTGCAAGTAGCATAACATTCAAGAGGAGTGGTACAACCCAATAATAATTTCTCCACACTATTTTTCAAGTACAGAAAGTTCCCGAGTTACAAACATCTAAATTACAAATGACTCATAGTTAAGAACGGTTAAGAAAAGACAACAGGAAGTGAAAGAAATCTACACCTTGGAAGAAAAATTCACTCCTTTTCATGGGGAAAAGGTGTCTCAACTGAAGCTTTATCACCAATCCTTGTTTCCACAACAAGCCAATTTTTTCAAAATTCAGTTATTATAGTGACAGAAAGTGAGGCGAAATCTTTTGAAGAGAGGCATAGACAGAAAAACAAATAAAATTCCCTATAATATCTAAAGCTTATATATATACATATATATATACATATATAAATATATGGCTGGAGTTACACTTTAAAAATGTACCTGTCCCGACTTAGATATAAATTCAACCTAAGAGCAAACTTACAGAACTCATCTTGTTCGTAACTTGGAGACCGCCTGTATGGGCCCTCAAAACTCACACATTTGTACCTAAACATATGGATGTCTCAATTTAAAACAATGTTAGGGATGTGGCAACAAATATTTCACCTATTAGCAAGAATCACTTTGTGTTCCCTCATCATAAAATTTTACTGTGAAGGAAAGAGAATTTTAGCAGTGACATATCTATATCTTTATTCCAGATTAGCTGGGTGTACACCATTATTTTTCTCCTACTGGCCTTGGGGGTATTTGATATGCTCAGACACAATGAAAACATCAACCCTGTTTATCTGAAGTCAAAAATGATATGATTAAGTCACTATGGAGAAACTACACTCCATCTTACACATCTGACTTAATACCCAGTTTGCATCACAAAAATATGAATAAATGCTACAGAAATGAGATTAAATATGGCTGTGACCACCTTCGGAATTCTGTTAATTACATTTTCATAATTGTCTGTTTTACTTTAAATCTAAATCTCAGTTCCTATAGGAATTTACTATGCAGCAAAAAACTGAAAAGACCAATTAGTGTGTGTTTCCTATTTGGGCCCTTTCTAAAGCCCTTTTCTTTTTGTTCCCACTTGTAGGTTAGAAATTTTCAACATTTCCTATTTATTTATTTATCCAGCCAGGATAGATAGCTGATGCTATACAATATTATGTTAAAACTAGTTATATACTTTCATACAGTCACAATGTAGACAACCAGGCAGTTGCAGATTTCCTTCAATCTGCCCCCACCAAGACCTCTGCCCTATACAGAACGATTGGAGCAAATACTTGAATAGTATATGTTGAAATCCTATTAGTTTTCCAGAAATCCAATTTTGTCCTGGATTACACAGTATTTAACACCACATTTTGCACAGATGTTTTGCAAACCAAGAAGATTAATATAAAATGTTTCATTTTATTCTGCATTATCATAAATGCTCACCATTTTAAAAATAACATGAAGCACTATTTTGGCACAGAAGGTCACCAGTCTTTCCTCTCTGACTGTGTCATGAAAGCTATGAGCAGCTTGGTTTAAACACCAAATCCTCCATCTAGATTATGTAGTCTTGTAATTAATGAGGTTAGCTTTTGACAGTTTGCACACATAAAACATTTTCCCATCTGTATGCAAAATTCAGTGAAAATCAAAAGAAAAAAGGCCAACCTGTTAATACAGGCTTTAAAAAGTTTATATTTAGCCAGAACACATGCACTTCAAAGGTCCTTTTGAACTTAATTAAAGCAATAAAAAAAAGTTAGCTGCCATGTTAAAATAGCACTAAAGGGCACTGAGGAGAAATTGCAATCATCTCAATCTTTCTTTTTCCTATCCAACATACGAATTTGATATGTTGTACATAATTCAATAATAAATAAAAATCACATTACCAACATTTCCTTAAACAAACATTTGATCACTTGAATGAGACACTCACTTCTCCCTGAAGTAATTTTATTACTACATCCTTCACAATGGGAAAAACAGAAACAAATGTAATTGTTTCCAAAGTTTCAAGTCATTTTTAAAAACAGTGAAAGCCTGTGTTCAGACCCCGTTGTGCATTTTAGAAAATTAATGGGGCAGTCATCTAGTTTTCTGTTGAAAATATGAGTTAATATTCTCACCTAAAATCTTTTCTCTCAGCTATAAACTATTTTGTAGTTCTGCAGACTTTCGTCAGCTAATTCCACCTCCTGCTCTCGTATTTATAAATGTAAATAAAACTGTATAGCAGCATTGAACATTTACTTATTAGAAGTTCTTTCTAGTAAGGATTATTTTGAAGGGCAGTAGCACAAACAGAAAAAGAAAGAGAGAGCTTTTTATGTTGCCACTAATGAATAGTGCCTCCAAGTATAAATTACAGGTCACCTTAACAACCACCTTTTAGTAGATCACACTTGAAATATTTGCAGCAGACAATTAAAGATCCCACATTCCTGCTTTATTGTGAACTGGCTACTCTGAACACCATTACAGGCACTGGTGGTCTTACTAAAAGATCTTTTTTGTTTTAAGTGGTAGGAAATTGGGGGAATTCTGGGGGAGGGGTTAAAAAAACTTCCATATAAGTAAGGTCCTTTACATATATAGTAAATCTATACTAAATATAAACATATATACTAAATACTCTAAAGGCTCCAGATCCCATCTGACATTAGAAGTTAATGGGGTCAGTCCTGGTTAGTACTTTGGTGGGTGGGGGGGACTACCAACAAATACCAAGTGTTGCATGTTATATTTTAGGGGAAGAAACTGGCAAGCCACCTCGAGTAGTCCTTGCCTAAGAAAAAACTATGAAGTTCATGGGGTCAACATAGGTCAATAGGCAACTTGAGGGCACACACAGATGCACTGTAATAAATCTGAGGTGCCTGGCAGTGATTGACTGTACTGCAAATGCCACCACTGGGTGGTGCATTAGATAGAAAGACCTAGCAAAGGTGGGTTAGAGGAATTAGTAGACCAAAGGAAACAAAGGTCTGGGATAGGAAAGGAGATATAAAAGAGAAAGGGAAACAATGAAATGAAAGATGAATTCGGTTTAGGAGGTACCTGAGGGGAAAGTAGATCAACCAGTGGGAGCTGCAACATAATTCAATGTATGCTCCTTCCCACCAGGCATGTTGCTAGTGGGGGTACTTGACAACAGCAGTGGACAGGGTTGTAGCCAAGGGGGGAGGGGGTTTAGGGGTTCAAACCCCCCTGAAAAATTTCAGGTGAAAAAAACTGGTTTATTCATGAATTTTAACTGGTTAATCAAATCCCCATGCTAAGTCTTTGAGAAGCAAACATTAAATGAGTCCCTCCAGAACTGTAAGCACTATCTCAACCAAATTTTGACAATTTATTCACATTCTCAAAACTTGCAATAGCTGACATAGTGGAAGTAACCAAGTTTTCCCACCCATAACTGGCAGGCAAAGCCTAAGGCAGGGGTCCCCAAAAATTTTAAGTGGAGGGCTGGTTCATGGATGATTTAGAACAGAAAGCTTATGTCACAAGTTTTTAAAAAATGGGTCCTAATATTGAAAGGACTAAAGATCATGCCTGTTTGAGCAACTATATATAGAAAGATCAGTAGTGAGCAAACTATCTTTATTTTTTTCAGTGTTTTATCTGGCAATATCTGTGGCCTCAGTATGATGTTTGCTAGGTATTAAGTAAGACAGAAATGAAACTAAATGAATTCAAGCACAACTGTACCAACATTATCTGAAAGAGTGGCTAAATTCTGTTCAAAGAAGTTGCTTTCTGAAAGACGACTCACAAAAGAACCCACTACATATAATTTGCCTCCATTCTCCATGTCCCCTTCAGAGGTCATGACTCCATAGGTTGGGAAGTGACGAACGGGCCTTTTTATCCCTTGTAAATGCTATTCCGAACCATTAAGCCCAGAATGTACTATTAACTACAAAAGGTTACTCTCACTGTTGAAAGGAAGCATATGTTCTTAGCCATTGTGAAATGCATGCTTGATGCAATGCCTAGTTAACTCCTATAGTCAGCTCCGTTTCACCACAGCACTAGGGAGATCTTTGAAGTAAACAGTGCTGGTGATCTGTCTAAAGGTTTATCAAATATTTTGTAACAAAACACAAAATGAAATGTTTATAATTGGTTTGAAATACTTTTCTACATATTTACCTGTAAAAATTACTGTATGGACAATGCACTGTTTTTTCATTATTACTATTATTATTATTATTCTATTCACATTTTATGTAAATAGTTTTTGTAGGTTAAATGCAGTTTTTTATGGTAAGGAAGTGGCCATATAAATCAATGGCAAGGATATAATTTGTAGGTCAATATTAAAAAGCATACTCAGTTAAAAACCAGGTCTTCAAGGGCAATCTGTCATAGGATAACTTGAGAAGTTAGAGATAAAGTATAAATCTTCACTATAACCAAGGAAACCTAATTCCAGCAATTTTGCATAATCTATGAAGCCTATTTAAACAAAATTCAAAATGACACAGCAATTTATTGTACTGTATCTTTGGAGCCTTCTTGGCCAGGTAGAAACTCTAAACTGATGGTGCAAATTGGTATGCTAAAATCCAGCATTCTCCCCCCCCCCCCCCCCCGCCCTAGGGGAGTGGCGGCATATATGTTCGAAGAATAAGATAAAATAAATAAATAAACTTTCTCTCCGTCCATAGTTTCTTTTACCCTGGCAATTTTGCAAACTAGAGAGGAGAGACAAATACTGTAGAATTGGATTTGGTGCCCCCCCCCCCAATAATCTCAAATCAATAATCTGAAGGTGGCTGTCTAAATTCTTCAACAAAATACCTCCATATTCTTTCTCAGAGTTCACATTCACATAGAATTCGCCTTCACAGTAGCCTAATGCAACTACCTGTCTTTTATAAGATGAATTCTTTAAAAATGTAACTGACTTCTCCTGAATATACAATGCATTTTATTTTACTCACTCCCATTAATGTAAGCAAAAATGGAAAGGCAGAAGACTCTGTAGAATACTCTATAGCAGGGGTCCCCAAACTAAGGCCCGGGGGCCGGATGCGGCCCTCCAAGGTCATTGACCTGGCCCCCGCCCTCAGTTTTATAATATAATATTTTATATCATTTTAAATAATATAATATATTGTATATACATACTAGCTGTGCCCGGCCACGCGTTGCTGTGGCAAAGTGGTGGTGGTATTGGTTAAAAATTACTGTGGAATTTTTATTTGACATTATTTGTATTTTTTAATTAATTTTATTGTAACTTATCTTTTTTATTTATTATATTTTATTATTTTTAGTTATTTTGGTATTATAGTATTTTATTGTATTAATTATTTTTAATGTTTTTAATTATTTTAGTGTTTATTATTTTTTATTGTATTATTTGTATTATATTATTTTTTATTCTTTTATTAACACTGGGCTGAGTGGGTTGCTAGGAGACCAAGTGGGTGGAGCTTAGCCTTCTAACTGGCAGCAATTGGATAAAAACGATTATTCCTCTCCCTCTAATTAGGACTTGATTTTTATTTTATTTTTGTTGTCGGAACCTAGGGGCAAGGATGGTGGGTTGTGTTGCCAAATTTCTAGGTTCTTTTGTTGTTTAGTGGGAGGAACGGACACCATTACTCTTTTATATATATAGATAATATTGATAATAATATTATAATGTTATACAATATAATACAAATAATAATACCATATAATAATATTAATTGTATATTACATATAATATTACAGTATAGTGGTATCGTTTAATATAGTAATATATAATGCTAATATTGTGCTATGCTAATAATATAATATATTGTATGTACATACAGCTGCTCTGAGTCCCCTTTGGGGTGAGAAGGGCGGGATATAAATGTAATAAATAAATGTAAATGTATGAATAAATAAATACATTTTAGACTTAGGCTCGCCCAAAGTCTGAAATGACTTGACAACAACAACAATCCTAATTAACTTGACTATCTCATTGGCCAGAAGCAGGCCCACACTTCCCATTAAAATCCTGATAGGTTTATGTTGGTTACAATTGTTTTCATTGTTGTTGTTGTTTTGCACTACAAATAAGACATGTGCAGTGTGCATAGGAATTTGTTCGTTTTTTTCCCTCCAAATGATAATTCGGCCCCTCCACAGTCTGAAGGATTGTGAACCGGCCCTCTGCTTTAAAAGTTTGAGGACCCCTGCTCTATAGAATACATATATTTTGGGGGAATAAGGAAATATTTATTTCAGATTAAGCATGCCACTCTGGCAGGGTAGAAGCATTTTAAGTTTGAAAGGGTGGAGTGGGAGAACCCTTTTTTTAAAAGGACAGACCAAAAAATAACCTACAGGTGTGGTTATTTAAAGGAGAAGTTACTGGATTATATTCTGCTTTATGGCATAATGCATCATTACAAATTACTTCTTTGTTAAGATAATTCAGGGATTTCTCTCTGAATAACAAAGCCTTTACCCATGATACTTGCCATCTGTGCTTTGGGGGGAGGTCTGAAAGGTTTGGTCACCCCCCAACGGTTTCAGTCCACTAGAATACACAATTAAGCATCCCACAGTTTGATGTTACAGATACTAATCAGGTCATGTTAAGTCAAATTTTAAAAAACCATGGTTGCTGGTTCTTCCACATCACATTTATTTTATTTTGTGTCATGTCTTTGTTACATTTAGAGAGATTGGTGTTTTTTATCATTGGAAAGGATGAAATCTGTTATAGTGATGGGTTTTTTCCCCCTGATATGGCTGTTGTTTATAAATCTACTAGCTGTGCCTGGCCACGTGTTGCTGTGGCGTTGTGTGGTGGTATTGTTTAAAAATTGCAGAGAAAGTGGTGGTATTGAATGTCTTTTGTATGGTAGTCTGTATGTTTAGTATGGATTTGTTAATATAATACAATTAATCTAAAATAATATAATAAATATAATATAATATATATTATATAATTAATATAATACAAAATAATAAAATAATGTATTATAAAAATATAATAAATATAATATAACCCTCACAACCTCTGAGGATGCCTGCCATAGATGTGGAAGAAATGTCAGGAGAGAATGCTTCTGGAACATGGCCAGACAGCCCGGAAAATGTACAACAACCCAATATAATATGAAATTTAAAAATAAGATAATATATATAATATAATACCAATAAAATAATATAAAATAATATATTAAATAAAAGTAATATAATATAATATAATATAATCTGTGCCTTCTGTCCCGGCAAAATGGGTCCAGCCTGGATGGCTATTGGGGTGCCATCCAGCTGGGGCTCCTTCCATTCAGCAGGTGTCGCTATGGCGCGCTGGGAATTTGGCAGAAAGGAGCCTGGGAATGAGACAGGGCCAAGCCATGGTGTGGGCCGGAGGCTGAGCTGAGGCGGGAGGAGAGCGGGAGTGGCGTCTGCACAGGTCAGGGGGCTTAACGCGTGATTGCATTGCCTTGCTGGGCTGCAGAGGGCTACACTGGAGCCATTGTTTTGCCTTGCCTTGCTTTGTAATATTTGCATTACATTATATTATATTGCAATCATTGCTTTGCCTTGCAGTGCTTGCATTGCATTGCAATCATTGCCTTTCCATTGCAATCATTGCCTTGCCTTGCAATGCTTGCCTTGCCATTCTTGCATTATATTATATTATATTACATTGCAATCTTTGCCTTGTTTTGCAATGCTTGCATTATATTACATTGCATTGCATTACATTGCCTGTATTGCATTGCTTTGCAAGGGATCTTTGGGTCTTCTCCCCTTTGCTGTCTCTCCCTATATGTATCCCTATTGGGTTGTGTTTAATTTTCTGTTGCTCTCCAAGCTTGGCTACTTTCTTATCCCGGATTTTAGGATAGAAAGGATAGTGTTGTAGTTTGGTGGCCGTTGGCACCGTTTTTGGCGCAGCCTCCATGTTTTCCCCTGTACTGGAGTTGGCCGCCCACCTGCTCCTTTCCCTTTATCGCCGTTGTGTGCCCGGTTTGACTTTCCTGGTCATTCCCTCTCTCCTCCCGAGTGTGTTGGTATTGGAGCTTACGAGCGCACCTCGGTTGTGAAGGCTGTTTTCCCCTCTAGCGTGTTTTCGTCCAGGCCGCAGTGGTTGTGTGTTCTGTGGAACATTTAGGTCGTTTGTGAGGGTATGTTGTGCGGTTTTTTTTGCGCTCTGTATACCGTCCGGTATCATTTCCCTCCCTCTTCCCCCTCAAAGTTGCAGATTGGTAGCGCTTCTTTTTTCTAGCACGGGGTTTATTAGCGCTCTGTGTCTCCTCCGGCCCCATTTCTCTCCCTCTTCCCCTTCTAAGTTGTGAATTGGTGAGGTGACTGTGTTCCCCCAGGCTGTCCCCTCCCCTTCCCCATGGATCTGGCTGACCTCCCTTTGAAGCACACCTTTTTGTTTTGTGGTTATGAGGAGTCCCCGCGGCCGTGTCTTTCCTCAAGCGAGGTTAGTATGTGGCTGATGAGGGAAATGGCGGCCGCAGCGGGAATAGTTGGACGACCGTTGAGGGTGGGGATTGGGATGTGCGGTGAGCATGCACCTTTTCGAGTGTGGCGCACGCACTGTGCATCTTTGCCGGTGTTTTGTGGCTCCAGATTGTGGGTTTGTGGTGTGGTTGTGTTGTAACAACTGTGAGGCAAAGCTTTTGCGTTGTGTTGCCAAGTTTCGTATTTCTGGGGCGTTTAGTTGTGTTGTTATAGTCCCGGCCCAAACAGTTTTACCCTTTTATATATATACTAGCTGTGCCCGGCCACGCGTTGCTGTGGCGAAGTCTGGTGGTATGGGAAATAAAGTATTGAGGAATTGGTGGTAGTTAAGGTCAAGGGTAAAGGTTTTCCCCAGACATTAAGTCCAGTCGTGTCTGACTCTGGAGGTTGGTGCTCATCTCCATTTCTAAGCCGAAGAGCTGGCGTTGTCCATAGACTCCTCCAAGATCATGTGGGATGACTACATGGAGCGGTGTTACCTTCCCGCCGGAGCAGTACCTATTGATGCACTCACATTTGCTTGTTTTCGAACTTCTGGGTTGGCAGAAGCTGGGGCTAACAGTGGGGGCTCTCTCCGCTCCCCCAATTCAAACCTGTGGCCTTTCGGTCCAGAAGTTCAGCAGCTCAGCGCTTTAACACGCTGCGCCATCAGGGGATATTATTTCCTAAAGGTTGTGAATATACAATATTTCTGATTGGGTTTTTTTGTTTGTTGGAGGCAAGTATGAATGCTGCAATTAGGAAAAATGATTAGGATGTAATGGCCTTGCAGCTTTAAAGCCTGGCTGTTTCCTCCCTGAGTGAATTTTTTGTTGGGAGGTGTTCGCTGGCCCTGATTGTTTCCTGTCTGGAATTCCCTTGTTTTCAGAGTGGTGTTGTTTGCGATATTTTATGTGCTTCTACTGTCTGTGGCCCTGAGAAAACAGAGGATTTTCCAGACTTTGATGATGGGAATACTTTGTTGGGAGGTGTTAGCTGGCCCCGATTGTTTCCTGTGTGGAATTCCCCTGTTTATTTACTGTCCTGGTTTTAGAGATTATATTGTTCTGCATTATTCTATCCCAGTAATTATTTCATATTAAAGAAGAATCTCACTTATCCAACATTCGCTTATACAATGTTCTGGATTATCCAACGCAGTCTGCCTTTTCATAATCAATGTTTTTGTAGTCAGTGTTTTAAATTCATTGTGATATTTTAGTGGTAAATTTGTAAATACAGTACAGTAGAGTCTCAATTATCCAACATAAACGGGCCGGCAGAACGTTGGATAAGCGAATATGTTGGATAATGAGGAATTAAGGATAACCCTATTAAACATCAAATTAAGTAATGATTTTACAAATTAAGCACCAAAACATCATGTTAGACAACAAATTTGTCAGAAAAGTAGTTCAGTACACAGTAATGCTATATAGTAATTACTGTATTTATGAATTTAGCACCAAAATATCACGATGTATTGAAAGCATTGACTACAAAAATGTGTTGGATAATCCAGAACGTTGGATAAGTGAGACTCTACTGTAAATACTACATAGCATTACTGCGCATGGAACTACTTTTTCTGTAAAATTTGTTGTATTATATGATGTTTTGGTTCTTAATTTGTATAATGATTACCTAATTTGATGTTTAATTGGCTTTTCCTGAATCCCTTCTTATTATCCAACATACTCACTTATCCTGCCGGCCTGTTTACGTTGGATAAGTGAGACTCTACTGTATATTGATAATCTTAAATTATCTGCTTAGAACTGGATTATATGAGGCCCCTTCTTCACATCTGTATAAAATGCACACTGAAGTGGATTATATGGCAGTGTGGAGTCAAGATAATCCAGTGCAAAGCAGATAATATAAGATTATAAATGGGTTATATAGCTGTGTGGAAGGGCCTAGAGTCTACACTGCCATATAATCCAGTGCAAATTAGATAATCTGTGGAAGAAGTCTAAGTGAGGCCTAAATCTGCCTGTCCCCTAACTGAAACCTGGCTGTCCCTTGGTTGCTAGGCAACCAAGTGGGCAGAGATTAGCCCTCTAAACTGGCAGCAATTGGATAAAAAAAAATTATTGCTCTCCCTCTAATTAGGACTTTATTTTTCTTTTCTTTTTGTTGTATCAACCTTGAGGCGTGGATGATGGGTTGTGTTGTCAAATTTTGAGGTTGGGCGGCCTGTAGTTTTGTTGTTTTGTGAATTGCCGTGATGCCATCACTCTTTTATATATATAGATAGATTAAAAGCTGTCAAGAACAGCTAATTCTCTACATGTGGCTATGTACCTTACTGTGTGCACATGTACACACAGACCAGTGAACGCACACACATATATACACAGTTGTGTGGAACAATATGTTCGGAGCAATGTACTAACTTTTAAATGGACCTAGCCAGTTTTCACATGTCCAAAGCTATTGTGTAAAAGGCATTTTCCCCCTGCTCCTTTATAGCAGCAAAGCATGCAAAGGCACACACTATGTTCTGGAAACAGTTCTTGATTCATCTTGAGACTTAGAATAATAGAATCATAGAATAGTAGAGTTGGAAGAGACCTCATGGGCCATCCAGTCCAACCCCCTGCCAAGAAGCAGGAAATAGCATTCAAAGCACCCCTGACAGATGGCCATCCAGCCTCTGTTTAAAAGCCTCCAAAGAAGGAGCCTCCACCACAGTCCAGGGGAGAGAGTTCCACTGCCAAACAGCCCTCACAGTGAGGAAGTTCTTCCTGATGTTCAGGTGGAATCTCCTTTCCTGTAGTTTGAAGCCATTGTTCTGCGTCCTAGTCTGCAGGGCAGCAGAAAACAAGCTTGCTCCTTCCTCCCTGTGACTTCCCCTCACATATTTGTACATGGCTATCATGTCTCCTCTCAGCCTTCTCTTCTGCAGGCTTACACATTATTGGTTCATCTGTTGGGTTCTGGAGGAAAGTATCCATTCAGGGAGAGAGTGCTGAACATGTTCCTTATTCTCTTCCATTCTGCATTTTTATTGGAACACTAGATCTAGAGCTCATGTACACTGACAACTGGGGTCAGTTTGGAACTGATTTGATAGTTACACTGACATATCTAAAACTGATTTGATAGTTACACTGACATATCTAAAACAGGTTTGAGGTAAGGAAGGTGATTACATTAATCATGGAAGGTGGCCTTGAATAGGTTCTGGAATTCACTATATCTGTGGATTGAATGTATGATATTATGCACACCAGAACTCCAGAGGCATAATTCATCATTTCCTATGAAAATGAATTATGGAATGGATTTTGTCATAACCTTGAAGAGATGTAACAAATGGCTCAACAAGGAACATTTCTAGGTATTCTAGTCTGAAATAAGACTGCATATGTGTAGACTTGCAGTATTGGAGGATTTGTCTTTGAATATTAGAAAACAGTATTTAGTTTCCTTATTAGAGGAAAGAAATATATTGGAAATGAATGAAAAATTAACTTATTTATTACAAGAACCACAATACCAAGTCATAGAATCATAGAATCATAGAGTTGGAAGAGATCTCACGGGCCATCCAGTTCAATCCTCTGTCAAGAAGCAGGAAAATCACATTCAAAGCACCCCCGACAGATGGCCGTCTAGACCAGGGGTCCTCAAACTTTTAAAGTAGAGGGCCGGTCCACAATCTTTCAGACTGTGGAGGGGCCGAATTATCATTTGAAAAAACCCTAACAAATTTCTGTGCACACTGCACATGTCTTCTTTGTAGTGCAAAACAACAACAACAATGAAAAAACAATAAAATATTTTAAAATGAAAACAATTGTAATCAACATAAACCTATTAGGATTTCAATGGGAAGTGTGGGCCTGCTTCTGGCCAATGAGATAGTCAAGTTAATTAGGATTGTTGTTGTTGTGTGCCTTCAAGTCATTTCAGACTTTGGGCGAGCCTAAGTCTAAAATTATTTATTTATTCATTTACTACATTTATTTATTACATTTATATCGTGTCCTTCAAACCCCAAAGGGGACTCAGAGCAGCTTTATGTACATACAATATATTATATTGTTAGCATAGCACAATATTAGCATTATATATTACTACATTGAACTATACCACTATACTGTAATATTATATGTAATATATAACATATAATTAATATTATTATATGGTATTATTATTAGTATTATATTGTATAACATTATAATATTATTATCAATATTATATGTATATACAATATATTATATTATTTAAAATGATATAAAAATATTATATTATAAAATTGAGGGCAGGGGCCAGGTAAATGACCTTGGAGGGCCGCATCCGGCCCCCGGGCCTTAGTTTGGGGACCACTGGTCTAGACTCTGCTTAAAACCCCCAAACAAGGAGCCTCCACTGCACGCCAGGTCAGAGAGTTCCAGTGCCAAACAGCTCTCACAGTGAGGAAGTTCTTCCTAATGTTCAGGTGGAATCTCCTTTCCTGCAGCTTGAAGCCATTGTTCTGTGCCCTAAGCTTCAGGGCAGCAGAAAACAAGCTTGCTCCCTCCTTCCAAGACTTCCCCTTACATATTTATATATGGCTATCATGTCTCCTCTCAGCCTTCTCTTCTGTACGCTAAACATGCCCAAAGTCACTCAATATTACAGCATTTTTGCATTTAGGACTCCAAACTGCAGGAAAATTTTTTGATAACATGTAAGTCAATTGAGATATCCAAACCACTAACTTGGCATTGTAAACGTTTTAAAGATTTGTATTATCTTATTGTATTTCTAAATAGTCATTAATATTAAATTAAACATATTTTGAGATATAATTCTTTTTAAAAGTATTCTAAGATTTATTTTGAATGTGTTTAAAATATATTTCAAATGGCTTTGGTATGTTTTGTTGACTAGATTAAATAACATTTGAAAATGACACTTGTGTATTACAATATTCATGACTAAGGCTACAGTCCTACACTCATTTACCTGGGAGGAAGCACTGATAAATTCAGTGGGCATTACCTCTGAGTAGATATACATATACTTAAAAAATAATTTTCAAGTGGACATTAAACATATATCAAGCACCATAATTTCAGATTCAAAACATATAAATTTAAAAACATTCAGTGAACTTAATGATTAATACTTAAATAGGTTATGCCATTTTGATAATTCAAAAGGAGCCATGCATGCTTAAGTCTCCTAACCGAAAAATTGATCAGCAAACAGTAATCAAAATGTCAGGGTTTTTTTTGTTTTCATGTGAGATGTATATCAGTAACATTCCATCAAAAGCAGAGATGTCATTGTTGAATAAGTACAATATGATATGCACATTTCCTGCTTGGAAAGAAAATTAATATACTTTATGTTAATAACAACAATAACCCACTTCTATGTATAATGGTAAAGAAAAAATAATTCCTTAATTACCAAGTTACTCTGATGATTTGTATTTTAATCAATAAATCCTGGTTTGATTTTCTGATGTGAATTTTAGTAACCATGAAGTCCACTTTATATCATCAATACGTCCAGAATGCCGAAGTAATTAACAGCCTCTAGTCCATACAAATGTATAATCTTTGTGAAAATTCTAAGACTGAGTACAATACTTCTTAGAGTTTAAATAGTTCTCTACTGAACATAACAGAATCCTGCACTGGCACTGGCCCTATTCCCTGTCTCATGTGCTGGACTCCATCTCTCACACTTTCGCTGACGTCATGAACATTACAATTTTCACAAAGCTACCATTTGGTGCACCCAACAGAATGCACAAGATTAGAGGAGGACCTATTCCTAACCACCCAGATCCAGCCCATCCCACATCAGGCCAAGAGCAGTTATTTGCAGACAACTAGACGTGGTGACAGATTAAAAATTAAACACATTCAAGCTTCTTAGAGTGCTGAAAAGGCGATAAGACACTGATATCGTTCTTTCCTCCGCAATGGGAACAGCTGCCTGTTATCGGTTTTCAACATTCTGTTCTACAATTCCAGCCACTAGCAAATAACAAATGATGAAATATATTCAAAGAAAGACTGAGATCACAAATGGAGAAAGTTACCTTTTAGAAAGCCTTAAAAGTTGAAAAGTAGTTTAATACCATTTGCAACAGTGTTTCTCACACTGTGCTCCTCCAGGTGTTTTGGACCACAGCTCCCAGAAATCCCAGCCATCTTATCAGCTGTGAGGAATTGTGGGAGCTGAGGTCCAAAACGACTGGAGAAACACAGTTTGAGAAACTCTGATTTACAGGATCAGCTTTCTCAAAAGACAACTAAAGCACAGACATTAGAATCATATGGGATAAATTCTTATAGTAAAGCCTGAACTGAAATTGGAAGATAGAATACACATTTGAAGGTGTAAAAGTGTAGGGATCACTGCTTCTGACTGAGAAGAGACGATCTCACAGCAGTGACCCATAAAAAGCAGAGCAGGTAGCCTCTTCTAAAGGCAGATAATTTGTCTACAGTAGAAGTGACTGAGTGAACTAATATCATTTGATACAGAAGAAGTAGAATAAAGTCAGTTCAGAACAACTAGAGCATGCAGAGATACAACAGGAGGCTCATTTCTGAACATTTCAGAGTTACAAAAGCCTTGAATTAATCTTTTTCATAGAGAACTCGTTGTTCTATTACAACACAGAAGTGTGAGAATACACATTTCAAACTGACCTCCTACTGAAAACCAATATCGCAACATATATATTTACCATGATGGATGATGCCACGACAGGAACTTAAAAGTGTTTAGAAGTGATATATTTACCTGACCATAATCCGTCCTGAACACAACAACTCCCTCTGCACAGGAAAGTACAGTACTTGGATAATGTTGGCTGTTTTCTCGCAACCAAACCCGTGCTCCCTGGAATAAAAACAAACAAACATATAAATACAAATATAAGTATATTTATTACTTATTTGCCAAAGTGAACAGCAATCTTAACTGGCTTTCTTGTTGTATTTCCTATATGCAACAAACATAGCTGAAATCAACTTTCCGTAGGTGAATAATAAAATAGGTAAGAGATGGCCGGGCTGTGGCGCAGATGGCTAGTAACCAGCTGCAATAAATCACTACTGACAGAGAGGTCATGAGTTCAAAGCCCGGGTTGGGTTAAGCCTCCAACCATTAAATAGCCCAGCTTGCTGTTTATCTAGGCAGCCTGAAAGACAGTTGCCTCTGTCAAGTAGGAAATTTAGGTACGCTTTATGCGGGAGGCTAATTTAACTAATTTACAACACCATAAAACTGCCAGCTGAACATGGAAAGGAATGAGCAAGTATAGTCCTCGGTGTCACTAGTGGATGGTGAAGCAACAACTCCCACTGTGGCCGGAATCGAGCATACCCTCAGGAAGTTGGAAATGTTAAAGTGCCCCTGTGTGTGTCTATACTGTATGTTGTTTGTCTGATGGCATTGAATGTTTGCCATATATATGTGCATTATAATCCGCCCTTAGTCCCCTTTGGGGTGAGAAGGGTGGAATATAAATACTGTAAATAAATAAATAAATAAATAGTCTCTCAGGAAACATATGGTCTGTTTCTACCCAAGTTATAATATATAAAGGAGTTGGAATAGTTTTTCCTTCTGAAAATAAAAAGTGTCTGCATGACCACGACAGCTGAATTTAATTCATTGAATCATATAGTTGATAAGTTATATAAAATTGCAAATGACCTTCAAATTTATGGTACAATGCGTGCACTCTCCAAATGCAAGGAATTGGCAGGCCCCCATAAAAAACTGCCTCCTGCTTCATTAAGGTGCAAAGCAATAATCTCGCCTCCATGCAGCCCAAGTGAAGAGAGAGATCTTTAAATTTTTCCATCTTGAGAATAAATACTCTACTTCTTGATTAACCACTCTTTAAAAACTGTAAAGGAGAAAATAGGACATGTGGTTTAGCACAAAAGTAAAACAAGCCTTCTTTTGTATACCAAGAAAAGTGTAACTTTATATTGCCCATACTTGCAAAACAAATGTAATTTGAAATGAAAACAAAGTTGGACATAAAGAGTGCTATTTGGATGCTAGTGACCAATGTGTGGATTGCCCTTTACAGAATATCTTTTTTATTTACAGCTAGCTTGGGTACCCGGCAGTGCCTGGGTTATTTGAAAAGGGCTTTGTTTGTTTTTGAATGTTAAATAATATCACCTTGGTTGTATGTTACACTAAGTCTTAGAAAAATAAACCCTCAGTCTTTACTTATGAGTGCTCCTATTAGAAAATGTGGGTGAACTACAATTCCCAAAACTCTTAGGTCAACCCACCCCAAACTCCACCAGTATTCCCAGTTGGCCATCTTGGGGGTGTGCGCCAAGTTCAGCCCAGATCCATCATCTGCTGGGTTCGATGTTCTCTGAATACAGGTGGACTATAAGTCCCTGGTGCCAATATCAATCACCCCCAAACCCTGCCCTGCAAACTTGGCTGTGTTGGGTCTGTGTGCTAAGTTTTGTTCAGACCTGTTTGGTCCAGACCATAGGAAAGGGTAGGAAAGGGTTAAGGGAGAGGCAGTGGGCGGGGTCACACAAATTCCACACCAATGGAGAGAGGAAGGAACCCTGGGATGTGGCTCGCTGTAACCTGCAATGTCTTTGGAGGGAGTGACTTGGTTGCTCCTCAGCACTGGGAATTATAGCCTGTTTGTGGAGGTGGGAGGCTGTCTGTGTAAATCAGGGGTCCCCAAATTAAGACCCGGGGGCCGGATGCGGCCCTCCAAGGTCATTTACCTGGCCCCTGCCCTCAATTTTATAATATATTTTAATATCAGTTTTAATAATATATGTATATTGTATATACATATAATATTGATAAAAATATTATGTTATACAATATAATACTAATAATAATACCATATAATAATATTAATTATATGTTATATATTACATATAGTATTACAGTATAGTGTTATAGTTCAATATAGTAATGTATAATGCAAATATTGTGCTATCCTAATAATATAATATATTGTATGTACATACAGCTGCTCTGAGTCCCCTTCGGGGTAAGAAGGGTGGGATATAAATGTAGTAAATAAATGTAGTAAGTAAATAAATAATTAATTTTAGACTTAGGCTCACCAAATTCTGAAATGACTTGAAGGCACATAACAACAACAACAACAACAACAACAACAACAACCCTAATTAACTTGACTCTCTCATTGGCCAGCAGCAGGCCCACACTTTCCATTGAAATCTTGATAGGTTTATGTTGGTTAAGATTGTTTTCATATTTAAATATTGTATTGTTCTTTCATTGTTGTTGTTGTTTTGCACTACAAATAAGACATGTGCAGTGTGCATAGGAATTTGTTCATATTTTTTTCCAAATGATAATTCGGTCCCTCCATAGTCTGAAGGATTGTAGACCGGCCCTTTGCTTTAAAAGTTTGAGGACCCCTGGTGTAAATGGACATCTCTGCCACATACACACATACACACTTTTATTATATGTAGAGATAATATACATTGGGGGATAGTTTAAAGAGATATTGGAAGTTTCTAGTTCTTATGAATGAGGCAGTTATCTTGAAAATATCCACAAACTATGCTGAAAAGGTACATGAGATTGTGCTACTTGCTGTTTTCTTTTCCTTATGCCAGTAGTACAATAGCTACTGCTGTAACAACATTCTAGGAAGTCAAGTATTAATTTGTAACACATTCTTTTAAAAAACTATTATCTTAACAGTTAAGAAAAGGTAGACGTTGTTTGTCTTTTGGGTGTACATTTTATATATGAGTGCCCTTCGGTACAGCTTATGCATGCTGTGACTTGCATCGAACAGGTTGGACATATACTTTGTTATCATTCCTCTGCCTAAAGAACAGAGTCAACATCCTGATGGAGTTTTGTTCTTATTAACTTCAAACAACCCCAAACACCTTCCATACTATTTTCTCTAAAGAGCTAGTTTAATTACTTGACAGTATTTCTGGAATTTCTCAAGATCCATTGTCTGTCCTTTGAGATGCTTGTCTGAGTTTGCCAGCTGAACAAATATTTGGAACAACTTTATTTATATTTTATTTTTAATTTGTTCCACAGATCTCAAGGTCAGTTGTTACAAAATCAGATTCAGTCGGTTGCTTATTTTTAATTATGTTTCAGGCAAAATTAGTATCCTTAATAGGCTTATAGGAGGGCTGCCAGCAGGTGTCATAAATAATTATAAGGCACCAGGAGGAATGAAAATAAAAAATAATGTTAACAAATAAAAAATAAGAAAGAGAACTGGGGGAGATAAAATAAGGGAAAAATAAAACAGGTTGCATACCAGTAACTCTGATTCCTCACGTGATAATTTGCAAACTCACATAGAAGACACATCCCCCATCCTTAGTTCACTTGCCCAGGCAACTGCATTGTTAGTACACTTGCCTGGGCCATCTTGACGTTGTGGGCTTTGACTTGGCTACCAGCCAAGTCAAACCTCACAGCATCAAAAGAGAAAGAGGGTGGCCACACAGGGCAGAGTGAATTCACTTCCCCACCCTCCACCCTGCCCTGCGATATTTCCTTTTTAGTTAAGGGGCAGCCTCATGGTCAGGTAATGGTAGGCAATGTGAAGGTGAAGTGAAGTGAATGTGAGTGAAGTGTCACCTACCCACTTGCCTAGCTATGTCCTCAAATGGAGCACCTGTGCGGGTGGGTTGATACTTCACTCGCCCATTCAGCTGTCCCCTTTGAAGGTGCATCTGCGTGGGTGCGAGAAGCATCACCTGCCTGCATAGCTGCATCTTCACATTTGACTACTATTATGCAGTGAAATAAGTCCTTCAATTTTTTTTCTCACCACGTAATAGTCATCTCATCATCATATAATATTCACAGCTCCCCTTTTTACCCCAAAATGGGAGAGGGGGGAGTCAAACTATTATGTGATGAAATATGGTCTTCAACTAGAGCCAGGTTCATCCTTGCTATCATTTCGAGATGAGATGGTGCAACTACCCAGGATTCCGAGTCAGTGCTGGAGGAAGTTGAGTATCCTTCCCTTTGTTACAAGGTCGCAAGACATCTGGTAACTAAAACAAGGATTATTATGTTTTATAGGATATATATAATCCAAAAGATACATTTTAGATTTAGAGGGTACATGCAGGAATAATCTACTTGAAGATGATATTATCATTATTAGCAGTAGCATGAATAGGTTATGTTGTTGTTTTAAAGATCTATATGTGTTTAAGACCTACCTACTTATCACAGATAATGAAATTCTCAACATAGAAGCTAAAAAGAATCTCTACATATGCACTGGTTTACATATGGAAACCAAAGACACAAACTGGAGTTAGGCAAAGTAGGAGATGGTTTCCAAAAGTGGCAGGAGTCTGAAAACCCCTTCCATCTCAAATTAATATCAAGAGTGGGAATTGTCTTGTCACTCAGACACCACGCACTGCTGTGTTCTCCTCTGGGCTGTGATCACATGAATATTCAGCTAGCTGCAGTGTGAAGCAAGCCTTGGTCAAAGGCTCCATGGAGGAGGCAGAGACATCTTGTGGGTGCTGTATCATTCCTACCCACTGAAGTCAAAGGGTGAAGATTTTGGAGAGGTTGTTGAGGGTGGTGTGACAGGGATTGGTGACAGAAAAGGAAGTAGGTGGGGCAGGGGAAGAAGTTATGCATGGACTACAAAGATATACCCACTGCCAGAATGCAAATATATGTATGGATACGCAATAAAAACACATATAAATTCAGGATCAACAGAAGAAAGCCTTCGACAACAACAGAAGAACGATGTGTGTTTATACGAGAGGGTATATGTATATGAAGCAGGGAAACCACAAATGAAGAGGAAGTTCTTAATCTATTTATTTCCTACAATTTTTTTAGGGGAAATGGGAATCATGTATATTTATCATAAGCATTGCAAGTGGAATACGAGTATGTTGAGACAAATGACCTTAATCAGCAAGCATTCTTAATGCCGGTACAGTTTCTTTTGCCCCATAGAGTTCACCAGGCCAAGCACACACATTTTGCATGCACACTTTTACATATGCATGAGCGCAGACCATCTCTAACCACAGACTGAGTTATTGTTTCCATCTGCTCCATACTCTCTGAGTTCAGACAGCCCTGACTGATGAAGGGTTGCTAGGGAAGGCCGTAAAAGCTGTAGAGATAAAGTTGACTGACACTTGTAGCTGCCTGTCAAAGACTGGCCAATTCAGTTACCAGGAGACAGCTGCTGCCTGGGAGACACAGCCACTTTCCTTCCGTGCCAAGTGGCTTAAAAAAATTGTATTTTTTGCCTGGAGGAAAACACATGCACCTGGACCTCAGCTGCCTCTTGCTCTGTGAACGAGGTACTGTGAACGGGGAAAGAACATAGACTTTTCCTCATCATTTTGAGATCACTGCCCTTTTTCTGAATTGCTGACCATCCATTCTCCAAGCAAAAGGCATTTCTCCTTTTCAGAGCTCCAAGGGAGCAATTATATCAAAAAGGGGTAAAGTCAATAGCACACTTCCTCATGAGCAACTGTTAGTCCTACAGTCCTGCTCTCCTCTTGTAAGAGAGATAAATTCCTCCTTCGACACAATCCCTGCTTTCACATTCAGGGTTATGATCAGACAACCATCTTCTCATTCGAAAGTAAGAACTTCATTCTGGAAGCCAAGCCTATCAGAATCAATTCTGGGTTTAAATACAAACTTTAAAGGAGTTATGCAAAGTACTAAGTCTGGAGGGGTTGGGTTCAGCACCTTGAATGATTTCTTTTAAAGTTCAGACTAAAAACAAGACTTGTCACCTATATGCTTTCCACATGGGGGTCATTAGCTACCACTGCGGGTTAGTCAAGTCATTTCTGCTATTAAATTACACTACTTAAGAAAGAGAAATGTTATCAAATGTTTAAGCACTTGACTTGTTCCACAGTATGGAAGTAACACGTAACCAATTGATTTGTAACTTTTGGGCCTAAAACAACAACAATAACTCTAAAGGAATCAGTTCCTACCTGATCTTAGAAGCTAAGCAGGGTCATCTCTTGCTAGTAGTAGGATGGGAGATTAGGTGTTGTAGACTACATTTCAAAGAAAATAATTGTCAAAACTATTTCTAAGTATTTCTTTCCTAAGTAAACCCTATGAAATTCACGGGATAATCATAAATTGACAGGCAACTTGAAGACATATGCATAAACACAACAATCACCACGTGTAGCTGCCTCTAGACACACTGTATAAACCAATAAGAAGTGCACTGAGCAACTGGGAGTTATCACCCTGAATACTGAAGAAGAATAGGGTCACAAATGTCTTGCAAGGGATTTAAAAAGTAGGCAATGTATGCATACTGGAGGCCTGGGGATCCTTGAGTTTTTGCAGGTAGAAGCGCATTAAAAAGATAGTTCCCACCTGTAAGAGCTGTTCCCTCTACTTCACTATTCCACTAGCAATTAGAGTAGGGCCCCATATTTGTTTCATATGTCTCATTCGTGCTTTTGTACTGTACCGTTCGTTCGTATTGCATGGTATGGCAGACCCCTCCCCACACAGATGAAGCAATAAAACGAAAATGAAAGCAGCACAAAACCAATTGCTTTGCTGCTGTTCATTCCTCTGACTGCCACGCTTGTTGCCTCTTGCCTGCCTCAGTGCCTGCCTATTCTTTAACCTCAGGTTTCCTCTGCAGATCGAGAGGAAGACCTTTCAGAATCAGTGGTGCCTTAAGCCCCTGGCTTTAAGCTAAGGTCTCTTCCGAAGATCGAGAGTAAAATATTTCAGAATTGTTGGTATCTTAAGCCCTTAGGTTAGAGGGCAGGACTAGTGGGGGAAAGAGAGAATATTTTTAAGGAGATTTTATTTATAGAAAGAAAAATATCCCTAAAATTTGGGGATGACCCAAACCCAAGCCAATGGGACAAATGTATTTGTTTATTTGGATGGTGAAACAAAAGAGCTCAATCAGATAGGCACCGGTTTCGGAAACGGCAGATAGATATGGGGCCATATGAATGGATTTTTTTTTTTTTGTGTCAGGAGCAACCGGAGTTGCTTCTGGAGTGAGAGAATTGGCCGTCTGCAAGGACGATGCCCAGGGGACGCCCAGATGTTTTTGATGTTTTACCATCCTTGTGGGAGGCTTCTCTCATGTCCCCGCATGGAGCTGGAGCTGATAGAGGGAGCTCATCCGCGCTCTCCCCGGGTGAGATTCGAACCTGGCAGCTTTCAGGTCAGCAACCCAACCTTCAAGTCACGAGGCTTTTATCCCCTAGGCCACCAGAGGAATAAATGGAATAAACAAACGGGTAGCAATGTTATACAAATGCACAGCAATCAGGCAATAATTCTTACATATTTCTTTCACACTGCCCTGGATTAGGTACCTTTCCTCTCTTCATTTCACTGCTGGTCTTTGACTAGGGCAGTAAATGTAGGGATGGACTGAAAAGCTTCGGCAAGCTTTAGGCACCAACAACGTTGAGCCTTACTCTGAGAAACACTATTCAGCTGTGTATATACAAAGACTAGGGTTAGAAAGAATAGGAGAGTAGGAATCAAGGGCTGTGGAGTAAAATTGCTCAGCTATACAATAGAAGGGCGTCAGCCAGCCAGATTTTAAACGCATAGCAAGACCCTCACTATGAAAAGATTTTCCACTCTAATCAGAATAAGTTGAAAGAAAGAGAAGTAGAAGGAAATGCTGTCTAAATAATCTTTCCTCAGAACTGAGATTCCCCTATAATAAAAAAAGCAGAGATCATGTTTTTAAAAATGGAGTAAAACCTGCAGCAAGTTGATATAAATCACAGTTCCTTCTGGCAATGGCAAAAGGAGGATTTGGCACAGAAGCAAACTACTAGCCTGGTACCATGTTAGCCCTCTTGGCTTAAAGCCAAAAAGACATCGATGAAATGGCATGTTGTATTTTGGCCAATAAGGAATATTGTGCTGTAGGCTATTTTTTCAGAGGAAAGAACTGGCAAATCAGCTCCAATTATTTCTTGTCTAAGTAAAACCTATGATATTCATGAAAACACCATACATTGACAAATGACTTGACAACAACAACAACAACAACAACAACAACAACAACAACAACACTTCATATAACCCAAAGTTGGTTTATACACTGTGAGCATAGTTCGTGTTTTTCATGAAATAATAGGGAAGTTATGCTCCCCCTCTATTCTGCCTTGGTCAGACCACACCTGGAATACTGTGTCCAATTTTGGGCACCACAGTTGAAGGGAGATGTTGACAAGCTGGAAAGCGTCCAGAGGAGGGCGACTAAAATGATTAAGGGTCTGGAGAACAAGCCCTATGAGGAGCGGCTTAAAGAGCTGGGCATGTTTAGCCTGCAGAAGAGAAGGCTGAGAGGAGACATGATAGCCATGTACAAATATGTGAAGGGAAGTCATAGGGAAGAGGGAGCAAGCTTGTTTTCTGCTGCCCTGCAGACTAGGACACGGAACAATGGCTTCAAAATACAGGAAAGGAGATTCCACCTGAACATCAGGAAGAACTTCCTCACTGTGAGAGCTGTTCGACAGTGGAACTCTCTCCCCGGGGCTGTGGTGGAGGCTCCTTCCTTGGAGGCTTTTAAGCAGAGGCTGGATGGCCATCTGTCGGGGGTGCTTTGAATGAGATTTCCTGCTTCTTAGCAGGGGGTTGGACTAGATGGCCCATGTGGTCTCTTCCAACTCTACTATTCTATGATTCTATGATTCTATGATAGGATTTTGGTAAAATAAGTAAAACATGCATCCAAAAAACTGGTTCCTGAAATGCACATTAAACTTTCTATGGCCAGATTTGGATAAAATGTTGTTTTTCTTTAAACTTTAAGTCTACACATACTCACTATTCTTTTAGTGACTTTCACTGCCTTGAGGGACTACAAACAGATAGTAAAATAGAAACCATGCCTTAATTCCAAGGTTGCAAAGGAATACTTAATTACTAGCAACAAGAACTAATTCAGATTTGTCAGCAACCTCAGCTCTAGACTCTCTTTTCCTATATAATCTTTGTATGTATGCATAAAAATCGCACAGAATGCTAATTTAAAAATAAACAGACTGCTGTCCTTTGTTCAAAACTTAATTTTTCTGTTTTAAAGTGAAATCCTAATCACTTTGTTGCTCTTTCTTACCGTGCAACTAACCACATTGCAGATGTTTGTTCAGTTGCTCAATAAAATAAAATCACAAATCATTTAAATGTAAACATGTTCACCATAGTGTGGTAAAACATTTGTTTCTGGTTACAGTCATGTGAAGATGCAAAAATGTTTAGAATTCACAGAAAATAACTCAAAAATATCAACTCTGTCTTAGAAATCCCTATATTTTTCAAATGTTCAGGTTGAAAAGACAGGCATCATATAAGTAAATATATTTTCAATCTATTGTAATATTGCTGTGTCCCAAACACTTTAAAACTGCCATACATCTGTTTTTGTATCTAAAAACCTTGCATTGCAGAACCATTTCATATTACAAACACTGAAATTATTCAATTATTCTGTTTTAAAGAGCAAAAAACCCAAACAATTAAGTTATCTAGAAAAATCTAGGCCAATGTGTTCCAACCCGTGGCTGCATGTGGCACACCAATTCATTTTTGTTGGCCCTTTACTTTCTTACTAGAAAAAATGTATTTTAATTTAACATTTGGAAAAAAATAGTTTAGCCTTCTTACTGCTTTAAGTTTTTAAGAAACGGCCATATAACGGAATGTCTCTGGCCCTCACATTCCTATACTAAAGTTTGATTGGCCCTCAGGTAACTAAAGATTGGACCACACTGATCCAGACAACTATCTGCTTAGATTCCAACATCTGAAAATGCTACCAAAGAATACTTGACACATGTTAACCTGATTCTGGTGCCTAAGACTCTGAACTATCTCTTCATCCCTGCTAATGTGAACACTATTTTTCACATGGCATATGCAGAACAGTTTTTTCTAAAATCTTCATAGCACACACTAATTTATATTAAAATTTGCTTTAAATGGAGGGCTTTAATTTCAAGCCATTTACACTACATGGTATGTAAAACCAGTAGCCCAAGCTATAAAAAGATATACGTTTCACTTTAAAATGTTACAAGACAATGTTCTAAAACATGTTTGCTTCGTTATCCTAATGCAATACAGTCCTATGAATATTTAGAAAAAAAGTTTAATTAATTTCTCAATGGAATCTACTCCTCGACAAGTATATCTATATTTATGGATGCTCTTATTGAATAACACTTGTTGTTATTCCAAGAAATTTAGTAATACAGCTGTAAGCAAACTGAACCACCCACAACCACTGTACAATTCTTAATCTTTGCCTGGAAAGCCTTTCTTTTAAATGTCTGCAGTCACTGTGCCTGAAACTAGTTCGCTGCCGACAAGAGTCTGGAAAACTTACTGACTATGGTTATAGGGAGCCCCGGTGGCGAAGTGTGTTAAAGCACTGAGCTGGAGACCGAAAGGTCCCAGGTTCAAACCCCGGGAGCGGTGGGAGCAGCTGCTGTTAGCTCCAGCTCCTGCCAACTTAGCAGTTCGAAAACATGCCAATGTGAGTAGATCAATAGGTACCGCTCCGGCGGGAAGGTAACGGCACTCCATGCAGTCATGCCGGCCACATGATCTTGGAGATGTCTATGGACAATGCTGGCTCTTTGTCTTAGAAATGGATATGAGCACCAACCCCCAGAGTCGGTCACGACTGGACTTAATGTCAGGGGAAACCTTTACCTTTACTATGGTTGTTCAGGAATAGAATAAGCTATCAAGAACTGTTCCCAGACCTCAATTTTCTGACGTTTAAGACCAAAATTGCATTTCATTCTTCAACACCATAATAAAATCCATAATTTTGACTCCAAAACTTGTCCTGGACTTATACACAAGGTTGACTTGTTTATAGGTGTATCTGGAACTTAGAATCAAAGAGTTGAAAGAGACCACAAGTGTCATCCAGTCCAAACTTCTTTCCAAGGTAGGCATTTTGCCACAAAACATACCAAATATCCCTGATTTCTATGCACGCCTATTCAAGAGCAAGCCCAAGGGCAATGGCTTATCTCCATATGAAGAGCAGGAAGTTTTATGCCACATCATTTCTTCCTGCAACTCACAGCTCATTTCTACACCAAGTCTTTAAATGTCCTCTTCTCTCCAATCATTTTGTAACAAAAGTCCAGAGCTTGCTCACTCCAGATAGGGGAAATCCTTCAGGAGGCACTTTTCCCATTACTAAACTAAGATTTTGGTTAATCTTAAAGGTTTTATTCCCAAGAGAAGATGCAGTTCCTTATAGTAGTTTAAAATGTCCTTGAAAATCAAGTGACATTTTTTGCAGTTCTTCTCATTAAAAGGTTGCCAGCTTTCTCACCCTTTACACTCAAACAACAACCGTTGACTAGCCTTGAACTCAATCCAGTTTCTTTTGCTTTTAGTAAATTGAACTGCATGAAGGCCCCTTCCATACAGTTGTATAAAATCCACATTGAACCAGATTATATGGCAGTGTGGACTCAAAATCCAGTTCAAAGCAGATATTGAATATTATCTGCCTTGATATTCTGGGTTATATGGTTGGGTGGAAGGGCACTAAATAGTAATGAAGGGAGTCAGAAAGGTGATTTAAATGCCAAATTAAAATGCTGAGAGATCAGTGTTGAGCCATGGTGGCTGAACTCTGATCTCTCAGCATTTTACTCCAGGATTCAAATCACTACACCTTGAACAAGTCACACTCTCTCAGGCCCCTTCTACGGGCCCTTCCACAAAGCCATGTAACCCAGAATATCAAGGCATAAAATCCCACAAAATCTGCTTTGAACTTGGTTTTCTAAGTCCACACTGCCATATATTCCAGTTCAAAGCAGATAATGTGGATTTTATACAGCTGTTTAGAAGGGACCTCAGTCTTACAGGTCATGCAATACCTATCTCTGATATAGAGAGTCAAAAGGGGCTTCATAACCAATAATGCAAACCTAGCACAAATCATGCCATATCTATTCCAAGAAAATGCATGGGGAGAATGTCTATTCCGAACAGTAGCACCTTTGCTCTTATAAAAGGATAATGGGCACAGGGTGAAGAAAGAGGGGATTATTCTACTACACAGAATATAAAATGTAATAAATATCAATCCTGTGTGATTCTAGAGCAATACAAAAGCAGTCTTATAGTTCTGGTGTTAGAAAAACCTTTTGTGAAATATAACATGTAGTTATTTTAATACTTGATTTGAATTAATGACAAACACAAAAAAATTCCATATATAAGCAAACAAACAGAATATCCCTAATCCAAAAATACAACACTATATAAAAATATTGCGTATAAAATTGCCTCCAGTGGTCTATATGAAATGAATGAATTTTGTGTTGGAATACAATTGTATTTAAAACTAGCTTGGGGACCCGGCGGTGCCTGGATCATTTGAGAAAGGCATTGTTTGCCCCTTTTCCTACATCCAATGTCAGCTGGGTTCATTGGGTGCGGGTGAACTACAACTCCCATATGCAAGTCCCATTGTCCATGGTCCATCCTCCTCCAAACAACGCCAGGATGTAAAGTGGGTCGTCTGTGTGTCAAGTCTGGTCTTGATTAGTCATTGGTGTGGGTTCCAGTGGTCTCAGAAAGTGAGTGAAGCTACTGTAAATCCCATCATCCATGGTCCATTGTCCCTCAAACTGTAGCAGGATGTAAAGTGGGTGATGGGAGGTATGTGTGCCAAGTTTGGTCTGGATTAATCATTGGTGTGGGTTGCAGTTGTCTGAGGGAGTGTGTGAAGGGACTGTAAATCCCATCATCCCTGGTCCATTGTCCCCTCAAACCACAGGAGGACCTAAAGGCGGAAGGCCATAAAAATAGCTTGCCATTTGTCCACCCCAGCAGCTGTATATTTAAACATGCCATGTAATATATATCCATGCACTGTTGTAACTATGGATGTTCCACCAGTTCAAATGTGGAATCCAAATTACATCAAATGGTCTGGTGGATGTATGTGTGTATTAAAATGCTTAATAACAAAAATGTAGTCTTTTTCTGCCACCAGTGCTATTCTATCTGATCTTTTTTCAGTAATTTGTAATATCTGTTGTTTGTTTAATAATTTACCATTCAAAGTATCCAGAAAGACAATAAATAGACTGTTAAAAGCCTACTGATATTAAAAATATACACATTCATATGTACATGAAGATAATCATTCTTTTGTCTTTTAGTAAGGGAAGAGACACAAGGATGTTTACTTTCCTTGAGGAACTTAACACCGGACACCCTTTACTTTAAGTTTCCGGTAGGATTGTGTGCAGTTTGCCAAATTCATAACAAAATGAAGCCCGTTATAAACTAATACAAGCTTTGAAAATATGATGACTGTGTGATGAAATCCTGGCAGACTGTGAGACACTTATGTTTTTGCAGAAATAACCTACAAAGGTATTTGTGATGTAAGTTTTTTAAACAAAATTCCAGATAAAACATTTTTACTGGTAGCAAGAAAGTAAACTTCTAGACTGTTTTTGTCTCATGCAGGAGTTGTAATGATTTATATATTATATTTCAAATTATTTTCCTATGTTTCTTGAATGTTGGCTTCCTGGGTAGACCAAATAAAAACAACTGACCTTGCACAGATGTAAGCAAGGGCAATTTTTTTCCCTTTTAAGCAATCTAATAGGTGGCCTACCCAAAATCTCACAAACCTGCGTGTTGTAATAAAACTCATAGCACTGCACAGCATTTATTTTCATTACACATTAAAATCTAAAGACATGCTACCTTCATGCGAACAAGTCTCATTGATAACAACTATCATTACACCCCTCTCCTTCTCTTTTGCATTTTATTCTTCCCAAGCAATGTTTCACTCATGTTTTAAAACCTTTTTTGGTTACAGCAAAAATGATACGATATGGAAAACATAAGTATTTGCCACCACATAACAAAAAAAGATTAAATTTCAGCCCGCTAAAATACAATCATTTTCCCAGGGCAGTCTAAATATATCCGTCTTTCCTTCCTTTCCAGTGAATAATACTGATTCATCAGTTTCCAAAGTACAAGGCATCAAATATGTTTCATTTATTCTTGTAGCTGATATCCTAATTAGCAATTAGATGAAGCCACATACTTTCCTTTATCATCCACAATAGTCAAATCAAGAACAAACGTTTCCTCAACATGAACTTTTCACTTTTCAGAAATGTAATCAACAAAACTCAGATTGAAGTTCTCAAAATGGCCACCCTAAACTAAACTTTCTGCCAACTTTGAGATGCAAATTATAGTAACATTAACAAAAATGATTGAATTCAGTGTGGATTTCTTTGCCTCAAATGAATTTAGCAGTTTATTTTATTTCTGCTGCCCTTTTTTTTGGCTGAGTTTTTCTACTCAATCTGCTGTCTGGTTGGTCTCACCAAATATAAAACTGAAGCCTTGGAACCTTGTCAGAAAGCTTTTGGCTCACGCTGAGCGTCTGGCTGTCAGCTACAGCTGTTGCCTTTTTCTCCAGCTCCACATTGTTATCACTAAATCCTTTTCAGGCTTTGTGTTCTGCACTGGGAAACAAAACACAAATTTTACTAAAGAGAAAAGAAAAACCTGAATCCCCATGTGAGAACAAGTACATGCTCCTCGTTCACCCAGAATGTGTAAACAACTAATCTGGTCAATGACTGGAATCCTTCAGTCCCATATACATCAGCCTGCTGAAAGGAGTGGGGGTGGAGGTTGAAATCAACAATTCAGAAAATAGTTGTATTTATTTATTTATTTACTTACTTACTTACTTATTTGAAAGAAGCATCTGAAAAACCTGGTTCACATGTAATAAATATGTGAGTTCCCTTTTCTTTCTGTTCTTGTTCCAGCTAAAGTTTGCCTATGTTGAGTATCTCAACATATTCTGCTTCACAGTTACCCTACAACTCCCAAATTAGGAATTAAAGCAACATTCTGAACTGGGTTACAACTCATAGCTTGAAAGTGAGGTACTAACAATAATTTGTCAATTTAGATGATATAGCAATAGATTTGTTGTCGAAGGCTTTCATGGCCGGGATCACAGGGTTGTTGTATGTCTTTCGGGCTGTGTGGCCATGTTCCAGAAGCATTCTCTCCTGACGTTTCGCCCACATCTATGGCAGGCATCCTCAGAGGTTGTGAGGTATGGATAAACTAAGTAAGGAAAGGAAAGAATATATATCTGTGTCCAAGGTGTGGCAAGAGTCCTTTGTCACTGGGAGCCAGCATTAATGTTTCAGTTAATCTAATCAGTTAATCTGATTAACTGAAACATTAATGCTGGCTCCCAGTGACAAAGGACTCTTGCCACACCTTGGACACAGATATATATTCTTTCCTTTCCTTACTTAGTTTATCCATACCTCACAACCTCTGAGGATGCCTGCCATAGATGTGGGCGAAACGTCAGGAGAGAATGCTTCTGGAACATGGCCACACAGCCCGAAAGACATACAACAACCCTAGCAATAGATTATTGGAGAAAAATTGGAAAATACAAGGAAGTACTAGAAGAAAAGGTCATTCAAGCTCATGGTACAATCTATAGTAAGATTTCATCTGAACTAACATATATATCAAGTGTACACAGACAATAAGAAGTATCAGGCTTCGGGCGATTCCAGCACCTCTCACAAATATGGGTCTACAATTAATAATAATAATAATAATAATAATAATAATTCAGACTCTTGGAGACAGATATCAAAATGCTTGTGACTGTGGCAGACAATCCAACAACAACCACAGCCTGAACTGTGATAAAAAATGTAATAATGAATGACAACGTCATTATTTAACGGTAAACTGGAGACTGTCCTCTTCCTAATATCAAGGCAACGCCCGGGCTGTGGCGCAGGCGGGAGAGCAAGCCAGCTGTAACCAGCTGCAATGAATCACTCTGACCAGGAGGTCATGAGTTCGAGGCCCGCTCGGAGCCTATGTTTGTCTTGTCTTTGTTCTATGTTAAAAAGGCATTGAATGTTTGCCTATATGTGTAATGTGATCTGCCCTGAGTCCCCTTCGGGGTGAGAAGGGCGGAATATAAATGCTGTAAATAAATAAATAAATAAATAAGGCCTGGAGCCACTATGTCTAAAACAGAAGGGTAAGGACGAGGTATATGTACAATTTATGGGAATTATAGACATCAACGTTCTAATTTGTTCTTCTTGTGTAAAACGTATTTTAATGATGAAGATGAAATGTCTCACACACACATTGTGCTTTTGTAGAGAACTGGTTTGGCCTTTGGATTTCATTTAGTGTCTGATGCAGGTTAATAAGCAGTATGAAGTGAGCTTCCAATTCTTTTTTTTTTGGGGGGGGGGGTCATTTAGACTTTAGAAGGACCTGCATATTTTATGTTTTAATTCTTCAGATCTTCCTAATAACCTTGGTAGGAACTGGACACCATATTTTTGTTATATGAGAATAACCCTGGAAAGTCATAATGGAGAAAGTGTTATTTTTCTAAGACCTTATTTGAATCAAATACGCACACATCACAAAATTTGGATACACTAGTTTGTCATGTGTATGCAGATATCAGTTTAAAGCTATCTGGGCTACAAAAGCTGTCACTGTAAAGAAAGAGCCTTAGATCAACTTCCTTAACTTAATCCTGGTCCCAAAAATAAATCTACCATAGGGGGGGATTTTCCTCAATGTTCAGCATCAAAACATCCCCATTATTTTTGCAAAATCACAAAACCAATGTAACAAAACAACAACAATCCACACCCTACATTTGCTTTGTTCCCCTTTTCATCATCACCAGATGCTTTCCTATAAGGGGAGGTAGTAGCATTAATCCAGCTCAATATTTGCATATGGCATTTTATTTTTCTGTAATGATGCCACTGTGCAATGACATAGCCAACAGAAACCTTCTGGTCCATTTTCAGAAATGACTTTCTCTCCCACCTACTCTCAATACCAAAGCAGATGTAATGGAACCAATCCCTTACCCATGGTTAAGAAGGGAGATCAGCCTGTGGGATTTTATGTTATTTTTTCCCATCCTCTGCCCTCTTAACCACAAATCACCATCGACCTTTCCCGCTACTGCCCTTCAGTGTGGCTAACACTTACCGTGGCACAGCCTCTACCCATGTCTCATGCAAACGTAACTAGGGCAAAAGAAGAGCTGTGTTACATTGGCTGGTCTTCCTTGACATTCTATCATTAAGCTATGTAGACTGAATACTAGAATGGACTTGATGGTTGCATGTTAACTTTACACAAATTGGCCATTGCCAAAGGTAAACACACAAGGCTCACAACTAGAGACTAAAAGAATATTCATAATTATTTGTAGTAGGAGCAAAAACATTTTTTCCAATAGTGGGAAACCCTACTGAGAAGAATATGGAACCATGGGGAATTTTATACAATTATTTCTTGATATTTGTCATTTCATTCTTTCACATGTGGATGAAATATATTCAGCCCTCTGTAACCACAAGTTCTACATCCATTGATTCACTCAACCATGATTTGAAACATATTAAGAAAAAAATCCAAAAAACAGGCCTTGATTTTGCCATGTGCCAAGCACTAGACCAATGGTTCCCAACCGTTGGGCCTCCAGGTGTTTTGCACTTCAAGTCCCAGAAATCCTAGCCAGCTTAACTGCTGTTAGAAACTATGGAAGCTGAAGTCCAAAACACCTGAAGTCCCAAAGGTTGGGAACCACTGCACTAGACTGATGTTTAGGTATATGGCTGTGTCCTCCCACCATTTCATAGATCCTAAGCATTTCTTCAGCACATTTTATGTGAAAGGCCACAATTTTACTATGGCATTGTATGAAATGCCACTTGAGCATCCAGGGATTTCAGGATCCATAGGAAGTCCTGGAACCAAACCCCAGTGTATACCGAGGGCCTACTGCAGTTAAAAATTCAATCCCTACTCATGGCTATATGATAGCAACTTTAAATTTACTATCTGTCAGCTTACTCCAGGGGTCCTCAAACTTTTAAAGTGGAGGGCCGGTTCATGGTCCCTCAGACTGTTGAGGGGCTGAATTATCATTTGAAAAAAAATACAAACAAATTCCTATGCACACTTCACATGACTTATTTGTAGTGCAAAAAAACAACAGAAGCAACAATGAAAGAACAATACAATATTTTAAAATAAAAACAATTTTAACCAACATAAACCTATCAGTATTTCAATGGGAAGTGTGGGCCTGCTTCTGGCCAATGAGATAGTCAAGTTAATTAGGATTGTTGTTGTTGTTGTGTGCCTTCAAGTCATTTCAGACTTTGGGCAAGCCTGAAACTGAGAGTGGAGGCCAGGTAAATGACCTTGGAGGGCCGCATCCAGCCCCCAGGCCTTAGTTTGGGGACCCCTGGCTTACTATTTCAGGTTGCTTGGATATGATAGAAATGTGACAAATACAGAAGTAGCCCATGGCTCCAAGTGATACATCTGCCCTCCTCCCTCCGAGGCTACTGTGCTACAACTCACATCAAGTGGTCCAAAAAATTCTGTGGTCTACATGTTTCCAACCATGATGTATATAATTTACTGTATGCGTACATTAAACTATCTAATATGGAAACTAGGATATTTTCCCAATCTGCAAAGGATCCGTACCATACTTGTTCCCAACCAGCTAAAAATGTTTCTGCAAATTTGTATAGGCCTGACTTCCAATAGTTTGGGGACTAGCAATGGTTTAATTGCTTTAATATATAAATTATTACATGATGTTTTAAAGTTTTCACACATCAAATTACTGCATCTCAGGACAAGCCTTTTAAACAGCATGTGCTCAAATTGGGACGTATGCAATTAATTGAAGTTTACTGTTTCATTTAAACTTCTATTATCAAGTCAGAATATTAAACTGATTTCAAACCATGAGTTAATACTGTGGGATATTCAAATGCTGGTAATAATAGTTTCATGGCTCAAACAAAATGGAAGCCTATAGAAGGCTTCCTGGAGTGATTTTTCATGCTAGTTATGAAAAAAAGCAAAATTTAAAAAATACATTTCACTGATACCATTGAAGTGAGCTTCAGAAACCTTTTATAAATCCATGTGGTAGAATAGTAGTATGCACGCACTACACATACAATATATTTCATAATTGGAGCCCCTTGAATAAACCCTTGTGCTGGCAAGATTGCTGACAGGCAGGTTGGCAGTTTGAATCCGGAGAGAGCGGGTGAGCTCCCTCTGACAGCTCCAGGTCCCCATGCAGGGACATGAGAGAAGCTTCCCACAAGGATGGTAAAACATCAAAAACATCAGGGATCCCCTGGGCAACATCCTTGCAAACGGCCAATTCTCTAACACCAGAAGCGACTTGCAGTTTCTCAAGTCAGGGTGAATAGTAACAGAAGTAGGAAGAAGTAATAATATTATCACTATCTTGACTGAAGTCATTTTCATGACAATTATTACAGTTGCTTCAAAGTTGTTCTTCCCCATTCCAAGGTTCTTCGTAACATTTTCCACTCATTATGTCTGGGATAAAGGCAGATTTTGTCAGATATTAATGCTTTAAACTGTTTTTATTTAGTTAAGCATGGATAATTGCTTTCTGGTTTAGAATCAGATTATAGGTTTTACCAGTCTGCACAATACAATGGTGCACTGTGTTTTCATTTAATAATTTTTTAAAACCCTGCATGAACTTTTGATTGTTAACTCCTAGTATAAATAAAGTGTTCAGAAATATTTATTGTATTCCTTAATCCAACTTGCTAGCCTTCAGACACATGCCATATGTAACAATATGTCTCAAACCTTGTAAGAAATAGGTCTCTCACACATTATAGACTATATATTTTTCTCTCCCTTCCTCACACACAAATATGACCGAAATCGTGGCTGTTGTAATAAGGTAATTTTTCTACCTCATTGCTTGTATTTTAAACATTTGTGTTAGATAAGCAAGCCACAATTTAAGGCCTTCAATAAATTACCAGGAATCAGGAGAAGACAAATTGCAAAGTTATATAAATATGGTACACTGCAAGGAATTACTCTTCTTCTTTTTAAAACCTTCCTAATAATGCCTTTCTCCAAGTTGCCAGGGATCACACTGCCATCAAGTTTGCAAAAGGGCAAGAATACATTTTTACACAATGACATAGCAAGAGAGTAATTGTAGTCCAAAAGTTATAGTTCAAAAATCAACTTTCAAATGCTAGATATTTTGGGGACATTTATGGGAGGTGGGACTATCCTAATATAAAGTCTTCTCATGATTATCTGAAAGTCAAATGATTCCTCCTCACATAGGTCCCTGGATTTCTTCTCTGTACTCATCCTCCAACTTTCTTCACAAAGAAAGGTCTAACACAGAGCTCTTGAAACATTTCAAGTTGGTGACACAGTTTTAAGACATGCATCATTTTGTGACACAGTAATTCAGTTTTACTAGCAAGGTAAGGTAAAGGTTTCCCCAGTCATGTCTGATTCTGGGGGTTGATGCTCATCTCCATTTCTAAGTCGAAGAGCCAGCGTTGTCCATAGACACCTCCAAGGTCATGTGGCCAGCATGACTGCATGGAGCACCGTTACCTTCCCACCGGAGCGGTACCTATTGATCTACTCACATTGGCATGTTTTCGAACTGCTAGGTTGGCAGAAGCTGGAGCTAACAGCGGGTGCTCACTCCACTCCCCAGATTTGAACCTGGGACCTTTCGGTCTGCAAGTTCAGCAGCTCAGTGCTTTAACACACTTCACCACCGGGGCTTACTAGCAAACCAGAGGTTAAATCATCCATAACCTGACTGGCAACCTTCACCTAGAGGACATTTTCATCAGTTGCCCCAAGACTGTGGAATGACCTGCTAGAAGAGCTTCAACAGCTAAACGAGCTACCAAATTTCAAGCCCCATCTCGTCCAGCAGGCCTACCCAGTCAATTCTAACTTGTGAATTTTAATCTGAATTTCATCTGTAGATTTTAACTTGTATTTAAACTCTGTGTATTGTGTTTGTATGTTTTTTAATTTCTTGTACCCTGTACAATGATGTTGTACCCTGACTCAAGTCACAGGGAGAGATGGGTGATGATGATGATGATGATGATGATGATGATGATGATGATGAACCCCTTATAAGAGATATGGACTCATACATAAAGTAATTAAATGCATGGGGACACAATCTATCTCATGAAAACCTTTAGTGTATTTAAAATGTATAATTTATTGCTTATTTCACATAGACTAAGAAGTTTCTAGTTATTTTTGCGTGACACATCTACACACTTCAATTGACACACAAGCATGTCGTGACACAAAGATTGGAATGTTCTGGTCTAATATCTTTACCTATACAAAGGTACCTTTCTATACTAGTGCCCTCTACTGGAGAGGTCATAATCAATGACATAGCCCATCTCTGAATGCAGAAGTTATCAAGTTCAATCACTGGTTCTGGTAGTCAAAATGATCAGCTGGTGTGAAAGATGCTGTGCTAAAAAGTTACTGCCAGTCAGTTGGCAATCCTAAATAAGATGAAGAAACATCTGAGAAAGCAAAATTCTAAATTAATTCCCCTCTCCCATACGCACACATACACTCCAGATTACTATCACTAATACAAAATACAATTGCAACTGCATTCTGTGGGCTCTTAAAGTGATATAAACATCCTCCTGTAACTAGCACCATAGGAAGTCTCACTATGAAAGACAGCTTGGATTGATTTATTACATTAATCTATAAAGTGGCACTTCCTGTATAATCTAACTGGGGTCATAGCTGTCAAGGCATTTATTTGGTAAGTTATTCATCTTTATCCTGCCTTTTTCCCCAAAGGGGATACCTTTCACAGTAAACATTAGATATAAGAAGAAGGCAAGCAGAATACAAAATATCCCAAACTACTAAAGGGGGGTTAACTTGAAAGTACAATCTTAAACATGTAAAATACATAACTGAGAAAACTGGCTATAAAGTTTGTTCCTTGCAAGCAGGCAATTTCCAAAAATCTCCATGATTAAAAAAGTAAATGTTTGCTGGAGAAGGGAAACCAGAATTGTTGTGATTGCGCCTTCGGGGACTGTGGATGATGGTGGTGGGATCAGGAGAGGAAGGAAAAACCCTCACGAGGAGGGCTCGTTGGAGGATTTGTACAGAAAGAGAACTAGGGATCTCAATGGGGAGTCTTCTGAGGAAGATTCAGATGGGGAGTTTGTGGAAGAAATGGATGCTGGGGAACAGGTGGTGGCTGAAGAAGTGGGCACTGACTGGGCACGGACATCGGAGATGCCTGGGGAGGAATCGGGGCCCATGGATACTGCTGACACTGGGGAAGCTTGGGTGTCTTCAGAAGCAGACCCCACTTGGGCTGCTTGGAGGAGTGAGGATGGATTCTCAGGTGTGCACGGTGTTGGGCGTGGGCAGGTTGATTGGGATTCTGATGAAGAATTAGGCACGCCCGACCCACGAGCTTTAGCTGTGTGGAGTTCTGATTCGGATTAAGGATTTGGGACGCCTGTTCTTTGGGCGTTGGTTTTTGGACACCCAGGGAAAATTGGGATAAATTGGGAATGTTTAGTCACTTCACTTTGCGTGTGGTAAGGTGTTGCTGGGCGCCACTGGGACTCCTGTATGTGTTAAAGAAAACTGGACTGGACTTTGCTTCAGATGTAAGTTAATCTGGGTTGTTCTGCAACAGAGGGCTGGAACTGTGTGGGTTTTCCTGGACTGCACTGTTATTGCTGTTTTGCATTAGCTGCTGTTGCCTCCATTGCCTTGGCTCTTTGTGCCATTCCGTTTCGTGGACCTTGAATTGATGACTACAACCCCTGGACCTTGGACTGGAATTCGACTCTTCTTCTGCCTTCGCTCTTTGATTTGTGTCTACCCACAGCTCTTGACTCCTGGCTTGCCTCCCGACCTTGCTGCTGTCTTCTTTCCTGACCCTGAACCGACCTGACGATGTCTCTTCGCTTTGTTCCTTGAGCTCCTGGCATTGTCTGCACTCTTGAAGCAGATTATTGCTGCCCCTGCTGTTTTGACTCCGGACCGGTTTGATGACATCTCCTTGCACTGTCCCTTTAAATCCCAAAGCCTGGTGCTGGCCGCAGTAAAGGCTTGGGGCCGCTTTCTCTCCTTTTGCACCAGCTTCCAAGTTTGTTTACAAGCTACTCTCACTGGGGAGCTCCTTTGCCCAGTGTGAGTTTCTGTTTGAGGCTTTAAGTTTGAACTGCTAAGTTTGGGACTTTGGGGAGTTTTTTGGGAGTTTCCAAGTCTTTGCTTTGTTTTGGCTGCTTATTCCAAGCCAACTCAGAACATTTTGAGCTGAATTGAAGCACCTTTAGTTTAATCTGGATTATTTGTTTGAATAATCCGGTTTATTTGTTAAAGCATATTTTTGATATATTTTTGTTTGGACTGCCTTAAAACACTGAAGGTTAAGTGTTTTAAGTCATCTTTAATGTTTGTGACTAGTTTTTGGGCTATTTTTTTGAATAAAAAAATTAGAGAGCTGTTTTGCTCTCTAATTGGCGTCTGACTTCTGACAAGAATGACATTTCAAACCTTTAGTAACTCATCTGTGATCTAATCAACACATAAGAAATATTGAACTGAGCATTTATATCCCTACTAGCTAAGAAGACAGGCTAAACTGTTGCAATGTCACCCTCCACTGTAATCCCATGATGCTCCAGTCAATGTTTTCTATACTACTTTTTAATGGAAAGGCCATTTTACTGTTATTCCAGAAATCCAACAAGAAAAACTTTTAAATAAACATTTAATAAACATATAATTAGAGGAAGCCTAAGAGATATTAGGAACAGGTACAAGTTAGCTATGGAACCGAAAACACCTTTGTGGTTGAGACCATTAGAAGCTATTGTGAGACCCTCCTCTAAGGATGATGTAAGAAGTTACAGGGAATTACTTATCAGAACTACTGGCCAATGGGCATTAAGGGGGAAAGATGAACTGGGTATCAAAGACTGATTTCATTATCACCAATTACCGTATTTTTCGCTTTATAAGATGCACCTGATGATAAGACGCACCTAGTTTTCAGAGGAGGAAAATGGGGAAAAATAATGGGGAAAGGAAGGGGCCTGAGGCTGTCAGGAATGGTGGGAGTTGAAGTCCAAAACACCTCGAGGGCCCAACTTTTTTCCAATGGGTACTATTTTTCCAATGATGCCGGATGTAGAGTCCGCCAGGATCCAGGTGCGCCGACCTGGAGAGCTGTGGGGAGGAGTGGGCGGGGCCAGGGCGGGGGCGTGGCCTGGAGGGGAGGGGGCTCCTCTTGCCTGCCTGCCTGCTCGCCCTGCTTCGCCTCCGTCTTCAAATGGGGAGCAGGCCCAGCCGGGTTTGACGTCACTGGGTCATCAGCTGACCGACCAGAGAAGAAGCGGCGTCTGCGGCTCCGTTTCCCACGTGTTGTCTTTCCCCGCGCGCCCTCCTCCTCCTTTCCCCGGCCAGCCTCCGAGGGGGAAGCCTGAGCCATGGGGAAGGGGAAGGGGCATGGGGCGGGCAGGGGAAGGGGATCCTTTGCCAAGTGACCCTGGCAAAAGGCTTCGGAACCCGCGGGTTTGTTTTGGAGAGTGAGGGAAGGGTCTGGCGCGCCCTCGAGGAGGAGCAGAACAGGCGCTTCTTGGCTGCCCATCGAGGAGGAGAATCATCAGCCTTCGAGTCCCTGGCATTTCTGTGGGCGCTTCTCCTTCTCGGCGATGATTCTCGGCGATGATCCTCGGCTGCCCCGCGTCTCCCCTCCGGAGCCCTTGAGCCTTCCTCGCCCGCCATGGGCCGCCGCGAGTCTTCGAGGAAGGAGAGGACAACTCCGGCTTGTTCCTTCTTCTCTTCCTCCTCCTCCTCCTTCCCGGCAGACTCTGGGAGTTTCGCGATAGGGAGGGAGCTTTCCTGCCGAGAAGAAGAGACCCCTCCGCCTCCTGCCTGGGTGACCTTGCGCCTTCCGACGCCTCCGGCCTCCCGCCGCCCTCCTTGGCCCCTGAGGCTGGGATGAGCGCCTCCGAAGAAGGAGGGGGAGGAGAAGGAGGAGGAGGAGGCAGCCGCCTTTGGGGTCCTCTCCTCTCGCTCTCCCTTCCTTCCTTCTCGCGCCTCCGTCCTCTCCCTTGACGTGCGACTTTCTCGGGAATCCCTGCAAAGCAGCGCCAGCCTCGAGCTCTCCCTTCTGAATCCTGAATCCGACCTCTGGGTCGTGTGGAAGAAGGATCTTACCCCTGCCAGAGTCCCTTTCCAGGTTGCTTCCTGCTTCTTCTTTCGCGCTGCTGCTACTGCTGCTGCTCTTCAACACTGTCATCGGCAGCAGCGAGATATGACGTGAGGTCATATTGCGTTTATAAGACGCACTGACTTTTTCCCTCTATTTTGGGGGGGGGGGGGAGTGCGTCTTATAAAGCGAAAAATACGGTATATGAAAGATTTAAAAAGGATGAAAAGAAGGGATTTGCTTAAAAAATCAGAACTTGAAACTATACTAGACAAAGGAAAAAGGGTTTAATAGCCAGACCTTATAAATATGTTCTAGGTTACAACCTGAAAGAAAACCAAGTAAAAACCTCCATGATTTCATGGGCAAAAGATCTGGGGAGAAACATAGACTTTGATAACTGGGAGAACCTGTGGGAAAAAGGCTTTAAATTTACAGTAGCGGCTTCAATAAGAGATAATGTATATAAAATGTTTTACAGATGTTACACAACCCCAGCTCTCCTAGCCAAAATAGACAAATCATAATCAGGATGCTGTTGGAGGTGTAAAATTCAGAAAGGGCACCGCAACTAAAGGGAGATGTTGACAAGCTGGAAAGCGTCCAGAGGAGGGCAACTAAAATGATCAAGGGTCTGGAGAACAAGCCCTATGAGGAGCGGCTTAAAGAACTGGGCATGTTTAGCCTGCAGAAAAGAAGGCTGAGAGGAGACATGATAGCCATGTATGTGAAGGGAAGTCATAGGGAGGAGGGAGCAAGCTTGTTTTCTGCTGCCCTGCAGACTAGGACACGGAACAAGGGCTTCAAACTACAGGAAAGGAGATTCCACCTGAACATCAGGAAGAACTTCCTCATTATGAGAGCTGTTCAGCAGTGGAACTCTCTCCCCCGGACTGTGGTGGAAGCTCCTTTGGAGGCTTTTAAGCAGAGGCTGGATGGCCATCTGTCAGGGGTGCTTTGAATGTGATTTCCTGCTACTTGGCAGGGGCTTGGACTGGATGGCCCCATGAGGTCTCTTCCAACTCTACTGTTCTATGATTTATGATTCTAGGGACCTTCTTCCACATATGGTGGTCATGTGAATTGGTGCAGGTCTATTGGGAAAAAAATCATAAAAGAAACAAATAAAATGATCCACAACAAAGTAAAAAAAAATCAGGGATGTACCTTGTAGGATTATTCAGTGATGAACTAGTGCAGCCGGAAAGAGAAATCTGCCTGTACAGTTTTACGGCTGCACGCATAAACGATTGCCAGTGACTGGAAAGGTGAAAAAACATTAAGTATTATAAATTGGAAGGATACATTGAGGGATTATGCACAGATAGCCAAGATTTCTAGGAATCTGAAACATGAAAGTAATGAAGTTCTTGAAAGAAATTGGAAGCTGGCCTTAGCATCTAAGAAATAAAAACAAGGGGAATTTATTGATCCAGAAGCACAGAGGGATAAACAAAATTACGCCAGTTGCATTCCAAGAAAGCCACCCACTGCATGGCTATCACCCTCCTCCCACCAGACTCAAGTCAAGGAAGGGCTTCATGAGAACCACCACTCCTCTTGATGTTCCTCCAGAAGCAGCAAGGGTGTCTCTCTGGGCAGCTAAACCTGGCAATTCCAACTGGATGGCCCCCCAAGAGGGTCTTCCTCCTGGGGCAAACCAGGAATGGGCAACTTGGAAGTCCCTGAACAGACTCAGAAGTGGAGTGGGCAGATCAAAAGACAACTTGGCAAGGTGGCACTACCTGGAGGAATCCTCCACCTTGTGTGACTGTGGAGCTGAACAAACAACTCAGCATATGTATGCTTGCCCACAATGCCCTGCCTCATGTACGGAGGAGGAGTTGTTTATAGCTACAGACAATGCGGTTGCTGTTGCCCGCTTTTGGTCCAAAACTATTTAGTTGCTTGTGATTTCTTTTCTTTTTTTATTTTATTTCCATTATTTGAAATGTATTTGCTGTACCAATGCTTTTGACACGAAATAAATAAATAACAAAATTATGCATAAACTCTACGTTGTTCAGTGTCAGGAGTCAAGGTGGTGGGGTGCACTGGGGGTGGGTTGAAGGATAATTGTATTGTAGGTGGTGGGTTGTCTATGTACGTGTATGCGTATATGTTTGTAATGTATATTGTGGGTGTTTTACAATTTTAAAATAAAATTTAAAAACAAGGCAAGTCACCTTCACTCAGTCTTAGAAGAAGGCAATGACAACACCATTGGAATAATTGGTCGGGGGTGCTTTGAATGCGATTTCCTGCTTCTTAGCAGGGGGTTGGACTGGATGGCCCATGAGGTCTCTTCCAACTCTACTATTCTATGATTCTATGATTCTATGAATTGTGTCCATAAAACTCCACGATAAATTTGCCCTAAGGATGCCCTAAATCAAAAGTGCCTTGAAGGCACAAAGCAAAAACAAAACTGCGGCTGGCATTCTATATATCTTAAAATTTGCAAACATGAAGATCATATGCTATGCTTGGGAGATTAAAATCACCATCTGTCCCTTCCACTGCCATTGACACAGCAAACCATGTAAATCTTAGCCCAGGAAAAAAAACTCAAACAAACCGCATAGACCAGAGATAGTACGTAGGATCCATGCTGTATGAGAAGATCACTGGGAAACAGAGAGAAAGAATAGAGTAACTTTACAGCAGCACTCTTGGAATGGCTACAGGAAATTCCAGAAAGCATTAGGACTGACACATTCCATATTAACACCATGTCTGTAACTTCGGTGTGAAGCATGCTGTATGGTGAGCCAATGGAAGCCCAGTTTCATGGCAAATAAAGCACGCTGCCTGCTGAGAAGAGAATAAAGAGTTACAAGCTGCTGCTTTCCTCCTGCTGCTCCTTCTCTGACAGAAGGTAATGAGAAGCCAAGTGGAGGGGGGTGCAGGGCATTTCAGAAACCCAGTAAGATGTCAACTGTGAAAATTCCTTCACTTGTTCTGGACAATAGAGAATAAATAAGTAACTACTGCCCCAAAGATAAATGTAATTGGATTTAAAGCTATTCTAAAAATTTAAGCACTTTGATTTTTGCCAAGTTTGTCAAGAATTATGAACAAGAAAATTTTGGTAGATTAATCAACAGACTGTAAATAAATTGGCACATTATCAAAACCAGGTCAATGTGCTTTAAGAGATTAAAGATAATATGTGATGGTTCACAGTTTTACGAAACTCGTCAAGCAAAATCCCAACATATACCTTTTTCTTTCTCTATTAAAACAAAATGGTAAAACTTTGGTACAACCCCCAAAAAGAAGGAGGATTGGGCCTTCCAAATATAAAAAAAAATATTATGAGGCAAACCACTTAAGATATGTAGCAGAGAAGATGATGGGTGGAGAAGGATTGGAATGGATGAAATCAGGGAATAAGGCAGTTGAGTGGAGAAAGGATAACATATTTAAGGAAATCTCAAAGAAAGAGATAAAACCAATTGGAAATATATCATTAAGAAATATAATGGAAATATGGAGCAAATATAAAGGACAATTAATTAATAAGAATTCAGTCTTAACACCAATAATAATGGAAAAAGATTTCCCAAAGGAACTAAAAGGAACGCTAGATAAAGAATTAGAAAAAAGGGAACTAAAAAGGGTAGGAAATTGGATAGAACAAAAAATGGATAAGGTAAAAATGAGAAAAGAATTGAGAGGAATAAATATTTCTTTGATTCATTGGATTCAATTAGAAAAATGGAATGAAAACTGATGAGCCTGAAATAAAACTGGAAAACAAATAACACAATTTGAGGAATTAATAATAAAAGCATTAAAAAGAGAAAATAGTGAGCAATTAAAAAAAACAACAAGTAAAATATACAAAATACTAATTAAAGACATTGTCTACGGACAATGCCAGCTCTTCGGCTTAGAAATGGAGATTAGCACCAACCCCCAAAGTCAGACACGACTCAACTTAATGTCAGGGGAAAACCTTTACCCTTTACCTTAACTACCACCAATTCCTCAATACTTTATTTCCCATACCACCATACTTCACCATAGCAACGCGTGGCCGGGCACAGCTAGTAGCAATATAAAACACAACAACAGACAAGAGACATCCACAATTATAAAAATTTAAACATTGGCCAATAAAAACAAATGACAAGAACTAATAAAAAATGGATTAAAATGGAGAGGTTGTAAAAGTGGACTGGGTAAGGTGCACCATATAAATATTGTAAACACGAGGTGATTGATAAAGTGCTGCAAATTCTTGAAAGTGCAAATTGGGATGGGAGTAGACTCTGTGTCTATATCAAGTTGACAAAGGTAAAAAGTGCAAACCGGTACAAGAATGGTCACAGATACAGGATTGTTATGGGGATGAGCAATCTTTATCCAAAGGCCTGAGTGAAGACCCAGGTTTTCAAGCTCTTTCTGAATGCTACCAGGGTGGGGGCTTGCCAGAGGGTACCACAAGGATCCAATTCCACAGTTCTACCAAATAAAATCTTCTGAAGAATTACTACAAGACATTTCATCCTCTTTGTCCTAATCAAGCATGTCTAGTTAACCTTTTGGTACAATTTGTGCAGCAAAGAATACAAGTTTTCGGAAAATAGATGAGAGAAACCTGGAAATAAGTTAAGATTATCCTACTATGATTAGCCATTCGTTTTAGGACATGAACCACAACAAAATGAAGATAAGGAGACTGAGAAGTTTCACTGAGAATACGGATGAACAGCTTGCTCCATTTCCTTTCTGTGTCATTTATGCACGTGTTTCTTCTTATGATAAGTCTATTATGTCCCACTTCCTCCTGTAATCCAGACAATCTGAAGGGTTGTAGACTCCCATATAAGGCTCATTCAGACTGGTCTTAAAAAGTCTCACTTAAGGAAAGCTGTCAGCTCCACAGCCTCCAGTAATCAGAAGCAAACTGATGACCGCCAAGAGTATCAAAGAGATGTATTTGAATTTTCTGCTCCTTTGGAAAATGCTAACAACCTAATCAGGAAACACAAGAAAAAGACTGCAGTGTTTCTAAAGTGATTTCTAAGATGACAGAAGAAAATGGACATTTTCGAAACTGACTTATACACTGCAGCCAACTTTCAAATGAAGGTACGGATGTAAATGAAAATGTCGTAACTGAAGCTTCATGCATGGATGAATTGGATGTAAGAAATAAAAAAAAATAAGAAAATGAAAAAGAAGTCTCATTGCAATAGAGTTGTTGGCATTAGTTGTTGCCTTGGTATCCACTTCCTCTAATCTTTTGGGTTGTTTGCACCACTATCTTGGATCTACGTGAAGGGCAATTTTTCTCTCCTCTGAATTTTTGAAACTTTTTAGTTATAGTGAAAAAGTGCACTGTTTCTTACATTCGTTCTTTAGTGAAATAAAATGTTCAATCGATTGTATTGACTCATTTTTTCTCAACTTCAAATGCAACTCATAAGTAGTGCAGAGAAAGAGTAAAGCTGAAGGTACTACAGTTAAACTGTTGGTATTGGATATATCAGGTATAGCTCTCTCTGGGTTCCCCCCCCCCCCCCAATTGTAGTTATAGGAGCAGTATCTGCTATTCCTTTTGCAATAGCAAATAATTTTAACATCAAACTTTGAATGTGTATGAATATATTTAAACCAAAAATGATAGATGAGTGGGCATTAATTACAGCATTGGAGATTTTTCAGGAAAATTCTCAAATTTCTACTTTTTCTGGAAAAGCCGTATCATTGCACATGCCTTTCCTGTTTTTCCTTCCTTATCACTCAACACAATGAGTATCTCTTTTCACCATACACTATCCCAAAAGTTTTTAAAGTGTCAGGAGCCCAAACAATGAATAAGCATTTCATGAAATGCATTTATAATACTTCCATACTATCAGGAAAGAATGCACTTGTTGCTTTTATCTTATGCTTATGTGCTTTCAAAGCATGCAGAGCACCCGAATGCACATCAAGACAAGCTAAGCATACTTACCACAGATTGTGAGCTATCAGGTGCTTGGCAATGTTACTTCCCCGGTCCCTTCACCTTGTCAATGTATGGCTAATGTTCAACAATATGTCATTAGTTTCACAGAGATCAAAGCAAATCGACAGGATGAAATTGTTCATATTGATCTTCTAGGCAAGGGCTGTCATCAAAGCTACAAGGTCATTCTTACTTCCAAGTCATAGGAGAAAACTGGACTGGCAGCTTCCAAGATAAATGATAGTATCCAGACTATTTGCTGACCAATAAAAATGTTATTTGACAACCACCTTCAAAATCAAAAGGCTCATGACAAGCTGCTGATTGGAACAGAGTCTATATATCTATTGAGAAGGAAGGGAATCTTGTCAGAATGGGTAGGTATATGTTATTTTTTAAAACTGATTTTTTTTAGGAGTTTCCCTCATGGCCTAATTGAAAGAAAACATGGTTTAACAAGAAAAATCTAAATTTAATAGAAGGTTATTCTACATCTTTGTCTTACCCATATTTCTTCGATTCTAAGTCACCATCAATTGCAAGATACACACTAATTTTAATAACACTGACAGAAATTCTCTCTCTCTCTCTCTCTCTCTCTCTCTCTCTCTCTCGGCAAATATAGGAACCTGAAATTCTAAGATGCACCCCATTTTTACAGATGTTTATATGGGAAAAACATATCTTAGGGTACTTCCAGACAGCACCAAAATGCGAGGTTTAAAAGTGAGGCAAAAAATCCTGGGACCTGACAGCAAGTCCACACACAGACCTGTCAGTCCCTGGAAATGGCCCCCTGTCGTCTTCACACCTTCCCTTGAAGCAGATCAAGATGGAGCAGGTGGGGGACATCCAGAGGAAGTTTTAAAAAAAAATCTATCTGAGTTGCACTGGATCTCATATGCACACGTGCGGAGATCCAAACACAAGCAGATTTCTTATTCTCTCTCTTCACCCAACTGTTAATTTAAGATCTGCTTAATATTATAAAGATCTAAATAAAGGAATGGTTGCAGAGAGTTCTAATTGCTTTCCAATTCTGCTTTCCTTTCGCCACCTCCATTTTTTGACAGCCCGGTCAACTGTTTTGGGCTTTTAAAAGATGCATGTGCGCTAAAGCAGTCCACACAGGGGGAAGGGAAGTAAACCATGTGTTTTGCATGACTGCAGAGATCTACAGTCATGCGAAGATGCACATTTTTGGGGCAGAATTGGGTTTTTAACACACCTCTTTAACACATGCTTTACGGTTGTTGCCCCAATTCCACCCACACTTTCACTAAACATTGTTTAGCAACCCTCACCCTTTTATCTTAGTTACTTTTGAGTTTTTAGGTGTGTGTAGAACGTCCCTTAGAATTAATGAAATAGGGTATTTCTTTAAAGTGAAGCATCACCATCACCATCAAAACAATTCAGGTTCAAGCCTGATTTTCTATGTAAAAGACTAAAAATGTGTGGAACGGATTAATCTTCTGACATTATGCATTATGAATCAGATCAAACTTGTTCTAACATACTAAATGATAATTCAAACCATAAAATAACCTATAGTGGGCTTAAGAATTAACCACTTAGAGTGCATCTACAATGCAGTATTAATGCAATTTGACTTCATGACTGCACAGATGTATATGGGAGTGGGAGCAAAAAAAGCCAACAACAACCCAGGTAGAATCAAGGCACAAGTTCTCCAAATACCTATTTTCAGCCAGCTGAATCATGTCACTTCTGTGCACCCACCATTTGGCAAGCTGCCACAAGATTCTCAGAGGACAGGCACCTGTCAGAGCCTGAAATACAACAGGGATCTACATGTACACAACATGCCAGCAAGGTAGGTTTTCACACCAATATTTATTATCCTCACCAACGTCATAACAAAGAGAGACTAAAATAAGGGGAAAGATTTCACAACACACATTTCTCTCTTCAGCGTGTTTGTTCTTGAATAATGTATCATTCTGCTTATGAATCATGGAGATTGAAGATATGCGTAAATGCTTCTGGAGACGAACATGGGAATGTTGCATGCCATAACAGCAGTGCTTTATGACTAGCCTTTGGCATTAAAATGTCTTTAGCAAACTCATTTGGATTTTTTTGGCCTAAAGTATATCTAGTTTAGCGTGTTCCCCACAGGCTTTCACATCTCTTAACTTGCAATAATCACTTGCAATAATAATGTTGGTTATACAGAGCCCAAATAAATCCTACTTTTATTTTCTTCCTCCCACAAACAAGATCCATCTTACAGTTTCATGGTGTTGTAATTTTTTCTAATGGGTACAATTATCTTTTCAATTGGATGGCTATTAATTGGTACATGAAGAACTAGCAAATAAAACACTCGGCTTAATCAAGAAAGTCACTAAATGAGCAGATTAAATGCTTCTAACTCACTCTGATACATGTCACAGGAGCAACTGATCAGGACCTAATAGAAAATAGGAGGTCTGAACTTTTGATTAAGGGAGGCACTCCAGTATATCCAGGGACAGACTGTTGCCACAAAAGAGCATCTAATGTCAACATGCTGAAAATGGCATCAAAAGACAACTGGGCTAAAAGGTCTCTGGAAAGCTGAAGAAGAAAAATCAGAAATGCATTCATAACAAAGGGTCCCTTATGTAGCCAACACAGAAAACCAATTGTAATGCAGGCTTCCTGTCCTGTTCATTTGTAACACAGAAGTGACGGCAAAAATCCATTTCATTTATAATAATAAAAAGGGACGGGTTTTTTTTAAAAAGGAAGAGGCCACTGCCGACATTAATTTTTGCACACACTTACCTAAAGACCCATGTCCTAAAAGGGATGCAGATGCCATTTAACTATGGTTATTAACTGAGTATCCATTTCATTCCCATACTTATCTTATAAAAATGGTTGAATTGTGAATCAGACCTTGTATGAGTTCTTCTCAGGTTATCTGATGTAGAAGTCTGGCACTTTCTTTCTAATATACCCAATGGTTACAATTATTTATTTTCTGGCTCAGGGACCAGCACCACCCAGAGGACTGCTACTTTACCCCAGGAGCACTGTTTACACCAGAGAAATAGCAAAATATATAGGTTACAAAGCTTTTTAGGTTGTTTGTGGACCCTTTGCTATGGGACACAAAATTGAGTATGAGACCAATATGAAGTCATACACAGACTTAATCAATGGCAAGAAAGGAGACTACATGCCATCTGCTGTCATTACTTCTTTCACACATCTGTCAAAAGAACAGGAGAACGCACTTCTTTATGGCCACCCTCACTGTAACCTATCAGTTCACTTATGTTCAAGTGAATGGCAAGATTAAATATAGAAGTGGAGGAACAACTTTCCATTCATTTTCAATAGGTGGCTGCGATGCTGTTCTTACCAATACGTGTTAATAATCCAGTATTACTACTATTCCATGATTACAAACCTACAATAAAACTTAGCAGTGCCAAGCTATGGTCTGAATTATGAATGTATTTCTTCTGCACTTGACTGCTCGCTTAAGTAACATACCAACAGGACAAGAACATATCCATATTTTATTTCTAACACACCATGCCTGTGTACAAGTGTGCTTGCAGTAATTTGAAGTTGCCTCTTTCTTTGCCTGGCCAATCCACTGAATTAATTGGTAACAGATGGCATATAACGGCAACATACTGTAGACAGGAAACAGAGCAGTTAGCCAGGGAAGAGAAGAAAAGATGGGAGCAGGTGGAGGTTGAGTTCAAACAAGATCCTAGGAGTGTTTTCACACAGTCAGAATCTGGCTGTCATTGGTATTGTATGCGAGACAATGGGGCTACTATTCTTCTCCCTTCAATTTCTAACATTTCACCGGTAGATTTATCATGAATGGCATTCTCTTTCAACAAGCAATATTTGGTAGTGAAGAACAGAACTAGAAGAGTAAACACACAAGCAAAGATAGCTGACTGAGCTGCAGTCCACTGAAAAGTTACTGGCTTTGGAATAAAACTTTCAGAAGCCCAGAAAACGTGTGGGCAATTATTTGGAGAGCTTACTTTACTTACTTACTTACTTACTTAGGCGATCCCTCGTAGGCCGAGGATGATGGTCCTCCATTTCTGGGGTCTTGGGGGTGTGCTTGACGCGCCTTTCTCTTGGCTTGTTTCTCCCTTAAGCCCTCCATTCATGCCTCTTCGAACTCCGCAGCACTGCTGGTCACAGCTGACCTCCAATTAGAGCGATCAAGGGCCAGGGCTTCCCAGTTCTCAAGTGTCTATGCCACAGATTTTAAGGTTGGCTTTAAGCCCATCTTTAAATCTCTTTTCCTGCCCACCAACATTCTGTTTTCCGTTCTTGAGTTAGGAGTAGAGTAACTGCTTTGGGAGACGGTGATCAGGCACAGTTTGTTAAAAAAAACTTTTAAAACTTCACTTACTAGGTGACATTATCTGTTCCAGTTTAGTCCACTCTGATTGACAGTAGCTCTTCAGGATTTCACATTCCCAGCTACCTGACCCTTTGGCCTTTGAGCTTTTTGCATGTTACAAAATATGAACAATAGCAGCTTATTTGTATATAGAAAAAGTGCAAAAACAGTTGAAGAGAAACATTACAAATAAAAATGAAACCATCTTCTTTCAACAGTCCTATTCCAAAACTAATTTAGATGAATAGGATACCAGACACAGACTCAGCCAAAAGTTAAATGACTATTGTATTAAGAAACCTTTAAAGCTTAGTAAAACTCATTCTATCCTCTCTCTTTTATAAAACAGAAACTTGAAGTATTTTTACAGCAACTGTCCGGTGGCTTTTCTGCCACAAACATTGGAATTAAATTACCATCATACATTTCCGGAGTACTTATTCCTGAACTATTCACCAGTCCAAAACATTTTGCTGCCTGAAGCCAAGGCCAAGGTGGTTTCTCCTCCATATCATGAGAAGGCAGCTGGATTAGACCTGTATTAGACTTGCACAGGGCGTGACTTAGTTATTCCGAATGCAGACATGATGCAGCAGCATCCATCCCCAGAGGCACCTGTCCTAAGCAAGTTTGTACAAATCACTGCACTTCCAGCAAGGAGACTACTCTAGAAGTGACTCAGGCACAAGTTGACAGTAGGAAATTCATACTTCCTTTACTAACATTTATGGTAATAAAAATGAAGAGTTCCTACATCTTAAATTCACTGATCTCTTGGTGAGGGGGATTTATTTATTTATTTTGTGTCAAAATGAGGAGAGAAAAAAAAGGAAATCACAAGCAACTAAATAGTTTTAGACCAAAAGCGGGCAACAGCAACCACATTGTCCGTAACTTTAAACAACAACTCCTCCGTACATGAGGCAGGACATTGTGGGCAAGCATACATATGCGGAGTTGTTTGTTCTGCTCCAGTCACATAAGGTGGAGGATTCCTCCAGGTAGTGCCACCTTGCCAAGTTGTCTTTAGATCTGCCCACTCCACTTCTGAGTCTGGTTAGGGACTTCCAAGTTGCCCATTCTTGGTTTGCCCCTGAAGGAGGACCCTCATGGGGGGCCATCCAGTTAGAATTGCCAGGTTTAGCTGCCCAGAGGGACACCTTTGCTGCTGCTGGAGGAACATCAAGACGAGTGGTGGCTCTCATGAAGCACTTCCTTGATTTGAGTCTGGTGGGAGGAGGCTGATAGTCATGCAGTGGATGGCTTTCACAATGTTCGACCTTATTTCTCTCGCAGTTAGCAGCAACTTCCCATCGCACATCAGGAGGGGCAATGCCAGCTAACTTGTAGAGTTAGGGGTGAGGGGAATAAAGCAGGAGGAAATAGTACCTCAGCTATCACAAGAGTGAGAAACACAATCCCATGGCAGCAAAGTACAGATGTACACTCAAGTCCCTACAAAGATTTTTTCTTTCTTTTGAAAACTGCATTTTGCAGCACTTGTCAAGATCTCATGCTATTTGACACATCTGCAGTGGACAAACAACCAACCCCTGAACACATATTTCTCTAAAATACACTGTGATCTTGAGAAGTTGAGCTGCATCTTTGCCACACTGAAAAAAAAAAAGATCCAAACAATGTTCCATTATGCTACGTAACTCATTTCCATCTAATGACCCAACCCCAATTTGGTGTTTCCATATGGATGTTTTTTCGCTAGGCCTCTTCCAATATTATATTTCAAGCCTAGACCTGACATACTTTTCCTGTTAATTTTCCAGTGCTTCAGGCTGGATCTAAACTGCCCTATAATTCAGATCAATGAAATTAATCCACATTCTGAAACTGGATTATAGAGGAGTGTAGATCCAGCATCAGTTTACTTTGCACTTTTATTCCAAACAAACTGAAAAAGCTGCATACATGTCACACTCTTTCTGTCTTGGAAGGAATCAAAGATAAACCCATCTCTGCATAAATCTTGTCAACAAAACCCCATCTTAGGGTCAATGTAAATTGGAAATGACTTGAACATACATACAACAACTGAACATGACATGTAATTTTAAAGTTTTCCTATATTCTAACACTACGCCACAAGAATCCAAGAAAAAGAGTGTACTGTGGAGATGGCAATCTCTTCAATCCCTTTTTAAGCTAGGATGTGTCCTTAGAGCAGCACATTCCAAAGGTAGATGAGGATAAGGAACAGGATCAAAGCAAAGAGAGTGGAACTTCTTACCAATTTAGGCATTTCCGCAGCAAGCATACAAAGCACAATTATGTTCTAGGTATGACTTCTCAAGAGAAAGCCCAAGTGTACCAACTTTCGAATGTATACATCACAGCTCAGTTCCATGCAACAACTTTCTAGGCTGAAATCTGTTCAGAACTAACTGTAGAAGACATCTGGAATATGGAAAACAAATGTTTAGGGGACATCTTCGACCAGTAAGCTGGAGGCTTCTCATTAATGATGTGCTACATGTTTTTGGACATAATTCTAGAAGTGTCAATTAGTTTGGGAGAGGAACAAGGAAACTGAGCAAGGATACCCCCCCCCCCCAATTTAATTCCCCCCCCCATTCTTCCAGGGGCTTGAGGAAATTTATGTTCTTCTCCAAGGCCGTTTTAGGCACCAGGAATCACTTTTTGTGCACAATTTTAAAATTAAAAAATTGTAAGGCATTGTTTAGTTCAGTTTGGACTTTGAATTAATGCTGAACTACAATTTCTATACTGACTGAGGGAAGACTAGAGTTGTAACTCAACAACATATGAATGCTGCACCATTCTCAACATGGAGTCCCCAGATGTTTTTGGCCTACAACTCCCAGAAATCCCAGCCAGTTTACCAGCTGTTAGGATTTCTAGGAGTTGAAGACCAAAAAATATGGGGACCCCAGATTGAGAACCACTGGTTTAGTTAAATAAGACTGGTTGGATGAATCACAAAAGGCCATGACATCTTGAAAATGTGCTCTTGATGAATTTCCAAGGATCAAAGGGGAAGGGAGATGAAAGTTTCTAGCAATTTGCACCTTTTAAGTCTTTCCTGCTAGCCTTAATTGGACTGTCTCACCAGACCACATCTGTGATGTTATCTACCTAATGACCCATTAGGATAGCCATGATTTAAAAGAGAGAGAAAGAATTAAAATGGGGTATTTTCTATGCTTGCCAAAAAGATATTCCTTTAAGAAGACCAACACTGTGAAAATGAATGAATGAATGTGTGTGTGTGTGTGTGTTTATATATGCAGTAGAGTCTCACTTATCCAACATAAACGGGCCGGCAGAACGTTGGATAAGCGAATATGTTGGATAATAAGGAGAGATTAAGAAAAAGCCTATTAAACATCAAATTAGATTATGATTTTACAAATTAAGCACCAAAACATCATATTATACAACAAATTTGACAGAAAAAGTAGTTCAATATGCAGTAATGCTATGTATTAATTACTGTATTTACAAATTTAGCACGAAAATATCATGATGTATTGAAAACATTGACTACAAAAATGCGTTGGATAATCCAGAACATTGGATAAGCGAGTGTTGGATAAGTGAGACTCTACTGTATGTATATATGTCTGTGATCTGTAACTGTAGTGATTTCACTGAAGGAAATGTGAAAATTCAAGTTCACAGGGGAAATGCTAAAAATTAATTAAAAATCTAGTCCAAAAATGTTTAACTGGCATTAAATTATAATGTAATATTTGAAAACCTGTAACCATCTTATCATTTCTTTAAAAACTGAATATTTGTTCCTTAGATGTAAAGTTATCTGAAAATATTTCCAAAAGCATCTTTCATAATGGCCTCGAAAATTTTATTAGTAATAATCATACCTTTTCCCTGTTTTTATAAACTATTATTTGAAGGAGCTTCCGATCCATAGATATGGTATTGTCTATTTCTATCCATAGATATGGTAAGCAAAGAAACAAAAATTTTCATATCAATTTGATCTCTGAAATGTGTACCTATTTCCTTGGGTGAAAAAAAGATATGAACATTTTCCACCTCCATTAGATTACACCATGCCTCAACCCTCAAAAAGAACTGATTTACCATTCATTTTTATAATTTTACATGTTGTAGAAGGCAGAAGGGTGGAAAACTGAGAACAAACTCTGCATTGTTCCAGAAAGCCACAGAAGTAAAGGTATATCACAGTTAATCAAGTCAATGTGTTCTTGGGCTTTACTTCTTTAAAGGAATATTTGGTACTAGAAGCAGAAACAACATGGAAATAATACATAGGTTCTATCCAACACAACAAGAAAAAAGAATAGTTCAAGAGGTTTCAGATAATTATTTTTGGGTAGGCTTTGCATAAGTCGAAGCAAAGCGAGTATATTACGCCTCTCTGATAGCGTCTGCCAGCTCACGCCTGGCAAAATTGTTTAAAATTATTCAATCTTTAACGACTGTCCCTATTGTCCCAAAAAGTGATGATCAGGCCCTTTCAGCTGAGGCTTTTCAGGGCTATTTTACCGACAAGATCTTGCTACTATGCCAGGACCTCCCTGCCACAATCAACACAGTGAGAGAACTTGAGACTCCATGGCCACTCGCTGGACCCACCCTCGACCAGTTCATCCTGCTGGACGCAGAGGCTCTCGATAGGCTCATAGCTGCAGCTAGACCGACCACATGCTCCCTTGATCCGTGTCCCTCTTGGTTGGTGAAATCCTGCCTGCAGGGATTACATAACCCGCTGCTGAAGATAATAAATAGCTCCCTTGAGCAAGGAGTATTTCCAGAGGGCTTAAAAGAGGTGGTGGTCTCTCCTCTGCTGAAAAAAACCAGATTTAGATCGCTCGGTTCCCTCCAGCTACCACCCAGTTTCAAATCTTTCGTTTCTGGGCAAGGTGACTGAGAGGGCAGTAGCGGTGCAGCTGCAGCAGTTCCTAGATGACACAGCCAGACTGGATCCTTTCCAGTCCGGCTTCCATGCGGGGCATGGGACAGAGACTGTATTGGTTTCGATCACGGATCATCTTTGATGCCAGCTTGACCAGGGCGGGTCGGTGCTGCTTGTGTTATTGGATCTCACAGCAGCATTTGACACAGTCGATCACAATCTTCTGACCCACCGCCTTGCCGTTGCTGGAGTCAGGGGGACAGCTTTAAATTGGCTAGTCTCCTTTCTTCACAACCGTGGACAGCAAGTAGAGAGGGGAGGCCTGGTCTCCGAAAGGTCCCCTCTACTTTGTGGATTTCCTCAGGGGGCCATTCTCTCCCCTCTGTTGTTTAACATCTATTTGCGACCACTTGCTCAGCTGGTCTGAGATTTCGGGCTTGAGTGTTATCAATACGCTGACGACACTCAGCTTGTGTTAAAGATGGAAGGCCAACCGGATTCTGTACCCGACAATTTTCATCAGTGCCTCGAGGCTGTTATTGGATGGTTGAGTTCCAGTAGGTTGAGGGTGAATCCAGCAAAGACGGAGATCCCATGGCTGGGTCAACCGGGCAGCGGAGATATCCAGTTGCCAATCCTGGATGGCGAAGCGCTACGCCCGTCTTCACTGGTAAGGAGTCTGGGAGTCCTCTTGGACCCTTTACTGACAATGGAGGCCCAGGTCTCCACCATTAGTAGAACCGCCTTTTTTCATCTTCGGCCGGCTGGACGGCTAGCCCCCTATCTGTCTAGGGACAACCTAGCTACAGTGATCCAGGCTACGGTCATCTTAAGACTGGACTACTGTAACGCCCTTTACATTGGCCTTCCTGTGTCGGTGATCCGGAAGCTCAAATTGGTGCAAAATGCAGCTGCCGGCTCCTTGGGGGAGTCCCGATGAGATGCCACATAACACCAATCTTACTGCAGCTGCACTGGTTACCAATTGAGCACCGGATCACTTTCAAAGTGATGGTACTTACCTTTAAGGCCTTACATGGTCTAGGGCCGATGTACCTGAGGGACCGCCTGACCCCCTACAAACCCCAGTGATCCCTCCGTTCTGAGGACCAAGACCTACTGGAAGTCCCCAGTTTTAAGATCTTGCGTCTAACAACAACTAGATGCAGAGCCTTTTCAGCAGTGGCGCCATCTCTCTGGAACATTCTGCCACCTGAAGTTCGTGCCTTACGGGACTTATCAGCCTTCCGCAGGGCATGTAAGACACACCTGTTTCGGCAGGCTTTTGATTTCTGTTATTGATGTTTTTAAAAGATGTTTTAAGATGTTTTAAAGATGTTTTAAGATGTTTTAAAATTGTTATTTTAGCCTGTTCTTGTAAGCCGCCCTGAGCCCTAGGGGAGTGGCGGCATATAAGTTTGAACAATAAATAAATAAATAAATAAATAAGCAAAAGTATTTTTAGCCTTCTAAAGACCACTTAAGGGCTTACTCCAAAATGCATGTAGAAATGACCTTTTCTTTTGCCAACTTTCATTATTCCCAATGATTTCCCCTTTTTGGTAGTCAAATGTATAGATATATGCAGTGCATTGTTTTGTTTTAACATGCTGGGGCCAGCTGATAAGGCAGGCTTATGTCTCTCCCTTTCTCTCTCTATTTTGCTATTCTTTTTTTGCTATTCACACATGTTCAGTTAGGTATTCTAGAGGCAGCTATCTTGCCTGTTATAGACAGGTATGCACAGCTACAACAGAATTAGAATTAAAATTCTCATCTTTACCAGCATATCTGTGATTGCATTATTTATTATGAACACAGTGCTGAAAGAGAATGTTGATCTCTTCCAGACCTCCTCCTCCATTCTCCCAATGCCAGTACTGCTAAAAACATGTATTACTAGCATGACTTAAACAAGATTTTAGGGTGTTGTAACATCTACTTCACCAGCCTCTATGGCTATGTTTCTACTATTTTTCAGAGGAAGGAACTGGCAAAACCACTGCTGAATATTCTTTGCCTAAGAAAACCCTATGAAATCCTATGTTTTTTATTGTAGATACCAGAGAAACAACAACAAAATCCATAAACATACATATCCAATCACATATTCTCGGTAATATTACACTTGTTAGTTCCACTTTTATCTCCCATTTATGTCCAGTAGTTTTTCGCCCCTCCCCCCTCCCCCTCCCTCTGGGAACAGTACTTTCTTCCATTCAGATATTATTTTAATTGATCAATCGTAAGTAGAGAATGATTCAATTCTTTATATTTTCTTTATCCTTTGACTTTATCTATCAATCTTCCCCATTTCAGCTCCCAATTCTTTTTGATTCGGCCTGATATATATTTAGTTCTCCTTTCAAGGATATAATCCTAAAGCATAAAATCAGCTAGGTATTCATACCATTTTTTAACTTCCCACTTTGTTTGCTCTTTCCAACCCAAGGCAACTGTTGCTTGAGCAGCAACTAACATGTATTTTATAATTTTCCCCCAGTCCTTAGTAATTTTGTTCTTATCTAATTTCTGGATGAAGAATTCTTTATTTTTCAAAATCAATTTATGTCCTGTTAAATCTTCAATTTCCTTCTTTACCTTGTTATAAAATTTTTGTACTTCATAACCCTATGAAATCCATGGGGTCACCATAAGTCGACTGGCAACTGAAAGGTGCAAATACTGTACATACTTTTTTTGCACAGCAGAAAGGAAGTGTGATTTCTCCAGTAACTGAAACACTGGTGAATGAGAAACCCCTGAACTCCTGTCTCCTAAGCAAGCAAAAGTGCATAAATGACTCCCACATCCTGCATGTATTTTTAAAAAATAGCAATGGTTCTGAATCTTTTTAAAAACTGAAAGTAGGCATCTATCTCTCCTGTGTCCCCTGGCCAGAAAAAAATGTCATCTGCTCAAGTTTTCTTGTTGTTTCAAGTAAAATATACTGTATTAGAGACAAAAATGTTGAGGGGGGGACACGGCTAAACTACTTAATTTTATCTGTTAAAAGAAGCCCATCTCTTGTCTTGTTTATTCATAAACAGAGCAAGGGTTTTTATGGCACAATGTGATTCCTGTATTTTTAAAAACAAAGAGCTTACTTAAGACACATTCTTTCTTGCGTACACTTCGGGGAGGGAATACTACAAAAGCCACAAAATATATTTCTCTTTGCCTCCGTTCAAATGTTCCATTTATCACTTTCTTCTATGTAAAAAAAAGCATACTTAGGTACTAAATATTTGCAGATATTTCGACATAGATATATAGGCATCTGAAAAGAAGGTTAAAAGGAATTGAGAAATAAACTAAAAATGGCATGCTTGAGGCAATTCCATTACTCCAGTTCCCAGGAACATGTAGGAATGCTCATCACATGTCAAGATTGTGGATTTTAACATACCCACTGGCATCATATGGAGAAATGGTGGCAAAACTCACAAGACAATCATGCCAAATCACATGCTGAATATTTAGAAAGGACTCATCAAGGGCAACTACTGTTGTCCACTCATATGGTTCGTGGACCTTAAGCCACAAAAACAAATGGCACTGTATTCTTGGATTACATAAGAAGCTTTATACCAAGGGTCCATCTAGCCCAGTACTGTCAAATCTGACATGCACTGGCTCTCTAGTGCTTCAGGGAGGATTCTTTGACGATCTTTGGTAGTCCCTCATGGTCTTCCATCCAAAAACTAATCTAGCTATTTTGAAGGCAGACAAGATTAAGCACCATCATCGTAGTGCAGCAATCAGACTAGAAGTAGAGGTGCATAAGACTGCTACTATGAAGAGAGTGAGACATAACAATGCTATTTTTCAGGGCATTAAATCCAATGTATGGGGATAAGGATTTCAGTTAGCCTTTTCCTGGGTGCATATATACTATAGAATTAACGCAGTTTAATGCCACATTAACTGCCATGGCTTAGTACTATGGAATCATGGGAGTTGCTGCTTGGTAAGGCACCAGCACTCTTTGGCAAAGAGGATGCAAGGCCTTGTAAAACTACTGCTCCCATGATTCCATAGGATTGAGCCATGTCAGTTAAAGTGGTGTCAAACTGCATTAATTCTACAGTGTAGATGCACCCCCAATTCACTGTTCCCATTGGAAATGACACCCATATTCCCTTACCACTTCACCTATCTACAACCTTAGTACACTTCAGGAAAAGTTGAACCACTTTGTTATAATGACTATATAACTGACATGCGTCCACAAAAACACAAATAGAGGGGATGGAAAGAAAAAAAATGTTCTCCTTTAATTGTTGCTGATGTTTTAAAAGGTGCTTTTAGGATGTTTAAAGATTTTTTTTAAAGATGTTTTTAAAATGTTTTTAAATTGTTGATTTTAGCTGGTTCTTGTAAGCCGCTCCGAGCCCTAGGGGAGTGGCGGCATATAAGTTTGAAAAATAAATAAATAAATAAATAAATAAATAAATAAATTGTCCTCCTTTCCCATACTTCATCTGATTTCAAACAAGGAACAGCATAACCCAAGGGCTGCAGCTTGTTGACATGACATCTGAATGTTCATTTGGATAAAATGCATTCTAAGGCTCAAAATGAAAATAATCAAGTTTAGTTACACAACACCAAAAAAACTATTGAAATATGTGGATCTGGAATTCATCACAAAACCACAAAACCAATATGACACTCTAGGCCTACTGCTGTTACTTTGTCCCCATTTGAACGCGTTCATCTTGCAACACTGGCTTTTATTGAACTATTTAAATGATATTTTGTCAATACATAACATTACTTTAAGAAAATCTATTCAGGCTGTAATTGTTCCCATTAACAAAAAATACATAAAGCAGTTTCTCAACTATTTTAATAAAATAAATGTTTTGCTTATAAAACTGCATATTGATGAAATATTTATATGCTTTAATTAAAAGTTTTAAGAACATTTTAAGAACAAAGTCAGCGGGACAGTGAATTTATTACAACACTGCAAGTCCAACTTCCATGAAGATATATCTGCACATATTCATGCAGGTTCTAGAAACTTTACTACACATTAGGAAGGCAAAACAAGTTAACTCAGTGACTATAGCTTCTCAAAACTCAGGGATTACTAACAATGGAGCTAATGGCAAGTACGCTTTGTAATCATCTTTTCTGTAAATCTAGTAGACACATCTTGGAAGTCTTTCAACCCTGTGTTCCTCCTGCTCATTATTGCAAAGTATATAGTGAGAGCCCTATCCTTTAGTCTTAGATACATTTCAAAGCTTTTCATCTGGCACTTGAACAGATGATCAAGACAGTTTCCCCCACTTGGAAGTTTATCTGACCTTTGTAAATCTGTAGAGACAGTTACTCCCACAAGCGATTATGATATCTCCCAATCTTCAAAGTAGCCTTCAAAAACTAAGAGAAGAGGCAGACTTGTCTGATTCATGGTTCAAATTTCGGACATCTGCCATAATAAGCAAAAATTATTTTTATTTTCTCCATGCTTTTCTCACACGACATTCAGTGTATGCACTTCAGGTTACAAGAGGGCAAGAATATCAATTCAGAAATTCACAACTATGTTTATATGGGACATAATAGGTACCTACACATTCATCATTACTGCATACTAGTACTTTCTGTGCTTTTCCCTAAAACATCTTAAAAACACTTTAAAAGTAAAAGGTGTCATGTACAAGGCAATTTTAAGAGGATCACCACAGATTCTTTCAGTGCTTAAAACACTTAACCTAAGTTTTGCCTCATTGCTGAGGTCTGCTAAAAATCACACAACAGGTTATGTGCTGACGAACACACTTTGGACTAATGCTCTGCACTCTACAAGAGCCTTCATTTGAAAGCTACTGGAAAGCTCAGCTAATTCAGAAGACAGATGCAAGACTGATAATTGGGCTGGTAAATATGAGCACATCATGCTAGTATCTTGCCATCTGTCAAGTTTTAAGCTGCCCTCTATGATTTTTTAAAAATGTGGTTTAAGAATTGTATCATTTTAATTGTTACTAAATTGTAAATTATGTTTCTTGTTGTAAACTACCCTGTGAATGTTATCCTAGAACAGTCTGTAACATCACAAATAAATAAAATGTATACTAATAAAATTCTAACTAGCTTCTAACGGTAAACATGCAAGGACCTCCAACAACTTAAAGGTAAACACAATTGCCAGACAGTGGCTAATACTAAAAGCATGCCCCAGAAGACAATAACTGGGTTAATCTTGCTGGTAAATAAATATAAGCAAGTCTTATCACAAAACAGAATTGAATGATATGCACACATTGAAATCTCTGGTCCATGACACAATTTACTGCTAAGGCTGAAATTGTTGAATCACACAATAGTAATGGGCCAAAGTTCAACTGGCATCATTTCATGAACAGCTGTCAGAAATCTCACTTTCTGTTAGTTCTACCAAGCAGCCTGAACAAAGGAATAGCTATTGCCACTACAGCAGTTTTTGCCACTCACAACTAAAAGCACCTTAATATGGCTTCACAGATATGAAATCTGACTTCAAAGTGTTGTTGATGGCATTCAAACCCTAAACAGCTTAGACCTTTAACATTTGAAAGAATAGATTTTCCTATATGTACCTGCTGAGATCTGCTAGAAAGGCTTTATTCTGTACCCCATCAGGGGGTGCAGTATGTTGTGGGAGAACTTGTGCACTCTTTTCTTCCCCTTCTAGCAGAGACCAGCTTGTCTTCAACATCTTAAGTTCCCCCTCACTCTGCTTTCCCAGCAATAAACAGCAGCAGAAAATATGTGATACACTAGTGTTGTACATGAGATTTTTATGACAATGTAAGGGGCAAGAAAAAGATGAACTCTTTCACACTACACAGCACTTATGATTTCATTTTAATTGCCATAGCTATATCCTTTGAATCCTAGGATTTGTAGTTTCGGGAGGGTATTTACAATTTTCTGCCACAAAGCTATAGTGTGTGCCACCAAACTATGAAGCCAGGATTCCACAGGATTCCATGGTAGTGAAAGCAGAATCACAATGTTATAACTGTGTAGTGTGAAAAGGCACCTAGTGTTCCTGTCTCCCATATTTATGCATCTGTATGTTACTAAATTTGTGAAGAAATGTTGTGTCTAAATTGCTTACTTTTTCACAACATATTAGTGAAATCTACAAAAACAACACAGTGATAAAGAAAACCAGCCTATCTTTGAGAAGGTAGCTGTAGCTGTCGCCATTTTTCTGAAATCAGAAACAGAAACTTACTGTACTTCTAAAGTGTTTCTCAATAGAGACACTTCATATTAGTGTTGTACCTAAAGCAATTTTAAGTGTTCTAAATCTCTGAAGGGAAAAACAGTTTAAGGCTGCCAAAGGACTCTGACATAAGGCCAGGACTAGTTCACTTACTGAAAAAAAAATTAGGAAAAGTTGTATGGCTACAGGACAGCAAATCAATTGTGAACAGGATGCCCTTGGACCGTTGTTTATCAAAGCAACATGAAACACTGAATGTTTGGTGTTTTACTTCTGAAGCCCTAATAGAATTCACTAGGATGACAGTACAAGGCAGGCAATAATTTGCTCCTAAACTCTGAATCAGTAGCCATGTTGGGGTCAGCTTCCCAAGCTAAAGGGACCCATCACACTAGAGTTTGGATCCACATTAAATCCGGTTTCTGCCTCCTGCAGAATTATGGGGTTTGCACTTTAATAAGGCCCAGGACCTGTCTGGCTGAGCTTGTTAAAAGGTCCCTCCCTAAAGTGGATTTAAAGTGGATCCAAACTCTAGTGTAATGAAGCCCAAAGATAGGATTCCTGCAGACAAGAGTCAGTTAGCAAGACTACTCTTTCTGATGCGTACACAAGACGTCCTCTTAGGTAACCCTTAAGGGAAACTGCATTTACCTTGTTTGGACAGTGCTGCTCTGAAATCCAGTGCCTTCCTTGCTATCTTCCAGTTTGAGGAAATAAAAATGTTTATACTCAACAGTCGGACTTTGGATACTGATCAAAGGCAAAGCACTATCCACACATACAGAGATCTTTAAAAGAACAGCAATGTTGGAAGGCCTAAAAGATTTTAGCTGACATCAAAGTCACACTTAGAAACCATAAATCAACATTTACCTTTGAAAGGCTACCACACTTTGCCTCAGGTGAGTCATTTTCATTAGTGCAAAAGCTTCATATCTCTCTGAGCTTCATATCTCTCTTACACGCACCTGCCCCATAAGTGAGTACAAAGGCTCCCAAATTCAAATGAAGGACCACAGACAGAAGAAGTCCTAGGATTCAGTTTTTCCTTTTATATTTCCTTAGTACTAGGAACTGCCACACCAGTAGCCTTACTTTATGGAATTCTGAAAGTTCTAGGAGATTATTTTCAAGGTTTAGACACAGTAAGTTAGGCAGAAAATATCTCAGAAAACTCTGTAAAGTTATTCCTCCTACACCTTTAAGATGCTGAACACCATGTAAGGAACTATGAGAACAATTTGATGAAAAACGTGTACTTTTAAGTCTCTTGATATCAAAGGACATGCCAAAGTACATGCCTGAATCCATCATACTGAAATTATCTTTGGACACTGTGCCATGTGGGTGGGTAAATGCATGTGTGCCCACACACAGAGAGAGAAAGACAGAGAGCTGAACATATGTGACAGTTATGGTGTGACATAGTGTCAACAAACATGAGTTGTAGGCCTAGAAGTCTGCAGGTCAGTTCTCAGTCATTAACATGATTGTGGCCTTAGGCAAGCCTTTGTTCTCTCCACTTTAGTGCCTGCTCTGTAATATCAGAAGAAAAATGTGGTCCTTTTTGCAGGACTTTGAGATAGCTGGTGTAAAGCATCTCAAACATTTAAAATAACTTCACATTTGTTAATCAATAACATACTACTCAACATCTTAGCATCAATGTATTTATTTGAAAGAAAAATGACATCAATCATTGTTTCCACAGAAAGCCAATTTTTTTTCAAAATCCCATTGTCACAGGGACAGAAAGTGAGGTGAAATATTCTGAACAGGCGCACAGACAGCAAAACAAACACCATGGGACTGTTAACCCTTACCTATGCTATCCAAAGACTATATATACTCTGTGTGTGTGTGTGTGTGTGTGTGTGTATATATATATATATATATATGCAACTGTAGTTACACTAAAAAAAAAGCTTTTGTTAAACTTAAGAACAAACCTACAGAACCTATCTTCCTCGTAACTTGAGGCTGCCTGTAAATAATCCAATTAAAACAGTTTGAAACTCTCAGAGTATAGTAAAGCTAAAAATATCACACACGCCATTAAAAAATCCTTCTACCACTGCCACATAAAAGCTGAAGCCAATAGAAACAGATCTTTGTCCACCAGTGAAAAGTTAGAGGAAGACCCCCCTCACCCCACACGGAAGGAAATTCTACAATCCGGGAGCAGAGTTTGAGAGGAAGAGTAGTAGGAGAAGAAAAGACGCAGTGAAAAGGGACAACTTATACTATGGAGTGCATGTCTTGAAAAACAATTAGGTTTTTAAAAGCAAAGGTTGGGTTTGGCAGGGAAGGAGGAAAGGGTGGAGATGAAACTGCCAGGTAAACAGTGACATTTCCAGTAACCTTAGGCTACAATGACTCAACTGGAAACATGTGAAGCAATGATTAAACTTCGATACACTTTCAGAATTCTCAATGCAACCTTCATTTACTTAAAGTATTTCATTTCAGGATAAACTACACCTGAAAAACATGTAAACTACACAAACAGTTTATTTTTAATATATAACTACAACTTGGTGACCCGGTGACACCCGGGTTATGAGAAGAAGATATTGTTTGTTTTGGGATGTTAGGTAATATCACTTAAGTCTGATCCTGAACCGTTGTTGGCTGGGTTTAGTGCTCTCTGGACAAGAGTGAACTACAACTCCCAGATCCAAGGTCAATCACCCCAAACCAGGCTTGTATGCAGTTGCCATATTGGGTCTGCGAGCCAAGTTTGGTCCATATCTAATGTCGGCTGGGTTCAGTGCTTTCGGGATGTAGATGAACTACAACTCCCAAAATCAAGGTCCATTCCCCCAAATCCCTGCACTATGTACAGTTGGTCATGGGGCTTCTCTGTGCCAAGTGTGGTCCCGATCCACTGTTGCTGGGGGGGGGGGGGGGTCACTGGATGGAAATGAACTGCAGCTCCCAAAATCAAGGTCCAGTCCCATGTTCAGTTTGTCATGGGTGTTCTCTGTGCCAAGTTTGGTCCCAGTCCATTGTCGGTGGAGGTCAGCGTTTCAGTGAAGGTACTGCAAGTCCCATCATCCGTGGCAAGCATGGTGCAAATCCATCATTGGTTGGGTGAACAGTGCTCTCAAATACAACTCCTGTAAAACATGGTAAATTCTCCCCAAACCTCTTATTCAGTCGCTGATCAATTCCTCCATTAACTGTGTGCCATAGGAAAGGGTAGGAAAGAGTTAAGATAGAGGCAGGGAGTGATGTCATGCAAATTAAGGGATGTCCATTTTGGAGGAAAACAGAACACCTAGGAGGAAATTTTCCCCGCATGAAAGCCTTCACTTGGGTGGGGGACATTATGGTGTTTGTGGAGAACATTGGCAAGGTTTGGGGCTACGTGTTCATGGCACTCATTCTTACCTGCAATGTCAGGTAAGGGAGGGCCATGGGTGTCTTCTGCTCAGTGGGAACTATAGCCTGTTTGTGGAAACAGGAGGCTGTCTATGTAAGTAGACACCTCCGCCTCATACACACATACACGTTTTCACTTTTATTATATTATTATTATAGATATAGATATAATAACAAACTTGTAGTTAAAAATACAAACTGCAACTGCTCCAGATTAAGATAAAAACTAATTTTCCTCAATGGAGACATATGGAAAAAAGGGTGATTTACTGAAGGGCACATATTGAAGGTGACAAGGTCTGCAAGAATCTGGACCTCCAAGTAACAAATCTGATCTCACCTGGCCACAGTTGTCCTTATCTTTGTAACTACTCAGCTATTCAAACAGAAGTGTTGTTCAAATAACTGGAAAATCTCCTACTTATTCAAATGCAAAAGTCAGTTGTTCCAGAATAAATGAACGCTGAACAAGGAAGGCCAATGATCGTTAGCAGTATAGAGATACATCTCATCTTCTCACATACAGAATCACGTTACATATTCAGAAAGGTGGGAAGTTATGTGCTCCTTGTTAGGGAAAAACTACCCTAAAATATAGCAGAGCTTCCAAAAATATAAACAGGATAAAAAGTTAAGCATTCAGCTCATTAGCCAGCAGAGCGTGAGGTGCCATGTGATGTGGCTGTAAAGAATTCAGAGCTGAGGCAGGCAGACTCCAATATTAAAAATCACTAAATATTTATTTACAATAATAAACAATAACTGCATTTCTGCAATAATCAAGACTGGGTCTGAGCTACTCTAATACCCATCTCTTCTAAGGTTTCAAGAGAGGAAAAATCATCCATCCCTACATCTCTCTGACACACACGCAGAGACCTCAAAGCACACAACTCATACTCTCCATATTATAATGAACAGAAGTCAGATTTTTAAAAAATGCTTGCAGTAGAAAAGTATCCATTCTACACAACCAATCAGAATGAGAGCAGAAACAGAAAGGAGAGAAGAAATAGATACATCCCCAACTGTCATACAGGAGACATGGGGGAAGGAAAACCCTTAGGCTATACTAAGCTAACTAAACTGTTCCTCATTGAGGACTTGAGACTCGGGCAGTGTGGTGTTGAACTCCAACATTCCTTTGTCCTAGAACAGTGGTTCTCAACCTGCGGGTCCCCAGATGTTTTGGCCTTCAACTCCCAGAAATCCTAACAGCTGGTAAACTGGCTGGGAAAATAAGCATGTTGGAGCACGCTAGCTTTCTACAGCAGAACAAATATGTAAAAATGTAGCACTCAAGCTTTCTGAATTCAGATACCTCTTGCCAGCTATATCTGAATATACCGTATCATTTCTGAAGATACCATTCAGTTCAGAGTTCAAAGAAAACTAAAAGAACATCATTTGGTATGAAATGTAAATTCTTCAGTAAAGGACACACATTTATTGTATGATGTTAGCTAAAATGCCCGGTACATTACTAGTTGAAAGATAACATAAAAATGCTTTAAATTAACAAGAAGAATCATTTGAAAACAACTCGGTATCATGGACTGGACAGAAACACTGGATCTGCATCCTTTAAGAGGGACTAGCCAACCTCCCAAAGGGGTTTTGACAATACCTTAAATACTTTGTCTATTTATTGAGTATCAACAAATTCTTCTTAATATTAACTTACATGTACTGAATAAATTTAAAACTGTTGTATCTGAACTTGTTTTTAAAATTGTTATCCCTCATTTTGGATGAATGATTATCTTTTCAATACTATATTCAATATTGTTTAGCTTCCCTGCCCACCCACACCTTCTTAGCTTCTTAATGCCTAGCCCTCCCAATACTGTGGGATCACAAGGCCCCACACCATTGGCTTTTCTGTCAAGGACTGGTTGTGTTTGTAATCCAGGATTTGGAGAACCAACCCATCCCCCAGTACCTGCTTGTGCTCAACATTGTTTTCTTGTAGGAAAAGCTCTTTCTCTAATTTTACACCTTATCAAAATAAAACTTTCATTTTAAATGGAAACAAAGTCACAGCACCTGTCCTAGCAGATTTGTTTAACCTCTCTCTCTCTCTCTCTCACACACACACACACAAACTCAGGTACAGACATAAAAGTCAAAAATTAGGGTGGAAACAATGTTGTCAGACCTGCTCTAGAAGTAAATTTGTTTAATCTCTCACACACAAACTCAGGCACACAAGTCATGAATTAGTCTTGTAATAAGCTTGTGCTTGGTTGTAATCATCTACAATCATAAAATCTGAAGAGAGCATTGACAAAATGTCACATGCTCCACTTACTGAACACTTAATCAGCTGTAAAGAAATTGCTCAAGAATATCTACCTCTACAAGGCTCCTTCAGGCAGCTAGAAACAAAAAAGCTAATGTTTACTTCAGACCTTAACAGAGTGATATGAATTTCCACTAGCTACACTACCTCATCTTTACAACCAATCACACACCAAAGGAAGCATTATTTACATAAGGTCTATCCCAGGGACAAGTGACCTTGAGAACAAGTATGCTTTCAATTCCACTTCTGAAATCTTGACGTTAAACAAATTCAAACTTCCACAAGATCACAAATACTCAGGGTAAACCGGTTCTGATGAGAGATAAACCCTAACCGGGAGTAAGCAAACACATGCACAAACCCAACTTTACATTAAATAGCAGGAAAACTTCAATGGTGTTAGGGCATTTTTAGTGTAGCACACCTGTGGAATGGTTAAGTACCCAAACACTATTCTGGCACAGAAAGTCTACTAAAAGTTTGTTTCAAAACAGGGACACAGTTCTCTTGCTTTGGTCAGCGGAGCTTCAAGGTGAGTCATTTAAGAACAACAGCAACAAAGGAACCCATGTTTCCCAATTTCCACAAGAATGAATTTCTTTGATTGACATCTCCAAAAGGTATTACTTACAAAACAAATAAAATGTCTCTCATTTCACAACCATACACAATGCACATAAAAAGCATTTTAAACAAATGCTATGGTTCCGGTACAGGGCTTTCGGGATTGCAGACCATTCCAACGTTTTTTGGCGGCTCCTTGTAAGCCGTACTAGAAAAAAGGGGGCAACATCTGGACTGCATTAGAAAGCGGACAAGCGAAGACAAAAGAGGAAATGGACCAAAAATGAAAATAAATCCTCACTCTCCCCTCCACCTCCAGGGACACATCTGTTTCTTCCTTCTGCTCCGCTGGCATTTGAGGGGGACCTTTTGTGGGACCCCTGCAGAGAGGCCTGCCGGTGCCAATCCACAGGAAATTTTTTGCAAGAGGAAATTCCAGGTCCTTGTTTTCAAAGAAACGTTGTGCTTGTAGGCACTGGCAGCACTTCGCTTCTGATTGGGCTCCTAGTGGGCCAAACCAGAAAAGATACAAAGCTAAAAGAAAGCCTTACTGACTTTAAATGCAAGACACTGCCACACATTGGAGGCGGATCCACACAAAAGGCAGCTCACCTTTGGGATCAAAGGGGAGACAAAGGAAACAAACACACCAAAACACATCCCACCGCCTCTTTGGCAATCCACATCCCATGCTTCAGTTCACTTTAAAGGTGTGAGGGCTGTTTTCCTCGAAAGCCTGAGGGACTTCATCTGCAAAAGGGGATATTCATTCTCCAAATTTCTTGCTTGCTTCAAAACCTGTCCCAAACTTTTCTCATTGCGTGCAGAGTAAGTGAGCTTTTCTGGCCAGCTATTCTTTCTGGATAAATTGCCTTTTTTTTGGGGGGGGGGGGGGGGGCAACAAGTTGCTCAGGATCCCTGCCTCCAGGTCTTTAAAGCTGGCACCGACAGGGCAGTGAGGCCGCTTTACACTGACATATAATTCAGATTATCAAAGCAGATCATCTACATTATCTGCTTTGAACTGGATTATATGAGTCTATACTGCCATATAATCGAGTTCAAAGCAGATAATATGGATTTTATATGGCGATGTAGGCCTTTTCCACATAGCTGTATATTACCCACACTGAACTGGATTATATGGCAGTGTGGACTCAGATAAGACATTTCAAAGCAGATATTCAGCCCTTCCAGACAGCCCCTAAATCCCAGGATCTGATCCCAGGTTTTCTGTTTATCCCAGATTATCTGGTAGTGGGGACTCAGGCCCCTTCCACACATCAGAATAAAATCCCTCATTATGTGCTTTGAACTGGAATATATGGCAGTGTGGACTCAGATAACCCTGTTCAAAAGCAGATACTATGGGCTTTTCTGCCTTGATATTCTGGGCTATATGGCTGTGTGGAAGAGCCCCAAGTTTAAAGCAGAAAACCTGAGATCAGATCCTGGGATATAGGGCCTGTCTGGAAAAGCCCATTGTGGATTACCCGCCTTGATATTCTGGGTTATATGGCTGTGTGGAAGTTCCTGTAGAAACGGTCAGAGTGCACCTTCACTATTCACAGCAAAGTGCATGATGCAGGGCCCTTCCCCATTCAGCTGTGTGGATGGGGCCTCAGATATTCCAATTCAAAGCAAATATTGTGGATTATTCTGCCTTGATATTCTGGTTAAATGGCTGTGTGGAAGGGCCCTCATTCCCCAACACCTGATGAAAAACAGCCTGCTGGAGGTGTGCTTTTTGGAATGTCTAGATTGAGGCTGGGCCAAAAGGCCATCACAAAGGGCTTTCAATAACTGAGGGCCCTTCCAGACAGGCCCTGTATCCCTGTATCTGATCCCAGGTGTTCTGTTTATCCCAGATTATCTAGCAGCGTGGACTCGTATAATCCAATTTAAAGCAGAAAACCTGGGATCCCATTCTGGGATATATGGCCTGTCTGGAAGGGTCCTGAGGCACCTTTCGACACTGTCAAATAACATCCAGATTAGCTTCTCTGAACTGGATTCTATGGCAGTGTAGACTCTTATCATCCAGTTCACAGCATGTAATGTGGATTATCTGATTTGATAATCTAGATTCTATGGCAGTGTAGAAGGGGGATATCTATGGGCCCTTCCACACAGCTATATAACACAGAATATCAAGGAGGATAATGCACAATATTGGCTTTGATCTGGGGGCCCTTCCACACAGCCCTATATCCCAGAATTTAAGGCAGAAAATCTCACAGTATCCGAGTGTGGACTCAGAAAACTCAGTTCAAAGCAGATATTGTGGGATTTTCTGCCTTGATATTCTGGGATATAGGGCTGTGTGGAAGGGCCCTGGGTTATCTGAGTCCACACTGTCATATAACCCAGTTCAATGCAGATAATGTGGGATTTTATTCAACTGTATGGAAGGGGTCTTAGTCATGCTTTTATTTTTGTTTACAATAGCACAGCATCTAATACAGTAGTAGAGGTAGGATATCAAATGGCGTGGCGTAAAAAAAACAGGTTCGGAAGTTATCAAAACATCAATCTTCTCACCTCGACGAAGAAGCAGCAGCTGTCCATGGCTGCTGCTGCTGCTGCGCGACCTCCTCCCCTCAGGAAAAGTGCTGCTGCTGGAGGGCGAAGGGGCCCCAGGGCCTCGTCAGGGCCTGGCAACTGCTTCTGCCCCTCTCTCCACCGCCCTCGCCATCCCGCCCGGCCTCTCTCCCCTTCTCCTTGTTTTCTCCGCAGGCGCTCATTCAGGCTCCCTCCTTCCTCAGCGCCGCATGGCTCCTTCTTCTTCCTTCCACAGAAGTTTTGAGGTATCCGACCCGCGCGCGAGACGGGAAGGTGTGCGCGCGCCTGCGTTTGTGTCTGTGTGCTCCTCGCGCACAAGCACGCGCCCCTACCCGTCCGCCCAAAGAGGGGCTTTCGCTGCTTGCTTGCTCGCTCCCTCTCTCCCGGCTGCTGTTCCGCGGAGTCTGAGAGAGTGGCGAAAGGCACGCCCCCCCCCCCCCACAGCGCGTCGCAGCCAATCCCAAGCCAGGAGCGCCTCTTTGGAATCTCGAGGCGGGAGGCGCGCGAGCCGCTGCTCTCTTTCTCTCTCCCCCCTTCTCTGAACTTCCAGACAGGTAAAAAGGCTGGAATTGGGGTATTGAAAAGGGGTTGAAACTTTGGGTTGCTGTGAGTTTTCCGGGCTGTATGGCTATGTTCCAGAAGCACTCTCTCTTGACATTTCGCCCACATCTATGGCAGGCATGCTCAAAGGTTTTGAGGTCCGTTGGAAACTAAGCAAGTGAAGTTTATATATCTGTGGAAGGTCCAGGGTGGGAGAAAGAACTCTTGACTGTTTGAGGCAAGTGTGAATGTTGCAATTCACCGCCTTGATTAGCATTGAATAGCCTTGCAGCTTCAAAGCCTGGCTGCTTCCTGTCTGGGGGGATGCTCTGTTGGGAGGTGTTAGCTGGCCCTAATGAGCCCTTGGTGGCACAGTGGGTTAAACCCTTGTGCCAGCAAAACTGATGACATGAAGGTTGGGTTGCTGACCTGAAGGTTGCTGGTTCTAATCCAACTTGGGGAAAGCGTGGATGAGCCGCTATTTTGGGGGTGGTTTGAACCCCTAAACCGCCCCCTTGGCTATGGGCTTGGGCACAACTGCATACTGTACAATTGATTCCACACCATTCTAATTGCCATGGTCCAATGCTATGGGTTGGAATTTGTGGAGACACCAGCACTCTTTATTTATTTATTTACAGCATTTATATTCCGTCCTTCTTACCCCGAAGGGGACTCAGGGCGGATCACATTACACATATAGGCAAACATGCAATGCCTTTTAACATAAAACAAAGACAAGCAAACATAGGCTCCGAGCGGGCCTCGAACTCATGACCTCCTGGTCAGAGTGATTCATTGCAGTTAATTGCAGCTGGCTTGCTCTCCCGCCTGCACCACAGCCCAGAGGTAGCTAAAAGACCTTGTTAAGGGCCTTTCTATACAGCCATATAACCCAGAGTATCAAGGTAGATAACCCACAATATCTGCTTTGAATTGGATTATATGAGTCCACATTGCCATATAATCCAGTTCAAAGCAGTTAACGTGGATTTTAACAGCTATATGGAAGTGGCCTAAGACTGCAATTATTATTATAGATGTACTTACTTACTTACTTAGGCGATCCCTCGTAGTTCGAGGAGGATTGTCTTCCATCTTTGGTGTCTTGGGGGTGGGTTCTTAGGTGGCTGAAGAGACCTATTCTTGATTTGCATGTTCTCCCACAATGAGGACATTGGTTTCTAGGTGGAAGACGGTCCCAGTCAGGGTTGGCTTGATGGGCCTTCCTCTTGGCACGTTTCTCCCTTAAGCCCTCCATTTGTGCCTCTTCAAACTCCACAGCACTGCTGGTCGCAGCTGACATCCAATTAGAGCGCTCAAGGGCCAGGGCTTCCCAGGTCTCAGTGTCTATGCCACAGTTTTTAAGGTTGGCTTTAAGCCCATCTTTAAATCTCTTTTCCTGCCCACCAACATTACGTTTCCCATTCTTGAGTTCGGAGTAGAGTAGCTGCTTTGGGAGACGGTGATCGGGCATTCAGACAACGTGGCCAGTCCAGCGGAGTTGATGGCGTAGGAGCATCGCTTCAATGCTGGTGATCTTTGCTTCTTCCAGCACACTGACATTTGTCTGCCTGTCTTCCCAAGAGTTTTTCAGGATTTTTCTGAGGCAACACTGATGGAAACGCCCTAGGAGTTGAGTGTGACATCTGTAGACCGTCCACATTTCGCAGGCGTAGAGCAGGGTTGAGGGGACTATGGCTTTGTAAACAAGCACCTTGGTATCTCTACGGATGTTCCGATCATCAAACACTCTCTGCTTCATTCTGAAAAATGCTGTACTCGCAGAGCTCAGGCGGTGTTGTATTTCAGTGTCGATGTTGAGTTTTGTGGAGAGGTGGCTGCCAAGGTAGCGGAAATGGTCAACATTTTCTAATGTTGCACCATTAAGTTGAATTCCTGGCATTGTAGAGGGATTAGCTGGTGCCTGTTGGAAGAGCACTTTGGTTTTCTCGATGTTCAATAAGAGGCCGAGCTCGTATGCTTCTGCAAAGGTGTTTAGAGTGGCTTGTAGGTCTTCTTCTGAGTGCGCACAGACTATGTTGTCATTGGCATATTGGAGTGCTATAACAGATGTTGTGGTGACCTTGGTTTTGGCTCTCAGTCTGCTGAAGTTAAATAGCTTGCCATCTGTCCAATAGATGATTTCCACACCGTTGGGAAGCTTCCCATCAACAAAGTGAAGTATCATAGTGATGAAGATGGAAAATAAGGTAGGGGCAATAACACATCCCTGCTTGACACCTGATTCCACCTTAAATGGGTCACTTTGGGAGCCATTGCTGTCCAAGACTGTTGCCATCATGTCATCATGGAGGAGCCCCAGGATGTTCACAAATTTGTCAGGGCACTCAATTTTTTGGAGGATGGTCCAGAGTGCTGCGATTCACTGTGTCAAATGCCTTTGCAAGGTCAATGAATGCCATGTACAGAGGTTGGTTTTGTTCCCTGCATTTTTCTTGGAGCTGTTGTGCAATGAAGATCATGTCCGCTGTTCCTCTGGAGGGACGGAAGCTGTTCTGGGATTCTGGGAGGGTGTCTTCTGAAACAGGGAGAAGGCGGTTTGCAAGGATTCTTGCAAGAATTTTCCCAGCAGAGGTTAGAAGGGAGATACTGCGATAGTTCCTGCAGTCTGTTCTGTCCCCTTTCTTGAAAAGGGTGGTGATGGTGGTATCCTTGAAGTCTGCTGGGATTTTCTAGGTCACTCACACTTTTCAATGAGCTGGTGGAGTTGTTGTATCAGCTCAGGTCCACCCTCTGGCTGATGGCATTGCTGACTTCTTCCAAACTAGGCAGTGCTGCAAGGTCATCCCTGGTTTGTTGTTGCGGGATTTGTGAGAGGGCCTCTTCCGCCACATTGGAGCTGCGATTCGGCAGGTTCTGGTAGTGCTCTTTCCAACGTAGTGCAATTGATGTTTTGTCCTTCAGAAGTTTGGTTCCATCTGATGAGCATAGAGGCTGTATGCCATGGTTTCTTGGTCCGTAGATGATCTTTGTGGCTTTGAAAAATCCCTGAGCATCATGGGTGTCTGCAAAGTGTTGGATTTCTTCAGCCTTCTTTGTCCACCAGATGTTCTTGAGTTCTCTGGTCCTTCTTTGGACCTCAGCTTTTGCACTGGCATAGATCTTTTTCTTAGCAGCACAGTTGGTGTCTCTCTGCCATGTTTGGAAGGCTTTCCTTTTGTTATCAATCAGCTGTTGGATTTCTTTGTCGTTATCATCAAACCTGTCTTGATGTTTCTTAGTTTGGTATCCAATGCTTTCTTCGCAGGCTGTGATGATGGAGGTCTTCAGTTTATTCCAATGTTCCTCAACATTTTTGGGGTGTTCTGTGGGTAGATGATCCTTGAGTGTTGTTTGGAGAAGGGCTCGTTTGGAGGGCTCCTGAAGGGCTTGGGTGTTCATTTTGCGCCTTGTTTTTTTTCCTTGGAGTCTGCGTTTGGGGACGATCTTGATAGCCATCGTGGATCGGATTAACCTGTTGTCTGTCCAGCAGTCATCATCACCTGTCATGGCTCTTGTGAGAAGCACATTGCGGCGGTCTCTGGCACGTGTAATTACATAGTCTAAGAGGTGCCAATGCTTTGACCGGGGGTGCTTCCATGATGTCTTGAGCTTGTTTTTCTGGCGGAAGAGCGTGTTGGTGATGACAAGGTTGTGCTCTCCGCATTTGGTGAGAAGCAAGATGCCATTCGAGTTGCTGTTTCCGACCCCGTCTTTTCCTATGATCCCTGGCCACGGGTCGGAGTCCCTTCCGACTCTTGTATTAAAGTCCCCCAGGAGGATGATTTTGTCCTTCTCAGGTATCTCTGATAGGATGGTGTCCAGCTGACAATAAAAATTTTCCTTGATGTCTTCGTCAGCATCTAGTGTTAGTGCATAGACACATATGATGGTTGCGTGTTGGTTTTTGGCAAGGTTAATTCAGAGGGTTGAGAGTCATTCGTTAAAGCCAATGGGTGCCTCAGTCAGGTGCTTCACCAGGTTATTTCTGTTAGCAAAGCCAACTCCGTGTATTCTTCGCTCTTCTTCAGGCAGTCCCTTCCAGAAAAAGGTGTAGCCTCCTTTTTCTTCCTTCAGCTGTCCCTCTCCTGCTCTCCGGGTCTCCTGAAGGGCTGCTATGTTGATATTAAAGCATCCCAGCTCCCTTGCAATGATAGCAGTCCTGTGTTCGGGGCGTTCGCTGTCAGTGTTTTCCGACAGTGTCCGTACGTTCCATGTTCCAAAGTTCATTTCTTTTTTTTGGCCACAGAGTGGTGACCCCTCTGGACATGGCAGTCCAGTCAGGGTAAGAGAGGCAGACTATGTTTAGGGCACCTTTTCTAGCCCCTTCCCTGTGTGGGGTGAGCAGAGCAGATCCTAAAAAGGGCTGCTCAGTCATGGATACAGCTGCCGAACTACTCAACTGCCTCGGTCCTTGAGGTAGAACGACTGAGTCCATATCCACCACCCACGTGCCAGTCTGTGACTAGGGGCTTCCAGATTTCACAGGCCTGCCCCCGTCGCCACTTGCTGATTGCCATGGGACTTTTGTTGGTTTGTTTTTATTTTTCTTGGAAGACGCCTGTGCGTGATTTTTTTTAATGTGTGGAGGACGGTGCACGGCCGGTCAACATACAGTCTTCACAGAGTGAGGTCCCAGCAGTGGTGTGGTTAACACAACGAGAGTGGCTTCTCAGTCTGTTGCAGCCTTCTTCCGCCTTCACAGCCGTTGTAACATGTATCATGTTATCCTCCGCCTACTCCGCCGTTGAGGTCTTCGGATTGTGCTTGGTCTGGATCCTCTCTTGTGGCCACTCCTGGGAATGCATGACTCCAGTGGTTGTGCCCACAGGTTCATTGGAACATGCAAGCCCCCTCACCACGACCACGTGACAATCCATCAAGGGGGTATTTGTACATAACAACACAGCACACATGCATATTAGGTACAAGTGTCTGGGATTTGTCTCTGAATATTGGGCTCTTCCCAAGGGCCTAGGATATTACAGGTATTTTCACAGAATCAACTGACTTGAATGTCTCTCATTCATGGGGTCACCGTAAATCAAAGTCAATCTGATGCTAGTTAGCAACAATAATGAGCAAGAGAACGCAAACATGGCAAATAGAAGAGTTCAGGGTGTGAAAGCTTTTCCATGTTTTAGTCCTTGCAAATCTAGAAGGTGGGAGCTAAATGACATTTCATTAGTTATCAGAATTCCTACTGGAGAGCAATGCCCTCATTCCCTCCACCAACGCTGCTACCCCTTTAGGTAGCTTCCCATAGGCAACAATTGGCCTTGTGATATAGAGCAGGCAGATCTTTGATAAGGTAAATAGATTCCACCTATATATTAGGAGGAACTTCCTGATAGTACAAGCTGTGGAATATGCTGCTCCAGGAAATAATGGAGTGTCCTTCTCAAGAGGTATTTAAACAGAGACTGTACGGCCATCTGTCAGGGGTGCTTTAATTGTGCTTTCCTGCATGGTATGGGGTTGGATTGGACAGCCTATGTGGTCTCTTCCAACTCCATGATTCAATTATTCTATGATCCAAGAGCAGGATGACCTCCCATGACTTTTCCACTCGTTTCAGCTGGAAGATGTTGATTATTTGTTTATATTATTTTTGTTATTTTTATAACTACGTAACCTTTTCCCTAGGTCTACATATCTTATATAAATTAAAACAGATACATTTCTTCTCTGTTCCTTCTCTAATAGCAGGTAACTATGCAAAAGGACAACCCCAGTCCAACACATCTAAATCAGTGCCACACCTTCACACTTTTGAACCCTTCTCCTTCTGATAGTGTCTGAGAAAAATATCTACATGAAGAATTGGAGATGGAATGAGAGGGTGAAGAGGAAGAGCTCCAACACACAGTATGTTTTCTTTTCCTTGTACAAAAAATACAACAGGAAATGTTTGCTGGTTTTTGTTGTAATGTCTTGTAAATTAAAATATCTCAAATTAACACCAGAGATAGTCAAGTGATGATAAGTTTATTGAGTGCAAGTAACCATGGCTGAAGAAGTCCATGACTTGTTCCATTGTTTTGTTGCAGAAAAGGCAACTGATTAATTTCTGTCCCAGATTTTGCAATACAGTAGACACTAGTACCCATTGGGATTGGTAGCTGCTGGATAAATGTAGTTTCTGGTTGCTTGAGAGTTACCATTTAAAATAGGCCTAAGTAATACTAAGCCTCATACTATATCATACAATAAATTTTGTATTGACTTGTTATTAATATTGAACTACGGTAATTAAAAGCAAATCAACACAAATAAAGACAAACTTAATGTAACACAATTTTACTCTTTTACTGTATTTATAAAACAGCTTTTTATTTCAAATATTTTGTCTTCATTTTTTTTACTGGTTGCTTGAAAGTTCCAGTTGTTTCCATTCTGGTTAACTGAGAGTCTATTGTATATTTTGCTGCAGTTTGCTGATTTTTTTTCCAGTTAAGTCCAGAAATGTCATACCCACCTTTGGCTTCTGAACCTGATCCAGAAATGAACTATGAACTATGAACTATGAACTATTCTGACTTTTTACCTAGTCCACAGAGCTCTTTCCAATTACAGCTGCCGGCTGTTGGTAGCTCGGCTGATTCCTTAATTGGGAGAGAAAGTGAAAATATTACTCCTATGGCGGAACCAGATGTTCTTAGTTCCCCAAAGAATGTGTCTTTCAACAGAAGGGAGTTTCTGCATCACCAGAGATCTGAGAAACAAGAACTCCGCAGGAGTAACCGCTTGGCATCTCGAGGGGATAATGGATAGAAGGCTTTCCCTTGGGAACCTTTAGGGAGTTTGGCTTTCCTTGTTTGTGATCAAATCTAAGTTCCATAAAAGTGCTTTGCACCATGGACATTTCGCGGTGTCAACATTTCTATTTCCTGAGAAAGGTTCACCAACTCTAGCTCCTGTTTCTTCCAAGCCAAGTTTCCAGATCCTGGCAGCCAAGCCGAGCCGCGACTCCCAAGTAGACCCGGATTAAGTCTACTTCCTTGCCTTGTTCCTGAACCAAGTTTTGCCTCAGCTTCATCGTGTTCCTGCCTTGTTATCAAAGTTTTCCTAGTGACTTTGGACTTTGTTATTCAGTCTTGCTTCCTTGTTTTTTCCCCGCTCAAGAACTTTCCAACAGTTTTGAGTGTGTTTCAGTTTCTGGACTTTGGACAATAATATTGACATATCCCTTCAATTCTTTGGACTAATTCCTACCTTTTCATAAAAGACTATTACCTGCTCAACCTTTCCACCTATTCATTCCTGGATTTATAACTGTTTTAATAAAGATATTATATGTTTATTGGTGTCTGTCTGGTTTTCAGTGCTCACGCTGCCCTGGGGTATAACCAAAAGTTTTCTGCAGTTTCTCACCATAATTGTAACTAGTTCTCACTACTTCCCCTGCTTCTCCCCCCACTGCCTTTCATAATAACTGGATAGAGAATATCCAGGATTTGAATTCAAATTCCTGTTAATATGGGAAATCACAGGATAATATTGATCAAGTCAACAGCTGGAAACCTCTGTTTCCCATCTGACAAATAGAAATAAGATGGTTGGCTGCTCAGAGGTTCTGTGGAATGAATGCTACAAAACACTGAAAATGCATTGTTCATTTAATTTAATATCCTGTTCATTTAATGGTGGTAGCTGTCATCCATTATTTCAGTCCACCAGATATTTCCTGAAACATTTTCAATTGTGAAAACAAACTTGAATATGAACGAGGTTGAATTCTGGCTCACAATAATATGTTACTTCTTCCTGTGCTGACTGGAAGGTGAACCATATTGTGTACTTTCTGTGCATCCAGATTATTCAGTGATGCAGCCAAATAAATTACAAAAAGCTGCTGTTCAGCTGAGTGCTGGGGAGTTAAATAATGTTCATGAAACATTAATACAGCCTGTTAGTACAGTTCTATTTAGGAATCATTTCTTTAAAAAGTGTGTTGCCTGAATCATAAGACACCTGGTGATACTATACGCAGCTTCTAAAGTCTTGTTAAGCATTTGCAGAAACTATTAAGAAACCAGTGATTTTTTTCCCATGCAAAATTTACAGGGAACATGTGGAATTTCCAGAAAATTCAAAATTAAATTAAATGCCTTTCTAAACCACAGAATTCCACAGAGATGTCACTAAGTGAATGTAAATTATTCTGATTACTCTTATATTGTGTTGTCGAAGGCTTTCATGGCCAGAATCACAGGGTTGTTGTATGTCTTTCGGGCTGTGTGGCCATGTTCCAGAAGCATTCTCTCCTGACGTTTCGCCCACATCTATGGCAGGCATCCTCAGAGGTTGTGAGGTATGGATAAACTAAGTCAGGAAAGGAAAGAATATATATCTGTGTAGAGTCCAAGGTGTGGCAAGAGTTCTTTGTCACTGGGAGCCAGCATTAATGTTTCAGTTAATCACCCTAATTAGCATTGGAAATGTTTTGTCCCTTGCCTGGGGGCATCCTTTGTTCAGTCAAGTCCTCATTGTGTTGGTTCCCATCTACTGTTTTGATTTTGGAGTTTTGTAATACTGGTAGCCAGATTTTGTTCATTTTCATGGTTTCTTCCTTTCTGTTGAAGTTGTCCACATGCTTGTGGATTTCAATGGCTTCTCTGTGTAGTCTGACATGATAGTTGTTAGAATGGTCCAGCATTTTTGTGTTCTCAAATAGTATTCTGTGTCCAGGCTGGTTCATCAAATGCTCTGCTATGGCTGATTTCTCTGGTTGAATTAGTCTGCAGTGCCTTTCATGTTCTTTGACTCTTGTTTGGGCGCTGCGTTTGGTGGTCCCTATGTAGACTTGTCCACAGCTGCATGGTATCCGGTAGACTCCTGCAGAAGAGAGAGCATTTGATGAACCAGCCTGGACACAGAATACTATTTGAGAACACAAAAATGCTGGACCATTCTAACAACTATCATGTCAGACTACACAGAGAAGCCATTGAAATCCACAAGCATGTGGACAACTTCAACAGAAAGGAAGAAACCATGAAAATGAACAAAATCTGGCTACCAGTATTACAAAACTCCAAAATCAAAACAGTAGATGGGAACCAACACAATGAGGACTTGACTGAACAAAGGATGCCCCCAGGCAAGGGACAAAACATTTCCAATGCTAATTAGGGTGATTAACTGAAACATTAATGCTGGCTCCCAGTGACAAAGAACTCTTGCCACACCTTGGACTCTACACAGATATATATTCTTTCCTTTCCTGACTTAGTTTATCCATACCTCACAACCTCTGAGGATGCCTGCCATAGATGTGGGCGAAACGTCAGGAGAGAATGCTTCTGGAACATGGCCACACAGCCCGAAAGACATACAACAACTCTTATATTGTGCTTTGCAGTTTTCCACATTTTATTGTGTTATAGCCTGAAAGTGAAATGGATTTAATTGTCATTGTTGCCACATGATATATACAAGACACTCAACACTAAGAGGATGCAAACTAGTTTTATTGCAACATAAATAAAACTCCTGCCATGTGTTAGCTGCCCATGTATTCATCCCCTGAGTCAATACTTGGTAGAAATACCTTTGCCAGCATTTACAGCGGCATGAAGAGCCAGAGGGGTGTAGAAGGTTAAGCCCTGGACTATGATTCTGGAGAAAAGGGTTTGAATTCTTTGCCAGCTATGGAAATTACTGGTCTCAGCCATGCTGGCTAGAGATTATTGAATTTGTAATTCGACAACAGCTGAAGCCTCAATGTTGCAAACTGCTGCTTTATATAGATTGTTTAATCTATGGGCCCTTCCACACAGCCCTATATCCCAGAATATCAACGCAGAAAATCCCACATTATCTGAGTGTGGACTCAGATAACCCAGTTCAAAGCTGATACTTTCGGATTTTCTGCCTAGATATACTGGTATATAGCACTGTGTAGAAGGGCCCCGTATTATCTGTCTCTATCTCTCTGGCCCCGTCCACACCCCTGTATAAAATCCCACATTATCAGTTTTGAACTGGGTTATATGGCAGTGTGGATTCAGATAACCCAGTTCAAAGGAGATATTGGGGGTTATCTGCCTAGATATTTTGGGTTATATGGCTGTGTGGAAGGGTCTCTCTCTTTCGCACACACAGCCCACACAACACTGTGAGATACTGTAATCTAAAAGAGTGATTGACTCACAGTGAGTAAGTGAGATGTATGTAAGAGAGCACAATCTGGACATCCTTTTACCTTGTTTGATGCCCAGTGTCCATCAACATGGAGAAATTTTATTTTTTTTACTGAAGAACTTGCTCAAACAAAGTTCCTTTTCCCATATGTTTGTGAGGCAAAATGTTTACACCCATCATGTATATATCGACAGGGTAGGAACTCCCATAAGCCTCTGTATTTCCATGTCTTTATTCCCTATTTCTTCATATATGTTCCAGAACAAAAGCAGTCAAATTGAACACAGATTTGAAGGAATGCCACTTCAAATTTATGAAAGTTCTTTGTGCAGATAAAGGTTACTCAAACACACTTAACCCTCTCTTCATTGATTTCATTGTAATGCTGCAGGAATGAATGGATTTATAGGAATTACAAGCATACTTTTAGGAATACAAGAGGCTTAGACTGAAATTTCATCTTATGAAAACTTGTATTACGTGAGAAGTCAGATAAACTCATATGAATTCAATTCACTAATGGCCCAAATCATGGCTCATGCATATGTATTTTTTCCTGTTTCAGTGGCAAAAGAAGAAACAGTACACTGAAGAGAAATCACTTCAGAGGTAGTCCAATTTTTCATTATGGAATAGGTAGAAAATATTTTCATTTTACTTGTCATTTTATTAGCCGTTTTTAGCAATCAACCATAGCAACATCCATAGTCAGATGTATGTAAAATAGATATAATGCACACCAGGAAAACTGCACAGCTGACTACCAGAACCAGATCATACTGAAATAATTGAGGTCAAGATTTGTAGATTAGCCTGAAAGTCTACAAATCCCTAAGGAAGATCCAGGACCTAAAATACAATGGAAACAAGGTGACAGTTTTTCAGGACTTGGCAAAATCAACCAGAGAGGAAAGAGCTTCTTTCAAGGCTGTCACAGATAGACTTAGAGCAGAGAAAATTAAGTACACCTGGGCCTTCCCTGCAACTATTGTTATCTACAAAGGGGGGGGGAATTACGGCGAGAACTCCACAAGAGGGAATCAAAATGCTAAGGGAGTTGAAGTTAACTTGTCCTTCACCCGAGAGACACCCAGATGAAACAGAAGAAGAAGATGGGACTGGTACAATAACTGAGGAAGACGAGGAAGGAGCTGAATCTTGTGATGTCTCATGGGCCATGTAGTCCTGTTCCTAGTACTGTTGTGACAGATGAAGAGGAAAACTTGGGTTTCCCACCGTTTCTGCCAGATTTGGAGCCCTTGCAGCTGCAGGATGTTTGCCCACAAGAAGACAGCCAAACAAGCCTTGAGTCGAAATCTCCCCCATTTTCTCGCCGCCTTTATTATAATCAAGATAGACACGCGCGGGAGGCGACTTGCAGAAGCGCTCGGATAGCTGCCAGATAATTAGATGATTAAGTCTATTTCCCTTGGGAAAGTTTAAGGAGTCTTGCATCTGGACAGTATAGGTTTCGGTTCTTGTTCCCCAGAGAAAGTGTGCTTTGGCGGGAAAACAAGATCCTATATAGATGTTGGCCACAAAGAATTCCTTGCGGAGTCAATTCGTCAGCTCGTGGAGTGAGATCGCGTGTAGACTACGTACTCCAGTTCCCAGCTCCTGAATCAAGTTCCCAGCCCTGCCTTGTTCCACGGATCTCTATGGACTCAGTTCTTGTTCCACGATTGCCTTGTTTCTAGTTGGACCTTGCCAAGCCTCAAGTTTTGTCTTGCCTTGCATTTTAAACCCACGGACCCTGTTTCCCGGATTCCAGCCTTGTTTCCCTTGATCCGGATTTACCTTAAGCCTCAAAGACTATCGACAGTTCCCCACACTATTGCTTGCAAAATAGTGTGTGTTTCGGTGAAGTGGATTATAACTTTGGACTTTAATATCATATATTGGACATTGTTTTTCTGGACTATATTTGACCTTTTCTGAAAGGTGTACTTCTGAACTATGTTCTACACTTATTTTTATTGACTTTATATATTTCTTTAATAAAGATATTAGATAGAATCTGGCCTCTGTGTATGGTTATTGGTGCTCTGCAGCCTGGGTCCTGACAAATCTCAACTGAGGACAGAACTTTTTTAAAAAAAGAAGGGCTTTAAAGGAAAAAAAACTGTGAAACAACATGTGTCCTTGTACAGGCCCAGAACAAGAAGAAACTATAAATAGTGGATCTGAATTATGCTACATGGAGTCTGAACAATCATATATATATATATATATATATATATATATATATATATATATATGCTAAGCTAATAGTAACAAATGTTAGAACATATAAGATAGTGTTAAATATTGTAAAAAGATTTAAGTCTGACTAACTTCACAGAAGAATGTACTCAGCAACTAAGAATTGCTAAAGGGTATTAAATTAAGATGCTCACTAAATAATGATTATTATGAGAATCTAGAGACTGTATTGTTAGTAACTGTATTGTTATTTAGTAGATTGAGCAGGAAAAAGAAGGCTGTGACAAATTCAAGGAACGTAATAGGGGATTGGCAACTTGATACTTAATAAGGAAGAAGGAAGAATAGAGTTTTAAGTTATGGGGTGGAATGTATACAATGTATAGAATAAGTGGAATATATACAATGTATAGAATGTATAGAATAAGTGGGTATTATACGGGGTAAGGGGCAATACACGGTAGAGGGAAGCTGCAGCAGGGGGCTCTGCCTTCAAGATACTCTGGATGGGTGTGAGGAGGTCCTTTCGAGCAGCCCCAGCTTCAAGAAGGGGGGCTATGGATCCAGAGGGGGGGAAGCTATGGGAGCTGGGTCAGGGATTAGGAACAGATAAAAAAAGACTAAAATAGTGGAACAGACCTGGGGAAATAGAGGGAAAAGTAAGAATCGGATCAATGGGGGAAGAATTAAAGGTTCTGTCGATTAATGTGAATGGACTTTTGTCTCCGGTTAAAAGGCAAAAAATTACCAGGTTGTTACTGGAAGAGCATATTGATGTATGCCTACTTCAGGAAACACACAAAGGATGGGATAGAACAAAACTGTTAAATCTAAATAGATGGGAACTACAATATGAATCCCGGGGGTCAAATAAGTCTAGAGGAGTGGCAATATTAATAAAGGATATACATAGATTTGAGTTAGAGAAAAAAATCGTAGATAAGGAAGGAAGATTCGTGATGATAAGGGGAAAGTTAAACAATAATGAAATCACTATAGTAAGTATTTACGCCCCTAATAAAAATCAGCTAGGATTTATACAAAAGTATTGTGCTAAAATTGAAAAACAAGCAAAAGGAGATATTATAATAATAGGGGGAGATCTTAACATGGAACTATATAAACAAACAAAAAAAATAGGGTGGAACCCAGGTAAGCCTGAATGCAAAATCAATTTCAAAAAGTGGAACCTCATAGAAGTGCATAATAGATTGGGAGTGGAGGCAAATACCCCAACCTTTTATTCCCATAGGCATACAAAATTCACTGCAATAGACTACTTCATAGTTGGAATTAATAATTCAAGACAAATAAAGGAGATTAAAGTGGGGAACGACTGGCCAGGAGATCATGCTCCCCTCCTGTTAAAATTAGGAAACCCAGTAAGGAAGCCACCGAGGAAATGGGTATTCAACCCCAAGGTAACATTCAATGAAAAGGATAAACAGGTCATTAAACAACAGATTCAAGAATTTTTTCAATTTAATAGACAACCACAAATAAAAGAAGAGACTTTATGGGATGCTTTTAAAGCAACCATAAGGGGCACTTGCATCTCATTGGAAATAGGGATCAATAGGAAAGAAAAGCATACATTTGACAAATTAAGATTAGAGACTGAGGACGCATTCCTACAATTCCAAAAAAACCCAACAGTAGAAAATAAGACAAACTGGAAAGAAAAAAAAAAGCAATTGGAGAATTTAGATAAAATAGAGACCACAAAAAAATACTTATGGGTTAAAAATGATTATCAAATCAATTCAATTAATAATTCGAAGAGATTGGCCAGAGTCCTAAAATCAAAACAAGCTAGAAACAGAATACTTAAGTTGAAAGATGATAGAGGACATTTGAGATCTACAGAGGAGGAAATCAGGGAGATTATGGCTCATTACTATGAAAAACTTTACGAAGGTAAAGAGTCAATCAAACAAGTAGGCCTCTTGGAAAAAATAATAAATTCACAGGCAAAATCTAATCTAAATAGTACAATAACTAAAACAGAAATTGAACAAACAATAGAAAGTCTAAAAATAAATTCATCACCTGGGCCAGATGGCTTTACAACAAACTTTTATAAAATATTTAAGGACGATATTACCCCCAACCTTGTTACACTGTTTAATGAAATAATGGAGAAACAAAATGTACCAAATACCTGGAAATTTTCAGAAATTCTCACAATCCTAAAACCAAATAAGGATGAAACTGATCCTAACTCTTATAGACCAATATCCCTAAGCAATGTGGACTACAAAATATTTACTAAAATATTAGCAAAAAGACTGAGAGATATAATACCGGATATAATTAACGAAGATCAATACGGATTTGTAAAAAACAGGAAATTAGCGGACCCTATAAGGAATATTTTGAACATTTTGAACCATGCCACAGAAAAAAAATCTAAAGTACTTATATTAAAATTGGACTTTTGCAAAGCATTCGACTCAATAGATCACAAATATTTGAACAGACTCTGCGAGGAATGTAATATGGGGGGGGGGGGGAGTGTGCAAGGTAATAAAACAACTATATAGTGAAAACAAAGCAACTATCTCAGTAAATGGGACACAAACCAGACAAATAAATATTAATAGAGGAACTAAACAAGGATGCCCCCTTTCCCCGGCCCTATTTTCATTAGCCATTGAACCCTTAGCAAACTTAGTAAGGAATAACCCGGTCATTAAAGGCTATAAGGTGGGCAAGGAAGACATTAAGATTAATTTATATGCTGATGATGTTATGATAATTTTAGGGGAGGTGGAGGAATCACTACAATCATTAGTCAAAACAGTTAAAGACTTTGGAAAAACTTCAGGCCTCACAATAAATTTAGGCAAATCAGAGATATTACACAAAAATTTAACATGGGAAGAGCTCAAGAAGGTTCAAAACATTATGGGAGTAAAATTGGGGAAAAAGAAGATGAAATACCTAGGAGTGGATATACCAAAAAACATCAACAATATCATACTATAATCTATAATCACCTATGGAAAAATATAAGCAAACAAATTATTACATGGGGAAAGAAATTCCGAGACATATCTACAAGGCTAAAAATCTATAAGATGAAGATCTTGCCCAAATTTTTATTCTTGTTCCAAACCCTCCCGGTGAATATTCCTACCAGTTTGTTGAAGAAGTGAGATAACTCTATCAAACAATGGGTAGTGGGAGGAAACAAAAATAGAATTGCCAACTTTTTATACTATAGTAAACAAGAAATGGGTGGTTGGGGAGCTCCCTCGTTGGGAATATACTACGAGGCAAGCCAGTTAGCGAGGCTATTAGAATTCGAATTGGAAGGGTCAAAAAAATGGGTGTAAATAGAAAAGGAAGCAAATAATTGGCAAAGGGGAACATTATTGGGAGAGAGAATTGATAGAAAAGACTTAAAGAATTTAAAAGCGGGCCCTTGTTTTTCAATGTTGTTAATCTGGAAAAAATGGCAAAATAAATTACAAATAAATAAAATTGACCCTTTCCCACTAGAAACATTGGAAAATAAGGACAAGACATTCACAAATCTAATTAGGGCACTGAAGGAAAACGGTTTCAAAAGGATTGGGGACATCATGAATCCCAAAGGAGAAATACTAAAGTGGGATAAAATAAAAGATAAATGTGGTCAAGGGAACTGGATAGCATGGTTAGGTCTGTCCAGTAAAGCCCAGGCCATGAAAAGAAGAGAAGTAGTTGAAACCCCACTGGATAGAATAATTAAAAGGAAAATAGAAATAGATAAAGGAATAACTGGGCTATTGTATGATGTACTAATCACATTAACTTACAATACAAAAATAACCATTATAGATAATTGGAAACAGGAAAAAAAACTTCACTGAGAAATTAATTGGGACTTGGATTGACAATATTCATAAAATTAAGCATATAAGGATTAAAGAAACACAAAGGAAAATAATATCTAAATGGTATAGAACCCCACTCCAAGTAGCACATATAACGGGAAATACTTCAAATAAGTGTTGGCATAACTGTGGGGAAATAGGTACATTTTCCCACATGTGGTGGGACTGTAGAAAAATTCAGAACTACTATAGAAAAATAAGAAAAATAATGGAAGAAATAATAGGGAAAGAATTAATATGGGACAAAGCTAGATACATGTCTCTCACAGTAAAGGTAAGGGAAGATAACAATAATTGGACAGAGATTCTAAAATATATGACAGCCGCAATACAAGCCACGATAACTTGAGGATGGAGGGATGATACAAAATGGGATGTAGAAACCTGGTGGGCTTATATATCAGAATATATAATTAACGATTTCATCATTCAAAAGAAAAAAATATATACAAATAGCCTAAAAGATCAAGACTGGTTAAGGAAATGGACTGTTCTAATCGACAAAATAGACGGAGACGAAAGATACCGCACCTTGAACCAGGCGTTCCACACGATTAAACTGATGTATTGACAATTTTGAAGGGCTGTTCCAGGGGGGTGGGGGGTATGGGGGGAGGGTGGGGGTGGAGGGTGATACATTTCTAAGAACTGTTTAAAATGTCATTTAAGAAATAGTTACCTTTGGAACAATGTATACTGAAATAAGTTATGTATGGCAAAAATAGTTAATTGTTAATTGTTATGATGTATCAAAAAGAAAATTAAAAAAAATAAAAAGAAAAAAAATTGAGGTAAAGTAGCATCATGCCTCATTTGGTTTAAAGATAGCCCTGGTTTTGGTTTCCTAAACTACATATGAAGCTGGACTATAGTGCACAAGTGCTTATACAATCAGATTTTGTTGAGAGACCTGAGAAAAGTAGAAGCTAAAGACTATATTAGACTAGACTTATACCCCCTTCTAGCGTTGAAGCAGGTTTAGAGAAGAGCAACAAGGATAATAATCAATGTGGAGAACAAAGGCTAAAGGAGCTAGGCATGCATGGCTTGGAAAAGAGAAGACTGATGGGTGACATGATTGCATTCTTTAAATGAATTGTTCTCTGCCAAGTGTTATGGGTTTAGGTTACAGGAGGGTACATTTTGAAAACCAGAAGGAACATCTTCACAGCAATTCAGAATTGGAATAAATTGCGTAGAGAGGTGGTAGGGTCTCCCTCTCTTGATGTATTCAAAGAGTCTGAGGATGCCCTAGCAGGAGAACCTATACTGATGACTCACAAAAATCTATTTGTGCCACATTCCAGTCAGAAGATTATTGTGGATCTCCCTTTTAAATGTGTTGATTAGCCATGCAGTATATGTATTGTTAGAAAAGCCGGATATGAATTGTAACATAATAGCATAGCGTAGGCAGTCTCCGAGTTACAAATACCCAATTTATAAACTACTTATAATTAAGAACGGGAGTGATACAACAGGAAGTGAGAGAAATTGACCCCTCTGGAGGGAAATTCACTCCTGAAAGAGTTATCATGAGGAAAAGATATCTCCACTGGAGCTTTCTTGCAAATCCTTGTTTCCACAACAAGTCATTTTTTTTCAAAAATCAATCATCACAGGGACAAAAAGCTCTGAAATCTTCTGAACAGGGGCACAGACAGCAAAATAAACCCCTTCCCTGTGCCATCCAAAGCATATATATATATACAGTAGAGTCTCACTTATCCAACACTCGCTTATCCAACATTCTGGATTATCCAACGCATTTTTGTAGTCAATGTTTTCAATACATCATGATATTTTGGTGCTAAATTCGTAAATACAGTAATTACTACATAGCATTACTGCGTATTGAACTACTTTTTCTTTCAAATTTGTTGTATAACATGATGTTTTGGTGCTTAATTTGTAAAATCATAACCTAATTTGATGTTTAATAGGCTTTTCCTTAATCCCTCCTTATTATCCAAGATATTCGCTTATCCAACGTTCTGCCGGCCCGTTTATGTTGGATAAGTGAGACTCTACTGTATATATATATATATGTGTGTGTGTGTGTGTGTGTAAAGGTTTTCCCCTGACGTTAAGTCCAGTCATGTCTCTGGGGGTTGGTGCTCATCTCTGGGGGTTGGTGCTCATCTCAATTTCTAAGCCGAAGAGCCGGCGTTGTCCGTAGACACCTCCAAGGTCATGTGGCCGGCATGACTGCATGGAGCGCCGTTACCTTCCCGCCAGAGCGGTACCTATTGATCTACTCACATTGGCATGTTTTCGAACTGCTAGGTTGGTAGAAGCTGGAGCTAACAGCGGCCGGTCATGCTGCTCCCGGGGTTTGAACCTGGGACCTTTCAGTTTCCAGCTCAGTGCTTTAACGCGCTTCTCCACCGGGGCTCCATATATATATATATATATAGTTACAATCAAAAGATGTACCTGTTCCAACTTAAAAACGAATTCAACTTAAGAATAAACCTACAGAGCCTATCTTGTTTATAACTTGAGGACTGCCTGAATAGACAGATGTAATACAGTGGATAGTATTTGATTTGGTTTCATGTGATCCTTGCACTGATGTTCTCTCTTCATATTGATTCTGCCAACACACTCACACAAACTTTGAATTATTATGAGGCTGCAATCAGAAGTTCACTATCACTGAAGAAAATAGGTTTGTTTTCTCTACCAAAATGAATGGAAAAACTCTCCTGAGGTAGAAGACCTGTATAAATAGGCGAAGATGTAGCTCAGCCTAACCTACTTTACAGGTTTGCTCTGCAATGTATATGCTAATAAGTTTTGAACAAGGAAATGCTTATTTTCATACTAATTAATAATTTAGGCACTTGACATTGAATTTATTTTAAAAACTCATTTTTTCCTGCCTTAGTTTTCTCTTTTTTTAAAATTTGGTATGGTAGATTGGTCTACGACAACTCTCCAAAACTTCCCGTCTTGCATGTGTGTCACTGGGACTTTAGTGTTCCAGACTAGGATAGTGTCTCTACTCTTTTCTTTAATTTGCTTTATATGCTTGTAGTTCGGCTTTTGTCTTGCTCTTCTTCCTTGTAATTTCCTCTTCAGTTATATCCTGAACCAATTCACCACTTCTTAGAACTAGCAGCAGTCTCAAGACAAAAGAAAGTATTCTTTGACAAAACGTGTAATTACCTCATGGAATTTGGTGCCAGAAGCATAGTTGGCTTAAGGAAAGAATTGGCTGGACCATCTATTAAATGGTCAATTAAAAGAACATACATGTCCAAAGGTAGATTACTTTTGAATAATAGGCTCTAGGGACAAATCAGGGAAGGCTGCAATCTTTAGGACCCACTTCTAAGTTTTTGAGAGGCATCAGGCTGGCTACTGTTCAACCAAAAATGCTGGCTTGGAAGACTCTTTATGTTATACTTACGAGTGTAGTGCAAGTATATTGTGTTGGACTAAAACATAACTTTTTACTAAAGCCTTTGGGCTTAAATGATTTCATTCAAATTTGCACTTGTTTGAATCTCTTTTAAATAGTTTTAAACTGCCTTGTTTTAATTGGTCAAATTGCTTGATATATTCTTGATCTGTTGATACCAGTCTTACCATTTCAAATCGTTCTGAGCTGTTTAAATTGATATCATGCCCTCCAACATTTCAGAGATGAATACTGAGACACATGTGGCCGAACAACATTAATGTGTGGTCAAATTGGCAAAAAAGATATTAATGAAGAACACCTAAATAAGAACGGTTCAGGACCGGCCTATCTCTGCGATCGCCTCCTCCCCTACGAACCTATGTGGACCCTAAGATCATTCAGAGAGGTGCTCCTCTCGCTCCCACCCCTGTCTCAAATGTGGCTGGTGGGGACGAGGGAGTGGCCCCTCGGCTCTGGAACTCTCTCCTCAGGGAGATCAGGTTAGCTCCTTCCTTGCCCATCTTCTGCCAGGAATTGAAAACATGGTTGTTCTGGAGCACAATTGAATGAATAGGCCCATCAGATTTGACATCGGACTATTTCTCTATGTTTACAAAATTGTATGGCACTTTATCACTGTCCCTTATTCCATGATATAGCACTTTAATGAACCTGTCCCCGCGTTTCTCTTTTATTCATTCTGATTTTATCTGCTCAGATTTTAAAGCATTGTTTTATTATATTGTTTTTGTTTATTGTTGAAATGTTTACATTTTTTTCTGTTTAAATTTTGTGTATGTAATGTTTTGCTGTGTCATTGTTTGACAGCGTGTGGGTGTCAGGGTGCGCGCTGGATGGGGTTTCTCCAAACTCCATCAATAATCTTCTCCAGCACCCTGATGAATTGGTTACAATCGGCTGCCTCACCAATTCCTGTTCAATGTCAGACTCAAAGACATCTCTAGTTTAAAGTCCAAACATTTATTAAATATCTAAAATACATATTTACAAAGCATAACAAAAACCATCGCTCTGAGCTGGCATTCTTCTATAGCCTCTTGCCTCGGCAAGCACAGCTCAACACTCACAGAGATAAGAAAGCACATTCCTCAGTCTGAAGGAAGTTCTGACCTCCTAAGCCGGAAACCATGCCTGATAGGTCATAGGAATCACAACAGGCTGTCAGTCAAAACTAGCCTGCTGTTAACTGTTTCATTGCTGAAACACACACTCTTGTCTAACAGCAGAAACACTTGATTTACATTTCATACACATACAACCATAATCCAACATTGTTTGGGCTTGTCCCTGTTTAAGCCACCCCGAGTCCCTTCAGGGAGATGGGGCGGGATATAAGAATAAAGTTTATTTATTAAGAGGTCACAGCGGTTTGCTTTCGTCTGAGCCTACTACAAAGGCCAAGACTTGACCTATCCTCCTTGCTAAATTAATTCAGTACAAACTACTTTTACACTTTGAATGGTGTGCAGCAATGAATGTACACTGGGGACAAAATGAGAAGAAGGGAGAGCAACTGGGGCATTAAAAATTTTTTTATGGTGAAGGATTAATCAGCATTGTCCCTGCAAAATTAGGATTTTTAGAGTATATGTGAATTTATTGTATGTCGCTATGAGATGCTTGAATGTAAGGTGAGATATAAATATTATTATATCATCATCACATCCAGCTGGGAAATTCTATTCTTCAAGTATATTCTATCATACATAATACAATAAATAAAAATAGAATATAAGTGGTCCACTATACGCATGACATGGCAAAACTTAAAACTAACCACATCACACCCTTTTAAAACAAATAGGGATAATAACTAAAAGCAAAAAAGATCCCTTCTGTCATTAGTCAAAACTAGGAATGATTGAAGGAGGATATTTCAAAACAGAGCCTTGCAACCATCAGCAGACACATCTCTCCATGAAGTACCACACCTTCTTACAGGCTGTTTTACAATCTCCAGACTACTCCACAGCCAGCAAATCTTAGGACATCCTTATAAAGAACAGGCATGGAAATTTGGGTGGCTTCTTGCCAGCTGTGCCGCAGCTGAATGGAGAGGAAAATCTGATGGAGAAGGAAACACATTTTTCCAGCTTTGGTCCAAATCAACAATGGTACTGCCTTGAAGTTGGGAACAAGGATGGAAATTCTCTCCTGAGATCAAAACAACCATTACTACAGGTGCAGTAGCCTCAAGCAGTAGCTTTACAGCTGGAAAGCTCTTTGTAACAGGATAGATGCAAGAACAGCACAATAGGCCAGCTGGGAGGCAGACAGTAGAGACTAATCTGGCAAAGAAACAGGATCATGAAAAAGAGAAACTATAAAAGTAAGTTGCTAAAATGCAAACTGAAAATTCTCTTACACTCAGATTCTAATCATGGTTACTCCAAATTAGCCAAAATGGTCCTTAGAGTATTTACTTGCTGTCTTGCAATCTTCCATGGTAGTAGAAGTTACATAGTTCTAAAAATCCTTGACTTTTCCATTCCTTTTAAACTGGGGATAGGCAATAAGAAGCCTTCTGGATGTTGATTGGATAGCAACTCCCATCATCATGGGAAGTGTACTCCCAACAACATCTGGAGGGCCACATCCTAAAGGCCCATTCACTCTACAGAATTATTGTGTTATTATTCCATGTTAACTGCCTAGTTTCCATCTTACGAAATCCTGGAATCTGGCTAAGAATTCTAAACACCCATTCAAAGTGGAATAATAATGATATAATTCTATAGAATGAATAGACCTCTCAACTGAATATGGCAGGAGAGTAGAAACATGGCTTCATTGTCACATACAGTACCAAGCTGTAAAAGTAAATTGTCACATGCAGCAGGGCTTCTTAAACTTTTTTCCACTCGTGACCCCTTTCTGCTTGAGAAATTCTTACATGGCCTCAGGTTTATAGGTATATTAACTGACAAATTAGTATTTGGAAGATTATTTACCTCTTTTGTGGAGTTCAGCTGAAGCATTTCCTGCAGAGTCCATTGTATACACTTCACTATGTTGATAATAGATTTGTGTAAATGGGTGGCATTCAGAAAACGTGTACTGTTGCCAAATTTTCTGTGACTCAAATATCGAACTAAGGGGTCGGAACCCACAGTTTAAGAAGCAATGACATGTAGTCCCAAACTATTTATTTTCAGTTGCTCGCTGTTTTTGGACATCAGATTTGAACATCAGCTACTTGCCTTCTGAGTTGCATTTGCCACTAGGTACAAATCGTGTTAGTGAAATGTAAACGAGAAACACATGGCTAGAAAATAGTTGACTGTGAAACTGTCGTGTTAACTTGTTCTATATCAGTGGTTCTCAACCTGGGGTCCTCAGATGTTTTTGGTCTTCAACTCCCAGAAATCCTAACAGCCCTAGGGGAGTGGCGGCATATAAGTTTAAATAATAAATAAATAAATAAATAAATAAATATTAGAAAATATTTAGAAATATTAGAAAATATTAGAAAATATAATGTTATGTATAATGAGAATTAAAATGGAGATCATCTCATTGCCTAGCAATATTGTGTTCTTTTTCCCCCCCCTCCCCTCCAACCCTCTAGTTCATATGGCATCACTGAGCTTGTCCTAAAGTCTACAAAGCATGCTAATTGAAAGTATTTGGATTTCTCCTATAATACATCTAGATATGTGAGCAGTTAATAATCTTCATTTCTAGCAATTTTAGAGGTTGATGCAGCTCTACAACACACCAGCCTATAGAAATATTTACACATGCACTAAGTCTTCTGTGAAGATAATCTCAACTCTGGCTCTTTCTCCTATCCAAACTTCTGCTACATTTATTTTCTGGGCAACTAGCCTAATTATAGGAGAACAATATGGATTTAGTAAAAGAAAAACATAAAGAAATTATCACAGTACACAGTGACAAGAATTGCCATGGAATGGAAGTTCAGATCTCAGGCCACAGCATTTGGCAGCCTCAGGTGGAACAAAAATAGCTCTCACTCTGTTCATTCATCCAAACCCAGCTGAATTGGCAGTTGACTCTTATTTCATCATTAGTGATCGTATTTTATACTTCCACAGCATCTGAGGGCAGGCTGAATCCAACTGCTGAGACTGCCATAAAACCTGAGGATACTCTGGAATTTCATTCAAAATGGGACAAAGTTGGGATAAGGTAGAAAACCTTGCATATGCACCAGAAATCCCCATACACATTGGAAACAGCCAGAAATGAATTCAATGTGAATCTGAGGGGGGGGGGGGGGTGAGAGAGTGTAGACAAGACCCAAGTGTCGCATAACTGCAATAAATATTTTTCAGGATATTAAGCAACACAGACATAAATCCTTCTGAAAAGGACAGCAGAAAAAACAATGCAGTAAGCCTCAACATAAGATCATGCAATATATGAAGAGTACATTTTAAGAATATTTGCTGCACCCCTTCTTTTAATACCTCACAATAACTAGCCAGAAGGGCAATCACCCAGTAGTCAGTAGTGGCAAAATACTGAGTTGAAGAGGGCAGTAATCAAACTGTGGTATTGTCCGATTTCATTTTGGGCTGGTCTTCATAATAAAAATTCACTAATATACTTATTGATCCTTGTCTAGGTCTGAAGCCTTGGTGGGAAGTATTCTCCTAATGGTCAACTCCTGACTCAGCAGTCCTAAGGCCGAGAATAAACAAAGTCAGAGTAACTTGGAAATTCTGCATATTAATGAAAAAATAAAGACTCAGCAGCTTGGGTATAGGTGGCACAATAGGTTAAATCTTTATGCCAGTTGAACTGCTGACCTAAAGGTTGGCAGTTTGAATCTGTGAAATGGAGAGAGCTCCCATCTGTCAGCTCTAGCTTCCCATGCAGGGACATGAGAGAAGCCTCCTAGCAGGATGGTAACACATCCGGGCATTTCCTAGGTAACGTCTCTGTAGATGGCCAATTCTTTCAAACCAGAAGCAACTTGCTGTATGTTTGCTTCTGACGTGATTAAAAAAAGCTTGGGTGCACTATACTATACTATACTATACCTTACTATACCTGAACAAGTTCTAACTGGATTCCTCCCAAAAGAAGACTAAAGAAAAAGGAGCTACAATTACAAGTCAGAGGTGTCCTTTAGAAAGAGCGATCACATGTACTGCATGGATTCTGTTTGTACAACCTTGCATTCCCATAGACTTTCTCAAAAGGTTTCTCAATGGTCGAGGTAATTTTGTGCCTCTGACTCCCATAAGATTATCAACATAGATGAACTAGCCAGATATAGAGTGGATGTGAGAAAAGTTATGTCCAACTCCCTCTGAACAAATCTTACAAAGAAAATCCTGTGATGAGTTCTCCACAAGTTAGAAATTACTTGGTGGCACCCAGCAACAACAGTCTCAGGGTACAAATCATTGCTCAGCAATGAAAGTTCAGTGATAGTGAGCTGGGGGTGTTCACCATCTGTCCACTTAACCCAACGCTACTCAATCTGGTGTTCTCCAGGTGTACTAAACATCAGTGCCTGTGATAACTAGAGGCACTGTCTTCCTCACATGTTTCTGGAGAGATGCAGCTGGAGAAGGCTTGAACAGACCTTATAATAGAGTTATTGTCATGATAAAACGGAAGATCTACAGTAAACGTGTAATAATAATAATAATAATAATAATAATAATAATACTTTATTTATACCCCGCCACCATCTCCCCAATGGGGACTCGGGGCGGCTTACATGGGGCCATGCCCAAGACAATACAATAAACCATAACATAATACAATTAAATAATACATTACATAAAATAAACAGTACAACATAAGATCAAAACAGCAATATAACACGAGCGGGCCGCATGAATACTACATTTAAAAACTAGATTAAAAATTAAAACTCTGGGTGAGAAAGGGATCAGAATAAAACCTCGAGGGACGGGACATCAGATAGTGAACCAGTCTAGAGGATAAATATCAGGGGGGAGTAGCATAGAACATTTACTCTCCGAAAGCACACCGGAAGAGCCATGTTTTTAAATCTTTCCTGAAGGCTAAAAGGGTGGGGGCTTGCCTGATTTCAATGGGCAATGAGTTCCACAAGCGAGGGGCCACCGCAGAAAAGGCCCTCTCCCTTGTTCCTACAAGGCGAGCCTGAGATATAGGTAGTGGCGACAGGAGGGCCTCCCCTGATGAGGGGAGGGGCATCTAACTTGGTTGGCCAACTGCAATGCAGCAGAGAGCAGTGTTTCCCTCTGTTTTCCACTGGTGACCTGGAAGTAATATGACATGATACATTCTAGTTTCTCTTTTGACTGTTAGCTGAAAATTGGTCCTCTCCTCCCAATTTGATGACAAGAGGGTTGTAGGAAAACAAAACAAACTGCCATATTTTGAATAGTTTTGCACTTATTTGGGCAATTTGGTGATGCTTTCTTTTGCCCACAATTAAAATATTTGGAGGAGTTTACAGTCTACACAGAAGTTTGGTTCATATGCAGCCTATAGGTTTTAAGAGGAGACATTTATATGCAAGGTGCAAACAGGTTTTTTTTTCTTGATTTATTTGCCATTCTAAACTTGCCTACCCTTTATCCACAAACTTGCACTCCCAATTCTAATCATCTTAAAAACACAGCTATTTTTAATGGTAATCTTCCAAAAATGTCTCAATGAAGTTCTTTAGCATTTTCTTTGTTATTGCTGGACCGTCCTTTGAAACAGTATAGCAATTAGCTTTGCATTTCTTTGCATGCACCCTCAGTAGTTGCCAGAGATCATAAATCACTGCTTAACTCTAACATATTCCCTGTTAAGGTCACTGAGTAGATGGGAACCGCTTCCAAACAATCAAGTCGGAGTGAGAAAGTTATATTTGAGGACCAAATTACACTGGGTTTATTTTATTTAAAATGTTCCCATTTTAATAACAAATCTTGGAACGATCCACAACAAATTATAAAACAACACAGTGGTATGAAAACACAATCCCTAAGGCAAGGCTTGGAACAGATATATCATTTAATGATTAAGGAAAAAGTCAAAGCAAAGACATTTTAAATAAACAGTGAAAACCAAATAATATGTGGCTGATGTATTGTGGAGGGAAATTTGTTCTACAGGTGTATCATAAAGAAGGCCTGTTGTCATGGGGCCCTCTAAGTGGAGCTCTGCATTATGTGGTACAAATAATTATCCATGGACAACAATTGGGCCACACAGGTTACAGAAAACCTACACACAGAGATAGATATCTACATAAAAACTCCAACCATCACTCAAGTAAAAAAAAAAAAAAAAAAAAAAAAGCTCAATTAAAGCCCTGGCAGACCGTGCAAAAAGAATCTGTGAACTCCAAGGTGAACTTGCCTTTCGGAAAGCCTGCAAAACCTTGCTCTTCCGACAAGCTTTCAATGGGTGAAAAACTCAGGGCTATGTCTGTTTTTATGGTTGTTTTTATGGTTGTTTTTATTGTTATTTTAAAGCTAAGTGTATTGTTTTAATCTATTTCTGTAAACCGCTCCGAGCCAAACTGGGAGTAGCGGTAAACAAGTCTAATAAATAAATAAATAAATAAACTGAACCACCTACACTGGGCTCTACAGGCCAATGGATACTCCACCACAGACATCAGAAGAAATGCAAGGCCAAGAACAAGCCACGTGTTGTGACTGCGCCTTCGGGGATTATGGTTGATGGTGATGGAATTCGAAGAGGAAGAAAAAACCCTTGTGATGAGGGTTCACTGGAGGAGTTGCGCAGGAAGCGACTTAGAGAGCTATATGGGGGATCTTCTGAGGAAGATTCAGATGGGGATATGGATGCTGAGGAACAGGTGGTGGCTGGGGAAGCGGGCACTGAATGGGCACAGCCACCGGAGATGTCTGGGAATTTGGGGCCTATGGATACTTCTGAACCTGGGGTTTCTGCAGGAGCTGATCCCAATTGGGATGCTTGGAGAAGGGAGGGTGGTTCTTTAAGTGTTCATGGGGCTAAGTGTGGGCAGGATGATTGGGACTCCGACGAATTGCTAGGTACTCCAGATCCACGAGCTCTAGCTGTGTGGAGTTCAGACTCTGAGTAGATTAGGGACACCTGGTGTTTGGGTGTGAGTGTTTGGTCACCCAGGAGGAAGGGGAATAAAATGGGAATGTTTGGCCACTGCACTTTGCGTGTGGCAAGGTGTTGCTGAGGCGCCATTGGGATCTCTGTGTTTCCATGAAGACTGGACTTGGACTATGATTTGAATCTGCTGATATCACCTAGCTTGGCTCTCGCTGTGTCTTATCGTGGACCTGTTTTGGATGACTGCACCCTCTTCGGACTTTGGATTGAATTTGACCTGGCTTCTGTCTACTCCCTCTGACTGACGGCTACTCCCGGCTTCTGACTATTGGTTTGTCTTTCGGAATTTCTGCTGCCTCCTGACCTGACCTTGGATTATTCTGACGACGGCTATTCATTATCCCTTTGAGGCTTTCGGCTTATCTGCACCGTGGAAGCAGCTTTATTACTTTTCTAGTTTGTTTATTTTCCAGCAATTAACTCTATTTGTTTTCCAAAGCTGAATTGAAGCGTTATTTAGTTTTTTATTGAATGCCAGCATGGGAAATTAGCGTGACTAATTTTTGAGTTATTATTGTCCAATCTACTCTTGAAACACTGAAAAGTGAAGTGTTTCAAGGATATTTCCTGTGTTTATGTTATTTTCTGGCTTATCTTTGGAATAAACTCTGTTTTGTATGTTAACTGGCGTCTGACTCTTGACACCACGAGAGTAAAGACAAAGATCCACCCAGAGGAAAAGTGTTCTTACCATACATCAAGGAAACCACTGACGGCATAGGCAAACTGATGAAGAAACACAACCTACAAACTATCTACAGACCCACCAAGAAAATCCAACAAATAATACATTTAGCAAAGGACAAGAAAGGTCCTCTCACCTCTGCAGGAGTCTACCATATATCATACAGCTGTGGACAAGTCTACATAGGGACCACCAAACGTAGCACCCAAACATGAATCAAGGATCATGAAAGGCACTGCAGACTAATTCAAGCAGCGAAGTCAGCCATAGCAGAACACTTGATGAACCAATTTGGACACAGCATATTATTTGAGAACACAGAAATGCTGGACCACTCCAACAACTATCATGTCAGACTACACAGAGAAGCCATTGAAATCCACAAGCATGTAGCCAATTTAAACAGGACGAAACTATGAAAATTAACAAAATCTGGCTACCAGTATTAAAGCACTCTAAAATCAGGACAGTAAATAAAGAACAACACTGAAAATGGGAATTCCAGACATGAATCAATCACAAACACCTCCCAACAAAGGATTCCCTCAAGCAGGAAGCAGCCAGGCTTTGAATCCATAAGGCTATTAAATGCTAATCAAGATGATCAATTGCAACATTCACACTGGCCTCCAAAATATAATAATATTATATTATAATATATAATAATAATACTTTAAAGAGTTCTTTCTCCCAACCTGGACTTTCCACAGCATGGTTTCCTGAGTTGGTTTAAACAGCTGATTTTAAAGTAGATATAATTGATTTTAATGTTTAATGTTTTTTAATGTTTAATGTTTGTGTATATTTATAATTATTTTATCTCCTGACATGGAATATTTGCTGTATATATGTTGTGCTCCTTCCTGAGTCCTCTTCGGGCTGAGAAGGGTGGAATATAAATGTGTGTGTGTGTGTGTGTGTGTATACACACTCCACTTGCCTAGTTTCCAACAGACCTCACACCTCTGAGGATGCCTGCCATAGATGTGGGTGAAACATCAGGAGAGAATACTTCTGGAACATGGCCATACAGCCCGGAAAGTTCACAGCAACCCAATTATCCATGGCTTTGAAAATTTCATGTGGGATGACAATCTTCCAGGCAAATTGGTCATATAATGTTTGGGTGACAGCAGTGTGTGCGAAAAAGACCTTGGAGTCCTCGTGGACAACAAGTTAAACATGAGCCAACAATGTGATGCAGCAGCTAAAAAAGCCAATGGGATTCTGGCCTGCATAAATAGGGGTATAGCGTCTAGATCCAGGGAAGTCATGCTCCCCCTCTATTCTGCCTTGGTCAGATCACACCTGGAATACTGCGTCCAATTCTGGGCACCACAGTTGAAGGGAGATGTTGACAAGCTGGAAAGCGTCCAGAGGAGGGCGACTAAAATGATTAAGGGTCTGGAGAACAAGCCCTATGAGGAGCGGCTTAAAGAGCTTGGCATGTTTAGCCTGCAGAAGAGAAGGCTGAGAGGAGACATGATAGCCATGTACAAATACGTGAAGGGAAGTCATAGAGAGGAGGGAGCAAGCTTGTTTTCTGCTGCCCTGCAGACTAGGACACGGAACAATGGCTTCAAACTACAGGAAAGGAGATTCCACCTGAACATCAGGAAGAACTTCCTCACAGTGAGGGCTGTTCGACAGTGGAACTCTCTCCCCCGGGCTGTGGTGGAGGCTCCTTCCTTGGAGGCTTTTAAGCAGAGGCTGGATGGCCATCTGTCGGGGGTGCTTTGAATGCGATTTCCTGCTTCTTAGCAGGGGGTTGGACTGGATGGCCCATGAGGTCTCTTCCAACTCTACTATTCTATGATTCTATGATTCTACTCCATTACCATTAGTGGTTAAGATTATTCCAACTCACTGAATGACTGATATACTTGTGGCTGGCAATATTTCTGAGCCAGTAATCATAGCCTCATTAACTCAAGCTCTCTTTTTTCACCAGTATAAACATGGTGATTAGATGGAACGTGGAAAATGGAATGGTTTGCTTGCATAATTTTTCTTCTCATAGAGATAAAGAATCCCAATTCATTGGTTCAACCAGATCATTAATAACCTGAAGTTTCATTAAAGAGACAGATTTTGGAACAGGTAACAATTTGTCTAGCCCTAAGAAGCATTAGTTGAATTGGTTGGACTCCAAGAAGCTACAGCTGCTGTCAACTTAGCATTTCAGGTTCAGATGTGCCAAAGAGGATTCAATCTAGCTTTCATCTTCAGTGGGAGTGACATTTGCTGGTACAGATTAGTGGGATTCCTTTAATCTTCCTAATCCATGCTATGCCCGCATTTGTTGCTTCTTCTCTTACACCATTTCTAGGATTCATTTGGCACTGGTTTGCTTGTGAAGCATATACAAATAGGTGCCAGTGTCATTATCTAGAGTAGGAATGTGACATTTCAGTTCTTTAAAAGAAGAGAAAAAGGAGGTTGGGGGGGGGGGGGGAGAGAAGCCAATAGTTTTCGGTGTGTGGGCCCATAATGGTTAATCAAAAACAGATTAATAGGTTATGCATCTGTTTTCATGTCTCCATTATGCCTGAAGGTGATGGTTGAAAGATAATGTCTGTAGCACTCATTACTTTTTTACCTTAGGGTTAGTAATTATGCCAGCAGTTTAGAATTTTTTCAAACTTTTCCCCAAACCAAGTATACCTCCCCAATATGGCTTTTGGCCTTCTAGAGGAACAGTGGGTATGATCTTCATTGCACAACAGCTCCAAGAAAAATACAGGGAACAAAAGCAACCTCTGTACATGGTATTCATTGACCTTGCAAAAGCATTCAACACACTGAATTGTAATGCTCTCTGGACCATCCTCTTAAAAATCGGATGCCCTGATAAATTTGTGAACATCCTGTGGCTCCTCCATGATGGCAACAGTCATGGACAGCAGTGACTCCTAAAGTGACCCATGTAAGGCAGAATCAGGTGTCAAACAGGGATATGTTATTGCCCCAACTTTATTTTCCATCTTCATAGTTATGATTCTGCACTTCGTTGCTGGGAAGCATCCTGCAACAAAGGTGTGGAAATCACCTATCGAACAGATGGCAAGCTATTTAAGCTCAGCAGGCTGAAAGCCAAAACCAAGGTCACAACAAAGTATGTTATAAAATTCCAATATGCTGATGATAATGGAGTCTGTGCTCATTCAGAAGAAGACCTACAAGCCACTTTAAACACCTTTGCAGAAGTGCACAAAATGCTTGGCCTCCCATTGAACATCTAAGAAAAAAAAGCTCTATTAGCAGGCACCAACCAATCCCTCTGCAAACCCAGAAATACAGCTTAATGGTGTAACATTAGAAAATGTTGACAATTTCCGCTGCCTTGGCAGTCACCTTTCCACAAAAGTCAACATTGACACCAAAATACAACACTATCTGAGCTTTACAAGTGCAGCATTTTTTTGAATGAAGCAGACAGTGTTTGAGGATCAGGACATTCATAAGAATACCAGTTGTTTGTTGCTTGTTTATAAAGCTATTGTCCTCGCACCTCTGTTGTATGTCTGGAAAATGTGGACCTTCTACAAACATCACTCTCAACTTCTGGAACGATTTCATCAACATTGCCTGAAAAATCCTGCAAATCTCTTGGGATGACAGGTAGACAAATGCCAGTGTTCTGGAAGAAGCAAAGAGCACCAGCACTGAAGAGATGATCTCTGCCATACACTTCGCTGGACTGGCATGTTGTCCAAATGCCTGATCTCCACCTCCCAAAACAGTTACTATATTCTCAATTCAAGAATAGAAAACAGAATGTTGGTGGATAGCAAAAGAGATTTAAAGAAGGGCTTAAAGCTAAACTTAAAACTGTGGCATAGACTCCAAGAACTAGGAAGCCCTGATCTCTGAGCGTTCTAGCTTGAAGTCAGCTGTTAACTAATAGTGCTTTGGAATTCAAAGAGACACGACTGGAGGGCAAAAGAGAGAAATGTGTCCAGAGGAAGGTGCATCAAGCCTTCCATCTGCAAATCACTGACTTTACTATGCATGAACATGCAGATCCAGAAGAGGCCTCTATAGTTACTTACAGACCCAGCTTCAAACTTCTACAATTGGAAGGCAATCATATTTGGCCTATGATGATGATGACCTCCCCATCCATAGAGATTTCCTTTTACCATAATTCCAAGGACAAATTGCCCGTCACCTACTTTTTGACTATCAATCTGGCAGCTAATATGATAGGATTTATGACCCAGTTTTGAATGTCATTGACAGACTGCCGATCTTTTTAAAAAATGAAAAGTCATTAGGCTTAACCCATTGAAACATGCAGACACACACATGCAGACACAGAGGGCAATACAAATGTCATCAGATGCTAATAGGATAAATAACATCTGTTGAAAATTACATTCCAACAGCCTTCTCCAAACCAGTCCACAGTGAACACTGCAGTCTGCCACATCTCGAGGGCAATAGGTTGCTGACCTGCAGCAAAGGAACAGGGAATGTATATCTGAAGGTCAAACTGTACACACTGCATTACACACAACACACAGTTGAAAAACACATTTTCTTTGTTACTTTAAAATAAGTGACTATTGATCAAATCCAGATAGGAGCAAGGGGAGAATATTAACACACCAACCACAATCTGGTTGTGTTACTAGTGAAATTATCTTTTGAGTCTATGGGTGATTTTTAAATTAAAAAGGTTTAAACCTCCTAGATGCATTTACTTCAGTGTAAAAAAAGAAGAAGTGGTATTTAACTATACAGACAGTGCCCAAGTTACAAGCAAGGTCGGTTCTGTAGGTTTGTTCTTAAGCTGAATTTGTATGTTAAGTTTTTTTAAGTGTAACTCCAGCCTGTGTGTGTACACACACACACACACACACACACAGCCTTGAATAGCATATGGAAGGGTTGGCACCCCTGTGGTGTTTGTTTTGCTATCTGTGTCCCTATTCAGAAGATTTCACCTCATTTTCTGTCTCTGTGACCATTGGATTTGAAAAATTAGCTTGTTGTGGGAACAAGAATTAGTAAGAAAACTTAAGTGGAGACACCTTTTCCAGGAGTTAATTTCCCTTCCGCAGGGTAGATTTCTCTCACTTCCTATTATCTCACCCCCGTTCTTAACTATGAATCATTCGTAAGTCAGATATTTGTAAATGAACATTTCCCCAAAAATGTGTTGTCAAAGGCTTTCATGGTCAGGATCACAGGGTTGTTGTGCATTTTCCGGGCAAGTATGGCCATGTTCCAGAAGTAATCTCTCCTGACATTTCGCCCACATCTATGGCAGTCATCCTCAGAGGTTGTGAGGTATATACCTCACAACTATGCCTCACAACTACTGAGGATGCCTGCCATAGATGTGGGCAAAATGTCAGGAGAGCATACTTCTGGAACATGGCCATACTGCCCTGAAAACACGCAACAACCCTGATTCTCCCAAAAATGTTATACCTCTTCCAGAATTTACCGATAATTAGAAACATGAAAATATTTAAAGAATGGGAAAAAGAACTGACAAAATTTGTATGGCAAGGAAAGAAAGCTAGAATTAAATATGTAAATTCAATAGATGAAACAAAAAGAGGTGGACTGGGAATGCCGAACTTGAAAACATATTATGAAGCATGTGCTCTTCTCTGGATTAAGGACTGGATGACATTGAATAGAGAAAAATATTTAACTCTTGAAGGCCATGACCTACGAATTGGCTGGCATGCATACCTTTGTTATGGAAAAATAAAAACTGAAAAAAAAAACTTTGGTAATCACTTTATAAGGTCAGCAATTATAAAAATTTGGAATAGATATAGGACTAGATTTTACCCTAAAACACTCTGGGTCTCACCGCTGGAAGCAGGTCAAAGAAAACTATTAGGCTGGAAGAAATGGCCCACATACAAAGATATATTGAAGAATATTGAAAGAAAAATAGAAATGAGAATGCAAGAAATTAGGCTAAAATACAGAAATGTCTCATGGCTCCAGTACAGACAATTGAGAGAATATTATAACAAGGACAAGACAGAAGGATTTATGGATAAACAGACATTGTGGGATAGGATTATGACTTCCAGAAAAAAATTAATAACCAAAATATACAAGAAACTGCTGGAATGGGTAATGGAAAAAGAAAGAGTCAAAGACTGTATGATAAAGTGGGCAACTAATACAGGATTATCAATAAGGATGGATCAATGGGAGAATACCTAGAACCGTAAAATGAGATAAATGTATTCGTATGACTTGAGGGAGAATTGGCTCAAAATTTTCCACAGGTGGTACATAACCCCACAAAAACTAGGAAATTGTTACAAGAATATGCAGAAGACCTGTTGGAAATGCAAGAAATAGGAAGGGTCCGTTTTCCACATGTGCTGGACTTGTGATAAAATGAAATTTTTTTGGAAAGAGATACACTAAATAATTCAAAAAATTCCAAATATTAAATTCCAGATGAATCCAGAGCATTTCCTCCTGGGAATAACTGAAATGAAATTAGAAGGTAATAATAGGTTGCGTTATATGGTGACGGCGGTGAGGATCACATACGCGAATAATTGGAGACAATAAAAAAATACCGGACATAGACCAATGATTAATTAAAGTAATGGAAACAAGGAATATGGATAGATTAACATAATTAGTAACAAAATAACACGGATTACTGAAGAAAAGTACAGACTGGCAACCCTTTTTGGACTATATTAAGAAATAGAAGAAAATTATAATAACATAAAAAAGGGGATATATAATTGTTTTTATGTGCGGAAGATTTTGTAAACATAGGGATGTAGAACTATAACCAAAATACACATACCAATAGAAATGGAATGTGTACAGACAATTATAGATATCAAATTTTCACAAATACTTACTTACTTACTTATTGGGAATCTTTAAACATTGCACCAGTCCTATGGTTATCATTAACCTGCTTCAGTAATACTATCACTCGCCAAACGCTTGCTTGCATAGCCAAGTTTTAAGTTTTTTTCTGAACTACATCAGAAAAGCTTTTAGAGATGATATAAGTAAAACTTGACAATTATACTTAAATTAAAGAACTACATTTATACCACTATAGTCTAAATGATAGTACTAAATAAGGGTGCATTCTCTAGACCAGTGGTTCTCAACCTGTGGGTCCTCAGGTGTTTTGGCCTACAACTCCCAGAAATCCCAGCCAGTCTAACAGCTGTTAGGATTTCTGGGAGTTGAAGGTCAAAATGTCTGAGGACCCACAGGTTGAGATCCACTGCTCTAGTCTGAAGTGTTATTTCATTTGAGACTACTTTAACTGCCATGACTTAGTGGTATGGAATTAGTAGTTTTACAAGGTTTTCAGTCTTCTCTGCCAAAGAATGCTAGTGCCTCAACAAACTATAAACTTATTGCTCCATTAATCGGTTCTGGCCCAGCTTACCTATCCGAACGTATCTCCCTCTATGAACCATCCCGTAGTTTAAGATCATCTATGGAGGCCCTGTTCTTGGTCCTACCTTCGCAGGCACGACTGGTAGGGCCGAGAGACAGGGCCTTCTCAGTGGTGGCTCTTCGGCTTTGGAACTCCCTCCCCAGGGATATTAGATCAGCTCTCTCCCTCCTGTTCTTCCGCAAGAAAGTAAAAACATGGCTCTGTGACCAAACCTTTAGAGAACCTGTGCAATAAACAAACAGACGGAATGACATGTTATGACTATAGGAACAGCCTGGTTTATGCTTGTGGGTTATGTGATCAATTATGATTGCATGGTTTTTAAAATGTTTTTAATTGTTTTACTTGTATTCTATTATTTTTTAAAATGTCTTTTAATGCTGTATTGTTGTCAAGGCATCGAATAGCTGGCTTTTATGTAAAGCTGCCTTGAGTCCCCTTTGGGCTAGAGAAAGGGATAGAAATATCATAAATAAATAAATAGATAGATAAATAAATAAACTTTACGCAAAGATTAAGCTCATTGGCTTAATAGCAATTTATGCTATGATTAGTTTCATTGGAAACCCCTACTTTGCTAGAAGGTTTACAGTGCCCTTTATCTTCACAGCTCCTTCACATCTTCTAAAGTTCTGCCTTGTGGTCCAGTAACTGCTTCTCACACCTCAGAAAAGGAATCCCCTTCAAAATCCCGTGTTCCCAAAAGCTGCTACAGAAGTTTGCTTCTTCCACTACCCCCTTTAGATCAGACTGAAATGCTCTTATAATCTTGAACTTGTAGCTGTTCTCCATTTCTTCTTCCATTCTTCTGCCTTTTTCCTTCACTCTTGTCCCCTAGTTCCAGCTCTGACTTCTCAACTTTCCCTGGCTCGATCTTTCATTCTCTCATCAGATCCTGCTTGCCAAAAGAGCATCCAATTACACTCAAAGTCTTCAGCATTCCTTCACGTCATTTACCTAAACATTCCACACCATTCATATTTCATGGAATGCAACCATTTGGATGAAATCCATCAGTAACGGAAGCTTGCCTTGATAACTTAAATGGTGTCAATCAGTCTCCAAAGGTTAAAAAAATGTACAGTATATTATTTTATTATTAAGCTTCCAGAAAAAGATTACCTACAAGCAGAGCCGGTCCAACAATGAGGCGAATTAAGCGGTCGCTTCGGGTGCAAAACATACAGGGGCGCAGTCGAGACTGCTTTTTCTGTTGATTTCTTGTAAAACATGATGTTTTGCTGCTTAATTTGTAAAATCTTAATGTAATTTGATGTTCAATAGGCTTTTCCTTAATCCCTCCTTATTATCCAACAGTTTTGCTTATCCAACGCTTTTATTTTTCAGTGATTGGTTTTTTTTTGGGGGGGCGCCAAAATTCTGTTCGCCTACACTTGAAAAGTACCTAGGGCCGGCTCTGCCCACAAGGGATGTAGCTATGGGAAAACATGGGAGTGGGGATGATGAGGCCATGGAATTATGCTCTCCTTCCATGAAACTTTAATTCAGCTTCCAAATCTTTAGCATTGCAGCAAGTGAAACATTGGAAATTTTTCACATGCAGAACTTCTGTGTTTGCATGTCCTACTTTGTCTTTATTTATTTATTTCTTTATTTAAAACATTTATATTCTACCCTTTTCATCCTGAAGGGGACTCAGGGCGGAGCACAATGTATATGCAGCAAGAATTCCACACCAGGACATAAAATAATTCTTAATATAAACAAACATTAAAACTTTAAAAACATTAAACATTAAAATCAGTTATGTCTACTTTAAAATCAGCTGTTTAAACCAACTTAGGACACCATGCTGGCTCAGATCAGTGGAGTAAGTTTCCTATTATTGCCTCATTACACTGCCCCAAAGGCTTTGTTCCACAGCCAGGTCTTTACCATCTTTCTAAAGGACAGGAGGGAGGGGGCTGATCTAATCTCACCAGGGAGGGAGTTCCATAGCCAGGGGGCAAATACTGAGAAGGCCCTGTCTCTCATCCCCACCAAACGTGCCTGTGATGGTGGCGGGACCAAAAGCAGAGTCTCCCCAAAAGATCTTAGTCTTCACGGTGGTTCGTAAAAGGAGATGCGTTTGGACAAGTAAACTGGGTTGGGGCTGTTTAAGGCTTTATAGGCCAAAGCCAGCACTTTGAATTGTGCTCGGTAGCTAACTGGCAGCCAATGGAGCAGATGCATCATGGGAGTTGTGTGCTCCCTGTACTCCGCCCCAGTTATTAACTTGGCTGCCTCTCATTGGACTATTTGAAGCTTCTGAACAGTCTTCAAAGGCAACCCCATGTAGAGCGAATTGCAGTAGTTTATCCTAGTTGTAACAAGAGCATGGACCACCATGGCCAAGTCTGACTTCTCAAGGTATGGGCGCAACTGGCCCCCTAGCCACTGCTGAAACCTGAGGTTCCAGGCTCAGTGATGAGTCCAGGAGGACTCCCAACCTGTGAACCTGTGCCTTCAAGGGGAGTGTGACCCCATCCAGCACAGGCTGTAACCCTACGACTGACCAGGAGGACCTCTGTCTTGTCTGGATTCAACTTCAATTTCTTCAGTTTGTTTATGCCTGTATTGTATTTCTAAATGATCAACTGAAGTTTGATGTTACCTGAAAGATAGAAATTTGAGACTTCAGGACATTTCCCTGGGGGTGTGCAGGTATTTTATTTAGTGGGTAATTACCTCATTTTCTCCCCCCAATAGGTACAACCCCATGCTCCCCTTTTCCCAGATTTTTAACACTTTCAGTATTGTTCTGCATTATATATTAAACACTTTTCTGCTTGCTGTTGCTTCATAGGTGCTAACATTACTTAGCTGGAGAGACTTCCTATGGTCTTTCTTCTTCTTCTTTGTTTATATAACATATATTATGTGATACACCAGTAGATTACCAGTCTCTTTTGAAGTAGAACATTGATAAATTTAACAGTTGCCATATTTTCTCCCTGTATAGCAGAAGTACAGTTTTAGAAGAGCCGGTGTAATGTAGTGGTTTAAGTATTGGACTAAGAGACCAAGGTTCAAAGCCTCAATTGGCCATGGAAACCCATTGGATGACTTGGTCAAGGGCACCCTCTCCCCTGAACAAATTTGTCAAGAAAACTTTGTGATAGTCACAATGATTCTGAAATGGTTTGAATGCACACAATAATGACAAAACCTTTATCTCCCTTAGTCTTATAAGGTTGTTATACAGCTAAAGTGGGAAGGAGATGAGACATGTTGGAGGAAAAGATTATGTAACTACAATATGAAAAATATTTATAGATAGACTAGTCGTGCCCGGCCATGCGTTGCTGTGGTTTATGGGAATTCTTTGTTGACCAGCCGGAATACCAGTGAATAGCCTAGCAGCCTCAAAGTCTGGTTGTTTTCTTCTTGTTTGGTGAGCTGGAATACAATGAAATAGGCTTGCTGCTTGGAAGGCTGGGTACTTGCGTTCTAGGGAAATGGTTTTTTGGGCTGCTAGAATTGCTATGAATAGCCTCACTACTTCAAAGCCTGGCTGCTTGCTACCTAGGAGAATATTTGGTTGGTCAGCTTCAATAGTGCAGAGTAGTAGCACTGCTTCAAAGCCTGGCCGCCTTCTACCAAGGTTAATCATTTAATCACTTTATTTGATAGTTTTTTTAATAGAAACTCCAAGTTGCTTCTGGTGTGAGAGAATTGGCTGTCTGCAAGGATATTGCCAAGGGGACGCCTGGATGTTTGATGTTTTACCATCCTTGTGAGAGGCTTCTCTCATGTCTCTGTATGTGGAGCTGGAGCTTACAGAGGGAACTCACCCATTCTCCTCCAGCTTTGAACTGCCGACCTGTCAGTCAGTAGTCCTGCCGGCACAAGGGTTTAACCCATTGCACCACTGGGGGCTTCTATTTGATAGTGAAACAGAGTCCTAGATTTAAAATCATCAATAGCATCTGAATCCATTCCCACAGGAAGAATGGAGGTACAAGAAAATAAATGATACTTCATTTATACTATAAGGAACTTCAAATATGGTGCCACATATGTATGTGCTTTGTGATATCAGAAGAAAAAGATGGTGTTGAGTGAATCTATCAGCATGGACTCCCACAGAGAGCGTACAGGAAACTTACTACTGTATGGGAGCCCCAAAACATCAAATGACACACCTCTGCCACCAAGAACAAAATGGCACACTCCTCATGAAAAGAGAAACAACATTGCATTAATTCATCACTTTGCCCTTGCACAAAAGCCACATTCATATGTTTAAAAACAGTATTAAAGAAAAGAAAACTTTGCTAAAGAAATCACAGTCTGATGTTTTATGTGACCTTACATTCCCCTAACCCTGAAATATGTGGCATGACTATAATGTTGGAAAGCCCGAGGCAATTTTTCTCCCCTTTCCCCCCTCTTACCCACTAGTCATCTAAGTCTTTTGCATCAAGTCCATTCACAGGACATTCCACTCTTAATGCTCTCTTTTAATTTCTAAAAGAAAATTCACAAAGGCTGGATTGATTTTTTTAAAAGCTAATGCCAGCAGGAAACAACATGGAGACGGGAAAGATCTCAGTTACAGAACAGACCAACAAAGAGAATATTGTCCTTGTTTGGGAACGTTTACCCAGAATGCTTTTCTTTCACAGCGCATGTATATTACATTTAACAGCACAATGGAAAATCAGCAGCAGATGCATCACTAGTTTTATATGCTTGTAACAAAATATTCCCAGAGGATTTATTGTGGCTGCGCCTTTATGCTTACCTTACAAAACTAGTGATTGAAGATGGCATGATTATGTCCTATTACTCACCATAAAAGTGAGTGGTGAAGCTCAGATATGCATGTAAGTAGAGCATAACCTTTTGCAATGAATAAAACACGACTGGCACATAACAACACATTTAAGGGATGTATCTCCAGCATTGTTAATCAGAGAAGTATTTGTTAATGACTTGGGGTTGGGGCAAACTTTGCTCATCTTTTTTATCTAAAAGCTCATCTAAACAGGCATTAAAACCCAGATTCACACTAATTTGGCTCTTAGCTGACCCCAGCTTTTTCTCCACGAACAACAGTTCTCCCTCGCTACTTTGCAGTTCGTTTTTCGCGGCCTCGCTGTTTCATGGGTTTTCGACTACCTGACCCCCAAGGGAAATACACATACAGCTTCCCCCGTCATTCTCCCTCTCCATCACATACCCTGTTTCCCCGAAAATAAGACAGGGTCTTATAGTAATTTTTGCTCCCAAAGATGCACTAGGTCTTATTTTCAGGGGATGTCTTATTTTTCCATGAAGAAGAACTCACATTTATTGTTGAACAACAAAATGAACATTTATTATATACTGTAAAGTAGTTGTCATCACAAACCAGCATAACCAGACAAACTGTGAATCCTATCAAGAATTTATTGTTACTACCATTATTTACATGTACAACAATCTCTTGCAGTTTAGTTTTCACAAGGTTTCCACGCTGATTTCTCTCTATTCTAGTTTCAATGTAGTCATGAATAATATAATATAATAAATATAATATAATATAATATATATAATATAATAATAATAATAATATTAGAATAGAATAGAATAGAATAATAATAAAATAATAATATAATGATATACAATATATTAATGGGATAATATAATAATAGGATATAATAATAACAGAATATGATGATAATAATATGGTATTAATAGGATAATATAATAATGGGATATAATAACAGAATAACATAATAATATAATAATAATAGGATAATAGAATAGAATAATAGAATATAATATAATTATATAAAATATATTAATAGGATAATATAAAATGGAATATAATAATAATAACAGAATATGCTAATAATATAATAATATGCTAATATAATAGAATAATAATAGAATAATAGTATAGAATATAATGATATAATATATATTAATAGGATAATATAATGATGGGATATAATAATAACAGAATATGAGGCTAATAATATGGTAATAATAATAGTATAAAATAATAAGTTTCATGGCATAGGATAGGAATAAGAATGGGAAGAGAATCCCAATGCGTCCTGTACCTTTAAGAAGCAGAAGGAGCAGGAAAGGGTGTTGAAGCCTTCTTCCTTCCCTCCCTCCCTCCCTTGCCCTGGCACCAGGAGCCAATCAGAAGCCTCTGGGACAAAGGGAGCATGGCCAGGACGAAGCCTTGTCTCCGAAGGAAGAAATGGCAGGCAGTGCAGATGGAAGGTTTTTTGAGCCGTGGCTAAGGGACAGGCAGGAGGCAAGGCAAGGCCAGCAGGGAGGCACAGAAAGCAAGCACTCTCTCTCCCTCCCTCCCTCCCTCCCTCCAGTGCGTATGAATGCTGCTTCTGTCCTGCAGCCATGCTTCCAAATGGAACTCTCCTGCAGCCTGGAAGGTCCCATTCTTAGTTGCTAGGTCTTACTTTCAGGGGAGGCCTTATATTTGGCAACCCCCCCAAACCCCTACTAGGTCTTATTCTTTGGTGAGGTCTTATTTTAGGGGAAACACGGTAGAAGTGGCAGAGGCAGAGGTTCTGCTGAGACCGCCCAAGCCCCCTCTCCTCCCTTAAAGCAGATGGCAAGGAGGAGCTGCAAAGAAGCATGTTGGGAGGTAGCCAGGCAGCAAATGATAGTATATAACTACTAAAATAAGGTATAAATATTAGAATAAATATAGTGTCCCTAGTTTGCGGATTTTCACTTATCGCGGATAGTCCTGGAACATAACCCCCGTGATAAGTGAGGGAACACTGTACACAGTTTATACTGAGTTAATCCAGTTTAGCCTTGCATTAATTAAAGTCGGGAATGTTCCAGAACTTGCTTGAAATTCTGGAATATATTCATGGCTTTGGGGCAGCATGGACAGCAAGATCTGGTCTGTGGTCCACATGTGGCTGTGGCATCTCACTACACTTAGTGTCGTCTGGTGCAGTAACTCATGGTGTCACCTCTACGGACTTCTTCTCATATCAACCTATACCGCAATATCACTGATGGGTCTATGGACCATAATAAATCTTGTTGTTATTGTTGTATACCACAATATTCTAGCTAAAATACCAGAACATTTGACGAAATCAGTAACTATAAAAAGCAGCAACCCTATAAGAGAAAGAAACAAAAACTTGTTCCCCTTGTTTGTCTGATGGGATTTTGCTTTGTCATTCCCTCTGACATGTCCCCAGTTTTGTAACTTGTAGTTCTTGACTATAACAAATGAAACAAAAACAAATCTTGATAAATATAGAATGAGTATTTGAATATTTTTCAAGTGTAGGTGAACAGAATTTTGGCGCCCCCCCCCCCCAAACCAATCACTGAAAAATAAATGTGTTTGATAAGCGAAAATGTTTGATAATAAGGAGGGATTAAGGAAAAACCTATTAAACATCAAATTACATTAAGATTTAAAAAATTACGCACTAAAACATCATGTTTTACAACAAATCAACAGTAAAAGCAATTCAATGCCTTGCGGAGGCAGGCTGCAGGAGACAGGAGTTGCCTCAATGGCGTCCCCAACAAGATGGCGCCACAGGCAACTGTCTAGTTGGCCTGGTGGGTGAACTGCCTCTGTTTGGGACTATGTTGTGCCATTGGCATTTTTCTGTGTAGAAAACACTATTTTAACCAGGCAATGCTGACAACGCCACCAGCACAGGTGGCAGCCTTGGTGGAGTGAACTTCAGGATGAAGAGAAAGTGATGGTGATGACATATGCTATTACCTTTATGGAGGTGCTTCCATGTGGAGCTGCCAGTTGTATGCAGGAGGAGAGAGTATATGTCGCAATGGCAGAAGGTGGATAGGTCCAGGCCAGGGTGCAGTGATGGCGGCCAGACCTGTGTGGTTCCCCATGAACAAAAGGAGAGTTGTCAAACTCCGTGGGCATTTTAGCAGACAAGGGCAGGTGTAGAAAGGCAAATGAGGTGGCATAGCCTCGCCGCTTACCTTGGGGGCTTTCTGTTGCCTCTGGCACCTTCGCATTCACCCTGCAAGAGAAAAAAAGACAAGGGAAATGAGTGGGCAGAGAGAGGCAAATGGGATATGAATGCATGAATGGAGAAAGGCAAGGGTAAGTAAGTGAAAGAAGGCAGGGAAAGCAAGCGGGTAGAGAAATGGCAAGGGGGTCAGGGTGTGGATGGAGAAATAAGGCAGGGAGGTGAACAAGCATTCTGGGACCATGGTGGGTAGCCTTATAGGAATCCATCTCTCCACTGGTCCCTTGCTGTTAATATCTCCCAGAGATATTCACAGTTTTTCCACTTGGTTGAAATGACTGTACCCCTAACCACAACAAAAGTAGGTGGTTGATTGTATTTTCCCTTCAACATCTATACAAATTCTGTTGTTCAGCTATAGGAGAATTGTTGGATACTTGTCTTCTGCTGTCCTCACTCCACACCAAATGAAAATATCTGGGTTCAAAGAGATGTAGCCGAGAAACTGTAGGTTGGGAGAGAAGGTTGTATAGGAGACAATTGTAGCTAGCTACATGTTGCAGCTATGTCTCCAGAGCAGGATCGCAGCCTATGATTTTTAATTTTGAAAGATGTTAAAGGACATTGGGTGATTTATACAGATTGAAAATAAATTAATACATAATGCATTTACATAATTGCTTTCTATGAACCTATTCTTAACTCTATCCCCATTCTCTTTTGTCTTTCAGCTCCCACGCTAACTTGTCCATTACTTGCTCCATGAAGTGGAACTTGCAGGAGCAACAACAGCAATAAAATAATGAATTCATCAGAAAAAATACCACAACACAGAGAGCAGCTATAGAAGGTCATGAGAACATATATCGAGGAGACAAACTTGTTTGAATTCATGGACTGAGCACGTTCTCATTGCTGATGCATGTTTTTAATAGCAATTAAGCATGATGAAATCACTTGTATTGAAATGAGAAGGGATGGCTGCAGGGGTGGCATTTTGATATTGATTATTAAAGAGTTGCAAATCCATTAATATTATAATATACTGGTTACTTGCTTACTATTATAATCTAATCAGCTTGGAGCAATGTGTAAAAATCTTGTTTTGTGGATTCCACTTTTGCACACTGTCCTTTGTAATTGGTATAACAATGTTAACCTACAGAACCTCAGCCATTATTTTTAGGACACACATATATGTCAGAAGATGAACACAAAGTCCACATTTCAACACACACTCTGACCCTAACCCTAACCCAAAATCCAAATATTTCACAAGGGTCACATGTGCTTTACTAAAATTCCTATTAACTCCATTTTCTGCCATATGCCACATTTCCGTCTAAAATAACAGAAAGGCAGATGGGGGAAAATTGTTTGGTTATACTGGCAGACCCCATGTTATGAACAAGATAAGTTCTATAGGTTTGTTCTTAAGTTGAATTTGTATGTAAGTTGGAACAGGTACATTTTAAAATATAATCCTATCTATCTATCTATCTATCTATCTATCTATCTATCTATCTATCTATCTATCTATATGGCATGTGCGACCCATGGAAAAAATGATTCAAATTCACTTTGAAAGTAGTGGGCTCTGGCACTTCGTTTCTAAAGTCATTTCTGAATTTTGAAGGCAAAAAGTTCAAAACTTTCTGAAAGTTCAGATTCTTCATATGTACCTTGTTAATGGTGTGTGCGCATGCGCATGAAGGAAAACATTATCGTCAATGGGGAAATTTGAGGGGCTTCTCTCTCCCTCATTTTTGAGATATCCTAATGAAATTTGCTATGGTGGTAGAATACATTTACCACTGTTAGCTCACTAAATCTAAGAATGTGTGACATCCTCAGATTTTTGGTGAATTTTCAAAGTTTTTATAAAAAACATTTTTTAATAATTGCTGAAATCTGTTCCTGGCTTGAAAGTATTATTTCCTGTTTCACTGGATTGTCTTTACTTTGAAAGTCATTATTCTACTTCAGAATCTTTGTTTTTGTGGCTGAAACTCAGTGAAATCGGTGGACAGTGTCCCAGCAAACTATAATGTGCTATCATAGCACCATGTCCCTTGCGCAAAGACAAAGTTTTGGCAGTGTAATAAAGTTTCACCATGTTTCTATGACAGAACCGATTAGGAAATGACATTTATCACCCAGGAACAAAAATCATAGTACAACATCAAATCACTCCTGACAGATGGCCATTCAGCCTCTGAATAAGGAAATCTGTTTCTAGTTTCAAAGTGTTATTTCCTGTTTCATTAGGTTTTCTGCAGCTGAGAGTGTGTGACTTGCCCAAGATCACTCAGTGGATTTCCATGGCTGAGTGGGGGAATCAAGCCACAATCATAGTCCAACTCTCAAACCACTACACTACACCATGCTGTCTCAAAACGGGCCGACTGCTTTCTTCAGATGGGGCTTAGACCACTTCTAAAACAGGAGGGAAAAGCGGTCAGGAGTGGGTTTCTTCTGATGTTACACTATGTCTTAGGAAAAAACCTCACTCTTCTGTTTTTTATGAATGCTCCCATGAGAAAATGTTCAGTGTTCTCAAATAGGGGTGAATTATAACTCTCTGATGGCAAGGTCAATTACCCACAAAGCCTGCCAGTATTCACAGTTGGCCATGTTGGGTCTGTGTGTGCCAAGCTTGGTCCAGATCCATCACTTTTCTTCTTATCCCAGATTATATGGCAGTTGGGACTCATATAATCCAGTTTAAATCAGATAATCTGGAATCAGACCCTGGGATATAGGGCAGTGTAGATTCAGCCTGATTCCTCTTCCATACTGCTCCTATATCCCAGGATCTGATCCCAGATTATCTGCTTTGAACTGGATTATATGAGTCCACACTGCCAGATAATCTGGAATAAGAAAATAATCTCGAGGGAGACCAATAATGTTGAAAGAATGGGAAGGGATTTGGCAAAGAAAATTGAGAATCAATTATGTGATAGACCTACGGGAAAATTGGTTAAAAATGCTGCATAGAGGGTACATGACTCCTAAGAAATTAGGATTAATGTACAAAAATTTGGATACTAGTTGTTGGAAATGTAGATAAAGAAGGCACATATTTTCATATGTGGTGGTCTTGTGATAAAACATTGGAATTTTGGAAAATGATATATAAAGAAAGTCAAAAAATAGTGGGAGTCAATTATACAATGAGACCTGAAATATATTTATTGGGAATATATGAAGAGATACTTATTTTAGATGCAAACAAAGAAAAACTACTTATTTACTTAGCGACAGCGGTCTTCGCAAAGGAATGGAAATCAGATAGCTTACCAATTAAAAAGTAATGGCTAAATAAAGTCATGCAAATTAAGGATGTGGACAAGTTAACCTTTCTGTTAAAAAAAGAACAATGTTAAAGGTCTAAAAATGACTGATTGGACACAATTTGAGAAGTACATTAAAGAGTTCTACTAAGTTTAGAACTTTGAACTAAAAACATCCAATTTGCTAAAAGGGAAAGATGGATTATAATCAAGAGACTTAATATGTACCCAGGGAAAAGAAGAACAGAAGTCCAAACAATATTTTTTTTGTATTTTGTATTTTTATTTCTTTTTTGTTATTCCTTCTCTTTCTTCTCAAACACGTCTTCCCAAACAGCTCTCAAGGACACACGAATACCCATCAACATCTTGCTGACTGCAAAGGGGCCCCATTTCCCAACCCCACTTTTATTCACAATTCCTCCTCAGAACTGGAATCGGCCAACACCCTGCTAGCAGCTGAAGCCTCTTGCCTCAATTCCTCCTCAGAACTGGAATCAGACAACGCCCCACCAGACCTCCTTTCAGCGGAAGCCCCTTGCCGAGCCCTCCACTCTGTCTATCTTTTATCCAAACCCATAACTCCCCATTTTTTTCCAACATATCAGGAAGAGGTGAGGAAATGGATTTTTCTCAAAACTCCGGATGTTTTGCCAACTTTCTAATGAATTAGTACTCGTTGCTCTCTGGTTAGGATCACCGAATTTGTGGGAGGGGAAATTGGGGGAGGAGTCAAAATAAACATTTTTGGGCAATTTCCTTTTTCTCCCAAAGCAGGAAGGTTTGGTTGTAAGCTAACACTTAGACAGACTCTCTTGGTTGAATAAATGCTGCTTGCAGCACATGATAAAGGGAGAGATACAGGACAGTGGCTGTGTCAGATCGGTAGGAAAAAGAAAACAAAAAGCATCTTGAAGTTCTCATCCATGGCACCCATTAATCCATTTTGACAAATAATAATAGCATGATTATAGCAGCTTTCACGCCTTCAGCAACCTTCTGCTAATCTAACAGCTTGATCTGAGCTTGTTTTCCAGGTCATCAATTCAATTTATCAACACTTTGTAGTCTTTATTAACCTTAGGACTGTGTCCATCTGCTGTTATTTTCATGCGTTACCCGTTTCCTTAGGCCTCCGGTACCCTTGAAACAAGGCTATAGAAATCTTCAAGTATTTGTAGTGTGTCAATGCAGTGGTTTGGACTTGCGTGTGTGACCTAAAAAGTATTGTTGTATGCCTGGGCTGCCGGTTTCATGGTACATTAGAAACAAACAAACATGAGAACAACACGTTGGTGGATTGTGGCATTAGCTTGAGGCAAATAACATCAAGTGGTTTGGGATAGTAAATTATTTGTTCTATTTTATTTTGTTTACAATACTTGTTTATCACTTACTATGATAAAAATCTCTGGGCCATTTACATACATGTTACTGTAAACACACATACATACAGACTATGAGTAAAATGGAAGAACAAAATTAACCTTACAAATCATGTAAAGTTTATGTAAATAAGTTTTCAGAAGATACTTAGAACTGACCACATGTTCTGTCTCCTTCAAATATGGGGATTTTAAAAAACGGATCACTATGGAAAACTTCCTGTGGTGTTATGGAGTGTAGACAATGGCTGTAGACAATAGCTGTAGACATCTAATGGCTGTAGACAAGCCAATAAAATCTCACCCAAAGAGTTTTGAGATCAAATAGGTATATGTAAAGGAAAGCAATCTGCTAAGTACCTCAGTTGTGAATTATTTACAAGTCTGCATGTCAGGAGTAGAATATTAAATGTGCTTATGGACTAATAGGAAAACAGGGCAGTTCTCTTCATACCAGTGTCATATGTGAATAGCTATTTAGTGAAAATCCAAGCTGCCATATCCTGCACTACCTGACATTTCTATACCAGTCTCAAAGTCAGCTCAACACAGTGTGTTACAGTGGTATATTTGGGCAGTTAACACGTTAGCCTATTCCTGTCCAAGAAGAGAGAGACTATCATTCCCACTGAAGTTAGTTGTGGGCAGATTGAGTTTTTGTGATTATTTTTGTGATTATTGTGACCCTGCAATGTTAAAATTAAATATCCTCCAACCTCTCATAGATGAAAACCAGGACCTATGTGGCTAAGCAACATCAGAATGTTGTTAAGATGGTAGGAGTTATTCATGAGGAGTAATACACATGTTAGGAGAGGCCGTAGCAGCTTGCTTTTGTTGGATTTATGGGGAGTTGGGAGGTAAGAGGAAAAAAGAGGATAATAGAGAAAGGGAGGCAATAGGTTATGAGATTAAGTTGAATGTAGGCGGGCTTTGTTGGGCAGTGAGAGGACAAAGAGGACAAAAGAGAAGTAAGGATTTCTGGAAAGCTGATTTTATCAAGGTCAGAAAAATACAGGGCAGAATCCCATGGCTAGAGATGGAAAAGGGAAAAGACACCCAGCATGGAGGGATTTCATGAAGAAGGAGTAGTGAAAACTGAAATCACTAACCATTCAGATCAGAAGACACTGGCCTCCAAAGTCATCTCGGGGAAAAAGTTTCAACCCCTCCCGATTTCTTTTCTGGCTACGGGCCTGGTTTGGAAGGTTCCTTTGAAGGTAAGCCCTAAGGCAGGTTCACCAAAGAAACCAACACAGAACCCCAGTGTTTTCAAGGGAAACATGTGCTAAACAAGTACAGGATTATAAACTTATAAATGCCATTTTGTATTAAAACATGCAATCTGTTTCTCTTTATGAAAATGAATAATTCACTAAGATATGTAGGAAATTTGCCGGCTTTTTCGAAATAATTGTGCTGGGATTGTAGTCAGAAAGTTTTGTTTCAGCACAGAATGTCTCAAATAAAGTAAACCCCAGATGTTTTGGCATCAGCTTTTAAACATATCTGGTAAAAATATTTCTACTGTGGGATGATGAATACCATGGGGAAAATCATTTTTAGACAGACAAATCTTACTGTCTCTTACAGAGTTTCCAAAGTGAGTAGTAAATATTCCAGATATGCTGGAACGAATTATTAAGCACAACTCATGCGGTCTTGTGATAAAACAGGCTCAGTAGCATATTGAATTCTTCTTCCTGCATCCAGAAGCACAAACTGCTTTAAACTGAAGGAAGTTATTACTCAGCACATATGGTATGACATCAAAATTTTAATAGAAAAGGTATAAACTGATTTCCTATTTTAATCTCTGGATAAACGCTGCCTTACATTTTAAGATTCACACTCTCAGGCTTTGAAATGTACATGCTAATGGGCTAAAGCAAGAGCTGCCATCTGGGCTACTGCTTTGGCTTTTGAAAGACAGATCAACCACAGCTAGGATCTCTGTCTGCGTTACATCATCAGCTTTGAGGATGCTTCTCTGAAGGAGACGGGGGTATCTTAATATCATGCTGACTCCTTGCTTGATCAAGTGCTGACTTGCAGTGTGTGAATGAGCCAACACAGGATAATCACTGCTGATAACTTGGCCATCTCACCTAAGGCAGCTTAAGCACAGTACTTTGCACCCAAGAGGCACTTCATTAATGTATCTGTCTGTCAGCAAGTGTTGAGTAATCAAGTGATGAACAGGGAGAGTGGACCAAATCCTGGCACCTTCATTTGTCCCAATCTAGACAGACAAATGGAAGGAAGGAAAGAACACCTCATTTTATTAATTTTGAAACACATAAGCTAATGGTAGATTGAAAACATGCTAGATCTTGCTATGGAGAGGAAGCTTGTGTCATATATTTGTTTTAGTAAGAACCCAGTAACTAGGGACACCAGTTTGGTGTAATTGCTTATTTATTTATTTACTTATATACCACTTTTATCTTAATAATGGGACTAAAAACAGCTAACAACTTACAATATCTGCTAGGGTTCCAGGACCTCCAAGGATATGAAAATTATTGAATACTCAAGTCCTATTATTATTATTATTATTATTATTATTATTATTATTCATATCTGGGAATATATCTCTCCAAAAAGAGACTCTATATAATGGCATAGAAAAGTGCTGTTCCTTGTATAAAATGGCAAAATGAGGGTTTGCCTTTTGGAATTAAAAATAAATACATATCCAAAATATGGATGGTTGAATTTATGGGTGTAGGATCTTTGGATTTTTTTTTTCGTGTCAGGAGCAACCGGAGTTGCTTCTGGAGTGAGAGAATTGGCCATCTGCAAGGACGTTGCCCAAGGGATGACCGGATGTTTTGATGTTTTACCATCCTTGTAGGAGGGTTCTCATGTCCCCACATGGAGCTGGAGCTGATAGAGGGAGCTCATCTGCGCTCTCCCCGGGTGGGATTTGAACCTAGCAGCCTTCAGGTCAGCAACCCAACCTTCAAGTCACAAGGCTTTTATACCCTAGGCCAGTGATGGCCAACCTATGACACGCGTGTCAGCACTGACACGCTTAGCCATTTTTGCTGACACGCTGCTGCATGCAGATTGATTGGATGACTAATGTCTTTTGTGGCCAAATTTGGTGTGATTTAGTCCAGTGGTTTTGTTGTTTACTCCATGGGAATTATGTACATTACATACATACATACACACACACACACACACACACACACATTCTATTATTATTCTATTATTATTATTGCTGTATATTATTATATTATTACTATTATATTATTATTATATTATTCATTATTCATGACTACATTGAAACTAGAATAGAGACAAATCAGCGTGGAAACTGCAAGAGGTACCATAGATTGTTGTACATGGAAATAATGGTAGTAAATAGTTTTTGATTTATTAAATACAGTTATATATTACAATTATATATTTTTTATTTAAACTATATATATATTGTGAAATTATGTTTTTTTTCTCAAAGTGACACACCACCCAAGTCATGCTAGTTTTTTTTTGGTGAATTTTGACACACCAAGCGCAAAAGGTTGCCCATCATTGCCCTAGGCCACCGGAGGCTCCTAGGATCTTTGGATATGAAGGGCTGACTGTAGTTAAAAATGATACAGGTTAAAAGTATTCAAAGTAATTAATAAAAGTATAAATATAAGAGTTGAAGTTAAAACAATAAACATGAAAAACCTTAAACATTATTAAAAGACCAGTTAAATGTAAAATCAACAACATGCCATATTAAAATCCCACTACAATTAATTTTTTACAAGCTTGATGGCATAAAAATTTTGACTTCCTGATGGAAGGAGAATTAAGAATGGGGCCATTCTGGTCATTCTAGGGAGGGAGTTCTGAGGTCTGGGAACAATCACCAAGAAGGCCATGAAGCACTTAGCTTGAGCTACATGGCAGGCTTGGGGCACATCTAGACTGACCATTAGGTGAGTTTAGGAGAAAACAGATTCATTGTGCGAATGATTAGATTGGCACGACAAGAATAGGTTTGATTCCAGGAAGGTGATTATGCTAACCTCAGAAATTGACCTCAAACCAGTTCCAGGCTCCGCAGTATTTTTCCCTATTTCCAAATGAGATGTGCACCATGCTCCATAGACACAACAAGTGCAGAAAAGAGAAACTAAGAGAAACTAAGAATTGTTGCCAAGAATCTGGGAACCCAAGGTCAAAGGAATGCCTTCATGTCTTGTAAGAATAAGTAAATACGGGGAAATGTGGGGAGCACATTTCAGATCAAGCAAATTTGCTGTCAGAGCAAGATCTCCTGTTTGTTCCTGTTTCAAGCCTCAAGTTCAGGTTTTGCCTATGTATTTTGGGGAAAGTGTTCTTGCCTTCATGTTCCTGTTGTTTCATGTACTTTGAATTCTGCCTTGAAGATCATGTCCCTGTTTTAAGCTTTGTAATCTAAGGATTTATTTGCTGTTTCCTGGGACATTGAACCCTATCTAGCTTATTTTTGTTCTTATTTCATTTTTGTCTTACTTTTTGCTACCTTTTTACCAATAAACTGTTTATACCAAGTCTGTCTCAGTGGTGTGTGTTGAGAGCAAGGTGGACCTTGGCTGGGGTGCAACAAAAAAGAACTTCCTGACTGTAAGAGCTGTTCAGCAGTAGAACTCACAGCCTCGGAGTGTGTTGGAAGCTCCTTCCTTGGACGCTTTTAAACAGAGGCTGGATGGCCATCTGTTGGGGGCATTTTGATTGTGCTTTTCCTGCATGGCAGGCGGTTGGACTAAATGGCCTATATGGTCTCTTCCAACTCTATTATTCTACTATTCTATGATTCAATGAACAATCATGCTGCAGTGTACTTCACTGGTGTGTGTTCGGTATCCTTGATTTTGCCAATATATATAAGTAAAGTAAAGGTTTCCCCTGACGTTAAGTCCAGTCATGTCTGACTCTGGGGGTTGGTGCTCATCTCCATTTCTAAGCCGAAGAGCCGGCATTGTCCGTAGACACCTCCAAGGTCATGTGGCTGGCATGACTGCATGGAGTGCCGTTACCTTCCCGCCGGAGCGGTACCTATTGATCTACTCACATTGGCATGTTTTCAAACTGCTAGGTTGGCAGGAGCTGGAGCCAACAGCGGCCGCTCCCACCGCTCCCGGGGTTTGAACCTGGGACCTTTCGGTCTCCAGCTCAGTGCTTTAACGCACTCCGCCACCTTAATATATATAAGGGAGATCATTTTACTATATCACTCTATTTAATGGGAGTTGTGTATTCATGGATTTGGTGCTCCACTGTGGTGTGGGGGCTGGAACCAAATGACAGTGGATACCAAAAGCTTGCCTATATATACAGACTAATTCATCTATTGTCTAATCTGACTTGTTTTACTTCTAGTTCAAAACTAAATTTCTGCTCTAATTTTTTGATGAAAGCAAGTGACAGAATGTTGAATGAGTGTATGTGTTGAGAGCAAAGAGACTTTGTCACTTAAAAAGTTCTGCCTAGAATAAAAGGCTGCCACGTGGAAAAATATATACATATCACTAGTAAACACAGTTCAGGTCGGATACACTTCAAATCCCATTGTAGTCTTAAAAGCATATAACCAAGAATGTAACTGAAAAAACAATAAGACCAAGTACTGTGGGAAAGGTTATCACCATTCATTAGAACTTTTCCGCCTTTTGACAAAAAAGCTAGCTTTAGGCCGCACCCTACTTTTATGGTACCAGCACTGCCTTAGTTCCCACAAAGAGACCGTTTCAAGCTTTTGCGTTTGTTTTGTTTTAGAATAAGGCTGCATGTCAGTAATGGCAGGTGCTATTGTTTTAGGGGTAATGTTAATACAGACATGCATTGTTCTATGGGTGGCAACTCAGCAGAGTTTTATCTCTGTGAACACTGCTTTTTACCTTTCACTGAAAAAGTAGCACTATAGCACAGTTGTTATTGTTGCTGCTGCTATTATTATTTGCATGGTATCCACTGTGTGGTATATCTGTAACCCTTGAAAGAGCTTGCAAAATCAACACAGACGGAAAGAATAAACAGCAAGGATTGAGGTGGAGGGAATAAATCCAGACTATCTGCGAATCTCTTGAGACAACAAATATTTTGCTTGTTTTTATTAAATGTATGTTCAGGACTGAAAGGATTCCTCTTGGGATAGACCTGGGATAGCCAAGGAGTGGGGAAGAGAGCTGTTAGCAGCTGTTACCTGTTAAGACACATTGTCTTATCAAAGAGGAAAGACAGAAAAGTTATTTAATCTGCTGCAGTTGTTCACCAACAACATTGTTGGTTGCAAGTTTGCCCCAGCTACTGAAGACGCAAAGACATGAAACTATTATTGGAGGAAGTCAAGGCAGAAATTGCAATGGTAGATTTATAGTTGCATTTCAGGAAAGCAAAATTAATGACGACAGATTATTTATACAACTTTAAAGAAGATCGTGGAAAAACTAAAACGGTTAAAGATTTTCCATACCTTGGTTCAGTCATTAATCACAATGGAGATACAATAAGGAAATCAAAAGAAGACAAGGGGTTTGTCTACACGGACCCAAACCTCGAGTTAGACCAGAAATTGCTTTTGGACATCCAGGGACTTCTGGTCCATTAAAGAGAGTGATTAACCTCCTGTTGCTAGAAGTTGAGGAATGTCAAAACTCTGGAGCAGCTCTGCATTTTGGGCTTAGTGTGGAGAGATAGACCGGCTGTCCACATGGTTTGGCATCACCGTCCTTTTCTTCTCTATATGGTTTTGTGGATGCTTCTGCTAATCTCAGCAAAAGCACCCAGAGATGACCAGGAGTTCTCCAGCTCCTGTGGTGACAGGAAACCACCAAGGAAAGGTGATAGCCAGGCCAAACTGGTTTTATATTCAGTGGATAGTCTGGACTTTGCTCTGCCATCACATTGGGATGAATACAGGTGCTGCTCCTGGTGTGCATTAGTTCTTAACAACATTACTGATGAAATTTACAACATGGGCACAATCCAAGTTTTCGAGTGTTATTGATGTACATGAGTAGCTTTGCATGCCAAAAAAGGCACACGGTTACTCCATAGGCTATATATATAAAATATATATCCCATTCCTGAGTGTCTATGAGCAGGCAAAAAGCTGCAGTAATGCAATGTATTTACAACATATGCAAATACAAAAAGACATTACTTAAAGGAAAAATATGTCAGAATAGGAATATGCTTTTCATATTTTCATTCAAGAAGCAAATATAATTTCTTCGAGCAAAGTATTCCATAGTTTGGGTACAACCACTGAAACACCGTCCATTTAATTTTGATCAGTTTATCAATTTAAGAGATCTGGTTTTCTCTGGAGTGCTTACACAGGCACTACACAAACCAGCTGAAAGGTCAATGATTGTCTACAAAGCTTAACCAGATCTCTTAGGACCCTTCCACGCAGCCATATAACCCAGAATATTAAGGCAGATAATCCGCAATATCTGCTTTGAACTGGATTATCCGAGTCCACATTGCCATATAATCCAGTTCAATGTGGATTTTATACAGCTGTGTGGAAGGGGCCTCAATCCACATTTTGATCCAGATTAATTGCCTTTGTCAAAACCCAGGATTCCCCCCACTACCTTCTGGCAAACAGCTTCCACAGTGCTTGCTTCACAGCTTGACAAAGCAAGGCAATAAATTTGAGCATTCTCATGGGAACACTGGACTTTGAGGTGGAGGCTTTGTTTACCTTCCAACTAGACTGTGCAGAAGCTTTCTTATTCCATCTGCTTTCCCATTGGTGTTTACACCAGTGTTCCATATTTGGCTTTGATTTGGCTCCATTCTTGTGCTTTGTTCATAGAATGAATTATGTGGATTTTCTGTCTGGAATTGGGATTTCTGATGAATTTTTTTATCACACTGTTTCTGGCTGGACGTGAATTGAAGCTCACATTGGGAGGGAATGTTTTCTGGACACCCTGACCTTGAGCTGACTTTAAACCAGATTTTACTGCCTGTGTAGATAGGGCTGGGGAGGTCATTTTATCACATTCTCAGCACTTGCATCTCTATTGTAATTGGAACACAGAGAAGGGTCACAATATGTGATCTTAAAATGTAACTGGGGGCAGACTAGTGTGATAGGAGGCAGTGCTTGAAGTATTCTCGATACAAGTTCTTTAAGATCACCACCAAATCTTTTCTGTCTGACAAAATTGTAAGCAATAAGATTTTATAGGACAGGCATACCTAGATCCCTTACATGAACGCTCTCATTGTTTCATGATGGACCAACTGCAGTTTCTGAAGATTCTTAAGAGAAAGTCCCCTGTAAGGGTATCGTAGTAATCCAATTTGGGAGTAGCTAAACTATGTGTTACTTTGGGCGGGAACAGCCAGTATCATCATATCAAAAAAGTAGACCTTTAAAACCATAATATCCTTTAAATGGCAATGCTAATCGTACTAAAATAAACATGAGATTTAGATCATCTCTTGACATCAGAAGTTCTTTATAGTGTTCGATGAGTCTCTTTTGGTCTAAATAATCTTACTGTGTTCTTATGAGGATGAATAGAAAGGCAAATTCAGATTAGCTAACCTGTTAGACCTAACTGGACTGTTATATCAAGAATTCACAGAGCTGCTGGAACCTATAGATGAACAACATGGGGTAGGGGTGAGGACTGCATTACCACCTCTATAGTAAAACGTTAATGGTCTTTCAACAAATCCATCAACAGTGACAATAAACCAAAAATAAGAAACATCTCTGAAGTAACTATGAGAATTAAGCAGTGTTCTCATATTTTGCTGTCTCAATATATCTTAGCTTCAAAATAAGCTTTCTTCTGAATATTTAGTCTAAAATTGGAGGAAGTCATTTTACCAAACTATTTTTAAAGATGTGGATGTGACTGAGATCATTTTTTGAAGCTTAATCTCAAATCCTGGTTGAAACGAGGTCAGCTAAAGGAAGGAAGTATTTGTTTCCTTTTTCTGTTGATAAAAAGTCTAGTGCTTAAAGGGCAATTCCAGACAAGGGAATGAGATAATATCGTTACTTGGAACACTTCCCATTTCTATGGCATTTATTTTTTCCTCCTGGATTCGTATTTGCTCCAGTCAGAGTAAAAGATGGTTAGATACCCTTCCAGTTGATCTATACATTGCAATCTTAAATATTTGAAGCTGGATACAGAAAATGGGAAAACTGCCTTCCACTGGTCTTTACTGTTGATTTAAATTCGGATGCCTCAGGAGGATCTGGGAGGTGCCATCTCAAATCTAATCTCCTCTCTGAAGCTTCACCCACTCAGGTTGAAGTGATTCTCAGTTGAACCCAATCTTTATTGTCAGTGAAGCCAGCAGATATCTCACCTCCTCTATGGTATACTGAACAAATCTAGAGGTTCCCAATCATTGGAGGGCCTTCATCCTGGCTTGATGTCATGGCTTCCATCAGCTGTACTCAAGGGCCGATACTGGAAGACCCTCTACCCAGAGAGATTCTGCCCCTGCGACTCTGGTCAAAAATAAAAACAACGGAGCATGTACTCCTCCAGTGCCTGTACAGGGACATTCGATCCCGACTAATCCTGCCTTTGCTATACAATTACCCAGGCCGTTCAGGACAATTTTACACCAACCTACTGCTCTCAGATACCAACCCAGTTATAACCTACAATGCTGCCAAATTTTGTGTAGCAGCACTTAAAATCTGCTGATTGATGACTGGATCCAACAGCTAACAATCCAACTATCAGCTACCTGAAATATAAATGGTAAGGGTTTGTAAAAGAGGCACCATGATGTGGTGAGTTGACTGGAAAGGCATGTGGCGACAGCTGATTGGCTGAGTCAGCCAGGAGCCAGAATACTGATTGGCTGCTGTCTCTAGCTTGTTGTAGAGACAAACAGTTTTAACTGCCACTTTCATCTCAGAGAGGGGGGAGAGCAGCTGACTGGAAATTGGTCAGGAAGGAAATGGCTGCCATACTCACCGTATGCCTTATATATAAGGCAAACAAGGCATATTTGAAGGAACTGTTTATTCCCATGTTCTTTGTGTGAATTCAAAAAGACTGTTATATATATTGTTGCCCTGTTTGAACTTTTGAACTGAAGTAAATATACTGTTACCTGTTATGCAAGTCTGAATGACATTTTATTATACTGCAGGATTAAACTTGATTCAGAAACTGTGTTAAAGCTTCTATTTATTTATTTCTACAACCATCAACATAAATTAGTTCTTCCCACCCCAGTCCCCTAGACTTGTGCCTTGAATGCTTCTACCCCTTCATCAATCTCCCTCCCTCTCCATCCCTTTTTAGTTCAATCCCGTCTCTAAAGGGTTTTGTGTTTTAGCTTTCAACATACCTTTGTTTTTTAGCCTTTTATATTTTATGTACATGCTTCTACGAGACTGTACCCACTTATGCTGGTCTATGATCGTAATAAAGATTTTGATTTAATCAGTTGAATGGCAAGACAGTGAACTTAACCTCTTGTCTTAGATCAGAGATAGCAGTGGATTTTCTCTCTTTTCTGTTTGCTTGTTCCAAGACTAGAGATAGGAAGCAAGGGCATATTTTATGCTGACGACCCTCTCTCAATATGGCACAGAAAATGATGTTAGAGTCAAAGGACGGGTTTTGGTGGGACCCCACCCTCTTGACACTATCTTGCTCCTCAGGTAGAATCCAGCCCCTGGGATCAATGCATTCACCTACTTCTGACTTACCTGATGGATAACAGGTTGTATGGCACACCCCTAAAATGCTGCAGTTCCTGGTTTCTAGTCTTTTCTCTCAGCAGTTGGTGCCTGAGATGGCTATTTCACTTTGCCTAATGCTAGGGCTAGCCCCTGTAATTTCTACCATAACAGGATCCAACATTTGGAACATTAACTATAAGACATTTTAGAGGAAGCTCCAAGTCAGCAGTAAAACACACATTTCTTGAAGTAGGATCTACTTTGGCATCTCCAGCTAGGACTAGAAAAGATGCTTGTTGAGACCCCAGAGAGCCATAACTAGCAATAATGGCAGTGCTGAGCTATTATAAAATGGCTTCCTGTAACTGGAATACCATATTTTGGAAGTCCCAATTAGAGTAGTCCCCTTGAATTTATGGGATTTATATGAGTCTTGATTGACTATTCAACAGTTAAGCCAATGATTCTAATCCGGCTGGGACTACCAGTAGGATTTAAACCTATGTTTCTATGTAATTATCAATTATATGTTAGCATCCAGAGAATTCTTCTAGTTCTTTATCATGTAAGACCTAAAGGAAGGAAATAAGAAATAATGGCCTCTGGCTTAGTAGCTCTTTTTATATAAAAATAAATGTATGTACAGCTAGCGAATAATAGGAAGTATAAAACGCTGTAATTTTTCATGAAGTTTGAAATGTATTACAATCAGTCCAGAAGCATTTATTTTTTTCCAGTAGTGAATCCACTGTTTCAGCACTTTAGAGATGGAAATAAATGCATCCCAAACCTTTGCTGTAACAGAAAGAAGTATCTGTTTTTTTGTTTAGTTTAAAATGGCAATAATATTCTCCCTATACTAAATGAATCATAGTGGCATATGCATAGATTCCTTTAGAGTTTTAATCCTAAATTTAAAAGTACCATACAAACTGCTTTTTAAAACTGGGTTGCTGTGCGTTTTTTGGGACATATGGCCATGTTCCAGCTGCTTTCTCTCCTGAGAATTCTCTCCTGAGGCACGATCATCAAGTTTGCAGACGACACCAAACTGGGAGGGATAGCCAACACTCCAGAAGAAAGGAGCAGAATTCAAAACGATCTTGACAGACTAGAGAGATGGGCCGAAACTAACAAAATGAAGTTCAACAGGGACAAATGCAAGATACTTCACTTCGGCAGAAAAAATGGAATTCAAAGATACAGAATGGGGGACACCTGGCTTGACAGCAGTACATGTGGAAAAGATCTTGGAGTCCTTGTGGACAACAAGTTAAACATGAGCCAGCAATGTGATGCGGCTGCTAAGAAAGCCAACGGGATTTTGGCCTGCATCAATAGGGGTATAGCATCTAGATCCAGGGAAGTCATGCTCCCCCTCTATTCTGCCTTGGTCAGACCACACCTGGAATACTGCGTCCAATTCTGGGCACCGCAGTTGAAGGGAGATGTTGACAAGCTGGAAAGTGTACAGAGGAGGGCAACTAAAATGATCAAAGGTCTGGAGAACAAGCCCTATGAGGAGAGGCTTAAAGAACTGGGCATGTTTAGCCTGCAGAAGAGAAGGCTGAGAGGAGACATGATAGTCATGTACAAATATGTGAGGGGAAGCCATAGGGAGGAGGGAGCAAGCTTGTTTTCTGCTGCCCTGCAGACTAGGACACGGAACAATGGCTTCAAACTAAAGGAAAGGAGATTCCACCTGAACATCAGGAAGAACTTCCTCACTGTGAGAGCTGTTCGGCAGTGGGACTCTCTCCCCCGGACTGTGGTGGAGGCTCCTTCTTTGGAGGCTTTTAAGCAGAGGCTGGATGGCCATCTGTTGGGGGTGCTTTGAATGCGATTTCCTGCTTCTTGGCAGGTGGTTGGACTGGATGGCCCATGAGGTCTCTTTCAACTCTACGATTCTATGATTCTATGATTCTATGATGTTTTGCCTGCATCTGTGGCTGGCATCTTCAGAGGTCCTGTTGACAGTGAGGCAAGTGGAGTACACAGTGTTCCCCCGCTACTTCGAGGTTTGCTTATTGCGGACTCGCTGTTTCGTGGGAAATTTTACTTATTTATTTACCCCATTGCTGCTGCTTCTCCTCAGGGTTGCCTCGTGTGGCTCTGGCTGCCTCTGCCAGGAAAGAAGGAATGCCGCTCCGCTTTGTGAGTGAGCAAGGGAGGGAGGGCGGTGGCGGCAGAAGAGCCTGGAAGAGGCGGCCAGACTCCTCTTCTGCTGCTGCTCTAGCTGGCCATGCCAGGATACGTGGAGGACTTGGAAGGGGGGTGAAGTCCTCTATGAGTCCTGCCCCCTCTTCTGCTTCCTCCTCCTCCTCCTCTCCTCCTCCTTATCATGCGCCTGTGTCAGAGGTGAGCGGGGCAGAGTGCTGCCATTCCCATGCCTCTTTCGCCAGCTGTGCCTTGGGCCTAGCGGAGCCCACACTGTGCCACTTCTTCTCCCCTGCCTAATCAGAATGCATCAAGCAGAATACGACCACAAATTTCAACAATAAATGGAATATTTGGATCCATAGGATGCAATCTGAAACATAGGACTTTATCACAAAGATAGGCAAGCTAGCATTGCAGCTGGACCATTACCTTTGGTGATGGTCATGATCACATTATATTGTGTGCATCCCATTATCAATTCATCTCTTTCCAATTATTATTTCATCCCTAGCTATTTAGGGATGCCACAGTTCCCCTTTCTACTATGATCATAGTGTCTTTGTGATTCATTGCTGGCAGTCAGATGATGCCATGGGATGCAATTCTATTGTTTGGAATGTTAATTTAAAAATTAAATTAGAACTGAAACCAGAATATTTCTTATTAGGACTAATAGACATAAATATTGAAGAGAATAAATATAGACTATTTAATTACCTGGCTACAGTGGCAAGAATAGTCTTTGTAAGAGATTGGAGAGAAAAGGAAATCCTTTCAATACATCAATGGAAGGTAAAAAAAATTATGAATATGGATAAACTTACACAATTATTGTCAAAACATGAAGGGAAATGAAATTTTTAAAAGTATGAATTGGAAGTTGTTTAAAGATTACATGGCTCAAGAAAAACAAAGTTTAAAAATTTAGACCAATCCATTGGCCATTATTGGATGGTTGCGTTCCAGTAGTTTGAGGGTGAATCCAGCAAAGACGGAGTTCCTATGGCTGGGCCGACCGGGCAGTGGGGATATCCAGTTGCCAACCCTGGATGGTGAAGTGCTACGCCCGTCTTCACTAGTAAAGAGTCTGGGAGTCCTCTTGGACCCTTCACTGACGATGCAGGCCCAGGTCTCCGCCGTTACCAAAACTGCCTTTTTTCATCTTCGGCAGGCTAGACGGCTAGCCCCCTATCTATCTAGGGACAACCTGGCTACAGTGATCCAGGCTACAGTCATCTCGAGACTGGATTACTGTAATGCCCTTTACATTGGCCTTCCTGTGTCGGTGATCCGGAAGCTCAAATTGGTGCAAAATGCAGCTGCCCGGCTCCTTGCGGGAGTCCCCATAAGATGCCACATAACACCAATCTTACGGCAGCTGCACTGGTTACCAATTGAGCACCGGATCACTTTCAAAGTGATGGTGCTTACCTTCAAGGCCTTACATGGTCCAGGGCCGATGTACCTGAGGGACCGCCTCACCCCTTACAAACCCCAGAGATCCCTCCGTTCTGAGGACCAAGACCTGCTGGAAGTCCCCAGTTTTAAGACCTTGCGTCTAACTGCAACTAGATGCAGAGCCTTTTCAGTAGTGGCGCCATCTCTGTGGAACACCTTGCCACCTGAAGTTCGTGCCTTGTGGGACTTGTTGGCCTTCCGCAGGGCATGTAAGACACACCTGTTTCGGCAGGCTTTTCAGTTCTGTTGCTGATGTTTTAAAAGGTGCTTTTAGGATGTTTTAAAGATTTTTTTTTTAAATGATGTTTTTAAAATGTTTTTTAAATTGTTGATTTTAGCCGGTTCTTGTAAGCCGCTCCGAGCCCTAGGGGAGTGGCGGCATATAAGTTTGAAAAATAAATAAATAAATAAATAAAATATCTTCTTGCATGTATAGTATCATGCTCCTAATGGAAATCTTCTATTCAGACAAGAACATGGACTCTCACAGACTGCCCCCCCCCCCAAAATGTGATTGAGTTCAAGAATGTTCAAAGCTCAATGTCCAGGAGAAACTGGACCTCCCGTAGGAGTAGTTCAAGCTCTAATCTACCAGATCAGTGGTTCTCAACCTAAAAGTATTTGGGACTTGAACTCCTAGAAGCCCTAGGCGGGATTGTAATGCTTCAGAATTCCTTGGCTGAAGAACCTCTAGAAGATGGAGCTGCAGGATTAGTGATTTACTGTCAGAAAGTGGTATATAAATAAACATAATGATAGTAGTAGTAATGGAGCTCTTTCCTCCTAAAAACAGCAAATTGTTGTTTTCTTGAGAGGTGTTTGGGAGGCCCCTTCTACACTGTTCTATATCTCAGGATCTGATCCCAGATTATCTGATTTAAACTGGATTATATGAGACTCTACTGCCAGATAATCTGGAATCAGATCCTGGGATACAGGGGCAGTGTGGAAGTGGCCAGAGAGAGGGGAATGGCATTTTGCATAAAATGGTAGAGGGCATCATTTTATTCTTTGTTTCAGGTAACACTAAGTCCTGTTTCTTCTGTTTCCATGGGCAAAGCAGTCCAAGCAAAGAAGGTAACAGACAGGGTTGTGAGTTTTCTGAGTTGTATGGCCATGTTCCAGAAACATTCTCTCCTGATGTTTTGCCCACATCTATGGCAGGCATCTTCAGAGGTTGTGAGGTCTGTGCAAATTCTTTTCAAGTCAGTGCTTTCCCCTCTGAGTTTCTTCCCCTTGTCTTGAGAGGAGGGCCAGGAATGTTCATATAAATACCATTAACACCCCAGAAGCTGAATCTCTCTGGGAACGTGAAATGTACTATACTATCATCTTTGTTCTACACTCCATTAAAATGTTCATAGATTTGATTAAAATGTTATCTCTAAGATCTTCAAGGTCTTCTAGTGTAACTTCCAGGGGAAAAAGCACTGACTTGAAAAGAATTTACACAGACCTCACAACCTCTGAGGATACCTTCCATAGATGTGAGCAAAACATCAGGAGAGAATGCTTCTGGAACATGGCCATACAGCCCGGACAGCTCACAACAACCCAGTGGTTCCAGCCATGAAAGCCTTCGACAACACAAGGCAACAGACAACTTGTAGACATAGAGAACATTAAGGAAGACGATCCTACCATTACGTAATATATCAATCTGTCCCTTCAGGCTAGCAGTCTATCAGCACATGGCGTCTTAGATTTTAATTACTGTTGTGTACCCCCCATTTGAACTACTTTTTTTGCATATGAATCCCTTGAAGCTTTCTGTGAAAATCGGCATACATGTGGTACAATTATCACATTATCACTACACATTTTGTAAGCATGATCATGTGGATAACAGACATCTGGCTTTGACTTTACAAAGCATGTTCTTCCCAGTGTGTTCATTATTTATTATTAAATGACTCCAGAACTTTAACATCACTCTGAATTAATGCTTTGATAACATATGACATGAAAGACTGAATTAAAACAAAACAGTGCAAATTTCATAAGGACTTTTTTGAAATGTGAATATTTGAAATTCAGGGCTCAGACAATATGTGACATCTGTTACTAATGTGGACCAGAATTCTCGAGTCAAGAAGCTGGAAGTACTTGGTCCAGTTTGTAACAGTCTCAGAAGAGAAGTTTGAAACAACTACAGAGATTGACTAATTTGGATTTTCCAGATGTTCCAGATGCTACCTAGTCTATACATGGACATGAAATTGTTCTTACTTTGGAACACTGTAAAGCATGGTTTGTACCATTTTGATTGGGATGGTGAAAACCATTGGCATAGCTGCAACTAGAAAACAATATCTATCTATTTATCTATCTTGAATGTGTCTGCTCTAGTTAGGACTAACTAACAGGCTTCTAGGCACTTTATTTTCTTGTTCCTCATAGTGATTTACTCATGATGAACTATCATTACAGTGGATCCAAGTATTTATATCCTGCTAATTGTGAAGGTTATACCACCTACATAAATAAATGTCTCTTTAATATCTATATATAGCATGCACTAAGAAAGAACTGTGTCCAGACTTGGCGAGAACTTTATATATGTTTCCAGTTGTGGGGCATCTATATCTGAGAGTACAAAATATCAATCTACTTGAGAGCCTGTGAAACCTCACCCACTCTGACATCTTTGAAAATGGACATCTGGCCAAGTCCTTACTTCTCCCTGAGGATCAGTAATTATAAAATGAAATTAATGCTGTATTTTTTTTAAGTCCAAGGTCAGGAATGTGCCTTCTTTCTACCCCTGACCTGCTGCATTTTTGAGTGCCGTGCATAATTGCTTGCACAAGGCCAAGCTCCAGCACAGAGCTCTTTTGAGTCTCAGAAGGGGACAAGCATGTCTGGAAATTTTCTCTCTGTGGAGTCCATCTGTCTAACTGCAAACTCTTTGGTAACTGATTTTTTTTTTAAAAAAAACAAAGTTTTAAATCCATATCACTCACCAAACCAAATTCTCCCTTAAAAAAAAAGAAAAGAAACAGTATTCTAGTTTTCTAATTCCACCCAGGTTGATTGAATGAATGCATGCTTGTTTCATGTTTCAAATATAAAATAGCTTAACAAGTCTCATTAATGAAACAATTATACATGTTAACATTTTGGATTTTTATTACAAAATCTTATAAATGTGTTATTGAAATTCATGCACATGCTCATACCATATTTTAGAATAAAGCAATTGGCAAAGTATTCTTTGCCTAAGAAAACCATATGAAATTCAAGAGATCGCCATAAGTTAATAGGAGACACAAAGGCAGACCTACTCACACATTGATATTACTTTATGCATATGTTTTTTTCCCCTCCAACTACCTCATAACATGCTTCTGAACTGTTTGCTTTCGCAAACTGGCAGTACAAGCAGTCTCCAAGTTATGAACAAGATAGGTTCTGTAGGTTTGTTCTTACGTTGAATTTGTATGTAAGAACAAATACATTTTAGTGTAATTCCAGCCATATATATATATATATATATATATATATATATATATATATATAGAGAGAGAGAGAGAGAGAGAGAGAGAGAGAGAGAGAGAGAGAGAGCCTTGGATGGCATAGAGAAACACCCCTGTGGTTTTTTTTTTTTGCTATCTGTGCTGCCATTCAGAAGATTTCACCTCATTTTCTGTGATAATTGTATTTTGAAAAATTTGGTTTGTTGTGGAAACAAGGATTGGTGAGAAAGTTTTAATAGAGACACCTTTTGCCATGATAACTTTTTCAGAAGTGAAATTCCCTTTCTAGGGGTAGATTTATCTTTCTTCCTGTTGTCTTACACCCGTTCTTAACTCATTTGTAAGTCAGACATTTGTAACTGAGGGACAGGCTGTATTGGCTAGGGCAGGGGTCCCCAAACTAAGGCCCGGGGGCCACATGCGGCCCTCCAAGGTCATTTATCCGGCCCCCGCCCTCGGTTTTAGACTTAGGCTTGCCCTAAGTCTGAAATAACGTGAAGGCACACAACAACAACAACAACAACAACAACCATCCTAATTAACTTGACTATCTCATCAGCAAGAAGCAGGCCAACGCTTCCCATTGAAATCCTGGTAGGTTTAGGTGGGTTAAAATTGTTCTTATTTTTAAATGTTGTATTGTTCTTTCGTGTTGCGCATTATAGATGGTAAACTCTTACGTGTGCCTATGAGCCCAGAGTCACCCTGCAGAACAATGATGCACCACTCAGATTTGCAGAACAAATAATACAAGGACTTTACTAATTCTAAGAGATCCAAAGAACAATAGTATTCACAATGGTCCCTCTGATTGCTTACAGAAACCCAGCAGTCATAAACAGTCCTTTTTCAGTCCATAAATCTGCTTCAGTGAAGAATACAGTCCTGGTTCTTCATCCTCTTTTCCCAGTAGCAAACAAGGCCTCAGAAATAGCAAGGACTCTCTGAGTACAGAGCCATCTTCCCCAGGCAGTACTTAGTCACCACACAGACTCACACTGAACAAAAACTTGTTCAAACCGGTTCTCCAGCAGCAGAACAGAAACAGTTTCAAAGCAAATTACAGGTCTTTTCAGGTTCAGCCAATCGGCTTCATGCACTTCATTTTCCAGATAACACACAAATATAGCACAGTGCCTTTGCAAACCATAACATTTTGTTGGCCTTTTTTTTGCACTACAAATAAGACATATGCAGTGTGCATAGGAATTTGTTCATATTTGTTTTTAAACTATAGTCTGGCCCCCCAACACTCTGAAGGACCGTGGACTGGCCCTCTGCTTAAAAAGTTTGAGGACCCCTGGGCTAGGGGGTTCTGGGAATTGTAGTTCAAATGCCTAATTAGGATATAGCATATCCAAAATACCAACATTATTTATTTATTTGCTTACTTACTTTATTTTTACCCTGCTCTATCTCACCCTGAGGGGGACTCAGAGTGACTTCCAATTTTGGTAAACATTTAATGCCACAAGTATACAAAGCTCAAACAAAACATACAGAATTAACCATTGAAATCAATTAAACATATAAAATACATATTAAAACCAATTAAAACATATAAAAGATATAAACCATAGCACCAACTCCTAAATTGTTGTCCAGGTTTCTTCTTACGTCGGTCCATGTGAGTATATTGCACTTTAATTTCTATTCACCAAACGCCTGCTTCCACAGCCAAGATTTCACTTTTTCCCAATGACCAGGAAGGAGAAGGCCAATCTGATGGCACTGAGAAGAGAGTTCCGAAAGCTAAACAAACAAAAAACAAAGTGCCTCAAATTCTAGAAAGCAAAATAGTAGCGTTTCATATTGTGATAAGAAAAACTGATGATTTATTCACCCCACCACATGTGATGGACTCCATCTCTTTATAGACAAATTCTCCATTCACTAAGCTATCATATGGGGGAGTGTAATCTCCGTCGATACCACTTTCTTTCTTTTTTAAACAACAACAACAACAACAACAAAAGAGAGAAACCTCACAGTTGTGGTAGCCTGAAATCAAAATTAAAGTCCTATGAAATACTGATTACTGCTTCAAGAACTTTGAAGAACACCCCTGATGATTCCATTGTTTTAAAAAAGGGGAAAAGAAACAGTACCACAATGGGATATTCCAGGTCTACAAAAAGGGGAAGATATAGCTACAGTGAACTGGTTGCTGTTTATTTGTTCGGTTGTTTTCGACTCTTTGTGACTTTATGGACCAACCCATGCCAGAGCTCCCAGTCGGCGTCGCCACCCCCAGCTTCTTCAAGGTCAACCAGTCACTTAAAGGATGCCATCCATCAGAGCCGGTCAAACAATGAGGCGAATTAAGCGGTTGCTTTGGGCGCCAAACATACGGGGGCGCAGTCGAGATTGGTTTTTCTGTTGATTTGTTGTAAAACATGATGTTTTGGTGCTTAATTTGTAAAATATTAATGTAATTTGATGTTTAATAGGCTCTCCCTTAATCCCTCCTTATTATCCAACATTTTTGCTTATCCAACACTTTTATTTTTCAGTGATTATTTTGGGGGGGTGGGCGCCAAAATTCTGTTCGCCTACATTTGAAAAATACCTAGGGCCAGCTCTGCATCCATCCATCTTGCCCTTGGTCGGCCCCTCTTCCATTTTCCTTCCATTTTCCCCAGCATCATTCTCTTCTCCATGTTTTCCTGTCTTCTCATTATGTGGCCAAAGTCCTTCAGCTTTGCCTCTAATATCCTTCCCTCCAGTCAGCAGTTGGGCATTATTTCCTGGACGATGGACTGGTTTGATCTTCACGCGGTCCAAGGCATTCTTAGAATTTTCCTCCAACACCACAGTTCAAAAGCATCTATCTTCCTTCGCTCAGCCTTCCTCATGGTCCAGCTCTCACATCTATAGATACTATAGGGAATACAATTGCTTTAACTATACGGATCTTCATTGCCAGTGTGATGTCTCTACTCTTCACAATTTTATCGAGGTTGGTCATTGCTCTCCTCCCAAGAAGTAAACGTCTTCTGATTTCCTGGCTGCAGTCTGTGTCTGCAGTAATCTTCGCCCTTAAAAATACAAAGTCTGTCACTGACTCCACGTTTTCTCCCTCTGTTTGCCAGTTATCAATTTGTCTGGTTGTCACAATCTTGGGGTTTTTTTTATGTTTAACTGCAACCCAGCTTTTGCACTTTCTTCTTTCACCTTGGTTATAAGCTCCTCTGAGCTTTTAGCCATCAAAGTGGTATCATCTGCATATCTAAGGTTATTAATGTTTCTTTTAAGAATTTTAACTCCAGCCTTGGATTCATCAAGCCCCACATGTCACACGATGTGTTCTGCATACAAGTTGAATAGGTAGGATGAGGGTATACAGCCCTGCCACACTCCTTTCCCAATCCTGAACCAGTCTGTTGTTTTGGGGTCTGCTCTTACTGTTGCTACTTGGTCGTTATACAGATTCCTCAGGAAACAGACAAGATGACTTGGTATCCCCATCCTATCAAGAACTTGCCACAATTTATTATGATCCACACAGGAATGCAGGATGACAAAATTGTGCAATTCCTGAAGAATAAATTATATTTTAAAAATTACCATAAAGGATTCATACAAGAGGATTAATGGTGGGAAAAGTAGCATTGAGACAGATTTCAAGACCACACACAGAAACTACCACATTTTAACATCAATACAATGATCTAAAATGGGGAATCAGATCATTCTTATCCCATCTTAAAATATGCCCCTATAGCTGTTCCTGAGACTAAAGGGAGTTCTGAAGATGATTGTTCTTCAACTCCAAAAACCTCAAAAACCACGAGAAACCAGTGGAAGTACTCTTGTATCGTTTGATGGGCTTTGTGAGGCTCCATCTTTAAAATGTTTTCAAAGTGTGTAGAAATGGGAGGAACCCTGTGTCTGAAGAGATCTTAAGTATATCTGCACTGGTGATATAGTATATGCTAAATAATAGTTTCCCAGTTTAAGCAAATTTACAAGGAAGACCTGCAGAATCTTGCCTGGGGATTAAAAAAAAGTTTGTGATTCAATCTAGATGAGCTTCAACCCTCTTAAAATGTATCATCTATCTTCTGAGGAATTTCACAGTGGTTTGTGCCAAGTGGGATTTAGGAAGAGTTTTTCTTTTGTTTCTGCAAACATCCCATACATTTTATTTTAGAACAGATTGCCAAAGGTCATACAACAGAAAATAAACCCTGACATAGCAAAATAAAATGGTAGCATTTACACATAACAAGCTGTTTAAACATCCCCTTCACTTTGTTTCACTGTTAATAAAATCTTTTCCAAAGCAAACCTTTTGTTAAGGTCAGATTCCTTTTCAGTTGGCTAAGTCCATGTTTAATATAGAGTAATTATTATGTGTCTAAAATCAATATTTATGGTCTTTAAGAGATTATCAAAGAAAAGAGGAGGAAAAAAACCCCAAGATTTCCAGATTGCACTTGGAAGCCTTCAGATTTTGAGGTTCAGACAGCATTTAGAAAGCAGAAATACCAGTTCCATTTAAGCCATGTATTACAGAGCAGATTTGTTGAGGTGAGGTACAACATTCTCATACTAGTCTTGTATTAGTGTTCAATTCCCCCAAAGACCGATCTGTTTCAGACTAGCGTATCATTCTTTCCAACTGCTGAGTGGCAACAAGTTTGTAGCCAACATGGTACCCTTGAGATATGAAAGGGAAGTAAGGGTTTGCAAACTCCAAGTTTGTTGAAATACAGTTGGCTTTTGTACCCACAGATTCTGTATCTGTAGAAACAGAGATCAGTACCAATACACTGATATTAATTATGTGAATTGTGGTGTTTTTATATACCTAATTCATTTAAACAAGCAATTTTTCCCTTGGATTTAGTGTATTTTTTCTTGATTTTCAAGGAATGAAATAGCAGACCGCATTTTTGTTTGGTGTGTTCTCCCCCTTATTTTTGCCACCTCCCTTACACTCCTGCTGAAGTTTTCCCCCCCACTGTTTGATGAGTAACAATAAGTACAACAGATAGCAAAAGAACAGAAAGGAGGGAGGAGCAGGAAAAAGAATACAATTTTTTGGCTACCCCTCCTAAATTTTATTGCTGCGTATCAGTATCTATCCTTGGTTGCTCCTTGGCCTTCCTCTGAATTTTTTTTTGCTTGCTAGGCTGACTTTTTGATCTTTGCTTGTTGTGGCATATCAGCTGTTTTACCCAGATACCTATCAATTGTTTGCTTTTAAAAAATCTTTCTCTACACCCTCCCTTGTTATTAGAACTGGTGAGTCTGTTGCACATTGAAATCCAAGATGTTTTTGACTTGTCTTCTTCCTTAGTATTATCCAGTTTAGCTGGTATTACAGGGACATGAAGACTTTTTGCCCATTGAATTATCCAGTAGCTACTTATATATTAAGAGCCCCCGATAGTGCAGTGGGTTAAACTGTTGAGCTGCTGAATATGCTGACTGAAAGGTCGGCAGTTCGAATCCAGAGAGCGGGGTTAGCTCCCGCTGTTAGCACCAGTTACTGCCAACCTAGCAGTTAGAAAACATACAAGGTGAGTGGATCAATAGGTTACCGGGAAGGTAACGGCGCTCCATGCAGTCATGCTGGCTCATGACCTTGGGGGCATCTACAGACAACGGCTTAGAAATGGAGATGAGCACCAACCCCAGAGTCAGGCACGACTGGACTTAATGTCAGGGGAAAACCTTTACATTTACCTACTTATATATTGCCCCACAATCAGATTCACAATATATAGTGAGTAGTAATTGTGGCGAGCTGTGATTGGATCATTGTAATTGGGGATGCTGTTGTTTTGTAGGTGTCTTTGCTAAGGTTGTTGGGAGCTTGTGACCCCAACAGCTCTTTGCAGTGACATTGCTTCAGCGAAGTAAGCTGTTTGAATCTTGTGATTACTAAAATCTCCCATTATGCAGATTCAAAACTTAGAAAAGTTATTAGTTTACAACTCCCAGAATCCCCTCAACTAGTATGTTCAGTATCTGGGATTATTCAGGTAGTTGTAGTCAAAGAGAGTAACTTTTCATGCTCTATTAGCAGGGCATTAACCCGTCTACATCATTCCTTACATCTATACTGCCATATTCTCTCAGACTTGACAGTCACAGCAAGGAGCCCTTGTGATATATTCATAATTCTTTGGGCACTGTATCCTAACAAGTAAAGGTAAAGGTTTTCCCCTGACATTAAGTCTAGTTGTGTCCAACTCTGGGGATGAGTGCTCATCTCAATTTCTAAGCCGAAGAGCCGGCATTGTATGTAGACACCTCCAAGGTAATATGGCCAGCAGTACCTATTAATCTACTAATATTTGCTTGATTTCGAACTGCTAGGTTGGCAGAAGCTGGGGCTAACTGCAGGAGCTCACTCCACTCCCCAGATTCAAACCATTGACCTTTCGGTCAGCAAGTTCAGCAGCTCAGTGGTTTAATCCGCTGCACCACCAGGAGCTCCACCCTAACAAATGTGCATCAAACAAACACTATTTTACCTGCCTAATCAGAATGCATCAAGCAGAATACGACCACAAATTTCAGCAATAAATGGAATATTTGGATCCATAGGATGCAATCTGAAACATAGGACTTTATCACAAAGATAGGCAAGCTGGCATTGCAGCTGGACCATTACCTTTGGTGATGGTCATGATCACATTATATTGTGTGCATCCCATTATCAATTCATCTCTTTCCAATTATTATTTCATCCCTAGCTATTTAGGGATGCCACAGTTCCCCTTTCTACTATGATCATGGTGTCTTTGTGATTCATTGCTGGTAGTCAGATGAGGCCATGGGATGCAATTCTATTGTTTGGAATGTTAATTTAAAAATTAAATTAGAACTGAAACCAGAATATTTCTTATTAGGACTAATAGACATAAATATTGAAGAGAATAAATATAGACTATTTAATTACCTGGCTACAGTGGCAAGAATAGTCTTTGTAAGAGATTGGAGAGAAAAGGAAATCCTTTCAATACATCAATGGAAGGTAAAAAAAATTATGAATATGGATAAACTTACACAATTATTGTCAAAACATGAAGGGAAATGAAATTTTTAAAAGTATGAATTGGAAGTTGTTTAAAGATTACATGGCTCAAGAAAAACAAAGTTTAAACATTTAGACCAATCCATTGGCCATAAAGAAATATTTATCCTGAGAAGATTGGAAGAAAAGGAAAAGCATTAAGCAAACAGAAAGGAGCAGTGATAAAAATGGAATATTCCATTAGGAAGGAGATCAGAAGTCAACAAACTCCCCCTTCTTCCCTTTCCCCATTTCCCTATTTTTTTTTATCCCCAAGACCTTTCCCCTTGTCTTATATCTATCCTAAATATCTCTATTTTACTTAATGGTTAAAATGTATATTAAAAAGTTAATTGTACTAAGAATAAAAAATAATAAAAATAAAGGAACTGCAATAGTGCAGAAAAGTGGAGTTTTGCAGGTGTGCAAAAGTCTGATTGTGGAACCATGGATTGGCAAACCAGTACAGTTAAGTTAGTTAAGAAAGGTGTGATAACAAAGAGGCTCAATGTGGTATGAATCCATTTTCTATGCTAGCATAACTGTAGCAGAATAGTGTGATAAAGTCCACAGTAAGATGAGTAGGGTCACCTTTCTCAGGATTAAGAATACAGTATTACTACTCCATCACACAATCTTCAAGAAGCATTCTAGGACTCTTCCAGGATGTTTTCCTGATGAAGCCCATTAAATGCCATCACAACATAAGGTTACTTCTAGCAAGACTCCGTAGAGGAAGCGTCCTGGCAGCATGCTAGGCCGCTTCCCAGATAACATGGGAGGCTTCCTGTGTTCTCATTCAGAAGAACAGGGGTGTAACGCCCCTAGACTGCGTGAGCACTGGAAACCAACACAGAGGCCAATAAACAATCTAATATCTTTATTAATGCAATAAAAGAATAAAACAAAAGTATGCAGAGTATATAGTCAAGCAATTGTTCTCATAGGAAAGATCAAAAATAGTCCAATAAATGAAGTTATATGTCCAGTATTAGAGTCCAAAGTCTATAATCCAATAACTGAAACACACTCAAACTCTTTGGAAGTTTGAGTGGGGAAAGAGCAAGGATTTACCGGGAGATTCTTGAAGTAAGTCCAGACAAGGATTCGAGGCTAGGCAAGGTAGTTCATGGTGGATGTGAAACGCAGTCCAAACTTGAACAGGAGTGAAAACGCAACTCCTGGTCTACTCATGAGTAAGCACACCGAAAGGCCGCTTAGGAGCTCAGAAACAAGGGATGATGTTCTTCTTTGATTAGTCACGTTGACACCGCGATAGGGAGAGCTCAGTGCAGAACTTTTATGGAAGTTCAAGAGCTTCCCCCAAACAGGTGTTTAACTCCCCAATTGTTCCCAGAGAAAGTAGCTGTTTCAACATGCCTGCCTCCCCAAAACTTCCCAAGGGAAACGGTTTAATTATGATCGTCTCTCTCCGCTAATCTCGCGCTTCGTCTCTGAAACTCCTTATGGGAGCAATGTGTTTTGAGAAAGGACTTCCTATCAAACACAACACTTTCCGGGGAACCAAACTCTGTTTCAAGGGCGTCCGTAATTGGCTTTGGCACCAAAATGTCAACAGGGGACATCTGGAATGGAACAGAATCTTGCTGAGATGGAAAAAAACCCCATATCCTCTTCAGTTTGATCTATGATAGCTGCGGGGTCATGGGTCAAAGGTCCCTGAGACATCACAAGGGGGAAGCCGGGCAGTGACGCTTCACCTCGTGGGATAGGTAAGGGGTGTAGTGGGCAATGTGGGGCATGGGACAACACTTTTCCCTGCTGCCCACTGGATGCTGCATGGTGAATTCCCCCACTGCAGCCTGTTTTTTGTGATGAGGTCCTTAGCCATAAAAATGGCTTTATAATCATCCACATTCACAAACAGCTTTGAAAATTAAATTGTTATTATCATATATAGTTGAATGGGCAGTTGCTTAAGAGCAAAACAACAAATAAAGGAAGGGCTGCAGAAGTAGAACAACAGAGGTTTATGGCACCAGAAAAATGCTTAGTGACCAAAGGAAACTGCCACCAGGAAGGGAATAATAATAATGATGCAGCATCCTGTTGACATCCAGATTAAACACAAAGGGGGATTCAAGTCAGTGAGAAGGGAAGGATGAAGAAGCTGGCAGGCATCATGCTTCTGGACAAACAGATGTCTTTATAGGCCTGGCCAGGAGCCTACTGTCTGAATTTATCTCAGTTTACTAGGACTATAACTTTAAAATAGTAATCAAAATATTATTTTTACATTCACTATGGGATGTTTTCATTGCTTTTTTTTTAAAAAAAAAAATGAATCAACCAATATCTGAAATCTTTGAATGGGTGGTAACTTTTAAACAAGATACAGCCAAAGAAAATATTTGTGAATCTCCCCGTTGGAGACTTAAAATAGCCCTAGGTATTGAATCTAGAAATACACAGGCAACTTCTCTGGTGTATCTGTCATTCCACTGGAAGACTTTGTGAAGTATTTTCTTGATTTTTGAAGAATTATGCCTAGCAGTCAAAACATTTTGTCTTTGGAGTGGGGGACAGGAGAGAATATGCTTTGCAGACAAATAGAAATGGCCTGTAAATGGTTTCAGATCTCTTAGAAAACAGAATTAGTCGCAAATTCAGTATGTATTAATATAGGTTATGGTAGATGCATTATCTCTAAAGTTTTCTATTTGGTCTTATATATGTAGTTATATAATTGTATATAAGTTATAAGTTATATAACTGGTGGTGGCACAGTGTGTTAAAGCGCTGAGCTGCCGAAAGGTCCCAGGTTCAAATCCCGGGAGCGGAATGAGCGCCCGCTGTTAGCCCCAGCTCCTGCCAACCTAGCAGTTCAAAAACATGCAAATATGAGTAGATCAATAGGTACCGCTCCGGCGGGAAGGTAACAGCGCTCCATGCAGTCATGCCAGTGGCCACATGACCTTGGAGGTGTCTACGGATAACGCCGGCTCTTCGGCTTAGAAATGGAGATGAGCACCAACCCCCAGAGTCTGTCACGACTGGACTTAAGGTCAGTGGAAAACCTTTACCTTTACTATGTAGTTATGGAAGATCAGTAAACATTGACTAACTCAGTCAAAGGGCATTATCCAGCTCTTTGATTGTGCAGACGCAGGGTTGTAGTCCAATGATAAAATCTGTGGTTTGTATGCAAAAAGTTCTTGCATTTGCAGGTAAGGTTGGGAAGGAAAGACCTCCTTGGAAATCCCAGAGAGCTGCAGGCACTCGGGAAAAACAAAGCAACCAATAATGGCTCAACTTCCTGCATGTAAAAAAGAAATCACATAGGTTCTATGCTGAAAGAATTTCGATTCAGCCATTTACGGATGCAAATTATAAGCACATTAAATTTATTGGATTCTAGTAGGAATCTACAGATCACACAGTTCATTTATGTGAAATGATTCATGTGTTCTCAGTAATATCAGCTGAAATTACTGTATTCAGTTGTGAGGCACCATCGATTGTAATACATACTGAATTATTATATAAAGTATGGAGCTTTTGCAAGAATTTGAAGAACCAGCACTTGAAACACCTTTTGAACCACCAGTAACCTTGACAGCAAGACAGCAAGAACTCAAGGATAAGATTATGGCTCATGCTGCAGCAACTCTCAAAACAGTGCCCAAGAGACACCTGGCGCCTCTCATGAAAGGTGTGAATACAGTACTCTCCACTGTCCAAATAACATCAATTGAACAAACAAACCAGTATGCCTACAGTGCAGCAGTGATAGTAACAGAAGAGCTTGGGCTCCTACAACCAAGGCAGCCCCAAAGAAAATCAACTGGAAAACCAAAGTGGAAGGTCAGGCTAGAGTTGAAAATCAAAAAGCTTAGACCAGATGCAAGTAACCTGAAAAATATGAAAGAGAAGAAACTGAAGAATGACAAAATCAAGCAATACCTGATCCGAAAGTACTGGCTGAACACTAGAAAAATTGAAAAAGCTTTGGAAATCGTGAAAGAACAAATTACAGCAACAGCCAGAAAAATGGAAAGATGTGAAGCCAGAATCATCCAGTACAAACAAAATCAACTGCTTCAATCAGACCAAAGACGGTTCTACCAGAGTCTGAACCAAACAACAGACACAGTAACCATAAAGCCAGAGAAAACTGCAACAATGAAGTTCTGGAAAGAACTTTGGGAAAATAAAAACTACAACAAAAATGCTGGGTGGATAAAGGAGTTTGAAGGAAAATTCTCACAGAACAAAATGGAACAAATGGAAATAACAACTGAAATGATCAGCAAACGAGTGCAAAAAGTCAAGAACTGGACATCGCCTGGTAGTGATCAACTTCATGGATTTTGGCTCAAACATCTGATTAGTTTACATGGAAAAATGGCCCAACAATTCAATGAGATGCTGCAGAAAGGAAGTATCAGTGAATGGCTAACAACTAGAAGAACTTACCTGATACAAAAGGATCCAGCAAAAGGAGCAGCACCAGGAAACTACAGGCCAATAACGTGTCTGCCCACTATGTTTAAACTACTGATTGGCATCATAGCTGACAAAGTTCAAGATTATCTTAAGCATTGGAAAATACAAAGAATATTTATTCACTTTGACAGCTTTTCAGAAAACCCGCTCCAGCCTCTTCATCCAGGCTGATGAAAACCAGCCTGACTAGGATCTGGGCTCCCGTTGGCTGAGAGCTCCATGAAGTGGCTTCCATGAGTGATCCTCCTGGTGGCAAGAAATTCAAAGACCTTTCATTTGATGGTTTGAAGCCTGAGTTCATTGGGAGACCCACCTCTGGTGAGTGCTAGGAATGCAGTGAGTCAATATGTAAAAGAATCTTGATTGCCTCAATGGCTCAATCCAAGTAAACAGAAAGGTATAGTCTGCAAAGAAAATAAGCAAATTACAGGTGATCTCATCAGTTCAATAGAATAAGCTTCGTCTGCCACTTACATGCTGATGCCTAGCATCTAATAATCCAGATGGCATCAATGAAAGCCAGAAAACCCCCATAATGTTGACAGGAAGTTTCTCTATAACATAAGAGGCTATCAATAGAAAGAGGTTTCAGGTCAGTAAGAGTAAGAGACTGTACCAATGGGAATAGGGTGCTCTTGGAATGTATGCATACATTAAACAGCTTTTCCCGACCCCCTCATCCATTGTGAAAGGATTAGTCAGACAAAGGTCCCTTCTACACAGCTGTACAAAATCCAGATGATCTGCTTTAAACTGGATTATATGGCTGTGTAGACTCAAATAATCCAGTTCAAAGCAGATGATGTGTATTATGTGACAGTGTAGAAGAGTTCTGAGTACACATGTTCAAAGTCTAGGCAATTTTCCAAATGTAATTTGATTAACACAGTCATGGGGAGAAAGGAAACACAGCCTGTTTGAATTGATCGAAATGGCAAAACATAGGGAGACAATCTACTGACATTGTGGGATTGTCTGGACTCTGGATTGAATGTACTGGACAAATGCCCTTGCTCTTCATTTGTCTTTGAGTAAGGATCAAAACAGATACACTCTGGGCTTGGTGATTCACCTTATTGACTCTGGAGCTAGTCAATTAGGTTTGCAAACTTCAGACTCTTAAAAGTAGAGTTGTCCGACAGCCATGCAAGCATGTAACCCAAATACTAACAGCGAGGAATAATTCTAAACCTTTATTTGATGGCATAGCAAATTTCAAGTTGCAGCTATTTTTATTGTGTCACCCCTGCTTATTGTTACTAGGATTCAAGACCAAATAAATGAGCATATTTTGCATGCTCAGTGAGCTAGCAAAGAATCTCTTTGAACTTAATCTCCATTTCAAAATGTGAAATACTGCTTGGTGAAATGTGGACACTGCACAAAACTATTTGGATAACCTTTAACAGCATGACTCAAAAGGTTTGACAATTACCTTATCCAAACAACAGCTCCAGTAGTTTGCCTTCCATTTCCACACCAGTCCCACTCATACCTTTTTGCACTTGTCTGCATGCTCTTTTGTGGCACAATGCTCTGTCTGTATTGTGGTTATGAATGGGGTGATTTTTTTCCATGTCAGGAGCAACTTGAGAAACTGCAAGTTGCTTCTGGTATGAAAGAATTGGCCGTCTGCAAGGACTTTGCCCAGGGGACGCCAGGATGTTTTGGTGTTTTATCATCCTTGTGGGAGGCTTCTCTCATGTCCCCGCATGGAGCTGGAGCTGATAGAGGGAGCTCATCCGCGCTTCCCTCGGTGGGATTCGAACCTGGCAGCTTTCAGATCAGCAACCCAACCTTCAAGTCACAAGGCTTTAATCCACTACACCACCGGGGGCTCCAATGGGGTGATAAATAAATGATTCTACTGTTGGCGTGGAGGTCAGGGTGCATGCTGGGTGGGTTTCTTCAAACTCCTTCAATCATCTTCTCCAGCACCCTGATGAATTGGTTGCAATCGTCTGCCACACCAATTCCTGTTCAATGTCAGACTCAAACACATCAGTAGTCTGAAGTCCAAACATTTATTTCAATATCTACAAACATATTTACAAAGCATAGCAAAAGCCATCGCTCTGAGCTGGCATTCTTCTTCAGCCTCTTGCCTCGGCAAGCACCAGCTCAACACACTCACACACAGAGATAAGAAAAACACATTCCTCAGTCCGAAGGAAGTTCTGACCTCCAAAGGCCAGAAATCATGCCTGATAGGTCATCACAGTCACAACAGGCTGTCAGTCAAAATTAGCCTGCTGTTAATTGTTTCATTGCTGAAACACACACTCTTGCACAACAGCAGAAAACACTTGATTTACATTTCATACACATACAACCATAACCCAACATCTTCCACCGGCTAGAGGAATCAACTAGATGATGTATTTGTTCCTGGTAACTCTGAAGGTTGCTTTACCCATGCATGGACTAGATCTAGGGCGATTTGGAAATTTATGACATCATTTGTGGGCCATACCTGTATGTATATATGTATGTATGTATGTATTGTGCCAAATTGCTATGTGTGTGTGTGTGTGTAAAGAAATCCTTGCAAAGTTGGTTTGCAAAGGGAACTCTGCAAAAGAGCTCAGCTTTGCAGAGGCTAAGCCACGCCTAAAACAATGTATATGTTTGATGGCAGGTGGCTGAGATTGTCAGTTGCAAATCTGAGCTTCAAGAGAGAGCACAGGAAAGTCAGTCTCTCTCTAGCTACGGTCAAGTAGCAATTTTGAATATGCTATGTATATATATTGATGCTGATTGATTAGTTATTGATCTTATGCAATTACATGGATATTGTACAATTGCAGAACTGTTTATTTGATTTCAACTCAACAAGCAAGAGTAAAGTTTCCATTGTTCTTTTAATTCCTCTGCCTGGTCTGAGTCTTTTGCACATGGTGTTAACTGGATGCTACTGATTCCGCTATACTCTCACCATGGTAACAGTATGTATGTATATATGATGATTTATTTGTTTCTATCCCACTTTTTCTCCCAACTGAGACTCAAAGCGTCAAACAAACATGTAATGAAAAACATTAGAGAGCATAAAAATAAGCATAATAATCACACCACAAACATATCTAATAAGAAATTATAAAACTGGCAATGACATAATAAATAGATAACACAACACAGTTTAAACATTCAATAAATTAAAAAATGTATGTATTATTTTATTTTATTATACATCAATAATTATAAATTTATATATTATTATATGATTGTAATTTATAAAATTAGATATTAAAAATCAAATGAAAGTTCAGTGGGCAAAAATAAGAAAAGAAGAAGCAGAATCTATCTACATGAGGAGAGGAACCTTGAGGCAGCTTGGGTCTGAATAGTAAATGGCACCCAGCCCACACAAGAGTCAGCATGGAGGCCTGGAGGAGCAATGGCAACCTGCCTCCCATCTTCTGCAGTGCTGCCAATCTTCATCCCTGTGCCAACACTGCAATCAGAAGAAACCAGACAAAAAGTATCTACACAAATCATGGCCAGGGAACCTGTTGAGTGATGCAGCACCCCTACCAATCCAGCCCCGAAAAGAACAGAAAGATGGCCAGAGGAAAGAAGCCAGGACTTATAAAAATTTTGGCCCTGCTCTTCTCATGTGACCTGTCTCAGCAGACACACACACCAGCCAGTTTAACCCTGGTCTCTATCATGGGAGGCCATCAAATGTACTCCCTTCCCCATAGCAACCACAGCTACATGTCTTGTGTGCAAATTATTTCGTGTTGATCACTGCATCTTGAATTCGGAACATATTCAGTGTTCATATCATTGACTCTTTTCTGTGTACTGTAATTTCCGTCACTTTCACCTGAGATTAAGTGTTTTAGAGGATTGTTAAAGGCACCAGATCCAAATTAGTACTTGGTTGGTATTTGGGTGGTAGACTAAGGGCCAGTACAAATGGTTTAGTGTCAGCTCACCACAGCCGCTCCTGAATGAACACACGAGACTCTCTGTGTTATCACCAGAAACTTTTACTGTAGGAAACATGAACATCAAAAAAGCCAAGAATGGGAGGCTCCGGCCAACCATCCTTTATATACCCTCCCCCTCATTTGAAAAGTCTCTTCCCGCTCAGCAAAACCCCGCGCAAATTCCCCGCCAAGTCCAGCAGCCGTTTCTTCTCCGAGTCCTGAGCCGCAGGTGTCTTATCAATGCCAGTGACCCTGAAACTCAGAGCCACATCCAGGCTCTAGTAGCAGGGTTCTGACATGGCGTCCTCCTCCCCTTCGTCCTGGAAGGAAAAGATTAAACACAACTATTGTTCTCCGCTGTCCAGAGTTCCTTTATACTTTTTTAACAGGCTGCAATGGAATACCGGGTGTACCTTTCCTAGGTCCTTGGGTAGCCTCAGCTCATAGGTCACTTCGTTTATTCTTTTTGCTACCCTGAACGGCCCTATATAGCGTGGAGCCAATTTTTTAGATGGGAACCCCAATTTCAGGTTTTTTGTGCTCAGCCAAACCAGATCCCCTTCGCCCAATTTGTCCCCCTCTCGGCGCCTACGATCGGCAAAGAGCTTGTACTTCTTTTGTGTTTCCCGCAATGCCTCCACCACGGCCTGCCACCCTTGCTTAATTTTGGCCGGCCATTCCTTGTCGGTCTGGCCCTCTCCTTCCTTCCACTCGGGTAGCCTGGGGAAAGGTGCCACCTCCTGTCCGTATACTATTTCGAATGGGGCACGACCTGTGGCCGAATGTACGGCCCCGTTAAAAGCCATCTCAGCAAACGGTAGAAGGTCCGCCCAATCATCCTGTCTATAATTGGTGTACATCCTCAAGAATTGGCACAGTGTTTGTTGGGTGCGTTCGACTCCCCCGTTGGTTGCGGGATGAAAAGCCGAGCTCAGGTTCCTTTCTGCTCCTAACAGCTGTAAGAATTTTCCCCAAAATTTTGCAGTAAATTGGACTCCCCGGTCGCTAATTATTTTGTCGGGACACCCATGTAGGCGATATACATGCTTCACATACAAATCAGCAAGTTTTTCAGCTGAGGGGAGTTTCGGCAGGGCCACAAAGTGTGCCTGTTTTGAGAATAGGTCCAATATTGTCCAAATGTATCTGTGGCCTCTGCTGGAGGGTAGTTCGCCTACAAAATCCATGGCCACGCATTCCCATGGCCTCATGGGCTCCACCACCTTCTGCAATAGCCCCTGGGGCTTCCCCGGTGGTGTTTTTCCCTCTGCACATAATTCACACTGCGTGACGTACCCCCTGGCGTCTTTCCTCATTCCGGGCCACCAGCATTGTTTGGCCAACAGTTTAATAGTCCTGGTGGGGCCTAGATGACCCGCACCCTTGTTATCGTGGCACTTCCTTAACATTTCTCGTCTTAAACATTCAGGAATATACAATTTCTTATTTACAAACACCAAATCCCCACACAATTCTCCCTTTTCCTTGTTAGTTTGTAACCATTTGTCCATTCCATACGCTCGCTTCAACTCTTCCTCCCATATTTCTCCTCCCCCCGTGGAAATGGCAGTACGTTTGTTTTCTTTGGCCGCTTGTGCTCGAGTTAGTACTGCCAGGCCTCACTGCTTATCTAGGAACAGGCTCCCTTCAGATTCCTGAATTCCTCCCCCGTGCTGAGGCATCCGAGAGAGAGCGTCAGCGAGTATGTTATGTTTCCCCTGGAAGAATCTGAGTCTGAAATCAAAACGGCTGAAATATTGGGCCCATCTAATTTGCTTGGCTGATAGTTTACGAGGGGATCTTAGATACTGTAAATTTCTATGATCAGTCCACACCTCAAACGGTGTTCCACTTCCTTCCAGAAAGTGTCTCCAGCACTCTAGTGCTTTTAGAATCGCTAAGGCTTCTCTCTCCCAAATCGGCCAGTTTTTTTCTGTATCGCTAAACTTTTTTGACAGATAGCCACATGGCTTCAGGTTCCCCCCCTCGTCTTTCTGCAGCAGAACTGCCCCATATGCCCGGTCTGACGCATCGCAATGTAGTACAAAGGCCTTAGACATATCAGGGTGCTGTAGGACAGGTTCCTCAGTAAAACGCTTTTTAAGGGCTTCGAAAGCTTCCTGGCATTCTATTGTCCATGTCAGTTTGGCCCCTGGGGCCTTCACTTTGGCTGTTTCTCCCCTGCCTTTAGTTTTTAACAAATCCGTTAATGGCAAAGTGAGGCGCGCAAAGTCCTTGATAAATGTTCTATAGAAGTTTGCGAACCCTAGGAAGGATTGCAGCTGCTTCCGTGTTTTGGGGGCTTCCCACCCCCTCACGTCTTCCACCTTCGCAGGGTCCATCGCCACTCCCTGGGAGGAAATCCTATACCCCAGAAAGTCTATCTGGTCTTTATTGAACTCGCACTTGGCAAGCTTCGCATACAGTTTCGCTTCCCTCAACTTTTGTAGGACTTCCCTGACTAGTTCTACGTGTTGTTCCTTAGTTCGAGACATTATCAATATGTCATCTAAAAAAATAAAGACTCCCTTGTACAACAATGGATGCAATACTTCGTTGATTAATTGCATGAACGCGGCCCCTCCCCCGCACAAACCGAAGGGGAGCACACGATAATTGAATAATCCGAATGCGCAGGAGAAGGCCGTCTTCCACCTGTCCTCTGGTTTGATCTGCAATTTATGGTAGGCCTCAATTAAGTCCAATTTAGTGAATATCTGTCCTTCCGATAACTGGGCGATCAAGTCCTTCACTAAGGGTAGGGGGTATTTATTTACAGTACTGATTGCATTTAGGCCCCTGTAGTCAATGCAGAGCCTCAGCGTTTGGTCCTTTTTCCGCCTGAACAACACAGGCGCCCCTAGAGGGGAATTTGAAGGCTCTATGAAACCCCTCGCTAGGTTTTTATCAATGTATTTTCTCAGCTCCTCCTTTTCCCTAGCTGACATCGGGTATATTTTTGCCTTGGGAAGCTCTGCTCCTGGGACTAGCTCTATTTTCACTTCAACTCTCCGCTTCGGTGGGAAATTGTCTGCTTCCTTCTCATCAAACACGTCCACAAAATCCCGATACTCTGGGGGTAATTTATCTGCCAGTTCTGCTATTCTGATAGAGTCTTCCTCCCCCCTTTTCCCTGGCTCCCTCTCAACTTCCTGGCTCCCTTCTTCCAAATTCATCCTGAAGATCATGCTCTTATCCTCCCAGTTGATTTTCGGGTTGGCCTGCCCCAGCCACGGCATGCCTAGTATAACATTATAGCTGGCTATTTGTGATATCACAAATGACACCTTTCCTTCCCAACTCCCTATCTTACACTTTACATCTTCGGCACTGTACTTAGCTAACGATCCCGATGCTGTGGATCCGTCCAACTGCGAAAAAGCTATTGGGGATTCTAGGTTCGTTCTTTCGCATCCCAATCCCTCGGCTAATTCAGGGGAGATGATGTTCCTGGAACATCCACAATCCACAAATGCTTTGCAGGTTGCTTGTTTGCTGCCATTTTCAAGCTGAATGGGGACCACTATCATAGCTTTGTCCTGACTTACCAACCCCCCCGAGTGGTGCCTCATCGGTGATTCTTCCTCGGCGCGTTTTCCTGCCACGGCTCTGGGTTTGGGCTGGCCTCCGGCTTCCCCTTTTCTCTGCCAGCACTCGGCAGCCCTGTGGCCCAACCGGCCGCACACGAAACAGCCACTCCTGCTGGCGCTCACGTTCCCTGTCGGCTCCGTTCTCCTCCCGGCTGGGGTTGATCCCTCCTTCCGGCTCCCCTCTTTCATCTGCGGCCGCTGCTGTAGCCCTCCTCGGTGCCTCCTCGCCTGGGCCAGCGATGTCTCGACGCGCCCCGCCAGCTGAATCCATCCGCGCAGTGTGTCAGGCTCATCACGATGCACCGCCCAGGAGAGGATCTCCCGCCTGAGACCCTCTTTGAAGAGTTCTATCTTTGTTACTGCAGACCATTCCGGCACCTTTTCGGCGAGGCATTGGAACTCCTCCGCATACTCAGATACCGACCTCTGCCCCTGGGAGACGGTCTTCAACTTCTCCCTCGCCCGGATCTGCTCCAGTGGATCTCGGAAACGGGTCTCCAGGGCCCCCATAAAGCGTCGGAGTGACCCCAGACATGGGTCGCGCCGCGCGTGCAGCTGAACGTACCAGCTGGCCGCTCCCCTCTTCAACACTGCACCAATGGCCCGTATCCGGCTGGATTCCGTTCTAAAAGTGTGAGCATTGTCCTCCATATAGCCCCTCACCGTGGTCAGGAAAAAATCCAGTTCAGAGGACTCTCCCCCAAACTCGATCCTTAGTTCCTCTCGTCTCGGTAGGGGTCCCTGTGGTGGCAATCCCCAATTCTCCGCCCGTCGCAAGCCCCCTTGCGGACCAGTGGGCCCCGCTGCTGCTTCTCTTGGCCCTGTGCCACGCCCGGCATTCGCCAGGGGCACCAGGGTCTCAGCTGGGAGCGTAGCTGGGATTCTCGGAGGTTTTTCCCCTTCGTCGTCACTCTCCTCCACCCGCGTCAGGCTTGTTTGGGTCTTGGGCCGGGCGCCGGGCTCCTTTCGCATTTCCCTTCCCTTCGGTGCTGGGAGGTCTGCAAAGCCCTGGCTGCTTCCCACGCTCACGTCCCACATTGAGCCAGCCCGAAGTTCCCTTCCTCTCTCTGGCTCCGCCAAAAACGCCAGGCGCTCCATCGCCCTCGACATCACTGCCAGGGTGGTCTCCATCGCCGACATCCTCTCCTCCAGAAACACCATCCTTTGTGGGCCTGGGGAAGGTGAACCTTCCTCTCCTCCGGTGCTGTCTCCCCGCACCACTCCACGCCTCTGGGTTACCCCATTTGGCTGGGCATAAGCGGTGGATGACGCCAGGGCCGCCAGCTGGTGGAACTCAGCGTCCGGCTCGGGAGTGGCCCTTTCCGACCTTCCTCCTCCTGCGCCCAAGAGCTCTTCATCCTCCACTTGCATGTTACACCTCACCGCTACAGCGGGATGGTGTCCGTATTCTTGGCTTAGTGTCAGCTCACCACAGCCGCTCCTGAATGAACACACGAGACTCTCTGTGTTATCACCAGAAACTTTTACTGTAGGAAACATGAACATCAAAAAAGCCAAGAATGGGAGGCTCCGGCCAACCATCCTTTATATACCCTCCCCCTCATTTGAAAAGTCTCTTCCCGCTCAGCAAAACCCCGCGCAAATTCCCCGCCAAGTCCAGCAGCCGTTTCTTCTCCGAGTCCTGAGCCGCAGGTGTCTTATCAATGCCAGTGACCCTGAAACTCAGAGCCACATCCAGGCTCTAGTAGCAGGGTTCTGACAGTTTAGGATTCATATATGGCCCCTGGACCAGATGTTCCCCACCCCTGGCAGATAGATGAGCAAATGGTTTGCCACTACGTAGGAGAATTGACTAGATGGCCATTAGTTCCTCCCAGCTCTGTGGACTGCTTCACATATGCATGGAACAGAGATGAAAAGAATATTCAAACAATGCATGCTTTACTTACTTACTTACTTTACTTACTTAGGCGATCCCTCGTAGTTCGAGGATGATGGTCCTCCATTTCTTGGATGACGCCTGTGCGTGATTTTTTTTAATGTGTGGAGGTCAGTGCACGGCCAGTCAACACACAGTCTTCACAGATTGAGGTCCCGGCAGTGGTGTGATTAACACAATGAGAGTGGCTTCTCAGTCTGTTGCAGCCTTCTTCCGCCTTCACAGCCATTGTAACATGTACCATGTTATCCTCCGCCTGCTCCGCTGTTGAGGTCTTTGGGTCTTCGGATTGTTCTTAGTCTGGATCCTCCCCTGTGGCCACTCCTGGGAGTGTGTGACTCCTGTGGTTGTGCACGCAGGTTCATTGGAACACGCAAGCCCCCTCACCACGCCAAGGTGGCAATCCATAGAGGGGGGAATACATGCTAGGAAACCTTGATGTGTAAAATCGTAGATCAGTGGTCCTCAACCTGTGGGTCCCCAGGTGTTTTGTCCTGCAACTCCCAGAAATCCCAGTCAGTTTACCAGCTGTTAGGATTTCTGGGAGCTAAAGGCCAAAACACCTGGGGACCCACAAGTTGAGAACCACTGTCATAGACTAACAAGAATCTTTGCAGTTGAAAACTTATCCTGAACAAAATTTGCACATATTTCATGTCTGCATCCAACAGCATTCTCAGCAAAGAATTGCAGAGAATCACTTTGGACAAAATGACTGCAAGTAAGAACTGTGCTGTAAACAATACACCCCTAAAAGAATACTTTTGATTCAGAGCTGCACATATGAAACAATTTCACTGAAAAGTGTCATATCCAAGGGGGTGTTGAGTGATGCAGAAGTTATGCTTGTTGTGTTGAATCTTTTGATTACTGTCATGGGAGAGCAGCATAAGCTTTGAGAGTTCACGGAAATCATTGCCCAAGTCTGCAATTATTTTTTTTTTATCCACAGTGGGAGTTTTTCTTTTGGCCTTCAAATGGTACTGTCAGTGCTGCTAATGCAGGAACACTGAATGAACAATTATCATGGTTTCACAAAGCAAGCCATAGAACTAATGTTCTTGTTGTGACACCCCTCCCTCATGCCCCCCCCTTTTAAAATTAAAGCAAAATAAGGTAACGGTAAAGGTTTTCCTGTAACAGTAAGTCTAGTTGTGTCCGACTCTGGGGGTTGGTGCTCATCTCCATTTCTAAGCCAAAGAGCCAGTGTTGTCCGTAGACACCTCCAAGGTCATGTGGCTAACATGACTGCATGGAGCACGGTTATCTTCCCGCTGGAGCGGTACCTATTGATCTATTCACCTTAGCATGTTTTCAACCTGCTAGGTTGGCAGAAGCTGGGCTAACAGCGGGAGCTCACCCCGTTCCCCAGATTCGAACTGCTGACCTTTCGGTTCAATAGCTCAGTGGTTTAACCTGCTGTGCCACTAGGGCTCCTAAACCAAAATAGTCATATGTTTTAAGCAGAGCTGGACCAGTGGCTATGCTGGCTGTGAGATTCTGAAAACGGTAGCACCTTTGGTTAAAGGTTAGCGATTTCCTAATCTTTAATTCCACATTTTCAAGGAAGCCATTGTAATGGAGAAATAAAACAAGTATGGAGAGATCTCATACAAAGGAGGGAAGCAAGAGACGTCCACTGTCCTCGAGGAAGAGAGGAAATTGTAAAACTGGGAGCCTTGAGAATGCAGCAGATTTTTTTCAAGATTTTTTTCCTCCTAAAACGATATAGCCTTGAAATTCTATGTTTTTTTCCCAATAAAAAAGTTTATCCACAAAGAGGAGTGTCAACCAAGCCCTTTTAAGAGGCTGCTATATTGCCAGCATCAGCCCTTTCTCCATATAATTTCAAATATGCCCACTCAAGAAGTAGGAGTGAGAAGTATGCCATGGTGCATAAACCATACTGTCAGTAACCTCCTAACCCACTAAGTATAATCAGAAATTCAGACATAGTCTTAGAGATGGGGATTAGGGCTATTGGAGATGTCTGACTTAATTTCACTGTCTGGTTCACTTTCTCTAATATTCCCTCTGGCTTTCCTGCAGTTGTGATTGATTTGCGTTCTATTGACTGTGCTACTTTATTTTGCAGAGCTTAATCCAGAAAGTTCTTTAATCAATCCCAAATCCAGAAGGAATGAGCTTCAACTGTGCAGACTCTGGTTCAAAATATTCATAATACAGACCCTCCCCCCTGCCATTTCTGGATCCCAGTTCAGGTGACAGCCATCACAAACCAGTGTTTCGCCATGCTACCTTGAGGATTTCAGGAGTTGTAACATAAAACAGTACGCTCTGACGCGAACTTAAATATAGTTCATTAGCTGTGCAGAAAAGCAAATACAATATCCCAGGCTGAAGAGGTATTTTGGTTATGCTGAAAAAGTGGTCAGCTCTCTAGAGATCTCTTATGCCATGCAAACAACAAATTCCACAAATCAATAATTCCAAGGTGCAATCCCCAAATGTCCCCTTTGTTTTGATGATCTGCTGAAGCTGGAAAACCCGCAGCTAAGGTTTCTTTCCCCATCCTGTCAGTTGTAATTCTAAATCTCTTGGCCTTGGCAATATGCAGGACTGTGAGGTATCATATAATACAGGGGTCCCCAAACTAAGTCCTGGGGGCCGGATGTGACCCTCCAAGGTCCTTTACCTGGCCCCCACCCTCAGTTTTATAATATAATATTTTTATATCAGTTTTAATAATATAATATACTGTATATGCATATAATATTGATAAAAATATTATGTTATATAATATAATACTAATAATAATACCATACATTAATATTAATTATATGTTATATAGTACATATAATATTACAGTATAGTGGTATAGTTCAATATAGTAATATATAACGCTAATATTGTGCTATGCTAATAATATAATATATTGTATGTACATACAGCTGCTCTGAGTCCCCTTCGGGGTGAGAAGGGTGGGATATAAATGTAGTAAATAAATGTAGTAAATAAATAATTAATTAATTTTAGACTTAGGCTCGCCCAAAGTCTGAAATGACTTGAAGGCACACAACAACAACAACAATCCTAATTAACTTGACTATCTCATTGGCCAGTAGCAGGCCCATACTTTCCATTGAAATCCTGATAGGTTTATGTTGGTTAAAATTGAATTCATTTTTAAATATTGCATTGTTCTTTCATTGTTGTTGTTTTGCACTACAAATAAGACATATGCAGTGTGCATAGGAATTTATTTGTATTTTTTTCAAATGATAATCCGGCCCCTCAACAGTCTAACGGACTGCTTTAAAAGTTTGAGGACCCCTGATATAATAGGAGGAAGGACATACAAAATGACTGGAGATAAAATAGATGGGATACAATGTGGCTGAGCCTGAGATGTTTTGTAGAAGGAGAAATGAGCAAGAATGTTATCTGCCTTTGGGATAATGAGAGTATAATAACACTGATTTTTGGCAAAATAATATAGTGTCTGTCTAATAATAATATCATATATCTAAATACCCTAAAGCAGGGGTTCTCAAACTTTTTCAGTTACAAAACTCTTTTTGAAGCAAAAGTTTTTCAAGAAATGTTTATATATTAATTATATTATATTATATATAACTAACTGTGCTCGGCCACGCGTTGCTGTGGCATATGGGAATTCTTTGTTAGGTAGGTGGAATAATAGTGAATAGTTTTGTAGCCTGAAAGCCTGACCATTTTCTTATGGGAATCCTTGTTTGGTGAGCTGGAATAGGCTTGCTGCTTGGAAAGTTAGGTAGTTGCCTTTTAGGGGAATGTTTTTTTGGGGTGGTAGAATTGTAATGAATAGCCTTGGTGGTTCAAAGCCTTGCTTGCTACCTAGGGGAATCTTTGGTTGGTCACCTTCAGAGTAGTATCACTGTTTCAAAGCCTGGCAATAAGAATAAGAATAGTAGAACTTCCCTCCCATGGTAGCCCCCTCCCGAAGAAAGCCCCCCCCCTGTAATTCCTTGTCCTGTTTTTCATTGTTTCCCAACCTTGTGTTCTATTGTTGGGTCTTTCCTTGCCTTTGTTTATATTTTGTTTGGAGGAGGGGGGGTGAGGGAGTGTGACCCCTCCCCTTCCCTTCCCTCCTCCCACTCGGGAAGCCTGTTCCCCTTCCCTCTTCCTCCTCTTCATCCTCCTTTTCCTCTTCTTCCTTCACCCCTATGGGGCGGCCGAAAGGGGAGCGGTAATTCTTTCAAAGGAAGAGAGAGAGAGCAGGAGGAGGAGGAGACCTTTGCTTACCTTTCCCCCCCCTTTTCTGGCCCTGTAAGGGAAGGCCGGAAAGCCCATGGATGCCGGTATGGCCCTGGGAGTTGGAAAGCCAAGGAGGGGGCGGGGCCAGGAGGTCCAGTGGTCGAGGGATGATAAGGAGGCCCATGGGTGCAGGAAGTTGTGGGCCCCAAGTTCCCGGAAGAGACCGGGTGCGGCCTGAATGGCCAGAAGGAAGGGGCCGGGGCCTGCCGGGAAAAGGCCAGGAGGCATCTGGTAAGGGTTCGCAGAGAAGGAGGGGGGACCTGAGAGAGGGAGTGAGGTGATCCTGGGCAGCCATGCTGTCCCAAAAAATACTTTGAGTTCCGCGCGCATGCATATATCGCCTATTGTGGTTCTTGGCCTTTTTTGGTGTTGTGATTGTGTTTTTTGTGTGATTGTGATTAATCTTACTGGAGGCGGGGATGATGGATTGTGTTGGCAATTTTAGAGTTTGGGGGTGTTGGGTTTTGTTTTTTTGTGCGTCACCACGACTCCAAAAGCCTTTTATATATAGAGATGTATACACATCAGGCACAGGCAAACTTTTTGATCAATATAAATCTAACAGTATCTCAGGGGAAGACCCCAGAGGCCATCCAGTCCAAGCCCCTTCTGCCATGCAGAGAAAGAATAAGCAAAGCATGCCCGACAGATGGCCACCCAGCCTTTGTAGTAGTAGTAGTAGTAATAATAATAATAATAATAATAATAATAATAATAATAGCAATCAAGGGACCATCAAGTCCAATCCCCTTCTGCCATATAAGAAAAGCACAATCAAAGCCCCCCCTCCCAACAGATAGTCATCCAGCCTTTGTAATAATAATAGTAGTAGTAGTACTAATAGAAGCAACCCAGGGGCCATCCAGTCCAACCCCCTTGTGCCATGCAGGAAAAGCGTAATCAAAGCACCCCTTGAGCGGTGGGAGGGGAATAGGGTTTTGGAAGCAAGCGAGGAGGGGGGAAAGGATCTGGGCAACCAGGAAAAAAAGCTTTTGGGGGTGAGGAAGGTGAGGAAAAAAGGTTTTTGGGTGTGAGGGAAGCAAGGAAAGAAGGATTTTGGGGGCAAGAGAGGAGAGGCAAGGGGTCCTAGGGGAAAAGGCTTTTGGCAGCAACGGAGGCAGGTTGAAAAGGCTTTTGGTGGTGAGGGAGGCAGGGGGAGGGGGAGGAGCAGGAGAGAGGAGGGAAAGCTTGAAGGGGGAGGGGGAAAGTGTGGAGCCCCCAATATGCTTTGCGGAGTCCCAAGGACTCAGTGGAGCACACTTTGAGAACTGCTGCTCTGAAGGCATCAAATCCCGTCTGATCCTGGAAGCTAATCAGAGGCAGCTCTGGTTAACATTTGGATCAGAGACTGCTATGATATGTATCTCAGTCTATTTTTGGTGAACTATTGCAGGCTGGCATCACTTTCAGATGAAATTAAATAAAATTCCTTGGTGGCTTTCTGCTTCAACTTGATGAGTTATATTCTGGAAATTATTGGCTTCTATTCTTACCAGGGCTAACCCACAGCTTGGATCTCACTATCCAATGCTGCTCTAAATTGCTCTACCAGATGCTGAAAGCTATATTTCAGAGGAATGAACTACCAAATTATCTCTGAGTATTCCTTGCCTAAGGACCTCTTCACATGGGGCTAAATTTGGCAGCATGTGCTGATTTAGCTCCAGTCACCCACCAAGCTGGCCAGCTCTCATCAAATGACACTAGCGTGGTTCCGTGGGTAAAGGAGGGCAGAGCAGCCAGTGCATGGCACCACCAGGACAATATGGGACGGCTCCCATGTTGCCATTGGGATCCATGGAGGGAAGCTGCACACTCCATTTGTGCTCACGTTTCCCCCCATCTGATTGCCTTCATCTGGAGTCAGGCGATGCGGGACATGGGGCACCGGGTTCCGTATGCCCTCTACGAAGTGGAACACCTCCGGTGGCTGTGTGACAAGGTTATAAGAAAACCCTATGAAATCCATGGGGTCACCATAATTTCACAACTTGAAGACACACATATACTCAATACCATCATGCCCCCTTCCTGTTTTGATGTAACAACAAATGTGGATTTTGGTCTCTGGTGAAAATATGGAAAATATAGGAATGACTCCCCCTGATTTTACCTTTTAAAGGAGGACCACTTTATTTTTAAAGAATTTTTAAAAAACAAAGAGAAACAACACAATGAGCAATGAGGAAAATGGAGTCCTGGCTACTGGCAACAAAAGATTTTTCCAAAACTGTAAAGGTAACTTTTCAAAAGATTTTGTCACCTTTACAGCTCTGGGCTGAAGTATCAGGAAACATGCCAGAGAAAAAAAAAGCTGGAGATTGTTCAGGTGATGCCATAACTAGGGTAGGGCAATGGGAAGCCATCCAATGCCAAATCATATTATTTAATGGTTGGAGAGAAAGGAACCCACAATACATAGCCTCTGTTCTCCATGTATAGGTTCCAATGGATATTACTGTTTGCAGTCTAACAAGAAAATAAAGAGCTCAAAATCAATTACAACCAACTAATTAACCCAGTAAACTCTCTGTAGGGGATGAAGCCTGAAGAAGGAGCCTCTAGGCAACTATAAATAGAGCAGTAGGTCACAGAAAACGTGTCTATCAGAATTCTATTGCAGTCTAGCAAATGATTTGAGCTTTTGAAATCAAGATTTGTGCTTATTTGAAATCAAATAATCACTGTTTTTTCAACAGTAAATTATATGCATGGCTTTCAGTGACAGAAACGACTATATATATGTACTGGGTATTTAGATTCCTCTTTGATTAAAGGGGTTCTAACAATTATGAGCCAGGAGAGAATTAAAAACATCCATGTCAATCTCATTTCTACCATAAGGGTTAGGTGGGCAGATATCTGTCTTCTGCAAACTTCCTCTTTTAAAGAAAAGTTTTAAAAGTTATTGTAGAAAACAAACATATCAGCCTAGCAATGGTAACATTGAGAATTTAAAAGCAAAGTTTTAACAAAAGGAGATTAAGGGAATGCCTGTAAAATTCAGTTGCATTCCTCATCATATGGATTTAAAAGTCTTAAATAATTACTGCTTATTTTACTTCCTGCTGAAAGCATGGTTAACTAATCCTATAACATTCCCGGATTAAGGGTGTGTAAATACCAGGCTTCTTATAGACTATTTCCACTAATAGGAATTTGGAGCTCTACTATTTCTTTGCTCAGTTGCAAATAGAATGTAAAGCCCCCTACAAGCATTCTATGTTTTGCTTTAAAGGAATCTATAATGGTCACAAGTTTACTTTGCTTTCATTGTGGCATCTGACAACTGAACACCTACATGCCACTCCACTCGATAAGAAGCAAGATTTTCTGAGCATGTGCTTAGCAATTACATTCTAATAAAAAAAAATCGCAAAACTTCTTAACTGTGGTTACTCAACACTTTCTTTGCCTTGGCCTTCTCCCAAAAGGAAAACAGTGTTCAACTTGGAGGAACCGATGATGCATAGGGGAAATGCAGCAGAAAACATAAAAAGGGATAGTATAGAAATATCTGGCGACTCTAAATGAATTCAAGTTTCTTGGGCAAGATGAACTACATCCAAGAGTATTAAAAGAATTGGCAGAAGTAATCCCAAAACCACTATTTAAATCCCAGCAGACTGCAGGAGGGCAAATGTTGTTGCTCATCCATCTATCTATCTATCTATCTATCTATCTATCTATCTATCTATCTATCTATGTAATGTTCGTTTTACTATGGAGTAAACAACAAAACCACTGAATTACACCAAATTTGGCAAGAAAAGACATAGTCATCCAAAATATGTCTTTCAATAAAAAAAACCCTAGAAAAATAGTCCAAATTACAGAGGATGAGGAAGAGCCTTTCTCCCCCTAACTGCCAGTTAGAAAGGTAGGCTCTTCTGCCTTTAGCCCCCTCCCCCTGGCTGCCTTTAGGCCCTGCCCCCTTTATATCCTAGCAACTCCCTCAGCCAAAATGGCATCCAGGGCACAGCAGAGTGCACTTAGGCCTGATCCACACTGCCTATAAAATACAGACTATCTGATTTGAACTGGATTATATGGCAGTGTAGACTCAAGGCCCTTCCACACAGCTATATTACTCATTTATAATCTTATATTATCTGCTTTGAACTGGATTATCTTAAGTCCACACTGCCATATAATCCACTTCAGTGTGGATTGTATACAGCTGTGTTGAAGGAGCCTCATATAATCCACTTCTAAGCAGATAATATAAGATTATAAATATAATATGAAATAATTACTGTGGTATAATAATACAGAACAATATAATCTCTAAAACCAGGACAGTAAATAAAGAGCAACACTCTGAAAGCAGGGAAATTGGGAATTCCAGAAAGGAAACAATCAGGACCAGCTAACACTTCCCAACAAAGGATTCCCCCATGCAGAAAGCAACCAGACTTTGAAGATGCAAGGCCATTAAATGCTAATCAAGGTGCCTAATTGCAGCATTCATACCTGCCACACCGAGACTATTAATTGCTATTCAAACTGGCCAACCAAGGATTCTGCAAGGTAGAAAGCGGCCAGGCTTGCAAGCAGCAGGGCTATTCAGTGCTTTTCAACCTGGCCAATCAAGATTTCCCTTAGGTGCAAAATCCCCAGGCTTTGAAGCCACGAGGCTACTTTGTCCCATTCAACCTGGCTTCGCAAGGATGCCCTATGTAGAAAGCAGCTACGCTTTTAAGCTGCAAGATTATTCAGTGCAATTCAATCTGGCCAAACAATGATTCCCCTACAAAGGAAGTAGCCAGGCTCTTTGATTGAGGGTGCTACTCCAGCTACTCCAGAAACAGCTAGGCTTTGAGGCTGCAAGGCTATTCACTGCTATTCCATCTGGCCAACAAATGATTCCCATAAGCCACAGCAACACGTGGCTGGGCAAAGCTAGTCTCTCTCTATATAAAAATACAGCCTTCACATGTTTGTGCACACAGAACTAAAAAGGTAGTTGGTCAATCAACTTGAAATTTTGGGACATGGCATACTAATAAGCACATGTTTTAATAATGAGTTTGGCGGAGGGAGAACCACAGATGATGGGATATTCAGTACTTTCAATCACTTCATCTCCCACAGACCACTGCAACTTTCAACAATGACAGACTAGGACCAAACCTGTCACACAGATCCCCATGCCCCACTTTACATCCTGATGTGGTTAGGGGAGGACAAACCATGGATGATGGGATTTGCAGTACATTTACCCAAATCAGACCACTGCGACCCCCACAAACGATGGGCCTGAACCATATTTGGCACACAGACACCCCGTTACCCACTTCATGTCCTGGTGCCAATAGGAGAAAGTAATGCTGTAATCATTAAAAGTAAAAAAAGGGGGGTTTCTCAAAGCAAGTCATACAAGATTAAAATTCCCTCTTTTATTTCTAACATTACAAGCTTGGTAGATGAAGGGAATGCTGTGGATGTAGCACAGCTTAATTTCAGTAAGGCCTTTGATTGTTAGGTGGATTTATAATTGGTTGACCGACTGAACAAAAGAGTGCTCGCCAATGGCTTCTCTTCATCCTGGAGAGAAGTTGGGTGCTATGGGGTTCTGTCCTAGGCCCAGAGGTATTCAAGGCCTTTTTCAATGACTTGGCAAATGGAATGGAGGGTAGGCTTTTCAAATTGCATATTGCATCAAATTAAGAGGGATAAACTTCTGGAGTCCAGAAAAGATAGGAACAGAATTCCAAATGACTAACAGATTAGAAAGCTGGGTGAAGACTAATAAAATGAATTTCACCAAGAAGGTTAGGTGTTATACTAAGATAGAAAAAAAACAAGATCTAAACATTCTAGCAAATCATAAGCTGAACATGACTGAATAGTGTTGTGTTGCAGCTTCCCTTCTATGACCAGCCAGGATCTGGTGCCTTTAGGCTATTAGGTGACTATCTACTGAAACTTATCACCAATTTAGATGAGGATAGTGTACTTTAAATGCTCTAGCCACTCAAATAGTTTTCTCTTCCTGTCCTTTCCAACACTATCTCCCTCAATAGCCATTATGAGCTGGCATTACCATATGCTGCTAAACCTAAACCCTTCCTCCTCTGTCACAATGGCTGTGTTCTGGTCTCTATGGAGATCCAGGAACACAAAAGATGCTCCAGAGACTTTTAGGTTTAGTTTAGTATCAGAATTAACTGAGTGAGGACTTAGGTTAGGCTTTCTGGATGCCTTGCATGACAACTCCAGGTATGCAGGTGGCAGGGAGGTGTGTGTGTGTGTGTGTGTGTGTGTGTGAGAGAGAGAGAAATGTAGGGTAGTTTTTTACTTAAGCATATTAACCATTCTGTCCAACAGTACCTAAACCAACAACCCATGGGAGATGTACTGTAGGCATGATGATGATGTGTGGGATTACAAGCCTGAACAAGTTACAGAAAATGAACACATAAAACTACTCTGGGACTTTTGAATTCAGACTTTTGAAGCACAGTACTCCTGACCTCATGATCGTGTTAAAAAACAAAGTATGGATCATTGATGTTGCAATCCCAAGTGATAGCAAAATCGACGAGAAGCAACTGGAAAAGCTGACGTGATATGAGGATTTAAAGATCAAACTGCAAAGACTCAGGCACAAGCCAGTAAAGGTGGTCCCAGTGGTGATCGGCACACTGGGTGCAGTGCCTAAAGACCTTGGCCAGCACTTGAGAACAATTGGCACTGACAAAATTACCCAAAGACCACCCTACTCGGATCTGCATGAATTATTTGCCAATACATCACATAGTCCTAGACACTTGGGAAGTGTCTGATGTGTAACCTATTTCAACAATCAGCATAATGATCTTGTTTGCTGTGTATTAATCTTGTTGTGTATCAAATAATAATACAGTTTATTTACATTCCACCCTTCTTCCCTAGGGGACTCAGAACAGAAACAATATTTACATACATAGGCAAACATTCAATGCCGCTCTGAGTCCCGTTTGGGGTGAGAAGGGCGGGATATAAATGTAGTAAATAAACAAATAAATAAATAATGCCCTTACAATCACAGATACAGTAAGACACACAAACACAAACAAAGGCAAGGCTTCTCCTTTCATTTTTGGCTTCTGGAGGCTGTGCTCATCTCTGGCTTCTGGGAGGTGCTTTTCTCCATTTTCAAGTCGAGCAGCCTGCTTTCTTACCTCCTTATTGTGTGGCCTGCAAGATTGGTTGGAGGATCTCTTGCCTCTTCCCACTGAAGCGGTACCTATTTATCTACTCACATTTGCATGTTTCCAAACTGCTAGGTTGGCAGGGAGCTCGGGCTGACAGATGGGAGCTCACCCCGTCTTGAGGATTCAAACTGCCAACTTTAGGTCAGCAGTTCAGCCAGCACAAGGATTTAACCCATTGGGCCACAGCAGCCCTTACCAACCAACCTGATTTGACAAATACACTCCCATGTATTCCTCTAGCTCTCCTCTCACTTTTTCAGCTGTGTTTAAAATGCCCTAGTTTCTCTCTCCTCTTTATCCTTTGTCTTCAGCTTACTTCAATTGCTACAAATGGAGGGGGCCAGCTATACAGTAGATTTAATTCAGTTTGACACCACTTTAACTGCCATGGCTCCAGGCTATGGGATCCTAAGATTTGTAGTTTGGTGAGGAACATCAGTCTTTGGCAGAGAGGACTTGCAAAACTACAGCTCCCATAATTCCATAGCATTGAGTCACAGCAATTAAAGTGATGTCAAACTGCATTAATTTTACAGTGTAAATGCACCCTAAATTCAAAGCACACTGAGTTGGGTTGTTGTATGTCTTTCGGGCTGTGTGGCCATGTTCCAGAAGTATTCTCTCCTGACGTTTCGCCCACATCTATGGCAGGCATCCTCAGAGATTGTGAGGTATGGATACCATACCTCACAACCTCTGAGGATGCCTGCCATAGATGTGGGCGAAACGTCAGGAGAGAATACTTCTGGAACATGGCCACACAGCCCGAAAGACATACAACAACCCTGTGATCCCGGCCATGAAAGCCTCCGACAACACACTCAGTTGACTCAGCAGAATTGACAGGAGAAGAGGGAGAGGAATCTTGCCAATCCCAGTAAACTCAGGCCTAACAGACCAGATTCTGACATTGCTTGGACAAACGTGTCTCTGTTTTCATCTTTAAAATGTTGAAGGATAGGTCATCTGATGAAATGGATAGTGTATATAACAGTTCATACCAAAATATTAGTCTTTACCATACCACCAAATTCTTGGTTTTGCTTTCAAAGATTGTCATAGTTAACCTTTAGGCTCAGAGGAATCAATATGAAGTGCAGTTGGGTGCAAAGGTATAGCGACACATTTGTGTTATCATTTAGGTTCAGGTTTGGTCAAGCCTTATTGTCCAGCAGTGCATGTTACATATAGGACTTAGCTTTTAGTCTTTTTCTAAGTGCCCTTAACACAAGTGCTATTGTGGTTAAACCATAATTGTTCAGAAATGTTCCAGCATACTTTTGGCAGCTTCATCAGCTATATCTTGAGGGCATCTTGGCAAGTTGTTCCCCAAGCATTTCCTTTGGGTATACCAAGGAATGCTGACTATTCAAGAAACTGGTAGCTACACAAAAGATGCTTCTTGGTTGCAAGATCCGCTGAACTGTTTGAACTGAGCAGCTGCTTATCTTGGGAATGGAATTTCCTGTTAATACACTTTTCAGGCTCATTCCTCAAAAAAAGAACAACAAACGTCAACAGACTTTGTCGATGTGTTTTGCCCTCACATCTTTGTGATACAAAGGAGATATCACTGTGCATAATATTTATTTTCTACACTGTGTGTTTTCACAAGGCAAAGAGTTCATTTGGGAAGGCAAGGTTTAAAACCTGGTGAGAAACTGGAAGCTTCTTTTGATAAGTACTTAGTGAATGCTACGGAATCAGAGAGATCTATTCCACCCCTCTGTAGGCATCCGTTGTTTTAGGATAAACCTTTGTTCAAAAAAGGACAGTCTCTCACTATCTGAGGTAGCTTTTTGGATGGCTCTTACAATCAGTCTTGCAATAAGAGGACAGCTTTTACAACTCCTTGAATATAGTGCTATGGTTAATGTTACCCATGCAGGTCAGTCTGCTGTTTCTCTTATTTTTCAGAATACATAAATTGTACTTTTCTTTGCATGCAGGAACTCAGAGCCTATTTAATGCTGGAAGGAGTAGCTGGAATGGTGGGATATAAATCATTATTAATATAAATAGTATATTGGATGTAAGGCACTATGAATTGCATGGGTTAAAACGAGTACTTTTGACATGGGTTGGACAGCAACACAATATTTTATTCAGCATGAGAAGTAACATTTGAGAAATCAACACACGGTCAGGTTGCTTACCTGTAACCATGTTTCTTCGAGTGTACTCTGTGAATTCACACTAATGGAGAAGGCTGCGCCTGCGCAGTCTCCAACGGAAACTCTTCCAAGCTAAAGTTTGAATTTTGGAGGTAACCACGCTCCTCTCCCCCGCAGGGCATATAAGGCAGCCCTGGGTGTCCGCTCCCCAGTTCCTGCATCACAAAGGCAATGAGAAAGGGAGAGGTTTGCCAGCGGGGATGGAAGGGCGGGTTTGTGTAAATTCACAGAGTACACTCGAAGAAACATGGTTACAGATAAGCAACCTGACCTTTTTCTTCGTGTACTCTGTGAATGCACTCTAATGGAGACTAGCAAGCTGAGGTCCAGGACGGTGGGACAGAGCAAACCTGACAACAAGTTGAATGTCCAAACCCAATGTTTATTTGGTACAAAAAAAAATAAATAAGGCACAATGCGGAACGGGGTCGAAACATGGATCCAGTGCATATAATGAAAGACATAACAGTGTCAAAGTGTATCCCCTGACATCATGGCCACTCGGTGTGGGCAGGGGACAAGTGCAATCAGAAATAGCAATATCTCCAAAGAGGAGAAACAAAGTGTAACCCGTCCCTAAAATAGGACAAGAGGTAAACAGACCCCTAACAGCTCCTATTGTTGTATGGGATAGAAGAGGAGCAATGTAAACAAAATTTCATTACAGTATATTTATTTATTTATTACAACATTTATATCCCGCCCTTCTCACCCGAGAGGGGACTCAGGGCAGCTTACAATAAACACACATATAAAAATTATACAATACACTATAACTCAGATTAAAAATTAACTTACATTAACATTCATAAAAACATTCTAAAATACAAATGGACATGTTCAAGTTCAAAAAACTGGGTCTGTCAATTGAGTTCTGGCGTACATAATAATAATTGGCGCTGCTGATTCTTATTTGAATCTGGGGAGGGCGTTCCATGGGCGGGGAGCCACTACTGAAAAAGCCCTGTCTCTCGTCCCTGCCAGCCGCACCTGTGAGGCTGACGGGACTGTGAGCAGGGCCTCATCTGATGATCTTAAGCTTCTAGATGGGTCATAGCAGGAGACACGTTCAGACAGATAAGCTGGGCTGGAACCGTTTAGAGCTTTATAAGCTAAAGCCAGCACCTTGAATTATTATTATTATTTTATTATTAAACTTTATTTGTACCCCGCTAGCATCTCCCGAAGGACTCGATGCGGCTTACAAAGGCCAAGGCCTCAACACACAATATAACAATACAAAACAAAAGGCAAATTAAAACAATTAAAACAGTATAAACAACAAGCAATAAACAATACGCTAAAACACAATAAAACTGGGCCGGGCCAGAGTAATGGGTACAAGATTAAAAGTGCTGATGTGACAGGTGATATATAAGGCTTCTAGGGCAAGTGCAGAGTGCGATATACGATCTAGTTCTAATAAAGTGCTTATGGGACTTGGAGTTGGAGATTTCCTATTAATCTGGGAAGGCACATTGGAACAGCCAGGTCTTCAAGTTCTTTCTGAAGACTGCCAATGTAGGGGCCTGTCTGAGATCCTTGGGGAGGGTGTTCCAGAGTCGGGGGGCCACCACAGAGAAGGCCCTGTCTCGTGTCCCCACCAACCGCGCTTGCGACGCAGGCGGGATCACGAGCAGGGCCTCTCCAGATGACCGAAGTGAACGCGTGGGTTCGTAGACGGAGATGCGGTCACGGAGGTAGGATGGTCCCAAACCGTTCAGGGCTTTGTAGGTAAGCACCTGCACCTTAAATTGGGCTCGGAAAGTAAATGGCAGCCAGTGGAGCTCCTTGAACAAAAGGGTTGACCTCTCTCTGTAAGGGGCCCCAGTTAACATCCTGGCTGCTGCTCGTTGGACCAGTTGGAACTTCCGAGCAGTTTTCAAGGGCAGCCCCACGTAGAGTGCATTACAGTAGTCCAGTCTGGAGGTGACCAAGGCATGGACCACCCCGGCCAGATCAGCCTTCGCGAGGTACGGTCGAAGTTGGCGCACGAGTCTCAGTTGTGTGAAGGCCCTCCCAGACACCGCCAACGCCTGAGCCTCGAGCGTAAGCGATGAATCCAGGAGGACTCCCAGACTGCGGACCTGTGGCTTCAGGGGGAGTGTAACCCCGTCCAGAATTGTGCTTGGTAGCTAATTGGCAGCCAGTGGAGCTGGCGTAACAGAGGAGTAGTAAGCTCCCTGAACACCGCTCCAGTTATTAACCTGGCAGCCTCCCGTTGGACTAATTGAAGCTTCCGAACAGTCTTCAAAGGCAGCCCCATGTAGAGTGCATTGCAGTAGTCTAAACGGGATGTAACGAGAGCGTGGACCACCATGGCCAAGTCCGGCTTCCCAAGGTACGGTCGCAGCTGGTGCACGAGTTTTAACTGTGCGAAGGCTCCCCTAGCCACTGCTGAGACCAGGGGCTTCAGGCTCAACGATGAGTCTAGGATCGACCCCAGACTGCGCACCTGCGCCTTCAGGGGGAGTGTGACCCCATCCAGCACAGGCTGTAACCCAGTACCCTGATCGGCCTTCCGACTGTTTTGTCTGGATTCAATTTCAATTTGTTGGCCCTCATCCAGTCTGACACAGCGGCCAAGCACCGGTTCAGGACCTGAACAGCCTCCTTAGTAACAGGTGGAAAGGAGTGACACAGCTGGACATCATCTGCGTACAGATGACACCGGACCCCAAAACGCCTGATGATCTCTCATATACTCTCGTAAAGCTCAAAAGGTGGAACAGAAATAAAACATTTTAAACCAGTAACAACAGCTGGTGTGAATTTTGTTTGTCCTTTTTTCTTTTTTTCTTTTTTTTTTTTTTAAACCACAGGGTAAGTGCTCCGTAAGGGGAACAGGGCCCTTTAAAACAGGCAGGAGGACAAGACGGATCTGGCGAAAGCAGAGTCCTTTTGGGCCTTAAAGTCCATTTTATAGTGGGAGACAAACGTTAAGGGGTTTGACCAGATCGCTGCCTTGCATATAGAATCAAGAGGGATACCGCTGAGGAAGGCAGTCGAGGTAGAGAGGCCCCTCATCAATCTCGGGTGGACCGATGGAGGAGGAGGACACTTAGCCAGCTCGTAAGCAAGTTCAATGGCTTGTGTAATCCTTCCTTTTCTGCCTTACTTACTGGACGTTATCCAAGCCTCTTGGAAAACACCATCCTCAATACCACCCACCTCGAAAAGGATCGAGGCCTGGTACTGTACCAATGACAACACCCTGAATGGCTCAAGCACCATCCAGACCCTAATTCGATGGTCATCAAGGCCTCCCAGTCTTCCGGCCACGAGTCCAATACTCCAGCCGACAGAGAAGGCAAAAGATTTGACACCGTGGGTCGTAAACTTTACTCTGGTGCTCTCCTCCTCTGCAGGATGGCGAACTATGGGGCTTGTATGTGCGCTTATCAACAAATCCTTTGGGGAAAAGCCCAGCCGTTCTTTGCGAAGCTCTCTGACGAAGACCATTCGGTTCTTACCATGCTTCAACAAGAGGCAGACTCTTTGGCCCACCATCAAATTCAGATGGCAAAGCATACTGCCGGCAAAATGATTGCCCATGCGATCGCCATTTCTGCCTGAGGTCATTGGGTCTCTCCTCATCCTCCTCTCCTCATCCTCTGGACAGGTCATTGAGGACTTACCTTTTGATGTGTTGGGGCTCTTCAATGCTGGAACTGATAACAAGCTCAAATCTAACCATGACTTTAAGATTCTGGCTTCGAAGTGTGGGGTCGAACAGTCCCGCACTCAGCACACCCGTTGGTTTCCTCACTGTTTTCGCCGTTTCCCGCCTCACTCCTTTTGACACCAAGGTTTTAAGTGGTCTTCAGTTTCCAGCCAGCAAGGCCAACAGCAGCCCTGTCATTCGGTTCAGGCCCCGAAACAATGAGGTTGAGCTACTTTCGCCCCCACTCAGGCTCACCGTCAAAACTGACGCTGTGCCCCTATGTCCACTCTTCGCATTTGGTACCATTGCATCCGCCATACTGTCTCCACAGCTCTCCGTCCCACCCTCCCCACACGCCTGCCCTTTCACAGACCGTATAGCCTCCTTCTATCACCAATGGGAGGCTATTATTTCAGGTGCCTGGGTTCTCAGCATTGTCCGAGAAGGCTATGCCTTAGAGTCTGAAGAACTGCCTCCAACAGGCCATGTCTTCCGGCCCAAGGAGGCAACAAAGGCCGAGATGATGGATTCTGGGTGGTCGACATCGAGCTCATCATCCTCGGCACCTTGAGGGAACTGAGGAGGAGAAGAAAGCACAGTCTCTGGAGGAGGCATAACCTCAAGAGCAGAAGCAGTAGATGGCTGAGGGTCTTTAGAGGCCGAGGCTTGCGCCGCTTGGGCTAAGCGGGCCGTTTGTCTTCCCCGTTCTGGCGTCGAGTGCAAGGGGAAAAGCTGCTGGCGAGATTGCCGATGTCCTGAGGAGGGTTCCGGCATCGGTACCCTGACCACTGTTTGGGTACAGTGGTGGGGTGAGTCCTGTATTTCACCTTCAGACAGCTGCTGAGCGGGGGACTGAGAAGCAGCTTGAGGTTGTTGGGCCGGTTAAATGGGAGATCTTCTCGATGAAGTAGCCGAGGAAGAAGGGACATCTCTCTGTGAGGAGGTTGAAGAGGAAGAGCGTTGAATCATCCGTCTCTTCGCCGGTGGTTGTTTAAAAGGCGCCCTCATAGATTTACCCGGGGTTGGTGGAACTGGGCCGTCTACCACCGAGTCGGATTGGGCACGTTGAGATTCCTCTTGGGCCCTCTTAAAAGTGATCTTTATCACCGAGGTCAAAGGCAGGGAAACCACATGGGAGCGAACTGACGTCGCTGATGCCAAGGGACTCGAGGTCGAGGAGGGTCCCACCCTACCTGACCAAGTCGATACTGTAGCTGTAGTTACCGTGCAGGGCAGCTTTGAAGACTTAGCCATATTACCTGGAGACTCTGGAGGAAACCAAAGGCGCCTTGTCGGTCGCTGTCGACATTGCTTTCAAGGTCGAAGTGGCAGGATCCGATGCGTGCATTGAACTCCATATACCTGCTGACAGGCGGATGCTTATGGAAATCTGGCTAAGTAGTGCCTGTTGCCATCATATTATTATTGTCCAGGACATAGTGCTGTAACCTTTCTCTTCCAAATGAGAAAGCTGAAATCCCACACGCCCAATCAAACTTTTGTTGGAACCTAACTGGCAAGAACAGAGCAGAAACAATCTTCAAATATTGGTCCCACATAAAAGAAAACAATTTTATGCTGGTATCTAACTGCTATCTAACTGCGCCCAGTGCCACAGTGAGTTAAACTCCTGAGCTGCTGAACTTGTTGACCGAAAGGTCGGCTATTTGAATCAGGGGAGAAGGGTGAGCTCCCACTGTTAGCCCTATCTACTGCCAACCTAGCAGTTCGAAAACATGCAAATGTGAATAGATCAATAGGTACTGCTTTGGTGGGAAGGTAACAGCATTCCATGCAGTCATGCCGTCCGCTTGACCTTGGAGGTGTCTACGGACAACGCCGGCTCTTTAGCTTAGAAATGGAAATGAGCACCAACCCTCAGAGTCGGACATGACTAGACCTAATGTCAGGGGAGAAACCTTATCTAACTGATTAAAATGTTTATATTTGATATATGTTGTGACCTCTAATACGCATGGGGATATGTGCCTGGGCTTCACATGGATAAGAGTATCCTATTGTAGGATTTTTGGCCCTAGAATACCATACTGGAGGATCTAGAAAATGCCTAAAGAAGACAAATTATATTGAATGTGGACAAATGGAACTGTGGTACTGGTCCAGCAGATATAGGGGGTGAGTGGATATGATGCCATACTGTACTGACTCTGTTTTGATCTTAGGCCCTTTCCACACAGCTGGATAAAATCTACATTGAACTGGATTATATTGCAGTGTGGACTCAGATAATCCAATTCAAAGCAGATATTGTGGAATATCTGTCTTGATATTCTGGGTTATATGCATGTGTGGAAAAGCCCTTAGTTGTGCCCTGCATCTTATGGCAATCAAACTGAAAAGAACCTTATGAAATTGGAATTATGATGGTTATTATTTTCATTTGTATAATTTCTATAATATAATCGTTTAGGGTTGGCCCAGTCGACAACGGAGACAAAGGTGGTGCCCTGCCTCATACCTGGTACAAAAATGGAAAGGAATGACAATTGACTAACTTTCATACTGAGCCCAGCACATCATCTTATACTGTATCTGATATCTATATACTTTAGGAGTGCAGGGTAGGTTTTATCACTTACTAAAATACTATGTTCTGATCCTTATTACTGTTGTTCTTTCTTTACTATCTGCTGCTTGAGTTGGCTGTCTCAGGGCCCTTCCACACAGCCATATAACTCAGGGCCCTTCCATGCTTTGTACTTCTTGAATTGAACATTGAATGAGGGAACAAAACCACAAAGGAAGGTGTGACAAATTCCGCTCAAAAATGAAACTGTGATCTATTGTTCCTGCTAGCAACAACTCCAAGGAGACCTGGGGGCTTAGTTGAGAACATAGCCACATGGCCATCAAGCAGAGTGAGGCCCCTTCCACACAGCTGAATAAAATCCCACATTTTCTGCTTTGAACTGGAATATATGGCAGGCCCATATCCCAGAATATCAAGGCAGAAAATCCCACATTATCTGTGGACTTGGATAACCCAGTTCAAAGCAGATACATTATGCTACAGTAGTAAGTGGTCCTAAGGGGGACAAACTTGTATCTAGCTAGGGGTGCATCTACACTGTAGAATTAATCCTCAGATTTGTAGTTTGGTGAGGCACCAGCACATCTTGGCAGAGAAGGCTAAGCACCTTGTAAAACTACTGCTCCGAAGATTACATATCATTTAGCCATGGCAGTTAAAGTGGTGTCAAACTGCACTTATTCTACAATGTAGATTCATCCTAGGCTATCCTTTGCCTTATCTCTGCAAATCTTTCCTGTATTCAGACAAGAGTCTTACCTGTCTTGCGCTATATAAACACAAAAGAGAATCAGGGGTCAGGAAACTACAGCAGTTGTTCAAAATGTGATGCTGGGTAAGTTGCAAATGCATTATGCTTTCTTCGTATGAGCTCAACATGTTGCCCATTTATGGAGCTGCAGCCCTGACCTTTCTAATTCTTCCTTTGTAAGGATGCATGTATTCAGAATGCAAAGCAGGGGTCTGTATGCAGACATAGGCATAGGTTTATTTATGCAACACTAAAAATGGCCTTGCATGCATCATTTGTTTCAGACCTCACCATATGATCATTAATTAAAAGCATGCCCACCAGTTGCCTTATATAGTCCCAAATGTAGCTATTAGTCTCTCTTTTCTTTCATGGAGGCCAACAGCTGGTGGCATGGATGACATTCATTTCAAGGCTCGAGTACTTTACTGTGTGCTCAATTGCAACACGTTGCCCCTAAAAATATCAGATGAAATGAAATCGCTCTGACAAAATGGGGTAAGATTTCAAAGCAGGACACAGGAATTAAGGAGTGACTCCTAATTCAAAGAGGCACTTGGCTAAGAATGTGTTGTCATGTGTCATCACTCTACAACCATCTCTCTTTCCAAGGAGCTGGCTTTTCAGCTGCTATACTGCTTTTTGCAAATGCATGCACCCATAGAAACTGAAGTGTCTTGAAGGAAGTTATAGGGAGTAGCTCTTTTAGAAGTAGTTCATTTGAATTATTGTTGCTTAAAGAAAGACTTGTACTGATGTTTTAATTTGAAACTGGGATTCTAGTGTAGTGGTTCTCAACCTTCCTAATGCTGCAACCCTTTAATACAGTTCCTTTTATATTATTTTATTTATAATTTTACCTATACATAAAAATGAAGAAAAAGCAAATAGAAGGAAAAAACCCCAAAACAAACAAAAAAACACATAACCCTATATCCACTTCCAGCTCCTCTGCATTGCTATGTAAAACATCATGCAAACATTTTTTGGCAAGTCTTCATATAATCCTGAAGTCTAAGAGTTCCTGTGCACGAAAATCACAAAATTTCTATATTGCTTCTTGACAAATATTGTCTCAATTTGTTCCAATCAGTCCGTTGCCTTGGCGAAATGCTCAGTGATTTTTTGTGTGTTAATAAATCCATATTTTTGATGTCGATTAATTTCAGCAGCCATTTTTCTATTGTAGGTATTTCTTGTGATTTCCATACTTTAGCAACACAAATCCTGGCCGCAGTAACCATGTATATAAAGAGTCTTTCCATATTGGAGTCCATTTGAAAGTCAACCATGCCTAATAAGAAATATTCTGGCTTTGTATTAAATTTAATTTGCAGTATTTTCTCCATTTCTCTTTTTATATCCTGCCAAAACTTTTTTATTTTTCTACATCCCCACCACATATGCATGAAGTCTCCATTATGTTTCTGGCATTTCCAGCATTTTCCATCTCCTTTTCCTTTGCTAAACTTCGCAAGCCTTTCCGGAGTAAGGTACCATCTATAAAAGACCTTATACCAGTTCTCCCTAAGTTCTGTTGCATATATAAGCTTTTGGTTCTTTTTCCATGTCTTTTCCCAATCTAATGACATGATCGTATGTCCTATTTCTCTTGCCCATTTTATCATTACCATTTTTACCTGATTTTCTTCTGTGTCCCATGCCAAAAGTTGTTGGTATAGTATTTTTATTGTTTTGACTTCTATTTTTAGTATTCTATCCCAGCATGTTTCAAAGCCTATTTTCCTGTTCTTTTGAAAAATTCCCCTTATTTGCCAGTAATTTAGCCATGTCATTGTGGGGTCCATTTTTTTTAATCTCATCATATGATTTAAGGCTAACCTCAAGATTTTCCACATGTTGTGGTGACCCTCAACCATAAAAATATTTTTGTTGCCACTTCATAACTGTAATTTTGCTACTGTTATGAATCATAATATAAATATCTGATATACAGGATGTATTTTCCTTCACTGGACCAAATTTGGCACAAATACCCAATATGCCCAAATTTGAATACTGATAGGGTTGGGTGAGGAATGATTTTATCAATTGGGCGTTGTAGTTGCTGGGATTTATAGTTCACTTACAATCAAAGAGCATTCTGAACTCCACCAATGATGGAACTGAACCAAACTCGGCACACAGAACTCCCATGACCAATAGAAAATACTGGAAGGGTTTGGTGGGCATTGATCTTGAGTTTTGAGGTTGCAGTTTACCTACACCCAGAGAGCACTGTGGACTCAAACAATGATGGATCTGGACCAAACTTGGCATGAATACTCAATATGCCCAAATGTGAACACTGGTGGAGTTTGAGGAAAATAGACCTTGACATTTGGAAGTTGTAGTTGCTGGGATTTATAGTTCACTTACAATCAAAGAGCCCATTGAACCTCACCAACGATAGAATTGGGCCAAACTTCCCACACAGAACCGCCATGACCAACAGAAAATATTGATCTTTGTCAGCCCCTTTGATACCCCTCTCGCAACCCCCCACAGGGGTCCTGACCCCCAGGTTGAGAAACACTCTTCTAGTGGGAGATTGAAGTGACTTCACAGATGTAACCTATCACTGGGAGAAGAAAGCAGAAATATGTGTTCAAATTTTTTGTGTGCAGCCTACAGAACATTGGAAGGCATACATGCCTCTCTACCTTCCCATTTCCTTATAGCAATAACTTGATGTGCACATCTACATTGTATAATTAATGCAGTAACTTTACTGCGGCTCAATGTGATGATATCAAAGCAGTTGTAGTTTTACAGGATTTTTTTAGCCTTTTCTGCCAAATAGTGCTGATGCTTCCCCCATGATCCCATAGCAGTGAGCCATGGCAGCTAGAGAGGTGTCTACAATGTAGATCAACCCTCTGTTGGCCTGAGAGAGAGCCAGTGAGCTATAGGCATCAGCAGGAATTTGAATAAGAATTTCCCAAGTCTTGGTCCAACTATTAAAACTTTTCACTATCCTGGCTCTTTCTCTGTACGTTGTTTGAAGTTGTTTGCCCACTTCTTGCTATCAGACCCTCCAGCCTGGAGAGATGCAGAAGATTAATATTAAACTCTAAATGCCAGGCACCTAGAAGTCTAAAACCCCTTTAAAACATTCTTTCAGACTTTAAATTCTACTTTGTAGGTGGCAGAATCTGATGGAGAAAAAAGCAATGAAAGATATGTCTATGGGATCTTATAGTTTGCTTTGTTTGACTGCTTAGGTATGACAGGTAGCTCAGTTCAAAGTATGATGAAATAATTTATTCCAAAATGTACTATTTGAATATTTGACACTTGATGGTCCAGATTTTTATGTTTCAGTGTCAGAGATCACTAGCATGGTTTTGTGGTTTGAGAATTCAGCTAGGAGATCAGATCCCAGATCCCCATGAGGTCACGAGGTGATCTTGGCCAAGTAACACTTTCTCACCCTCTAAAGCAGTGGTTCCCAACCTTTGGTCCTCCAGTTGTTTTGAACTTCAATTCCCAGAAATCCCAGCTAATTTACCAGTTGTAAGGAATAGTAGAAGCTGGGACCAAAACACCTGGAGGATCAAAGGTTGTGAATCACTGCTCTAAGGAAACAAGAGCAACCCTTAAAAAGAAAACTCCATAATGAGTTTGCTTTAGGGCAGTGGTTCTCAACTTGTGGGTCCCCAGGTATTTTGGCCTACAACTCCCAGAAATCCAAGCTGTTAGGATTTCTGGGAGTTGAGGGTCAAAACATCTGGGGACCCACAGGTTGAGAATCAATGTTTTAGGGTCTCCATATGTTAAAATGACTTGGAGGCACACAACAAATCAGAATTTTTCACCGATGGATGAATTTCATAACGAAACAGAACCCTAATTTTTTGAGATGTGCAATTAGATTGTAAATAGAAATTGACAATGGGTAAATCCAACAATGGAAATAATGAGAAAGCCTTTTTTGAGATTCAAGGCTGAAGAAAGGAAGCCAATGTAATTTGTATTAAAGAATTTTAGCTTTGGGTTGTTGTATGTCTTTCGGGCTGTGTGGCCATGTTCCAGAAGTATTCTCTCCTGACGTTTTGCCCACATCTGTGGCAGGCATCCTCAGAGGTTGTGAGGTATGGATAAACTAGGCAAGGAAAGGAAAATATATATATCTGTTGTGAGTCCAGGGTGTGGCAAGAGTCCTTTGTCACTGGGAAGCCAGCATTAATGTTTCAGTTAATCACCCTCATTAGCATTGGAAAGGTTTTGTCTCTTGCCTGGGGGGCATCCTTTGTTCAGTCATTAGCTGTCCTTGGGGCTCCTCTGCCCTCAGTGTGTTGGTTCCCATCTACTGTTTTTATTTTAGAGTTTTTTAATACTGGTAGCCAGATTTTGTTCATTTTCATGGTTTCCTTCTTTCTGTTGAAGTTGTCCACATGCTTGTGGATTTCAATGGCTTCTCTGTGTAGGACAGACCCTGGACTCTCAACAGATATATATTTTTTCCTTTCCTTGCCTAGTTTATCCATACCTCACAACCTCTGAGGATGCCTGCCATAGATGTGGGCGAAACGTCAGGAGAGAATACTTCTGGAACATGGCCACACAGCCCGAAAGACATACAACAACCCTGTGATCCCGGCCATGAAAGCCTTCGACAACACAATTTTAGGTTTCATTTCCAAGGTCATTTTTATTATTGTTATCTGTGTGCTCCATCTTGTGGCCAGATTAGTGCATTTCAGTACCAAGTTATGTAGATGTTTTGTCTCAGAATATGAGTGTCTTTTAGGGTGTCTTTTAGACACCCTAAAAGACAGGGCCCAAAACACATGAGCTCTCGTGCTTTTACCAGAGGCTTCCAAATGACACCTCCAATAAAATTGAATTAATTTTATTGAAAACCCTGCTTTGTCCCAAATTAATTTGATACCTGGTAAGACCTAGATCTTTGATAAGATCTGGTTCTTTCTAGGTATGGGCTTAGTGTCGATTGGGCCCAGGGACTGCATCACACGATCCCCGTACCCAATCCACAAGCCTTCTTGGGTTGTGCCCGGAAAATCTAGAGGGCACCAACCCTCTCGTCAAACCCTGTAAATAATTTAAAAACATATCCAGCTGCTATTAAAGTTCTCCTGGTGATTAGAAATGACATGCCCGGGGGGGGGGGGGGGGGGGTGAGGGGGGTGAGGAGGGAAACTTAAAGGCATGCCTCAGTGAGTATATATTATATATATATATATATATATATATATATATATATATATATATACACACACACACACACACACACACACACACACACACACATACATACATACACACACACATACACACACTTTATTATGGTCCATGGACCCGCAGCTGTTAGATGGATAATATACAGGAGTTTACAGAACATTCAAGTGAGTTTCTTAAACCTGCTTCAGCACGTGTTTAAATGCTGTCTGGAAGTGGCCTTACATAAGTTCTTTAAAAAATGGAAAAAATAGATATTTCTCATTCTACTCTTGAAAGAAGAGAATTTTTTTTTTGCTTTTTTGTTTTAGCTAGAAACCATGTAAAAGCAATATACATGGTTTACTAAGGTTCAATGCTAGGGTTGTTACTTTTTATCTCTTGATGGTTCAGCAAAGAAAGCAGGTAGAATGCTGCAGGAAGGGTCCAGGTGAACCTTTCACATGTTGAGAAGAACCCAGATGTGATATGTGCTTTGTTTTTATATTAATGCATTTTTATTTTGAAAAAGATAGAAAATATGTTAAGCATGTTAAGATATATTCTAAATGGAACAGAAGAGAAAAAGTAGATCAAAAAGTATTAGATTAATTTTTGTTTTGTTTCTACATGTTACTTTTTCAGGGCGGGAGTGGATGTCGCTCAGGTTACTTGCATATTCCTGCAAGCAGAGGTTGGACAAGATGACTCTTGAAGTCCTTTCTCATTCTATGATTCTATTATTTCATGTCATTGCTTCTGTTGACTCAATCCCATCTAATCTTAGATGGGGTGAATCTACAGCAAGGAAAAATTCAGGCAGGATATCATGATATCGGTTGAGGTGTGAAATAGCAATGTTCTGCAATGGTATTGAAAATTGCAATGTTATGAAATCCATGGCTACTCACTGACAAAACAATACTGAAGAATGACAGCAGTGGCAATTTCAAGAATGACAGACTAAACTTTAAAAAAAAACATGTTTTTCAGTAACAAGCCTTTTATGAATTTGGAATGTTACTTGTAAGAAGAATGAAGGCAGTACAACTCCCTGTATCCATGGGATATATTTCCTGGACTTGCTAGAAGATCTAGAAAATGCCTAGAAAAGACATATTTTGATGGATATGGATAAATGAAACTGTGGAAAGAGAAGCTGCACTATATGATGATATATTGAAGCCAACTTTAACGGGGCAGTGGTAAGATGATGCACCAACAGTCAATTACATGCATGCATGCATGCATGCATGCATGCATACATACATACATACATACATGGTGTATGCCTTTATTGGCATACACCAACAAAATCACAACACAGGCATATACAACAAGAGAAGTCAGTTGAGCATGGATTATGCCTGTTATTATAGTCATTCTTCTTAAATGCAATATGGTTTTCTGTAGGCAAGCAGATGGCGACTACTGGATGGCATATGTTCTATATCAGAAACCAGAGCTGATGTGGTCTATCTAATGCATTATCCTGAATCAGCACCCCAAATAACCAGCCTCTGCTTAAAAGCCACCAGTGAAGGAGTCTCCACCACAGTCCGGGGCAGAGAGTTCCAATGCTAAACAGCTCTCTCTCACAGTGAGAAAGTTCTTCCTAATATTCAGGTGGAATCTTCTTTCCATTGTTCCATTGCATCCTAGTCTCCAGGGCAGCAGAAAACACGCCTGCTCCCTCCTCCCTATGACTTTCCTTAATATCTTGATACATGGCCCTCATCAGGTCTCCTCTCAGACTTCTCTTCTGCAGGCTGAACACGCCCACTTCTTTAAGCCACTCCTCATAGGGCTTGTTCTCCAGATAAGAGGAAATTTCAGCAAATGTTGCTTGTCATGCAAGCAGGTAACAAGCAACTTCTTCTTTGATAGGTAAAGGTAAAGGTTTTCCCCTGACATTAAGTCTAATTGTGTCTGTCTCTGGGGGTTGGTGCTCATCTCCATTTCTAAGCTGAAGAGCCGGCGTTGTCTGTAGACACCTCCAAGGTCATGTGGCCGGCATGACTTCATGGAGCACCGTTACCTTCCCGCTGGAGTGGTACCTATTGATCTACTCACATTTGCATATTTTTGAACTGCTAGGTTGGCAGAAGCTGGGGCTAACAGTGGGTGCTAACTCTGCTCCCGGATTCGAACCTGCCACCTTTCGGTCCGCAAATTCAGCAGCTCAGCACTTTAACACGTTGTGCCACTGGGGGCTCCTCTTCTTCTTCGATACAACTATTAAAAACAAGAAATCTAATGAATGGGATACACTTTTATTATACAGTAGAGTCTCACTTATCCAAGCCTCGCTTATCCAAGCCTCTGGATAATCCAAGCCATTTTTGTAGTCAATGTTTTCAAAATATCGTGATATTTTGGTGCTAAATTTGTAAATACAGTAATTACAACATAACATTAGTGCGCATTGAACTACTTTTTCTGTCAAATTAGTTGTATAACATGATGTTTTGATGCTTAATTTGTAAAATCATAACCTAATTTGATGTTTAATAGGCTTTTCCTTAATCCCTCCTTATTATCCAAGACATTCGCTTATCCAAGCTTCTGCCGGCCCGTTTAGCTTGGATAAGTGAGACTCTACTGTACTTCACCTACGTACATGTGCTCTTACGTCACCTGTCAACTTATAGCAACCCCATGGATTTTATAAAGTATTCATTGGAAAGGAATATTCAGTTGTGGTTTTGCAGTTCTTCCTCTGAAATATAACCTACAGCATCTGGTAGTCATTGGCAGTCTCTCATCCAAATAGCGTCACGATCAGATGGGATCTGGTGCCTTTATGGTATTTGGGCACCTACCCATGGAACTGAATGTATCACCATTTTTGTTTAAGATAGCCTACCTTTAAGCCTCTAGCCCTTCACATAGTTTCCCCCTCCTCTTCCTGATGACAGGTCTTTCTGTTGCCACTGACACTGTCTCCCTGAACAACCGTTATGACCTGGCATTGCCATATACTGCTACAGGGTCCTCCCTCCCTCTTCTTTCACAATGCCTGAGTTCTGGTCTCCATGGAGATCCAGGAATATAAATGATGCTCTAGAGACCATTAGGTTCAGTTTAGCATCAGACGTAACTGTGTGCAGACTTAGGCCTTTTGAACGCTTTGACGGCTCACCCCAGAAACAGAGGGAAAAACTGCCCATCATGAAAAGAAGAAATACAAGGTAGGGGGTTACTGACAACAGATCCTAGAATATAAAGCAGTTTTAAGCAAAAATATATTTCAGAGAGTTATTTAGGCCTACATATTGTAGGAGATGTAGTCTAGGCATACCCTCCAACCATCTTGTTTTGACAATGAGTGCCAATTAATCCTTTGTCCTTCCATTTTTTCAGCTGCTTTTGAAATGGTCTGGTTTCTCTCTCCCTCCACCTTCCTCCTTTGTCCACAGCTTACTTCAGTCACTGCAAACAGAATTCAAAGTGCAAAAGTAGTTTGCAGTCAATTTAAATAGGAGAGGAAATAGGAGATGAGAGGCAGAATTTTGCTCTTCCCAGTAGGTTGCAAATAGCTGAAGCTTCTTGTAGTTTGTGTGTTTTTCTTCATTAATTATTTTTGTCATCTTAACCACACTCTGATGTGCTTGGCCAGATGTGTCCCAATTTTTATCTGTGAAACACTGAAGGGTCTGGTATAGGGAATATATTTCAGTAAAGGCACACATGGTGAAATATAGATAAATCAGAGGCTTACAATTCTAGCTACTTCTGTCTCCCACATTTTTAATTGGGGAAATCTATGTATCCTTCAGACATTCCCAGAGACAGAAATGTAGTCTCTTTAGATCCTTTCATCACAAATAGACTGTGGGATGGCATGCCCGAGCCTTTGGGAAAACTATAGTGTTGGGCTTTACTCGGGGGCTATCTGTATATCTTCTATTAAGATCAAGACCTTTAACATACAGAGGCACTTTAGGCAAGGTGAAAAATAACCAAAATGAGTTTACTGAAAACAAGATGAATAAAGGGTTGATTCCACATGGGGCTATTGAAAGATAGCTTAAAACAATACATTGCAAAAGGAATTTTTGCTGATTGCAGTCATCTCTCTGGAGTCTTTGAAAGTCCTCTGTCTCTGGTGTAAAGCAGTGGCTCACAAGCTGGAGCACAAGGGCTGTCTTAATCTTCTTTCTTTGTGAAGCCTAAGATGGTCAAAGGTGGTATAATAATGCTGCTGAATGCAGTGTTTAGTGCTAAGGATGCCTGTTTTGAATTGCTAGGCCTAGGATTTCCAGACAACAATCAGGCTTGTAGTCTCTATAACTCTACTGCAAAAAAGGGGGGAATCTAGCAAGAGAGCTCTGAACAGGCAGATGGACTAAACCAACTAAGGCTGGCCTCTAGGGGGATTTCATGCTCCATTCAAAAACTAATACAAATGGAGGTATCTATCTACACTATTGGGAAAACCTAAACAGAGAGAACTAAAGCAAAGGAGAGGAAAAGGCAGAGCTAAGACTTCACAGGCTCCTTTGTTCATGGATAAGTTGTAATAAAGCTGTTTCTTAGTGGTGTCCATTCATAATGCGATCGGAAGGGGCTAAATTCTGACTCTTCAAAATACAACCACATTCTCAGTGCAAAGAAGTTCTTATTGGCTTTAACATGTGCAGATGTCAAAAACTATCATAGCGCAGCAGCAGTGAGTGCAGACTGCACAGCAGGGTGGGAGGAACCACACTGTAATGGAATAGGACTGGAATGGTGGAGGATATTTCAGCAAGTCCTGACTCTACATCACAACATTCCCCAGTTTGAAAAAAATGAATCCATTTAGGCCCATATCTGTCAGACTAGTTTGATTTCGAGTCCTGTGGAATGTGGCCTAAGTGGATTAGGTATTTCAACCAATTCAGAGAATTCTCCAGCTTAGATATAATATCTAAAGCTTACCCGGCGAGCATATTATACTATCAAAATTAAGCTGATGAAATCTTGGTACCATTTCACCCAGCTCACAAAGTTCAGTAGATGCAAGTGGTGAAAACTTTTATAGAACACCATATAAGAAAAGTTCATGTTTAACCTCTACAGTCAAAGGCTCCCAAAGCATTCAATGGTTTGCTTTTGTTTTACACAGAATGTTTAAGCATGATGCATGAGAAGCTAACCTCATGAGACTGTCTTTCAGTAGATCTTCATTATGAAAAATAACAACAATGGCAACTGGATACTGTTTTAGCTCTTCAAAAGATGATTGTACAAGCTTATCAACCTGAGTTGCTCAAGCATCAGTAAAGAGAAACAAAAGTGTTCTTCATGCTCATATTTTTTTTCATGTCAGGAGCAACCGGAGTTGCCTTCGATGGCCTAGGGGATAAAAGCCTTGTGACTTGAAGGTTGGGTTGCTGACCTGAAGGCTGCCAGGTTCGAATGCCACCCAGGGAGAGCGCGGATGAGCTCCCTCTATCAGCTCCAGCTCCATGCGGGGACATGAGAGAAGCCTCCCACAAGGATGGTAAAACATCAAAACATCTGGGCGTCCCCTGGGCAATGTCCTTGCAGACGGCCAATTCTCTCACTCCAGAAGCAACTCCTTCATGCTCATAATGAAATTACATATGTACTTAGATGCTCAAAGTATACTCTCAGAAGCAGACAGAAGGGGGAAAAAACTTTGAAAATGGGTACACATATAGCAATCACAATTATTGAATTCCATACCATTCATCATTGACTTAAGGGTCAACACATATGGATATCTAGGAGAAATGGTAGAAATCTGGCATGTGATAATATAGCACAATATATTATGAGAAAGCCATTCGTCTGTCTTCAAAGATCTTGGCGATTTTTCAGGAGACTATAGAACAGTGGTTCTTAACCTTCCTAATGCTGCAACCCCTTAATACAATTCCTCATGTTATGGTGACCCCCCCCCCCACCCCAACCATAATATTATTTTCACTGCTACTTCATTGCTGTAATTTTATTCCTGTTATTAATCGTAATGTAAATATCTGATATGCAGGATGTATTTACATTCACTGGACAAAATTTGTAACAAATACCTGATACATCTACATATGAATGCTGGTGATGTTGGGGGGATTGAATTTGTCATTTGGAAGTCGTAGTTTCTGGGATTTATAGTTTATAGAGATTGGGAAAAATACACAGACTAGTTAGATATAATCTCACAAATATTCCTAGTGAATATGCAGCGGAGGCGAGGAATAGATTTCAGGGACTAGATTTACTAAATAGAGTCCTAGAAGAACTATGGACAGAAGTTCACAACATTGTTCAGGAGACGGCAACAAAGTACTTCCCAAAGAAAAAGAAAACCAAGAAGGTAAGATGGTTGTCTGCTGAGACACTGGGAGTAACCCAAGAAAGAAGGAATGTGAAAGGAAACAGTGATAGGGGGAGATTAAATACACAATTCCAGAGGTTAGCAAGAAGAGACAAGGAACTATTTTTAAACAAGCAATGCATGGAAGTGGAAGAAGACAATAGAATAAGAAGGACAAGAGACCTCTTCCAGAAAATCAGAAACATTGGAGGAAAATTTCAGGCAAAAATTGGCATGATCAAAAACAAAGATGGTAAGGACCAAACAGAAGCTGAAGAGATCAAAAAAAGGTGTCGAGAATATACAGAAGTATAGGAAGGATAATAATATAGAGGATAGCTTTGATGGTGTGGTGAGTGAATTAGAACCAGACATCCTGAGGACTGAGGTTGAATGGGCCTTAAGAAGAATTGCTAATAACAAGGCAGCAGGAGACGATGGGATCCCAGCTGAGTCATTTAAAATCTTGAAAGATGATGCTGTCAAGGTGATGCATGCCATATACCAGCAAATATGAAAAACACAAGAATGGCCATCAGATTGGAAAAAATCAATTTATATCCTCATACTAAAAAGGGAAAGACTAAAGAATGCTCAAACTTTCGTACAGTGGCACTTATTTCACATGCCAGTAAGGTAATGCTCAAGATCCTTCAAGGTAGACTCCAGCAATACATGGAGCGAGAGTTGCCAGATGTACAAGCTGGGTTCAGAAACGGTAGAGGAACAAGAGACCAAATTGCCAATATCCGCTGGATGATGGAGGAAGTTAGGGAGTGTCAGAAAATCATCTATTTCTGTTTTATTGGCTATTGTAAAGCCTCCGACTATGTGGATCATAATAAATTGTGGCATGTTCTTGGTGGTATAGGAATACCAAGTCACCTTGTTTGTTTCCTGAGAAATCTGTATAAAGACCAAGTAGCCACAGTAAGAACAGATCACGGAACAACAGACTGGTTCAAGATTGGGAAAGGAGTATGGCAAGGCTGCATACTTTCACCCTCCCCATTCAACTTGCACGCAGAACACATCATGCAAAATGCAGGGCTTGAGGAATCCAAGGCTGGAGTTAAGATTGCTGGAAGAAACTTTAACAACCTTAGATATGCAGATGATACCACTCTGATGGCTGAAAGTGAGGAGGACCTGAGCAGCCTTATCACCAAGGTGAAAGAAGAAAGTGCAAAAACTGGGTTGCAGTTAAACATCAAGAAAACCAAGATTATGGCAACCACACTGATTGATAACTGGCAAATAGAGGGAGAAAACATGAGGCAGTGACAGACTTTATATTTCTAGGCGTAAAGATCACTGCAGACACAGGCTGCAGCCAGGAAATCAGAAGAGATTTACTTCTTGGGAGGACAGCAATGGTCAACCTCGATAAAATAGTGAAGAGCAGAGACATCACACTGGCAACGAAGATCCGCATGGTTAAAGCAATGGTATTCCCCATAGTAACCTATGGATGCAAGAGCTGGACCATAAGGAAGGCTGAGCGAAGGAAGATAGATGCTTTTGAATTTTGGTGTTGGAGGAAAATTCTGAGAGTGCCTTGGACTGCAAGAAGTTCCAACCAGTCCATCCTCCAGGAAATAATGCCCGGTGGCTCACTGGAGGAAAGGATATTAGAGGCAAAGATGAAGTATTTGGCCACATAATGAGAAGACAGGAAAGCTTGGAAAAGATCACAATGCTGGGGAAAATGGAAGGAAAAAGGAAGAGAGGCCGACCAAGGGCAAGTTGGATGGATGGTATCCTTGAAGTGACTGGCTTGACCTTGAAGGAACTGGGGGCTGCAATGGCCGACAGGAAGCTCTGGCATGGGCTGGTCCATAAGGTCACGAATAGTCAGAAGTGACTGAACAAATAAACAACAACAGTTTACCTACAATCAAAGAGCATTCTGAACTCCACCAATGATGGAATTGAACCAGTCTTGACACACAGAACTCCCATGACCAATAGAAAATACTGGAAGTGTTTGGTGGACATTGACCTTGAGTTTTGGAGTTGTAGTTCACCAACATCCGGAGATAACTGTGGGCTCAAACAATGATGGATCTGGACAAAACTTGGCATGACTACTCAATATGCCCAAATGTGAGTTTGGGGAAAATAGACCTTGACATTTGGGAGTTGTAATAGTTGGGACCAGAGCCGGCCCAAGGTAATTTTCAAGTGTAGGCGAAACAGAATTTTGGTGCCCCCCCAAACCAATCATCGAGAAAGAAAAGATAGAAGATAGAGGTGAATAGAATGAATAACAGAGTTCCACATGCTAAACATGCCCAGCTCTTTAAACCGCTCCTCATAGGGATTGTTGTCCAAATCCTTGATCATTTCAGTCACTCTGCTCTAGACATATTCATGTTATCATTTCTTATTATCATTATCATTATTATTAATATAAGACAGACAATCCATAGAATCATAGAATCATAGAATAGTAGAGTTGGAAGAGACCTCATGGGCCATCCAGTCCAACTCCCTGCCAAGAAGCAGGAAATCACATTCATAGCACCCCCGACAGATGGCCATCCAGCCTCTGTTTAAAAGCCTCCAAAGAAGGAGCCTCCACCACAGTCCGGGGGACAGAGTTCCACTGCCGAACAGCCCTCACTGTGAGGAAGTTCTTCCTGATGTTCCTGTAGTTTGAAGCCATTGTTCCGTGTCCTAGTCTGCAGGACAGCAGAAAACAAGCTTGCTCCCTCCTCCCTATGACTTCCCTTCACTTATTTGTACATGGCTATCATGTCTCCTATCATCCAGTTCAAAGCAGGTAAAGTGGGTTATTTGTTTGAGGCAATTCTTCCACGTTCTAGTCCCCAAGGTAGAAGACAATAAGCTTGCTCCCTCCTCCAAATTTTGCCATCTCACATAATTACACATCGCCATCATGTCTCCTCTCAACCTTATCTTCCGCATGCTAAACATGCCCAGCTCTTTAAACCGCTCCTCATAGTGGTTGTTGTTCAAACCCTTGATCATTTCAGTCACTCTCCTCTAGACATATTCATGTTATCATTTCTTCTTCTTCTTCTTCTTCTTATAATTATTATCAGACAAACAATCCAGTTCAAAGAAAGTAATGTGGATTATTTGTTTGAAGCCATTCTTCCACATTGTTCTCCAAACCCTTGATTGTACAATTTTATATATGTGTTTTATTGTAAGCCGCCCTGAGTCCCCTATTGGGTGAGAAGGGTGGGATATAAATATTGTAATAAATAAAATAAATACATTATTTCAGTCACCCCCCTCTAGACATATTCATGTTATCATGTATTATTATTATTGTTATTATTATTCTTATTATCAGAATTATAGTCAATTATTGTAAATAGTGCATCTGGCTAAAAACCCACATTAACTGCTTTGAACTGGGATATATGGCACAGTGTGGACTCCAGATGGCATTGCCTTCACATGTAACCCTCATGTCTTACCCCAACTTCACAAATCCCTACCCCTTTTAAAATATAAATCTTTGTTCAATTATTTACTTCCTTATCTGGGGTGGATATCTCCTTTGTGGCCTTTAGGCCAGTGCTTTTGTCTCATATCTAAGCAGCTTTGGTTCCAACTCGCTTGCTTCTTTTTTTTTTTTCCAGGTTTGTGAGAACACATCCCTTAAGAAATCTCTAAATATCTACATGTCAACAGTCACCTCTTCCATTTCTCATCTCAGGGTCTCTCTCTGAATTAGCCTTTGTATCTATATACTTCCCTCTGCTGGCTGTATCTAAGCGTTGCAATGTGAATCTCATGGGCTGGAAGTGTGAATGAGCTTTTCTATCTGTATACTGACTTCATGTGGTTGCATCAGAATGTTTTATTTTGGGGGAGTCTGCTCCCAAAATGGGGTGTTTTTAGTTGATATCCCATCAGTATTTTATGTTGGATCATGAAGGGTACGTATCAGAAGTTTGGTCCAGCTCCATCAAGCTATGTAGAAGTCTTGACGAATCAAACAAATATATACATATACATACATATATAAGTGGATAACTGCAATTCCAATGTGGCTGAAGAGGTTTTCGTGCAATAACAAACCAGTGATGAGTTTGCAGCACTACCTGATTTGGAGTGTCGTGATACAGCCACCTCTTAAAGAGCCACACACACAATAAAAGTTCTTAAATGTTTATTAAATGATGTTTTAAATTAAAAAAACACTTAACTGCAGTGTTTCTTTTAAAAGGTAAAAGTCTTAGTTCAAAAGAAGTCAAAAAGCAAGAACAAAAGGATAATCCGGATTATCTGGCTTGATAATCTGCATCAAACATAACACAAACGCCACCAAAGCTGACGCCACGTGATGCTGTGGCTCAAAGGGCTAAAGAGGAGCTAAACGCTCCCAAAAGGCAGCAAACAGAAGTGTAGTCGAAAGCCAGGCCGAGTTTCAAAGACCAAAAGAGGAAACTAGAGATGCCAAGCCAGGAGCAAGCACAGACATAGTCAGGAGTTGGACCGGGTTCAGTAGCCAGAAATGCTGAGGTAGAAACGCCAAAGCGAGGGTGCCAAAGCAGGGACGCCGAGGCAAGCACCAAGCTGGAAGCACTGAAGCAGGCTCACCAAAGTGAACACCAAACTGGAAGCGCCAGAGCAGGAACGTCAAAGCAAACGCCAAACTGGAAACGTCGGAGCAGGAACGCCAAAGCAAACGCCAAACTGGAAACGCTGGAGCAGGAACATCAAAGCAAACGCCAAACTGGAAACTCCAAACTGGAACCGTCATTGTCAGGGGCCGAACAGGAGTCAGAAGCCAGGAACACCAAAGCAGGATTCAATCCGGATTATCAGGAAGTTGTACAGCCAGGACCCAAGGAGAACAAGCAGCGACAAAGCAATGTCCCCAAAACAACACCTTGCCTTCTGCAAGGCAATAGCTCTTGAAACTCCACTTTTAACTTACTCATCGGATTCCGATGCTGATGAGGCCTCCACCCTGTCCTCATCATCCTCAGCTGATCTTGATCTCATTTGTGGACCTTGCCTCTCATCCCTCCAGTCTCTCCATCTTCGTTCAAGACTTAGATCTCCCCATGTCCCAGGAGTATGAGAGGCTTGCCAATCCCTTGATGCAGCCCCATGAGCTGGCTTATCATCCACATTTACTTGAGTCCATCTCACTCCCAGACCCATCATTCCCAGAGAACCCCTCAAATGTCTCTTCATCCGTGGGAGCAGTGAGTATATCCCGGATCTTTTTCCTTTCTCTTTCCTCATCCGACTCCTGCTCTCGAGTAGACCTTTTAGTTCCTCTACTCTCTGTGAAACCATCATCCTCCAACATAGACTCTTCATCACTAGAAAACCCATAAAACGTCTCATCCTCTGAAGGAGCCATAAGTATTTCCCGGACCCGCTTTACTTGTTGTTCTTCATCAAGCACCTGCTCTCTATTAGCCCTTTTTCTCCTTCCAGCAGTTTCACCCATAGAACCATTACTGCCCCTTGGCTCAACTACAACATGGAGGATGTCAGCAAAGTCACCAACCAACCAAAAAATAACAAAAAATGTAGAGCTGATGGAATCCTTGCTGAAATATTTAAAGAAATGGGTCTGAGCTGACAAAACAACTTCACAAGCTCATTGAAAAAGTGCAGGTGACTGAGAAGGCCATCACCTTTCTCAGAATGGAGAAATAACAGAATGTAGAACCATCAAGGTATTTTCCTTTTAACGTCTACCAGAAAAACCCCTGCAAGAATCCTCACAAACTGCCTTCTACCTATTTCAGAAGACATCCTCCCAGAATGGCTCCCCCTCCCTTCACAAGAGAAACAATAGATATGATTTACAGTACATGACAACGCCAAGAAAAATGCAGGAAACCTTTGCACAGGATATTCATTGACCTTGCAAAGGACTTCAACACCAGTAAATTGTAATGCTCTCTGGACCGTCCTCTTGAAAATCAGATGCCGTGATGAATTTGTGAACATCCTGTAGCTCAGGATGAGAGCAACAATATTGGACAGCAATACCTCCCAAAATGACCAATTTAAAGTGGGATCAAATGCCAAACAGGGATGCATTATTGCCCCAACACTATTTTATATCTTTGTTGCTATAATTCCACACCTTGTTGACAGGACGCTTGACTTCCCACCTGTTGTGGAAGTCACATATTGGACAGTAGAGTTGTGCAAAATTATAATTAGTCCTCATAAGTTAAATGTTTTAAATTCATACTTATGACGCGAGTGTGGCCTGCACCAAAAACTTAAGAATTGAAACTTACCCAATACTTTTTCATTTGTAAACCTTGGAAGTTCCCAAAGACAGTTTCATTTTCAGCGCAAGCAAGCAAAGCCAAGCCAAAAAGGCTGCCATTCCACTTTCAATTAATGGCCTGTTGCCATTAGGAGAGGAAAGCAGCAAGGAGAAAGCAGTTATCTGGGAAAGAGACTGAGAAAGCACAGAATTCTGGGAAATGTAGTTTGGGAAGGTGAGGAACCCTCTGCCAGAGAATTCAAAAGGCCCTGACCTAAACTACATTTCCCAGAATTCTGTTCAGCATCAGAAAGCCCCAGTCAGGATAGGGGAGATATTTGTCCCTCCATAGCAGCAGCTAGCCAGAATTCCAATAAATTGTTGAATCTGCAAAGAGGAGGACTGACTGATACTTGTGGTAAGCAAATCTCTGTGTTGGGCTGGGAAGAAATCCCTAAATAGAAGTTCTATTGGTTAATATGAGAGATATTAAATGAGATAGCTGCTGTGGCTTTTAAAAAAATGTTTTTGTCAAAACTTTAAAAGATTCCCTAAAATCAGTAGATGTATGAAGATTTCTGAAATCGATCACACAGTCCTATTGGACAAATGGCAAACTATTTAACCTTAGCAGGCTGAAAGCCAAAAGTTAAGTTCACATCAACTTCTGTTATAGAACTCCAATATGCTGATGATTATGTAGTCTGTGCTCATTCAGAGGAAGATCTACAAGTCACTTAAAAAACCTTCGCAGAAGCAGATGAAAAACTTGGCTTATTAATGAACATTGAGAAAACCAAAGTGGTCTATCATCAGGCACAAATCAATCTTTCTGCAATGCCAGCAATAAAGCTTAATAGTTTACCACTAGAAAATGTTGACTATTTCTGCTACCCATGCAGTCACATCTCCACAAAAGTTGACATTGACACTGAAATACAACACTAACTGAGCTCTGTGAGAGCAGCATATTTTCAAATGAAGCAGAGTGCTACCAGTAAGCAGATGATATCCAGCTACTCTTGCATCTCGAACCTGGGACAACCACGATTCCTGAGAACTTAAAGCTGTGTTTGGAAGCAGTGATGAGTTGGCTGAGAGCGAGTATACTAAAAGTGAATCCTGCAAAACCTGAGATACTCTGGCCTGGCCAGCCACCAGAGTTAATCTAGTCACTGCCTGACTTTGATGGGGAAGTTCTGGTTCCGTCTGCTACTGTTAAAAGCCTTGGGGTTGTGTTGGACTCATCGCTGACCATAGAGGCCCAGATCACTGCCATAAGTAAGCAGGCCTTTTTTCATCTTCGCCAGGCAAGGAAATTGGCATCCTAGCTTTCAACAGAAGCATTGGCAACGGTAATCCATGCAACAGTCACCACTAGGTTGGATTATTGTAATGCCTTATATGCCGGCCTTCCGAAGACAAAAACCCAGAAGATCCGAATGGTCCAAAATGCGGCGGCCAGGCTGCTAGCAGGATCATCTATAAGATCCCATATTACACCGATTCTGAAACAACTGCATTGGCTACCAATAGAACATCGGATCTCTTACAAGATACTGATCCTGATTTAGAGCTCGAAATGGCCAAGGACCATTATATCTTAAGGGACCGCCTCATTCCTTTTTTCCATCAGTGGTCACCTCGATCCTCCCAGGAAAATCTCCTATATGTACCGGGCCCTAGGGAGGTACACCTGGAAGCTACAAGGTGTAGAGCCTTTTCGACCTATGCTCCAATTCTGTGGAACTCATTGCCTCCATATGTTAGAGCAATGTCGGAGTTGCGACCTTTTGTAAAAGCGCTCAAGACTTGGCTATTTGGTTGTGCATTTAAGTAAATCAGATCTAATTTGCCAAATAGTCACTGTTGAATGTTTTTATGTTGAATGTTTTTATGTTGAATGTTTTTTATATTGTGGAATGATATTTTAAATTGTAAGTCGCTTGGAGCACTCTGATGGAGAGCGACTAATTAAGAAATAAAGTGAAGTGAAGTGAAGTGAAGAGTGTTTGAGTCCTTCCAACTCTGTTGTATGCCTGTGAAAAGATTCCATCAGAGTTGCCTTTGAAAAATCCTGCAGATCTCTTGAGAAGACAGCAGACAAATGCCAGTATTTTGGAAGATGGGCTTAAAGCGAACCTAAACAAATGGAAATAAACACAGAGTACTGAAAAGCCCTGGCACTTGAGCATTGTAATTGGAGGTCAGCTGGAGGTCAATTGAATGTTAAAGAGGCACAAATAGAGGGGAAGGCATGCACAAATAGAGGGGAAGGCATGTCAAGCAAATGAAGGGACCATCTTCTATCTGGAAATCTATGTCCTCATTGTGTATTCAGAACAGGTTTATGGACTGTCAAGACTCTACCCTTGGAAGACAATCATACTCGGCCACAAGTGATCACCTATAGGATAGGACGTACATACTGACTTTTATATACATAGAAGATTGAAATTGTGACAGATTTCCTTTCCAGCCTGGCTCACTCAGTCCCATCCCTTTGGCTCTTGTTACTAACCTTTCTTCCCCCACCCCTACATAATTCCTCCCTGGACCAAAATAAACCCCTATGTGGACCAGTGGATGTGTTGTTGTTGTGGGTTTGCTGTGGTATCATCAGGTCTTCCACAGAACTTTATATGCATAGACAAAGACAGTTATAAAAACCCCCCAAAGAAATGGAAGTTTATTAAGACACAAAAATAACATGTTAACTCCTGTACAATCTATCTATTCACAATTCTTCAAAACCATTGTCAGTTCTCCCCTCTGGCTGACTATCTTGCCTATGTTACAGCTCTTCCTGTCTCTAAATCAGGCATGGGCAAACTAACTCTTGCAGGACAGACATGGCCGTCTGGGCGCTTATGTCCATCCCTCAAAAATTTCCCCACCCTCTGGGCATAAGGATGCGGTGGCCCGCCACGTCCTTATGCAGAAAGGGTAAGGGAGGAAAGCATACGGAGGCTGGTAGCCTTCTGCAGTGCTCTCAGTTGCTGCGTGCCTTTTAGGCCTTCCTCCCAGCGTCAGGACGAGGCAGGTCACCTTCTGATGCCGGGAGATACCCATGGGCCAAGAGCAAGTGGCCGGTGAAACAGCTTTAAAGTTGGCCCGCCTGCCACCTCCCTCTCCTCTCTTATGGCATCAGGATGAGACAGGACCTTGTCCTGATGCCGGGAAATGCCCCCGGGCCAAGAAATAAGTGGTGGGCAAAGTGGCTCCAATGCTGCCTCGTCCGCTGCCTATCTCTCCCTTCTCCAGGCATTAGGATGTGAGGCCTCATCCTGATTCTGGCATAAGGGAGAGGCAGGCGAGAGCTGAGGGACCTCCAAACTCTCAACCTCCTCCCAGCATAAGGATCGGGTGAGCAGCCTCATCCTTATGCTGGGAGGAAAGCCTGAGGGAGATCTGCCCCTGACCCTGCCCAGCCCTGCCCCCTTACCCCAGCTCCACCTACTGCCTTGCCCTCAGCCCTTGGGCTCGCTTCACTCCCAGCTCTGCCTTATCCTGGACTCCTCCACCCCCCTCCTGGCCTGGCCCCCACTCCCAACCCGGCCCACAATGGGCCACAGGGCAAAAAAGTTTGCCCATGCCTACTCTAAATGCTTGAGATCTCTTCTGAAATCAAAATCCAATCTAACCTTTGACAGGCTCTGTTTTGTAACTGCCTTCACAGCATTCCCTAAGCTGTGATTGGCAACCTTCAGCCTGGCTTGCCCAGCTCCTACTTCTCAGATGCCAATTCTTTATTTTTACCTTATGTTCTTGATATTTTCTTGAAAAATAATCTTCCATCTGTCTTTCTCCTCTCCAGGTTTTTGTCAGCCCTAAAAGGAATAATTCATTTTAGATTCAATGATTGCCATTTCCTACTGTTGCTCCCAGCTCTTTTTTTGGTAAGTAGATATAATGTGTGTCCAGAGGCCATTAAGAAGTTTATTTATTTACAGTATTTATATCCCGCCCTTCTCACCCCAAAGGGGACTCGGGGCGGATCACATTATATACATATAGGGCAAACATTCAATGCCCATATACACATAGAACCGAGACAGAGACAGACGCAGAGGCAATTTAACCTTCTCCTGAGGGGATGTTCGATTCTGGCCACAGGGGGAGCAGCTGCTTCATCAACCACTGTGACGGCACTTCTAGTTCTAGAAATTGAACACAGTGATCATGAATTGTGACAGGTTCTGTGTTTCCAGGTGACCTAACTCTAGAAATTAGGGAATTTGATATATACCTACATGTCTCTTCTCTCAATGCCTCTTCTTGAAACTTTAAACTCCTTCCTTAGAGAGACCAGGATGGCCCCATCCCTGCTTGTCTTTTGCAGTCAGGTGAACATGTCCCTCTGCCACTGGGAATTTATGCAAAGATGGGAGGCAGGCTGCTGGGGATAGGGTGAGTGGGATTTTGCAGGAGGCAGGGGCTGTGTGGTAGTTTTCGAGTATGTGTGGCATTCAATGGCCTTCAGTTTTCAAAGGAAATGGATAATTTAACAATAGTTGCCATCCCACTTTAAAACCCAACACTTCTATCACACTTTAAAATACAACAGTTCCCATCCCAACTTAAATGCCTGTTTCTAGGCGCAGGGAGAGTAGTTGAGTTGATTCTTCCCTGGCTTCACAAGTCTCAGTTTCTATACACTTTAAAGAAAAAATCCACCAAATGCAGTTCTACGTCCTATGATAGGCTCCACGGGACTCCATATTCAAAGTGAATAGAAATGATAAGAAGACCCTCTGCTTCCCCCTCTTGAAGGTTGAGGTTATAAATGTATTGTGTCATGTTTGGTATTAACTGCCTTAAGTCCCTATATCAGGAAAAAGGTGGGATAAAAAAGACAATAAATAATACATTTATTAATGTCGGCCTTACAAAAGTGAAACCAAAAGGGACGCTAGTATTGTATCAATAATGTGACACAACTTTCTCACTTTGTCAGATTTCTGTCCTTTGTTTCCTTCTCATAGAATCATAGAATCATAGAATAGTAGAGTTGGAAGAGACCTCATGGGCCATCCAGTCCAACCCCCCGCTAAGAAGCAGGAAATCGCATTCAAAGCACCCCCGACAGATGGCCATCCAGCCTCTGTTTAAAAGCCTCCAAAGAAGGAGCCTCCACCACAGTCCGGGGGAGAGAGTTCCACTGCCGAACAGCCCTCACTGTGAGGAAGTTCTTCCTGATGTTCAGGTGGAATCTCCTTTCCTGTAGTTTGAAGCCATTGTTCCGTGTCCTAGTCTGCAGGGCAGCAGAAAACAAGCTTGTTCCCTCCTCCCTATGATTTCCCCTCACATATTTGTACATGGCTATCATGTCTCCTCTCAGCCTTCTCTTCTGCAGGCTAAACATGCCCAGTTCTTTAAGCCTCTCCTCATAGGGCTTGTTCTCCAGACCTTTGATCATTTTAGTTGCCCTCCTCTGGACGCTTTCCAGCTTGTCAACATCTCCCTTCAACTGTGGTGCCCAGAATTGGACACAGTATTCCAGGTGTGGTCTGACCAAGGCAGAATAGAGGGGGAGCATGACTTCCCTGGATCTAGACGCTATACCTCTATTTATGCAGGCCAGAATCCCGTTGGCTTTCTTAGCAGCTGCATCACATTGCTGGCTCATGTTTAACTTGTTGTCCACGAGGACTCCAAGATCTTTTGTATTAATAATGTGACACAACTTTCTCACTTTGTCAGATTTCTGTCCTTTGTTTCCTTCTGTTAGATTTTAAAATTTAAGAACAACATTTTAGAACCGTCTTCCATTTTTGGAATGCTGTTCTGTTGAGAGATGGTCTAACTCACACTATTGATGGAAGATGGTAGCTTCCCATTCAATAGAGAGGTCAACCCATTCAGGGTTTTAGGGGATAGCACTGCAAATGGTTTCAGACTAACATGGACATTATCGGCTGCAACTACGCACCCCTGCCCAATTAATTTGACAGATGCAATGTTGTCATTTTCTAGTTTGAGAAAAATACTTCAGCTCCGTCTTGATGCTGTTTCTGAGCCGAGTAGATACTCCCACACAACTACAGACCAATCTTTTCTCCCTTACTGATTGGATCCTACAGATAAGCTGAATGTTAATGTACTAGGTTAGTATAACATTATAGTGCTGTGATTCCACCTTAATTGCCAAGAGCCCCCGGTGGCGCAGTGGGTTAAACCCTTGTGTCCGTAGGACAGCCGACCTGGAGGTTGAGTTGCTGACCTGAAGGTTGCCAGTTTGAATCTGCGGAGATTGTGGGTGAGCTCCCTCTGTCAGCTCCAGCTCCCCATGCGGAGTCATGAGAGAAGCTTCCCACAAGGAGGGTAAAACATCAAAACATCCAGGTGTTTCCTGGGCAACGTTGTAGCAGATGGCCAATTCTCCCACACCAGAAGTGACTTGCAGTTTTTCAAGTCCTGACATGAAAAAAAACCTTAATTGCCATAATTCCATAATATGAAAAACTGAGATTTTCAGATTAAGCAAATTTCCAGCTAAAGAGCTTTAGTGCCTCATCAAAACACATGTTCCAGGATTCCCTGGATGCAACCATGACATGTCAGGTCAAATCATAGTGCCATGATTGTGAAGTTCGTTTCCAAAAGGTACCAAATTCAAAAGAAAAAAAAAGAAAAATGAGTTATACCACACTAGGAGTAGAATATTATGTATACATCAAAACCAGGGCCGTAGCCAGAAAAAAATTTCGGGAGGGGTTTTGAAAATTTCGGGGGGGGGGGGGGTTAACCCCTAGCACACACCCCTCCCCGCTACAAACCTGTCAATATCTGCTTGAGATAGTGCCTGGAGGGACTCTTAATGTTTTGTGTCTCATAGACTTAGCATGGGGATTTGGTTAACCAGTTAAAATTCATGAGTAAACCAGGTTTTTTTATAACCTGAAAAATTTCGGGGGGGGGGGGGTTGAACCCCTAAAACCGTCCCCTCGCTACAGGCCTGATCAAAACTATCAAAATGTATCGGATCACTGATACAGGGCTTTGAAAAATTGCATTTTACAACAAAATAATGCATATTCTCAGAATTTGTTTATTTCTGTAAAATTTGTTCAGTTAGATTTGATACCTTTTGGAAACAAAACTCCACAGTTGTATAGTATGGCAGTTAGGAATGAAGACAAAACACATTAAGAGAGGGAGCATGGTAGTACCATCGTCTCCTCACGTATTTCCTTCACTCTCTCATGCAGAAAGTGATTTTCTGAAAATAAGAGGCTCTTCCATCCATGGATTTTCTCCATGTGATTCAAAACACTGGGTGTTCTCAACTGCTTTCAAGAGCTTTGAGACACAGATGAAACTCTTTTCTTCAGGAAATCATTTTCCATATGTGCAGAGAGACATATGTTTTCTTTGCCTTTGGAATACCTGCATTTGCACATGAATACATACACAAATATTTATTTTGGAAATTAGGCCCAAGTATAAATACGAAATTTGTTTATTTATATACATCTTATACACATACCCTTGAAGGTAATTTTATACAGAGTTTCACTGATTTTCTTTTTGCATGCAACAAAAGCTTATGTATATTGAATGACCAAAAAACTATAATTTTTGTCACTATCTCAGTCACCCATGTAGACAATTTCGAATTTTGGACTATTTCAGATTTTGGACTTCTGGATAAAGGATGTTCAACCTGTATCTGTTAAAGAACCAGAACAAATATCTATTTAAGGAAAAGTATAATGTACCAAACATTTACAGGCTAAGGAGCTAGTTGTTAATTAAGGAAGAGAAAAGGTTGGCAAATGTCTATTCCACTTCCTTTCTGATTACATCTTTTCCCGTTTTGGATGATTTTTCATCAACAGTAAGTACGTATATCCATTTCTTCTCCTTCTTCCTTTAACATGCATAGAAATGACTGCCAGTTTTAGAAAAACCTCTTCCTTTGCTTTCCTTTATGTTTGCATAAATGGAGACCCATACCTCTGCATGACAGCAGAAATCACTACAGTAGGCCCTTGATATCCCTGGAATTTGGCTCCGGGATCCACCCACTCCACCATGGATGCAAAATCTTTGACTATATACAATAATATAATGAGGTGGTTTCCTTTGTATTAAATGCCAGGATCAAAGTTTGCTTTTTGGAATAATTTCTGAATATTTTCAAGCTGCAGATGGTTGAAACTGTAGATGCAGAATCTACAGATACGGAGAATCAACTGTATACTTCTTTGTTCTAACCCAATAATGATAACCCAATGGTGGCATCTAGAGGTTTTATCTGGGAAGACTGCATGATACATTTAGAGCAGCAGCTGAAATTCTGAATTATGATTGGTACTGAACAATTTAAATTGAAACAGGGCTAGTGAGACTGATAATATGGGATAATAAGGGACACCGCCTTTGGGACCGTGTTTTTCTGTCAGGACCTCCTACCACTGTCAGATTGGTTCAATTCTATCAGCATTCCAATCTCTGTTGAGACTGCCTTCGGTACCATCCTCTTCCATTGGGACATAGTACTTCCATCTGGATTGTCTACTTCTGATGGGATGTCCCTTTTCAGTCAGGACATCCCATTTCAGTTGGGATGTCCCATCTCAGTCAAGACATCCAACTTTCATCAGGATATTTTACCTCCATTAGGACATCCCACCTCTGTAGGGATGTCCCACCTCCATTGGAATCATGCACTTCTATCTGGGTGTCCCATATCATTGGGATGTCCCATCTCTGTTGGGACTTTCCAACTTTGTTGGGATGTCCCACTGCTTATGGGAAGGTCTACTTCCATCAGGACATCCTTCTCAGTCGAGACATCCCATATCCATTGGGACATCTCAACTCTGTCAGGAAGTTCTACCTCCATCAGTTTATTCCACCACGTTTGGGACCATCCTCTCCAACATCTGTCAGGACAGTCTACTTCTGTTGGGATGTCCCATCTCAGTCAGGAATCCCACATCTGTCAGGATGTCCCATCTTCATCAGGACTTTCCACGTCCATTGGGATGTCCCACCACTTTAAGGACATCCCATCTCAATCAGGACATCTGGCCTCCATCAGGACATCCCCCTCTGTCAGGACATCCCAACTTCATCAGGACATCCCACCTCTGTTGGAACCTCACATTTCTTCCTGGATGTCCCACCTCTGTCAGGATGTCCCATCTCCTTCAGGGACCGTCCACTTCCGTCGGGATTGTCTACTACTATCGGAACATCCCATCTCAGTTGGGACCTCCCATCTCCATCTGAACATTCCACCTCCATCAAGACGTCCCACCTCTGTATGAATGTCCCACCTCTGTTGGAACTGTTCACTTCTGTCAAGACGTCCCATCTCTGTCGGGACTTTCCACCTTCGTTAGGATGTCCCACCACTTTCGGGAAGGTCCATTTCCATCAGGACATCCCATCTCAGTCAGGACATCCGACCTCTGTCAGGACATCTCACCCTGTCAGCCTTTAGAAAAGAGTTAAAATCTTGGCTTTTCCAGTGTGCCTTCGAATAATTAATCCCCATGACAGACCCCATCTAAATGAAAATGATTTTGCACTTTATTCTGCTCCTTTGTTGGAAATAACTTGACTTCTTATCCCACTCCACTTCAGCACTTGTCTACTCACCCTACAAAACGGTGTGTACAACTCATATCTCTGCACTTTTTTCTAGACTACCCTCCCATTTTATCTATCTGTTTGCCATTAAGTGGTGGTTTTGCTTTTTATCATTTCTGTATTTTATTGTTTTTATTGTAGTATATTGTATTTTGTGGTTTTAATTTGTTCATTTTACCTGTTTGATGATGTTGTTTATATATGCATTTTATTTTGTTTACTGTTTGTTCTTTGGGCTTGGCCCCATGTTAGTCGCCCATAGTCCCTGCAGAGAGATGGAGGCAGGATAAAAAAAAAAAGTATTATTATTATATTATTATTATATCTCACTTCCATCAGGATGTCCCATCTCAGTCGGGACATCCCACCTCCTTCATGTATCATGCACTTCCGTCAGGACTGTCTACTTCTGTTGGGACATCCCATCTCGGTTGGGATGTTTCATCTCAGTCCATCTCAGTTAGGATGTCCCATCTCAATAGGGACATTCCACCTCCATTAAGACGTCCAACTTCTGTTGGGATGTCCCACCTCTTTCAGGGTACATCCACTTCTGTTGGAACTCTCTATGTCTGTCGGAATATCCCATCTCAGTCAGGACATCCCATATCAGTCAGTATCTCCCATCTCCATCAGGACATTCCACACCCACCAAGATGTCCCACCACTTCTGTCTGGACATGACACCTCCATTGGGACATCTTATCTCTGTCAGGAGGGATGTCCCACCACTTTCAGGAAGGTCTACTTCAGTTGGGTTTCCCCATCTCAGTTGGGACATTGGAACTATAGTGGAAAATTCCACCTCTGACAGAATGTCCCACTGCCTTCTGTGCCTTCCCCTTCCATCAAGAAGTCCCACCTCCATCGGGACTATCTACTTCTGTCAGCACATCCCATCTCAGTCAGAAATCCCACCTCCTTTGGCATGTCCTATCTCTGTCAGGACTTTCCACCTCCGTTGGAATGTCCCACCACTTTTAGGAAGGTCCACTTCTGTCGGGATATCCCATCTCAGTCGGGACATCCCACCTCCTTCTGGGACCATCACTTTCTGTTGGGACTGTCTATTTCTATCGGGACATCCCATCTCGGTCAGCAGTTCCAACTCAGTCGGGACCTCCCATCTCATCCGACCTCCCTCTGGATGTCCCATCTCCGTCAAGACTTTCCAGTTTGCTGGGATGTCCTACTGCTTTTGGTCCATCTCAGTCGGGTTGTTTAATCTCAGTCAGAACATACAACCTCCATCGGGACATCCTACATCAGTTGGGATGGTCCAATTCTGTTGGATCGTCCACTTCTGCCAGATAGCCCAACTCTATCAGGACATTCCCATCTTCGTTGAGACATACCACCAACCATACACATCCTAAGAAAAGCTTCTGTCATCATCCCTACAGCTTAGCCAAACATTACAAAGAGTAGATACTACATTTTCTGTTGTCTACAACATTTCAACAGTCTCTGAGAAGAATCTAGGAAGATGCACATAGAATCTGTGAAAGAATTTCAGGAGATCTTTGGCACACCAAAATCAGTGGTGAAGTCTATGGATGGAAAAGTTAGGATTCCTTCTGGACTTTTTCTGCAGTCACCTTCAAGGCCGGATTACAAGGCACAGAGAAGTAGTTCAGGATCTTCAAATGTTCCTTCCAATTAATTGTGGCAATTTAAAATCTAACTTGAATAAGTGCACAGAACTTTACAATGAATGTCTTTAGGAAGAGATTACATCTGCAGAAAAACCATCAAATGCACTGGAAGCACATCTTGCCCATGATAGACAGTTTTTTTTTCCGAATGGGAAGAAACCTTTTCAGATTTCTACAACATTAATGTGTTGACAGCTACAAATGAAAGGTTGTTTTCAACTCAAACTTTTGAAAACATACATAAGATGCACAATGAGGCAAGAAAGCCTGACTGGACTTGCAGTCTTGAGTGTCCAATCAAGCCTAAGTGTATTGATATAGTTTTCAAGTGTTTCCAACAGGCACTGTGGTATTCTTTTGTAACCACTAAATTACCAATTAAGAGTAATTTTTGGTTTTTTAGACTTGAAACTTTATAGCTAAAATAGAAATTTGATTTAATTAAGTCTACCTAATAAGATATTTTGAAAATGGGAACCAAATCTAAACATGACATTTCATTCATAGTTCATATAAAACTTATAACACATAACCTGAATTTATTTTCAATAATATTGTGCATGCAGAAACTTTTGGGTGCATTGAACCATCAAAAAGCAAAGGTATCGCTACCTCAGCCATCCATGTGGACAATTTTGGAATTTGGAAGATTTTAGACAGTAATTGTTTTCTGCTTTTTTGATGGCCAACATCTGTTGCTTGCCATAGCTCCTTCACACAGCCAAATGGTAGGGGTGGTACCAATTTCTATGTTTAGGTGACAATTAAAAAACAATTTTTGAAGGAAAAAGTAGTTGATGTTCAGAGGAAATGTAGTAACTATGGCTGCAAGGGTAAAGGGAAAAAATCCTCCTTCAAAACATATCGGGAAGAGCCATACAATAGTGTATTAGCTGTATATGTTCAGGTCACTTCCGAGAAGATTTTATAAGGCTGTTAACTGTTGTTTGGTGACAAGCAGAAACAAATAAATGACATTAAGCACTGATTTACAATAATTTGAACACTGGAGTTAACCTCTTAGTAATTCATACCAGCCATTTAGCTATACATAAAACATATTATGGCTCTTTTACAGCCCGTGTAGGGACAGCTTAATAAAGAACGCACAGGCCACATTCTGGTGGATTTGCATTTCTTAATCCCGATGCAAGCTTTGTCTCTTGTTTCCATAGCAATGAATGGATCTGTATTCCAATCACGCTGTCCCTGGCTTGTTGTCTACATCGGGAGAACGGAGAGCGGGGGCCAGTTACTTAAGTACGGGTGAATTTTTGGGAACGATATGATATGTTGGATTCTAATTTCTTTTTTTTTTTAAAAAAAATAATTATCAGAATGAATGGATATGTTTGCATCAGGATATTTCTATTTCACACGTTTATTAAGTGCAGTTCTGCAGAATGATGGTTCTTCATTACAGAATTTATTTTATTACAGACCAAATTAGCTGCATATTGCTTTATTGGCATAGCTGTTGGCAACTGGAACTTGTCTAGCAGGCTTATAACAAATGAGAAACGTAAGCTCTCTAATTGTTTATTTTCCCCAGCAAATCTGAGCTGCATTCTTCTTGCCATAAATCCCCTCCAACCTGCTGCCACCTGATCTGCTTTTAGTGTAACATGCTTGGTGGTCATAAGATAATATTTTAAACGTACACCAAATAGTTTTGTCACGCTTTCAATCTGTTTTTTGTTCATATTAAAACAAACAGAAGTAAACAATTTGTTGGATATAAGGTGAAAGAAAAAATATTAAATTACAGTGAAACCAACCAAAAGAAAGCCTCTATTAACGCACGCATGCGCACACACACACACACACACATTTATAATATAAACAACAACAAGACTTTATTATGGTCCATGACCAGCATAGAGTGGGGCACTAATAATAATAATAGTAATAATAATAATAATAATTTTATTTTTATACCCCGCCCCATCTCCCCAAGGGGACTCGGCGCAGCTTACATGGGGCCAAGCCCAGGCAACAAACAATATAAAACTCAGCAATAAAAAACAAACCATAAACAAATAAAATCACATATACCAATAAACAATAAGCACACTTTGATAAAAATGCCCTGGGAAGGGGAAATACAGTTTCTCTTCAGATTGTATAAATCTTTCATCTTTCATCTTTTAATAAAAAAAAGAAAAAGAAATCCCCCATATCTATCTATCTATCTATCTATCTATCTATCTATCTATCTATCTATCTATATATCCACACACATAAATATACACACATACAGTATATATGTTTGTAGTTCTGAGTTACATGTAATTAGAGATGTAGGTTTTGTAGTTTGATATGTGATTGTTGTTTAAGTATGTCTTTGTTTATGCATGCATGCATAATAATAATAATAATTTCATTCTGGTACCACCACCATCTCCCCAAAGGGACTCGGGGCAGCTTACACGTGGCACAAAAATGCTTAAAACAGTGTATAAAATAAAACACAATATAAAATGCAGTTAAATAAAACAAATAGACATATAAAACAACTTAAAACTCTATTAAAACGGTGCTCTTCTGGTGTTAAGCCAATGTGAATATGGCCAGGCTGTAAACAATGGGCAAGGGAATGAGATAAGTGCAAAAGGTGCAGTCATGGGATGAAGCATGAGATACAGTGCAAGACTGCATAACAATTGTGAAGAGCAACTAGGAGCTAGACAGTCTCAAAAGCTTATTCAAACATCCAGGTCTTCAGGTTCTTACGAAGGGTGGCTTGCCTAATCTCCCTGGGGAGGGCTTTTCAAAGCTGAGGGGCCCTCATCCCCACCAACTGCATGTGTGACTGTGGCAGGACCGAAAGGAGAGCCTCCCCGGCATATCTTAGAGCCCATTCTGGTTCATAGGGGGGATGTGGTCACGAAGATATGCAGGACCTGAACAGTTTAGGGCTTTGTAGATAATAACCTGCACTTTGAATTGGCATCGGAAACTTATGTATGCATGTTTATGTATGCATACATTGTTTTTCCTTATTTGTATTTTTTGTTATTTTTTGAAAGTGTGAATTGAAATCATGGAGTTGATGGAGAGATCTTTGAAAGGAGATTTTCTGACTGATCACCCATTTTAGTCAGTCCTCCACATTCACTGGGGTTTGAGACACAGGACCACTACAACATCGGGAAAGACACAAATTAAAAAAACACACTTTTTTTCAACCTGAGCACATGTCTCTAGTAATTGCTTTGTCCTCCAGCACAGCTCTATGGACAACTTCTGCCAGAAGTTGAATTTAGAATCATGCTAGACTCTACAAAATGCTTAGAGAAATGTTATTTCTAGATCATCCAGTGTAAGATGACCCTGGACTTGTCATGGAGGACACAGAAATTACTGGAGAGAGCATGTTAAAAAAATCTGTGGATAATTAAATCCTCAAAAGTGGATGTGGAGGGGCAACTGTGGTATTCAACTTGGATCTATGTACTAGAGGTTAGGTAAATACAGTAGAGTCTCACTTATCCAAGCTAAACGGGCTGGCAGAACCTTCGATAGCGAATATCTTGGATAATAAGGAGGGATTAAGGAAAAGCCTATTAAACATCAAATTAGGTTATGATTTTATAAATTAAGCACCAAAACATCATGTTATACAACAAATTTGACAGAAAAAGTAGTTCAATACGCAGTAATGTTATGTTGTAATTACTGTATTTACGAATTTAGCACCAAAATATCATGATATATTGAAAACATTGACTACAAAAATGGCTTGGATAATCCAGAACCTTGGATAAGCGAGTCTTGGATAAGTGAGACTCTACTGTACCTAGATTGAGCATGATGTCCCAGTTTGAATCTTCAATTATGACTCTGGAGACCAGGGTTTGAACCCCTATTCAGCCATGGAAATCACCTTGAACAAGTCCTATTTTCTCAGCCTCAGATTGGATCTACACTGTTATATAATCCAGTTTCAGAATGCACGTTTACTGCTTTGAACAGGACTGTATGAATCTACACTGCTCAGAAGAAGGCAAAGGAAAATCCCTTCTTAATAAACTTTGTCAAGAAAAACCCCTTCGTGGGCCACCGTAAACTGGAAATTACTTGAGGTGACACAACAAAGTCAGTACTTGTGAAATAAAGCTTATGTTGGAACCTGAGTAAATTTTCAAGTAAGCGCATATGTAAGTCTGTATCTGTGAATCTCAAGCAAACAATTTGTTCCAGCTCTGCTATCTGCTCTCTCCTTTCTGATATGAAAGTATTCAAGAGTGTTTTGTCTTCTTTCCAGGTGCCTTATCTTCAGTGTATGGAATCTGTGTGTGGCGTGGCAACTTTCTCTCAGCCCACTGACGTAAGCCACCGAAACAAATCCCTCTTGGTTTCGGCTGAACCTCTGTTAGGATCTTCATTGTGCCTCAAAACCAAACTTACCTGGGAGTAAGGCCTCTACTGAACACAATGGGACTTTTAAGCAAACATGAAGAGGATCTTAAATTGTTTACTTACCAGGGAATAACTGAACAAAGTGCAACTTATTTTTGAGTAAATATGCTGTGTAAACAAAGCCCCTCAGAGTATTTCATATGTGTATTCACTTGCAGGAAAATTCCTTATGAAGAATAGAAAGTACAAAGACAGAGCTATTTTTAAAAAAGTATATGTTTTAATCAATGTTATACAGATGCAGAAAGATTTTAGTATGATGTGTGTGTGTGCTCTGGGTGTAATACTTACTAGCCATGAGAAACTAATATCCTAGATCAGTGATTCTCAGCCTGGGGTTTCCAGATGTTTTTGGCCTACAACTCCCAGAAATCCCAGCCATTTTACCAGCTGTTAGGATTTCTGGGAGTTGAAGGCCAAAAATATCTGGGGACCCCCTGGTTGAGAACCACTGCCCTAGATTCTTAGTACACATTAATCAATGTTAGATTAGTTACATATGTTTGGATATTATATCTGCTCTTTAATGTGGATAACAAAGAAAACTCAGCTGAAGAGAATCAACCCTTGGTGCTGGGAAACTATGAGTACTGTGGATGGCCAAAATGACCAATAAATGAGTATTAGAATACATGGAGCTTGAACTCTTTCTAGAAGCTAGAATGACTAATCAGAGACTATTGTACTGTGGCCATATCACCAGATGGTATGCTCATTCGACTCGATGCAGTAGGAAAAGAGACAGGTAGGTTGACTCAGCGTGCATCTGCACTATAGAATTAATGTAGTTTGATACTGCTTTAGCTGCCATGGTTCAAGACGATGGAATCATGGGAGTTGTAGTTTTAGAAGGCCTTTAGCTTTCTCTGCCATGTTGCTTTAAGGGTGGCTCCACACAGACATTATCATCCAGTTTGGATGTGGATTAAAACAAACAGGTTTCGCTCTGTATTGCTTACCTCAGAAATCGGTTTGGGATTGGGACAGTGGTGCAAGTATCTGCTGAATGCAGATCAGTACTGAGCCCAGGAACTGCAGTATAGATAGCGAGTCTATTGAGATGTGCATCTCCATGTCCATTTGGGATTCACACTGGATCATGGCAAGGCATAGGAAATGAGAACAAAGAAGAGGAAAGTGCGAGTTCCTGTGGGAATGCTGTGGTTTCCTCTCCCAGGAGAGTAATTGTTTTATGGTCTAGATCAGGGGTCCCCAAACTAAGGCCCGGGGGCCAGATGCAGCCCTCCAAGGTCATTTACCTGGCCCCTGTCCTAAACTTTAGACTTAGGGTTGACCTAAGTCTACCTGGTCTTTGGAGGTCTCTTTGCTTAGCTACGGCCATATGAGACCATCTAGATGGCCTTTGAGCAGGGGTCCCCAAACTAAGGCCCGGGGGCCACATGCGGCCCATCGAAGCCATTTATTCGGCCCCCACCTCCTCCCTTGCCTGGTGCGAGTCTTCCAGAGCTTTGCTTGTTTATAATGGTATTTTAATTATTATTTAATAATTAATTAATTATCAAGGGGTGCTTTGCTAAAGCTTTTGGTGCACAAAGGCAGAAGGGGGCTGGACTAAGTGGCCCAAGGGGTCTCTTCCAATCCTCTTTATTATTATTATTATTATTATTATTATTATTATTATTATTATTATTATTGACACAAAAACACAGTATAACACAGCAAACGAGATATATATGCTGGATTTCGTATCACAAATCACAAGTTCCCAAGCGTTTAGGGCTGTGTGATGCATTATTATTATCATTATTAACAACATTGAGGCTGGGTGGCCATCTGTCAGGGGTGCTTTGCTTGTGCTTTTGGTGCACAAAGGTAGAAGAGGGTTGGACTCAATGGCCTAAGGGGTATCTTCCAACCCTCTTTATTATTTTTATTATGACTATGATTAACATTGAGGCTGTATTTGTTCCCGTTTGGTTTTTTTTTTTTTACTTCAAAATAAGAGATGTGCAGTGTACATAGGAATTTGTTTATAGGGTTTTTTTTTCCAACTATAATCCAGCCCTATAACAGTCGGAGGGACCATGAACTGGCCCCCTGTTTAAAAAGTTTGGGGACCCCTGCCTTTGAGGGTGCCTTTACTTACCTATGGTTTTATGAGATCGTCTTGATGGCCTTTGGGAGCCCCTTTCCTTACCTATGGTCTTATGAAACCATCTAGATGGTCTTTGAGGATCTCTTTCCTTATCTATGGTCTTATGAGACCACCTAGATGGGTTTTGGACGTCTCTTTGCTTACCTATGGCCTTATGAGATCGTCTAGATCAGGGGTCTCCAAACTAAGGTCCATGGGCAGGATGCGCCCCCCCCCAAAAAAAGTTCATTGACCTGGCCTCTGTCCTAAACTTTAGACTTAGGGTTGACCTAAGTCTGAAATGACTTTAAGGCACACAACAACAACAACAACAATCCTAATTTTGGACTATTTCATTATAGTCTGCCCCCCCAACAGTCTGAGGGACTGTGAATCGGCCCTCCACTTAAAAAGTTTGAGGACCCCTGGTCTAGATAGTAGTGTTTTGGCTTTTAAAAAGTATTTAGGCACTATTAATGTCCTGGCAAGCCCTCTGTGTTTTCTGGTCCAGGTTTTGAAACCTGCATAAGAAATATGCTGATTGGTTGCAGCACATCACTTGGCTTGTTCCAGACTTTCTGGCGAGTTCTTTTTAAAGGTTCTGCTTTGGGCTTGATTTGTGCCATGTGGCACATGATGGATGTGCATTTTCCTGCTCTTGAGCCAGCTTCGAACTACATTGTAGTTTCTGCATAGAACAACCCTAAATTTTCTGTATTGACACATTTTCAGTGAAGTAGGCCACAGTCCTGAGTTTGTGAGTATGGTTAACAACGGGATGTCTTGCCAGTCTCTCATTTCTAAGGTTACCATTACATTGACATGGAATTTCCATTCCTAGAAGCAGATTCCCTCTCACTTGCTGTTGTCTCACCTCTGTTTTTAACTATGACATGTTTATGAGTCGGGAACTGCCTGTATTGTGAAAAGGGCTATTGGTCCAGACGATTTGATGAACTGCATCTCCCACTATAGACCAACTTGGACACTGTGGTCATCGGAGGAGGCCCTGCTCTCAGTCCCACCCCCATCCCAAGCATGGCTGGTGGGAATGAGAGAAAGGACCTTCTCTATGGCCACCCCCCATCTCTGGAACTCCCTTCCTAAGGAGTTAAAAATGGCCCCCTCCCTCCCTGCCTTCAAGAAACAGCTGAAGACATACCTTTGCTCACTGGCTTATGAGGAGTAGGAATAGTAGATGGTAATACTACCATTATACCTTTGAGTAATAGCTACCATCAGAATCCCTGCCCTGTTCGCCCCACCAGTTCAATAGACATGTTGACCATTTCCGCTACCTTGGCAGCCACCTCTCCACAAATGTCAACATTGATGCTGAAATACAACACCGCCTGAGTTCTGCGAGTACAGAATTTCTCCAAATGAAGCAGAGAGTGTTTGAGGATCAGGACATCCGTAGGAATATCAAGGAGCTTGTTTATAAAGCTATTGTCCTCCCAACCCTGCTATATGCCTGCAAAACATGGACTGTCTACAGACATCACACTCAACTCCTGGAAAAATTCCATCAGTGTTGCCTCTGAAAAATCTTGCAAATCTCTTGGGAAGACAGGCAGACAAATATCAGTGTGCTGGAAGAAGCAAAGACCACCAGCATTGAAGTGATGCCCCTATGCCATCAACTCCGCTGGACTGGCCATGTTGTCCAAATGCCCGGTCACTGTCTCCCAAAGCAGTTACTATATTCCCAACTCAAGAATGGGAAATGCAGTGTTGGTGGACAGTAAAAGAAATTTAAAGATGGGCTCAAAGCCAACCTTAAAAATTGTGGCATAGACATTCGAGCGCTCTAATTGGAGGTCAGCTGTTACCAACAGTGCTGCAGAATTCGAAGAGGCACAAATGGAGGGCTTAAGGGAGAAATGTGCCAAGAGGAAGGCGTGTCAAGACAACCCTGACCAGCCTTCTGTCTGGAAACCGATGTCTCTACTGTGGAAGAACATGCGGATCAAGAAATGGTCTCCACAGCCACCTACACATCCACCACCAAGACACTACACCTGGAGGACCATCATCCTCGAACTACGAGGGATCGCCTAAGTAAGGTAAGTGAGTAAGTAAGTACATCTTGAGCAATGATCAATCTATTTGCCCCCCAGGAACTGAGAAATTGACACTTCTGTTTGATGTTGATGTTTTGTTTTATGTCTGATATAACAGGTTGCATTTTTATTTAATTTTAGTTAAGTCATAATTTGTTTTTGTATGTTGGGTTGTCAACTTTTGTTATTATGGGCCCCTGGTGGCACAGTGTGTTAAAAGCGCTAAGCTGCTGAACTTGCGGACCAAAAGATCCCAGGTTCAAATCCCGGGAGCGGAGTGAGCGCCCGCTGTTAGCCCCAGCTCCTGCCAACCTAGCAGTTCGAAAACATGCAAATGTGAGTAGATCAATAGGTACCGCTCCAGTGGGAAGGTAACGGCGTTCCATGCAGTCATGCCTGCCACATGACCTTGGAGGTGTCTATGGACAATGCAGGCTCTTCAGCTTAGAAATGGAGATGAGCACCAACCCCCAGAGTCAGACATGACTGGACTTAATGTCAAGGGAAACCTTTACCTTTACCTTTATTATTACAGTAGAATCTCACTTATCCAACGTAAACGGGCCGGCAAAACACTGGATAAGTGAATATGTTGGATAATAAGGAGAGATTAAGGAAAAGCCTATTAAACATTAAATTAGGTTATGATTTTACAAATTAAGCACCAAAACATCATGTTATACAACAAAATTGACAAAAAAAGGAGTTCAATATACAGTAATGCTATGTAGTAATTACTGTATTTACGAATTTAGCACCAAAATATCACGATATATTGAAAACATGAACTACAAAAATGCGTTGGATAATCCAGAATGTTGGATTGGCAACAGTCATCCATGCCACGGTTACGTCTAGGCGGGACTATTGTAACGCCCTGTATGTTGGCCTTCCGATGTCTACGACCTGAAAGTTCCGTATTGTTCAGAATGCGGCAGCCAGGCTACTCACAAGAATACCCAAGAAATGCCATATAACACCATTGCTGCAGCATTTGCATTGGCTTTCAACTGATTACCGTGGTCTATATAAGTTGCTAGTTCTGACCTTTAAAATTCTTTATAGCCAGGGCCCATCATACCTTAGGGACCGTCTCTCCTTCTCCCATCATCAGAGGTCGCAACAACCATCCCAACGTGACTTACTTTATATACCGGGTCCTTGAGAAGTGTATTTGGAAAGGACCAGGCGCTGAGCTTTTTCTATTTCTGCCCCTGCCTTATGGAATGCCTTGCCGCCCTATATGAGAGCCATGCTGAGTTGGGGCCTTCTACCCTAGCACTCAAGACCTGGATCTTTACTAGAGCTTTTGATCTATGTTAATTTTATCAATATTTGTATGTATGTTTTTATCCTTTACAATTTTATCTTGTAAATCGCCTAGAGCATCTTGGATGGAGGGCAATTAATAAGTAATTAAATGATGATGATGATGATTTACCTGGCCTCCGCCCTCAATTTTATAATATGATATATTGTATATACATATAATATTGATGATGATATTATAACGTAATACAATATAACACTAATAATAATACCATATAATAATATTAATTATATATTCTATATTACATATAATATTACATATAATATTACAGTATAGTGGTATATTTCAAAATAGTAATATATAATGCTAATATTGTGCTATGCTAATAATATAATATATTGTATGTACCTATAATTTGTAAGCCACTGAGTCCCCTTTGGGGTGAGAAGGGTGTGATACAAATGTAGTAAATAAATGCAGTAAATAAATAAATAATAAATAAATAAATTTTAGACTTAGTCTCGCCCAAAGTCTGAAATGACTTGAAGGCACACAACAACAACAACAACAACAACAACAATCCTAATTGTTCTTCTCCAATATCTGTCCTCCAGATTGCACCACTACTTTATGACCCTGTTCTCTGTGGTTTTTATTCTTATTTCTTTTCTCACCCCGAGTTTTAACTTAGTGTTCATGTGGCCCGCCCTTGTTTTATTGTTCTTCTGATTTTGCATAATGTAGTGTATATTATCATTTATTGTATTGTTCAATGTGTTATGATTTGTTGTTCTATTTATATTCTGTTATATTGTATTGTTCTGGGCATGGTCCCATGTAAGCCGCCCCGAGTCCCCGTTGGGGAGATGGTGGCGGGGTATAAATAAAGTTTATTATTATTATTATTATTAATTAACTTGACTATCTCATTGGCCAGAAGCAGGATCACACTTCCCATTGAAATCCTGATAAATGTATGTTGGTTAAAATTGGTTTTATTTTTAAATATTGTATTGTTCTTTCGTTGTTGTTGTTGTTTTTGCACTACAAATAAGACATGTGCAGTGTGCATCGGAATTTGTATTTTTTTTCAAATGACAATCCGGCCCCTCAACAGTCTGAAGGATTGTGGACCTGCCCTTGGCTTAAAAAGTTTGAGGACCCCTGCTCTACTGTATTATATTGAAAAAGCATGGCCTGCGCTATTGTATCTGGGCACTAGAGGGCGCCAGAGAACAACGAATCAAACTGGACCCTAGGAGCGCGCTGGGCTGGACAGAAATCTGGGGAACGAGATGCTTGCCTGCACGTTTCAGATTTAGGATTTGCGAAGAGTTTGAGAGGGGAAACCTCGGTTGCCTTTACATGAGCAAAAGAAAGAGCTGCTGCTGAAAAGAAATCCTGGGAGGCTTTGTCCCTTTCTCTCCCTCCTTGCGAGAAGCAATCTGAAACGTCGCCAGAAAAAAGCAGTATCCCAAGCTTCCCAGGATGATTTGCCTTTGCCAGTCGCTTCCTCTAGAAGGGAAAGATAACAAAAGGAAAGCCAGCCTCAATTCAAGCAAAGCCCCCTGATGTGTCTACAGCGCCAAACAAAGTTGGGACTGCATTATATGGTTAGTCTAGAGCAGGCAATCCAGCAGAAGCGCCATTCAGGTTATTTGCCACCTTGAGGTGGGAAGAGCGGCTCGCGCGGACCTTCCCACGGCGGACTCTGCTCCGAGCGGGCCAAGGCTATGGTATTTAACACGGCGGGCTGGAGGCGCCTCCTAGAGGCTGAATGAGGATGCCAAGGAAAGAGAGGGAGGGGGAAAACTAGGCAGGGCGCATGCGCGGCTTTTGAACTGCCCCCAGACTTGTCACCCAGCGGGAGGGGAGGGGAGGGGGGAGGGGGAGGCAGAGAGAAATGCAGCCGCGGCAGCAGCACTAGTGGCGGCGTCGCTTGCCTGCTCCAATCAGCCGGCTCCAGCAGAAGCGCCACTCACTCCACTCCACTCCCCAGCCGCGCAGGGCCAGCTCTGGCCACCCACTCACTTGGGCGGCAGCAGCAGCGAGCAGCAAGCCGGCAAGCCGGGGATCCTCTCCTCTCGCTGTGTGTGTGACCACCCCCCGCGACAGCAGCCCCACGGCCACAAAGGGGGCGGCAGGAGCGAAGCAAGAAAGTAAGAGACCCCCCATCCCTCCCCTTCGCCCCATCCCTAAGACCGAAGGTCCATATGGGCGCCTCTTTGTATGCTGCCCTCGACAATGGGCATTCCCAATGGGAAAGGGTTCCTTGGTGGGGAGGTGTAGGTCTCTTCAAACATTGCTGTGATCCCCAAGGATCTCCTCTCTTGAAATATTCTAGGCGTGTAGTGTAGGGGGAGGATTTACAATGCTTTCTTGTGTGTGTAAAGACGGAGATGTTCCACGTTTCATTTGTGTCTACAGTATATGTATAGGTGGTTGGCGATCCTTTATCTTCAGACTCTCTATCTCTCTCTCTCTATATATATATATACACACATATACATTTAATTGTATATATGAGAGAAGGGGAGATTTCCCACATTTCATTTTTGTATAAGTGGTTGGAGATCCTTTCTCTTTAACTCTCTCTCTCTCTCTATACATATATACACTTAATTGTGTGTATATATATACAGTATATATATGTGTGCGTGTATGAGAGACCCCATATTTCATTTTTGTCAATAGATGGCTGGAGATCCTTTCTCTTTAACCCTCTCTCTCTCTACATATATATACTTAATTGTTTGTGTGTATATATGTGTGTGTGTGTGTATGAGAGACCCCATATTTCATTTTTGTCTATAGATGGCTGGAGATCCTTTCTCTTTAACTCTCTCTCTCTCTCTCTACATATATATACTTAATTGTTTGTGTGTATATATATGTGTGTGTGTGTATGAGAGACCCCATATTTCATTTTTGTCTAGGTATAGGTGGTTGGAGATCCTTTCTCTTCATCTCTCTCTCTCTCTACATATATACACTTAATTATGTGTGTGTGTATATATATGTGTGTGTGTGTGTGTGTGTGTGTGTGTATGAAAGACTCCATATTTCATTTGTGTCTATGTATAGGTGCTTGGATATCCTTTCTCTTCAGACTATCTTTCTTTCTCTCTATACACACCCACACACATATATACACACGCTTAATTGTGTATATATATGTGTGTGTATGAGAGAAAGGGGGAGATTTCCCACATTTCATTTTTGTCTATGTATAGTTGGTTGGAGATCCTTTCTCTTTAACTCTCTCTCGCTACATATATACACTTAATTGTGTGTATATATATGTGTGTGTGTGTGTATGAGAGACCCCATATTTCATTTGTGTCTATGTATAGGTGTTTGGACATCCTTTCTCTTCAGACTATCTATACCTTCCTTTCTCTCTCTATACACACCCACACACATATATACACACACTTAATTGTCTATTTATATGTGTGTATGAGAGAAAGGGGGAGATTTCCCACATTTCATTTGTGTCTACATAAGCGGTTGGAGATCTTTTCTTTTCAGACTATCTCTATCTATCTATCTATCTATCTATCTATACACACACATATATGTATAGTGCCTATGGAAAGGGAAGATGTTGAAATCTCCTTCTTTCTCTTGAAACCTTGCATGGATCTCTGAGAGACTTCCAGTGGTCCCTTTTTATCTTGGAACACTGAATGAGCATACATGGGTGTGCACATTTCACATATGTGTGCGTGGAGAGGGACGATTGGCCCTTATTTCCTGCCTTCAAAAAATTAATGTGAATATATATATATATATATATGTATGTGTGTCTGAAGGGGGGGAGGTAATGATCTCTGATGTTGAAATATATTTCATGGGTATATACATGTGAAGGGAAACATTGAATGGGTGTATAATAAATGGGTGTGTGTGGAGGGGGTTGAGATTTCCAATGATCTCATTTTGAAACATTTAATACCGTGTATATATATATATATATATATATATATATATATATATATATATATTCAGATGTGTATGGAGGGGAGAGATACTTCTTGAAACAATACCTGTGGGTTTGGAGGGAGAATATCTCAAATTGTGTGTCTTTATCTCAAACCTTTAATGGATATCTCTATGTGTATGGAGGCGGAAGGTTTCCAATGAAATGTTTCATACAAGTGTATATGAGCGGGGATTTATAATTGTTGTCTTAAAGTATTTATTATGTGTGAAAGGGGAAGATTTCCCATTTCTAGCTTAAAGCAGCGACAATAGAAGGAGAAGCCAATCTTGAGGGGACCCGCCCTAAGTAAGGGTCCAGATGCTCTGTTTTAGATGTGTTTTTATGCAGGGAGAAAAAAGGAGATTAAGGGGATGTGTTCTGTACAAATAGGCATGGATAGGGATGCATGTAATATGGTGATCATGGTGTATGTGGGTATACATGTATACACATGTAACATGGGGAAAGTGGTACTGTATATATGTGCGTCTATATATCCATATAGACACAAACACACACCGCAGAACTATTGGAGTACTGCCTTTAGGAGGGAATAAAATGATCAGAGGCAGGCATCTGGGTCTTGGAAGCGGGCGGGGGGGGGGGGGAAGACTGCATCCATGTTGAAATCGTGGAAAGGAGGAAGAGGGGAGGGGCGAGGAGGAAGAAGAAGAGGAGGAGGAGGAAGAGGAGGAGGAGGAGGGAAGATGGAGCGCAGGTTTTGAAAAAGGGAAGGGATTTTATCCCCTGTATCAGAAAAGGGAAGGGATTTGATCCCCTCTATCAGAAAAGGGATTTGATCCCTTCCATCATTACCTGTGGAGCTTTGTTGAGAAAAGAGGGCAAGCATCCTTTGCTCTCCCCTCTTAATACAATTTGAGGATGGGAAGCCAAAGAAGAAGATTCAGTCTCTTTCCTCCCAGCAAAGGGATGCTTGTTGCCACCCTTTTTTGCTGACATGGTTGAGTCCTTCCTTAGTATAGGGGGAAAAAGGCAGATGGTTTAATGAGGGAACAAGAGAGAATGAATGAAAGACAGACAAGGGGTTGTAATCTTCTACATTAGCTACAGGCACATGGCGAAATGTGCAAGGGATCAGTGTGTGCGATAGATATATAGATGGATGGATCGATAGCATGTGTAGCATGGTCTCAGCCTTGAAGATGCGCATCCACATCTCAACCCCTCCTCTCGTCAGTCGCAAGCAAACTGTAGCCATAGTGTGTGTGTGTGTGTGTATCTTTCTCTGTGTGGCTCCTGCAGTGTGGCTTCCTTCCTCCTCCTCCTTCCACGCCCTGCTCCACCTCCTCCTGCGTATAGATAGCGGTTCTCCAACCTTGCTAATAGGACCATCGCCTCTCCCAGGAATGGCTATTTCTTCAGTCCCCATCTGCTAAGCAGAAAGGCAAGGGGATTGGGAAGGAAACACACCCACCCGGGCTTTCTCCAGTTGCAGTACTGCAGGAGAAAAACGAATGGAGCCCTCTCCTGTAATTACCTATTCCTTTGTCTTCGCCTCGCGCATGCGTGGCAGAGCAGGGTGGGGAAGAGGGATGAGGCGAGACTCTCTCACCCCCCTCTTCTTCATCCTTAGTTGGGAAAGGGACTCATCTCGGAACAAAGGCCGGCATTTTGAGATGGCCAGCAGGTCAGTCAGTCGCCTCTTTGAAGAAAGACACACAAATCCCTTCTGTTTGGCATTTAATTCTGCATAGTTTTTTTTAAAATGTGGTGCTGATGTGCTCAGCCTCACATCTGTGAATGAATTTGCCTAGAATACCAAAAAGGAGGCAAGAAATCCAACACCCTCCCCCTTTAGATTGGCTAAGACAGTCATCCGTGTGACATTACTATTACTACTCCAGCTGCAGCTCCTTTTTTTGTGGCAGGGGAAGAAAGGGGAAATGCTTTCTGCAGCAGGGAAAGAAAGAGGAAATGTTTTTCATCTGCCACTGAGGAGGAATTGATGCATCTTGACAACACTTTTAACTCCATACTGAAGTATCCCAGGATTTGGATTTTGGATAGGCACCTGCAATCTTTGACAGAGCTTGCAAAACTACAATGCTCACGATTCCATAGCACTGAGCCATGGCAGTGATGTTAAACTGCATCAATTCTACAATGTAGATGCACCCTGAGAGAGATGAATGAAAATGAACTGTAAAGGAATGAGTGAAGTGGAAGCTCTTGTTATCTGCTGGGGTTGGGTTCCATAACCCCAGTGGATCAACTCCCATTGGATACAATGGCGTCGTAAAATGGTGTCCTTTATATAAAATGGCAAAAGTAAAGCTTGCTTTTTGGATTTTTTTAAAAAGATATTTTCAAGCTATAGACGATTGAATCAGTAGAGGCAGAATCTGTGGATATGAAGGGCTGGCTGTACATTTTCCCTCTCTGATGTAGAAGATGAGTTCTGCTGCAAACAGGAGCATCCATTTCACGCCGCTTCCCCCTCCTGTCTGTGAGGCTGGCCATCTTGTCTGCAAACGGAGGGATGACTGTATCTCCATGAAGGGTACTAATTAGGCCAATCCATTAGGGGAGGACAATTAGGCAACTTCAGTGTACCTCGTCCCATTAAATCCTGTGTTTAATGGTATTGTGAAAAAAGCTGTCGCTGTAGGAGGCACTCAGACTAACCGGGCTTGCCAGATTTCTCTGTCTAGAGGGACATTTTCTTCTCCGAGCTTTTCTTCTCTTCAATCTTTTCTTCTGTGATGGTTTCTGGGAGTGATGGGGAAGAAGATATATTCAAACATCTCTCACATTTGTGTGGTCTTCTCCTGACATCTGGCTCATTTCCCCCCTTCGTTCCACTTCTCTCCGCTTGGTTCGAGGAATGTGATTTACCATGCCTGTTCCCCCCACACTTCTGCAACAGATGTTGTGGGAAAATCCTCTTCACTCCTTAGCAGGATGACTGAATAGCTTCCAGGGTGTCTTGGTCACCAGTATAGTCTTGAATCCTGAACTTTTGTTGACAACTCAGACCTCCTGGAACAGTTTCTGTGGCTCAGTATTCTCTTATCAGTTAATAATCCAAAGATTTGGGCATGCAACATTGGCTGAAATATAACAATTGGAGAGAATCGGGAATATTTTAATCTTGCTAGGTGCATCGATGTGAACATTGTACCATATGTACCCATAATATTCTCCTTACTTCATGGGAGGCTGAAAAAATACCCACAAGTGTCCTGGATTAGTTCGCCTATATCAGCATAATCACCGTAGTGGAAATAATAGCAGTGAACTGGCTGAGTGTGCAAGGTTCATCCAAATGTGGATCTGTTCAAGGCTTTGATGGATGAGAGGAACTGTCACACTGGAAAAGAATAATCACGTCTAGGTCCTGTGTATCTGTGCACGTGCTTTGGCCAACTGAAGATTGTTGCCTGGAATGCAGATTGGGTAACCTCTGTCCACAATCTCTTAAACAATCTGTCCATCAGTCAACAGAAGATTGCCTTGACCACAGGACATAGCAAAGCAGTGACAGCGTTTATCTGAAAGATTTCAGTCTCGGGCAGTGGTTCCCAACATTTTGGGTCTCCCACACTTCCTAACAGCTGGTATGCTGGCTGGGATTTATGGGAGTTGAAGTCCAAAACACCTGGAGGTCCACAGGTTGGGAACCATTGGTCTACGGCAGTGGTTCTCAACCTGGGTCCCTAGATGTTTTGGCCTACGACTGCCAGAAATCCTAGCCAGTTTACCAGCTGTTAGGATTTGTCGGAGTTGAAGGCTAAAACCTCTGGGGACTCCGGGTTGAGAACCACTGCTCTAGGGAGAGGGCGCGATAGTTAAGAAAAGATGGGCCAAGATTTCCAGTAACTTTTAGAAATAGAGTAAGCCCTTCACATTTGCTAGCTTTTGGGACACAAAGCCCCTGTGAAAGTGGAAAAAATGTGAATAAAATCACTATTTTTTAACCTGGGAGTACACATCTCTAGGAAGTTGTAGGTCTTCCAGGGCAACTCTATAGTCAATGTCTAGTAGAATTGTCTAGAGGACCTATACATGCCTAGAGAGTTGTTCATTCAAGGTCCTCCAGAATTTTTTTTGCCCCCAACCCTCGCATTATAAAAACATTAACATTATAACATTATACAAATATTAATCAAATGCATGAATAATTAAATCCAGAAAAAGCGAAATTCAGAAATATGGAGAGGCAACCATATTTCATTACCCTTCACCCCAAGTGTGTGTTGGGAGAGAGGTAGAATCTAACAGGACCTCTAAGACTGATTTATTTATGTTTGAGGTGAACTTTAAACCAATTAAGGCCCCCATGCCCTCCTCAATTATAGTGCTATAGTTCCACTTTAACTCCCATGGTTCCACTCTGAGGACTCCGCGGATTTGCACTTCAGGAAAGGACATTTAATATTTTCAGCCACAGAGCTCTGGAGCAACAAATTACAAACCCCAAGATTCCATGTGATGTTACCATGACAGTTAAAGTAGAATCACTGTATTATATTTATGTATTGTGAAAAGGGCCTTAGACTTAAAGACACAGCTAAGTTTTCTCCTCCCCTCATCTTACCTTTCCTTTTTATGGTACAGTGTAACTGACTAACACAGCTATTTCTTTAAAAGCTGCTAAGCTGCCAGAAAAAGTAGTACTCTTTGAAAGCATTTCTTGTGGTTTTTCTTTTACAGACCACATAATAATGGTAGCACCTGTATACACACAGGCCAAACAGTCTGGTACAGTTTGGCACATCTGGTATGGAGGCCCAATTAATAAAATCTCTTCTACAGTTTATTCCATTGTGTTTCTACCAATGGAGAGTTGTATTTCAAGGTGTAGAAGGCTATGATCTACAGTAAAATAAAACACCTAAAAACAATTTCTATGCCTCCTCCTCCTGCCTCATTTGACTTGGTACATGCTAATATGTCCTCTAACCACTGATTGGGTAACTCAGGAAATTTGGCAGTGAAATAACTGTTGGGGAAATACATCACACCACATTGCTTTTCTACACCATCCAACTGCAAGCTGATGAAATCTTGCTCAAATGATCTAAGACTACTTAAATGGCTGTTTGTAAAAAGTGTTTTCATTCTTATCTACTTTCCTCTTCTATTGGTCCCTTCTTTCTAAATTCTTAGGGTTTAAAGAGAAACCTTAAGATAAGAAATCATTCTATTCTTGTTAAGGAGTCCTGAAATTATGTCATTAAGAACCTTCCCTAGTTAGGCCAAGAACAGTTACTATCTAAAACAGTGGTTCCCAACCTTTTTTGACCAGGGACCACTCTCCAACATTAGTACCAAAAGGTTACAAATCAGTTTTTGGTCAACTTTAAATTTGGTTTGGGTGCTGATTCAGAAAATTGCATTAGATAGACTACATCAGCTCTTGTTTCTGATACAGAACATATGCCACCCAGTAGTCGCCATCTGCTTACCCACAGAAAACCATATTTAATAATATAGACCTGATGTGGTCTATCCAATGCAATTTTCTGAATCAGCACCCCAAATAACCCCAGGAGCAGGCCTAAAAACAAAGACACCAAGATTTTTTTTTTGCTTGGGCTATGTTATTATCTGTGGATTTTGTTAATGCTTGTGTAAAAAAAGGAGAGGAGACTGTGGTTGAAAAAAAAATACAAAACATGGAGTACGAGACCCAAGAAACTGTCCCTAATGGCTTTAATAATAATAATAATAATAATAATAATAATAATAATAATAATAATAATAATAATAAAAATTCTTTTTGGGGAACTAAACAGGGTCTTACAAATGACTGATTTCCCAATACAACAGATGTATGGAAATGGGAAGTAATATTTATTATTATTATTATTATTATTATTATTATTATTATTATTTTGGGGGACTAAACAGGGTCTTACAAAGGGCTGCTTTCAAATTTTAGGTCTTGTGGCCCACTGGTGTATTCCAATTAGACTGGAACATACTTAGTCCTAATCTTTTTTTATACTGGTTTTAAACCACTTCATTGGATGTGTTGCAATAGCAGATTCCCAGATTAGCTTAGTGTTTACACCTTATTTTATTTTTTGGTTATTTAATATTTAATGTTTATTTTTACTTAAGTGATATTTGTCTTTACTGTTCTAATGTAGCACAAATCCTATGTAAAATCATAGTATGTATTTTTGACATTAATATTGAAATCTGAAATATATACAGAAAGTCTTTACCCATGGGTTGGGAACCACTAGTCTAAAACCATTTCCACCCACTGAGATGCCAGCAATAGTAACTGCAGCTGGGTGTTCCAAATAAAATGTATTTTCTACACTATTCTGTATTTCTCTGTCTTTCAGTCACTTGTTACAGCTGATCTGATGATTTAGCTTTCTATTTAGCTGGCTTTAGAAAAAACACATACTATAGAAAACAGATGTCTTTTTTTTTTAAAGCCCTGAACATTTGCTGAAACCCACAAACAAAATGAAACCTTCTCTTTATTTACTCTTTACTTCATTAGCAGTTTCACTTCTGTGCTAGTTGACTGGAGTCATATTTTTTTCAACATAGCAACTAGTGGAACTTGTTTCTACATCATTATTTAGGATTGGGCACATGTTGATTGATGAAACTGTTGTGTTAAAATTATTAGCAGTAAATAGCCATGTATTGGGCATATTTACATCGAGTGTAAGAGAAGTTAATTCCTGGTAAGTCTGATTTAGAGAAATCATTTGACTGATCCCATTACATATTTGTAATGAAAGAAATCTGCTTAGAAGGAAATCTGAGCAAATTTACAAGGGTTCATTTCCAAAAAGTGTGGAAAGAACACACTTCTGAGCATGCGTACTTGAGCACATTCCCCATGGTCAATGGTGGGACCTCCTCCCAAATAAACATTATAGGAACTGGGATACCAGTCTAATATATTTAGATAAATCATTAATTCCATGTAATTAAAAAAAATGGACTTAGGATCCTGCAGAATTAATTCAGTTTGACACCACTTTAACTGCCATGGCTCAATGCTATGGATTTCTGTAGGTCAGTGGTTTTCAACCTATGAGTCCCCAGATGTTTTGGCCTTCAACTCCCAGAAATCCTAACAGCTGGTAAACTGGCTGGGATTTCTGGGAGTTGTAGGCCAAAACACCTGAGGACCCACAAGTTGAGAACAACTGCTGTAGGTTGTAATTTGATGAGGCAACAGTACCATTTGACAACCATTTGGCAACCCATGAGTTACCGAATGCCCATGTCTTGCATAAGGCTTTGAGCATTCAGAAATTTTCTCTGAGTGTGGCTTTAAGTTGCATGAGTTGCATCATGACTGAACAAGTGGGCATGGCAAATATACACTCTGTTCTTGATTTGATAGGAAGTTACTAGGTGATTAGGGGCCCCTGGTGGCACAGTGTGTTAAAAGCGCTGAGCTGCTGAACTTACGGACCAAAAGGTCCCAGGTTCAAATCTCAGGAATGGAATGAGCACCCGCTGTTAGCCCCAGATCCTGCCAACCCAGCAGTTCAAAAACATGCAAATGTGAGTAGATCAATAGGTACCGCTCCGGCGGGAAGGTAACGGCGCTCCATGCAGTCATGCTGGCCACATGACCTTGGAGGTGTCTACGGACAACGCCGGCTCTTCGGCTTAGAAATGGAGATGAACACCAACCCCCAGAGTCGGTCACGACTGGACTTAACGTCAGGGGAAACCTTTACCTTTTACCTTTACTAGGTGATTGTCTAGTCCATTGTTTCTCAAACTGTGCTCCTCCAGATGTTTTGGACTTAGCTTTCGCAATTCCTAAGAACTGATAAGATGGCTGGGATTTCTGGGAGCTGATGTCCAAAACACCTGGAGGAGCACAGTGTGAGAAACACTGGTCTAGTCTAATACCTTGGACTGAGAGCCAAATCCGACCTCCGATACTCTTTGGACAACAGCTTCTGAGCTCTGACTATGATGTACATGAGAGTGAGACCCTGGTCAAATGCAGAAACAGGATAAGTGCTAAACCTGATCCAGAGCTAAAGCCAACAAGTATTATACCCAATTTCAGAGATCTGCTGGTCTTGGACAATATAATACCCAAGAAGCCAGAGTAGAACATAGCCATAAGGTAAGAACTGGGGTCAGTAAATGACACAGAAGAAGAACCAAATGCAGCATCATATATAAGTGCTGGGTGAGTCCATGATCCTAAGATTCTATGCTCTAGTGTCTACCTTGATGGTTACTTTGGGTACTCAAATCTTTTATGACAGTATACCCTCCATTTTCTTTGGGGTTGGAATCTCTAGGGCCTCTTCCACACAGCTGAATAAAATCCTTTAAAATCCACATTATTTAAATCCACCAATAACCGGGCTGTGGCGCAGGCTGTTGAGCAGCTGCAATAAATCACTCTGACCATGAGGTAATGAGTTCGAGGCCAGCCCATGGCGGGGTGAGCACCCGTCAATTAAAAATAAAAAATAGCCCCTGCTCATTGCTGACCTAGCAACCCGAAAGATAGTTGCATCTATCAAGTAGGAAATAAGGTACCACTTATAAAAGTGGGGAGGAAAGTTTAACTAATTTACGACCTGGAATGAGGAAGTGCCGTCAGAGTGGATGATGAAGCAGCTGCTCCCCCCGTGGCCAGAATCGAACATCCCCTCAGGAGAAGGTTAAATTGCCTCTGCGTCTGTCTGTCTCAGTCTCTGTTTGATGTGTTTATGGGCATTGAATGTTTGCCCTATGTGTGATCCGCCCTGAGTCCCCTTCGGGGTGAGAAGGGCGGAATATAAATACTGTAAATAAATAAATAAATAAATAACTAGATCCACAAAAGTTAAACCCACACATGTGGTAGGCTGAGTTTGTTTAATAAATACCTTGCTTGCAGTACACAAGAAATTCTATGGAGACACATTACTGTGCAGATGTTATTGTCATTGGTACCTCTTCTTCATAGCTAGTTTTCATATTGCTTTTTCTGATGTGTGTACTTAACAGTACTTAAAACAATGCAGTTTCACTGTTTCTGGTGCTTAAAATACATATGTATCCATCTGTTTATGAGAAAAATATAAAAGCAAGAATCTGTAATGTAATAATTTATTACATTGCATAAATAAATATAAATGAATACTGCCGTCAGATAAAAATTATTTTTCACAGAGACATGTTCACCATGCATCCTTATTTGATTTTCTGTCTGATTTTGTCTCCATCTTGTGGAAAAACATGATGTTTAGAACAGAAAAGGGTTAGAGAAGATGTCTTCCTCGCAGCCAGTTCTCCCTTCCAGGGGATGAGTGTTTTGGATTAAGTTGTTGAGCTGATTCAGGAAATACGTTTTTTTGGGAATGGGCTGCAGGAGCGAGGCCTTTTTCTTGTCAGTCAATGCAAACTGCAGCCAGGCAACAATGAATGAAGTCAAGGATCAAATTCTTGAAAGCATCAGAGATTTGAAAATAGAAACCAGATGCAACGCAATGGAGGCTTAATGCATTAAGAGATGGTCTCAAGATATGGTATTGGGGGGGGGGGGGGGGCAGGGGAGCCTTTTTGAGGAATGGAAAGCACTCGTAAAGTTAATCTTTCCCCTGCAGCTTTTTAATGTCACACATGGCACAGTTTTGTTGTCTGCCAGAATCTGACTGCATCTAAATACTTTATTTCAGAGAGATACTTTATTTCAAAGAGATACATTAGAAACAGTTATAGAGTATACATGATGGTTTTTCAGGAAAACAAAAATACACAAAATGGTAACTCTATGCAAAATATGTTTCAACATTTCCATTTTGTTCCCAACTGAAAAGTAAAACCAAGTTTCAGATTATTTTAACAGCTAGGAGGAGAAACAAAGAAGCCTAGTTTATGACATGTGAGGAGACCCACTTGTACAAACTTCACAACATTTTATTAATTAGCATGGATTATTTTGTGTGGATCCTCTTGATCCTTTTTTTGTAAATGTTTGTAGAATAATCTGAAACTCTCTGGACCCTTCCAGACAGGCTCTATATCCCAGGATCTGATCCCAGGTTTCCTGTTTATCCCAGATTATCTGGCAGTGTGGACTCATACATTCCAGTTTAAAGCAGATCCTTGGATATAGGGCTTGTCTGGAAGATCCCCGTGTCTCTCCCCAGCAAACATGGCTGCTCATCACAGATCCTAGAGTTTTGTTTGTTTTTAAAGAAACACTAACAAATAAAAAATGTTGACTACGTGTGATTGTTTATGTTTGCTTCCTCCTGAATTGATTGCCTCTTTGGTTAGAGATGAATGACAGATAAAATTAATCCATGAGGTTTCTTGGGAAGTTATGAGGCAGAAATTCTTGGGTACATGTTCATAAGGCTTTTGTGTATGACAAAATTAGATCTCTACATATGAAGTACATTTTAATCTATACACACTGGCTGGTTCTATAAATTCCCTATATCCCAGGATCTGATCCCAGATTATCTGATTATCCCAGATTATATGGTAATAGAATCTCAAATAATCAGGTTCAAAGCAGATAATCTGGGATCAGATCCTGGGTTATAGGGTAGTGTAGATCCAGCCACTGTCAGATCTGGTGTGCTTGAAAATGTAAAAGACTAGGCTATAAAAATATGGGCTATATTTCATGCTTCTCTGCAAACATGCTTTTGTCTGATATATGCAGTCCCCAAGTTACAAACAAGATAGGTTATGTAGGTTTGTTCTTAAGTTGAATTTGTATGTAAGTCAGAACAAGCACATTTTAAGTGTGACTCCAGCCATGTGTGTGTATGCTTTGTATAGTACAGGAAAGGTCCCCTCTCAGCCTTCTCTTCTACAAGCTAAACATATGGTACTCTAAGCCATTCCATAGAACTTTGTTTCCAAATGTTTGATCACTTTGGTTGCCCTTCTCTGGACAGTTCTATCTTGTCAATATCCTTGTCAATATATCACTACCCACATTCTTACTGTTCATGTACTTCAGAATGGGTTGTTTCACCCCATGTCTTTACACAAAGCTCTGCAACAGTGGAACTGGCTTTTCAGAAAATATTGAAACTATGAAGAGGTTTCTGTCCATGCCTTTCTTTCCATCCCCCGGGGGCTTGAGGCCAGAACAGATTTGTGTGATGTGCCAGAGTGAAAAACTCTTGCTCCTTCTGCTGTCAAATGAACAAGGTGGTTTGATGCTCCAGTGAAGCAAGGTTGTAGGCGACTGGTTCCAAGTTAACCTGCTGTGATGAATTTCCTTTAAAAGCTCTTCAGGCATAGAGTCCATTTTTAATAGGAACAACTTGTGCCAACAACATAAGTGAAAGATAGTTGGTTTTTTTGGGCGGCAGTAGAAAATTTAGTAAATTATCCTCCACTTCCTGTATTGCATTCCAGCAAAAGGCAGACATATAAAGACTACTGAAAATAAACATTTAATATGTCCATTTCTCACACATAACATAAAGGTAAAGGTTTCTCCTTGACATTAAGTCTAGTCGAGTCCGACTCTGGGGGTTGGTGCTCATCTCCACTTCCAAGCCAAAGAGCTGGCATTGTCTGTAGACACCTCCTAGTTCATGTGGCCAGCATGGCTGCATTGAGTGCCATTATCTTCCTGCTGAAGCAGTACCTATTGATCTACTCACATTTTAATTTTTTCGAACTGCTAGGTTGGCCGAAGCTGGGGCTAACTACAGAAGCTCACCCCATTCCTGTGGATTCAAACTGCCGACCTTCCAGTCAGCAAGTTCTGCAGCTTATCAGTTCAATCTGCTGTGTCACCGTGGCCCCATACACATAACATACTTACGTTCTTCCACTGTAATGGTAATCACAATGAGTTTTTATCCAGTGCACTTCAAAAAGTGTTTCATACTATTATATGCATGTGCCTAGAGCAGCTTATAGCAATATTCCCCAACTTAATAATCTTCAGATACGTCGAACTATCATAAAGAGGAAACTATGGTGTCTGGGAATTTTGCAGCATTGGAGTTCAACCTCATGATCATCATCTATATATATAAAAGAGTAATGGAATCCCGGCGACCCACAAAACAACAAAACTACAGGCCCCCCGACCTTGAAATTTGACAACACAACCCATCATCCACGCCTCTAGGTTGATACAACAAAAAGCAAAGAAAAATAAAGTCCTAATTAGAGGGAGAGAAATAATTGTTTTTTATCCAATTGCTGCCACTTAGAAGGCTCTAAGCTCTGCCCACTTGGTCTCCTAGCAACCCACTCAGCCCAGTGTTAATAAAAGAATAAAAAATAAAATAAATACAAATAATACAATAAAAAACACTAAAAAATAATACAATAAAATACTATAATAACAAAATAACTAAAATAATACAACAAAATAATAAAATATAATAAATAAAAAGGTAAGTTACAATAAAATTAATTAAAAAAATACAAATAACGTCAAATAAAAATTCCACAACAACTTTTAACCAATACCACCACCACAGCAACGCGTGGCCGGGCACAGCTAGTATAATATATCTTCTTACCTTCCTCTCCTTAAGGGTTAATACGGGATAGACCATACAACATACATAGATAAAATGTAAAACAATGAAAGCATATCTTAGAAGACATAGACATCAGATTACAACACATTAAAATCATTTAGGTCTGGAGGGCATCTAGTAAATAATGGGCTTCCATACAATTCTAACTGGAGAGATCTTTCCCAGTGCAGCTACAACATTATAGTCAACCCTTCACTTTTTTTGGAGCAGCGTTGGGACATAGAACCTGCACAAAGTGGGAAAAAACGAATTATTAAAACAGCTTTCTTTAGCTGAGAGAACCTCTAGGAATCTTGAGATCCTTCAGCATGAAGCTGTCTGCCATTATGTTCTGTGACCTTTCCTCTATGAAGCCACCATTCTTTTACTTCTTGCTACCTTCCAAACTTTGTCAGGCTGAATCATAAAATCATAGAGTTGGAAGAGATCTCATGGGCCATCCAGTCCAGCCACATGCTAAGAAGCAGGAAATCACATTCAAAACACCCCCAACTAATGGCCATCCAGCCTCTGCTTAAAAGCCTTCAAAGAAGGAGCCTCCACCACATTCTAGGCAGAGAGTTCCAGTGCTGAACAGCTCTCACAGTTAGGAAGTTCTTCCTAATGTTCAGGTGGAATTTCTTTTCCTGTAGTTTGAAGCTGTTGTTCTGCTTCCTAGTCTCCAGGGCAGCAGAAAATAAGCTTTATCCCTCCCTATGACTTCCCCTCACATATTTATACATGGCCCTCATCATGTCTCCTCTCAGCTTTCTCTTCTGCAGGCTAAACATGCATAGTTCTTTAAGCCTCTCCTCGTATGGCTTATTCTCCAGACCATTTTAATCACCCTCCTCTGGACACCTTACAGCTTGTCAACATCTCCTTTCGATTGCAGTGCCCAGAATTGGACACAGTATTCCAGGTGTGGTCAGAATAGAACAGTAGCATGACTTCCATGGATCTAGACACTACACTCCTCTTTATGCAGGCCAAAATCCCATTGGCTGAAGAGGGAAGTCTTCTGTGTTTTTATTTGTGGCCTCCTTGTCCTCCCTGGCTCCTCTCTCTTCACCCAGAATGCATTACTTTGATGACATTTGTGGTTTCTCTGTTTCCACGCTAGTCATTTTTGGAACCTTTAGACATTTTATTATTGCTTCTGCTTTTCGATTTCTTTTTCTTTCTAAGACCCTTTCAGTTTATTTCTTCTGCTTCTGTTTAAACCATTGCTCATATTTTATTATCTTTTGTCTTGATTAATACTGTGGTTTTTTTGCTGGGGCTCTTTCTTATCATCTTTTCATGTGTCATTTTCTACTACTCTCAAAGCTACCTTCCTTCTGCTTTGCACTCCTTCCCTAAATGTTACAACCAGACTGTGTTGTCGAAGGCTTTCATGACCAGAATCACAGGGATGTTGTGTGTTTTCTGGACTGTATGGCCATGTTCCAGAAGCATTCTCTCCTTACATCCAGACTACCTGCATAAACTGGTTTAATAATAATATTTTTCCTTCCCTAAGGAATCAAGCAACCATAATTTTTAGAGATGAATTGAAAATTTCTGAGAATTCTTGACATCCTTGTTATCCTATAATTCTTAGGAAGCTTTGGGGAAGCCATGATGGTAAGCTGGCATAAAACAGATTTGTTTGCAATCATCATCTGTTCCAAAGTTCTCGTCTGTTACATCCCGGCTATTTCACTCAGCTCCTCTTATCCCATCTGATTTCTCCTGCTGGGAAATTAATCCTGCATGTTCTGGTCTTAGTTAAATCTTCTAAGGCTCTCCTCTCCTCCTTCCAGAATCGTGTTTTCTCTTTCTTGTAGTGATCTAGCATTTGCAGTATATATGGCACAGGATAAGAAGAAACTACTTTGGCAAGAGTTAGCTTTGTTGTTCACTTGGCTAGCATCAGCTACATTTGTACAGAGCTTCAAAAAGTTACTTTTCAGACTACAACTCCCCAAATTCCCCTCCAGCATGGCTCAGGTCTATGCTGGTTATAGGATTTTGGGGGCTGCAGGTAATGCTTCCAAGCTCTGGTGGTTCCTTCATATAATTGTGTCAATACTTCTCAGTGGTTGAGGTCCAGAGACACATATTGTTCTGCACAGTCGAGAAAAGTTTGCAATTCTGGTTCATGAACAAGCTTCATGTGGCAGGGATGTGGTTTTCGTGTAGCCTAGGGACAGCTGCTGTTTAAAGGGAAAAAAATTAAATTTCCACAGGCCTTGTCTGTACATAAATTAGTTATTTGGATCACAGCCAAGGATTTTATTCACTGTGAAAAGACATAGGACTGGAATACTTACAAAACAGTAGGACCACTTGCAGAATTTTCCCGTCTTTTGCAGAGAGGCAGCAAGTAACTCCCAAAATCCAAAAATTAATTAAGTCACAGCAAGTATGTGTGGTAACAGTACCTAGACACTCACACGAAACAAGAAATGAATGGGAAAAAACTGAGATGCTTCAAACATGACAGATGCTTTGTATTTAGAAAGCCCCGGGTTAAATGCTTGAGATGGAAATCAGCAGAACTGGAAAATATTTCTTCTGTTATGTCTACAGTACTAGACTTGATCAATCAATGGTGTAACTTAAATATACAGTAGTGTCTCACTTATCCAACGTAAATGGGCCGGCAGAATGTTGGATAAATGAATATATTGGATAATAAGGAGAGATTAAGAAAACGCCTATTAAACATCAAAATAGGTTATGATTTTACAAATTAAGCACCAAAACATCATGTTATACAACAAATTTGACAGAAAAAGTAGTTCATTACACATTAATGCTATGTAGTAATTACTGTATTTATGAATTTAGCACCAAAATATCATGATATATTGAAAACATTGACTACAAAAATGCTTTGGATAATCCAGAACGTTGGATAAGTGAGTGTTGGATAAGTGAGACTCTACTGTAATGCAACTCTTTACACTTTTATATACAAGATAACAGGCTGGCTCCTAGCTTCCCTTTCACTAATTGAATACATTTCACATTTCTAGAATAAGACTTTCCCCTTTTCATCTGCATCCAAATGTAATAACTCTCCTGTGCATAGATGTTGGTAATGATAACCCTTGTTAATGGTGAGAGAAATAGTGCAGGAAGCTGTGGATATTGATGCTGAGAAAGGATGGGCGCAGCCACTCCCATAATTAAATGGAAGTATAACTTAAGTTTCAAGCCAGTCAGGAAATGAGCAAAGAAAGGGCTGGATGAGTGGGAGACATGTGGAGCCCAAATCTCATTTCCTTCAACTGTCCCAGTTTGCCCAAGACAGTTCTGATTAATCCTCTGTTGTGAGCCGCGGTGGTGCAATGGATTGTCAGTTGTCAGTTTGAATCCGCGAGATGGCGTGAGCTCCTGTCTGTCAGCAGTAGCTTACAGGGACATGAGGAAAGCCTCCCAGCTAACACATCTCAGTGTCCCCTGGGCAATGTCTTTGTAGACGGCCAATTTTCTCACACCAGAAGCGACTTGCAGTATGTTCTCAAGTTGCTTCTGACATGATAAAAAAAATCTTCTGTTTTCCCATTTTTTCAGCTGCTGATAAATTGGCCCAGTTGCTTCCTCCTCTTCCCATTTTCTCCCTTTGTCCTCAGCTTAGTTCAGTGGCTGAAAACTGGATTCTAACTGCCAAAGTAGTTGGCATTCAGTTAATTCAGCAGAGGGGAGAGGAGGGGCAAAATCTTTTCCTTCCTCTTATTCCATGTAGGACCTCATCACATGGAGATCCAGAAGCCAGGGCCAGCAGGGAAACTGTGGGGCAGCGCCTGGCTTAGCCCGCTTACTGTGGTTGGATGTGGGCTGCCATCCCCCAACGTTTTTCATCTGTCCTCGGCTTCATCCTGTGCTGTCCCTGGCTTCTTCAATGAAGAGAATGGTAGATAACCCATATCCTCAGGGCCCCTTCTTAGTACACTGCCAGCACCCTGCTGGGACGGAAGCAAATGCAGTCCCGCCTGAAGTAGCCCTGTGTCATATAATGGGCTCCAGAGGACTCTGTCCCATTTGCGTGCCAGCAGTGCACTAGGATGGGGAAAAATCTCCATCTGATGAGGTGGTTTGACTCAAGCAAAAGCAATCTGCTGCAGTCTGCTAGCTTGTGTGTTCTTCCTCATTAGTACTTTTTGCCATCTTGACCACATTGTTGTTGCTTGGCATCATCTGTCCTGGTTTTCATCTGTGAAAGGTTGGAGGATGTAAAATCTGTAATAAAATGTTGATATATATTTCTTCAACCTCTTTGCTCAAAATGCTCATTGTGAATAAGTCTAATGAAAGAATTGAAATAAATTTACTATTGGGAACAAATCTAATATGTTGTGTTTTCTCACTATCCCAATGCAGATGGGTTACTACAGTAGAGTCTCACTTATCCAAGCCTCGCTTATCCAAGCCTCTGGATAATCCAAGCCATTTTTGTAGTCAATGTTTTCAATGTATCATGATATTTTGGTGCTAAATTCGTAAATACAGTAATTACAACATAACATTACTGTGTATTGAACTACTTTTTATGTCAAATTTGTTGTATAACATGAAGTTGTGGTGTTTAATTTGTAAAATCATAACCTAATTTGATGTTTAATAGGCTTTTCCTTAATCCCTCCTTATTATCCAAGATATTCGCTTATCCAAGCTTCTGCCGGCCCGTTTAGCTTGGATAAGTGAGACTTTACTGTACTATACTTTTTGACAAATACCCTTGCAATTAAATTGGCTAAATATTTCTTTCCTATTATACTTTCAGGCAGGCATTTATTTCAGTGAACTTTGTAAGTCAAAAGGGTGGGTCCTTGTTGTAAGTTTCCTGCTCCTTTTGATTTGAAAAACAGTAGGGGAAATACCTGGAAAATATGGTGGTGGTGTTTTTTTATCCTGTGCATGTCCAATGTAATTCAGTAGGCTTTAATTGATGCTTATAAATAATTATTTTCTGTCTCTGTGATTTCTGCACAGGTTGAGAATTGAAACTTTTGAGAAGCCTGTGGGTGTTTAATCAAATAAACAGACAAAGAAGTAGGAAAGATCATATTCAAAACATTTCTTTTAGATCAAGTTACATAACAGAAAAATGGATACCATAACCAAAATTAGATAATAGGAAAGATATTCTGTTAAAATACAGTATGCCGATATCTTGAAAAATAAATAATACTCTCAAAAGTAGAACCTGTATCTTCACTGTTCTGTCATGCACGAAAGTAATAAAACTGCAACAGTAACAATAATATATAGGCGTAATGATGATAGATATGTCAGAGGTAGAGAATTTATTTTAGCCTGTGTTGCATCTTTCTTGCTCGGTTCCAGTAGTGTTTGTGGACCTGCAGTCTCCTTTCTCCAAATTATGTTGAATGCTGCTGCATTGGCCGTGGTAGGTAGCAGGTTACATAAGCTTGCCCCAGTGAAATAATATATTATGCTGTTTTGCATTTTACATTGCCAGTCTTTTCTGTTGGCCACTCCTGGCTGCCGCGTAAACATTATCCCTGTTCATCTGATCAGCAGAACAAAAAAGCAAAAGCCAGTGTTTTCTACACAGAGTTATTCTAGCATCTGAGAGAACATGGTCATTTCACATCAGTGAAAGGCTGAACATCAGGATATAGTTATGTTTTCTTCTTGCCCTGATAGGCAGAAATGGTACAGGCCTACGAGGAGCATTGCATAGTGATAGCAACCCACAGTAAGGCCAGTCTTCATTATTGCCACGTGCCCCATAAGGTAGACCAGAATATCCATACCTTTGCCTGCTCAGGGCTAGCAGATGAGGGGAAATGCAGCTACTGTGTAGCATCCTTGCTGGGATGGGACTGAAGAGAAGACATTAGCATCCCTGCTACCAATGCCATGTAGACTCAAAAGGAGGAAACTGTCCAGGTATGTTGGGGGACTGAAGCCCTTTCCTTCAACCCAGGTGAGGAAAGCAGTGGGATCAAGCCTTGCTTCAGTTGTGGAAGAAGGATAAGCATCCCCAGCCTCCTGTACTGGATCAGACCTCATTGAAGAGGAAGTGAGGCTGGGGCCCTGGGTTTTTCTCTTCCTCCACCACTTAAGATGATCCCAACCCACAGCTACGGCTGCTGCTTATCAGTTCCCATGAGTACACTGTCTGCAGTTCATAAACCTGTCTGTTCAATAATATCTTTACTTATGAGTAGGTGTGACTTCCAAGCCTTTCTACTTTCAAACATGTCAGCCAATAGTTGGAGCTGATACACCACCCTTCTCATGAGCATCTGCAGCTACTTAGGAGTGGCAACAGCGCCCAAGCATTTCTATTCAGGAGTAGACTTCTAGCTGCCTGACATGACCTACTACAGCCACTCCTTTGGTTTCACCAGCAAAGAAGGAAAAAACAATCCCTTCAGTTGCCGAGGCAGGGGGCTTGGACAGGATGCCTGTTAACCCTCACTCAATGTAGTATGGGTATATTGCCTCCAACAGGTTATTTTGTGAGAGATTTAAATCAGCACATAAGGACTTCAGGTTAACAGCCCAGTCCCTCTCAAGGCAGCCAAGCCCATGGATGTAAATACAGAGAGTCCCAGTAGGCGATGGAGAATCATAGAATTGGAAGAAATCTTGTGGACCATCCAGTCCAACCCCCTGCCAAGAAGCAGGAAAATCGCATTCTTGGAAGACAACCTTTTTGGAAGACAACCCCTTTCCCAAAAAGAGAGCTGCCTATCTAGGGAAGAGAGCAAGAAATATAGAAGCTTTCTGCCAAGGAGAAATTCTCCTCAGAAATAGGAATGTTATGATTTTTTTTACAGGGCCCAAATACTCCAAAGGCACCAGATCCCATCTGATCTTGGAAACAAGGTAGGATCAGCCCTTATTAGTATATGGATGGGAGACTGCCAATGAACATCAGATTTCAAAAAAAGGAACTGACAAATCACTTTTGAGTGTTTCTTGTCTAGGAAAACTAAGAAATTCATAAGATTATCATAAGCTTGAGAGTTGGGTTGAATGCATACACTTACACTCACATTTAGATTTTCCACCACTTTTTTCTGAAGTCACTAAAATAATCATAAGGTCATAGAGATGGAAGAGACTACAAGAGCAATCAAACCTAACCCCTCTATGAAGAAACACACATTCAATCTTGTTCCTTGGAGGAGTTGCTTCTTCTCCTATGTCCCAAATCCCTGAGGGGGATTGCTGAGAACAATAGCAGAAATACATTAACTAGTCTAAATAGTTGCATCTATATCCATAATAAAAGTGAAAGCCCGTATGTGGCACAGGTGTCCGCTCACTAAGACAGCCTCCAGCCTCCACAAACAGGCTATAGTTCCCAGTGCTGAGGAGCCAGCAAGTCACTCCAGTCCACTGACATTGCGGTTACACTGAGCTCCATGAACATGTAGCCCAACCCCTGCCAATGTCCTTCCCAAACACTACGGCCCACCACCCAAGGAATGCTTTCATTTGGGGACCATTTCATCCTAAATTTTGCTTTTTCCTCCACCACAGGCAGGCATCCCAGGGTTCTCCATTGGTGTGGAATTTGCATGACCCAGCCCGCTATCTCTCCCTTTCAAATCTGTCTGCATAACAAACACAGCAGAACTGAGCAGCAACTTACTGCTAACCCTAAACTTACTGGAGGAGTTTGGGGAATTGACTCCACATGGTGGAGGTTGTAGTTCACCCTGCATCAAGTCAGAACTCTGTGACTCTCACTGAGGGATTTAGAGGAGTTTTAGTTCACCTACACCCAGAACACACTATGAACCCAAACAATGATGGGTCTGGACCAAACTAGCCATGCATACCTGATATGCCCAGATTTGGATACTGGTGGGTTTGGAGGGGAATTGGCCTGGACATTTGGGAGTAGTAGGCGCTGGGATTTATAGTTTACCTGCAATGAATGAGCACTTCGAACCCCACCGATGATGGACTTGGACCACACTTCTTACACAGAGCCCCTATAACCAATAAAATTTATTGGACAAATTTGGGGAAAAGGGAGTTATATTTCACCTGTATCCAGAGAAACAGTGACCCCCACCAACAATGGACCGGGACCAAACTTCGCACAGAGAAGCCTCATGTCCAACTGAACATACTTCAGGGGTTTGTGGGAATGGGCCTTGATTTTGGGAGTTGTAGTTCACCTTCATCCAAAAACCACTGAACCCAGCCAATGACAGATCTGGACCAAACTTGGCACACAGACTGAAAATTGCCTACTGTGGGTACTGACAGATGTTTCGGGACAATTGCCCCGGGAATCTGGGAGTTGTAGTAGTTCATCCCCATCCAGAGAGCATTGCAGTCAGGCAATGATCAGCCAATGACAGATCTGGACCACACTTGCTACACAGACCCAAAATGGCCAACTTTGAATACTGGCAGGGTTTGGGGAGGATTGATCCACGATTCTGGGAATTGTAGTTCACCCACTCTAAACTGAGAATACTTAAAATTCAAATACAAATAATGCCTTTTTCAAATAACCCGGTCCCCAAGCTAGTTTTAAAATAAGAATTCCCTCACATTCTTAGTCCTTGGCTTTGTGGTGCATACATCTGGGTAAAATTCAGACCTAACCTTGCTTATTCAGTCTTTTAGTACTTGTCCACAAATTCCTGAAACCTATATTTTAGCAGAATGCATTTCCTTAATGTTCAGGCATGATTGTTACATCTTTATCCTTATTGTTGTTATCAGGTTATTCAGTGTATATATGTATGCCTTAAAGTTGCCTGTCAACTTACAATGACCCCACAAATTTCATAGGTTTTCTTGGACAAGAAATACTCAGATGTGGTTTTGCTAGTTCATCCTCTGAAATATAGTTTGCAGCAGCTTCCTGCTTGCATTCTTTGAGCTGACCCATGGGTGTTGTGTGCCTTAGAATAATTTCTGGCTAGGTTTTCTTGGCAAGATTTATTCAGAGGGGTTTTTCCATTGCCTCTGTCTCTGGCTGGGAGAGTGTGACTTGGCCTGGTTTCTGATGAGTTTCCAAAGATGAGCTGAATTCAGGTATGGAATCATAGAGTACATCTACACTCTAGAATTAATGCATCTTGACATCACTTTAACTGTCCTCACTCAATGCTATGGAATCATGGGAATGTAGTTTTACCAAGTGTTTAGTCTTCTTTACCAAAGAGTGCTGGTGTCTTCCCAGTTACAACTCTCAGGATTCCATAGCATTGAACAATACCAGTTAAAGTTGTGTCAAACAGTTTTAATTCAACAGTGTACACCATGCTTTCTGCTAGCACACACATTCAGCTCTATATGTGGATTTACAATTTTAAATGAAGTGCTGTTGATTTGTTTTTTTTTGACATATATTTCTAGAAGAAATGCCTCCCTCTGCTATTCTATAACAGAAGGATAACCCTAGCTAGTCCTTTATTAGTTTGTTAAGACCTTTCAGTCAATAGCTCTGAAGAAGTAGACTTAAAATACAAAAGCCTACCAACTTCATTTTCTCTTCAGATCTTCAGATCTCTTTACATACTGATATTCCAGACAAACATGGATATTCTCCTCATTTAGGCCCCTTCCACACAGCTGAATAAAATCCCACATTATCTGCTTTGAACTGGAAGGCATGGCAATATGGACTCAGAAAGTTTAGCTCAAAGCAGATATTGTGAGATTTTCTGCCTTGATATTCTGGGATATAGGACTGTGTGGAAGGGCCCTCATAGTTCATTCATTCTAGAATGTCCCCAGTCTTAGAACAGGATGATAATAATCTGTTGTGGGATTAGAGGGTTTTTAAATGGTTGATCTTTTTTTGTCATATAAAATCAGATATAATTACAGAAACAGTTCCTCCCAACACAGGATGTATGCATGCATTTGTATGGGCTCATCAATTCTGGTTAAAATATTTGTTGGACATGTTCATGTTCTTCTCCCAAAAGCGTTGAATCCACATTGTTTACCAGGTGGAATGTCTGCAGTTAATACCACCAATTAATAATGTGTGAACTAACTTATTTAAAGACAATGAAGGAGTCTCTTCTGATTGATTCTGTTATCCTTTGCCTTCAGTTACAGTTCATAGGGAAGCATATTTTCAATATTCCCAATCAATCCCATGAGGTGATTTGGGCTCAAGACCTGAATCGCCTCATACTATGTCTTTGCGGTCCTTAAAAAGGTAAAGGTTTCCCTTGACATTAAGTCCAGTCATGTCTGACTCTGGGGGTTGGTGCTCATCTGCATTTCTAAGCCGAAGAGCCGGCATTGTCCGTAGACACCTCCAAGGTCATGTGGCCGGCATGACTGCATGGAGCGCCGTTACCTTCCCGCCGGAGCGGTACCTATTGATCTACTCACATTTGCATGTTTTCAAACTGCTAGGTTGGCAGGAGCTGGAGCTAACAGCGGCCGCTCACGCCGCTCCCGGGGTTTGAACCTGGGACCTTTCGGTCTCCAGCTCAGTGCTTTAACGCACTTCGCCACCGGGGCTCCTTATTACTTGGGAAATTACCACTTACCCTATTGAGAAGGTTGTTAGATTAGTGACACTTGCCACTATTGCCCCACATAGAAGTCAGTCCTACCTTTGTGAAGTGCTGGGAGTCAGATGTCTTTGTCTCTTGCCAAAGCCTCATTGGGCAATCAGGTGTTAGTAATAGTTTATACCTTGGACACCAGCAGTCTGGTTTTCTTATCCTTGATTTAGTGAGCTCCGGTATGTTTCAGGATGTTAAGCTTTTTATTGCTGGGAAAGAAACAGAGGCCTTACCCCTGACATACTGATCTCCATTAGTGAAAGATGAACATCTTTCTCATCCAGCATAAAAGCTCATCTGTTACTGGTGGTGTTAGTTAATTACATCATTAGCTGTCAGCATTGTAAAGCCCCCTTTCTTCCTCTGTGCCTTCTCTTTGTTTTTATTTGCTTTATTTTCTTGAGTCTTATGTTTTTGGAGCATTAGCTGACTGTTTGCCTGGCCTAACCAAGGGTTGCTCTTACTAGAGAGGGTTCCTCAGAGCTCTGTACCATTCCTGACTACCAGGTTGTAAGAGGGGAGAATCACTTCTTTTGCCATTGGAAATTAACACAGCACAGGTAAGACCAATGTCTTTCACAACCAGCTTTTTCCCGATCATTGTAAATTGAGACACAGCTACAAAGGGAAAGCCAACAATTTCAACAGAAACCCATCACTGACAAATAGAAATCATAGGTGCTATTTGCTTTATGAATCAAGAGTTAAGATCTTGGCACATACCTGTGTTGAGTTGTTATCTAATATGCTTGCAGTATAAAATGGAGCTGGGATTATTATTTTTAATCATTATTTTGTAACGGTATGTTGCTTAGGGACATAAACATAATATTTGTAAAGGTTTTTATTCATAACAAGAAAAGGGATCTCAAAACATCCTATTGGGGAAAAATCGTGAAGTCTTATGTGTTATTTTTGGCTCTTGCACAAAAACGTTGTTTTTGCAAAATATAATATTTGCAATTCAAAATGTGTTTTGCACAAAGAACAATGGTTTTTGCACACAAACCATTTGTAGTCTTCTCTACAAAAAGCCCAAACATACCTTGACAACACACATACAAAACACACTGAAATGCTATACTGTCCAGACTCTCTATGGCCAATGCAATAAATATTTGAAAGGAAAGAACATGTCCATTCTTGTCTTTGAAAGCCGTTTACACTGTACTGTGCCTCCCAATGGGAAGCCCCTTCCCATTTTGAATAAAGACATAGGCCTTGAATAGATTTTGACATTATTCAGATAGAAGGAACATGGTGAAGGGTTCTTTCCAACTGGCATGCAACAGGCCCAAAATACCCAAGAAAGAGGGTATTTTGTGGTTGAATGTGCTATATCACTGCTGAACAGCCTGCAGTATGAATCCTATAAGGTCCAAAAGATCTCCTGTGCTATGGTTGGTCAGGAGAAAGACAATGGCTGAATATAGTCAGACTTGCTTGATTTTATAAATTGACATTTTATACTAGAGAACACAGTGCACACAGGTCTTTAAAATATGACAATGACATTATATTTTCTACTGTGGATGTAATTTCTGGAACAGCTGTCAATAATAATTGCCCACCATTGAATAATATTAATCTCCCAATTTCAGCTTCATTACTCCAAATGGGATAGGTTACACACTTGGAATGGAGACTCTCAAGGGAATGTCTGAAATCATTGAGGTAGAATGGTTGTATTAATGCAAACATGCCCTTTCCCCATTTCATTAACATGCTACCTTTTTTTGGACTCATGCTCCCTTTCCCACTTCCAGCATAAATGTACTGGGCTCTGCCTTAAAATAAATATTTACATTGCACAGGAGAGATTTTTTTTCCTTGAATCACCTGAGTCTCATCTGTAGACATTACTGAGTGCAGATAGTAATGGATTTATTGTTTGCGTTGTAAACTTCTGGGCACTTCACACAATGGCTCTGGCACTGAAATATGCATCTGTGAACTGGGGTTCCATGATAAACTGGTCAAATGCTATACCTAAAGCACAGATTAGCATTGGCCACTTAGGGAAGTGCCATACAGAAGTGCCTCACAAGAACCCTAGTAATCTGAGCATTTAGAGAGCTGCCTATCTATAGGCAAAGTGAAGAATTTAGTAACAGCAAACCAAAAACATCGTAATAACCTGGATTTGGGGAATAATCTCTTCATCTAATGACACAGCAGTTTAGCCCTTTGCCTTCTGGAGGCTAAGATGGAAGAACGGTGAAACTGTCAATTTGAGCAGCAATCCTAAACACTATTTCTGACATAGGGTAGAGCTTGAAAAAATTACTTTTTGACAACTACTCCAAGAATCCTCCAGTCAAAATGGACACTAGCTGTCCATGTTAGCTGGGGAGTCTCTGCAAATTGTGGTCCATACAAATAACTTTTCCAAGATTTCCAGGCTTAGCCTCCATTACCATTATTTTTGGATTTGTTAATACTTGCCTTTTTCTTTTCTGTTTTTCTTTTTGCCTTTTAAAAAACTTGGAGTAATAAACTAGCAATGATATCACTTGTGTGATCTACCTTAGGAATGGCATTTTCTATTTGTGGATGTCTGGCACAACTATTGAAGACAATTGGATTAAAGAGCATAAAGAAAAATTATAGGATGTCTTGTTGTACTCCTTCCCACCATGAACATAAATATGATTTTGAAAGCAACTTTGGTGGTGTCTGGCAGGGACAGTGATGTGCTGTGGTTTGCTCAAATGTGCTTTTGGGAATTCTATTCATAGAACCTTGAATAAAGACTCCAGCGAGTCTCTAGAATATGTGAGGCACAGTAGCTTTTTCACAGGCATTTGAATAATTACCAGGTCACAGGGAGTTCAGCTGTCATGTACTTCTCAAGATGAGTCAGTCTCTCTGACAAACTGATTTCTAAACAAATTATTGATCGTGATGGCAACACAACTGCAGGGTTTCTTGTGGCAACTCAGAACTTGACCAAAACAATGCACTGTACTGACAGAGTCTATTCAGGCATTCTGTCCTTTCCGTCATGTGTTGAAGTAGGAGTTTGAAGCCTCATCTCTGCAGTTGCTGGTAATCATCTTAAAAGTGCTTGAACTTGACCACATAGTGTTAACTCTTCTTTCATTCAGCATCTTTCTTCAAAGTATTGCTACCCAGTTATTGTCACTAGGCAAAACTGGAGATGTTTTGGGCTGAAAATATTTGGGATGCTGAGTTGTAGAGACTTGTTAGCCACCTCTGAGAAGAACTGGGTTCCAATTATCTTCTTGGTTATGAATGATAACCAAACAGAACCTGACACATTAAGATAACAGCCTGTGGCTGTGATACATTGTAACTTTAAACTTTAATTGCCTCTGCGTCTGTCTCTGTCTCAGTTCTATGTGTATATGGGCATTGAATGTTTGCCCTATATGTATATAATGTGATCCTGAGTCCCCTTCGGGGTGAAAAGGGCGGAATATAAATACTGCAAATAAATAAATAAATAAATAAATAAATAAACCCAAAACGCTACTTCACATGTGCTTTCCCCTAGTTGCTGTTTGTCATTCAGTTTAGCAACAAGCCAGGTTCTGTTGAGACACCATTTTGGTGATGTATCAACAACCTAGTGCCCTTTCCATTATGGCAGTAGCTCAGAAAAGAGCTAGAAGAACCTAATGAAGAATTGGTGGATCAGGAAGCACTTGCTGTGTGAAGGGCGTCACAGGTTTACGTAAACATCTCTATAGGAATATGGTTCGGCTGCAAGCCACACACTCCCCAGAAGGCTGTATATAGGTAATGTCATGTACGAATGAGTTGTGAATAAATCTATACATCTGTAAAGGAGGCACTCCACATTTGCTGGGGCAAGCTTCCCATGGAGTTGAGAAAACTGAATTAAAAACTATTATTTTTACCTGAAGGAACACTTCTCAAGGAATTTCTAGGTTCTGCAATACAACTCTATGGTCAACGTCTGTTGGAAGTTGGCCTAGAGATTCATAGAGAGGAATTATTAATCAAATCCATGAAGAATCAAATCCACACAAGTTAAATACATAAATGTGGAGGGCCGGCAGTAGTTGGTTAAGTGCAAAGTTGATTTAAGGGATAAGTTGAATGTCCAGGTGGCACTATATGAAGTAACAACCATGGCAAGCAAAGGTGTGGTTTGTTGCAATGGGAACAAGGGAAACAACCTAGACCAGAAACAAATAACAGCGATCAAACAGAACTTGAGCTCTTTCATACAAGTTGCTAGTCTAAACAATTAAACAATCTAAACAATCTCTGAACAATTCAATGTACTGGACTCGACCATCACTGTCAAGATAGCTCTCTTAAGAGGGGAATGGCCTTCAGGGCATACTGATATGGATCCCTGCAACACCTCTTGTACCAAGGAAACTATACAATCGTCTTCAAAGGAAGGTTGTTGCTCCAGCTCTTAAGCTAATTTTTCAGTCACATTGGGTTGAGCAAATAATCTGATTGATTTGGGAATATGGATTAAACCTTATCCAAGTCTAAACCAGAGCCAATTCTAGCTAATGGAATGCCTTGGTTGCACTTGATCGTGCAAATGCTTGACAGTGTTATTTCCCCAATAATTTCAACAATCCCATTCATATAACACATTTTAAGTGTTGATATTTCTGCGTATGCACTGTCTCATGTGTTTCATGTGGGATCAAACAATCCATAACTTTTGCAAAGTCTTGTCCAAGTAAGATACATTCCCATTTAAATTAAAGGCATTCACAATTCCATGGATTTCAGTGAAAAAGGAATTATTTCTTTATTTTTGGCATTCCCTCATTGCATCATTAGATTTAGGGGCAATGACACTTTATTGCACACCCACTTTCTATGAAGAAGGTATCCACTGAACCATCCAATTCCTCTGCGATAGAATGTATATTCTTCCCTAACAGATATCTTTGAGTGGTTAATGTAAGGTTAAGCAGGACATAAGAATAATGAAATCAACACCTTTGAGATTTTAAGTTTTGCCTGAAGTACAGGGCTGTCAGCATATGATAAATCTATGAGTGGGAATGTCTCATGTAATAAATAGCAAAGCAGATATACAGTAGAGTCTCGCTTATCCAACCTTCGCTTATCCAATGTTCTGGATTGTCCAACGCAGTCTTTCTCCCGCCCGGATCAACAGCTGTTTCTCTAGGCAGCAAGGACTGAACTTTTTATGGATTTAACTTCTGACAATGTTGTTGCTGTATGCTCATATTCTATCTTTATTTGCAGTCAATTTGTTAGTAGCCAATGTTTTTGTAGTTAATGTTTTCAATACATTGCGATGTTTTGGTGCTAAATTTGTAAATACAGTAATTACTACATAATGTTCCTGTATATTGAACTGCATTTTCTGTTGATTTATTGTAAAACATGATGCTTTGGTGCTTAATTTGTAAAATCATAATGTAATTTGACATTTAATAGGCTTTCCCTTAATCTCTCCTTATTATCCAACATTTTTGCTTATCCAATGTTCTGCCAACCCATTTATGTTGGATAAGTGAGACTCTACTGTATATACATTTATCATCCTTCTTTGGTCATATCTGCTTCTTTCTGTCTAATGAAGTAGCCCTCTTGGGACGGGGTTGATCGCTCCACGGAGCTTAATGGATCCAGACTGTTATACCATATAACCCACATATCCATGGGGATATGTTTCTGAATTTACAGTGGAAACAGGAAGTCATGGATAATAGTAAACCCTATTGACATGAACAACTTCCATCATAATTTATGATTGTGTTCTTTTGGAAGACCTAGAAAATTTCTATACAGGTATTTGGGGTAATGTCTGGCCAAAACAGGTCTGACCTACCTACATCATTCCAAGTCAGTAGTTCTCAACCTGTGGGTCCCCAGATGTTTTGACCTTCAACTCCCAGAAATCCTAACAGCTAGTAAACTGACTGGGATCTCTGGGAGTTGTAGGCCAAAACACTTGGGGACCCAAAGGTTGAGAACCACTGCTCCAAGTGTTTGGGACTCCCAACTCCTAGTCAACTTGTCCAGTAGTCAGAAATTCTGGGAACTAAAGGCCCATACACCTGGAGGGCCATAGGTTGTGTAGGCCTGCCATATAATCAGCTTGAGGACTTGAAAATTCCTAAAGAGGACATATTTTTTGGATGTTCATAGCTGAAATTAGGTACTGGTTCTGCTGGTATGAGGGTCATACTGTACTGTAGTTAACACTCTGCTTTGTTGTTTTGCCTTTCCCACTACATGCACATATATTAGAAACCACAGAAATATATCTTTTTTTCTTTTGTAAACATTTCTCCACCAACTCACATGATCAAGATTTCCAGATGGACAGGTTTCAGTTCAAAAGAACAGATTGATCCCATTCCTGCCGGAGGCAAACTGGAATGAAGACTTGGGGCAGAACGTACATTTTGAAATCTTCCTGGCAGAAACTTGCTTCTAGTCCTGGAACACTTTCTAATTCTCCTCCTTTGAAGAACTTCAGAAAGAAGGAAAAGAGGAAGTACCGGTATATCCTAGCTGGCCGACTCCTTCCCAATTCTCTGCATTAGGAACAATCTAACCAATTAAAACGGAACCAAAGGATTTTCTTTTGAAATAATTGAGATATAGTTATGCTCAGATTTGCCTGGATTATGCTCATAGGTTGTACTTTGTTTCATTACAATCAAAAGGCCGTGTAATTTATTTTTGCTAGTTTTTCATGCTCCTGCAATTTCACTGTGTGAAGTAAACAGGATAGTATATTTTGCTATGGATGATTTATTCAGGCTAAACAGAGTAACTAATGCTATTCAGAAGTTGCTCCCCTATGAGGATTTTTTAAAGAGAGTCCTACATATTCATCAAGCTCAGTTGATTTTACCACCCCCCACCCCCCGTCATGCCAGGTCTCTGCTGATCCCTATGTTGATCCTTGTTAGCCAAACTACAAAGCAAAGCCAGCGTTGTTGGCACAGTCTTTGGTTTGAGGGAAACTGCAAAATCCCACATGGCCTGTTTCTAAAGGGGGAAGGGTAGGTTGCTGATTTGTAAAAGATACTCCATTTGGATTACAACTCCCAGAACTGTCAGTTTTCACCAGGGAGATTTGAGGAATTGCAGTTGCAAAAAAAAAAAATTCCAGATCCATTCCAGATCCATTTTTTTGCTCTAATTGTAAACCAAGTAGTCAATGCTGTTTGTGTCATCTTAAACTCCTTATGAGAAAAGATGTTGGGATGGTGGGACTCTAGTCATATTAGAGTCTCACTTATCCAACACTCGCTTATCCAACATTCTGGATTATCCAACGCATTTTTGTAGTCAGTGTTTTCAATATATTGTGATATTTTGGTGATAAATTCGTAAATACAGTAATTACTACATAGCATTACTGCGTATTGAACTACGTTTTCTGCCAAATTTGTTGTCTAACATGATGTTTTGGTGCTTCATTTGTAAAATCATAACCTAATTTTATGCTTAATAGGCTTTTCCTTAATGCCTCCTTATTATCCAACATATTTGCTTATCCACTGGCACGTTCTATACCAGAATATACACCTGTGTAATTTTTGTAGTGCATTAAAAGCAATTGCCGAACAATTGCAAATTAACCATGCTACAGTGGCTGTCAAAACACTTCCCAAAGTGTCTGCTATAACAGAAACAGACATCACATTTGAGTCAGGAGGTTTGCTTTGCCAGGCAGTGGCTTTGCAAGACTGAACATTCATTAAAGGCCTTTTTTTGATGTTTTGCTGGCATGGATGCTAGTAGCACAACTTCAGGCAGCAGTGCACCTGTGCCGTCCGCCGGACAATAAAAAGCTATAAAACTGAAACGTGCTGTCCTTTATCCGGGCGAACTGCAAATCCCTATAAGCTGTCCTATAGATATTGAACGACTGAGTCTGGATAACTTCAAAAAAGGATGTTTATTCATACAAGGTTGTAAACCTGGCACAGATCTTAAAGTTGCAGAAAATGAAACAAATTTCTATAGGTTTTAGGTACAGAATTATCCCTGGTTCCAGAAAGCAAAGGTGATTATAAAACCACTATACCCTAATCACGCTGCCTATATTAGAAGGAGAAACTCTTTCCTTCCCTATCTTTACAGCAAAGATTAGTTCTAGAAGCGACAGAATAACCCTGCTCCCCTAACTAGATTTCCTATTCCAGATCAATATAATTCAATACTTATCTAATTTGGATAGGCTTAGATTGGCCTGGTTTTGAGGATGATTTGTCCCAGTTAGCCTTGCACAGCTCCAGCACGTTGGAAGACTATAGCCAGAATGAAACTCTAAAATGGAGACTAGACCCTGGTAAAAAGGGCGGTCCTAAGATGTTGCATTCTTTGACCAATCACTGCAAAGAAAACTGCAGCCAGCTCTTGCAGATTCCAAGCCATTTTTCCTAGGCTTTTGCAGCCAGAGGCTCAAACAAAATGTAAAGGAGGGAAAACAAACAAACGACCAATAGGTAAGGCAAACCATCGTCCTGGGGGACGGAACACTCCCCGCTAAATTCCCAGGATATGGGAATTTACCAATCAAAAACATACAAACACCTTTGTATACACAACAATACAACAGTATAAAACTTTAAACATCTCCAATAAGCAACACGAGGTCACTAATTGGTCTGTCCAGGACAGACATTTTGTCCTTACTATGAGTCTTTACTTGAACTTTTCTAACCTTACCGTCAGGGCAAGGAAAGGTCTTTAGTATAATGCCCATAGGCCAGGCATAGCGGGGCAAGTCTTTGTCCTTTGGCAACACAAGGTTTCCCACCTTGGCATTGTCCTTTGGGGTTTGCCAGAGTCTTCTGGTTGGAAGCTGGCTTAAGTATTCGGCCTTCCACCTCTTCCAGAAGTGGTTGGCTAAGGTCTGCACATGCAAAATTGGTGCCACAGTCCGACCAAATTGACTTAATTGGCCCTCTGAGGGCTATGAACCTTTTCAATGCGTTTATGAATGATGAAGTGTCCATTCCCTCTGCAACCTCTATATAGACAGTTCGTTTTGACAAACAAGTAAACAAACCCGCCCATCTTTTGTTATTTACAACACCACCCCTGGTTTTCCTAGTGACAACCTCCCAAGGACCAAACACATCGATTCCCACATGGGAAAAGGGGGGGTCTGACAAAGTCCTGTCCTGAGGTAACTCAGCCATCAGCTGACTCTGACAGTTACGTCTGAGTCGCCGACATTTGACACACTTAAAAATAACACTGCTGACCAAACTTTTAGCATTTACCACCCACAGGCCTTCATTTCTAAGGGTCGCCTCAGTCAGAGTTCTACCTTGATGATGGATTTTCTCATGGTAGTGACGAACCAACAACAAAGCAATATGGCTATTGGGGGGTACAATGATGGGGTTCTTTATACACACTTTGAGTTTAGCCTTAGCTAACCTCCCTCCCACTCTTAAAATGCCCTCTTTATCCAGAAATGGGTTCAGCTGACGCAAGAAACTCCGGCTGGGGGTGTTAAGCCCTTGTTCTAACCTGGCTGTTTCTTGACTAAACTCATGCCTCTGAACTGACCTGAGTATTACTCCCTTAGCCTTTAGCATGAACTTGCAAAGGCTGACTATCTTTGCAGACTAAGCGATGTATAAGCCTAGCAACTGCTCTAAGAAGACTGCGCCACTCTAAAAAATGCTCAAAGCGGTGTAGTTCCAGGTAAGATCTTTGGCCCATCTTGATTTCTGTGGTTGATTTGCAGGCTTTCACCTCTGCACTTCGTGAGACTTGAGCATTCATAATGTCCGAAAACCTTTGCTCATCTTTCGAGAGCGCTGTGGCTTCGTCTCTCTCAGAGACTTTGAAGATGGAGGAATACTCTGGAGTTATTGCTTGGCAGTAGACCGAGATATGACTTAGGCAACTGCGCACAAGTGTAGGACGTCCACCTTTAAGCACCTGTGCTTGATTGGAGTCCAACGACGATGGTGGGTGCATCTTGTTTATGCACACTGGGCCTATGACTGTCCAGCCTAATGGCAATTGTTGTGCGATAGGTGCACCTGGAGGTCCTTTAACTTGGTCGTTCACACAGAACAAGCTCGGGCAGTCCGAGCCAAGCAAAAGGGCAATGTCCACATCTGGCCGAAAGGCTGGTATAGCATTCTTTAGTCTTCGCAAGTGTGGATGAGCCTCCACAACTTCTCTGGTGACAATCTGCCTTTTGTTCCGGGGAATAGAGGAACACTCAATCAGGTCTGGCAACTTGAACTGTCTCTTCTGGTCGCAAGAGGAGACAACGAAGCCAGATGCTATGCGACCCTGCAACTTCTTTTTTCCTGCACACGTAGTCATAGTGTAGTCGACCATCTTGGTTTTAAGGTCAAACATGCGGAAGAACTCTGGAGTAGCCAGGGAGGCGTCGCTCTGTGAATCCAGGGCCACATAGAGTCTCTTTCTAAGCCAAGGGCTCTTGGCTGGATATACATCCGCTAGGCAGATAGGATGACAAACTCTGTACTGGTGCGAGTCAGAACACAGCTCTGTACAGGCGACTGCTGAAACTTCCACCTGCATCTCTGGTGCGGCTGGCTTGTCGGTGTCTTCGACTGCTGACTTTTCTTTTGGTGAAACGTTCCCTTTGGGGTGGGAGATGACACTGGAGTTGTGCATTGCGGTGCAATGCTTGAGGCTGTTGCATTTCTCACACTTGACGTTTTCTTTGCAGTTGGACGCAAAGTGTGGAGTTGCTCCACAGCATCTAAAGCAGATTCCCTGCTTTTGAACTAGCTGTTGCCTCTCTTTGTATGACTTTCTACTAAACTCCCTGCAGTTGGCCAAGCTGTGAGGCTTTTGGTGGATAGGGCAAAGCAACTCTTTTACCTCCGACCTGGGTTCATCAGTCTTGTGTTGAGTTTCGACTGCCTTTACGCTGACAGGTCTATTGGCCTCTCTAGGTGGTTTTTTCTCCACTTTAGGTGCCTTCTCTGGCTGGGTCCCTTGGTATAAGGTGGGGAGGCCCGTCTGCGGATCATTCCTTTCTCTGGCCGCCCTGGTGATGAACTGGACCAAATGAGAAAATGGAGGGTATGCCTGGGAGTGGGCCTCCTTGTAGTTGAAGACCTCCTGTCCCCAGCGTTCTTGCAAAGTGAAGGGCAGCTTGGTCAAGATCTGCCTCTGGGACAGGTGCTGATCGAGGCACTTCAAACCGGGCAGTTCTGGATTCTCCTTGGCCGACTCTAATTCCGTAAGGAGATCGCTGAGGTCCCACAAGAGTTTGAAGTCTTTGAGTTTCAAAGCTGGGAACCTTTGGAGCTTGTCCATAAGAGATGCTTCAATCTCTGTGCTGGCCCCATACCTCTGCTGCAACCTGGCCCAGGCCTTTTCCAGGGCTTTGTCGGGATCGGCTACGTGGGCTGCGTAGATCTTCTTAACTTGTGAGGATGAGGCTGGGCCCAACCATGCAGCCAGAAGAGTCAGTTCTTCCTCAGGCAATAACTTTAAGTCTCTGATTGCTCTCTGGAAGGTGGCCTTCCAGAGAAGAAATTCCTCAGGCTTGTCCGAAAACTTTTCGACACCCTTGTCCTTAAGATCTCTTCTGGGGCTTCTGATGATGGAGACAAGCTGGGACTCTGGCGTCGAAGGGAACAATTGAGGAGTTTGCTGTTGTGGAGTGGACTCCCACCGTGTACCTTGCGTCAACCTTTGGTCTCTTGGAGGGATGACATCGACCACTGACGAATCGATGGTTCCCTGTGCAGCTGTCTGTAGGGGCCAACTAGCACTCGGCCTTGAGGCCCTGATTGACTGACCTAGGGTTTTAGCAGGAGGCACAGGTAGCTCGAGCAAGGGTGAGCTCCCCGCTATGACGCTCTGCTCTGCAGGAAACTCAAAAGTGACTTTGGGGCCCTGCTCTGGGTAAGGAGAGAAGTCTCCCTGTTCCTCATCCGAAAACTGGCTGTTCATGCTGCCAAGGTGCGCAAACACTTTGGCAGAAGGATCCTGTATTGGTAACTGGCTTACATTTTCTTCTGTGAGTGGCTCAATTAGGGCTTTGGCCAAAGTCTCAGCCCTTACCCTTTTGGCTGCGGCATCCATCTTTATTCTAAGCATTTCTATTTCACATTGCCTTTGGGCCTGTTCTATTTGCATTTTGCTTTGCAGTCGTTGCTCTTCTTCTTTAAAGGGAAGGGTGAGATCAGCTGCCTTAGCATCAGCCTCCGCCCCCGCTACCTTGCTCTTTAGCTCCAGACGTGCAGCCTCCTTAATGTGCAAGGCAGCTAGGGAAGAGATGGCACTCCCAGCAGCAGAAGACTTGCTAGAGTGGCTATGTTTAGATGATGCACACTCCCTTAGTTTAGATACCTGGCTAGAGCGGTTGGACTTAAGACTAAGTGCCACAGCAGGTGATTTTAAAAGATTGGTCTCATGGCTGCATAAGGAAGACTGATTTCCTTTTGGCTCAGACCTTAGATTAACAGGTGGAGAACTAAATTCCAAGGCATCTAGAATTGCCCTCACCTTATTTTCTTTCTCATTAGTGTCAGCTAAGACACTCACTATTTCTAACTCTGAATCCTTGGCGTTAATGCGCTCGAGGACCTGGACTATCTTAGACACCAAACCCCTCCAGAGACCGAAGGTCTCTTCAAGGTCGGTCTGTAATATGGATGGCACCCTTGTAATACCCAAGCTCTCAATTCTGTCCATCAATGTTACAATTCGCTCCCATGCCGAACCTAACCTCACATGGAGGAGCTCCTTTTCATCTATTAGATGGGCTAGCATCTTGGCTGAAGGGTGCTTTATCCTTTGGGGCCTTTCATTCCTACTTTCAGCCTCAGAAGGAGGTATACCATCTGTATCATCTTGAAATTGCATAGACATTATGTATTCTTAATAGCAAGTAAATTTACAACAAAAGCAAATACAACATACCAGCAAGTAAATTTACAATAAAAGCAAATGCAATATATAATACAATGCACAACACTTAACCATAGCAATATATATCACTAAGTAACTATACTTTACAAAGATTGTGACCTTTGGCGCCAGATTTTAGTGGGCAAGCTGCAAAATGCCAACTGACAGCAACTTGCCACTTGATACCTCCCTTGCCCGAGTGACGTAAACTGCCAAAATGGCGACTTCGCCAAATTTTCAAGCACCTCGTGCTCTGCGGCTCGAGGCCTGCCGCCGAAGGAGCACCGAGGCTGGCTTTGGAAAGGAGGAGAGAAAAGACGCCTCCTCCCCGCTGTGAAGGGAGGTCACCACCGCAGGACGATGAAGCAGGTCACCACCGCAGGACGATGAGGCAGGTCACCACCGCAGGACGATGAGGCAGGTCACCACCGCAGGACGATGAGGCAGGTCACCACCGCCAGGCGATGAGGCAGGTCACCACCGCAGGACGATGAGGCAGGTCACCACCGCAGGACGATGAGGCAGGTCGAAGCCGGCCGAGTGCTCCGGCCGAACTCGCAGCAGCGTTGCCAGGCCTGTCCAGGTTCTAGCCTGGTTCTGGTGGGCTTCACGCCTCAGAGCCAGCCAAAGAACTGTCGCTGGTGCTCCGCGGCTCGAGGTCTACCGCCGAGGGAGCCCTGGACGTTGCTGGGAACTGCACAGCCTGTGCAAACCCAGAAAGCCACTGGGCCACGTGCGCACACGCGAGCCAAATAGCAAGGAAATAGAGCCCCACTATTTGACTCCTTCAGGTCTGAGAGCGGGCTCCACTGCCTCAGACGCTGGTAGAGTCTTTAGGTATGCAGACTGAGCTCAGGCGGAAAAGCCGCGGCCTAAACTAAACTTCCTAAACTATAAAAAACTATAAGCCGTGCAAGCTAGCTCAAGCGGAAAAACCGCTGATCTACCTCAAAACTGTGCCGTCCGCCGGACAATAAAAAGCTATAAAACTGAAACGTGCTGTCCTTTATCCGGGCGAACTGCAAATCCCTATAAGCTGTCCTATAGATATTGAACGACTGAGTCTGGATAACTTCAAAAAAGGATGTTTATTCATACAAGGTTGTAAACCTGGCACAGATCTTAAAGTTGCAGAAAATGAAACAAATTTCTATAGGTTTTAGGTACAGAATTATCCCTGGTTCCAGAAAGCAAAGGTGATTATAAAACCACTATACCCTAATCACGCTGCCTATATTAGAAGGAGAAACTCTTTCCTTCCCTATCTTTACAGCAAAGATTAGTTCTAGAAGCGACAGAATAACCCTGCTCCCCTAACTAGATTTCCTATTCCAGATCAATATAATTCAATACTTATCTAATTTGGATAGGCTTAGATTGGCCTGGTTTTGAGGATGATTTGTCCCAGTTAGCCTTGCACAGCTCCAGCACGTTGGAAGACTATAGCCAGAATGAAACTCTAAAATGGAGACTAGACCCTGGTAAAAAGGGCGGTCCTAAGATGTTGCATTCTTTGACCAATCACTGCAAAGAAAACTGCAGCCAGCTCTTGCAGATTCCAAGCCATTTTTCCTAGGCTTTTGCAGCCAGAGGCTCAAACAAAATGTAAAGGAGGGAAAACAAACAAACGACCAATAGGTAAGGCAAACCATCGTCCTGGGGGACGGAACAGCACCTATTCCAGGTTCGCTCCAACAGCTTGACACTTCCATCATGCCCAATTAAGACATAACCTCTGCACTGGATGGAGCAAAAGAGCAATGCCATTTTTTTAAATGAATGTTTCTGGGAGATGAAAAGAAACAAACCAAAGAAAGGAGGGATAAATATTGTCCCCAGGTTAAGGGCAAGCATGTCAGTATATTTGGTGCAGTTGGACTGCTCCCAAGACATTGATTCAGTGTTAGGCAATGGAAGGTTTCATAAAACATTGTCTTTAATGCATGATAAATTCTTACACTGACAGGGTGGGAGGGTATTCTGGTGCCTAACAGAGTGAGAACAAATCTGTCAGCTTTTGAAATATCAGCGAAGGAGGGCAGGGAATATGTTACATTGGAAAATTAGCCCCCACTGATCCTTTTAAAAGAAATGGAAGCTGTTCTGCTTTGCCAAAGCCCTAGATCACAAAGGGAGTATACGCAAGTAACTATAAAAAGAATATATACTTGAGATTCCTGCATCTGATGAAGGTGATGTTTCCATAGGTCCCAAACCTGAAGTGGAATAGAAGTATTTCCTGGATGTCTACATGACATCCAGGGACTTCCAGCCCACATTTTAGAGTAAAATTAGTTAACCTGGCTTTGCACCTTATTAGTTACGAGTTGGTTTGGAACCTCTCCCACTCACTTTCTCCAAGTTGCATGGGTGTATTTATTGACATAGGCAAAGGTGTTCAGCAATGGCCAGGAGCTCATGGGATCTCCATGGGCCACACCAAAGTGACAACCATAAACAAGGTCAAGGGGCCAAACTGGGTTCAGCCCAACTAGAGAGTTTGGAGTCCATCCTGCCATTATAGTAGGGCAGACATGGATGGTCTAGCTGCCTCTGGGGCCAGTCTGGAATATTGCCACCCAGTCAATCAATTTATTAATGATCCAACCAATGGTCATATGAATTTACAGAAACAACATCAAACAAACATCTATACAAAACAGTGTAAAATCCAACAGTTAAAAGAAGGATGCAAGCAGGAAAAAACAGAGCGTGCAAAATATACATTGTGAGGTGCTGGGGACTGCACATTTACCAGTAAAAAGCCAATATAAAAGATCAGTCATTTAAAAAAACCTTAAGTAACAACATCAAATAAGCATCTATACAAAACACTGTAAAATTCAACCATTAAAAGCAGGATGCAAGGAGGGGATAAAACAAAGCTTGCAAAATATAACCGGTAAAAAGCCAGTATAAAATATCAGTCATGTTAAAAACTTAAGTAGGGAACCCTTAGGGGAAATTGACCCCACTCAAGCTAGATAAAAGCATCCCCATCACAGTCAACTGCAATGTCCGCAATCCGTCTTGCCCTGATTTTATTTGCTTTCAGGGTAAAGAGTGATTAAAAGTGATTGTGGAGTTGGTATCAGATAAAAGGTAGAAGATCTTTTCTGCAACTGTGTTCGATTCTAGGTACCATAGAATAGGCCCTAAGAATTTATTTCTTGGTGAAGAGTATAGGGAGCAAGCAAGCAAGTCGTGGAGCAGGTCCTCAATTTCTGGGCCCCCGCATACGCATATCCAGCTAGCCAAAGGAGTGCTCGAGTATCTACCATTCAGCATTGTTGAGGGCATACTTTGGAATCGTAGGGCTGTAAAAGCTTGTCTGAGATTAGGGAATGTAAGGTTGGTTAGCCCTTTCATGGTTGAATTTGTATAATTTGTACCATCTCGAGAATTTGGAGCTGTTAATAGCGTGTCTCTCCATTTGAATGCCTTGATTATAAATGTATTCATGTAGCTTCTCTCTTGAGTTCAAGATTGAAGGTTTATGAGACAGGGTAGGGTATACTTTCAGCAATTTCTGATGTTTTGAGCTCCAAACTTTGCATTCTAATAGATGTTCAAAGCATAGTTTTGGAAAAACCCTAGCTGAGGAATATTGCCACTCTGGACTGGTCTTGCATTATATGGCCAACATAGATGGCCCCAAAGTGGGCTATATAGCTCAAGAAAAATATATTTATTGGTTTTGAAGGTGCTAGTTGCCACCGACTAACACAGCTACCCTTATGGAACGTAGAAAGAATTTTGATTTGACCAAGTACTTCATCTAACGCAGTGGTTCTCAGCCTGTGGGTCTCTAGATGTTTTGGCCTTCAACTCCCAGAAATCCTAACAACTGGTAAACTGGCTAGGATTTCTGGGAGTTGTAGGCCAAAACACCCAGGGACCCACAGGTTGAGAACTACTGATCTAAAGAATGTACTCTCCTCCCAGGCAGTCATGAGGTCATTTTCTCCTTCAAAGGGGTTATGTCATGGAGGATGTCATAATGGCAGTAAGTTCCACGCAAGACCACTACGCCTGTGGATGCCAGTTGCTGGGAAACCACAATGAGAAGGGATTTGCTTTCAGGTTCTGCTTGTGTGCTTATCAGAGTCGTGGCTGGTTGTTATGGGAACAGAATTTTGAGGTCCTTCATACTCTACAATTATAGCATCATGATTCTACTTTAGTTGTCATGACAACAAGAATCCTGTGGTTTTGTAATCTGATGAAACATTAGAGCTCTCTCTAGCTGAGAAGTCTGAATGACCCTCCCTGACTTGCCCGTGACAATAATTCATAAGATGTTAGAATGGAATCATAGTGCTATAATTGTATAGCATGAATAATTTCCTAGACCACATGTGTCAGATGCAAGGCCTGCAGGCCGAATCTGGCCTGTCACACCATTTTATGTAGCCAGCGAGGCTTTCGATGGCAGGGTAACATAATTACATTTATACAGTCTTACAATTATAGCCAACCCTTTGAAAGCAACCATTTGGCTGATGGGGTCCTCGGTGAAAAAGAGTTTGACACTCCCGCCCTAGACTAAATAAGACTTTGGTCCAAAAGGACTCCTGTGATGTGTGCAAGGCAAAGAATACTGTTCATTTGCTAAAGGGTGCTATTGTTTTAGGAATGACTGAAGCAGCATGCTAAATCCCATTGAAAGTTTCCAGGCTTAATCCCATTTTTTTCATAATCTCCAACTATTGGCTATGCTGGCTAGAGTTGATGGGCATTGTAGACCAAGGAAATCTGGACACTTGGCCATTCCTATCATGGACAAAAGAAATGTACGAATGCAATAAGTTTTGTAGAGTGACACATTTATTGGAAACTAAGCTCTATGCAAACATTTAGCACACATGGCTGATCAAATATAACAGTGCTCAAAGATGGGGGAAGGCTGAACTTGGTGAATGAAAGAATTTGAATTTTTGGTGTGTTTGCTTTGAAACAGTTTGAATTGTCTAAACATCTGGCACCTTCAGCTTTGTCAACTTCCTGTGTAATCATATGTCGCTCAAAGGATAACACTCTGGCTTCAGATAAGTCCTTGATGTGGTTATATACCCAAACAATATCAGATATTGCTATATGATTTCTTGCAGTTGTCATTTTAGCACTTATTTGCAGGAAATGTAGCATTTGTCTTAAGTTTTTCAACTGCCTCTGCTTGAATATTGGACATTTTCACTGTGTTCTTAGGCTGGGATATACTACCATGTTTTCCCGAAAATAAGACAGTGTCTTATATTAATTTTTGCTCCCAAAGATGCTCTAGGTCTTATTTTCAGGGGATGTCTTATTTTTCCATGAAGAAGAATTCACATTTATTGTTGGGGAAAAAATGAACATTTATTATATACTGTACAGTAGTTGTCATCATAAACCAGCTTAACCAGACAAACTGTGAATCCTATCAAGAATGTCTTGTTACTACCTATATTTCCATGTACAACACTTTATGGTACGTACATTTACCGATCCTGCATGATCTGGTGTTCTGTTTGGCGGGCATGCTTCCAAACAAAAACTTTGCTAGGTCTTACTTTCGGGGGAGGCCTTATATTTAGCAATTCAGCAAAACCAATTCAGCAAAAGATCTCAGCTATTCCATCATTCATCTCTGAAGGTATTTCAGAGAACTTTCAGAGGTTATCCCAGTCTGTTGAGAAAATTTTAAGTCATGTAATGCCAAAGGCAAGCAGAAATTTCACTCAAGCCTACTCCTGGCCCATATAAGCAATATCCTCAATGGTGTTACTAATTTGTTGACTTCTTTGCCCAATCCCCCTTAATTTTTTTCTATTAGCAATAGTTTCATTAGTGGTATTGTACAGCTAACATTGATTGTCACAACTGTAGGTGGCTTTGAATGGTAGGACCCATGGGCTATCTGCTAGTCATGGGCTATGTGCATGCTGTACACAGTGTGTAGGCAACAAGATCATGGTGTACTTAGAGGCAGATGGCTTTGACCCACCTGTAAGTGACAAGACCATCTGTTTTTCCCGTACTATCTAACAGGATGAGGTGGGTGAATAGTTTCTGTCAACCAGCACATGTTGACTTACTGATGTCTGGATCTGGATTATGCTGTAGTTGAAGATTATTCAGGAGTAATCAATTGTGGCCTTTTCCATTCCAGCAAAAAATGTAGGCTGTGCTCATTCTCATGAAATTCAAAGCCCCATACTTACTGATGAGTCTGCATTGTACAACCATTGTGAGGGATCTGCATCACCCATGTAAGCATTGTGATTATCTGGTTACTAGAAAAACTGGGCTGTGGGATGGTTCTTTGTCACATCACAATTCCTACCCTCAGATTTTACTAGAGTAGTGTGGCAGTTGAGTTACTCTGTCTCATTCAGCTCTGGGTTACATCTGACTTCCAGAAAATTGTGTGATGACTTGACTGTTTCTCATATCAGCATTGTATGTGAAATCATCATTTTCCCATTTCCCTTGTAATCAGATGTTACTGTCTCAAATAGAACCATCTGGGAATGGGCACCACACTACTACTGTAATATAAAAACCAGCACCTGACTATATGGCACTTGGATGAATATACGCAGTTAGAGCATTTTTTTTTCACCATGTCAGATATGATCCTTCCAAACCTGAGTGATAGTGATTTCATATCCTTATAAACATAGTGTAAACTAGTGATATATTGAAGGATCATTATTATTTTTAACAGTAAGGTGAAAAAAGGTTTAATGATCTTTTGGGCAATGAAAACATCAGTATTTGGTTTCTGAAGAATCTCAAATGACTGATGCCAAGCAAAGGAAATTGGGTCTGGGTATGTGAACATACAAGGACCTAGCTGCTGTGACTGTTGTGGAAACATCTGGTGAGAGCTCCTCTTTTCATCATCTGCTTACTCTCTTAAGATGCTTAGCTTAGTCCTTGAGAAATAGTCATCCACTTCATCTTACAGAGACCGAAGTGTTTAATCATGGAAAACAGAAAGCCTACTGAAAAGAATTTCCTACCCTCAATTGCTGCAATAGCCACTTACAGTAATTCTGTTGCAGTGGGTCTTGGAGTCCTAAATATAAACATGCCTCAGAAAAAGAGTCCTGAAGCAGAATGATAATATGTACTATAAATCATCTGTGAGACTGGTGAGTTTGGATATCTGATGAATGTCTTCATTACACTAAATGTGTAACTTTACTTACCCATGGAATACCACATTTTCTACCAAAATGTCCAGTGTGATTGTCATACTATTAATTCTATTGATAGTAATCTGTTCAAAGCTTAGTGGACGACAGAAGAGTAAGAGGTTTGAGAACTGCAGGACATTAATGATCACTAATGCAATGAAAATCTCAATTCAAATTCAAAATTCAGTTCTAATTACAGTATATTCAAAAATTCATTTTTTAAAAATGTGGTGTGGCCTGAGATGTTGAGTTTAACAGACTGGTAGGAGAGAAACAATTACCTCTTGTGGATAGTGATTGCAAGAATGATTGTGGTGGAGTGGGATAGAGTTGACCATCCATTTGTTGGAGGAGCTGCAGAGGGATAAACCAGCACAATTTTACAATTACTACAGCTGTCCTTGTGATGGGTTCTTCCATGTTAGACTTTTAGTATGGAATTGCTATGTGTCATGCACTCATTTTTCAGGGATTTATATGGTTTTATTATCCAGTCTTGGTCCCCTTGTATTTTCTCTGTGGCTCTTCTGATGTTGTTTGAAAAATAATGAAACAATGGTGTAATCTCTAGAAGTGAACAGCCAAAAAAATTTCTGTTTTCCCCTGGAGACAACATTTAGATGGTTGCAGAGTCATATCAGGCATGGAAACCTATTGCTAATGTACCCACCTTCATAATTACCAGATGTGTGATTTTATTTTTAGGCAACTTTTTAATTAGTGTTAAATGCTTTTTCAGGTATGTTACAAATAAATACTAAATGCAGGCACACTGGAAGCTTATACAGAGTCAGATTCTTAGTCCATCAATCTCAGTATTGACTAAATAGGGTGGGAAATAACTCTCAGGGATTCAGACAGAAATTCATTTAGCTCTGCCTGGGGCTGCTAAGATTGAGCTGAAAGACCCCTTGACATGCAAAGGAGATGATTTAACTCATTATTAATTAGACTTTAAATTAAAGAATTATCACTGGTAATTAAAAGCTAATTCTTTCTGTCGGTGCTGCTTTAGTATTCTGCTTGATTTTATTCTTCATCTGAAGGTGTGCTGGGAAAATAGTTTCTAAATTTTTAAAACAAACTTCATATAAGCTCTGAAAGCACTCTGGTCCTTGGCATTTTGGATAAAGGATACCTAAGGTTGCTGTGAGTTTTCCAGGCTGTATGGCCATGTTCCAGAAGCATTCTTTCCTGACATTTTACCCACATCTATGGCAAGCATCCTCAGAGGTTGTGGGGTCTGTTGGAAACTAGGCAAGTGTGGTTTATATATTTGTGGAATATCCTGGATGGGAGAAAGAAGTCTTGTCTGTTTGAGGGGAGTGTGAATGTTGCAATTAATCTTGATTAGCACTGAATGGCCTCATAGCCTGTCAGGAGAGAATGCTTTTGGAACATGGCCATACAACCCGGAAAACTCACAGCAACCCATTGATTCTGGCCACGAAAGCCTTCGGCAACAGAAAGGATAACCAGTCTGGACTTCTCTTGGCTGTAGATAGTTGATTTAGATCTAAAGATAAGCACTTAGTTCTGGGGGTGTTTCAAAATGTATGTTATAGACAGAAAATGTTTGCTGTCTATCTGTAATTTCTATGTCAAATTCACCAAGCATCTTCCATCACATTGAAGACCTCCTTGCGTCAATGAAAAATTACCTAAGAAGCTTTGAGCCAGATGTAATTGGCGTTATATCTTGTTTTGCAGGTTTGAACAAAAAGATGGGTATATGAGAATCAGCAGTATTCAACCCTGCAAAACATGATGTATTGCAGTGATTCCCGATGTTTGGTTCTCCTGGAATTTTGAGCTTCAACTCCCAGAATTCCTGACAATTGGCTAAGCTGATTGGGGCTTCTGGGTGTTGGTGTCCCAAATACCTGGAGGACCAAAGTTTGGATACTACTGTTGTACTTGAATGAACCTTGGACTATGACTGTGGAGACTAGGGTTTGAATCCCTGCTCAGTTATGGAAACACATTCTTAGCCACAGAAGAAGGCAAAGGCAAATCCAGTTCTGAACCAATCTCGCCAAGAAAACACTTTGGTAGGCTCATTTTGGAGTTGCCATAAATTGGAAACAACTTGAAGTCACTCAGTCTCAACATGAAGTCTTTAAAGCAGTGGTTCTCAACCTGTGGGTTCCCAGATGTTTTGACCTTCAACTCCTAGAAATCCTAACAGCTAGTAAACTGGCTGGGATTTCTGGGAGTTGTAGGCCAAACCAACTGGGGACCCACAGGTTGAGAACCACTACTTTAAAGAGATGAGCACAGAAATAAAAAATAGCATATATGTTACTCTTTCCTCATGACAAGCTTGGTAGAAAGACTACAAAAGACAAATAATTTGATACGTAGGAATCAGCTGATGCAGCCTTTAAATGGATTTAAGGTAAGAATTGTTATCTGCTAATATTTGTGGATTAAATTATGGTTAAAGTTGCAGAAGAAAGGATGACAAAAGAGGTGACAAGTGACATTTATCTAAAGTGAATATAGAAAGAAAAAATGTAATTATTAGTAAAATATGCTTTCAACTTTCTAAAGGAAAGGCAACAGGCCTCAATATTACATGCCTCAGATGTGAGTTAAATGCAAATGTTGTTTTTTAAAAATAGATCTTTAAAGACAACCACATTTTTAATTTCAATGGGAAAATGTTTTTGGTGACCCCTGAAAGCATGTCAATGAAATCTTCCAGCACATGCTTCAGTAGAAAACAAATGATTTGGTGAGGTGCTCTTAACAAAGGCTGATGTGTCTATCCAATTAGAGAAGTATAAAGAATATTTCCCCTCTGTAAATCTCTTTGATTTATTTGGGTTGCTTAGCTTTCCTTCCAAAAGTGTTTTGAAACATACTATGAGGAATGTTACTGATTTCAACAATGGTTTTTGCAGTGTGAAAGTGGGTGAGGAAGGGAAGTGGGTGGAAGCTACTCTCTGCATGAAATGCATTACCTGGTCTGACCAGTTTGCGACATGGACAATGATTTGTTTGTACAAAGATTACAGTGGAACAAAGCCAGAAATTATCAACAATGGTAGCCAGGTTTTTCCAAGCCTAGAACTATGAATGTAGCTATCAAGGCCTTCATTCTTAGGGTCACTACAGATGTAATCATTAATCGTGACTAAAGGATCTGAAATGAAACTCAAGGTCATATGTACCTTCCTTTCCCTCTCATTTAAATCCTACCTGCCGGTCTAAATTAAAGATATGCTGGCACCATTGTTATTAAGAATTAGAGCTACTCAGGTTTTAACTCTTCGCTAGGATCTCCTAGTCTGACCCAGACGTTTCCCATCCATGTCAGTTCACCATTTGTAGAAGAATGTCCTGGTGGATTCTACTCAGACTTTCATTAGAAACAAAGCCAGCTTTGAAAAACAGTGTTGATGTCAGCTAGTTCCAGAGTATTCGAGTTATCCAAAGCTTTGCGGAACACTGATTGAAAATTGCTTCTTTTGAGGCTGGTATTTTACTTTGGATCTGCCAATGTTTTAAAAATCCAGAAATTAATTAATTACATTATTCACACATACCTAGTGATACTTTTTCATTAATGATTCACTTTGTTCATGTAGTTGTGGGTCATTGACCTGCTCTGCAAATTTGGTAGCAAGCAACCCAGGATTCCAAACAGTAGAGATCTGTTTTGTCTCACTGCCCTGTGTTTTTCAGTATGGTATATCATCTGCTCTCTGGCAGTTATTCTGCATGCCAGGACCTGGATTTGAGTGTATTTATTTTAAAAGATTAATGTGTTCGTTTGTTTTTTTTAAAAAATTAGTGTCTCTTATGATGTTTGGTCATAGGGAAAAGAAGCTACTGAGGCCAAGAGATTCGAAACACATTGCAGTGTACTTGTTAGTGAACCAAAGTATTTGAAGGTAACCTAGTCAAAGTGTGCAGAACAGTGGTTCTCAACCTGTGGGCCCCCAGGTGTTTTGGCCTACAATCCAGCTGTTAGGATTTCTGGGAGTTGAAGGCAAAAACATCTGGAGATTCATAGGTTGAGAAACACTGGTGTAGAACATATATAACGTGTCCCACCAAGTTGAATGCAGTAAAAAATATTTTTTTTCAGCAATTTTGGAAAATGGCTTTTTCTTGATTTGTTATCAAAAAGCCATTAATCTCATTAGGAATTGACAAGCATAACCCTTAGTGATGTCTGCTTGCAGTCAACACTTATCAGCTATGAGATGTCATCCCATTCAATATTTGATTGACTGGAATTATTTATGTGACTGAACCAGGAAGCATTGCTAGAGTTGTTGAATTGCTTCATTTAATTCCCATTTGATCATTATATACAGTAATCAAATCTGATGTGTTATGCAGCGTGGTCACACCATCATATGTCCTCCTAGTTGAGATCATGCATGGGACTTCTATATGAAGAAAACACTAATGAAGAAGGAATACTTTTTAAGAATAGCAGCAGACTAGTAAACTGATAGCAAAGAGGACTGGGAAATAGAGAACACACTTTAAAATAAAGTGTTCTATCAAAAAACATTTCTACTTTGTGTCCAAGACACAAGTCTTGATCTGAAAATTAAAACAAGAAGACATTCATTATGTTACTGAAGAGGAGTTTGCTTAGAATGTGTGACAACTTGCTAGTTGTGCAAGCATTTCAGACTATTACTGAAGAAGGGAGGCAAGTTTGAGATTTTTCTTGGTAGTCTGGTCTTAATGCTGATTTGCCGTCCCTCTCTTCCTTGTACCTTACTAGGTTCAGGAGAGGAATCTAGGCTGTGAAGGATTAGAGTCTGCTTTGCCAAGGACTCCCATTGACCCTGACCCTCCCTCAGCTTCTATTGCTCATCCTGAGTGTCATCTGAGAATTTTCACTAGGCAAGACATACTATGCTGCAGAGTTATTGGTGACAACTGCATGCAAAAAAAAGGTGTTCTGGACAAATTCCAGCACTACATACGATTCCTTGTAAACATCGGAAAGTACCACAGTTAATGAAGTAGATGTTTTCCTAGCCACAACTTATTTCATAGAAACCTGGGTACCAGGGGAAGAAATAACATAGAAAGAACGCGGGTCAGTTCATTTATCACAAAAATAGGAGCACCTCAACATGTCTGACCACTCTTTTTTATTCAAAACTAATGTTATGGACATCTGAAATGAAATGACCAGGTCAGATCAACCAAGCTTAAGTAAACTAAAACATTTTGAACCTTTTGCAGATCTCTTGAAAGCTTCTTCCGAGAGTACCTCCCCCCCCCCCCCCCCCAATTCACCAGCTTGCACTTTCCGTATGATTTCCAAAGCTTGCAGATCTATGCTTTTTTTAACTGGCTGAGGTGGCAGGCTTATTTTCTTTCCATTTCTCCCTGTTGTACTGTTAATACCGTGTTTCCCTGAAAATAAGACAGTGTCTTATATTAATTTTTGCTCCTGAAGATGCGCTAGGTCTTATTTTCAGTGGATGTCTTATTTTTCCATGAAGAAGAATTCACATTTATTGTTGAACAAAAAAAGGAACGTTTATTATATACTGTACAGTAGTTGTCATCACAAACCAGCATAACCAAACTGTGAATCCTATCAAGAATTTCTTGTTACTACCATTATTTCCATGTACAATACTCTATGGTACGTACATTTACCAATCCTGCATGCTATGGGGTTCTGTTCGGCGGGCATGCTTCCAAACAAAAACTTTGCTAGGTCTTACTTTTGGGGGAGGCCTTATATTTAGCAATTCAGCAAAACCTCTACTAGGTCTTATTTTCTGGGGATGTCTTATTTTAGGGGAAACAGGGTATATATTAAGTAATGGATTATGGTTGCAATGTCTGTCTCCCATGCCTTTTGTAGCCAGGCACATTTCTGGATACCATGAGACTATTTCCTGAGATAAATGGCTCCATGTGAGGAATCTCCTTAATGTACCAGGGTTTTTAATCCCACTTTCTTACTCCGGATTAAGTGCCTGTCTAGAAAGGCCCTCAGTCATCCCACTGCTGCTCACTTATGGGTGACTCCAGCATACCCTCTAGCATTTCACAGAAGAAAACTGGGACATGTTGCTTCCAAGCAAGAACACACAAGCTAGGAGAGGTTGCAGCCTGTCCCTGGTAAGAAAGGCAAATTTCTGCCCTATCCTCTCCTTCCCACTTATCTCTAGTGAGCTAATTGAGTGAAAACTAAGTTTTGAACTTCGAATTTCACAGCAATTAAAGTAAAATGAAGACAAAAGAGGACAGTGGGAGGAAAGCGGGACATTTTCATGGCATTTGAAAAACTGGGTATTAATTGGGACTATCTGTGCCAAATCAGGATGGTTGGGAGGTATAAATCAGCAGCTTATTAGGCATCATTTGAATTCCTTGAGACTGTGGAGGATAATGTTCCCACTCCTGAAATTACACTAGAGTTCCGGTTAACCGAGCCTCTGTATCATCCGAGGCGCCGCCGGGGGCACCCCTCCCTCTCCCTCTCCTTCTCTCGAGCAAAGGGCACTCGAGAGAAGGAGAGGGAGAGGGTGGATGAAGTGCTGAGGGAGATCCGGGGAGACATCCCTCGGCGAGCCCTCAGCCCTTGGGAAGCACCCTGCGAGCATTGCTAGGCAGCAGCGATCGCAGGGCGCTTCCCTAAACCAGATTGCTAGTTTATCCGAGCAGTTCGGTTATCCAAGAATGGGCCTGCCCCTTTATCTCAGATAACCGAGACTCTACTGTACTTAAAAACTTTTTTTAAAAGAAATTTGGTTAAAAAAAATACCCCTTTTGGTGGCACAGGGTGCAATTTGACTATGTATCTCTCACTTGTTCACTTCGTGCTTACAAAAAGATCTTGCTTTGATCTAAACTCCCCTGAGCATAAATTGAAATTCCCTCTCCCTACAGCCCTAGGGGATAGGGAACACTTAGAATGAAACATGTATGTTTTTGACAGACTTTCCTCAGCTTGGTTTTATTTTCATTGTTTCTCAAAGTAACTTTCCAGGCTCTACAAATAGACTGAACGGATGTTAAAAGATTTACTAGAAACAAGAACTTCACTGTTCTCAAACAGTATTTTGTCACTCCACTGTGTCAAGAATATACAGAAACTGTTTGTTGGTACGTAAGATCTATAAAAAGGGATCCTAGCAGAAGATTTAAATAGTTATTTGTGTGCTTTTGACATGACACGAAGCATTTATCATTAAGAAATATCACATGCAAAACTTTTGTTCTGTTTAAGTGTACTCTTTTAAATCTAGGTGTTCAAAGCAGAATTGTCATCATTAAAGAAAATAAAATGAAATAATAGGACTGATTTTGATTACTAATCTTTCAGCATCTGATTGTGGTGAGGAGCCCTGGAAAGGTCAGGATGCAGAACCTGACATATTTCAGGATGAGCATAGCCATGAGCTAAGAGCAAAAAGTTTTTGTGATCTGTGACTGGCATTGCCAGATGAACTTAGGGCAGTGGTTTTCAACCTGTGGGTCCCCAGGTGTTTTGGCCTATAACTCCCAGAAATCCTAACCAGTTTACCAGCTGTTAGGATTTCTGGGAGTTGAAAGCCAAAACATCTTGGGTTCCACAGGCTGGGAACCACTGACTTAGGGGAAAGATGGACAACTATGGTGCTGCACTAGTGTTCTGAAGCCAATTACCAAAATCCCTCAATATTGGTTATACTGGCTAGGTCTCATGAGAGTCGTGAACCATAAAATCTTGAGTGCCACAGTTGTCCATCCCTGTCCTAGGTTTATCTGGTGCCTAGTGAATTGAACTGCACTAGAAATCAGAAGCAAGAGCACAGGTAGCACCACCAGGTTATCATGATGTTCCACCAGGACAGTCCTTAGTTCAGCCAAACCCACCAAAGATGCATAAAGGCCAACTCACTCTACAGCAGCTTGAAGAACAAACTGGAATTCACTCTGACATTTTAGCATACGTGCCTGGGTCATTGTGTAGTTTGTAAAATACCCTCTTATGGGAAACATTCACATTTTTATTTTCTCTTTCTGTGTGAAGAAGTTACATCCTATTGGGTTTTTTACCCTTCTTGATTAGTTTGAATCAGTATAACAGAACTTCAAATACTCAGTTTAATGACTTGAAGGCACACAACAGCAAGAAAGTTTACTGACATCATGTCTTACTGAGCCAATGGCACTATGCAGAAAATGGTTCAGTTTATCATGCAAATACTTTTCTACTGATGGTTGTGTCCTGAGGGAAGAACAAAGAGTGCTGAAATGTTTGTGGGTAGAGGAAGGGAGAGTTAAAACGTTTACTCCAAAATGTAATCATTACTAGTGCGTTCTGAAAAACTAGGAAGTAAAATTTGCTCCTTAATTCAAGGAAATACATTTTATGTAAGCTTTAAATTTGTTCAAGTTGGTCTAGAAAAGAAGAGTAAAATCTGCTTTGGCTAGATTGTACACTAGGCTTAAAGTCAGATTTCTCTACTACTTTTAGCTCCATATTAAAACTGTTAACTTGCCCATAGCACACATTATACGAGAGAGGCTCAAATCCATTTGGCAGTTTCAAATGTAAGCATTTTGATCTGCATTTGAAAGATGTCTCTGAAAAGTAGTAAAGACTTTGCTAAAAAAAATCACCTTATCACATTGGATTCCTTACACATTGTGGTGAATCCGTCAGTCCCAGTGGGGGGCATGGAGAACCCATCGTCTCATGCCGTGCATCTCCCTGACTTACAACTGGCTTCATCCAACAGGGAGAAGTATCTACTGCCGGCTTCCCCTCAGTGTTTCAAAGGCAACATGTACGCCGCTTGCTCTCCCCTTTAGTCACTGAAGGAGATATGCGTTGTGTATGGGCTATGTAGTGAAAGGAGATGTGCATCGTATAATGGGCTCCATAGTGAAAGGAAAGCGTATGGCAGGCAAATTATCGTATCGGATGAGGTTGAAAGACATTGGTGCCATAGTCCTCTACCATTGTGATTTAGCAATAAATGAATGTTGCAGTGTTAATCACAGACTTGTATATTGGAGCAAAATAGATAACAGTCAGTGAAGACAGGTGAGTTGAGTTTATTGCATTATGAATTTAAAGCAATCATAACCCGCCTTTCTACTCTGCCATCAAGGTAGCTACCAGTGACATAGCAGTAAAATCAAATACACAAGCCCTGTTCCAAGCAGAAAAAGAGCTGGTTAGATCTCAGTTAGAGAATCCATTTTAGACTTAGTTAATGTTTCTAGTTATTATTCCCAATCTTGGTATATTGGTAAATTTTGTAGTATTGATATTAGTCATGACAGAATTTATAACAGTGCTTCCAAACATAGTCCAAAAATACAGCCACTGTATTAAATCTTACCAGCAAAGTAGTTCTAGTAGTTTTCGTCTTCAGGAGCAGGCCTGCACTTCCTATGAGAAAAGCGCTATCTCTTGTGGAACTATTTTTATACTGGTGTGGTAACCCATGCAAACTTTTAAAAATGGGAAAGGGGAACAGAGCTTGGAAAAATTACTTTTTAAACAATAGCTTTCAGAACCCCTACACCATACTGTTGGCTGGAGTCCTCTGGGAACTGTACTCTTTGCATCTGCTGGCGTTTAGTTCCAGGACACACATGCACACCAACAGACAGTGGGTACCAAGATTCATGGATGCTCAAGTCTCATTATATACAATAGTGGAGTGAAATGGTGTCCCTTTTATAGCAATCCATGGATGATGCAATCCATGGATGTGGAATTAATAAATACAGGGCTGTTTGTCATCCAAAATAACTTTCCAGAGTTCTTGATAATGAGTCTTCTTAACCGTGTAGCCTTTTTAACTTGTTTCACAAAAATAGCATAATCAAAAATCTAAGGAGAGAACTGTCAAAATGATTTTAGACATTTCATAGGTCTGGGAAGAAGTGGAATCAGCTGTATTAACCTGGTAACACCTATCAACTCAGATCAAAAAGGACCATAGACACAAATTGAAATTTCTTCACCAAATAGAAAACACAACTTATTTAAAACTTGCATATACTCTTCGTCCAGAAGACATTTAAGTCAAAACAAAGCTTCTGTTCAACAGCTCGTGTAAAAGGACTTCCATGATCAGAAATATTCTGGCTCAAAACATATCCAATAAAATAATTCCCTGTATTTTACTTGAAGTCTTCAAGAAGTCCTTAGCCTGAGGGGTATCCTCCAGCAATATGTATGTTAATGTGGCCTATAAATTAATCCTTGGCTTGAAATGCAGATGCTGCTGCTGTTAACTATTACCCAGAAGCAGCCAATTCCATTTCAGGATCACTTCCTAGGGTGCTGTATTTTGGAATGCATTCCGTTCATTCCAGGAATTTTATGGCCAAAGCAGGAAAACTGATTGCTGTCATGCTGTAATTTTCAAACCCAAGGTAAAAGGTCATCCTTCATGAAACACCCCCTTTCCGCCAGAGATATTCTCAAGAAGACCTGCCCTTAGGGAAAGGCACCAGAGGTTATAAGCCACATACCACTTTCCTTCTCCTGCCTTATTTCTAGCTCACGGGAATTGTCATGCTAGTTTTATACACATTACAGTAGATGAATGGTTTTGCTTTCCCGGTCTCTGAAGCAAAGCATACCATTTCATTCTTATGATAATGTGAGGACATTTCTCCTTTTCTAATTCAAGGCTTCGAATATGTTGAGGATAAGGAAATGTGTGACACTGATCTAGTGTATTACTGAAACTAAGTAGTCAAGCTGCCGGCATAGGAAACTACCCGAGAGTCAGATGTAATCTGTTCTTGCCTCTGGAGAAAAGAAAAGTACATTGTGAAGTTAATAAATAATCCACCTGGGCGAAATCACCTACTGCTCAAGGCTGCAGCGCTGGTGTGGTTGCTGTTTTGGAAAGAAACACTAAGAAATGGTGCAGCTTTTTGGACTGTAGAAGAAGGGATTTCAGAGGTGTGGCTTTCCCCAGCAATAAAGGACATGTCCCAGATTTCTCTTTGTGTGTGTCTGTTGAACCACCATTTTCTTTCTGCTAAATCAACACTTGGGCTGCCTTGGGTCCCACCTGGTGTGGGCTGGATGGCCCACCCCCAATAGTTGGCCATCCAGCCTCTGCTTAAAAGCTTCCAAAGAAGGAGCCTCCACCACACTCCGGGGCAGAGAGTTCTACTGCTGAACAGCTATCACAATTAGGAAGTTCTTTCTAATGTTCAGATGAAATCTCCTTCTTCCAAATGTTCAGGTGAAATCTCCTAAAGTACGCAACTAAAAGTGAATGAATGAATGGATCCCACTGTACTCTGGTGACTAGTAGAACATAGCCTTGAATGTTACTGATCTTGATTCCAGTTTTCTTCTGTAGACTAGAGGTAGACGTTTTTGAGCCACCAGGTCCTGCCAGAACATAAGAGCTAAGCAGGGCCAGAACTGGTTTGCACTGAATATTACTCACCTAAGAAAACCTTATAAAATTTGTGACGGTTCCTATAGGTTGATGAGGCACACACTCACATGTATGGTATTCCTGTGTCTTAAACAGTTAACTGATGGAACGGATATTTAGCAGTGATACATTTCCCAATGTGAAGAAAAGGAACGGGAAACATGGCCTTCTAACATCTCATATTTTATGGAAACTGAAGCACCGGAAGTCTGTCAGATGAGAAGCAGACAAAAGGGAGCAATTTTACTTTTGATGTGCTAGGCCATTGGTTCCCAACCTATGGTCCAAGGACCACCAGTGATCCCCAAGAGCTAAAATATGGTCTGAGGCCTCACCATTACTGTACCATTGTAATGAGAGTGACTGGTCTCGTGAAACCCTCTTGTAGTGCCAAGGCAACTGACATGTTGGGAGTGGAGAGGCTGACTGTCCATGAAAGGTGTGACAACAAGCCTCCTGACTACTGCTTCTCCTTCCCCCTCCCCCTGAGCAGATCCGATCCATATGGTGCCTGGAAGTGGGGGTGGCTTGGTGTCTTCATTTTTAGGCCTGTTCCTGGGGTTATTTTGGGTGCTGATTCAGAAAATTGTATTGGATAGACCACATCAGCTCTAGATGATTAAGTATGGTTTTCTTTGAGTGAGCAGATGGCCACTACTGGATGGCTTATATTCTGTATAGAAACTAGAGCCAATGTGGTCTATCCAATGCAATTTTCGGAATCAGCACCCCAAATAACCAAACCGAATCTAAAGTTGACCAAAAACTGATTCGTAACCCTTTTGGTACTAATGTTGTAGAGTGGTCCCTGGTCAAGTGAACAAATAAACAAAAACAAACCACTGCGCTAGGCAATCAACCCGTAGTCTCAACTCTTGAATCTGTAAAGTGGGAGCCATTAAAGAATTGCCTCCTAGGTCCACTATAAAGATGAATGAAAATCACCTTGGAGGGAAGATGGAATCTTATTTTGAAAAGCTTCCCATTTCTGTGCCTGGTGAACTTTGGTCAAATATTTGAAGTTGGCCAGAAAATTATACTTCTCTGTCAGTAAAGCCAGGCCAAAACTAAGGTTGTTTACAACCTTACTCTTCAACCACAAATCTTTGCCCGAATTCTAAATTTAAAGTTAATCCTCTTTTTACTAATAATAAGTCTCTTTATTGAAACAAGAGGAATGCCTGAACTTTCTGAGACTGCAAGCATGGTTTACTTTTTTGAAAGTCCATAGAAGAGCTGTCCTTATGCCAGTGAAAGATTTATATTTTCCTCACAGAAATGGCAGTAAACACATTTAAAGTAAGCCCACAAAAATCAGATAAGGAAGTGAGAAGGGAAGCAGTAAAGCTGGAATGGCATTCTTGTGGTTTCTGAACATGACAGATTGGGGCACCCTGTCGGCCTGGCTCCTGGAACTGGAATGTTATGCAGGAGTGAGAGTAGGATTGGCTCATTTCTTTCTTTCCCAACAACCTCTTTCCCTTCAAGCCAGAGGGAGGGAAGGTAGGAATTCTCCACTGATTGATTGCTATCAGAAAGAGCCGTCAGTGATTTCTGAAGGCTTCATCTGCAAATAGAAACTGGCTAAGAATAAAGTAAAATAAAGGCCACACCTTAATGTAGATATTTGTTTATATATAGGAGGCTCTGGGTTTGGTCATTAACTTACCTTGTTAAATCTTGGGATGCCTGACACGTAAAGCAAATTAAAAGAGGGGGTGATACATACATAGAGGTTAAAACAGTGGTTCTTAACCTGTGGGTCCCCAGGTATTTTGGCCTACAACTCCCAGAAATCCCAGCCAGTTCACCAGCTGTTAGGGTTTCTGGGAGTTGAAGGCCAAAACATCTGGGGACCCACAGGTTGAGAACCACTGGGTTAAAGGCTTAGTTTGGAGGGGCTTTGGATGAGTGGTGAGTTTTAAATGTAATTTTAATTATATATACGGTAATTTAATTATATTTTAATTTTACATCCATACAATTTTTGTATTTGCTTTGCTTTAAATGGTAATTGGGTTGTATGGTTTGTTAGCCGCCTTGAGTCCCCAAGGGGAGAAATGTTGGATATAAAGATAATAATCATCATCAAAGGCTATAAATCACCAGTGGCTGCTAGTCATCAGTTGCAGAGTGTGCACACATTTCTCTTTTTAAAATACTGAATCGTGGCCTTGGAGTCAGGAAGGGCCTTCTGACCACCATAAATGAAGCTTTCTTGCTTTAGTTTCTTACTTCATTGGACTTAAGAACCAGTCCTGTTCTCCTTAACGCCTTCCTATAATGCACCTGTTCATGGGCATTTATTTATCTGCATTTGTTCACACATTATATTTTAGACATCGACTAAGAAAAGCTACAATGTACAAAGTGTGCCTTACCAGAAAAGCTACAATGTACAAAATGTCCCTAGTTACAAGTATTTAGATCAGATACACTCTCATAATACCACTTCCCAAATTGCTTCTTATTGCACAGATCTTGCCTTCTGATTAAAGACAATGCTTGCCTGATTAATAACAAATTCCTTTTTTATTATTTTCCTCTGTACCTGCACTTCCTTCTTTTTGAAAATTTTGTACACAAAGACAAGTTTGTAATATTGCTAATTCTACCCCCACTCTACTGTATTCAGAGTAAAGAAGGTTTTTCTGCTTCATATATTTTCTTGTTTCTTTTGAAGTGGCTGGGGTTCCCTCTCATGAAATGTCACATGCAAGGTTTGCATATGTTTCTTAGTACAAATACAAGGAAAGACTACCAGCGAACAAGCTGAATCACATGTGCAAATGATTTTAAGTTTGTTTGTTTTTTCATGTCAGGAGCAACCGGAGTTGCTTCTGGAGTGAGAGAATTGGCTGTCTGCAAGGACACTGCCCAGGGGACGCCCGGATTTTTTTTTTGATGTTTTATCATCCTTGTGGGAGGCTTCTCTCATGTCCCCGCATGGAGCTGGAGCTGATAGAGGGAGCTCATTCGAACCTGCCAGCCTTCTGGTCAGCAACCCAACCTTCAAATCACAAAGCTTTTATCCTCTAGGCCATCGGATCTTGATTTTGCTCATGTGGGCCTTTCAAATAATCTTTTCCCATGGATATTTCATCATTTAAAGGGTCAATTTTTTGTTGAGATAACTGTGACTTCTGGAGTCCAATTTTATAGTGTCGTGGTTTGGAGCCTGAAAGTTGTCTCTTAATAAAAATTACATCGATTAAAATTGATGACAATAGAGGGTAGTGCATGTATATAAGACTTGAGGGAATTTTTCCAACAGATGAAGCTTCCTTAAAATTGTGGTGATATTTTAACGTATCAAGAAAACTGTAACCAATGCAAAAAAACAAAAAACAAAACAAAAACAAATCTAGCTTGTATTTTTATTGTGTGTATTCATAGTCCATGAAACACTTGTAAATGCTAATTGTTAATTAGAAAGAGAAGGCGAGTGAATAAAGTTTGAGTAACCTGAAAGCTGAAATAACTTTTGTGTTGAATTGCATCAAAACTGAGATGTGCCTTGTAAATTAACCTGGCATTTCATTTCATAACATTTTTTTGGAAAACATGCAAATTCTCCAAAAGCAGGGTAATGTACAATTTTTGTTCACTAATAGGCAGGGAACCCCCGGCGGTGCATCGTGTTAAAGCGCTGAGCTGCTGAACTTGCGGATCAAAAGGTCGCAGGTTCAAATCCGGGGAGCGGAGTGAGCACCCACTGTTAACATCAGCTTCTGCCAACCTAGCAATTCTAAAACATGCAAATGTGAGTAGATCAATAGGTACCGCTCCGGCGGGAAGGTAACGGAGCTCCATGCAGTCATGCCAGCCACATGACCTTGGAGGTGTCTACAGACAACACTGGCTCTTTGGCTTAGACATAGAGATGGAGCACCAACCCCCAGAGTCGGACACAACTGGACTTAATGTCAGGGGAAAACCTTTACACTTTTAAAACCTAATAGGCAGGTTTACTTATGAAATATTTGTTTATTGTCCCCAGGAGGGAAAAGGGTTTGAAAAGTTACTTTTTTAATGTCTTCTCCAGCCAATCTTATTATTTCTGTCTCTAACACTCACTATCTAGAGCAGGCATAGGCAAATCTTTTTTGCCTTGGGGCTGCACTATGGGCCCAGATGGGAGGGCTGGGCCAGGAGGGAATGGGGCTGGGAACATGCTGGGTGGGGAGGGCCCGAGTCATCTTCAGATTGTCCTCCCAGCGAAAGGATGGGGCTGCTCATCCCATTCTTATGCTGGGAGGAAGGTGGGACACACAGTGGCAGCCCGGATCCTCCTTCCCATCCTCCTCCCCCGATCCTCAGGCTGTCCTCTTGGCATTATGCCATGAAGGGGGAGAGACAAGCGGCTGCTGAGTCTGCTCCAGAGGGCTCTCAGCCACCGTTGCCTTCCTCGAGCCATCCTCCCATCATAAAGATAAGATCACTCATACCATCCTTATGCCGGGAAGACGGTGAGACACACAGTGGCTGAGAGCACTCCACAGGGCTCTCAGGTGCTACGTGCCTTCTTCCCCCCATATTTTCGGCATAAGGATGTGGCAGGCCACTATGTCCTTATGCCTGAGGTAAGTGCCCAGGGAGTTGCATTTGGCCCCTGGGCCTTAGTTTATCCATGCCTGATCTAGAGGTATACTTACGTTAACTATACCATTCCCACTAGAAGAAGGAACAAAATCGTGCAAGCTTTTCTTGCAAGTGCATGCCTGATTGCCCTTAATCTGATACTTGTTCTGTTCTATTGAATTTGTTTTCCCACCGTATGCCTTTGACCATTAAACTTAATAGGATAGCCACTTTGTAAGAACAAGGGATAAAATGATGTGATTATTGCTGTCAAGAATGATAAAAGAAAAGTGTTCAGAAATTATCCTCAGCTCACACTAATGCTGGATTTCTTACCCAGACAGACTAACCTCTGTAGAGATGGCGGTTTCCCAGAAATGCACTTTTCTGAGAAACCTAGTCATAGTTGACAGCTGTTATATCATTAGGTTTTAGTCTGATCTTTTAAGTCTCTGGCCTAGCTTTTGGGGTAACCATATCCTCCAAAATAGTTATTAGTACCTTGGAGAGCTCCTTCAAAGTTCACTCTAAAAGCAATCTAAACATATTCAGCACTCTACTGAAGCCACCAGCAGCCATTGGAGAAAGCCAGCAATTGCATTTGGGGATTTGGGGAACTTTGGAGGAATATTAAAATGGCCACTTTTGCTGGACTTTATAGCTCCTGGAACTCCAGGGAGCCCTCTCTAGTTATTATTTTATGTTTCTTTGCCTATGTCAGAGTTGAATCCTCGTCATGGCCTCTGCCATTTCCTTGTGAAGAGCAATTTATCGTAAACCTACTAACTTACTGCCTTTTGTTGGAATATCCCCACCCTTCATTGCTTCACAGTGCTATGTATACCAGCTCTCACTTAGGTATTTCATAATGCCTAGATGACCATCTAAGGGACTTTCCCCAAAAGGGAACTTTCTCAGGCTCTGAGCCTCCCAAAAATTATTAGAATAGATTAGAATCAGAATCGGTTTATACTGGTTTTTCTTCAGTGTATTTGTGCATCATACTAACACTGTTCACATGAGTGGTCTGCTTGAGTTTAGGGTAGGTGTGAGACTCATGCTGACTTCCATCAAGTTACTCTGATCATTGCCCATTATTGGCAAGGCTGCTTAAAACTGCCTCTAACTAATATCCGAAGGGCCCCACAATCCCCATCTGTGGTGTAACATATTACTTTGTACAATTCGCCTTCCACATTTGCAAATTTGACTTTTGCAGATTTGATTAAAATATTATCTCAACGAATCTGTACGTCCTCCCGTGCAATTCTATGGTCAACCTCCGATGTATGTTTTTGTACAATTCAGGGTAGGAATGGACAATAGTACTGATCTGAAAGATCAAGATTCCCCGAGATAACATTTTAACCAAACACATCTCTAGGAATCTGAAAGATTATTAAAGAGTTAATCTCTGAGGTAAAGGAAATAGCAGGTGTTTTCATAATAATAATAATAGTAATAATACTAATAATAATAATTATTATTATCATCAGGACCTCAAGATTGAACTTCAAAGACTCTGGCAGAAACCAGTGCAGGTGATCGGCACATTGGGTGCCGTGCCAAAAGATCTCAGCTGGCATTTGGAAACAATAGACATTGACAAAATCACGATCTGCCAACTGCAAAAGGCCACTCTACTGGGGTCTGCACGCATCATCCGAAAATACATCACACAGTCCTAGACACTTGGGAAGTGTTCGACTTGTGATTTTGTGATATGAAATCCAGCATATCTATCTTGTTTGCTGTGTCATAATATAATAATAATAATAATAATAATAATAATAATAATAATAATAATAATAATATAATCAATTTTATTTCTACTCTGCCACCATCTCCCCGAAGGGACTCTGGGCAGCCAACAAAATACAGCGAATTGCTGCATATAGATACTACATAAATCTGAAACAAAAATTCCACAGAAATTACAACCACACACATAGATCATTACAATGTAAAACATTAAAATTAATAAAATGCAGTCATAGCTGCAGATAAAAACGTTGTTTCAATTGACATAGCCCAATGCCGATGTGATGCTCACAGTAAATCCTCAGACTAATCCTTAAAAACCTATGTAAGATCAAAGGCTTGCTTATAAAGCCATGTTTTTAAGCTGGAATAGAAGGCCTGAAGCGGAAGGGCTAAACTGATCTCACTTGGGAGGGCATTCCAGAGTCGGGGCGCCACCACCGAGAAGGCCTTCTCATCCTCACCAACTGTATTTGAGACAGTAGTGGGACTGAGAGAAGGGCCTCCCCAGCAGACCTCAATGCCCACACCGGTTCATAGAAGGAGATGTGGTCTCGAAGCGTATAGGGCTTCACTTTCAGGGAGATCCTGTACCCCAACCCTTGACTGTACAAAGATATTTGCAGTCATCACAGTAGCAGCTTCTGTGTATGAATTTTTTCAGTCTTTCATTCCAAGTCAGGAGCTGTCCATGGCATTTCTGCAACATACTCTCTCAGACTGCCTTTTGCCATGGATATAAGCAGTTTGTTGTGCTATTGAGCAGGGCAAAAAGGCTATTTGAATTGGCACAGAGAAGCAGCAACCTGAGACGCAGTGACCATTATTCAAGCTTCAGAAATGGGTGGGGATCTAGCTCCATTTGGCCTGGAAAGGAGAGAACTGTGTTCGAGCAGATGCAATAGGAGGCTTTGTGGTTGCTAAGGGGAACACTGTATCACCTACGCGATAATGTTTCTGCTGCCACCCACGGTCCTTCTGCACCATGTAGTACAGCAGCCAAAGTAAAAGACTTTATATTATTTAATCCGCTGCCCCCTATTCCTCCTCTTCCCTTCTCTTCTGCTTCTTTGCTGCAGCATTTCAAGACAGCACACTGCTCAGGCACATTTGTAAGCAGCTTAATTTGCTTGATATCACATACCTAGTACCTGAAACATTTAGTCTGGTTTATCTAATATGAACCAGATTCATATTAGATGAACAAATGTGGGGGAAACAAAAGACGCAGAGAAATGTGATTCTCTCTTGGTGGCCACTGTACAAGAAAGAAGGGGGGAAGAAATCATCTGGTTTCAATGCAAACATGAAAATCTGAGGGTGCATTACACTGTAAGATTAATGCAGTTTGACACTACCTTAACTGCCATGACTCAATGCTATGGAACCATGGGAGCTGTAGTTTTACAAGACCTTTAGCCTTCTCTGCCGAAGAGTGCTAGTGCCTCAGTACTCTTGGGATTCCATAGCAATGGGCTGTGGCAGTTAAAGTGGTATCAAACTGCATTAATCTTACAGTGTAGTTCCTTTGTCTGGAGAAGAACTTGTGCAGTAAGAGGGGAAAAGCATGAGGAGTCACCAAAGAGGCAAGAGGAAATATGAAAAAATAACATTAAAGAGGAAAGGCACCATGGGGAGCATCTTGGGCAAATCTGGTACCACTACCTTACTTAAGGCCCTATAGTTTGAATTGTATGGACAGTCTATTGCCAAATATCCTCAGAAGTGCAGATATAGCTTTCCTACTGTGTACCAATGGCCCATAAAAAAGGGTAAAGGTTTCCCCTGACGTTAAGTCCAGTCATGTCTGACTCTGGGGGTTGGTGCTTATCTCCATTTCTAAGCCGAAGAGCCGGCATTGTCCGTAGACACCTCCAAGGTCCTGTGGCCGGCATGACTGCATGGAGTGCTGTTACCTTCCTGCTGGAGCGGTACCTATTGATCTACTCACATTTGCATGTTTTCGAACTGCTAGGTTGGCAGAAGCTGGAGGTAACAGCGGATGCTCACACTGCTCCCGGGTTTTGAACCTGGGACCTTTCGGTCTGCAAGTTCAGCAGCTCAGCGCTTTAACACACTGTGCCACCGGGGCTCCCTACCGATGACCCATGCATGCTGATAAACAAGCAAGAAGCAACCTTGACCACTTAGGAAAGGCAACAAGTATTTTAAATACATGCAAATCAAACTAATTGTTTGAGAAGCCATTTGTATGAAGTGCCTCACATGCCTGTAGACAAAGCAATTCTAGCTATGTCAACTCTCTTTGTGTTTTTCTCAGTACTTAAAACTGCACAGGGAACCACTTCAAACAAATGTTTTCCTTTGTTGGTTCAAGGCTAATGTAATGGGCATTTCAATGTCAACCACGCAAGTGCTTGTAGTACAAACAGGAATGTGTTGTCATTGCATTTCTACAACATCCTCAGTGAGGAAGGGGCTGCTCTGTAGCAGTTCTCTGAAGTCAAATACAATTTTTCTTTGCTTTTAGTTTTGTTAATTTTCTAAGTTGTTTACAAAGCTGTGATTCAGAAGATCATTTTATCCATCACAAGTAGATCTTGAGTACAAGTGCCCACACTTGGTTCATTCAGGCTATTCTAGAACAGTGGTTCTCACCTGTGGTTCCCCAGGTGTTTTGGTCTACAATTCCCAGAAAGGCCAGCAAGTTTACCAGCTGTTTGGATTTCTGGGAGTTAAAGTCCAAAACATCTGGGACCCACAGGTTGAGAACCACTGTTCTAGATTGAAAGAGAAATTATTTTTTTGTGTTCTGTTGTCCAGAGGATTTGTATCTTGTTTTTTTACAGGATGGGACAGGGAGAAAATAGTTTAAAAGTAGCTCACAATAATATGCACAAAGTAAAAATAACAATAACATGAAACACTGTTTTTGGTGGCGGTGAAGGAAATGGCCTGTGGAGCAAGAGACCAAACCTTGCTTATCCTGTAACAGTTCACAGAGAGAAATGGGGCATTATTGTGCATACTCTGACCCCCATCTACACTACATTTAGGTTGACCTGCTTCATTTTCTGCAGCTTCTCTTCCTAGTCCCTGCCATGTGACTGGCAAAGGAGCCTGGGAGAAGAGAGAAGGTGAACTTTGCTTTCTGATGTTTCTGTGTACACAAAGCTTGATTCATGCACAAAATTACAGTAACACCTATGCTAGAACATTTGCCATTTAGGCTCACTATTCCACACTATGGCTGTTCAGGACACAGGGACTATAATCTTATTACGAACATCTCAACAGAAATAAAGCTCCAGTAAAACCCAATTGACTCTTTAAAATAAGAATAAAAACTTATGCTTGCCTCCTCAGAAATATCTCTTATACCTTGCTGAAATATCTTTCTACCTGATTAAAATGGGGAGTAGTCTAAACTGGCCTCATCAACAAGACTAGGAGCTGCGGTGGCACAATGGATTAAACCCTTGTGAACTGCTGATCTGAAGGTTGGGTTGCTGACTTGAAGGTTGCTGGTTTGAATCCACGAGACAGGGTGAGCTCTCATCTGTCAGCTCTAGGTTGTGTGGACTGTGAGAGAAACCTCACAGTAAGACATCTGGACGTCTCCTGAGCAACATCTGTGTAGACGGCCAATTCTCTCACACCAGAAACGACTTGCAGTACTTAAGTCGCTTCTGGCTAAACAGCTTGGCATTCCGTTACAGGTTGTGCAAAATCTCAAACACTCCTAAATCTGAAATTGCCCATATAAAGGGCTAAGATAGTGACATATTTGCTTTCTGATATTTCAGTATGCACAGAGGAGCCCCCGGTGGTGCAGTGGGTTAAACCCTGGTGCAGGCATGACTGATGATTTGAAGGTTGGGTTGGGTTGCTGACCTGAAGGTTGCCAGTTCGAATCCAACTCGGGGAGAGCGCGGATGAGCTCCCGCTATCAGCTTATGCACAAGCAAATACAGTATATAGGTATTCCAAAATTCAAAATATTTGTGGTCTCAAGCTTTTCAGATATATAATACTCAACCTATATTAAAATCAATTAAAAGTTCCACTCTGCTATTTGAGTATGTGTCTTTAAAAAAACCCACTGTTATTTTGTCTATTTTTTTTTTAAAGACCAGATAATGTTTCTGACTTATGCTTTCTAGATTTAGGGTGATGTGTCTGTTGGTGCAAAATATTTCAAGTCAGTAAAGATAAGAACATCAGAAGAGCGCTGCTGGATCACACCAAAGCGTATCTAGTCCAGCATCCTGTTTCTCACAGTGGCCAGCCAGATGCCTCTGGGAAAGACATGAAGGCCATTCGCCTCTCCTGCTGCTATTTCCCAGCAACTGGGGTTTAGAGGCACAATATATTTGAACCTGGAGATAGCCTGATGTTCCATGAATTTGCTTATAAAGACATAATTGCTGACAGAGCAAATTCAGGCTGTGTGTGTTTGCCTCCTGCAAATTCCACTTTACTATTAATGTACCCCCAGTAGCGCAGCGGATTAAATCGCTGAACTGCTGAACTTGCTGACTGAAAAGTTGGTGGTTCAAATCCGGGGAGCAGGGTGAGCTCCCGTTGTTAGCCCCTGCTTCTGGCAACCCAGCAGTTGAAAAATATGCAAATGTGAATAGATCAATAGGTACTGCTCTGGCGGGAAGGTAACAGTGCTCCATGCAGTCATGCTGGTCACATGACCTTGGAGATGTCTACAGACAACACTGGCTCTTCACCTTAGAAATGGAGATGAGCACCAACTCCCAGAGTCAGACATGACTTGACTTAATGTCAGGGGAAAACCTTTACCTTTACCTTTTATTAATGTGTCTATAGTAGGTATCAACCTGGCTCTATTCATGATAGACAGGCAAAATATGTATTTAAAAATGCTTTAAAGCTGTTACAAATATATGTTTTAATAATGCTTCTACACATTTTGTTATACATCACGTTGGAGGTCTTGGTGGGCAGAAAAGCTATTAATGTATACATATATATTTAAGCAATAATACTGCCTGAATCAGTATCTGCTGATTCAGACAGTCTCTTGTCAGGGAAGCATATAACTTGTAGCCCTATGAAGGGATGGGGGACAGATCACTGAGTACTTCCTTAAATTTAGCTGTAGATATTATACAGTAGAGTCTCACTTATCCAACACTTGCTTATACAACATTCTGGATTATCCAAAGCATTTTTGTAGTCAATGTTTTCAATACATCATGATATTTTGGTGCTAAATTCGTAAATACAGTAATGACTACATAGCATTACTGTGTATTGAACTACCTTTTCTGTCAAATGTGTTGTATAACATGATGTTTTGGTGCTTAATTTGTAAAATCATAACCTAATTTAATGGTTAATAGGCTTTTCCTTAATCTCTCCTTATTATCCAACATATTCACTTATCCAATGGTTCTGCTGGCCCGTTTATGTTGGATAAGCAAGACTCTACTGTAGCTGCTTTCTGGTCTGTAGATAAGTGATAGTTTTGTTTATTTTTTGACTGTTCAGGCTCTCTCCAGAGATTTGGTCTCTAGAGATTTGTCCTCTTACCCCTCTCTGATGTGGAAATTAGAGACTTGTTAGCACACTGAAATTCCTGAATTTGTTGTGGGAAATCATAAGTCAGTTAAGGTAAATTAATATGCATAGGTGCAATTGGTGTGCTCAAGACCACGTGGCTCATTAAAGAGGTGGGTCGCCCTGCATTGAAATATATATATGCATAGAATATATGTTAGCCTTGGAGTGAGTGAAATGAAAGCTTTTCTGGCATAGATTTTCAAGAAAGGCGTGGGCTGTCTTTAGGATCCTGTGGTACATCTGTTGCTCAGACATTTCATTAGTCACAGTGCCCTGCATTCCGGCATATCTGAGTCTTTTATCTCCCTTCGGTGGTGATTCACTGAGGAATCACTAGACCACACTGCCGAGGCCTTGGCTAAGGAAAGTATTGCAACAAACTCATCCTTTCATCAAAGGATGAGTTTCCTTTCCTCAAGTCTCGGAGGGTAATTTACAAAGGTGATTAGTCTGATTTCAGGAATGCAGAGACCCTATATCACCACTTCTGTCCTAGGGTTTGCTTTGATCTGTATGGTATGCCATCTCTTCTCACTCTTAAACCTGTGAGATAGGCATCACTTAGAAACAAATGATAAACTAGTTCAGCAATACGCAGGTAGCCAGGGTGTGTGGTTCAGTCTAGGTGGTTTTGAGTGTAAAACTATGCATCTTTTGTTGTGCTTCCTTCTTAGGGTTCATGACATTGTTGTAGCACTTCTATCTGTGTCTACCCTGTTTCCCCGAAAATAAGACATCCCCAAAAAATAAGACCAAGCAGAGGTTTTGCTGAATTGCTAAATATAAGGCCTCCCCCGAAAGTAAGACCTAGCAAAGTTTTTGTTTGGAAGCATGCCCGCCGAACAGAACACCAGAGCATGCAGGATCGGTAAATATACATGCAAGTTGTACATGGAAATAATGGTAATACAGTAGAGTCTCACTTATCTAAGCTAAACGGGCTGGCAGAAGCTTGAATAAGTGAATATCTTGGATAATAAGGAGGGATTAAGGAAAAACCTATTAAACATCAAATTAGGTTATGATTTTACAAATTAAGCACCAAAACATCATATTATACAACAAATTTGACAGAAAAAGTAGTTCAATGCGCAGTAATGTTATGTTGTAATTACTGTATTTACGAATTTAGCACCAAAATATCACGATATATTGAAAACATTGACTACAAAAATGGCTTGGATAATCCAGAAGCTTGGATAAGTGAAGCTTGGATAAGTGAGACTCTACTGTAATAAGAAATTCTTGACAGGAGTCACAGTTTGTCTGGTTTGGTTATGTTGGCTTGTGATGAAAATCACTGTACAGTATATAATAAATGTTCATTGTTTTTGTTCAACGATAAATGTGAATTCTTCTTCATGGAAAAATAAGACATCCCCTGAAAATAGGATCTAGCACATCTTTGGGAGCAAAAAATAATATAAGACACTGTCTTATTTTCGGGGAAACACGGTAGGAGCCCTCGTGGCGCAGTGGGTCAATCCCTTGTGTCAGCAAGACTGATGACTTGAAGGTTGGGTTGCTGACCTGAAGGTTGCTGGTTTGAATCTAACCTGGCGAGAGCACGGATGAGCTCCCTCTGTCAGCTCCAGCTCCATGTGGGGATATAAGAGAAGCCTCCCACAAGGATGATAAAAACATCAAAACATCCTGGCATCCCCTGGGCAATGTCCTTGCAGACGGCCAATGCTATCATACCAGAAGCGACTTGCAGTTTCTCAAGTCACTCCTGACACAAAAAGAAGATCTGTGTGTGCCTTGAAGTTGCTTGTTTACTTCTGGCAACCCCATGAGTGCCATAGGCAAGTAGAGTGGTTTTGCTAGATATTTCTTCTAAAACATAGCTTACAGCACCTGTTTTTTGTTGGCAGTCTCCCATCCAAATAATAATCAGGGCTGAACCTTCTTAATTTCCAAGATCAGATAGATCCTTTAGAGTACTTAGGTTCTTCTATAACAAGCACAAACATGCTTTCTTATTCAGAGCTTATCTGACCCTGGAATTTATCATACCAGAACAGGCCTTTAGTAAACAGTTCCCTTGTAAAATATACGTGGCACTGGCCAGCATTCAACAATACTTCATTGCAGGAGGAATTTCTGCCCTTGTCGGCAAATCTAAGCCACAAAAGCATTGCCTAGAATTGCTGGGTAGTGTATTTTCAGCTTCTTACCTACCACATCGGGTTAAACCGCTGAGCTGCTGAACTTGTGGACCGAAAGATCGGTGGTTCGAATCCGGCGAGCAAAGTGTGCTCCCACTATTAGCCCCAGCTTCTGTCAACTTAGCAGTTCGAAAACATACAAATGTGAGTAGATCAATAGGTACTGCTGCAGCGGGAAGGTAACAGCACTTCATGCAGTCATGCCGGCCACATGACCTTGGAGGTGTCTATAGACAAGCTCTTCGGCTTAGAAATGGAGATGAGCACCACCCCCCAGAGTCGGACACGACTAGACTTAATGTCAGGGGAAAATCTTTACTTTTACTTTTTACCTACAAATATGTTTTGTATGTACTGTTGCTGACTTGTAAGCCAACCTGAATCCCTTTAGGGAGATGGGGTGGGATAGAAGTAAAGTTATTTATTTATTATTTATTTATTTAGACAACAATGTCAAAAGAGCTTCAATAAGATAGTCCAAATTTAACAAAATCTTTCATTTTTTTAAATGTTCCATTGTCATAGAGGAGAGGATTGCCAGTTAACAGTCCGTCTTTGGCAAGCTTAATCAGCATTTCAATAAATTGATATGACTACTAATCGAATCACTTAGCGTTTATTCCTTTTCCTCCCTGGACCTCCTGGTGGATATGACAGTGGGGGAGTGAGAGTACTCCAAGTTTTAATGCAGAATTGAAGAACACAATTCAAGGGTTTGGGACCACAGTAGCGCAGCAGATTAAACAGCTAAGCTGCAGAACTTGCTGACTGGAAGGTTGGTAGTTCGAATCTGAGGGACAGGGTGAGCTCCCATTGCTAGGCCCAGCTTCTGCAAACCTAGCAGTTCGAAAACATGCAAATGTGAGCGGATCAATAGGTACTGTTTAGGCAGGAAGGTAATGGCACTCCATGCAATCATGCTGACCACATGACCAAGGAGGTGTCTAGGACAATGCTGGCTATTCAGCTTAGAAATGGAGATGAGCCCCACTCCCCAGAGTCAGACTTGACTTGACTTAATATCAAGGGGAAACCTTTACCTTTACTTTATCCAAGGGGCTAAATCTACTTTGAGGTAGTGGTCAACACTTTGCACTGTTTTTACAAAGTTCAGACTAAACCTCAGAACAGATTCAACAATTCACTGACATGAAGGCTACAGCCACATGACATAAAAATGTGGTATCTTTCCCAGTCTTAAATACCTGTAGTAGCACCCTGTGGTTTTGGTATATTAAGATTAATTGGCTGCCTTGATGGAGTAAAAAAAAGGGAAAGTCCAGGCAAGACAAGCATAGTAGAACAGGACAGATCAGGCATGCAAGAGCTAGGCAAGATAGGCCAGGTCATGTCAAGAGCCCACTTATACACCGTTGTTGTTAATGACTGTCAAATGGATTTTGACTTAAGAGGGCAGGTATAAGTGGGTTCTTGGATAGTTCTGAGTGAACCCTGCTAGCTAGAATTAAGTTTGTTATAGGAAGAGCTTGCCCTAGAGCTAAAGCCTGCTGAATCCCTGCATAGATAAGACAAAACTTCTAATATAGTTGACAGTGACACCATCACTCTGGAGGAACTGTCTGGGTGTCAGACAGTCACCATTTGATGTGTTGTTGAAGGCTTTCATGGCCAGAATCACTGGGTTGCTGTAAGTTTTCTAGGCTGCATGACTATGTTCTAGAAGCATTTTCTCCTGACTTTTCACCCACATCTATGGCAGGCATCCTCCGAGGTCCTCACAGCAACCCAGCCTTTATTTGATTTTGGATTATTTTTTTTTAGAAGACTGTAGTGGTGACAGTACTTCAAGGGACTCAGACTACGCCTACAATATAGAACTAAAATGAATACATTATTTTAAGTGCTATGACTCAATGCTATGGAATGCTAAGAGTTCTAGCTTTAAAAGGTCTTTCATCTTCTCTGTCAAAGACTATTGATGTCTCACCAAACTACAACTTCCTGAATTCCATAGGATTGAGCCTTGGCCGTTAAAGTGCTATCAAACTGCATTAATTCTGCAGTGTAGATGCATCCTCAGTTCTTCCCACCTCTCCACTATTGTAAGTATCCTTTGGTATTTATGGGCTTTTTGTGCCATAGTCTTCAGGCCCCTTCAGAGCCCTCGGTGGTGCAGTGGGTGAAACCATTGTGCCAGCAGGACTGATGACTTGAAGGTTGGGTTGCTGACCTGAAAGTTGCCGGTTTGAATCCAACCCAGGGAGAGCATGGATAGAGCTTTCTATATCATCTCCATGGGAGGACATGAGAGAAGCCTCCCAGAAGGATAGTAAAAACATAAGAACATCCAGGCGTCTACTGGGCAATATCCTTGTAGACGGCCAATTCTTTCACACCAGAAGCGATTTGCAGTTTCTCAAGTCACTCCTGACACACACAAAAAGAAGAAGCCCACATTGTGAGTATTAAATAATAATTTGGAGGTAGAAAGATCCTCACCCTTTTTCATGGTAGATTGAATGTAAGATCTGGAATTCATGGTTACTTAAAAAAAATGGCAATTTGAAAACATTACAATACCACCATAAATCCATAAAATTTCTTAAGCAACCGAGGCAGGTAGTAGGAAATTAATTCAATAGATATCCCATTTCTTGGTGATTCATGAAATTAAACATTTCTGAGATGGAAGGTGTGGGAAAAGATTTGTGGAATTTTCCACTGCTGCTTGTAGTTGCAAGAGGAGTCCATTTTGCAGCTGTGATGGGAATGCCACTTCAAACAAAATTAAATCTTCCGTGGCATGTTTACAGCAGCATGGCTTTGAACTACTGAGAATCTAGTAATATAGACTGTGAAGCTGAAACTGTTGTGTTTCAGCATAAACTGTTCCTTCAAACAAGCCTGGGGTCAACTTACCAGCACACCATATAGGGAGACGGGATGGTCTCGTGGCTATGCAATATAGAAATGTGACTGTTTATTGTGGAACTTGTGTAACATTGTGAGAGATCTGCATGCTTGATGCTGGTTAGAACTTCCTCTTGCTCAACCACTCCTATTCAAATGTTCTCTGTAAACAAGTGTCTTTTAAATAGTGTTTACTTTGTCAGCAGATAAACATTCTTAAGCCACAGCTGGATATCCACATTCAGAACTGAAATCCGAAATCATAAAAAAGTAATTTGTATATATGCCAGCCATGCGATTTCTTTCACCCATAGCCATCCAGATCAAAAGTGCTGCTGAGTGCCTGAATTAGAAATTTTTAACCCAAGCAAGAACTCAAATGCAGTACCGGGTATAAAGATGCTCCATGCTTGCAGGTATATTTATGGATGGATATAGTTGATTCTCCACATCTGCCCCCAATGGTGCAGTGGGTTAAATCCTTGTGCTGGCAGGACTGATGACTTAAAGGTTGGGTTGCTGACCTGAAGATTGCCAGTTTGAATCTAACCCGGGGAGAGTGCGGATGAGCACCCTCTATCAGCTCCAGCTCCATGCGGGGACATGAGAGAAGCCTCCCACAAGGATGGTAAAATCATCAAAACACCTGAGCATCCCCTGGGCAATGTCCTTGCAGATGACCAATTCTCTCACACCAGTAGTGACCTGCAGTTTTTCCAGTTTTTTGCAGGTTTGATTATACTATGTAACACAAATTTTGCTCCTGGGTTAAACATAATTTCCTAATTGCTTCTATCATAAAAACATGTAAAAAGTTTATTGAACTCCAAAAACTTTGTTTTTGCTGGACATCCTGCAGCACATTTTGCTATCATTTTGTAATGAATAGCTCATCGAGTCTCAACCAATTCAACATAGTTTGTGGCAGTCACAAAAAAGAAGTTTCTGGAGTATAACAACTACTTTCAAAGTAAGTACCACACAATTAAACAAGAAAGAACACTTTCAAACCAGGAACAGAAAATGTTTCAAATTTTGTTACATAGTGTTTGTTATTCATCGATTTTATTAATATGTTCTCTCTGAGAATCTTTAGGACCTCCAACATGACTCTGTGATCAACTTGCTACTGGAGGATCTAGAGATTCCTAGAGAAAACACTTTTCTAAGCATTTGTAGATACTCCAGCATTATTCTGTGGTCAATCACTGGCAGATAAGTTGTGCTGGTGGACTTAAATATTACAGAGCGGGTGAGGTAGAAGATTCTTGTTTTTGGGGAAAAAATACAACCAAAAATTTAATAAAGGGGTTTGGGGATTTTTTTTGTCTCATTTTTTTGTCTATCTGTAAGCAACCTAAACAAACTTATATGGGGCAGGTAGCAGGAACTTGGGGAACTTTATAGGATTTATGAAATATCTAACCATGCTGGAAATTTCCAACCTTCAGAGATCCTTCACTCTGTCATGTTGCCATGCCTGTATTGGAAAGCCGTTACCAGAAGACCCCATACTCCAAGAGACTCAGGATACATAGCGACAACAGAACATGTGCTTCTTCAGTCCCTGTTTCTATAGAGATATTTGATCTCGTCTCATTAGGCCATGGTTATACAAACACCTGGAATCCCTGGTGGCACAGCTAGTTAAACCACTGGGCTGCTGAACATGCTGACTGAAAGGTTGGCAGTTCAAATCCAGGGAGCAGGGTGAGCTCCCACTGTTAGTCCCAGCTTCTGCCAACCTAGCAGTTTGTAAACATGCAAATATGAGTAGATCCATAGGTACCGCTCCGGCGGCAAGATACTGTTGCTCCATGCAGTCATGCCAGCAACATGACCTATGGACAAGAACAGCTCTTTGGCTTAGAAATGGAGATGAGCACCAACCCCCTGAGTGGGACTATAACTTATAATGCATGGCAGTGATTAAAATCCAGTGTTCAATGACTGATAGCACTAGCTAGTACAAGCCAGGATTTCATACTAGCAGAAAATTGGGATTATAGACTTTTAATTATAGTATGGATGTTGCTCCCTCCTCTATTTGACTGGACATCCCTTCCCCTTGCCACATGAGCTTCCCTATTCCTTCCCTTCAGATTCCCTTCCCTTTAATTCCATAAATGGTATTGGGTTTTAATATAAGCATGTATATGGCTTTTAGCTTAGATTCTCAAGTTAATTATCTTAATGTTCTAACAATGATACACTTATTTTAAAGTTTTAAATCTCTTAACCCTTAACTCTGATATGCTTGTACGGGACTATGTCCCTCTTCTCTCAAACTGGTCACTGACCATAATAAAGTGTACTTGACTTGACTTTATAGGATGTTACATCCTGCCTGCCTGGATGAAATTTACTTCTCCATGGGAGAAGGCTATATATCACCTGTTTCCCCCCCCCCCCCCCCCCCCCCATTGAAATCAGCGGCATCCAAACTTTGTTCAAATATGCCGATTTAATTTTGTCATTTCTTTAAAAAAAATCTATCATCCTTCTGTTAGAATTTTTTTTAAAAAAAAAAAACTGTAAGCAATTTTCAGGTAGCAAAATGTACTGCTATTACACATATTCTACAGGTTTGTAGTGATTGGACAGGGCTTTGGACATCAGATAAGGTATTTTTATTCCACCATAAAGCCACAAAATGCATCTGTTATGACTATATCCCCTTACTTTTCTCAGCAATAGTCACAGCTTCAAGATTTCAAATCCTGCCATTTCCTTTGTTCTTTAAGTGTTACTATTGCTTTAAAATATGCATGGGAACTAAGTCAAAGGAGGATATTCCATGATGTCATAATATGTCTGCCTTTGTTATTTGAGTGTTCTCTGTTACCTTTAAGGTTGCATCTACACTGTAGAATTAATGCAATTTGATACTACTTTAATGGCCATGGCTCAATGCTATGGAATCATAGGAGTTCTTTTGTGACTAGCAATAGCATTCTTTGGCAGAGAATGCTAAAAACTACTTGTAAAACTACAATCCCCATGATACCATAGCATTGAGTCTTGGTAGTTAATGTGGAGTCAAATTGCATTAATTCTGCAGTGTAGAGGCATGTAGGTTTTATGTGTAGTCTGAACCCTAGAAAAATAAATGAAAGAATAAATCAGAATGTAGTGCCAAGATGACTCAATTTATGTGGTGTGGATGAACTATGTAAATAAAATGACTCTTTTTAGTTCCAGAACTGTTCCCTCAGAGTGTGTGTCTATGTCTGTGTATACTTAAATGTCCTGCCCAGCCCTGATATTTGAAGGTCCTGTTCTTTCTGAAACTTCATAAAAAGAAAAGAATAAGAAACTTGAAATGGTCATATGCCAGATTACGTCTCTAGTGCCTATTTATGCCGTTGTAGAGTATATGCTCTATGTAATGACTTACTTAGACAAATTGTATCATGAATTGACATACCTCCTATTTGTATGAATGCTTTAGGATTAAGATCAATTTTGCTTGCCCTTTCATGATCTGATTGGAATTTGTGATAAAACTGTGAGGTCTACAGTTACCCCATTGCTCATTTTGACCACCCATGCTATTGTACAGAAGAACTATAGGCGCCTATATCATATTTCATCTTGCTGTGACAAAACAAATGGGGGATAGTCATTTGTGGCTTTACAAATAGCAAGTCTCATTGGTTTAAATGTTTGACTACACGCAGCAGCTGGATTGTAAAATGCAACACATGTTCTAGACAGTTATGGGAAGGAAACTCTTATCTCATTAGGAAATCACTGGGGACATCCTGCAATTGTAAACGTTCTGTGTTAAAGCCTCAAGACACTTTGTAAAATGTCTTTTTGCTTGGAAACATGTTTGGCAAAGCAAAGGCATGTTGATCCAAGTGATCCAAAGGACCATTTCATTCAAATCCTTTCTGGATGACATTAGCATAAAGTTCTGATGCCAGCATTACAATATTAATGGTGTTAGATTTGTTATTGCTTTTCCTTTTAGCAGTATATATTTCCTTATGGGGTTAAAGAACATGGGTTACTTGTCCTAGGCTATAGCTGGAAAAGCATTAAAAATAACTTGATTATCATGACAGGATAGCAGTTTGTTCCATGTGATATGTTGATGATAGGATTACTGATACATAGAATCATCAGTGTTTTGCGTGGTGTTCTATAGTCTGACATGAATAAAAGCCATGAGAATCTTATATTCTGAATTTTGAGAAAGCAGACAAAAGCAGATTTGGATGGGAGGAAGAACATAGACAAGAGTGACTACAATAGTGTATCATGAGGCAATCCAATTTATTTGTGTATAAGGCTAAATTGAAGGCAGCTCTCCATATCCACAAGTTCTGCATTCATGGTAGAACCAATCTTGGCTGAAAAATATAAATTCCAAAAAGAGAATATTGATTTGGCTCTGCGTTGCTTCATTATTTATTTATTTATTTATTTATTACAGTATTTCTACCCCGCCCTTCTCACCCAACAGGGGATTTAGGGCGGCTTATAGTATATAACACATATATAACAATCATAGTAACATTCAAGTTGAGTTTAAAATTAAATTACATTTAAAACATTCATAAAACACATATAAATACACATCTAGGCGCGTTTTGATCTCTATTTTGATGTGTAGGCATGCCTTGCTGTAGCCTCCGGCCATTTCACAGATCCTCAAGTTATGCCATTTTGTATAGGGCATCATTTTACTATGACGTTGCATGTAATTGAAACTGAGCTTCTCCAAATTTTGGTATCCACAGAAGGGGAAGGGGTAGGGATGTCTGTCCAAGAACTGAATGGCAGCACATGCCAAAGCACCACTGTAATTGTGACATCAAAGCAGGGCTGGAGAATCTGTCAATATTCTTGGACTCTAATTCCCATCAGCCTGAGCCAGCCCGGCCAGTTGTGATATATTGCTGGGGTTGCCATTTGTCAAAATCTGAATGACTGAGGATTCTCTATTCTGTATCCAATCATGCATAGGAAAAGCTGGTGAACCCTGTGTATCAAAAAATGATGTAATATGATATATATGAGGTGTAGCAAAAGGTGGCTTACATATGTCAGTAGCAATCAGAGACCCAACAATGCAGATAGACCTTCCACATCACTTTGCATCCTGCCTTTTAATTGTGGAAACCATACCCGTACTTTCACTAACCCACATCTGGGGAGAAATGGTCTATATAGAAATATGCTTGGTCTTCCAGGGTGATTATATGGTATGATTGCCTTAAATACTTTTCTAGGAATTTCCAGGTCTTCCACCACAATTCTATGATGTGCTAGGACTGGAAGTTAGAACATTTAATGGTATTTGGTCATATACATTGTTTCAGGTAATCACAATCCAGCTGGAAATGTATCCCCTATAGATATGGGAGAAAAAGTGAGGAAAAAAAATGGGGGGGGGGGGGGAAGAGAACGTTTTTTGTTTGTTTGTTTGTTTGTTTTTAGCAAATCATGAAGATTAGTTCCTTAATGCAAAATAATTTAGAAATCAGGCTCCATCAATAAACTTCAGTGGACACTCAAGACAGATAAAAAAAACTTCAGTGGACACTCATGGGGATTTGTTTAATCAGTTAAAATTCATGAGTAAACCAGTTTAAAAAAAAAAAAAACCTGAAAATTTTTGAGTCCTGGATATGGAGGATCTTATTTTATAGTTCATTGTAATGAGGGCAAAAAAGGGTATGATCCTCAGGTTGGTGCTCTTCCTTTCTTCTTTGCTGGCTCAATCTTTGAAGTATGGGATATTTTCAATGCAAAATCCAAAGTTTTATATGTGCGCAGAAAAGGGTATGTTCTGCATAGGACACCATATATTCTCATCATTCCAGGATTTTACTCCTCAGGGTTTCCTGATACTTCAGAAACACTTTTTGACCATCTATCAAATATCAAATATTTTTAAAGTATTATTTGCCTCCTTAGTTGGAAACTTTCTTTTCTAAACCCTATTCAATTGTTACGGTACTTAAATAAGTATGTACACGAAGGTTCCTCCTGTTGTCACTCTTCCATGACAATCTAAATTGGAGAGACTTTTTACACAACACAGTCAGGAACTATGTTTTGCTCAAATCAGAGTTGTTACTTTTACAAATCAAGATCAAAATATTTAATATCACCTCGCTTGTTATGCCTCCCAAGGCAGTTAAAATGTTCTTTGTAGAACAGACCATTTTTTCCCCACCAACCAGATTTGTTGAGACACATAACGAATGAAAATAACCAAGAAAAATTACTCCTGGTTTGGACAACCAAATCTGATATGAAACAGTGCTGTCTTGGTTCAAGATCCATAACGCCATCCTGATGTCTCATATGAGGTTATTCCACAGCTGTTGCTACAGAGAAAGCCCTGCCCTCTGAACTCACCAACCTTGCCTCTGCGGAAGATCTAAAATTCTGAGCTGACTCATGTGAAATCCTCCAGATAGTTTGAGCCTAAGCCAGTTTGGGCTTTGTGTGTAAAAACCAGCATCTTGAATTGATCTGAGAAGCAAATTGGAAACCAATGCAGTTGGTGCAAAACCAGCTACGAATCACCAGAAGCAAACTTAAAGCAGTTGCGTCTAGTCTTCTCGGCTCATGTGCATAAAATGATGGAGAAGAAGGCAAAAGCAAACATAAGTCTCACATTTACTTACTTACTGTTGATATTGCTATGTTACAATACAACTGTAGTAACTGCACACAGAACCCCAGTGGTTATACACAATACTGTCTTTTTTTCTGACAAGAAATAGGAATTCATATAATGGGGTAAGGGGTCACAGGGAAGACAGCACAGTCCAACCTCCATAATTTCTTGGAATATTTGTTTTTAGGCCTGTTCCTGAGTTATTTGAGGCACTGATTCAGAAAATTCTGTTGGATAGATCTCATCAGCTCTAGTTTTTTAGATATGGTTATTATAGTTTTCTATGGGTGAGCTGCTGGTGACTGGTAGATGTCTTATGTTCTCTATCTCAAAAACTAAAGCTGATAGGGGGAAATTGGTGCCATTTTTTTGAATCAGCAGGCAAATACACTCAGAAAGAAGTCTAAAACTTGAGGCATCAAAATATGTGTTGGTCAGTGTAGATCATGTGATGAATAGTTATCTTTCCATATTTCCATTTTACAGCTCTTCATGTGTACTTTGCTGTTTTGATGTGGAACAATCAATAGAGCCATCATCACTAAGACTACGTTACAGAAATAACAAGTCAGGAAATGAAAGGGAAAAGAGGGGAAAACAATTGGCAGCCCTCTTGCCTTTTTAATCTGTATGGTTTCTTCTTTCCTTCTTCCCTCTCAATGCCTCCTTGTCATTTTCTTTATAGGGAACCTGGTATAAAACTAAATTTTGAATTTGGCTTCAGAAATAAATATTTTTTACTTTAAAAAGCAGGTGGTAAGGAAATGTGCCTCAATCTATATACAGTAGAGTCTCACTTATCCAAGCTAAACGGGCCGGCATAAGCTTGGATAGGTGACTATCTTGGATAATAAGGAGGGATTAAGGGATTAAGGAAAAACCTATTAAACATCAAATTAGGTTATGATTGAGGGTGCTACTCCAGCTCACCAAACAAGAATTCCCCTAGCTATAACACAGCCAGGCATTGAAGCTGCAAGGCTATTCAATGCAATTCAACCAGACCAACAAGGGATTAACCTTGGTAGAAGGCAGCCAGACTTTGAAGCAGCGATACTACTCTGTACTATTGAAGCTGACTAACCAAGCTTCCGCTAGATAGCAAGAAGCCAAGCTTTGAAGCAACGAGGCTATTCATTGCAATTCTAGTAGTCCAAAAACCGTAGAATGCAAGTACCCAGCCTCCCAAGCAGCAAGCCTATTCCATTGTATTCCAGCTCACCAAACAAGGATTCCCATAAGAAGAAAACAGCCAGGCTTTGAAGCTGCAAGGCTATTCGCTGCTATTCCTTCTGGCCAACAAATGATTCCCATAAGCCACAGCAACGCGTGGCTGGGCACAGCTAGTACATTATAAATATCTCAAACAGCTGGGACATGCACACACTTTTACATATAAATGCAGGGAGGGAGGGAGGGAGGGAGGGAGGGAGGGAGAGAGAGAGAGAGAGAGAGAGAGAGAGAGAGCTACTTAAATTAGCTGCTTAATGAATCTCTTTCCTGGAAGAAAAACAGAAGGAACAAATGTGAAAGCCCAAAACAGATATGGTTGCCAAGTAGACCACCCTACCCACAAGAAGTAAAATTTCTGAACATTTGCAAAACTGTAACTGTAGTGTATAATTTCATTGGTTCCCTTAAAAGAACTCTAATGCAGGAAAATCTAAGGCAGTGGTTCTTAACATTCTTTAATGCCGTGACCCCTTAATACAGTATCTCATGTTGACCCCCACCCATAAAATTATTTTTGTTGCTACTTCATAATTGTCATTTTTCTACTGTTGGGAAATGTAATGTAAACATCTGATATGCAGGATGTATTTTCATTCACTGGACCAAATTTGGCACAAATACCGATATGCCCAAATTTGAATACTGGTGGGGTTGGGAAGGGATTGATTTTGTCATTTGGGAGTTGTAGTTGCTGGGATTTATAGTTCATCTACAATCAAAGAGCACTCTGAACTCCACCAATGATGAAATTGAACCAAACTTGACACACAGAACTCCCATGACCAACAGGAAGTATTGGAAGAGTTTGGTGGGCATTGACCTTGAGTTTGGGAGTTGTAGTTCACCTACATCCAGAGAGTGCTGTGTACTCAAACTATGATGAATCTGGACCAAACGTGGCACAAATACTCAATATGCCAACTCTGAACACTGGTGAAATTTGGGAAAGTTTGGTTTTTTGTCAATGAAACACCATGATTTTTATGCTTGTGCTTTGTACTCCATACTCCCAAATTAGGATTGGATGGGGGCAATAAATTGAATTGACTGAGAGAAGAAGAATTAGGAACATAAACTCATCTTACTGACTCCTTCTAAAGCAATCCAAAATGCAAGGGCTGTTATGCCAGGATCCAATTTTTAATACTGGTTGAGTGTAAAACACTCATGCCAGCTTACTTACCCAAAGAGTTATCTGCAAATCCACAAAAATGTAATGCTAGTCTACATGAGAGGTTGCATGAGAGGATTCTGACCTTAATTTGCTTTTGCTTAATGTGAATGCTACAGTGATCTTTGTAGAGAAATTGGCTCTCTTAGATGCTTTTATGTGTCTTAGCTTGTTGGAGTCAGCAATATAAGAGAAGAGTTATACCAAAGTCTAGTTAACAAGAATTGGAATGTATAACAGATTAAGTTCAAATCTGGGAAATAGAGATTGAGGTGTATAAAAGTTGTCTCTGCATGTCCCATTACAGAAGTTAGGCATTACTTTTTTGGACTCAATTTCCCAAAATCTCTGAGGTTACATGGTCACTGGAATTGCTGGCTGTATATTTCTAGAAAGTGGCATAGAAAAAAAATAACCACAAGCCTGACAGTTGCTTTTCCTTGAGTGGGTCTTGGCAAATAACTTGGATAGGCTTGCCAGAAAGTAATTCTGTGTGTGTTTACTTGGAGACATACTTTACCATCTCCAACAGGCTTATTCTCTAGTAAATTTAGAGTTCCAGTCTAAATTATAGTTACAAACATCTGTACTTGGGAATAAGCACATTTGAATTCAGTGGAATTTCTTCACTATAAACATGTGTAGGGTTAGGCATCAAGACTATTTTACAAGTTAGGTTTAAAGACTTTTTGTATGTCTTTTTTCCTGTTTGAAATGTAAACATTTATGATACAGATGCCAATTGACCAATGCAGAAAGTAAAATACTGTCCTGATAATGTTCAGTAGATTACAGTATTCACAATGGATTATTAGGCCACTCACATGTAAATTATGCCAGTGAAGTCTTCATGCAAATTGAATGTTGCTCATGTAATATCAATGAGCAAAGAGATTTGTCCATATTGGTGCATTTGAAAGGCAAAATTGTTCAGTAGCTTCTGTCACACTGTACTATAGGAACATAAGAAGAGTTTGCTTGGATCAAACCAAAGGCCTGACTAGTGTAGCCTTCCATTCACAGAGTGGCTAGCCCAGTGGTTCTTAACCTGTGGGTCTGCAGGTGTCTTGGCCTACAACTCCCAGAAATCCTAGCCAGTTTACCAGCTGTTAGGATTTCTGGGAGGTGAAGGCCAAAACATCTGGGAACCCACATGTTGATAACCATTGGGCTAGCCATTGCCTATGGAAAATGTATTAGCAGACTATGAATTCCATAGCTGTTTCTCAGGGGCATACTGATATCGCAGTCATTATGGCCTATAGTCTTTGGTAATCCTGTCCTCCATTAAACTGTTCATTCTCCTTTTGAAGCTGTCCATATTGGGGGCCATCACTTATCTTGCGGCATCAATTGCATAGTTTAACTACATTACGGTCCCAGAGGGGATATTTTCCTAAATTGAAAAGTTTAGATAATTACAAACCCTATGGAAATGAATGACCTAAACCAGAGGTACTATAGTGTCTGTTTAGAGGACCTAGAAAATTCCTAGAGAGATACTCTAAACAAATATTTTGCAGAAACATGGATGATTATAATGATAATGCTTGATTTGTGCAAAACTGTTCACTTATGTAGAAAGTCTAAATTCCTCATTTGAACAATTTGTACAGGGACTTGCAGAAACTTGGTTGTGCCATAACTTCAAAGGATGGTGTTTTCTGAAAGACGGGGGTTATCCATTAGCAGAATGAGCAAATGGGAGGACTGAGCTATTTTCACTGTGCAAACAAAATTGGCTGAGATTATTTTAGAAAGCAAATGACAAAGGTGAGCAGAACAAAACCAAGGCGGTGGAATTGGGGGAACACCAAAATAATGTGTAATGAAATCATAGAAGAGACTATAGAGAAACGTGGTCTGACAGACCTACTATGGGAGAGTGAAAAACAAAAATGGAAGTCAGGTATTTCTTAATTTTCCAGTTTCAGACAGAGTAACTGCTGATAAGAGGTTTAGACGAGTCTTCCCTTTTACTGACATTGTTCAATCTTTCTTCTCTAACAATCCCTTCTTCATTTGTATTAGTGTCACGAGTTGTTTCCAAAAATTGTCTTCCCTAATGCCTGGCCTGGCAGGTGCCAAGTGACCCCACATTCTGCATCACAAAGACTGTAGACCAGCCAAGAACATGAATATCTGGTGCTTCCAACCAGAGCACCTCCTAGTACAACCAATTATAGAACTTGTAGGGATACCAGTTTTCCTGCTTTAAATGAATATTTTTTCCTGTAAGGAAAAAAAATGAAGACATGGTAAGAAAACAAGAGAGGCTAGAAATGGCTCATCTTCCTTTGTGGGAGTTTCAACATTGCACATGAGGAAGAGCTCCGGTGTATTTGAAAGCTTGGACACTACTTTGAGGATTTAAAAAATCATAATATGCATTTTTATATTACCATTGTTTTATATTTTTAGCTGAGTCTCCCTTGGTGAATTGTAGTACAGAATGATCTCATCTGTGGGATCCCTATCTGTGGTTTCATTTATCCACTTCAGACACAATATGTCATTTCAATGCATTTTCTAGGTTCTCTGACACAAGGTATTCTTGGGTCAGAGGTCCTTCAGTTCAATAGGGTTCACTATTATCGGCAGTTTTGCATATCTATCCAAGTCTGGAAACATATCCTTCATGATTCTGGGGGAGGGGATTTGTACTGTATTTCGTTTGGGAAACCTATTTAATTTACTTTAGGTTTTGATTTTACTGTATCTGGCAAGTCCATGAATATCCCCTAAGCCAATGATGGGCAACCTTTTGCACTTGGTGTGTCAAAATTCACCAAAAAAACCCTAGCATGACTTGGGTAGTGTGTCACTTCGAGAAAAAACCCATAATTTCGCAATATGTATAGTTTAAATAACAAAAATGTATAATTGTAATATATAACTGTATTTAATAAATCAAAAACTATTTACTACCATTATTTCCATGTACAACAATCTATGGTACCTCTTGCAGTTTCCACGCTGATTTCTCTCTATTCTAGTTTCGATTTAGTCATGAATGATGAATAATATAATAATAATATAATAGTAATGATATGATAATATACTACAATAATAATAGAATAATAATAGAATGATATAATGCTAATGTAATGTGCATAATCCCCATGGAGTAAACAACAAAACCACTGGACCAAATCACACCGAATTTGGCCACAAAAGACATAGTTATCCAATCAATCTTCATGCAGCAACATGTCAGCAAAAATGGCTAGGCGTGTCAGTGCTGACATGCGTGTCATAGGTTGGCCATCACTGCCCTAAGCCCTCAAAGCTTGCATAGAAAATCTGGCTTTACAGACAGACCCTCAAAGTAATAGTTATGAGAATTGTCAACAGGTTAGTTTTATTTATTGTTACATCAACATGGGCATAATGAAAGGGAGCTCTCTCAGTGTGTTCAAAATTAACCGTGCTTTATGTGATTTTCCATGGTCTTTGTCTCCAATTGCTTTAACAGGCTTCATATAAACTCCTTTGAGTCACTGTTTTTAGGAACTTTCACTGATGAAGTCCATTTGAAATTGATGTTTTTACTGTAGCCAAAGTGATGCATATATAGTGAGGAAGGGAGCTCTAGCCATGTTGGATAGAATCATGTCTTGGCATAGCAAATGTTATTTGCTGTGCCCTTTGATCCTTTACCCCATGCTTGGGTATAAAGAGATGATATAAACACCTTGTGTGTGTTCCTATGAATCTGGGACTTTTTTGGTGAAGTTCTGATTACTCTGGTCCTCTGTGCAAGATGGCTCTTTGGTCTTCCTATCAAAGATTACTATGATCCCAGCAACAACTAGGAGTGTATATTGTGAAGGTCATAGTACCATCAGACACTGCGAAGTGTTAGAGCATGGTTTTCTTCATTTAGAGAAGGCATGTACAACTTGGCAGTTTTTTTATGCAGGCTAACAACAACAACAACAACAACAACAACAACAACACTTTATTTATATTTCACCATATCTCCCCAAGAGAGCTCAGGGTGGATCACAGAACACATACACAGCAAACGTTCAGTGCTCTTTTGGACAAACAGGTCAGAATAGACAGAAAGAAGGCATGTTGTGTCAAAGTCCAGCTACTCCTATACCAAGGCTACTCCTCCCTGCCTGCCTAACAAGGAAGGCATGCAGGAAAAGGGCCGACCAGTGAATGTGAAGCCCAACCTTTCCCCGTTCCATTCGCTGGTTGGTGCTTCCCCTACTTGCATTCCACTTCATGGGAGCCCATGGGCCAAAAGTTATGCAGTTCTGATTTAGAGTTTCATCTTCAACCCTGATCTTTTTAGTCAAAATGGCATCATGTAGCAGAACAGAGAAATGTGTTTATGTTGGCATTTGATCTGTTAAAAAGGGAAGGGGGGAATCCTTTGGATGGCTGAATTTGTCTCATGTTATATGTTTTGTTTTAAACTTTAACAATACCACAAAGGACAGAGTATTACAAAAATAACTATCTTCTGGGAAAGGCTGTATCCCAGCTCCTTAGATGATCTCTCCCCCTTTCCCCAGCTATGGGGTCATCTGTGTCAATCGCATGATTTCCTGCACCCACTTCCTTCACCAATCTTCCTGCTTCTTGTGTTTCCACCTTGAGATGCCTACAGTTACAGCACATGGACTATGTGGTTTAACAGAAACAGAGGGAGCAGAGGCCTTCTGATGAGAATTGCAGACGGGATGGGGAGAGAGAGGCTTGCTAAGCGAAGTGCTAACCTGATTCATCCTGAAAGGCTCTCATTCTTACTGCTAATATTAGATGACTCCATACTTTTTTTTTAAAAAAGTTGTCACTTATCACTTAAAAAATAAAATAAATTCTGCATTGAATATTTTGACATTTGTCTGTAGTCAAATAATAAGCAGCCAGTTGACAAGTCAACACTTTTAACCATTTGGTTGATGGATCTTCCGGTGGTATTCTTGCCTGATCCCTTCCAGAAGTACTGCCAACCCCAACAGACAGTACTGAGGTAGATAGTTCAGTAAGGTGATTCAGTGGAAGATAGCTTTTAATGTTAATTTACAGCTGCCTTTATGAATCCATGGGCTCTTCATGAATTCAATCATTGATGGCTTGAAAAGCAATCCTTGATTTTGCTATTTTATATCAGGGACATCACATTAATATGTTATTGTATATTATGAGACTTCAGCACCCATAGATTTTGATTTCCATGGGAGGTCCTGGAACCAAATGCCATTAGATGCCAATATACCATGTACATTGATTTAAACTATTCCTTACAATTAATATTATTCATGATAGAGACATACATTACATTAGCCATGGGATGCTGTCAAAATAGGAGTCTTCATGGTGCATGATCCCCCTACAATAGCCACATATTCATTGCAGTTTCTGGACATAGTGCATGAAATAAAGCCATAGTGTTGTAGTTCTTTATGTGCTTCTTTCTCTTTCTTAGCAGCAGTAGAGCAGAGGCATGTGACTCACAATGTAATGGCTCCAATCCGTAAGGATACTGACTCCAAATATTAAAATTCACCCTCCATTGAATATCTAAATTTTCTAACATTGCAGTCACTTAAAAGTTTCAGTTGATATTAGAAATAAAGTTCAGGCCTCCAAAGAAGATAGATAAAAAAGTTACCAAAGGAATGGGAGCATGGCATAAAAGTTCTAGGTATGGAGAATTTCCAGTTTCTCACTCTCTAGAATGCTAGAGATTTAAATAGAAGAAAATTGTACTTAGGGGATCAGAGTTGTTATTTGGGAGGGTAATACCATCATCCCACCATCTTTTAACTACATCCCAATAGCATGCTGTGTTACTTTTTCCCAACCAATGCGTAATTATCTTTCATTCATACAGATGAGACAAAGGGAATAGAATTTACTGGGATACCATTATAGAGATACTGTACTAGGTTCAATTGGCCGTGACTCTGTGATGGGCCAAGATATCTCTTGCATGCCTATGTCTTTTTAAATGGGGGGGGGGGCTTAACCTTCTCCCCACCCCCTCCTGCCCGCATCATAATGAAAGACATTTGGCTGGTCATGTCAGAAGCAAAAAAAAAAAAAAACTTGGAAGAGTGGAAGAGGCACATCAAACAAAAGCATGCTTGTGTTATCCAAGCATTACCAAGCAAACAAATAGGGGCTTAATTGGGGATTATCTGGAAGCAACTATAGCTCTTGCTATTGTTTAAAATCTTTGCTCCTGCTGATTTGCAAAACAGCTCTGAAGTGCAATGTGACTGGATGGGCATGAAAGCATTGATTTCTTTATATAATAAGTGCACCATGACCTACATGGGTGAGCTGTGAGAGGTGGGGTGGCTGTAACGTTATTAGGCTTTGGGCTGTAGTGTTATTGTGCTCCTGACTAAAGTAAAATTGGTGTCCTTCTTTAGGGCTCGTGAAATGTTTGTGTTTGAGTCCAGCATGTGTAGTAGTTTGAGCATTGCATTACACTGGAAACCAGAGTTCAAATCCCCACTCAGCTATGAAAACCCATCATGTGACCCACTGGGTCACAATCTTTTAGCTTTGGAAAAAGGCAAGTTTCTGAACAAATCTTGCCCAGGAAAGCCTGGAATGGGGTTGTTTTAGGGTCATCATAAATCGGAAATGAAGGTACACATCAATGCTGGTTTGGAGGAGTACACTATTCAGTTATTCTCAGGAAAATTGTTATCCTTGTTACATTTCTTTGGAGGAGCTAAAGTGTGGGAAAGCCTATGTGGAATCTGTTGGTCTCAAACTGCAGCTTTTCCAAAGTCTAGAGCAGTGGTTCTCAACCTGTGGGTCCCCAGGTGTTTTGGCCTACAACTCCCAGAAATCCCAGCCAGATGTTTTGGCCAAAACATCTGGGGACCCACTGGTTGAGAACCACTGGTTTAGAGAATAGTGACCTGAAATGATCTGGATGGACAAACTGGGTGAGATCCACATATTTTTGCTACATTGTTATGGGATACTGGGGGAGAATAGCTATGTATGAACTATCCCACATTTTAATGCAGATGGATAGATAGATAGATAGATAGATAGATAGATAGATAGAATATGGTTGTCCAGTCCTTAGAGTTTCAGCCTGTGTAAGTCAGGTGATATCTGAAGTAGGGGAACAACAATGGTTTGTCTGAAGTGAAATGTGTGAAACGTGGAGATTTCTACTCAAGAAATGCCAGTTAAGAATTTTCAGGGACAATGTAGCTAATACTCATTAAATTTCTTGGTGGTGAAGAAATTGCATATTGCTTTCCAAATGTCACTGTGTGCATTTATACCTAGAGAATAATAAATAATTCCTGACACTACTGTTAGTAACTGAAGGGGGATGTTCATTCCCTCTTAACCAGAGCCAGGACTCCTGGACATAGTTGGAGTACAACTGATGATAGCTAAGGGCTGATGAGAATGTCAGCAGTAGTGTCTGGAGGTCTATAAGTTCCCAGGATAGTAATTTGTAAGATGTATGAAAGGTGATTAGGAGAACCACAAAAAGAGGGGCATTTGAGCAAGGGTAGGACCCTGACTGAAACATTGGACCTCATCTAATGGAGGTCCCAAATGTGGACGACAATGGGGGGATTCACCGGGCAGCCGGGCAAATCCATGGGAAAGCAGGGGAAAGCATGCCCCGCATCACCCACATCACCACATTCCCCATCACATGGGGGAAAGCATGCCACCTGGCTTGCCTCTGTTCTGGCCTCATTATAAGCAATGAGAACACAGGAAGCCTTCCATGTTCTCTGGGCTTCATCCTATGATGCTTCCAGGATGGAGCAAGGACAGAGCCCTGCCAGAAATAGCTCTGCATCATGTAGAGGGCTCAATGGTTTCTGTCCTGGCTCCATTCTGGAAGCTTCCTAAGACGGAGTCAGAAGGCAATGTGATGAGGCCCTTAGGTAGATAGAGTAAAATACACTAGGGACATGTGAGAAGTTCATTTCCATTCAAAAATTATTTGAAAACAAATGTTGATTTTTGCCATTTTACATAAGGAACACCATTTTACTGCACCATTATATAGTTGAGCCTTGATGGGAGTTGAGGCTTGATGGATTTTGGTACCCCTGGGGATCATGGAACCAAACCACAGCAGATACCAAGGGCCTAATAATAATAATAATAATAATAATAATAATAATAACAACAACAACAACAACAACAACAACAACAACAACAACAACAACAACAACTTTATTTTTATACCCCGCCTCTATCTCCCCAAAGGGGACTCAGGGCGGCTTATGTGGGGCCAAGCCCGAATAAAAACAATAACAATATAAAACACAACAATAGACAAGAGACATGCACAATTAAAAATTTAAACATTAACCAATAAAGTAAATGACAAAAACTTAATAAAAACATGAATTAAAAGAGAGAGGTTGTAAAAATAGACTGGATAATGTGCACCATATAAATATTGTTAACACGAGGCAACTGATAAAGTTCTTCAAATTCTTGGAAGTGCAAATTGGGATGGGAATAGGCCCTGTGTCCCCTCACTGTATATTAACCTTGCTGTGTGTGTTTCTTTTCTTGCTTGATACAAATGACAGTATTTTGAGGGTAACCCTCTTGCCTTTCTTGTTCCCAGGGCTCCAACATGGGAGGCAAACTGAGCAAGAAGAAGAAGGGCTACAGTGTGAATGATGAAAAGGCCAAAGACAAGGACAAGAAGGCTGAAGGGGCTGCTGCAGAGGAAGGGGAGGCTCAGAAAGAGAGTGAGCAGGTTACAGCGGAGACTACAGAAGTGAAGGAAAATAGCAAAGAGGAGAAGACTGAGCCAGATGCTCAGGTGGCTGCCAACAAGACAGAAGAGAAAGAAGAGGAGAAAGATAAAGCAGTGAGCCAGGAAGAGCCTAAGAAACCAGAAGCTGAGAAAACAGAGGCCGCAGTTGATGCCAAGGTGGAGCCTCCGAAGAATGAGCAGCAGGCAGCCAAGGCAGAGGAGTCGAGCTCTGCTTCTGCTCCGGCTGGCGATGCGCCTAAACAGCCCTCTGAGCCCAGCAGCGATGCAAAAGCTTCCCAGCCTTCAGAAGCCATAGCTACTAGTAAAGTAGATGACAAAGGCAAAGAGAAAGGAGAAGTCAAAAAGACTGAGGCTCCCCCCATACCCACAGCCCAAGAAACTAAAAGTGAGGTGGCCCCAGCTTCAGACTCAAAACCTAGCAGCAGTGAGGCTGCACCTTCTTCCAAGGAGACTCCAGCAACCACAGAAGCCCCTAGTTCTACTGCTAAGGCCTCAGAGCCTGTGGCCCCACCAGAGGAGGCAAAACCCTCTGAAGCTCCGGCAGCAAATTCGGATCAAACCATATCAGTGAAAGATTAAATTGGACAGTCCATGGGGAAAACAAAAACAAACAAAAAACAAAATTAACCACTTAAAACAACCTGTGTCTTCTTTTTTTTAATTATCTTTTTTTCAGCTCTACTAACTTGTTTCAGATCTGAAATAACAATATGTATTGCCCAGGAAAATTTTAAAAAAAGGAAAGGAATTACAAAAAAAAGTAATTGGATCGTCCCATTAAGTGAGCGGGAGGGAGGGAAAGCGGGTGTGGGGTGGGATTGGGCTGTGGCTGTGGCGGGGAATCCAAATAGTATTTTTGTGGGGGAAATAGCTAATATACTTTCTGCCAACTTTGCAAAGTCCTGTATTTCAATCAAGAATTAAAATCAGATGACAACCTTGATGTCTGAAAGTGCATTACCTCCTTCTTTTCTTTTTCTTTATTTTTTTGGTACCTGAACTGCTGTATAAATGCACTCCACCAGTCCTTTGATCTTTTTCCTTTCTTCTTTTTCTCTAAAGGGGATTTTGGAATGACAACATAATTGATTCTGCCCTCTGGGCCAGTGCCACACCAATCAGATCTTTATGAAAGCAGTATTTCCTGTGGGGTTTTTTTTTAATTTACAGCCTTTTATCATTTTGTATTTTTTATGCAGTGGATGAATGACAACTTTCAGACAAAACTCACCTAGCTGTCCACATTTTTTCTCAATGCCAATCCTCTGATACTTCTTCCTCTCCAAATATTTTTGGGAGTTTAAAAAAAATTAAAAGCATTCTCATCCTACTTAGCCTTCCTAGATTTCTCATGACGAGTTTAATGCATGTCCGTGGTTGGGTGCACCTGTAGTTCTGTTTATTGGTCAGTGAAAATGAAAAAAAAGTCTGCGTTTTTGCAGTTGCAGTTTCTCTTCCATTCTGTGTCACAGACACCAATACACCACTCATTGGGAAAGCAAACAAACAAACAACAGAAAAAAAAGCAAAATGTAAAATGGATGCATTGAAATTATATGTAATTGTATAAATGGTGCAACAGTAATAAAAGTTAAATAATTTAAAAACATCTTAAGTGTTACTGGTTACAAATTTATTTAGGTGAGCTCTTCTTGCATACATGTGGGAATTCTAGTAGTCAAGGAATGGTGTAACTCCTTTTCAGAGATAGCAAAACTCTGCCTACTACCTACTGGGTATTATCCACTGGATGAATCCTGCGAACTTCTCAGGAGAAAGGTAGTTGGATCTAGATTTTTCCAATTTTAAGTTTTCCCCCTTTGATATGTTGGTTAGACTGAAATGGGAAACTGAGGGAAAATCAAGAGAACCAAGCTGAAGCTAATTCACAAAAGGCCAGCAAATGTATGTGTAGAGAGAAAGAAGGACTGCTGGAGTAAAGGAAGCAGACCACAGAAATGGCCTGTGAATTGTACACATTACAGGCATAAGAATAAATACACAGACATAGAAATAAATACAGAATGTGGGCTCATTCTGGCAGTTGTAGACCAAAAGAGATCTGATCTTAGTATTATTTTGGCAGCTGACTCCCACTGAGACAACAATTCATTCCTCCCTCTCCTATCTCCAACCGCCCTTATGCCTGCAACCTCTGTACTTCTTTAAAATATGCTCTGGAAGGTTCCCTTTCTGTTGATCCAGATATTTAAAGGGATGGCTATGGGGAGGGACTGCAGAAGGGAAGAGGAATTGGCTCCCCGCCAAATTCTGATGAGAAAAGTAATTCTATTAGTAGAACAACCCTACTGGATCTTGGCCATTAACTACAGTCAGACCCCTACATTTGCAGGTTTAACTCTTGCAGATTTGATTATTAGTTCTCCCTAGGAACCTCTTTCATGGGAGCCCTGTGCCCTAACTTCAGACAACGTGAAGGTTTGACTGAATTGTGGCAAGAATAAGTAGATACTGGTTGGAATGAAGGGCAAGGGGAGCACGACAAAGTGCCTGTATGGGTTTTTAGGCCCCTTAACATTAAGGCTTTCTTTGGAAAAGCACTGGCACCACATCAGGTCCCCAAACTACCCAGTTTAACTCCACTCTCACTAATGGCTCTGACAGCAGTTTACAGAATGTGATAACAACAACAACAAAATTTTTGACAATCTATTTGAGGACCTGCTTGAAAAGCCTACTTTCCTGTTATTGACTTAGTTGACCCATTTCTCTGATTGTTGTGGGCTGTTCCTCTTACTGTGGTGTAAAGAATTATGCTTCAGTAGATGAATCCAAACAGTTATCTTCAGGTCACCTTCTGCAAAATTTGACTCAATGCAGAGACACTGCACATCTCTGGGGTAAAAAGCAAATTAGTTGGGCCACCTCATTGACAATCTGACTCATGCTGGTCTGAATCACTACATTATCTATTTATTGAATTGATATCCCAACTTTCTCCCAAGATGGGATTCAAGGCAGCATAAAGTGTGTGACTTTCTCACTTATGCAGATGTATTTTGCTATGTCCTAAACTTTGAGAAATACCATTCACTGTGATGTGTCTTTAGAGATACAAATAATTTTTTAGAGAGCATCAGGGACTGGTATATTGAAATAAATGGTGAGCCTTATAATCACATAACATTTTGATGAGGCTTATATATTGCTTTCATTAATCCATACTGGGGAAGCATTGCTCTTTCAAACATTCCAGACTATAATTTCCACCATCCTTTATGATTAGGTAGAGCTTATAAGAGCTGTTAGCCAAAACATCTGGGTACTAGCCATGCTGTACCTCTGCTTTCATATTTTTATTTTAAAATTATCACAATGTTACTTGCTATATTTTTGTTTTGATTTTTAATTTAACCATTCCAAAACATTTCATGCAGTAGAACATGACAAATAAATTAAATTATAGGATTAGCTACTAAAACAATTCAGAGGGAAAACTATGAAAAGCATACTTCCTATTAAACTATGAATTCTTAGCAAAAGTATGTTTTTCAAAAGAAATTTGTATTCATTGCTTCAGGGCTACAATGAAAAATACCTTACCCTTAGCTGCTAATTTTGATTTCTATTAAGTTTAAACTCAAAACTGAGCCACATTGGCAGATTAAACTCTGAAGTCTTATATAGGGAAGAGAACTTCCTGAAATAAAGCTCAAGATATTTGAGACTTTAAAGCTCAAAACCAGCATTTTCCACTCAACTTGTAAAAACTGCATATGTTCCAGAACTGGTAAGATATAGATTCTGTCCAGCACACATCTAAACTAAACCACATTCTATACCACTTTAAGTTTCTGATTCATTTTCAAAGGCAATCCTACATTGCAATAGTCCAGCTTAAAGAGTTGCACTTAAAGAGCATAGTAGTTTGGTGCCATCTTCTAGCCAAGGTATCAGTGCATTTTTAAAAAAGCATTTTGGGTGGCAGTTTTCCTGTAGGAACATGGGGTCCAACCCTATCTGAAAGTAAGTCACCTCAATAGGGCAAAACTGGTTTCCATATGAAACAATTACTTTCTCAGCTCATCCGGTTTCTTAGTAACATTGCTTAGATTTCCATGAATGGAGAATTAATTGGTTCGTCTCTTTATTCAAAGGGAAAACTAAGAAAAGCACACTTTTAGATAAACTGCAATTTTAAAAGTGAAATAATGTTTTCCAAAAGAGAAAAAGGGTTGTATTAATAGCTTCAGGCTACAACTGAAACAAAAACCCCTAGTCTTAGCAGCTAATTTCAATTTCCTGAAGGCTTCATTCGTTTTCCGAAGAAGTGATTGCCATCTCTCTCTGCAAGGAAAGGAAGACATTTACCAGCATACTGATGAAGCTTCGTGTTATCAAGTGATCTGTCTCAAAAATTTCATGTAAAAAAAGCACATGAGAAAAAATGGAAAGCTGTTGACTCCATATATGATAATTGTCTTGGAGAGCAGCAACAGTTTCTCAGCATAACATTCTAGTACCTGGACCTGCCCTCCAAGAAGGATTTGAACTTCTACTCAGCTGTGATCTTTCATCTTAACCTTTGATTGAAGGCACAGAGGGACACTGAGAAGTGCAAAAGAACAAAAAGAGTCATACCTCCATAGCCCCATTCATTGACCAAAGCAATAAAAGTTGTTGCTATCCTCAACAAGGCCTGAGGGCACAGTAAATTATACTGTATATGTTTCCAAGTTGCCTTATGGCAACCCCATAGTTTCTAAGGCAAGAAATAATCAGGGGCATTTTTACAAAGTATTTAACCAGTTACTTTGCACACACATTAAAAAAGCAGAATGAAAGAGACTTAAATGGTCAGTCATCTGACATTTGAAATCACTGTCACTGCTTTCTGGAATACCTTGCCAGTTGGCATAAAATATGGGATTGGTTATAAGGGCTGAAATCAGAAAGCTCCACAGTTTCTTTTTAAAAAGGATAAATTACTCACAAACAAGTGTCGACTAGCCTGCCGGCCATTGTGGCTAGTATTTCATGAGGAAAAGTGTTGAGGGTTGAATCGATGCATTGTAACTCAGTTATTTCCAAGATCCTTATCTATGATGTGAACAAATGCATATCAACTATGCAAGTTAACAGCTGTTTGCTGTGGTGAGATATTTTAAAATGCCTCAAGAAACACTTTTGGGAATAAACTCATGAAGTCCTAATTGTAAAATAAGAATTTGTTAGCAAGGACCAGGATGGCTGTGGGAACCATTGGGGAAACTCTGAATGTTTCAGCCTGCAATTCCCATCAGTTCCTCCCACTATGACAATTGATAAGGAATTGAGGGAGTTATGATCCAAAACATCTGGAGAGCCATAAATTCAGTTGTCCTGCAATAGGATGTTATCTGTTACTGTTAAGCATTTATTATGACCTCCTTGGGATTCTGAGATTTGTAGTCCGGAAAGTAATTTTTGCAAACTCTGGTAATTAAATAACAGGGTGCCTCTGAGCTCATATTCAACACTAGAATTTATTTTCAGTCAAAGAATTCAGCTAATAGTCGCATGAAAGAAAGTTCATGTGGTTATCAACCCATCAGTAAGATAGCTAAAACCTTATTGGATGTTGTTGTCAGATTTAGAAGAAATCTATATTCATGTTCCTTGTTTGCAAAACATGATCAAATGAGAAAAGGTCAGGGTGGGATTGTGCAATTGAGCTTCATCAATAAGTTGAGTTCCCATCAGAAGCAGCCCTAGGTAATTTCGCCTTGTAGGCGAACCTAGTGGCCACGCCCCCACCCGAAATTGCGCCCTCCCCAAGGCCCCGCACATACTTTCGGCAGCAGCGGTGGCGGCGGGGACCATCGGCTCCCTCCTCGCCAGAAGAGCTAGGCCTCCTTTCGCGAGAAGGGAGCCGATGGTCCCCCGCTGCCATCACCACCTTGGGGGCACCTCGACGGCGCTCCAGGGACAATGCGCCACAAGCGGCCGCTTACATTGGCCGTTATGTTGGGCCGGCACTGGTTCCCATGTTTGAGAGATTCTGGGAATTGTAGAAAAATAACTTCCCCAAACTTTGTTCATTGTAAAGGTGTATCCATTCCCTCAATCACAGTTGTAATAACAATCCAAGCAGATCAAGCAGGCCAGAGAATTTCTCTCTACCGACGATGTAGGCAAGTCCTTCAGGGTTGAGCCTATTTTTTCAGAAGCTGAAATCCCTTCACAAAGTCATCATTCTTTTCTGTGTTCACCACTGGAAATATATATGGCAGAAAGCTCATTCTTCAGTGTCCCCTCTGAATAAACATCCAGGAAAGAATCCACACCATTTAAGGAAGTAAACAACAAAAGAAGTAAAAAAAGGAGTGGGGGTTAACTAATGGGAATCAATGGCTATTTGTCAGTGTTTTGTTTAAAGCTGTTGCCAGGAGTATTTTTCATATCAGCCACACATAGCTTTTTAAACCATCTTCTGGAGAATGTCAAGGGCCTGGGCATATTTGTTGCCTACAAATATGCCTACACTTTCCTTACAATGAAATGGATATGATGGGAGAGAAAGTGCCATAGCCTTCCCTTGAACAGCTTCATTTTCTTGAGCTTGAGTTACTCCTGAAGGTCACACATGCTTTTGGTAAACTTGGAACTGTGCTCTGCAACTCTTTGAGAAGTGTGTGAAAAATGATCCAATTCTTTCTCATGGCTCAAAAAATCCTTATTGATAAATCCTCTTGTAATAGGTGCTCAGGCACCCAGGGAGTGTTCTGTTGCCTCCAGGTGCTTTTCCATGCCTGGGTTTTGGATCATGACTTTAAGACCTTATGTTGCTGAGTTGGAGTGGATCCAAAAAAGCTACCTACCAAAATACATTCATTGTACATAAAGAGGCCAATAGCATTACACTTCATCATTATTTGCATTCTGTCATATGCCCTGGACAACACAGTTTTCAGGGTTTTGCAATGCCCAATCCTTGGCATCTTTTGGCAGTTCGAAGAGAGATGCTTGAAAGAAACCCTGGAAAACCTATCTGGGCCATGGCTGGACAAATTTCCAATTCTGAACAGGCTCCACAAGTGACATTCCTTGGTAGGACTAGAGCAGGGGTCCTCAAACTTTTTAAGTGGAGGGCCGGTTCATGGTCCCTCAGGCTGTTGAGGGGCCGAATTATCATTTGAAGAAAAAAAAAACGAATAAATTCCTATGCACACTGCACATGTCTTATTTGTAGTGCAAAAAGAAAAAAAAACCCAACAACAACAACTATTTATTTATTTATTTATTTACTACATTTATACCCCACCCTCTCTCACCCCAAAGGGGACTTAGAGTGGCTTACAAGTTGTATGTACATACAATATATTATATTATTGGCATAGCACAATATTAGCATTATACATTACTATATTGTCCTATACCACTACCGTAATATTATTAGTAATATTACATTTAATATATAATGTATAATTAATGTTATTATATTGTATAATTATTAGTATTATATTGTATTACATTATAATATTAGTATCAATATTATATGTATACACAATATATTCACTTATTACCATAGCACAATATTAGTAAATGAAAGAACAATACAATATTTAAAAATAAAAACAATTGTAACCAACATAAACCTATCAGGATTTCAATGGGAAGTGTGGGCCTGCTTCTGGCCAATGAGATAGTTAAGTTAAGTAGGATTGTTGGTATTCTGTGCCTTCAAGTCATTTCAGACTTTGGGCGAGCCTAAGTCTTAATACTGAGGGCGGGGGGCAGGTAAATGACCTTGGAGGGCCGCATCTGGCCCCCGGGCCTTAGTTTGGGGACCCCTGGACTAGAGTCACTGGACCAAGAAAAGTAAATGTGATCAGATGTAACTTCCTGCATTTTATAAATTTCTCCAACTGTGATATGTACACGAGGAGAAGTCCAAGAGCAGTAGCTTTACTTCCAGCAAAGCAGAACTCAATTGCATGCAACCATTTTCCTATCTCCAAAGCATAATTCACTTCCAGGTATGCTATTTAAAAGTTGCATATCTCTAAATGCCGTTTTATCATCTGGGTGGATGAAATCTGTGGGAAGGAGATTCCTCATCCCTGGTATAGACTACAGATATTGTATGTACTTTCACATCCCCTGTTGATTTAATGCAATCCTATGATTTTCATAGGGTTTTCTTTGGTAAGAAATAGAATAGTTTTGCAATTTCCTTCCTCTGAATTATAGCCCACAGCACTTGGTATTCATTGACAGTCTCCTGTCCAAGTATGAACCAGCACTGACCCTGCTTAGCTTCCAAGATCAGATGGTGCCCTTTAAGGTATTTAAGCCATTACAGATTATGGTGGATGATAGAGAGACAGGCAGATAGGTAATACGTAGAGATGATACAGTAGAGTCTCACTTATCCAACATAAACGGGCCAGCAGAATGTTGGATAAGTGAATATGTTGGATAATAAGGACGGATTAAGGAAAAGCCTATTAAACATCAAATTAGGTTATGATTTTACAAATTAAGCACCCAAACATCATGTTATACAACAAATTTGACAGAAAAAGTAGTTCAATACTCAGTAATGCTATGTAGTAATTACTGTATTTACAAATTTAGCACCAAAATATCACTATGTATTGAAAATATTGACTACAAAAATGCGTTGGATAATCCAGAACGTTGGATAAGCGAGTGTTGGATAAGTGAGACTCTACTGTATATAATCTGGTTAGACACTTGCAACTTTTCTAAGAACTTACTTACATGGAGCAGTTGTTAAAAACTGTTTACAGTTTTGGAACTGGCTTTCACTGATAACGGTGATTGTTGTAACTGGAGATTAGGGATGGTTGGGCTGGCATTCACTGTGTGAGACCATAAGTATGGTGCTCACACATAGATACCTCCTATATAAGATTCCAGCTATACTTTTAAAAAAACTAATATAAAAAGTTGAGAGACAATCAATATATCAGACATTTGAGTGGTTGAACAAGGAGTCCTGGTTCAAGTCTTGCACTAGTTCCTTCATTCATGATGAGAGGAATTGGGAGTTTCAGGACATACAGGTTTGGACTACAACACCGTACCTAAAGATCCTTCAGGATGGGGAAAGGCATGACCATAGTGAGCCACTTGTGCTACTTCTTGCTTTAAAAGCTTCACATTTTGCTATATTCTCCCATTCTGAGCAATGTATCAGTGAAGAAGGCCTCAAGCTTATCTGTCTCTGCCAACCTGAAGTATTTGCTGGCTGTTGGGCTTGAGTAACCTGATAGGGACAATGCCACATATTGTTAAGACCCAGACAGAACAAGGAAGATGACCAGACCACATCAACTATATCATATTTTCTACATACATGGATTCCTGCTGTAAGTATTGAAGACAATGTTTTCATTCCCCCTTTGAGGAAGAATCCTGCCTAGAACAGTGTAAAGAACAGATCCAGTTCTTCCTGGTTGATTCAGATTGTTTTTGCATTTTCTAAAGATTTCTTTTGTAATTGAGATACATTATATTATCCTCCCATACAAGCCTGTCTGAACTCTGAGATCTTCAGGAAAGACATTTCTCTCATCCTCACAAACATATTTGGTGGAAACTTGGGAGACGGCCTTTTCAATTGGTGCTTCAACTCTCTGAAATAACATTTTAGGGTGGTTAGGCTGTCTAACCAGTTTTAGTTGAAGGCTTTCCTTATTTTGGGACAGTTTTTAAAAATAAAAATATATAATGGGATTTATCTTTTATTGTTGTATTGCTTTTAATCTGTTTTCAATTTACTTTGTTTTGATTTTATAGGTAGTTAAATATTATTTTAATATTAACTTTCTGTGTGTATTTTGCTATTTGTGTTTTACTGTATCCCTTTTTATTCTGCAAGCCACCTTGAGTCCCATTTTTGGGGAAAAGATGGAATATGAATAAACTGATTAATAGAGATACAATATTGCATAGATGGAGGAGATTGTTCAGAGATTTTGTAAAAGACAGAAATTGACACATATTTTGCAAATCTTATTTTGGGCAAAATATTTTGGACAATGAAGGAGGAAGATTGAAAATTCCAGTCAGAAAGACTGGGAGGCTTTACAATTTCCACACAATTGATTGTACCTGAACATGAGTTTATTGAAAAGGTAAGTTGCTGTTAAGCTGCATAGAAAACAGTCCAAATTGCTGGTTGTTCATGCTGAAAAAAAACTTTGAAGGATGAATGGTAGACAATTATGACATAGGATGACATAGGTTTTCTTTACTCACAAAATCTTGGGCTAGTCCTGATAGGATTCTGTTACTTGAACTTGAGTCAACGGCATCTGGAATTTTTTTTAAATGCATGTTTCATATGAAGTTAGCAATTTGAAAGGTGCTAAACTGATAAGCCTAGACATTGCCGCCTTCAGTTACAAATACACTAGAGCAAAAGGAACATCACAGCACGTACTTTGACAGTGTATGATGTCCACATAGCAAAGTCTCTCCTTAAAAAATATAGCTACCATGACCTTGTAGAATTGTTTTGAAATGTTGCCATGGTGAGGGGGTATATCTGGCAATTTTATCTAAGAAATAATCTTTGTGGAACTACCATAGACTTTCGTTTGTCATGGAACCAATTCCCAGGGCTGAATTTGCAAGCCCTGGATTTGGAGCCATAACATAAACAATCCTGAATGCCTCATGAAAACACCTGGCAGCAGAGCATGGGAACTCGGGGTTGAAAATCTAAACAATTATAATGAGTAGTTTGTGTGGGAATAGTAGAAATGTGAGACAGGGGGTGGGGTTTAGTGATGATATTTACGTGTGGTGTTACGTTGCAACCAAGGTGATAAAATTGCTTGTGTGTAAACATTATGTCATTCTCGACTTTTTCCAAGTCGCGTGTTCTTCAATAAAGATTGGTTTGATAGCAGCTGTCTTTGATCTGCGTTCATGCTGGTCGTTTGAAGTGAGCGTGACATTTAAGTCGAGAATTCCCATTCTCACCCTCCTGCGGAGTCGCAGTGAAGTGAAAATGAGTGGAGGGGGCGATCAAAGCCCGAAAGGAGCAGAGGGGCCCTTGCCTGAGGCTCGGCCGCTGGGAGAGGAAACGCTACAAGCCATCGCTTCCTCTACCGGATACCCCAGACCGAACGGAATTACCCAAAGGATTCCCAGAGGAGGAAGAGGTGTCTCAGCAGCGGCAGAGACCAGTTGGGGGTCTGGAGGGAGCATGCCGGAGACCGTGGCCCTACGGTTATCTATCTTGGAGACCAACCTGTCCAGGCTGTCGGAAACCGTGGGAAGATTGGTGCCGCTGTTGGAGGAGAATCTCCAGAGGGAGCCCACTCAATACGGTGCCGAAAAAGAGCCGAGTAAGGACGAGGCTTGGAGCCAGAGGGGCCAGCGCGCATCGACGCAGAGCCCAACGGCAACAGGCGGTGGTGGAGATGAGGAGTATTGGCAGGAGCTGGAGTTCCGAGAAAGGATGGCGCGCGAGGAGGATCGCCAGCGAGCCTTGGAGGCTCTGAGACCACCAACTCCAACAGTACTTCCAACCCCCCGAATGGGTGTCGGGGTTGAAAGACCGCGGGGACCAGGGATCGGGTCCAGCGGGTTGGTGGAAGAATGCGAGGAGGAGCCGGAGATCCATGGAGACGGGGAGGATGCACCGTACGGCGAAGGAGTGCGAAGTGCGGGGGCTACAGCAGGACCTGCGTTCAGATGGGTGGAAGGGCCAACAGCAGCAGCGGAATTCCGAGGGCCGCGGGGAACGACCGCCGGGCTGGGACGCGGAGTGATCAAAGGGCCAGCTCAGGGGAACCTGATGCAACCCCTCCCCAGACCACCCATGCAAAGGCAGCGGGCCGCAGAATGGATGCCTAGGAGAGAGGAGCTCAAACTGGAATACGGAGGGGAATCATCCGAACTGAACTTTTTCCTCATTGGCATCAGAGGATACATGGAGGACAATGCACACACATTCCCCTCCGAAGGAAGCATGGTTCGGGCCATTGATAATACTCTAAAGAGGGGAGCGGCCAGCTGGTACGTGCAACTACATGCCAGACGCGACCCGTGCTTGGGGTCAGTGCCCCAATTCCTCGCCGCACTGGAAAACCGATTTAGAGACCCGCTGGAGCAATTGAGGGCTCGAGACCAACTAAAAGGAATAAAGCAGAGGGACAAGACGGTACCCGAGTACGCAGAAGAATTCCTCCATCTCGCGGAAAGGGTACCAGAGTGGTCCGAAGTGACCAAAGTGGAGATATTCAAAGAGGGACTGCGCCCCGAAGTATTTAGTTGGGCGGCGCACAGAGATGACCCAGAGACACTACAGGGTTGGATTCAACTGGCAGGGCGCGTCGAATCCACCCTGTCCCAAGTAAAGCGCTTCCGGAGCGGCGGCGGCCAGCAGAGGCCGGTGGCGAGGGGTCGGGGAGAAACGAGGAAGCAGGAGAGACCCGGAGGGAGGCCGGGAATCCCCTTCAAAGGAGACGACAACAGACCTAAGCCGGGATGCTTTGTATGTGGGAAGACGGGCCATCGGGCGGCAGAATGTTGGGCCCGAAAGGGAGAACCGCCCAAAGCCTCAAAGCCCACGCCAGCAGCCGGGAGACGAGCGGAGGAGGAGGTGCGAGCCCCAGAATCTCCGGAGAGGCTGGTGAGTCAAGACAAACGCATGCTGGTAGTGCCGATCTGCTTGTCGGGGTTAGAGAATCGGGCCACCTGTAGAGCATTCGTGGATTGTGGTTGCTCTAGGAACATTATAACCCCGGAATTAGCAGGGGCGCTAAAATGCCAGCAGACGCTGCTTGACTCCCCAATTGCATTTTCGCAGCTAGATGGATCAGTTGCTGCTGGGGAAGTATCTACGAAAGAAATACAGGGGATCCCATGTAAAATAGGCAAATGGGAAGGAAGAATATCCTTTGTGATAGCCCCTATTGCCACATACAATATCATACTAGGGATTCCATGGCTTGAACAGGCAAACCCCGAAGTGGATTGGAAGGGAAAGAGCCTGGCATTTAAAGAGCAACAAACACAATGGGAGATAAGCAAAATAGCAGAAGAAGAGAGCGAGGGAGATGAAGCGGGGGAAATAGACCAAGAACTATTGCCCCCTGAATACAGGGACTTTGTGGATGTGTTCAATCAGAAAGAGGCAAGTAAATTACCTCCCAAAAGGAATATAGAAGTAGAAATCGAAATAACCCCAGGAGCAAACTTACCAAAGCCAAAAGTGTATCCCATGTCTGTTCAGGAGAAGGAGGAATTGAGGAAATACATTGATAAGAATCTGGCGCGAGGCTTCATTAAGCCGTCCAGCTCCCCTTTGGGAGCCCCAGTGTTATTTAGGAGAAAGAAAGACAACTCTTTAAGACTGTGCATTGACTATCGAAATTTAAATGCAATTACTAAGGATAATAAATACCCTATGCCCTTAGTAAAGGATCTGATTACAGTGTTAAAGAAAGGGAGCATATTTACCAAACTTGATTTAATTGAAGCTTTTCATAAATTAAGAATCAAACCCGAGGACACTTGGAAAACTGCATTTTCCTGCGCATTCGGACATTTTGAATATCAAATTTTGCCGTTTGGTTTAAAAAATGGCGGCGCTTGCTTTATGCAGCTTATAAATGAAATCTTACATCCACTATTATATCGAGGAGTATTCATATTTTTGGACGATATCCTTATCGTAAGCGAGGACAGAGAGCAACACATTGAACTAGTCCGGGAAGTTTTGCAAAAACTGAGGGAAGCAAAACTGTATGCGAAACTTTCCAAATGTGAATTTAACAAAACGCAAATTGACTTCTTGGGGTATCGAATATCTCCAGAGGGGTTAGCTATGGACCCATCCAAAGTGTCGGACGTAAGAGAATGGGGAGTGCCTCAAACCAGGAGACAATTGCAATCGTTCCTAGGATTTGCAAATTTTTATAGATCATTCATAAAAGGCTTTGCACAAATAACCGCACCCCTCACAGAACTTTTGAAAACAAAGGGGAAAGGGGAGACGGCGAAAGTGAAAGCCCCTGGCGCCAAGTTGAGCTGGACGCCAGAATGCCAAAAGGCTTTTGAAACTCTAAAAGAACGATTTACAGAAGAACCTGTCCTAAAGCACCCTGACATTCAAAGCCCTTTCATAATACATTGTGATGCTTCGGATTGTGCATACGGAGCAGTACTATTGCAAAAACATCAAAATGGGAACCTAAAACCTTGCGGATATTTGTCTCGGAAGTTCAGTGAAACTGAGAAATGTTGGCCCATATGGGAAAAGGAAGCATTAGCTATATTAAAGGCCTTGGAATGCTGGCGACACTTCCTCGAAGGGAGTGGAATCCCATTTGAAATTTGGTCTGATCATAAGAACCTCCAGTACTTAAAATCTCCTCGAAAATTATCCCCCAAACAAATTAGATGGGCACAATACTTCAGCAGGTTCGATTTCCAATTAAAATTTTTCCAAGGGAAACAGAATGTTTTGGCAGATGCTCTTTCACGCATGCCTCAGCACGAGGACATAACCACAGCAAAAGAGGGAACGTTATTTTCCGAAAAACAATGGGGTTTAGCTGTCAGTACAAGAGCGCAGGCTCAAAGGGAGAGCACTGCCACTATCAAATTTGACAAAGAAGATAGTTGGGAAAAAGAGCTGAGACAGTCATATGAAGGAGATCAGTGGATCTTATCCAACGCGGAAAAAGGGGAGCAGAAGGGGGGATTTTGGTTTGTGAAAAAGAAACTGTACATCCCAGCAATATTGAGGATTAAGATTTTGCATCGTTTTCATAATAACCAGAGCGCTGGTCATATGGGAATTACAAAAACGACGAAGGCGATAGTAAAACACTGTTGGTGGCCAGGGATGAGAAAGGATATAAAAAATTATGTTATACAATGTGATGATTGTGCCAGAAATAAATCGAGAGGAGGGAAGCCAATGGGACTATTACAATCGGTAGCAGAACCTACCAGACCTTGGGAATGTGTAGCCATGGACTTTGTGGGAGAACTGCCTGTTAGCAGGGGACATCGCTACGTATGGACAGTATTAGACCTGTTTTCTAAACAGGCCCACTTTATAGCACTGACTAAACTACCATCGGCAGAGAAACTGGCTGAATTATACATAAACCACATTTACAAACTTCATGGATGTCCCAGTAGAGTGGTCAGTGATAGGGGTGTTCAATTCGCAGCAAAATTCTGGGAAAAATTCTTGGAAATGCTAGGAGCAGAAAGGAGCCTAAGTTCTGCTTTTCACCCCATGACAAACGGGGCGGTAGAACGTACTCAACAGACGCTTGGGCAGTTCCTTCGCATGTACTCTAATATGAGACAAAATGATTGGTCTAAGTGGCTAGCCTTCGCTGAACTAGCTTTTAATTCTACCATACATTCCGCAACAAATAAAACCCCTTTTGAAGTAGTTTATGGGTATGAGATTCAGCCTCTGCCCCAATTGCCAAGGTGGGCAGAGAATGAAGAAACAGGGGCAGGGAAATGGAAAACCCAAATGCTAGAATGTTGGAGTCAGGTGACTGCATCCTTAAAAGAAGCACACAAAAAGTATAAAACATTCGCAGACAGGAAAAGAGTGGAAGGCGATAAATTGGAGAAAGGGGGCTTAGTGTGGTTAAGCACACAAAACATCAAATTGGGGCTACCTTCAAGAAAACTAGGCCCCAAATTTATTGGACCTTTCAGGATACAGGATGTGATAAACGAAGTGACTTTCCAATTGTCCTTGCCAAAAAGCTTGGGGAAAATACATCCAGTATTCCATCGCAGTTTATTAAAAAAGTATATGGGTACTTTGGACAAAATGGATACCTAGTGTTCTTGTTTGATTTATTTCAGAGTCGTGATGGAGGAAGCACAGAAGAGGAGGACGGAGAAAAGGGGGGCGCCAATTCCCAGGGCTGAATTTGCAAGCCCTGGATTTGGAGCCATAACATAAACAATCCTGAATGCCTCATGAAAACACCTGGCAGCAGAGCATGGGAACTCGGGGTTGAAAATCTAAACAATTATAATGAGTAGTTTGTGTGGGAATAGTAGAAATGTGAGACAGGGGGTGGGGTTTAGTGATGATATTTACGTGTGGTGTTACGTTGCAACCAAGGTGATAAAATTGCTTGTGTGTAAACATTATGTCATTCTCGACTTTTTCCAAGTCGCGTGTTCTTCAATAAAGATTGGTTTGATAGCAGCTGTCTTTGATCTGCGTTCATGCTGGTCGTTTGAAGTGAGCGTTTATGGCCATCCTATGTATGACCGACCTCTAAGTCAGTCTATCATCACAACCCTATTCAGGTCTTTCAGATTCAGGGCCATGGCTTCCTTGATTAAGTTTATCTGTCCAAAGTACAATGAGCTTGGTTGATTCATCTTTACATCTAGGCGAATGTTCAGGCTTGATTTGCTCTATGATCCCTTTATTTGTCTTTTTAGTAGTACAGTAGAGTCTCACTTATCCAACATAAACGGGCTGCCAGAATGTTGGATAAGCGAATATGTTGGATAATAAGGAGGCATTAAGGAAAAGCCTATTAAACATCAAATTAGGTTATGATTTTACAAATTAAGCACCAAAACATCATGTTATACAACAAATTTGACAGAAAAAGTAGTTCAATACGCAGTAATGCTACGTAGTAATTACTGTATTTACGAATTTAGCACCAAAATATCATGATGTATTGAAAACATTGACTACAAAAATGTGTTGGATAATCCAGAACGTTGGATAAGCGAGTGTTGGATAAGTGAGACTCTACTGTACATGGTATTGGTAGAACTCTTCTTCCTAGTTTCACTGTCCAGGTTTCACAACTGTATATAGAAATGGAAAACACAGTATCAAGAACAATCTTATCTTTAGTATTCAGTGATACACTGGATCATTAATATCTGCTGAGGCTTGGTTTCAGGACCTCCTCTCCAACATATGGATAACAAATCTCAAGTACCATTGTGTAGAAAAATGCCATCATGTACCACCTACTGTTGCTTTTCTTTCTTTTTGGCTGCAGAAAATGTCTTTTTGGATTCCTTCCAGGCAATGTCCCCAACTTCAGCCCAAAATTCTTCTGGCTCCTGGTCATTAGACTTAATAGTGCAAATCTACTTTTCACATTATCTTTAAATTCTATGTTGATTTGTTAATGTACTGTTTTAGCTTTACTTTGCAGTTCATATTCTATACCGGGCTCCTGGTGGTGGTGCAGTGTGTTAAAGCGCTGAGCTGCTGAACTTGCAGACTGAAAGGTCCCAGGTTCAAATCGGAATGAGAGCGGAATGAGCGCCCACTGTTAGCCCCAGCTCCTGCCAACCTAGCAGTTCGAAAACATGCAAAAGTGAGTAGATCAATAGGTACCGCTCTGGCGGAAAGGTAACGGCGCTCCATGCAGTCATGCAAGCCACATGACCTTGGAGGTGTTTGCGAACAACACCGGCTCTTCGGCTTGGAAATGGAGATGAGCACCAATCCCCAGAGTCGGTCACGACTCGACTTAATGTTAGGGGAAAACCTTTATCTTTACCTATTCTATACCACAATCTGTTCTTGGTCTTGTTTACGCAGAGGAAATGGAGCTTCCCTATCTTCTGCTTCCAAGTATGTACTCTATTTAATTTCTATATTGTCTACCAAGTGTTGTCCATGTATGCAATCCCCTCTTTAGTTGCTTTTATATGTTTGTGATGAATAAACTTTTAGTTTTGTAAAAATTCTGCTTCATTTCTTGATCCTGTGCCAAATTTCCCTACACTCTTTAATTTTGCTCTCTTTCTGACTTTTGAATTCTAAACACTTATGCTTGGCAAGAACTTTTGTTTTGATATGTGGTCGCTTCCCTCCTGGACACAAGCATAGTATATTTTCATTTATTTTACTTCTATTTCTGTAGCTGGAGTATAAACTTGGATCAAGCTTGTATTGAGGTGCTTTTCCTGAAATCGTGTTGGTATTACTCAATCGGATTTGGTATTAGATCCTTAGACTGCTTTTGCTGTATTTCTCCTCACTAGAAATGTTACCCCATTTCTTCTTAGATCTTCATTTGTTGAGTAAAATATTGTGTGATTAACTGACCAAAATGTCCAATTACTGTCCACTTTAACTGAAATATCCCAAGTATTGCATTATTTTTACATTACATTTTTAAAAGCGATGCTTAGCTTAGACTGATTCTCAAATTCCATGTTCCGATAATGTGTTGTGAAGTTTTGGACTTTCAGCTGTGAGCATGTCAACTGCTGGCATCTTTTCAGCTTGAGTTTGTTGCATCATTAGCCACAATGCTCATCATACATGTTCTCTACCCTTCCACAGTTGCTCATGGAGTGTCCTCCCACCCAGAATTTCATCATCTGGCATTATCTTTTGTTTTTAATGGATCATTTCATCATAAGGTTTTCATGGTAAAGACATTCAAGAGGGTTTCATTGTGCTTATTACTGTACAGTACTAAGAAATATTAGCTGCAGTGACACTGCTATTGTCTCTGAGAAATCCTTCACCAGTGCTACCCTGTACTACTGCTGCCATCTAGTAGGTGTTTCATACTTATGACCTCATCACATATGGCCTTCTGGCTCAGTCCTAGGATGCTTCCAGGATGGAGCTGGGATGGAGTTCACCACAGCAATTTACAGAACACAGGGCTACTCCCGGCAGGGCTCTGTCCTGGTTCCATCCTAGAAATGTTATAGGACGGAGCCCTGAGAACGTGGGTATCCATTTTCTTTTTTCTTTTCTTTTTTTAATTTAGATTTTTATTCGGTTTTCATTTGTGTTACATAAAAGAGGGGGATACAATCTGAGGGTAGGAAGGGACTAATAGGAAAGAGTAAATGGATTCCAGATTTCTAAATTCTAAATTCTAAGGGAGTATAGGGGGAGGGGAAGGTTTCAGAGTGTAAGGTATTTTCGTCTTCCATTCTTTGTTCTTCACGTTATATATTCTGTTACATTCAGTCTTATCCATATGTTCTGGACTCATCCATATTTTAATTTGGACCTGTTTGGAATCGTCAAAATATTGGAGACAAATACACGAGGAAACGCAAAAAATATGAAACAGAACATTCCCAATGAAAACAGAATAACGGAAAGTATTAAAGATCTGAATAAGAATGATGACATTTTATTAACTTACATTATGACAGTTGCAAGAATGACCTATGCAAAATATTGGAAATTGCAAGAAATACCATCAAAAGATCAATAGTTAGAAAAAAATTATGAAATTTATGACATGGACAGAATGACCTTTTGCTTAAAGAAAGTAAAGGGAAAATATTAAGAACAACAGTTTGGAGGGGTTATGTAGAATACAGGGGAAAAGCAAAGGTCTAGAAAATAACTAAGAGTTCCCGCAAATTAAAATATGGATGGGTATCCATTTTTTGATAGCCTACAATGGGGCCAGTGTTGGGAGAAGCTGGCTGGTGACACGTTCTTCTATATCCCCTCTGTCGCCTACATTAGGAAGTTCAATGTGATGAGGTCCATAGCCTGATTCCTTAGCAGACATCAGTTTTATATGTGATGAGGTCCATAGCCTGATTCCTTAGCAGACATCAGCACTGTGGCCATCCACATAACCTCTTGCCACATAGGACCACATGATCCCATCACCACAGAAAGGTAGTGCCACTGGTAGGAAAGAGATTATTTTCTACTCTGACTTGCATGGCAAGTTAAACATTTTTGTCTTTCTATAAAAGTAGTACAAATGCTTATTTTAAAAGATTTAGAACAATGTGGTCTATTGAATTTGGGCGGGGGGGGGGGGGGAGAAGATCTTAATAAATAATTTGAACTACTTTGCAATCATATGCTGGATCAGACCCCAGATCTGTCTGACCCAGCACAGCAATCAAAACTTACATGTTAATATTAATTATATTAAATTTTTTTGTTTTATTCTAAAATATACAATTTACATTTTTTTAATAATTTCAAGGGAATTTGAGTGGAATGCTATAGAAGTGACATTTTAATGGGTTAATTCTCCCAACCTTGCTACTACTACCCCTGCCCTCATCATCTTATTTCTGGTGGTGAGCAGTGGCTGTGGCCAGAAGGTAGGAAAGAAGAGGTAGGAAGGAGGAGAGAGAGAAGATTTGGATTTGGAGGGGCTGAAAATTATCTGGAAATCTTTAAAATATGGGGGCCTATTCTAGAGTCTAAAGCAGTGGTTTTCAATCTGTGGGTCCCCAGGTGTTTTGGCCTACAACTCCCAGAAATCCCAGCCAGTTTACCAGCTGTTAGGATTTCTGGGAGTTGAAGGCCAAAACATCTGGGGACCTACAGGTTGAGAATCACTGGCCTAAAGCAATCCCATGTAACACTGTAGAACTTCCCCAGAAGATTATATGATACCAAAAAATTTCTCTGGAGACAGAGAGCCAATATATATGGGCAGGATTTTTTTTTGTTTAGATTTTTTTTCTACCTTTATTGTATGATTATGTTTCAGAACTGCTGGAATCTAGAGCCATTCTCCTCGCTATGTGAGCAGGCAAGTAAAATTTTAGGATAGTGCATGTGGCAGAGGTTAGAGTCCCTTATACTGATGTATATCAGCACAAGGTTAAAAGAGCAATGCTTTTATTTTCTGATAAACCTGGCCTTCGAAAGAGCATTTAACAAACTGACAAGTCCCTGAAGAGATTTCAAAAGATATCACATGTCTATGAGCAAACACATTGTTGTTTTAAGCCCTGCTGCTCTATCAGATTATCCAAATTTGGTCAGCTGCACCCTGTGTAGGTTTTTTTTCCTCCTGATATAAAAGGATGTATTACTAAGCTAGCGTTTTCTTGTTCAAAGAAGCAGAACTACAGTAGCTATCAATAGGGTATAAAATGGCAATTTAAGCCTCCATTAAACGTAAATAACCTTTCACATGGCCATGACTTCTAATGTTGTTATTTAAATATATTATTATTATCCATTGAAGTCTGAGTATAGATTATCAATATGACACTTTTAAACAAATGTGCATCTCTACTTGTTTGAGGCTATTTCTGCTTTGTAGACTCTAAGCAAAATGATGATGATGATGATGATAACAATAATAATGAAAAAAGTTATTGATGTCTCCATACCAGGTGACAGTCAAATTGAAGAAAAACAATAGGAAAAACTCAGCCATTATCAGGACCTCAAGATTAAACTGCAAAGGCTCTGGCATAAACCAGTACAGGTGGTCCCAGTGGTAATCGACATACTGGATGCCGTGCCAAAAGATCTCAGCCAACATTTGGAAACAATCTTCTTCTTCATTCACTCAGTCATTTCTGACTCTTCGTGACCTAATGGACCAGTCCACGCCAGAGTTCCCTGTCGGCCATCGCCGCTCCCAGCTCCTTCAAGGTCAAGCCAGTCACTTCAAGGATACCATCTATCCATCTTGCCCTTGGTTGGCCTCTCTTCCTTTTTCCTTCCATTTTCCCCAGCATCATGATCTTTTCCAAGCTTTCCTGTCTTCTCATGATCTGGCCAAAATACTTCATCTTTGCCTCTAATATCCTTCCCTCCAGTGAGCAGTCGGGCATTATTTCCTGGAGTTGGACTGGTTGGATCTTCTTGCGGCCCAAGGCATTCTCAGGATTTTCCTCCAGCACCAGAGTTCAAAAGCATCTATCTTCCTTCGCTCAGCCTTCCTTATGGTCCATCTCTCGCATCCATAGGTTACTATGGGGAATACCATTGCTTTAACAATGTGGACCTTCATTGCCAGTGTGATGTCTCTGCTTTTTACTATTTTATCGAGGTTGGCCATTGCTCTCCTCCCAAGAAGTAAACCTCATCTGATTTCCTGGTTGCAGTCTGCATCTGCAGTGATCTTCGCGCCTAGAAATATAAAGTCTGTCACTGCCTCCACGTTTTCTCCCTCTATTTGCCAGTTATCAATTGGTCTGGTTGCCATGATCTTGGTTTTCTTGATGTTTAACTGCAACCCAGCTTTTGCACTTTCTTCTTTCACCTTGGTGATAAGGCTCCTCAGCTCCTCCTCACTTTCAGCCATCAGAGTGGTATCATCTGCATATCTAAGGTTGTTAATGTTTCTTCCAGCAATTTTAACCTCCAGTACTTACCAGAAAACTCTGATGCAGCCCCTGGAGTGCTTTGGCTATTCACATAGCTGGCCAGGCTGAAGATGTTATGGAGCGGATGCCTCACCACTAGCAAGCAGCTCTTTCCCAGATGCATGCTGACAATATTGCATTTCAGGTCATGTGGTCACTTACTCAACATGACCTTTACCAAAATGCATGGTCTGGTTGGTCACAAGCAAGGAAAGAACTGCTTGCTGGCAGCAAGGGAAGGATAAGCCTGCTGGCATCATGGACAGCAAATTGGGATGGAATCACTGTAGGATGATCCAGAGTTAATCCCTTGTCCCGATGTCACAAAATAACATCTGAGTGCAGCGGGTATGTTGCAAATCCAGCCTGTGCATCATGTGGGCTCACCACAGCAACTGAGCAGTAAGTCCATATTATTTTGGTCATGTAGACATGGCCTTTGCTTCATGTTTCCACCCTGTCAGATGACTGGGTAGCTTTGACCTAACTGCTGTCTCTAAAACTATTTCGGAACTTGTGAAATTTCCCTATTTATGTTACATATTTCTTCACTGGAGGAAGGCTACAATAGAAATATGCTAAATAAACCCACTTGAAAGCACAACTTAGAAAAATTGCTTCGGGGGATATCAACTCCCAGAGTCTCGGAGCTAGTATATCTAGCTCTGGTGAAAGTAAGCACATGTCAAGGGAGTTTTTAAAAAATCGAGTCAGAAGTGAGTCGCTTCTGGTGGGAGAGAATTGGTCGTCTACAAAGACATTCCCCAGGGGATATCTGGATGTGCCGGAGGCTTATCTCATGTCCCTGCATGGGAAGCTAGGGCTGAGAGATGGGAGCTTACCCCGTCTTGCAGATTTGAACCGCCAACTTTCAGGTTAGCAGTTCAGCCAGCACAAGGGTTTAACCCATTGTAACACCGCAGCCCCTGGGAGTAAGAGTTATGCACATGTTCAAGCCACTTCCCTTTGATCCCTTTCTGGCCAATGATATGCTTCCCATGTATAAATGGGGAGGGGGGCACCCAAATTGTAACAGTCATTTTTCTTGCTTTGATTGCCTAAGGCAAAGCATTACTTTTTCTATAATGCACTATGTACTGATAATATTTATGCAAGTTGCATTTTTAGAGAATGGTGGAATAATGCACATTGGTATCGACCTCTGAACTTTCACAATTCAAGTCTGTCCAATAATGGAGAAGACACTTCTAAAAGAAGCTCATGTGCTGATTGGGCAGAATGGGCACAAGCCAATTGCTAACCTGCCATGATGATGTGTGCAAAAATGATCTGGAAAATCCCTTTCTTCTGGACACTGCTGACTGCTGAGCAATCTATGCTGTGTGTGCTATTTGTTTTGTGCTCTGCGGGTTAAAGGAGTTGACACACAGAAATGAAATACTCCCACACAGTTCAAACTCCCTACATTTAAATCTTGTTCAGATCCTACTTCTTAGGTTTTAATCCAATTTTTAAGTACAAATTTATACAGCTGTTACTCCAATCTAGAGAGCAAAACAGGAAAACAAATAACATTCCAATGTTATAGGATTTTGTTTCAGTTGGTGTTATTAGTGAAATGTGCACATAATCGGCTACTGGAAGTGGTGGGTTAGTAATTTCACGCCAGTAAATAACACGTAGACTTCTCCAGTGCTGCTATTTGGTTCCTACTATCACTTTAAGACTGCAAATTGTCCATGTTGTGCTTGTAGAAACAAGCCACAGAATTCAGAAATCCCTAGGCTAGAGGTAGGGGACTGCTAGTCAGGGATTTAGGGAGCTGAAGCTCAGTATTTAGAGAACACATTTCCACTTCCGTCTAGGCTGAAGAACCTAAAGCTTCATGTTTTTTAAACTTTCTGTCCAACAACATGCAAACACCCTTGCTTGTTCAGTATGCAGTTTTTCTTGTATATTATCTTTTTCCTAATTCTGTGCAGAATATTGCACAAGTCCTCATCCTGCCTCTCTCTGTGTGTGAAGTTTTACTCTCAGCCTAGTGGACTCATTTGTTTTCTCTTGTAGGGTTAATGCAGTGTGACACCACTTTAATTGTCATGGCTCAATGCCATGGAATCATGATTGTTGTAGCTTTACAAGGTCTTTCACTTTCTCTATCAAAGAGTGCTACTGTTTCTAACCAAACTACAGCTCTCACAGTTCCATAGGATTGAGCCATGGCTGTTAAAGTGAGGTCAAAATGCACTAATTATATGTATAGATGCACACATAAACATTGGATTGGAGGTTGTTTAGTTGACTCAGCAACACAACTTTCTATTACATCACACCAGGTCAACCAATCATCACAGGAGCCCACAGTGGTGCAGTGGGTTAAACTCTTGTGCTGGCAGGACTGATGACTTGAAGGGTGGGTTGCTGACCTGACGGTTGCCAGTTTGGATGAGCTCCCTCTATCAGCTCCAGCTCCATGCGGGGACATGAGAGACACCTCCCACAAGGATGGTAAAACAACAAACATCAGAAGTGACTTGCAGTTTCTTAAGTCACTCCTGACATGAAAAAAAAAAATCACCACCACATGTTTTACAACCACAATGCAATAAAAATAAATAAAAATTAAGGGTCTGTTGAGAGGAACGTCTAGACCTAATTTTCTTGCAGTCTGAACAGTGCAATTATTAAAGAAAAGTCTTTGGGAAAAATATATAAATGCATAATATGACCAGAAATAAAGATCTGCCTTTTGATTCTAGTTGTGCCAGGTCAAGCTGCAGTGGTTCAAATACAGTCATTCTGCAGATGCTCGTACTTCATTTCTAATTTTACTTCAGTTGTAAAGAAAGGGCATGACTTCAAAATAGAAGGCACCAGATTTTACTGGCCAATAAACAAGTGAAAGAGAGGAAATTTAAGATCCTGTGGAGGTTACATCACTTTCTGATCTTTTTTGCAATTTAGTGGGGAGGCTGATTCAAAAAGTACAGCAGTTATGGAGGGGAATTTCCCCTAACAACATGCAGAATTTATAAGAGAAGAGAATTTTCTCTAAAATAGGGAATTATCTCAAGAAACAATCAGCTTGGGATTTTCAGTTTCAAGATTGCTGTATGCCTTGGATGTATGCAGTAAATATACAGGCGGTCCCCAAGTGACAATTTAGGTTCTGTAGGTTTGTTCTTGAGTTGAATTTTTATGTAAGTCAGAAGAGGTACATTTTTAAAGTGCAACTCCAGATACATGTGCACGCACACACACACATGCTTTGGATAGCATAGGGAAGGGTTAACACCTCTGTGGTGTTTGTTTTGCTATCTGTGCCCCTGTTCAGAAGAATTCACCGCACTTTCTGTCCCTGTGATAATTGAATTTCAAAAAAAATTGGCTTCTTTGGAAACAAAGATTGGTGAGAAAGCTACAGTGGAGACACCCTTTTTGCCATGATAACTCTTTCAGGAGTAACTTTCCCTTCCAAGGGGTAGATTTCTCTCACTTCCTGTTGTCTCACCCCCGTTCTTAACTATGTGTTGTTTGTAAGTTAGATGTTTGTAACTCGGGGACTGCCTATACTTAGAATAAAAGTTATTCTGTAGGTACAAATGCACACTATTACTATCTACTGCAGGGGTCCCAAAACTAAGGCCTGGGGGCCACATGTGGCCCATCGAAGCCATTTATCCGGCCCCCATGGCGGTGGCTCCCTCCACCTCCGCACCTTTCCCGCCTCCTCCCACGCCTTCCAAAGCTTTGCTTGTTTATAATGGTGCTAGTGCTTTTGGTGCACAAAGGCAGAAGGGGGTTGGAGTAAATAGCACAAGGGATCTCTTCCAACCCACCTTATTATTATTATTATTATTATTATTATTATTATTATTATTATTATTATTATTATTGACACAAAACACAGTATAACACAGCGAAGGAGATATGTATGCTGGATTTCGTATCACAAAATCACAAATTGAACACTTCCCAAGTGTTTAGGGCTGTGTGATGTATTATTACTATTATTTATTATTATTCACGTTGAGGCTGTGTGGCAATCTGTCAGGGGTGCTTTGCTTGTGCTTTTGGTGCACAAAGGCAGAAGGGGGTTAGACTAAATGGCCCAAGGGGTCTCTTCCAACCCACTTTATTATTATTATTATTATTATTAACACAAAACACAGTATGACACAGCAAATGAGATATGTATGCTGGATTTCGTATCACAAAATCACAAGTCGAACACTTCCCAAGTGTTTAGGGCTGTGTGATCTGTTGTTGTTGTTGTTGTTATTGTTATTATTATTATTATTATTATTATTATTATTATTATTAATATTATCATCAACATTGAGGCTGGATGGCCATCTGTCGGGGGTGCTTTGCTTGTGCTTTTGGTGCACAAAGGCAGAAGGGTGTTAGACTAAATGGCCCAAGGGGTCTCTTCCAACCCACCTTATTATTATTATTATTATTATTGACACAAAACACAGTATGACGGAGCAAGCGAGATATGTATCCTGGATTTCGTATCACAAAATCACAAGTCGAACACTTCCCAAGTGTTTAGGGCTGTGTGATGTATTATTACTATTATTATTATTATTATATTATTAACAACATTGAGGCTGGGTGGCCATCTGTCGGGGTGCTTTGCTTGTGCTTTTAGTGCACAAAGGCAGAAGGGGGTTGGACTAAATGGCTCAAGGGGTCTCTTCCAACCCTTTTAATTATTTTTATGATGATGATTATAATTATTATTATTAACATTGAGGCTGTATTTGTCCCTGTTTTGTTTATTTACTTAAAAATAAGAAATGTGTAGTGTACATAGGAATTTGTTCATAGTTTTTTTTAACTATAGTCTGGCCCTCCAACGGGTTGAGGGACCATGAACTGTCCCCCTGTTTAAAAAGTTTGGGGAACCCTGATCTACTGTATCCCTTGCCATAAAATGGCCAGATCCAGTAGTTCTAAGAGGAAAGGCTGGAGCAACCATTTATTTACTCCTTCACAGATGTTTGTGGGCTAGAATAGGGTAGCAAGCATCCAGTTAGACCAGTGGTTCTCAAGCTGGGGTACCCAGATGTTTTTGGCCTACAACTCCCAAAAATTCCAGCCAATTTAGCAGCTATTGGGATTTCTGGAAGTTGAAGGCCACAAACAGCTGGGGACCTCATGTTGGGAACCAGTGAGTTAGACCGTTCCTTGTCTTTAGTCAGATGTCCTCCTCAAAATATTGTCTTTCCCTCTTCATGGGTGAGATTGGTATTTCCTGCATTTTCATTCATCAAAAATGTGTATGCTTTCTCTGACTCGTAGAGTTGCCATGTGGTCAATTTTAACTGACTAATTTTTGCCACACATCAGTGTGAGTAACATGGCTTTAGCTTGGCTCTGGATTTTGTTATGTGTATGAGTGTGTGTGCATGTGTCACTTGGGTTGTGCTTTGAGCACCAAAATGCCTGGGGTTGGCATGTATTTGAAATATATAACTACAGAAAGATTTATGCAAATTTATCATCGGCCTTTATTTTGGTTTGTTGAAATTAGCATATTCAGTAGTTTTTCCTCAACCCCACTCCAGTTAAGTAGTCACTCTTCTTGGTTAAATAAAATAATAATAGATAGATGGATAGACAAGCAGACCAATACCTAGACAGACATAGTATGGATATGCGTATGTATGACCTATATGTGGTAAAGGAGAGATATGACCCAACCCTTTTATTGAATATCTTTGCGTACTTCTGTTTTACAATGAAGCAAAGCCTGGGAGAAGTAGGTTGACCAAATTCAAGGATAAAAATAAAATTATAAGGAAGCACATTGCCCAATGAAAAAAGGAGTGCTGGTATTGTTGGAAACAAGTTGTCATGGCTACACTTTCCGCATTGCCGCAGGTGTTCACTGCTGCCAAATGTGCAGAGATTCTGATCAATGTGAGAGAATCAAGGGCCTTGGCATGAGTTTTAAGGCCTTTTGTATTCTCTTTACAAAAAGGAGGAACTCTGCCTCTCTGTGCAACAACAATATTGGCAGCAGTGTAGCAAATTAAAGTGTGGGTAGCAAATTTTGAGTGGGAGTTGTGTGCCAGATGGCTGACATGAGGGTGGTTTTACTGTACTTTTATGCTGTTTCTACCTTAGGGTGTTTTTTGTGTGTGTGTGCAAAAGCAAAGATGCTAAGCAACACCTCCTTTATTCCTGCTAATAGCAACAACTAGAAGAGCAGATTTGATGAAACACAATTTTTTCATCTCAACTCATCCAGATGGATGATGGTTTGGATCTTTGATGATGCAACTAGGAATATGGATTAGAACTGGAAAGGCTAAAGTGTAGTTACGTGGAACCAAATGGTTGTAAAATAGCATCGAGAGCATGGAATAGCACCTTTGATATTATTATTAATTTTGATTTCTTCCCTATGCCCCTAAAATAGGGGCAGAATTTGGAAGTGGTTCAGAGATTCTGAAAACTATAGCCCCCCACAAAGTAACATTTCAAAGCTATGGATATGGGTATAGAGTTCTCTAGGTGCCTTTAAATAGATGAATCCTATATGTTGACCACAGTGGTACAGCGGGTTAAACCGCTGAGCTGCTCAACTTGCTGACTGAAAGGTTGGCGATTCAAATTCGGGGAGCGGGATGAGCTCCTGCTGTTAGCCCCAGCTTCTGCCAATCTAGCAATTCGAAAACATGCAAATATGAGCAGATCAATAGATACTGCTCCGGCAGGAAGGAAACGGCATTCTATGCAGTCATGCTGGCCACATGACCTTGGAGGTGTCTATGGACAACCCAGGCTTTTCAGATTAGAAATGGAGATGAGCACCAACCCTCAGAGTCGGACACGACTAGACTTAATGTCAGGGAAAAACCTTTACTTTTACCTATATGTTGGACATGTGGAGAATTGCCATCCATCCTGCCAACCTCCCTCTACTGAGTCCGATGACTACAACCTCATGGGACTACATTCTGATGCAATGCAGAGGCCACAGACTTCTGTGGCATGCAATCTGTTGGTTCTTGCCTGATCTTGCCCTAATCCTTGCTTTAACATACAATGAGAAATGTGTTCAAAAGTGAAAGTCCCCATGATTAATGACAAGAAGACCCAGCTGAGTCACCTGAGGAACCATGGCAATTTGTCAGATGCTGCCTGGAAATCTGAGCTGCGCAGTCCAGATTCAGTTTAGAGTAGGATTGATATCATGTGTCAGGGGAGTTCAGAGCTCCTAGGAGGTTTTTTTCTTTATCAATATTTATAAATCACTCAGATGGTATGATTTTGAGGCAGCATACTTAAAAAGAACATACAACAAAATGCACAAAATTACTGGTGATATTATCATGAAAGGCTGGCTGGACTATGGAAGGCTTCCAACATTTTCCATCAAAATTTAAAATATGTAGCAGCAATGTTACACTTAAGAGGGAAGAATATTGTAATATTGTAAATAATGGGGGAACTATGGCCTATATACTGCACCTAGTCCCAAATCCTTTTCTGTGCCCCCCAAATACTTAAAAATATCACATATCATCATGGTGTAGTTTTTTTCCCTAGTCCATGCCTTAAAACACTTCTGTTGTTGTTCATTGCCTTCAAGTCAACCTTGACTTATAGCAACTCTATGAATGAGATACCTCCAAGTAGCCATGCTCAGACCTGGCAGTCCCAGGGCTGTGGTTTCCATGATTGAGTCTATCCAACTTGAATGAATTTTCCCTCTTTCCCTACAGCCCTCCGGGGAGTGGGATGAGCTTCTGTTGTTAGCCCCAGCTTCTGCCAACATAGCAGTTCGAAAACATAGGTACCGCTCCAGTGGGAAGGTAACGGCGCTCCATGCAGTCATGCCAGCCACATGACCCTGGAGATGTCGACTAACAATGCCAACTCTTCTGCTTAGAAATGAAAATGAGCACCAAACCCCAGAGTCAGACACGACTAGACTTAATGTCAGGGGAAAACCTTTACCTTTATTTAGTGAGTCATGTCTTCACATAATAAGAACAATAGTCCCAGTTTAGTCCTTGTGTCTTCTAGGGAGAGTTGAAGCCTGATTTTTTTCTGGGACCCATTTATTTGTCACTTACAACCCCTTTAATTAAAAATACCCTTCAAAAATACAGGAAAGGAAAAGCATTCAGACTTACAGAAGGATGTGTGTGAGTCAACACAGAGTCCCGCATGTCTCCCTGCAATTGTCCTCTCCTGGACATAGTGGCTACCACAACATTAAATGTCCTGTCCTGCTCCAAATGGTGATATATGGCACCATCTTCCAAAGTTCTCAGAAACAACTACTTCTATGAGGGAGAAAGTAGTTTTTCAGATATTCAAGCCCCAACTTACCCTGAAACCTTATCTTTCCTCATTGAAATGGAACAGCAAGGAGGACCTTGAGACTATTGTAGTAGGGTCTGTTAGGCTGGTATTTTGTGCATCTGATCTGAGAACAGGCAAAAGCTAGAAAAGTTAAGTTTTTAAAAGTAACTTTACCCAGTTGCCCACTAAGGTAAAGGCTTTCCCTGACATTAAGTCTAAGTCTGATTCTGAGGGTTGATGCTCATCTCCATTTATAAACCAAAGAGTTGGTGTTGTCCGTAGACACCTCCTAGATCATGTGACCAGCATGACTGCATGAAGCGCTGTTACCTTCTCACCAGAGCAGTACCTATTGATCTACTCACATTTGCACGTTTCGAACTGCTAGGTTGGCAGAAGCTAGGGCTAATAGCGGGAGCTCACTCTGCTCCCGGATTCGAACCGCTGACCTTTTGGTCAGCAAGTTCAGCAGCTCAGTGGTTTAACCAGTTGTGCTATACAATTTTAAATTGTATTTAAAAAATCCAATTCACGGTTGTTACTTGTCACCATGTAACTCATCACACTCTATGATACATTACTTTTCATTGCTTTTTTAGTATCTTCCTTTGGGGGAGGGGGAAATCTTGGGAGTGATGAGAAAATGGAATGAAACGTGAAACATTTGGCACAAAAATGACTAAAAATTCCCTCAAGTTGTTAACTAGAAAAAAATAATGAGAAAACATGAACCATTCCTTCCCGATCGCAAAGTAACAGCATTTTAATCCATTGCTTTACCTTTGCAATGAAACTTCATTATTCCCTTATTGCAACAGCAGTAGTAACCACAAAAATAGAACTTATTTAAGGTAAACCCCCAAAGTTATATTTTTCACGCTCTTGATTGTGAAGGGTATCTTCCATTTTTCTGTTTACCAAATTATTCTCATGACAGAGGGATCAGATATTTACTTTGCTAAATTATCAACTGCAATGTACACTGGATTCTCTACAGGCCTCTGTGTGCTAAGGGTGGATTTCTGATTACTTGTATTGGCCCTTCATTGTAAATAAATTTTACAAAGATTGCATAAGATTAGTCCCCTGTATCTGAAATATCATTATATCTAACATGATGTTTTTTGTTCAGGTTACATAAGAGAGGAATAATTGTAGTGGGGCTTCTCTTTGAGCAAAGCTTGCAATTTTTATCTTTCCTCAAAGAAGCAAATGGATTGGCTTGCTCACTTTAAGCTCTGTAGTGCAAAGTTTCTTGGTTGTGTCATCTGAAAATGTGGTTCCAGAGTCTTATCAAATCCACGAAGAACAAAACACCTGTCGAGAATAGGTCCACATACAGACCTGTTGGTCCCAGGATTTCTACCTCCATTACCCACACTTGCTGCCTTGTCCTGGAGTTTTGCAGCCCCCAAGATGGCCACTGTGGGATGTCCAACGGAAATTTCGCAGGTTGCTTTTTTTTAAAAAAATGTAAGTTATAGAGGCTGACTGGCCATCTCTGCAGACAAGTTTGGCCATGTACTTGTGCCTGGGAACTATGGGGTGCTGTTACTGGGTTATGCATGTCTGTTTCTGATTGCTGTTATTGTGAAAAGATGTACAACATTGACTACAGGATGATAGTTTTGTCCGGACAAGAGAAACTTTGCCATCCACACATTTAATGGCACACAAACAATGTTTATGGAGTAGGACCACTACTTTTGAAGGCAGTACTACACAGTCAAACAGGAACACACACTTTCAAGCCAGGAACAGAACTTAGTCATTATTTCCACTTTTTAGAGGCTGTCTTGTCATTTGTGAAGACAGTTTTTGTGGTGTACTTATGGCATGGAACTACAGGGGAATGTTCCTGAGTTAAACATGTCTGTTCTTCATTGCTTTTTATCATAAAAACATGGGGAAAGTTGATTACATGGCAAAACCCTTGTTTGTGTGTCACAAATTTCATTAAACATGTAGAGGACAAATTTTCTCTTGCCAGGATAAAGTTTTCACCCTCTAGTCAATTGTTGCCATATTTTTAGGATACAACCAATATGTATAAGCCAGGAACAAAGCAACATAAAACATGTCATATTTTCTGAATGGAGAGACATAGAGATTTGAATATCCACATTTTCTGGCTAGAACCAGGATATTCACGCACCTGAAAATCTTGTGTTTTTTTGCCAGTTGTAGCAATTCATCCCGCATTTTCAGGGGACGTTGTTTGGCCACCCTCCATTTTGAAGCAGAAGCTCCTGGAATAAAGGTACTGTGTGAATAGGCCCTTAGAAACATACACACAATTGTATAACAACCATGGGGACCAGCATGGTATAGTAGTTTGAATGTTGAACTTGAACTAGAGAAACCAGATTCGATTCCCCGCTTGACCATGGAAATCTACTGGGTTACCTTGTGTGAATCATGCATTTTCAGTCCCAGAAAAAAAAAACATGGCCTTATAGGGTTGCCACAAGTTGGAAACACCTTAAAGGCACACAACAATAATAACATCCATATCCAATAGAGGACTGATGTTAGATTACAATATAGCATTAAACACGCACATTGCATAGTAATGTTCTTTGTGCACCAATGTGTATTATGCCATCTTGGATCTTATTCTGAGAAAAAAGGATATACATAAATGCAACAATTAAATAAATACATAAATAAATGGTGCTCTGTGTGCATTGATCCTGAGGTCCATTGGGTGTTTTTGTGCCTCAGAATTTAAAACAATGGCATAACCTATCATATAGGATTCCAACAGTCATTTTAGGTAAAATAAGTTATTGGTACCAAACAAAGAGGGTTTCGTCTCCTGAAAGATTTTAGAAGCAATACTTTCCTTTTGTATTTTTGTTTTAGTGTGACATAGTTGAAACTTGTAGGTGCTGTAAAATTAGGGATGTATGTATGTGAGCCATGAGCAAATTTTGTAAATAATGCAAACAAAAGACTGGGGAAAATTGAAGGAAAAAGGAAGAGAGACCGACCAAGGGCAAGATGGATGGACGGTATCCTTGAAGTGACTGGCTCGTCCTTGAAGGAACTGGGGTGGCAACGGCCAATAGGGAGCTCTGGCGTGGACTGGTCCATGAGGTCACAAAGATTCGGAAATGACTGAACGATTGAGAAGATGACATGTAACAATTGAGCTTTTCTGAAGCAATGGATGCTTGGTTGAAAAGAATTTCTTGTTGAAAGTCTGCATTCCTTTTCAGAGAGAGCAGAAAATAGAATGGCATTGACCAGGGGCAGAAATTTCTGGGTTTTTAAAAAAGAGATTTCTTTTTTTCCTTCCCTGGGGCAGAAGTAAGAACTGACAATAAAAATGACAAGAAATCCAAGATGTGAGCAGAGCTCTGAGTGAATAGCAGTGTTTCCCCAGGCCCAACAAAACAGCAGCAAGCCTAGAATTTCTAACCCTTATCTCACTTTGAATGGAAAATGTACAGTGTTTTAAAAATGTTGTTAAGCATATTAATAACTCCTCCTCCTATGTCAGTGCAAATATAATCCATTGCTCTAATTTTACAGAGGGTGAAAGAGATTCATGACCAATCTGCAATACAATTAATATTATCTGGTTAATACTGTAATGAAAATGGCTGACCGATTAGAGGTGAGATTGGGGCTAGTTTGGATGTACAACTCAACCCTATGACCAGGTTACTGCAAAAGTCGACCTCATTATATCAGACTCATTTCCAACTGAAATTCAATAATCAGAACTTCTCTATGAAGCAGCCTTGTACGTCAATGATTTGTATACATCAACATTGTTTTTTTAAAATGTTGCCAAAAGCTTTAAAAACCTTTTTCTCACATGAACCAAAGACCTGAGTTAGAAAGTGCAGGAATTCTTGCCCTCCCCCTCACTCTTGAGAATGAATGTCTCTTACTTTGAGGGGTAGGTGACAGAAGAGCCTGAAATTATAATAGCATCAAAATAAACCTAGCAGCATATGTGATTTAGCAGTAAACGTCTTTATAGTCCTAGCTCACTCCTCTAAAGCATGCATAAAGATGTGTCTCAATTTCCTTGGGGATCAGGGGCACAGGAAAATGCACAAATATCCTAAGCCCTTCAAACATACATTCTACGGACTCTGCTGCTGCAAAATCTCCTTCAGGATGGTCATCCATCTCAAGGAGAAGGAAGAGAAGGGCCAAGAGACTTAAGGAAATTTTTGCAGCAGCTGCAGTCCTTGCCCTCTTCTCACTGCTGGGATGGTGGGCAAGATATAATAATAACTAAACACAGCTGTCTATTCTAAACAATATCTGAAAAATATGCACCACAATAAAGGTTCAAAACATAGAACACAATATGTATATTAGAGCATTATATACATAATAATGTTAACAATAATACAAATAATAATACAACTGATGATCAAATTCTGTCAGCTGTAGTGGCACACAGTCGCAATTTACAGAGTATAAAGATTTATAGACTGCAATCATTCAGATTTAATTGCTACACAGAGCAGTTTTCAGTATAAAACATATATCAGACATATATCAACAAGACTCCAACTAAAGTTTGTTAGCGGCACAGTATGTGTGCATTCAGTCTCTTCAAAATGGCATGCTGTAACACTCAATACATTTATTTATTTATATTTATTACAACATTTATATCCCGCCCTTCTCACCCGAGAGGGGACTCAGGGCAGCTTACAATAAGCATCTGTGTACGAATCAATTGGCTCAAACCTGGCTTGGAGTCAAAACAAATCAAAGTCTCTGTAGTCTTGGAGTAGTTCTATAGGACTCCTCAGAGTGTAAATGCAGTCAATTAGCCGTAGCTTCAGTTTGTAACAAATGTTGCAGTTCCCAGCCAGGAAGCCCAGTTAAATAGATGTTATTTTAGAGTGGCTGGCTGTGAGCCGAAGTAAGCTGTTTACATAAGCCGTTTACTACTGGTTCCCAGGTTTACTCCAGTTTGAGTTAACCCTTCATCTGGTAAGCGGCAATGTTTTGAATATTTATATTGTTGGCTCAGCTTCAAGTTTTCTTAAAAAGATAAAAGGAAAATGGTCTAATATAGTGCTCTTTATAAGATATTACATATGATTATTATAGACCAGGTGAAAATAGACATATCAACAAATGCTATATTTAGCATAGTGTTTACTCCCAGGCATAATAGTCACAATTGTCTACTCACATGTTCGCAGTGTCTACGTGCTGATTGTGGATTCTATAGTACAAGGAGCCATTAGTGGTCATCTTATAGTTTAAATATATGATTACAGGAAACAGCTGAAGTCAAGTTTATCATTCAAACCATGAGGTGTGGTTGTTCTCAATTTGTGAATCCAAAAAGTTTCCCTTCTGAGGAGACCAGTTCTGATGTCAGCATTGTCAGTAGTATGTAACTTCTCTAAAGCAAAAAATCTAAAACTGTTAAAGGGGTGAGATTTATCATGAAAATGCGTATATAAAGTGGAATCTAAACTTTCTCTTTTGATTTTGGACTGATGTTCCTGTATCCTAACTCTCAAGGGTCTAGTAGTCATCCCAATATAAAGTAAATCACAAGGGCATCGAATTACGTATATTACATTTTCAGTTGAACATATAATCACGTCTTTCAATTTAATCTAAATATTTAATGATGGATGAACAAATAGTTTAATGTTGGACGTGAGACAACAGACATCACAGTGACTGCAGCTGAAACTTCCTGTCGTGATACTTCTGGATTCTCATTTGCACCCTCATTTGCACTCCCTCCTGGCCCAACCCTTGCGACCGGGCCCAGAAGGTGACCCCAGGTCAAAAAAGTTTCCCCATGCCTGCTCTAGTCTGTGTGCGATTCAAAGAAGAGCCTGGAAAAAAAATTTCATTGAACTACAAGTCTTACATATTCTTAAAAGCAGTTTGTGTGAAGGTATTACAAATAAGGTGTCAAGAGTCAGACGCCAGTTAACAAACAAAACAGAGTTTATTCCGAAGATAAGCCAAAAATAACATAAACACAGAAAGTATCCTTGAAACACTTCACTTATCAGTGTTTCAAGAGTAGTTTGGACAAAAACAACTCAAAAACAAGCCACGCTATTTTCCCATGCTGGCATTTAATAAAAACTAAAAGACGCTTCAATTCAGCTTTGGAAAACAAATAAAGTTGACTGCAAGAAAATATGCAAAATAAACAAAGGCTTGAAACCTTCCAGAAGCTGCAGAGTATAACTGAAAGTGCAAAAGCCTCTTTTGGCTTCAAACCGTTTCTGAAAACAGACAGCCGGCTCTGTGGATTTAAAGGGACATTTCCCAAAAGAAAAACAGCAAACTGGCTTGAAAACAAACAAACTAGAAGAGCAGTAAACTGCTTCCACGGTGCAGATAAAGCCGAAAGCTTTAAAGGGATGATGAATAGCCGTCGTCAGGAGAATCCAAGGTCAGGTCAGGAAGCAGCAGCAAATTCCGAAAGGCAAACCAGTAGTCAGAAGCCGGGAGTAGTCGTAAGTCAGAGGGCGTAGACAGAAGCCAGGTCAAATTCAATCCAAAGTCCGAAGAGGGTGCAGTCATCCAAACCAGGTCCACGATAAGACACAGCGAGAGCCAAGCCAGATGGTATCAGCAGCTAGAAATAGTAATCAGAATGCAGTCCAGGGAAACCCACACAGTTCCATCCCTCTGCTGCAGAGCAGTCCCAGATAACTTACATCCGAATCACAGTCCAAGTCCAGTCTTCACGGAAACACAGAGATCCCAATGGCGCCTCAGCAACACCTTGCCACACGCAAAGTGCAATGGCCAAACATTCCCATTTTATTCCCCTTCCTCCTGGGTGACCGAACACTCACACCCAAACACCAGGTGTCCCAAATCTACTCAGAGTCCAAACTCCACACAGCTAGAGCTCGTGGATCTGGAGTACCTAGCAATTCGTCGGAGTCCCAATCATCCTGCCCACACTTAGCCCCATGAACACTTAAAGAACCATCCTCCCTTCTCCAAGCATCCCAAGTGGGATCAGATCCTGCAGAAACCTCAGGTTCAGTAGTATCCATAGGCCCCAAATCCCCAGACATCTCCGGTGGCTGTGCCCATTCAGTGCCCACTTCCCCAGCCACCACCTGTTCCTCAGCATCCATTTCCCCAAACTCCCCATCTGAATCTTCCTCAGAAGATCCCCCATATAGCTCTCTAAGTCGCTTCCTGCGCAACTCCTCCAGTGAACCCTCATCACGAGGGTTTTTTCTTCCTCTTCGAATCCCATCACCATCAACCAGGACCGGCCCAAGGGAATCTTCAGGGGTACGCAAAAAATTTTTGGCGCCCCCCCACCACACCGCGGGAGGTGTGGTCAGATCTGGCCCCATCTCCCACACCACACGCGGGTGCCCTGACCCCGCCCCCACGGCGTGGGGCAGCGCGGGAGGCGTGGCCAGACCTGGCCCCGCCTCCTACGCTGCGTGTGGGTGCCCTGACCCCACCCCCCACAGCGTGGGCAGCTTGGCCAAGGCGCGCGCGGCAGGAGGCAAGGCCAGAGCTAGCCACGCCTCCCACCCCGCACACCCTGTCCCAGGCAGGCTGCAGCGGGAATCCGGTCCTTCCAGGCCATGGTGAAGGTCCAGCCGCGGCCTGGAAGGACTGGACTCCCGCCACAGTCTGGTTGGGACAGGGTGCCCGCTGCGGGAAGCGGGGCTGGCCACGCCTCCCGCGGCGGGCACCCTGTCCCAGCCAAGCTGCAGCGTGCGTGCGCTGCGGGAGGCGTGGCCAGACCCGCCTCTCGCGGCAGCCACCCTGTCCCTACGGCAGGCGCTGCAGGAGGCGGGGCCAGACTTGACCATGCCTCCCGCGTCGCGCGGCCATGCCTCCCACAGCGCGGGAGGCAGGGCCAGGGCGCCGGAGGCGGGGTCAAGTGTGGCCACGCCTCCCAGGGGCTCGATAGTGCCCCTGGGAACATGGCTCCCAATGCGGGGGCGTGGCTAGCGTCCCGTGTTGGGCCGGGCCTGCCATCAACCATAATCCCCGAAGGCGCAGTCACAACATAAGGCTGTGAAAATTTTACATTTTTGCATGACTTTAGCAAAAAGGTGGAAGAAGCCCCCAATTTAATTGTTATATAACTAAGCTTTAGCAGACAAAATATAATCTTAAATGTATGTTCTCTTAACCTGGCTGAGGTGGATTTAAATAATGAAGTGTTCCACACAGATGGCCACTATTTATCATGGGCTTCATTTCTAAGATCATCTGTTTAGTGGTCAATGTGTTACCAAATTGCACATAATTAGAGCAGAGTAAATTTTAGATATTACTGCCAGTTTTACTTTGGCATGGGATGCAAACTGTATTGCTCAAAGCTCCCCTCTGAAAAACCATGGCATGTTGCCCAAACTTGCTAGCTTTTAGGGATCCTTCAGTGTTTAAGCTGCAACAGGGATTAATCCTCACAAATAACTTGAATTAAACACAGACACCCTACACACTTCATTTTAAAAGCACAGTCATTTTCAAGTGGCATCAGATCAGTTGCTGGGGAAGTGGTGGGAGTTGTAACTGCACTCAGAATATCCAAAATGACACAAGCTGACAGAATTCACTTCACTTCGCTATAGAACACTATGAAATTAGTCTTGGGGATTTATTTTGGCACATTTGCAATGTGTGCCTCGTGCAATGTGTTTTCAAGTCCCTCCCAAAATTGGTTAGGAGGTATTCATTACACACCGATGTGCCCTCAGTTACATTTTGCAGCATGGGCATTTATTGTTAAAATTGCAGCTGAAATGCAATAAAAGGGCTTTGGTGGGAAAGGCCAACTTTACCCACAGGAAGAATGAGAGTAAATGCTGCAGGCAGTAGATATTGGGGGTGGCAGCTGTTAGCGCTTCCTCCTCGGTCTCACTCAAACATTCATCTCTTCTTGTCTGATCTCCATAGTCAGAGGATAGACTTGCCTTGTTACCTATGACATTATTGACCCCAATTGGAAGCTGCTGTGATTTTACTGATTGTTATTTTAATGTAAATTTTATTTTTGTGTAATAATGTGTTTTTATATTGTTGTGTATTGTGTGTCTGTATCTTTATTGTAAACTGCCCTCAGTCCCTTCTGGAAGATATGGCGGTATATAAATAAATTATTATTATTATTATTGTATGACACAGCAAACAAGATAGATATGCTGGATTTCATATCATAAAGTCACAAGTCGAACACTTCCCAAGTGTCTAGGACTGTGTGATGTATTTTCAGATAATGCGCACAGATCCCAGTAGGGTGGCCTTTTGCAGTTAGCGGATCGTGATTTTGTCAATGTCTATTGTGTCCAAATGCTGGCTGAGATCTTTTGGCACGGCACCCAGTGTGCCCAGCACCACCGGGACCACTGCACTGGTTTCTGCCAGAGTCTTTGAAGTTCAATCTTGAGGTCCTGATAGAGGCTGAGTTTTTCCTGTTGTTTTTCATCAATGTGACTGTCACCTGGGATGGCAACATCAATGATCCAAACCTTTTTCTTTTCCACAACTGTGATGTCTGGTGTGTTGTATTCCAGAACTTTGTCAGTCTGGATTCGGAAGTCCCACAGTATCTTTGTGTGCTCATTTCCCAATACTTTTGCAGGTTTGTGATCCCACCAGTTCTTTACTGCTGGGAGGTGGTACTTGAGGCATAAGTTCCAATTAATCATTTGGGCCACATAGTTGTGCCTCTGTTTGTAGTCTGTGTGATTTTCTTAAAGCAGCTGATTATTATTATTATTATTATTATTATTATTATTATTATTATTATTATTATTATTGTTGCCTGAATTACACAGTCTGTCCTGTATCTGCTGAATTGCCATGCCATCAAGCATGGTAGAGAATACTAGTTCATCACCAATACTAAAGTAAGATTTGGGTAACAGTCTAATCAGCTTCTCTACAAGGAATTAAGGAAAGAGCATAAGCTTGTTCTTCTTTCTCAAGAAACAGCATGACATCATTTGGCCAGCATTGTTACTTCATGAAGAAAGCAGAGCAATAGAGAAATGGCCTTGTATACACCAGGCAGATTACCTGGGGTATTTTTGCCCTCGGGCTATCCTAAATCCAGCATGTACCTGCTGAATCTGGAGTAGTGTCCAAACGGTCCAACCCATCCCATAGCTGTCCTGTCCCCCATGTCCTTACATTGCTGATGTCGCTTTTTCCTGGTCATGAAGTTCTCTACTATTGCCTGGCAATTGCTTGTCACATCTGATGATGTCAGAATTGGGCTCTTGTATGACCTGTAAGGAGAATTGCTTAAACACCTCAACCTGGCATTGTAGGTGTGATCGGAATTGGACAGGCAATAAATTACACAGCAATGGACCTCTCCCTTCCTCTGCACTGATTTATGCGGGGGAATGGTGATGATAGCTGTGCCCATTGGGCTGAAATGGACTCAATCTAGCTGTCCAGCTGGCCATGATGCTCTAAAGTACCCTTTCAAAATCCCCAAACTTTGTTCTGCTTCATTCATTCATTGGCAGACTCTTATCCAAATTTTAACAAGAGCTGATGCTGCTTAGCTTCCAACATCAGAAGGGATCTGGTGCCTTCAGGGTATTTAGTCAGATATGTGATACAATATGCTCTTTTCCTGGAAAACAAACCCAACCTTCTTTCCTCATCATTCAAGCTGCTTTGGAAAACTAGGAGTATATACTGTCAGCCAGTGCTGCCTTAAGACAAATGATACATTGCTGCTAATAACCTGTTGGGCCAGAGCAAATCCATTTTCTGATAGTGGTGGAATTTTTAGTGTCATAATTCAGCTCGGTGTTATTGATTCATTTGTCCTGGCTTCCACTATGTTTATGTGCATGATAAAATAAGTGGTTTTAGGGATTAAGTGTGAAAACAAAGGCTGCCAATTCATCTAATGACTCGGTGCAAAGCTTAGTAAATGGTTACCATGTTGATGCCCTGCTTATTTAGTCACAAAGGCATTTACGCTGTGTTTATCTGTGCACCCAGAAAGAGCCCTTTGGCAATCGCCTCCCCTAGATGATGACGTTTATCATTCTCATTGTCCTTTTCTAGAATGGCAGCTCAGCAATGTAAAACCTGAGGGACAATAAACCAGATTTTTCTCTTTTTTGTTTAAAAAAATAATAATCCAACTCTGTCAGGCTCTCATGGGGAAGTCAGGTGACTCATAAAGGCAGCCCAATCCAGTCATGAGGTGCATTTTTCAATGGCTCAGCTTCCCAGAATTTGCGACAGCTCCCGAGAAAGGGTTACAGTCATTCAGTTATTCATCACAATTACAAATACCACTAGCCTCAGCCTTTGGAGCAGAAAGTGTTACAATTATCTGGACATTCAAATCAAATCCTGCAGCCAGTCCATGCTTGCTTAGATTCAATGAATAATGGTTTTGCTCTCTCCATAGGGAACACTCTCAAGTCCCCATAAATTGCTAACAAGTTCTTCCTGTTGACAACTATCATTTCTTGGTCAGAATTAAGCAGCGCTAGGGCTTTATTCACAAGTTACCCTCTTAATTAACACATTAATTAATTGCTTAGGTTTATCTCTCTCTTGCACTGCACACAAACTCAATCTGATTTACAATTAAAAGATTAAGGATAAAAAATATGAAACTACAGAACAGTAAAATCTTGTGGGAAAGCCCAATGAAAAATCAGAGACAACTTGCTGTTGTTCTTGCTGTTGTGTGCCTTCAAATTATTTTCAGCTTATGACAACCCAATATCCAAGATCATTCTATCATGGGGTTTCTGAGACAAAGCACAATTACAAAGTGCTGGTTTTGACCTTTCATTCCCTACATGTTTGGGGTTCAGATTACCTACAGGATCACCTTCTTCCATACAATCCACCCTGGATTCTTAGGTCCTCTCCAACTAGTCAAAACCCGATTGGCAACTCTCACCCAGAAGTCCTTTTTATCTGCTGCCCAAAGATTGTGAAATGACCTACCCAGTCAATTTTAACTTGTGATTTTTAACCTGCATTTTACCTGTGTGTATGTTGTGGAGAGCAAGGGTAAGAAGATGCTAATTGAAGGGCCAGTCTTGGAGCTGGAGTCCAGCAGTGGCTAACAGATCCCTCAGCTGAACTTAGAGGAAGAGCCTATAAAAGCAGATACCACTTCTCGTCCTGAAAGTATTAGCAAGCTCCTCTGAGCAGGCAGAAGAAGGGTTAAATGTCCCAGATTTTTTTAAATTTTTTTTTATAATTTTCAAATACAGTGCACACTTTAAAAACGGGGATAGGTGTGAGAAACACAAGGATCACAGGGCAAGGGAAAGAGATTTTATGGACCTGCGAAGCGAGGTCTTCTAGAAATGAGCTAGCAATAGGTAACACCTAAGAACTTAGCATTTAAAGAACTCATGTGTGGCACCTTGTTGCTGGCAGCAATGTCAGTGTTTGGAGCTGTGACCTTATCTTAGATTTATGATCCTTGGACTCTGGCTTTCAGATTTTGGACAGACCTTGAATTCTAGACTCTCTGGTTTTTGACCTTGGAATGGACTATCGGCATCCCTAGTTTGCTACCCTACTATTATTGCCTCTAAGCTGGCTTGAACGCCGACTGTTTGTTAACTCCCCACTTGTAAATGGAGTTCAGGCTCATGACAGTGTATTTGTTATATGTATTTTAATTGTACTTTGTTTTACCTCACTGTTTTAACCATGTTGTGCCTGCTTTGAGTATCAAGGAGAGGTGGGAAATAAATTATTATTATTATTATTATTATTATTATTATTATTATTATTGACACAACAACATAGTATGACACAGCAAACAAGATCTATGTGCTGGATTTCGTATCACAAAATCACAAGTTGAACACTTCCCAAGTGTCTAGGACTGTGTGATGTATTTTCAGATGATGCACGCAGATCCCAGTAAGGTGGCCTTTTGCAGTTGACAGATTATTATTATTATTATTTTATTATGACACAGCAAACAAGTTAGACATGCTGGATTTCATATCACAAAATTACAAGCTGAACACTTCCCAAGTGTCTAGGACTGTGTGATATATTTTCGGATGATGTGTGCAGATCCCAGCAGGGAGGCCTTTTGCAGTTGGCAGATCGTAATTTTGTCAATGTCTATTGTTTCCAAATGCAGTCTGAGATCCTATGGCCCGGCACCCAGTGTGCCCATCACCACCGGGACCACCTGCACTGGTTTCTGCCAGAGTCTTTGAAGTTCAATCTTGAGGTCCTGATAGCGGCTGAGTTTTTCCTGTTGCTTTTCGTCAATGCGACTGTCACCTGGGATGGCGACATCAATGATCCAACCCTTTTTCTTTTTCACAACTGTGATGTTGGTGTGTTATGTTCCAGAACTTTGTCAGTCTGGATTCGAAAGTCCCACAGTATATTTGTGTGTTCATTTTCCACGACCTTTGCAGGATTATTATTATTATTATTATTATTATTATTATTATTATTATTATTATTATTATTATCATTAAGCACATGTGACTTTCCCATAGGCAATTAAAGGGGGTCTTGAAACTTACTCAAAGTCATTCCATATGTGAGAGAACAGGATAACTTATAAAGGACAGAATAATGTAGAAAGTTTACATAAGGCATAAGCACCATAACTACATAATGAATCCTGGCCTGATTGCCCCCAGTTCCCTGTTACTGGGAAACAGCCACTGTGAACAAAGGGTATCCATTACCCTGTTGTTTAGGATGCAGCTGGTTGGCATTTCCACCCACTCCTGTGAACAATCTCCAGTGCAACAGGCAAAGGCAGGAACCCTGTTGCAATTGCCCTTTATGCCAGGGAGGAGGAAGTCCTTAATGATCCATGGCATGGAGAAAAGCCATATAGCTTTTCCCAGTGACATCACAGAGTGAAACTTCACCTAGCAAGAGCCTTTGTGGTACGTACATACATGCATACTTTGACTTTTATTATACAGACACAACCAGGATGTCACTGCTAGTAGTGTACCTAGGTTTGAACCTTGGGGCCACAGACATACAGTACGCCCCATAGTCCAGGTGGACCCACAGAACAGCAAATGATATGGCAAGCGGAAGCAATGGCAATCAGCAAGTCTGAGACCAACTGCAGATGACACTATTTACTAAGGGCCCTTTTACACAGGCCCTAAAATGTAGAAGAAAATGGGATAAAATTGGGGTGGGGGCAGCTAAATGATGTTTAAGGAAATGCGCGCTGATTTGGATTAACAGCTAGAAAACATAAAAAGCATAACAAGTTGAGCTTAAAACCCTATTTCAGAAGAAAAATGGGCATATTTGCATGACTGTATATCCCTGCAGCCAAGAAAACACATGACTTCGTTCCTATATGCTGGTGTGGACTGCTCCAGAGCTTGTCTGCATTTTAAAATCTGAAACAGCTGATGAGGGCTATATACAAATGGAACCACACATGTAGTTAAATGGAAGCACAATTGGAAAGCTATTATAATGAAAACTCTCTGCAACCATTCCTTTGTTCTGATGTTTATGAAATTAAGCAGGGCTTGAATTTACAGTAGGGGGAGGAGAGATAATAAGAAATCTGCTTGTGTGTACATTTAGATATTAGCATCAGTGCATATGAGCTCCAGAACATCTCGGAGCATTTATTAAAAAAAGAAAAGAAAAGAAATTTCCAGCGGATGCCCCTCATTCATTTTGTGGATTTCTAAAATCCGCTACAAATGAACCTGTCAGGATGTCGGGGGAGCATTAATTGGGACTGACAGCTCCGTGTCTGGACTTGCTATCAGATACCATGATTTTTTGCCCCACTTATTTGTCGCACATTTTGATACTGTCTGGAAGCACCCTAACATATTCTTCATTTTTCCTTACCTTAAAAGAAACAAAAAATGTATGGCTCATGTATCTGTGGGAATATATTCCTGAATGTACTGTGGAAATAGGGTAATAGTGAACTGTACTGAAATGAACACCTTCCGCCAGGTGGACATAAAAAAATATCTGTTTTTGGAATTTGCTATGTCCCCCCAGGCAACTTTATGGCAAATTAGGACAGACACATACCATAGAATTGCCTGGAGGACCTAGAAAATTTCTAGATGGATGGGGTAGGTTAAACTATTAGCACCGGTCCCACAGTTCTGAAGGTATAGTCAGGAGTTGGCTGGCTAGGCATATCCATAGTTACAAGTGTTTATTATTTTATTATTACCCTAAACAAAGGTTTTTTCAAATAACAAAAATAATACTTATTTTAGAGTTGATTCACTCAGCATCAGGGTAACAGCAGGAGTTTTATTAAATTCTTGAATTCATGATGGCACCATAGTTTAGGTGAATGTGGAATACAGAGTAGAGAATCATAAGTTTTGGAAGAGACCACAAGTGCCACTTAGTCCAATCCCATCAAACATCAAAGCATTTTCCACCAATGGACATCTACCTTCTTTATTTAGCTGTAGAAAAAAAAAACTCAGGATGTACTCTGTATTTAAGTAAGTTTATGAAGAAAACATTCATATCCACAGAATTGTAATAATAATTTATTTGTTTGACCAGTCATATGACCATTTCAAAGTGCAACATAAATAAAAACAAGGCAAATAGGATGGGATGACAGGCAGCTGACCTTCTGTTTGCCATCAAAATCTTATTTTCCTGATTCTTCTTTTAGGAAATGTGCTCTTTTTTTATAGCTTTCAGGATAAAAAGGCTTACTCTGATTATGGTGGATCTTTTTTGTCCTTGCAAGAGGACTGTCAGAAGATGATTTTTGTTGGGGGACCTAAAATTAGATAGTAATGGGTGTAAATATCTGTGTCGAAGTTCAGCATATGCTGGGCAGTCAATCAAAAAATGTTCAATATCTTCAACTATTTGTTCTCCCCAGACACAAAATCTCTCATTTCTTGGGATGTTACAGTAACGATCAGTTTGCATCATAATACTGAGTTGTTCAAACCTGGAAGAGACCACAAGTGCCACTTAGTCCAATCCCATGCCATGCAGGAACACAACATCAAAGCATTCTCCACCAATGGCCATCTACCTTCTTTATTTAGCTGTAGAAAAAAAATCAGGATGTACTCTGTATTTAAGTAAGTTTATGAAGAAAACATTCATATCCACAGAATCAATCTTCTTTGTTACATACAGCTTGTTGCTTTTTGTTTTAGCAGGATTTAGGGAGAGTAAGATAATGAACCCCAAGGCACTGCCTCTGTGTCATTACCTCATCTGCTTCCTCCAGGATTGCAATGTTTCTAATCCAATCTTTCATTTCTCGACCACAGTAATTTCCAGTATGTTATGTTCTAACTATTTGCCAGTTTGAATCTTGAAGTCTCATAGGAATTTTATGCCACCATTCTGGATAACTTTTCAGGCTAATGTTCCAACCAGTTCTTTACAGATGGTAAATCATTTTTTCTGCATCAATTTATTGTGCTTTGACTGATCTGACAAAGTAAGGGAAAGCGTTCTCACTTTAGGCACTTTTCACCTTGATTGGGAAACCATTGCTATTCTGCCTCAGGGATCAACTGATTTTGGCCTGCCTCTGCTTGTTAGCTTCCTCCTCCAGGCTCTGCCTTTCTACTCTATCCAAGGGGCCAAACTTGGCAACTCTACTGTGGAAGCATAATCCTGACCATTTAGCACAACTTATATTGTTCTCTTCTGTGAGGGAAGTTGCAGAGATTGCTACACCAGATCGTACAAAAATGGCACTGCCATATTGTCTGTGAGATTGTTCCACTGCCAGTTGCATTCCAAGAATTTTTGGTCTTCTCATTGTGATATACACTTCTCATTGTGTATACATAGGATGTCACACAAAATGTCCTCAGACATTTTGGCTAATAGTTCTTCCTTAGCAAGTGACAAACCTTCTATATTAATAGACATAATAGTTAGCAATGGTCTTGATAAAGACCTTTGGTATTCATCCATTCATCCAATGCTATTGGGGTGGAAAGATTGGCCGCTTACAAGAAACGTTGCCCAGGGGACGCCCGACTGAATTTACTCAATCTTCGAGGAGGCTCTTTCCGTGTTTATTTTTTTTTCTTCATCATTTTTAAATGTATTTGTTATGCAATGCTTTTGACACAAAATAAATAAATAAGCACAGCTTATGTATCTTTCTTGCCTGCAGGCGGTTCTTACTTGCCACAGGAGAGTAGGGGGATAATTCTTGGAAAGCTTGGTATGGATGAATATAATCTCATACCCTTAAAATCAGATTTTCCAATATTGCAAGGGGCATCTGGTGGAATATGGAACGAATGCACATATGTAGCCAATTATCACATGCACGAGTGAAGTGTAAGGAATTTTGTGAGGTTTGGGGAGTTAATGAAAAAATATATCTGTCACAGCAGCTTGCAGTCAAATGTGAGTCAGGCTTCATTTTTTTCCATAGATGTCAGCATTCCAATGCCGAGCGATTGCTGCGTACTACAGGACTGATGGCAAAAATGTTCTCTTTGAAGTTGGTGGATGTTTCAAGTTTAATTGGAACTTAGAGAGTGTTAGGTAGGAAAGATTTTTTTTGAAGTGTGTGTGTTGCTTAACTATGCCTGTCAAAGACCAGCACAGGTTGACAGTGTAATATTGGAATTAAAAAGTGTCTCCTGTTTGGGGTGGTGATGGGAAGCCTCAGTTTTTGTATCTGGATAGAAATGAAGCTGAAGAACCCAGTGAGAATGCTTTTAGTTGTTAGCTGACTCTTGTTATGCTTTTTATTGTAAGGTTATAATAATACAGATTAGTATATATTTTGCAACCATATATTTTTCCTTCAGAAAACAACACACATTCATCTCCAAATTATGCATCCAGCCTGCAAAATTCTAGCATTGTAGAGATTGACATTGAAAATAATTCATACCTGAAAGTCTGCCTATATTTACATTCCTTTGGGAACTTTGCCTACCTCTTTTCTTTGGCTACCTAGTTGTATTTATAAATGCTAATTTGAAATGTTAGGTGATCATAATGCTAGAGGTTTGAGGACTGAGAAAAATAGGTGGCAGAATTCTTATTGTGTGTATATGTGTGAGGCAATGTTCTCATTTTGCTCTACCTAAACATACAACATGACATGTCTCAGGGTGCTATACATGATTTTACTCAATTATAGCACGTAATATACTGCAGTATAAGGCCAATGATTTTGCAATGGTTTCTCAGATTGCGTCAAGGCTGAATGCCGGCCAGGGCAGAGAGCTGAGCTGTGGCTCTTAAATAAGCACACATTTTGTAATATATCGAGAGCGCATGTTTGTTCCAGTCAGCTGAGTAAGAGCTGAAATGAGCAAAAATAAAAGGCACATCAGCATTTCCTATGAGTCGACTGTCCGTCCATGTATAACAGGATAGCATCTCAGAGAAAGTCCTGGGCTGACTGCCCTCCAACAGAACAATACAAAACGATAGCAAAGGAATACTGCTGTGCCTCGCAAAGAAATATTGTGTGTGTTTCTGTGGGCATTACTATCAGAGCTAGGGAAAGTTACTTTTTAAAGGGATGACAATGCCCAGAATCTCCCAGTCAGTTTGGCCCCTAATCACATTGCCCAGGGAATTCTGTGGACTAAAAGATAAACTAAAATAGTCTGTGCTTTAGAGATAGTCTAGTATACTAAATTACAGTTCATGACTTATTCTATTTGGAAGTCCATTTTTGTGCACAGAAAATAATATGTGCTGAAAATGCTGGCTGAGATCATGGATCAGGTGACACGGATATGGACCACATCAGCTTGGGAAGTGTCCTAAGGATGCTTCCTTGCCAGTCCAGCTGTTGCACTAGGGCCTGAAGCCTCTTTTCACCACAAACCACACACTATCAAGGTAATCCAAAAAGTAACAGTTTATTAAAAACAGAGTATATAAAAAGCAAGCAAATTCAAAAGATAGAATCAAAGCTCAAAAGGTTATATCAATGGAAACTGAGAGTTCAAAAAACCATTCAAAGAAAGTCCCCAGCAGCAATTTCCCAAGATTTCCAAAGGCAAAATAGCATGAATTCAAGACAGGCAAACTATACCTCACACGAACTAAAAGCAAAAAACAGCTTGAAACTTGAATATATTAATTCCAAGAATATAGGCCTCAAGAAACCAGCATTGTTTGGCAGAGAAGGCCAAAGACTTTGTAAAATGACAACTCCCATGATTCTATTTCACTGAGACATGGATTTTGGATTCTTCTGAATTTTAGAATATCTGTTTTTGCACATATATCCATAATGAGATATCTTGGAGATCAGACCCAAGTCTGAACACAGCATTCATTTATGTTTCATATACACATTATATACACAACTTGCAGGTAAATTTATATATAATATTTTAAACAATGTTGTGCATGAAACAAAGTTTGTGTACATTAAACCATCAGACAACAAAGCTGCCAATACTTCATGAGTCACTCATTTGGACTTTGGAGTATTTTGGATTTTGGAATTCTGGATAAGGGCTGTTCTATGTGTACATGTTAATCTAGAAATGATTTTGCACAGAAAGTAAATTTTGAAAAAGGATTAAAGGAACAAAAGAAATTTCAATAGGATAATCCCAATGGGCTTAACGTCAGGGGAAATCTTTACCTTTATGTACAATTGTCTGTCATGTCTATGTATAAATGCCATTGAATGTTTGCCACATATGTATGTTCTGTGGTCCACCCTTCGGGGTGAGAAGAGCAGAATATAAATACTGCAAATAGATAAATAAATAAATTTAGAGTACAGACCCATATTTGATATGATACTCAAACCACTATACATTCTGCCCTTTACACAGTAAGACTGACAGAAAGTTATTGACAGTGAGACATTTTAAAGTGACAACATGCTATGTAGGCAGCTCCATCTATGTATATCCATAGATGACAACTCCACCTATATCGGTGGTGTGGGCAATTCCATAAAGTCGGGGAGCTGTACTCTTATTTACTACTGGAAAATAAATGTATCTAACAAAAATAAATAAATAAGAAAGCATCTGGCAAGAAAAAACATGTAGTACAGATATGCAATGTTTCATTTGCATAAGAACATTTAGTCAAAATGGTCCAAAGTGTTTCTAAGCATTAAAAGCTGTTTCCCCTGTGGTGCAGTGGTGCAGTGAAGTCAGTGCAGTGAAAACAGTGTAGAGCCTGTTTTATTTCTCTTTGGAATCCAAATGCTTTCATACAAGTTTTCTTTTTGTTTAGCATTGCACTGTATGGGTATAAACACAACATTCCAATTTAATCTAAGCAATCAGGACTTTAAATCATGAGGAACTGTGTGACAGAAGTTCAAGGGAAAGTGCACAAATGCAAATCTTTTTTTTTTTTTGTTCCTTGGGTTATGAAATCCCAAAAATCCATGAAAAAGCACTACATATTCTTAACCTGACCAAAAAGGGGATTTCCCCTGTGAATAAGTTAAAGTTCTCTGCAAATTCTATTATGGAAAGTCCTGTGCAAATAAATGTTTTCCTGCTATGCTGCTGAATACATTACTGGCTACTAACCTTACAAATAAGCCACTGGAAGTTATTAAATCTCTGAAAAAGCTATTTACCTGACTCTGGGAACATGCATCCTCTGTAAGCCAATTCCTAGCAGCCTGTGAAAAATGCACAGAATTTGCTTTCGCTTTTTTTTTTTGCTCAAAAGCTTTCTCCAAGAGACAGAACAAGCACAATTTCTTTTCCTTAGTTTCCAAAATGACAATGCAAATGCCCTATTCAGGCATCAAGAAACTGAGATTGTAGATGAGATGTGAATGCTGGTGATGCCTATTTCAGTTCCTTTCCATTAGTTGATAGGAAGGTTCTTTACTACTGTTATATAAGTATTTTCCCACTTTAATTGCATTAATTCTTTGAAACCCTGGGATCTACAGTTTACTGAAGCATTTAGAATTCTCTGTTAGAGACTTGTGGACCACTTCTCTGAACTTCAACTCTATAGCTCTTTATAGTGCTGAAAATTTTGTTCCTCGCCAAACTTTAAATCCTTTCCTTTATTTCTTTGTATTAGGACAAAGACATTTTTTCCATATTCCAGGGTGGGGACATCTCAGACATTTGCTCTAATATGCGAGCATGTGTGTGTCTGTATTTACAGTTTTACCCAATTTCAAACTTGCTGGATTGAATGTCGCATCAGAATCAACTTGTGGTTGTAAATACTTACATCTCCAGGTTTGAAGTGCAGTTGGATATCACTACAATTCGAATTCCTGTAGACATAAGTCACTTCTTCTCTTAGGTGATCCCTCGTAGTTCGAAGATGATGGTACTCCATTTCTTGGTTTTTTTTTAATGTGTGGAGGTCGGTGCATGGCCGGTCAACACACAGTCTTCACAGATTGAACCCCTAACCCCGCCCCCTCTGGCTACAGCCCTCCAAAGGAAGTAAGAAATTGGTCAGTCTATTTTTGTTCTTTTGACCATTTTAGGGCTGCTGGTGCTGGGTTATACCTCTGCAAGTAAGCTATTCTGCTATTCATTAATGGGGAGGGTCTTTTGTTTATAAGCCCACTTGCCCAACAGAAAAGTCCACTCTCAAAGCCAGAGAGACCTGTCCCATTGCAATAAGTGAAACAAATAAGTTTTCCTTTCCTCAAAACTTCCCCTAGTCTGCCCCTAAGCCTAGCAATGCTGTTCTACACTAGCAAAAGAAGAAAGAGAATTCTTACACTAGCAAAAGGAGAAAGAGAATCTGACTCATCATCTCTTATTTGTCTCCTCTATTCTATTTCTCAGTCCCCCAGGTTCTAGTCCCTCTTTCTAAGTTGCAGTTAAGATTCGCTGCCATTTTTCTGTACCTCTCATGTTTAGTTTGTTTAACTATCACATTCTTTAGGAGTCTGCTTTCAATCAAGCAATATATGTTGTCTTTGAATTGAATAGTAGGCTTGAGCGATCCATGAAAAAATTGATTCTCAACTCGCTTCAAAAGTAGGGGGCGCTAGCATTTCGTTTCTGATGTCATTTCCGAATTTTGCCTTCAAAAATTTCAAAATTTAACGAAAATTCATTAATTTCAGAAGTAATTCATTTATGGTGGATGTGCATGCGCAGTGGCCAAAAAAACAGCACTGGGGGGACTTTACAGGACTCTCCCACCCTCATTTTTGAGCTATCTTCTTCAAACTTCGTACAGTGGTAGAACACATTTAACACTGCTAGCTCACCAAAATTCAGAACGTTTTCCTTATCCTCTGATTTTTGGTGAATTTTCATAGCTTTTATAATAAACCATTTTTTAATAATTGCAGAAATCTGTTCCTGGTTTGAAAGTCTTATTTCCTGTTTCATTTGGTTGTCTTTACTTTGAAAGTCATTGTTCTACTTCAGAAACTTTGTTTTTGTGGCTGAAACTTTGTTAAATTGGTGGACTCAGGAAACCATAATGTGTTCCATGTCCCTTGCACAAAGACAAAGTTCAGGCAGTGTCATAGATTTTGCCATGTTTCTATGACAGAACCAATTAGGAAATGACATTTATCACCCAGGAACAGAAATCATAGTACACCATCAAATCATTCCTGACAGATGGCCATCAGCCTCTGAATAAGGAAATCAGTTCCTTGTTTGAAAGTGCTATTTCCTGTTTCATTGGCTTTTCTGGGGCTGAGAGTGTGTGACTTGCCCAAGTGGGTGGCTGAGTGGGGAATCAAGCCACAATCGGAGTCCAGCACTCAAACCTCTCCCTCCTTCCCTCTCTCCCTCCCTCCCCCTCTCTCTCTAAACTTCTCATACCTTCCAAGAATTCACATACCGTATGAAAGTTTGGTCAAGATGGTCAGGGGAGGGCAACTGAAATGATCAAGGTTCTGGAGAACAAGCCCTATGAGGAGCAGCTTAAAGAACTGGGCATGTTTAGTCTGCAGAAGAGAAGGCTGAGAGGAGACATGATGTATAAATATGTGAGGGGAAGTCATAGGGAGGAGGGAGCATGCTTGTTTTCTGCTGCCTTGCAGACTAGGACACAATGGAACAATGGCTTCAAACTACAGGAAAGGAGATTTCACCTGAACATTAGGAAGAACTTCCTCACTGTGAGCTGTTCAGCTGTGTGGTGGAGGCTCTTTCTATTTTGATAATTTTTATTAAATTTTGAAAATAACAATAAAATGGGTTAGGAAAGTATGGGGGGGAAGAAAGGATGGGGGGTAGGGAGGGGGTGGTAGAAGGTGAGGGGGAAAGGGGTAATAAGGGTAGGGGGGGGTCAGGGTCCTTGTCGATTCTTGACTTCCATTCTTCTCTATAAAGTTGTCGTAACTATTTGTATTATTTATGTTGTTGGTATCATTCATTTTTTTTTTGTGTCGACAGTTGACACTTCTCCTTCGCGTTAAGGGCTTTATAACAATATTCTAACTTTTTCTTTCTTCATCCAGTCCTTTACCAGTGTCCAATCTATCCCTTTTTTTGGCTTATTTTGTGTTGTTGATAGCAGGAACGTTAGGTAGTCCATATTCATTATATCCCATATTCTTTTTATCCATTCTTCCACTTTGGGTATTAATTTCTGTTTCCATAATCTTGCAAGAACTAATCTGGCAGCTGTTGTTAAGTGTGTCAAGATTTTGTCTTCATTCTTTCCCCATTGGTTATTCGTCATGCCCAATAGAAAGAATTCTGGGATAGTGGTATTTTTATCTTTAAAATTTTTTGACATTTGTCGTGGATTTCCCTCCAGTACGGTTTTACCTTCTCACAAGATCACCACATGTGTAGATATGATCCTTCACCTCTTCCACATTTCCAGCATTTAATCTTCTTTCCTTTGGTAAATTTTGATATCCTTTTTGGGGTCAGGTGCCACCTATAGAACATTTTCCACCAATTTTCTTTCAATTCATAAGCATATGTATAATTTAATTTTTTCCCCCATAAAAGTTCCCATTCCTCTAATAGTATAGTTCTTCCTAGATCTCTTGCCCAATTTGTCATGCACTCTTTTATTTGTTCCTTCTCAGTACTCCATTCCAATAGAAATTTATATATTTTTGCAATTTTCCTCTTTCCCTTGCTTAATATTACATCCCATGGTGTTACCTTATCCTTGAATCCCTGAATCTTATCTTTATTGAAGCTTTCTTTTAATTGATAATACTGGAGCCAGGTTAGATTACCATATTTTAATTTTAATTCTTCCTGTGATTTTAATTTTATTTCCCTTCTTTTTCTAGTATATCTCTATACGTAGGCCATGTGTTCCATCCCAGTTCTCTTCTCTGGCGTGCCTCCATAGAAGACACCCAGAGGGGGTTTTTATTATAGATTCTCTGTTTATATTTATTCCAGATCTTGAGTAAGGCCGAACGAATAAAATGGTTGCCAAAATTTTTTTCGATTGGTGCTTTGTTGTACCATAGGTACGCATGCCAGCCGGTGGTGGAGGCTCTTTCTTTGAAGGCTTTTAAGCAGAGGTTGGATGGCCATCTGTTGGGGGTGCTTTGAATGTGATTTTCCTGCTTCTTGGCAGAATGGGGTTGGACTGGATTGCCCATGAGGTCTCTTCCAACTCTACTGTTCAATGACTCTATGTTTCTAAGTGAGGACAAAAGGGGGTGGGGAATGTTAAGAGGAGAGAGGGCTTGGAACACCAGGGAATTGTAGTTTTAAAGCGGGCATAGTACTATTGGAGAAACGTCTGCTTCAGCCCAATGCTTTTATAAATGGTGAAAATTCAGAGGCTTCGTTCTCCTGCTTTTTGAAAGCTATTGTGATGAAATTTACCAGAATGGAAGCAAAAATTAACCACTCTTTGCCTATCAAATTTCATAATGTTTGACCCATCCACTGATTTTTGGGGAATTTTGAAACAACATTTCTTTAAAATGCTAGCAGAACGATGGCCCCGCCTCTCTGTCCCTCTTCCTTCCGCTCTGATTGGCTGAGAGGCATGCCAACATGGCTTCTCCTCTCAGAGGGGCTACAGCTACATTCAAAGATATCAGAAACAGACAAAAAAAAAGGTACTTTTTGATTCAAATTCGTAATATTTGGAAGGCAGTGAGCAGATGTTTCAAAAATCACTTCAAAAGTGCTTTCGAACCAAATTTTAAACAAATTTAACGGACTAATGAAAAATTTGCTAAGTTATCTATTGAATAGATAACTTAGCTTCATAGTTTTTAAAACCAAGTGGTAGTATGCCACATAAATTCAAAAAGCTCAGGAAGGTATGAAATAAAGATTTTTGAAGCACATTTGTCTTGGATTTTGTGTTCAGATCAAATCAATGAAGTATGCTGTATCAGCCACTGTTCTTTAAAGACCTCTCAGTTTCGATAGTGATGAAATCATCTCCAGTAGAAATATGGGGGAACAGTTGCCTTTTTCTCTCTGTTTTATTTTGGGCCATGCATTCAGAGCTTCCTAAGCTCTAGGAATTTGAAGAATTATTTGATACAAGGTAAACTACTTGGATAAGTCTTCTAGTATTTTTTCTAAACCTTCCCCCTTTGAATTAGTGATCCCAGTGCTATAGTAAACTTTTTGGAACCACTCTTTGTTTCAAAAAACATTATGCCATGTAGTTTGGGGTGGAGTGTAGGTCTGATTTTCAGACACAGAACCCCAAATCTCACATTGGTTCATAGAACTAATTGTTTAATCCTTGAAATAGCTATAATAATTGATTACCAAACTTCCACCACCAATTTGAAAAGGGGTGAGATTATAGTTATTTTGGAGTGTGGTAGAATTACAGTGAGACCTAGGTATTGGCTAAAATTTGGTTCTAGGACCACCTGTGGATACCAAAATCTGTGGCTCTTGGTGTCAACTGATATATAATAGTACAGTAAAATGGTGTCCCTTATAAGAGGATCTGTGAAATGACGGAAGGTTACAGCAGGGTATGCCTACATACCAGTATAGTGCTCAGTGTATGGCAAAATCAAGGTTTGATATTTGATTTTTTTTTCAAATATTTTCAAGCTGTTCTTGGTTAAATTCCTGAATGAAGAATATGTGGATATGGATAGTTGACCGTATTGTCATGGAGACTGGTGGAACCTTCCACCCTTCTCTCCTAGCCCAAAGCGCTCTGGTAGGAAATTTATTTCAGTAATTGAATGTCCTTGCTAGATAGTTGGCATAAGAGGGATTGCTGTTTTGCTGGCACATTGTAGTGACGTGTGTGTGCATATCTGGGGAGTGAGGGGGAGGAAAGGATCTCAATTGGTAGTTCTATGTATATAGTTATCTGTGTTGATCAATTGCTCCACCTCTAATGGAATAAGAATTAATCCTAGCAAATATTTGCATCCCTCTCCAAACAACTGTAAATATACATATGGACTCAATTTCTGTAAAGAAGCCAGCAGAAAGTAGCCTTATTGAAACCACCCCCAGGCTTTTCCTTGGTTATAAAAGAGGGAGATCTGAAATTTCTCCAGTATTCAATTGTTTCTGAAGGGTAAACAAAACTGCATTTCTCTAAGCTGTGGGAAAGTTTTGAATGGGATACAGCCGTCATGGTCTTTGTATATTTCTGATGTAGTGTATTTATTTAGATTTCTTATCACTCCTAATTTTGAAACCTTGGAATGACTTGCAGCACTTGCTGCAATGAGACAGAATGATGACAAATTACCACTGACTCTCAACAAATCAGACTTCCAACTGTTGTTTTTTCTTCCTCTCCTCACTGTTTATCTGTGATCCAAATAAAAAGCTCTTTTAGAACATGTAGAACATGGCAACAAAATAAGTGAAAATGGCATCTCTTTTCGACAATGTCCTACCAAGCAGATCAATCTATCATAGCACCTTTTCAACATAATATTGTTATGCTCTCATGCTGTGTGGCACTGTGACTGCCATTCATTTAACTGAATTTTTTACTGCTGTTTGTGTTTAATTCTGTTTTAATTTTTGTGTATTTGTATATTTTAAATTCTGTTCTAATGTTTTTATGTCAAGTCACTTTGAGTCCCCTTTGGGGAGATAAAGCGTGTTGTTGTTGTTGTTATTTTATTATGACACAGCAAACAAGATAGATATGCTGGATTTCATATCACAAAATCACAAGTCGAACACTTCCCAAGTATCTAGGACTGTGTGATGTATTTTCGGATGATGCGTGCAGATCCCAGTAGGGTGGCCTTTTGCAGTTGGCAGATCGTGATTTTGTCAATGTCTATTGTTTCCAAATGCCAGCTGAGATCTTTTGGCACAGCACCCAGTGTGCCAATCACCACCAGGACCACCTGCACTGGTTTCTGCCAGAGTTTAATCTTGAGGTCCTGATAGCGGCTGAGTTTTTCCTGTTGTTTTTCGTCAATGTGACTGTCACTTGGGATGGCAACATCAATTATACAAACCTTTTTCTTTTCCACAACTGTGATGTCTGGTGTGTTGTGTTCCAGAACTTTGTCAGTCTGGATTCGGAAATCCCACAGTATCTTTGCGTGCTCATTTTCCAATACTTTTGCAGGTTGTGATCCCACCAGTTCTTTGCTGCTGGGAGGTGTATTATTATTATTATTATTATTATTATTATTATTATTATTATTATTATTAGGAAGGTTGTATTCCAACATATCTGGACTGTACAAAGGTAAAGGCATCTGAGTTGATTAAAAGATTCCAGTTCACTTCTAGAAAACCTAAAATACAAACCACTGGTACCTTGAAATCCTGCCAACATGGAACATCTCTTATTTGCTGAGTGGCCATTTGGAGCCTGAGCCACTGCTGTGAATGTCCTGGGCTCCATTTCAAATCTCTGTTAATCCTCTAATGAACCTTTATTAAAACTGGACCAACATCAAATCAGTACTTGGAAACATTATGTAAATGAAAGAGGAGGAGAAATTGAAAGATCATTCTCTCCCTCTCTTTCTCTCTCCCCCCTTTCCTCTTCTTCTCCCACTTTTAGCTATGATTCTTAGAAACAGCATTTTTAATTTGAAAAGGCAACATAATTCACTGAACATTTAAGAATTCCATATTTTCCAGTTCTGTGTAGGTTTCAGTGGCCTTGCAAGTTCAATCCTCTTCCACACAAGAAACATGTTTTTGAAATTATTGTCTATTCTTCTGTTTTGGCTACCATTCACTTTGAAGGTGTTTTTTTTGTGTCAGGAGCGACTTGAAAAACTGCAAGTTGCTTCTGAGGATTGGCCGTCTGCAAGGACATTGCCCAGGGGCCACCCGGCTGTTTTGATGTTTTTACCATCCTTGTGGGAGGCTTCTCTCATGTCCCTGCATGGAGCTGGAGCTGAGAGAGGGAGCTCATTCGCACTCTCCCCAGGTTGGATTCAAACCAGCAACCTTTATGTCAGCAACCCAACTTTCAAGTCATCAGTCCTGCCAGCACAAGGATTTAACCCACTGTGCCATCAGGGGCTGCACCTACTTCGAACGTGAGAAATAAAAAAAAAGTTAAGTTTAAGTTGAAAATTCTGAAAACCTATTTTTTAACTGTTCATTGGATGGTTGGGCATAAAACAACCTTCCTTCCAAAAAGATCATGCAAAGAGATCAAAAAGAATTTGTTTTCCTCAAAAAGTTTGGGAGGGGTGCTGGGTGGTGGCTAATAATGAAGCTTTCTGGGGAATCTCAATGAGTAAGTAAACCATGGCTAGAAGTGTCCAATGCCTGCTCTAGGTCATGCCTGCTGAAATCTCAATATGTTCCTTCACAGCATGGAGTAGGTCTTCAAGATCCACCAGCCTGAGTCAGCATAGCCAATGGTGAAAAATGTTGGGGGTTGCAGTTCTATGGCACGTAGAAGGTTGAATGATTTTCATCCTCTGATGTAAAGGAAATATAGTAGATGAGTTCTGAAATGCAAAAGGGCTGGGTCTGGCCAAACCCATTTGAATTCATTTGAGTCCATGTTGGGTGAAAAAAGGATTACAAATAAATGAATAATAGGCTGTGAAGCATCGATATCCTTCTCTGCTAAATACATTATACAAGATTTATGTTGGGTTCTAGGTAGGAACAAGATCTTTCCTTCATCATGGTCCAAGTGGAATACATGTAACTAGACATATCTCTATATCCTTTTGAAGTTGATGTTATGCCATTTTTTATATTGGTGGAATGGAAAAGAAGAAAGTAAATGCCAAAAAAAATGGAAGGATTCAATGAGTAAAATGAGCAGGCTAGTCCATAGCTTTTTTCAAAATCAAGACCCAACACCCAGCAGAGAAACAGTTTCAGAAAACAAATAAAATAGCAGGGAGACCTAGATGGAGATGTGTCTGCAGGACAAAGATAAGACCTGAATCCAAAATTCTGTGTGGTAGAATAAAGTTGAATTGTGATCTCTGTATATAAAATGGCTTTTTAAAAGGATCAGTTTGTCTTAACAATGAGCTGTGTATGCCTGTGCAGAGGAAAATGCATGAAAACAAAGAGCATTGAACCAGTTAGTTACCTTTCAAAAGGAAACAATCATCTATGCATAGACCCTTGTTTGCAGATGCTGAACCAGGTCCAAACATCATTTCCATATTTCTATGTTACACAATCATATGACACAAGTACAGAACTTTGTGTATTTTTCAAAAGTGATATATGTTTTCTAATCTCTGAATGGTAAGCAATTCTAAGTGATAGTGATATAGTGTATAACAATGTTACCTCTAAGTGGTTCATTTTGATTTCAGCTCTTTAAGGGTGCTCTTTTGGGAGTTTAAGGATGCCTTATCCAACCTGGCATGTACAAGCCTCACAACCAATTCCAGGTTAAGCATGCTCATCTAACACATACTGGCTAGATTTTATCTGGTGTCTTACACATGTTTGAGTTTCCCTATAAAAGTGACTGAACATTTTGGTCTGATGTAAAACTTCTGCATGCAGCTCAAGATTATGGAAGTGAAATTTCACATATTATGCTATTGCACATATGGATTTACATTCTCAATGTGTATCTATCTGCCCCTTCTGAAACTGGGCCTTCCAGTTGGTGCATTTGGTTGTACATTCAGCTCTACAATGATGTCATTCCGCATAGCACAGTAAGTTCACAAAATGACAATCTCGATGGAAGATTTTAGCCATTTCAGAGAACAACTATGCTATTTTAACCCATGATTTCCCATCTCCAAAGATAAACCTGAGAAAGGAATTGAACATGTTTCTGGCAATCCCAGTGCCCTGCCTCAATGGCAGCTGATGCTTCCTCATAACAAATGGAACATGGGGAGCCTCCCGTGTTGGCAGCACAGCATCCTAGGATGCTTCTGCCCCAGTTGATCCGCCAGAAGTGAGGCTCAATTGGGACAAAAGCTCCTAGAACTTTGGAATTTCCACATGTGATGAGGTTTAAGACCTGCTAAGCCTTGAAAGGGCTGCAGGGAGAGAGAATCATTCCATTACAATTGTTAGCCACATACTCAGAGAAGAAAACATGTGTCCTAACAAAGTCTGCAAGATGTCATGCCAAACAGGAGGTGTTCATAGCCTGTATTTCTAAACACACACCAGAGAGCTAAATTGCATAGAATAACTAGGGCAGTCTGCTGCATTCTATTGGATGGAGTAAACGATGGAGTCATTACTACAGTCCCACATATGGTTTTTTTTTCTCATTTGGAGCTGAGATTGCAAATTTTAGTTTATTTAGTTCCTGCAGGTAAGAATGAATACTTTCAGTTTTTGCACAATGCTCAAGCACTCTTATTTCTTTGTAATTTTCTGGTACTGACTTGTATTTCAAAAAAAATATGCTGGTATCCTGAGCAGAAAAGGCTTTTTAAAAAGGACAACAGATTAAGTAACCATTATCCAGAATTTCAAAAACCGAAATATCCCAAAATCTGAAATGACACTTATGCTTTCTGATGCTTCAATGTACACAAATTTTGTATTATGCCCAAATTAATTAAAAATATTATGTATGTATAGAATTACCTTCAGGCTACGTGGATAAAATGCATATGAATCATACAGAAATTTCATGTTTAGATTTGGGGTCCATCTTCAAGATATCTCATCATATATATACAGTAGAGTCTCACTTATCCAACATAAACGGGCCAGCAGAACGTTGGATAAGCGAATATGTTGGATAATAAGGAGAGATTAAGAAAAAGCCTATTAAACATCAAATTAGGTTATGATTTTACAAATTAAGCACCAAAACTTAATGTTTTACAACAAATTTGACAGAAAAAGCAGTTCAGTACACAGCAATGTTATGTAGTAATTACTATATTTACGAATTTAGCACCAAAACATCACAGTGTATTGAAAAGATTGACTACAAAAATATTAACTACTAAAAGGCAGACTGCGTTGGATAATCCAAAATGTCGGATAAGCGAATGTTGGATAAGTGAGACTCTACTGTACATGCAAATGCAGGTATTCCAAAATCGAATACAGTACACTTCTAATCCCAAGCATTTTGTGTAAGGGATACTGAACCTTTATACTGATTCTCCCACAAAAACCATCCTCTAAAAGTTTACATTAGTTATTTAGTTTTCATCAATGCAAAAGCTTCTATTCATTATGCAGAAATAATTCTGTCAACAATCATATCTCAGCTGACAACAAAACCACAGTGTTGAAAATTTATGTTGACACTAAAAGAACTTTTCAGTCTCCCCTCATTTTTGGAATGGAAGAAGATCTTTTTTCCTTGTAGGCTGATGAGGTTTTATGATGTTTGATGGTTTGTTAATAACCTTCTACATCCTAGAGACTAATACAGTTGGTAGTAAAACTGAAGAACCAATATGTAACTCAGGGCCCTTCCAGTCAATACCTTTATCCCAGGAGCTCTCAGTTCAAAATGGAGGGTGTGCAAAAGCTGCCTCTAGTAAAATAGGATTAATTTGAGACAAAGCAGGAAAACCCTGCTTTATCCCGAATTAATTACATAGCCCATTAGACCTGTGCCTTTGTGAAAGGCCCGGGTCTGATGGGCTATGGCCCTGTGTGGACAGGCCCACAGGGAGTGCTGGGACTTCCCTGTGGCCTTTCCATACACCCATCTCACACCTTCTGGGCTCCTGGAGCCCAGAGGGTGTGGGATTGCCCCCCCCCCCCAAAAGCCTAAAAGGTAAAAATAACTTACCGGCTGCCATTAGGCCTTGCAACATACTTCCTGGAATGTACCAGTTACTCCTGCCTCTCCTGGCTTCCTCAAGTGTAATTGGTACATTCCAGGAAGTGTTCTGCAAGTCCTAATGGAAGGCTGGTAAGTTATTTTTGTTTTTTAGGGCTTTTGTGGGGTTTTTCGTTTTCTATCTGGCAGGGCATCTGGACACCCGCCCCAGAAAATCACACACTTTCTGGGGTGTGTGTGGACTTTAACCTGGGTGCAATTGTGTTTTTAAAACATGATTGCTCCCAGGTTAAAGGACTGTGTGGAACTGCCCTCAGTCTCCACCACTAAATTTGGGTGACAGTGGCAACAGGAACCACAGAAACTGTTTCACTCCCAGTGAGTTCTCTGGAGATAAATTCCAGTGTGACCACTTGATTTCCAATACTTGTCCATCTCTAGTATCGCCCTTGAAAAACTGGAGTAACTTATGTTCACAAGGACCTGTAGCAGTGTCTGCCCTTAAATGTAGCATTCCCTGCATGAATTAAGAGCAACCTTTCACAAAATAACAGTGAAAATAAAGCTATCCACTTGGAGACTGCACTCAGGTAAGAAATTAAATCTTCTTAGCTGCCTCAATTGCTTTAGAAACTCTAAGAGTAGTAATCTTGCTGTCATCTGTGAAAACCTGCCCTTTAATTTGTATAGGCTCTGTTTAATGGTCACCCTAGTTTGTGATCGAATCTTTGTTATCGTTTGTATGAACACAACAAAAAGTACTACATTGTCTACTTTTGAAGGATTTAAAGTTTCATTGCCTAATTACCCTTTCCTCATTCCTGTCTATTGCTTACTGTTTCCTTCTTTAATTTTTTTCTTCTAAGCTAATCAAAGCTGATAGGAGCCATTGAGGGCTGAAAATTTTTGAGGAGTGCCTGGTGGGTTGGAAAAGCCTTGGGGTTAAGTGCAGGGCAAAATGAAATATTTTTGAGCAGAGCAAGTAAAGGTAAAGGTAAAGGTTTTCCCTGACATTAAGTCCAGACATGTCCAACTCTGGGCGTTGGTGCTCATCTCCATTTCTAAGCCGTAGACACCTCCAAAGTCATGTGGCCGGCATGACAGCATGGAGTGCCGTTACCTTCCCGCCGAAGCGGTACCTATTGATCTATTCACATTTACATGTTTTCGAACTGCTAGGTTGGCAGAAGCTGGGGCTAACAGCGGGCGCTCATTCTGCTCCCCGGATTCGAACCTGTGACCTTTTGCTCCACAAATTCAGCAGCTCAGTGCTTTAACACACTGTGCCACCAGGGGCCCCTGGGCAGAGCAAACCTATGGTTTATTTCTCTTTCTTTCTTCTGAAAAGGTTAAAGAATTCAGAAAGCATTGTTTCATGTCTAGTTTTAAGATGTCTTCTCAAAAGTGCTCCCTTCCATTACTCAGAGAAACTCCAAGGGGGAAAAAAGTATCCAGTTACATACTTCCCTTCTAAATTCATTATGTATGAATTTTGGAAAAGGAAGTAATAATATAACAAATTGAAGCATATCAGAGATCAGTAAATTTTAGACACTGCTCCTGCTTTCATGAATTTAGTGAGGGTTGTTTTTCTTGGAGGTTAAATGAAACATGCTCAACATTTGTTAAGATTAGATCAAGAGTTGCTGATCCCCTTGTTGCCTCTTCTACCTTCTGGACCATAAAATTATCTGCAAGGCAAGTGAGGAATTTGTTGGACTTTGTACTCTTGGCTGAGTTTGTTTTCCAGCAGATATCGGGATAATTGAAATCGCCCATGACTACTATATCTCTTCTTTGTGCCTGTTTGGTCAGCTGTTGACAGAAGGCTTCATCAAGTCCTTCATCCTGACTCGGGTGTCTACTACAGACCTCCGAGTCAGGATGAAGGACTTGATGAAGCCTTCTGTCAACAGCTGACCAAACAGGCACAAAGAAGAGATATAGTAGTCATGGGCGATTTCAATTATCCCGATATCTGCTGGAAAACAAACTCAGCCAAGAGTACAAAGTCCAACAAATTCCTCACTTGCCTTGCAGATAATTTTATGGTCCAGAAGGTAGAAGAGGCAACAAGGGGATCAGCAACTCTTGATCTAATCTTAACAAATGTGGAAGACCTGATCAATACAGTTGAAGTGGTTGGATCCTTAGGGGCAAGTGACCATGTGCTCCTGCAGTTTGCAATACAAAGGAATGCTGAAACTAAGACAAGTCAAACACGCATTCTGGACTTTAAGAGAGCTGACTTCCAAAAAATGAAGGAATTACTGAGCGGCATTCCATGGAGCGGCATTCCATTCCATATTAAAAAACAAGGGAGTTAAGGATGGATGGGAGTTTTTCAAAAGTGAAATACTCAAGGCGCAAATACAAACAGTGCCAACAAAGAAGAAAAATAAGACAAGTGCAAAGAAGCCAGAATAGATGTCCAAAGAACTTCTAACTGAGCTAAAGCTCAAAAGTGACATGCACAAGAAGTGGAAAAGGGGAGAAATCACCAAAGAAGAATTCAAACGTATAGCCAACACCTGTAGGGAAAAGGTTCGCAAGGCTAAAGCGCAAAATGAGCTCAGGCTTGCCAGGGACATAAAAAACAACAAAAAAGGCTTTTTTGCTTACGTTGGTAGAAAAAGGAAGAAAAAGGAGGCGATAGGGCCATTGCAAGGAGAAGATGGGGTGATGGCGACAGGGGACAGGGAAAAGGCAGAACTACTTAATGCCTTCTTTGCCTCGGTCTTCTCAGAAAAAGAAAGCCATCTTCAACCTCAGCAACACGGAATGGACGAAGGATTGGGGGAAATCCAACCCCAAATAGGGAAACAAGTTGTCCAGGAACACTTGGCCTCTCTAAACGAATTCAAGTCCCCAGGGCCAGATCAGCTACACCCAAGAGTACTGAAGGAACTAGCGGAAGTTATTTCAGAACCACTGGCAATTATCTTCGAGAGTTCTTGGAGAACGGGAGAAGTCCCAGCAGATTGGAGGAGGGCGAATGTGGTCCCTATCTTCAAGAAGGGAAAAAAGAACGACCCAAACAATTACCGTCCGGTCAGCCTCACATCAATACCAGGCAAAATTCTGGAAAAGATCATTAAGGAAGTGGTCTGCGAACACTTAGAAACAAATGCGGTCATTGCTAATAGTCAACACGGATTTACCAAAAACAAGTCATGCCAGACTAATCTGATCTCTTTTTTCGATAGAGTTACGAGTTGGGTCGATACAGGGAATGCTGTGGATGTAGCATACCTGGATTTCAGTAAGGCCTTCGACAAAGTCCCCCACGACCTTCTGGCAAACAAACTAGTAAAATGTGGGCTAGACAAAACGACGGTTAGGTGGATCTGTAATTGGCTAAGCGAACGAACCCAAAGGGTGCTCACCAATGCGTCGTCTTCATCATGGAAAGAAGTGTCAAGTGGAGTGCCGCAGGGCTCCGTCCTGGGCCCGGTTCTGTTCAACATCTTTATTAACGACTTAGACGAAGGGTTAGAAGGCACGATCATCAAGTTTGCAGACGACACAAAACTGGGAGGGATAGCTAACACTCCAGAAGACAGGAGCAGAATTCAAAATGATCTTGACAGACTAGAGAGATGGGCCGAAACTAACAAAATGAAGTTCAACAGGGACAAATGCAAGATACTTCACTTCGGCAGAAAAAATGGAAATCAAAGATACAGAATGGGGGACGCCTGGCTTGACAGCAGTGTGTGCGAAAAAGACCTTGGAGTCCTCGTGGACAACAAGTTAAACATGAGCCAACAATGTGATGCGGCTGCTAAAAAAGCCAATGGGATTCTGGCCTGCATCAATAGGGGAATAGCGTCTAGATCCAGGGAAGTTATGCTCCCCCTCTATTCTGCCTTGGTCAGACCACACCTGGAATACTGTGTCCAATTTTGGGCACCACAGTTGAAGGGAGATGTTGACAAGCTGGAAAGCGTCCAGAGGAGGGCGACTAAAATGATTAAGGGTCTGGAGAACAAGCCCTATGAGGAGCGGCTTAAAGAGCTGGGCATGTTTAGCCTGCAGAAGAGAAGGCTGAGAGGAGACATGATAGCCATGTACAAATACGTGAAGGGAAGTCATAGGGAAGAGGGAGCAAGCTTGTTTTCTGCTGCCCTGCAGACTAGGACACGGAACAATGGCTTCAAACTACAGGAAAGGAGATTCCACCTGAACATCAGGAAGAACTTCCTCACTGTGAGAGCTGTTCGACAGTGGAACTCTCTCCCCGGGGCCGTGGTGGAGGCTCCTTCCTTGGAGGCTTTTAAGCAGAGGCTGGATGGCCATCTGTCGGGGGTGCTTTGAATGCGATTTCCTGCTTCTTAGCAGGGGGTTGGACTAGATGGCCCATGTGGTCTCTTCCAACTCTACTATTCTATGATTCTATGATTCTATGATTCTGGAGATGGAAGTTGCTGGATTGGTCCCTATGGTCTTGCTTAACTAAAGTTTTCACCTGACAATATCAGTGGAATGTTAAAAATAAATCAACAAGCAGCCACTTATTGCAGTTTTCTTCAACTGACCTTCTATTTTGTCCTTTCCCCCCAATAACAACTCATATGATCAGTAGGGGATAGCTAGATCCAGCCCAAAATAAAATTTTATTTGTCCCTTAATTAGGTTGACCTACTTTTCAGAAGAAAGTGTCCTGTTTGAACAGTTGTTAGAAGATGCTTTTTTGTTTCACTGATTCTCAGCCTTTGCTCCTAGGAATATGTTGGACATCAACTCCAAGAATCCCTAAGCTTGGTCATGTTGATTGGAGCTTCTGGGAACTGGTGTTCAAAATATCTGGAGGACCATATTTTGAAAACGACTACAGTACTTTTATTTGAATGAGGCCTTTATTTTACAAGTTGTACTATCCAAATTTGGATTTCAAAAAAGAGCTAGAAGAAAGGAGAGCGGATGTCTTGACATTGATTATCAAAAGGAGCAGGCATGCAAACCATCTGGTCATAGTTTAGTGAGATGCTTCATATATTTCTAGTTCAAGGACCATGATGTTCACTGGGTGGCCAGTTATTTTCTTTCTGCCTAACCCTTTTCCCAGGGTAATTGCGAGGATAAAGATGAAAAAGGGTATTATATGTATGATATGAGGTCATTATAATAAAAATTTTCCTGAAAACTCCAGAGTATCGTCTGACTTTGTCTAAAAAGGTCCCTATGAATCATGAAGACAGCCAGTGGTTGATTTGAGATGAGTCTGAGTTTTCTTGGTAATGTAGAAAAGCTCTCAGAGAGGAAAAAAGCAGCATGCTTAATAGACAAAGACACAAAAGCATATTCCAAAGGGGAGACTAGTGATTGAAAGTGTAGTCCATGGTTATAATTTAGATCTAATTTAGAAGAAAACTTCAAAAAACAAATTGCCAAAAAGTGAGGGATGCCTGTAAATGGGAATTGCTGCGGGACTTTATCTCACTCAATAAAATCAGTGTTTCTGCACATTTACGAATTAGCAAGCCATGGAGTCCATCACATGACACAAGCTTCAACTGTCGGTTCCAGGTACTTCACTGTTTCTAAAGTGTGAGTTTTCCCCATTCTTAAGTTGATTGGCAATCAACTTTGTTTTCAATTCCCCTCGTAGAGATATGTAAAAATGCCCAATTTAACATGTGATGAGAATCCTCCCTTGCCCGTTTGTAAATAAAACAATGACGTCATCATGGAGGGAGGAGTTGAGATGGACAGTATTGTTTCTTTTCTTCTGCCATTACTATTTTTGGACCAAGGAGGAAGGAACAGTAATGGATTCCTTTTCAAATGTAAAATAAATACATTTTGTGTGTAGGTTTTCTGTAAACTGTTTTCTGTAAACTGTGTGGCCCAATTGTTGATTGGGTTTGTGGATGACCAGAACATCTAGAAATAGACACACAGATAGATATCTTCATAAAAACTCCAACCATCACCCAAGTCAAAAAAGAAGCACAATCAAAGCCCTGACAGACCGTGCACAAAGAATCTGTGAACCTCACCTCCTCCAAGGTGAACTAAACCACCTAAACTGGGCTCTACAGGCCAATGGATACTCCACCACAGACATCAGAAGAGCTGCAAGGCCAAGAACAAGCCATGAGAGTCAAGACAAAGATCCACCCAGAGGAGTGGTGTTCTTACCTTACATCAAGGGAACCACTGACCGCATAGGCAAACTGATGAAGAAGCACAACCTACAAACCATCTACAGACCCACAAAGAAAATCCAACAAATGCTACGGTCAGCGCAGGACAAGAGGGATCCTCTCACCTCTGCAGGAGTCTACCGTATACCATGCAGCTGTGGACAAGTCTACATAGGGACCACCAAATGCAGCGCCGAAACATGAGTGAAAGAACATGAAAGGCACTGCAGACTAACTCAACCTGAGAAATCAGCCATAGCAGAGCACCTGATGAACCAACCTGGACACAGTATATTATTTGAGAACACAGAAATGCTTGACCCCTCCAACAACTATCATGTCAGACTACACAGAGAAGCCATTGAAATTCACAAACATGTGGACAACTTCAACAGAAAGGAGGAAACCATGAAAATGAACATCATCTGACTACCAGTATTAAAAAGCTCAAAAATCAGAACAGTAAATAAGAAGCAACATGGGAACTAGGGGCAGTTAACAAAGAATGCCCCCAGGCAGAAAGTAGCTAGTAGATGTAGCCATTCAATGCAAATTAGGGTGATTAACTGCAACATTTACGCTGGCCTCCAACTGACCTCACCCTGGACTTCCCACAGATATATGTAAACCTTCCTTGCTTAGTTTCTTCATACCTCACAAACTCTGAGGATGCCTGCCATAGATGTGGGCGGAACGTCAGGAGAGAATACTTCTAGAACATGGCCATACAGACTGGAAAACATACAACAACCCTGTGATCCCGGCCATGAAAGCCTTCGACAACACATTGCATGGAGAGTTCCTTTACAAAATTGAAGGAAAACCTGAAAAGGAGAAGACTTGGCTATGGCTCACCAATGGATCACTGAAGAAGGAGACAGAAAGCCTGATTCTTGCAGCCCAGGAGCAAGCCATCAGAAAAAAATGCAATTAAGGCCAGGATAGGAAAATCAGCTAATGACCCAAAATGCAGACTGTGCAAAAAAGCTGACGAAACCATTGATCATATCCTCAGCTGCTGTAAGAAAATTGCACAGAAGGACTACAGAGGCACAACTATGTGGCCCATGCCAAAAGATCTCAGCCGGCATTTGGAGACAATAAACATTAACAAAATTACGATCTGTCAACTGCAAAAGGCCACCTTACTGGGATCTGTGTGCATCATCCGAAAATACATCACACAGTCCTAAACACTTGGGAAGTGTTTAGGACTTGTGATTTTGTGATACGAAATCCAGCATATAGATCTCATTTGCTGTGTCATATTATGTCTTTGTGTTAATAATAATAATAATAATAATAATAATAATAATAATAATAATAGAGAATCCAAAGTACAACATTAAAACACTTAACAAATAGCAATATAATTAAAACAATTAAAACCAAGAGAATAAAGGCATCATAAAATACACCAGTCAATATGATAAAACCAAAAAGTGGGCATATTCTGATTTGTGAGGGAAGGGCAAGGCTTGTGCAAACCGCAGAACAATAGAACAAGGGCTGGGAATAAAGTGCTGGGAAACTGGAACAATAAATAAATTAGGGCTGTGTGGGGAGGGTTGCAAGCTGGAACGAGGCATGTTGAAAGATCCAAGTTTTCAAGTCTTTACGGAATGAGGGCAAGGTAGGAACTAATCTGATTCTCTTGGAGAAAGAGTTCCAGAGCTTGGGGGTCACAACCAAGAAGACCCTTTCCCTCGTCCCCATCCACTGTGCTTGTGACGGAGGGGGGAGCAAGAGAAGGGCCTCCCCGGCAGATCTTAGAACTGTTCTGGTTCGTAGGGAGAGATACAGTCATGAGGATAAGCAGGACCCTAACCATTTAGGGCTTTATAGGTAATAACCTGCACTTTGAATTGGGACTGCAAACCTATCGGGAGCCAGAAAAGGATGGAAAGTTTCCATCCTTTCCTCTCCTTACTCCATTGCTGAGTTTAAAATTTGACAGTTACAGGGTTTAGGATTATTAAAGTGATTGGGGCTATGCTTAAAAATGATCCCTTTTCTACCTTTTATGAGGTAGACGAATAATGCTGTCTAATATTGCAGATTTGAGTCTTATGGTAACAAATTGTCAGTTATGTTCTTGATGTCTGTCAAATTACAACAAATATGTATTGTACCCTGGTCCATGATTTTGCACTTCAGAAAAATGATCTACTTCCACTTGGATTGATTCCCATTCTTCTTGGATCCTAAACCTGAGTCAACACTTAACTATAACAAATATTCTTCTCTTTCTTTTGTTATCAGATACAATGTCTGATTTTTAGGTAAGATGTAGCCTGCTAAAAGTGTAGATAGATAGGTCCAGGGAAAACTGCCAATATTTTTAATATAAAAAAGCATGGCAGAAGAGATTTTTCAGGTAATGATGCCTCTGCTGAAAATATCACAGCTGCCATATTTCAGATGAATAGATGTATAGAATTTGGGACAAGAATTTGGGCCAAGAAAAACAATTTGAGAGTGACTCACCTCCCATATCTCCACTCCACCAATACTTTCTTTTTGCAATTTGTATGAAACTTACATACATCATAAAGGCAGTACCAGGCCAGAGAAAAGTATGGGGTCAAGAAAGCTTTGATGCTGCTTCAGAATTTTTTAACAGTGAACTATCAAGTTGTTAGGAAGGAGGATGCAACTGTCAAATCCACAATCCCTCTGTAAGGCACAGAAGTTTGGCTGAAAGAACGTGTCCTTGTATTGGGCAGTGAACCAATGCCATTCAACACCAATCCACCAATCTCCTGTTCTCCTACATGATGTATCTCCCACAGAAGACACAATATTTTGGGCAACACACTATTTTTCTGAAGTTAAAAGTATGAACAAAGCTTAGGATGGGATATCTCTGGCTCTTGTAGGTTTGAAAGGAAGCCTTCTTTGTAAAAAGCACCTCACTGTACTCTATTGAACTTCCTTGTTTCTTAACCATTTGGATATTTTGTCCTATGCACATAAATTGCTGGGAACATTATGTTCTAAACCTGCTTCCCTTGATGTTGATGTGGGTCCAGCTCCATTTTTGCTGATGCTTTTACAAATATTTCACTAGCTCCCTCTTATATTAGAGTTGGCATGTATTATAACTATGTTTGAAAGTTCCCAGAATGTATACAAAGTCAAGTTTAAGTTTGTGCATAACACAGAGATGGGCAAATTATGATTAAAATTGCTCTTTTTTTTACCAGCCACACTGCATGCCAGAATATACTGTTCAATTTGCAACAGAATCCTGGTCTCCTTCCCTATAGCTTTGCAATAGATGAGAAGGGTGCACGGAGGTGTGGATCTTTTTATGTCATTTAGGCTGCCTCATGCAACACAGCTTTGGGAGATGGTGATTACACATTTGGGCAACATGGCCAGTACAGCAAAGTTGATGGTGAAGAATCATAATTTTCTGGTGGAAGGCATATCAAGCAAACCCTTGTCATGACAGCCTTCCATCTAGATATATTTGCTCTCAATATGAAAGACCATATGAATCCGGAATAGGTCATAGTAATTTACAGATTCACCATCATGACTCTGCCTCTGGAAGGTAATCTTACTTGGACATGCGTGATCGCCTATAGTGATGACAATGATGACGATGACTATGATGATAATGCAATACAGCCAATAGGAATTATCATGAGGATGTGGTTTCATGAAGTGCAGCTAATAGCCAAGGAGCTTTGAGACAACTGTCACAGAATTATTCCTTTCCCTGATATTCAGCATCCACATTGCTTAGTAATTTACCTTTTCACAGATCATGATGACATGGGACTTGCTGGCTACCTTGGCAACCAACATGAATTGTTTGCATACTTAGTTGAATTGACCATAAATAGGCTAGGTTTTTTTCCCTATGTGCAGCTACTTTGCATTTTCAGTCTTGGGACAGTCCCTGAGTTCCTATAGGTAGGCATTTCCTTCTTATTTTTTAAAAGGTAAACAATATACTTGGTTACCAGAGGCGGTTCAACCACCAGGCCAACTAGGCAGTTGCCTGTGGCGCCATCTTGTTGGGAGCGCCATCAAGGCAACTCCTGTCTCCTGCGGCCTGCCTCCGCTGCCGTGCCTCCCTCCGCAAGAAAGGAGCTGAGGTCGCCACTTTGGGGAGCAGAGAAGCAGTGTTCTCTGCTCCTCAAAGCCCCGAACGCCTTCCTTCTCACCAGGAAGGTGTTCGGGGCTTTGCAGAGCAGAGAAGCTGCCAAACGCCTTCCTGGCGAGAACGAATGTCTGGATTTCTCCTGTTTTCAGAATGTTGTTCTTTATTTATTGCCCTGATTTTAGAGTTTTTTTAAAATACCGGGGGCTATCTTGGTTAACTAAGTCCACACTGCCCTATATCCCTGTTCAATGTTTGCTGCTAAATTCGCAAATATAGTAATTCCTACATAACATTACCATGTATTGAACTGCTTTTTCTGTTGATTTGTTGTAAAACATGATGTCTTGGTGCTTAATTTGTAAAATCTTAATTTAATTTGACGTCTAATAGGCTTTTCATTAATCCCTCCTTATTATCCAACATTTTCACTTATCCAATGCTTTTATTTTTCAGTGATTGGTTTGGGGGGGGGGGGCGCCAAAATTCTGTTCGCCTACACTTGAAAAATACCTAGGGCCAGTTCTGTTGGTTACTTAGGTAACATGGTGAAAGATGTTCTTGGACTAAGGAAGGAAGTAGAATGTGATTTGTTTGTGTATATCCTAATAGATTCAGCATCTCAAAACATGGGATTGTGTGTTGACAATTGGCAGATTTCACTCAGTACCCTACTTCCTTATATTGCATTTAATGGCCTCATTATGAACTTATTATACTATTTCCCCAGTCTGATATGGTCTTTTTAAAATACATCTTATTTAGAAGAGAGAAAGCTGTGCACTGGCAGAATATGAAACTCCTTAAGCATACTTATGCTAAGGGATTAAAACTACTCCTTTCCCTTCCAGTGGTGTAGCACAAATAGAATATGTCATAACTGTGTCCCCATAGTCAATCAAGCCTGCATTGAACATCTGCAGAAAGGATCTCCAGTATAAATTGCTGTTGATGAAAGAGAAAGACGGCCTCTCTTTTCCCTGGCTGCTCTGTGCATGAAAGACAATTCTATGGGGTGTCCTCACAACCAGGTTGGATGGAGTACCTTCTTGCCATCACTACACAGGCAAGGTAAGGGTATTTCACAAGGAGGAACTGGACACCTCCTTGTGCAACGCCTTCTACCAGTTTAAATAATCAATAGGATTATAGCCATGATCACCATTAAAGGTAACAATGTTGATCTATCTGCTCTCTGAAACTTTTAGATGTGATGAACTACAGCTATGGAAAAGATTAAGATGAAGCACTGACTGTATATACTTATGTATAAGTTGGTCATGCAATAGTCAAGGGCAGGTTTGGGGGCCAAAATTAGGGATAAGTCAAAAGTCATTTTCCCACCCCGGCAGTCAAAAAAGGCCAGAAGTAGTACCATGGTAGAGAGACTAGAGAGGAGTCAGCGCTTCTTTTAGATTCTTTAAGGATGGATTAAGCTTTTGCTTTATTCTAACAAGTGGATGGTTCTTTTTTCCTTTAAGAATTAAAACACACTATTTACAATGACCCATTGAAAAAGTTGACCCAGATTTCTTTTACTAAAATGTCAAAATTTATGCATGAGGGTATACATTATATTTTGAGTGGTAACACTTACGCTGGTGGATAGGGAGAAAGAAGAAAAGAAACAGACCCGACAGTTAATTTGCTTTTGGCTCTTATTTTCTTGCCTATTTTCTTTCATTGTAAAATTCAAAAGTGCTTGTGGTGTGTTTTAATTTAGTAGCTGGATTTTACACTTGCTGCATATTATGGATATTTATTTTACCTCTTTTAATCTCACACCAGATGTCTAGTTGAGCTCTTTTAGCTTAGTTTTGTTTCCCAGACAGGATATTCCTAATGCCTTCCAGTGTATTTTTAAAGAATAAATCAAATAGAATAATTTCCACCCCACAGTGAATTAATCAACACATTTAATGACAATTATTCAGTTATGTGTCTCCACACAGTAATTCCTGTCCATCAGACCAATAAGATAAGACTCAGACAATCCCAAGAAGAACCCAGGCTTTTGCCTTGATTTCATTATTCATTTCACACTTTTCTTCCAAAGCTCAGAATGCATAGATCATACTACCCCATTTTATTCACAATGTGTGGTATGGAAGACTGAGAGAATCAGGACACCAGTGTCTCCCTAGGGTGCATATGTATTGTAGAATGTATGCAGTTTGATACCACTTTAACTACCATGGCTCAATGCTGTGGAATCCTGGAGTTGTAGTTTGGTAAGGTGCTTTCACATTTTGGCAGAGGAGACTAGAGACCTTGCACAACTACAGCACTCATGATTCCATAGCATTGATCAATGGCATGCAAACTGGTGTCCAGAGCCGGCCCTAGATATTTTTCAAGTGTAGGCGAACAGAATTTTGGTGCCCCCCCCCAGACCAATCACTGAAAAATAAAAGTGTTGGATAAGCGAAAATGTTGGATAATAAGGAAAGATAAAGGAAAAGCCTATTAAACATCAAATTACATTATGATTTTACAAATTAAGCACCAAAACATCATGTTTTACAACAAATCAATAGAAAAAGCAGTTTAATACATGGTAATGTTATGTAGGAATTACTATATTTGCGAATTTAGCACTAAACATTGAACAAGGATATAGGGCAGTGTGGACTTAGATAACCCAGATAGCCCTCAGTATTAAAAAAAAAACACTCTAAAATCAGGACAATAAATAAAGAACAACACTCTGAAAACAGAAGAAATCCAGACAGTAAACAATCAGGGACAGCTAACTCCTCCCAAAAAAGATTCTCCCAGGCAAGAAGAAGCCAGGCCTTGAAGCCACAGGGCCATTAAATGCTAATCAAGGTGATTAATTACAACATTCACACCTGCTTCAAAGAAAAGTTCTTTCTCCCACCCTGGACCTTCTACAGATATATAAACCCCACATACCTAGCTTCCAAGTTCCCACAGACCTCACAATTTCTTTTTTTTAAAAATAATTTTTATTAAGTATTTTTGCATACAGGTTTAAAATAGTGGGGTTCAAAAATGGGAGAGGGAAGTAGGGGGTAGGGAAGAGGGGGTGGGGCTGGGAGAGAGGTTATAGAAGAGGGGGGAGGAAAAAGGGGAAAGGAGGAGAAACAAAAGCAAAGGGGGTGGGTTTTAGGAGGGTGGGAGGGGGGAGGGGGCTAGAGAGAGGCCCGGGAGAGTCGGTTGAGTCTTTGGATGTCAGAGAGTAGTCCCCTTGTGGTGTCGGCTAGTCCATGGGTAACTGTCCATTTGGGTGTGTGTGTGTGTGGGGGGGGTCCGTTTGCCTCCTGAAGCAACATGTTGTGTTGCTAGATTTGTATATTTCTGGTTGTTCTTGTGGAATTTCTTCGAGGTATGTCCGTCTTTTCCTTATGTATCCTTCAAATATTGACCAGTCGGTTTCTTTTATTGGTTGTCCATGGTGTTTCTTCATCAGGAAGGTTAGTCTGTCCATGGTCTTTATTTCCCATACTTTTAATAGCCATTGATTGATTGAAGGGATCTGGTTTGTTCTCCATAGTTTGGCGAAGGCAATCCTGGCTCCTATAACCAGATAGTTTAGAATTTTTTCCTCATCTGTGTTCAATTTCAAATTTTTAAGGCCCAATAGGTATAGTTCTGGCCTCATATGTAGCTTCTTTCCCATTATTTTTACACATTCTTCATGGATTTTTTTTCCAGTACCCCTTTGTTTCGGGACAGGACCACCACATGTGGTAGAAACTGCCCTCATTCACCTGGCACTTCCAACATTTTATTTGAATATTTTTGTTGTAATGGCTTTTTTTTGGAGTGATGTACCATCTGTAAATCATTTTGTATTAATTTTCTTTTAAGTCGGTTGCATATGTGTGTTTTATATTTTTCTTCCAGATTGATTCCCATTCCTCATATCTTATAGGCCTTCCTATGTCTTTGGACCATTGCACCATGCTTCCCTTAATTTGTTCTTCCTCGGTATTCCACTCCAAGAGTTTCTTATATATCTTTGTAATTAATTTGTTTTCAGACTCTAGAATTTTGTCCCATTCTGAGTCTTTCTTCATGAAGCCATCTTGTTTATCCTTAATATATTCTTCCTTTATTTGCCTGTAGTGGATCCATGATAAGTAACCGAATGATTTCAATACTTCTTCTTGTGATTTTAGTACGTATTCATTTTCTTGACTTGTGAGGACATCTCTGTATGTGGGCCAGTTTATGTTGCTTTGGATACTCTTCTGAGTTATTGCTAGTGGCGATAGCCACATTGGAGTTTTGGTGAACATTCTTATTTTATATTTCTCCCATATGTTGTTTAGTGAAGTTCTTATTATATGGTTTCTGAATATTTTCTTATTGTTTTTGTCTGCTTTGTGCCATATATATAAATGCCAGTCGGCTTTTAGGTCGAAACCTTCTAGATTTAAGATTTTCTTGTTCTTTAGAAATAGCCAATCTTTGATCCAAGTTAAGGCACAAGATTAGTAGACCTCACAATTTCTGAAGGCCCCGAAGGTGGGCTCCCGTGGTGCAAAGGTGGGTCTGCGCCGGCCGGAAAGCCCAGCACGGGCACCGGGAGGCCCAGTGTGGCTACAGGAAGGCCCAAAAGAGAAGAAGGTGGAGAGTGGTGCCCTCCTCCCAGGACGATGGCGCCCCTGGGACAATGGCGCCACAGGCAAGTGCCTAGTTCGCCTTATGGTTGGACCGCCTCTGCTGGTGTCAATGTAGATGAGCCTCTAACAAAGGCCCTATATACATTGTCCATTTAATGCAGTTTCAAACTAGTATTGAAGAAAATGTGATGATTATATAGTAAATTCTGGACCAGTTTGAGGCCCGGAGTTTATTACACAAACTGCAGAGTACTGATGCACATAAAGGACTTTCTTTCACATGGTTTTGTGGGAATTTGTTGACTCTCATTGTGGTTTGGGGTTAGCTTCGAATACCATTAAGTAGTCAGTGTAGATGAGGGGCATAGAACTGTAAGTGCTACATCATATTGTTGTATATATGGTACTGCCATAGAATATTGTATTGTTTTTTATGCAACCCAGTCAAGGTATAGAATTCTCAGAGCCAGTTATTTTGGTATGATAGACGATCCCACAGGTAAAATTTTCCTTACCTAGCAGACGAATCCCAATGATGCAGGATTAAATAACCAACCATATGCTGCCTTATAATGACAAACAATATCTGGTGCCTGCTGCAGTCTCCCTAATGGTTGGGCCAGTCCAGCTCTGATAGGTTTGTTCCCTTTTCGTAGATGTAGGACAATATGTGCTGATCTCACATGCCCAAAGGGACTCATTAGTTTCAAATCCTTGCTTCACCTTGCTCTTTGGAATTGCTGGCAAGAACAGAAATAAGTACCCATCTAAGTTTGTGTGGACCTTTCTGCAGTTTTGTCCCTTCTAATGTGTATAGCTGACACGTGTGAGTTTGGCAGGCTGTGAACCTTCCTAAATTAGATCAGACCAATGGATGCCTACAGCACATTGCTCAAACTTTTCTGTTGTTAAACTCTCCCCAAAGCCTGATTTGATTATGAAAAGCTGCCTTGTGGAATGCCATTGGCCTCTGGTTTGTGGGAAATGGTTGTATCATCACTAAGTGGCTTCTGGAATTGGCATCTAATTGGATTGTTGAAATCACTCTACAGCTGGAAGGAAATGAATGACTCATTTTTTTAAAGCTACACCATTATATGCTTCAAGGTATTTTTTGTTATGTTTATTACTTTATAGTATATAAAATTAAAATTTTAATGGGGTTAAAACAATAAAAACAATAACAGAACCATTTACAAATTACAAAAACAATCATTTCATGAATTTGGAGGCTCAGAATGCAATCCTGTAGTCTTTTCCTGGGAGTAATTTTCACTGAATGTAGTGATCATTATTCTAAGTAGAAATGCATTGATTATGACTCTGGATAACTCTTTTTGGTATGAGAAAATTATGTTTGTCTAGTGACTTTATATATTCTGCACTAATCATATGTATATACCATGTTTCCCCGAAAATAAGACAGTGTCTTATATTAATTTTTGCTCCCAAAGTTGCTCTAAGTCTTATTTTCAGGGATGTCTTATTTTTTCCATGAAGAAGAATTCACATTTATTGTTGAACAAAAAAATGAACATTTATTATATACTGTACAGTAATTGTAATCACAAACCAGCATAAACAGACAAACTGTGAATCCTATCAAGAATTTCTTGTTACTACCATTATTTCCATGTACAACACACTATGGTACATACATCCTGCATGCTCTGGTATTCTGTTCGGTGGGCATGCTTCCAAACAAAAACTTTGCTAGGTCTTACTTTCGGGGGAGGCCTTATATTTAGCAATTCAGCAAAACCTCTACTAGGTCTTATTTTCTGGGGATGTCTTATTTTAGGGGAAACAGGGTAGATAAAGTTAAGGGACATGAATGTTTTTCTTGGATCTATCCCCTTTACATAGCCTTTATGACCCTAAAACTGATGTTATGACTCACCCTCCATTTAGACATGATTCTCCTACAATCTTTCCCATAGTTTCTAATGGCAGACATCATACTTGGATTTGACCTCCATGTTATTCTCACAGAGGATAGGGCATTCCACTTGTGATCTTTTGTAAGTGGATGTCACTTGAAATTGTTGCTGTAATACAGTGTCTCTTTTGTTACATTAGTATTATTAATATATATCAGAACTTCTTTATTGTCTGTTTATCTCTTTTTCATCCTCATCCTCCTACACTAGGGATGGACAGCTTGTATCCTTCTAAGATATTATGTCCCTCTACATTCCTATCATTGGCGGTGCTGTCTTATGAGGGATGAGGGTTGTGGAAGGCCAAACATCTTAACATGTGGGTTGTCCACCCCTCTTCTATGGAGATTGAGAAACAATAAAAATTCTTGCTAGTGGGCGTGTAATCTAATTGGCATAATAAAGACAAGGAGTAAGAACGGAAAGGAAACATGAGGGAAATAAGTCTCTTTTTTTTGAGGAAATGAAAAAATATGAGAAAATGCATGTTGCAGTCCCTCATAAAGATGCAAAAATGTTCAATGATGAGAACCAAAGAAACTATAGAGAGAATAACAATTAGGGATAAAGGAAATGGGAATTATCTCTAGGGTTGCCAAAGGATTGGGCTCTCTTGTCTCATTTCTAGGTGAAATCCCATAGTTCTTAGATCTTCCATATCAAGTTCCGTATTGTCTTCTGTGCTCTTTCTTTCTCTACAGGGTTGTGGTTTCCATTCTTAAGAGGCAAGTACAACTTGTGACTTTCAAAAAAATGTTTGCATGTTTAGGGAAGTACTATTCCCCTCCTTTTGTTGGATTGTTTTGATTTTGACAAGTTCTGTTGTTTCAATTGAACAAGAAACACCATCTGGATATATTTGTGTACACGTATATGATCTACAATAACCCAGTGAATGATTTGCATTAGACATATACTTATATGGATGGGTTGTGTTATTCAATTACTCTACCAGGCTTGTGTTTGGCTGGGAAACTTTTGTCTCTTCTACCTACAGGCAGAAGAGATGGCACATGATTGCACCCAAAGATATTTAAGGACTAAGAACTCTGTCAGAACAGTTTACTGAAAACAGTAAAGGAAATACTAACCCAAATTGAAGTGACTCTCTTGTCGTATTTCCAGACAAAGCAACTCAGTGTGATTTGGCGCCTGTTATGCCCCTTAGCAATCTGTGACTCATGTCTTTTTGGATGGCAGAAATCTTTAACATAAGCCCTGAAGATAAGCAAAAAGCTACATACAGTTTTCTTGCCTTTTGCTCTCTCAGTTTTAAGTCCTACTGTTGAAAATGGAACACACATGCCATTTACCCAGGATATAGTAGGGCACATATGTCAAGTGCAAGGCCTGTGGGCCAAATTATGGACTGCCATATCATTATATGTGGTCCTCTAGATGCTGACCTACAACTCCTGTATTTCTCATCATTAGACGTCAGGATTAGAGCTGATGGCTTTATGTACCAATAGTTATTTCATAATGTGACATAACTATTGGTACATAAAACTGAGACTTAAAACTGAGAGAGCACCCTCCCTTACATCCTTTAAGAAACAATTGAAAACCAGGATGTTTGGGCTGGCCTTTGGAGAGACAGCTATTGGATGACCAGCCTCATTATAATTCTATTCTGAATGTCATTAGGTTCCTTTCATTGGGGTATTTTAATCTAATGATATTATCTTATATTGCTGCTATAGTCCCCCCCCCCCACTTTTGAAGTTGACGGATTTGCATTGGTGGTTGTTTGATATTATTACTGTTGTATAAACCTTTGTTTTAACTTCTGTTTTATCATCTTCTTGTGTTTTAAACTGTGTATATTGTTTAATGTATTTGCGCTGTTACTTTTGTAACGTTGTGAGCCACCCTGAGTCCCCACGGGAGATGGTGGCGGGGTACAAATAAAGTTTGTATTATTATTATTATTATTATTATTATTATTATTATTATTATTATTATTATTATTATTATTATTGTGTACACTTTGGAAATAATAATTTTTTTATGGGAGTTGTGATACAGTAATATTTGGAAGGCTGCAGTTTATTCTGTTTAGTTAGGATAGTGGAGTTTGACTTTATCTACGAAGCTTGTGGATATGATGTCCTTTAGCCATTCTCCAACCTCAAAGCCACAAGAGCTGTTGATTACAATTTTCATTATCCCCAGTCTGCATGGCAAATAATCAAAAGTGATGGAAGTTGTCATGCAATAACATATGGGGATCCAAACTGGGGAAACACTAAAGCACACCAACCACCACTATGTAAAGCATTATAGCTGACTCTCTGTATTCACATATTGTAAGGCAACCATAAGGCTGATGTGCCTTGAGGCTGGGACACTGTGACTTTCCCAAGGTCACTCAATACATTTTTGTGGCTGATTGAGTATTCAAACCCTGTTCTCCAGAGCTTTAGTCCAACACTCAAACCAAGCACATGTAAAAGGCAAATGGCTGCTCTTGGAAGTTCCCATGACATGCAATTCACCTATATGGGGGTAGGGAATCACCATGCATCCTGAGGTATTATTAGCTAGTTATTTGCTTTAAAATGTAGTCACAATGCTTACTGCAATGAAGCAAAAGATATGGAAAGCTGTGGGAAATGTCGTATGATCATGAACTCCCAGTGCTCTATTCCTCTCTATCCTATCTTATAATATCTAATATAAACTACATGGGATGGAACATTGTGCTCCCTGTCAGAAGTTCAGTAACATGATAAGGTCACATTATATGATAATTTTTGTTACAGAAAAGATTGATGGGACAATGATAGTTTTCCTTGTGTTTCTTAAAACATCCTGAGTAGACTCCTGTCAGGCCCAGTCTGGTACTCGGTATGCCAGGTTGGGCCCAAATTTTGGGTCCATGTAGGTGGCACCCTAGAGAGTCAGAGCCTCTGGAAAGGATCTGTCCATATTGTTTCTTTTATTGTAAGTATAGCATTATGAACTTTTATCCCAAAGGCACAATTAGGGCCAAGAAACGGATGGGTTTGTCTGATGGATTGGTTGTGAAAAGGAGTAAATTCTTTTCTTCCAATTAAACAATACTTTGGTTACACAAACTCCCAATTGTCCAGCAGTACTTTAAAGACGAATAGACAGGAAATAGTGTGGGTTGTTCAAGTGTCTATATATATTTCTGAAAAGCCTTATTGTGGGGCTGTGATTTTAAAAGAAGCTTGGGGGCATTATGCTTTATGTTTTTTTTTTTTGTTACAGGAAGACCAAAAATAGTAATTAGTTATTATCAGATCCAGCGGCATAGTAGATTGAACTGAGGCTCTCTTTCAGACAGAAGCCTGCTCATCACAAATAGCTGGTTAAATGATTTCCCTTGAGAAATGTTTGACATGGATAGAAAATATATCATTTTAGAACTGCATTAATGCTCTTCAGTATTTCTTCATGCTGTCCCTTTAATTTTTGCACTGCAATGTATATATCCTGTTTGTTGCTTTGAGTCTAGGGAGCCTCTTGCCATTTGGAGCCACTGTCTTGGGGAAAAAACATATTTCAGTTTATACTGACAAAGTCAGACGCATCACTGCTGTGTCCTTTCTTTCCTCTAAATAGGCATTTGGTTTCTAAGATTGTATATGAACTGCAGTGTTGCGGCTGTCTGATATCAGTTTAACTATCCTGGTTTCATCCTATGTAATCCTAGATGATGATGATGATGATTATTATTTCTTTTTCTAAATTCACCCCAATATAAGGACTCAAAGCAGCTAACAGCGAATATGAAATAATGCCAATTAAAAGAAATACAAAGATATTAAAATATTAATTTAAAATAAAGAATTAAACAAGTTATGCTATTAAAACCATTAAACATTAAAAATTAAAATGTATTAAAACTTTATAGCAACCTTAAAATCCCAATTGTACCACCTTTAATAATAGTAATAATAATTTTAAAATAAATAATTTTAAAATAAATAATATTTAAAATAAATAATTTTAAAATCCCAATCATACCACCTTTTCTCACAATTTGGGGCAGGGTACAACATAGTTAAAATGCATATATAGACCATAAAATATATAAAACAGTTTAAAACACCAGAACTAATAAAATGCAAATTTAAAATTCATAGTTTAAAATTGACTGGCTATGCTTTCTTGAAGAGATAGGTCTTTAATTGCAACTTGAACTCTGACATCTCCTTTAGCTGTCAAAGCTCTTCTGGCAGATCATTCCACAGTCTAGGGGTGGCCAATAAAAAGGTCTTCTAGGTGATAGTTGCCAGTCAGGTTCTGGCTGGTTGAAGTAAATGTCCCTCAGAGGACTTTGGAGGGTGGTTTAAAAATAATGCCACACATTTTTTCTCAGAATATATTTATTCAAGATGGTTGAATCTTGGTAATATCAATGAATGTTTGTTTTACATGTACTATTTTTCTACATAAACTCCATCAACTTGCATGGACTTACAGCAACATGGTACAAGTGCATGTATTCCTTGCTGGTGCCAGCTCTTGTTCTGCATGAGTAGCCACTTCCTCACTGCATCAGCAACACTGTTGTCATCTTCAACGTGAGATCCACTGAAAACATATTTAAGAGGCCCAGTCTGTCGGTAGGCCACAAAAGTCTGAAGTGACATTAAGAGGTAGTCTAGTGCTATTTCATTATCTTTCTTTGATTTCCATCACTTTACATATGCCTTATTTAAATACACATAGCAATTTATCATTTCTATTGATGCTAACAGGATGGTTTATTAGTCTTAAAAAGGAAAGAAGTTCACATATTTGGAAATCATGGTGCTTTAGAGATTGATAAGAAGAAAAGTCCTTCAGGCATATTAGAACCTTGAAAGAACTGGGTTACCTGTTGTATCCCATAAGAGGGCATCATTCTCAATTCCTTTCATTAATTCGCATATTTATTTATTTATTTATTTATTTACAGCATTTATATTCCGCCCTTCTCACACCGAAGGGGACTCAGGGCGGATCACATTACACATATAGACAAACATTCAATGCCTTTTAACATAGAACAAAGACAGACAAACATAGGCTCCGAGCAGGCCTCGAACTCATGACCTCCTGGTCAGAGTGATTCATTGCAGTGATTCATGCTGCTCTCCAGCCTGCGCCACAGCCCGAGCCCGTATGCCAATGATTCCCATGCCATGTGTGCTTTGTATTGATTCTGGTTTTTCAAATTGCAGATGTTAAAAGAACTATCCAAAGTGCTGAACCCATTATTTATTTATTTATTTACAGTATTTATATTCCGCCCTTCTCACCCCGAAGGGATCTCAGGGCGGATCATATTATGTACATATAAGGCAAACATTCAATGCCCATTAACACATCAAACAGAGACAGACAGACAGACAGACAGACAGATGCAGAGGCAATTTAACTTTCTCCTGAGGAGAAGTTTCAATTCTGGCCACAGGGGGGAGCAGCTGCTTCATCATCCACTCTGATGGCACTTCCTCACTTCCTCATTCCAATGTTGTAAATTAGTTAAACTTGCCTCCCCACTTTTTATAAGTGGTGCCTTATTTCCTACTTGATAGATGCAACTATCTTTCGGGTTGCTAGGTCAGCAATGAGCAGGGGCTATATTTTATTTTTAATTGACGGGTGCTCACCCCGCCATGGGCTGGCCTCAAACTCATGACCTCATGGTCAGAGTGATTTATTGCAGCAGCTGCTTACCAGCCTGCGCCACAGCCCACAGTTAATTAACTGCATTTCTATACCGCTTTTCTCACCCCTGGGGGGACTCAAAGCGGTTTACAACATAATAAATGGCAAAATTCAATGCCTTACATATATATAAAAATATATCACATATTTAAATCAAAAACATATGACTGTGGATTAAAACAATTAAAACTATAAAAACATCAAACATAGACATATGTATGAAACATATTACAGCAATTAACATAGATCCCTTCTCTTCCCCCCACCACCATCCCCCATCTCCATATAGGTTCAGTGACTTGACACACTGGTAGTCCCATATGGGAAGCTGTATCCTCTCTTTTGATAGAGAAGCTCCTCTGGGCACTGCTTTGAAAATAGAACTGAGCAGTAAATATTAGAAATAGATAAAAGTACATACTGCAACAATAAACTCGAAATAAATTGAACGAAAATTACCAGCAGCTGTAGCATTGAATAGAACATTGCAATATTGCCACTCTTTATATAGCTCTTAAATGTTTTGAGTGAATGAACTGGGAGTCAATTTCTCTAGAGGAATGGCAACACCCAGTGGATAATATATAGTCGATAGTTCCCTTTATTGCCTCCTTTGTCGTTCTGAAAAGCTTCAATGAAAGGGAAATTGAGATTAGCTGCTGTGAATTAAGATTCTGAAAGGTTTGGTTAGCTTAGTCAAACAGTATGAAGGCATGTATTAGCCAAAGTTTGTTTTTCTTTAGGAAGATATGTTTCTATGTACAATCTGTGTAACCTGACTCTGGTGCACTGTTTGGTTCAAAACAGAAACTAGACTGTATTGAGCAAACAGTGAACAGGCAAAAGACCAATAGGTCAAAAGAATTGATTAATTCTTCCTCATAGTTTCACTCTCTTGTAATTTTCTTTTGAAAAGGCTTTATTTCCATCACAGGCAGTAATAAGATACATTGTTGAGGAAAGACTTTTCTTGCCTGGGATGGGATCTGAAGACAGCCAATGCAGTTCTGCTGCTGAAGCACAGCATGTAAGTTACTGAAGGCTGCTCAGATGGGAGACCACCTGGGATCCATATGCTTTGACAGTGATCAATATAATAATAATAATAAAACTTTATTTATATTCCACCCCATCTTCCAATATGGAACTCAGAGTGGCTAACAACATAAAAGGCAAATATTTAATGCCTACATACATGCAGATATAAGTTAATAAAAAGCATTTAAAACCAGACCACATTCGATAATAAAAAATCATAATAACCAGTACAACACAATACCACACTAAACAGTGCCTATAGCATTAAAAGCCATATTCCTATTCCTACTCAAGGGACTAGGAGTCTGCAGGATGGAAATTATGTGGCATAAATACAACAAGCAGTTCCAAAGGATATTTCCCATTCCTACCTAACAGTTTTTCAAAAAAGGTGCAGAAGCACACTTCGAGGGAGTTGTGCAATTTTCCTCTAAGACAAGGTTTTATGAAACTTACTGTTGCAACAGTAACAACACATTTCCAATTCTTTAAAACAATTCGTGTTTTGTAAGGTGGAAGTGATCTTCTGGTCACTTCTGATTGTGTTTTGTGGTTTTGGTGCAGCTGCTCAAGAGGCTGGAAAAATTGCTCCCAGAACTTGTCCACTCCAGCATGCTGTGAACAGCATGTTCATGAATATGTGTGGACATATATGGATTTTCTTGGCAGCTCAGAGAAGATAAAAATTATTATGACTATATACATGCTGAGTCAACATGGTGTAATGGTTTGAGTACTAGACTACAACTCTCGGGATCAGGGTTCGATTCCCTGCTTCACCATGAAAACTCACTGGCACTTACTATTCCTATCATGGGTACAAAATTGCTGGGGTTCATCATATGTAATGATGCTGTCAGAAGTCAGAGTGATGGGAGAAGACAGAGGGAAAGGAGAGATTATTCATTATTTCCCCCTCCCCTCTCCCACATTTCTTTGGCACTCTGGTAATGTGCAATTCTGTGCCCAATGGTTGCCAATAAAACAAGGAAATAATGGGGATGGTAAGAGTGTCTACCCAGTGGAGCTGAACTGGATTTGTCAATGTTGGTCCATATGAACTGTCCCACCCTTGGGCTGGCTCATTGCCACCCAATGTGGACACCCACCAGCCACCAAGCTAGCTCAGGAGCAGGCTGTATGGACTCCCCCAGCACTAATCCACATTATAAGCCTTCCTGCATCCCCTTCGGGGTGAGAAGGGCGGGGTAGAAGTATAATAAATAAATAAATAAATAAAGAATCCAAACAACCCAAATCCATATCAATGGCCTATGTAGATGGATCCTAAGTCTATTTCATCAGCTGCATTGGTGCATAGAATGGAAGTTTAGGATTAAATTTTTAGAAGGATATTTAGTCACTAGATCAGAACACATGTTACAAACTGATCTAAAATGCTGACTCAGCACATGGTGGTTTTGAAACCTGATGTGTTAGTGTTGTAACCATCATTTATTTATATTAACTTTATTCAGGAATATGCACATAAAAACACACATACCAAAATCAACAGATTCCTACACCAAGGGGCTTACTGTCTAGCAAAAAATATATATATTCCTGCTTTATCGGGTTGCCTTCTCCTAATTATTAATGAAAACAGTGATATTTTGGTTATATTCAAGATTCAGGAGAAAGGCAGTAGTAGTTCAGAGATAAAGCCCAAGAGGATTTTCTTCAAGGCAGTTCTGCAATGCATGTCTGTATTGCAAAAAAAACAAACAAAAAACAAAACAAAAACAAAAACAAAAAAACAAAACAAAAAACAAAAACAAAAAAGGACGCAGGAGAGCTGTCTGTTCATTGCAAAGAAGCTTATGAAGAGAAGCATCCTAAAGGACTGAGCCCCAAAGGAAACACGGAGAGCAACCAGAAACAAACTGAAAGAAGGGAGGATTGTGATGTTTCACATAACTGATGCTCATCTCCCTTCCTAACTAGTGCAACCATAGTTAAATAATAAATAATGGAAAATTAGAATTTTACTTTAACTTCATCTATAGCCCAAGGAGATAATTAAAACATCTTTTTCTCAGAGACACAAGGAACAAAAAGATTTAGCTCCAAAGGCTGATGCAGTGTTTGGTTGATCTTCTGATTTTTATGTTTTGTCCAGAGTATTACAATTTTCTGTTTTAAAATAGGTCATCCTAGAATAGAATATAGCTGAAATAACTGCATATTGTTGGTTAAAGAACCAAGACATTAACAGCAGACCAAAAGGATATCAGATTAAATTCCTCTCCCATTTCTATATTTGTTTCCTAGTATAAGATAAAATCAACAGTTCCTCAGTGCTAAATTCTAATGTGCACATTTTTCATGTGATGTTAAAATGCTTTCTATAAAAAAGGAAAAGCTCAGAAAATTTCAAGTGACTGGTATGGAGCTTTGGGGTGACAAATGGGGTTTAAGCGTTACCTTCAGCCTATGGTTTGCATTTTCTCCATGCATGGATTAGGAGAAAGGACTTGAGGGTGAAGGATGTGTTTTTCTTTTGTCTCCTAGTTCACTAGAATGCCTCTACTTTTATCAGGGATACCATTTGGTTAAGAGCCCATCAATGGTTACCAGGTATTGTAGCCTATATTCAAAGGAAGAAGCGAGTAAAGCTCTGAGGATGCATTGCCTAAGACAATCCTGGGAAATGTATGGAGTCACCATAAACTGACAGGCAACTTATAGGCACTGAAGATCCCAGCAGTCATAAGCCAAAATTTAAAATGCCATGATCACCCTTTCTTACTGAGTAGCCTTTAGTTTCCCAAAGTATCATAAAATTAGATCCATTACTCAAAAGCGAAAGGTATATCTTATGCCCAAGTCCCCATAATATTGAACATTTCCCCCATGATTCATAAGACCAATTACCTATTCTTAAAAAAAAAACAATTTCCATCAGTTCCAACTGATTTGAATCATTTAGCACTATAATTGTTTTGCTAATATGACTGCTTTTTAAGACAGTCTTTAAATAAGAATTTTAATTCTTTTAATTTTACGTTTGTTTCTGAGTTTTTCCTCTAGCTCAGTTTGTTAAAACTTTTTTATGTTTTTATGCTGGCACTGCTGCATTTCTATTAATAGGAAACCTAAAAAAGAAATAAAGAGAAAACTTATTTTGCTCGAGGAACATCTGGCGCAGGAATTAAATGTGTTTCCTAACTTATTTTAGACCAGCATTTTGGATGATTTTATGTGGGTCAGAACTGTACGGTGATTACATAGATGACATATTCACAGTGTATGAACTACAGGTAGTCCTCAAGTTATAAACAAGATAGGTTCTGTAGGTTTGTTCTTTTAAAAAAAATAACTTTATTTAAAACATTTTTAAAGTTACATTAAAAGTCAAAAATGTGACTCAAGAAAAGAAATATAGAGTACTAGCTGTGCTCGGCCACGCGTTGCTGTGGCGTTGTCTGGTGGTGTTGGTGAGAACTTGTTGAGGTAGTGGTGGTATTGAATGTCTGTTGTATGGTTGTCTTTATGTTTAGTATGCATTTGGTTGTTTGTGTACTGTGAAAGTGGTGAGGATAGAGGGGGTCTATGTCCCTGTGTAGTATTGTATAGTATTTATACGTTGTCCATGTGTTGTGAATGCTTGGATTGTGCCCTGTTGCATAGTAGAAAGGGTTGGGCTGGATGGTCTTTAGGGGTCTCTCCAAACTCTTGGATTCTATGTTTCTATTATCATCATCATCATCATCATCATCATCATCATCATCATCATCATCATGTAGAGGCTGGATGGCCATCTGTCAGGAGTGCTTGGATTGTGTCCCCCTGCATGGTAGAAGGAAGTTGATCTGGATGATCCTTAGGGGTCACTCCAAACCTTAGGATTGTATGTTGTTGTTATTATTATTAGTATTAGTATTAGTATTGAGAGTCTGGGTAGCCATCTGTCGAGAGTGCTTGGCTTGTGTCCTGCATGGCAGAATTGGGTTGGACTGGATGGCCTTTAGGGGTGTCTCCCAACTGTCTGATGCTATGATTCGATGTGTATTATTATTGTGCATATATTGGATGGCCATCTGTCAGGAGTGGTTGTATTGTGTCCTCCTGCATGATATAAGGAAGTTGAACTAGATGATCCTTAAGGGTATCTGCTAACCTTAGGATATTCTTCTTCTTATTATTATTATTATTGACAGGCTGACTGGCCATCTGTTGGGAGTGCTTGGATTGTATCGCCCAATGGCAGAGTTGGGTTTGGACTGGATGGCCTTTAGGGGTCTCTCCTAACTGTCTGATTTTATGATTCGATTTGTATTATTACTGTGGAGATCTGTATTCTTCCATTTCTGCATCTAGTGCAATCTGGCTGCTGTGATCATATATTGCAGCAGTCTATCATAGTCATTTTTATCAGTCTGACCAAGTAGAAAAGTCTCAAACCTCTCCGAATCACATTATGTATTTGAATCTAGTATTTCTTGGCATGTTTACGTGTCCCCTTCAGAAGACACACTTGCTGTTTATGTTTCTTGCTAGTGTTGGAAACCTCATTATACATCTTAGAAAGCCTTTCTGGAGTTATATATCATCGATATATCATTTAAAAATTATCTTTCAAATTACAACATAACATAGATTTTAACCCCCTTTTCCAGATTTTCTCCAATTGATCCAACATTATATTATGCCCAACATTTTGTGCCCACTTTATCATGCATTATTTCACTTCACTTCACTTCACTTCACTTCACTTTATTTCTTAATTAGTCGCTCTCCACCAGAGTTCTCCGAGCAACTTACAATTTAAAATATCATTCCACAATATAAAAAACATTCAATATAAAAACATTCAACATAAAAAACATTCAACAGTGACTATTTGCAAATTAGATCTGATTTACTTAAATGCACAACCAAACAGCCAAGTCTTGAGCACTTTTACAAAAGGTCGCAACTCCAACATTGCTCTAACATATGGAGGCAATGAGTTCCACAGAATTGGAGCATAGGTCGAAAAGGCTCTACGCCTTGTAGCTTCCAGGCGTACCTCCCTAGGGCCCGGTACATATAGGAGATTTTCCTGGGAGGATCGAGGTGACCACTGATGGAAAAAAGGAATGAGGCGGTCCCTAAGATATAATGGTCCTTGGCTATTTCGAGCTTTAAATGTTAGGATCAGTATCTTGTAAGAGATCCGGTGTTCTATTGGTAGCCAATGCAGTTGTTTCAGAATCAGTGTAATATGGGATCTTATAGATGATCCCGCTAGCAGCCTGGCTGCCGCATTTTGGAACATTCGGATCTTCTGGGTTTTTGTCTTCGGAAGGCTGGCGTATAAGGCGTTACAATAATCCAACCTAGTGGTGACTGTTGCATGGATTACCGTTGCCAATGCTTCTGTCGAAAGGTAGGATGCCAATTTCCTTGCCTGACGAAGATGAAAAAAGGCCTGCTTACTTATGGCAGTGATCTGGGCCTCCATGGTCAGCGATGAGTCCAACACAACCCCAAGGCTTTTAACAGTAGCAGATGGAACCAGAACTTCCCCATCAAAGTCAGGCAGTGACTGGATTAACTCTGGTGGCTGGCCGGGCCAGAGTATCTTAGTTTTTGTGGGATTCACTTTTAGTCTACTCGCTCGCAGCCAACACACCACTGCTTCCAAACACAGCTTAAAGTTCTCAGGAATCGTGGTTGTCCCAGGTTCGAGACGCAAGAGTAGCTGGGTATCATCTGCATACTTAACTTTCTTATTTAACTTTCTCACCTGCCATTTCCCATTTCAATAATATCTTATACATTTTAGCAATTAAATGTTCATCATTAGCACATAATTGCAGCTCAAATTCTGATTTACTTAGTTCAAAACCAAACAATTTCTTATCTTGCCTAAATCTTTCTATTAACTATAAATAAGAAATGTAGGTGTGTTCTTAAGTTGAATTTGTATGGAAGTCAGAACAGGAAAATTTTTAAAGTGTAACCTCAGTAATACACACACACACACACACAGCTTTGGATTGTGTTGACACTCTTGTGGTGTTTCGTTTGTTGTCTATGCTCCTTTTCAGAAGATTCCACCTCACTTTCTGTCCATGTGAGAATTAGATTTTGAAAAATTTGGCTTGTTGTGGAATCAAGGATTGGTGATAAAAGTGGAGATGCCTTTTCCCCATGATAATTCTTTCCGGAGTGAATTTCCCTTCTAAGGGGTAGATTCTTTCACTTCCTGTTGTTTCACCCCATTTGTAACTATGAATCATTTGTAAGTTGGATGTTTGTAACTTAAGGACCGCCTGTATACACTTAAAATGCAGAGCTTTCTTCCAATAAGTCAAACTAACGGGCTCATCTACTTTATTTATCATATGTTTCAGCTTCCTTATACTTTAAGTTAGACATTATTGAAAAACTCTTTGCTAAATTATGCTTTAATAAAAAACTGAAAGCAGGACCTGACAATTCTTAATACTATAAAGATAATTTAATAAAGTCTAATACGATTACATGGTACTCTATTAAAACAACCAAGATAAAAGTGTTCATGTTTGGGGCTGCTTATTCTGTCTCTTTGGTATAACCTTTTTATCTCTGTATTTGAAGGGAACAGAGAGACACAAAATGCAAAATGGAGCCAGCCACAGGTGGCAACAGAGTGCAGTGGGAAAAACATATGTATCGTATACATCTCACAGAACTATATAAAGGAGTGTAAATACTAGTAACTCTAGTATTGGATTCTGTCAGTGCACCTGAAATAGTGGATTGCAATCCATAAAAGGCCATGGTAAAAAAAAATACTCGTTCTGAACTTCTGATAATGGTGTTATGTCGGAAGGCTCCTTGAGAAGCTCTCATTGGTCCAGTCGTAGCTCGAACTGGTGAAAAATTCCCTTCTCAAATTGGGAACTTGAAAGTGGTTCACAGAGATTTGTTTCCTGCTTTTGGTGTCCTACTAAGGCTTTGTCTTTAATGTTAATTCCTAAATAAGACCATGATCTAAAGTCCAAAAAATGTGGGCCAATGTTTCTGTTAAATTAAGAGTATGAAATCTTTTATGCCATTTAGGCAATCTTCAGCCATGCTAGTTTTATAATGATAACATGTATCACCAAACTCTGTTTCAAAATTTGCTGGTGCATCTGCATCCTGGCCAAAAAATGTCACCTACTTTCAGAGCTTTGAAAGGTTACTTTACTGGACTTCAGCTCCAAAAGTCCTCATAATCTCCAGGGGAGTTTGGTTAAAAACTATTTTAAAATCACAGGTCATTTTTAAACCACAGGCATCTCTTGTGTCAGTTTCAGATTGAGAAACTGTAAAAGAAGTTGTACATCTGGCATGCAGCTATACCTCATAAAGTAGCCCGCCAAAACCCAAGTCTTCTGGACATGGTGGGGTGTGTGTGTGTGTGTGTGTGTGTGTGTGTGTGTGTGTGTGTGGAGTTGGAGACAAATCCAGTTTCATGAAACTAACATCCTCAGGAACTTCCAGAGGTCTTTGGGAGGTTTCTGCAGATGATGTTCTTGTAGAGAATTTAAGTTTGGATTGGAGCTGGATTTTGGTCACTTCTCATTCTGTAAAAAAAAATAAAAATCCAGCCTTGCCAATAGCCAAAAAGCAAGTTGAAATATTATAAGTTGGTCTTACATCATCATACCTCTCAAATAAGATGCCAACTTGTGTGTCATGAGTTATTTCTGATTTCCTTGGTTTGGATTCTACCCTGCATAGAGGGAAGCAACTCCTGAATGAATGCACTCAAAGAGGCATGCATTTTTTTCTAATTCTTCTGCTTGCATTTTAATGAACAATTTCAATTAATGGTTATGTGCCTTATCCGCTGTATTAAAAGCTTTGCTGCTTGGTTCTTTCTGAGCACAAACCCCAAGAAATGATCTTGCAAAATTGCTCCAAGCTCCCAGTTCCTATTTTTACCACCAAGTTTGCCTGCAGCTGCCAGTTTGAATTACTTCCATTTACTTTATACTTCAAAAAAATAAAAAAAATAAAAAAATCCAAAAGCTACTCCTAATGGAAGAAAGTAAAAAAACTAGAACAGACTTTCATGGGTTTCATTTACCTCAGTGTGTGGTGAAATTCCTGTTTTTTTTAAAATACGAAATGTATGCATCTAGAACTTTTAGTCTTCATAGTTTTCTTTCTTTCAATTCTGCTTTAGAGAAAGAAAAAAAATCTAGCTGACTGTCATCCAATTACTAAAATCTAGCTCAGCAAAATGAATTGTGACATATATAGATGTAAAGTCTGGCAGTGCTTTTCCTCGAATCTCATGCCCTTTTTTTGGGCAGAGTTGAAAAGTTCATTTTAAGATTACTTTTAGACATCCCCCTGCCCTTCATCCCTCCAATTGCAAAAGTAAACATTGCAGTTTAAAAGGCTGCCTGCGATATAGCTGAAAAACAGCAGAATAAAACAGATTCAGAAGATATTTGATTTAGAAAACACAAATACTTAATCTCTTCTGGCTTCTGGCAAAGGTGTAATTGTCCCTGTCCTGCTAGAGGGATACCAGTGCTTATATCTGACTGGAAAGGGAACAAACTGGGTGTAGAGCAAGATGCCATGTGAATTGAAAAGCACCATTAGAAGCTGCAGGGAGGAGAGGCATGTTCAACCAAAGAGAAATAATTGCCCAGAGCAGGAGGAGTTTCTTTTTTGGAACAACCATTCCCTAAATACTGGCTGTGTTGTTTTCCAGGAATTATAGTCCAAAACCATATTTCACCAAAGCTTTCCCCCAAGATCTGTTCAGAGAGAAGCATTCCCCCAGAAGATCAATCCAACTCACTGCTCCTGAATGACCACGTTATCCAGGTGTTGTCGAACATGGCACTCCCCCCCTTTATAATTTATAGATCACCCAGGACACCTAAACAAAATAAGATGACATTATTTATTTTCCCATTTTCGTGAGATCTCAGTGACCCCTATGATGGAAAAGCAGGCCCAAACCTCCCTCAGAAGCTTATTTCTCATTTTATATATTGTATTAAGAATTTGTAGATATGTGCTTATTCTTATTAACACATGTACGGACCAGGTTTACAGCATTTAATCACTTGAAAAGTTTCCCAACTTTTTAATAAAATGTATTCCTCTTTACAACCTTTGCTTATATTGTATCCCTTTTTTGCAGCCTTTGCCATATTATATCCTTGTTCACTCCTATCCTTCTCTCTCTCTCTCGCTCTCTCTCTCTCTCTCTCTCTCTCTCTCTCTCTCTCTCTCTATATATATATATATATATATATATATATATATATATATATACATACATACATACATACATACATATGCATACATACATACATACATATACATATTAAATAATATGATTTCTGCCAGAGACAGCCATCCCCTCCCTGCCGACCACATGAAGGAATTTCATGGACATTTGGGTTGGGCAAATTCCTTAGACAGCGGTCACCATCAAAAACGTATTGTGTGTGTGTACAGATCAGCAGGCAGTTTCTGTTCTCTATCTGATATCGCTGGAATGGTGCTTACCCAATTGATTGTCTCAATTGAGCTGAGACAAGGAAACTGAAACCCAAAGTATGTGCACACATTTAATTCCTTTATTTTACAGCCATGGCTTGATTGAATAAGATTATACTTTTTGTTCTGAAAGCCCACACTCTTATTTTTCCCAAGATATTTCCTCCTTGCTGGAGACTAAGACAATCAAAACTAATCCAAGACCAATTTATTTTTCCTTATATGAACAATAGTCTTTTCTGGGACTTGTATTCTTGTTGGGAATCTGCTCCTGACAGCTGATTGGCCCTTCCTGGGTCAACCCCCCCTTCATTTCCTCCCCTCCCCTCCCCTCATTTGGAGGCAGCAGTGTCACTGCAGTGCCAGCTAATCAAGGCACTGCTTCAGGCCAGCCCCCTTACCAGCCAATCAGGAAAGGGAGTGGGTGGAGCAGGAAACTTGAATATCTGTCAGCTGTATAAAACTTCATGTCTGTGTACTGTATAGCTGGACTGTGAATAAATCTCTGTGGCTGCCTTCACCTGGTGAGTGGGTTCTTCATTCGGGAACTTTGGCCTATACAGTAAACACTCACCGGGCACGGACTCTCCTTATCCATGGTCCTAGTCTAAATTCGACCTCACAAGGATTCTATATCCAGGACTTCTGGTAGTGGCAAAGATGGCAGACACAGCAGAATGCTGAGGCTCTCTACTCTTCTCAGTGTCCTGATCTCACCAGACGTTCAGGTAGAGCCAAAGGCTCCCCCCCACATTGACAGCTGGAGGCCAGTGGGGTGCAAAACCGTAGGATCCTCTGGGAACAGACCAAGGCGCCCAAAAGAACAGCTTTTTGTGAGCCGTCCCTGTAGTCCAAGAAGGATCCAAGGTGGGCAGAATACGGTGGAGGTTCCCTAGCTGTGGCTAGGATAGAATGCCTGTCACTATTTTAAAACTTAAGAAGAGAGAGGGCAGAGGTGTGTATGAGGAAAAAAGAGAATCTGCATTGCGCAATAATGTTGTTACCAGTGGAGAATATGGTGAAGAGTGAGGCCTATGGAGAGAAGGAGGTGCCTCTATTGGGTCTCTAGACTGAATAGAGGAGGAGAGACTGGAGTATACCTATTGACGAAGGAGAGAAATTTATGATTCTTGCTTTAACTTGCCTCAATTTGGAGGTGAGCGCAGAACAAAGCGATCCAAGGGGTGGTTGTGGAGGAAGAGAAGGACCAAGGAAAGAGGTGGCAGAATGGCAGAGCGGTGCGGAGCCGGTGTAGTGGGGCGACACAAGCAGCGCCACGCAACGACACAGAGTGACACAACGTGACGTGACATGATGACACAGTTCGACATGCTGACACTGCGTGGGGGGAAGGTGTAGCCAACACAGCAGGGGCATAGTAAGGGGGGAAGCTGGAGCAACGGAACAGGAGCAGAAGAACAAAGAACAAAAGCTGGCAAGAAGAAGGAGGAGTGGGAGATTGAGATACTGGAAACTGGTGATAGAAGATCAAGTGTAAGGTTAGACTAAGAAAAGGGAAAAGGCGATGAGACAAAGAAGGTGAGAAGAAGAAAGAAAGAATGGAGTGGAATTAATGTGTGTAGGAGATTTAGCTTAAGGATATGGATTGATACCTAGTGTTGGGACAGGCCTGACCCCCGTGAATGCTGTTTATGTTTTTGTTTTTGTTTCTCTAGTTTGCAAACTTTAATTTTTAGTGGAGGGTATTAGAAAGAGCAACATTAGGGAAGGGGGAAATTTGAGATAGTAGTAGTATAGGGATTGGAGAAGCCAACAGATAAGACAGACATAAGGTAAAAAGAAGAGATGAGTACATCTAAATCTAAGATGGAGAAGGATAAGGAAAAAAGAGGGATCACAAGAAAAGATTCATTACCAGATGATTATAGCATCAAAGATGTGATGATGGAAATATTAAAATTACAGGCAGAGGTGATTAAGATCCAGGAAAAACAGGACAAACAATACATTAAATTTAGGGAAGAGATGATGGATATGAAAAGGGAAATAAAGGAGGAAATTCAAACTTTGGTAAAAGAAGAAATAAAAATGATTAAAGATGATATAGAATCAATCAAACAAGATTGCAAGGAGAGGGCTAAAGAAAGTAAAATATGCCAAAATCAACAGGAGACATTAAAGAAAGGAATGGGAGAAATAGAAAGATCAATGAATGCAATTAAAGTTCAACAAGAAATCCTAGAGACAAAAGAAAAGGAATTTCAATTAAGATTTCATAATTTGCAAGAGTCAGAAAATGAGAACATAAGAGAGCAAATTGTAGAAATAGTGGCGAATATTATGCAGAGAACTAAGGAAATGACAGATGCGAATATAGACAGAGTATATAGAATACTCTCAAACTATTCCAAAAAATATAATACCCCTAGAGATAGAGTGATTCACTTTTGTAAGAAAAGTCTAAGAGATGAAGTACTGAAGGGAAACGCAAAAACTCCAACATACTTCAAGGGTAATAAAATTGCAAGTCTAAAAGAATACCCCACATCGATAATGGAAAGAAGACGTAAATATTTCTTTCTGACAGACGAGTTGAGAAGGAGAAATATCAAATTTAAGTGGGAAAAAGAGGGGTTAATGGTAACATGGGAAGGAAATAGGCAGTGGATAACAAGCGAACCCAAAGTGCATGCTTTTTATGAGAAATATATGAAAATAGGAGTAAGAGAAGAAAGGAAAGGTGAATACCAACGAAAAGTGAAAGAAGAAGAAGAGAAGAGAGAGGACAGAAAAATAGGGGAGGATGATGAATGAGTAAGATTAAAAAAAGGACTAAGAGAAAATTCACCTGAAGATTTTATGAATTTAATGGACTTGGATAAAACAGAAATGGGAAAGGGGAGAAAGAAAAAAAGGATGATGTCACAGAGGCTTGGGCTTTATTCAAATAGTATCAATGGTTTTAATTCTCCTAACAAAAGAAGGAAAGTATGGCAACAAATAAAAAAGGGCAAATATGATGTAATATGTTTACAAGAAACACACATCACACACATCTAGTGCAAAACAGTTTGGGAAAAATGTACTATGCATCCAGTGCAGAAAAGAAAAGGGGGTAGTGACTTACGTTAATAATAAACTACCATCGAGAATGGTTTTCAAGGATCAAGAGGGGAGGATGCTAGGTGTCACGTTAGAAATTCAGAACAGGAAAATCTTAATATGTAATATATATGCCCCTAATGGAAGTAAAACAAAATTTTCAGAAACTTTTATCAAAAAATATCAGAACAAGAATATGAGGACCTCATAGTGATGGGGGACTTTAACGGGGTATTAAATGCAGCGATGGAAAGGAAAGACTAAAAACAAGGGTGCAGGAGAACTACCCTGGAGCTTTATAAAATTGAAAGAAGATTTAAGCTTGCAAGATGTTTGGAGACACCAACACGAAAATGAAAGAGGCTACATATTTCTATCACATAGACATCTGACATGGTCCCGAATCGATATGATCTGGGGATCCAAGTCAATAGTTAACAAAGTAGCGAAATTGAGAAAATACTCCAAAATAAATTTGATTTAAAACCAGAGTATTTCATTTTAGGCATTACAGATTTTCAGATGGACTTCAATACAGAAAAGCTTTTCACATAAATGACAACAGCTGCTAGGATATGTATGGCAAAGTTATGGAAAATGCAAGAAATTCCCTCAATAGAAAAATGGATGTTGAAACTGATAGACATTAAAATATGGATTTATTAACACAAAAAGTATCACAGAACATCTTACCAGGACAATGGACAGATTGGGACAAATTGAGACAATACTTGCAAAGAGAAAAGATTGAACTCTTATAACTATGGTTATAAGAGATCCTAGGCTTCATGATATATACGGATGTTTTGCCGGCTACAATTATCTGGAGACGAAGATGAGGTGCTTCACGATGCAGAGGACCTGGAAGTGGAAAACAGTTCATTGGTTTCCTTTTTTTTGTTTTGTTTTTGTTTTTTTGTTTTTTCTTCGTTATTTCTTCCTTCTTTTTCTTCTTTTTCTATTCCACTCAATTGTTCACCCACTTTTTTATGTATATATTTAAAATCATAAATAAAATCTGGAAAAAAGGATTCTATATCTATGGTTTTACTTGCCCAATCTCCAAAATATATTCCTGCCAGAAGTGTTTTTGGACCTTTCTAGGTCCTCTGGTGCAATTCTGTGGAATGCATCCAGTCCAAAGATAATAAAAACACAGAGTTCACTATTATTTACAGTTTCAGGTATCCACCATGGGTTCTAGAACTTCTACCCCACAGATGCTGGGGTCGTACTGTATATTTAGTGCCATCAATATGTATGATGTTGCACAGAAATAAGACGACACAAATAGAAATCCCTGTAAAAGGTGTATAATCTAAGGATTTTATTGCATGTTGTTGCTACATGCACCTTTTGCATGATCAGGAATAGTGAAACCTACTGGGACCCTCTTGATTGCACAATTTCTAGTGTTTTGTAACTGAAATGCTTATCAGTGCAGGGTTCTGTAGCTGCACCTTTGGCTGAGAACAGCAACTCCACTCTCTCGCTGTGCAACATTTCCTGTTTTCCAAAATCTTTTAAAGATACTTTGCAATTCTGCAACTCTGTAAATATATAATTAAAACAAAATAGAATATTTCCTGTAACAAGGGGAGAGTTTGGAAAGAAGGGCAATCCCACTGCCTGATGTCATCTGCATGCTGCCACAGAAGAACTTTAGAATATTGCACCAGTAGATTATTGCACCATGGTACAATCAGGAGCTAATGATTAGTTTTCCCATCAATAGCAGGGGATGGTTTTGTCATGTGGAGATGGTGGGCCAATAATAAATATTGAATGGTATCATGTGATAGTGACTGTCATTTGTTGACAGTCCTGCTTCTATGTTGGTTTGCTACCTCCATGCAATAAAGAGAGAGTATGGTAAAAGAAACTATTAATGCAAATACAGAAATATACAAGTAGTCCAGACAAACATGGCATAAATACACAATTATCCTGGAATTATCCTGGAATTCCAAAGCACTTGGTGTGGTAGGAAAATGGGAAAGCAGTCTGGCTGTTAAAGGAGAGTTATTGTTTTCCCCCCAACTTTTCTACCTCACTATATTGAAAAAGAAACAAACAAATGTTAGTACTGAAAAAAGCACCTGACCACTGAAGAATTAAATTGAAATCAAATCAAAGCAAAGCATTGTCAAAATAGCTATGCTTTGCTGGTGGTATGTATTGTTTTATGTTCTTTTTAAATAAAATAGAACACTGGGTTGTTGTATGTCTTTCGGGCTGTGTGGCCATGTTCCAGAAGTATTCTCTCCTGACGTTTCACCCATATCTATGCCACAGATGTGGGCGAAACGTCAGGGGAGAATACTTCTTGAACATAGCCACACAGCCCGAAAGACATACAACAATCCTGTGATCCCGGCCATGAAAGCCTTCGACAAGATAGAACACTTTTCTTAACCTTTAAAAACAGCAAACTGGTTACACTGGAAATGTTACTTGAGTAGTTAAATGTTACTTGAGTAGCTAACTGTTTGGATCCAACCTTGTGTATTGCTTTCCAGAGGTTGGATGGTGATGATTATATAACTGTACATGGCACTTCACAATTAAAAAAGCAACAAAACAATTTCCTGCCCCCAATCTTATAATCTAATTAAGATTGTAGTCTTTAGTGTGCCACAAGACTTTGCAAATGCTAAAATACTTCTAAAGCAGAGTGAGGAAACCATGTGACTTTTTTCGTGTCAGGAGCGACTTGAGAAACTGCAAGTCTGTTCAAGTACTATTGGGTGCAATTCTCTTCAGCCACTGCCAGCATAGTTATTCATATGAGGGCAACAGTTCCCTGCTGTAGGATTCATTTGGTTCAATGCATCTGACCAGTTTGCATCATCAGTTTCTCTTCAGTCTTCAAAACTGTGAGGTAGTGTTGTGAAACTGCCTCTATGAGGCAAGATCTTTTTGTGTGCTGGAAAACTGTCATTTTCAAGCACATTTCCTGGATATGGTAATAGGTGACATTAGTCACATGAATGTGATTTCACGAAATGTCAACATGTAAACTGACGAGAAACAGATTATCACAAGGCAATTTGCATCCCAGACATAGTCACACAAATTAACCCTAAAGAGGAATTAAGATATGTAAAGCTTTGCTAGGTTGTAGATATTGGTAACTAGGATGGACTTTGGCAGGCAAATATTGTGCTACACTGTTCTGATATCTTCTACTCCTGGATCCCTGTGGCTTGGGAAGGTCTTTCAGTCGCTTTGTTTGAACCCTTATCTCCATTCTGATCATGGTCAGTTCTATCCTGTCTTTTATGTTAGATAGTTTGTTTCTGCATACTTGAACCTTGAGCAGTGTTGCCTGAACTGTCCACAAATGGTGCTCTTGTTCATGCTACTGGTATGCAATTATTGCACTTTAATTATCTTACAGAATCTTATAATTTATGGTGTATTTAGAATTTTCTGCCAAGGACCTGCCACCAAACTTGAAATCCTAGGCTTATATAGGATCAGTCATGGCAATTAAAATGAAATCAATGAGCCTTAATTGTGTAGTGTGGAAGAGATCACAGTTTGATATGAGATGCAATTTTTTGATGATAGATAGAAAGGTAAGGAAAGTTTACAACAAAGTTAATAAATGGATTTATATTTCTTTTATTACATATATAGAAAACTTCCTCTTTTCTTCTGGTCAATAATATACGGTACTGCAGTAGAGACAGTGAAAAGGCTAAGACGAGAAGGTCCAGGTATTGGCGGTGGCCACAAAGCAACAACTAGTACAAAGATCAGCAGCCAGACTATTAACAGGAGTCAATTACAGGGAGCATACCACCCTCTTGTTAAAACAGCTCCACTAGCTACCTATGTGTTTCCTGGCCCAATTCAAAGTGCAGGTTATTACCTACAAAGCCCTACACAGTTCAGGTCCAGCCTATTTGCATGACCTATTACCTACAAAAGGAACCCCGGTGGCGAAGTGTGTTAAAGCACTGAGCTGGAGACCGAAAGGTCCCAGGTTCAATCCCCGGGAGCGGCGTGAGCGGCCGCTGTTAGCTCCAGCTCCTGCCAACCTAGCAGTTCGAAAACATGCCAATGTGAGTAGATCAATAGGTACCGCTCCAGCGGGAAGGTAACGGTGCTCCATGCAGTCATGCTGGCCACATGACCTTGGAGGTGTCTACGGACAACGCCGGCTCTTCGGCTTAGAAATGGAGATGAGCACCAACCCCCAGAGTCAGACATGAATGGACTTAACGTCAGGGGAAAACCTTTACCTATTACCTACAAAGCTCTATACGGTTCAGGTCCAGCCTATTTATCTCCCTCTATGAACCTGTCTGGGCCCTGAGATCTGCCGGGGAGGCTCTTCCCATGGTCCCACACCCACACATGCACGCTTGGTGGGAACGAGAGAAAGGACCTTCTGGGTTGTAGACCCCCAGCTCTGGAACGCCCTACCCAGGGAGATTAGACTAGCTCCTACACTTACGGTCTTCAGGGATGAACTGAAAGCATGGCTCTCGAAGCAGGCTTTTGATAACAGCTAATTGTAATTTATATGATGGAGAATTTAAACGGAATTAAATTTCAACTGAATTTTATCGCTTTCATCAACTAAAGCTGACCTTGGGATGTTTTAATTCTATTACTTGACATAATTAGTACCTATTTTAATTAAAGTTTATGTTTTGAGTTATATTAAATATGTCTTGTGGCTTTTTTTATTATGTTTTGTTCTATTTATCATTTTTCTAAATTTCTAACATATTGAGTATTTATTATTATTTCATATTACTTTTCTTTGTTGTAAGACGCTCCGAGACCCCTAGGGGAGAGGGAGCGGGATATAAATAAAGTATCATCATCATCATTATCATCATCATCATTATCTTTATCATAATTTCCATGAGACATGAGACATTTGGATCATTAATTCAGACAAGATTACTCCTCGAAAGAAAAACTGTGAGATTGCCCAATGCCATATCAACACATTCATTCATGTGAGCAAGCAAAACCACCAAGAACTCAGCTGCTTTGAAGCAAGTGGTATGATAGAATAATACTTTCAGCCCACAACATTTCTGCAGAAAGAGAATACATCATGCAAACATATGGGTCTTCACTTGAGAGAGGTCAAGAGTCCTTTGTATAAAATTTGGCCAATTTGGTGAACTTTCTTTCTTTTTAAAGCAAGAACCCATGGTGTTGTGAGAGTGAAACTTGGAGAGAACTCCTGTTCCTTTAGTGGTTGTTTTGAAAAGGCAATTTCAGTAGGTGTTGCTTGTTACCTAATTGTGTGTCTAGGGAACGTCTGCCTGGGACTCATTTCCCATTGTTTGTTATCATTGTTGACTGGGGATTCTTGCCTTTAAGGTCTCAGATATATGGGAGGCCACATGTTGCTCACCAAGGCTTATACCCTTCATTTTGCATTACATTCAAGTAAAATGAATGCCTTGAATATCCAAAATCAAACATGCCTATGTATCTAGTTGCTCCTGTAATGTTCTCACTTCTGTGCAATGATTAGACCACCCAAATCACTCTCACTTGGTGACTTCAAGTCAGGAAAATAATAAGTTTTATTTCTTGAAAATGAGAGAAAACATGAATTATTTTTTGCTGACTTGCCTCCATTTGATGTCCTTGTCTCTCATCAAATTATACTATGAGGTGACATAATGTATTACAGCAAAATTGCAATGCCATGTCTATTTTACCATCAAAAGCAAAATATTTTTTCAAGCTAGTGTTCTGCTTTTTGTTTCTAATGTAGAAACTTGATCTGATCTGACTTCTTAAGCAGGAACACTCCCAACTCCTATCTTTCTGAATCAGCATGTATTCTGACTTTCTTACATTTTTCAATTACTTTTCTTAAGCTTTGTCCAAATCTATTAATATCAAGCTTTCCTTCTAAATGCACTATTTATTCAAATAACATCTGGCATATGAAGCAATGAAAGAATAATTTTTCAAAGTTTTTGGGGTGCAAGTCTGAAATGTGAAAAGACCACCCTTACAAAAGAAACGGACATGAGATTGAAAATAAAGAAATGGCCTATCTAGTTTGAAAAAGAGAAAGAAATACCACTGCATAAACCCAAACTGGCTAGATTATTATTATTTAATTACATTATCCCTTAAGGGCTCAAAGGCGATCAGGTTCCTACTGTGTTGAAATGATAATTTAGCTGTTGCTTTTAGAGAGTTAGTTGAACAGTACTTTCTTAAAGTTTAATAATGTTCCTGCATTTGCGTTGATAGAAATGTTTAAATATGATCCAGCATACCATCTCCAATCCCAGGGTCTTTTGATGTTAATAAATGACCCCCAGGTTTCTACCAAAGCAATTTAGAACAGCATACTCCAAATTCAAACCAGGTGTACAACAGCTAGCCCTACTGACTTCATGCTGATACCATATGTTGTGAATGTGAATGCCACAGAGTTTATTGTGTGGCCTTACTGTGTTGCTGTTGGGTCCACGTGTCAGCAAGATTTTAAGTAAATTTTAGAAATCAACTCGGTTGAACTTAGACGGAATTATATTGAAATGGACTGAAAAATATCAAGCATCTAAGCATAGCAAAGCCTGGATCCAACCTTATGTAAAAGATTCTATTTATTGGGTTGTTGTATGTCTTTCGGGTTGTGTGGCCATGTTCCAGAAGTATTCTCTCCTGACGTTTCACCCACATCTATGCCAGGCATCCTCAGAGGCTGTGAGGCATGGATAAAGTGGGCAAGGAAGGAAAAAATATATATCTGTGGTGAGTCTAGGGTGTGACAAGAGTCCATTTATATTAATGATATTGAAACACAAACACAGCTGTCCCCATAAATCCAATGTAGTGGGTCATTCAAAAGTTTGGAACTTGCCCATGAAGACAAAATTAAGGGAATTCATTGGCTCTGTTCTTAGGTCAGACAAATATTGGTCTTAAACGGTGGGATATTTGGGGTAGATTATCAGAGAATTTGTTTCAAATTTAAATATTGTATGTAAAAAAAGGTGAAATACGAAATGGTAAATGCAAGATGGTTTCTTTCTGTCATTATTTTATATTGACTAGTGTGTGTGTGGGGGGGTGGGTGGGTGGTGACTGGTATTTGTATGATCTTTGCTTCCAAAATTCCTAGATCTTTTCTCATTCAAACTGTAAGGAATGACTTCTAGCAAGGGGTCACTTAAAAAAAGAGAAAGTAGATTTGGCTTTCAATTTTAGCATCAGAGGATTCACAATGTACACGGTTTATAGTGTATTTGTTGCTTCTAAATTCACATAGAACTACTTGTTTTGAGACAGAATGGAAGTACAGGCAGTGCCTAAGTTTGTTCTTAAGTTGAATTTGCATGTAAGTCACAACTGGTATAATTTTAAGGGTAACGCCAGTCAAAAATAGGTATTTTTTTTGCTTTGGGTTGCATAGAGAAGGGTTAACACCCCTGTTTGTTTAGCTGTCTGTGTTCCCGTTCAGAAGATTTCAATTCCCTTTCTGTCCCTGTGATAACTGAATTTTGAAAAATGTAACCTTTTTTTGGAAAACAGGATTGCCAATAAAGCAGTGGTTCTCAACCTGAGGGTTCCCAGGTGTTTCGGCCTACAACTTCCAGAAATCCCAGCCAGTTTATCAGCTGTTAGGATTTCTGGGAGCTGACGGCCAAACCATCTGGGGACCCACAGGTTGAGAACAACTGCAATAAAGTTTCAGTGGAGACACCTTTTCTTCAAGATAATTCTTTCAGGAGTGAATTTCCCTTTTTATGGGTTTGGGTAGATTTCTCTCACTGTTGTATCACCTCCGTTCTTAGCTGTGAGTCATTGGTAAGTCAGATGTTTGTAACTAGGGGACTGTCTGTAATGATTTTTTAAAAAATGAAGTCACTTGCAACATATTTTCAACTTGTATGCAGAACACATCATGCGACGTGCAGGGCTTGACGATTCCAAGGCTGGAGTTAAAATTTCTGGAAGAACCATTAACAACCTTAGGTATGCAGATGATACCACTCTGATGGCTGAAAGTGAGGAAGAGCTGTGGAGCCTTATCACCAAGGTGAAAGAAAAAAGTGCAAAAGCTGGGTTGCAGTTAAACATCAAGAAAACCAAGATAATGGCAACTACACCTATTGATAACTGGCAAATAGAGGGAGAAAGTGTGGAGGCAGTGACAGACTTTATATTTCTAGGCGCAAAGATCACTGCAGATGCAGACTGCAGCCAGGAAATCAGAAGACGTTTACTTCTTGGGAGAAGAGCAATGGCCAACCTTGATGAAATAGTGAAGAGCAGAGACATCACACTGTCAACAAAGGTCCGCATAGTCAAAGTAATGGTATTCCCCATAGTAACCTATAGTTGCGAGAGCTGGACCATGAGGAAGGCTGAGCGAAGGAAGATAGACGCTTTTGAACTCTGGTGCTGGAGGAAAATCCTGAGAGTGCCTTGGACCTCAAGAAGATCCAACCAGTCCATCCTCCAGGAAATAATGCCCGGCTGCTCACTGGAGGGAAGTATATTAGAGGCAAAGTTGAAGTGTTTTGGCCACATCACAAAGAGACAGGAAAGCTTGGAAAAGGTCATGATGCTGGGGAAAATGGAAGGAAAAAGGAAGAGAGGCTGACCAAGGGCGAGATGGATGGACAGTATCCTTGAAGTGAGTGACCTGACCTTGAAGGAACTGGGGGCGGTGACGGCTGACAGGGAGCTCTGGCGTGGACTGGTCCATGAGGTCACGAAGAGTCAGAAACAACTATGCGACTGAGAGAGAGAGCTGGCCCAGGTGGCCACATGGTGCCAAGGCCCTCATGGCCCTTGCAGTGGAGCTTCCTCCCTCCCTTCCTTTCCCCCAAATGTGACCCTCCTTCAGCCTTTTTCACCCCAATCTTTCCTGTGAATACTCAGGCCTCCAGAGTCATTGGGTCCTGCTCGGTATCTATGGATCCCTTGTGTATGTGTACCCTTGTCTTGCAGATACCAAGCCTCCAGAATTGTTGGACCCCCCTCAATATCTGCAGACCTCTCTTGTGTATGTAATGTCTTATTTTATGTTTAATATAAAACTTTGCACCATGAAGCCATCCAGGATGACCTCAGTGACCTTTCATCAGCACCTCTTCATCTCGAAGCGCTCTCCAGTGCTTCCTGGCTTTCATCACAAAGGACTCACACACCAATAATCTCCGGGGCCAATCCATCTTTATTGGCTCCAGCTGTACAAAAGACAACAAGATCCTGATGCCAGACCACATGTGCTTTGTGCAGCTATCTGGACATGACAAAAGACATCTTTCACCTGGCATTTTCTTCCCTGATCCTGGGATGACTTGCCCCATTTTATATAATGACATTTCCCCTTTCCCAGGACTGGACTTGCTAATCGTATCACTTTGAACAATATACAGTATGGACTACAATGGACATGGGCACTGTCGTTGCCGATCCACCTTGATGATCACTCATCAACATAAAATGCATGGGATCTGGTGGCTTCCCTTTGTTATGTCCCTTTGCAAGGACAACGGTAACACATTCAGAACACTTTGCATTTCTTTGTCTCCTTGACCATCCTGCCCCCCAGTTAGCCTTTGGAGAACAGAATTCTGCATCAGAAGTGCTCTCTGATTGGCTGATGGGCGCCGTAGTCCCACCTCTCCCAAGGAATTCTCCCCAGCTAGCAATGATGTCAACGGGGCTCCTCCAATCAGCATGGAGCTGGTTCAAACTGGGGAGGGAGCAGGAAAGACAAAATATTTGAAAGTATAAAACAGCATGTTTGACTTGTAAAAGGGATCTCACCTTTCTTCTGCAGTTTACTGCGAGCTGGCATCCAAATCATCTGACTCAAATAAACTTCTTCAACTTGGTGAGATTTTTTGATTGGGGAACATTAGACTTCTTAGTCTCGTCAGGCACACAAATCCACAGGTGTCCTGTTGCCAGTACCAGGTATCTGCATATCGGGACTCGGTATCCACGCTTTGGGTTTTGTTATCCACGGCCCTGGATCGCTCTATCCACTGCTTTTTAAAATTGCTCTATTTCACAGACATGTTATCCTGCAGTTGATCTGAAGTGTCAAAATCTGGATCAGGCCCCCAGCCATTGTGGAGGCAGGAATAAGACCTGACAGTCAAATGGTGCTAAGTCCGGTTTGGAACCAGTGGATGGCCTCCTTTACCATCTCCCTTCCATACTTGTCATTGTGGCAGCTAGTAGGCACAAAATGGCTAGTGTTAACCTCCACCTCCTGAAGTGATGTTGGTTGATGTCCCAGAGCAAGGTGGGAGAGAGGAGGGGGCCAGGAGGAACTGCCTATTCCTTTCCTCCCTCCCTTCTCTGATCCTTGCAACATTGAGGATGGGAAGGAGACAGAGAGTGCTATCCAGTGTGGCCAAACAGATCCCAGGGAATATAGGATGGCCATGTAAACAGTTGCAGCCAGTTCCATTTCAGAGTTGGTCAACCTGTGCCTTTTGTTAACATGGTTCAAGCTACATTAAATAGCCATGGATAGCATTAATTTGAATCAACTCTGTGCATTGTGTAACCACCACAAAGCTGATTTTTTTCCTCCTTTTGGGATAACAGGTCAATGTAGATGTAGACCGTGATTCCAGTTTCTGAAGGAGTCAGTCTCACATGAGATACTTGCAGACCCTACACTTATATGCCATTTTGTATGTAAAATATTAAATGCCATTTTTTTGCTCTTGGTTCTATGATTTCTAATATGAATATCACACATTGATGTAAGCAAATTAGGTTTTCAAGCTTCTCTAGCTGTTACTAATATTCTATACTTTGAAACCATACATAATAGTACATTCAGACAAGCCAATTTTTGTTTTAAGGCCTCTTGTCATGCAAAGGAAATTGCAAGGAAGATGCGTTTGCATGAGATTCCATCCACGCCTAAGGTTTTGAATTTCCTGCCTGACCTCTCTCTGTTGAGTTAAAACTTTATCTGCTGAGTTTATAATATAGCTTTCCATTTCAGTCCTCTAATTCATCTTTTACCACAGCCCTCTTTTCTGGACATCATGTTTTCATTTGTGTATTTTGCAATGGTGACTGGTAGAGTGCATTTGAGCATCAATAACATATGTTTGTGGGATTTGAGTGTTACCTGTAGAAAACTGGGAAAGAAAAGGGTTGGCATCTGTTGATACTTGCAGAGCAAGCAGACCATGTATTTAATGTCTTTTGACACCCTTGACAGCATGATGCTTGAACAATTTCCTGGGGATTTGCTGTAATATTCATCAGCCACTTTATGACACATTTTCTCTTGCAGCAATGTCAGAGAAGGATGTCTTGAAAGGAAACCCTACTGCAGTGATTAAAAGAATCATTCACACTTAACATAAAAGTAGGTATCTGGAGATTTAGCAGAGTACTAAAATTTACAAAAGAAAAATACACATAAAAAGCAGGGAGTTTTGCCTTCAATCTATAATTAAACATGCACTTTCCAAAAGCTTATTTGTGACCCATTCTGGACTTGAAAAAAAGACAGGCTTTAAAAATGAATTATGAATGTGCTGCCTTTCTCCATATTCATATTAACTACTGGTATTTTTGTAAAGTAAAAAAAGAACCCTTATAATGGAAGAGACAACTGGAATACTTTATGCAGTAAAATGCCTTTGAGGATAATTGTGTTGTATCCAGATAGGATCTTTCAGAGATACATATGATGATTTAGGAGAGGGAGCATTTGTGGTTCTATGAATGAGAAAAGACTGGACGCCTGTATCTATCTATTAGGTTACAACAATAACTGAACTTCAGTCTTCACCTCTGGCCATATATACCTCTTTTTCTTATCTTTTGTCTTGGGGGCCTTTCATATTGGAGTATAATGTGAAAAGAATCCGGGTATTTTTTTGTTTTTTCAGGCACTTTCTTTTTTCTTTGTACCTCTGTCTCATGGATCCATTAAAACACAATTTCCTATTGTTCATCCCCATGTTTTTCTATTGGCCCTAGTTCTATTGGATCCTATTCTCTTGTTATTCTAGGTCCCTGTGTTAGGCTGCATCTACAATGTAGAATTAATACATTTTGATACCACTTTAACTGTCATGGCACAAGATGATAGAATTCTGCGATTTCTAGTTTGGTGAGGCGCCAGCATGTTTTTGAACAGATTGAAGACCTTGTAAAACTACAACTTCCATTATTCCATAGCATTGAGTCATGGCAAGTAAAGTGGTGTCAGACTGCATTATTTCTCTTGTAGTTTGTCCTACGTTAAATCTGTATCCCCTTTTCACACTGCAAAATTATAGAATCTTGATATCCCTTTAACTGCCATAGAAAATCTATTTGAAGGTAATGCTAATGCTAATAATAATCATCATAATAATACTAATATTAATAATAATACTAATAATAAACTATTTGTTATTATAGGAATTACGTATTTGGGATCATCATCCATAAAAACTAGTCTAGAAAGCAGAATGTCAAACAAGAATATATTTGGCCCTTTGTATCCACCTGGGTTTGGTTCCCGGACCCCTATGGATACAAAAATCAATGGTTTCTCAAGTCCTATGATACAGGTTGTTTCCCTTATGTAAAATGACAAAAATCAGGGTTTGCTTGATTTGTTAAACATGTTTTCAAGCCAGGGATGATTAAATCTGTGGATGTGGAAGGCTGACTGTACTTTCAAGTCATAAGACAGATGTTAGTGTTCTTAGAATCATAGAATCATAGAATAGTAGAGTTGGAAGAGACCTCATGGGCCATCCAGTCCAACCCCCTGCCAAGAAGCAGGAAATCACATTCAAAGCACCCCGACAGATGGCCATCCAGCCTCTGTTTAAAAGCCTCCAAAGAAGGAGCCTCCACCACAGGTTCTGAAGACCTATTTCTTAAAAACTTTTAAATAAAGCTAATACTGTACCACAATGTTTGCCAAAGTACCAGGTGCAAATACAGAAAAACAAAATGAAACTCAATTTAATGCTGAAAGAAATAATAAATAAATAAAAGGTAATTCCTTGGGGGGGAGGGAGGGAGGGAGGGAGGGAGGGAGGGAGGGAGAGAGAGAGAGAGAGAGAGAGAGAGAGAGAGAGAGAACATCCCTTGATTCACTTCCTCTAGACTTTTACTTGACCTACTAGCTGTGCCCGGCCACGCATTGCTGTGGCGAAGTATGGTGGTATGGGAAATAAAGTATTGAGGAATTGGTGGTAGTTAAGGTAAAGGGTAAAGGTTTTCCCCTAACATTAAGTCCAGTCGTGTCCGACTCTGGGGGTTGGTGCTCATCTCCATTTCTAAGCCGAAGAGCCGGCGTTGTCCGTAGACTCCTCCAAGGTCATGTGGCCGGCATGACTGCATGGAGCGCCGTTACCTACTTGTCAGAGCAGTATCTATTCATCTACTCTCATTTGCATGTTTTCGAACTTCTGGGTTGGCAGAAGCTGGGGCTTTAGATAATCTGTGGAAGAGGCCTAAGTGAAGCCTAACTCTGACTGTCCCCTGGGCTGAGTTGGTTGCTAGGAGACTAAGTGGGCGGAGCTTAGCCTTCTAACTGGCAGCAATTGGATAAAAACAATTATTCCTCTCCCTCTAATTAGGACTTTATTTTTCTTTTCATTTTGTTGTATCAACCTAGAGCCTTGGATGATGGGTTGTGTTGTCAAATTTCGAGGTTGGGGGGCCTGTAGTTTTGTTGTTTTGTCCGCTGCCCTGATGCCATCACTCTTTTATATATATAGAATTATATGATGTCTCTGGCCTCAGATAAGGTTCGATGTTTGAACTTTGCTAGTTTCACATGATCTTATTAAAATGACTGAACTTGCTAAATTTGTCTGCAGACAAAGTAAACATTGGCGTAAAAATATAGGGTGAATTGCAAAACTGTATCATACTTTGCAAAATACATATTCTTCTGAGGTGACTGTTAGGTGCATTCTCTCTCACAAAAGGTCCCATGGAAATGGGGTGGATGGGGAATTTAAACCATGCATATATTTGTCACTTTTTTGATGTGCGGGCAGTGAATTTGAGGGACCAAATTTTTTTATTTGCAGGTCTGAGATAGATTCTGACAGGGGTGGATTTGCAAGATTTGCAGGAGAGAAAGAAGTGAGAACCTGTCTGGCTTAATTGGTCGCTCATGATCTACAGCAGCTGATACAGATTTGTAACCTCACCCCACAAGGGAGGGAAAGCAGGTGGAATTATCTTCTTAACTGTAGCATTTGGTTCCATTTCATTGTAAAGGAAAACAGATAATATTTTCAACCCCATCACACACAGTGTATTTTGACCACTTCTGTTGTAATCCTCCACATTCTGAGCTATCACACAGGGGAGTGCAGTCCCTGCATATTCTGTCTTCTTTTTCTTCTACTTCTTCTATATAAAAAAGGAAAATTTCACAGTTGCAGAAGTCCAAAATCTAGATTAAAAAAAAAAGGGGGGGATATAGCCACAGTGAGGTAGTAATATTTTGAAATTGTTCAATTCCTGATGCATAAATTAATTAAAAAAATTATTGTAAAAGTTTCTTGAAAGAGGAATACTGGTGAGAAAAGCAGCATTGAGGCTCATTTCAATACCGCCCACAAGAACAGCTGCTCTCAACATTACTAAAACGAACTGATACAGGCAAGTCTGACCGTTCTCATCCCATGTGTAAAATATGTGTCTTTAGCTGTTTCTGCACATATTGGAAGCTCTGAAGATGATTGCTCCCCAACTCTAGAATCCTCAATTTCTAAACACTTCTGAAACAGTTAACAGAGTCCCACGGAGTAACTGGCAGAAGTAGTTTTGCATCATATGATGGGCTCTGTGGGACTCTGTCTGTAAACTGTTTTTAAAGTATGTAGAAATGGGGAGGGGCAGACCTGCATCTGAGGTGCAGGTGAACTCCTGTTCTCTAGGAGCATCTATGAGACTACATACAGATATCCACTCAAAAGCTGGAAGCAGTACTTATTTGGAGCTTACCCTAGTCCCTCCCTGGCCCAGTGGACATTTCATTTATTTATTTATTTATTATTTACAGTATTTATATTCTGCCCTTCTCACCCCGAAGGGGACTCAGGGTGGATCACATTACACCTATAAGGCAAACATTCAATGCCTTGACATAGAACAAAGACAAAGACAAACACAGGTTCTGAGCTAGCCTCGAACTCATGACCTTTTGGTCAGAGTGATTGGTTTCAACTGGCTGCAGCTGGCTGCTCAACAGCTTGCGCCACAGCCTGGGAAGATAATGGGAGTTAGAGCTCTCTCATATCTACAACAGGCAGTCAAGGCATTTGAGAGGAAGGAACCTTTGGGAGCTGCTTTCAGTGTCCCTTTGACTCCCGAAAATGATCGTTCATAATGAAAATATTTTCCTTTACCTAGGACCCTAGTCAACTTGTTAAACCTTTTTGTGTTGTGAGATAAAAGTGGGATACAAATAATTATAACAATAATTATTAAAAAGGTTATCATTTGTAGATGTGCCTAAACTCAAATATTCCTACAATATGGAGCCTAGTTTGTGTGAAACCCAAATCTCATACTTCTCTATGAGAAAGGTTGAGAAATTAATGCATTAGGATCCTGACCGCAATCCAACCAGTCTAGATCAGAGATACATAATATCACTTTGGGGGAGATAAAGGTAAAGATTTTCCCCTGACATTGTCTGGTCGTGTCCGACTCTACGGGTTGGTGCTTATCTCCATTTTTAAGCCAAAGAGTTGGCGTTGTCCACAGACACCTCCAAAGTCATGTGGCTGGCATGACTGCATAGATTTCAAAAGCAACCAGTTCTAAAGCAGTTACACCTGATATGTTAGTGCAGGGGTCCCCAAACTTTTTAAACAGGGGGCCAGTTCACGATCCTTTGGACCATTGGAGGGCCAGACTATAGTTGGCCACCGAGCAATAAATAATAAAGATAATAATAACAACAACAACAACAACAATAATAAATAAGAGGGTTGGAAGAGACCCTTTGGGCCATTGAGTCCAATCCCCCTTTGCCTTTGTGCACCGAAAGCACAAGCAAAGCACCCCTGACAGATGGCCACCCAGAATCAATGTTAATAATAATAATAATAATAATAATAATAATAATAATAATAATAATAATAAAAAGGGTTGGAAGAGACCTCTTGGGCCATTTAGTCCAACCTCCTTCTGCCTCTGTGCACCATAAGCACAAGCAAAGCACCCCTGACAGATGGCCACCCAGCCTCAATGTTAATAATAATAATAATAATAATAATAATAATAATAATAATAATAAAGAGGGTTGGAAGAGACCCCTTGGGCCATTTAGTCCAACCCCCTTCTGCCTTTGTGCACCATAAGGACAAGCAAAGCATCCCTGACAGATGGCCACCCACCCTCAATGTTAATAATAATAATAATAATAATAATAATAATAATAATAATAATAATAATAATAAGGGTTGTAAGAGAAGAAGAGACCCTTTGGGTCATTTAGCCCAACCCCCTTCTGCCCTTGTGCCATGGGGGCCGGATAAATGGCTTCGATGGGCCGCATCCGGCCCCCGGGTCTTAGTTTGGGGACACCTGTGTTAGTGAATACGTGGCGAGAAGTGGAATATTGTCTTGACGTATGCAGGGCAACAAATGGATCCCACATTGAAGTCTATGAACATTAAAACAAAACTTGAAGGTACTCTCTTTCATTGTATATACATGTTGATGTAGTTTTTCATTAATTTTACCATTTAATTTATACTTAAAACTAGGGAGTTCTTTTTCAAGCACCCTGTATATATCCCATAAACCTTCCAAGTTTAACGTGGTTCTGAGCTGCTTCAAAGCGACATACATAAAACGATGCAATGTTTCTTCAACTTGTTACTAGATCAAATACAGTTAAAACTTGTTAAAATGAGAAAACAGAACCTAATGTAATAAAATCTGTATGCATATATTAATCCTTGTCAACCCATCCTTCTCTCTTATTCTGGCTTTTACTTCATTTTATTGGAAAAAAGCAGAAATAAGAATTGCCAAGCTCTACTTGGCTGCATAATATAACACCAGCTTAGTTTTACTTCTGCTTTTGAGGTTATTTGTAGCTGTTTCCTTCTTTTGCATTGTAGAAACTTGCATTTAAGAGTTTTGGTAGCATTTTTTTCTTGGCCATTTGAACAGTTCCTCTTTGTATGGTGATGGAGGCAGTTCCATGTTCATGAGCTTGTCAGTACGCCTGGGAGACGTGCTTTCTCACCTCCCAAGTGAAAAGTTCATTCTATTTTTGATGCAGCAGAAAGTTGTCTCTTCCTTCTGCAATTTGGACCCTTAAGCAGCATTTTTCATGTTCAAGATGAAGCAGCAAGTAGTGATTATATTCCTGCATTTCATATACTGTGGTTAAATGGGAAAAAGTGATTTCCAAATATGGAAATTAATAGCCTCACGTTGCTGCCAGTGGAATGTGTGGTGATAGCACAACGCAGCTGTCAGCAAGAATCAGTCTGCTTTGCTTGATTTTGTTCCTAAAATCTGAAGGACTTGCACTCTCTTGCAAAGAAATGGTTTTGCTTGCATGTAAATCTTTCAGTTGGGGTAACTGATCAGCAGCCCTCAGCCTAATTTCATGCATCTTCCTGGCCAAATTTCAAAAGCCCTCTGTAAGCGACCAGTTCAAGCCTATGGCAAGAACAAGCTGTTCTCTCTCACAGCAGTACACTGGGTGAAACAAGCAAAGAGGGGGAAGTTGGAGAGGACAGCAACAAGAGAGTATGAGAAGAAAGGGAGAGGGATTTCTCATTTTTGTCTGTGGCCTTTTCCACTGTCACATCCTCCACCGTCATGAGATCCACAACAAAATTGAAATATACATTATGTCGATACCATTATTACACCAATCAAAAGGCATTAAATATTCTGTTTTGAAACTCCCTGGCTTCTTCACCAAGCAAGGTTGTATCCAGGAAGTAGTGGTGCAGGCAGAGGCTGGACCTCTCCTTGGCCATGACGGGACTGAGGACAAAGGGCAGTAAAAGCCAGGCAATAATTTTTGATTCCATAAACACAAACCAAATAACTTCCTTTGAGATCCAGGCCATTTCTGACCTATGTGATGCTACAAGCGAGTTAAAATAAAATAGTGAGTCAGAATCATAGAATCATAGAGTTAGAAGAGACCGCACGGGCCATCCAGTCCAATTCCCTGCCAAGAAGCAGGAAAATCGCATTCAAAGCACCCCTGACAGATGGCCATCCAGTCTCTGCTTAAAAGCCTCCAAAGAGGGAGCCTCCACCACAGTCTGGGGCAGAGAGTTCCACTGTCGAACAGCCCTCACAGTGAGGAAGTTCTTCCTAATGTTCAGGTGGAATCTCCTCTCCTGTAGTTTGAAGCCATAGAGTTTCTCTATATTGTCAAATCTGTAGAAAAGTATGTGTCATAGAATAGTAGAGTTGGAAGAGACCTCATGGGCCATCCAGTCCAACCCCCTGCCAAGAAGCAGGAAATCGCATTCAAAGCACCCCCGACAGATGGCCATCCAGCCTCTGCTTAAAAGCCTCCAAAGAAGGAGCCTCCACCACAGCCCGGGGGAGAGAGTTCCACTGCCAAACAGCCCTCACAGGGAGGAAGTTCTTCCTGATGTTCAGGTGGAATGTCTTTTCCTATAGTTTGAAGGCATTGTTCTGTGTCCTAGTCTGCAGGGCAGCAGAAAACAAACTTGCTCCCTCCTCCCTATGATTTCCCCTCATGTATTTGTATATGGCTATCATGTCTCCTCTCAGCCTTCTCTTATGCAGGCTAAACATGCCCAGTTCTTTAAGCCGCTCCTCATAGGGCTTGTTCTCCAGATCCTTAACATGTCTTTAGGGTTTTGCCAACCTATTAGTCTTACTAATGATGATCAGGAAACCAGTTTTTTTTAAACCCAGGAACAATGAATTTAAAATATTATTTGCACCTCTGGTCTGTGGAACATGGATAGAAACCTGTTTTCTTCCCTCAGTCTATATTATAAGTATGGTTAGGTTTTATGCCACTTTAACTGGCTATGTCTTTCCTCACTGAATGATGAGAAGAGTGGTTTGGGTTGATTTGATACCATAGAACTAAGCTAGTGGTCCTTAATCCTTGTTTCTGAAGAAAAATCCCCAGGGTTCCCTTGAGAGATGGAAAGCCTATTAAACCAGTTTAGGTGTGAAGTGTTGATTTCCTCCCTTATCACACTTGGGTTTAATGTGGGCAGCCCCATTCTTCTGGCACATGCAGAATCTGGGGAAATATAAGTTTGAGATGGTTTTTTAAAATCATGTCAGAAGCAACTTGAGAACATACTGCAAGTCACTTCTGGTGTGAGAGAATTGACCATCTACAAAGACGTTGCCCAGGGGATGCCCGGATGTATCACCACCCTGCTGGGAGGTTTCTCTAATGTCCTTGCGAGCTAGAGCAGACAGACGGGAGCTCACCCCATCTCACAGATTCGATCTGGCAAACTTCAGATCAGCAACCCAACCTTCAGGTTAGAAGTCCAGCCAGTACAAGGTTTTAACCCATTGTGCCACTGTGGCTCATAGTTGGGAAGGTGAGGATTTCTGTAGTAGAGTATTTAAAAGGCTCCGCCCTATACTACATTTCTCAGAATTCTGTGCATTCTAGAAGAATAGGGCTGTCCGTATTAAAGCCCCAGTATGATAACAGTATGAATAGCTTTGGACAAAGAATTCCCAGCAAACTAGGAAAATCCCTGGCTGCTTGTTTACTTTTGGGGAAAATTGTGTGTATACATGAATGTCTTTGCTTTGGGGTCAGGTGCTAGAAAATCAAGGGTTAAGACTGACATTTCCCCTTACCCTGAGTTAACCATCTCTCTGTTTGGCTCCTCTGTTTATCTTTCTGCCTACAACAAAAATTGGCAATGACATTGAGACTGGGTTCTGATATACATAAGGATTGATGTGTGAAAAAAAAGCCACATGAAGTGATCTGTTCAGGGGAACAAAGTCAGG